>NW_026521742.1:2075000-4901475 GCF_021234435.1 Artibeus jamaicensis
GGAGGGAGGGTGTTCCTGGGCCACTGCTTCAGCCTGCCGAGGTGTGACCACACAAGGAGCGCAGGGCAGAGGCCCGCGGATTTTTCTGGGCTGACACACGTGCATGCCGCATGGCATCTGGGCTGAGATTTCCCCGAGCTCCTTCATACAAACTAAACTTTCCCACTCCAGTTTGAAGCAGAGAAGTGGAAGCCCAGTTTCCACATTGAATCCCTGAGCAGGAAGCTGAGAATGTGAGAATGAGTCACCTTCTATAGGCTAAAGTCTGTTTAAATGTCCCCTGATTTATGATAGTAGAAAGTCAGGAGACCAGTGGGGTTTATCTAACTCCCAGCCTTCTCTCTTCCACCAAAATACATGTAGTACTCCCTGCAGTTTTCCTAAAGTTAATGGAAAGTTTCACAGAGCATTAAAGATTGGAGTGAGTGCTACGTAACACAGCTGGGTAACTAACATCTGACCGTTTCTTCTGTCCATCAGTCCTGTGCTGGGCATTTTACCTCCCTTTTTCTCTGCTCCTGTCAAGAATCTTTGATGCTGATATCATGTGCTTAATTTTATAGATGACAGATTCAAGGCTCAGAATAACTTTCCCCAAGTTATACTTCTAGTAAGTCTTCGATCTCATTTGTTTGTGGTCACGCCTCACCTCTTCCCACTAATGATCACTACCTTTAATTCAAAGGGTTTGGGTCAACACTAATAGCAATGCAAACATCTGACTTGCATTCACACGCTCATTCTATTGAGTATATACATGAGGTGTATTCTATGACTTGTCATTCTAAAGGTTCTCCAGGGTGACAGAAGAGCAAAATCTATGAAAAAAGCTTGGCAGTGTAGGCGTGTTCAGTAAAGGTGTGCATGAGGCCTCAGGGAGAGGAGAGGAAATAAAATCGGAGGCAACCCTAAAAGATGGCAGCCTGAGACACCTGTGTCAAAGCCCCTCTGCGCCCTTGAATCCTTAGAAAATTGAACTTGGTCATAAGTCAACAAAAACTGGAGAGTGAGCCCTGGTTGGGTGGCTCGGTTGGTTAGAGCCTTGTCCCAAAGCACTGAGGTTGCGGTTTCAATACCCAGTCAGGGCACATATAAGAACCAACCAATGAACGTGTAAATGAGTGGAACAACAAATCACTTATTGATCTCTCTCTAAAAATGCATTTTAAAAAGTAAAAGGGGAATATAAAATAGAGACAGTAGAGAGCACAGTCTTGAAAAGAATGGGAACTTCAGCTGGATCAAGTGGTTGAAAAATGAGGTCTTAGAAGACAGACAAAGGTGGCGGATGGCTGTCATGAAGGTAAAGAAGTATTCCGTGGAGTGAAGGAGCAGGAGGAGAAGTGAAAGCAGAGAGGGGAGTGGTTAGATGGTGAGTCATGGTCAAGATCTTGTAGGCAGACAGCCTTCTGTGTAAAGATAAGGCTGAAGGTTTGGTCATTTGTGTTGATTCTAGAACAGGAGGGACGTTCACTGCATACGAGGAAGTCAGTGAATCACTTTCATAATGAGACGTTCCCCGAGGGGACCAGTTCTCCTTGTGCCAGTCTGACATGACATGTTGAATAATGCCAGGCTCCAAAACACCCATATACAAGGTGCTGGGGGAAGGGTGGACCCTGGAGAATGGAATGCCTGCTAAATGGGCCCAATCTTCTGAGCTGAGAAGGAAGACCAACCACCCCATTCAGGAATGAGCAGGGACTTCAATCCTGTATAAGCTGTAACTCAGCTCCCTCCAGGCCAGACCTGCCTACTCACTCCACCTTCATAGCCAGACAGCAGCCACATAGGTGAAACTTTCATTGAGGACCCCTGGACTGAGATCTCCAAGCACAGTCTGACTAAAACGAGGAATGTGCCTGCCAGAGTGTCTGAGAAGGACCACATCCTTCTCAGACTTGAAGCATCTCATCATGTGAACCATCTTCATTACCTCTTGTAAAGAGTTCGAACAAGTATCTTTTGTTTTGAGAGAGGAAGAAAAAAAAGAAAGGGAGAGAGACATGCACCAAAATAACCAGCTCTAACAAATGGTTACTGGTTTAAAAATAGTGCAGGGGCTTAAGTTTTTGCCTTTATCTCAGTGGTTGACCTTGCTAATACAGTATGTAGATCTCTTGCCAACTAATCGGCAGACTGTAAAGCACGGCTTCAAGCTGTGGTCAATGATCTGTAACGGGAATGAATGAGAGGGTTTTAGCAGCGAGGATCTGTAGCCTACTATCTGTATCTGACAGCTGTCACCCTCTCTGCAGAGGCCAAGGCCTAGACCTTCATTTAAAAGCAGCATGGCTGATCAGATTACTGGGACAGTGTGTCAAAACTGACTGTGCTGAACTAGGGAGACAGAAAGTAAATCTATAAATAGCAGTCTTGCTGCCTCCACGAAGCACAAAAAGATAACCAATACTGAGCAGCAAATGCAATGTTTAGTCTTTGCAGACAGTGGGTTACAACGGCGGCCAGATCAGAAGGCTTGCTCTGTGATATAATGTACTGGAAAGATCGACTTTATGGGCAAGAATTTAAAAGAGTTACATTCTTGGCAATGGTAATGGTCACACAGTAATAATTGGTTTGAACCAACTTTATGAGCTAACAAGGTTCCCTAGCACTTAATAATGTCCTCAGGGCACAGGGGCTCAGCAAGTCACCTTTCCCATAACGTGCCTGCTGCCTGTTTCCAACAGCCCACAGGGACCGCCAGTGTTGAAACACAGGGAGTGATAAAATAAGAGACTCTCCATTTGATATCTGTTATAGATGTCAACTGGGTCTTCAACCAGAACAGCTGCACAAAGTGCTTGGGGAGAGCGGGGCATCCTGAGGGTGAGTTATCTATAGGCCATGCTGATAGCAGGGCTTAGACGCTGGACACTGTAGGTTATAAATGAGCCAGCGGATGTTTTATAGTGTGTACCAGCTCTTCCAAGAACCATTTGTCACTCTTCAAGGTTTCCGCTGATAAAACTGGGATGTCTAAAAATTTGTCAACAGCCTCAGAAAGTAACCCTGAGGTCATGTCAGAGGGTGACAAAGTATGTGCTTACTTGACATGCTACAAACACACACATGGAACAGTGGTGTCCACAGTGTTTCCAGGGTCCCTCCAGGTTGCAGAGTTCCGAGTCAGCTTCTGTGTGGCTGCCAAGGACATGGACAACGAGATGTATTTCAGGAGCGCTGCGTTCTAACCAGGCAAACAGTGACCCAACCTGAGGGAGCAAGCCCTCAGGCCCCCACCTCTGCCATATCAGACCACCCCTCACTGGGGTGGGGAAGGTGGGAATTTGGCAAATGAAATTTTACCAAGGCTGGTGCAACTGCCCTGGCTCTTTCTGAAAAGGTTTAGCATAAATAATGTTTTAGGAAAGATAATAAAAAGAACAAGAAAAACTATATTCATAATGGCAAACAATTCCCTATGCCAGGCATGGTTCTAAGAGCCATGTATACACAGCCTGTTCAGTTCTCAAAATCTGATGAGACAGGTCCTTATATCATCCCCATTTTGCAGATTCAAACCTGAGACAGAAAGGTAAAATAACCTGTTCAAGGTCACACAGTTAGTAGGTGGGAAATCAGGATTCAGACTTAGGCAGGCTGGCCTCAGAGCTGCCAGATATACTCTTCCTTAGTCTTACCAAAACTGTCCACTCAAAAAGAGAATTTTAGACACAGTTAGAAAGTGAACATGGAGAAAGAAAAGGTCAAAGGCAGATCTAGAACTATGTAGGAGGTAGACCAAAAAGCTATCTGAGATCTGACTCTAACTTCATTCCGCAATGACACAGCGCATCTGTCCTGAGCAACGGTCTCCAGGCACCACACGAGGCAGGCTGCCGGGTACCAGGATGAATGAGAGACAGCCCCTGAAAAAGTCAGGCGAGAGTTTTTGCTCATATAGGGGCCTCCGCCCTGATGCCATCCTCTCGCCATCACTGGTTTTGGTCTCTTCAGACCTAAGAGTGAGAAAACACCCTTTACTGAAGGAATGCAGTGGGGTGGGTGGGGGTGGGGATAACAAGACAACAGTGTGGGGGACAGGCAGCAAGGGGAGCAGCCACCGTGCTGCTCTCAGGCCAACGGGAAACATCACAAGGAAGTGCTCTGAACACAGATGAGTTGATCAGCCTTCAGGCTGACATTCAGGCCCCTCTATGTGACCGCTGCTGGCCAGTTTGGGGCCCCTGCTGGCACTCTGCTGCCCGGAAGAGAGTAGCACAAGCCTAATTAAAAAGTCACATGTGCTCCCATGGCTTTACAAGTGTCACACTGGGTGTCTGTCACTATCTCTTGAAATCCATGATGCTGGAGCTGAGAGGAATAACTGGAGATCATTCATTTCATTCTCCCAGATTCAAGTTCCCTGGATCCAGAGTGGCTAGCCTAAGGACAAACGGCCAGAAACAGGCAGAAAGAACCAGGATGGAACCCAGGTCTGAGAAGGCCCAATGGAGATATTGTTCTACAACCCCATAAAGCCAGGCATGGGATGGTGTAATACTATGAAATCGGCAGATTCAATAAAATCAAATATGTGTTTTGAAAAAAGTCAAGAATGAAGAAATAGAGTTTGAAGACCGTTCGACATTCATGAAGTATGCCCATTTCAGGCCACTGGAGACCTTCTCGAAGCACAGGTTTTCTTAATAAAGGGTTTCATTGGCCAGTTGGATCGAGATGTGCGCACACTGATATTTTGCTTCTGGCAATACCTTAAACCCCCAGTTAGGCCAGTAGAGAAAACAGCAATGGCCTTGAGAGTGCAGCATGGTTTATACATGGCATACACATCTTTGAGGATTTGGAGAAATCTACAAGGGATCCAATGCTTTTCCACCTATTGACATTTACAAAGCAGTTTAAATCATGCATGAGAGGCCTCAGGCACATGCAGTTCACAAAACATAACTCTGAGCTCCCAGGGAATTTAAGCTGACCAACACTCTTTATTAGAACCGACAGTGAAAGACAGCTATTGCGAAATTCGTACCAGAAATGCAATACCAAGATGACAGCCTTAATGCCAGTGGATATATTATGTAGATTACCTGACTCAAATCTTTCTTGTTAAATAAGTTTCATGCCTTCTTTTTTTTCTCCTCCAGAATATCCTCTGACTTCACTGGGGGAGTATTCCTTAAATTCCTTGATCATTCATCTGTTTTTCAATATTTTGGACATGCTAAGTTAGCACAAAAGATCAGACAGATATTTAAACAGTGGGAAATAGTTAAACCTTTAAATGAACAACAGAGATGAATGATGAATGAAATATCTCAATGTTATTTTTTTGTATAATGTTCCCATATTCAATAATTTTTTAAAAGATTCATTCTAGATATACAATTCCCATGTAATCTAAGATTTTAAATATATATAATCATCGATTAAACATAATTTCACCTGCATGTTTCATAGGCCAAGAATTTCAAGGAAATAATGTCCTAATGAAAACTAGCCAGAGAAAAAAAGACAGCAAACACACTTTTCCTCCCCAATCATCATAGAAATAGAAATATGACATAGATGTTTTAAATTCTGCTTGAGGAGGAGACAGAAGAAATGGATCAACATGACTGAGACCAGACAAGGAAGTCATCTGCAATTGGCGTTGGTGACAGTTGGCCAAGGGCAAATTTGGCAGAGGCTGATAGAGTAAAGGAGTCTCTGAGTGGATTCGATTATTTGCTTCCTATTGTAGACTTCCTACCACGTCGGAACCTGGCATGCTCTGTGTTAAACGTTATCACTGCTTACGAGCAGCACCATCTTCTTCCAGGCACCACCGCTTCTCAGCAACATGGCAGCCAGGCGGTAACAAAGCTGCACTCAGGGTTCACGTCCCTCAGAACATGCTCAATGGCTGTGCACAGAGCCACCTTGAACTTGCTTGTCCTCACTCTCAGAGTCACAGCAAGGAGTTCCAGGACCCCCGAGCACCAGGCTCCATCCATAGTCTCAGTAAACCATGTGCCACTCTCACGTAGCTATTACTACTTTTCAGACATACAAAGATGCTTCAGCGATTATTAAAATATATTTTCCTTTTAAAAGGACAGCCAAATTCATAGTAACCCTTTGTTTCCCATAATTGGTCATTTGAAATACATATATAAAAGTTGAGAGAACTGTATAATAAACTCCACCTACCCTTGCCCAGCATCAATAATGGCCAACTCATGGCCAATCCTGGTTCATCTACACCTACCCATTCCCACTACTTCCACGTTTACAATAACCTTAAAACAAGCCCCAGGCATTGTATCATTTTACCCATGTGCATTTCAGTATATACTTTTAATATTTTTTAAATTATAAGATGATAAAGGTACAACTATTAATGTAGAGCTCTAGTATTTTGAATATTTAAAAATTACCCTCATATTAAAAAAACAAACTAAAGAACAACTTTTCTAGATGCTTCCAGGGGCCTCAATTGTTTGTTCAAGTTCAAGAGCAGAGAATTTCTAATTTCTTTGTAATCATTAGAAATGAAAGAAATGTGTATAAGCTGGTGTTTAATGAGTGATTTTCAAATGATTTTGTAACTGATATCTACTATACATATATGCAAACATAAATTCACTGCATTATTATAACCAAAGTCTAAGAGTGAATATATTAATAGAGAAAGCTTGAAATAAGGCCACGTTAGAAGTTACTGTAAGTGTTAAATAGAGAAATATATCATATATCCTGTAATCTAAGTAGTAAACGTAACTGCACACCCCACAGGCAAGCCACGGTCTTTCGCAAGACAATAATATAGAAGCTGCAGGTGTATTTATGTGCTGGGTATAGAAACGGTCACTTGGGCATCTAAGGGCACATGTGATCCCTACGTGACCCTTCAGACACTGAGCATGAAGAAGACTGTGGCAGTCTGACATCCTACAATCAGCTACATAAACTTCCAAAAAACCACCTTCTGTGCACACAGTGACGTGTTTTTAAAAACTCAGCACTGAATGAATTACATTATATTAACAGAACTGACAGCTGATGAAATAATGCAAGAAAAATAATCTATCAGTGACCTCAGAAGAAACCACAACGATGTTAGGCTAATGGAAGCACAATCACTCACTGCACAGTGACTTTACTTTTTTATTTTATATCACAATAAAAAGCCAACCTAACCCTTCCTCAGGATATTACATTTTGAAACTAACCACAAAATACTTCCAGAAAAGGGCCTTATTTCAGTAAATCTGTGTGCATTTTAATTTTTTAAAGGATGAGCAAGCCTTCTCTATCCCAGCATGGTTAAATGTGGAAAAAAGGCTGCAGTGATATGAAATAAGTGAAGCTCATTGATCTGAAATAGTCTATAATTACCACTTTAAGGGCAGAACACCTGTTTTACTGAGGGAACGAGCATACATATGCAGCACACTCCCTCACCATAATAAAGAGTGAATGATGCCCCACAGTTTCTCAATTTCCATCCTTTTCCTCTTTCAGTTCTGCAGGCGGGCAGTGAGGCAGTCCGTGTGAAAAAATACCTGTGGACTCCAGCTCACCCCCACAACCCCTGAGGCTCACACTTCTCTTCACCCTCTACCCAAATACATCAGGAGAGCACAAGGTGAACTTTAGTAACAGGTAAACAGGACAAGGTGCTGATCTAACGAACATCCTTTTCTTTTTCTTTCCTTCCCTCCCTCTCTCCTTTCTTTTCCTCCTCCCTCCCTCCCTCCCTCCCTCCCTCCCCTCTCCTCCTCCCTCCCTCCCTCCCTCCCTCCCTCCCTCCCTCCCTCCCTCCCTCCCTCCCTCCCTCCCTTCTTTTTTTATTCTCACCCAAGGACAAGCTTATTGATTTCAGAGAAGAGGGGAAGGGAGGGACATAGAGAAAGAGAGAAACGTCTATGTGAGAAACATCAGTTGGTTGCCTCCTGCACATACCAAGGACCAAACCTGCAACCTGACTGCAAATCAAACCTACTACCTTTTGATTTATGGGACAATGCTCCAACCAACTGAGCCACACCATCCAGGGCACATCTTTTTATTTTTAAAAGTTTGCCCTGGCTGGGTGGCTCATTTGATTGGAGAGTCATCCTGTACACCAAAAGGTTGCGGGTTTGATTCCTAGTCAGGGTGTATACCTGGATTGTGGGTTCAATCCCCCATAGGGGCACACATGGGAGGCAACTGATCAATGTTTGTCTCTCTCTGCCCCTTCCTCTCTCTCTAAAATCAATGAACATATCCTCAAGTGAGGGTTAAGAAATAATAATTATTATTATACCTTTAAAAATATTTTCTATAAAAAAACTGAGCTCTACAGAACAGCTCATATAATTAGGAATAATAAATACAGGGGGGATTACTCAAAGACATTTCATTGCATCATGAAATCTCTTACAACTTTGGAAATGACTACTGTATTGCCTTCCTGTAAAGATTTAGTGGCAAGAGTTTTTGTTTCTTAAAATTTCAGAGAATCTCATCACTGCTAGGAAGTGCCCACAGTTATATTAGAGAATAAGCACCATTTGGTCCAATCTTCAGTGATAAATGGAACCCCATTATAGTACCTGCCACGCGCCTAGTTGCTCTGGGCTTGGTGATGGCTCACTCATTCTTTCCTAAGGCAGCTAATTTCAACATAGCCCCACTTTTAGATTTTAGCTCAGTATAAGAATAGAGCTTTCTTTCTGTCTCCTTGTGGCTTCAACTCACTTTTCCAAGCTCTATCCTTAGAGATCCCACAAGGTGATTCTAATCTTTCGCTGGAAAGGATTTTAAGCAACTGCATTTCAAAAAGTCACTGTGTTCCTTAAATCTGCTCTTGCCAGGAAAACATTCATAGTCATTTTAACCACTTTATAGGACACAGCTTCAAAAACAGCTTAGTCATCATCTGTTTGTTCATTCATTCATTTTCCAGGTAAACATTTATAATTATTTCAACTGTTCTTCATAAACATGACTTTAAGAATATCATACTCATCATCTGCTTCTTTGTTCATTTGTTCGTTCCTTCCTTCCTTTATTCGGCAAACAATGAGTGAGTCTCTGCCCCTATTAAGTTCCAGGCACTGTCCTGTACGTTCTGGACATACACACACAAAAGAAATCAGAAGCTCCTGGTGACATGTGGATGTAGCATCATGATGGTGTGCAGTAAGTACTGTTCTAGAGGTGTATAAATGAACAGTGCTGACATGAATGAGTGAGTGTTCTAAGATCACTTCTAAAATGCTTTATAATATCCTAGTCTATCAAAACAGACTCCAGGCTAATCAACTGCTCCTCTTGGAGTGAATCTGTCCCACTAAAAGTGACAGGCCATATTGCTGCAGAAAATACTGAGCAGTGGAGTTGGTGGCCTCCCTGGCAGCTTATTCCTTCTCTGTTACTAGGAAACCCTGACTTTGTTTGGGTACCAATCCTGTGCCCAGCCTGGAGATGCTCAAGTGGTCTAAGCTAACCTGTATTTGCTAATGACCACTTTCCATAGACATGTGACCTACCTCTAGCTGGATCGTCAGTGAGACACGAGGGGAAGCCTGCTGCGGGACCACTAGAAAGGATTTTCCTTCTTAACAAAAAGAAACACAATGAAGGAGCATGCCTGTCTTTTCCATCCATTGGTCCCTCTCTCCCTCCCTTCCTTTAGCACCTGGGTCAGAGACAACACTTGTAGCTATGACAGCCGTGTTATCAGCAGAAGGTGAAGCTGAGAGACTCTCATAGAAGTCAGTCCAACACTCAACTGGTTACCTGCAGACATCTCACTTGGTGAGATAATTAACTGAACGCCCCCCTTTTATGACCACTTTGGTTAGACATTCTGTTATTTGCAGCCAGAGCCTCCTACCTGGCACAGAGACATGCAAATCTTCAGAGCAAGGGCCTCCGTGATGGACTGGTTGAGAGGAGGAAGTAGGTCTTACTGGTAAAACAAGAAAGAGGCCAAGTGGAAACTCTGGAGAAGGAACCTATGGTTTCAAGTGGTAAGATTTAGAAGGGAAGAACACAGACTATAAAGGAAGATGAAATTATTAGATGACAGTAATAGTCTCACTCTGGTTTGAAACATTTATTCAAAACCAAGACAGTGAAAAAGAACCATCTTATCATACTTTTGCTCACTGACGCAAACCTTTAAAACTTTTTAGAATCTGATTTATCTAGAGCAAAGGGGACCAATTGTATAATTTGTATCCTAAAAAGTAAAGAGAATGAAACGCTCACAGTGCTTCAGAGAGGGGTCCCTTTGGCATGGCTGGCACTTAAAACGTTGCTTTCAACCTCTGTCACATTCTGTTCTCACTCGATTCTGTGGGTTTCAGGTAGATAACCTAATCCACTGAAAACATCAACTGCATTTACCTGGTGTGGGATTACAAAAACCTCATTTTAGCCCTCAAATCCTAGTGCAGAATTAGAAGTTTAAAATGCTGTGTTTTTGTTGGGCAAACAAAAAAAAGAAAGGAACCCACCAGGGAAGTGACACAGGAGTGGGGGAGCTTTTAAGGCTAGGAGTCTCACAGCTTGAAATATTCTAGCCCGGATTTCACAAACATTAGGAAAATAAATTCTGTTTTTCCAAGTTCTTGGCACTTAAGGGCATCTTCTAGGAACTGAAACTTTCTCATTTATAAAGTGTTAATAGTTGAAAAAGGGTTTTGATAGAAAGTTTACTGAAAAGCTTTATGAGTGGCCCTGTCTTCTTGAAGCCCCACTCCCAAAGTCTGCTTTGAGCCCAAATCTATTCCTTGCTTCATTCGACTTATTAATTCTTCAGTGAAAGCCTCTTAGAGACCCCTGGGTATAGCGGTGAACATGACAGGCAGAATCCCTGTCCTGCAGTGGAGGAGACAGACAAGAACAGGGCGTGTGTGTGCACACCGGTGTGCAAGTGCTGGCTATGTGCTGTAAGAAAGCAGGGACTCTCCTTAGATGAGGCGATTTTGAATGTGGGGACACTGCTGTTTGATGGAGTAGTCAGAGAAGGCCTCTCTGAGGAGATGGCATTTAAATAGAGACCTGAAGCCAAGTGACCCTGTAAGAGCGTAGAGCATTCAGGCAGATGGAGCAAACCTCAGAGGTGCAAAATGGCTCAGCTTGTTGGGAAAACAGTCCAGAGGCCAGTGCGCCCTGTGGAGTTGTGGGAGCTGAAGTTGAGCAGCAGACACGTGTCAGACTCAGTTAAGGACCTTTATTCCAAATGTCGAGGCAAGACAATGGAAGGTTTTGAGCATCCTGGGCTCTCAGTTCCTCGACCTCCTCACATGCAATAATTTGGATATCACAATTTCAAAACTGGTGTCGTTAATGGTAGTGACAAGATAAAGGGTGTGGTGATGGGAACAGGGGGCCGAAGTGGAAACGAGGAGGTAAGGAGCAGAGAGGCCTGAGGCTCAGGTGGGCGTCCACGTGAGTCCTGAGTCTCTGAGGAGAAAGGGGGCAAGCCAGATGCTAAATGCTCAACAAACGCGGGGGCAGTAGATGAGGGCAGAGGGGGGTATCACACGACCCATGCCTTTCACAGCAGCACTTTTTAAGATGAAGGAACAATGTATCTGTATTTAGGGGGAAGAAAGGTGAGAGCCAGCAAGAAGACCCCTGTCCCTATGCCTCGTTTCTGCAAGTGTGCTTACGTACAGCGTCACAGTACACTCACAACATGCAATTTGCTATGCTGAGGAATGAAGGACACACCCTAATTTGACAATCTAGAAATAAGACAAATAATCTTTGCCACCATTTTTCTCATTGCTACATTTTCACCTCACATATTCATTCGATAGGACTCAGAAATGGGCTGTAGGAGGATAGTGTATCTGTCAGAAAGCTGAAGCTTATACCTTTAGGTAAAACATTATAACGATATCAAGAGAAATCTTCCCTGCTTCTCTATGTAGAAATTTCCCATACTTGATTACCCTGAGCTTAATTTCATCTTCTCTTGATGAAGGAGGGTCACCACTGTCGGCTCGGTAACTGTACTGTTACTGACAGTGATGACATGGACCGCTCCAGGCAGTGAGTGTGTGAACGTCAGTGGTGTATTTCACTGACACCTCTGCCCCCCAAATGCTGCTAGTGAAGGACCAGAAGGAGCGTCAGGGGCTGCTCTGGTTGTAACAGTTTGGTCTTTTCCTGCAAGCGACTGGTTGTTTCTTACTGCAGGTGGCACAAATGATGATGCGCTCCTTCATTTTACAGAGCGTCTGTTCAGGGGCCCAGGGGTAGGGACACCTGGACTGGAGAACCAAGTGCCTGGGCTGTGGGAGCAACACATCGCTGCTCAGAATCAGGCACCGTCTGCACAGCAGGAGCAGTAGGAACACCAGCTTCTGATCCAGCATGGTGTCCCTGCACTTCTGGAAGCCAGGGGAAAAGAACACACATAAATTCTTGCCTGCAAACAACCAGAGCGCAGGCAGCACTGAGCAAAGGTGGGAACAGTCCCCCACCACCTGGCTTGGATGCCACTCACAGGGTACAGCTGGGGAAGGTTTCATGGAACTAACTCAGAGCTTGATGTTGGGGTGTTCTTGGCTACATAGCAAAATAGCCCTGCTTTCCAATGAGCCTCACACATACTCTCCACGCCAGGGTCTGGAAGGGCTGCTGGAAGTCGAGCCTGGAGTCATCCTGCTCACCACCTCTCTGCTGGCTGGCGGGTGCACACCAGCACAAAAGGCGATATTGACAGTCAGCATCAGATCTGACTGCTCCCGACAGCTCCTGTGATACAGCAACCTCCGGGACTCGAGGACACATCTGTGAGGAGATGTAGTCGCTGCCATCTGCACAAACTGCATTATTTAACTGCGCTGGCACTGATTAACATTTGCTGTAACCTATGGTAATGGGCTCTGGGGCTTTGCATGTCTGCTACACAGTGGCAGCTGATGTCTCCTGCTCCGTCCTTAAAACAGGATGCTTTAATTTTTAATGGAGCACATGTTCGATTGGCTATACAAACAGGCTAATCTGCAAAGCATGTGCTCAATAACAAGCCGGGCTATGCTGCCAGAATATCAACGTGACTCGGCCAAGGTGGGGAGGAGAGGAGGGGCCTCCTGCACACCTCCACCAGTCAAGGGCTATGTGCTGGGAGCACTGGGCAGCTGGGAGCCCAGAGGTAGCTGCAGCCAGAGGCCCAGGTGGGCTCCTCTGGAGCCTCTGGGGGTTTGCAGCTCTGGGTACCCGCAAGCCCTAGCCAGCAGGGAAAAGCAGCAGGATTGGGCCTCTAGTGTAAAGCCAGATGTGGCATTAAAGATGAAATCCCCCTCCGTTGTACAGGCATGACTAGAATGAGATACAGGCATTCAACTTAATAGACTTACCATGTGCCCTGTACTTTGCTCAGCGACAAGGATTTAAATACAAATGAGGCACAGCCCTTGACCTCACAAAACCCACAATAACCATAATGCCAGTGTGAGATGTGACATGTTAGATGTAGGTACAACATTTTCTCAGAGAACAGGGGAGAAAGGAAGCTAGGAGGAGACATTTAAGTGGGGTTTTGAAGTATGGGCAGGAGTTCACCAGCAGCACTTAAAATGACAGTCAGTTCTGAAGGAATATCATATATGGGAAACAGTAAAACGTTAGGTGTACTATTATTGAGTTGGAGATAATTACACAGAGATACCTGGTGAGAAGTTGGCAGTGAGGATCCAGAGCTTATGAGAGAAGTAACATCAGACAAGACACTGTGCCAGGGTCCCGGGTTCAAGGAGATACTCTGTGGGAAAAGGCTCCCAAGTCAAAACCCTCAGGACATATCTTGCTCTGGGACAGTTACAAAGTATGCTTAGCATACTTACAGCTCTGAGAAGTTCTGCAGTTAAAAACAACTTATAATGAAAACAAACGTCTAATTTTACTTCACCCACTGCTTCTTCAACTTACTTGTTCATGGAATCATTTCCTGCAGTTACACTCTCTACCATTCCCTAGAAGGATGGCTGTGCTGCTGTAGTGAACTCCTGGGACTGCTCCCTGCAGCTGGGTCTGGGGTTTGATTGGTGTGGGACTAGGGGAGATTGTGCGATTCTAACCTCACACTTCCGCCAATCCATCCCTTGTCTATCTCCACTATCCAGTCCAGGTAGTCTATATAGTAGCTGTCACAACGAGTGACATTTATTTGTTCATGTTTGTTTCTACAAACATGGTAAGGGACATATTTTATTCATCTCTGCATTTACAGTGTCAAATTCTGTTACCTGGCAAGCACAGGAACCCCGTGGATATTTACTGAATTCTACAAAAAATTCTACAATGATGGATTAGAACAGAGTCAGTTAACCTGGGCTCCAATCTTCAACCCGGGCCTCCTTGGCACAGCCCCTCATCACTGGAGGCTAGCTGTCCAACATGACAGCTGAGCATTGTCCATCTGGGCTGCCCCTTAGTGGTCTCTTGGGAACGCAGCATTCAGACCGCCAGTGGGTGGGTGGGCTGCTTTTATCAGCCACACAGTCCTGGCTCCTGGACAGCTTATTAGCCTCCATAGCCTGACTTCCCTCTGGCCTGGCCACACAGGGTAGCAGGCTTTGCTGGGAAAGCATCTTATCTACCCCTCTACCTCCAGGCCAGCTCCTCTGCTGAGAGGAAGCTGCAGCACTGAGACTAAGTTTAGGAGATACCAGAGTGTCCTGGGGCCAAAGACTTCTCAAGGACCTGCAGTCTGTCCGTGTGTGTGGGCCTTCCCTTGGATGGCAGGACATTTAGGGGCCTTGGTTTGATTGGGGGCTAAGTGATCACGTGTGCATCCCAGAGATGGGGCAGTTAAACAACCAAAGGGTCTTTTCATGAGGAACCCCAATAAAACCTTCAAAATCTCTCTCAGATCATTAGCCTGTAAGTAATTAGTTCTACCTACACTGTTCTAACTCAAGTTTAAAACTTCTTTCTACAGTTACCAAGGCTTCCCAAACCACCTCCCTGTTCTCATTAGAGCGAGGAAACACTTTTCTATATTGCCTATGAGGGTGGCGTTGGCACCTGCCTGGCCGCCTTGTTGAGGTCTGTATGTGCCGTGATGGCAGCACAAAAGTGCTGCTGAAAACCCTGTGAAGAAGGCAGAGGGCTGGTTCTGGCCCAGCCTCACGGTGGTCCACGGCCTGCCCTTGTCCTTCCAAGGGCTCTCAATCACTTTTCCCCCTTTAAGTCACACTCTTGGTAATGTGCTTCATTTCCTTACAAGATTTCTAAGAAGCCACAGCACATGAAAAAATGAATGCAATAAAATGAGAACCAAGTCTGCAGGGTCCTGTCTATACCATCAAGTGGAAAGAAGACTTGGAAGGAGGCTGGATGACCAAAATGGAACATGTACCCTAAAATCTGCCCTGCATCTGGCTTTCAAGGCTTCTGCTGCTTATGGTCTCTCTCTGCTGCAAGTCCACTCCTCCACAAGTTCAGAAATAAAAGAATGGCAGAACCGATACCCTCATTTATCAGATGAGCAAAGTGTGGCTTACAGAGAAGTCATGTGCTCCAGGCCTCTCGCCCACTTCCTTATTGCACCAGCATCTAAGCTGTAGTCTTGCAGGTGCTAGGTCGGGCTTCTTTCTAATGCATTGTGCCACCCACGGTGCCACCAACCCATTCGACTACTCACATGGTCAGCAGACTGCCAGGGAGGGTTGGTTCTGGAAGACTCAAGCCTTCCCTTCGTAGATACCACCAGCTGCTTGGCCAATATGGCTGAAACTACTCCATCCGCTTCCTGTCACTCGGGAAGCCCACAGGCCTGAAACTGCATTCAGATATTGCACATTTGGGCCATCAAACACTTTAATTAGTTTGTCCGGAAAAATGAAACTGATCAAATTAAATATTAATCCCATATAAACTGTGGGTAAATCAGTAGGGGAATCATCAGACAGGAAGGGCCATTCTTAAATGCAGACTTTTTAAAAAAATTGGTTTCAAAGGCCTTTCCTCCTGTTTTCTGTCCCCTGCCAACTAAGTTGATTTCAAAGCAAAAACAAAGCTTCTATTTTCCAAGCACAACAACGATGTCTAACCAGAAGTTTCTTTCACTGAAATATTGAATGGAAAATTCAGTTCCTTAAATCTTTCTAAATCTTTGCCTCTGATTGGGTTCATTAATAAACATGCTGATTTTGTTACAGGGAGAGACATATGGTATAATCCACTAACAGGAAGAAGTATTTTGCATTTTATTGTAGAAAACAAACATGCAAACAGGTTCTCACAGATGGTTTTCTTAGCTTCTGGGAGGGGAAAGAAGCTTAATAATGCTTGAAACTACTTTTTCTCTTTAACAACAGCGTAAAAAAATTCTTGCACATTTCTAGTGGAACTGCTTATAAATTAGATTAAGTTCCACTCCAAGGTTTTACCAATTCACAATCCACTTTTCCTCTTGTTTAACCATACATACACGCATATACACACATGCATTTCCTTTCCCCTGGTCCCCACCCCTCTTAGAAACATTAACTTGCTCAGAGAGGCAGAGATAATTCAACAACACTTCACTTATCCATCATCATAAAGGAATAAGGTTTTCTTACAAATAAATTTTCCAGATAATTAATGCTTGCCTATCCCTTTAAGGTTTTGCACAAATTGGTGGTGACGTTGGTTTTTCTTTGAAATAGACTTTACCCTGCAGAACAATTTTATGTTTATAGAGAAACTGAGAAGCCAATGCAGAGCAGCCCCATACACCCCACACCCAGTTCCCCTACTGGGAACATCTTACTTTAGTATGGAACATTTGTTACAATTAATAAGCCAGTATTGATACATGATTATTAACTGAAGTCCATACTTTATTTATATTTTCTTAGTTTTTACCCAATGTAAAAATCTTTTTTTTCTGTCCCAGAATCCTATTCAGGATACCACATTACATCTAGCTGTTGTGCCTCCTTGGGCTCCTCTTGGCTGTGAAAGTTTCCCCAAATCTCCCTGATTTTGGTGACCTTGACATTTTGGGACAGTACTGAGCTATTTCATAGGATGCCCCATTACTGGAATTTGTTTGGAGTTTTTCTCATGATCAGACTGAGTGTATGGATTTTGGGGAGGAAGATCACAGAGGTAAAGTATTATATCATTTTCATCGTATAATATCGAAAGTCTATTCTACCAACATGATTTATGACTGTTGATGTTGACCTTGATCACCAGGCTGGAGTGTTGTGTGCCAGGTGTCTCCACTGCACCATTACCCCGCCCCCTGCCCCATACTGTATTCTGGGAAGAAAGTCACTATGTGCGGCCAAGACCTAAGGAACTGGGGGGTACGCCTCCTTAAGGATGGAGCATCTACATAAATTATTTGGGATTCTTCTGCCTGGGAGGTTTATCTCTTCTACATTTATTAACTTATTTATACAACTACAAAATCATGGATATTTATTTTATACCTTGGGTTATAATCCAGTGCTACTTTTTTATTGTTTTACTCAAACTGTTCCAGGATTAGCCCTTAGGAACACTTTGGTTGGCTCCTGTGATCCTTTGACAGATCTCCATTAATTTTTTAATTTTTAAGCACTTCCTTTAAGCACTTTCTGACACTATAAAATACCCCAGGCTCATCTTGTATCAATACATCCCCTGCCCCAACCCTAGAATCAGCCATTTCTCTCATAACGCATTTTTCCTTTCACTGGGCAATGGTATTAGAACCACGACCTGGATGAAGGTATGCTCCCTGCCACGGGGGCGGCTCCTTTCCAGCCCTTTCCACTGACAGGACATAGAAATAAATGTGAGCATACTGACCTCTGTATAACACAGACTGATAAACAGTTCTATATGCAATCATCTATATCTATATTAAGCTAAACACGAGTTAATACTGATGGTCTCCAACTCCTATCCACTCCCACATGGATCTAGCCTCCTCCTCCCTTGTTGGTTTGTAAATGCCCTCCAACAGTGAGGGGCCCGACTGTATGGCAGGCTTTCTTTTTTTACTATCTAATTGTTTTCTTGATATTTCTTGAGGACCTTTTTGAGAAGCTATGGGAGATAACATGTTTATTCTACAGTGAATGAGATTCAACTTTTGGGAGGATACAAGGTTTTATCACTGTGAGAAATAACTGTTTAGCTTAGTTACTAATGTTTTTATTGAATTTTGGGGGTGGCATTGGTTAATATTGGTTATTAATCTTTAGCTCAGAAACCAGAATCAAAATCCAAAGAGATCCTGAAAAAGTAGACCAATGGATTAACTCTAATAAGCTAGAATTTCATAAGGAAAATTATAAGGACTTGCACTTGAATTTGATCCATCTGCCACAAAAGAAATCAAGAAAATCATTAGATTTTTGGCTTGGCCAGTGCCCTCAGAGCCTCCCAACACTGGGAAGTTGCCTTCACTTGGCTCACCGGTGGTGCTGGTCAGCTCTTGAGCACAAGGCTAGAATTAGCAGGTGTCCAGGAAATATATATGAAAAGTTTAACACTTTTACCATTTCTCCCCTCACTGTTATCACTATCCTTTCACTTTTTGTTCACTGTGTGTTCAACTTGTGGTTTGTCTCTTCTCCAATACCCTTCCTAAAGCATAGCTACAAATGAACAAAACACCCAGACCAGACCAAACCAAAAATAAAACTACACAAAACCCCCAGGAAACCAAATACACATACTGTTAAAACAACAGGTAGGCTCAGAGATAAGCTTTCGTGTAGATCAGAGCTTTTCCGGTGGGTTACACAAATGAGCTTGGAGGATGCGTGGCATCTACCTTCGCCTAGTCAGGGCTCTTCTGTACTTGTTGTAAGGGTTTTAATGTCTGCTCTGGCCAGGTTGCTGAAGAACCACCCCTAACAGGAAATCAGGAAACCACAAGTAGGATGTGAAGTGGCATTTTCACTCCTCAGCTAAAGCAGTGACCAACTTTCCCCTCTGGCTCCATAAGGCTAATTTGGAATTGCTAAGTTGGCTATTACCCCTCATCTATATTATAAGTATGATCATAAAAATTTGCCAGGATATTAATGAATTTTATTTCTTAAATTTTGTGTCAGGCAAGAAAAGGATTCCATATGGGAGAAGAGGAAGAAAAACCATGTTTATTCACAAGTGGCATGATTCTATGCATAGAAAATCCTAAGGAGTCCACAAACAACTACTACTTTGTTACTTGAACTAATAAGTTGGGCATATTCATAGGATATACATGGGATATAAGATCAATATGAAAAGATCCATTGTATTTCTCTAAAGCAGCAATGAACAGTTCAAAAACAAACATAAAATTCTCAGTAACAAAACTCACAACAAAACTACAGCAAAGAGACATAAAAGCTTGTTAATAAATTTAACAGAAGACACATTAAATTTGTACACTGAAAACTACAAAACGCATTGGAGAGACATTAAAGAAGACCTACATAAAGGGAAGGACATTCCATATTCATGGCTTGGAGGACTCAATATTGCCAAGGTGGCGATCATGCCCAAATTAATCTGCAGATTAAAAGCATTCCTTATAAAAATTCCAACAGACTTTTTTTTTGTTGCTGTAGAAATTGACAAGATGATCCTGAATTTTGTATAGAAATGTGAAGGGTAAAGAATAGTCAACACAATCTTTAAAAAAAGAATAAAATTGGAGGACTCACAGTTCCCAACTTCGAAACACACTATAAAACTACAGTAATCAAGACAGTCTGGTAGGGACACAGGAAAGATATAGAGACCAAAGGTGCAGAAATTAGAGTCCAGAAACGAGCCTTCACACAAAGGGTCAGCGGAGGTGCGACAGCAGTGCCAGGGCCTTGCAACAGGGAGTTGACAGTCTTCTTCCTAAGGCTGAGGCAGCCTGATATCCACATGTAAGAAGAGTAGTTTGGACTCTGTCCTACATCACACCATACACAAAAGTTAACTTGACCAAAACAATCTAAACTGAAGAGCTAAAATTATAAAACTTTTAGAAGAAAATGTAGAAAAAATTGTCTATGACCTTGAGTTAGGGAAAGTGTTCTTAGATACAGCAACAAAAGTGTGATCCATATGAGAAAAAAATGATACATTGAACTTCATAAAAACTAAAAATTTACCACTTAATGAAATTAAAAGATATCATTATAAATATGAAAACTCAAGCAATTAGGAGAAAATATCTGCAAATCACATACCTGATAAAGGACTTGTGTTCAGAATATATAAAGAGCACTTAAAAGTCCATTACAAGCAAACAAAACTCAAATAACCCAATTTTGAAAAGTGAGCAACAGATTTGAATAGTATTTTATCACAGAAGATCTAAAAATATCTAAAACTATACGAAAAGATGCTCAACATCATTAGTCATTAGGGAAATGAAAACTAAACAACAGTGATATACCACGTCATATCTAGAAGAACAGTTACAATCAAAACAATAGTAAGAAATGTTGGTGAGGATGTGGAGAAAATAGAACCCCCTCTGTTACTTGGGGAACATAAAATGGTGTAGCCACTTTGGAAAACAGTTTGGAAGTAACTTTTAAAAAGTTAAACAATAATTAACTGCATACCCAGCAATTCATTCCAAGTATCTAGCAAGAGAAATAAAAACATTTCCACTCAAAGATTTGTATATGAATATTCATGGCAGAATTATTAGTAATTAGTCAAAAAATGGAAACAAATGTACATTGGTGGGTAAATAAAATATAGTATATCCATTCAGTGAAATACTATTCAGCAATAAAGAGTAATAAGTGACTGATACACGTTCCAACACAGATGAACCTCAAAACATGCTAAGCAAAAACAGCTGACTGTAGAAGATTACATACTGTATGCTGTTATGTATAGAAAATGTTCAGAAAAGGTAACTCTATCTGGACAGAAAATAGATGAGTGTTGTCTTAGACTGGGGTAATGATGGAGACTGATTGCAAACAGGCATAAGGGACTTCACTGACACAGTAAAAATGTTCTAAAACCTGAATTTTGGTGATGAGTGTACAGCACTGTAAATTTACTAAAAATCATTGCATTGTACACTTAGTACTGGTGAATTTTATGGCATATAAATTATATTTGAGCCAAACTATCAGAAAAGCTGATAATATGGATAACAAAATCCCTTTTGAAAAAAATCCAAACAAAAACAACAGAGCAAAAGAAAACAAAATGTAAAATGAAGCTCTCTCAACTACAACCACCATGTGCTACATCCTCAGAGCTTCCTCGTCTCCCGGCTGAAAGCTGTGCCGTCTGACCAGCAGCTTCTCCTGTTCTCAGACCCTCTACCCCCAGGCCCTGGCAGTGCTTTTCTGCAGTTTTTGTTTGTTTGTTTTTAGATTCTGCATTACCAGTGATTCCGAGTAGAACTGCAGTACTTGCCTTTCTTTCTCAGGCTTGTTTCTTGGAGCACAATGTCCTCAAGGTCCAGCCATGTTGTCCTTACAGCAAGACCCTTTTTTTTCCCCATGGTAGAATAAGAAATTTGCTAAGAGTGGAACTTAAATGTCCTTACCAAAAACAAATAATAAAAATAATAAATATGTGAGGTGATAGATGTGGTATTTAACTAGATCCTTTCACAATATACATGTTATTTCAAACTTCCACAGTGTATACTATAAATACCTCATAACTTTATTTGTCAATTATATTTCAGTAAAGCTGAAATTTTATAAAATTAATAAAATAAAATTAAGCTGCACAAGAATGTAATTATTTGGTATTACCCACGTGAAAGGGCTTTAGAAGTCAAATCATGAACTGTGGTGTTCCCTGGTTTTGAGTATTTTTTATAATAAACATGTATTATGTTGAAACTTTAAAAATGAACTCTGCACCAGTGTATTACTGATCTGTATCTACATTTTAATTCTGGCTACTCTCCCAAGCAGACAGCATTCACTCATTACCTATACTCTAGCAGGGAGAAGTGACTACCAAAGGAACTTAAGGGCCCGATTTGTTCCTCACTCTTTATTATGGAAAATTTCAAAAATACAAAACTAGACAGAAGGTAACAATTTCCACAAATACCAACTCCTGGCTAATCTTGTTTCATGTCTACCCCTCTGCCTACTTCCCTCGTGCTCTCATATATATTAAGGGGTAGAAGAACTGAGTTGCCTATTATGCTGAGATTCAAATATGGAAATAAAGACAGTTCTGAGATCATGAGATGTCCCTGTGAGGATGGGCAGAGGTAAATCCTCTGAGAATGATCCTCTGGCTATAAGATTCTATCTTTTTCCAGGAGTAAAGACTTGGCTAAGACAGAGAAACAGAAGGAGTGCGATTAACTTGGGAGGTCAAAAAAGACTTTATTGTCCACGCTGGGAATGTGCCTGGTCAAACATGAATGGACACCTTTCTAGGATCGATCTGCTCGCCCAAGGAAGGTCAATGAGGCTCGCTTTGTGGGAGCACTGGGCTACCATTTACGGCACTTGGATGAAGCAATTTACCAGGAGGTCTCCTCGTGCCCTAGAGGAACTAATCACTTCTGGTGGATGAGCAGTTTGTGCCTGGGGCGGGTTATTCTTCTGAAACATACAGAAAACTTGAACACCATGGCAGCTTCTCACCAAACCCGGGGAATAAGCAAGTCCTGGAGGGTCCTCTGTCCTCAGCACTCTCCAACCCTCGGAATCATCTCCCATTCAAGGCAAGGCCAGCACACACTGGTTCAGAGAATATCCCTTAACTTTCCATCTTCTGACTTGCCTTCTGGTCTTGGTAGAGATGCAGGCCCCCCCCTCTTAGAGAGAAGATGCAGGGACCTTCCCACCCTTCATTCAAGCACATCAGCCCCAGACTCCTACGATCATACTCACCCCTTTCAGGATACAGCATAACTGGAGACAAGCGTCAGAAGTCAGAGCCAGATAAATGAGCCACCTTTACTGGAAGGAGGAAGCTTCCCAGCTGCTGTACAGAGCCCCCTAGCATGCCCTGAAGCCATTCAGATCTCAAGGGAAACCCGCAGAGCCTCTAACCTAGATGACTGTATCACGCTGAAACCCCACCTCTGAAACAGCAGTCAACACAGCCTTCCGGTGGTCAAAGGGGAAAGCTATTCTTATTATTATGTTAAACATCTGAACTGTAGGCCTGGCCTCCTGTGTGACCTTGAGAGAGAAATTTAGCCTCTCAAGTTACATCACCACTGTGTCAGAGGCCTTAGTTAATAAGGCAGGTAAGGCAAAGTGAGATTTGAGGTGTTTGTGCTTGGCGTCTCTGACTGGTCACTAGGAAGCCCTCCTTCGTACCCACTGTACCATTTCCTGATCTAAGGACTTGGAGTAAACCACAATCTCTATCTGATTATCAACAACAGATTTTGTCAGGGTTTCACTACTTGTATTTTGGCAGCAAATCTCCTTTAGATAGTTATTAACTTTTAAATATAAAATCCAGGCATCAAATCATAAAGCAGAGAAGACATACACAATTTGGGTTAATTAAAATGCCTCCAAGTGAACAGGTGACAGACGTCGGGCCTCCTGGCACCTGGAAGAAAGGCACTGCAACAGACTATTAGGATTCCTGTGTTAATCAGGTAATAGTAACTTGGGTAATTAGCGAATCACACCAAATCTTGTTTAAGTCCCAAATCTCATTTAGAGCCTTTTGGAGAAACTGTTTAAATACAAAGGACACACTCTCCTACTAACAGAAGATGCCTGCCGACTGGGGCAAATATCCACGCTTCTCTGCCTCTATTAAATCCATTTTATTATGAAGTCTCAAGGTCTAATTCACTGAGGACTGAAAGAGACAGACAGCATTTGTCCCTTTGCTCTTGCAAAGACTCTGGAGTTCTACTAGACTTCAAAGACTGCAGAAGTCCCAGGCCAGAAAAATGGCAACTGTCTTCATCACTAGTCTACCAACGCACTCCTTAACTGTCAGGAAAATAAGTAGTTTTGCCCTCTTGTAATTCACATGTAGAGAATCTAGTTAACACCCCTCAGTAGGCAGAGGTCCCTGAGCCTGGGAAAATCCAAACGGTGATGCTAACTAAGCCTGGTGCCACGGGACACTCAGCAAACCTCAGTTGATGGGTAGTATACATGCTGAGGCTGGAGCAGCACCTCAGCCTTGTGTGTCTGCATCCCTCTCTCTGCAAGGTTGTACTGTAAACCATTTTCACGGAGCTCTTTACAATACTCCTCTAGTCAGACCTAAAGTACAGCTGCAATGTTACTGAATTCTAATCCTGTCATTGTGCTTAGAGTAGCTCCTACTGGGCTTGTTTCTATAAGATAGTCAGTTCAAGCCCAGGGACTATTGGGGGCCACTTGTCCATGTTTCTTTGTAGCTCAGAAGGTCATAAAAATAATGTAAAGGTCCTCAGCATGGCCTTAGTAGTCAGTCTTGCCTATTGAGTGCTTGGAACAGAATTTCTTTTTTTTCCCTGTGCCTTCTATTTATATTTTCTTACCTAATCACTTAGCCAGCATTCTGGAGAGGGGAGAGGTCAAGGAATTGATGTGTCATTGATATGAGAAGGAGAGGGGAGAAACCCAGAGTCCCTCAAGGCACCACAGTCAGCTACTTAGTAGAGATGGGTGACTCTGGCCACTTCACTTTGAACCCCATCTACTACATGGGAACAAGAACACTTCCCCACTGATTCAGACAAAGGAGACAATAAATGGCAGGGTGTTCTGTTAACCATAAAGTATCATGCAAGCTGTTGACTCCAAGGGCATTCTGAGGACATAAAAGCCACACGGCCAGCCTGGGGTCATGTCTAGAAATAGGGCACCTCATTTCATACTCTACATGGGTAACTGCCTGCCTGGTTTGCTAGCTCCTATGCAACATGGCAGGGACCGAGGAGATGCTCCCAGGAAGAACCTCGTGTGGTCTCTCTGCTCTCAAAAGACAGGCTGTAGGGAGGGCAGAATGGTAGAAAGGAAAGGTCTCTGGACAAGGAGTTTAGTTACAGGGGTTCTAGGTGCAACTTTGTAAATAACCTACCATGTTAACCAATGACTCAGAAAGTAAAACACATTATCAGAATGACAGCTGGTGAACTCTTAGGAAGAATGGTACCCACATGAAGCCAACATGGGTTATGAAGAAAAAATCATCAGAAGACGACTTTTTCCCCCCTCGGGAATGAGGTTGATACCCTTGAAAATGATGGAGACAGGGCAGCCCTGTGAGATATTCAGTGAGATATAAATGAGCCTTCACATGGAATTCAAATGCTCAAAGCAGAGAAACATAGTTGGGACAAAAATGTAATTAGGTGAGTTCATGAATGTTTGATGTGCCCACAGGGAGAAGATGAAGGTCTCCAATGCTAGTTTCATTCACCCTCTCAGGTTCCACATTTGTATTAGCAGCCGATGGGAACCAGGGGCATCGTCTGATGACAAGTTGCTGCAGACACCATGCTTTTTGTCACCTTCCCCACTCTGTGTGTGCAGTTCCTCCTCCCTGGCGCATTGATCCCTCGCTCTCCCCCGACCATCTCCAGCTCACAAATACTCCATTTCCCAGAAAGCCTGGATTTGCAAGGCACCTCGTCTGTGTATTCCCCACAGGTGTCTCTCCCAATAATCTCTGAGGGCAGTTACTGCCTGTTTTGTCCCCACTGTATCCCAGGACAATGTCTGTCTCACACTGAACTGAGTTTTCACACGACATGAAGCTGAAAACGGTAGTGTACTGGATCAAAACACAGACCCCAAATATCTTCACACACTAAAGGAATGGGTAAATCCCATCTCACCCTGATTAGATGGCCTTTATCAGAATAAGTGTAGTTTGCACATTTACATAAGAAATACACATGTATAGGTGGAGCACATGGCTCAATAGTTATGAGCTATGTGAACACTCCAATTAAGTCTGGAGCAAACAAATGCTTTTGGTAAAACCACCAGAAAAGCCGACACCACTAAAAGGTGGCATCGGTCTCTGTCAAAAGCAGTGACAGTCCCTCATCCATTCTGGGTTGCTCAACCTAGGAATTAACAAACCAGAGCATGTCTATTAGAGAGTAACCAAATGACATAGGGTTGGCAAACAAAGAAATTTGAGGAATGTTTGAAAGAACGGAATATAGGTCTAGACAAGAGATACTTAGAACTATGTAACTGCTTTCAAACGTCTGCAGGGATAACAGACAGCAAGGACAGTGGGCTAGGTCTTCCTGGGACCAGGAGGGGGCAGAAGCAATGAAAGAAAGTAACAGACCTCATTTCTTAAAGGAGGAGATTTTATATGAATTAGAGGTATCCTTAGTTTACTTACTCTAAACTAGGTTAAGTTTTCCAGCACAGAAGGTTCAGAGAGAGCCCAGATCACTCCCCAGTGACGCTGAGGACATTTACAGTAGAGGCCTGCATTCAGTAGCTGCTCTTGAGTGTTAAGCAACGCTGATGTTCTATCATGCTAAGAATATCACCCGCCACCTGTGCACTTCACCTTACCCACATGAGGTCAAAGGGAGTGGCTGGCAGTTGTACCACAGTCAGGTTTTTTCGGGAAGATGTTGAGTGGAGTTTTGATTTGAGACAGGTCTGCCTCACTAGAAGAAGCAGCTGGTGCTTCTCTGCCCGGTACTTGTGGGAGGATGTAAGCCCCACAATGACCTAAAGGAGCCACACTGAGTAACTCCAACTAATACTGAGAATGGATGAAAACCCAAGAGAAAAGCCAGCAAACAGAGCATGTAACCTTTCACCCCCCTAAAGCCAAAGCCTTGATTGCTCCTGCACCGAAGATGTGTGGGCAGCATACAGGGCTTCCACCAGAACCAAGAAAGCCTTTTGTGCTTGTCCTGTTGGCAGCTGGGAAGGGCTTTTTCCCTCCAGTGGGGCTAGTTACATTCTTGGCACTGCTGGGTGAGAGAGCAAAGAGACTGTTCCCACTAAAAAGCATTGCCCAATGGACTCCCCACATACCTGCTAGTGGGGTAGTTAACCTCACTAAAGACAGAAGCTGGAAGCAAGAAGTACTTTCTTCTCCTGAGTTTTCCAGAAGCTTTTGCAAATCTAGAATGACGACCACTACCTCCACCAACAAAACAAAACAACACATAACCCCACCACCCAGGAAAAAGGACTGTGAGGTGTTCTATTTTCCATTTTGTTAGGCTGCCAGAAGAAAAGGACCAAGTGGAAGGCTGGGCGCCAGGAGCTCCCTTTCCCCGAGGCTGTGGTCCAAGTAAAACTAAGAAAAATGAGACTAGGGAAAAAAAAAGAAACCCTCAACACCACAAAAAGCCAATGGCTGGAAAATCGGGGGAGGAGTGGGGCTGGGTGGTTGGAAACTGGGCTTCACTGGTGGCTGAGGGCATGTCCTACATAGACTTGCAGAGAGGAGGCCCGCTCCTGTGCCAAGGCCCACAAGACGGGCGGACAGTGCTGGTTTTGTTGGCAGATTTTTCCTTTCGGTGGGGGGCTTTCTTCCTGCACAGCAGGCACCAGAGGGAACGCTGACAAGCACTGGCAGAATTTTAAAAATTGCTGCCACTCTCCCACAGACGTCCATTATGTCTCTTAAGCCTTACGATTCACAGCATAAAAGCATAATCAAGAGAAATCATGGTACAGCTCAGTCAGGATGGGCAGAATAGTCCATTTAACTTTATGTTAAAAAAAGGAAAATAATTGGACCAAAATTTGTTTGAAATGGGAGTAGGAAATAGCTTGTTTTCAATCTATTTCAAATGAAAAACCCCCATTAAATGCTCATTGGAAACTATTTAGTTTGGAAACAAGTTTGGTATTCCATACGCAATGAGCGTTAAAAGTTGCAGCACCGCCTAGTCTGTGTAAGAGCCATCGACAACCTGATGACCTAGTTCTAACAGGGCTTTTCAAAGAAGGGCTGGCTGGGCTTGGACTGTTCACAGCCCAGCTGTTGGCTTCACAGCAGAATCTGCAAGACCAAACTGGCTGGAGAAAAGGAAGTCTTTCAAGTTGACAGAAAGCCCCAAACCAGACTCTACTGGCAAAGAGCAAAGAGAAACCAGAGAATCTAACGTGGTGGGACCTGAGCCTTCTAGAAGAAGGAAGTGGATTCTTGGTGCCATACCACATACTACGTTGCAACTCTGCCTCACAAACAGCAGTCAAAGCCCCCATCTGAAGGCCTCAGGAGCCTAGAAACGTAGAACCTCAGGGAGTGCTCACCTTTATGTGATGCACCAATTCCTTTGATAACCTTCCCAGAGTCAGTGCACTGGGAATGGAAGCCTCAGAGAGAGGCTGGCCCACACTGACCTTCCTCATGTACTACAGTCTTCTTGCTCTTCAGGCCTCTCTGCCTTTCAGTTTCTCTTTTAGATGTGGCTGTATTATGAAGTGTGCCCATGGAATTCTCTAAGCAGTAATTTCCAAGGGGTCAGGGACTGTTTTTAAAATTCTCCTCATTCGCCCAGAAACTAGCACTGTATGTGGCACACTGTAGGTGCTAAATCCATGTTTGTTGAATGAATGAATGAATGAATGAATGAGGGAATGAATGAACATCCTATGAACTAGAGAACCTTGTAAGGGAAAGACTTGGTATAAGAGGCTGGGTTTTCCTTTAAGCTTGAGAAGCACAAATTTTAAAAGTTTTGTATGCTAATGATGCAAGAGCTGGCCACTTTACAGATAGGTAAGAAGTTTGTCAACTAATAACCCTTAAGTAAAATATAAAAGATTTCCCCCTGATATTAAAGACATGTACCATTACTACTTTAAGCAGCACAGATTTTATTTATCCCTTTGGAAGAAAAAAAGGCCACATAGTAGGGCTGCTCCATGTTCTTGCAGGCACCTGGGTAGCCTTGGTCTTTCCCAGGCCAAGTGTTCTGCTCAGCAGTCTTATGTTTCTCAATCAACTGAAATATTTACATTCTTCTCTTACTTTAATTACTGTTCCTCATCTTTCATTCCCCATCTACCTCCATTTTTTCTTTCATTTAACCTGTAGGTTCTCTGAAAGGGAGAAAATAGCTCTCATCTGAGTACCATTTCTCTTGAGAGAGCTGGATTGCCCTTCCCATACCAAATGGTACTTATCATTTAAGGGCAAAGTATGGGCTCTCTCAGACCCAAACCCTCCATTCTTCCTATGGCAATACTGGTGTGGTTTGCCTGAGTCACTGGGATTGTTAGGTAAAATGGAGAGAGTTGCTTGCTAGAAAAGTCTTAATTTCACTGGAATTTATGGTTTAACTTTAATAGACTTTGCATACATATGACGAATTGACTCAGGAAAGGAAGCCCTCTTCTTCCCAACTGTTCTGCACATTTCAGTAGTGCATACAAATATAGCCTGTCATTACTAACTTTAACAAAACAGAATTACTTCTGAAAGACTAAAATTTTGATTCAACAATAACAACATAAATATAATGCTATAAGACTTGGGAGTGGATGAATGTAGCTACACAGATCTTGGTTACAGATCAAATGCTTTTATTTTTCTTTTCAGAAATTTGTAGAGAACCTACTATTTGCAAATTTCATGGAAGTACTGGTGGACGTGGTGGGTGGGCGTATAATAAAGACTGAGTATTTGTTCTTATTCTCCAGGGCGGCTACCAATTGGGCATGGGTACCAATCACACAAATGACTAAAAGAGGGGGTAAAATACTGAGTGTGGGCAGAGCCTAGGTTTCCTTCACCTCGGTGTTTCAGAGCAGAGCACTAGAAATGTGGTGTGCAGGAGGCCTGGGGACCAGGGGGCTACATGGCTGGACATGCATCGAATGCTCTACCCTCTTGTTATTGTTTTTGATTCTTCTACTCAAAAAGACCTTGGATTCTAGCATAGTAGCGGCAGTGGCATTCTCAGGTCATGGACTTTAATTTCTTACAGGGTTCTCCACAGAGGGGCAAGCCTACTCTGAATATCTGTGGTGAGACTCAAGGAGGAAGCCATGAAATTCTCTCCTTTACCATGGTGGGGCCGCTTGGGCTCCCATGTGTTAAGCAGGTGTAAAATAGACTTCTGGTCAAGATGGCTGGGGAGGCCAATGCTGTGCTTGCTTCCTCCTATGACCACATCAAAATTACATTATAGATCAATCATCATTGAGAAATATCTTAAGACTAGCTGAACAGAAGTCTTACAACTAAAGATATAAGGAAGTCATGTTGAGAAAACTAATAGGAAGGAGGGGCAGAGATACAGAACTGGCAGGTCCCACACCCACCTGCGTCAGTTAAGAAATAGGAGGGATATCTCAGCTTGGAGGTCCCCCTGAAGAATGAGGGCTCCCAGCCCCATGACATCTGGCTATAATAACCAGCAGGGATTGGGTCCAAGAAAGAGGGGGTGCTGATGGAGGCTGAAGTGAACCTCCTAAGGGACCTGCACACAGACTCACATGCTAAAAACTTCACTCCTTCTAAGTTCCAGTACAAGAGCAGCCCCTCAAAAAGGGGGGAGGGTGGCAGCCCCTTCCTGCTGGGCACACTGGGAGGAGCTAAACTGACTAACTTCAGGATGTGGCTAGAGGGGCAAGTATCTAAGCAACTATATCTGGAGACTGGAGTGCAGCCAGGCACCACTGCTTCTTTGTGGAGCCCTCCTCCCATCCAGACACTGAACACAGACAGGTGCCAAATTATTACTCTCCATTAACCTGGCTAACACCATTCGGCCCACCCTAGTCACTCTCCGAGACCCCCACCTCACCTAATTTGCTCATCTGGCGTGAGACTCTTCCAGCAGCCTACCTTGACTTGTGCTGCTGACTTTCCCAAAATCTCTCACAGGTCCACAAACCCCAAACAAGCAGTGACTAGCCTCAGAGTGTCCTATAGCTCTTGCTAAGCAGCCCAAGCCCAGCAAAAGCAGAGACCAGTATTGACTTGCATTATAATTCCTATCAGGTGGCTCTAAGCCTGGCATTAACGTGGTCAGTCTGGGCCTGGAATGTAGCTTCAGCTAAGCTGCCACAAGCCTAGCATTAAGTCACATCTTGGTGCCCACCACAGGGGATCAAACCAGGCACAAGTGGCAGCTATCCTTGGTTCACCACATACTTACTCACACATCTCCATGTCCAGCACAAGCAACAACCAAACACAGATCACATTCTAGCTTCTACCATGAGGTCCCAAACCCAACAGAAGTGAGGGTTCCCCCAGCCTGCAATGAAGCACCTTCAGAAGCCCAACAAAAGCTACTCCTACTCTGTGGGGTTGGCCCCTGTACAATAGCTCATCTGCTCTACTCACAGACAGCCTCATGGCCAGTCAGCATGAAAATCAACCCCACCCACTGCCAGTAGGAATTCATGCTCATCTATAACAGGAGGGCACACACAGCCCATCCACACATGGAACCACCTGTGGAGCTTCCAGTGCAAGTGACCAGGGAGACTGTCACTGGGTCCCATGGAACATTTTCTATATAAAGCCACTCTCTCAAGACCCAGAAACATAGAAGACCCATTTAATAAATAGAAAGAAATACAGGGAATCAGCCACAATGAGGAGACAAATAAACTGGTTCTAAGTGAAAGAACAGGGCAAAACTCTGAGAAAACTAAATGAAATGGACACAAGTAGTCTACCAGACACAAAGTTCAAAACAGTGTTTATAAAGATGCTCAATGACCTTAGGAGAATAACTGACGAACTCAGTGACAAAGAGACAAAAAACATTTAAAAGGATACAGAAAACAAAAAGAAAAGAATACAATAACTGCAATAAAGAATACATTAGAGGGAATCAGCAGCAGATTAGATGAAACAGAGGATCAAATCTTGTCTTGATTAAGAAGACATGGTAGTGAAAAATACCTAATCAGAATGGCAAAAAGAAAAAAAATTAAAATAAGGATAGTTAATAGGACCTCTCAGACAACATCAAATGTATCAACATTTGCATCATAGGGGTAACAGAAGGAGAGAGGAAAAGGGATTTTTTTCTCAATAATTTGGAAAAGGGATTAAAAACCTATTTGAAGAATAATGATGGAAAACTTCCTTAACCTGGAGCAGGAAATAAACACATCGGGTTGGCCCAAAAGTTCATTTAGTTTTTTTCCATAAGATGACTCTAGTAGTGCTTAGTGGTTTTTAACTTCATTCAAAACAATTTTGTTAAATTGTATTGTGACAGCTGTTATATCAGCATGCATTTAAAAAATCTTATCAAAATAGGTGAATTTTTATACAGCCATTTTGATATCTGAAGATGGAAGAAAATATGCAGTATTTTCAGCATAGTATGCTTTATTGTTTCAAAAAAGGTAAAAATGCAACTGAAATGCCAAAAAAAAAAAAAAAAGATTGGTGCAGTCTATGGAGAAGGTGCTGTGACTGATTGAACATGTCCAAAGTGGTTTGCTAAGTTTCTTGGTATTATTGGCCAAATAAGTCTTTGCTGTGGTCTGTCTTATACATTGGAAGATGTTTAGCAGCACCCCTGGTCTCTACCCACTAGAAGCCAATAGTAGGAGATAGCTGACACATTGAAAATATCCAAATCAATAAATTATTGGTGAAAATAAAAAATGTGTCTTTTGTTTTGTGGAAAAACATATGGTCTTTGGCCAACCCAATAAAAGTCTAGAAAGCACAGAGTCCTCAGCAAAATAAATCCAATGAGGGCCATGGATTGGCCCTCAATTAAAATACTAAAGATTAAAGACAAAGATAGGATCTTAAAAGAAGCAAGAGAAAAGCAGTTAGCTTTGTACAGGGGTGTTCCCATAAGGTTGTCAACTGATCTCTCTATAGAAACTTCGCAGGCCAAAAAAGATTGGCATGAAATATTCAGGGTGATGAAAGGCAAGGACTTAAACCAAGATTACTCTACCCAATAAGGCTATCATCTCAAATCAAAGGAGAGATAAAGAGCTTTCCAGACAAGAAATAGCTGAAGGAGTTCATCACCACCAAACTAGTATTACAAGAAATGTTAAAGGAACTTCTTTAAGAAGAAAAGATCAAAAGTATGAATAAGAAGATATAGGAAAGAAAAAAAATTCTCACCGACAAAGGCAGACAGTAAAGCAATGGATCAACTGACTATAAAGCTAGTACAAAGGTTAAAAAGACAATTATAGGAAAATCATGTATACTATATTAAGGGAAATACACAAACACATAAAAAAGAGGCAAAAATAATTGCAAAAAGATAAATGTGGGGGGATGAGTAAAAACAGTAGTGATTTTAGAATGTCTTCCTACTTAAGTGACCATCAACTTAAAATAGACTGCTATAAACATAGTTTTGTATATATGAAGCACATAGTAACTACAAACCAAAAAAATCTATAAGATATTCAAGAAATTAAAAGAATCCAAACATAATTCTATAGACAGTCATCAACATAAAAGAGAAGAGAATCAGAAAGGAACAAAGAAGAACTACAAAATCAATTAGGAAACAATAAAAGGGAAATAACTATACAAGTATTAATAATTACTTTCAATGTAAATGAATTAAATGCTCCCATCAAAAGACAGAGAATGGTTGAATGGAAAAAAAAAAAACAAGACCCATACCTATGCTGCTTACAAAAGACCCACTTCAGACCAAAGACACTCACAGAATAAAAGGGATGAAAAAAGATATTTCATGTAAATGGAAATGAAAAAGAAAGCTGGGGTAACAATGCTTATGTCAGATAAAATAGACTTTAAAACAATTTAGCAAGAGAATATAAATCTTTAAACATTTATAAACCCAGTGTAGGAGCATCTAAGTATATTAAGAAAATATTGACAATCGTGAAGGAAAAAATCAACACTAAGACGACAATAGTAGGTGACTTTAACACCCCACTGAAATCAATGGATGGATGATTCAGATAGAAAATAAACAAGAAAATAGTGCCCTTATTGATACAGTAGACAGATGAATTTACTTGATAATTGTAGTGCATTCCACACTAAAGCAGCAGACTAAACATTCTTTTCAAGTGCACATGGAATATTTTCTAGGATAAACCACATATTAGGACACAAAACAATTCTCAATAAATTTTAAAAACACTGAAACCACATCAAGTATCTTCTTTGATCACAGTGTTATGAAATTAGAAATCTTATAAGAAGAAAACTGGAAAACACAAACATGTGGAAGATAAATAACGTAGCACTAAAAAATGAGATTCAGAAAGAAATCAAATGATACCTTGAGACAAATGAAAATAAAAACACAAGTACCTGAAAGCTATGGAACACAGGCAAAGCAGTTCTAAGAGGGAAATTCATAGCAATACAGGTCTAACTCAAGTTGTAATAAAAATACCAAATCGACAATCTAACCTTACAGAAAAAGAAACTAGAGAAAAAAATAAACAAAAGCAAACATGAGTAGAAGAAAGGTATTAATAAAGATCAGAAAGAAAATACATGAAATAGTCTGAGAAAAAAAAACAATTGAACAGATCGATGAAAACAAGCGCTGGATCTCTGATAAGATAAATAAAATTGATAAACATTTAGACAGACTCATCAATTAAAACAGAAAGATGGCCCAGATAAATAAAATCAGAAATGACAGAGAAGTGACAACTGATATTATGGTAATACAAAGGATTATAAGAAAATACAATAGTTATTTATATGCTATGCCAACAAACAAAAGCCCTGGACCAGATGGCTTCATAAGTAACTTTTATCAAATGTTCGAAGAAGAATTAATACCTATCCCTTTCAAACTATTCCAAGATTAGTTTGATTAAAGAGAAAGGAAGCCTCCCAAACTCATTTTACAGAACCTGCATTAACCGGATACCCAAACCAGACAATGACACTACATAAAGAAGAAAAATTATAGGTCAATATTCATGATGAACATGGAGGCTAAAATCCTCAACAAAATATTAGCAAATCAAATGTAGCAATACATTCAAAAGATCACACACCATAATCAAGTGGGATTTTTTCCTGGGATGCAAGGTTGAGTCCCTATCTGCAAATCCAATAATGTGACACATAACATTAATTAAAAGATAAAAATCATATAATAAAGGCTATATGTGAAAAACTTGCAGCTAACATCATACTCAATGTTAAGAAGCTGAAAACTTTCTTATCAGCTTGATAATCAGAAATGAGAACAGGATGTCCAGTTTCTTAACTTTTATTAAACACAATATTGGAAGTGCTAGCCACAGAAATCAGACAAGAAAAAGCAGTAAAAGGCATGCACATTGGAAGGGAAGAAGTAAAACTGTCAATATCTGCATATGCCATTATACTATACAGAAAGAACCCTAAAGATTCCACTGGAAAACCATTAGAACTAATAAATGAATTCAGTAAAGTAGCAGGGTGAAAAATTAATATTCAGTAATAACAAACTACCAGAAAAAAATTAAAAAATAATCCCATTTATACTAATATCAATAAGAATAAAATACCCAGGGATAAATTTAACCAAGAAGGTAAAAGAGCTGTACTGAAGAATGAAATGAAGAAGATACAAATAAATGCAATGTTATACCATGTTCATGGATAGGAAGAACTAACATCATTAAAATGCCCATACAACCCAAAGCAATTTAAAGATTCAATGCAATCCCTGTCAAAATACCAATGGCATTTTTTACAGAAATAGAACAAGTAATGTTAAAATTTATCTGAAACCACAAAAGAACCCAAATAGCCAAAGTAGTCTTGAAAAAGAACAAAGTTGGAGGTATCACATTATAGTAATCAAAACAACATGCTTTTGGTATAAAAACAAACACATAGATCAGTGAAACAGAATAGAGAGCCCAGAAATAAACCCAGCATATGTGCTCAATTAATCTATGGTTAATAAAAAAAGAATATACAATGGGTTAAAGACAGTCTCTTCAATAAATGGTGTTGGAAAACTGGACAGATACATGCAGAAAGTGAAACTAGATCACTACAAAAATAAGCCCAAAATGGATTAAGAATTAAATGAAAGATATGAAACAATAAAACTCCTAAAAAAACAGTAAATTCTTTGAGAATGCTCTTAGTAATATATATGTAAAAATATACTTATATGTTTATATATAAATATATTTAGTTCACATTTACATCTTATGTATTACATAAATTATTTTTATTTTATAACATTATATAAATGTATAAATATAATTTTACAATATAAACATGTTTACTTATACATATACATGCATATGCATTTATTTATATTTATTTATGCATATGCAAACAAATATATATACATATATGCATATATATATATAATACATACATATATTATATATACACACACACACACATATATTTTGGACATGTCTCCCCAGGCAAGGAAAACAAAAGGAAAAAAGCCTACAACAAAATGAAAAGACAATCTTCTGAATGGGAGAAGATATTTGCCAATGATACATCCAATAAGGGGTTAATATTATAGAAGGAAGTCATACAACTTATCACCAAAAAGACAAACAATACGCTTGAAAATGTGCAGAAAATCTGGGTAGACATTTATCTAGAGAGGACATACAAATGATCAATAAACATGAAAAGATGCTCAACATCACTAATAATCAGGGAAATGGAAATTAAAACCACAGTGATACCACCTCACACCTGTCAGAATGGCCGCCAATAAATCCACAGATAATTGTTGGCGAGGATGTGGAGAAAAGGGAACCCTCATACACTGTTGATGGGATTGAAAATTGGTGCAGCCACTATAGAAAAGAGTAAGCAGGCTCCTCAAAAATTAAAATTAGAACTACCCTATGACCTAGAAATTCCACTTCTGGTTATATACCCAAAGAAATCCAAAGCACTAATTGAAAAGGTATAGGTACCCCTATGTTCACTGTAGTGTTATTTACAATAGTTGAGATATGGAAGCAACCAAATGCTCACCAACAGATAACTGAATGAAGAAGTGGTGCATATATCCAGTGGAATATTACTGGGCCATAACAAAGAATGAAATCTTACCATTGGTGACAACATAGATGGACTTAGAAGGTATTATACTTAGTGATATAAATCAGAGAAAGATAAATACCATAGATTTAGTTTATATATGAAATCTAAAAAACAAAACTAATGAACAAACAAAACAGAAACAAACTCATAGATACACAAGAAATTGGTGGTTGCTAGGTAAGAAGAAGTTTAGGAGGGATGGGTGAAAAGGTAAAAGGGATTATGAAGTTCAACTTGCTAGTTATAAAAATAGCCAGGGGAAATGTAAAGTACAGCATAAAGAATATAGTCAATAATACTGCAGTAACTACATATGGTATCTGACGGGTACTGGACTTGTCAGGGTGATCACTTCTTAAGGCATATACCATATTTTGTAATGTATAATGCACACCCACATATTTGTGCCCATTATACATGGGATTATATCCATGGTATGTAATCATTATACCCATACATAATGCCCATACATCATTTTTCCCTCAAAAATTTGGGCAAAAACTGTGTGCATTATACATGGCAAAATATGGTAAATATCTAATCACTATGTTCTATACCTGAAACTAACATAATATTGTATGTCAACTGTAATTGAAAAATAAATTTTTTAAGAAAAAAGGTCTAAAATAGGACAGAGATTCATCTTATAACACTGAATTTTATTCTCTTTTTAGTGGTGCCACTGGGCTCTTAACTACTTTAAAAGGAACTATAGAGTTATGACTTCTTGAATTTAGAGTAGAGGTAGGGCTACTGCCTTGAGACAGTTTCAACCTTGGGAAACTCTCATACTGACACCATTTGCCTTATGTGTCCTCCCTTGAAACCAAATTGCTGTGCCTACCATGTTGCTCTTCATTGTCTCACCTACCAACCTTCTGCCTGGTGGGGGGGAAGGTGCTAAAGTTCATGTTTTGTTGATAGAGGATGGAAGCAGATTAATTAGGTCAGTAGGACTCAGCAATGGCTTCCAGATGACTGCTTGGTTATGACCGAGTAGGATGAAGAAAACACAACAGTGCAGTGAATTTTCAATTTCAATTTCAGTGGAAAGGATTGCTCCTTAGTCTAGCATTATGCATCTCTTGCTTTGTTTGGTGTTGACAAAAACAATAAAAGTATTAAAGGTACCAAGTGCTTCTCTGTGCCAGGCCCTCAGTGCCATACATCCATTACTTCATGTAATCCTCCCGATGATACTGTTGCAATCATCTCCAATTTACAATGAGGAAACTGAGGCAGCAAAGTTATTACATTTCCCAAGGCACATAGCTTATTAGTCAACAGTATCCTCAAAATTTGTTAACTCCAGAACTTTTACCACTAAACTAAATCTTTTCTTTTATGAAATAATGGTGACAGCTCATGGTGGTATTTTCTTTAATTTTAAAAAGTCTTACTTGGCCCTAGCTGGTATCGCTCAGTGGATTGAGCACGGGCCTGTGAGGCAAAGGGTTGCCGGTTTGATTCCCAGTCAGGGCACATGCCTGGGTTGCAGGCCAGGTCCCTAGTAGGGGACACATGAGAGGCAACCACACATTGATGTTTCTCTCCCACTCTTTCTCCTTCCCTTCCCCCCTCTCTAAAAATAAAAATAAATAAAATATTTTTAAAAAACAACAAAACAAACAAAAAACCTCTAGGGGAAAAAGTCTTACTTGGTAATATATAAAGTTAGCAATGTAACTCTATGTAGGTAATCTTATAATTTATATATTGTGTTGCCCCAAAAGTCCATACGGTGTTTTCCATAAAATAAGACCCATTTTTCATTTTCACCAATGACTTCATTGATTTGGATATTTTGAGTATGTTGGCTATCTCCCCTGTGGTAGAGCATTGATGGTTCTCAGTTAATGTCTTAATTTGATTCCTATGTACTTGAAGTGGTCCACCAGACTGGGGAACATCATCCAGCAAGAAATTTCCAGCATGAAACTTCGCAAACCAGTTTTGACACATTCAATCAGTCATAGCACCTTCTCCATACAGTGCACAATTTTTTTTTGAGTTTCGGTTGTGTTTTTACTGTTCTGGAAATAATAAAGTACAATATGCTGAAAATTTGTGTGAATTTTCTTCCACTTTTAATATTAAAATGGCTAGACAAAAAAATCACCAATTTTGGTAAGATTTTTTTAAATGCATGCTGATATGACAGCTGTCATAATACAGTCTAACAAAATTTCAAATGAAGTTAAAAACAACTAAGTGTTATTAAAGCCATCTTACAGAAAAAAAAAAACTAATGAACATTTTGGCCAATCCAACACACACACACACACACACACACACACACACACACACACGGTCCAGAAAAAGTCCAGCCATTGTTAATATGAGAACAATTTACACAACATCAATGTAACCTGGCAGCCAAGGAGAGTGGACTGGAATGCGCATGTGTGAATAATGACAACTTCACTGTACTAGTCAGTGGGGTGGTAGATGCTGTTGAGTGAGCATGTGTGCTGTGTGGCTATTCCAATAAAAGTGAGTAGAGCAATAAATCTGCATCATATTTTACATTAAGTATGAACATTCCTTTGTGAAAACTATTCAGATGATTCAGAAGGCCACAGTATGGGCAACTGGTGATTGGCAGCTTCATCACGACAACATGCCTGCTCATGCATCACGTCTCATGCAGAGTTTTTTGGTGAAACATCAAATAACCCAGCTGAATCAGCCCCGCTACAACCCAGATTTGGCACCCTGTGACTTTGGGTTTTCCTGAAACTAAAATCACCTTTAAAAGGGCAGAGATTTAAGACCATTGATGAGATTCAGGAAAATACAATGGGGCAGCTGATGGTAATAAGGAGAACTGTGTGAGGTCCCAAGGTGCCTACTTTGAAGGAGACTGAGGCATCATTGTCCTATGTACAATGTTTCTTGTACCTTGTATCTTCAATAAATGTCTCTATTTTTCATATCACATGGCTGGATACTTTATGTGTGTGTGTGTATATATATATGTACATACACACACACACACACATATAGTTTTGTGAAATCCCAAAGTCTGATAACCTCTTGGTGAATCATACTAAATCTAAAAATAAAGTCATCTGGTACCAAACCATGACATCAAATCCTCACAGCAGGCTAAATGAGATTTCTTGCATCAATAGAAGCAGTCCCATCAACTGTACCATTCCATTTAATGAGATTCTACTGACTTTATTCTTGCAGAGTAAACAGCAGAGGCTCTGAAGTCAAGCCACCTCAAGTCCTTGTCCCAACTGATTAGCCTTGTGATGGTGGCTACATCACATAACCTTTTGGCTGCTCAGTTTTCTCATATATATATAAATGAGAATTACTCCAGTACCCACTTTATAAAATTGTTGTAAGAATTAAGTGAGTTCATACATGTAAAGTACTTAGAGTATTTACTGGCACATAGTAACCTCAGTAAATGTTGGCACTCATCACCATCCCATTGTCACTGCATCATCGTCATCACCACCACCTCCACTGTCATCGTTAGTCTCATGCTAGGCGTTCACAGAAAACAATGAAATGTCGAAATGTTGTTCTTCTAGTTCCTATTTAAACATTGTTTAAAAAAACTTGTATTCCTGACAACAGGAAGCTATTACATCACCCCTATGTTTGACTTGCTGAAAATCTCAAATGCATAAACCTCCTCCTTGGTCTTTTAGAAAATTTTTTTATTTTTAGAGAGAGGGGAAGGGAAGGAGAAAGGGGGAGAGAAACATCAATGTGTGGTTGGCTCTCATGTGTCCGCCACTGGGGACCTGGCCTGCAACCCAGGCATGTGCCCTGACTGGGAATATAACCAGCAACCCTTGGCTTCACAGGCCCATGCTCAATCCACTGGGTACACCAGCCAGGGCGGTCTTTTGCAAAGGGCCAACTCTTCTAGACATTAAAAATCAACTCCAGAGCATGTGGATTCTTAAGCAACAGTAGACAAAGGGCACCATGAAGCTATCCCACCCAAGCCTCTGTTGAACACTAGTAAATCTGTCTGATACTGATGACCCCAAGTGGCAGGTTACCTGTCACCCTGCAGGCAGGGGAACAGGGGACACATGAGCTTTCTCTCTATGGGCCTTCTCTTTGAGTGCTTCAGAATATTGCCCCATGAGGCTCCCAGTCCCTGGTATCATGAAGAAAGTCCCACTTTATTCATTACTAGTCACTGTTCTCCAAACTGAAGGGTGTGGTCAGAGTGGAACTTAACAAGGGTTCTAGTGACTCTAACCTAACAAGAGTACTAGTGACTCTGCACCACCCGAGGAAGCCCAACTGCTGCAGAGCAGCAGCTTGCCACCACTCCCATGCTCAGCTGCCATGAAAGGATGGCTTTGGTCTGGCAGGATATGACAGCTACTATCACCCAGCTCCCTGCTGGCCTCTGTGTGAGTCTGGCTCCAGTCTAAACAGAAGAGCAGCGGAAACATCCAACTTTCTTTCTGACTTGAGATGGATTTGCAGAGATTCTACATTTGCTCTCTTCTACTGTTCTGTTAGCATCACCACTGAGGCAAGAGGGCCTTACCCATAACAGAGCATTAAATTGCAGCTAGTCCTAGCATAAAGATTCTCCAGTATGTGAGAAAAAAAGCAGAGAAAGAACTGTTCTAGCAGGGGAGAAGACAGTCTAAGGGCAGTCAAGAACACCCCTTTTGTGAAAGAAGCAAAGGAGACAGAAGCACAGAGCCATGGTTCTGTCATCAGCAGCTACAGCCACGTGGAAGCATTTAGATCGAAGGTGGGTGCCTCTTAGGAAAGAGGGCTGGCTGCTCCCCTCCTGACCCGAGGTTGTTCTCTTTTCCCTTCCTTCTCCTTCCCTTATCCCTTCCTCCCTCCCTTTCTTCCTTCCCTCGGACACTGAGACACACCCTGAATTAGAGGACTGCTCTCTGTGATGCCTGACTTACTTACCATTTGGTGCTCTCATCTGATAACTATCTACAGCTACAAGAGTGGGAAATATAACCCATTCAGGATTGGGGCAACAGGACAAGAAACCAAAAAGGAGGAGTATATCCATTGTTTTAAATTTGGATGGAACAAATTATGAAGTTGAACTCTCGATTCCTCATTTGAATGTCAAATAATTTTCTGCCTTTTTCTCTCTGTCATTCCCTTTCTACCCTAGAAAGGGTTATTTCTCTACAAGCCTTTCTTTACCACCCCTGGTCAGGGCTAGGCACAGTATTTGCATGAGGACTGCTGTAAGGATGAGGAAAAAAAGCATGCTGGGGAGTAGGGAAAGGCAGTGGTGGGGACTTGATGGGATCGGTTTGGGTCCTTTGGGATTTGATGCGCTCCTGGAACAGCAGCGTAGAGAGTGTTAGCAGGCAGCCGGATATGTGTGTATGAGACTACTTTCTTTTCTCTGGTGCTTTCTCACTCTCATTTTCACATTCTTCCTCTGGCACCTGACACCAAATATCCGTCGTGCTCTCAACTATCAGCTAAGCTCTGGGCAGGCCTTGGCAGAGGCTCCTTATATATGTAGTTCCTTATAAGGAACTACAGCTCCTTATAACAGTGAGCCTTTGGAGACTGAGGCTTGTCGAGCGCTTGCACATTGGGCCTTGCTGTTTTGCTGCTCCTCAGAACGCTGAGAACACAGGTGCCGAAGCCTGGGCCACAGCACTGAAGGACAAGAGGTTACGTGGAGCAGAGGGAGGCCGTCCCAGTTGACACCGCTTACATCTGTCAATCACCAGACATAAGCCAAGTCCTGCATGGCCAGCCAACCCCAGTGGACCATAGATGATTGAGAACCCCCCGGAGATCAGCTGAGTGCCTAAAACAAACACAATCATTCACTTGACCCACAGAACTGTGATCTATATAAAATAGCTGTTTTAAGTCACTTAGTTTTGGGTTGGTTTGTTATACAACAGAAGATAGTTGATACTCTCTCCTTTAATGCCCAATCATAGGGTCCAGCTGCCTATTTCTAAAGATGTAACTGATGCCCTTCCCTCACGCTTGGTCCCTATAGAGCACCCCACTCTAGCCCTCAAGTGATGTCTTCCTAAAAATAAAACTAACAGGAAAAAAAGAAGTCAGTGCTTAAGGGGTAAGTGTGTCTTAGGGGAGGGTCAGTGTATGGGGATGTAAAGGACAGTCAGAGGGGGAAAAGGGAGAGAAAGGAACATCAAACCCAAGGCCTGATCTGTGACAGCATGTCCTACTGTACACAGAAGCAACTGCCCCTGTCCCCGGGTCCCTCCTGCCAGTGGCAAAAAGAAGCAATAAGAGCAGTGACCATAAGCAAGTGGTCTGGCTACTTTTCATGGTCGATCTGGGGACTGGATAAAAGAGAGTGGAGAGACCACAAAATGCATCTTGCAGAAGCACTTCCCAAATCCTTGTGTGCTCTGCCATCATCATAAGTAATTCTACACGGATCAGAAAAATAAAGGCTTGAGCATAAGGTTTCTATCTGTGCTGCACAGAAGCTGATTAAAAATGCTAACTACCATGATTGTCCAACCACCAGACACTCCCCAGAGACCCATGCTCACAGATGGTGATTAGTTTGGGATGGCCAGAACATTCACCAGTACCATGTTGCCGTAACACCCACAGACTATCTGTCACACTCCCAGGAGGCCGTTAAAGGCTGTTTACTTCATACAGTTAACTTGAACCATAAGCTTCACAAGCCTCTTTGATACAATTTTAATCACTCTCCTCATAAACCCATAACACTCCCCAGCACGGATATGCATTTGCACACAGCACAACGCACAACTCCCCTCGGAATTCTGCAGCTAGCAACACTCCCTTCTCAACCTGCCCTCCCTCAAATGCATGCTGCCTCGCTACAGATATTGTCTAGGGTCCCCCTTGATTCACGCGCTTGCATTAGTGCTTCCCAGCGTGGTAATATATCACGGCTCCCAGTGGAAATTGGGTGATAAAAGATCAATACCAGGACCTTGTAACAAATGTTCCAACAGTGAAACTGCAAGCTACTGTTTATCTTTTCCAGAACATATTTTTTCCCCCAAGCAAACTCTAATTTTCTAGACTGACCTTAGCTATCCTTTCAGATATTTATTTGGAAAGCAAAAATAAGTGAGGTCCTGGATACCTTTCCTGAATAGATACAAAGCCCTTTTTAACCGCTGTGCCCTGAGGGCTCCAATCACTGACACCTCCCCCCAGAAGGAGAACCCATTGTCCCTCTCCAAGGCTACCACTTCACCAGTGGCATTCTCCATTCGGCAGGCTGACAGCATGTTCTGGCAAAGCTTTGTGCATCGAAGCTGTAACATTTGGTGGGTATGCCAGCAGTAAGAAGGACAGCCTAGGATGAAAGGCAGGAGCCCTTTCAAGTAATTTTATATGAATTCTGTGTGATTTGACATTTCTTTTATAGGTAGGATTTGTCTGGTTCCTTCAGGCACTTTGCCATGGGAAGTGTAGAGCATCTGAATACAGAGGACTCAGCCTGGGCTTAAGTCCTGGGTGCAACCCTTGGCATCTCTACAGCTCGGCCAGGTCTGCTCATTTCTCCAAGCCTCCTCCCTTTCTCCAGTTGTAAATGGGAGCGACTCTCCGTTCTGCCCAGCTCACAGGATGGCCATGCAAGTCAAGTGAGAATCTATTATGAAAGGGCTTTGTAAACTGTGAAATATTAAACAAATATATTAAAGATGTTTTTAATTGCACTATACCGATGTTGCTGGCTTTTGTTTTTTATTCCACATTTCCCCTCTGCCCCCCCAGCTAGATGAAGATGACATTTGGAGAGAATTACAAAGTAGTTCAGTTCACAGCATTGGTATTTTCTAGGCCTTCCCATTCACTGGTCTGCTCATGGGAAGTAGGTTCCCTGTGTGTCTGTGGTGTTGGGTGTTGAGAGGCTCTGGGCCCTTTTGTGACATTAGTCAGCAAACACCCAACAGGGCAAGCACCTGAAGCAGTCCTGTGTCTCCTCCAGTTACACAGCAGGGTTTACACCTGGCTGCGGAGTATGAATGAGGTTACTTTCAACAAGTAAACAATATTTGGGGGAGGTTTCCCGGGTTGCTACTGCCATCTCCCTTCTTTGCTTTGCCCACCCTCACTTTTCCATTTTCCTTCTTTGTGCCCTGGGGCTCAGACATTCCCTTTCCTGATAGCGTGCTCTAGGAGACCGCTTCAACTGTTCCCCTCCCCAAACTGAGGCCTCCTTATTCTACCCAAGTCTTCAGCTTTAGGAAACAGAAGTGATTTGCATCTCAGGTTCCTTTGATAAAACACATTTCATCATTTATTTACTTCTTACAAATGAGGGCTCATGCCCTCACTTTGCCCCTCCAATGCCCCAAACTCTGAAAATGTGCCTGTGGCAGTGCCTGCCCAGGACCTCCTGCACGCCCTTCCTGTCTGCTGAAACCAGGGCTTCCTATTTCGTGCTGATTTTCGTTTTCTGCCTCCCTCCAGACATCAGGGTTCCTTCTTCATCGGGAGTCCCGACCCACAGCCAGTCGCTGCTGTGGGAACTTATCTGCCTGGATAGGTACAGAATCAACTGTGTATTTTTTTCCCTTCCCTGCAGAGAAATCTGCTTCACATTCCAGCCAAAAAATTCCTTAAATTTAAGGGAACTTCAGGCTCTCTTTAGGGAATTAATGGTCTATCTACATTATCCATCCTCTGAGTTTAAAACTATGTACTTAGACCACAGCCTACCAAAGCAGATGTGTTAGGAGTTGTTCTAATTCCTCTACACAAAGAAATATAACACAGCCTGAAAACCCAATGACAGCCCCACCGCCCACCCAATTTGTCTCCCAGTTCTAAATCTGATGTCACCGATAAAATAAAGCTCTGCTTCTTGTCTCAGAGGGAAGAAAAATCTTGGAGAACATGGCTACCAATGGAGTCACAAGTTTGATTTTATCTCCTTCATATGGGCACGACCCCCTACCCCCAACCAACACAACCTCAGATTGCCATAATAACATCCCTGTAGAGCTTAAAATCCAGAACCCATTTCCACTGTTTATATTTAGTGCTATTTATGTAGACCAGTGTTTTCTTTATTTTTCTTTTATATATATAAATATATATATATATATAAATATATATATATATATATAATATATATATTTTGACAAAGGAGTGATCGGTACAAATTTATACTATGACTATGAAGTGAAGAGGTAGTCTCTTAGAGGGAATAGGTAAAGAAAGAATGCAAGACAGGAAGATTCTAGAATTTCATGAAAGAAAAATCATGTTGATCTATACCTAAAACTGCTGAGTAAACATGTGTAAGCAACTATTACAGCCAAATGACTATGCCCTCGAAATACAGTGGGGTAGGTGGGGAATTCAACAAAGACCGAGAGAGCAGTGAGTAGTCCAGTTCTGGGCAGGGACATCCAATCACATTTTGGTGGAGGGACTGGAATGTTAACTTCTACCACTGAGCAGAAGCCTCAAACGTGAGGCCCTCCCTAATCAGCCCGGAATGCACTGTAACCAGTTTCAGTGAGCTATTGTTATTGGGCCAGCTGCACAGCATTCCAGAGAGAGAAGAAATCTGCAGAGCCACTGGAGACACCACAATCTTAATGGATTTCTGGAGGAGAGATTAGAAAAATGGACACAGGCCAATGGGAGTCAAGAGTGACAGCAGGAACGAGAGCTCAGCTTGCTTGGTATCAACTCCAGGAATGATCTGAAACAGACTCTGAAAATATCTGGAACAGCAGGATAAGTCATAAAGGTAAGAAGCATTTGGAATCTATGTCTTGGGAAGAAACATCCCACTCAAGTCAATAAACATTTGTGGAGCATTGCTTGTATGTGAAACCCAGTGCTAGGGTCGGAGGCTGACTGGTGAGAACAGTGACCAAGGCCACTTAGTGGTTGGTGATGTGTGGGGAGTGAACATGGATGGCAGGAACTTCAAACACACAAACCAAGCGGATGAAGGAATGTGCTATGTGATACAGAAGGAAGCAGGATTCTAGGCCAGAAAGCAGGAGGAGATGGGTGGGCTGTCACGGAGAGGGGGAAAGCTTTTTTTAATGAATGGGACAGAATCGGGATCTTGAAGTTGTACAGAATTTGGCTGGCAAGAAGGGGGTGATGAACTGAAGGGATGCCCCAGGAAGAGGAAATGACGAGGGCGAAGAGCATGGGGTGTATAGGCAGTAGTGACAAAGGTCTGGTGTATAATGACAGTCCTCTTGGTGTGAGTCGGCCATGTGAGGCAAGTGAGGCCATTCCCAGGAGAGAATCTGGGGTATGAGCTACATTAGCAGAAAGGAAGGTATGTCAAGAGACATTCCAGGAGTAGAAGTGACAAAACCGGGTGACTCATTAGATGAGCAAAATGGAGAAAGCAAGAATTGTGTGGTTTGTGATTTTCTTCTCTGAGATGAGATTCAGAACAGCAGCTATGTCAGTACAGGAAGTGAGAGGTGGTGCATCAGACTCGGCACTTGTGTTCAGAGACCCTGGGCAGGACTTAATCCCTGCCCTCTGGGTGAAGTGATATGAGCAGCGGCTGGGGCACCTGTCCAGGTGCTCCTGTACCTTAACCTGTGCTTCCTTTGTGGTTGGCTGGAGGCTGAGAGTCCTCACTCCTTGCCTATCTGAGGCTCTCCTCCAGGCCACGACTATCTGCAGTGGGGAGTTTTACACAAGCATCAGTCTCCACAAAGCAGACCCCTCTCCTCAACAGGAACGACTTTCAATCTCTTTTCCAATCTATTTTAGTCTCACTAAATGGCCATGCTTGGGAGGTCATGTTTATCATGCTGTGTTTAAAATACATATAACAAGATCAACTGGATTTCCCATATTCTGAATGTTGCTTTGACCTAAAATTAAAAAAAAAAAATCTTGGGTATCACTAAGTTTCACCTACACTATGTTTTTTTCTTGATTTTCAACCTATAATCTCTCTGACCCCTCCATCTTAAATAACTTTGTAGTGCTTTTCTTTTAAAAACTTTTTCCTGGGTGTTTCTCCCTATTCCTCCCTCCATATTTACTTTTAAAGTCTTCTTGAGCAGATGGATCACCTGTATGTGGGAAAAATACTCAGTTTCCATTTTCCTGTTATATAATTCCTTACTAGTTCTCTTTCAGAATTTCTGAACTCAAGTACTTATTCATTTATTCATTTAACAAATAAACACTGATTACCTTCAATGAACCAGGTACTATACTAAATGGTGAGCAGTAACGGGCGTGGTTCCTGCTCCCCTGGACCTGCCAGTCTGTTAGGAAAGGCAACCTAACAAACGAGCGACTGTAGCTATGGCAAGTGTCCCGTAAAGGAGCAGGACCTGTGAGGGCTGATGGGAGGGGAGAAAAGTCTTCCACTCACAGAACTGCAGAAGAGTAGCATGAGGCGCCTCAGCACGGGGCAGGGAGGCCCATTCCAGGATGAAGGCAGATGCTATGGGACCATCTACACATGCTACAGAAGGAATTCTTTGAAGAATGGGAAGCTGGAAAAAAATGACTTCCAGGCCCTTTTCATCCTTATGACAGTATGATTCTGTAAGTAGGACCAAACTTGAGGGAAAAGAACAGTGTGATTTATGAAAATGCCATTGTCCTCCAGCCAGTGCACTCATTAGATCCTTCCCACCTCCACTTCACTGGCCATCAGATACACACTCTTCACCACTCTCTCTATTTAAGATGTTACTGAGGCCCCCTCATTGGGCCATAAACTACAGGAGAAAGCCTCAAGGAGCGAGGAGTCTTCCAGACACCATATATTGGGCAATTCCTATTGATGTTAATCATTTATTTGAGAGGAAGAATAAAACATATTAAAGGGGCTTCAGGGGATTACCTTTCCTATATTGATAACCCATTAACATTTAATGAACTGGAGTAATAGTCGAGGCAACTTGAAGCCTCCTGGAGAGCCAAGACATGGGGCTGCCTTTCACACAACTAATTCACAGAGTATTTCCCTGATGCTTTTTGCTCTTCTGGGAGTCCTGGTCAGCCTACTCTCATTTGTGGGGAAGCAGTGGTCTCCAGGTTCTTTTTGCCAGGAAGATGAATGCAGCCTGGAACTGTCCCAGCAGTTAACATCAGCACACGAGCTCTAATTAGAAGCTGGACGTTACTGACGCTGATGAGCCCCTTGGATGCCCAGGAGTCCAACAGCCACCTTCCCTTTGCATTCTCATCTCCCTCTCACAGGGACACCTGACCTACCACATAGCAGAATCGGTCTTCAGCCAGGGTAGTGGACTCTGTAAGTGGCAGAGTCACAGCTTCCCCAGATCTCTGCGCGATGTGAGGGCTGCATTTGAGTTATCACCATGGTACCTTTCTGCTTGATGATTCTCCTTTTACCTGTCACAAGTTCTTCCCTACAGACCCTGGCATAAACCAGGGACAACAGATAAACGGTCTTGGCATCTATAGGCAGAAAGAATGGCTCAGTAGTGACTACAGTAAACTAAGAGTAGATTTGTTTCCAAATGTACCTGGCTTGTTCAAATATCTTCACTGAGCAGACTAATTCATTTAACTTTTAAGGGAAAATTATGGAGCAAGTTGATCAGCTAGTTCTACCAAGAAATCATGTACTTGGACTCTCGTGAAGGAATTACAGTGTCTACTGCTGGCTGCGCAGGGCACTCGGAACCTAAGCTGGAGACTCACCAGTCATCACTCAAGCAATGAGTCACCACCCTTTTCCTGGAATCATACTGATAATATCTCCAGTGGAGACTCCTTCTTGCCCTTTACAGATCTCTCAAAGGATGCTAGAGGCAGTGTAGGGAGTATTTTGAGCTATACACTGTAAACTTGTCCTCCTACCACATTCTCTCCTGGATCTGCCCCTAATCAGAGTAAGGCTGCACTGTGGTTTGGACCCATTGAGCTAAGGTCCAGAATCACAGGGCTTGTTGGAGAACTTATCTGAGTGCCAGAATAAACCCACACACTTACTCCTGGTAGAGGGGGGTCTGGGTTTACTTGCAAGTGCTCCTTCAGCTCCCCTCAGGGAGAGTTAGAATGGCCTTCTGTTCAGATGGGTGTCCAATTTTCACAAGATGTCAACTTTACCTCCTGCACTTCTGATTTCTAAGGCATAAGACTCTGGCCTGGACCAGCAACAGAGAATACAAACACACCAGGCTCCTGTCAGTGAATACAATCTCAAACTGTCTGCTATTCACGTCCTATCAAAAGCCCAGCTGAGAAAAGCAATACTTACAAAATATTATTTGAAGGACAAGCATTTCATCCGTTCTTCAAAACACTCTAAATTCTATGGATGGATCAAACCTGACTACCTCACGGCTACACACTGGGGCCACGGTATTTGAGCCCCATGCAGAACTGCTGTCACTAAATTGTATTTTAATGCCATGCTGTTTGCTCTTATCAAAAAAGTTCCTACAAAAAGCAGTCACAGGAAATCTGTTACTGCATTTGAGAAAAACATTGTTGGAATATTGCTCATTACATAAAGTCCCATATGAGACAGTTATCTTGGAAAGGAGCTTTAGAAGCTTTGGTTCTTGAAGAAATGATGGTCTCCTTTTCTAAGTAATTTTGTGGTGCATTTGACCTTGGCTGCCAGGAATCTCAGTGTCAAGTCTGAAGCTCACCTGGGGCAATTACACTGAAACTTAAGCTTTCTCTATCTATGTTCTTTTTTTCTTGGCCACTATTTTCCTTTCTACGTTCACTGCTATTTATATGATCTATGTATTTAATAAACTGTCACAGAACTTTTATGGAACCAGGTAATAACTCCATAAGTAAGTAAGTAAAGAATGCCCTGATATCTCTCTGATCATTTAAACACCAGGTGTATTGAGTTGTCTGTAGTTGAGTGCCAGTTCTCTTCTCAGTAGTTCTGGTTGTGGCCACAGCAGTAATAATGCCAATACACATACCTCATACTCATAACACAGCTATCACGTATTCTGTATTTTCTATGTATCTAAGCACTACCATGAGAATATTCCACATATCACTTTACTTCACCCTCTCAATAACCCTTAATTAATCTAGGTGCTATTAGCCTCACTTTACAGACCAGGAGGCTGAGCCTCTGAGAGGGTAAGCCATGTATCTGTCACACACAGAGTAAATGCAGAATCACACCCAGGCCTACCTGGCTCCAAGCTGTAGCCAGACACCCCCACTCTACATGTAATGAATCACTGTAAGGGAGGAGGCTAAAAACTGCAATAAATGCTATAGATCTAGGCTGGCACTTTTATATTTCCGTCCTCTTTGCATTATTGTAAAGCACTGCATCACATCTGTCTACGTGTGCCAACAACTGTTCTTCTGATGCCCCCATCAAAGTCCACTGGGATTGTGATCTAGTGGAAACTAGAGATGAAAGTGTATTTTGCAGGTAAGACTAAGTCAAGAGTTTAAATAATACATTTTCAAAAACTACAAATATGAATAAAGGACCATCAGCATTATCAAAACACTGGACTCAGTGTTTTTGAGAGATTACAGAGCCCTGCAGGCATCCCAACCACTGCAGATGGCTTGGATCCTTTGGGAAACACTGACCTGACCTCCAGAGATGCTTGGTCTCCCATGGCCCCCAGCTGCTCACCATTAGGAGCCTGTCATGGTGACATGGCTGGTACTCACATTTCATGGCAAGAGGCAACCACTGCCCAATGCTCCTCCCTCTCAGCACTTCACACATTGTAGTCCTTGGCCATCATGTCTCCACTGGTCTTCAGAAGAAATGCCTACATAAACTGATGGTGATATGTACAAAAACCCTCATTTCAGAACCAGAGAACACGCTTCGCCTGGGGGCTTGTTCTGCCTGTTCATTCACCCATTCTCTGACAAAACACCTAGCATCCTCTGGGCTTGGAAAGACAAAGAAATGTGCAGAAACACACACATTCTGTCCTTAAGAGCTTTCTACCGGATTGGGGAGGAAAATGAACCTCGTGGAAAAGAGAAGCAATGCAAAGTCAGCTACATAACAATGAAAGGCTGCACCATGAGGATGGCCTCTCAAAGTGCTGAGGAAGCACATGAGTGATCAGGATGATCTGGGTTCAAGAAAGAAGGGTTCACTGAGAAAGGGGATTATTGGAACCCCTTATCTGTTTAAACAGTAAATTTGATCTATGAACTCGTTCCAGGTTTAATATTCATTCAGCATTCCAAAAATCCTTATTAAGCCTCTAACTTGTACCAGATACTGTTCTGGGTGCCGGGAAAAGAGCAGTGGGCAAACAGACCAGGTCTCTGTCCTCATATAACTCATACATACATTTTTAAAATCAACATAATCCCAGAAAGTAATGAGTATGGTGAAAGAAATAAGAACGGGAAGGCTTCACTGGCTGGACGAGGGCTCCTGTAACAGAGTAAAACCTGCCAGATAAAGTGTCCAGGAAGTAACCATTGTGAGCCTGCTGCCTGGAGACCTGCATGAAAGGTAGGAGGCAGCTGCAGGTAGACGTGGAGAAGGCATTCTAGGCAGAGGAAACATGAAGGGGAAAGGCCAGGAACAGGCCCGTGCTCAGCGTATTTGAGGAACAAGGTAGAGGCCAGAGAAACTAGGCAATGGTGACCTCAGGAAGATCAGGCTGGGCGCCAGATCAGACAAGGCCTTTTGGGCCATAGTAACAGGCTTGGATTTTATTACAAATGAAATGAGTAGCCACTGGAGGACTTTAAGTGTGTGTACATGTGTGCAAGTGTGTGCAAGTGTATATGGGAGGGAGAAAGGGAGAGGGAAGGATGGATGGGGAGGAGAGGAGAGAGAGAGACACTTGATAGTATTTATTTTTGGAAATATTACCTTCGATTAGGCAAAGATTGTTTAAATGTGAAGCCAAAATCACTTACCACAAAAAAAAACAATTGATAAATTGGACTTAATCAAAACTGATAACTAAAGACAAGTCGTTACACTGGGGGAAAATAATTGCATACCATAACTCTTATAATGGATTTGTATCCATAATATACAAAAAACTCATTGAACTGCATACTCAAAATGGGTCAACTTTATGATGTGTAAATTACACCTCAATAAAGCTTGTAAAATAGTGCACACGGCCAACGGTCTCCTTTGGCGATTCAGATGCCCTACTGCTTCTTTCATTCACCCTCCTTCTGGGCAGCTGATGAGAATACTCATCAGGATGAAGTTGGTCACAGTAACTAGAGTGATACAGTAGAGCTTGCCAGTGTCACTAACCTCCTGTGTCCTTATGCAAGATTTGTACTATTTATCGGAATTGAGTTGTTGGGTACAGCAAATGAGATGTGAAGCTATTCACAAAAAGTTTGGTTTTTGTTGAGCTATTATGCCCACTCTTGAGCCCTGGGACTTTTCTCAAAGTTAGTTCGCCATGGTTAACACTCTATTTATGTTCTCTGTTAAATTCTAATTGGGTTTCACTGGCACTCAGACATAGATTCTATTTATTTTGGATAGCATGATTGGTTTTAGGTGCCATTACTGGTGTGGGAGAAAGGATGTGGCATCCAGTCACCATTAATTTCATCCAAAGCTTTTTAAAGGATGCAGCAGCAGATTCAAATCTCAGAGGGACTCTTTCAAAGATGAGACTTTGGGTTAAAAAAGACATTAGTCCTGTTATTTCAAAGTTGTTCAGCCCAACAAACCTGAAACTTTCCTCCAACTAGAGTCTGTCCTTTGTCTTTCCAAGGGCAGGTCTTTTGAGTATCACAGCTTCCAGTGACCTAGTTAATGCCACCGTTTTTAGTTGAGGCTGAAGGTTCACAACTATTTTCAATTGGGGAAAAGGTGTGGGCTAGTTGTAAAGGAAAAAGCCAACAGGGTCAGTGAGGCTTTAGTGTTTGAGGTTTTCGGGTTTTCCCCCTAATGAACAAAGCCCCTGAGCAGCACCTGTGTGTGTGAAAGGCATGGATGCCATCCTTTCTGCAGTGCCCCTTGTCACTCATCCCATTCTGACCACATAGTTCAGAGAATCATGAAATCAATAAAGCCCTGAAATCCTTACTTAACTTTCATATAGCTTCTCCCCTGTGCCCTGATTGCCCCCAAAGGCTGTACTTCAATCCTGCAAATCTTATTAAAATGAATGAGAAAGTAAATAAGGGTATTGGCAATTCAAGTATTTTTATCAGCATTTCACACACACACACAAACATCTGCCCAAATGGGTTTATTTTCATTTACCAAATAAGACACTTAACTTCCCTCTTGCCCTTTCTTTGATTTCTATGCTTTGCCGAATTGATCTATGACTTTTAGAACTTACTTCTGTCATTGATCTAACCGGACACATGCAAGATGCCAGCAGAACAGCACTCCATGGCTCTCCTGTGAACCTCGCCTGAGGTTCTTTCCAGGGAGAGGAGGCACCAAGCCTTCAATGATGGCTGGGATTTATGAGCTAAATTCAGGCACGAGTCTGCCCACCTAATACCATCTAACCCACTATACCAGTGTCTAAAACTCCAGGTTGGCTTGTCTGTCACTGCCATTCCAGGTCAATCAGTTGCCTAGGGGGCCTTCTTGGAAACTTACTTATCATTGGGTGCTCTACAGAGTTCGGCATATACAGAAGGAAGAGTCCTTTGTCAAGGCCTATGATGATCTAGATTCTCTTTCAAGCTCTGTTATAAACCTGCTGAGTGAACAAATTCCATACTCAGTAAGGCCATGTGGTGCAGAGCCTAAGTCCAGGGCTCTAGAAATGGGAACTGGGTTTGTTTGATTTTATAGCCACTACTCACCACAAGTGTGGTCTGGACCTCCATTTCCCTACCTACAGACAGAACTGCTCTTAATTATCTGTAAGATCTCCTAAAGCTGTATAATTCTCTAGCTCCCCAAACACAAATCAATGTTTTTCATTTTAATCACAAAGGTAATATATGATCAAACAATATAAAAATATTAGGTTGGACCATATGAAATGGCTCCTATTTAACCACTTTTAGTCAATAAAAATGGCAATTTTATATGGTTCAAGTTAGCATACACTGTTCTAAGTGGAAGTCTTCCCTTGTTGCTCAAGCACCACTCTGGCTTATATTAATAACTTACAATCGTACAGTGCTTTAAAAGTTTGAAAGTGCTTTCATGTACATTATTCATGGGCAACAAATATTTCCTGAGGGCCTTCCATGTGCTTGGGGCTGTGGGGTCATGTAATCCTCACAACACCTGGGGACGGTGAGTTACCCTGGCCCACAGGAAGTGAAAAAAAGTTCAGGACAATGGGATGAAGTGCCCAAGGTCACACAGCAAATGAGTGGCCACTGAGGTTCACACTCAGCGCACATTCTAATGCTCCCCTCACAGCCTCTCCTCTCACCAGTCTGAGTAAGTCTAATGCCTTTCTCTTATCCTAAGAACCTTGAAAACTGTAATAATTCTGTACTTTTGATGGGCAAAAAGAGGATGTTTGAGGCTCACACTAATTTTCCCCTTCTTTGCTTACAGTGTCATGCCTGAAATTGAAAATGGCAGATTCCTCCCCAAATTCTGCTGGAGAAGCAAGGTGCAGGCGTGCAGAAGGAGGAGGGGGCTCCTATCTGTGAAGGCTTTGTACTGAGGGGGGAAAAAAGCACATCTTATAGGTAAAAACTCTGTTGCTTGGCTTGAAGCTAACCCCTACGACATACATTACTGTCTTTCTGTTCAATCAGTGTTCTGCTACAAGAATCAGTTACATTCAATCATCTGAAAGAGCTATTAAAATGCTGATAAAAAATTCATAAAGTAACACACAGTAATGAATCAGGAGAATTCAGTAAAGTGAGACCTACCCTTAGAGCAGGGCAAAAATGAAGGTGAACGATCGTTTGGGCCCAGCGGCCATGAAATACCCTTTTGGAAGATGAATAATTCTGTTTAGGGCTGATAAGTTGAACTAATTTATAATGCTGTTTTAGGTCCACTGCTGGAATATTTCAAATCCCTCAACTTTAAAATGCATTGCCTGTCAGAAACTGGTCTCTTAACAGTTTCCTCTTAACATTTTTCAAAATGTAACCTAGACCAATTTGCATGATTTAATGCTTATTGTATTATACTGTGCAAGATTTAAAATGGGAAATAAAATTTTTTAAAAAGAGAGAGAGGAGAGGAGGAAGATAAGGAGAAGCAGACAAGGTGTCAGGCAGGGAACAAGTGAGGGGCAAAGAGAGAATTAAGACCTGTCAGTGTTGGCAGAAGAGCCCACTGGGACAAAGGGCATCCAGCGGAGCATCAGGCACCCAACCAGTTTCCAACCTGGGGAGTACACCTGGGTGGCCAAGGGATGGTGGAAACTACCTGAACTCAGGCAAGACATAAAAGCAAATTTAGAATCAATAGGAGACAGTAGACTGAACTGCTCCACCACCCATTCCCAAAAGATCCCCAAATTTCTTGGAAATCCTCCTAGGACTTACTGCCATGGTTTGGGCCATGTCTTCATTGTTTTCTCCTGGTTTCTGCAAAGCCTCTTAACTGGCATCACTCTCTTCAGTCTCTCCCTGCCCAATCCATCCTCCTTCATTCTGCTGCTATGCTTTTCTTCCTAAAGAGTATCTGACCATGCTACTCATTCTAACAGCCATCAGTGGCTCCCTGCAGAGGACACTGAACTCCTGAGCATCACTACAGGACCCTTTACGCTATAGCTTCCAACTTACTTATTGCTTACATTTTCTGCTACTTCACTAAAGGAATAAAGAAAACAATGAATGGTTATAGAGCACATAACAAAAATATTAGTGCCCAGAATATATTTAAAAACTCTATAGGTCAATGGCAAAAAAGACAAGCAATATAATACAAAAATGGGCAAAATATGTCAATATGTTGAATAACCTATAAACATCTAAAAAGATACTAGATTTCACCAGTAACTGAGAAGATCTAAATAATAATAATATAATAATAATCATGAGATAATATTTTGTAGGCATCAGCTAGGCAAACATTAAAATGTCTCTTGCCCTGGCTGGTGTAGCTCAGTGGATTGAATGCGGGCCTGCGAACCAGAGGATAGCGGTTCAATTCCCATTCAGGGCACATGCCTGGGTTGCAGGCCAGTTCCCAGCAGGAGACAGACGAAAGGCAGCCACGCACTGATGTTTCTCTCCCTCTCTCCTTACCCTCTAAAGATAAATAAAAAAAATGAGAAAAAGTAGAATAAAATGGTAGTAAGTGTGGGGCACTTGGTAGTAAGTGTGGGGCAAGATGTGACAAAAGGAACCCTGACATACTTTCGGAAGGTGGAAATGGATTCAACCACTGTGGGGAGCAGCTGGCAGTAGCAGTCACAGTGAAGGTGCACACAGCTGAGGGCCAGCCCGCCCGGTCCCGTACACAGGGAGACCTTGGTTCACTGTGCAATTCTTCATGATACTCAAAATGGAGACAGTCTAAGTGTCCATCAACAGGAGGACTAACAGAATATGGTTTATCCATACAACGAAATAATACGCAGCAGTGAACATAAACTGGAGCTCTACCTGACATGGATAAACATCTGAAACCTAATGTGCAGCTAAAAAAAAGGCAACTTTCCAACAGATACGTACAAAAGACACTGTATATGTCAAGTTTAAAAATTGTGAAAATGATCTATATGGTATTTACTAGAAGGGAATAGTGCTTCCTTTTAATAAGGGGGTAGGCCAGGACAGAACCACTTCCCCAAGAGCACAAGATGGATTGCAGCAACCATTTCAGAGTGGAGCGAGCTTCATTAGTGTGGTTTGCTCTGGGGCAGGGGCATAAAGACATGCTTCCCAGTCTGGGCAGATTCAGGACTGTGCCCCGATCACACCCGCACTCACGTAATGCTCTTTGTGCACAGGCTTTGCTGTCTTCACTTATGGAAACCAATTGCACTTCTTACAGGGGCTGTGGCTTCTGGGGCTGTGCTCTCCATTTATTCATTTAGGAGACTGTGGGTCTGATCAGAAATAGCCACTTTAGTTGACAGACCACTGCTGCCCAAAGATTTTATCCATCTTGATTAATTGTTTCAATGTTTTGTTATGAAGGGTTTCCTCCATGTTGTGTTACTTAAAAATTTTTACGCAACCCAACTTGTCAAATGGAGGCAAGAACTCCACATAACATGTGATAATAAGGCTGTTGCTGTGAAGGGCTCAGTAACCCTGTATTTATTCACCTGTTCTCCATTACAGAGATCTGTTAAACGAGCACTTTGTCCATCAACACTTGAGTGCTTAAAGCTGAGTAGGCCTCTTTTGTAATTGCTGGCACCAGCAAAAGCCAAACTGCGAGCTCTCAGACTGTGGCTGGAGCTGCTGGATTCGCCCGAGAGAGCCCTGCCACGCCTGCCTGTCCAAGACCTAGAGGCTCCCTCACGTGTACACAGATCTAAAGTTGCATGGTTTTTGTTTTTTTCTTTTTTAAGTGAGTTTTGGAAAGTAACAAGAGGAAAGGCCAAAGGAAATTATTTCCTCTGGTGACATTTCTGCTGGGTTACACCTTCACCAGAGATTTATAGCTTCACAAAGCTGCAAAGCTAACCATATGGTCAATTAAAAAGAATTCCAATTTCCATGCTCCTGTGCCCAGAATCTGAGTGAGAAGTTTTGTACTTAATAAGGATTTAGGCATTTTGTAGGGGGCACATGAAGTACATCCTGGATCATGTAAGCCAAGATCATGGAAAGCAATGGACATGTTCCTCCTGGGGAGTGGGAAGGAAAGAAGGCTCCACAGCCTCTCGCACCCCCTGATCTGCCACTTGAAGCATCATCATCACCTGCTTCTTGCTTCTGACCCTGGGATAATTTTTATAGAGTCACAAGTGAGTTGAAGAACTCCAAAGAATTTCACACTTCCCTCCAAGTGGTCTGGCTTCACCTCTGAATCAAGTACCTCAAAACAGCATGTGAAATCTTAGATTCAGCAGGCTTAGCGATGTCCAGAAAAAGCCCTGCAAACGCCTCTGTGTCGCCAATATCAAATGGATTTGTGGGTCATCGGAACTGCTAGTTGCTGATGAGCTTTCTGAGCATGTGACTCACTCATGCACCCTGCCCTTGACAGTGAATGCCTGACTGCCCAGATGACATTAAATATGGAGACCCACATTCTCCACCAAAGGGGAAAGTCTGACAGAAAAACACACACTGCCCACTACACCTGTGACCACCAATCCGAATGGAGGGCTTTCTTAAACTCTCTGGATTGTAGAAAGATTAGTATCTTGTTTTGCCACTTATGACATAAAGTTGAAGCGGGCTCAGGTCATCTAAGCCAACTACCCTGTGCCTGCTGATTTATCAGTCAGACAGGGACACTTCTGAGACTCAAATGGGGAGCTCTTAATAATTACACTGGGACAATAGACTTGCATGAGTTCAGACTGTCTCTGGGAAAAGGGTGTGTCATTACCTGGCTTTAGAAGGGTATTATTGCTTTGTGACCTCTCCTAATTTGGAGAAAGAAAAGAAAAAGGGAGGCAGGGCTGAATTATCCAAAATAACTCCTCCTCCTACTGTGACGTAATCCATACTGGAAAGTGTCAAGGTGGCCAGGGAAATTTCATATAGAAATTTGGTTGGTTTTTCTTTCCTTTCTTTGCTCTACTGTAGAAGTTTTCAAGTGTCCTAGGCTCAGGACCCCTGTACATTCTTAAAATTTCTGTGGCCTTCCCCAAAAGCTATCATTCATGGTATCATATCTATGATAGTTACCTTATTAAAAAATGAAAACTGAGAAAATTATGAAATGTTTACTCATTTAAAACTAACAATAAACCTATTACATACCAACACCACATTTTTAATAAAAAATATCTATATTTTCCAAAACAAAACCAAAATTATGAAAAGAGTAAAAATTTTTTTTGCAAATCTCTTCAATGTCTGGTTTAGTAGAAGACAGGTAGAATCTCATACCTGTTTCAGCATTCGCCCTCTTTCATTCACATCTGGAAAAGGCCACTGTACATTCATGAGAGAGTCTGAGTAGGTGAAAAAAGGCAAATATCTTATAAGGAAAAACAGTTTGGGCTTTGTGGAACTCCTTAAAGGGCCTTGGGGACCCTTCTCCACTGAATACCTGGACTACACCTGGACCGCACTTTGAGAACCACTGTGTTACTGAAAAGAAGGAATGAAAATGTCCCCCATCCTAAGGGAAAGGGAAACCTGTTTGCTTCTGGAGCTAATGATTCTGGCACTGATTTAAAGGCCATTAAGATCTATTTGAACAAGGAAGACCAAATTTCAGAGGAGAACCTGAGATGTAGAAAAGGGCTTCACTAAGACTAGAAAAGGATTCACCCAGGGCAGAGAGGTGGAGAGAGGCCTGTTTTCAGACTATCTGGGGCCCAGGCCCGGTGTGGGGGGTGCCCACCCACAGGACAAAACAAGACTCTTGGGAAAAATGACCATTCCAAGCTCCTGGTGTGTCCATGGGGATGGAAATGAGGGGTGTCCCTTCCCAATAGAGTGCTGGGGGACATAAAGACTAGAGGACTTCATATCTCAAGATCCCTTGGCAACAGGTATGACACAGAACCAGGACACAACTCTGAAAATAAATGAAGCGCCAGGAGTGACTTAGTTTAGTTCCCTGCAGGGGTGCTGATGCAAGAAGAAAATAAGACTGATTGAAGGAAGCAAAGAAATGCGCTGTTTCTTCCATACTAGAGATTGTGAACTGAGGGTCCTACTCTCTGCCTCTGTATCTGTCTTGCCTAATTGGTAAACATCAGCAAGCCAGCCCTTTGTCTGCGCCGTATGCACAGCACCCACACCATTCTGAGGCTTTGGTGAGCGCTAAATGGCCCACTCAGTCAGCCCGGCTGAGCTTAGCTGAAAATGCCAACAGAGGTGGAAAAAAGAAGAATAGTTACCTTCCCAGGGTCACACTCTCAGCTGTACTGTGGGCTTACACCGTGGATCCAGCAGGCGGCCCATTCTGTTCTAAACCTTCGTTTCCACATCTGGAAACTGAAGGCTCCTCTCCATGCTCTCCAGTTGTAAGGATAAACTGATTTAAGTCTTGGAAAAACACTTAGCATAGTCTTTTCGGTGAAGTAATCCCTGTTGTTTAACCTTTATACCCCTAAACTGTCCTTTCCCCAACCATCCTCCCCTGTGGGGTCAGAATGTCTTATTATGATTTCTCACAGACCCTGTGCCCCACCTGGGTACCATGGTTGGGATTCTCCGTGACTTTGTGGGATTCTCCCACCAGAGCAGAAGCTACATAAAGGCAGGGATGATGCTGTGGTTTGTTGTTCTCTCCACTGTATCCCCTGGATTTGTAATTCACAGGCATGCAATGCTGGAATGACTGAACAGACAAATGCACATGCACCATTAATAATTACTTTGGAAAAATTCCTTCCTGCAGTTTATACATAGAAGATTAGATTTCGAGAATCTGAGACTCAAAAGAAAAATGAAATGATGGGAGAAAAATATGCAATGTAAAGGAGGCAGAGGCCCATCAGCTCAGCACAGTCCTGGGGTTCCAAAGGAAGAAAGATTCTTGAAATCAAGGCTTCAGTTTGAACAATACCCCAAAGCAGGGTTCCTTGCTTAAAATAGTGGTAGTCTTAACATGCAAACATTAGTACATTATCCTAATTAATACCTAGCCCTTTCTCCACAGAACTGGTAAGTAAGCTAGTCAGTAAGTGATTAAAACATTTCTACCTGATTACTATATAGTTAAGTGCTTAAAAGGGAATCACAGTTAATGGGCTATTACAGTCAAGATCGTAAATGATGGCTGTAACGTGTGTGTGCACGTGCACTCCCCCCCCCCTCTCATTTTCTCAGTCCCCTTCTGTTGCTTGTTTGGAGTTGAAGGTTCAACACTGACTTTGGGGGTATGGAAGATGTTAGGGGATATAGGGGAAAGGGTGTGGAAGGGGAAGAAGGAACTGAGGCAACTGAAGGATTTCAATACCTGGAAGTAAATACATGGCGGGTACTCACCTCCCCAATTAAAAGTCCTGCTAACAACCATCAAAAACAGGGCACAGTGAACAAGCAGATGTATTAATTTTCCATTCCTGAAAAAGCTACACAGCTCCCTGGCTACTCTTCTGCACCCCCTTCCCCTCCCTTCTGTCTCCCTCCTTCCTTTCCTTCCCTTCCCAGCCCCCCCTTCTCTGACAGCACTATTAATGATCGTTAATGCCCCACAGGCTCTAATGGGTCCCGCTGGGAGTCCAGAAATACTGCAATTTGTATTGAGGATTTAGACATAACAAAAAAAGCCCTCTGCTCCTGGGAGCCAGAGCTTGATCAGCTAGCTCCCCCCTGGAACTGCACAACAGAATAATAAATGACAGCTCTTCGATTACATCAAGCCTTCTGCTGCAAGTGCTGGAGAGAGTGTGATTGTCACTAACAATCTACTGCTTGTTAACACCACCGGGGTATGAACAAACAGTAGTCAACACTTAAAAAATTAAAAGTCTTTGGAATACCTTTGGAACTCGGGTCTGTGCGTGCACACGTAAACACCCATCCTAGCTGTGCGTGCACATGCATGTACACACACCTACACACACTTACACTCAGTTTTCAGGCCCCTCCCCCCTTAGGTAGTTTTGGTTGTTTTTTTTTTATGTTTTAGTTATCTGGGGTTTTTTTTGAATGTTCAGGAAAGCACAATTAGAAGATCCAGCTACTGTCATGTTAAAAAAACAAAAAGGAATCACACACTCATCTGCACCTCATAACAGTATTCTTGATGAAACAATTCGTAGAGTGATAAAAGCTTTATTCTCTATTTCTCAGTTAAGTCTAGAAAAAGGACCGGTAAGGTTAAGCAGGCTAGCACTGAGTTTGTGGGTGATTTGCCATTTAAATCTATTTTCTTATGGTTGTTATGATACTATTGCCTTAGGAAAAAGAGTTCATTTTTAAAAAGTGGGTGATTAAGACAAGGTTGGGTTTGGGTTGGTGCTCACTCAGCATCAGTAGTCCTATCTTGGAGATTCTGTTTCACCAGATTCTAAGTCAAGAGGCCAGGAGGACACTCTTTCCTACCCCTCCCAGCCCTTCATAGCCCACAGTACAGTCTGGGACCACAGCTGAGCCTCCAAAATACTTGAAAGACGTAGAGGAGAACTCAGCATGGCTCAGTAGGGGTTGAGATGCACGTACAAGTAGCTGAGTTGTTCTCTGTATAGAGATTAGACTCTGGACATGGAATCCCAGCCTGTGAGAAGAAACACAGAACCTGCCTTTAAGGCACTTACACTTGGAATCAAAAGGGCAGCCGGAAGGGGTCCTTCCAAGCCCAGAAAGAGCAGTGTGGGACTGCTGACTTCAGTCTCTAGAGATGGATGGTGTCCATCTGCACTTGACCTTTCCACAAAGCACTATCGCATGTTTGTTTTGACAGGACAGCTGAGAAGAACGACTCTCTATTCCTCTCCCTCCCACCCACACCCCCCACACTTGGTAGAGAGTAGGATTCTACAGAGTATCTTTAAATGAAAGGCAGATGGTTTGAACTACAGTTAGCCATATTCACTTGCAGATTCAGAATTATTGATGATAAAAGCTAAACTATGAGGCATGTTCCATCTGCTTATTTTCCAATTTTCATTTGTTGTAGCCCTGTTAATATTACTGGGATTTTCCTCTCTCTCTAGAAGACTTGCCATCCGGGCATCTACCTAGAGACATCTGTCGCCTCTCACTCCAGACGCTGTCGCCCTTACGACTGCTGCTGAGGCTCTGCTCTCTCCCTCCTCACCACCCCCTATGACTGCTCTTCTTCTGCTCCCCTCTCATTCTTGGAAAGTCACCAGGCCCCAACAGTGGCCTTAACTAGCTCCTGCCCAAGACACTCCAGGGACTACACTGGACTCAAGATGGCATCTGGGGTGCTGGGGCTTCCTTTGTCCCCATGCTCTGGGGCCGAAGTCCTCTGCCAGTGCTTCCCAAACTGAGTGCAAAGAAAGAAGTGTGCCAGAAGGGGAATCATTTAAGGGTAGCACCTTGTCCTAGCACATTGCTTTTGCTCTAAGACTGGAAAAAAAGGGTTGGCAATTAACCAGGTAAGTAACTAAGACACTACTGATACTGAGGCAAACACAAACATGGCAAAATGAAGGTTTGCCACTTGAGCCCACAGCCCAGTCTGCCAGGATCCTGGGAGTCCTGCCCCAGGGATAATTCCGCAGGGAGATCTGCAAGGCATGACCTACCCCAAACCCTATGGTTGGCAGGGCCGTGGAGTGTGTGACTTCAGTTCTCCAGCTGTACTTGCAGTCTTGGCTCGCCTGCTCTCTCATCAGGACAACAGCTGGACTTACCCTGGGCATAACAACACTTCAGAAGAGTCACATGCGATTCACGCCAGCCGGCGAGAACTTCCTCAGTAACTTATAGGCCTCTTTTAATCAAGAGGCAAAGCTCTCCATCTTGTTGACACTTATGACCCTCGATTTAAAATACTCCAATTGTTTAATTCAGAGGGGACCCAGAGAAAGTGCAGGCCCTTTCCATTAGGACACTTTCTAATGGGAGCAATACATCAAGTCCTTGCCTCTAATCTGAATAACATCTGTTTAGAAACCTGTCCTGGCTCTATCATTTGGAGCTACTTTTAGGAAGATCAACACTTTTCCCATTAATTTCATCTTCATTCTGCTCTGAGTGAGAACCACCCCCCACCTGGCTTCCTTTTGCTCTGCTTCCCTCCTCCTTCTCCCCTACACTTCTGCTTCTCATCCAACAAGGCAGCCCCTACAACTCATCTCTTTGGTAATCTTCCCCCAAGGTTAACAAACAAATAAAAATGTAATGATTAGTAAGCACTAAGAGAGTGAAGGCCCAGAGCCAGGCACAGTGAGCCACTAAAGAAACACCCACCAGGTGAAGTGAGATCCACTGGAGTCTGAGCCTTGGGCTCTGCCAAATCCCTTGAAATCTCCCAACCGCTCCAGTGTGTTGGTCTGTTCAGGCGGCGCCTTTGACACAATGACAACTAATTGTGCTTCCCTTTGATTGTCTCCTCCTTGTTCTCCCCCATTCAGACTGCAGGCTTCGTGAAGGCACGATGCACCAATTAGCGCCCTGTGGGCCCCCGAATAGCAGAACACTGCATTACTTCCCTTTCATACATAAAGCTGCACCTAATTAATGTATACAACTTGATTAGTTTAGAGATTTAAGTATACACCCGTGAACACTGCACTATTACTGTGATGTTCTGATGACAATGAAAGTTAATGAGCAAAATATGCCTCATCCTTTTTTGACAGTTTCACAATAAAACAAGTCGTGTAAATTTAAAACCAGAAAGAGATGACTCTGGCTTGCCCGAGCAGATTTTTGGAAGTTTTGCTTCCAGGCCTGAACAATTGCAGGAAGGAACCTCACAATTTAAAGAGAAAAGCAATTTAGAATTTTTTTCTAAGCCACTATATTCTAAGAAGATATCAATCAAATAATTGAAATGGCCCATTCTTTGCACAAGTGTGATAGATGTTGCCCCTTCCTGCCTGTCCCCCCTGCTCTGCGTCAGTCACACATCTACACTGCTATTCACACTTCAGTCACAAGTCCTCTGTACCTATAATCTCTGTTATTTTTCTGTCGACTCCTCATGCCTCATTACTCATGTTTGACGCCTACACCTAATACCTTCTCGCTGACAGTGCTGGGGAGCTTCTGGGGAGGAGGAGACTTTCCGGAATGGCTTCAACAGGGGCCTCTGACTGTGTGGCAAGGGTGCAGTGTGGGGTCAGCGTGGCTGCCCACACCCCACCCAGTAAACCCTCTTTATTAAACGTCTCTAAGCTTGGCTTCCTTTGAAGACTGGGCATGGGGCTATTAAGAGCTGGAAGAGGGAATGCAAGCAGAAGGAAATAAAAATAAGTCTATAAAGCTTCAATATTTAATGCACAACCAAGCTATGTACTCGGATGCCCATGCAGCAACCTGCACAGAGGCAGAAGGGAAATGTCTGGATATAGAGGAAAGCATTATAAAGACTTTTATAACTGAGCTTGAAATTCATGACATTACCAAATTAATGAAAATCTCAGATTGAAAAATTCAAAATCGGTTTTGTTTTAATTATACATTCATTGTCAGCTAGTTCAGCAAACAAGCAATCTCAATTCTTTAGCAGAGGGAAGATGGTTGTTGTAAAATAAAAAGCAAAACAAATGGAAATGTGTTCTTAAAATGTAATTTTTCATTGGTAGTAGAAATTTTCTCTGCATTTGGGCCAATTTTCAAACCTTCTGGCATCCACATATGGATCATCACAAACACACAGATACACATTCCAGTTTATTGACTTTGTAAATCTAATTCTAGACCAGAATTTATAAGTCTAACTGTACCGCTACTATTTGGCCAGCAGAGTTGGGTTAACATGTTCCAGTGTTTTGGGCCATACTCAGGAGCCCCCTCTGGGGACTAACCTCCTCTTTCTGAACACTTGAGCCAGAAAGTAATGACTCTCTCAATGACTTCACTAAACTAATGACTTCAGTTTGAGTGTGATGACTGAGTAGCTGTCTACAGTCTGCAGAACACCTGCAAGAACTGCCACCTCCTGTCTCTGGGCTCTCCCTTGCCCTCCCCTCTCCTCAGGGAGCATGTGAAGACATGTGGGGACGTGTTTCAGTTGTCAAGGTGATGGCAAGGGCTACTGGTATTTAATGGGCAGCACAGTGTTGCTAAGCGTCTTATAATGTGTGGGAATGGCCCAACCCGGGATGCCAGGAACCCCTCCACTGACCAATGTTGGACAGTACAGACTATCTTAAAGAAAGATCACATCTTCCTGGGCTGTGTCCTGAATTCTTCACTCACAAAGCACAGCCACTTCCAAACAAGACCATGCCATACCTGAGGTATCTGCCCTCAGTGCTTGTCCCAGCGGTGGCCTCCCAGCACTCACCATCTGTAAGCAGCTGGCGAGCATGAATGGTGATGGGCGCTTCCCACAACACATCACACGAGCAGGGGACTCTCAAAGTGTTTTGAGAATCATGCCTTCTTTATATGAACAACTTCCATCACCAATTTTCTGCAGGAGACAAACCATTCTCGAGATCCTAAGTTCTAGAAGCAGAGCCGGGAGCTGTGGGCAAGTCATTCCAACAGGAGATCCTCAATTCCATCATGACTCACTTCCTCCAGGACTCTACTCACCAACTGTTAGGTCAAGCAATTTATTTTAAACAGGTGTGGTCCATCTCCTCTTTCCATATATCGAGGACGAGGCGACTGACACCTTTAACATATAACACCTGCCATTTTCTGTTGATGCTGTGTTCTCACACAAGAGCTACTGTCTTTGTCCCAGGTCTACAAAGAAAACCGTTAATATGGAGCTGTGTGATAATGCTGGCTGGAGAGGAGAGGGGAAGAGGTGAGCCTGAGGCAGTGCACAAGTAGGATGATGATGCCTTGGCAGCTGGAGGTCTTTGAGAACTGGGTTTGTCAGATCCTGCCCCACAGCTGCCCGCATAATGAGGTGAGGAAAGTGGTGGATGCTCTTTCTTATCAGTACACATCTCCAGAAGAGACGCATCCTTTAGGAACAGCCTGACTGATGGGCAAGGGCTAGCAGATGAAGAGGGAATGAGAAAAATAACTACCAACAGAGACGACTGTCTGAGGGTGGTGGCGTGGGAGGGTGAGTTCATGAGCAGTAAAAACATGGCTGACAACAGAAGGGAAGGGTGCCCCAATGCCACCCGCTTCTCCGACATTGGTGGGATTTCTGGGGTTGAGTGAGGTTGAGGTTTAAGTCTGGAAGAAGAAAGAAGAAAAGCCGGATGGCTGCAAAAAGGTGGAGAACATCCAAGTGCGGCCCAGTATTCTGGCTCTACAGTGTGACTGGAATGATTCTATCACTTCTGGCCATGTGTGCGTGCAGGGAGGTCTCTATGGAGGGAAGACTCACAACACTGCAGCATTTCTGTCTGTCTCCTGAGGCCTGCCTGGGTGACGGTGCTGGGGGGCAACATCAAGCAGACTCACAACACCCTCCACCCCAACAACAACAATACTGGGGAGGAGGCAGGTGGTGTAGGAGACAGGCTTGGGAGGGCGAGGGGCCCTGAGGCTGACTTCTGTGTTTCTGACACCTGCGGGGAGGCTCTGCAATCTGATGATAGGCTGAAGAAACACAGGCACCTCTTGTCCAAAGGGATGCTTCATGTGCAGAATTTTTTCTCTGGGTTCTGACTATAGATTTGGAGGGGCCCTTTGAGGCTGTGTGGGGAGCTGGCAAGCTATCCTGTAGGCTAGAAGGAAACAGACCATCCAATTAACTTCCCTGTTTCTACAAGGAATCTCAGAGCTTCCTTCCTGCCCCAACCCCAAATAATAACCTTGGTAACTGCCCTGGTGGTCTGTGCATTTTGATCATATGCCCCAAGGTAAAAACAAGCAGAAAAAAAACTTCACTCTCCTAATATGTTTTTATTGATTTATATACTGTACTCACATATCGCTGTACTAATGTATTTCTAAAACACACACACACACACACACACACAATAAATAAATCTAAAAGAGTGAGGTTAAAATAAGTAGAAAGAGTAGTTCTAAATTTTTCTTCTCACATCCCAAATTATTGTTTTTCATGCATACCTGGGAAACTATCAATTTAGTCTGTGTACTGTTTTGTGCCTGGAGAAGATGCATGAGACCAAGCATTTCTCTGAGTATCTGAACGTCCTGGCCAAAGCGGAAGAAATATGTGGCATGGTGGAACAGCGTGAGAAGGGCTCAAGTCTTTCAAAGGAACCCTGTCCACACCCCCCCCGACGATGGCGAGGACAACCCCTCTGACTTGAAGAGAGCCACATGTGTTCGATCCTCTGCCTCTCACCATTTCCAGAGATGTCAGATGTGGTTGTGATTTCTATACTCCTCTCCGAATCCCACATTCCTCATGTGTTGCTCATTTTCACCATTTGCTTTGGGTTTCATGCCATTTGGTCACATTCCCCCAGCTTTCCTGTTCCTGGGCTCTTCGGCCCACCTCAAGTTGCTGGTTCATTTCAGAGCAACTTGTTGAATGATCAAGACAGAGAAAGTGGGACACTCTTCAGAGAAGGACGGAGAGAGGGGACCAGAGAAGGTCACTTCAGGCTGTTCTGTCCTTAAAGAGTGAGAGGTGAGTTGGTTTGGGGGTGGTGGGGAGAAGAGCGGCACAGGAGAGGGAAACAGAGTGTGGCTGTGATTAGAAAACAGCCAGGACTCCAGACCTCGGGTAACACTTTAGGACATGTGCACTCCCTGCCTGTTTCTGTAGGACCCGGTGTCTTTGGCTGTGGCGCTCCGTACTAATCAGAAAAGATTAGTGCTACTAGCATCAGTGCAGGAGAGTTCACAGAGGGCCTCCTCCAGCTCACTCCGAAGCCAGCATGCCGTTGGAGTCTTCCTCAAAAAGTCCTGTTGGACTCCTCTTGGAAATCTCTCTTGAAATGGACTCCTCTGCCTTGTCTCTGTTCAGACCATGACCATGACTTCCCACCAACGTCCCATCCAGGGGTCTGCACACTCAGCCCACTGTAAACTGGCAGCTCTGCACCACGGCCCCTGCCAGTTATCTTCTTAATCAACCACTCTCTATTTCATTCTTCACCTACTTAGCCTCCAGAGCACCCACTGGTGAGAGTGGTGCTTCTTCACATTTATCTCAACATTCGCTTTTCCTGCCCTGATACCTCTTCAAAACCCCGACATCAACAATTCTGACTAAGATGGGTTCTCTCACTGAGGTGGGAGACTGACCCCTCAGGGGTGAATCGGGGTCTCTGCGGTGGTATGTAATTTGAAAAAGGGCTTCCTACACGGGCATTCAAGAGAGCTTCCTCACCTCTAACCCAAGCTCATTTGCAAGTCTCACCACCACCCTCCTCGCCTGTCTTGTTTCCCGTCCCCTGGCCATCATGGGCGCTCTCACTAAGGCTAAGAGGGCCCCTTTACAGCTGCACTTCCGCATATGCTGTTCCCTCTGTTGAGGCCCTCTGACCACTGACTCACCTCGCTGGGATCTCTGCCACATTACCTCTTATCTCTGAGGAAAACAACTACGTTTTCAACTCTTCCTCCCCCATCCCTTTCTGCAGAACTGGTTCCTCCTCCTGTGTCTCTCAGTCTGGTGTCTGTCCTGCTGACAGGCTCATCACGCCGCACAATGCTGTTTGTTCACCTCCCCCAACTCCCCTGAGACTGTATGTGTCCAGAGAGCAGGGACTCATCTTACTCCTATTAGTCAAGATGGCAGCCAGCTCAGTGCCCCGCAAGACTCAACAGGATAGACCTCAACTGAAAGCAAGATGCCTACAGTACTGTCACTCTGGCTGCTGGAAACTGGAGTCACCCTTCCCGCCCTTCTCTTCCACATCCCAAGCCTTGGGGCAGCCCTGCAGCCCTTCACAGCCCTGGGCCTCCTCCCCCACCAACTCCAGACCGGCTCTGTTACTGTGGCGGCAGTGATTTACAACTGCATTTAGCTGAATCTAATCAGAAGTGTGAATACTCCCCTTCTATCTGGCACACATCATCGGAGCTCTAATTATTCACACATTTTGGCAAGCGTTCTGGTGTTCCCCTACCAAGCTCCTAATCCCAGCAGATCAGTTAAAATAAATGAAAGAGAGAATCAAAAGGCACTTTAAAAATTCACTGTTCTCCAAATGAGTTTGAACAGGCTCCAGATAACTAGTGGTTGCAGCTGACTGGCATTTAAAACATAAGAACCCTTCTGCCCACCCCCATCCCAAGTCCCTTCCTGTACCCCCTGCACATAAGAACATGATTCTCCCCTATTTAAGAGAAACACTTGAGACCAGGGCCCTGACATGTTTTCAATGATCTGCATTCAAAACCAGGAAAATAGAGTCGCCACTCCAAGATCCAATCAGTGCCAAAGCAATTCTGCTTTTTCCACATAGGTAATGTGATACCAACCCAGGACTGATGATTACAACTTTCAGAATGCATCTAGTAGAGCTCCTAAAGTGCAGGAAGTCATTAAAGGCAAAAATTAAAGCCATGTACCAAGCTTGGGATTGGAGAGAAGTTTTCAAACACACACACTCGTGAACACACACATGCAGCAAGCACTACAGAACGGCTTCCTGCCCTCTTTGCTCCTTCTCTTTACCTGGGCTCCTCCTCCCCCAGGGACCCTCAGAGCTTCCTCCTTTAGCACCTTCAAGTCTTTGTTCACATGTCTCCCCTCAAAGAGACCTTCTCTGTTGGTCCTACTTAGGACTATAAGACTCTTCCTCACCACCTGCACGCCCCACCTCCCTCCCTGTTTTATTTTTCACCCCTAGCACTTATCACCATCTGACACATTGGGCATTTTACTCTTTTATTAATTATCTGCCAATCTCCCCACTGGCATTAACTGTTTCAGCCCTGGCTGCCTAGAGCATCATCTGGTGTGTAGTAGGTGCTCAGTAAATAGCTGGACTTACAGAGTGAGCTGCTCCTGATGGTCTACACGTGTCTGTGTCCCAGAAAACTGCTGCCCTTGTTCTTGCTCACCTCGTGACTGAGCTGTTCTGGAAGATGCTAAGCAGCATAAGATTTGGGGAAAATCACAGGCCCTGAATTCTTGACTCTGGCTCTGTCCCTAATGTGCTGAGCCACCCACAGTTCTGTCCCCGCAGCTCTGAAACAAGGAGATAACCAAGAAAAACGACCTTCCAGGATTATTAGAAAGTTCAAACAAACTAACATGCAGGAAAGAACTTGGAAAAGTTACAGGCGTTCTCCACATGCAAGATGATACTATCCTCCAAAGATAAGGCAGTGCTTTCCATTTCACTTTCCCAAAAAGCAAGTATGCTCCATTATGTAGCATAACCACAGTTACACAAGGAAAACAGTGCAACAATTCACCCAGTTCATCCACTCTCCTCCACTCAAAACTCTGACTTGCTATAGATAAAAGCACCCTGTCCAAAAGCTTCAAGAAATCATGTGATTGAGTGTGTCTGTGTGTGTGTGTGTATGTGCAGCAGAGATCTCCACCAAACTTCTGCTGTGAACGGTGCAGGTTTCTCCCTAACCTCATCTCTCCAGGAGGCTGGAGGCCACTGAATGTTTCCAGGGCAGGAGGGTTCTATATGATTCTTCAGACTGATAAAGGGGTACTTGCAGTAGTTGATCAAGTAAGCAAGACTGGAAACACAGATTAAAGTCTTCAAATTCTGGTTATTTGAACACTGACCGCCAAAGAGAACTTCATCTGGTTATTGGAACAGTGAGGCCCCAAAGGTCCCTAGCTTAAGTTGGAGGGGGTGGACTTTAAATTTGAGCTCTGTGGGTTTTTTTTTTTTTAAATAGGAGAGAAGGTTGCTTAACACTGAGCAGAACTGTTCCCTTGCTGCCTCCCAGGTGCCCTAGGTAACTGAGAGACTTTTGTTACTAGGGTCGGCATGGGACCAAGGAAAATATCACCCACACTTGTCTATTTACATAAAGTACTCCAACCATTTATACGTCTTTGCGTTTAGGGGTAACAGCCACACAGAATAGATGTTGATGTTTCATGCATGTGAAATAACACAGTAGAAAGCTACTTTAAAAAATTACTTTTCTTCAGTGTCACCATGGAAACCAGCCAACATAATCTCTCCACACCTAACTCTGGGGGGTAAGGAATAACAGTGATGGGGAGAGAAAATCAAAACATTGAAAATGCTCATAAATTCTGTTGTGTGCCAAAAACTTTAACATGAGATGTTTTCCCTCTGCTTTGGGCTGGGATGTCAACTTGTGATGTTTATTTTGTGAATTTTGTTTGATTTTCAAAACTAAAAAAAAGTCATATTGGGAAGTTTAGTGAAGCTCCTGCTAAGCAATAAATGACCTCAGAGCCTACAACAGCCTCCAGACCGTTCTCCTAGTGGACTCGAGTTGGGGGCTATGGAGAAAGAAAAGATGGCAGTTGGTGGGGACTGAGGGGGGCAAGAGCAAGAGCGGGGATGTGGGAACTCTTTAGGAGAAAGACGAAAAGAGGGGAGAGTGGCAGGCGGGGCTTCATGTCCCTTCTCCCCATCCTGACTCCCATCTCAAAGGCCATTTAGGGAACTGGCTGTTGGGCTGAGTTAGCCTGAGGCCCACTTTGCTCCTCAAGAGTGATACGAGACAACACTGTCAGAGTCAGGTTGTTTGTAAAATAAAAGTAATTTTGAAACACACACACACACACACACACACACACACACATACACACACACCCTAGACACTGAAGAGAAAAAGTTGCAAGGCTTTCCCAATTTGATATTTGTTTCCTTGAAAATCACTCAGAAGAAGACAAGCCTCTTAGCAATGACTTCTTTTGGTACTCAAAGGGCTCTGGGTGGAAATAAGAGTCAGTTACAAAGACCAGTTCTGGGATAAAGAGGCCCATTGTGTTCCGAGTCTGGAAGGCCTCGTTCAAAGAGGAAGCTGATTTCAATCCTATCCTCCTTTCCACTTATTTATTAAAATTTTTAACCTCAGGATTTTTTGCACATAAATCCTTACTATTACTATTTCTTTTCCTGTCCTATCATGTTAGTTTTATTTTTCTGGTCAGTGGATTTTATTTAATTGCCTAAAATTGTACCTAAGTTCCAAATACTGTTCCCCATCTCTCAAAACATCCCAGTAATAACAGTGCTTTGTACATTGTAATACAATGTAAAATGAGTATCTGTTTTCAAAGGACTTAGTAGGTCTTCCAAGAAAGGTTATTTCATGAACTGGTAGAAATAGCAGATAAGTAAAGATTGTATATCAGAAGTCACATTCAGGCTAATTCTTATGCTTTGTTAACTTCCTTATAAAGTCTGAGCTGGTCTCTCAATCATATTTACACTGATTGAGCACTCGGGGGAAGAGGTTAGTATGTTCTTTAACAAACTGCAGAAGTCACCTTATCTCACTAGGAACATAAAGAAATCCTGAGCGTGGAACAGAATGAATCTGAGACAACATTACTGTAATGGGATCTAGAGGAGGAGTTAACTGAGAAGGCTCCCTCACACAACAGCAAGATGAGATACGACTTTGATGCGTTATCATCTATTTTTGCATCCATTCATGTAGCCATCCAGCCCGGTGGATGCCCTGCTACTCAACCATACAGGTATTCCATAAATGCACTCAAGTGCTAATGCACGCAAGGCTCTGATCCAGCACTGGAAACAGATGGATAAGATACCATCTACTCTTTAAGAAGGTCACATAACACCAGGGGTCATATCCCATTTTCCCCTTTCTATTTCTCAAGCTTCTATAGGAGTAACCTCCCCTTGGAAGTATAATGTAACTTCTTCCACATGCTGCTCCCAAGTTCTTGGCTTTAAGCACATATACTTACAAACAGAGAACAAGGGGGTGTGCATCTTTATCAGCAATCACTGTGAAGGAGCTTTTTAAAAAAATAATATTCGGTGTCATGAAAAGAAATATAGTATGTAGAAGTGGGAGAGGGAAATTACGTGAGGAGGGCAGAGAAGCATGCACAGCATGGATAAAAATGCAAAAGTTATTATAATTTATTCATTAAATCTACAGGAGAGAACACTCTCTTAGAAACACCCAACAGAGGCTAAACTTCCAGGACATTCTTCTTCCCTGGCTCAGTTTCAAATGCAGTGTAAGTGGGGTCCCAGAATGCTCTGCACTGGGATTCAAGGCCCGTCCTCCTGCCGAGAGGAGGCTGCACAGGATGCTCAGACAGTAGTTCACAGTGACTTGCCTCACCCAGCCCCTGTGGGGAGCCCTGGAAGTCAGCACCTCCGGGCTCCGGTCCCCACTGTGTCTGGAAGAGGCTGTGTGAACTTGAGCAAGTTCTTTGGCCTTCCTGGACTTCAGCTTTTCATTTCTAGTAAAAATATCTACTTAGGCCATACCCATGTCCCAAACTTGTGGCAGAGATACAGTGAGGCAATGCGTATGAGCACATTCTGAGAAAGTAAGGTAAATCACCAGGGCAGACGTGACTCTCATCCCCATCCATTCCCCACACAAAGGCTTCTGCCCCTCCCTCCTCTCCTTGCCTATTTTTCTGCCCTTTCAAGATATTCCTTCCTTGCCTGCAGTGATGCCATAGCATAAGCAACTGGCACCTGGTGGGCATGGCAGCCACATAAGCACAAAGACTGTTTTGAAGAAGGGGTGACTTCTAATTCATTAAGTAAACTTTCTCAAAAGCATAGAGGACTTCACAAGAGCCTCAGATCTCAACTGAAGGTCAGTGTATGTCAGCCCCAGCCAGGCAGGGACTCCTGAGAGTGCCTGCCACTGTCCGACCCAGGGTGCCCGCAGGCAGTGAGGCGCTTGGGTCTACACTAGGAGAGACAGGGTGGGGGGTGCCAGGGCAATTAGCCTGAGGAATGGTAAGGGAAGGCCTGGGATTGAGTAATACGTTTAGCACCAACCAGGTGTACTATTCCAAACACTTTGAAAGTGTATTCACTGGCCCTGGCTTGGTAGTTCAGTTGGTTAGAGTGTTGTCCTGATACTCCAAGGTTGTGGGTTTGATCTCCAGTCAGGGCACATTGGTTGGTATAAGAACCAACCAAGGAATCTCCGGAGATTAGTTCAGTGCCTGCCCCACGTCCTGTAGTCAGCAAGTGTTTGGCAGATGAGTCGATGCCTTCTTGGTTATTTTCTAAACCCTTTGTTACTATCTGTGTAATTGAACTAGTTATCCAAGTACTAGTGAGGTCAGCCTCACTAGAATGGGAGCATGAGCACAGCAGGCACCTGAATTTTCTAGACTCTCCAGGGCTTAGTTCAGCACTGACACAAAGGGAGGGGGTTACTACAGGACATCTAAGCAATAGCTCTGTATAGAAAAATCTCGGCCTTTCTAACATTGATGAGAATGTCTGATGGGGCTCTTGGTTTAAGGGACATCGACAGCATGATCAATGGTGATGGGAAAACTTCAGTTTCTCCTGATTGAAATAACAGCTTCAACTAATAATCAAAGGCATTCATCCACCTGCCCCTTTTCTGAAACATCTAGGAAGAACAGAACTACATGTGTTTTTTCAATGACTGTCTTTAAACGTTTAATGTTTGATAGCATTTCTCGGCCTCTTTTATTGGCTGACTTCTTTTTCCTAGATTGAGCTGTTTTGGGTCTCAGTGTATCTGTGTTTTTTGTTGGTCTTCTCAAATGCATTTTCAAAGTAGGTGAGATCAATCAATCATGTGATCGATCACATAGATTGCCAATAATAAAATGCTGCTGAACAAGACTGTCATCATCCCATCAGGGAGTTAATTAGAATTCTTACCTTTTGATGGTTGGTAAAGGAAATGGGAACTTTTCCCATGTACCTGAGGATGTGGTGGAAAGAGGGAGCTGCAGGGACGGAGGGGGGACGGAGGGCAGGAGCCAGCCTGTGTGGCCTCTCACCTTGGGAAAGTGCTCTGAGAGCCCCAGGCTGAGGCCCCGCTGATCGGGTCCAGGCTTCCTTCTTCCCTGAAGGACTCTGTGTCTTCCCTCTGGCTGTTTACAAAGGCTAAAATGTCTTCCTAGGCAAGGGGGATGAAAATGTTTGGGAGGAGGAAGAATCCTGAGAGCCAGGGCTTACATCAAACTGCTGGCCCTGGGGGAAAGTGAGACTCTGCAAAAGAGCTGAACACAGCAGGTTGCTGGGAGAACAGCACACACTAAGTAAGGCCTAGGGCTGCAGCTTTAGGGACGTGAAAGTCTGGCCTAGGGAAAGGACACCAGTGGTTGGAGGTTAGGGGAACAGAACTGAGGAGCAATATGACAAAGCAAGCAATGGAAACCAGACGGTTCCAAGTAGGATGTGGTCTCAGACTGACTGTGGGGATTATCCATCCACAGGCCACATCAGTGTGAGAGGATACGAAGGCCCAAGCCTCTCTCAGAAACACCTGGACCATTGCTGGCTGGGCTGCTGAAATGCTGGAAACCAACTGGCAAACAGAAGGAAATGCCAGTTTTCAGAAATCAGACCCATATGCATCTATGAATTAACTTGCACTCAGCCCTCCTCTGCTTGGAACGCCAGGCATGGGGCCCGTGGAGTAACTCCCAGGCCCTCCAGGATAAGAAGCCCGCTGGCCCTATGCACCGGCGGTCTGGACCCTGTTGCCTGGGCTCTGTCCCCCACACCACCGTGTGTCTGGGCCTACGGGTCCTTCCCACAGCCCGATCCCCCGCAGCCCCCAAGGGAGGGCGCTCCTGGTGTTCCAGAATGAGCTATTGCCAGCAAGCAGATTTGCGTGGCCTGTCAGGTCTAAGGAGGCTATCCCTCAGAGCCTTCCACGAGGGGCTTCCCTCTAGGAACATCCCCGCCCCAGCCCTCCGTTTCCCACAACGGGCACCAGCGCTCCTCCTCATCCCTGTTTTAACGGCTAAAGACATGCACACCAAATGCTTCCTAATTACTACTTTCATGGCAGATGCAGTCATTTCCTTGGATTTTACTGCCATTAGTTTTCCTCACCGATTTATCCTTAGCTACTCTCCTTGAATCTTGCTTGCCTCCCCTGAGCCTTTTCCTCCTCGCTCCTCACGGCTTGTCAGCACGCCTCCAATCCCCGGGAGAGATGGAAAGCCTTGTAGAGCCCACTGCGCAAACACACATTCCTATTCATTTATCACATTTAGCATGCGCACTTCCACTCTCATCAAAACCGGCCCCAGCTCGCTAACTCATTTCCCTCTCCCAATTACAAATTAGTCCATTAGGCTGTCTGCAGTAGGCCCTCTGCTGCATCCTGGTAATGGCTTCTGAGATTTCCATCATAATCGTAATGGCTCCCTATGCAGCCGTGAGGGCAGATGGAGGCCGCTAGTGGGTAATGAGCTATCACGCTACCAAAGGGCACAGCCCTGGGCTCATTATTTAGTCTTGGCTGTTTTGTGAAAACAACAAGAAAGGTAAAATGCTGAAGGGAACACTTTAGCATATTAAATTAACACTTCTTGAAAATTCTCTCTGTAAACATGCCATATTTTCCCTTTATGCAACATCCCCAGTGCTGGAACATACCATGGCGGGCTGGGGGGAGGGTTTTGGAGGAAAAAAAGAGAGAAAGGAGGGGGACTGGAGAGAAATGAGTCAGAAAAGGGGGCAAAATATGTCACTGGAGAACATTTCACAGCACGCTGGAGGAGACTTCACTAGGCAGCTATCACCCTCCCCAGTAACATCCGTGCCCCTCCCCCATCCCTGGAAGAGGGAGGGGCCGCCAGCAGCAGCCAGCCCCACTTACAGCCAGTTTGTCACCAGGCCCACAATGAAAGGCCCTGCAGTGCCCAGGCCAGGCACTGTCAGTGGCAGGTTTTTAAATGATGCCATCCTAATAATTTTTAAAGGGAAAATACAAAAAGAAACCCCACTCCAAAACAAACATAAAACCAAAAACATCCACCATCACCCATCTCTGATTCAGATACAACCATCCAAACACTCAACAGGAGGTAGTGTTTAACTCTGGCCTGGCTCTGTGCTAAGCCCGTCACCTACGCTGTCGTTAGTTCATTTGACCTTCCCTACAGAACAGGGCTCACGGGGACAAGGAAAGCAGAGACCGGGCAAGTCTGGTGACTTCCCTAGGGCACAAGGAGGGCTGGGATGTGACCCCAGGAGTGTTACTCCTGAGCCCACACTCTTCAACTTCGCTCTCTGGGCCACGACGGGCCCTCTTGGGTGAACTGGCAGTCCCCGTTCCTCCTACTGTGGACCCCTCTCTAGGCTCCAGGGGCACTAACCTCACTGCCCCCCACGCCCCTACCTAGGCATCTTGGGTATTTGTGGTAAGGTTCTCTAGACAGATGCTGGCTTTTAAGAGGTTTCTCTTTTTTTCCTGAAGTTATCAATTCTGGCAAAATAGTTTATCCTTAAGCACCCCCCCCACCTCCCACCAAGTTCCCACAGTCTCAACAAGTTACTTCTTTAAGATGTGGCATCTTTGGGGGGCTGGCAATACTTCATGCAGAGTTGGTTCAGATCCCTCCAAATATGTCTCTGAGATGGACTCTGACATGGAGATCTAGGTGCCAGCTCCTGCTCTGGACAGAAAGGACAGCAGCTACACACACTACTGTAAGGAAAAACGGTACCAGAACAAACAGGGTTTCTAACTGGAGCCAAGCCAGGCCCAGAATGAGCCCACAGTGGTATTGAGGACACAGGTATGAGTCAGGAGGAGCCAGAGATACGTCTATTGTAAAAGTACAATAAATAATAACACAGTGACCTGTTTTCAAAAGCCTTTCTCCTTTCAAAAGAGTCATCCTAAAACTTTCCTAAAATGCCTGAAGATGATCCAAAACCTATCATCCCATTCTGTTCTTTATTGGCTCTTAAATCCACTACCACATGGCTTCCCTCTGAAGGCTTGGAAGGGCTTTCATATCTATTATCTCATTCATCCCCACAATGAGACTGTGAGCCAACTAGGGGAGTCTGTAATTATCCCCAGGACACAAAAGAGGGAGGCAACTGGCTTGTCTAAGAGCAAGAATGAAAGCTGAGTCCCTGATTCCCAGTCAGGGGCTAACCAGGCCACCCCACAGCCCCCTCGGGGCTCTGCAGCTCCAGAAGCCACAGACTCTGTTCCAACCAAATCGCCAAGTCCTCTTCTGGTAACAGGGCACGGGGTCGGTTTAGAAAAGCCTGCCTTCGAGGAGAAGAGATGGCCTGAGCCCAGAGTTCAGGATGGGTCTTGGTATAAGCAGAGTGGAGAACCAGTCAACTTGGCTAGGCTGTAAAATACAAATTTATGAGCTGTTTTCGTTAAATTCTGATATGGATTTTTGAAACGAAAAGGATGGATGGATAGATGGCAGCAAGATGTTTAATCAATGTCATAAAATAGAACATTCATTGGGTTTCTCAAATGAAATTAATAATCTGTGCAGAAGTATCATTAGGAGGTAAGTGACATTTCAGGCTTTGATTTGTAACTCGCAGCAAATCTTACTTCCATATAATTCAAGCATTTTTAGGGATATTCAACTTTATTAAAAAATACCCAAACCTTTGCCCCTGTGCTTCACAATCAAGCCTTTCTTCCCCTCCAGGACAGATCACTAAATAAAAAAGGATACATTATCATATACATGCTTTAAATTAATGAAGACAGAAATATCATATTTAAATTAAATCAGGGATTTCTCACTTGCTGCTTATCAGGGGAACTTAGCTATCTTTAATAAGTTTTTTTTTCTTTCTCCTTTTATCTGAGACCTGGGGCTTGAGCTGGCTCTGTGTGAGCTGGTGAGACATCTCACTTTCATTGGAAAGGCTAAAGCAAGGGACAGAGTGAAATGCTGCTCTCCTACATAAGTTCTAGAACCATAAAACAGCACTTTATAGCTGAAAGGGACCTTAAAACCACCTAGCCTCCGTTCTTCCTTCTACAGATGGGGAACCAGGGGCCCAGGAAGAGGGGCCACGGAGACAAACTACAGCAAACAGGCCAGACTCAGGTCCAAGGGACTCACCCTCACTCCACTACGTCATGCACACTTCCTTGCTCTTGAAATCAACACCAAGTGGGGGAAATGGAAGCTGGACTCTAACACATCTAAGCCATGGGCATTCAGAGGCCATGTTCTTTTCTTTTTGTTTCGTTTTGGCTTATTCTAGAAGAGGGAAGTGGAAGAGCATGACTAACTGGCAATAATGAGAGTAATAAAACTTCTCAATTCAGGTGCATCGCCCTTGCAGGTAAACGCTGTGTAAATTCATCCTAATTAAATAGTCCTTTGCTTTTCCCATGAAACTAGGCAGGGGGCTCTAAAGGTGGGGTGCTTGGCCTCTTCCAGATAAATTAGAGCACAAAGGGGGAAAAACACAGTCAAAAGCTACCCTAGATGGAGAAGCCCACCCTTGAAGATCTCCATGTCAGAGAGCCCAGAGGGATGACATGCCCTTCTGTTCTAAGTCCCTCTAGAGCTTGATCCCCAGCCTCTCTGTCAATGTCCCCTGACACACATACACATCAAGGGGTGACACAGAAGCTCATATTAAAAAGACTCATTCAAACAAAGGCAGAAAAAGAGATCACATATAGCATGCCCCTAACTGTTTCATGTAAACATCCTCCCTGAATATATAAAAGTATAATTCTATACTGCAGAATGAGAGGCATCTATCTATCTATCTATCTCCCTCCCTCCCTCCCTCCCTCTAACCTACCCACCTGTCCATCTCTCTGCTGTTCTCCTTCCCTCCTGCCATTTCAGACCTACTTCGGTGAGGGGGGGGGGGAGAATCAGGAATTGGGGGCATAAAGAATGCTACTCACTCTTGGTGAGACAGCCTATTTTCAAGAATAAAACTTCACTGAGGACCCATGTGGTCTGTGGGGGGAGAGCACCAAAACTTACCAGAACAGTGCACCATAGGTACCTCCATACACTCACTACTCAGAGTCAAGAAATTCCCATCATCATGCTGCCTCCAGGGGCTCCCCCCTCACCCCACAAATGTTCTAATCCTTTGTGTGGAAGAGCATATTGCCATCCTTGTGGGATCCGGGTCCGGGCCCCACCCTTTGACACAAAGAGAAAGTGATCTGGTAAAATGGCAAACGTCCAAAATGTAGAGCTACTCCTTTGGGGCCGTTTGAGCAGGGACACTGCTTTTTATGAGTTCAAGTACATCACTATCATTATCCTCTTCTAGTCTCTGTTGCTTTCCTTTCCTTGCGTCAAATCCTTTCCCCTTCCTTGACCTCTCAGATAATTGCCCCTCCATGTCAGGCTGTGGTGAGGGCTAGTCGGTGAGGAAGCCACAGAGTTTAAGGAGCAAGGCATGCCCCAGAGGCGGTGGGCAGGACGACCTGGAGCCTTATGAGAGATAGATGGTCACAGTAAGTGCCTGTGTCCTTACGGCTTTGTCCTCCAGAGTTCTTGGGGAGGAACATAGGATGTGTCTCACTGAACATTTCCTCTTAAACCCCTGAAATTTCATTACAATCATTTATCTTCAAGGAAATCAAAATGCACCCCCAACCCCCTGCCATGAAAAGGTTAGGTCTTTGCTCAAGCCTACGGACTTTAACCTCATAAATATTCCCAGCTATAAGACCTTATTAAGAAGGTATGTCTCCCAGGAGCATAAAACCATCAAGCTGTAAATTTTATTTAATTTCCCATGAGATCTTATGGCCTCATACATATAATTAGAGTGCAGTATAGAGCACTTTTTTTGTGTTTTGTCAATAAATCACCAGGGAACAATCAACGTTTAAGAGGACAAGCTTTAATGATTTTTCAGACCCCTAAGCAATCGTGCCTCCACAATGGCAAGCTAGTCTTTAACCTCGCCTAACTAGGACTGTGGACTGTGGCACCAGGTAGGACCCTAAACACTTAATCCTATTAGATTTTCCAGCCCAGACAATCATGGCAGAACACCCAAGGGATGTATTGATTTTGATGTGACCGACAGAGAAGACAAGCCGACCTACTGACAGTACTTTATTAAGTGTTTACAAATTAAATATCTGAAGGTCTGCAATAGGCCCAGCTCAGTTAAACGGACCAGGGTTGAGATGTGTGAACTGTACCCAAAGGAAATGTGTTGGCCCCGAGGAAGCTTGGGGGAATGACTGGCAGGACCCACTCCCTTGACTTCAGAACTAGCTCTTTCAGAGTTAGGAGGCTGCAGGGGAAATTCCATCCAGGCAACCTGTGGCTGGTGTTGAGCTGGCTATGACCACAACCACATGATGTGGCATTTATTCATGTCAGAAAATGCTTAGCAGATGAAAGAATGAATGTCTGCCTTCCTTGGTTAGGGCTCCAGAAGAAAGAATCTTATTGCTCTGGGTTTCTCCACACACTGTGCTTTCTAAACAAGTCTACATTTCAGTACCTATGCCATGAGCCCTTAAGATTTACATTTGGTTTGATAGTTGAACCAGAGTAACTGCTTTCCTTGTGCTCCTTCCTTGCTCAGAGACATTTAAAAGACTCCACAGTTCATAGCCAGGCATTTGACACTTGCCCTTCATGATGATCTTCTGCATTACTGCTCTTTCCCCCTTGACACCTCTCAGCCATCGTTCGTGTGTGGTGCTGACACGTGACACTTCCCTTCGTATCTTTCTTTACAGTTCCCTTCACCACAAAGATGCTCCCTGCCCCACTGAGCTACTGAAATTCCACCACCTTTGAGGCTGCTGAAATTTCTCCTCTTCCTTGTAGCCTCTGATCACCCCAGAAATGATGTTCTCTGAGCTCCCAAGTGCCCATCATTTGCTGACAGTCCATTATGTTTTCCTATGGCTGTCTGATATCCCAACTAGAATAAGTTCCTTGAGCTCCCACTTCTCTCCTTGCCCCTCTCTTCTGCCACTTGGGTACCAAGCTACGGGACCCAGCACAGGATAGGGCTGTGGACTGACAGGCTGGCTAGGTGCTCCTGAGGTACAGAAACCGTCTTGCCTTGGTGTCCTCATTACTCGCATCATCCAAAGATGCTCATGGAATGATGATGAAAAAATGACTCAAGTGGGTCCCTCTCCAGGTTAGTTCAGTGAGGCATTTACCCAAAATAAATAGAAGGGATTGGGACTAGGTGAGCCTTAAAGATTTGCTCTGTTCTGTGACTTTATGATCTGTCAAAATAAATGTCCACTGATGCAGCTGCCTACCTTAGAAAAGGCACATACTTTGTTATTTTATCATTTTTTATGAGCTATTTCTACCTTAAAGTTTTGAACTAACTTTAAAATGGTGCATCTAGCATGGATTATGTGTTAGTGTGTCTGATGACCTGGCTTAGACACCTGGTCGAAGTCTATTATGTGCATGCACACATGTGTACACTGGACATATCTGTTCTACTCATTCTTTTCCTGACTCATTTGGGAGAGATCCATTCCAACAGAGCAGTGGAGGCTAAAGATAGCTGCAGTGAGAAAGATCTTTCAGGACAGTCTTGCCTGTTGTCTGCCTGTGAATAATACAATAACATCCTTTTCAAGTGTCTTCAGGCAGCCAACACCATACTCTGCCTCAGGCATCACCATTTGCTATTTTTTTGGGAAAGTCAGTGCTTAGCATGGTACCTGGCACACAGGAAAACCTAAAAAATGTAAGCTATTAATGCTTTTAATATTAAAAACTCTTCATTACTTCCTTCTGGCCTGTGCTTACCTTGCATTCTCTGATACCCTGGTTTTCTCTAGACCCAGGTTTTTCTAAGTGAGCTGTGAAAAGCTGATTTAGGCTGAGCAGGGTAGAGAGGGCAGCTCCCAGCACTCAGACCCCCTTCTCCGTTTCCAGATTAGGCTTCCATCCTGTGTCTAATGTAAACGAAAAAAAAAAAAAGTTCGGCAAATAGAAAAAATCTGAAAATCAAAGCCCTGGACCAGGTGTCTAGTCTCTGGCATCATTTTTTCAAGTACTAAATGACCAAAGAGTCATATGGCAAAAATGATTTATTCTGGTGAACTGGAAATCAATCTACATTACAGGGGAAGAGCTGTTCAATGAATCATTATTAAGGTCGGCTCCCCCTCCCTCCCTGTGTCTAGGCTACTCATGGAGGACAGGGCCTGGTGGTTGACATCATTGACTTTGGGAAGTGGCATGTGTGGGGCACATGAGTGCTGCCACATGGGAGGAGTGCTGGTGTTCACCGTCCTCAAGAAAAGCTTTTGCTCTGATGTGCCCCTGAAGGGTCAGGGCGGTGCTGGGTTTCAGAATCAAGCTCCATAAAACAAATGGCCGCAGATGGCCTTTTCCCCACCTCATAGTGCAGTAATTCACAAAACCCGCCGAGGGAATTTTTATGGCCTTATATTAATTCCATTTAGGAAAGAAGTGAAAAGGGCATCATCAAGATTTTTAAAAATCATTTAAAAGGGTCCTCACTTTGGTTCATAGTGATGCCTTAGCACAAAAAATGCACTGATATACCATAAAACTGTTCTAAGATACTATCTTCTTCATCATTTTTATATGACCTCCTTTTTGTCTGCACTTAACTACTGAGATACAAAAGGAGACTGGGTAATTAAATTTTCTCTTCATTTTCATTTTCATTTTAGTTCAATAAATATTAATCAAGTATTTATAGTATGCAAGCACAGTGTTAAGGGCCTGGTGACATAATATCTCACCTCACTTTCAAGAAGCTCAAAGTTTGTAAATTCATTTAAAAATCTAAAATTCATAATCATCTGTGTACATGTGTAATCATTTGTGATGATCTTATCCATACTGACTTTAATTTGCTGTTAAGAATTTTATAACCAGTTTAATATTGAAAAAAAAATCTAGAGCAAAAGTAAAAACAAGTGAGGACGACCAATAAGGGATGAGGTATCCTTTTTTGTGTTGGTTGACTTCCGAGAGCCCTAAAAGAAGTGATGTTCTTAAAGGAGAGCAAAGGAGTAGATGGCATGGAGGTGTCATCATAGGTGCATATACAGGCAGGTGCATATAGAGAATAAGTAGGGCTGGATGGGTTGAGTAGATTTAAAACTAAAAGAAAAGCAACAGGGGGAATCAGTGGTGGGTGGAGATTTTCTGGGAAAGCTCCTTAAGGTGAGGAAGGCGGTCACTAGTCCTTCATTACTGATAGTGGATTCCCATTCTCGGAGCACGAGAAGCTGTCCTTGATCGGAAACACACCTGTCAAAGACAGCAGCTGCATGGGGGGCCTCCCTGTCCGGAAAGCAGTGAGAGAGGGCCGTGTCAGAATGGAGACTCTATTACGGGACACAGAGAATTTAATGGAGACTGTATTTGCGGGAGACTATATTTAATGGAGAATATATTACGGGACATAGCAGTTATTTTGGGGATGGTGGAATTATGAGTCATCTTTATTTACTTGTCTGTACTTATCTTTATTTTTGATATTGAAAATGTCTTACTTTTATAATAGAAAAGCAACACATGTTATTTTTCCAAAAGGTTAACAACCAGAACAACAGGACATAAAAAGGAAGAAAGAAAATGAGATCGGGTCCACAGGGCAGTCCAAGTCCCAATAACATCCTTTCAGGCAAAGGCTGCCCCCCTCCCACTCTCACCTCTGTTGCTGTGGGTGGTCACAGCAATTCTCCCTGCTGGGCTGTTGGTGCCCCACTTGCTGTTTTATCAAGTGGGAAAGTGGGGCGGTGAACCACAAATTTTTTTCCCACGATAACCCAACAGCTTTGCTGGTTGTGAGGGGTGTATGCTTATTTTTTGCTGTTTTGTTGTTTCTGAGCTTGGAAAGGGAAATACACAGCAAGGCTGCAGGCCGTTTAATCATATCATTTGACAATCACAAAACTCTCCCAAGTACTTTAAGTATGTTAATGATCCAAGATTTAATATTCTTACCCAGCTTGCACAAACCTATAAATAGGCTCATCTCAGGGTTATTGCCGTTATAAATTAATTATGGAAATGTCAACCAAATCAGGGATGTGCCAGTGGAGTAATGGGAGGGCAGTGATCCACAGAGCAGGGGGCGATTCTGAGGATGCCCTCTGTGCAAAGTTCACAGCCTCTGGTCATCAGCTTCCAGGGAGCTTAACCTTGAAGAAGACACTCAAAGTTAGTTCCCTCCCTAGTAATTGAGGGAGGCCGGAAAAGTGACTTGGCCTACCTTTGTGCCTTTCTCTTTACCTTACCTGTCATTCCCTCACTGAGAATGGGTAGGCAAAACTGGCAAACCCATCTTTCTTTAAATGAGGAAACATATCTTGGAGCTTATCTATATTGGATTAATGTTAGCTATGTCACCATCCCCCACTGATCCTGCTGTTGATAAATGAAAAAATAAGGCCGGGAAAGGAAGTGGTAAGGATCCACAGATTCATTTGAAAGGATGCTTTCTACTGAGAGGACACCACTGTTCTTAAAAGGGCTAGAGCCAGCCTGGATCGGTCCAAGGGTGGTAGAAGGTCAAAATAAACTGTGTAGTTCGACAGCACTTTCTTTCCACAAGTCAAAAACCTGGGTTTTTATCTAAATAGCATATTTTGAGGACTTGTAGGAAACCTGGAAAAGACCTGGCATCTTCCCCGAAAGAAGTCAAAAGGCTGTTCTGACTCATGTAAACTGCTCCCCTTTGGGGAAGATTCTGGGGAAGCTCATAAAGGGATATAATCAGGTGCTTCCAACCACCACAGTCTACTGGGTACTAACAGGCACTGTGGTCTACACTCACCATGTTTAACCACTCTGCTTTTTGAGACAGGCATTACCATGCTCCTCCTTTAGCAGTGAGGAAATAGACGCTGAGACGTTAACTAACTTGCTGAAAGCTACAAAGCCTGTAAGTGGTGGGGTCAGAATCCGAACCCAACTCTGTACCTCCAGATAGTGAATGATGACACAGTGGATGTAACTGTGGTCTGAGGACCTTGGAAGGTCATTCACTCCAGCCTTCTGGCCTCGTGAAGATGAACATATACACCAGGTGGGAATCTCACCTCCTCTTTAAAACCTCCGAGTGCAGTCCATTCAACACACACCTTAGAAAAACTTGTACGTACTTTTATGCCATTGTAACAAACTACTGGCATGTGATACCTCCAATTGACTTATGTGTCCAGGGCACTAACTGTCTCCCCAAAGTTCATTTTGGGTTCAAACACTGAAGTATCATGTCTGCTCAAAAGACTTTGTGTCATATTGTGTTTAATAGTAAAAACAATACTGTTAACCTCCCTTGACCTGTTTATAGGGTTGGCATTAAGTGGCCACAAGATTGATGAGTCAGAGGTGAGAAGAGAGAGCTTTGAGCCATTGGAACACAGCGGCGCCTCACACTGGGGCCCAGGGAGCCGTCTGAACCCCAGTACCCCCACACCCATTGCTTTGGATGGGTCCCCGAACCGCACTCCTAGTGCCATCTCCCTTACACAGTCAGTGTGGGGACAGAAAGGAGACACACGGAGTCTTAGGATCAGGACTGCGGGCACAGATCCTGCAGGAAACCGCACTGGTAGTCAACTTCTCCTGCTGTTCTGTCTTGCCCCCTTAATCCCAAGTAGGCCACAAATTCCTTCAGGGTGTGGTGTCTCATTTACACTTTCCGTGCTCCTGGATGCATTCAGCACAGTCATTTATTGACTGATAGCATATTTCCTTTCAAGTGAAATTGGTAAAAAAGTTGTAATTGAACATCTCTCCATGTGAGGCACCGTGGGGGAAGTTAACGGAGTTTATAAATGACTGAACGCTGTGGGAGGAATCATCCAGTCCCAGCCATTTGGGTTCTTAAATGCAGCTCGGAACACTAGGGGGAAAAGCACTAGTCAGAAATAAAACCAGTCAACACTATGAAGGATAAAAGGAATGCAGAAAATGGGAAGATTTCATGGAGAGAGGAAAGATCACTTCTGGCTGGGGAAGACTTCACCGGAGAGGGAGCACTCGAGTTGAGCGTGAAGCACAGCGAGGAGGACTGGCTCCAGCTGTACTCAAACCCCTTCCTGATGGCTCCTCCCCAACTACAAAGTTTTGCACATAAGGGACAGGTAAGATTTGTCTGCCTAAAAGGAACACTCCGACAATTTGCTATCTAGCCAGGGGGCAGAGAGAGTGTGGGCAGGAGGCCCTTCACACATCAGACGGGCAAATATTCCACATACCAGGCCTCCAGGCAGAGATTCCAGGGGCTTAAGGTCTTTCACTTACATCTTCAAAAGGAGAACAACAAACAAATTAAAAAGCAGATATAAATGTCACTGCCTTCTGGGATAACCTGATTTGAGGAAGGTTACAAGTTCCATTTCAGTGGAGATGGAGACAGGCCCCAGATCTCCCCAAAGGAGCTCAAGCAGACCTAAACTGAGGGAAAAGAAAACATCCCACATCCCGATCAACAGCTTCCACCATAAAGTATTTTAAGATCTATTTCCTGGTTCCCCACAGTGGGTCCTAATTAAATGAGTTTTCCTGCCTGTGTCCTGACATCTCTGGGGACGTCACTGACTGAATGGGAATGTAACCAAAGGCTATAAAACCGTGATGGTGAACAAGGGCTTAAACTTGACTGCCCACCCTGAACTGTGTCTCCCCTGCACAGGACAGATGAATGAGGTACAGATGAGGGGGCTTTATGTGCTTCCATGGGGGATTATACGTACATATTCCTTATCTCAAAAGATCAGAAGACCTGCACTATAAAGACTTACGGAAGCCAAGCTTTCAATGGATGTGTAGCGAGTTCTAAACGTTAAGTAGGATGTTTTGGGGGACAGTGTTCTGAGACAAAGAGATTGACCTATGACAGCGTTTTCCAACTGCTGTGCCACAAGCATTTTAAAAACATGCAATACCTGACTGTTTAGTCAGGGCACTGACCTCTTTTCCCTTAGATTGTGAAATGACAAAAAAAAAATGACAAGCCAACACAACAATAGCTGTCCAGTGTGAATGAGTCAAAATTGTCAGGTTGGCAAAAACATTTTTTTGGGGTGTGCTGCAGAATTTTGGTAATTAGTTTAGGTGTGCCACGAGATGAAAAAGGCTGAAAATCACTCTATGACAAAGAAAAAAGAAAACTTCCGCCATTCACTGGGAGACTCTGGGGTCTGCCTTTGAAAGCAGGACCCCACTGAGGCCTCCCAGGAGGCTGGGCTCACAAGTGATAACTGCTGCAAAGAAGAAGGGGTGGGGGGCCGGGCAGACACAGTGGAAGTGAGCAAACTTTATGTTGCCAGTCATATTTCCTAATTACATGTTACCCTCTGTGAGAACTCTCTGGCCCACAGCCTTCAGATCAGTCTTATTAAATGCTCCAGCCTGTTCTCCACTGCACTATTTGGAATTAAGGTAGTATTGACACTGGAGTGCAAGGGGGTTGAAGTGTCCCCTGAAGCCAGTTTGATAAATGGCAGATGGTTTCTGAGGGATTGCTGAGGCCAAGGTGAATCTGCGGGCAAAACAGTCTGCACTACAGAGTGGAGCACCTTCTGAACACGGGGAATGTCTTCCTCCTCTGATTTTACCAGATGTCCTTGAAATATGGGATCTGGTAAGACAGGGCCTTCACCTTCAAGACACATGGCTGTGCCTGATACAGTGGCCGAGGAACAACTCGTGGGCTACAAGTAGTAGGTCTGTCCGCTCAGGTTTTATGCTCTGACCTCAACTGAAAAGAGACCCTCACTGAAAAAGCATCACTTGTGGGGCTTTCATTCTGAGGATGGCAAAAATGCATGTTCTATTCTCTGAGAACTCTGCTTGCTCCAATAGGAAAGGGTGAGCCTGCTTAAGTCTGTGTGGCCCAGTGCTTATGGAAGGCATTAAGAGAACCAAGCCTCCCCCACAGGATATGAGAGGCCTGGATATATTCTCAAGCAACTCAGCCTCATGCCATTTCGTGAAAATCAAAACAAAATCTCACCTCATCACGATGCCCTTGGTTTTGTGCTCTTAAAACCAGAATCATGCAGAAACCGGCACACAGACCAACTTACAGAGTTCACAGAAACTGATAAAACTAGAATTCTGGAGTGACCTGGTGAGGAATGGCTGCTCATAAACGGCGGAGGGATTTGCTAACTATGCAGGTTTGTTGCCAGGCCATTATGGCTTATTTAAAACAGGCTAACGCTGACTCTGGTTACATGCTGAAATTCATAAAACTTTTGAACATGTTATGTTAGTCTTATAAAATTGGAATGCATGTGTACAGTATATTTTAAAGACTTTCAAATATTAAGCATTTCACACAAGCTGTGGAAAATGCTCGGTTCCCCTCCCACTCCTTCCTGTCTTTCCTATTTCAGCATCAAATGTTATTCAGGGATAATGAAAACCAGAGGAGTCTATGCCTGAATAACTAGGTTGTCTAACTGCATTACAGGAAAATGAAAGATCGCGCTGCGATTGGAAAGGGCCAACTTAGCTACAGAGCCTGGGGAAGGACATACATCTTGTAACCAACGAAGTTTACTGATGTAGCCCCCTTGATACCTGATTCAGTGCCATAGCTCTGGTGAGAGAAATTCAATTTCTCTCCACTGAGCTCCACAAAAATGCTATTCAACTGGAGGGGTTAAACTTGACACGAAACAAGGATCTGAGGTACTTTCTGTGACGTCTAATCCAATCAGAGATGACAGAGGGGTAAGAACAGGAGCTGGCCAGACCTCAGAAACTAATGTTTTTCTCCAAATATGCCTGTTTCTACTTACAGATATATTGCCCTAAAAATGCAGACTAGTGTGTTGAAATCTTGATTATGGATGGTGAGTTTCCCTAATCCTTTTAAACAAAACTTTCCGCAGTGTCGTGTTAGCATACTTATTCCTGTTAGCTAGCTGGTGCGTTTTCAGTGGCTGGTAATTACTTTAAACAATGCTTTGGTGCACCTGCAGGAGATGAATGCCCGGCAATCAGCTCCACACGGGCACCCTGCTCTCCAGGTTCGCCTGTCTGCAGAGGCTGGGTGAGGCTCAGGGTGGGAAACAGCTCCTCTAGGGTTCCTCTCTGCTTGAGACTGTCTGGTTATTTCCCAAAACACAGCCAAAACCAGAAAAACCAAAGGAAAAAAAAGAAAAGAAGAGAAAAAACAACCAACCGTCCCATTGATATATGTTAGATATGGCTGGGAATTCTAATTTGGGATTCTGTCATATAAATCACAGCCACTTGGTCCATCAGCCCACTCTCAGGAGTGTGACAAAGGGAGAATGTGGCATGTCACCTGAAAACTATGGCAAAGGGTAAGAAGTAGCATGATGACAATTTAATTTTGTTTTCTACAGCTTAAAGTTTAATGGGAGCTATTCTGAACGGCCAACACCTACAGGGTATGGGGGTAAGAGGCTGATATTAAGGTTCGTTCTTCTAGAATCAGACTGCTGTGTCCTGGCCCAGATGAACGAGTGAATAGCTGATTTCTCCAGGGCAGTGACCAGCAGCCTTAACTGAGACGGAGCCTCCACCCTCACCCCCCACCGCTCTTGCCTCCCTCCCTCCACTGTAACCCACTGGCCAGCTTGCTGTTCCTCAAACACACCCTGTGGGCTCCTACCTCAGGGCCTTGAATTTCCTGTGCAATTTGTCTGGCATATTCCCCCTCCCCACCCCACATCCATGTCTCATTTCCTTCAGATCTTTGCTTAAATGACATATTTTCAGTAAGGCCTTCCTTGACTATATTTAATATTGCATCCCTTCCTACTCTGTTTCCTCTCTCTATATATAGCCCGTCAGCTGATGTACTAATTAGTCTACCATCTAAATGTTTTGTCTATATCACCACTATTAGCTTTATGAAGGCTGGGGAGGCACAGACAGATCTCTTGTTTCCATAATGTACTGCCTGACATAGGGCAGGCATGCAAAAACATTGTTTAGAAAATGAATTGAAGGTAGGGAAACTAATACAGTAATTTTGGGGTATTTGGACACAAAACTGACAATTTTCTTATATACCTCAGAGTCTCAGTGTATGAAAGACTGACACACCTGCTCCTTTAATGTTTTCAAGATCCTCTGAGAAGGAAACCAAATTCTTTAATGTAAATTCCAGCCATATATCTCCCTCCCTGTCTCCCCAACCTGACCAGCCAGTTCTGGATACCTTGTTCCTTTTCCTTTTTAAAGAACAGTACTAGGAAAGTCATAAGGAAACCCTGCATGGAAGAATGGCCATGTTTTCTTGATTATAGCCATAAACTCTCGAAACAGTATATCCAACAAGGGACTTCCTCAAATACCATCTGAATTGGAACTTCTTTCTTCAAGAATCCTTCTTTCAACAGCCTTTGTGCGGTGGAATAGACATATCCAGTGGGCTGCTGGGTTAATTACAGCTCTGCATACCTCTAACTGTCCCGGGGGGGAAGAGCCCGTCTTGCTTTGCCTGTTTAAAGGTGTCACTTGCTTGACTTCCTTCTTGATCTCCTTATATTATTTCCAGCCTGCCCTTCCCTAAGAATGATTCCCTGTAAATACATCCAGGAAATTCAAGGGCTGAAAACACACTGCTGGGGGTCAGATCCCCGTGGCTTTCCTTTCTGACAGGCTACTATACAATGCCGTTTGTTCCTGATTTGGCTGGAGGGCAAGAGAAGTGGGGAATGGGGAGGAGCAACCACTGTGGTTATTCCCTTTGGGGTTGGAAGTAAAGACCTTATCCACAACCCACAGGCTCCTCTTTCGCTGCCCTTTTGATCCTCATGATTCTCTCCATTCCTACCCTTGTTCTTATTTTCAGATGCTGCATTGTGTCTGCTCACTGAATAAATCTCCTCATAATTACACCTGAAGCTTGTCCAGTCTCAGTTTACACACCTGCAATCCTGTGTGGCTGCGTCCATGTTTACGCAGTGTTGACTATAAGAAATATATTTGCATGTGGAATAGAAGTGTTACAGTACTAACTCCATGGCCAAATTTAATCTCCTCCAACAAGCAGACCTTCCAACATCTGAATCCAGCCTATTGTCTTGACCATGAAGCTTTCTTTACATTGAATGTCCCCACTTCCTTCTGCCACCCCTCCTGAGTTTTGAGTTTTAACAGCATTGTCTGGATGGCCAAATACTGCAGCTGTTCCCTAATGTTCTTCTTTCTCTGCTAAGTGGAGTAATCTAGAGGCTGCCAGGTGGGGCCGGTAATGGCCAGCTGAATAAGAGACTGAGGTCACTGGGATGCTGAGGTTTCCTGCCCACTTGGTCCTCATCCTAACAGACATCAGAGCCTGAGGCAGGGTGGGGGCCTGGGTATAAAACTATTCCCCACTGGTCACTCTAAATGCAGTATAGCAAACAATATGGTTATCTTTCGCTAAAATAGTATTCTTGCCAAGATTATGGTACATCGTCACTACAATTTCTGGGTCATTTTTGCATCTACTCTTGCTAGGCCACCTGTGTCTCTTCCTGTACTTGAAGAGCCAGCCAGTTACACTACCCTGTGGTGATCTCGAGTGATTCTTTAGACACAGGAATCAGGTCCCATCGCCTGCATGGTGAAACCTTCCAGTTTTGTCCACTCTCCCTCCGATGACCCCTGGGGCTCCTCAATCTTCAGAATCTTGTCATTGTCTACGACATATGTGACACATGACCTCAATCTGTTTATATGAAGATAGAAAGATTACTTTTCCTTGCTGATACTTCAGTAAGCAATTGGCGGGGGAGCAGGGAAGAATTAGACCTTGCTTTTGCTACCTCTAACAGGGATGTCCAACCTTTTGGAGTCTCTGAGCCACACTGGAAGAAGAGCTGTCTCGGGCTACACATTAAATACATTGTGACATGTAATCACAAAAAGATGTCATAAATGTTTTAAGTAAATTTATGATTTTGTGGTAGGCCGCATTCTCAGCTTTCCTGGGTTGCATGCGGCCTGCCGACCATAGGCTGGAACCCCTGCCTAGGAGGTGAAAACTATAATGTAAGTTAAAAATCGACTGGATGTCAGCTGAACCTACTGTGGTAATCACTGCACTATGTATGTAAATCGAACCATCATGCTGTATACCTTAAATTTATACAGCGATGTGCACCAATTACTTCTCAATAAAACTGGGAAAAAAAGTATTTATCAGAGGTGCAATCTTTGAACAACAGTTCCTCCGGCAGGAGAGATTAAGCATGGCCTCCAGCTTCCAAAGTGGTTAAGACGCAGTCCAGCTCACCTACTTAGATTGATCATTTCGTCTTTGCCTTAATCTCATTGGGGCTCAGTTTCCTCACATATAAAATGGGGGTAATTGAAAGCATTCACCTCATGAGGTTGTGTAAGGATTAAATCAGATAATAGCAAGAAAAAAATCAATACAGAGCCTGACACAAAGGAAGCATTCAATAAATGCTAAATGCGCACCTGCAACAGGGTATTTATTTCTCTCCCACACGATCCCACCTGATTCCAGCACCTTCCCCTCCTGACAGGGCAGATTTCCATCCGAGTCCCCATCCTGTGACGTCTCAGTCCTACTCACCAGAGTCATATTCACCCAGCCTGAGGAACATGTAGGTGTTGTGGAGTCTGAAGCTTTAACACTTATGGGGAGTGCTTTTTAAGAAAAAGAGCACAAAGTTATGAATATAAGATTAGGCAGAGGCTTTAGAAGAGGTACTGGCAAGCAAAGTGCCTTGAGGCTTAAACTTCTAGCTTCCCGGTAAATGCACCCCACTTTCATAGACGGTGCAGCAAGAGACCAGAGTCTTTGTTTCCTTGTCTGTGAAAGGAAGCCAACAGTATCTCATTTAGTTCCCACAACTGACCTTGGAAGGAGATAACGGTTTCCCATTCTCTCTCATCAGTTGTCAAATTTTGCGTATTTGATCTCCAAAATGAACACGATCCCTTTTCTTCTCTCAACCTCCACAACTGCCTACTCTGAGTCACCCACAGTCTGTCCTCTGCCAGACTGTTAGAGAACAAATTGGATCACGTCTGTCCCTGCTTTAAATACTGCATTGACTTCCAACTGGTCTTCTCAGGATTGTAACTGTACACACACATATGCACATGCACACTCATTGTTACTTCATGTCTTTGTCTTGCACTAATTTTTAAAATCAACATACTTTATTTACTATTTAGAGAGTCTTACAACTTAGACAGAGATTATATATTTCATTCATATGTGCATGGAATGGCTACAAAATTAATCATGTATTTCTCCACAAAGAAAATCATAATGCACAAAAGAGATTTTAAAGGCTGTATTTTACAGTAAATGTTTAGGGCAGGGAACATGTCCATTTCATTTGTTGCTGCGTCCTAGAGCCTTCTTTACGACTTAGCATACAGTGGGTTTTGATCCTGATATACTAAAGAAAAATAAATTAATACATTAATGGTACATGTGACTAGCTAAGCTGCTTTTCACATAGAAGACACTGAATTTCACTATTATAATATCTGATCACTTATAGATTGTGGCTAAGGTTATAATTACTACATATTTAGCAGTATCTAACAGATAATAGGCAGTAAAAATGTCTTTCTCACCAGAACATACCAGTTTCTTTGACAGCAGTTAATGTCACAGCTTATCAGGAGTGCTTCCTCTTGCTCATCATGATGGACCTCTTGTTTGGGAAAGGATCTGTGAGCAACCTCACTTTCCTAGATGTACAAGATGGGTCCCATACTCATTAAGAATCTAACACTCATGCCAGTGAAGAAGCCCAAATTCCATTTTTTATCACCAACCACAGAGGCAGCTACCCTCCATGCTCCCCACTCTCTTTCAGGTCTAGAGGACTTGGAGAGAATGCCCCCTGTAACCAGCAACCTCCTGTTCCAGACCTTAGGTCTTACCTGGGGTTCCCTGATCTCTGCTCCAGAATTTATAGCCTCTGTCCCTCCCTCAGTCTGTTTCCTTTGGCAAGCAGCCCCCCTCCAGCTCCTTCTCCCCCCACACTTGCACTAGCACATGCAGACCACTGTGGCTTGCCTCCACAGGAAGAGCAGCAGGCTTGCTCAGGCCCCCTCTTAGCTGTGGACTTCTGGCCACAGCCTCTGGGGTAATCCCGATGATGCCCTTGGTTTGCTGCAGCTCCTATGAGATTCCTCCAGAATGAGGGCTGAGTACTCTGTCCACATGGACCCTCTGTTCCTCCATGGCCTCCTTTGTTGTCATGGTACAAGTCCTGGCATTTACCAGCAACTTGCCATCAACTATCATCAGCCCAGTGACTCAAAGAGGCCAAGTTATAAAGCACCCAGAAAGCAAAGAATGAAATACTGAGGATTTCACCTCTTCCAACATGGCACCAGCTTCTTCTGGCCAATGGGGAGGGATTCTGTACAGCCAGTTGCCTGTCTTGGGCGATCTGCCCTGGCTGCTTGGTCTCTTTCTGGGAATAAGGTTTTGTCCCCGAGGCACAGGTTCAGGCAGTCAGCAGCAGAAGAGGTGCCCTTGGGATAGAGTCCTTCCTGATCTCCCCCAATGACATCACAACAAATGTCCAGAAACAGAACAGTTCTAAGGCCTTTCTCAAGTGCAGGTGGAGGCAGAAGAACTCACCCTGAGGGCAAGTCTCTATTGTTCTTTCTTCTCAGAATCCAAGGACCTGGGGCTGGAGACCAGAAAGTGGTTGAAGAAGCTTTCATTCAGTCTCTAAGAATCAGTGCAAGTAGGTGGTGGACTTCCTTCATTTTAAAGTTTTCTTTCTATCTTTTTTTAAAAAATGGGAAACACTAGGAGCTAAGAATGCCATAAATGAGAAGATGCCAGATGGAGGGAGACAGAGGAGGTAAGTGGGATAATGAAGAGACAAGTCACCCCAGGGCTGAAATGGGGAGACCAGAACTTCCCCCACACTGGGAAACAACTTACAAACAGTGAGGACACTTCAGGATGACCTAAATAAAATTCTGTCATCTGGCCATTCAAGATCCTAAAAGTGGATTAACCGGGCCCCGTGGAACCTGGCCAACCATACATTCCAGTGACCCAGAAGCTCACTCCTCTCCCCCTAAACCATGCTGATCGATCATCACTCCTCCTGCCTGAAACCCCTCCCCGGTGCCTTCCCAAATCAACTCATTCTTTCCTACCCACCCAGAAGACTAACTGTGCCAGCTGTGAGATGCTGGCGAGTTCCCTAAAATGTCTGTGCCTCAGTGACCTCAGTTTCAAATGGGGATAACGAACATAATGCCTACTCCACTGTGGCACCGTAGAGGGTAATGGCGTTGATCTACGTGAAGTGCTTAGAAATGCTGGGCATCTTGTGGGTGATCAACAAATGTCACTTTTTCCTACAGTGTAATCCATGTTGTAGCGCTTCAGTCATAGGCTGTTCTGAATAATCCTGGAAGGGACTCAGATGTGCCTCCTGTTTCCTCAACCAGACTGGAAGCTTTTGGAGGACAGATGTTATGCTTAAAAGCTATCTGAAATACCCCAAAGTGATATACATAATAGGAAGTCAAAGAAGCAACATTCCTGAGTGTCTACTCTGTGTCAGGCAGTGCAACAGATGCTGAAGAAACAAATGGAGACAGCTTGGAGGAGCTGACCTAGAGACAGCAGGGGATACACGAGGAGGCGCATTTTCTAAATTAGCAGGTCCCCCTTTCCTATGCCTGTTCTCGTGTTCTTCAGGAAGAGGCTTGTGGCATGCTTATATCTGCACTGAGCAGAGCTACACATTTGTTGAACATTTTGTTTTGATTAAAAATTAATAGCTGTTTTTGACCCACATGCATTAATTTCACTTTTTCTAAGTATCTCCTTAATTGACAAACTACCATTAGGTGAAAGAACCAATTAAACAGAGCAAACTACTTACTCCCTCCCTCTGCCAGTCTTCCTGCTCCTTCCTCCCTCTCTATGCTGTCTTGCCTGAGTGTTCTAACGGGCTATTTCCATACTAGCACAGTGAGATGAATTGTTCAGTAAGCACACTAGTACAAAGGTAGGAGGGTGAGCTTGATATAGATGCAGGGAATGCTGAATCTACCAAGAGAACAGTGGACAAAGGCTTGGGGAAACGAGAGTAAGACAAGAGATCCATTTCCGTGGCTTCAAAAGATTAACAAATGAAGTTCTTGTCAGTTAATGACACCGCCAAGCTTATGAGTCACCAGAGGCTACAAAACTCCTCGATGAACTCCCTGGAAAATACTGGCAAGGTTATTCTAATCACAAAGCGAACAAAGTCGACTCGCTGTGCATTACAGCATGTGCTCAGAAGCCCCAGCAAGGGGGCATGATCCTCCCTCTCACCGTGACGCGGCAGTGTTCATGGGAGGCTGCATGTAACGGTGTAGGACCAGCACAGTATTCCTGGGCTCCTAAGGGCCAAAGCGTTCTCCACGGGCTTCTAGATTTTACCGGACACGTATTTCTCTCATAAGTCTCCGCCAAAGTGAGTGGACAGGAACACTGTGACCTTTTGGGGCTGCAGAGCTCCGAGAAACCTCTGCTGGAGGTGGGCCCAAACAACTCACTGACCTGCAGCCGGGTTGGGTTTACACACTTACACCCTTCTTTCATTAAGAACATAAGACCAACAGTCCAGAAAAAGTGCCTGAAACCAACCAAACTCATCAATTCCAAATTTGGAAGTAGGTAGGTGGAGAAGAAGATGACTGTTAATTAATTTTGTTTTCCTCAGCACATTTTTTTAATGGCAAGACCCAATGGTGACTGGGCTGTCTGCCACATGCCCCGGGTTGTGCAATGACACCACGATGGTGCAGGGAGAGGTGGGGGAAACTGCATGGAAAAAATCTGGAAGCACCTTTAGAAATTACTGAGTCCGTTTCTTCATCAACATTTTATCATGAAAGTTTTCAAATCCAGGAAAGTGGAATGAATTTTGCAGGGAACACCCGTCACCCAACACTGATGCGCTGCCATGGGTGCTCTGCTGGACCTGAGCTGCTGTGCATCTGTCCCTTGTAGGCAGCTAGTTATTTACCTATCAACCAGTCCACCTACCTTTTAATTGAGTTTTCACAAAAATCTTATTGTTTAAAAGCTTTAGGAGAACATCTTCTCTGAATAAGGTAGGCTACTCTGGTTGAAGCAGGGTCCTGAGGTCCAGACTATCATCTCCTCCCCACAACCCCACTCCCGGCTCCAGGGAGGTTGGTGAGAAGTGGAAAGTGACTCCTCCCCTGGCAGTTGGGCCACAGAGACACTGGGAGGGTGTGACCTCCTCTGACTATACCCTCGCTTATATGTCCTTGGGTAAGTTAGGGCATTGCATTTCAATTTTCTTAGTTGTACCAAAGAGATAGTAATTACACAAAACAATGTAAAACTAGCAGCAAATCCCTGGCATATTGTAAGTACGTGCTCTGGAAGTGTTAGTTGTTACTATGACCACTCTCATGACAACACTGATAATGTATTATCAGCATTGTCATTACCACCACAGTGTCTTACAGAGAATGAGGTACAGCCTCATAAAGGATGTGCAGGTGAGAGGAGATGGTGGGGAACCTGGGGTAGGGATGCAGAGACTCAGATTAAACTGCTGAGCCCATCAACCACCTGGAATAACAACAAAGCTCACAGTAGTATGTCACTGAGAAAAATCCCTGTGTCCACCCAATCTCCAAGGATGGTTTAGAGAGTAAAGGGATGGTAAATACAAACTCGGGAAGCAAAATTTCTGCAGCAACTCAAGTCCTTCCTATTGTAACTCATTGGAGGCATTGTTCCAGGAGCTGATGAGTTGTGATGGCCGCCGTGCCACTGAAAACAAGACCTTTCTTTTTCTGCCTTTAAGCTACACGAATTATTCAGGGTGATTTTTCCAACCTTTGCCATCCCTGTCCCCTAAAGAAAAGTTCATCACCTTGTTTCCCCACAAATGCAAACCCAAACTCTGAACTCACCCAGAGGGGTTCCAAGGTCCTTTAGGACCCGAAACCATAACACCTCCCTAGACTTACCAGTCACCACTTAGCCACTCCCCATCCAGAACCCAGGGCTCGCTCCTTGTCAGGCAAACCAATGCCCAGTTCCCCGAGGGCATACCAGACCATCCCACGAGCGTGTGCCTTCAAGCTCGGGACTGGAATGGACCAGGTGCCAATGAGGCACCATGCTGGTATTTTCATAAACTTCCTCACGCTGAAATACCATGGTGTAGACACTTCAAAAATAAGGAAATGAGGGCAGAGACAGCTGAAGTGCATTAAACCGGGGCTCCCAGCAGGTACATGATTCTAGTGCCCCAAGGCTGGCCCCTCTCCCCTGCCAGGCTGCCCCTGCTCAGGCTGGGGCCTCTCTCAGGATACAGTTCTGCTGCCATCGCTTCTGGGAAGCCCTCCCCCCCTCTCCATCCCTCCTTGGGCCTCCAGCAGCACCGCTCACAGACTTCTGTGGAAGATCCATCAATACAGGCAATTCAGGAGGTTTCAGAGCTGGGCAGCCTTGCTTCTAATCCTGGTTTTGAACCTCCCTTAGTCAGGGGGCAACGCCCTCTTGTGCACCTGGTTAGGATTTAATAAATTAACACTTGTAGGGCACCTGGTCCATGTGGCTGGGGGGAGGGGGGTGGGTCCTTGTTCAGTGTCCAGTCCCCTACCCTTCCTTCCTTTAGAGTTTTCATTTTGTTGTCATAAAGAGTGGACTCATGGTCATGGAGCAACAAGAGCACACCGAAGGGGAGGGGCTGGCATTGCCTTGAGGACCAGGAGAGCCTCGGCTACTCAGCCCAGCTCTGCCGTCCTTGGCTTACACGGGAGGCTCACTGCAACCACAGTGTGGCCCATCCGCCATGGACTCAGCGGAGGCACCCAGGTCTACATTTCAATACCTGGCCCCTCACCTCTGAACAGTAGAGGAGCCTGGGGCACCACGTTTATTACCTCAGTTTTACAGGTAACGAAGCCCAGGTGACTGGGCTCTGTGCTGTCCAAAACAAATAGTGCCTTGTCTGAGTTTGGACTCAGGTTACACAGTGGGGGAGGGACCCACAAAATAACTGAGAACATAGGTAGAAATGCCTTGTCTGGACACAGACAACCTGGAGTGTAAAAGAGCCAGGGCTTGTCTGGAATCCTGACTCCTCCAGCTTAGCTCCTGCCCATGTGACTTGGGCCTGGTGTCTACTAAGAAGCTGGGAACTTTGCAGAGAAACACATGCAGTCTACATGCACAGCTGAAGTCATCCTTTGGGGGAGAAAACACCTCCCATTTCTCCTGGAGGCCTGTTTTAGAGTCTTCCTAACCGAGGAGAACCATGTTGTGCCTCAATTTCATGAATGCTCGACAGACATCCCGCTGCTAATGGCCATGCGGGAATAAGACTGTTCTCTCAGAATCTAGTGAGGGAAAGTGGAAAAAGGCTCCACATGACCAAAGAGAAACTCACACAGAGAAAAATGTGTTTTTTCGTAATACAAGTTTACAAACAAATGCAGGTATATGGCATTTGTCCTTCCTCACGTTTAGGTTTAACTGGAACACAGTCGTAGCTCTCCCTCCTCAAGGGAGACCACACAACTCTGCTGATGAAAAGAGCCACAAGCTGTCACATATGTGGACTGACAGCTGTACACCCTGGGCTGTTCCTGACAAACCCGCGCTGGGAGTAGCTGCAAAGACAGACAGGCAGCCACCTCCTCCTGGGCCTCTTCACACAGGCATCGCAGACGCTTCCTGAGATCTCTAGTGTCTCCCATGCAGAGATGAGCAGCTCTGAGCTGTTCCCCTCAGCAGGCCATACTGTAATCGGATGCAAAAGCACAACTGTCAAGAAGCTGCTCAACAAATTCTGGGTGACACAGTCTAGCAGGAAAATACAGCACCCACCAAGCACCTTGCCAAGCCAGGCAATGGTTGGTTTGCATTTAGGTTTGTTTGTGAGGCAGGCATGGTCTTACGAACAAACCCTGAGGAGAAATTCCCACTGACCACCTGGAAACACCAGCCGAGTCTGAGCAGAAGACAATGGAAGACACGGCCCCTTCCTTCACCGTAAAAAACAATGACTTCCTGTTGAAGGAGCAGAAGAGAGGAGCAATTCACCTTCTCACAAAGCCCAGCCACTTGGCAGGGCTTGCATTTTGAAAACTAAATAGACAAGGGAGTCAGCTTAAGAAAATATCTTGTCTATCAGCCAACAAGAGGCTGGGGACATGAAGTGGGGTATCCTTTCTACTTGAGAGGCCATGCTAAAAATCTCAAAAGCGTACCAGGAGGAAGGGGGCTGGGGAGGCCTGGTGCACTGTTCTTAGCATGTACTAGAGGTTGCCTTCTCAAGGAGGCTCACCATTTCTTCTGACGCCCTGACAGAGATGTGCAATACACAAGTGTAGCGTGTGGGCTGGTCGAATTACACTAGGTAGAGGAAGTCATTTCACTGTGAATGGAGGCATTGCTGTGGGCCGTGGCAGGCATCCTCAGGCTCCCTGAAGGAGGGGCAGCCTCAGAAGGGAGCAGGGCAGTTGGGGAGAAGAGCATAGGGCTCAAGGGCTCGTGCTTCAAAACCAGCAGCCCTGGAAGGGGTCACTTGGACACTGGCAGGTATTGTGTCCAGACTTTTCTAGGCTCCTCTCCCTTTCCCAGGAGCCTGAGGAGTGTGTCCAAAGGACACTTGGAAGCCTAGAGGTGGAGGAGGTAAGTCTGCAGGGCTTTATGCTTATCACCACTTCTGCACACCTAGGTCCCTGGACAAGAAGCTGTTCCACAAAACTAGGCTGAAGATTCTGAAGGGCTTTAAATCAACAGAGAAAGATTAACTGCATTCAGTAACATCTGAGCAGAGCATATTTAACTGGAATCTAGTCTTTTAAAATTGTGTGTCTGCATCTGTGTAACTGACACATTCCTAGTAGACCAGTATGTTACCTCACCCCATCTACACAGCAGAAATTTCTAGACTCCAAGACCCCTTTCCTCACCAGTCCACTGCATTTTAATTCTACTAGGATGTAGACAAAGGAGGTTACAATTTCTGAGTGGCTTGGTGACTGGGCTCCCTGAGCACTCAGAGTGGCCCCTCCTTAGGCCTGAAAAGAGGCCCCTGCCTCCCTCCCTGGGAGAGAGTGCATGGCTGAGGTGTGGACACGAAGGAAAGAGAAATGACAATCATCATGACTTTCTGTCATTTGTAGTCAGGTGGCAGCTACTAAGCACCACACATGGCGTGTAGCACTTCCCTCCACTTAAGAATGTGGGTAAAATGACCCCCTTTCACAGATGAGACAACTGAGGCTGAAGTTGCACAGCTGAGGCTGAAGTTGAGACAACTGAGGCTGAAGTTGCACAGCTGTTAGGCCGAGACCCAGGTGCATGGAGGCTGCCGTTTCTGCTGTGCCTGCTGCCCAGAATAAAGGGAAAGCCTGGTTGCCTGTCAGCCAAAGCAGCACCACGCAGCACCTCAGGCTCTGTCATGGGCACGTGTGTGGTTTCACACACTCACAGTCCTTGTTGGAGGAGGCACTTGAAAAAAAGAAGGACTTTTGAAAACAGACCTGACTTCACAGCTGCTTGGGGCATGGAGATGACTTCTTGAACTTCACCTTCAGGCCTCTCTGGCAGCCTCAGCCCCAAATTAAGGCTGCAGGGAGACACTGAAGGGGCTGTGAGGCTGCAGGCCCCTAAGCAAATCACACTTCACGCTCCAGGGCCTTCGGGCCAACATGTGCAGCCAGGTGAAACCAAGTTAAAAATCCACATCCAGGGCAGCTGCGCCTGGGAGAAGAGGCCACCAAAGGGTGGCAGGATACAGGGTAGGAGGGGCTGTGGGAGCCAGCAGACCTGGCTCTGATGTCCTGTTGCTATAGACCTGCCTCCTACGGCCAGAGTGGCTGTCTTGTCCACTCTCAGCAGAGAAGTGAGTGGGGGGGCCACAGCCTTCAGTCACAATCCAGCCCTTCTAGCAGCTTCCATCCCCTCTATGTGGTCTGGAAATCTGGACAATAATGCTGCTGTGTCTGAACACATTCTAGTGAGCTTTAATTAATGCTAAATGACAATAAATTTCTCCCAAATCACACATGACATTCGCATCAAGAGCAAATATCTTCATTTGGATAGATGTGATCACAGTGAATACCACAAGAATTTACAATGATTTGCTAAGGATAAAAAGTAAACTTTCTTTCAGAGTTATTTCTAAACAAAATAAGAATAAAAGCTTTTAGGCATGATTATTAGTTAAAATAACAATCTGGCCATAGGCTGTGTAGATCCCACACAGTGATCAAGGTGGTGGTAAATGGCTGTGGGCCACTGAAGCCAAAGCAAGTGAGCCAGTCTGTCTGCTGAATGTCTACATTGGGGGAGGAACTCACATTCTGTTAAAGCGCTGTAATGTGCATGCCTACAAACACTGCATGTATGTTACACTTCATGCTCACAACAACCCTTTGAAGCAGGTATTAATATCACAGGACGCAGGAGTTAAGAGGAGATGAGTTACTAACAAAGCTCACACAGCTAGAAAGTGGCACAGCAGTCATCAAAACAGGTTTCCTCACCTCAAGTTCATGGTTCTTTCCTATCAACTTGTGTCTCTGCTGAGTGGTGTGTGTATCAGAAGTTTTAGGGGTGCTTATGGAAAAATCAATTCTGCACTCCACCTGAAAACTTACTTTTTTAATCTTTTTTATTTTTTAATTACAGTTGACATATAATGTTATATTAGTTTCAGGTGTACACTCCAGTGATTAGACACTATATAACTTTCTAAGTGATCATCCTGATAAATCTAGTGTCCATCTGGCACTACACAGAGTTATTAAAATATTACTGACTATATTTCCTATACTGTACTTTATATCTGCATGACTATTCTATAACTACCAATTTGTACTTCTTAATCCCTCACCTTTTCCACCTATCCCTCCAACCTCTCATCTGGAAACTGTCAAAATGTTATCTGTGTCTAAAAGTCTGTTTCTGTTCTGATTGGGTGTTTTTTGGATTCAACTGTTGATAGATATGTATTTACTGCCATTTTGTTTTTCAAATTTTTGATTCTTCATCTTCTTCTTAAAAAAGACCCATTAGCATTTCATGCAATATTGGTTTGGTAGTGATAAACTTTTTTTCCATCTGGGGAGCTCTTTATATAGCCTTCCATCCTAAATGATAGCTTTGCTGGGTAATCTTGGTTGTAGGTCCCTGCTTTTCATCACTTTGAATATTTATTGCCAATCCCTTCTGACTTGAAAAGTTTCTGGTGGGGAATCAGCTGATAGTCTTATAGGAGCTCCCTTCTAGGTAACTGCTTATATCTTGACACTTTTAAAATTCTCTCTTTGTCTCTAACCTTTGGAATTTTAATTATGATGTGTCTTGGTGTGGGCCTCTTTGGATTCCTCTTGTTTGGGACTCTCTGCACTTGCTGGACTTGTATGTCTGTGTCCTTCACCAGGTTAGGAAAGTTTTCTGTCATTGTTACTTCAAATATGTTTTTAATTTCTTGCTCTCTCTTCTCCTTCCAGCACCCCCATGATGGGAATATTGGTACACTTGAAGTTGTCTCTGAGACTTCTTACCCTAGCCTCATGTTTTTGGATTCTTTTTTGCTTTTTATTGTTCTGATTGGGTGTTTTTTGCTTCTTTATATTTCAAATCACTAATCTGATTCTTGGTTTAATCTTCTCTACTATTGATTCCTTGTAAATTATTCTTCATTTCAGTTAGAGTATCCTTAATTTCTGACTCATTCTTGTTAATGGTTTCCATGTCATTTCTTCTGCTGTTAAAGTTCTAAGTTCCTTGAGCATCTTTATAACCATTGCTTTGAACTCTATCTGTTAGATTGGTTGCCTCTAATTCATTTAGTTCTTTTTTTTGTTTCCTCACTTGGGACCTGAGTCTTTTTATTTTCATTTTGGCTGTTTCCCTATGTTTATTTCTATGTACTACGTAGAGCTGCTAAGTCTCCCATGCTTGGTAGAGAGGCCCTATGTAGTAGGTGTCCTCTAGGGTCCACTGCCACCGCCTCCCTGTTCATCAGGCCCCCCATCCCTCTGTGGGCTATGTACACCCTTCTGTTGTAGCTGAGCCTTGACTGTTTTTGGCACATCAGTAGGAAGAATTTACCCCAGGAAGATTGGCTGCAAGGTCTAGCTAGGACCACCATGAAGGATCAGCTGTGCAGTGGCCCACTCCATAGAGAAGGGCTTATCAGCAGGGTTCTGGTGCCTGCTGAGTCTGCCCCTTGAGTGTGTCACTTGTGAAGGTGATTGGATGGTGCTTTGAAATGGTCTGAAGATGTCCCCTGGGTTTGCTGGCTTTGGGGCCTCCCAGGAAGTGCAGGAAATGGTCAGCCACAACCTGTGTTCTTCTAGGACCTCCTGGCATAAACTACAAATTGATCTGCAGATGGCTGCTACTTGTCCTGGGCTTGGAGGTGCCCAAATGAAGCTAAGCTGTAAACCAAGACTGGCTGCCACTAGTGCCAGGCCTGGGGCTGGCGTGAGAAGTACAGGGCATGCTGAGGCCACATGCTGCTTGTTTGAGAGGTTTTAGGAAAGTATGAAGCATGAGCCAGGACAGGCCACTCATATGAAAAAGCCACTGGAAATAGCTTAGATGAGCCCACAAGATTGGTGGGGTGAGGTCTCAGGTAATCACCAGGGTGGGGCTAACAATCTTAACTGGGTTGATGGAGAATCAGATATGGCACCTGCCAGCATGGTCTGTGGCAGAAGGACTCAGAAAAGGAACAATGACTCCTGCCAGCATTTCTGTATGGGAGAAAACTGCCCTTCGAGCTCTAACCCTGATGCCCTACATTTTAGTTCCTCCTAGTATGTTCCTGGTGCTTTTTGAACGGATGTCCTAGCACTGGAGCACAGAGAGAATGAATTTGAATAAATCTGTGCATTGGCCCTTTAAGAGGAATTGCCTGGGACTCTAGAAGCCCTCCACCTTCCTCAACCACAATCCCTGCTGTTTTTTTACAGTCAGCAGTTATAGCAACTTTTTTTCTTGGCACTAGAACCCTGGGCTGGGGGCCTGATGTGGGGCAGGACCCTACATACCTCAGGGGGGACCTCTGCAGCAGAGGCATTACTCCTGACTTGTAGCTACCACATGTGGGTGCGGATCAGCCCATTCTGCATCTCTGCCCTGGCTACCAGTCTCTAAGTGGCTTCTTTAATTCTGTAGTTACAGGTCTTCTATTCAGCTCAATCTCAAGCAGTTTTGAATGATGGTTTTTAGTTTAGTTGTAACTTTGATATGGTTGTGGGATCATGCATGTACCACATTTAACTATGCTGCCATCTTGACTGAAAGATGTCAAGATGTCATCAGGAAATTTCCTTATCAAGGTCCCCAGGGTAATGCTCAAGTGTCTCTCTGCACGGCCTTCTGGGTGACTGTGGTATGCTGCTAGGGTGGCACCACCCTGCACACTCAGCTGCTGGAAAGTCCCTCATTCCTTCCTCACCATCTGACCAGGTGTTACCTCTCTTCTTCTGCTCTACAGGCCACTGCCCTCAGCTCACTAACAATCTGGTGAGAAGACTGAGCTGGGGCTGGGCACAGATGCCATGAGGGTCTTTGCTTTCCCCACTTTAGTCCTTCTCATTGCCCCCTGCAGTGTTCAGCCACCAAGGACAGAGTGGCCCAGGCCTAACTACAAGCATGAGTGGAAATGAAGCTGCAAGTTGAGGAGCTTACCCCCACACCATGGTCCATAATATGACAAGAACTTATTATTGTCCAGGACTCACCCGATATTCGCTACTTGCTGCTGGGATTATACCCAGGGAACGTGGTAAAAGCAGTACCAACATCAGCACCAAAGCCTGTTCCTGCTCAGAACTTAAAAGTGAAAATAAACTAACACTGGAGTCGAGAGGACGTGAGAGTCTGTGCGGTGGGTATGGCTGCAGGGAGGGTGAGGAATCAACGCGAGATCGGACTTCCCCAACCTGCCCTATGCTGTGCAGCGGCAGTGGGCTCCACTTAACGCTGACAACAGTAACAGCAACTGTCTTTTCATGAACTCTCGCAGACTGTTTCACCTCCTCACCACAGCCTTGAGAGGTTCTATGAGTTTTAAGTCACACCTAAATTTGGTTATGACTTGCTTCGGGGCCTTTGAAGTCCAAGACCAAACTGCAAGCGCACTTTCCTCAACAGTGGATCCTAGAGATAACTGGAAATTAGAAACTCAATTTCTGTGGTAGTTCAGTGGTGTGACTGAGCCAGAAAGTTTAAACAGGACAGTTAAGACAGTGTCACCTTCACAGAACAAGAGAGGACACTCATCCAGACTTTCCAATCTGACCATAACGAAAGGTCTGAAGACCCATACCTCTTGTGGCAGTCGCTCTTCTCTGCTTACCCAGAAGCCATTCCTACTGCTTCTTTCCATCTCTTCCTGGCTAATTGAACTCTGAGACAGCACAATGCCAGCTCCCAGAGACGATCTTGGTGACTCACGGAGGTCCAGGCCCTTTTTACCAGGCACCTGCTTTTCCCTTTTCCTTTGTACCTTGGAACAGATTGTTCTAGCCAAGGAGATGTAAAAGGCTTTTGACCACCTGCCTCCCTTTTGTCTGCCTTGTATGTCTTCTGCAACAATGCGTCAATATTACTTGATATGGGAAAAGGATCTTTGCTTATATGACTCTATGAAAGATCCTGAAATGAGAGAGTCATCTCCGATGATCAGGCTGGGCTCTTCTTGCCATCACGAGAGAGAGAGGGAGGGGGAGGGGGGAGGGGGAGGAGGGGGAGGGGGAGGGGGGGGAGGAGAGGGAGAGGGGAGGGGGGAGAGGGAGAGGGAGAGGAGCTATGTGATGACAGGCAGAGATTGGAATGATGTGGCCACAAGCAGAGGGGTGCAAGCAGCCACCAGAATCTGGAAGAGGTAAGGGACAGATTCTCCTCTGGAGCCTCTGGAGGGAGTGTGGTCCTGGTGACATCTTGATTTTGGTCCAGTAGAAGTAATGCTGAACATCAAGCCTCCAGAACTGTGAGAGGAGAAACTTCTATTGCTTTAAACCAACAAATTTGCAGCTATTTGTAACTGAAGCCACAGGAAATGAAGATACTGCCAAAGCCACTGTTAGGCATTCTGTTACTGCAGCTGAACACATCCTAAGTTACACTTCTTTGTAATAGTCAGGAGATGAGACTTGTGGTTACCAGAAGAAAAGGCAGATGAGAGGAGGGAGGCGAGGGTCAAAGGGGTCAAATATGTGTTGACAAAGTAGACTTGACTGTAAGGTGAAGACTCAATGCCATATAAAGATGATGTATCATAAAACCGCACACTTGAAACTTACATAATCTTACCAACCAGTGCCACCAATGCATTTTAATAAAATTTTTTTAAGAGGTAAAACTTAAGAAGGACTGATACAAGTATTGCTCCCATTTCTGACCACAGGAAACACTTCCTAGGAAGCATGTTTTCTGGGGATTCTCACAGATGCTGGGGACTTCTCCCTGACACAACCCTGCCCACCTTGTTGCTGCCCTGTTAGAAAGCACACCTCCCACTAAAAGCCCCTTGACCATTTATTTCTCTGGCAGGGAATCAATGCAGCATTCCCAAAGCCACATCCCCCAAGGGCAGCTGTGTGGGCAGGCGGGTTCCTCAGTGCCTCAGTCCTCAAGCACACGGCTGCTCTGTGAACTTGTGTTGGGGCCAGTGGAAGTTATGTGTCACACACGGGGCTCTGTTTGAGCAAGAGTGTGAAGGAGCTCTCTTGAGGTTGGGACTGCGAGTCAGGGAGGGTAGAGGGAGGGAGAGATGGACCTAGGAGTTTGGGGAAGGGACTTTAAAACAAAACTTACACTACACAATAGGAGTAAATTCAACAGATTAATTAAAAAGCCTCCTCAAAAGGAAAACCAGAGCTTAGGCAGAAAGGAAAATTTTGGTGCAACTGCTCAGAGACGGCAGGGCTGCCTTGCTGCCACACCCCTGTTCACCCATGATCTCCGGCCCCTGCAAAGGTTAGTGATTTCCTGCTTGAATCTCTCTCTACAGGGCCCTCTTTCCCAAATTTCGCTGGCCTACCACATAGCCATGCTTCGCATCTCTCTGATCTCCTCTCCCTCACTCATACCGTGTTGGGTCCCACTTGCCAAGAGGTCTGGTCCTGGATGGCTGACTGACGGTTGTAACGGATTACTCACTAATGTGTGTTAGGATTTTGGGGGGAGCACAGAGAGCAGTGGCAGGAGATTGGTGCAGGTAACAGTTCGGCAGGGACTGCAATCTAAAATTTACTTTAGTACTTATTATGAGCCATATCTTTCTAGATGTTCTGTATCTAGGTTAAAAAAAGAGAGAGAGAGAAAGCAGCAGCTGAATGGCATTAAGTAAACTGCTCAAGGTGACAGTCACACAGCACTATCTCAACAGAGCTGGAATCATGGCTTACCACCTCGACCTCTGTAGGCATCTCCTGCAGCTCATGCTGTCTGCCGGCTGCCGGCCACCGGCCCCTTAGGACCAAACCTCACGGAGCTCTGGCCCAGCCTTAAAGCCACATGTGTCACCATTAGGCAAAGACCACAGTAATGTGTGCTGAGTCCAGAAGCCATTAGTGAATGAGCACTAAAATTAGCAGGTGAAAATATGGTGGGATGCAGTTATCAGCATAGTCTTAAAGTAGCTCTCCACAAGATGCTTATTAATTTGAAAGGGAAGAATACTAACTTTACATTGAAAGACCTAGTAGACAGCACCTTAACTATGTGATCCAAGTTGCCCCCCCGCCCAGAGGAAGACTCCATATTGCCCTTTGACCTCATGCACTGAGAAAGGCACGTCACTTCTATGGTTCCCTGACAAATGGTACAACCTCCACCCAACCCAGAAAAAAACATCAGACGTCCCCAAGGACCGATAGTCAATAAGATACCATGCCTGAACTCTGGAAAATGTCAAGATTATAAAAGACAAAGAAACATGGAGGAAATGTCCCAGGTGGTAGGGGAATGGGGGAGAGATGACAACTAAATGCAAGGGGGCTGCTGGATGAAGCCCTGGACCAGAGAAAGGACACAGCTGGTGAAAGAAGCGAGCCCGAACAAGGTCTATAGATTGACCTAATAGTCTTGTATGAAGGTTAATTTCCTGGTTTAGATACTTGTTTTACAGTTTTACAAAATATAATATTAGTGGGTACTGGATGAAGGGTTGATGGGGAATTCCTGTACTACTTCTTCTGTAAAATTACTTCAAAATAGAAAAGTAAAAAAATTTTAACCCTCCTCCCCACCCGCCCCCCAATGAAGGCTGTCTTAAAGGATGATCTGACTATTGGAATTTAGGTAGGAGACAACTGCTCTCTCAGGTGAGCCCTCCGGGAGTCTGAGCGTCCAGCATGTCAGCAGTCACCGACTGGGCTGTTTGAAAGCTGACCCTGAAGGTCAAGGTGGCTCAGTATGTTAGTGCCGAGGGGCCTGAAACTCGAGCCTACGCCTTGCTCTGCTCCCCAGGGTCAACTTTGCTTCTGCGAAGAAACTTTTAGCACACTTAGAAGTTGGAAGAGTTGGCTTCCAGCAGGTATTAAGTCTAGCTGAGTTTTTAGAAAGTATTTCACTTTCAAGTAAAGAATAGGAACATGGTGGGAAATCCAGCTCTCCTGTCTCTACACAACCCCCTTCTTTCAGGTTTCTGAGGGAGATAAATGGGAAGCGGGGGAGGAATGAAATGCTTCCTCCTACATTCCTTTTCCCTTCTTTATTTTTAAGCCAATGGAAGCAGCCCCCACCTTACTTCCTGCCTAAACGCTAAAGCGGCCTGAAGCAGACAGCTGCTTGTTCCACTAGCATGGATGGCTGCTTTGTTCCTCTGCCTTTGTAGGTGGCAGCTGGGGGCCCCAGTCTCTAAGGGCCCTTCCAGTTGTGACAGGCCATGGCTAGCCAGATCTTGATCAGCTGCCCAAGGTGACTTGCTGGGAACCACTGGTCTTGAAGACTGGCAGATCCTGCATGTTCAAGGAAGGTGAGTCAGTTCCCTCTCAGGTAGGGACCAGCAGCATGGACGCTGAGCTCTGCTCCGATTTCCTTAGAGGAAGCTATGCAATCTGAGCCTATCACTGAGTTAGTGCTGGATCCACTGGAAGAGACTAAAATGCTGTCACTTAGGATGGGGTAGTGAAAACTCTAATACTGACCAGAGAAGTCACAGGGGGTGATATCACCTAAGTTTTCAAATTTTGCCCTCAGTTCATCCCTTGTTTCAAATCCTCATTTATAAAATAAAGATTAAGCATTCTTCATCTGGGGTGTTTGTTATGAGGTTTAACTCTGTGATGCTTGAACACATTGGTTATAAAAAACTACACAGGTTACACAACAGTGCAAAGGTGCAACATTACTGAAATGTACTTTGGAAAAAAATGGTCATGATGGTACATTTTATGCGCATGTATTTTTCTATAACTAAAAAAAGGGTCATTTGGTACATTACCAAAAAGGATGCAAACATCACGTGCTGTAAATTAACCAAATTATTTTGTTCTTAGTGGTTCTTATCACCACACATATTTATTCCCAAATGAGACACAGACAGAATCCCAGCATGGCCTCTGGGCTCTGACTCACTCCCAGGGCACCACCATCTCCGCCACTCGAGTGGCTCCAGGTCTCCTGGACATTGACCACTGCCCTGCTCCCCCAGCACTGTAAACACACACACTTTTCCCAACTCATGTGGCCTAGGGCCCTGCAAGCCCCACCCTCAACTCACATTTCCTGTATCTCCCACTTGGTGTCCAACTGATGACATCACCAATCCCTACTGGGTCAGCCTTATTTGAAACCTGAGTCATCCCTATCACCTCTCACCTAGCCTACGAAGAAAACTTTCTCTTTGGTCACCTGGCCCAAGTTCCCCTCCTTTCCATCCCACCCTTCACCACTGCCAGAACTCTCTTCACCAAGTCAAATCTGATGTGTCTATTCACCGGCGTAAAGTGCTCAGTGGACTCCTGTCCGGATCAAGTTCAAACTCATGCCTTACACTACATAAGAAATGAGCTCTGATATCAACCTATGCATACAGTCACATCTCCCCCACCCTCCACAAACCTTGCACCACACAAATAAAAGTGCTCATGCTTCTCTCCATATGCTAAACCTTTCACAACTCTTTGTTTTGTGCAAATAACATCCCCTTCGCCTATTATCTGCACCATCCTTGCTACCTAGCAATCATCTGCACCCATGTGTTTCAGCAAGATGTACCTCAAATGCTGATTCTCCTAGACAGTATGGGGTTGTTTTTGGTTTGTTTGTTTTTTTCTTTTTGCTTTCAGACATCATGTCATCCCTTACCACACAGCATGGAAGGTGGAGGTAGTTTATAAGTCATCAGGGTTCCTCAGTGCCTCAGCTTTCTCTTCAGTTAGACTGTGTCTCTCTGAAGGCTTGTTATGCCTTCGTCATCTTCCTATCCTTGGTTCCCAGGACAGTACTTGGCTCAGCATATGGTGAGGGCTAGTTTGTTGAATAAACTATGAGTGAGAGAAGCCAGACTGGGCCTATTACTTTGCAGTCTTAGGAAAATCATTTCCAGAAAAGCCGCCTGCTATCGTCAAAGATGCACTGCACTGGACACAAATCAGGTGCTCTGGAATGATGGCAATTCCTTAGGACAAGTAATTTACATTCATACCCTAGATAAATAATTTTTTAATTGGCATCCTGGTGACTTGAAAGACCTCTACATCTTTCAAAGTTTTATACTTGGGAAGTAATCCTTCATATACTACATTAGAAGTATAATGAATTCTGGACTATTCTGAATATATCCACATGTGAACCCATACTCTATAAAATCCTGTGCCCCTCTATTACTTTTCATAGCTTAACTGAAGCAAGGTAGAACCCCTTTTTGTGAATGGCACTTATGATTCTATGAATATTTAGTCAACTATTCTAATACAATTGTAAACTCGTGTTTATGTGTGAGGGCTTGTGATCACTATAAAGTGCAAGCAAACCTTGGCAGATACAGTCTGCCTGGATGGCAGGCAGGAAGTTCCTCTGAATGCCTTTAGCCACATGGCAGGAAAGTTAGGATACGCTTTACAGATACATTGTGGTCTGCCCAGCCTCCACCTCTCTGGGCCCTAAACCCCCTCCTAAGGCACACGGTGTTACCTTCAGAGCACTGTTTTTGGACAGTGGGCCTGGTCTTTCTTCCCAGTGCTGACTGATCTGGGCATGAGCACCTGACTTCAGATAGACCAATCCACAGCTATTTCCAGAAAACCTACCCTCAGGAACCTAACCCAGCCTGAGCCAATCAGAATCTTTTCCTTGGATTTTAGTTACTTCAGGGGAAAAGAAGAGACCATTTTCCTTCGACTTCCAGTGGCTGAAGCTGAAAGGTATAATGGTCATGATTTCCACCAACAGGAGAAACCAAGTTTCGAGAATAAAGCAGCCGGCAGGCAAAAGAAATAGACACAAGGTAAGAGGGCACTTAATTTCCTGTCTGTGCTTCTGAAATCCAGCCCACATCTCTGCCCCTCTGACGCCTTGGTTGCTTCAACACTTACTTGTATTCTAAAAGCCTATGCATTTCCTTATTTATTAGCACTAGACTTTAATTTCTGTTATTTGAAACAAAAAAGAAAACCAAACCAAACCACGCTAACATAAACACAGCCAAATCTGTTAGAACTCAATGGTTTTAAAATGACCCAATGACTTCATGAAGGCTCTCATAGGGGTTTGCAGTATTTCGGAATATGAAGATCATGTATTTTACCTGGTACAGAGGATGATGAATCCCTTTATGCAATGAATAATTGCTCTGTAGCTGATTTAATGGGTGAACTGAATTTTTTAAAAGGTCTGCTCTCCTTAAAGAGGGCCTACCTGCCTATTGAGGAAGCCAGGAAGAGTGAGGGCACAAGTGGGACTCGACTTACACAAGGCAAACGGTCTGCATATGTTGTCATGTTGCCTCTGGGAGCACACTATTGAAAATTATCACTGTATTCTAAACACACCATCTGAGAGGAATAATTACTTTTCAACGGTTTGATCAATATTTTTGTCCTTCTTTACTATTTGAGTGATTGGATCTAAGGCCAGAGGAGAAAAATCAGGTCAGTCCCCTGGACCTTCCTGCAACCTGGCAGGGAAGATCAATGTGTGTGCTCGGGAGCCCAAGAGGGAAGTTGGGCCAGGGAGCACCCTGATCAGTGTGCTAACTTAATTTAAACTTCTCAATGAGAAAAGTAATGCCTACCTATGGCTCTTCAGTTGCACAATTTTTAAAATTGCCCTGCGGATACAAGGTATAACTCATTTTACGTGCAGTTTATTGAATAAGTTCATGAATGATGACTCTACCACATACACAGCCAAGGCCTAGAGCAGTTTTTCCATTCTTCCCAGGAGGGGCAACATCTCAAGCTTGGAGGAGGGAGAGAGATGATGGGGCCAGAGGGGTGGAGAGAGGTCTTTCTGCAGGAGAACAAGGTGATGGCCTGGGCTGTGGGCACCTGTGGCTGTTTTGAGTGTCCAGCACTGAGACTCCACCACTACGGGATCTGTGATGGCTTTGCTCTGGCTGACGGAGTGGGCCCTGCTCTGCACACCACTCATTCCTGAGAGGCAACCTTACACTGTCCCTTGAAGGAATGTGATTCAACATAAGTTTATTACAGCTTTCTAATAAGACTAAGCAAAAGGATACTAAGCAACAACATAAAATGAGGCATTTTTTCAGAGTGACTGCTTACCTTTAACCTAAATGAAATGCCTTTTAAGCACCTTAGAAGCACCATTTGCATGCAAGTAATGGGCTAACTGCAAATGGGACTTATTGCCTAATTAAAGCTCATCACAGAGTGTCTTTTTAGAGCAATATTTTGTTGGATGTTAGAATTACAAGTGAAAGTGATGAAATACTCTTTGAGCATTTCCTTTTATTCCAACATATTGCTATTCTCCCTGGACTTCTCCTATCAGTCCTCAGGCTTATTGAAATGTGGCAGTGACGGAGAGCCCAGCTCAGGGGCTCAGAGTGCTGCTTCAGAAGCCAGACAACTTAGGTTTGAAACCTGCTTCTGCCACTGGCTGGTGCAGGACTTTGGGCATGTTATGTAAGCTCTCCACGACTCAGCTTCCTCCTCTGTAAATGGGGTAATATTCGCACCTACCCATTAAGTTGTAGCATGGATTAAACATGTCAATATATATAAAGCACATACATATGCACTGTTTAAATAATAAGTATGATTACCTCTGTAAATAAAACACTACAGGATTTAAAGACAGCAAGGTCAAAAGGTAAGCATCCCATTTCTGCCATCATTAAGATGTTAAGGTAAGATACTCAACCTCCGTCAACCTCAGTATCCTAATAAGCAAAATGGGTAATCACGCCTATGCTTCCTTCATTGGGTTAGTGTGCAGACTGTACCCAACCTGTAACAGGTTCTGGCAACCATTTCCAGCTGGGCTGATGAGAATATCAGTCCAGTCAAGCTGCATGGATGTGCATGGATTCTGCCATTTGCAGGACCCACGCTTCCTTCCTCTGTCTGACCACAGGCCTACGAAATAATCAAAATCAGCCCAAGTCTTAACAGAGACTAGCACATGCCCTGGGCTCTCCTTGGGGAAGGATCTATTGCCCAATCTACCCCAAAGGGACTGCATCAAGGAGAGAGAGAGAGAGCAGACTACAGTGGGCACTATGGTCAGCCCCGGCTGACGTGCACAGGGAAGCCAGGCACCTGCCTGTCTGGGGTGCCCAGAGACACACACGCCTACAGGCAGGGACCCTGTAAATTCTTTCCCTGGCTTCTCTCTCCAGGGAAGAGCAGAGCCACCCCTACTTGAGCCACCCTCCCCCACCCTCCGCAGGGACAGCACCTCTGTGTAGGAAGCCAGGGCCCTCGGGCTCCTCATCAGACTGCTGCCCGAAGCACACACCAGAGCTGGGGAACTTGCCTGAGAAGCCAGTAAAATTTTAATGCACTCTGTAGTGCGGTCATGTCATACTTGGTTATAGCAAATAATCCCAGATGCCTGCAGAGGTAAAATGGAGCTGTAATGTGCTTGCCTCCTAACCTGAGCTGACAGCAATGATGTACGACTACCATTAGCGGAAAATATCACTTCAACTAACCCATGATCCAGCTCCGCTCAGGGTCACATTATCCATGAGGAACAAATTACACTCCCAAAGTAAATACAAATTTTCTACATGAAATGGGTACAAAAAAAGGGAAGGGGGTGATCCGTTCCCTTTGCCAGCACACTGCTGAGTGACACAGATGATAAAGGACAGGACAAATCATTGGCTGACAGAGTGCTGTGCCGTAATCAGCTCAGCCGGCACACACCTCCGCTGATAAACACTGCATTCCCCCCTTAGTGGCAACTACGTAATCTTGACCATGGACATGGCTGCTTTGGTTATTTACTACCCTTCGGACTGCAGAACAACCCCTGCAGCACTTGCAGTTAGCAGAGGAAACGCCCTGTGGCCTTGGAAGACCCAGGAACCCTCTGTGAGGGTGGGAGTCAGGGTCTGGGGATAGACCAGAGGGGTACTGAGGTGCCAAATGACAAAACGGAGTGCAACTGCTTTCAGGGGTGCGGTTCAGTGGGCACGGTGATAGCGTGGCCCGTGCTACCATGTGCAGACCACATGGATGCAGGACGCTCTGGACCGGAAGTTTAGAAATGAGCCACTGTTCAGGCCTGGTTCCTCCCCACATTGCCTGGGGGATGGTGACGAGTCGTTTCCTTTCTGGGATTTAGACAATCAACAAAGCAATTCCAGGTATAACATTAATATTTATATGGCACCTACTAAGTGTCAGGCACATGCCAGGTGTGGGGCACACGTTTGGAGGCTATGGTTTAATAAGATGTTCAATGTCTATGCACAAATATACACTAAAGAAGCCAGGCTCATGCTTAGGGACAGCCTCCATCTCAATCACTCACGGTGGCTCACAGGCTGACTTTGCCACTCATTTGTAAGAGTTAAAATATATGCCTTGTATCTCATTCCTTGTCACTTTGGGCAACTGCTTCCCAGGTTTATTAAAAAAATAAATGGCACATTTCAGAAGAGCTTGTACATCTAAGTTGTCAGTGGACCCAAACTATATTTATTCAGTGTTTATTGAACAATTGCCAGGTTTGAATTTTTAGATGCTAGTGGGGTTGTGAGTGGATTGATAAGATGTAACCCAGGCTTCTTGTAGCCCAAAGGAGAGTGAAGCACAGAGGGGGAGACAGCAAGAGTTCTCAAAGGGCACTTCTGGGCGAATCCCACCTCCCCCTGGTGCAGAGGGAAGCAGCATGTTGTGGGAAAAAGAGCCCAGGTTTCAAAATCATGAGAGACAATTTATACCCCAGCTCCATCATTTTCTAGCTCTTAAGTTTCATTTTCTTGAGGAGATAAAATCCTTGAAAGGACCTATCATTGACTTTGGTACATTACAGATGATCAGCAATGCTACATATGAGGATACATTATAGAGACCCATGATAAATATTTAAACAGGTCATATAAAAATGACATTTGTAAAATGCTTTAAATAAGCCAATGTTCTCTTCAATGTGAAGTGGTACTTCTTATTATTTATTACTAGAGACCCTAATCTCAATTTTTGGCTGCCCTCCAAAAATGAGTAAGTAGCACCTACATTTTTAGTCCAAGTAAGTAGGGGGTGGAAAAATAATTAAAAGCCCCTCCCCTCCCCCCAAAAGATACAGTCCAAACTAAGCCTGCTGAATACCACAATCACACATCCCAGGGGTTCCTGGTCAGTCCTCATTTCGGATGCTCCATTCCACTGTCTCCATAAACATGCACATACTTGGTAGACCAGGAGTCAAGCCTGTGTTTGGAGCAGCAAAGGAGAAAGCTGCTCCTGGTTTTTCTTTAGGTAACTGGATATAACATCCTGATCTACAGCTAAAACCTCTCACTATGGTTCTCATGAGAACAAACAGGAGAAAGCTCTATGATGTATATAAGGGGGGCAAATTGATCTTCCAATCTGTAACTTTGATTAAAAAAAATTAAAAAATGGATATATGTATATCCATTGAATTTTGGGTCTTCTAAAAGTATAAAGTCTGGCTAATTACTAATAACATCCTAATACAGAGATTTTACTATCTTTATCATACCTAGAATGGCAAAGCTATAAGGAGCAGTTATCTGTAAGAATAACACCAATCAAAAGGTGCCATGGGAGGATCAACTCAGGCAAATAAACACACACACAACTACATGTGTGCACGACTACAAAGAAATTCACACATCTTTACTGAGGACACAACACTCTCCAACTAGAACAGAATAATAAGAGAGACTCTTCCGACAACCAAAGAGCAGCCAGGCTATACTCTATGAGAAGTCACTACTATAATTCACGTTGTTGAAAGCATCACCAGTACAAATGCCTCTGCTTCAGACTTTCCAACTATTCTGATGACTCGGGAATCATGGTCAATTTCATGAGGATGAAAAGCATCATTTCTACCTAACTCCTCCTTGGCTTTGCAACCTTCCCTTCAAGGTAAGCCATAAAATCCAAGCCAATAGCTCATTCTCACTGGTCCCCAACCTTCTGGGCACCAGGGGCTGGTGTGGAAGACAATGTTTCCATGGACTGGGGGCAGGGGATGGTTTCCAGATGACTCAGGCAGTGCATTCAAGCTCACCTCCTGCTGTGCGGCCTGTATTCCTAACAGGCCTGAGCAGGTATGGCTGTGCCTAGAGGCTGGGGACCCTGTTTCTAAGAGAAAGCAAATGACTTTTTTCTCTGAGAATGTGGAATCATATACTCAACCCTGGGCATTTCCAGAAGAATTCCTTTTATAGGTTCTAATAATACTCATTATCAATCGAGTTCCTAAAACATATTATGTAAGCTAGCTCTTCATTAGTTCCTGCGCACTCCCAAATACAGTATTAAGGAAAAGAGATCGAAGGAATTGCTCTGGTGCACGCTGGCAGACCTAACATAGTCACGCAACTGCAATGTTCATGTTGGCTCATCAATAGATACTTGAAAAAAAATAAGTGGGTATGAATGACTGAACAAATAAAGCAACAAACAGGGAATGACACTGTTCAGATATCAGGCCTATATGCATGTTTCCTTCAGTTGCTTGAGAGAGTTAACAGAGATGCACTCTAACGGATCCACTATGTACATTCCCTCTTATGGATTTGAGAGAGAAAAAAATGGAGACAATCCTTATATGTCTTCCCTCTACCCTGGCAAAGAGAAAATACAATCACATATTAATTTCCCTCTTGGTCTGCCATGTTGTTGGGCCTACAGAAGTAGTTACATAGCAAATCAGGATATTCAGTGTTGGATCATTAAATCCAGCCTCATTTTACAGATGACAAAACTAATATGCAGCAACATTAGGTAACTTGCCCAAGGCTACACAGCTGGTTAGTGAGAAATAAGAAACAGGTCTTCAGAGTATCCTTCTGCATTACCCACTCCTGATGAACAATAGACCATCCAGACCTGTTTTTCCTTTTCTCTTTTCATTCTGAGAAACAAGAATATAACTGAAGATGGCTGACAAATTTTCAGTAACTCTTGAGTATTCCTTTTATTGATTTATATTTAATCAAAAACTCTGTGCATTTATAACCTCTATTTTTTCCTGGTGCATGACATGGCAGTAATGGACATATTCTGAATATACATTCCATATGAGTGAAGCAATTTTTGGTCTGGCATAAAAATGCTGTGGCACGAAAAAAGAGAAGAACTTAATGAGAGTTAGAATTGAAAATAATTTGCAGTAGAAATTTAATCCAAGGATGGTATTAATAGAATTCTTGGATGAATATGATGGAATTAGACGAGTTGGAAATAGGATGATATTGGAAGAACAATTCTGACCCAGAAATAATCTTAGAGGGGTAAGAAGAGGTTAAGTGGATGGTATTATGGAAATCAGGCATCTAAAATAGAAAACTCTTGAAACACAGCCAGAAATTGTAGAAATTTCCCAAATAAGCTAGGAAATTTACAAATGGCTTAGAAGTGTCTTATGAGAAAATAAAATTGTAAGAGAAATACAGAAGGCGGAAGATGAGAGCACATTTTTACTGGAATCAGAAAATAAACCCTGGGACTGATGCTAACTTGTTTTCTGAACTCCCTTCACATACCTCCTCTATCTGGAGATGAATATCTAGGAAAGGAAATGAAAATTTAGGGAAACACCTCATCTGTGCCAGAGTACTATTTATGCTGTACTAGTGCTGGGGGTGTCTAGAGAGAAGACTGTGGGCCCCTGCTCTCCTGCAGAATGGTTGTTTGCTTTGCTGCCGTGAACCTGGAAGGGAGGAGAAAATTCCTTTCTCTAGCTGCAGAATAGGACAGTATCTCTAAGTTGTCTCCTGAGCAGAATATGCCTTATTTCAAAACCAAAGATGGGGGTTCTACAAGCAACAATGAGGGCCTTTTGAGCTTCTGGAATGTTGCTGAGGGTGCACAATCTTTACCAGCTGTGAAATGTGGCCAACCAAGAGATGGGACTCTTCCACTATAAGCACAAGCCACATGCCCAGTGTTCCGTTTGACATTTCAGCACTTTCTGAGTCCTTCAGGAGCCAAGTTAGGCATGCGGTTTGCATTGAGTTAGGAACATAAACCTCTGTTGGTCTTCTTGCTGCTTTTCTTAGAAACTGCATCCTTCCCACACAAGTGAAAAAATGATCAAACCAACAAATTTAGCATTAATTAAAAAATTCTAATGCACCCAAAAAGTATGTGCATGTTGGGGGCAAGGGAGCTGATGTGGAAAGTGAGTGGTACTGTGTTTGCAATTAGCCAGGGCCCCAGGAGTCGGTCCCTTGTACTGGTGAGAGGAGCTGAGCGACCTTCTCCAGGTGGTCTCTGGAATGGTTAAAGGCTCAGACAGACAAATTGCAGTCAGGACTCATGGTAAAAGCTTCATTAGGAAAATGAGAAGAGTCCATATCCATGAAAAGACTGTGTATGTTTATATTGCATGACTATGCGACACATCTATAAACATGAGCATGTGGGTACATGTACAGAAATGTCTCTACAGTTTTCAAGTCTTTCCTCTGAGCTCTCAAATGTTTAAGAGCATAAACAATGAAAAAGTGTAAGTTTCTCTTTGACCTTGGCTATAAGGTAGTGATCCTCAAAACCAATTATGTATCAAAATTACCTAGGCAACTTAAAAAAAAAACCACACATGCTGTGGCCCCACCCCAGCTGGACTGAATCAGAATGGCTCCCCAGTGATGGGCATCTGGGAACTGACAGTATTTGGCACGTAGGACGATGGCTGTACAGTCCAGTTAAATGCCACTTGGCACTTTCAGGACAGCATGCTTGCTCTTGGCTCCAAGGATATGCCCAAAAGAAAGCCTGACGTTTAAGACGAGGAGTTCAAAAAACACTGCTTAGGGACCCTTCTGGATTTCACTCCCATTCCACACAGCTTACAGCAGGAAGAAGTGCCCTTAAGGACACAGGCTGAGCCTCAGGTTCCAGGGGAAGCAGATCCTACCTGAACTCCCCTGGCAGGTTTCCTGGCAGAGCTTGAGTTTTCTGAGAGGAGCGTGGGCTTCCTCCAACCCCTAGTGGCTCTCTCTCTTTTTACCCCAAGTAAAACTAATGAAAACTAACAGGTATGGAGCACATACTATGGACCAGCACTGAGCCAAGTGCAGCCAAGTGTCTTCATTGAATTGTCACAAAACTGCGGGTGGAGCTGCTATCCCCATTTGGCAGGTGAGAGAACTGAGGCTTGTCCACAGTTGCAAAATGTTAAGGGACTGTCAGAAAGCAGCCTAGGCCACTGTACTCAGGGGCCCAGGTGTTGGACTGCTGGGCACTATGCCCTCCAATCAGCGCTGCCACTCAGCCTACACAGTGTAAGGGAAATGAGTAGATAAAGAGAGAATTACTTTTCATCTTCACATTAATTTCATAACCAAATAGGAGGGTGTTTCTTGGCATAATGGTCTCCCGCTAGTGGTAGAGAAAGAGAGGAAGCAAGAGAAAATAGAGGCCAGATATGTGGAAATGTATGTGTAGCCTCTTTGTTTTTGTGATACCAATTTATTTTGAGTGGGGGATTGGAATAATCCCTTAATTTAGGTGATGAAGGTGCCAAGCATGACCTCTTCCCTTTGCACTAACTACCATGAAGGCAACCCCAGGTCTAAGATGCAGTGTTCACGGCCTGTTCTAAGGCCCTGCCCAATTTCTACTCCAGCAAAGTCCTCCAGGCTCTCTGATATTATGTAAAACATATTCTCTGGGCTGGGAGGGGAGGCTAAGGAGATGCTTTGCTCAGTGTCTCATCAAAGCCTTCTCCACGCACAAGTACATTTTCAGCATTTATGGAAAGCTCTGCTTTTTTAGTCCCTTTCCCAGTCACTTCCACATTAATTAGTAAGGGTATCATTTTATAAATTACAGCTTCGTATCAGAGGAAAGCAGAGTTTATCTTAATTTAGTCAGCTGTGTGAAATACAGTGCCCTAATTTTAGACCGCTGGTTCTGCAGATCCCTGTGGAGGAAGAGAATGACAGGCCTTCCAGAGAGAACTCCCAGTGGGTGCCCTGTGAGTCTCACTCCCGCCTCCAACAGCATCCCTGGCGGGGCTGCTGAAGGAATCCCAGGACACTGAGTGGCATCTTTTCCACCATTAGCAATTTAGATTGGAATGCGGATCCTCCAAGCGGCACAGAAAAGCAGCCCCAGTTAGCTGGGGGCTCTGACAGGTGCCCAGACAAGAGGCTCCAGCACAGAGGAGGCTGACAGGGGCCCTGGCTCTGGAGCAGAGCACAAGTCTGGGAGGATGGTATTAAAGCCAGCGATAAACACCAGACGATCTCAGTCCAAAAGGGGAAACCCAACAGTCTCAACTGTAACTGGGCTGAGCAGGCACGGCCACAATTGGAGTCCTGATTGCTCCTGCCGGGAGCGTGTGGGAGGAATGCCTGGAAGGTGGGGAGCAGGGACAGCTGATGTGAGTGGGGTTGTGGGGCATCTCAGGACCTGCAGGGCCACCACAGTCCACAGGAAAAACAAGGGGAGCAGCGGAAACAGGAAGTGTGCACAGGACAGAGGAACACTGCAAACGCTCTTCCCGTTCCCCTGTCATCTCCCCACTCGTGGGGAGATTTGCCCCTAAACAACTCCTTATTCTCCTCATTGCCCTGAAGTCATCCTAAACTCTGAGTGGTGGGCAATGGCTACTTTCCCACCGCCCAGCAGTCTGGCTGGACACTTCACTGCTTCCCGTACTCAGAGACTGAACAGCAAAGACTTGGGAATTCAGGTCCCCAGAAAGGATTAGTTCAGGTGTTTTCAGTAGGTGGGGAACACCTCTGAAAACCACAGGCAGCTTTGGTAATTCCCAAAATTACTAGTTAGATGATCATCTAGACAAGTGGTGCTAGAAACCTCCACAGATTCTGAGGTAATGGGCCTGGGATGAGGCCCGGGATTTTACAGCTTCCCTGGTGATGCGGATGTGCGCTCAAGGTTGAGACTGCCGATCACCACTCCTACACGGAATGCAAAACCGGACACCCTCACCACCTCCTACCACCGTCGGAGACCGGCAACACTTCCAGAATTTACAGTGTCATCTGAAGGAAGAATGTCTGCTTGGCTGTGAAACCCTAAAGGCTTGTCCCCTTGGAGAAGTGCCACCCCCTTGGAAAGTGAGATGAACCATCACTTGTAGAAGAGCTCCCGGAATGGTGGAAAGTGCCATCCCTCCCTGGGTGCCTGTGATGGGGACGGCCATGTGGGACTGTTGGCCCGATGGCTCCACAGCAGCAGTGGGCCACCCTCTACTGCTATCCATGTGCCTCTGGCACCCACTGCACGCTGGCCCTGAGACACCAGGCGACCTGCTCCTCAGGAGCTGAGACTCCGGGGGCTGCACTTAGGAAGCTCCTACTTGTCAGTTAAACAAAAGAATAATCCACAGCCCCCTTCTCAGTGTGTACTTTTGCTGTCATCCAACAGCCCATTACCATGTCACAGCACAGCATACCCTTCCGCAGGTCACTTTGTTTAAAATGACATGGATAATGCACATGTCAGCAAGCTGACAGTCCTGGCCGTCCTTCAGAGATAAAAACCTCAGGGCGAGAGTCTGTTCCTATCTGGGGGACATGCATTGGTCTATCATCCAAGTCAGGCAGAACATGATTTCTCCAGAGAGCACTTTTTTCATTTCCTGATTTTAAGGAAATCAAATAAGCACCATTTGTCTTCATCTGAATATGCTTGACCTGCTCAAATGATGATGTCTCGCATTTTCTAACAGGCTACATATGCTGAATTCAAATTAACAACAGTGCAGAACAAGAGCCTTTACATCTCTCTGGGAGGCTGGCAGCAGAGAAGGAGGGAAAAATCTGGGCTGATGGCAAGATCCCACTAAATGCGAACTGCAGATTCTGAGTAAAATCAACAAGCACGTAGGAGGGGGCAGTCGCAAAATAGGGCTCAGGAAGACTAGTTCCACAGGAAAGATCCAGAAATTGGGGAAGGGGGGACTACTCCCTTCCTTCTGGTGTCAAGTAATTCAGAAACCATCATATTCAGGTAATGCTTTTTGAAATACCTAAAGTAGGAATACAGTTGCAAAGAAATTTGGTTGGGGGATTTGAACATCTAGAAAGAAAGACCAAACAAACAAGCGACCCCTTTGTTTCAGGCAGCAGGAAGTTCACTTTACCAGGCGGTGTGATCCGATCTCCTCAAAGCTCAAAAACAGAACTCCTTTCTTGATCCATGTGAACTGGACACACAGAGGCTGGTGGCCCTCGACACAGGGTGTGTACCTGCTGAAAGAACTGCCCTCCCACCTGGCCATCCACCTGACTTCCCCGACCCGCCCTCACCTCAGGATGACATTCCTAGAAACATCACCATTAACGTTTCCACCAAGAAGGTTGACATGTTCAGAGAGGCAGGAAAAAGCACATGAGCCGTAGAAGAAATGAAAACACAATATTATAAGTACATGCTATCACGTTGAATGTCCCAATCAAAGATCTTAAAAAAATCAGATGGCTATTAAAATAAACAATTTCCTCTTTTCTAATCTTCTATAAAGTTAAAAACTTAGTGTCATGTATGTACAATATTTAAAGGGCTTATTTAAAATAAGTGGACTTTAAGAATTAAATGTCATTTCCTATAATGGGAAATGTTGCTGTGTGAATAAAGCCTGTCTTTACAGATGAGGAAGGGACTGTCACCCACCATGAAGCTGGCACCCCCCACCTGCAGCCGTGTGGGGGGGACCACAGTGCTCACAGTGTGTTGTATGCTGTGCCCACAATTGTGGGGTGGGGGGGTCTTACCTTCTCTTCCTGGTCACTGTCGCTGTCACACTGAAAAGAAAAGGAAAACAAGAGAATAAGGGTTAGTGTGAAAATTGAGTAGGTTTTTGTTTCTGATACAGAAAAAAGCAGCAAGACAAAGAAACAGGAAAAGCTCTCTGAGCTGGAAGGGTCCCTTCAGTTCAGGTGCTGGTTGATGCAGATGAGAAGCAAGACGCGGAGCAGTGGCTCTGCTGACTGACTCTGCTGCCCGCCCTGTCACAGCGGGGGTGCCCACTGAGTCAAGATAGTCCAGTGGGATCAGAGCAAAATCAATTCCTTAATGGAGGCTTTCTACCTTCTGCCAATGTCGATGGCTGTCTCTCTCCTGGTGCTTTTCTAGAAGCCAAGAGGAGAACCTCTGGGCACTGCATTCCCTCGTGTGGACTTGGAAGGAAAGAGAACATAATGGGCGAGGCTCGGCATCAGTGATGGCTGCCTCTTCCAGGGCTGAAAGGCCCAGAGAACAGAGGGAATATTCTTTATAAAAAACATGGCAGGGGGAAGAGTTCTGGGTAACAGATCAACAATGTAGGCAAAAAACCAGTTTTATGGTGGTAGACTCGCACCATGTCTAACAAACAGATCCCAAACGCCAACTGTAGAGCTGGGTCTGGGATACCCAGGGAATGCTAACAAACTCAAAGCACTGGGTTCCTCAGTAGAAGAAAAGAGGGAAAAAGAGAACACATTTTTGGGAAAAAAGGCAAGAATGTTTCATTATACAATATTTTATTTTTAAAGAAGACATGTGTTTTGTTAGAGTAAGTGCGCGGTAGAGTAATATGTCTGCTCATTCACTCAACTGCCCTTGACGAGCGCTGCTAAACTAAACACATATTCAAACACGACACAGAACTGGCCCTGAAGTGGCTTTCAGGTTGGCAGTACAGCTGTGCACTGCTTGGCGACTGGGGTGTTTTCTGAGAGACGTGTTGTTTGGCGATTTCACTGTGAACATGATAGAGTGCACTTACTCAAAACTAAACAGCGTAGCTGATTACATGCCTGGGCTCTACGGTGTAGCTGACTGCTGCCAGGCTACAACCTGTATGGCAAGTTTCTGTATAAAACAACATGAAGTTAAATCAAGCACAAGAGAAAATGATGCAGCCAACAGATGCAGTGAACATGGGATGTATGAGGCCATGGCCGGTGTAACACCATATACTGTTTTATAGAACACTTTTTTTTTATAAAGGAGAAAGAGTACACTCTAAAATAACAAAAAGTATAGGAAATACATCAACCTGCAACACAGTCATAATCAATCAATACTACGTGCTGTACCTAATTATAGGTGCTCTACTTCCACAGGCCTGGCAGTAGGTTGGTTTACATAAGCATCTCCATAAACACATTAGTAAAGAGTCATACTACAATGTTACAACAGCTACAATGTCACAAAATAATATAAAAACTTTTTAGCTCTATTATAATCTTATGGGGCCACCGTCACATGTGTTGGTTGACCAAAACATTGTTTGTTGTGGCATATGACTGTGGAAATAGACTCAGAACACAGACCCTGAGCATGAGTGTGGCGTCATCAGAGCAACGTTCTATTAAGATGACCCTTTCCATGGTGGAGGAGAGAGTGCCCTGCAGGGAAAGACGCAGGACATGGGGACACCAGTCTGGCAACTGCTGCACTGTCTGAACCAGCATGGTGTGTGGTTTGAGAAAGGGATGAACAGATGGCAGAGCAATTCTGAAGGTAGGGCCCACAGGACTTGGTAACACATGGATATGGGAAGCCAGTGAGAGAGATGAGTCTCAGATGATGCCAAGGTTTTTTAGTGTGGCCACCTGGATGTGGGAGTTGATGTTGCTATGAACAGAAACGGAAAATAAATTTGCTTATACGGCAGTCACTACTGGTTAGATACCCACAGCCACTCACAATCCCCTCTCTAGTCTGTACCTTGTTCTGAAATTTTAAGATTGAAAATGACAGATAAGACATTCTCTCTCTCTCTCTCAACTTTCCTCACAGCTAAGGGCGGCCACCAGATACAGTTTTGGCTGAGACTTGAGGAAATGTCTGCTGAGAGTTCTGGAAAACTTTTCTCTTTTCACGAAAAGAAGAAAGGCAGGAAGCACTTGCCTCTTGCCTTTGAACGTGACTGCATGATGATGTCATTAGATCTGTGGCAGCCATCTTGCAAAAAGGAGGCTAAAAGTTGAAGTACAAAAACAAGATGATGGGGCTAAAGGAAGAAAGACACTGGCACAACTGAGCCACTTGAACTAACCTCAGAGTAGCCTGCCTCTGGGCTTTTTTGGTCAGATAATAATGTTACCTTAATGTTTAAACTACCATTAGATTGTTTTCAATTGAGCCCTGGCTGGTGTGACCCAGTGAATTAAGCATGACCTGTGAACCAAAAGGTCACTGGTTCAATTCCCAGCCAGGGCACATGCCTGGGTTGTGGGCCAGGTCTCCAACAGGGGATGCTTGAGAGTCAACCACACACTGATATTTCTCTCCTCATTTTCCCTCCCTCCTTCCATCTCTAAAAGTAAATACATAAAATCTTTTTAAAAAATGAGTGTTTTCAATTGAAAATAACAAAAACCTCATCCCTGTGGACATCTTGCTGTTACAACACAATTTGGAGACTACTTCCTCTTTCCAGCCTGAGCTCTCTGCACTATAAGCACTTAGAGACTCCGAGCACACCCTTAGAGTTTGGAGGAGGTATAACATTCTCTTTTCCACTGGCTCCTCAAAGCCGTGGGGTTATCAGAGTTTTAGAGACAGTGCTTTAACCAAGGACAACTGCATTATTTTCAGACAAGCTTCCAACCCCAGACTGTCTAAACTTACTTTCTTTTGCCTGGTGAGTGGATTTCTCTATTATAAAAAGTCAAACAGGTTGACAAAGAAAATGGGTGACATGAAGACTTTGAAGGCCTAAAACAACAGATCAGGAACAAAAGTTCTAATTGTGTGATTTTCCATTGCCTTTAATTAAGCCTTCCTTGAGGTCCCCAAGTTCTGGGCACATTTTCAAGAGTGACAAAGCATGATTCAGGAGGGTGTGGGGGAGAGAGGCGGGCTTTGCCAGGCAGGCTCACGTTCCCAGATGTTCACAGCCTGCCTTGTGAGGTAATCAGCGACAGCTGAAGGCTGTGGCATAGCATCTGCCCACATCCCTAAGGACTGGTGTGCAGGGGCCAGAAGGAGTCGGGAGGTCAAGAAAGAACCACCACTGTCCACACCCACCCCCATCCTAACAGCCGTGTGTCCCTGGGAATGGTTATTTCTATCCAAGTGTTAAGCTTTCTGCTTTCCAACAGTCCAGTTCTAATTTCAAGGTCCACTTAATTCCGCATCAAGTAATTACTGATATACCCAGAAGCACCTTGTCTCCAGAGTTAAGCATATGGTGGAGAACTGAGACCTACTGGTATCCATTATGGAAACAGCACGGATGCCAAGCCGATTAAAAATGCCCAGGCTCCCCACACAACATGCCGGGTGAGTGACAGCTCCTCGACAAGGCCAGTCGTGGAGTCTGCCAAAACAGTCTCTGCTGCACTGGGGCCCACATGGTGTGCTGAGAAAACAGTTCCATTTCTGGTATTAAATTCCCATACTGACCCGAGGACTTTGCCGTGAGCTCAGCAGGAGCGCACCATCCAATTTACAGCTCCGCTCTCTGGAGCCTCGAGTGCCAGCCCCTGGCAGAGACGAATGATGGTCAACCCCTCCAGCTCATAAATTATGCAAAGGCAATAAATGCACTCAGCAAACAGCGCCTAACGTTTGCCTAGCCTGGCTCCTAACACACTCTGTAAAAAGCCAGAAGCTCGACACATACAAGAGGTCTATTCCACTCATAAAGGGGGTTTGTTGACAACTCCAGACGGGAAGCAAGCCATGGACCTAAGGAGTCTTTCTGCTTCGCTGGCAGCAGTTTATGGGCCTGCTTTATGAAAAAGGGAGGCTGTTTTATAGAGTCAGTGCGGGTAGAATTCCTGGTCTCAAATTCACATTTAATACACTGTATGGCTTTCATACCTTAAGTTCAATATGTGGTGGATTTTGGGCCATATGATTCTTGGTCTTGAAAGGTTAAAAGAAGAAGTGTCTGCTCCCCAATCCCTAGATACCCACTGCAATTTACCAGAGTTCACGTTGAGCCACCTCCTCATTCAGGTTTATGTTCTGCATGAGGCTGGGAAATGGAAAAGGCATGTCAAATGCAGAGACAGGGTCCCAGCTGATTTGACCATTTTAAGCATTTTGACATCGAGGTCCTGCATTGGTTTATTAGCAAACAGGTTGCACACTAACGACCAGTCTGAGGTGACAGAGTACTCTCCATGACTAGATTTCAAAGCCCTTTGTGGAAAGCTGAAAATATTTTCCACCATTTTAAAAGCAAGAAATGAAAAGAAACAACCAGCTCTTATACCCTAGCCAGGGGAGAATTCTTGGTCAGTAAGCCTTCAGATAAAGATACCACCCAAACCCACCACAGACAAGAGAGCGCAACATTAGGAAGGGACTAGTTCCTCACCTGAGTATAGGATGCCGCCCCAACACATCCCCATCCACTCCCCCACACCTTCTCCTCCCTCTGCCTTCACAGATCAGGCATGTACTTCCTTTCCCAGACAGGTTCCACCACGTAAGCTCTTCAACCCACCTCCCCACCCACCCACCTACCTAACAGCTTTTCCTTATAAAAGTTAATACATATTTATTTACTACAATTTTTTCAAAATCATCCACCAATCTACCATCCATAAAATAAACACTATTAACATATTTGTATAATTCGTTCCAGTGTTTTCTCTATCCTTTCCATCCTTCATATATACACATTTCAAGAAACACAATCCTACTATTTTGTACCTTGCTTTGTTTTTGCATAATATGCCAAATATTTCAGTTTAATGAGTCAATTTTTTCTTGTAAAAAGGCTGCACTGCAATCCACTGTTTGAATTGTAAGTAGTCCAGTTGAAGTTCCCTTGTGCCGGGTATTTGGATGGTTTCAATGGAACATCCGGAATTTTTCTCTTGTACACATTCACCAATATTGTTTTTTCCTCATACTTTTCCATGGCCCTTTCTTTCCTTCATGTTCTGTAACGTCACTGTCTCCCCACAGTGCACCTGCAGTTCTGTTGTTTCTAGATGATTCCCAGGGAAGTCAAAGATTTTTTTGGTCCCATCTACCATTTACATGTTGAAACTAAAAATCCCTGTGCCCATCATTTGCCAGCTATGTGACTTTGGGAAGGTTATTTAAGTTCTCAGTATCTCGGTTTACTGACCCGTAAATGTGGGCGATCATGGCATTTCCCTCATGAGTATAAAATGAGTTTATATATGTAAACAACTTAGACAAGATATGGTACAGAGCACATGGAGACAATTAATGTTAACTGTTATCAATATGTTTCTGTGTGCTAATCCTCCTTCCTCAAGTCCTGTAAACACCACAGACTCAACTATCTGTCTAAATCCAGACCACCATCTTTGCCTACCCCAAACCTGCCCCTCTCCCGTGCTGTTTCTGTGCGTCACTGGGCATCTCTCAACCACCTAGGTGAAGAGTCTTGTCATCCTCCTTGAGCAGACCTGCCTTCCTTGCTCACCACACACCACATTATTGATCCTAGCTTTTAAATCCTCTCCATCTCCATGGTCATGGACACTACTTTAGATCTGGCTTCTGTTTTATCATTAAAAGGGGCCAGTAACTTCCTTCCAGGGCCTACGGTGTCTTCCTTTTGTAATCCAAGTCCTTACTGACCTCAGTAGATTTCCTAAATTTCAGTTTCATCACGACACTCCTCCCGGCCTACAGGGCGATGAAAAGGTCTTCGCTGTCTCCAGCTCCCCCACTCCCAACTGCTACCTACTCCTTCAACACAGTGCTTCCCAGGCTTTCTGTGGAGAGGGATGGTTTGTTTTCATTTTGATTTGTTTTCTTTAATTTCCAATATATTGTGTATCAATATTTTTGTAATATACAGAAAAAATAAACTGCTAGAAAAATAAAAAGCCAAGACATGTAAAAATATGTTATTTTACTGAAGAGATATAAAATCACTCTACTGAACTGCCATACATGTTTCCAAGTGCGTCCTCTCAACTACCATACTGACCTCATAGCAGACTCACCACAAACAGCTTGTGGACTGGCCCTGCTCTGTCCCCACACTTTTGAGCAGCACTATCCAAACACATCCCTTGCTCCAGCCACACCTGGGCACACTTGGTCACATCTTCAGCCCTTACTATCTTTGCACTTAACAACTCCCTCTGCCTGAAATTCCATTTCACCAAGTTTTTACAAAAACAAAACAAAACAAAAAAAAACACTTTAATGCACCTTTAAAACACAGTGAATGTTCCAATATTTTTCTTAGTATCAAGAATTCTTAGAATTCTAATACTTTTAAAAACAATTAATTACTTCTGTCTCCATCCCCTACAAACTGTATTTCATTGTTTGCCGCCAGTCTTCTGCAGTAGAGAGTGATCCCCACACAGATAAGGGCAATGCCTGGCTCACCTTCATACATCCAGGCCTTGGGACATAGTAGCTGCTCAATTATAATGACAAATTTATCGTGTTCTTCTTTAGAATTCTTCAAAATGTGGTTGATTCCATGCAGCACAAGCAAACAATGACTTAAAATACAAGTAATTCCAAAGAAAGAAGGCACAGGAAATATGAACTAACTGGACTGCTTAATACAATACAATGGGATGTATGTCTGAACTTACTGGGTAGGGTTAAATTTGCCAGCAAAGCCTAGAGTTAGGGCCCAGAAGAAAATCTCTTCCATTAAAAGGCTGAGAAACAATGTGATTATGATTTTATTGTAATTCCTCAAAAGAAACATTTCTCATTTCCATCTGGAAATCTCAATATCCGTGTTTTAAGACTCTGATCTAAATTGAAATAAGTCAAGGTCTGTGACACCTCCCTGCCTCATTCAGAACGAAGGAACAAGCTGGGATTCTAGGTACCTCGTGATGGAATGCATTCTTAAGCAGAAAGTGGCAATCATTGAATATATCACATACAATGACATTGAGGAGGGCACTGCTCTCTATTCTGCTCAATGGACCTTGCTGGAGCAGTTATTTCGTATCTCAAACCCATTTATCATTGCCACCAAAGATGTCAGGGCTGAACACCATCACTGAATAAAGTTATTTTATTCTTCTTTCTGCTTAAAGGAAATTAGAGGAAAACAAGGGAGAACCCCAACTTGTAAACCACAGCATCTAACATCAGGTACAATTTAACTTGGCCAGTGACAAAACAAATCAATTCCCCTTTGGGCCAGATGGTGTAGCCAAGACCATAAAGCATCCCTCACCTAAAAGCAATTTCAGAAGAAGCCACTTGCAGAAAACATGACACTTATTTTCTCATGGAAGAAAGTGGGGTGGCGGCATGGGGACTAAAGACGCGTCTACCTCATCTTCCCATCTGCCCAACCCTGTGCACATGCAAAACAGGCAGCTGCTGTGGGCCATGCACAGCGACTCTGAGGCTGTCCGTCCTCTGTCCCTCCACAGAGCCCTCACTGAACATCATTTTCATCCCTCTCGTTTACAGTGGCTTTGGACTTTAAGTCAAATTTAAAGACACTGGGGCCCTAGAAATTTTTAAAAAAAGTTTAATCCTAAAATGGTTTGAGGTATTCTTACTGATTATAAAATGTCACTGGTTCCTCCTCCTCTCTATGTCAATGTCCAATCAAATAAAGTTGCTCAGAAAAAATGAAAGCCAAGTCAAAAAATTGGTATGCCAAACAACAGTTTAAAAAATAAAGCTTCTGATAGTTACAAAAGAAGCACATTTGAAAATCATATAAGGTCCATCAATGTTAAGCTGTTGAGGTGATGCAGCGAGTAACTTGCAGGGGCTTCTGGAACTCTCTGTTGGTAAAGCACCACTCCCACATGGGGGTCCACAGAATCTGGCATTTGTGCAAGTACTCAGCTTGAACTGGCTAGAGCTCAAATGACCAATGTGATCTGAGGGGCTATGGGAACACTTCCTATTCGCCCTCCAGGGTCTTTTGGATGATCACACAATTTCATTCAATAAATAATTTTAAAATGTCTACTATGTCTACTACTATTCATTCTGACTACTCATTAGAAGTGAAAATATATCGAAATATCATTTTGTTTAAACCTGAAGTCCGAAAGCTCACACATCAATTTTCAGTATTTTTCTTTTTGTTCCTTTGCAATCCAGGTGTATTTCATAAAACACTATGAATGCTGTAAATTTCCACTTAGCTCATTAAAATATCACTGAATTTTTGGAAGTGGGAAAAGAAGTGGATATTTCACAAATTTTTAGAGAGTTCAGCATTTTTTCCCTTAGAAGAAAGGAAGTCACATGTTGCCAAGTATAAACATACATAAACCCCAAAGCTGAAATTTACTTAAAACCCAGAGCCCACAAGCCTCAGTGCTTGGCAAAATAAGAAAAATGAATTTCTTGTCCAAAGGTAAAACTCAGTCCAGGGCTGGGTGGGTAATTTGTAAAAGATTTCTTTTAAGCTTAAGCACCAGATCCTTTGCCTCTCTGTCATTGATTTACTGATTCTAAGTCATCAATAGCATTAATCCGTACCTGCCTAGGGACCTATTACAAATGACTTTGAAGATGGTGTGCAGCGAGACTGTGTCAGAGACCACAGTGTTATTAGCAGGGAGACATGTCCTTCTGTGTTCTTTGGCGGTACTCTGTGTGACCCTGGAATGCTGCACTTTCTCCTCTCTGGACCAGAGTGGCTCGTTCCTTTGGGTGGGGCTGCAGCTCCCTAGGTCTGCTGGGACTAAAGCTTGGTTCTTTCAGAGTCCCGTGTGAGCTAATAAAATCCAAATTTTCTGATGAGTAAAAAGGAAAAGTATGTTATGGGTTAAAATAATACAAGAGTCTATTTTTTCCGCTGTGTTGTGATCCGTAGAAATCACCCTGAGCCTTTTCCCTTTCTTCTCTGCCTGGGAAGCCAATTGCTTTGATTGCAGTGATATGAGCTAGCTAAAATGACTTGCCCTTGCTTGTGAGGCAAATGGAACATGCTAATAGAACTTATCGCATTACCCGATGCAAAAGTGCCATAGCTCATTACTTTAAGATAAAAGGATATCATTGCAGACGGCAAGCAGAATTGACTTTCTGAGGCCCGACTTGATGATGATTTAATCAACTGCTCTCTTTCACTTCTCATCTCTGTGCCTGTCGGTTTCACAGGTGCCGTTAAATGAGACACTCAGAAAGTGAGCGGAGGGAAAGAAATTGCTGTCATTACTTTTCAAGAAAGGAGGTATGCAAATTTTCGACAGAAAGATTGCGTTCATAATGGGCCTGGTAAAATACAAGGATCATGCTTGACAGGTGAGGGCAAGCCATTTGTATGTCCTTAAAGCGGAACCACCGTCCTCGTTTAGAAATGTGCTGGATAAGAGAAACTACAAATGAGAGGCCTGGTGGGGCCCGGAAAGAGGCAGGCCAAAGCACACCGGGTAGGTCCAAGCAGCTTTGTGGAGGGGGAGGGAGAGGGTGCTTAAAGTCAAATTCTGGCTCTATCACATGTGAGCTGGAAGATCTCTGGCGAATGTCTTAACCTCTCTGTGCCTCAGTTTCATTATCTATCACATGGGGCCATTGACAGTACTTACCTCCAGGTTGTCTACAGCATTCACTGAGTTAATGAATACATAAGAAATATGTAATTAATACAAAAAGGTATAAAATAGTGCCTGACACACAGAAAGCACTCAGTAGATGCCATTCATTCCTTCATTCATTTATTCATTTGTCAACAAAGATTGTCTTTGTTTTGTTTTTTTTTAAGAGTATGTGGGCCAGGTGCTGGAAATCTAGTTTAGATAGAATACAATTCTTCATTGATTTCACATACATAAGTCAGGTCCCCGGCAGATGGTCAGTGCCCCAGGAGAGCGATTTGGCTGTCCCTGGAATCATCACAGGGCCCAGTGTAGTTTTAGGGCCTTAAAAGATGCCCAACAACTCGATGATTTATGGATTCCTCCTCCCTCCTGTTCATTTCTTATCTGTGATACTGTGCATGAAGTTCAAGCCCTGAGAGGAGTCTCCTCCTGGAGCAGGAAATGTCCATCATTAGTTGGGAACCTCAGGCAATTGCCCCACGCCCTGCCTAGCCTGGGGAACAAACCGTCAGCTAGGAAGAACAGGCAGTTTCTCTTGAATCACCTTCAGAAAGGCAGAATGAATCTGAATAGATTAAATGATCAGGACAGTGTGAACAGAGGTGATTTTTTCATCCACTTTGCCTTCAATAGGTAATTGTTCTATTTTCTCCAACACTCAAAGTAAAAGCATCTTTCTTAAAGTGCCTTTGACTCTGAGTTCTTTTTCCCCAGGTAACGAAGCTGATGCAAACCATTCTTCCTTCCAGTTCCTAAGGTTGTGTAAAGCACTGAGTGTAGCTCCTGCTAAGCAGCACCTACGTGATTCAATTCCCTGCCAAAGGGGCAACGTCCTCCTCAGGCAAAAGGAGGAAGAGGAGATTCCAGACAGCAGAGCAGCTCTGAGCTGCTATTTCAGAAAACCCTGGTTCCTAAATTGCATTTCACTGTAGCATGGTTCTTTCAGGAAGAAATTCTCCATGGGAGTTATCTCAGAACATTTCCCCTACAAACGCCAGCCAACAGCTATCTGTCATTTTAAAAGAATGTCCTGACAACAGCCCAGGAGGGAAGTGTTACAGGCTCTCCATTATCAAGAAGTTAAGGCCTCCAACAGCCGAGGCAGTACTTGAACCCAGTTCTGTTCATGGTTAAGTTCATGTTCTCAACAAGTACAATATACCCCTCTCTCTCATTCACTATACGAAGAAACTACTTGAAGAAACATCTTGTTGACTGATTGCTTGGCAAAGGGTAGATTCAAGCTGAAACTGAAAAGGGGGAACAATGACCACAAGCAGCAGTGAACGTGGCTGTCAGCCACACATTCCTACTCCATCCCAGACAGCTCTCCCTCAAGAGCAGGACCGAGCACAGAGCCTGGCTCAGGGAAGCCCTCGTTGAGTCTGTGGCTGGCCTAGGTTCCAATTCTGACCCCTGCACTTAGCAGCCACACAGTCTTGGGAAGGGTACTTAACACCTTGGAGCCTACCTTTGTTTTTTTCACACGTGAAGGGGGATGATACCTACTCCACAGGATTTTTGTGAGAATTAAGTGGGTTTAAGCGTGCGAAAGCAGCCAGAAAAAAAGACTCCATTTTATTTCTTCCAACTCTTTCATAAAAGATATGTTATATCACACTCAGAAGTGAGGTAACAATAGTTATTTAAATGTTGGGTTTCGTTATTTTTGTCATTTTATTGCCAGAGGGGAAATCACATTCTGCAAGGATTTCTGCTCAGGGGGTGTTCAAAGACTTGATACTATGCTATTCAGAAACAGAAACAACAACCCAAACGAACAATAACTGAAACTATCCTTCTCTCTTAAAGAAGAGAACAATAGGAATCTTCCTGGCAACAAATGGTTTTATTTCAGTGATTAAATACCAACAAGGCAAGACACTTTAGAATTCAATTTCCTAAGCATTTCTGTGGGTTCTTGATGCAAACATTTCCTGTGGATATAATTTGGATTTATGCTTCTATCACATAGTAGTCAGTAACCTGTATACAGGGACTGAAGTAAAATGCGTAGGGATAAGATTTGGGATCTAAACTTGCAGGTTACGCATAGTGCAAGAAGGGCATGGGCTTTGACATTATTAAGATGTTCACTCAAATTAAAATTTGCAAAATAAACAAACGGGCAAGATGGGTATCAAAAACACCAAGTGATTATTGGTACAACCAGGAAGCCAGCCATTTTGAAGTTTGTCCAGAGATTCCGGCTGATCAGAATAAGGGGCTCCTTGGACAGCCCCGTGAACAAATGCTATTTATATGCAAGGCCTATTTAGGGATTGATCTAACAAAATTAACCAACAGAGTAACCCTGCAAAGAGACAATACTTCCCAGACCATTCACTTTGGTAACTGCAAAAATCGAGGCTGGTTGACAGAATATAATGGAAGTGCTTGGCACTCAGCAGACACGCAGCAATGCAACCCTTCTACCCTCTGGGATACACGGAATGTCTGTTCCCTCCCCATCCATAGGAAGACTTCCTCTGGCTTTTCTGGCCATCTTTCAGCTGTTGGTTTCCAGCATCTTCAATACCACAGTCAGTTTCCCCAAACGTATCTCAGAATTTGCTTACAGCCTATTCTTCCTACACCTGGCACCTAGGAGATGTTCAATAAATATATGTGAAAGAATGAATTCATAGATTACATTAGCAAAATATCTGAGGTAAGGTGTCATGGAAAGTGTGTATTTGAGATCAAGAACCACACAATAGGCAAACAGGGTGGGGTCTGAAAGTGGTGGAATGTCCATGAGACGTGCATGGAAAGTAATTCCTAAGAAAGTAACACCATACGCTTGGAAAAATCCAATCATAAGGATACTCTTTGAACAAAATCAGGAATATCAAAATCCAAATGTATTTCTTTTTACATTTGACTCGCCCTGAAGCCAACGAAAGCAACCGGCATTGAATGGGGGAATGGAAAATAGCGCTCTCATACTGCAGAAACATAATGGTCACATTATCAACTTCCCACCAACCAGGCTTCTTGTTTTTAAAACGCAAGACAGTGAAAAGCACAGCTAAAGGAACAGAAATACAGCTTGAGACAAACTGATTTACAAATAGGTGAAGGAGGTTCAAAAGGATCCAAAGACACGTCAGGATGGTTCCTTTTTGTTTTCTCTTTATTAAGTACTTTACTCCTGCCCCTCTTAGAATTCACCATATTCATGACTAAAATTTTAGGTTAAATTGTACCTAACAACAGTCTTTATTTTAGGATGGCTTGAAAACCTGGCCTTCTATATATCATAAACAAGGAAGGGTAGGATTACTATAAATTGTCTGTAAAAAAAATACAAATTGCCAAGATAAAAACACCCACTGGTCTGCCAGTCTCAAGTTTCCTGTTTTGACATACTATACGCAGTAATTTCGTATCCACAATCTCTTATTAGAAAATGAATGTGCTATTTTTCTGAATGCTGCAATTACAATAATTGAATTTAAAATGGGGATTGAGTTTCTCTATTTGGAGGAAAAGAATAATTGTGTATTTCTGATTAAAATCAAGGGGACTGAATAGAGGTTGTACAAATTCCAGCTCCAGTCTCCCGGAGTGACTCCTCGTCAGGCCAGAGAAAAGAACCCTTCAAACACAGAGAAATGGACCTGTGCCTCAGCAGCAGGCACTGTCTTTGGCCTCATTTGCTTTGTCTCCTGGCCTTCGGTCACAACACCCTGTGACGGAGGCAATTGGAACACCACGGCACTGTTACATGTTAAACGGCAGCCATACTAAACTTCCCTACTGTGTCAAAAATGAAGAGTTAAAATGCAAGGAAAACAAACATCTCTTTGTGTTGAAAAAGCCTGTCCCCTTGTAGACTGCCAACATTCTGGCACAGTTTTTATTTCTCCAGTGTTGAGCCTCTCCTCTGGATGGGGAAATGCAATAGCAGAGAATGGGGTGGTAGGAGAAGAACCAATGCTGTTTCCTAAAGGGCTAAGCTTCTTTTGTTTTACCAAAGCAGTATGAAAAGCCACCTCTTAAGGTTCAGATGTAGAAAAAGAGATGGAGAAAGAGGGCTATCTTGACTTTTTTTTTGTCTTACAATTTTATTTTTGATGGTACCATTCAGTCTTCTGAAAACCCATTTACCCCAATGTGAAGATAGAATTGAGTCTCACAAGTCCTCCAAAATGTTCCTTAAAATTTTCCCAGCACAAAGTGACCTTTATACTGATCACTATTTTTAGTGGCTTTGTTGAAAAGTACATGACCTGGATAAATTGCCCATATTTAAAGGGCACTATTTATTTATTTTTAAAAATATTTTATTTATTTACTTTTAGAAAGAAGGGATGGGAAGGAAAAAGAGTGGGAGAGAAACATTAATGTGTGGTTACCTCTCATGTGTCCCCCACTGGGGACCTGGCCTGCAACCCAGATACATGCCCTGACTGGGAATTGAACCGGTGACCCTTTGCTTCACAGGCCTATGCTCAATCCACTGAGCTACACCAGCCAGGTAACGGGCACTATTTAATCCATTTTCACATATGTATCCACCTATGAAGCCATCACCACAATCAAGGTGGAGGTACACACACCCATTGCCCCCAAGTTTCCTGGTTTCCCTGTTATAGCCCCCGCTCTTCTCCCTGCCCATACCACCTGTGCACTCCCCAAATGACTGATGTTTCTGTCACTATAGACTAGTCTGTATATTTTCTACAGTTTTATATAAATGCAGTCATACAGTGTGTACTCTTTCTGTCTGGTTTCTATCATTTACTGCTTACTGTTTGGACACCTAATGAAATGGGAGCCTCCGAGCTGCAAAGCGCAAGGCAGCCCTCTGAGGCTGCTGAGGCCAGGGTTTACAGTCATCCCCCAGGAACAGGACCGATTACTCGGTCTTACTTTATTTTTGGCTTTATTATGTACTTCAGTAATCAATAAACACTTCTGTGGCAGAGGGTTTATTTTACCCCATAAATCCAAGCAGTAGAGAATGATATTAAGACATCAGTATGGATGGGCTCTGCTGCTCTGTAACACTAAGAGGAGAACGAGAGCCACAGATTTAAATCTAAGAAGGTTACAGAGCAGTCACAGCTCCTGGCTGGATGGCAGGGATCGTAAAAGACTCAGGCAAGATCTACAGCAATGCACTGTGAACCAATGGGGCTCTCTGAGCAGAAACCCAAACTGAACAAGCAGGCCAGTTGGGAAAGAATTATAAGCACTGGCTTGAGTGGAATGTAAAGGGACCCTCTCAAAAAATCCAAAATATTTCTTCACAAATGAAGAGGTAGAGAACAAATGCTGACTGTGGGCTGACTGTGCAGAAAGCCATGCTCTACCTTGGGAAGGGCTTACTTGGGAGTCGCCTGGCAGTCCCAGGAGGCTCTTAACTCTGTCCCCTGTGACCCCTGCCCCAGGGCTCCGTGGGACAACCACAGACACATCTCTCCTCTAGCCAGCCCAGGGGACGCATCCTTCCTTTCAAGAGCAGAGAGGTCAATTCACAGAAGAGGAACTACAAATGGCCAATATGCACATAGAAAAAAGTTCAAATTCACTAATAATTGAAGAAATGAACATTTAAAAGAGCTGTGTTTCTTTTTCATCTATAAAATAAGGAAGGGAATGTAAATGCTGATGCTGACACACCATGTTGGCAAGGTCATGGTGAGGCAGACCATCACCTACTTCCGAAGGAAGGTCAGTTTTCTATCCGCATAACAATTCTGCAGGGTGTATCATATATATATATATATATATATATATATATATATATATATATATATATCCTATACATACACACACACACACATATATATATATAAAAGAGTGAGCAAAAATGTGTAGAATTTGTTTACAAATTTCATCATGCCATTTGGAAACAACCCAATAAGGTACTTACATTCCTGTTTTCAACTTTACAGCACCTCCCCCCCTCCTCCCCACCCCAATGTGTACATTTTAGCATTCCAATTTTGCAGGGAGACAGAGAGGATTAAAGATATTAAGCAACCGGTCAGGAGTCAGACATCTGTAAGAAGCTCCAGTCATTGGAACCCAGGTATTTCTAAATTTCCAGATGAACTGAGTACACAGATTTGAATATAAATTTCCTCACACATTAGGGAACAGATCAATGTGCCAGTGTGGTGTTCACACACAAAAATAATGTTCCAAAGAAATTTTATAAAAAGGAAAAAATTATCACAGTCACAGGGAAGCTAAAATAAAAATCCTGTAAGTGATCTTGGTGAGTTACATATCCTCTGTTAGGTTCAATTTCTTTTTTATCAATAAAATAGGGATAATTTATCCATCTCTTAAGGTAGAGGTAAAGAAATAATCCATGAAAAGTCCTTCTTCTGTTGTTACTACTGCAAATAAGAAAAGCAAGATATATTTAGTTATATATACAATACACACCCAGGAAGAAAAAAATACTAGGAAAAATGCACCAAATGTTAACTGCCTATGTTTGTGTGATTGAAACTTTAAGTTATTTGTATTTTCATCTTTAAACTTCTGGTAATTTTTTTATCTTTTTAATGATCATGTTATTTTTTTAGTTAGAGGAAAATAAGGATATACACACACACATAGAGACATATGCCACCCATGTGATAAAGTCCATGAGGTTCTGATGGACACTGGTCTCCAGAGGTCATAAGATGGCAAAGAATAATCTCTTTGTTTTTCACAGCAAAAGATTTCTTGTTCAGAGGCTTGCCCTGGGTAAGGCTCTCTCTGGTGCAGCACGTCTAGGCTGCACACACCTGCAACTCATGGTGTGTTTAGACTTGGGTTCTTAATGGTGCTGCAAGGGTGAGTTGCTCTACCTTGAAGTGGCTTTGTTTTCTCATCCATAAAATGGGAATAATAACTTGTAACTCTTAGGTTTGTGTAAGAATTAAAAGAGATATTGCATGCATTTAAGGCATTTAACATAGTGCTAGGAAATAGTAAATGTCCAATAAATGCTGGTCGTCGTCCTCGTCATCATCATCATCATCATTGCTGTCATTTTAGTTGTCCCTTTTGTCCCAGGGTGGGAGATGATTGTGGTGCTTGGAAGGTCATCCACCAAGTGTGGGTCACAGACCCCAATCAACACAAGCACCCCCCTTCAACTCTCCTGTACAATCCAAACTCAGAAAGGCCCAAATGATCCTCAGCTTCCAAGGAGACTGCTTCCTTCACAGATGGTGCCTTGGGAGGAGAAGGGGTGGCCAAACAGCAGTGGTGATAGCTGGGTGTTTTTGCTGCTGGGTGGGCGAGCAGGAGCATGGGCACATGGTCCTTTAGACATCACAGCTTGTCTGCTATGTGCTTCCAGATAGGAGAAAAGCAGATGGTCATGAGAAGGGGCCCCGGGCTCAAAGGTTTCCATGGGATCAATGGAATAGAAGAGGAAACCTCCAACCTGCCACACTGCCCCAGGCTGAAAACTCTCCTCCTTCCCAGTTCAGAGAAAGCAAGCAGAAGGCAGCTCACGCCTGTCTCCCTTTTGGAGAAACAGCTATTTCCAAAGCTTCTGAACCACACTCCACTGTGTCTTGGAAAAGGAACATGTAAGTAACGGTTTGCAAGCTGCCAAGAGCGTGGGTTTCACAGCGCACATTGCAAAGCTCATGCCTGTCACCACAAGACGACAAGTGTGCTCTCCATGTCTCTCTCTCCCCTTCTAGATCTTAAAGGGTTACGCCTGGAAATTGCCTCGCTGTGCTTCTGGGACAGTATGAAGGATGACTGCCATTGCCACGGTCAGCTATGACAGCGCCAATTTGATGTGCTGCCATCAAGGGCCTTCTAAGAGCTGAGCGCCCTGATGGTTTTGTGATGCGAATAGTCACATTGCAAAATGGTTTTCCTCTCCCGCTGCCTCTGCCTCCATCTGCTGCTGGGCTAAAGGCACAGCCGGCTGCCTGCCTGTCACAGCATGTATTAAAATTAGCTGGGGAGGAGGCACTCAGTTGTGCTAATTACATTTTAATCATTGGAAATGTGTTGGCAAATCAAGCCTTGATTGCCATCTCGGAGTCTGTCTCCTCCAGCAGAGTGAAGGGGCTGTCTGCATTAGGCAGGGCCTGCTGGGCCTTCTCCTTTCACAGAAGATAGACTGGGGACCCTGCTGGCCCACCACTGAGACCGCTTTGGCACATTATTAAAAAGCCACAAGGCTTGTTTCAAATCATCCCTGTGTGAGACCCGCTCATTCTCACTTCCCTGGGCATTCCAGCAACTTGGTACTTTTAACTATAGCTTTAGTGGGCTGCTGTACCTTCCAGGCTCAAAGTCTGTGTGTGAGATGGAGGGGGGTCAGGGGCTCAGGATGCTGCAATCATGTCTTCCTAGCACCTGGGACTCAAGAAGAAGCCTGCTGACATAAGGCACCATCCCTGCAGAGGAGACCATACCGCAGCAGGCGCTGTGTTGGTGGGGCTTTTGTTGCAGCTGGGAGGTTGCAGGAGAAAGAATATCTTTTGTGGGTCCTTGTGGGCTGCTGGACGGGTAGCTGGGGATGAAGATCATCATTTCTCCTGGAGTTATGGGGCTAGTAAATTAGGTCTGCGTTCCAAGAGGCAAAAAAATCTAAAGACAGTCTCTTTTCAAGCAAACAATGTCTGTTTCTGCTTTCAGTTTCCATGAGCCAAAGGAAGGGAGAAAACAGCTTACTTGGACAAGACCCCTTCAAATGAGCCCACTTGGAGCAAGCTGCTTGTTCTTGTTCACCAAAATGGGCTGAGTACGCAGTCACTCCATCAGAAATGCTGTTAGGGACGGCCTGTTTTCTGGAGGCCAGTTTGTTGTACACAGAACAAAGGAAGGAAGGCCAAGAAATATAAAATATGGAAGACGTGTACTTCCAAAACATGGCAGGTTGTTGTCATGCTGTTGAAGGCACCGGTTATAAAATGAGATTATACATAATCAGGCTGGACAACAACTGATCTTTTAAGTACACATATCTTCCTTTCTACAAATTTGCTCCCATAGCATAAATTATGCATTACATTACTGTGTATGAAAGAAAACATGAGTAAGAAAAAAAAGGTAGTACCTCCATGACAGCACACACTAACAACCTACAATAACATATGAGGGAACGAACCGGGGGGAAAACGTGTGCAGGCCCACTCTGATGATGGAGCCATTCCTGAATGAAAAGGGCTTTCTGTAACACAGAGACAGAGTCTCAGGGAGAGAGGATTTCAAGTCAAGCTGCAGGGATGTCTGCAGATAGCAGGGAGAACTCGTGGGCAATCCCCTGGTTGGTTGTTGTGCGTATTGTTGTGTGTGCCTGTTCAAAAACTCCCGGAGCCTTAAGACTAGTTTGGTCCATCCCACACAGAGCTATAGGGTTGAGTCACTCTCTCTGTAACTTTTACACAGCCTTAATATGGACCTCTCTCCACTCAAACAGGAGAGAGAGAGGTGACAAAGAGAATTTTGGGTTGCTGTGAGCTTAGGACAGTCTACCAAGTCAAGGCTTCCTTGGAGAGCAAGTTGGTAGACAAACACTATAGACAAGCAGACCATAAACAGTGGATAAACCAAAATATTTTCTTTTGTCAGCAGGATAAAGTTATTTAAAATGGTATTAGGCAGTTTCTCCTATTTCAGTCAATGACTTCAGATGGTCTAGGTTATCTCATAGGAAAAAAGCAAATCTTAAGAAGTCCATTAATATCGCCACCAAACATTTCAATGCTGCTTCAAACTATGCAGGACACTTGCATATATATCACATCATCCTGTGCTCAAGACTATGCTGTTGGCAAGCAGGAGTATTTTACAGCTGAGACAACTACACATTCAGAAAGGGGGCGTGACCGGGCAAGGCTCCACAGCTAGTGGTGGCAGGAGCAGGACCCGAGTCTATGCCGCCCTTCGGGTTCACTTTGTAATGAAGGCATCATCAGGTCATAGGACAGAGCTATAAAGGCCAGAGAAAAGGCTAAGAGGAGGCCTGAGCTGGTGCTCTTTGAGGGCTGGCAGTTTAGGTGAACAGCCCTTTCTCTACAGGCATGCATGAGGTCCCTGAGGAAAAACTTATTCTGCACTTACATGACAGCTATGACATGACAACAAAAATAACAATACAGTCCCAAACTGTGAGCTCTTTGCTCCCAGAGTGAAATGCTCATCACTTTAGACCCACTGCATTGGGAGACTTGGTAGCATCCACTGCAGACTCTAAAGAAATCAGGTGAGAAAACTGGTGAACTAAGGGCTACCTAAAACCAAGTTTTCCCCCAGGTATCTGTTGGGACTAAGATACCCTTCCTTCCTCCTAAAAGCATTCTCCATTCAGTTTACGTCTGAAAATGGCAATGAGACCCTGGTCAGTAACAGGACTTTGCGTTGTGTGTCAGAAAATGCCTTCCTTCCACGTCATAGTCTCCCTCTCCAGGGCAGTAAGCAGAGTTCTCTCTCACCTCTAAGATTTGCATAATTGCTTCCCCCACTGAGAAGCCTCCCCTCTGACATTACATTCTGGAAGCTTGTCAGATGAATGAAGGCTTAATAGGTCTGACATCCAGTTTGTGACCAAGCTACAAATGCCTCTTGCCTCCCACTTTTCAGGGACACAGGGCTGACTGGTTATACATGGTCCAATTATTCATGTGAAAACTCCAATTCTGTCAGGCCCGCTGCTGATTATCCATCAGAGAAAGTGGTCACTAATTTTATGCTCATCTTTACATGAGCTTTGCTGGTGATTTCATTAAAACACCTCTCCTCTTGGGAGGGCATAATAGGGGGGAAGGGTTTTCAGGAACCTGTATAAAGAACATATGGACAAAACCAAAGAGTGGTAGGGATCAAGGGTGGGAAGTGGGGATGGCTGGGGTGGGGGGAGTGGTGGGAGGGAAATGAAGACAACTGTACTTGAATGGCAATAAAAAAAAGGTAAAAAAAACCCCATCTCTCCTCATTCAGTCCTTTAAAAAGTATCACGAATAATTCACAGCCTCTGGACTCATTGCTACACAATGGGCCAGTGAACTTAGATATTGGGAGCATCTGGGAAATGAGCTAGAAGCCTATGGGTGCTGTCTATGCTAATCACTCTATGCTGTCTTATTTAAACTTTACTGTAAACCCATAAGGTAAATAATATTCACTTATTAGCAAAAAAATCAGAAAGGTTAATCAGCTCCTTTGGATTCAAATCCAGAGAATATGATGAAAGACTCAATGTTCTTTTAAAAAGAAAACACCACTCTATAAGAAAAAATTGTTTAAATAGAAATTATGCACTATAAATAATTATATACCAACAAATTAGATAACTTAGAAAAAATGGATAAATTCCTAGAAACCTAAAACCTACCAAGACTGAATCATAAAGTAATAGAAAATCTGAATAGACCAATAAATAGTAAGAAGATTGAATCAATAATCAAAAATCTCCCAATAAATAAAAACTCAGGATCATATTGCTTCACTGGTGAATTTTATAAACATTTAAAGAAGAACTAGTAATAAACCCTCTCAAAACTTCCCAAAATCAAAGAGAAGGGAACACTTCATAACTCATTTTACGAGGCCAGCATTACCCCGATCTGAAGCCTAACATGGACACTCTAAGGAAAGGAGATCACAAACCAATATCCTTGATGAGCACAGATGACAAAGTCCTCAATAAAATACCAGCAAACCAAATTCAACAGCATAGTAAAAGGATCATACTCCATGATCAAGTGGAATTTATCCCAGGAATGCAAGGATGGTTCAATAGAAGCAAATCAATAAATGAGATACTCTACATCAATAGAATGAAAGGTAAATTATGTGATATTCTCAATATGCAGAAAACACATTTGACAATATCCTTTCATGATAAAAACTCAATGCATTGATATGAAAACACAATAAAGGCCATATATGACAGCCCACATTATACTCCATGGTGAAAAGTTTACAAAGTTTTTCTTCTAAAATCAGGAATGAGATGCAATGTCCACTCTCACTACTCCTTTTGACCTAGTACTAGAAGTCCCAGGCAGAGCAACCAGGTAAAAAAAAAGGCATCTAAATTTGAAAGGAAGAAGTAAGTAAAATTATGTGTTTGCAGATAATATGACCTGATACATAGAAAACCCTAAATATTCCACTAAAAAACTGTTGCAACTAAGAAATGAATTCAATAAAGTTGCAGGATAAAAAGATCAATTGGTGTTTCCCACTTCAATGTTTCTCTTGCTCCCTCTTTTCTCTTCCTCTCTCTCTTACACACCCTTCTTCTCTCTAAGAGCAATGAAAACAAGTGTCTTTGGGTGAGGATTAAAAAATAATTTAAAAAAGGTGCTCAATATCACTAATCACCAAGGAAATACAACCAAAATCACAATGATACCATAGCTCTCAGAATGGTGACTATAAAAAGACAAGAGATAACAGTGCTGGGGACGACATGGAGAAAAGGGAACACTTAGGCACTGTTGGTGGGAATGTGAACTGGAACAGCCACTGCCAGAAACAGTATGGAGGTTCCTCAAAGCTTATGATGAAAACTGACATGATATAGTCATCTCACTCCTGGGTGTATGTCTGAAGAAAATAAAATCAGTATCTCAAAGAGATAATCTACACTTCCATGTTCATTTTTAGCATTATTCACAAAACCCAAGAGAGACAAATGACCTAAATGTATTTAAAATAATGAATAAAGAAAATATAATATATATGTAAATATTATCCCACCATGAAAAAAAGAAAATCCTGCCACTTGTGACAGCATGGATGAACTTGGAGAGCATTATGCTGAGTGAAGTAAGTCATACAGAGAAAGATAAATAGTGTATAATTATCCATTATATTTGGGATAGAAAAGAAAAAAATGCTCATTTCATAGAAACAGAGAAGAGAATATTAGTTGCCAGGAGTTGGGATGGAGGATTAAAAATGTGAGAGATGTAGGTCAAAGGGTGCACACTTTCAATTGTAGGGAGAATTCTGAGAATCCAATGAACAGCATGGTGACTATAGTTAACAATACCGTGTGGTATTATATTCTTGAAAGTTGCTGGGGGTAGATCTGACGCATTCCCTCCCCAACCCTCCACCCAGCACCACACACACGCACACACACACACAGAGTTAACTAACTATGTAAGGTAATGGTTTGTTAATTACCTTGACATCTTGATCTGGGTAATCATTCCACAATAGATATACATATCAAATCTTCAAATTGTACACTTCATACACACACACAAATATATTTGTCAAGTACTCCTCCATGTTGAGAATATTTTAAAAAATTATAATGGGTAACACTAAAGATGAATGGAGCAGAGGCATGAAGAAGATAAGAAAACACTGCAGGTTTATATCAAAGACACTTGCTCTTACATCATGTCTCATGATTATCCTTTATAGCACATTATGTTTCCTGCAGTAAACCCAAGTTCTTTGTGAAAATGGAGAGCAGAAAACATAATCTCCCTTTGTTGTCTTTTCTGACTTCCCATACATGTTTTCATATAGTTGCTGGCTCCCCAAGACTTTTCACAAAGGTCTCTTTATGGACTGGCTTGCTCCACAGCCATCTCTGGCTCTAATCTGTACCTTGTTTATCTCTGTGCTTCAGCCATCGTTTACCAAATACCTCCTCCGTTTTAGGATAGAGAAAAGACTAAGACACTGCTGTTAACCTGCCTAGAATAATTTATTCTAGAATTCTGTACTGGTGAGATGGTTTCAGGTATCTGGAACATTCACAACTCATGTAAATGTGCAAGGCTGTTGGAATATGAGCAAAGATTTGATCTTCAGTTGTGCCTGAAGATCTGCTGGGAATGGGACTCCTTGGCCGTGGCCACCAATGAAGGCTGAGGAACCTGTAGGCAAGCTTCTCCTGAGCTCCCCATTACTGACAGCAATGCCAGAGGAGGCAGGGGTATGGTTTGGAGAGAAATTATGTTATTTTTAATAATTACACATAAAAGCTGTACCTACACAGTAGTCAAGATGCAAAGAAAACATCTGGTGAGCTGCCAGAATGGTTTCAAACACCTACTGTTTAATAGCATAAAAATCCTGTAAAGGGGCTCACTTTTCAATGGTCCCATCCTTAACAAGTCATGTCGACCAAAAACTCTTGGTCAGGTTAACCAGCTCCATTACTCTGACAAGTGCTATTTTATAGGTGTGCCTTAGATTCCTTGCTCACAAGGACACTTAAAGAGGACTGACTTGCTCTGGCTGGCTAACTCAGTTGGTTAGGGCATCATCCTTATACAATAAAGTCATGGGTTTGATCCCTGGTTAGGGCACATACAAGAATCAACCAAAGAATGCAAAAATGAGTAAAATAACAACTCTTTCCAATAATAAATAAAACAAGAAGGAAATAATTTACTTATTAACAAAGGGATTTCAGACCTATAGTTAACCTGGTCTCATGTTATATATTACATTAACCCAGGCATCCTTTACTTTCCACAGCTGGAATTTCCTGGAACCTAAAAATAAGAACACGGGCTATTAGAACTTCTCGTCTACTCCCAGACACTCTGGTATGTTTCCAGGGGACAGTTTGTGGAAGGCCCAAACTGTCTTCTTGGCTATAAACATCAAAGGAAGGAGACTAATCTCCTGAATCCATAACCGTGGCAGTGCTGGCTGTTTTCTATTCTGTGTTGCCCAGCCCCGCGGCATTCACGCACCAGTGCAGCGCTTGCCGCATTGCATGCAGCTACCTGTTCCTACAGTCTGCACTCCCCTGTGGACTGTGAGGACTACCAGGTTCCCAATGACTATTTATTGCCAAGCACTACTGTCAACTTCTGATATTATGAAAATATTTCTGACTCTAATTATTATAGTTACTTGCTATATTATTTTTGATATGATTTGTACAAGTTGACTATGTCATATTAAAAATCCCCTCATTAGTCTGGCCTGTTTCTCAGTGTGTCCAGCCAGTTTTCACATTCCAGTGTTGCAGGAACTGCCAAGCAGTGTGTGTTTACCAGGCTCTGCCCTTTTACTACCTACACGAATGCTGTCTTTTTGCCATTTTTCTAGGTGCTTGTTTCCAGACTAAAAATTCACATTTGATAGTAACCCCCCTGGATCATTTTAGTTATTTTTCTTGAGACTTGCTCTGTTAGAATTTGCTTGAAGTTTGATAGTAATTTGTGCACAGGATGTACTCAACAATGACAAAGTTTGGCCTGCTACTTCAAAATTTTGAGAGGCCGTGGGCATACACTGTGCATCAATGTTCTCTTGTAGGTACACAGTTTCTTTCTTCCTTTCTAAACAGAACCCCATTTTGTTCAGGGTATCAATATGTTTACTTAAAAAAATAATTGACATCCTTAGCTCCTCTGCATGTAGGAGTGGTCATTTGATATAGTTCTGACCAATGATGACTATAATTAAAAGCATCTGAAGAGAGCATCCCTTCCTAAATAAAAAGTGGAAGCCTAGGACAGAGCCTTTGTTCTTCCCAGATTCAGGATGTCAGACATCCTGACAGTGAGGCAGCACCACGGAGACTGCATTCTCTGTGGGGAGGGTGAAAGGGCAGGAACGTGGAGGCGTGTGGATTCCCGCTGGCATCTGTGAGCTGCAGCCTGGCCCCAGGCCTCTTTCACAGAAGAAAACCAGCCGGCACACTGTTACTTTCACCCAAAAGCAGTCCCAACTGAAAACAAGATGATCAGTAAAAAAATTTTTTTCAAATATACATAAAACCAATTTCTATGGTTCCCTAAAACAAACTTGTAAGAATCAAGGACAAGAGGTAAAACCTTCACCCACATCCCAGCCAAGAGGAAAATAATTGCTCCATACTGCTTGTAACTTTCTACTGTGGATCCGCCTCTCTTCAAATGCATCCACCTCTTCCCACTGCAAACACTGTTGGGGTGCACAAGTCGGACAGAAGGTCCCTGTGCTGCTTGCAGTGGAGTTTGATTTCCCAGTTGGACCAGCTTTAGAACTTCCTTTAAAATTAAATGGCTAATTTATGAAAGGCATACTGAATGGAGGGTCTACCAAAGGTCCTAAGCCTCTTCTGCAACTAGTAGGACATACCCATCAGTGTGTTCATTAGTATAATGTGTAAAAAATAACACATGTCTCAGCTTTAGAAACCTTAGTATATCTTATTAGCATCGAATCAAAGGCTAAGGCTGTTCTGACTCTACAGTGGTGTTTTTCTGAAATTAGCCCTTACTCTCCCATTAAACACTGATCAAGACGAAATGGCTTCTTCTGCAAGTGGTGACCACTCCTCCCCAGAGCGACAACACTCTGTGCGTCTGCGGAAAACACTGTGGGGTTACTCAGTTACCCACATGTGCAGTCCCCCCGCACACACACCAGAGGAAAAATCTTGGAAATTATTCTCCTTACACATGTCCATGAAGTAACACTTATTTCTTTAAACTGATAATCTATATTATTATCCATGCCCGCACATGTAATGACCAGGTATAATTCATTTTCACACTTATGGGTTACTGTACATATATAAATACAGATGTAACCATATGCCAAGTGATAATAGACAAGTACATATATCAAGTACACATAATACTGCTGGTTTGCACATGTGCGCACCAACATACTACACATACCAAATGCTCGATCTTCCTGTAGACTTATACCAAGGGTGTACCTGCAGAGTGATACACTACTATACTTAGGGATAATATCTTTTTCAGAGATGAGAGTATACGTGTAGACACCACACACACAATAAATCCAGACTACAACCATTTTCTTTGGTACCTCTGTCACAATCCAAAGTAGTGCCATAAGGTGGTTAGAACATTAGCCAAGTTGAGACCTTCAGGGCTAAGCACACCACTGTTTTCAAATCTGTTCTTTTGTGTGATGTGCCAGTTGAAATTACTTCTACAGCATGGTCAGAACCAACCTGGATGGATTTATAATGCCTCTCACAGCTAAAGGCATATTTTAGAGTCATCTAGAGACATCAGATAATTCTCTTTAGGTTGCAGGATTGCTAATTCTCGTGCTTGCCATTAAGGTTGTGAGGGCATGTGTCTAAATAGGAAGGCTGCAGAGCAGGAAGCATACCTGATGTGACCTACGCAGTGCGCAGAGGATGCTCACAGCAAGGTGTGTGGAAGAGCTTCCTGTCTCAACAATACGTGGCTCCCAACTAGCTTCTCTCCTTGATCCCTGGATGTAATAGTACCTGAAGAGTTTCACTCATTACCTAAGGCAAGCAGCTTCCTGCCGACTGGGGAGGGGAGCAAGTAATTTACAGCTTTACTCTGTTGGCAAAACTGTGATGATTATCAATGATTGTGCCCTGAGCCCCCAGAATGCACCAGGAGCTATAAACACTAGATGGGTGAGAACAGCTACTGTTTTCAAGGGGTTAAGTGGGTCCTTTTCTGTTCCCCCTGCCCTGATTAGACCTTCCCATCTTCCTCCATTCTCTATTCGTTTGACCTTGCTCATAGTTTGCCTTCTTACAGGGAAAACAAAGCAATGGCATTCACTCTCCACCACTCTTGAAAGTCCCCACTGTGGTTTTGCTTAATAGTTTTGCTCTAATCTTCTCCTTGTGCTTGCACTGAGCCCACCCTGTGAATCATTTCTTTAGCTGGCACTTTGGTCACCTCCATATCTGCCCCTTCCTTTCTATGCTATGAATCTGAAAGGTGAAGGGATTTTTTAAGTGCTGTTTTGTTTTCCAGACACTATATTCTTTATATTTTAAAATTTTAAGGAATCTTTATAGGAAAAAAATTCCACAGAATACTGATAAACGATCACATAAAAAACATATTGGCATGCAGGCACATATACAATAAAGTATAGACTTAGAATTTCAGTACAGGGCCTGGCTTTTATTTGGGGGTGATGCTGAGATCTTTATTTTTTTAAGGATCCATATCCCCCCACCTGTCCTTGTTATGCTATTTATAAAAAGAACCTAACAGGAATGAAGCGTTCTACTGGCCAGAAAGTAGTAGGGTATGAAATCACTGCAAAGATAGCTTCAAAAAGGAACTTGGGAAAGCTCAGGTGGGTAGAACTGTAATTAACCAGGGAATTAACATGAGTTCTTCCACACTGCATGTCCTTTAAGGGGACAGGAAGAAGTACCCTTTCTGATTAATACTCTAAAATCCTCAAATGCTGACTAAATGCTGGCTCAATTTGGTCCCAAACCTACTTGTACCTTGTATTAGCTCCTCAGCAGCTATTGACTGGGTCTGGCTCACAGTGTCAGCTTTGGTCCACGTAAGCTCTTAGGAGCTATGTGTTACGAGCTATAACAGAGTTTCATCACTGTCTGGATTTCCCATAACTTACTGATATTTGGCCAGCTCAATTTTTGGCATATGCATAAAGTCCTTGATGTCCATAAGGAGAATGACAAGTTAACAAATCAGTAGCTTTTGGGTACTTATGGAAATGTTGAGAACAAGCCAGCTGCTTCCTCTATTGGAGGTGATGCATGGTTAATTTATTTATTTTAGCATACAGTACACAGATGCGGCTGGGTTGTTAATTTTGCTTTGCTACCAAGAGTTACAAGGTATCAGCTATCGGCTGATTTATTTGAAATCCTCCCTGGAACACATCAGAATTTTAATTGTTTCCTGAATTTCTGCAAGAGAAGAAGAATTGATGTCACTGGAAAATGCCCTGGGTCCCTCCTGACTGCAACTAACTCCCAGTGACTGATTGCCAATTGATACAGATGAGGCCTGGGAGGTGGTGCACATAGATACAGCCACGTGAGCCGGGCAGCCCAGTAATGACTAACAGAGAGGATGGGGGAGACCAAAGATTTCTTTCCAGCAACTCATCAAGAACGCTGCTCTTCTCAACAGATGTAACCGTCAGGGCCCCACGTAGATGCTGGCAGAAACAGATGGTGCTTCGGGGCAGCTCTGTTCCCCGCTCCCCGGGTCGGGCTCTGCAAGACGGAAAAAGGGCTTGTGTGTGCAGTGTGCAGGGGGGTGGGACGGGGCTGTGTTTTCCAGCAGCAGGTAAAATCCATTTGTCACACCAGCTCCAACCGGGTTTTCAGCACAGAAGTTAATATCTGAAACCAATGAGGCATTCTGCCCCACCGCTGCAGGGCAGCAGGGGAAGCCTCTCACTAACTGCATCCTCCGAGAGGAGGAAGAGCAGGAGCAAGGAAGGGGGTGGTGGGCCAGAGACGCAAAGGGAGACTGGGCAAGGGAGGGAGACAGATGAACACACAGGCCAGGCTTGTGGTGGCCTTGAGGGCTTTGCTTTTTTGCATTACTTGGAAAACAAGAGGGCAGGTGGAGAAGGGTGGATGGAAAACAGGAAAGGAGTGGTTTCTCTTAAATATCTTCGGGGAAAATGGCCACCGCCACCACCGCCATCACCATCACCACCGAAATCATCACCCCACCCCCAAAATGAGCTCTAGGAGAAAAACAAGTGTTTTCTGTTCTCCACAGGGTCTTAGCAATCTCATGAAGGCGGCCTCTACATATTCACTGCGTCTGAAATACGGACACACGCAACAGCAATAAATCCCCATTGCCTCCAACTCTGAGCGCTGCCAGGGAGCGTGGCACAGAGAGGATTTTTATGAGCAGGCCTTCAGCTGCCAGGATCCACCTTCATAAAGAAGAGATTTTAGTCCATTCTGTCTATTTATTTTGTGTAGAGAAATCAAGGGCAATAAACCATGAAGAAATTCACTCTACCTTATTCCATTTCACACTTTTGTCAACCACGCTTTATCGAGTATCTGAATGAATTTTTAATATCATGCCACGAAATGCTTTGGTCTTCTATCATATGCTGGGACTCTATCAATCTGATAACACTTGGGAGTTCTGAGAGATACTCAGCACTGAAGAAAACAGCTCTAAAATTTAGTCATTCTGATGGAATATAAAAGCTTATATCAGTGACAGGTTGACAGAAAAAGCTGTTTTCCTTTCCATTTCACAGACTTCCACGTATGAGCGCCATGAAACATGTCAGGACTTTCTCTGAGTCTATGAAGACGGAGATGGCATCTGCTCCCAGTGGGGAGCCCTTCTAACCAGTAATACTATAAAATTTCATGATTCTGAATTCTGACTGACATTCAAAAGGGCAGGGAGGAGGTGTTTACTATATTTTATAGAACAACATCAATTGCTTGTCTTAGCACATAAATACAGTTCTACAGTATACAATGCCACCTCAAGCATCTTCCCTCTCTCTCTTGCAAAAAGGATCTGCAATCCACTTGTGTTAACCAAAGAGGTTTCTAATTTCCTGCTGTGGATAGGAGGGGGCTTATATTTGCATCTTCCCTGAACTACACATATTTCTTGACTCCTGGCGGAAGCTGTGGCTCAAAGGGAGAGGGTTTCCATTGGTGCCAAGCACAACCTATAGATTTTACATAGTAGCAGAACCACTGCCCCGGTTCCTAACTGGGCTGCTGCCCTCAAATTCCTATCAGATTTGGGGGGGAAGCAGCATTGAGAGAAAATGTTTATGAGACTCATTTCAGGAGTTTGGTTACGGCGGTGTTTCCTCTCCCACCCCTACTGCTTTAAGAAGAAAAGATGACGAACTGCATTGCCTTCCGCTACCTCGACAGGACAAGGAGGCAACACACCACTGTTGGTAAATGCGTCAGAGGCTAACAGGGCCTCCTATTCCTCTGCGTGTGGCCAGAGCTCTGCACCGAGGCATCTCCAGACAAAAAGGAAGTAGGCGACACAGTCACATCATTCCAAGTGTTCACACAATCCTGCTTTCTATGCCTGAATCACACACTTAACAGAATGCTTAAACAGCTGGAAGTGGCCCTGAATTGAAAAGGCTACCTAACATCCTCCTGGGTTCACTGATACTAATTTCCCCTAAAAATTCCTCCTGAATGGCAGAGCTGGAGTAGACTAAGGAGCCTTAGGAACGAAAACCAACTGAGTATTTCATAGGAAAATGTGAGCACCCCCATCACCTGGAGGCCAGAGGGATGAGGCAGGGATACAGGCCAGGTGATGGGGGAGTCAGGGGATGCAGGAAACTGGAGGACAAGCCAGCAGTCTCCACTGTCAGTGTTCTGTGAGGAAGAAAGAAAAGATGCAAAAGAAAGCTGAGTCCCTGGTGCATTAAAAAAAAAACCTTTTTACATATCCCAACAGGGACAACAGAAGCCCCAAAAAGGGCCAAGAAAGCTCTTGGGAGTTAAAAAAAAACATCTTATTATTACAATAGTTGTGGTCCTTAAGACTTCAATGCTAGACTGTAAAGTATCACTCATGGATGGGGGTGTGGCTTTTTAAATGTCTATTTATACAAGAGAAAACTAAGACTCAGAGAGCACAAGTGGTCTCTCTGCGGGTAATACAGCTATTGAGTGGGGGAAGCCAGGGCTTCCACTTAGGCTCTTCATTCCTTCTTAAACATGACCCCAAAGGGTTCACTGCCCTTCACCCACAAAGGGTGAGGGTAGAGTGACACATGATGGGGTTTACAGCTGGGGCTAGAAGGTGTTATAAAACAAGAGAAAAACAGGCTGGGGAAAGGAAGACCCCAGAAAGGAGAGATGGAGGGAGGGAGGATTTCACACGGAGATTAATGAGAAGCTATGAAGAAGACATTCAAATTCTCTTTTTCTGAAAAACTACAACTGCTATGCATGCCACCAAGTTTTCTGGACTTATTTCTCCTTCTTGTTTTTGAAGTTGGATGGGAATATTTTCAAGCTTTTCTCCAAACCAGTAATCTGATCTGTGATCTCCTTCTGAAACCTCTCTCTAAACACAAAGGTTGAACCAAAAGGTCTGCAGCATCTACACAAACTTAAGAAGACCCAAACTGTCTAGCACACACACAGAACTGTCATGAATTTTCTATCAAAACATTCTGCCAAGCCTCCTTTGTTTATTCCGTGTGACTCTGCTCAGTTTCTTCAGGAGAGAAGATCCCACAGGGGGCAGAGAGAAGCCTCCATCCTTTACCCTTCCTGAGTAATTCCCTTTGTTAAGGGAGTGAGAGGAGAAAGATTGATGGGAGCTGTGAAACCCCAGAGTGAAGTTGTTAGGGGCTATTTGACAGCTGAGGATGCTCATGGAAGGCAGATCTCTGGTGAGAGAAAGGTCCTGCTGTTCTTCAGTTTGCTTCAACATGGAATGCCAGGGGATGGTATCAGCAGCCTCCACTGGGAGCTGCAGTGGGACCCAAGGTGCAGGATGGGTGGGGGACCCTGGCCAAGTCACCTGCTGTAATTCCAAGTATTAATGCGGCTGATAGGGTACATCTTTGCCTAGGGTAGGGATAGCAAGAAACTGCCGGGTGTTCTTCCTGACACTGGAAATCTTCACATCCTGTTGTCTTTTATTCATTTGTGATCATATACGCTGCCCAAGGCCACATTCTGGCAATCCTGCAACTTCTGAGCAGATGGCACAATGAACGTTACCAGCAAATAAGGGGTTAGGGCACCCTTCCTGGAAAATTCTGGTGCCCAGGTCTACCCCAAAAGTCCCATTTGGCACATAAATACCTCGAAGAAGAGAATTTATTAACAGTACTATTTCAACCACACCAAAGCTCTGTCTAGCTGTAACATTTCTATGGGACAAAATAGTTAAAATCCAAACTAGAAATGATAACAGAAGAAGTATCTGCCTTCGGGTGCACCCAGAGGAGTACACGGGTTCTAGGACTGATGGCAGGGAAACCTGCTCATTATTCCGATAGCCACCAGAGAAAGGGGATGGACTACTGCCCGGCACTGTAATAGTCACATCCTATTTCATCCCCAAAACGACTCTCAGAGGGTAAATACAGCTATTTATATATCCTCCCTTTACAATTGAAACTGAAGTTCAGAAGGTCAAATAAATCACCTAAGGTCATGCGGTTAAGGAGTGAGATTACAGTATAGAGCCCAGGCCCATCTCTAAGTGAGGCTTCCAAGGTTGCTCCTACATGCACGCCTTTCTCTCACTGATTTAACAGCCCCCAACCAGAAGAGGGACCCCCCTGGAAAGTGTGCCGCACTCTACATATCGAAACACTAGGTTCAGTCTTCTTCCCCATATCCCAGCAGCTGTGGAATCCTGGAATCCCCTTCTTCATCACTCGATGCTTCCATTTCCCTACTCAGAAAACAAGATCTTCCCAGGCCACCCGAAGACGAAATGTAAAGTTTGACATCTGTAGGCCCTTGGAGTGTGATGCAGTGCCAGCCTCACAGAGCGCCTGAGACAGATGACCCCCTTGTACCTCGCAGCCAAGTCCTGCGGGGGTCAGGAGTGGCCAGCCTTCATGACATCCCCACGAAGAACCAGAGCTTCACAGTGCCATAAATAGCATCCCTTCATAATTTTCTACTTCCCAGGCTGATACAAATGTCCTTCCTCTCTATTGTTGTGCATTCAGTTTGTTTTCTTTTAGTTAAGATGTGCCAATTCCAGAGCACCTGGGGGTGCCGCCACACATAGCATCCTATTTTCACAGCATGAGATCACAAAATACAGGCAGAATGTCTGGAACTTTGAAGGGTAGCAAGGACCCCAAAGTACTATAATGATATAATATCTCATATTTGGCTGTGCTGGGCCAAAAATGTGTATAGAAGGGTTATGAGTTGATCAAAAACCTAAGGAGGATGATATAATAGTAAAAACCTGTCAGTCTCTTTGTCTGGCACATCAGCGCAAAGATACTGGATTTTGGAAAGAAAAATTTAAAATGTGTGTTTCTGTGCAGTACTGAGCCCTTTACATGAATGTATCACATACCCTGGGGAGGCCGGGCTGCTCCATGCAGTAAACCATGCTGAATGAGGTGACCGACAGGAGCCAGGGCTCTGCCCTCCCGATGGCAGGAGGTCTTTCCAGGCCTTTGTCTCACTCCTTGGCCTTGAGCTCTCCTCCCACCTCTGCAATCAGCTCTCCCTTGACCCTCATCAGCAGATGACTAAATGGAAAGCTTCCTCTCCTTTGTCTCACCTGTCTCCACTGTGACCTCCACGAGGCAGCCTTTCACATTTGTATTCTGGCCTGGCTCCTCCTCCAAGGTCACCCCATGTTTCCACCTACAGAGGGATCCCATGTCCGTACTAGTCTGTCCTGCTGTCAGCTGGAACTCCGTCCTTCCCAACAGAGCCCATCCCCTCCGCGTCTTCCTCAGGATCTCCCCAGTCCCTACTCCGTGCTATTATTCTCACAGTCAGACTCTAATAGATGGATCACCTGGAGCAGCTCTGGCTTTCCCAGGAGGTACTAATTTGCCCAGTCCCTGCCCATGCCTGGGGAGCCTGTGGGAGAGGAGGAGTGGAAAGTCAGGGAGGGGGGCGAGCAGGTGTGTGTAATCTGAGTAAGGTCCCCAGGGGATTCTGTTACCTCTTCCCTCACACCTTGGAGAACTGCTTCTCTAAACCTTGGCATTATTTGTTAAGTCCCATTTCTCTCTTACATTCCTCATCAAATTGGTTACTCAGTCCTTGCTGACTGCCTCTCAAAAATACCTCCCATATCTGATTCTTTCTTTCCATTCCCACAGCCCCCAACCTCATTATCTCCTGCCGGGATTGTTGTTGCAATCGCCTGCGCCTGCTAGCAGGTCTCTGAACCTCCAGACTCTCTGGGCTCCAATCCATCTTGCACACTGCTGCCAGATTAACCTTCTAAACCAGTGGTTTCTAAGCTCTGGCATGCATTAGAACCACCTGGGGAGCTTGTTAAAAATACAGATGCCTTGACCCCAACCTACAGATTAGGAATGAGCAGGTCTGGGCGGGGCCCAAGGTATATGTATTTTTTAACAAGCTCCCAGGTGACTCTCTGCAGTCAAGGTTTGAGCATCTCTGGCACAGCTCTCACCATGGTGCTCCCTTAAAAAAAAGTTGCAACGGCTTTCCACTGCCCACCCATCTCCGTCCGTGTTCAAGGCTTGGCATGCTCATGTAACAGTTTCCTTATCAGCCTCACCTCCCGCTTCTCCCCAACAGGAACCCGATGCTGAATCCTGACTGCTCACATCTTTCCATGCCTCCTTTTTACTTCTTTGCTCCTGGCCTGTTCAAGCTGTCTCCTGTGCCTTGGGCGTTCTGCCTTCTCCACTTCCACCAAACATTGTGATGAACTGGACTTGGGGCACTTTGGATCACCTGGTTGGGTACCATGCACCATCCTAGATAGTGCAACCAGTGTGGCATGAGGACCCAAACCATGAACAAGGGATACCTCTACTTGGTGTCAGTCTCGGCCAGGCTCATTCCTTTATTCTGGAGATGACGTTCTGAGGTGCTCATTTATTTACCCAAAATGGCTGAACGACACAGAGAGTGACTGATCGCCAAACTTTGGCTCATCTGACTCTAAATACACGGCTCTCCTCAGGTACTCCCAATTTGCTATCAAGTTACTGCTGGAACAAGGACCCACCGTTTGTCAGGGCTGTTTTTCACACAGTGAAGATGGATCAGTGTTGAATAATTTGTGTTCCTCACATAGTACATCTTTTGACCTAAAGCTTACTTTGCCTACAGGATGTTGAAGGTTAGGAGTACTATTTATGTGAATGGAAAAGAATTGTAGATGCTCTGTTAAACAACTTCCGTTTTCCTGATTCCAGAGAGTAACCAATCCTTTCCATTAAGCTCCCCATATAGCTTACTGAATGAAACCACAACACACTCAATCTTCGCATCTGATTGGCTAGTCTCCAGTTTGCCCACACACTCCGCTCTCATCAGCTGAGCTGTAATGGGTCCCAAATCTGTTTTTGCCAGTTGTGCTGGGTACTGCAATTATATATTTTAATTAAGTATTATCTATACTGATGCAATAGGAATATAAAAAGAAACTTGTTGCTTCTCTAAATCCCAAGAAAAATATTTTAGAAACATTTACTAAAGGCAGAGACTTAAAAACAAACTGCCATTCACTTAGGCTCAGTCAAGACAACGGTGAGAGACTAACAAAGGAAAACAAACTCTTAAATTTAGAAGAACTCCCCATGCCACAAATGTTTGAGATCTCCTCCGCCTACACTGAAATACAGAGTGTGAATTATGCAAGAAAGATAACACAAGACTCTACCAAGCAAACCCACAAGCAAATAAAAGTCCTTCTCCAGGTACATAGAATGGCATAAAACTGAAAATCAATGAATGTAATTTGCCACATTAACACACCAAAACCTGTGAATATCTCTGGAAAACCTAAAATAACAATACATTATGGTTAAAGACTGAAGGCTTCTACTCTAAGGTGTGGAATAAGACAGGTATCTACTCTCACCACTTCCATTAAATATTGTTTTAAAGGTTTTAACAGTTAATTCAGAAAGTAAAAGAATAAGGGCATCCAGATTGGAAAAAAAGAGGCAAACTCTCTTTATTTAGAGGTACGATAACAATCTACGTAGAAAACTCAAGTGGAATCTATAAAACAGCTACTAAAACTAGTAAGTGGACTTAGCATAATTGCAGACTATACAATTACATACTGTATTGTAATTGTTACACATAATTGCAAGTCAATATACAAAAATCAATTGACTGGTCAATTATAATAGTAATGATCAGAAATGGAATTGAATTGAAAATTTAAAAAATGGTTCCTTTATAATAGCATAAAATATGAACTATCTAGGGATAATTCTGACTAAAGATATAAGAAATCTGTGTGTTGAAAAGTATACAATATTGCTGAGAAATTAAAGACGACCTAAATGAATGGAAAAATACTTTGTTCACATGCAACACCACAGATAAACCTCAAAATAATTATGTACAATAAAAGAGAAAAATATATACTATATAACATTCTAAACATGTAAAGTAGTCTGTAGTGACAGAGAGCAGGGGTTAGGGATCATGAAGGGGTGAGAAAGAGGAACCAAAAAGCCACATGAGGCAACTTTAGGGTGACAGGTATGTTCGCTATCGTGACCATAGTGATGGTGTCATGGGTGGATACAAATATCAGAATTGACTGAACTGTGTGCTTTAAATATGTGTGGTTTATTGCATGTCAATTACACCACAATAAAGCTGTTTTTTAAAAATTAAATGTTGCTAGCCTCTTTCCTTTTTAGGATGACATCTTCCTCTAAATGACTTTCTCAATTAACTAACTACATACTCCAGTGGTTAAAAGGGCTCTTCCTGTAAGTGTGACAGAAATGGGCCTGAAACTGAAGAACGATCACCACTTAAGACCTAAAACAAACCCTGAAATCATCTCACATGATGTACAGATTAGAAAGCTGAGGCTCAAGGGAGTTAAGTGAGGTCCCCAGGTCCATGCAGGGGGTTAAAGAGCACAGGTGGGTACAAATCCCTAGCCCCTCTGACTTCTGAAGCCTCCTCCAGCTTGTACTGTAGTCTGTGTTCATCTACAAAGTGGACAAGCACTCATAATTCTGGAAACAATCCTCAGTGAAGCGATGTGGCCACTAAAATTCCTCCTGTGTCAGGACGTAGCAGCTGCCCTGCACAGAGAGCTCAGTCTTGAGACCAGGGGAAACACACCTTTGTATACCCAGCTCAGTCTCACACTTTGGTCCCAAACCATAAGATCCATTTAACTCTTTTTTTTTTTTATCAGTAGGATGACCTACTGCTAATAAAAATGATTCTGATTAAGTTTCAAAGTGGATAGGGAGGCTGGCAAGGAAGGAGGAATAGAGCACAGGCTTTGAAGACAGACTTGGGGGTCAAATTTAAGTTTTGTTCATTTAGGTCTGAGCAAATTTGGACAAGGGTGACCTCTCTGAATCTGCTTCTCTATAAAATGAGATAATGCCTACTTACAGGGTTTGGGGAGGATTATTCAATGAAAGTGTATGTAAAGTGTCAGGGCAATGCCTGACACACAGCATACATGTTCAGCCATGACAGCTGTTATAATTAGGGGAACACTGTGGTTCTTGGAACAGTGATTATAACCACTCCTCTGTCATCCTGGGCTGTACCAGAACTAGGTCCCTACCCTCTCTCCTGTGGTTCCTGTCATACCTTCCCGACCACACTGGTCAGTCTCCTCTACACCACTGAGAATCACTGATCTGATTGATGGGTTGCAAATATTGGTGGGAGTGTCTTAGCCCTTAGAACTTTAGAAAATACATTATCTTCCATTTGCCTTATTTCTGCTGAGATCTAGTCCTTTTAAGAATAAAGATAGATGCTGGCTGGTGTAGCTCAATAGATTGAGCACCAGCCTGTGAATCAAAAGGTCATCGGTTCCATTACTGGCCAGGGTTCATGTATGAGTTGCAAGCCAGGACCCCAGTCGGGGTGTGTGGGAGGCAACTGATTGATGTATTTCTCACACATTGATGTTTCTCTTCCTTTCTTTCTCCCTCCCTTCCCCTCTCTCTGAAAGTAAATTTTAAAAATCTTTAATAAAAAAAGCTAAGCTTGAGTTTCCAAGAAAAGAAAAAAAAAAGAATAAAGATCAGACTATGGTCAGAAAAATTCAAATGACTGATAGTATATCTGCCCCAGGCTGTTTATGTTATTTGTGAATAGCATAGGCACTCAAGTCCAATGCTTGAGTTCATATCTCAGCTCCACCAAGGTATACACCTCTCATGCATCAGTTTCCACATCTGTAAAATGGAGTCTACTTTAAAAGGTTATTGAAAGGATGACATGAAACCATGCACAGCCCCTGGCATGCAGAAAATTCAGAATAAATATTGGTGATTATTAACACTGATTCTGTAGGGGTTAAAAGCATTAAAGAGGCTAGGTCTGCTTTTTCATTATTAATTGATAGCACATTACCACAAATACACACGTGTGCACACACCTGCCTATGTAAGTTGAATGAATTTTCAAGGGAACAGAAAATAGCCATCCTTTCAAAGCAACTGGTAAAACCTCCAGGGAGATGAGTATCGAGCAATAACAACCAACAAGCCTATTTCTGAAGCAGCTTTAAAAGGTAGCTCTCGTGGAAGCCAAAATGAACAGATGCTTTTTCTTTGCTGAAGAGATGTCAAGGTGAATGAAGGAAGTGCTTCAAGCTGCTGCTTGCCATGAGGTGTCAATGGCCCACCCTCTCTCTTGTGTTTGATAAAAGAGAACCTGAGTGCAAGGAAAGAGGGGAAAGCGAGGAGGAAAAAAGACAGATCGGATTCTCAACAAGCTGGCTTCCAATGGAGACAGGTATTAGAGGCTGAAAAGGGGGTGGTGGACTCCACGTTAAGGAGCCAGATTATTTCAAAAGCAGAACATGTCAGTTGCCTGCTTTAGCACCAAGGGCTGGTGAAGAGCAAGAAAGCGAAAGAATAGCACACAGAGTCCTTTTATAATCAGGATGTGCTGCCCTCTCCACAAGGACAGAGAACAAGATCAGCGCAGGGGTACCCGTGAGACGCAGCCTGGCCAGGATAACGAGGGGCCAGGATAACGAGGTGCACAGGCTCTCTCTTCAGCTCAGACAACCCTCTGGGAAGCCAGCTTACTTTCTGTGACCCCAGGAAGTTCAGCGGAACACCGTGTTCGTGCTTCAGGACAAAACAGCTGGTGGGGCAGATGGGCACCAGGGCACTCCTCAAAAGCTGGCACTCAGCTGAGTACTGCCGGTTAACCCAGCACCCTCTCCCTCTCTTCCAAGGCAGCACACATGTGCTGGGAATCTCCTGAAAACAAGTTCCTGAAAAAGACATATGGTGCTTACTTGCTAAGAAAGAGTGCTAACAAGACAAACTGAGAAGGAACTAGGGAAAAAGCTGACTGAGGTTCTCAGTCCCAGGAGGAGGTGAGATCCAGGCTGGAGGCCATGAGCAGGGGCTGCTGTGCCAGTGCGTGCCCCAGACAGCAGAGCCCCTGAGCGCTCCTCCGTGGGCCCAGTGTCCCACGCTCAGACCAGCAAATCAATACAGCCCTCCTGTCAGGACTGGTCACTGGCCCCAGGCATGTGGTGGCTCCCTGCAGTTCACATCCTTGGGGGTAAGGAAGGGCCCCAGTGGAAAACCTCTCTACACCTAACTCCTTGGAAAACATTCTTCACAGTGCTAAATCAACCAGGAATCTAGTTCCTTTCTAATCCCTCTAGAAAAGAGAAAACTGAAAACCTCGCACTGCTGAATGTGTTTAGGGAAAATTGGCATCAGAAGATTTACGGAAGATGGTGGGACGTCAACGCAAGAGCTATACTGAAGGCAAACTGCATCTTATCTTAAGGACCTGCTATAGTTAGCAGGCAGAGGGAGGCAGGCTAAGTATGCATCAGTTGGTTTTCAAAATATGTTATTTACAATACGCAGCAGCTGTTCTTTGAATTCTAATGTGAAAATACAGGCTTTTTATTTTTACTGACAGACTACAAAGTACACTTAATATAATAATCTTGCAAAGTCCAAAGATTACCTCACAGTTTGGAAAATACTATGTTGAGTCATTAGTCCCATTACTCGGTATTTACGAAACTCACCAGATAAATGTGGTATACTGAGACTTCCTGGTAACAGCCTTCTATTTTTTTGCAAGGAAGAATACAGAAAGGCTTCCCAGAAGCCACAATTAAATTTGGAAAATGTTTTTAAAAATATTCTGAAGCACAAAACACGCACACATGCTAAAGCATTTCAAGAGATCTTTGCTCAGGGATGAGTTTCTACTGTCATTCATTCTTTAAAAAAGCGTATCGCCCTGGTTGGGTAGCACAACTGGTTGGAGTGTCATCCCACACAGCAAAAGGTTGCAGGTTTGATTCCTGGTCAGGGCACATGCCTGGATTGTGCACTCCGACCCCAGTTGGGGTGCATGTGGAGGCACCTGATCGATGCTTCTCTCTCACACCGATGTTTCTCTCTCTCCCCACCTTCCTCTCTCTCTAAATAAATAAACATGTTTTGGAGTGAGGATTAAAAGAAAAAATGTGCTGAGTGCCTCCAAAGGGCTGGTCAATATGTGAGGCTAGCAGACAAAGATGAGCAATAGATAGCTGTTGCCCTCAAGAAGCCTCCAGTCTGTGGGAGGGAGAGCCAGGCAAACACAGTTACAAATCTGTGGGACCAGGTTTACAGGGGGTTGGCACAGGATGCTGGCAGGTGACCTGGCCAGTTTTTATGGTGGTCAGGCAATTAATCACATCGTGGGTCGGTGACAATTTCCCAGAGTAAGCTTCACTGGACAAGCTGAAAGCTCTCTGTGCAGTCTGGCATGTTGGGGAGAAATGAGTTACCCAGGGATGAGCCCTGCAGGAGCAGGCCCGGGCCGGAGCAGGGGCGGTGGAAAAAAGTGAGTTGTGGCAAACAAATATAAGATAGGAGCGTAGTAGCTGGAGTCAACTGAGTTCCCCCCACGCTTCCCATGTTTGGCAATCTGCTGTTGCCAGTGCTGCCCACAGAAAAACCAGAAAGAGTGCAAGTTTCTTGTGAAGTGAGAGCACATGAAAATGCCTGGCACATAGTAGGTGTTCAAGGTGTGTTCATTTGCTTCCTTCCTAAACATTCTCAAAGCTCTGCAAGGTAAAAGTTTTCTTGGCTCCTGATGTCACCCGGAAGAATAAATTATGATGTGGTCAACTAGAGTTCTACAAATTGTTCAGCCCATACGCTATGATTATGATTCTGCAAATTATTTAATAAATAACCCCTCCTAGAGATGGCCTGAACTCCATAAAAGGCTATGTTTACAAACAGTATTTAAAGGTGGGGGCTTTTGCGGTGAGTGTTTTGGCACTTCATTTGTATATAAACAGAGCAGCTCATTCATTCAAAATTCTAACCAATAATCTTAAAGCACCCAAAGCAATGTAACCCATTGGGCTGGTGTCTGGACACCCAGAACTAGCCTCAATATTCTTGTTGTGTGATGTGGGAATGAGACAGGCAAACAAAGGCAATGCGCTTGCTGACTTCATGACAGAGGACATTAGAAGAATCTTTCTAATTCAGTGGTTTTCAGCCTTGGCTGCAAATTTGATTTGGGGGGGAGGGGCAGTTTAAAACAGTACTGCTACTTGGCCCCACCCCCAGAGATTCTGATTCAATTGACCTAGACAGTGGCCTGTTAGGTGGTTTTTAAAGGCTCCTCTGTGATTCCAATGTGCCGACAAGGTAGAAAACCTCTGTCTGAGGTATGTAGTTCCTTTCCAGTTGTCATGAAATGGATTCAGAGTTATCAGCACAGAGACAGTGGTTCTCTAACTGTGGAGTATATAAGAATCACTTCAAGGCCCAGGCTCCATGAAGCAGGACAAGGCCAGGCCATTGTATCTTCACAGGTGTCCCAGGGAATTCTGTATCACAGGGAAGTTTGAGAAGCACTGCTCTAACATGGCCTGGCTACACTGTTTGGAACATGAATAAAGCAGGGCATCTGACTTCTTCTGATACAGGCCACGGAAGGGAAGGACTCCCTAGAAATCTTCCACCTCCCCATCTCCTTGCTGCCCGCCTCTTAGCACGCACAGCCCAGGAGTCCCGCCCTCTGCGTGCCCATCTTACACAGGCTGCCTGCATCTTAAAAGTTCTCCAGGCTGTTTTTCTTCCAGCTCTTCTTACGATAATAATTATAAGTCCCTCCAGAAGTGCTATGTGTTTTCCTGCAGATTCTCAGATTTTATTCTCAAAGTAACACTAGGTCACCCAGAACAGGAGTCACTGCTCTTTTTTATGGATAAAAAAACCCGAAGCCCAGGGACTGGTCCAGAGACCCAAGGTTGATGGCGAGAGTAGACTCAGTAGTGGAACCCAGATTTCCTAACTTTGACGTTCTTTCCAATGTATCAGTGTTTCTCAAAGCGCAATTCTAAGACCAGCCGTATCAGAATACCTGGGGAACTTGTTTAAAAAAGTTAATCCTTGGGCCCAGATCTACTGAATCGGAAACCCTTGGGATGGGGCCTAGCATGTGTTTTGTTTTGTTTTAATTGATTTTTTTAGAGAGAGAGAGGAAAGGGGCAAAAGGGAGGGAGGGGAAGGGAGAGAGAGGAGAGGGGAGAGAGGGAGAGAGGGAGAGAGGGAGAGAGACACCGATTTGTTGCTCCACTTATCTGTACACTCGTTGTTTCTGACTGGAGACCAAATGTGCAACCTTGGCCTACTGGGACGACACTCTAACCCAATTAAGCTACCTGGCCAGAGCCCCTAGTGTGTGTTTTAACAAGTCTTCCAGGGGATTCTGATGCACCATTGAATTCTATTATGCTACCTCTTGAAAACATGTTTTGCACAACTACAAAGCTACTGCTACTTTCATCAAAGCATACTACAATTAAATATTCTTTTCTATAGTGCACTGGTCAGTTACAGGTACACTGGACAATTTGGGAGCTGGTGTGAACTCATGAGTTCATAAAGCATTAAGGAAACACATGTCCTTTTTCACTCCTAATTCCCCTGAGAAGGATTAGGGAACTATGGCTCTGATGTGGCCTCCTTCAAAATATTCACATTCATGTCTGCATTCTCCCAGATAAGTTTCAGAAAAATTCTCTTCATTTATAGGCAGTGAAGGCTTGATGAATAATTCTAGTCTTTCAACATTGCACCCATAATTTTTTTTGCACTGAAATGTTTCTGTGAAATAGAATATGAAGTCTTTCACTGGTACCAGCCAAGCCTACAAAGTGGCTCCTTTATGATGAATTCATGAAAAATTTAATGTTATGAGAGAAGAGAAGGGTATTTACAGTATCTGAGCTTAGCAAAGTGGAACAGAGAGGCAAAATATGATTTCTTTTTGGCTCCCAAGGCACATGGCACACGAAATGTTTCTATGAAGAAAAAAAGGCAGATCTGGTTCTGAGTTCAGCGAAATATCATGATTTCCACTTGGCTGTTTTACAGCAGTTGCCTTTTTAGGTAACTCCCATTTCAAGGAAAAGTTTGGAGCTCACTCAAGTCACCTGCCTCCCTTCAACAGAATGTGCCGCAGTGAGAGAAGGCTGGGCTTGCCCACCGCGCCTACCACACCAGAGAGAGGCCTGCAGTTGCCAGGCCGGTCGGCTACATGTGCTGATGGCATCTGTGAGCTTTCCTGCAGTCTTCTTTCTTCTGTTCCTGGGCTGGCAACTCTGGGCACTGAACAATTTGGTAAAAATGTATGTTTTTTTAAATTTCCATCTGTGGGTGGTTCACTGATACTCACAAGGAATGGCTAGGACAGGGTGGGGTCTCCACTTTGTGAAAGATTTAGGACCACAACAGTGGGCCCTCCCACACCTTAGCTAGGTTTGATTAAGGTCAAGTTCTAAAGAGAGACAAGGCAAAACCTGATCAGCGCTAACTCAAAAGGAATGATAAAACTGCAGAATCGGAAGGACCCTCACCAACCTGCACCTTTTGAGTGCCCCTTCTCAACAAAATGCCCTGCCCTGGTTGGCCAGGAGGTTCTGCCTGAGCTCCAACTGAACAACGGAGGCAGTCAGCGCCGTCTTGGAGTGGATGTGATAGGTAAATAGTTCTTCTCCTTAACTGAGCTCGAATTGCTTGTACTTTTCCTGTCCTTTGAGGAAATAAAGAGTAAAAAAATAAGATTTAATCTTCATTCATATGATAGCTCTTCAAATATTTAAAGACAGCCGATGTGTCCCACTGCCCAGGGTCTGCCATTACCTAACAACCTAACATTGGTTCAGACTTTAAACTTGTCAGACCTCTTATGAATCAGTAGGTGTTAGAACAGCTGTCACCTCTACCCTTACACAGAGAAACAGAGATCAGATAGGATGTGGAAGGACTTGCAAACAGTACAAGATATTATGCAAATACAAGACATTCCAATGAAGACGATGTCAGCTTTGCTATAATTCTCTCAAGCCCTCTTCTTGAGAGAATCTCAAATCTAAACCTTGTCCTTGGATTGACTGAAAATAATAACAGTTTATAAACTACTGAGAACTTTCCTGAAACTTACATAAAGTCTGTCACCCACAAGTTTAGGTTTTTGCATCTTCTATATTTTATAGAGGTTAAAAATTCATTCCCTCAAATATTTATTCCAAATATACTATATTTAAGACACCCTATCAGTTGTTAAAAAAAGATACTCTATCAACTGTTACAGTAGTTATAACCAGGAAAATGCAAAGGCAAATCTGGGGGGACCAAATAAGAGAACGATAAAAGTAGCTGAAATACAAGACAAAGTTCCAAAAAGTCCTTTAATACCCTTACACACACACACACACATACACACACACACGCGCATGTGCACAAAATTCTAGAAATCCAAAAGGGAGAAAACTCCTATTCCAAGATTTCATGGGAGACAAAGGATTTGAAGGATGAAATCATACTGGCAGGAATAAAGAATATCATTTTAGATAAATAATACAGGAAAGCAAAGGCCTGAAAATGAGAGCTTGTAGAGGAAAAAGAAAGAATGACCTGTATTTTGCTTAGGCTAAAACACAGAGAATATAGAGAAGAGTGGAAATTAGTTTGGAAGGGAAGACTAGGTTCCAGTTGTAGAAGGCTTTATATCTTAGGTTACTGAGTACAAAATGCAATCAGTAGGTTAAGAGGTACTTGAAAGATTATTATCTAAGAAAATAATATAATCAGATCTGTGTTGATGGAAGGCTGGTATCTGACAATAATGTGTAAGATAAAGTGGAGTGGAGACAGAATGGGGCCTGGTGATAGTCCAGGTAAGAGACCATGAAGGCCTGGACAGTGGCACTGAGGAGAGGAACCACAGATGAAGAAATACAGCCTAGACAGAACCAGAGGACTCTTACATACAAGACGGCTGTCATCTATGGCAACCAAAAAGCTGAAAAAAACAAGTCCAATTTTCAACCTGGGTCACACCACAGCCAGAATTAGAGAAGACAGAAAGCCTGCCAGGGTATGAGTTCTGCTTTGAGCAATGAGTCTAAGAAGCTCACAGGACATCCAAGTGGTGAAGACAGTTTTGGAAGTTATCCATATATTTAGGAGCCAGATGGTGTTATGAAACTGGAAAGGGAGAAAATAGACAGATAAGAGAGGGGCACCATATTTAGGAAGGCACTGAACATAGAGCCAAAAAAAAGTTTTTTAAGATGGAAGGATAGTCAACAGGGTTTTGTGTTACCTAATGATGGAAGGACAGTCGACAGAGTTCTGTGTTATCGAAAGTCATGAGGAAGGCAGCCTTGACCAGTGGGCTCATTTGGTTGGGTGTCATCCACAGAACAAAGGATTGTGGTTTGATTCTTGGTCAGGGCACATGCCTAGGTTTTGTTTTTGTACCAGGTTGGGGTGCATGCGACAGGCAACTGATCAATGTTTCTATTCCTCTCTTCTCTTTAGGAAGGGAGGGAGGGAGGAAGGAAGGAAAGAAGGAGGGAGGGAGGGAGGGAGGGAGGAAGGGAGGAAGGAAGGAAGGAAGGAAGGAAGGAAGGAAGGAAGGAAGGAAGGAAGGAAGGAAGGAAGGAAAGGGGGAAGGAAGGAAAGGAAGTAAGACAGACATGGGGAAGAGGATCAGGGGAGGTTACTCAGATGTTATTATGAACCATGAACAGAAATTTCAGTAAAGAAGGTAGAATCACAAGTGTGAGAAGTTAGGTGGAAGTGAATGAAAAAGAAGCACCAACAGTGAGAGCAAACTGTGCTTTCAACAGGTTTGACAGTGAAGGGAATGAGAAAAATAGAATTATACCTTGAGGGGGGCAGCAGGTCTGGAAGCAATATTTTCAAAGTGTGAGCCTGAGTATTTTTGTAGGTTGCAGGAACAAAAATTGAAGATAGTCAAAATAAACTAACAAAGTAGAGACAGACCCATGGACACAGAGAACAGACTGACAGCTGTCAGAGGGGAGGGATTTAGGGGCTGGGCGAGATGGGTGAAGGGGTAACTAAACAAAGAAAAAAAAAAAGAAAGACTCATGGACACAAGCAATAGTACGGTGACTGCCAGAGGGAAGAGGGGGTTGGGGGATAGAAGTGGGTACAGGGGAGACAAATAGTGATGGAAGGAGACTGGATTTTGGATAATAAACACACAATACAATCTACATATGATGTATTATAGAATTGTACACCTGAAACCTATATACTTATGCCACTACAATAAATTCGATAAAAATTAAAAAATAAAATAAAGGGACAATTTATCATACACACACAAAAAAAATTAGTCAAATGTCAGGTTCTGGAGAAGGAGAGAAGAAATTAAATAGAGGGCACAGATGGAGGCATGCACCTTAGCATTTAAAAGGGTTGATTCTTCATTTTGTAGATGACTGAGAGAGGAAAGAGGAGAAAACCTTAGGTAACACTGAGTAGGAGCTCAGGAATACTGAGATCGTTCATCCTGCAGGAAAGTTGGAGGTGAGTTGTAATGTTTGAATCCGTAAGTAATTGGGGGGTTGGTGAAACAATGAGAGTGAGGTACAGAAGACAAACAAGGGAATGTAAGTGACACTATAGAAACCAATACTATGGACCAGAGACTTTCGGCCACTCTGCCACAAGAATTTTTAAAGCATCCAATACCTGACTGTTTAGTCAGGAGCACTGACCTCCTTCCCCTTAGACTGAAAAATAAAAAAAGTGACAGCAGCCAACATAACAATAGGTGTCTGGTGTGAATGAATCAAAACTATACCTATTGTTTTGTCAGATGGGCAAGAAATTTAATATATTTTTTGGTGTGCAGTGGAATTTTACTAATTAGTTTACGTATGGCCTGGGATAAAAAAGGCTGAAAATCGCTGCTATGAAAGTAAGTAGAAGTTAGATACGAGTGAAATCTTTCTGACCACAAGACACGTCAGAACAAGGAGCTCTCAGTGGAACATTAGGAAATTTTTCTCTGGAGATATTTTAAAACACAACTGAAGTCAGGTCCAATCAGCTCAGACTATTTCGGAGGTAAAATACCCAGACAAGACAAACACGCAGACAGAGAGAGTACATCAGTGGTTGCCAGGGCCTGGAGGCAGGAAGGAGTAGGTGTGGGCTTCCTTCTGGTGTCATGAAAATGTTCTGGAGTAAAGGAGTGGTAATAGTTCCACAGTATACTAAATGGTTGTAAATATACTAACATCACTAAATTGTGTATGTTGAACTTTATGTGAAGCATATCTCAATAAAGCCTTTTAATTTAAAAAAACTAAGTCATTTAAAAAACAGTATTTTAGAGGTAGAACTCGTAATGCACATGGAGTTGTACTAAAGGATGTTTGCCTTGCACACCTAAAAGCCTCTGGGTTTTACGTCTTACAAGGAGCTCCTGAGGCTCCTCAGAGCACTGGCCTAAGACATCATGATTTCTTTTGGAAGAAAACCCAGGAAGCAGATATCAGCAGTTGCCCAAGGCAGTAGTAAAACTGAGGCAAACGCTAAAATTCCCAGTGTTATGTTCTTCTAATCAGTTCTTCCAAAACCAAAGTCCACAAATTGATCGAATCTAGACTACCTGGGGAACATTTCAAAAGTACAAATTCCTAGGCTCCGCCATGGAGGCCTCATAACTTACAATGTATGAGGACAGAGAAACAAAGTCTCTGGCTTTATGAAACTTTCCATGTTGGCAAACTATGTCATGACCAACCATACCGTTGAGTAGATGCATAAATAAATAGTGAAACTGGCAGAGTGGTGGCTGGGCCGTGGCTAGAGTGTGATGAGGCCCCATCTCTCCCGATTCCCATCGCATGCCCGGCCATCAGAAACACAACTTCTCTAAATACCAACGGCTCTTGCTCACATTCCTAGGAGTCTTCCCCACTGGTCCTTGTAATTTAGAAAGTCCTTAGTCTCATGAGGACATTTTCTAGTTTGCTTTAAGGAAACTGATTCTTTCGTAGCAAGAGAAAATGCAGATGCTGTAGCATTTGCTGATACTGGTTTAGGTTTTGGCAGAATGAAAATTAAGTAATACAGCATTGCCACCCAGTTTTAATTTAATTGGCAAGTCCTACTGAATACCAGAGTTACAATTTCTTGGAAATCAAGAAGGTAAAAGAAAAGCCAAATTCCACAATGACCTAATGATGCTTTTTCTCTTCAAACAAGCATCGTTTTTTCTTCATTCCTTGTGCACCCACCACACAACTAGCACTCAGCTAAGCAAAGGCAAGACGGGTTCCTGTCATCAGGGAGAATGTACTTCAGTGGAGAGGCAGAAAGTAAGTGATGATCAAGTGCAGTGAGGCCAACCTTGCAACCACTCTGTGCAGTGGGAATGTAGGAACACAGGCTGTGCATGGTGAGGAAAGTGTGCCATGACTCCAAAAGCAGACAAACTTTATGACAACCTGTGTGAAATGCTCTTTCACCTACCCAGTTTTTGAAGCTTGGGAAACAGTGCTGTCTGTAACCAGTGCTATGCCAACCTTCACCCACTGTATCTCTGAGGTGCTGGCAAACACATGTCCACCTTCCCCATGGGGAAACAGCCAGACTGTGATACCAAGTCCCTTCTCACTCTGCCCAGGGATTTTATTAATATCTCATTCTCCCACTGGAGTCCACTGGGGAAATGAAAAATAGCTTCTCTTCATGATAAAGATCAGGAATTTCTGCTCAGAAGCTTATCTGTCCACTGCCTAATACCAAAGCAAACTAGATCGCTTTCAAGCTGATATGAATAGGCCAAGGACAGAAGCTCTGACATTCTCCATGGACATCCCCAGGAGTATTTCTGCCAGTAATACTGAGCACCACGGCATAAAGGAAGGACCTCAAAACTGAAGGCTCTTTTCCCTACACAGACAATCTCTTGGCACAGTCAGCCCTGTGCACAGCTGCCTGGCACTGAGCTGGAATGGCAATCATCTTTGTGTGGTATGACAGGAGTGGTATTTTGCTGTAGGCCCAGCTTCTGTTAAGATGGCAGAAGGAGTGGCCTGTCACCCAGAATTACTTCTCAGATCCCAATTACATGTTTCAAAAATATCACCTATTAAGACCCAAACACTTTGTTTGCTGGTTGCAGCCATTTGAACAGGTTACCATGGATTTACGCTGGCATAATGGGCCTGCATGATGTATGTTCCCTGTCAGTGCTGAAACAACAGTCAGTGCGTCTGAGTAGGCCCACCTGCCAAGCAATATGTGCACAGCTCAGCTAAGAAAACGTCCCCCCACTGTGCAAGTGGCAGAGCCATGGAACATGGGCAACGGTGCGCGCATACACACGGAAGATCACAGATACGCTACAGGAAGGATGATGGGGAGGGGCAGTGAGGGTGTTCCCGTCATGCTTCACTTCACAGTGACAGGCAAACAATCTCACAAATGGCCTTCCTTCTGGCCTTCCTTCCTTCCTTCCTTCCTTCCTTCCTTCCTTCCTTCCTTCCCTCCTTTCCCTCTTTCCTTCCTCCCTCCCTCCTTTCACCTTCCCTTCCTTACTTCCCCCTCTCCCTCCCTTTTTCTTTTCTTCCCTCACTCCAATGAACTAGCATAGGCTGCTAATTGCAAACACGATTAACCCAAGTGGCTGGAAGTTGACTAGGGGGTGACTACTGGACTGGTTTCTGAAGTCAAATATGGGGAATGGGTAGGAATGATGCTCAGAATAATGCAAACGTGGCTTGTTTCATGGTGGTGAGGTATTCTGTTAGCATACAAAGGCACAGTCTGATGGAGATCCCACTTCACAGAGGAAGGGAGGCAGCAAACAGCAAGTCATCTAGAGGCTGCAGCATGTTTCACTGAATTGGCTGGTGTGGGAGCTCACCACCACCCTGCTTTTGCATGTCTTATGGAAATGCTTCTAGAAAGAGAGGCAAGCTTTATCCTTTCCATGGAGAAAACAGACTTTTGTCAAGCCCAGGCAGTGGAGCTTTTGGCTGGGAATGCTCTGGCTAATTAGTGATAGCATGAGGTCTGTGCTGTGAAGAATGCCTCAGAGACGCAGAACAGATTCTTCTTTTAGCTACTTGTAAGAGAGAAACTACCATGAATGTGCTGCTTTCTAAGTGAATAAGCTCTCTGCAGATTATGTAACAAGGAACAATAAATGTCTTTCTTGCAGGCAACAGAGGCACAATGCTGTTTAAAGCAGTAATAAAAAAAGGCTACAATTTTACTGTGGATTTTAGGTCAATCCTTTCTAACCTCTTTTCAAGATCTCCAAATATTTTTTCAGGTCCCAACCACATGGAGTGATGTGTCACAAACAGTTCTTGTCAAAGTCCATGACAGACTGCTCACTTGCATTTTATGCAGCTGGGGTGAGCACATGGCCAGAACACGCAGTAATGACCTGCCCCCCGTGCCTCCTAATGGTGGGACGAAGGCAAGCTAACGATAAACAAGCATGGGTTAGATTATGGTAAAGCCAAACAACTGGATATCTTGCAGCCACTCACAGAAAATTATAGTTTAGTTTTCTATTGAGGAGCATTAAAAGAACACTAGAATAAATCAACAGAAAAGAAAAACTGAGTAGAATTTGATACTGTTTATGAAAACACATATAGGCTTCATAAATGTTTGTGTATATAAACAGAGGCCTTGAACAATGCTGAAGAATTGATCTCCATAGGTAAAGAGATTTCAGGTGGTTTTTACTTTATTACTCTTCTGTACATTTTAATTTTTTTCAATAAGAATATGTCATTCTATGAAAATCCATTGAGTATGAATAATAAAAAAGTAAGAGAATACCCACAATGCCATGCAGCAGGAGACAGCTTTGTTCAAAGGAGGGAAGAATCATGGTGATCAGACTGAGGAAGGTCTCTCAGATGAGGCAGTGAGTGAGGTGCACTCAGGTTGATGGTGAGTGTGGGTTTGCAGGGCACTGCCTAATGAGTCTGCCTGGAGAACAGTGAGCAACCACAGAGTGGCACAGGACTGGGGACCTGCTACAAGGGCAGCCATGAATCCACCTGGGCTGGAAAAGTGCGGGCACTTGTTGTGGAGACATAAGATGACTTAAAAGGGAGGCTGGAGCCATGCTTTTAATACTCTGTTGCCATATAGAGGAGTTTCCATTTAATTTGAAAGGCAAATGCAATCCAAGGAAAAGTGGGGGTGTGTGTGTTGGAAAAGGAGATGTGTTTTGGGAAAACCAATCAGGCAGGGATGTGCAGAATAATGAGAATCAGGGGCCACAGGAGATAGATGGAACATTCCAAGCAAGAAGCAGGGAAACAAGAAAATTATAAATAGGTATATGTAAAAAAGTAAATTTGTTAGAATTTAGGGAATTGAAATTGGCTAATCTAGAAGTTCAACATGAACCCAAAACCTTCTTCACCCATAGGTAAGGCAGGAGGTAGACATGATTTGGAGAGAAGACGGAACTACAGCCATGTTGAATTTGAGGTGCCACCTTGAAGGGCAATGGAGTCCGCAGTGGGTGAGGACAGTGGTGTGAAAACCACTGTCTGGGATCCAGGTGCACTGACAGTAGAAAACGAGCTCTGTGAGGGAAGACACTTAGCCCGTTGGGCTCACTGTTGGATGTGCTGTCCACCCGTGAAACAGCGCTGGGCATGTTGGGGAAACCTGGAAGTATTTAATACTTGCCTAACTAACACTGAAATCAGTAACTCAGTGAGAGTGAAACATAAAGAGAAAGCCAAAGATAGCAGCTAACAAGTCCTTGGGGATCGTTAGCAGGTGGAAGCGGGAGGGAGGCAATATGACAATGGAGAAAGAAGGGTCTTTAAGCTTATCATCCTGCCATCTGGTGAAATTCTGTCTCTAATTTTTTTGAACAATTTTCTAAAATGTTTTGAGTCTCAAGTTCTTTTTAATATTTAAAAGTGGAGAGGTGATAGTTATAAAGTCTCAATGAATCACTAATTGTTGAGTTATTTAGTCTTCATTATTGAAATTTTTCTTACATTGTGTCCAGTGTTAACCAATGGTTTGTGAGTTTCCTGAAGACTGGGGAATTTCTCTCCCTAAATCGCTTAATACAGTAACATTTTCATAAATTGTTGCTCAATAAATAAGTAAATTTGATTTGGCTGTTTTGTATTAAAGTAGAATTTGGACACAGTAATACGTACTGACTTTAGGTGAACAGTTGGTTGAGCTTTGACAAAGGCATGTGCTGTGCTACCTTCCTCCCTGTCAAGATGCAGTGAACTTCCATTTGATTTTATTTTCGTATCTTCAGTACTGCATCATTGGGAACCCACCTGAGCCATCCTTATTCCTTTCTTCTATCTTATCAATATCCCACTGATAACACATTTATATAACTAGTCATTTTCGGATGTATAACTCTGATGCTTTTCTAAGTATTATTTCTTCCTCCCATTTCAGTATTTTCCCCTGTAATAGACAATGAATTCGGCTAAGAGCCTTGTACCGGATCAAACATTATTTATGCAGTATCACTGCCAGGTTTTTTACTTAAACGAGAAGTCATTAATCTGACTCTCCGTTAAAGGTATTCATCCTATACTCTCCTATATTAATATGTGGTCATTTCAAGGGAAAAATAATTCTTTTTTCGCCAAAGATAAATGTATTTGATAGTATATTTTTTAAACATGGTGTTATATTTGAGACTAGTTTTGAATGTTTCTTTAGTTGAGTCATGAGACTGTGGCTTTTGAGTCATCTGGACCCAAACACCGTTCAGTTGACTTTGGCTCCTCGAAGTAGGTAAGGGGAGCTCTGCCTCCTCCTGTTTTCAATCAGATACAGTTTGATATTTACCCATTTCTGACACCTGGCTCTGACAAAGCCCATTGGTGCCAGTTCAGGCTGGGCCGCATCCCTGACCTTGATGGGTCCTTTGGATCTGACAGTTCCCCCAAGCTCAAATTCTGTGGGGTCGCTCTGGCTGTGCTTTTCCCACCTTACAAGAGGCAGGCTTCCCAGTCATAAACCCCAGCCATGGACTACAGCCCTCCCCTGAGATCACAGCCACGGGCGCAGGCCTGGCTCTGCCAGCGGAAGGGGGCTGCTTTTGCGGTTAGCGTCAGACGTCAGTGCTGGTGGCTGGCTTCCAGGCACAGCCTCCAACACTCATTTTCTACCCAAACAAAGTCAGAACCAACACATACAACTGAGGTGACCAAAGTCTGTCCTCCAGATACTTAAACTATTCTACCTGCGCTGAATTTTCAGTACTTTTGGTCTACAGAAGAGCAAATATTTCAGTATTTGCATTTACTTCAGTTGGTCCTGTAGCCACATTAATCAGAAGAGGAGAGAATGTCATTTGTGCCAAATACCTAAGTTCATGTTCCAGTCAAATGTTACACAGAAATAGGAAGTCTTCCAGTGCTGGATGCTCAAGAGTTCCAACAGGACTATTATTCATAGGAGCAGTCAATACGTCAAATACTCAATATGCATTTATTGAACCACTCAGACATTGCTCAGTGTCAGTCCTGTTTCATACATGGTCTGTCCAGACCCCAGAGAATTCAGATCTGAAAGGTTAACTCTGTTATCTCCTCAGCTATTATTTGGATCCCATCTAAATATTTTCTACCTCCAAGCCACCCCCACACAGCACAGCTATCTACCCCTGGCACAGCAAACAACCAGGCAAAACCTCTTAGCTGCTGCCCTGTGTTGGGGAAAACAATACTGATGGTTAAAAAGAATAGTTAAAGTGAAGTTCTCAGGACACTTGAAGTAAATATAATGATATACCAAGATTGGAGATTAATAAATTGAGTGTCTTAGTGCAGGAATCCTCTTCCCCTCATTGTTGAGGAAGGATTTCCAGACTGTGTTGGAATACCCCTCCTGACAGGGAGTTTACTACTTCTCAAGGCATCCAGTTCTTCACTGTTCATCTGCACCTTTTACTATGAACTGAAATCTGTTCCTCCAGAAACTAAACACGCAAGAAGACCTCTTTTCTTGCCTCTGGAATGACCCAAGTAAGTCTAGTGGCTTTTCCACGTGATCATGATCTAGCTGTTCAGCATCTGGGCCTAGCCTAAGAATTGTGGGATTTCAAAGAAAGTTGAAGGCCTGGAGATAATGATAAGTGATAAACCATATTATGTGAGAACCTGGCATATGACCAGCAACTTAAGTCAAAAAAGTCATGAAATTCATAACAGCAGTCGAAAAAGCAGTGTCAGTCACAGTGGAATTAGAAGTGATATGAATAAAATGGCATATAAAACAATGTTCTAACAAAATCACAGAGGCAGGCAATGGTTACTTTGCATAATGCTTACACCAGTTTAAAATCTAGATGGTCTTTGCTCCATACAGTTACAGCTCTTAACATTTGTCTACCTCTAGGTTTAATCTTAACATTTTACATTTGTGTAGCATATTAGAGCTTTCAAAGAATTTTACATAATTTGATATTGAAATTCAAAAATGGTATCAGGCTACAGAAAATGATAAGCCTTCCACTAACAATGCCAAGAATATAATGAGGTATGTAAATGGAATTCATTCTTCTGAATGTCTTCATGGTATCTGTAAGTACGGGTTCTGAAGTAGAATTCTGTCTGCCACACACCAGCTGTGTGGCCTCCGACAAATTTCTTAACCTCTCTAAGCCATTGCTCCCTCTTCTGTAACATGCAGATAACAGACTAAAGTATGTGGGCCTTAAGTATATTAATTCACATAAAGCACTAAGCCTCGTGCCTGGCACACAGGATGAATACATGTTTATGCCTATTGATGTTTTTTGTTCCTCATAGCTAATAACTGGTTTCTTTATTATAAAATTTATCTTATTAAGACAGATGACATAGAAAATTATGGTAAAAATATTTAAAGGACCACAGAGCTTTAAAAAAGCTCAAAAACATTGCGACAGTCACTGGGTATATACACAAAAGAACTAAACGCGAAGACTCGGATGTGTTCATAGCAGCATTATTTTCAATGGTTGAAAGAAGGAAGCAACCAGGTGCCCACTGATGGACAACTGGACAAACAGAATGGGGTCTATAAATATAATGGGACAGACGTCAGTCTTCAAAGGAAGGAAATTCTGACACATACTATCACATGGATATATTTTAAGGACATTACGCTAAGTGAAATAAGCCACTCACAAAAACACATACACTGTATGACTGCACTCACATGAGTAGTCAGACCTTTGGATACAGGAAGTGGAATGCTGGCTGCGAGGGGCTTCACGAGGGGCAATAAGGAGCTACTCTTAAATGGATATGGAGTTGCAGTTTGGGAAGATGAAAAGAGTTCTGAGGATGGATGGTGGGGTTGGCTACATGGCAATGTAAATGTACTTAGTTAAAACAGTAACTTTCGTGGTTCTAATGGTGAATTTTGTTATGCATATTTTATTATAATAGAAAATCTTATAAATATTGCAATGATATTCCAACAGACTTTAAGCTTTAAGGAAGTATAAGGCACATTGCCTGTACTAGAAATACTTATCATCTAATTAGGGAGACAGAAAACAAACTAAAAAGACAAATAACAACCCAAAGTGCTCTAATGAAGGCATTGAGCACAGAAATGAACAAACATCCATGAATCTACAATTTGCCAGTGACATTATCTGGTTGGTGGACATTGGCCAGTTGGTGGACATTAGCTATAACTTCCATATGCCAGATGTCCTGGGTCAGAGTCATGAAAAGAGACTGGGACCTGGGGTCTCCCTCAACAGCACACTCACTAACAGAGTATGTCTATTAAATACTAAATATCAAGAGGTTCCCAAAGACACTTAGTGACTGACAGCTTCATCTCCCAGGCTCTCTATACTTCATCATGCAAACACAGACAATGTGAAACAGTTACTCTAATTAAGCACTTTCCTTATCCTTCCCCAGCAGAACTGCATTGGAGATAAAGGATAATGGCACTAAATGAACAGGTTAATTAGAGACAGTATTTATCCCTGCAGGCCTTCCACTGGAAACACCATTTCACACCATTACATCACACAGGAGAGCAGGCCTCCAGGGACCAGCTCCTGAGACAGTTGGGGACCAGCCCAGAACAAAGCAAGGACAGGAAAGAGAGAAACCATGCTGGTGCGTCCACAATGCTCGCTCATCCCTTATTCCCCCCACATCACTCCAGGGTGTGAATTGGTCAACTACAGTGTGCAGACCAAATACAACCCATAATCAGTTTCTGTACAGCCTGAAAGCTAAGATTAATTTTTGCATATTAAAGTATTGTTTTAATTTTTTAAAAAAAGAGTGCATGTAGAGACCTATGTGGTCACAAAGGTTAATTTGTGCTATCTGGCCCATTTTACAGAAAATGTTTGCCAATCCGTAGGACAGAAATTGGTCCTCAGTGTGCTCACTACCAGAGCAGCAGGGTGAAGAGAGCAGCACAGTGCTCACACGTCAGCATTTCAAAACCCCACCCTGCCACCAATCACTGTCCTACAAACACCCTAATTTGATGCAGAGGTGTCCTCTCAGTTCATCCGTGTTGTGACAATCATGTGGTCTCCCTGTGTCCATCTAGGAGAAAAACAACACAAAACTAAGCAACTTACTCATTCAAGCAAATCTAAAAAAAATAAGAGAACACAAGCTCTTCTACTCCTTTCTCGCCTTACCCTTTCTCTAACCTCGTCATTATTTCAAGTTGGAACATGTTCTTGTGAAAATATTGTAATTTAACGTGGTGCCCACTATCATTCCATTGGTTTGGGGGTGTTTAGGACAAAGCTTGAAAATAGATTACAAGTTGAAACTTGGCAGAGAGGAATGGACACTCAGGGTAGGCACCAACTGTGTGTAATTTGAACAGCGGTTTTGAATTTGCTAATTCATAAGCGCTCAGGGGAAAAAAGCAAACCTCAACAACTTCACCTAACTGAAAATACTTGTGTTCTCAATACAGTTCAGCGCCCATTCAGAATCTACCATTAATTCAGCTCATGTTTTTCTTCCCAAAATAATAAATACTTTCTTCAACTGAACTGTGGAATCATTACAAATAAAAATATTGCTATTGACTGACTGTAAGTGGATTACATATTTACTTTGCTTTATTGGAAGGCTCATGAGGGAAACGACCATAACTTATGCCTTCTCTTGAATTCCATACTGTGTAGTTGGGCACAAAGTTGGCACTGAAAGCAAATTCTTGTTTATGAAATAAGCAATGGCAAATACAAAGAAAACCAGTAAAAATTTTTTTTCACCCTTGCCAGGTATGCATATTTTAACGTGTTTATTGGCAAAACATGAAGTTTTTTGGCTTTTGAATAAGGCTCCAAAGTTCAGTAACTGCCAATGGAACTTCAACACAAAGTCAGTCGCGTTTCTAATAGCTCTCGGCTCTCAAACCCATGTGATTTTGAGATGGAGGAAAAAATCACTATATATGCATCATTTGTTTCACAAATATTTCGACGGTTAAATTATTAAGTCAGCGTGTTATCTTTTGGACAGACTCTCAGTCTGAAGTAGCTAGCGTGTGAAGCTCACTGTATTCCCACCCTAGACTGTCAAGGGGGAGTTGAACAAGGTGCAGAGAGCCTTGGGGCCCTCTTCTGGGAGGACCAGGGACGAGCTGGGGCAGCTGTTCTTGAGGGCTGCCATGCAGAGTGCTGGGGCCTTTCCACTGGGCCTCTCTGTGGATGACAGTTCTCATTTGCAGAGTAGAGCAACTTGTCCAAGGAGTTCCCGCTTCGTATGCTTACAGCCTGTCCATTCACACACACACATACAAGTATGCATGTGTATACACATCCATACACACTGAATGACCTTGAAGCCAGACCTAATCTTGGGGGGAAACAATGTCTTTTAGGGTTGCATGAGGATAAGAACTGAGTTATTAAACTGACAGCAGACCTCAATGCCTCATGTCTTTCACCTTCTTTCTAATACATTAATATATACTTAAAAAGGAAAATATCATACTAATTGATAGACTGCTCATCTCAACCCAGTAAAATCATTCCCCTTTTTACTATTTCAAAAAGCAGAGTCCTACCTAGTCTTTCCTAAACGCTGAATTTCTTGCCCTTTAACTACACATCAAACTAAATGTTGCTTACAAGCAATTGACTGCAAGTTTGTTTAACAGCAAGACATCCCTTTAATTAACTGCCCCCTTTTTATTGGAGTTGACAGGCAATGCATTCGTATCATCTCAACTGATTACATGAAGTCTTAGGTAGTTATAGACCAATTGGTGAAGAAAACATAGCCTACCTTTAACCCTAACAGGTAGGTTATGTGGTTAGGAAACCCCATTGAGAAAAAGTCCTCAATAATAAAAATACCCTCAGATTAAACGCCATTATCATTTTAATTGAAATAAATTATTAATTCCATTAATAGAAAAATCTGCTTTGTCTCACTTTTCAAGACAAAATTACTGCTGATCTTTCTCTCAGACTCCCTGTTTCATTGTTGAAATTCTACTTTTAAGAACTCTCTTACATAAATAATCAAGAATATACACCAAGATTTAACCAAAAATGTATTTATTACCTCTCTAACGAAAGGACTTTTCCTTGTCCTCAGCCCTCATCCTGACCTTCCCTTCCATTCCCCCTCTCTGTACACATTACGTCAACAATCTCAACCTGTAAACAATACTTCAATAGTAGGAGATGGGTAGACAAAGCATAGTAGTTCGGAGAGATACATGCACATTATGTGGTCATTAGAAATGAAACTAGACTAGTTTGATGAGAAAATATCCATAATGTAATATTTAGTGAAAAACAGATGGATTCTTGATAGTATATACAATTCCAAATATGTTCATTATATACGAATGAGAAAAAAAGACTAGAAGGATATAAATAAAACCTTATTAACCATTATCAAGAGGGGGAGTTATAAGTGATTTTTATTCTCTTTTAATCTCCATATTTTATATAATTTATTCATTTTATAATAAGAAAAAATATATTTTAGAATTACTTTTAGGAGGAGGATTTTCCCCCAGGTCTTAATTAGATGATATTCTAAACTCAGAGCTGTCCAGCAAACCACTCCCAGAAGCAAGTCAAGTTCTTAACTAGGATGACTGCCTACTAACATCAGTTCTCTCTCCTCTAGATTATTGTGAGAACAGAAAAAAAAAACATGGGTTGGGAAAAATGCCTACTCCTGCATTTATAAACAAGCAAATTCTCAGTAGGTGGAGGAATCATTAAAACCAACCAAAAAAAGAAAACACCCTTGTTATCCAATACTCACATCGAAGAGGTTTTATATCCACACATTTTAAGAAACCAAGAGGGAGTCGCAAACCCAATTCAATTTAATTGGGTGCTCTCTTGACAGAATTGTTATTAATAAGACTGTATTGTACAAACCTCCCCAAAATCCCAAACGCTGCTGACTACATCGGCAGAAACACTGAACATCCAGCACACAACATGTGGTTGTGTCTGCTCTTCTATCCTGGCCCCTCCCGCCAAACCCTTGTGCTTCTCCTCCCTCCTCCCACTTGGATTCTCAAATCAAAGAAAAAGCTTGTCTTGGGCAACCTCCATAAATTATTCACATGATATTACAGTGTATTTCAGCAATCTCGCAGTGTTTAAAAAACTTAACTACAAGCCAATTAAAATGTAAACTGAGAAAGACGGATGGAGCTGGTTGCTCTGGTGTGAACTTGAGCAGCTCATAACAATATGCACTACAACTTCCAGACCTGCTAATTTGACAGCTACTTTCATCAGCAGAGCCTCCCCCTCCCCCATGACTTCTTCCTCTCCTTTTTAATGTAGTGCTTCTCCCAGGACAAATGGTTCCATATCCTTCCACATTCAGCAGATTGGTCCCCTGGGCCCTGCAACCAGCCCAAGCGCTCAAAGTGGAAGTTATTAACAAAGGTTCGTTTCTTTTCCTCTTTGTTTTTATGGATATGTAATATACCCCCTCATTTTCTTTACAGGTTGAAGCTTATAAGTAAAATAGTTTTTAAAGAAAGAAAGAAAAAAAGAGAAAATAGAGAAGAAGAAAATTCAGGCAAAGATGATATATACAATGAGAAAAGGCCAGGAAATCTGAGAGCTAGCCAAACGGAGATAATGATGCTCTGAAATGTTCCCTGAGTTGCACCCATTTCAATCTTTTCTATGATATGCTTCACACCAATGGGTCTACGTGCCACATTTCCACTTAATCTAGATACAACTAAAAGACTAAATAAGAGCCTGCTCTGCTTTTGAGAGGAAGAGAAGGCCCAGGCTACTGTTCAGCTTTTGAGCAATTCTATTAAGACAAAAATGAGTCCCTTAAAAAATATATGACTTTTCCTCATCCTCAGCCCTCATCCTGACCTTCCCTTCCATTCCTCCTCTTTGTACACATTACATCAACAATCTCAATCTGCATGAAACAAAGGACGACGTCTCTGACCAGGCTGACATCAGAGCATGAGGCAGATCACTAACATTCCTGCACTGCACACCTCTTATTTATGGGATGTGAGTCTTCATTTTTCTGAAAATACATAGCTCAAATTTAAGTCAGAGACATCTGATTCCTCTAAAGGCCTGAAGAAGAAAAATGCATACTCTTAGCACTGGAGATCTGGCACTGATCTAATGGGATAATATCCCACTTCATTTCTCATCCTTTCCGGTTTTGTGACTAGACCTACAGTTTAAACAGAAGACACAAATGGTCCTCAATCCTTGCAAAGAATCAAACATACCTAATCCTAGAGAAACTGGTGACCTCATGGTAATGAAACATCACCCTCATTGATCTACTCTTTGTCACCTGGATACATTGGATCAATCAGAAAGGTCAAAGTTCACATAGAAATGTTCAAATCAACATCACCACAGAAACGCTTGCACCTATGAGCAAATGACCAGGATATCTGTCAGTGACCCATGACTTCAAATTAATGCCTGATAAAAGAAAAACTAAACTATGAAATAATCCATTACCTTGAAAAACACCACTGTTTATTGAACTCAAAGACATGCAATTGGATATAAATAAATGCTTCATGGGCAGTCAATGTAAATGGGGAAAAATGAATAAATTCAACTCTTTGACCAATCTTTGAAATTGAAGGTTAAATTGGGAAAAATTAGTCAGCTGGTTTTATGAATTCCACACTAGGTTTTCTCTCTGTTATTAGCCACAGAGTACTATACAGTGCTATTATAGCTCACATTTTTGGGGTCCAATTCAGAAAAGTTTACAAGTCAAAATAAAGGCAGATGGCTATCTACAAAGTGCATATAATCAATGAATTCATCCTACTATTTAGTCCTCTGAATTATTTATAATGGTGGTTTTCAACCCTCATTGTATATCAGAATCAGGTAGGGAGATTTTTAAGAATACAAAGACCTGGCTATATCCCAGATATTCTGACTCCAACGGCCAAGGACAAGTATATTTAATTTTTTTCCCAGGTGCCTCTAAGTGAGTGCTTCCAAGGACTGAGAACAGCAAATGTGATCGAGAATAGTGGTCTCTGGTGGTTCCTGATGGTGGAGCATGACAATGCCATAGACCAGACACGACATAATCAGTGGCCTTCGATTCCTCTCAGCCTTCACCTGCAATCTCCCTTCCACTCAGATCAGTATCTTTCTTGGGCTTCTGTTGAAGTCCCCATAACATGCTTTCTATTTTATGCCTTAATATTGAAAACAAGGCTTCCAATCGGAGAAATGCAGATTAAAATCACAATAAAGTACCACTTTCACACAGAGCAGGATGGCTATAATCAAAAAGACTGAGGATAATAAATGTTGGTAAAGGCGTAGAGACCCTAGAACCTCCATACACTGCTGGTGGGAATGTTTAATGATGCCTACACTTTAAGGCGCATGCTAACAGTGACCCAAATGGTGAACCCGTACGACCCAGCAATTCCACTACTAGGTGTATACCTAAGACAAATGAAAACAGGACTACACAAAAACTTACACATGAGTGTTCACAGCAGCAATACTGATAATAGTCAAAATGAAAACAATTCAAAGGTCCATCAGATGAATGAAGAAGCAGATGTGGTATATCCATTCGCTGAAATATTATTAGGCAATATAAAGAAATAAAGTATTGGTACACATCAGAACATGAACATTAAAAACCAAGTAAAAGATGTCTGCCCCAAACAGCCACACATTTATGTGAAGTATCCAGAAGAGGCAAATCTAGAGACAGAAAGCAAAGCAGTGGCTGTCTAGGGCTGGAAGTATGAGAGGTAGGAGGTGGCAAGGAAGGAGGCGATGGTTAAGAAAGTCAGTGTTTCTTTTTTAGGTAATGAAAATGTCCTAAAATTGATGGTGGTGGTAAATACAAAACTCTGAATGTACTAAAAACCACTCAAGCATACATTTTAGGTGGGCGATTCATGTAGCATGTAAATTATACCTCAACAAGCTGTAAAAAACAATGAAAACAAGCCTTCTGATTGGATGCCTATTTTGGCAGCCTACCTAGCCTCCGGTCTCCTATTAGGGCTGGGGCCTGTCCACCTTGTTCACAGCCCCTGTGAGGCGCTGGGCTGCACTCCTGAACCCAGCCTGTTGACAAGACCTTTTGATTCTAACTTATCATCCTGGGTCTGGCTCTTGGTCCAAATATATTCTAGTCTCCTGCATCATAATATTCACTGGGTATTCAGTTGTCCCTTCAAAATGGGCATGTCGAATGAGACTGAAGAGTGGAATTTTATCTTTAAGATAATAAGGACCTGTTAAAGTTTTGTAGGGAGTGGCTAAAAAAAAAAGACAAATGGATTATTATGAAGCCTTTTAACTGATTTCTCTCACTGTATGCTCTCCCCAGTTGACCAAGGACATGTTGTCTCAATGCCACTCCTCATGTAATAACCAAATAGTTCCTTCTCTCCATCCATTGTACCAACTCCTGGTAAGCAGGCTCCACCCTGTCAGTTCAAAGGCACACCCCACAGCTTCTCCATTCCCCTCTCCTTCCTGTTGGCCATCCTCCTTCCTGTCCCCTAGGCAGACCCTTCCCACCCCCACCACCAGACTTTAATCACATCACCGCTCTTGTGCCTGGTGTCCGCCCCCCCGCTTCCACACTCTCCAAGTTACACCTGTTCTTCAACGTCTAGAGTAACTTCCACGTATTCCATGGAACTCTTTCCCAAAATTATATTAATTAAAGCAATAAATAATACGTGAAGCAAACCCAAAACTTATGAATGCATTTTGTCCTGCTGACCAAACTATAGTCTCTGAGAGCAAGAAAAAAGTCACCAACTTCTCTTGATTCCACACAGTGCCAAGTGCTGGGTCAGCAGCAGATGTACTTACAGATTAACTGATAAAAGGGAACTCATTTTTATTTCCAAAGATTGATGTGCAATCAGTTTTTTCACATGTTCTCTTTCTGCAGTGGTTTCTCTCCCCATTAAGAAAGCCTGCTCTTTGTGCATTTCCTTTTCTCTAGGCTATATGCTATTACAGTAGGAATCACTCCCCTGGGAAAATTACTGATGGACAGCTTCTAATTTTAAGCTACAGCTGAACTCAGAAACTGAATTGCAGCTGCATTACCATTTCATTCTGCATGGAGCCCTAATGATAAATATTTAACCAGAACAACTTCCTTTTCTTTTGCTGCTATGTTCTCACTTAATTATTTTAACAAATGACTATTTCAAACATTTACTACTCTTGTCAAACCCCTAACTACTCCTGCTGTATCATATTTTTTGCTGCCTCCTCACTAGGAAGATGCGTGGTCTGTCCGGAAAAAGTCCAGCCATTGTTAATATAATGAGAATGGTTTGAACAACATCATTGTGACCTGTCAGCCAAGGAGAGTGGACTGGAATGTGCATGTGTAAATAGTAATGACTTCACTGCACTAGTCAGTGGGGGTGGTAGGTGCTACTGAGTGAGCATGTGTACTGTGTGCCTGTCACATTCAAAATGACTGAGCAAGTAGAGCAATGAATCTGCATCAAATTTTGTCTTAAGCTTGAACATTCCTCTGCAGAAACTATTCAGATGATTCAGAAGGCCGAAGCTATGAGGCAGCTGGTGATTAGCAGCTTCATCACAACAGTGCACCTGCTCGTGCATCATGTCTCGTGTAGAGTTTTTTTGAAAAACATCAAATCACCCAGGTGACTCACCCCCACGACAGTCAGATTTGGCACCCTGCAACTTCTGACATTTCCCAAAACTAAAATCACCTTTGAAAGAGAAGAGATTTCAGACTGTTGATGAGATTTAGGAAAATGTGGTGAGGCAGCTGATGGAGACTGGGAGAACTGTGTGAGGTCCCGAGGTGCCTGCTTTAAAGGGTGTGGAAGCATCACTGTCCTATGTACAATGTTTCTTGCATTTTTGTATCTTCTTCAATAAATGTATCTAGTTTGCATTGCACATGGCTGGATACCTTCTGGACAGACCTCATATGTACCATTGCTATCACCTCCATACTTACTGATACCTAAGACTTTATCCGTTGTTTTAGTTGTTAGCATTGTTCACCAAATACTTCTCATTCTCTTTCAGTTCCAAGTGTTTTCTTGGCCCCTTGAGCTTGGATTTGAATTTCTCTGTGAAAATGGTAGAAGCCAATGCTGAGATGAAGCCTCCATCAGCCTGGATCTGTTGGGGGCTAAGATGAACAGAGCCCCCTTCCTGATTCATGGGGGATGTGTGTGAGGAAAGAACTCTATTGCATCAACATCCTTAGGTCTGGAGGTGATTTTTTACTGCACCAAAATCTAAATTATCCTGGCCAATTTTATCATTGGCCCTTCCCTTTTCTGACCTAGGAACACATGTCCATCTTCACTTTCATTCTCCTCCAGATTCCATTCCTGCCTGCCTCTTTTCTCTGAAGCCATGTACGTCAACCCCTCCCACTCTTGCATTTTTAAAATCTCTCTTCCTTACAGGAAAAATACAATCAAACAAACCCACTACCATTACCACTTACTGAGTACCTTCTGAGTACTATAGGCTTTTCCTATCATGATTTCACGTAATCCTCACAAAATTCCAAGAAGTGGTGATATTAATCTTATTTTCCACATGAGGCTCATATAAGAACTAGTTCAAACTCAGTATCTTGTAAAAGGTAAGCCTGAGATGTGATCTTTAGTCTCATTCCAGAGCCCTCACTATCCCAGTAACATACTCATGTCCTCAGCCTACAAACATATTCAGCTCACCCTCAGGCACACACCAACTTTTCCACGTTGCCTCTCCTTCAGTCCGTGGCCTCCTCTTCATTTTCCATCATCCTACACGTCGCATGCACATTCACTGCCTCCACTTCCTTACCTTACCTTACGTCTCAATCTCTTATGAACTATTCTAGCCTGGCCTTCACTCTCATCGTTCCACTGAAAGAGTTCTTGTTAAAGGTCAGTGGCCTTCTAGGTGGCAAAAATCTGCAAAAGATTCACATTCTCCTTCCCTATGGTATCAGATACTACTACTGTGCTTTCTGAAACCTCTCTTCATTTGTAAAACCATTCCATTCCATAGATATCAATACCTGTTTCCTATGCTAAATATTCCTCCTATAGCCATTTTAGTGAACATACCTAAGCCTACTGTTTTCAATCAGTGATTTCATAAATCAGTTTTCTTTTTTTATTATTTAATCTTTATTGAATCTTTTCAATTACCACTTACTCCCCTTATGCCCCGCCCCCACAGTAATCACACTGTTGTCCATGAGTTCTTGAGTCCTTTTTCCTGTTTGCTCAATCCCTCCAACCCCTAATCTGTCCTCCCCCAGTTGTCATCCTGCTCAGTATTTCTAATTACAACCTTTATCTTCAGCTTTCAGTCTAAGTTCTCTACCCAGATGTCTCAAAGGACATCAAAGTCAGCATCTCCCAAACCGAGCAGATTCCCCATTGTTCCCCGCCTTCCCCCTCCACCTGTACGCATGCTACCACCCGCACAGTCTCCAGAGCATCCTCCTTCTCGTCATCTCCCGGCTCCCCGCACTTAGTCAGTCACTCAGATATGCCAGTTACCACTCTTAGATCCCTGTGAAAGGTTCCCCCTTCTCAAATGTCACCACTGCCCTCACGATCTAAGGAGCCCCTGTGGCTTTCCCTGGGGTTGTATGTCTGCATCATCCCACTGAAATCCAAACCTGACTGTGTTATTCTTCTGCTGAAAAACCTCCCTGCAGTTGACAGATTAAGAGCTTACCATACCTTCCTGTTTCACTAACTATTCCTTTCTAAACACCTCTATGTCAGACTCGTACGTCAGGTGCCCTAGTTCCCCAAACATACCACGGTCTGTACTTTCTTGGCCCACACTGCCTTCCATTCCCCTCTCTTTCTGGTAAGCTCTTAGTCATCCAACAAAATTGTCTTGTTTGAAGTCACCTCCTCCAGGAAGACTTTCCTGTCACAGCCAGTATTAGCTATATTCTTCATTAAGTTCTCTCATCAGTGTTGTTCATATTTCTGTTAGTTCACTTACAATGCATTATGACACTTGCTTATGGATCTATCCCTAAGAGAAGTTGGTTCCAAGTTGTGTTTAATGAGTCCAAATGGCAAGGACTCAGAGAGAAAAAGAGCAGGTATTAAAGTAACCTTCTCTTGCTTTTTTTTTTTTTTTTTTAAATAAATAAAGGGCTCATATAAGCTTTGGTTGAGAGACATAATTGATAAAATAAAGTTAGAAAACCACTTACTGGAGCAAAAGTTCCTCCATGTGAAACAGCACAGCACTCTGGAATCCTACAGCATGATCACTGATACACAGTAGGTCCCCACAACGTGTTTTCTAAATGAATTAATGAGTCGCTGGGCAATGTTGCTTACCGCTGTCCCCTTTCATCTGAGCTTTTGGCCTAAGTACAGTGTGAAAGGGCTTTAGCAGCCCTTTTCTGAGTTGCCTGGGAAGGCCAATGGCTCTCAGGAATAATCTGGCCATTCAAACTATGATAGCTGTCATCAAAACAGCACTGCTTTAGAAGCGACTAATGTATAAAGTTTCTTAGCAGCTTTGGTTCATTACCAAAGTAGGCATTATCTTAAAATTGATCTTATCTGAAGGTTAAACATACTTAGTTCCTTGTCAGAACACTTAACTCTCCAATATGGTCAATTACCAGATAATAGTGTCCACTTTCTCATGTCTTACTACTTAAATGGCCTGATCAATAAATAAGTACACACTGCTTTATTAAGAGCTTGCTGATATCAGACACAAATGGGAAGACTTTATGAACTTCTGGTCTTTAAAAGAAACATTTATGTTCCCTGTCAATTGCAGGCACTTGATAAGTCTCTGCTAGGCTCATGGCACTGAAACATAATTTCCTTTGAACCTTTGGTCTATATTATGTGTGTCACATGCCAATGTATGGACTGTTTTTACAGTTTGTTCTGAGTTTGAGTGTCATTTTACTTATTTTACTAATACAGGGGTACTGACCAAATGAATTGGTTCCTCATCAAACCACAAAATATTTAAAGGTATCAAGACATCAAAATAAATATAATTAAACCCTCTCTTCTGCAGAGAAAAAGGGGGAGATTCAGGGCAGAATAAGAAGATTTCAAGGGAAAAAATGGATCCAATAATTCCTTCACCAAATGTTCTTTCTTTGTAGATGATGTCTTAGAAAAGAAATAATGTTAGTTACTGTTGGTTTTAAAATTTCTATTGATCCTTTCAGTAACAGGTGTTTCCAGCACAAGTAAGATCCTAATGATAAAAAGATAACCTATGAGGAAGTTAGTTAATTGAGAAATTAAATGAACAGGCTACAGGAGACCTACTGCAGGCCAAAGAAAGAAGAGCTCAAGGATACTGGGGAGCCTTGGAAGGTTTTCAGGGAATGGTGTTATTTGAGCTGCTTTCTTCTTTGTTGTTTTTCTGGTACAGAATTCATAGAAGTATTAAACTACAGGGTGTAGAGTAGAGGGGTACCAATATATGTGGAAACAGAGTGAAAATTTTTGAAAAGTGTAATTTTTATACCTATCTGATGAGTTATAGGAGACTAATAAGCAACAAACTATAACACTTGGTTATTTCATCTATAGAAATATCACTGTTTAAATAATTACTGAGACTTCCAGTCAAGATGGCAGAGTAAAATGCAGTGCTCACCTCCTACCACGACATCAAAATTACAACTAAATTGCAGAACCACCATCCTTGAGAACCAGTTGAAGACTAGTTGAACCGAATTCCCATCAGATACAAAGAAGAAGCCATGCTGAGACTGTTATTAAAAAATAATACATTAAAATGTAAAATCAAGAATTCTTGACTTCCGCCAAGATGGAGGCATAGGTGGAAACGCTGTGCCTTCTCTCACAACCAAGTTTAGAGACTAAATATTAGCAACAGAAAACACAGCCAGAACACAGAAAATTGAACTTTTCGGAAGTCTGATAACAACAAATTCTTCAGCCTGACCGGTAAGAGGGGCGAAACCAGCAGCTGTCGGAGCGGGGTTGCACAGAAAAACTCAGTCAGACGGACTCGGGCGCACGGAACCCAGATGCAGGGTTGGACCTAGTAAGCGACTCAGCGAGCAACCGCGGGGAAACAGCGAGGGAGCAGGGCTGCAGGTTGACTGTGGTCGCACTTTCCTGCGCAGATAGACAAGCAAGGGAGTGGGCGGTGAGACTACCTATGGGACTGAGCAGGCCACACAGCGAGAGGCAGCACAGGGCACCGCCATTTCCCTGCTCTGACCCTGCCTCCACATACAGCATCATAACCCAGCGACCTGAGTGGCCCGCCCTGGTGAACCACCTAAGGTTCTGCTCCTCACCCAGCGGCGAGAAACAGCAGAGGAGGTCGCCATTTCCCCGCTCTGACCAAGCCCCCACATACAGCATCACAACCCAGCGACCTGGGAGTCCAAGGTTCCACTACTCATACTAAAGGGGCGAGAACAGACCAAAAATGGCTCAAGAACAACTCAGAGCCCCAGAGTCTATAAATCTAAGTGATGAAGAAATAGCAAAACTCTCAGACGCACAGTTTAAAACACTGGTGATCAGGATCCTCACAGATGGTTGATTATAGCCACAAATTAGACAAACATATGAAGGCGAAACTAATTGAAATGAATGGAATTGCACAGGAAACCAATAGCGATGAAAAGGAAACTGGGACTCAAATCAATGGAGTGGACCAGAAGAAAGCAAATAATGGCCAAACAGAAAACAGTGAAGAAGCAAGAATTCAAAAAAAATGAGGAGAGTCTTAGGAACCTCCAGGACATCTTTAAACGCTCCAACATTCGAATTATAGGGGTACCAGAAGGGGGAAAGGAACAGCCACCAGTGGAAAACTTATTTGAACAAATAATAAAGGAGAATTTCCTCAATCTGGCAAAGGAAATAGATTTCCAGGAAACCCAGGAAGCTCAAAGAGTCCCAAAGAAGTTGGACCCAAGAAGAAACACACCAAGGCACATCATCATTACATTAGCCAAGATTAAAATGAAGGAGAGAATCCTAGAAGCAGCAAGAGCTAAGGGGACAGTCACCTACAAAGGAGTTCCTATCAGGCCGTCAGCAGATTTCTCAAAAGAGACCTTACAGGCAAGATGGGGCTGGAAAGAGGTATTCCAAGTCATGAAATCCAAAGACCTACAACCAAGATTGCTCTAACCAGCAAAACTTTCATTTAGAATGGAAGGACAGATAAGGTGCTTCTCAGATAAGATCGAATTCAAGAAGTTCATCATCACCAAGCCCTTATTATATGAAATGTTAAAGGGACTTATCTAAGAAAAAGAAGTTAAAAAAACATGAACAGTGAAAGGATAGCAAACTCAGTTATTAACAATCACACCTAAAACAAAAGCAAACTAAAAGGACAGCTAGATCAGGAGCAGAAACATAGAAATGAAGATCTCAAGGAGGGTTAGCAATAGGGGAGTGGGAGGAGGAGAAGGGGAGAGAAGGTACAGAAAATAAGTAGCATAGACAGTAGATAGAAAATAGATGGGGGGGCAAGAATAGTATGGGAAATATAGAATCTAAAGAACTTGAGACACATGGTCATAAACTAAAGGGGGGGGGGTAATGGTGGGGACGGGGGTAGGGTGGAGGGGAATGAAGGGGGGAATAGAACAACTGTAACGGCATAATCAATAAAAAAGAAATTAAAGAGAATTCTTTACAAGAATTCTTATTAAAGTAATACTTATTTTAGGGTAGTTAAAAAACAAGACTATGGATGTCTTTAAATTTTTCCATTTTTTTGATATAGTAATTCCATTTCCAAGAATGTGTTCTAAAGAAATCCAAAACTCAGGGATGATGAAGATGAAAAACTGGACAAAAACCTGCATGTCCAGGAATTAGGGATTAGTTATATAACATTACTGTGTATCCATGGATTAAAACAGACCTAGAACAACTGATAATAGAATGGAAACATATACTGTTCATGAAAATATCAGGGAGAAAAACACTATTTCCCATTAATAGTTTATTATTAATCATTATGTTCCATCATTACCACCTGCGTATTACCAAAAAAAGTTATATATACACACACATGGGAAAGGATTGAGAAAATATGTATCCAAAAATCTATTTCTTTAGTTCCAAATGAGGCAAATGTCATCTCAAAGTTACTGAAATAATTCTTTGTTACAGTACCTCTGGCACTATAAGAGGTACCATAGAGCTGAGTACTTGCCTCTGCCCCACCTGACAGTAGCCACCTACATATTCCCATTGTGGCTATGAATGTACATGACTTACTACCTTACACAGTTCCTGAAAAATGTTCTTCAAGTATGCACTGAATAAATATTTGAATGAATAAACCAGGAACTATGTAAAGCATTTAGTGTACCTGTTAAAGGATAGTCCACAAATCTGAAGACTTAGGATCCACCTGTTTTGGAACACACACTGTTGATCTTTCTTTTCAAGTTAGAAAAAAGAAAAACAAAGAAAGAAGGAACTATAATCTTGTCATATGCAAAGATAAATATTCCAACTTCTTAAAATAAATTTTTCTGGCTTGGATTATCAGAGTATAATACTTTTTTAAGTCTGTAAGGAATATTTTACTTTTCCTGGGAAGAAACATTTTAAAACTAGGTCCTACTATGGTAATTTCAGTATTTGAATGTATTTTCTGATACAGGATCACAATGAACTGTGTTGTTCAGTCTCTGCTCAGCCTTCCCAGACAAGGCAGGGAAGTCTGGAAAGGGAACGAAGGAAAAAAACAGAGTGAAGAAAGGAAGGGAACAGGAGGAAGGTGAGGGAGGGAGGGAGGGCAGATATTTGGGAACTGACTAGTCTTACTCCCCATGCTGGTCTGGTTCTTGTTTTACTGAACTATTTCCCCATCCTTAATTGTCATCAGCATAAACACCTAATCTGATGTTAAAAGGAACCATTCCTGCTGATGGAAGTAATAAATGACAGTGCTCTAGGAATGGAATCCTGAGGTCTGCATAAATTAGCATTTTTCATCTTTTCAAATGCTAAGAAATTTTTGTGGTTCTGGCATTTCCAGGAAAAGCTCAGTTGGGTTTCCATAATAATCACTTCATAGACTCTAGCTTTTCCCTCTGAGTTGTCAAAAGGGTAAAATCAACCCTAAATCAGAATTTTTTAAGTGTTGTGAGTGTGCATGAGTGTATGCATATATAAACACATACACACACAGGTATATATGTAAAAATATTCATATATGTAAAACTTCTCTTCTTGAAATTCTCCAGTTTGAGAAAGTTTTACTCCAGAGTTGAAAGTTCTCAGGCAGAAGCCCACTGCCTCGCTGCAGAGGCAATTAGTGTAACCATGGACCACGTGTGGGAGGCTGAACTGGTCCCCATGGATGTATCTCGCCCTTTCTATTACACTATCCTTGCTCGCTTGGTAGATGACTGACTTCCTTGGACTCTATGATTTACCACTTTGGGGTGCTGCTAAAGAATTCAAAGGGTGTCAGAATCTTCTAGGGGGAATGATGACATCTTACAATCCTAGTTGTGACTTAGATGGGAGCCTTAAAGCTCAAGCAGCTCTGGAAAACAGCCATGGACAATTGCACAGGCCCAAAGATCATGTCAAGGGCTCAAAGAAAAGGAGGCTGCAGTCTAATGAAAAATAAATACTGGGTCAAAAACAAAAGCTAAATATTTAGCTCTATCATCACTATCTGCCTTATTTTTCAAGGATCTATACTTGTGAGGAGCTATCTATATGAGGGACTGGGTATAGTTGATGACCCCTTTAAATGAATTTGCTGCATAGCCACTTTTTCCCCAAGTGGAGATGAGGAGGAACAGGATGGTACTGGGACGTGCAGGTAAGGCCAAGGCCACTGTCATCCCGAGAAGATGACTTGGGAGTGGGGCAGATAATTTTGGAGAGCCAATGCACTGCACATCTCGAGAACTAGGCTGACACTCTAGAAAAGAGCAGCTCAGAGGCCTCTGGGTAAAATGGTGACAATGAACCCCTCACAAACACAGCCTTTAGGGAGAAGAAACTTTCCAAGTAGCAACTCACTTGTCCTGTCTCAGTTCCCTCTTTTATCTCACTGACCAGAGTGCCAGGAAAGCAAAGTCTGTGATGGAAGAAAGAGGAAGAATAGTTTCTAAGACCTAAAATTATGCAAAATTAGTCCCTACACCCAATTTTCTTTGAGTAAGTTGAGTGAGGAGGGCAGCTAACACTGAGACCACCGAGGGCCTAGTGTTTTACAATATCTGTGTACATTTATTACCTAACAACTTGAGGCAGATGTTATTGCCATTTTCTAGATCAGAAAAGGGAGGCTGAAACGTGTTCTCCTAATACTTCCATCTCTTGAGACAATGGGAAAAGCAGGTTGTTAAGGATGCATTTCAAGGTACTTGCTTAATTTTCCTTTTTCCCTTTCAAAGCCAAAATAGCATCCTTTCCCAAGAGTTTTCTTTTGGAGAGTAAGGTGGTTCATTTACACAGTAAAAATATTATCTTCTCTTTGTCAAAAAAGAATGACAGACTAACTGAACACTTACTTTTTAAGATCAAAATCAAGGTCATTAAAAGCATGACCTCCACCCCCACTACTAAACAAACAAACAAACAAACAACTAATAACATAAATACCTACAAAGAACTTCAAATACTTTAAGAACTATTACTTATGCACTAAAGCCAGAAGTCCCACTGTTATAACTATCGGTCATTGAACACAACAGAAAAACCATACTACGTTGACTTCTTAGTGGAATCTGGGCCCAGTTAACCTCATTTGAGAAGCCCATATACCATATTTACATTTGAAGGAAGGGTGAGTTTCAAGAACCCTCTGCATATTAGAAATATTTTCAGTAACCATGAAATTATGGCATTCTATTTTTAAAGAGGTTGATAGATAAGTGTTTAAAAATGCTAGCATATGTCAAACTTCCTTACTTTTTTTGAATTCTGTGAATATAATTCTTTATTTCTTCTCTGGACTCCTGAAAGTGGAAATATTCCTAACTTGGTTCCTCAGCTATGATTTTCCCTAACGTGGTCCTTGTATTGCAAAGCTTTCCTTGCATCTGGATAGCAGTATGTTATACTTTAAATGCTAATGAAAAAAACATGTTTCTTACACAAACACATCTCATAACCTCTTCTGTACAACAGCCCAGCTGACTTCCCAGTATGGAATCTGAAAACTAAGCATTCACATCTTGTGTCCATAAACACTGATGAGTTAACAATAATTCATCCATTAACTTTTTTGGATAAGACTTAGATCCATTTTATTTCTTTTACTTCATTTTATTTTTGCAGGGCAGGCGGAGTAAGGTTATTGAGATTAAAATGGAAGGGCAAAGGCAAAACTGTCCACAGCCAGGCAACTGAGCCCTTGCCCTGAGAACCACGCACAAGGGGCTCTTCTCAGGCCCTTTTCCAGCTGTGTTCCTCTCTGTGGGTCAATAGTCCTTAGGGTCATGAGGATGGGACCACCTGGCTCACACATTGCCCCTTCTGGACCATGTTCTGCATATGAGAGACCCAGGTCTCCCCTGCCCAGATGCCCCAAGTCCCTTGTAGGGCCTGTATTAGCAAGCTTCTTGCCTGGGCACTGTCCTCCTGATGGCAAGCAATGCTGCTGGTATGCACACCTGCAGGCCTGACAATGGCCAAGGGGCAGCTCTTTGCTTGGGTGGTAAGGACATAAATATAGGTAGAACTTGGATGTGCTGGGTGGTTACCTACTTGCATGTGTGCAAAGCTCCTTGTGGGAAGAACCAGAATTAGAAAGAGAGAATTAAGGGGCTTCCATGTGTACTCTGTCCCAAAAATGTTAGGCATAAGCCTGGTGGAAGAAGACCCAGAGATGGAAGTGAGTTCAATGGTTTCATTTAAAAAATATTGTTAAAAATCTTCCTCTTTTTGGACTTCCCATCTAGATCAATAAAAGTTGGCAGGTAAGATTTTATCAGGGAATCATATTGGCTGAGTTACTTAGAAATAAACCCCAGATGAGTCAACTGCAGAAGAAAAAGTAATCAATAGATATAACCCAGTCCTGGACACACACACACACACACACACACACACACACACACACCATCCAGAGAGCGCTGTGGGCTATAACTGCCAAGGTTAAAAACATTCCAGGTCATTTCCAAGCTCCACACTATCATTATTCTAAAAAATTTACACCTCCCAAGTCAACCCCCAAGCCAATTTATGGCTGCACATTCCGGTTCCAATACACACCTTTAAAGTTGGCCTCAGCTTACCAGCAGCTCTTGCTGACGAGATTTTAATGACAATGTATAACACACTCTTCATGTGATACACAAAACCTCAGAACTGGTTTTCTTCCCTTTGTAAGAGAATATACAATAAGTGTTAAATTGCAGTAATTCCCAAGCACACCCCCTAAGAAACTGAGCTATCTATGTCAAGCTTCATACTACTTTTCTAAAATATCAAGCCAAAATACTTCCTTCTACAACTAGAAAGACCAAGCATTTACTGGTAAAATACACAGGTCTTCACTGGGGTTTGGAACCTCAGACAGAAAGGCTGAGACCATGCAGGTCTTCAAAGAGAAGAGAAATGCAGTTGCCATGCGAGAGACCAGACAGATGGGAGACATGTTCTGGATGCAGCAGTAAGGAATGGAAACACGGGCTACAGAAAACATACAAAGACGGACATCACTGTGGCTTCTAAACAACCCTCTTAGGTCAGAACACAAGACAGACTTTGAACTGAGGGTGGTGGTCTCCAGTGACCTTGAGCAGCATCTGAGTAGGAAGACCAGCGCCTTGGAAGGAAAAGGAGGAGTGTGCCATGTGCCGTGGGGCTGAGAATGCTGGGCTATGGGTCCCGAAGCTTGAGCAAGGGAGCTGTTCTCCCCCCTGCACGGACTTGTCCTTCCCACTTCAATGCCACCAAATGTTCCTTACCAAAGTGTATGTCAAATCTACCTCCTGCCATAAATCATGGCCAACACTTCCCACTTAGAGCCAAAATACTGGGCCCCCCTGTCTTCTACCCAGTGAATTAATCCTGCTACCAAAGTATCCCACACACAATGTGTCCCCTCACTTTTTTAATGTACTCTAAGAAACACCATGGGCAATTTTCTGGAATTTATGCAACATTCCTTGAGGGGTCATTTCCAAGCAACAGGAAAACCTTCATGAAATTCTACTGAGGAACTGGGACTGGTCCAATTTTCCTACACAAGTTTTTACTAGATGGAAATCCAGAAGTTTTGGCCTCTTCTATCCATCATAAAAACACCCTTTGTTTAAACAAAGTCTCCACTGATGCATTTTCCAGCACATAAGGTAATTTCCAGTGTGGTACAAAACCCACTAGGGTCCTTTAAAACCTGGGGAGAAGGGGGGAAGAGGGAGGAGGAAAAAAGTACCTACACAGCAGAAGCCTTTATGATCTATAACTGAGTACATACTGCATTTGCAATAACACCGCATTTAACCGCCTGGGTTGTAACACAGTAACCCCCTCACAACACTGACCAGCCCGCAAACAGGACCGAGAAACCTGGCGAGGAACTCGATCTGCAATAACAAACCTGACTTGCAGTAACAGCCATCTGTACAAGTGCCAATTACCCTTCTCCTCAAATGATTAGGTTCCATCTAGTTTTGCTGACAAGCAAGTTATGCCACATTTTAATGGGCTATAAAATGTATTATTAAATAATTAGTAGGTAAGAAACAGAAATTAGAGGCTACTTCCCTGCACACGCATCCCCTAGTACTGCAGACTACTGATGTAAAAGCAACTTGATCCTCCAAAGAGGACAGCCTGAAACCTGATACAGCAGTTTACTACGAGACAATTATGAGGCTAATAAGTGCTCGCAGAGTCTGAGGCAGGAAAGAAATCTAGAAAATTCCATCTAACCCCAGTTACGTCTGATCTGCAGCAGGGTCCCAGAGGAGCACAAATTTCTTCAAACTGCTCCTTGTTCTGAGCACATTAATTAAACTGTTAAAGGTAGAGGAGTATTGATGTCTTTCCCATCTCCCCACTTCTCCCCGTAGGTAGTGTCTGGTACTTGTTCAGCCCTAAAGGTACAGTTGCACTAACTGAAAAAAGCCCCACTAAGACCAATTAAGGTCTTTACTAAGAGGCTGAAAAGAAGACAAATGAAGGCAGAAAGCCCGATTACAAGGAACCTTTGTACAGATGTAAAGCAATTAGAGTGGTCCCGGGGGTAAGGCAGCATGGTTCCAGAAGCACACGATTTTACAGCCTGTCTAAACTTGGAACAATCTATCTTTTTTTAGGTTGAGAATAAAAGTGAACCCTATATTAGTGTCATATATCAGCTGCTAGTGCTTGCGATTGGTTCCCCCATGCCTGCTAGAGCCATAAAGCTTCTGAAAGATCCCCGGTGGAGGGCAACACCATTATACACTCTGCTCTCACAGGCAGGGAAAAAGACCTGCTTCATGTCAGAGCTGCTTAACAGAAGGGCCGCCACAGCTGCGCAGATACCAGAGAGAGGGCCGGACCGGAAAGTGGTGGGCAGGATTGGAAGGGAGGGCAGAGGAGGGCCACGGAAAGAGAAGGGAGAGATGGTCTCTGGGAGACATTTAAGGGGGTCGCCTTGAGGAGAACAAAAAGGCCGCCCAGCTTATCCTCTCAGGACGTTTTAACAGCAGCCACATTTCTGTCATTAGCCCTCCTTTTGATCTCCTTAATGCATAACATGTCAGTGTTTTATCTTTCCATACGTGATAAGAGCCAACAGATGGGTGCTGGAGAGAGATCCAGATGTAAGAATTTATACTTTGTGCTGGATTTCTGGAAGTGAAATGGCCAGAAAGGAGGGGAAAGGTCAGAAATTTGCACATATTCCCTCAATAACTTAGGGTCAGAAACTCCTAAGGCCAGAAAAGAATCCAGAAACCCTGGAACTCTGGGTACATCTCTATAGCAGCCCTGTCTGGCGGAAATAAAATGCAAACAGCATAGAAAATTTAAAATACTCTAATAGCCACAATAAAGAAGCAAAATTGATTTTTATTAATTTATTTAATCCAGTATATCCAAAATATTATCATTTTGAAAAGTAACTGATATAGATACATTATGAATGCGCTATTTCACACAATCTTTTGACATTAAGTCTCAGGAATTTGGTGTATGTTTCACACTTAAAGCACATCTCAATTCAGACTCGCCCCATGTAAGTGCTTAGTAGTCATGCGTGACTCATCGCCACCATCCTGGATGCACAGCTCTGTGCTGTAAAAGTAAGCCTCCCGGTGAAATCAAGACTCCTGGTCCAGCACTAATCAGCCATGCAATGGTTTATCAATTAAGTTTGTAGTGCCTCAAACTGCTCAGCCTGAAGTTGGGAGTAGTAATAATAATACTTTATTTACCTCATAGATTTGTTGAGATAACCTGTGTGAAAAGCTAGTAGCAAAGCCTGACACTGAGTAAGCACTCAATAACTACTAGATATAATTTTTCCTATTATTTTTATAAATAATCTCAAGTAAAGAAAGTTGCAATTGCCCCCCAAAATATATGTTTTATAAAAGCTTTCAGGGCATCAGTCTATTGGAGGTTCCTCACTTCTGTCTGTATTTCCTGAGTTGTCTAATGAGGTTTAACAGTGATGTGAGCTCACACAAAAGGAGTCTGGAAGACTCGGCCCCATCAGAATTGCTTCCACTGGAGGATGCCCCAGCACTCTGTATCTGCTCCCCACGTGAAGGCTGGACAGGTAGGGACACGGTGAAGCCAACGTCTGCTAAAGAGATAGATGCATGTTGCCAGACACCATCAAATGCAATCTCACTTCAGAGGAATGACTGGCATGCACACTGGCTCTAGATCGAGAGTTGATCATTGTACAGATTATTTTGATTTTTGATCACTGGAATTCATGCTGAGAAACAGCATTTAAAAAGAAGTGGTACTTAGCATTCAACAGAGTAATAATTAACTTTAAAAGTTAGTAAGTAGAAGAAAACGCCAAGGCAGGATGGTGAGGCAGAGTTGGCAACAAGAGGGGATATGACAGGACATTAATTAGGTACAAGCAAACATCTTCCCTAATAGCGCGTGTTCTCATTCCCAAAATGTCAACAGTGGATATTAACACCAGATGCTGGTGTCGCATACCCCTGACAGTGTGTCTGGGCCGTGTGTGTGCTCAGAGAAAAGGCTCGTGCGATGGAGGGGAAAATCCAGTGGGATAAAGGCTGTGCTTCCTGCTCTTAAATAATTTACAGGCCCTTTATGAATGTGGGGGTTGGGGGGAGATGGGAGCTTTTAAGAGATCACAACTGAAACATGGGGGAGGAGAAAGAGGGTACCAAGTGAGCCCCCGTCCACCCACACACCTCTCCTCCAGTATGTATTCCACGTCCCATTCACCTGCATGCAGCTGGACCCCGAAGCGTGCAGCCACCCTGCGGCAGGAGGCTGTGAATGCACCTCTCAGACGTAGTGTTCGCACGCAATCTTCTCCCAAGTACAGGCTGGTGAAACCACCACCCCTAGGGTGAGGGGCATAACTCCAATACTCAGCAAATTTTAGAAAACAATAATTACTGATGATCTAAAAAATCACCCCCCTTTTATAAATTTCAAGTTTTCCTGCTTTGAGTCAGTCATAAAAGACACATAATGAATATAAGGAATTTGGTGTATTTCTATTTCTGAGCCCTATGCAAGCAAGGCTGATGACCCAGATAAAGATATCATGGACTGCCCTGGCTGGTGTGGCTCAGTTGGTTGGAGCATCATCCAGTAACCAAAAGGTTGCGGGTTCGATTCCCGGTCAGGGCACATACCTAGGTTGCAGGTTCGATCTCTGGTCCAGGCGTGTACGATCCCCAGTCGGGGCACGTACAGGAGGCAACCAATCGATGCTCTTCTCTTGCATCGATGTTTCTCTCTCTCCCTTCCTCTCTCTCTAAAAGCAATGGAAAAAAAGTGTCCTCAGACGAGGATAAAAAAAAAAGATATCATGGACTCAGTTAACTTATGCTCCGCACCCTACCAGCCAGGTGGAAATGCCTCTGCCTCTGATGCTCCGTTTGCAGAGCAAGTGGTCAAAAAAAATTCTGAGTATTCTGAGCAATTCTGTGTTGCTTCGGTAAGTGGGCTTGGAACCGCTAACAGCCTAAGAGAATAGGCTGTAAACTGAGGAGACAAATGTTTGGCAGGAATGCATAAGAGGTAACAGACCAATCAAAATGATTTACTTGAATTCCACTATTAAACAGGTTATACAAACTCCTTTCCAACCTCAGGGCCTTTGCATTTGCTGTTTTCCTTGCCTAGAAGGTGCTTCCCTTCTAGTCTTCTCACTGTCACCTAAGTCTTCCTCTTCTTCGATTCTCAGCTTGCTCAAGGACACATGATCACTCCGGCCTGTCATTCACATAAACACATCATTCATGTCTCCCCTACTCAGAGTAGGTTCCACTCTCACCCTCTGCCCCATCTCCATCATCCTCCATCTTAGCCTCTCGGCTTTTTTCCTTTTAATACGACACCATCACACTTGTGCTTCTTTTGGGTTTCCCTTGTTATACTGTAGTCCCCAAGAGGGTACAGGCAATGTCTGTCCCGTTTACTTCTGTGTGCTCAGGCCGAGAACACAGTAGGCCTTCAACATGCTTGATGAGCACTGTTGGGGTCACTGCTGCCTCATGTTGCTGTTGATGGAATCCTTGGGCCAAGAAATACCTACAAAGATCTCAGTGGTTGATGGAATGAGTTAGATCTAGGGGTATCTAGGAAAGAAAAACCCCGGAGGCTTCCCTTAGGCAAAAGTTGAAAGAGCACAAGTGAATGAAATAGACTCTCTATTCTCAGGAATTTACAACCTCAAAAAAGAGGAGTGTGTGCAGGTATAAGAAGAAGACTTGTTAGGCCAGATGTTTGAGGCAGGCCTCAGACGGACACTGTCAGAGCGCAGGTTCTAAGAGTCTGACAAAGACACCTGCCAACCAAGACAAACCACCCAGGACCAGCGGCCACTGCAGGGTAAAGAGCATGATTTCCAGAGTCAGATGGTCTGGCTTCATGACTTACAGAGAGTGACATCTGGGGTAAATTCCTTAAACTCAGTACGTTTGTTTTCTATCTATAAAATGGGAATACCAGTAGATTTATGTCAAGGATTGTTATGAGAATTGAATTTTGTTAAGTGCTTGGAATCATTCATGCCTGCCTGACCTATAGTACACACAATAAAGGTGAACTGTTAAAACTAACTTGTCTCTTAGAGGACACACAATTCGTTTACTAGCTAACTCCACCCAACTTTCGTTTATTTGGCCTATTGTTTGGGGCATTTGGGCACATTTTATGTCTTCCAGCCCACCCATATCTCTTACAGGACTACAAGGGACAGAATCCCAAGCTCGCCTCAGATGCCTGCTTCCATCCACACATGCTGGTCCCGCCTCCCATGTTGTCCGACCTTTTGTAGCGGCCAGCAGACACCCTGTAGCCTCTGTCCAAGTGCTGGCTATTACTTCATATTTGGTCTCTCTTCCAGAAAACATTAGCTTTATAGAGGCACAGTAACACTGAGATTAGGACCTGGACACCAATATCCAGATGATTAAGAGGAGAAATGATATTTCCATGTTTAAGCAATCTTTGCTAATACCCATCATTCAGAAGTCAACTCTTCCTTGAATTCACAGCCCCTGACACAACAGAAAATAATTCCTGTCCATCCATTTAAAAGTATCTATTATGTATAAGGCAAGATGCTAGGCACCACTGGAGGGGGGAAACCCCATAAAACAAGATCTGTCTTCAAAGGGTGATTATGTTACAATGTAACAAAGCCCCGAAGTAGCTTGCCAAAGAAGGCCCTAACCTCTGATTTTCCAAGGATCAATTACATTCTGGTTTTGAGCAGAGATTTTAGGCATTAGAGTGCCAATGATTTAAGACACACACACACACACACACACACACACACACACACACAAGCCCTTAAAGTACCACTGGTAAATAATCATCTTTGTGATGGTTTTTGAATTTCACTTTAATCAAATCCAGTAAGACGCTCCAAATATCATTTATCCTTTAACAATCAACTCTCAATCTCTAAATCCTGGCTTTTACTTTAATCACTCATGAAAATTCTATTATTCAAGTGCTGATTATGGCCTGTCTTGCTGAGCACCAAGCAGCACAATCACTAAGCCCGCAGGCTGCGCACCAGCCTGGAACTGGAGTCAGAGTCGCGTCTGGAAGTAGAGGGCTTGCAGTCCGAGTGCCTGGAGCCAAGCCTGGCATCTGCCTTAGCAGGTTATTTAGCCTCTTCAAGCCTCAGTTGGTTTGTTTGGAAACGGGAGGTTGACGGTAGTACTGTCTGTCTCACATGGGGTTTGGAGGAATCGGATGAGATGAGTATGAAATGCTTAAATAGATCTTGGCCCTTAGCAACTCGGCTGTTTTTGTTATAAACATGTTCTTTATTAAGAACTAGTTTTGTTCTCTACACGCCCCCCTTTTCCTTTGGCCCTCTGTGAGAGGTGCAGCACTCACACTCAGATCCTAGAAAAGGGTTCGTTCGTCAGGTCCCAAGACGGAATCCCATTCACTGTCACTTACAGAATTCTTAGGTAGCAACTTCCCGATGATCACTGAATCAGACCTTGGTGGAGGTGGAGGTGGTGATGGAGGGGTGGGTAGAAACATTATACAAAGTGTTTATTTCAAGGAGATTAAAAGGTACTTAAGGAGCCTCAGAAATAATCTTTTCAGAGGTTTCATTTAGATGGGGAAGCAACCTGATAGATCTGAATGTATAATCTTGTTTAGTCAATAACTAGCTGTCAGTGGTCTTTTAACTTTCTAGGCCTTGTTTCCCTCGTGCTAAAGCGTGGGCTCAACCCTGCCAACGTCCTGTGGTGGTGACTCACGGAGGTGGAGCACAAGCACCTTAGTCTGACTTCGCAGCACAGGCTATACGGGAAGGGAGTGTGCGCCTATCTTTAAAATCCTCCATGAACTTTCATTTACTTTCCCTTTGACTGGAGGTTTAATAACTCCTGACTACTCAGGAAGCTTGGTATGTCTTTGTGGATCAGATTCTAGAACTTCCACCGCAAGGTGCAGGGAAAGATGACATGAACCAGCACAGAAGTGGTGCTCTGAGTACGGAGGAGTCTTCAGAGTCACAGACTAAAGACAGCACCAACAAGGATGGCAGGAAGGACTGTGGCCCTGGAGCCTCCCTGGGGCAGAGGGATGGGAGCTCAGGGGCCTGTGCAAAGCCCTGCGGAAAACATCCCATAAGAGCTTTTCTGATAGAGGCCAGCCCTCATGCTGGGGGCCTCTCAGGCCAGCTAACTGCACACCGTGGACAGGTCTCTATGTTCCTGGGCATCTGAGACAGGGAAGGGGTGGGGCGGCTGAGATCCTCTTCAGCTTCCTAGTTTCCTGTTTGCATACTTTCATCCCTTCTCATTGAAGTTGAAGAAAGAAGACAGAGGAGAACGAGAAAAACATCCTGAAACATCATTCACACATGCCTGCATTTATTAAACAGCACCTACTCTGTGGCTAGGCAGTGCAGTCACGTGGCTATGGGTGGGGCACAGTGCCAGTCCCCAGTGACAGTCCTGTGGGAGAAACACACAGACACATACGGACTGTTTTACAGTAGTATGTGGACTACAACATAGATGTGCTTAGGTGTTACAGGATGACTTCACGAAGGCACATCTCAAACCTAGGATTGGGCAGGGCAGGTAGGGAGGTACCAGGGAAATTAGGCTGTACACGAGCAGTAATACCATAACACATGATGACTGCAGGGGACGCGGAAGCCATCAGGAAGAAGTAACAGCATGGACCAAGACACAGGGCAAAGTGGTGTGAAGACTCACCAGCACTGAGTGGCCAGCAGGTGAGAGGCTCTCTGAGCACAGAGCTGGACAACAGCCAAGAAGCAAACGTGCATGGGTGGAGCACACCCCTGGCTACATGGACGGTGACAGCTTCACAGAGTTCTCAAGGCCAGGAGAGAGGGGTGTGTGGTCCTCCTGGGGCCGCTGTCTTTTCAGAGTTACCAACCATACATTTCTACCTACTCGTCTTGTTCCCTGGTCCTTAGGGAAACATGCAGTCTACATTTCACAGTAACTGATTTTGGAAGGGACGATGGCTCAAGGTCGAGAAACTTCAAATCTGTCAGACTTCCACTGATTCTCCCAAGGAGGAAAGGCATGGTGTGAAGAGCTCCACAGCGATCTGAAGAGGCTATGCATAGAAGCTGGGGAGCCTGGCAGGCTTTCAAAGACATTACCACTCCAGGGAAGAGTGGTGAGGAAATGGAAGTGAACTCACCGTGTCCCTGAGGTACAGCGTGTGCAGACTAAAGGAGCGGTGAGCATCCTGTCCTAAGAGGTTATGGCCTTATAAGCATTTTGGAAAAAAGTGGCCTGGGAGAGTTTCCAGATGGAGGATGGACTAGATGACCTCCAATTACTCATCCATCGCTGCAATACTTTGGTTCTAACCCCAACGAGTGAGGGACACATGTACTACAGCAACCCTCTGTTCTATACTGGAACACCTCCACATGGGCTTTCAGACTCTCTAGTCTGAAAGGAGTCAGCAAGACCAGACGACTTCAGAAAACAGGGAGAGGTTTTGTCTCCCAAGTTCTCTGAGTCCAGGCACCTGGACTGCGCTACGCACACAGACACCTGCCTACTTCTCTGAGACAAGCAACAGCATATGCTGGGAAAGTACGGCGGGTGGACCGAGGAGCCGAGATGTCTTTTCTTGCATGTTTTCTCAATTAACTACATTCTTGGATGGACTTCGAGGAAAGAGTCCCTTCTGAAAACATCCCAGAGGTCGGAGAAAGGAGGGAGTTTTGCGCAGTATTGGTAATTCTAAACTTGTCAAGTGGAAAAGCTTCGTTCCCAAACTGACCAGTGTGGGGGTGGAGCTTCGCCAGCCAAATGTCATCTTTGCTTATTCTTGATAAACTTGCTAAAATGTCTCCTAATCCTCAAAAGGTTCTAAGCCATGTTGATCATCTTTTAAAATAAGGTCACTGAATTTAGAAAGCCAAGAAGGCTCCGATCCTCTGAGTGTGTTAACACCTCCAGTACAGCAGATCTGTCTAAAAGTCAGACACTTCGAAAATATTCCATCCCTTGTGGCCTGCTCTCCAAACATGCTCAAGTGCATGGGACCTAGTAGGTAGGGGAGGGCTGCACTTGAATTGGGCATGACCTTAGGACAGAGCAGGAAAGGAAGAATGTGAGAAATATGGGAAAACCCAGGGTCAGGCCATGGAAAAAGCCCTCAGAATTCCTGACAGGACAATTAGGCTGCTCTTTCTCATGCCTCGTATTTTTTCTGTGGCGACGTTTTTTGCCTCTTCCTTTTCAGTGCGTCTCACTAATTTCTGCTCTGCCACGTTGATCCACCTCCTTGGCTCAGATTCCCATCCACCTCTCTGTTAGGCCTATTTGTTGTATAACAACCAGAGTTGTACAAGAATGGTCAGGGGAATAACTTTGTAAATTAGATAATTGTCCAACAACTATGCTATACACTTGAAACGAACAAACAACCCTCCCCCCCCCCCCCCGAAAAAAAAAATAAACCAGAGTCATGTTTCAGTGCCTGGATTAGGGTAAGGCAAGTGAGGTGCCTAGGGCACAAAACAAGGAGGTGCTCAGTCTCAGGGTTATAAGTCTAACCCTGAAGCAGCATGACCCTCAGAGTGAGAGCTTCCTTAAATTCTGTGCAGTAGGTGCCTCACTTGCCTCACCTGGGTCCTGGCCATGTGACTTGCATATTCCATGGAGGGCTACCTTTCCAGACTCACCTCATAGCATTCTCACCATCCCACACCAAATCCCAGTATTCCCCTCCTCACCGAGGCTCTCCAAACACACACTACTGTTCAACACACCTGATCTGCACTTCACCACACCCCCTTCCTGAAAGCCCTACTTTCTCTCTATCCCTGGTGAACTCCTAAACTGACTTGAGTCTCGTTCGTACACATAAAACTCCCCTTACGTGTTTTCATCTTAGAAGCCTCCCCTAAAAACACCACTTAGTTTTTTTCTTTTCTATCATATCACACACCTTGGATATATTTCTATTACGACTGTTATCACATAGAATTACCTTTTAACTGTTCAACTGCATTACTTGCTTGAGGTTACAGTCCAGAGGGGGCACACAGTGTCGTTCCATCTCTGCATCCCCAGACCCACCACAGCTCCTAGCACAGAGCTGGCCTTCAATGAAAGTTTGCTGAGTAAATGTAAATGCTTTCTGTTGAATACACAACTTGGTGTTCTTCCTTTTCTCCTTCAAACAGGATCAATTTCAGGGTACAAAGCAACAAAATGAGACCTTCAGCCTTGGGAGAAGGAACCAGACCAACCGTCCTGACACAGGCAGGCCTATTGTCCTGGCTGCTATCTGCACCCAGACGGCGTGACCCGAGAGTTTACTACAGTGCACTGGCTTGGCTACCGGGGGCAAAGTGAACACATTTGTTAAACATCATTGATAATGATTAAATATTCCATTTTGTTTACTTTAATTAAGTATAATTAAAACATCACAGGTTGTTTGTAAAAGTCATTTGCATATATTTAATCCAGCTGTTTGGAGAGAAGAGTTTGATACGTCCTACCTGGGAGATTTGGAAGGTTCCATAAATGAACGTAACTGGACTGATTCCTTCCACCTCTCAAAAACAACCTTGTATTTTTGGCTATTTAAAAAAAACAAATATCTTTTCCAACTTTAGAACAAAGACCTGGCTTGTTGGAACACAGAATGATGTACAGATAACAGGAGCCAAGAGAACGCCCTGTGCCGAACTGCGAGCAGACGGAGGAAAGTCGCACTGGGCAAGGCGAGGCTGAGGAGCAGGGACAGCAGGAGGGACGGGGAGGAGAGGCTTTCTCTCGGTAAGTGTGCAGCTGTGTAAACACGGGAACCGGGTGGCCAGGAGGTGGAGGAGGCTCGGACCCGCACTGACCAATATGGCAGTCACGAGTCCCACGGGGCTATTTAAATTCAAACTAATTAAAATTAGTAAGGTCAAAAATTTGGCTCCTCAGTCTCACATTTCAAGTGCTTCGAGAGCCATATGTCACTAGTGTCTATCGCACCGGACAGTTCTGGTGTGAGACACTTCCACCGTCACAGCAAGTTCTATTGGGCAGTGACAGCGCGCACAAGGGAAACACACCTTCTTGGCCTCTGCAGCCAGAGGAGCAAGAGTGCCCATTTCTTTCCCTAGTTCCTAACAGATACGTGCACACTCAGCATTTTCTCATCCATCTTCTTACAAGTGGCTTTCCCCAAAGTGGCAATAGTTTACACACTGTGGGACCCGATGCTGTCATTATAGTTTCTTTTGCAGGTGAAAACAAACATTGTCAACAGAGATAACCAGGGCTGGCTCACTTAAAAACTGTGAATTGATGGATGGGCACTAGAAATTTGAGAACAGCTCAAAAATGAATGTGGCACCTATGGATGACTCCAAGGCCAAGAGCAGGAGGAGAAACAGAGGACGGGATGCACACACTGGCAGAGCCCATGGGGACTGCGGGGACTGTAGAGGCTAAGAAAACAGGCTCCAGGCCTCCAAGGGTATTTGGATCCCAACTCGCAGTGTGTTTCACGCCCTCAGGAGGGGCAGCCATGCTGAACTATAGTTGTTCCAGGTCCTCGCCTCCAATTTCGAAAGGAAAAAAAATCAGGGAAAGAGATTTATGTAGTGGAATTAATACATTAAAAACTGCCAACTAATGACTATTTCTAAGCACTTTCTCCAGCTACATTGGCACCAACAAGTCAACAGGTTGTCCATTTCTTGCCCTCTCTACAGATCTGTGCTCATGTTTTATACACTCATAAACAGACTCCATTCTTTAAGGAGGTGCATGGAAAATGCTAAAATCCAATCTGAAAGAGAAGCCGAGGGCATTCTTTTCCAAGCATTAGATTGGTTTCACATGAGGTGATTAGACTCTTTCGTGCTAATTGCAGTAGAAAGTGCTAATTAGAAAATCTACCATTCAGCTAATGAGAGCTGGGCCCTAGCTATCTCAGCGCCTAACTTCTCAGGTTGTAAAATATCACATTTTTTTTATATGCCCCCTCTGCAAAAGTTGTCATTGTGTTCAGTTTCAGCAGTTAGGCTAGGCAAGAAATGACTCAGCTGACATCTACAGCAAACCTACACATACGTTGTAGTTCACTGCTACTCTGCCCCAGACTTCCAAGTGTTTCATTAGGGTAAAAATGAGAGCTCAAGGTCTGTTAACTAACAGTATACTGAACTGGTGATGAATTCTGCCTCATTTCCCAGCACAACCTTATCAGTGCCTTTTATTCTGGGGCCCTTATTAATGCAGAATAAGGACTTTCACATGTAATGTTACTCTAAGAAGAGTTCATTAAAAAGCTATGATACCAGCTGATTGAGACTCATGTCCCGCCAAGGGTTGTAGCATTCACCAGGAAGCTGATAGAATGAGCATGATAAAGAGCTAATAAATCAGAGTCCATTATTACACAATAAACTCATTATATTGTAAACATTATAAGTAAACATAGGAAAAGAGGAAATAGGCCATATTTTTAGAAGAGGGCTGTAGTCAAGCTTTCTTAGAAGACTAAGTTCAGAGGAGGGCTTTGAGTTTCATACGATTTACATCAGAAATCCACTCGGACATTTCAGGAACACTACTAAAAATGTCTCTGCAGCTCAGTACCCTTCCCACACCTCCAGAAAAAGCACTCTTTCAAAAAAAGTTGACAGTCCTCTTGGCAGGGGCCCAGGTCCCACATGCTACAAGAGGCAGTGTGAAATGACCAGAATGGAAATGTCAGAACTTCTGTCTTTGGAATTAAGTGCTAGAGATTCTCTCTGTCTCTAGGGTTCCCACACCCTGACCCCAGGGAGAGGGTTTCAAGAAGACAAATGTCCCTGTGTTTGAGTACACTGGCAATTCTGACTTCATTCCTGAGCTTCCAAAGGTGAGACCTAGCCTCATCTTCCCGAGCAACCTCTGGGAAGGAGGGATGCTGACTGCCATGTAGGTAAGTTTCATACCATTTATTTTTATTTACTGCTGACTTGATGGGGTTTGAACTGAGTGATTTGGGGGTTTATTTTGCTGCTCATAACCCCTCTAAGTACTAAGTGTGAAACGATACTGAGATTCAGGTCCTTGAATTGTGTCCTTTGTTGGAAATCCCAGAAAAGACTTGTCAGGGAAAGAGACTAAAAAGAGTGGCTATAGTAAGGTTTGGGAAAACTGGAGGTTTCAGTATTCAGGTGTACTTTGTCCCTTACACACAGTCCTCCTGACAGTTGTGCTGCACTGTTAAAAAAAAAGTTTGGCCCCGGCCGGATTGCTCAGTTGGTTGCAGCATCGTCCCAAACACCAAAAGGTTGTGATTTTGATGCCCGCCTAGGGCGTGTAGGGGAGGCAAGCAATCAATGTTTCTCTCTCTCCCTTCCTCTTTCTCTCTAATATCAATAAGCATCTCCACAGGTGAGGACTAAAAAATAGTCAAATAAATAAATAATAACACTCGCACTAATATCTGTGTCCAAAGGCTAAGCTTTTATAGTGTGCGTGTCCTTGTATGTGGGCACGCATTATAGGCAAGGAAAGAGAAAAGCTAACGGCATAGCACCCACCACACATGTATCATTATTTCCATTGTACAGATGAGATGTCAGAGGCTCAGGGAGGGTACGTACTGTGTTTGGGATGAAACAGTGAAGTAACAGCTGAAATTCAAACCCGGGCAGGCCATGTCTTCCACTTCAAATTACTTCTCTTTTGCTCTTAAAGTGTCCCCAGCACCCTTGAAACTGCTTCTTGCAATTATCAGCACTGTGTTTGCTTTCAATTTCCCTGTAAGACTTAATTCTGCCCACCGTATTTTTAAATTCTCACTGATATAACACAGATTTAGTACTGGATTTGAACTAAATGATTCTTCCTGTGACAGTCTAAAGTATAATTTATATTTTGGTCAAGTATTTTCATTTTTATGTTTTCATGAACCAAAAATTCCAAGCCCTATTCTCTATCCTAATCCTGATAATATGAAACCTAAAGAAGTAAAACATTTTGCTCAATATCACAGCAACTTATTCACTGAACCATAAAGAAAACATCAGGTCCTCACTTCCATGTGTAATTTTTTAAAATTCAGAAACTTGTTCTTTTCACATACAAGGTTCCACTCTGGTATTCAACAGGAGTGCTGGACTGTCTTTTCATTTTCAGTAATGCATAATCCTTATTAATACCATGGATGGCCCAGAAGTGAGGACAGATCCAAATTCTAGGAAATACTGTTAATATCAGATAACCAGAAGAAAGCAATTGGAGGAAACAATATTACCTCAAATTCTATGTTGAGTAAATTGACATCGTTTTGAAAAACAGATTTAATAGTGATATCCAATATCCAGTCAAATTTGTACCTAGAAAGAAACAGATGATCATACTGGTGTTCCTAGATTATAATAATGACAAGCAGCATTTAAAAATACTTTAAAGGTGACTAAGAGGTTACTTCTTTGAATTCAATCAATATTCACAAAATGTGAATATTATTTCTGTTTTCAAATGAGGAAACCAAGAATCAGAGATGAGGCTGAGGAGACAGGTGGAATGGCTTGGTGAAGAAGGTAGGAGAAGGACCTGATGTCTACTGAAGGACCTTTCAAGAAACCACATTTATGTCCTGGCCAGGAAGCTCAGTTATTAGAGCATCGTCTCAATACACCAAGGTTGTGGGTTTGATCCCTTGTCAGGGCACATACAAAAATCAACCAATGAATGCTTAAAGAAGCAGAACAACAAATCAATGTCTCTTTCCCCATTCCTTTTCTCTCTCTAAAATCAACAAATACCAGTAAAAAAACCCAAAAAGAAACCATATGTCTTCCTGGAGCCAACTCAAACATTAGAGACAAGAATGAGAAAGGACTCACTTCTGAGCTGGTATCGTCATGGACATTTCCCTGTGTTGTTTATCACGGAATTTCTTCTGGACTTTGACTGGGAGGGCTATGGGGTATCATGGTTGCACTTGATGTTTAGACACAGCCAACATCAGACACATGCAGCACAGCAGGCTCTGCGGTCCCAGGCAGGAGACACAACAGCAGCTACACCATTCAGGCAACACCGCCACTAAACTCTACAGTATCTCCCAACCTTTGTGGAGAAAACTTTGCTCCTTTGTTAAGTTTTCCTAAAAGACAGTCTCTGCTATCTGTAATATTGGCTGTGTCTAAACACCAAGTGCAACCATGATACCCTTTAATAGTTAATCCTCGAACATATAATTAGGCATTCACATGACAATCAAAACCATGACTATATTTCATGTTTGCCTTCCCTTTCAAGCCCTCTACTAGAGGGGCACTTACTCTGTCAAATCTGCTATAGTAATCAAAACATTGGAATTACTTCTTTCCACACTAAATATACTGGAACTGGTTGTTTGATTAAATGTAGAGCAGAGAGTGCAATTTGCTAAATTACAAGTATTCTGAACATGTAAATATAGTTTAATTACTGCAATTAAAGAAGATTACTGGAGATTGGCAGATGGGAATGTAATGCTGTTTTAATTAGAGTTTTTAATGCACTGTAACATAAGCATAATATTAACCCTTTATACTGGAAGATGTAGCTGGTCTTTGAAAAATTAGTATTTAAAAATGTATTAGAGCTAGTGTCTCATAACAAAGCTGGACTGAATCACACCCCCTGAAAGCCCATCAGGAAGGAGAATTGCGGCTTCTAAGAAAAGTGAGCGGAGGTAGAGAACAGTGACAGACAACACATCTGCTGGAGTCCCAACTGTGGACACACATGCCATTATGCATGGATGCATGCGTGTGCACACAGAGAATACGTGCCACACGGCTGCTTCTCGCAGAAGAATACTGCCACCATGTCGAAGAATGTAGGGGCCTCCACAGCATGAAAGCTTTCATGGACCCATGTTAAGCAAACATGAGAAGGCAGAGCATTTCAAAAATGCATTTATTCCTTCAAAAAGCATTTATTCATCTTGGAGAAAACTATAGCACAAATGCAGCTGGTACTCTACAGAGGGAGGTCTATTATTATTATTATCATTTACCTTCCATTACAGTCTATGCTACATGAGGTAATATTCCAGAATGTGAGAAGCAATCTTTGTCATCTTGAAAACGATCACTGGCAACATTTTATCCATTTAAGTCAATAGCCTATTAGAAATTCTAATTGAAAGTTCAATAGTCAGCTTGGAGCCTTACAATAGAGGCTGCCTTTTGGAAAGCCATTTAAAGTCTTAATCTCTTTATCATTTGGTATTTTGAAGTCTAACTTTGTTCTTGTTAGGCAGATCAATGGCATTAATTTACAAAATGGGGGAAAATGTCATCCTTCATCCTTTAAGTCTCAGCTCAGTGAAGAGCAGCATAAGCGAATCTGATCGCTGCTTTCCCATATTAGCAGCAAACGGTGCCATGGGAGGCTTGACCTACAAATTTTAATTACTGCATGAAAAATTCAGTTCCTGGAGATGAAGAGAGACTTGAGCAAGAGCAGGGGCCCACCTTGTGCATGTCTGCTGAGTGTTAAGTCTTCCAGGACTGGATTTTGGAATCAGAAACAAACACCACAGTCAACAAAAGAGGTCCTATGTCCAAGAACAAGCCACAGACTTCAAAACAAAGCAAGACCAAGACAGGAGATGCCATGTCAGATGAATAAGTTTCTGAGGAAAAATCTATGGAAGGGAATATGTTTATATTTTACTAAGCAGAGAGAGTCTTGTAGGTCATACACACACCTATGAAAAAATAAAGATAACATGAAGCTAATCAATTAGGAATCACAGCCTCAGATGATAGCCTCCCTGCAAAAACCAGACAGGCAGGCATGGTGCTCGGCCACTCTTAGCAAAGTGGGTAATCGGGGGAAGCAGCTATTATCATCCAAAGTAAAAGGAACGAATTCTGAATGTGTTGACATGATGGCTAATTGGTGGTGGCAGAAAAAATGAAAAATTAAGTCATCTAAAAAGTAAAGCCAAAAGTAGTTAGCAACAGGCTCACTACTGCTGCAGTAGCAGAATTAAGGGGCAGTTGTCAGCTTTTGTATTCCACAAGCCAAGGGAGCAGACCTGAACAACAATCACCTTCCATGTGGACAAAGCCAGTTCCAGAAAACATATGCATTTATAAGTCAATGTGAAACAAGCATTGAACACACACACACACATCTGTACTTTAAAAAGGGATGGGAGGGCTACAGAGAAATGTTAGCAGCGGGTCACCCTGTGGGACTCAGGCAAGTTCAGGGGGACAAGGGTAGGTCAGTGGCTTTGACTTTATAGTTTGTATAGTTTTAAAGAATTCTTTATATTTAAAAAATCATAACTAACCTGTATGGATTTCTTAATTATTAAAAAACCAACTTTTTTAAAAAGAAGAAAAATTAAGCTTATAGTTGATGTTCAGCATAAAAGTTTGTGAATTGTTATAGAAAGATTCCTTTTTGTAATGTGAAAGCACTATTTGCTTCCAAAATTTAGACTTTTTAAAAATTAGACTCACTTACCTATGTCACATGCTTAGTGCAATTAAAGAGTCATGTTACCTGTCCAGTCTTATTTCATCATTTTATGTATCCATACCCAATTCAGCTGGGGGAGCCTTTCTGCATACTACACACAGGACCCAGCACTGGGTCCTGCACCATTCACTTCTTCATTAAAACTGCTTGATGACGGTGATACAGAAATAATGGCCGTACAACAATGGATGTAGCCATACCTGCTGTTGGCTGAAACTTAAAAGTCAAATAGCTTTCTGATTAGTGATTCACATCCATCCTTTCCTTTCTGATCGCCATGGATCTCTGCATCCTTCTCATCCAAGAGATACCTCACTGGCACCTCCTGACACTGACAGCTGGAATTCTGTGATGAAGTGTCCTGATGAAAAAGCCATTAACATTTGTACTAAGTGCTCCTGGGCTTTTGTCCCTGAACTTAGGTTAATAGCATGCTGGAAGGTCTCTAGAAAGGACAGAGGCTCCTGGTTAAAGAGCTAAATAGTCACATCCTTAATATGCCTTGGCCACTGACACAGATGGGCTGGTCTTTGGGTCACGGCCCACGACATGGAGGGAGCTGAATCCTGTGGCGAAATGGCTGCTTTTTGGAGGACAACACTAACTAGAACAAGTTCAGGGAGGGGAACAGGCTGGCCTGAGAACTGGGCAGGAGAGTGCACACGGTAGGGCAAACCTCAAGCATTCTTAGTGAGCACAGCTTCCAGCCCAGCCAGAACCCATCTTCTGTTGACATTCCAAGGAAAGGCTTGGGGGCACAACAACAAAAATTAAAGTCATAAGGATGGAAAAGAACACATGCTCAATTTAAGAAAGCCTGAGATGCAAAAACTCTGCTTCTCTGAAGAGTGGCATTTCCAAAGCCCACACATCATAACAACGTCGGATTCTGAGATGTCTCAATAGGAAGCCCCTGAGGTTCCATCTGTCTTTCTGACTAGAAGGATGGCTGAGGAACCACCCTGCTGTCTGGAAGAGGGCTGGCAGAAACACCAGGAGCCTTGGCCCAGGAGCTAGGAATGTGCCATTCACTCTCCCCTCCAGTCTAACTGATACCCCTGACAAACGCTGCTGGCTTGTTACCAAGTCTGTCTCTGTATGTAATGAGAAATGAACTACCCAACAGACTTGGCTCACTTCTTAAATTTGTTTTTAATTCCCAAACTTTAAAAAATGACAGAATTCATCACATGGTATTAAAGCAATCCGATACTTTCTTTGTTCTACATGTCACTTTACTAACAAAAGAAAGAAGGAAAGATTGCTGGTTGAATGTGAAAGTCGATAGAAAAGATGAGGTGGAGACACCAAAGTACAGAATAATGAACTGAGACCACGATTCCTAGTTCCACTGGGTTCATAAACCCTATGGAGCTCCAGATGCTGGCTAGATAAAAGCATTCTAGCATTCAAGGGCCTCCCAACTGTTCTCTGAAGCTTCTCTTTCCCAGCTTCTTATCTCATCCTCTGCTCTGCAATATTCTCTTAACTTTAGGTTGCACAATAACTTCTGCAGATCCTGGTCATGTCCTAGTACTGTACTTTAGCTACTTACTTCTCCAGACTTCACAATTTCTCTGTATATCAATCTTACTCTTTCTAATGTTCTATCTACCATATGATCAGCTCAAGTGAGACGGGAAAAGCATTTGACAAAACCCAACACCCTTTGACAATAAAAACTATGAATGTAATGAAGTTTCTTAGCACAATAAATAAAAGCCCACAGCTAACATCATAGTGGTGAAATACTGCAAACTTTCTCCCCAAGACCATGGATGCCTGCATTTGTGACTGTTATTGAACACTTAACAGGAAGATCTAACTAAAGCAATTAGGCAAGAAAAGAAATAAACAGCATCTCTGTTCACAGATGAAATGATTCCATATACAGAAAATCCCAAAGCTAATAAGATTAATTTGGTCAAGTATCAAGGTACTAGCCCAACACCCTAAAGTCAGCTGTGTTTCTATGCACCAGCAATGTACTCTCCAAAAGGAAAATTGAGAAAACTGCTCATTTACAATGAAATCCAAAAGGATAAAATACCTACAAAACAATTTAACCAAAGAGGTGAAAGATTTGTACATTAAAAACTGCTGGACCTAAATAAATGGAAAGGCAACCCATGTTCATTGTTGAGATGCCAGTACTATCTAAAGTGCTCTACAGATTCAGTGCAACCCCTACCAAAAATCTAAGTGCCTTCTGGCAGAAATGGAAAAGCAATCCTCAAATTTACATGGAATTATAAAGGGATCTAAATAGCCAAACCTATCTTGGAAAAGAACAAAGACAGCTCCTACTTCCCAACTGCAGTGCTTCCTATATAACTACAGTAATCAGAACAGCGCGGAACTGGCATAAGGATGACATACAGTGAATAGAGTCGGGAGTCTAGAAAGAAACATTCGTGGCCAACTGATTCAGACCAGGGTGCCCAGACCACTCAAAGAGGAAACACTTCAACAAATGGTGATGGGAGAACTGGAAAGCCACATGCTAAAGAATAAATTGGACACACACCTCACACTACATACAAAAATTACCCCAAAATGGATCAACAGCCTGAATATAAGAGATAAAATCATAAAACTCTTAAGAGAAAACACAGGGATAAGTCCTAATAATCCAGGACTTGGCAATGGATTCATAGATATCATATCAAAAATGAGCAATAAAAGGAAAATAGATGAATTAGAATTCATAAAAATGAAAATCTTTGTGCAAAAAGAGCATTATCATGAAAGCAAAATTCAACCCATAAAATGGGAAAATTTGCAATCTATATATCTGATATAGGTCTAGTATCCAGAACATATAAAGAATTCTTAGACTTCAACAATAGAGAATAAACCATCCAATTTAAAAATAGTTAAAGGACTTGAGTAGACATTTCTTCAAAAAAAGATATACAAACACATGGAAATATATGAAAAGAATGTTCAATATCATTAGTCAAATAGGAAAATGCCAATCAAAACCACAATGAGGGACTACTTTGCACCCATTAGAGTGGCTGTTAAAAAAACACAAACACAAAAACAAACAAACAAAAAAAGGAAAATAACAAGTGTTGGAGAGGATGTGGAAAAATTAAAACCCTCATACACTGCTGGTTGAAATTCTAAATGGTTCAGTCACTATGGATTTGGCAATTTTTCAAAAAGTTAAACATAAAATTAGCATATGACCCTGCCATCCCACCTAGGCATATACTCAGGAGACATTAAAACAGGTACTCACACAAGTACCTGTACGCACATGTTCGTAACGGCACTATTCACAATAGCCAAAAGTGAAAACAGCTCAAATGTCTATCAGTGGATGTGTGGATAAACAAATTGTGGTACATATGTACATTAAAATATTATTCAGCCTAGATGAACCTACAAAACACTGTGCTAGGTAAAGAAAGTCAGACAAATAGATTACATGCAATGTGATTCCATTTAAAGAGAACATCCAGGACGGATGAACCTCTCGAGACAGAACAGAGAGGAGGCTGGCCGCAGCAAGCTGGGCGGGGGAGGCACGCTTCCGACTAACTGCTCCATGGGTAAATGGTATTGCTTTGGAGCGATGGAGATGCTTTGGAATTAGATAGAGATGGTAGTTGTATGACTTTATGGATGTACTGAGCACCACTACATTGTTTACTAATTTTATTTTATGTGAATTTCATCTCAATAAACTATTTTTTAAAGAAAAAAATTTCCCATTTTCTAAAATCTCATATATTTTAGTTTCCTTACCTAAAAAGCATCCAGTTTCTGAAGTAGAAAGCACGAGCCAATTTTTTAAAAGATCCAGTACTATCAGAAAGTCTTTTTGTCCTGTTTGTCAAATAAGAATCCTTAAATGGAGCTTCTCTGTCGTCATGGTATTGAGACACAAACATTAGGCACAGCTGAATTCAGTGGCTGGAGGCAGAGATCCACATAGATGATTGTGGGCGTTGGGGAACTCTTCTCAGTATTTAGAAAGGCTGTAAAGAAACCACATTTGCCTCCACCAAGGCTGCAGAGGCTGACTAAACACCAAGAGTCTTTAGGCAGCAAAGACATCATCCCAGTCATCCTATGACTATGGGATGAGAGTAATGAAAGAAAGTTAAGTGATAAACTTTACATAACAAATGCAGGCCAGTGGTCAAAACAATACAAGACAGGGAGTCTAAGGAGTAAATGGGGAATGGGAGAGATTCTTACAGGAAGATGGTTTAGACTAACCACACCTTTGGAGAATTTTAAAGGACATAACATGATGCCAGGATATATATATATATATGAGTTATAGGGTGCTGAACTAGCTATGCATCTTATTTTTAAAAACCTTAAAGGAAGAATCAGAGGCTGCAAAAATTCTGAGAAAGTGTCACAAGTCGCCTTCTGCTATCCCCTAAATACCCAGACCCCCCCCACACCTTCCACATCAGAAATACTATTTCCAAGGCAGCTGTCTTTGGAAGAACAAATCTGTATAATGCCATGTCTGAAGAATGTTTTCCATTTCCCCTTCCATCATAACCAGCTCCCCAAAACTCAGGCAGAAGGCAAACAGGTAGCATAGCTCCCAAGGTCATTCCAGAAGCCAGTGTCCTTTGGACACCTTGAGTAAAGCAGTCTTTTCACAAGTCAGGAAGACAGGCCTAGAAACACAAAGGGCTCCATGTAGAAACCTATGAATGCCCCTATTATCTTAAGGACTAAGCATGGAGCCATGATTTCATGCCCATCACCACCTGCAATTTTGTTTTTATAGCTATTACCAAGCACTTTGATAATGAGAAAGTTTAGAGGCCTCAACAAGCCTGCTATGCTAGTATTAGTGACTTGAAGACTAATGTCCCTTCACTGCTGCCACCCCAGTGAGCGCACTCATTTACTTTATGCCAAGGGAAGAAAAAGTCCAACCTGGCTCAAAGAAACCACTTACAGTAAAATTGATCTGTTTTCTCCTAAGTGACTGTGGTTCTTATGTTCAAGTAAATTAGAGTGGTAATGCATGAGGCACACAGCTCCTGGCCTTCAGCCTCGTCTAGCTCGCTAGAGGTGAGCTAGAGAAGGAGGCATGGCTGAGTCAGAGGTCACTGGGAAGTTAAACTGAGGAGAATGCAGAATCGTATAAAGAAGCGCTGAGAGAAAGATCAAAGGACTTTTCATAGTGGTGCTGTGTGTGTGTGTGTGCATGTACACATGTGTAAAGGGACACCGGGGAGTAAGGGAAATACGGAAACTAGTGGGGCAGATATTAGGGGGCTGAGGCAGCAGAAGAGGAACTGCAGAACAATGCTGGTGCCCTGGGAGATGTGGAGATAGGCTGGAAGTGGGTAAAAAGACCAGGAAAGGCCCCGGGGACAGCAGAGCTGCAATCAGATTCCTCTGGGGATGGGTGGAGAGGCAATCGTGAAGCCTTGGAGAGCAGACCAGCAGCCCCTGAGGGTTCTCAGAGGATAGCCCCTTTCAGGGAGGAAGGAGTTCATTCTTCGGGCTGTAATTACCTCTCCAGACTCAGCCTGCTGTGCTGACCTCCAGGCTGGCCCCCACCCGCAGGGCAGAAATCAGAGAAGGTAGCTGAGGACTTGTTGACTGAATGAATCAAACACAAAACTGCAAAATGAGCCATTCGATTTCTGAGTCACCAGAATAGATGCTTCAGAGTGGAGGCCCCTGGTGAAGGCAGATGCAGGCAGATGGCTGGTGCTGATGGGCTCAGAGGTGGAGAGCCTTCCTGCTCCTGGCAGACTCACTCCTGCGGCAGTGAAGGCTGCCATCTTTTCCTACTTCCTTTCTCAGGTGGGTCTGACGGTTCTCTGAACTGGTCTACGTGTAACATACAAGGTCAAATAACAACTCCTTTCCAGAGCTGGATCTAACACCCAGGACCTCTGATCCTGAAGTCTACTTTTTCAGAATCTGATTGAAATGAGGGTGGGGCAACGAAGCTCTAAACTAACATTCGATCACTTTAAAATAGTTTCTCACTCTACCATCAGAATATACCCTCCATAATAGGATTTGGTTCAGCTTTACTTTCTGTCACCTGAGTGAGGAAAATACTAGACACGGTGAAGCCCACATCTGAGCTCTAACGGCAGGAGCAGGAGCGGAGACAAGGAGGCATAACACCCTCCCCCATCATTCTTAACAATCCCCGTGTGGTCGAGAAGAGTAGGCTTCACGTGAGACCTTTTTACATGAGAAAGATATTTTAAATACATCCTTATAGGGGACTCAACATATGAAACAGATAAAAGTAAAGCTGCTCTGGGGGAGGAGCAGTGAGAACAGGAAACCCTCAGGTGTTCACCTCCCACCTTCCTACTCCTCTTCCCGCATCAGCCCCTTAGCCCTTGGATGGGACAGAATCCGGTAATGGGAGAAGAGACAGCTGGGCCCTGGGATCATCTCTCCTGAACTGTGTGGGTTTTCCTCTTTTGCACACCCCCCTTTCCTTGTGGGTGAAGTGAGAAGCCGAGCTTGAGTGAATTGTAGCGCGTTCGTTACTCTATAATTCTCGACTCTCCATCTTGAGCAAGAAGAGAGAAAATGATGACAAGTTTTCACTCATACAACATGAAATAACTAAGAAAATATACATACTTAGCAACTGTGTCATTTAAGTCCCTGGACATGGCAAGGTGCCATTTTCCAACTTTTCCTTAGTAAGAGTTTCTCACTTATTATCATTTCTAGTGATCATTACCATTATTATCATCTCTAGAGATCTTGCTGAAAAGTTTCAATGCCAGAATATGACTTTCTTCTTCTTTTTACTAAAGCTGTAAATCCCATAGTTACACAGGCAGGATCAGGAAGACCTGAGGAGACCGGAGTTAATCTTTTTTCAATAATTACAAAAATATTGTCAGTGACAGTTTCATCAGATGTTTGTTTACAAATATTAACTTGGCCAGCATTTTTTGTAGTACTGATTAAAAACATTCATTAAACCCAACCCCCGCCTCTGCCCAGAATTACACAACGTGCCACACTTGATGTCCTTCAGAAGCCAACACTTTACATAATTATTCAGAGTATACTGGCTAGTTTTCATAACGTGCATGTCTGCTCTCATCACCGCTTTCAGACAGGTCATAATCGAGGAAGCCAAGGTCTCTCCCCCTGGTCACTGGCCAAATCTAGATATCAGGAAATAGCCCCTTATTTGTTTTGGAGGGGCGTTGGAAAAGGCCTGCCCTCTTTTCCGTCCCTCCCATGGCATTCACTGTAACGGTGCCATTTTCCCACTTACTAGCACATTTCCTCCCTTATGTTTTGAGCTAGGACTGGTGACAGAGTAACAGACTCTGTATTCATTTTATTGAATCACCTATATTTAATTGGGAAAATGGGCAGTTGTAACTCTGTCAACAGGACATGTTCAATTACATCGCGTAACCATTTTTCTTCAGAAGGCATTACCATCTGGTCTAAGCAGTTAAATAAGCACAGATACGTGATATTATTGCTAATGAAATTAAATGTGGCACAAATATATACAGGGCACACAGAATTCACGTCCATCTTTTTGGAAGGGTTTTCCTCATTGAAACCTAAGATGTGTGGGCTGTGAGATCAGGACGATGGTGTGGTTGGCTGGCTTTGCTGCTTTCCAAACAGAAAAAGTGATTATTCACTCCACACCTCAGTCACACAGAAGAATTTCCTGTATAGAACCTCAAAAGTCCTGTTTCCAACTTGCCCGTGTAACCCCTGCCTTTCAGAACCCCTTTCCCCTCTGAGGGGTCTGCTTCCTCCATTTACCCTGGGGTCCCCCAAAGCTCTGGCTATCCTATCTCACCATGACTTCAGACTGGTCTGTACTCTCCCTCCAACCTCTTTAAACCTCCCAATTCCACTTCATGGTATGACAAAGCTTCAATGGGTTCACAAAGGTAAAGACCCTGGCACACAACAGGCATCCAATAAATAACGTTTCTTTCCAATGTCTATTTCCTTTTCACTATTTTGCCTGTCCCAGCCTCTGAGCGGGGCTGTGGACTGGCCATAGCAACACACCTAGGTCTGCTCATTTCTGAGCCAGTGCTAACTGGAGAGCCAAGCCATCCCAGGCATCTGTTGTTTGTACCACCTCATCTTTTAAATTTTCTCGGTAAAAGAGCACCCCAACTTTCCTCTGGAAAATATCCTCCCTCATACTTTCAATTTCTGTGGGATTAACTCCAACTCCAGTTCCAGATTGGGCTCTGATTGGTTTAAGCCAAGAAGAAGGAAGGGTGATTAATGTTGCTGGGAGGTGTCCATGTGGGGCCCAACTTTGGACCAAAGGAAGAAAGTACATGTAAAGCAGTTAGGCAGGAAGGGCCTTGTGTGTCACAGAATGAACTCTGGACAAAAGTGGAACCAGCATTGAGCGTTAGCCACCTCTTTACCACCTCTCATGCTCACTGTCACAAAGTGCCCCTAAAACGATGTTCCAGTGCCTGCTTGAGACTGCTATATCCTGTGAGAACTGTGCTTCCAACAGCGTGGATGTGTGAGCCAGGCCAGTGTCCACAGTGCACGTCTTGCTTGGGAAGGGAGTAGTTTGTCTGCGAGGGCTCATTTAATAATCACTTACCCTGGCCTGAGCGTTGGGACCTACAAGGGAGCACACTGCACTGGGGTATAACCTGTGCCTCACAGATGTGCCTGGAAGCTTCCAGTGTGGGATTGTAGAAATATTAATGATGGCTAACATTTACTGTGCACTCAGCATAAAGAAGGCACTATTCTAAGTGTTTTAAATATATCCACCACCCTAGTTCGTGCTTTTAATGATCCTAGGGATTAGATTCTATTACACCCTTTTCAGGGATATAGAAACAGAGGCACTGAGAGGGTAAGCAATGTTTTCTAACACATAACTAGCAGTAGTGGAATTCAAACCCAGCCAGCCTTACTCTAGACATATACCCTTGAACCACTATGCTAGACTGCCTTTCTCAGTAACATGGCCTCATCCCTTTGGTTTGGCTTTCTTACAAACATTTTGAGACTTTTTCAATTGTTTGATTCTCATTTATGTTAAACAGACACTCACCAGCAGAGGAGGCCACAACACTGAAACCACAACAAATCATTTGACTCTCAGTAGGCAGTTCAATGAATACCACCAAAGTCTGTTTCTGTGACCACTCTGCGTGGGGGTGAGGCTAACAGGTAGGTGGTTACTATTCTTGGTGTTCCAAATGAAGGAAGTGGGAACTTAAGCTGCAGAATGTAGGGGATAAAATGCAACAGCTTTGCACAAAGATTAGCCTTGTTCTTCCACTTCACCCATGGAAACAGCATTCCCAGTACATTTGGAAAGCGTGTAACACTTGGCCAATTCAGGACATTTTCTCTTCTGTTCATTTTATCAAGAATTTGGTAAATCTGTACTACATGAATACACTATAATGCACATAAAAGAAACCAATCTAAACTCAAGTAGAGTTTATACAGTGAGGGGGCAGTTCTGTTGGTTTTATAAATCTTGTGAAGCCAAAATGTTAAAACGAGACAATCAGATTATATCTAAAGATTAATTCAGTTTTCAAGTAACCCTTAAATTTACTAGAGTTGTTCAATGTCCCTCCTAATTCAGAGATTAATGCTAAATATAAAATTCATTTTTTTCCTAATTGGATTGACCCAATAAGTTTTCCAGAGTTTATGGGAACATTTTCATTTTCGTAAAGAGTATCTGAAACTAATAACTTCATTATGGAGATCCTTCATAAGCTATAAGGCACTATTCTTGGACAGCAACCTCATCGTAATAAATTCTCTTGAGCAAAATCTCTTTCTGTGACATGGTTGTACATTTACTGAATCTCTTTTTGTGAACATGTTTCAAGAAACCAGTGTTTCATTTTAGACATACCCTAACTGCCTGGATATTCATATGGCCACATATATCTTTTTCTGTTCTATAAACTTTTCAAACTTGTAAGTGCCTGATTTAGTCACCGTGGCTAGAAATGCTGTTTGTTTGGTGTCTGACAGAACACCCAAATGTGCTCCAAACTGTTTAGAGGCTTGTAACCAGCATTTAAAAAAAATAGTGACACAGACTAAAAATGATCAGAGTGCCTGTGCTCCCTAACACTATTCACAAGTATTTAAAACAATACTCAATCATTTATAATGACACTTAAATGAAGCCAACAAAATTCTGCCAAACTTAGGAAGAAATGATCAGTGGAAAAGTTACCTAACACAAAATGACTCTAATATGAAAACATGTGGATCTTGGAGCTGGGATGTTTGGAAGGGCATTCTATTAACATGTGAAAGGAGACACTATTGCCTATTTGTATTCAAGCAATTGTGGACTTGTGTCCTCCCTGCACCACCTCTACCTTTTACTACCTGCATGACTTCCTCATTCTTCAGTTTTCTCACAAAGTGGAGAGGATAAAACATGATAATGCACTGAAGCCTTTAGAATGGTGCATGGTAGCTAGTCATTCATACGGTGAATTCTGTCATGTTAAAATATACTACCAGGGATCCAAATGAAGGCAGCTATTGCAAGGTGTGCATTGCCTGTCTTTACTCAGCTAGTGTCAAACTGCTTATTGGGGTTCCTTTTATCTTAACCCTAGGGAAGGATATGACAGCCAGGATAGAAACTGGTCCAACTACACTAACTCTTCCTCCTCTAGCCATCCACTGGACCCACCAACTCACAGTCCCTGGCTGTTCCTGAAATGAGATTTCAAAATGGCCCATCCCCCTCTAACACTAGCACGCCCAGAGAAAGCTGGGGCCTCCCTGCTCCACACTCACCACTTCTTCTTCCCCTTTTTTTCCAAGGGCCCATAACTTTTTCCACTTCACTCTGCAATTCTCGTAGCTGTTTAATGTTGGGTTTATATGCTAGACTACTTACTCCTTGAGGACAGAGACTATCTTAATTTTCTTGCCCTGTGGTGTTCAGCACACAGCAGTAGTTCAACATATGTTTGCTAAACAAATAAGCACATTGGATTTCAGTTCAAATAAGCTGCTTATAGTGATCCCCATAAGTGCCATGATCCAAAACAAAGACAGATGTAATATATAAAGGCCTGTCCAAAAAGTATCCAGCCACATAATATGAAAAATAGAAACATTTATTGATGAAGACACAACATACAAGAAACACTGTACATAGGGCAGTGATGCCTCAGTCCCCTTCAGAGTAGGCACCTTGGGCCCTAACACAGTTCTCCCAATTGCCATCACCTACCCCATCATATTTTCCTGAATGTCACTGATGGTCAGAAATCTTTTCCCTTTCAATGGTGATTTTAGTTTTGGGAAAATTCAGAAGTCACAGGGCACCAAATCTGGGCTGGAGGGGCACTGGGTCACCTGGACGGTTTGGTGTTTCACCAAAAAATTCTGCACAGGATGTGATGCATAAGGGGGCACGTTGTTGTGGTGAAGCTGCCAGTCACCAGTTGTCCATAGCTTTGGCCTTCTAAATCATCTGAATAGTTTCTGTGGAGGAATATTCAAGCTTAAGGCAAAATTTGATGCAGATGCATTGCTCTGCTTGCTCATTTGGAATGCAATAAATGCATTCAACAGTACACATGCTCACTCAATGGCATCTACCACCCTCAATGAGTAGTACAGTGAAGACATCATTGTTTATGCATGTGCATTCCAGTCCACTCTCCTTGGCTGCTAGGTTGCATCTATGTCACACGAAACATTTTCATTATATTAACAATGGCTGGACTTTTATTTTTGGGCAGACGTTGTATACTGGAAAATTTGATGTTTTTCAAAAATTATATTTAGTTGATATTATAGTTGTCTAGATTTTTATCCGTTTACCCACTCTACCCAGCACCCCTCACTCCCTCAGGCAACCCCCACACCATTGTTCATGTGCATGGGTCATATGTAGGTTCTTTGGCTGCTCCATTTCCTATACTGTACTTTACATCTCCATGGCTATTCTATAAATACCTATTTGTGCTTCTTAATCTCCTCTCCTCTTCATCCATTCCCCCAAACACTTTTCCCATCTGGCAACCATCAAAATGCTCTCCATATCCATAATTCTATCTCTTCTTGTTTGTCTGCTTAGTTTGTTTTTTACATTCAGTTGTTGATAGATATGCATTTGTTGCGATTTTATTGCTCATAGTTTTGATTTTCTCTTTCTTAAATAAGTCCCTTTCACATTTCATATAATAATGGTTTGATGGTGATGAACTCCTTTAGTTTTTTTTTTATTGTCTGGGAAGCTCTTTATCTGTCCTTTAATTCAAAAAGATAGCTTTACTGGGAAGAGCAATCTTGGCTGCAGATCCCCTTTTTTTCATGACTTTTGAGTATTTCTTGTCAATCCCTGCTAGCCTGCAAAGTTTCTTTTGAGAAATCAGCTGATATAGTCTTATAGGAATTACCCTGTAGGTAAGTAACTGCTTTTCTCTTGCTGCTTTTAAGATTCTCTCTTTATATTTAACCTTTAGCATTTTAACTATGATGAGTCTTGGAGTGGGCCTCTTTGCATCCATCTTGTTTGGGACTCTCTGTGCTTCTTGGACTTGCATGTCTATTTTCTTCAACAAATTAGGGAAGTTTTCTTTCATTACTTTTTCAAATAGATTTCCATATTTCTTGCTCTTTCTCTTCTTCTTCTGGCACCCTATGATGTGAATGTTGGATTGCTTGAAGTTGTCCCAGAGGCTGCTTACACTATACTCATTTTTTTAAATTCTTTTTTCTTGTTGTTCTGATTGGTTGTTTTTTGCTCTCTTATGTTCCAAATCATTGATTTATCAGCTTCATCCACTCTACTGTTGTTTCCCTGTAAATTGTTCTTTACTTCAATTAGTGTATCCTTTGTTTCTGACTGGGTCTTTTTTATGCTGTTGAGGTCCTCATTAAGTTCCATGAACATCCTAATAACCCGTGTTTTAAGCACTGCATCTGATAGTGTGCTTACCTCCACTGTGTTTAGTTCTTTTTCTGGAGGTTTGATCTGTTCTTTCATATGGGCCATGTTCCTCTGCCTCCTCATTTTGGTAGCATCTCCGTGTTTGGTTCTATGTATTAGGTAAAGCTGCTAGGATCCCGTCTTAGTAGTGTGGCCTAGTGTAGTAGGTGTCCTATAGATTCCAATGGAACAGCCTCCCCTACCACCCAAGCTGGGTACTCGAGGTGCACCCTTTGTGTGGGCTGCCTATACCCTCCTCTTGTAGTTGAGCCTTAATTGCTATTGGCAGGTCAATGAGAGGGATTTACCCAGGCCAATCAGCTGCAAGGACTGGCTGAGACCACTGACCAACCTCTGCCCTCCATGGAAGATAAGCTGTGTGGAGGCAGAGTGGTAGTGTGCTGACTTAGTCTATAGCTGTCCACTGGGTGTGCAGGCTCTGGGGTTTCCTGGGTGGTGCAGGTCGAGGTCAGCCCCGACCTGTATTTTGCCCAGTGCCACCCTGCCTGAAGTACAAAGCAAAGTGAGATAGCTGTTACTTGAGTTGGGCTTGGAGATTCCCAGGTGAAGCCAAGGTGTGAGGATGGCTGTTGCCTGTTTGAGAAGATTAGGAAGTTTTGAAGCATGAGCCAAGACCAGCTATTCATATAGAGGAGCAGCTTGGGTTGGCCAATAACTTGGGTGGGGCAGAGTCTCTGGTGATCTTCAGTGTAGGGAAAACCATGTTAGTGAGGTTGATGGAGTCTCCACCAACTTGCCGGCTCTGCAGCTCTCCTGGGGGGAGTGTTCAGAAAAGGGACAATTGTCTTTTCCCACCTTTCTGCCTGGCAGAACTCTGTCCCCCAGCTCTTGCTTTGATGCCAGACACTTCAGTTTCTCCCTGTATATCAGTGGTGCCTTCAAGCTGCTATCCTGGTGCTGGAGCTAAGAGGGAGTGAGTATGATTAAGTCTGTGTCTGGCTTCTTCAAGAGGGACCGCTTGGGACTTTAGAAGTTTCCTCCACTGACTCAAAAACTGGCGGGTTTTTGCAGCCAGAAGTTGTCTTGGCACTGTAACACTGGGTTGGGGGGCCTGGTGTGGGTCTGGGACTCCTCACTCTCAAGATATCCCTCCTGAATTTTTATCCACCAAACCTTAATATGGGACTAACCCATTCCTTGTCTCCACCCCTTCTACCAGTCTGGATGGATGTGGTTTCTTTAATTGAGTAGTTGTCAGACCTAATTCAACTCAGTTTCTGATGGTTCTGAGTGATGGTTGTTCTACATTTTAGCTGTAATTTTGATGTGGTTGTATAAGGAGGAGAGCCGTATTTACCTATGTCACCATCATGACTGAAAATCTTATAATATAGGCTGTTTTTGTTTTGTATTTTAAGATTTTATTTATTTTTAGAGAGAGGGGAAGGGAGGGAGAAAGACAGGGAGAGAAATCCATTAGTTGCCTCTCATGACCAAACTCCCAACCCTGGCATGTGCTTTGACCAGGAATAGAAGTGGCAACCTTTTGCTTTGCAGGACAAAGCCCAACCCACTGAGCCACCCTGGTCAGGGCATGAAATCTGAATTTTGTATAAATTCTGTGATAAATAGCGAACTTTACTCTTGGAGAACATGTCTATTACAAATGTGAAAGTGGCTTTCATAGTAATAACCAGGTTTCATTAATGGCATGCTTCCCTTCTCTACACACATGTGAAGGCACACAGATGATATTGAGGCTGAATGAAGAATGTTCTTTTCTGACACCAAGGCTTCCTGAAGGTAGTGATCTCCGTGACTTTATTTATAATTTAGACTGAGGTTCACTGAAAGAAAATTATCAACAGGAGAAAGTTTCTAACTGATTATATATAGATGTTGAGGAAAATAAAAAAGAAGCTGATTGCATTTCAAACCTGTGTCAAGTCTCCATTTCACCTAAATCAATATGGAGTTTTAATAATTAATAAATAATTAAAGTGCTTTTGGACAGTGATGCAAAATGCATAGCTAAGCAAACCTCAATATGCAAGAAAGAAAATGGATTGACTGAGAGATCATTTTATTTTATTCGTTCATTCATTTTACTTATTCTTTTATTTGGCTTCCCCAGTAAAATAAAAATTCCTTCAGGGCAATTTTCAAAAGGACCAGTTACTTGGGCCAGATGAAAAAATGGGATGAAGGTATTACAATATAATTTATTAAGATTGTTTTGTAGTCTTTTCTAGAACCTCTTTCCAAAACCATTCATTCAACAGACATTTACTACTAAGGTGTTGGGTCCCCAGGACCTGCAGAGACCAAGAAGAAGGAAGAAAAAGAAAATATATCTTCTGAGCTTGATGGAGACCCTATTTTGTTTTTAGTAAAATTCCCACAACAGCAAACACAGGAGGGACTTAGCAAACACTTTTTTAGAGGATTTTATTTGTCTATTTTAAAGAAAGGAAGGAAGGTAGAAAGGGAGAAAAACATCAATGTGTGGTTATGTGCCATGTGCTCCCTATTGAGGACCTGCAACCTAGCATGACTGCCCTGCCCTGACTGAGAATCAAACCCGCGACCCTTTAGTTCACAGGCCAGTACTCAATCCACTGAGCCACAGTAGCTAAGGCAGCAAACACCTTCAATGTCCACAGGTTTTCTTGATTTCCATCACTGCTGCCTGTCTCACCACAATAAATCCTACCTATTTTTAAAATCTCATTAATTTAGCTAGGTTGAGACACTCTTAGGGAAAGAAAGAGGGTCAGGTGCTATTAACATTTCTGTTCTGCACCCTTACCTGCCTCTTTTCATTAAAAGAAGTGCATATCTGAAATGGGATCATTATCTTTGGTGGACACACTTTCCAATATCCCCAATTCGCCAACCCCTCAGCTTACTCAAATGACACAGAGCCTAAAGATTAAAGCTGTCTTCCATCCCAGAGATACCAGTAAGGGGATCACTCAGGCCCCAATATTCCTTTCAGTAGTAACTTGATGCATCATATTTTTTACACTTTTTTTACATACCACCAGGTTTTATTTATTTAAATCTCAGAATCTTTTGCTGACATGGCAAGGCAGAAGTGTTTCGTAAAACTTACATAAACCTGTAAGTGGACATTTGTTCTATAAATCTTTTAAAATGCTACGTTATTCCTTGGAAACCAGTTTTACAAGGCCCTTCCATCTTGCTTGAAAAAGAAAAAGCACATAAAATACCCATTTTCTGTCCCAGCAGCACCAAAGTGACATCTAGAAGCACAGTGCATTTTCATGCAGAATAAACACAGAGTTCAAATCAAACACTAGCTGCGAGGATGATGGCAGTAAAAATGTGTTAATGAAACGTGGGGGCCATGTCTCACCTCTCTACACATCCTGGCAAAGCTACACTGACTGCTGACATTCCCGGAACCCTTCTCAACCTCCTGTATCGCAAGCAGTCCCCCAGCCACCAGAATCCCTCTCCCTTGATCCATATGGTCTCAATATCCAGAATGCTTTATACACAACCCATGGTCCAAAGGCTTTGACAATTAAGGATGTGAATGCTGAGGGAGGGGCTAAAAATCCTTTCCCTATCTAAACCCAGTCAACCTGAAAGGATGGCTTACATGCCACAGGCTCATAGTTTTAAGGTCTTTAAGGTCATTGATGGGCTGGCATATTTAGATGCTTTACTAAGCAGTATTTCATCCTTTGCCTCACTCTTCTGTCTTGTCAGTGGTCCCTGCTCATTCTCCCTCCACACCCTTTCTCCTACTGGGCTCTTTTCCTCTCATGCCTCTAGCTCATGTCTTTGAAGAGTCCTTCTCACTGGCTTCCAGTCCCCACACATTTGGCCCTATGTCCTGCCCATGAATTAATCATTTTCTTCTTCTGTCCCCCTCAACGTTACATTATGTGAAAGAGTTAATCAGATGTTCTCCAGACTGAAAATCACTACTGATGTGCATAATAGATGTAAAAACCATAGAGGAGCTGGGAAGCCCCCCCACATACCTCATGAAAAATCTTTAAGAATACCACAGTGGGTAAAAACAGGGACCCAAGAGCCCCAGATTTTTCCCCACTGGTTCTTCTAAAGGTAGCAATACATAATCACTACATTGTAGAAGTCTTTAATTCCCATTTATCATTAACTGATCAGGGTTCAACCTTGACAACTCACAAGTTTAATCTATTGGAAACACTGATTCACCAAAACTCAGGAGCACTTCCTGCATGCCTGATGCTGTCCTCAGCAATGGGAATATGACAATAAACCAGACTCAGAGCTCTCCTCCAACCTCTAGATAGTAATGATCTTGAAGGCAAGGGCCATGTCTTGGGCATCTTTAAGTCAGGCAGTGCAACAGGCAGCGAGAAGACTTAGCAAGCCCTCAGTGCTCCACGTCTGGGCCCATTAATCATTTTAAGGAGGATAAACACTGCTGGCACTAAACCCTCTGCCTGACCTGGGTCTCTCATTACTAAATGCATGACCTCAGCCGACGTATTGCCCTCTGTTTGAGTTTCTTCAAATGTCAGTGGGGAAACGAAGCAATAAGGGATTTTTCTGAGGATTAAGTGGGATAATTTATGAAGTGTTTGAAACAATAACCAACAGGTAGTAGATGCTCAAAATATTATTATTTCCAATATGATGTTCCTATAATACTGTCAGAAAAAGAAAATGTTTCTTTACTATTTGAACAAACATTTCTTTCCCATGACAAGTGATGCTTCATTAAGGTTCACAGTCTACATCAAAAGGTTACAACCTTGCCCTGCAGTGACAAGAAACATGAAATAGAAATATACAAATGCTCTTGCAAAAACATGTACACACACAACTCATGAAAAAGTACCCATTTGTAAAAAAAAAAAAAAAGCCTTCAGGAAGGGTTTTAAGAAAAGAAGATAAACAAAGATGAAAGTCATGCCCGGCAGCAACCATTTCCAGTGTGACCCGGAGTTTTCAGCTTCAAACTGCTTAGCTCAAGTGCTCCCCAGTGGCACTACCTGGGGATCTGTCACTCACACATCAAACTCACTTCCGCTGGCCTCTTCTCACATGGAACATGATGCCAGATGCAGAAACATCACTGTTTTCTTGTCTGAGCGTTGAGGGGCAGGGTTGGGGGAGAAGGTGTGAGGTACAGCACATGTGGGGTGGGGGAGGAAGGGACACCAGCGAGTGTGCTTTCTTGTGTCCACAAAAGACCTGCAGGACAAAGTTTCGCATGGGTTTTCCAGCGACCCAGTTTTAGTCTTACACAAAGCTTGGAACTAGGAAAGAACTAGGAACAAACTCCTTTCCAGTTTGCCAAAGATGGTCTCCTTACAATCAAAACACCATCAAGAATGGAGACCTGGTCCCTTCAGCACGGGCTGAAAGGAGAAACGTACATAGGATTACCTCACGCTGACAGGGTGGGAGCTGAAGGCTGATGTCCAGCTGAGGTCCCTACTTACTTGCCTATTTCATGCTCCTCTTTCACTAAACCTCAAGTGGAAAACAGGGATCAAGTTACAGATTTTATTCTACAACTAATTCAGTAGGATGTATCAATTGAGAGCTAGCTTTTTTTAATGAACCACTTAGCACTAAAGCAGTTCTTACACCATCATCTCATTACGTAACCGATTTCGCTTTATTTTCTGCTAAACGTATTCAGCATTTAATGAGCACTAACTCTGTGCAGAGCATCAGCCATTTTTCCTGTTCTACCCCTGAGCCACAGACTGGCTATGGAACCTTCATTTAAAGGTTAATAGGGAGCAGAAAAGTACAATAAAGAACAATCTGAGCAGGTGTATACGGCTTTAGGAAGAATGGTTACAGTGGAATAGAGGGGTGGACCACCTCAGAAGCCAGTACAGGAATCTCAGGTGGAGTAAAAGAAGCCTTAACCACAACAGCGGCATTAAGAATGAAAGGGAAAATCCAGACCCTAGAAGCTGGGGCTGGAACGGACATGGCTTGTTTCCTGACTGGATATGAGGTCAGAGAGAGCGAGGAGGTGAAACTGACCTCTGTGCTTCCAACCTGAATGCTGTCAAGGTGAGTTGGGAACATGAAATTTACTTTGGGAGACAAAGAGCGATGATTTCTGTTTGCGAAAGGCATCCAGCAGGTGGCTGGTAATGCAGCTGTGGGCTCCAGGAAAAGGCCAGGACTGGGAAGGATAAAGATTGGAAGTGAGGACATGGGCAGTGGGAGGAAAGTGAGAAATAGGTAATTAAGCCCTATGCTGAGCACCTGTCATGTGTTTGCTAATTTTACCCTCATGGCCCTCTAAAGAATGAGAAAACACACTCAGAAGAATTAAGTAACATACTCAAGTCCGCAGAGCCGAATAAATGACGGAGCCACAATTTGAATTCAAGTCTGACTCTCATATCCAAGCTATGAAGTAACACTCTCTACTACCGATGGGATTCTTAGACATTTGAGGGGAGACCCAGACAAAGAAATGAAAAGAAGGAGAACGAGGACTGGTGGAGCTAGAAAAGCCACAGGATGAGAGAGCTCTCGAGAAGAACAGGTAACCCACCAGGCAGAATGCTGCCTTGGTCTATCGGACTTTGTGAGTAGGAAGTCGTCGGTGGGTATTAGGACATGATTCTATTAGCACAATAGGGTATGAGTACTCCTTCAGGGGTTAGGAAGAAAGGATGGCAGCAAGTATAACATCACTTGACTTTGAAGGGAAGGAGAGACTCAGATGGAGAGTTTTTAAGTTTAGAGAAAAGTTGCTTAAGTTCTTAAGCTGAGAAGGAAGGAAATGATAAAGGAGACAGTGGATATAAGACAAAGAGAAAGAAATGATTGATATGACAAAGCCACGAAGGAGGCGGTAAAGGTTGGCTGAAGAACTTAGTTTTGACTTTGAGAATGAAAAGGGGCACATTTTGCTTTGACAGAAGAGGGAGTGATGTAAACAGAAATAACAATTTCTGTTTACAAAAAATGTTGAATGCAGGAGAGGGAGGTCAAGGTGACCACACTGGACATCCTGTCCTTAGTGTTCTTGGTTGGGCTCTCTGAAGGGGACGAGGTGTGATGGAAACGACTGGAGTACCTACTGTGAAATCTGAAAATGAGTAAATCCTCGGCACCAGGGCCCAGCCCGAATATTAGAAATTTGCACCAGTTACGAATGGCATAGGAAGTTGATTTTCTCCAGCAATTTAACCTATGCCTTCATCAATCTGGGCTGCCAGGAAAGTACTGTACATGTAAGAATGTCTGTATGCACACACGCACCATGGATGAAGACAGCCATCTGTGAAACAGGGCTGCATTTCAATTTCACCAGCTTTGTGTCCAGGTGGATATTATTACTCTGAAGAAAAGAGTATGTAGGAGAAAGATCAAATGCCAGCGTGTAAAGTGGGGGTTGCCTACTGTGCCTCACTGTAGCTTTTATTAGAGTGTAAGTCTATCAAAAGGTAGATGTATGCATGTCTATTCCAAATGTGGGAATGAGATGACATGAAAAGTAAGAAAGCAGAATAGGAAGGAAAGAAGAGCTCCTCATGTCCTTGGGAGCTGAAGGGCTACATCCTAATGAGAGCACTGTGCACTTACCATTTTAACAAAAGAAAGGACAAGGAAATGTCCTCCTGCTTAAAAAGAAAGCCAGGTCTACCAATAATAACCTAAGAGCCATCATTATCTTTCTGAACCATCACTCCTGGGATGTAAGAGGTGCAGGCTCCAAGTGCTACAATGTGGCTAATGAATTCTGCGGGAGTTCTTTATGAGGGTGCTAGCCCCACTGCTGGGTGGCTGGGCTCCACGTTCAGTTCTGCTATTCCCAAGTCTCCACCGGAGGATAAGCAGGGCCAATGAATTCCGTGCCATGCCTGGTTCATGAGGCTGGTAGAAATACTTTGCGATTTAAGGCCACTGCTGTGACATTACCTATAAGGCTCCGTTCCCACAAATCCATTACATCCAACAGTCAGAGCCAACAGGCCCCACGGCTGAATGATGCAAGAAGTCCTCAGATGCAGATGCTATGAAGAGCATCTACCACAGCTGAACCACTGTGAGTTGATCCATTTGCCTATTATCAGGAATTTTCTGGGTACCTGGAAAGGTAATAGTGCCAATCTTGGCATCCTTTCCAGCTGAAATAATCACTGAAAACTTTAACACCAACAGCTGAATGACCAACGCCATTTACCATATTCATAGGGCCATGTTTACTGTCAAAACTATGGGGTTTCGGTTCAGAATCCCAAAGGGATTTTTTTTTTGCTTGTTGTACAAACAAGTAGTCTGAAGGTGACTCCAAATACATAAAGTTCTTTCATCACCATCTTTAACCTAATCATAGTCATGTTTAATAAAATGTCTTAGTAATATCAGAGCACTTATAAAAACAGTATTTCAGGTAATCCTTGTTGCAACGAGTGACATGTGTGGGGAAGGTAAGACAAGTCTTACCACCGTTTTATTGATGAGGAAGCTCTGGGTCCCCACCATGCTGTCACCAAACCTAACTCTGAGCGCTCTCGCAACTGGGGGTGTCCTTACACTGTGAGGCGTCTGATTAAAGCAGTTTTACATGAATGACTATAAGGAAGTTTTCTATGCTGAGCCAGAATGTGTCAGCCCCGAGTGTCCTAATGTTTTTGCTTGAGACAACAAAGTAGGATATAATTCTCTTACACAGGAGTTCTCTAGACATTCTTTTAGTTCCAACCAACCATCCCCAGCTGTAGCAATATGATGCTCTTTGGCAGTTTTTTGATATGTGAGGTCATGTGTCAAAATCCTTTTTCCCCCTGGACCTGCACTGTTCAAGCCATTAGCCACATGCAGTTACTTAAAATTATTTAAAGTTAAGTAAAGTTTAAAAGTCAGATCTCAGTTACACTAGCCACATCCAGCCACATGTGACCTGCAGCTACCACACTGAATGGTGCAGAGCATTTCCGTCCTTACAGAAACTTCTGGCAGACAGCACTGTTCTAGACCCGTGAACCACTTGGTTGGAATTTCTGGTCTATAGTCTGGTTTCACTGAGTAACACCTTTTCAAAGACAGTATCTATTTTATTGGGTTTTTAAAAAAATTGTGAGGGGTACTGGTGGAATAAAAAAAAAAAGAACTCCATCTCATGTTGTGTCAGCTTAGAAAAATACTTAACTGGTTTGAGGATTGCCTGATAAGCTTTAATATTCTTGTCTTTTCAAATCTAAATTCAACTTGAGGCCAAATCATTGCTTATATTTATTACACAAAAATCTATTATTAAATTAAAGTGAGTGTTCTTTTTACATAAACTTCATAGCTTTACTTTTTATCTCTGGGGAGCCTAGGTACAGGAGGAAGGAAAACTAACACTCATTACTGACACTTGGAAATTCTTAGTCTCTCACTGACCCTGAATAAATTTCACTTCGGCATCTGGCCTACTTGGTTTTTGAACTTGCACAACTTGAAAACTGTGGTACACCAGCACTGATGATACAGTTGCAAAAATTACAAAATATTAAGGCACAAAGTGACCTTTCAGATAATCTAATAAAAACCCTCATTTGGTAAGTAAACATAGGATCGATGATGTCATTTTGGGCTAGAAGCCGGCCTCTCATTTCCAGGTTCAGCGTTCTCCTGTCCACAGTGGTGCTCTGGCCCAGCCAAACATCTATTTGACTTTCAACAGGCCATTTGTTCATACTCTATCCTCCTCTCCAACTGTCCCCTCTGTTAATGACACACAGCGCTTCCAATTCAGGTAAGCTGCAATGGGTACTTGTAGTCAGGTGTCCCCAAGGTAAGATTTCCACAAGCCACATGCAGACAAAGGGTAAGATTCTATGAAGTTTGTCTTTCTTATTCTCAATCTCTTAAGGGTTTCCGTACAGGCCTAGGAACAGAATTCAGGGCCCATTTTCAAAGCATTTGTATCACACTGGGGTAAAGCCACACCAGAAGTTGCGAAACAGAAGAAACTTTAAAAACATTCTTTGTCAACAATGAGTAGGAAATCTCTGGGAAATGAGACTGTAGAAAGGAGATGCAGAACTGAGAATTACGTTAATAATGATGACGAAGCTGTGTCAATGGTGACAGCCAACATCTGCGCACTTGTCATGGTCCAGGCCGTGGTCTCGGGTCTTCCCTGGATTATCTTACTGTAGCCTCACCTCTGGGACACAGGCACATCTGCCACTCCCACGACATAGATGGGGACAAGAGGACCGGTAAGCTGACATCCCAGCCTCAGCACTAACCCATCAAACTAAGTTTTAGAAAAACTGGTGGGTTGAAGCATAAGTTGTAGAAACAGAACATGCAGCTCCCAACAGGCCTTTGGAGAGGGAGAAACTGTAACAACAGCTTTTGAATTTAATTTTTTTAACTGATTAAGACAAAATCTAGTTGTAGTGATCCTCAATTTTAAATAAAAAATCAAGACAGCTAAGAAAATCTTGTCTTTTTATTTTTAAATGCATTTTATTTTACTTGTATAACATTTTAAAACTGGTATTACAATCAAATCAACTTGGCACGACAAGCACTGTGAGGAAAACAAGTTTCTCTTTTGTTGGTTGTGTCAGGAGTGGGTATTATCAGACGGGAGCTGTGTTTGGTGCTGAACTTCCTGTGAATGTTCCTGCAGTTTGTCTTCTCAGCAGACTGAGGAGCAGGGAGGAGTCGGAAGAGAGCCAAGGCCTGGTATTTGCCTAAACTGGGCTTACTTACTGAGGGCGTATGTACAAAATTCATTCCTTCTGTCCTCCATCTCCTTCCTGCACCCCACACTGCCCTCCCCACCAAATGGCTTCCAATCTCAGGGACATATTTTCCCTCTACCCACAAGCAAAGGCTTTGCGGCACCCAAACACAAAATGCAAAGATCTGGCCGTAAAGATGGGAGTTTTGTTTTCATCTCCCTTCCCTTCATTTCAGTTGGCTATTTTACCAGTTAGTACACCTTCAATGGCAGATAACATCAACCCTCTACTCACTCTCCAACAGAAAGGAAGCTGTTACTATGGTCAAAATTAAGTAAGAATTTTGATTTGGTCTCGGAGTACTTAGAATTCTTAAGATAAAATACGAACTTGATCTACTTTAGAGCCACTACAGTATCTGCAATCGCTTTAAGTGACATGCACTTTCGGTGGTATGTTAAGTACCTGAATAATAATCAGCTATCTGGTGCCTGCTGGTACAAAAAAGGATACCGAAGACACACAAATAAAGACACACAAAAGATACTGGAGACACACAAATTAAGACACACAAAAGATATCAGAGACACACAAATAAAGAGGCAAGCTTCTATTTGAGTAACTGATAGGATCTGGGCCTGTAAGGGACAGAATCTTGTTTTCAATGCCTAACCTTCTCATTTTCACATTCTTTCATGACTTGAGAAGTCTTGCTTTCTCTGACCTCCAAACCATCAACACTTGGTCCTATAAAATGTCATCTATATATTCAGACTCAAGTGTAAAAGTCTGAGAAAGAGCTTTTCTGTGGCTCTATGTGTAGATCGATATAGTATAAAATTGTAAGAGAAAAAATAAATCACCTTTTAACCATAGATAGAAACTTAACCCACTAGTTATTAACTGATGGTTCTGAACCAGCCTATACTCACAAGGGCTTCAAAAATTGTGAAGAACACACAGTAATCACAGTGTAGTTACTAGTGGAGTATAGCCATGTGCTTTCAGTGTCTACAAAAAATTCACTGGTAATCAACACCCTGCTCACCTGGTGTGGTTCTCTGAACACAAACTTCTTTGATCAGCAGTGCGCAGTGCGCTCTCCAGCAGATCTAAGAGGCAAGGTCCCTGTCTGGCAAGTGAAGACTAGGCATGACCCTCCGTATGTCTGTCACCTCCTATTGTAGCCAGCTAAAGTACTAATTTGCTCCACCTACTAAATTAAAAAGTAAAATATATAGATATATTTCAGGGCATGTCTGAGAAGGGCTAACAAAATATACTTGTGCTTTAGTAAGGCAGTTGAGAACTACTATTCTAAAGATGGTTTGTATCTATGGGGCACTTAATACACATTAAACACTGTTCTAAACAGTTGGCAGGTTTTAATTAATTTGAGAATAAATTCTTCCCTTCACTTTATTGCCATAGAGACAATATTTAGTAAAATTTATTTATGATCACAGCTCAGTACTTACAGGTAATTCGTGGGTTAACTTTAAGGACAATTTTAGTCACATTTTTAAACAACCAGATTTATTATTTAAAAATAAGCCTTTCCTAGGCTATCTCCAACTGAGAAATGGGTAACTTAGGAGTAGAAGTAATCAATTTGTGCTTAAAATGTATTCTACACTTTACTATGGATACTCTTGAGGCTAGGTACATTCCCCAGAAATGTCGATGGCAGAGAACTAGGATGCACTAAGTGAGGTATGACCTGAAAAACCTTTTAAAACTTTCGGGGCTCACAGAGTTCACAAAACAACAATTTCCTCACCTATTTCCTCTTACTTCAGGATGGAGACAGCCTGAACGCTGCCTCTTACCAGACAGCCAGGCTTCTTTCTAGTCAGGCACAATCTTGGCCTGAAAATCTTGAAGTCAGTGGGAGCTCGACAAGATCAGCACGGGAGCAACGTGACCTGAGCTAAGTTTCAGTCGCTGTCAGTAAATATTCAGTGAACTGTAAAGCACACAAATACCTACATTTCAGGTCCTTTTAACAAGAAATAATTGGTTAAATAGCTACTCTATACTGGGGACAAAGATCAACACAGGGCATAGTTCTTCATGGTTTAAAAATGGGGGATTGTGGAAGTAAAATCATCTCATCTGCTGGGTCAACTGTTACTCTCTCTTCGACAGTAAGACTTTCAGCTTGTGGGTTAGGGGACACCAAAACACACGGCATGTTGCTAAACTAGGGGATTTAGACATAGTATCTCATTTAGGACCCTGGACAACTCTATGCTAAAGCAAAAGAGTTCGTTTTAGCAGCACATAGAGAAGACTACACTCCTTACTCACCAGGTTACATTTTACTTACCTAGGAGACTTTCTGTGACTAACTCAGTGACTTTCCGGGATGACGTTATGCTCAAGGGTAAACATCCTTTTTTTTTTTTTTTTTTTGGTTGGTGACTCTAAAAATATTTCAAGGCTAAAGCTGTATCATATATTTTATGGTGTTTCAGTCAAGTCCTGTTCAAGCATTTATTAAACGGCTCAAGCTGCTTTTAGAAATCTTGATTACTACAAGGCCGTGATTGCAAGAGGAGGCATGCAGGGGAGGAAACTGGCATTGTTCTGCTGTGGCATTCTTACTTCTGTGGCCTTGGCCAAGTCATGTAGCCGCCCTGTGCCTCAGTCTGCCGCCCAGTGAAACATGAATGATAATGCCCTCAACCTTGCAAGGTTGTAGTAAGCTTTAAAGATATATATGTAAAGCTCACAGCATGTATGTCTGGTACCTAAGAAAGACCAGTGAACAGACAAGCTATACTTTTAACTGCCTACCTGCATTGCTATAGGCCCTTCATGAGCACAGTAACACATTTGAGGTCTTTAATTTTTACAAGAAAGTATCAGACTTGCTGACCTCACTCCTAAAGTCAGGAGCCAATGGAAAGCTTTGCTATTAGCAAGCAATCATGAGCCTAGTCTGTACTAATGGTTATGTAACACTAGTAAATACTGATGTGTAATTTGTTATATGCAATAGGAATAATTTTCTAAAAAAATATATTTGTTACATCTTTAGAAACAAATAAAATACAGTATCTCTTTCAAAAAAGATGTTGAACTAAGTATTATCCATAGCTTAATAGCTTTATCTATTCATAACTGTTGTCTGACTACATAATAAATCAAGGCTTACCAAAAATATGCATTAGAAAAATATATGAGACACTTTAACCATTTACTTGGTTGGTTTTTTTCCAATCTTTCAGTGGAAAAAAGATGGCATTGAGTTCCTTACAGATAGTGAAGTGGCTCAATGTAGCTCACAGGAAATCGGTTCAATGGACATGAGTCTGAGAACCAGCAGTCTCAGGATCACGCAGGCTTTTCTAAGTTCGGTCTCATCTACTCAAACCTCTACAGACTTGTAGACCTGGTGTCCAGCTATGAAGAGTCACAATTTAACCTTATTCCTCAAGTTTATATTGACAAAAATGTGGGTGGCACAAATCACCTGACTTTCTCTCACACACACTGTACTGAAAGACCCGAGCATCACACTGTCCACTGCTGTTTCAAGCTCCTCTACAACTTCTCAACATTTAGCAACAGGGAAGCATTTCTCTGTTCGAATGAACTTTAATGTTTCATTACAATACGTGATATAATACAAACTTTAAAGGAAAGAATTAAGACTAATTCGTTTTTTTTTTTAGGCTGTAGGAAACAGCCTAAGTTTGCACCTTTTTTTTTTTTCTGGCAGGGTTGGGGGTGCAGTAGGGGCTAAGTTGTCTGGTATAATTATCTTCTCTTTTCCGAACTTCCTTTTACTTGGTTTGTGCTCTGTTGCTTACTGGTTTTACACTTTATATGTGAATCTTTTATTAAAAATACCCTCAGATCTAAGAACCTCTATTCAATAAACTTACACATATTTTCTAAGGCATTTATGTCCATTTAATTGAATGGCAGCTTAAAAAGGTAGATAATAAAAAACTTGCTCTATGCTGACATATGCTGGTTAAGGCCATCTTTCCTGCTCATGGTCATCTTCAAAGAGATCAGCATAAGTCTGTCTTGTTGGATTTTCAAATTCCACTGCCTGACTAAATCTCTGCATTATTCAAAGCTTTACTATATATTCTAATCAACTGATTAATTGATCGAATAATTAATGTGTGTTACTTGAAATGAATTTAAGACATCAGTACAGGGCCAAATAGAATTTCTTACTGAACTTGAGCCTTTCTAATTAAAAGGGAAACTGGAGAGAACCCAAATTTAGTATTTTTATAGACCCAAAGATGTGAACCTACATTACTGTAACTCATACAACAGGAAAAATTTTTATATGGTGAAAGGTCTTCGTAACAAGAGGGAAGCCACAGAGGTCCAACTTCTCAGTGGACAGCACAACTGGGGACGCTCCTTCTGAAGGGAAATGGGACCATCTACAGTCCACTCCGAACAGGGCTTCCTCTCCTTTCACTGAATGACTTCACAAGGAGATATGCACTCCAGAGAAAACCACTGAGATACATTATGCATAATAATGATGAACTGGAAAAAATCCAAACACCCAAAAATAGGTTAGACAAATAATGGCATTATCAGTGTAATAGGATACTGTGCAGTCATGGAAAACCAGGCTTTGGAAAAGTATTTAATGACCTTGAAGAAAATTTATGTGAGACACAGAAAGCAGGCAGACCAAAATGCTTACATCAAAAGATTATCAAAGTGGTCGCCTTTCAATTTTGTTATAAGCACACATTTTTTTCTTGTAAATATTCTGCATTTCCTGAAATCTCTAGAATGCAACTATGTCACTTCTATAATTAGTAAACCAAAAAATTCTATTAAAAGAGAGCCTGTGGGTACTACCTTTTTAAAAGGGAACCAGCCTCGATCTCACAGCAGATTTTCCTCCTCCGTGTTTCTCTTGACGATGTCTGCAGGGGACATTCAGAGACATTCAACCCAGAAACAAGCATTGCCTTCAATTTTCCCCAGCTTCAGACACCGCAGTGCACCCAAAATAAAAACTCATGAGTAATCCCTACAGACTGCTAACAGTGCCCTCTCTTCCAATGAAAAAATCAGCAATTCTGATACAGGATTACTGCCCCATGGCGGGGCACTCTGAATCACATTAAGAGACATACCCACTGAGTAAAATGTTGAGGTACAGTTCAAAGCTGGCTAAATCTGAAGCAGCAATCAAGTAAATACTATCATCTACAGCTCTCTGGCCTCAGTTTCCTCACTTGTAAATCTGGCTCTTTAGACGACAGGCATTCTAAGCCTCCATCCTGCCTTTAGGTTCTAGCGTTTGATGATAATGGTCTAATGAATGAGACAAACTGGGAGGACACCAAGAGAGAAGAGGATCCCCTGCTTCCTCAGACAGTGTGACATGCAGGGATTCCCTGGCTTCAGCAGGAAAGTGGCAGATGTGATGTCTGCAGGTGGTGATGGGGGCCGAGCTGCAGGGAGGAACCAAATTGCCCTGCCCTGAGCTCTGAGGAGGGTGCCATGCTGGGGCAGCGGGCATGCCCGCTGGGCCCTCTACACTGGAGCAGTAAGAGCTGTAAAACAGGGCCCAAAGCACAGGGTTAGAGATGAAAGAAATCAGCTGATATTTCCTTTTCCTATGTCACACCACAATTGCCAGAGGAAAAAATGGCAGCATGTGTGTCTAAGACATAGGAAAAAAAAACATTTTTTGTAACTCTTGACCTAGGGCAGGGAAAGAAAACAGAAGAAGGACACAGGACCCCAATAAAGCCTTCTTGCAATAAGGGAACATGTGCGATGCAGATGAGGAGGCTCATCTCTTAGAGAGGAAATGGGGCCGTGACATGACCTTTATAAATCTCTGAATAATACAGCAGTCCCTGTGGTGTCTTCTATCTGCAGCTAGTGTAACCCACAAGAGAATTAAAATGGATGGAGTCTCTGCCTTTCCTCTGAGTTACTGTGCTAGAAAACTAAACAAGGGCACAGTATGGCCCAAGGAAAACCCCCGAAGCCAGAACAGTCACGATGAGATGCTGTGAGAGATGCAGCACGATGGTGTGTGCCCATGTGTGTGTGCCCGTGTGCCTGTACAAGTGCCATGTCCCCCAACCGCCAGACCCACCTCAGCTCCTTTCTCCTATCCAGTGATCTCACCAGTCTGCTTTCCAGCAACTCCTTCTGTCCTTCAACAAGCCCCTGGGGCCTCTGGTAAGGGGAGGAGGGCACAGGGCTGCAAAGAGCATCAACTGGAAGTTCAGAGTCCTCATGAGGACAGGAAAGACACTACTAGGCTTGTTGAAAGGGGAGTGGAAAGTTGTAGCACAGTCACAGGGGAGCTGAAAGAAAACTCTTCCTCAAGGCCTGTGCTAACTGCTTGTTTTTAAAGAGAAAGGATGTACCTAGATGGGATGAAAATGATGGCCAAAGGAATCATCTTCAGAAACAAGACAGCATGCGTGTATGGGCAGATCCACATGTGCTTTCACTCACGTGTGCTCTCACTCTCTCCTGGAACCTTAGGAGAAGAGCTCAGAGAAGTAGAGTGACAGGCGGCAGACAGGAGGAGGGTGAGCCCGGACAGACAACCCAGTAATACCTCACTAGCAAGACTCTGTTGTTCTTAACTAAAACCCCTAGATGGCTAAACCCCTAGTTTAGCCATCTTTAAAGTAACAAATACTCTAACACAACTTGGTGGCTTTATTAGTGAAAACTAGACAGCAGTGAATGAATGGCCAGGAGGATATCAGCAAGAGGACAGGAGTTCAAGGGTAGGTTGAGAGGAACGGACACATTAAATGAAGTCAACAAGATAGGCAGTAGTAGGTAGAGCCATTTGAAGATAATGGTGGGTTTATTTTTTTTGATGACTAAAATAAGTTATACTATTCAATCTAATTTAGTCTGATTAATTTATTGTGGGTTCTATAAGCTTAATTGATGCCTCTGATTTTCAGGGCATTGTGCTAACATTGGAGCTTTATAAGTAAGTATCAGAAGTGTCTGTCAATCTCTCCTTTTGGGGTTTGGTACAGCAGGTTTTAAAAAATGTATGTTTGTATCCAAACATTAGCATTCATCATGAGTTTTTAAAATTTAAGACTTAATATTATCTACATTGACTGACTTAAAAGTTACTAATTGTGAGATGAAAGCAGGCTGGTGAGGGAGGCAGGATGGAGCCAGTGGGGGGCACAGTGCAAATTCTTCGGCTCAGAACCTCACAATAGCTTCACGTCTTAAAAGGCCCAACTTTACGGGTTCAAGAAAGACTATTATTTAAGGGTTTATTTTTACACTTTAAGTCAAAAACTCTTTTTTAAAGGCTCTTGTGTCTACTTTTTATTAAGTATTTTATTTATTTTTAGAAAGAGGGGGAAGGGGGGAGGAACAGAGAAAGAAAACATGATGTGTGAGAGAAACAGTAATCAGTCGCCTTTCTCACGCCCTCAGTCGGGGACCTGGACCACAGCCCATGAATGTGCCCTGACTGGGCATTGAACAGGTAACCTTTTGGTTTGCAGGCCACTACTCAATCCACTATGCCACAACCGACAGGGCTTAAAAACTCCTGAACTGCAAAAACTCAGTTACAAAGGTTAATGTATACTTAATACTGAGATACTTTATGCCTCCAAGAATTATAAAAATTAAATGAAAGAGGTACTGACTCTGAAATTTTAAAACTACTAAATAAATTTTAAAAATGTATGTACTAATGAACAACAGTAGCCTTTAATATATATGATTACCTCATTTAAGCAAACATTTATTGGGAAAATAAATATTACTGTGAACAGAAATGCCTTCATGCTTATGTATATGGTATGAATATAACTATGCGCACAAATAAAAGTGATTTAGACCAATTTATGGGAAAGTTCAGTTTGAATTAGGGCCTAACTGCTCTTACAAAAAATTAAAATGTAATTCTAACAACTAAAAGATCTTAGAGAACACATTTAAGCAAGGGAGGAAGACCAACCATCGGAATCTTAAGAACTTTAAAACTTGGTGCTTTTACAGCCAGTTAATATAAGGCCATTAAACCTCCTCTTACAATCTTTGCAATATCCTTGCAATCAATCTCACTTATTTGTTTAGCAAACTGATGGGGCTTTACAGTGTTGCTGAGGACATCATGCGTCTACTTCCTCTAAGTCCACTTGTGGGAAGCCTTTCTAAACTGAGAAAACATAAGTCTGTATGGACAGTAACAAATAGGTGAGAAATATTTCCAGAAATGCTGGTCTCAACTGCTTCTCAAAACATCGTTCTTTCCTGTGACATTGGGGGTGCCCCCAGTTTGATGGCTTCAAAGAATAACTGATCAGTATCCAAAAAATGCTCAAAAAGATGTCTTCTTCTATCCAACATGTACTGGTGAATGACTAAGTAATATTCAAGGCTCTTTTGTGCTGAGAAAGCACTGGTCACATTCCTGAGAAGCAGTCACACTTTTTCCCATCCATGTTTACATTAACAGTCTCCACAGTCTGCAGGCAGGCACACTAAGGCCGCGTGTCCTCCTGGGTAAAAGTTTACTGCAATACAAGCACACCTCGTTTTATTATACTTCACTCTGTTGTGCTTCACAGATGCTGTGTTTTTTATGAATTAAAGGCCAGACCCTCCACAAACAGAAAGACCATGACTTGCTGTACTGTGATACTTGCTTTACTGCAGTGGTCTGGAACAGAACCCGCAATATTTCCAAGGAGCGCCTGCACTTTATTCATGGAAAAGGAAAAGATGCACTAAATACAATGTCCTCGGCCACCATGATATTAGACAGCTGCCTAATAACTAGACTTTCCTCCAACAATATTTAAATATATACACATATGCACAGTACAGCACACTAGTACCTGTGTGTGTGTGGAACAACCCACCATATAAGGTGCTTACTTTTCTTTATATGCAAGACAATCATAACACTTTTTTGACCCAAGTGATTTCCGTATCACTGACAAATCATATTCAGACTATGTGTTATGGTCTCTAATTTAGGTGGCAAAAAACCCAATGTGGTACCTAGTCTTAATTCTTATAAATACGGGTTGATTACCAAGTCAAATATGGAGATTAAAAAACAAACATATTTTTTTAATCCTTAAACCAAACTTTGGAGATACTGATTTAGGAAGTCTGAACTGAAACCTTGGCTTATTAATGTTTTCAAAACTCCCTAACTTATTGACCCCCTATTCTCCTGGATTTGGAAACCCTGAGCTACAGCAGAATGGGACTGTGATGGGATGGTGGCAACACAGGCTGTGACTGGCTCAGCATTTTGTCTTTGGGTTTAGTGTGCAGTAGCAGAGAGCAGAGTGTCCAGAGGTGAAAACGAGAAGACCGCACATTCATTTCAAGTGCCTATTTGGGAGGTGCACTGTCTTCCCTGTGAGCTTGTGAGAGAGATCTTAAGCGTGGGGAATAAAGAAGCAGGTGGAGCAGTCAAGTACTGTATGTATAGCAAATGAATAATCTGCCACAATCTTTGTAGGACACTCACTGTAAGGACAGGTCTGAACTCAAGGTCTAAGTCATCATGTGACAGAGAAAATGAACAGAGTTTGCCTTGAGGCACAAAGAGGAGGCTATAGGTAAGATTACCTAAATGTGCCAGAAGTGTGTGGAGGCAGAAAAACATGGTGTGTTATAAAAGGATGAACAGAATGGAGAAAAAAAACATTCCACTCCATCTGTGCAGAGCTAAGCCTAAAACATGGCAATCCTTATTTGGAAAAAAGTTAATGAAGATTATGGAATGCAAAATGACTTTTCATCAACTTATTTCTCCAAAAGAAGCATGAATTTGCATTTTCACTGAACTGATCAAATGTTATCTAAGAACTGCCTAATTGCCTTAATGGTTTAATTCTATTTGCTGCCAATCTGATTAGCAAAATGTGTGTGCACCCGTGTGGGCTGGCACTAACTGGGAGGGTGAATCCTATTACTGAAAGAACTGCAATGTGGAGCTGGCTGGCTTCGGTTAATTGAGAAGCCAAGAGTGGTGTGAGGAGGTCACCCTATCATTTAATTTTCTTCTCTCCTGTCTTCCCAGTCACTTGTTCATCTCAAAAACTTGCCTTAGATTTGAGAGCACTAAGAGCATGTGTTAATTTGGGTTAAGCAGAAGGTGAGGCCAAGTATTACTGCCAGTGTAGTGATTTAATAGGAACCTGGATATAATTTAATAGATCCTACGAGTCTCAGGCAGACATGGTTAATATGGATTGGGGCAGCATCTGATAAAAGTTAATACATACATTAATCTCTTGGGACCTTGTGACAATACATAACAGAGTAAAAATAATTCCTTTGGACCTGCATGAGAATTTGTAATGGTAAAGCTCTGGAATAGCTGCTCTGGAATAGCAGAGTAAAAGCACTAGACTGCATTTTTGGAAGTAGTTTTAACCTTGGGGAGTCACATTCCATATCTGTGTTTCAGTGTCCTCACATTTCAAGCTGGAATGACTGGTTTTCAATTTGGTTTTTAGAGAGCCCTGCATTTCATAGGTGCATCTCAGGACCTGCACAGGTGAGCAAAGGAGATTTGTTACACCTGATTCTGAGCTCTCCCATCCCCTGTCTTTGATCAATATGCAGTACTGATTGCTGGACAAGATTTGATTTGAAAGAAATATTTCATCAGTTAAAAATATCTGATAACCACGGGAAGAGATGAACTGTACGATCTGTATAGTTTTAACAAGTTTTCCCTCTGAAGATACTACTGTTTCTTCTGCCAGCGAAATTTATCTTCCTCTTCACAACGGTTTGAATTCCAACTTTCTCAAGAGTTAGATCAAATGCCATCTTTTCTCTGAAACCTCCCTCAACAGAAAGCTTAGCTGTCTTGGGGAATTCTTTGCTGGAAAGCAGTTTGGTGGCTACATTTGGCCAAAGAGTATCCTTTTCTTAGCTTAAGATATTACATACGCTGGCAATTTCATGCTTTGGATTCTGGGTGATGGAAGGGATGGTTACAAGTACATCCGGGGCAACACATATCCACAGACTTTATACCTCTGATGTAGCAATAGCACTACAGAAATTTATCCTAAGGAAATAATGGAAGATATGCACAATGATTTATTACAAGGAACTTTATCTCAGCACGGTTGGTAAGGTGTTAAGGGTAAAAAATTAGAAAAATAACCTAACTGTAAAAGAAAAAGTTAAATACATGTACTATAATAGTTAAAATTTATACTTTGAAACAACATGTCATTAATTAGGTGTTGGGAAAATGTTTTATGGTGTGGGAAGATGCTGATTATATGATGTTAAGCAAAAGAGGCAGGACACAAAACTATATGTAGAATATGCCGACAATGCTGTTATTCATTAAATCTACTCAAAGGAAACATTAAAAGAGTTACAGAATAATTGTTTCTTTAATTTTCTTCATTGTACCTTGTGTGTTCTTCAAATTTTAAACAATAGATATTGTTCACATTTACTATGATAAACAAGTGATTATGACTATCTGGCAAAGCAACAAACATGTTATCTACTGAAGTAAACTTGAAGTAAATTTGTTTCCATCAGCTTTCTTCAATTCTTCAACCACAAAATACAAATGATTGGTGAGTCTGAATCTATACTGCTCTAAGAATTTTGAGGACAGGAGGGCTAGAGGGAGCTGACCTTAAGGAGTGTTGGGGGAATTCCTCTGGAGCTGGTTCTGGTCTCCACTGTGCCACACATTAGCTGAAGAGCTTAGCAAATAGCTTCATGTCTTGGGGCATTAGTTTTGTTCATTGCAAAGGACAAGTATGTGTCCTATTCTTTTTTTTCTATGCCCAGTGTTTACAACACTGGAAGTTATTACTGGTGTATGTCAACCATCATGTCAACTGATGGATATAAAAAAAGAGTAGAAGGATGGAGTGTATGAAATATAATGAAAGAATATGAACAAAGATGAACTAAAATTCTAGGGTCATTGATTCAACTCTCTTCAAATTCATATTATGAATGATCAGGCCACAAAATGAAACTTGTAATATAAACGGGGAAGCCTGGTTCATTTTCTTTTTGAGCCTTCCAAACTTAAAGCATGAACCTTTACCAATCCATCAGCACCTATGACTAGTTCCTTAAGAAAAACTCAGATTTCACACAGAAGACTGAACCAGAGTCAGTGCCTGCAAGCAGGTAGTGAAAGCCAGACCTGAAGTGAGGCCAGCTGAGTTGAAGACAAATGTTTTAACGATTAAAGCCAGAAGACTTAAGACTTAATGGAATGAAATATGCAGCATAGAACGGTGTTCGGGTTGCAAATTGGAGCTCCAAACCCAGAACATAACAACAAAGCAAAATCTATAGAGAGCATCTGGCCTGAGATAGAACTGAGGTTTGAAAAAAAGAAGGAGTAGGAGTCATTATTTTAGAACAAGTAGAAAACAAAACAATGTCTCTTAAACGACACTTAAAGATGTGGCCTCCACAGGCTCTAAGGTGGAACAGACTGATACAGCCCCACCTGGGTCACCCACTTGACCAGAGTAAGATAGACGGGTATATGCTGCATGGAAGCACACAGATCAGCAAATAAGGCCCCTCTAAAGGACTCCTCATTTGCAACTAGAGCATAAAAAATAAAATAAGGCCACCTGCTCTTCACATAAATTTCAACTCTATTCTATGAGCAGGGAGCAGAAAAATAGAGAAGACAGTTTGCCCTTCATCTTTCTATCAGAGCTTTTTTAGGTTATGCCACCAGCTATGACTGCTTCTTTTCACACAGTGAAATCATTTCTAAGTGAGTAGCCTAGTAAATTTATAGGAGTAAACTATTCTTGCATATGTCTTCAAGATCTATAATGGAAGATAAATCCTGTTAGCCTGGCCATGGCAAAATAATTACTTTTCAACTGTTACACTTCTGTGGAACAAACAAAACCATTCCAAGCTTATGCATTTCCTATTTAATGGGGAAAGTAGGACACTCTATGCTCACCATGCCCTGAACACCGGCTGTCATAGACCAGTGGCAACCAGAATGGAAGACAGGCATCATCTATTATCACCCCTGGATATCAAAGTCCTCTGGGCCATATGTGCTCATATCCACCTGTCCAAACCAGCCTGTAGCTGAATGGTGCTGAGCAAGAAGCAAAGGAAAACTATCATGGCAGAAACATCAGGGCGCATTTTGGATGCAAAACAGAAGCATATCTTTTTTTTACTGTTGCAGCTCCAGAGAAAATCAATTTTGACACAGAACTGCCACTTTACAAGCAAATAACTATACTTTCCAATAACCTAATCTGTGCAAAGCCTACTGAAAATTCCCTAAAGAACCAGTAGTTAAAACCTCCATTAAATCAAAGGGTTTAATACGGAAGGGAAGAGAGAATGCAGTTTGACTTGGGAATGTAATGGACTCAGTGGGGAAATAAATATGTTGTTTTATGTGTACAGTTACAGAATATGAAAACACAGCATTCATTTCAAAGGGAATTCTCTTGCTGTGCAACTTATTCCTAAACAGATGTGATTTTTGCTTATTCAAAAACATTTAGGTAACAATTACAGCATAATAAATTATAATTGCCATCATCTTCCAGCTATGTAATGCCTTCTATGCAAACACAAAGAAAAGGCAATTACACAGAACTGTAAAACCCATTTTCACGTAGTTTTTGGAGCCTGGCTCCCAATAATCTATATCATTCTCATACAAACACTACACTGTGCCTCATACATATGAGGTTTGTCAGGAAAAAGTCCAACCACTGTTAATATAGTAAGAATGGTCAGCATGGCATTGATGTAAACTGGCAGCCAAGGACAGTGGACTGGAATGCACATGCATGAACAATGGTGACTTCACTGTACTGGTCAGTGGGGGCAGTAAGTGGTAGATACTGTTGAGTGAGCATATGTACTGTGTGGCCATAGCATTCAAAGTGACTGAGCAAGAAGAGCAACAAATCTGCATCATATTTTGCCTTAAGCTTGAACATTCCTCCAGAGAAACTCTTTGGACGATTCAGCAGGCCACAGCTGTGGGCAACTGGTGATTGGCAGCTTCATCACAACAATGTGCCCACCTATTCTTCATGTCTGGTGCAAAGTTTTGGTAAAACATCAAATCACCCAAGCGACTCAGCCCCCCTAGAGCCCAGATTTGGCACTCTGTGACTTCTGGTTTTTCCCCAAATTAAAATCACCTTTGAAAGGGAAGAGATGTCAGACTGTTGATGAGATTCAGGAAAATACAATTGAGCAGCTGATGGCCACTGGGAGAACTGTGTGAGGTCTCAAGGTGTCTACTTTGAAGGGGACTGAGGCGTCATTGTCCCATGTACAATGTTTCTTGCATCTTCTTCAATAAAAGTCTCTATTTTTCATATTACATGGCTGAAAACCTTTTGAACAGATTTCATATATCCTACTATGGTATGTGGAAACTATCTAGCGAATAATGAAGGTCTGTTAATCATAGGCTAGGATGGTCCCCTTTTAGGGGTACCAGGAATGCTTGCCGGCCCTCAGATGCTTTCTTTTGCAGTCTTCATCTACCACCTAACAATGCACTACACAGGTCTTCCATCCACTGTTCACTCAAATGCGAATTCTCCACAAGAGGTAAAATGTTACACAGGCAGCAGTGTTTTTAAGCTTTAGCATAATTAAAGTAGCAGATTTTCAATAGGACAGTGCACTGAGGGCAGAGAGGAGCAGGAGGGCATTATCGAGATGCTCTGATGGCAAGAAGGAAGTAAAAGGAATGGTGATCCTGAGATGGTGACATCAGTGTACACTTTCAAAGTGTGACCAAGTATGAGTGGGGAGCACAAATACTTAGGGCAAAGTAAATGGCTCTAACATTCATATATTTTTCCATTCCCCTTTTATACTGTATTGTATTAATAATTTCATGTGGCTAAAGAATTCAGGCATAATGATGGATCTGGAATGTCCTCATTCTAGCAAAGAATCATCCTATATCTATCATATTTACCAAGAAATATCTCTAATGGTGGAATAATAAGAAGATGATGGTGGAAAGCTTATATTTGAATGACCGAACTTTTCCCTAAATCAAATAAACTGACAAAACATGGGAGTTAGGAGACCCAGACCATTTATGCAGCATCCTAACTTAATAAGTGACTTAAACTCTACTAACCTCCACACTACACAGTATTCCTTCTACCGTTATTCACTTGTTGTGGAGGCACTCAGAAGTACAATGAAGAACACAAAGACACGGCTTCACAGTGCACAGGGGGAGACACTGATGTGAATAGGTAGCGATGAGATCATTGCTATAAGGAGGTAGGCACAAAGGGTTGGGTAAGAGCAGGGAAGAGACCATCTACCTGCTCAGAGAGCTTGCAAGAGAGCTTTGAAGAGTTGCTGTTATATTCTGAAGGATAAAAAGGTACTTGCTAAGCAGACAAAGTAGAAAGAGAGTAACATGTACAGTGGCATCTGCAAAATGAAGATACTGTGTCTGGGCAGTGCTTTATGGCAATGCCACATGGGTTTCTACCTTTGACAGAAAGGTGCACAAGGGGCTGACAATTATCTGTGTGGCTTGTGCACTCACAGGAGCACCATTTTGATGTCAGCTACAGCAGACCACTAAGTGACCATCATCTACTCACATTTTTTAGTTTGTTTCTTGTTTTATTTCTTTTTTAACATTTTCAAATTCATTCTCTGACCAAAAGGTAACTGTCTCTCACAACCACGATTTAAAGTCTGAAGTAACTGGAAAATACTTATGTATTTCTTTAATGTTCCATTTGATTTTGCTCTTTCTCAAAGTCCACTCTGGTCTCCATCCCAAATACTGCACGTTGTCCTTCACTGGGAGTTTACACTTGCGCCCCTGTTCCTCTTTAGGCAATGCATAACTAACAGAAAGAAAAAAATCCTGCCTGCTGAGTTGGTGACATCTAGGACATCGGGGCTGATGGTATGCTTCCTGAAACATTTTAATCATTTCTGACTCTTGAAACATATGTATGCTTTTACATAATCGAAGGAACCCCAAGACCTAAAGTCCCACTGGTGACTGCTGTTGAATGGCAACAAGCCTACTTTCACATAAACATTGTGGATGGGGATATGTAGTAGGTGATAAACTACAGTCTCTAACTCAAGTCTGTGCAGGTAATATAACCAGTGTATGTCTCAGGGCTTAAAGAAGAGATTTAAGAACAAAGTACTTGACCAGAAACTCCACAAACACAAAGGCAACCTGACTATTGTATTCCCCCAAACCTAGCACAATGCCTGCCATGAAAGAAACAATCAATAAATATTTGTTAAAGTAGTAAAGATTATCTCTGGGGGTATACAAACACTACTAGCAGGTCCCCACAAAAATCAATAGTATGAGTCAGGAGGAAAGAACAAAAAACATAAAAGATTTAAACATGTAAAGGAGGAGGAGAAAAATTCTGTACTAAGTCCTGACCATGTTGAAAAATTTGACATCACAAAAATGGCAACATCCTGAAGCAGCATCTTCAAACTGCACGGCAGTTTTATTTATACTACTTGCTCTGGGAAAGTATGGTGGCCTTCCACCTGGACCAGAAGGTTCACCAGGCTCCTGAATGTTTATAAAAAAATAACTTACCAGTTCATCTTCTTTTTCAAGCCTACTAATCTATTCTTGGTGGATGGAATGAACTATATCACCTGAGCAATGCCTTTGCTTACCTAAGCTTCATGTAATGCCTTGATCTTTCATCAAAGGTCAGACCCAAACAGAGTAACATGAATTCTGTGTCTGGATTTTTTAGGAATCTGTAATTGAGGACACTGTCAGTGATATTCTCCAATGGGGCCCTAAAACCCATGTGATATTTTGTTCTAAAATTTTTTGAACTAGGCAAAAATATATTGATCTACCCTACCGTACTCCTGATATCAAAATAAGGAGCTAGTTATCTTTTCTGAGAAAAAGAATTATATATTTTTGTCTTGTCCAACAGAAACCTCAGAGTCAATTTTATAAACAACTCAGCAATATTTAAAGGACACATGGACAAAGCCAAAGGGGGTAGGCTCCAGGTGGGAGGAGGGGATAGGTGGAGTGGGAGGGAGTGAGGGGTAAAAATGGAGACAACTGTACCTGAACAACAATAAAAAAAAAGTGCATCATTTCCAAAGTTGTTCTTATATCTGCCATGTCATATCTACTCTTATTCCTCTTTTATTAGACTTTTCATTGCTTTCAAATGCCTTCTTGAAACCTATGGGTTAAAAATGACTATAATGATAAATATGAATATGTTTGCATATTTATATAATTCACCAATTTGTTCACATGATATTCCTCTGTTCAGTTAAAACATAGGAATTGCAAAAGGTCATGCCAAATACATTTTTGTTCTTTATGGCAAATAAGAGTGCTGACAAAGACGATGGAATGTTCAACTACTGTAAAACTAATTTCCATCTTAAAAGAAAATAACTTTTATACTATTCCACTGGACAAATGCTAGGGATATATATGACCTAAGTATACTTTTGTAATTCATAGATATTATATATGTATTATATATGTATATACATACATATATTATACAAATATGTATATCATATACATATAATATAATATATATGACTTACAAAAGTATACTTAGGTCATATATATGCCTAATTTTATATATATATAAAGTCAGCTACAGATACAAGGTATATGATTTCATATAGGAAGTATCTATCATACCATGTGTAAAAGAAAAATGGAAAAGAGCAAAGTTAGACCACCTATCTTCAGCTTAATGCTTTTAAAACTTAGAGGTGACACAGTTATTTCAAATTTATTTTAACTGCCTATTATGTTTGGTTAAGGACATTTCTATAGCAATACACTGAAAATATACACACTATGTAATGACTCTGTTTCTTGGCAGGCAGCATTCTTTTAAAAACCTAATTTATTAGAAGAAATGCGACAGTCATAGCTTACTGCCAAACACTCCCAGAAGGGCTGGCTAACAATTGTCAAAGAAGCCAATACCTGACTTGGGATGTGAGGGCAGAGAACAGAGGGACAAAGGAAGGTTAAACCAAATTACATTGACAATGACAAGAGGGAAATACTCAATTTCTCACTGGAGCTACACTAATAGTGGTCAGTAGGATCTGTATCATACAAATACAGATCAGTAGGATCTGTATTTGCCTTCTAGTAATCTAGTAATTACTAGAAGGCAAATATGAATGACCAAACCAAAATGAACATAGAAAGGAACAGAATTAGAATCTCCTCAGGGATTTGAGAACAGAGAAAAAACTCTCATTACTGACAAGAGATAAGTTTTGCTGACATCCGTCTTCGTATCATTTCCTGATTTAAGACATGCTTTCTCTCTGAAGCCTGTCTTCCCTGATCACTGGAATAGAAACATGAAAAGCCAACCTGTTGAATGCCTTCTGATATAAAACAATCTGCACAAAATGTTTTTACTTAAGAACACTGGCAATTTGTTTTATGGACTTGGAAAATTATTTTTTCCTTTACTCAGAACATAAACCTATGATAATTTTTAACATAGAATTTTAAAATTAGTGCCTCCTCACCTCTAAGGCATGTTTGGAAAACTTCTGTGATCAACATGCTTGGCTGTTCTACATCATAACTATTTATTTGTAAGGTTTGCCATAAATTGCTGGTTTCCTCAGATCCCTGAAATTTTGACTTATATAGCTCCTTTGTAATATGGAACATATGTTAAATGAATAATGTCATTTTCCTTGTTAGTGACAGAAATTTATGAGCAAAGTCTGATGCTATATATAAAAAATGCAGCCCCTTTTATTAAACTAGGTCTGTTTTCCTATTTTCTTGCCCAACATTCATTAGAGAATAGAGTGTATTTGTTTGCTTTCCCTGTAATAGAAGCATTTACATAATAATACCTAATTGTGACTAGTTTTACCTATTCCTTCATCAAGACAAAAACTGGGAATAAATGCTAGCAGTAACCTAGAAAGAAAGTCCACAATCGCCCAATTTTCAACATTCCAACTAGCTCTGGACCTTTCTGAACTTCCATTTGCTGAATCAAAAAGAACAGAAGTCTTACAGAATTACAAGCTCTATAAACTAAGACTTCTCTCCATTTCCAGCGTTCAGTTCTTTCTCTTTTTTAGCACGTACTCCTAAGGATCCTGGTAAGAGGGCTCAAGGAATGGAACTCTGAAGTTTCTGTTTCAGGTAGAAGCAGCAGCCTGGCAGTACCTCCTACAAAGCAGGTTGTCAAGAAGCATCTACTGAGTGAATGAATGAATGCATGAATGCATAAAAGGAAGCTCACAGCCCATAATTTTCTTCCCTGGTCTCAAAATACCCTGTTACAGTGCTGGATTCTTATGTGATTATACCCACTTAGTAACACTCAGGTGTTCCTTTGATCAAATGTGCAGTGACTCATTTTATTTTCACCTCAATTAATGGCAATTTCACTTATTAACCCATTCAAACAAGGATTTTAAAAACCCTTCTTCAAGAAATATTTTAGGTTTGTGGCAAAAGTTTGAAACACATGCATCTCCTTTCTAATCTATGTATCAAAAACTAAGCTCCTGAGTCTGGTTAATTTTCAGGTTGCTCAGAATCTGTCTTATTAACACTTCTGAAATGAAGAGACACATCCAATGTTCTGATCCTCTGCATTTTTACCCTTGAAATGACAGCATTCTCTACTGGGTCCTGGGTAGATTAAAAGGTATGCCCTATGGGTTGCTTTATCTCTAAATCATCCATGATGTATTCTGCTTGGTTTAAATGAGTGAGTCCCATTTGCACAACTGCCCTATTAATTTACTCATCATTGATTTACACCATTTTTTTTTTTTTTGCTGGAGATCTCTTTCTTGCCAGACCCCTATTTTACATGTATTCTCACTAGCTCAAGTTTCGGTATTTTTCTCCCCTCTAGTCTTATCTCATTGCTCTTCATTTGCTTTCATTTACCGGTATTTTATCTCCATCCTCCCCTGTTCCTCCCGCTCCTCCCTCCTCTCAGCTTCACTCCACTTCTCCTCCATTTTCCTTCTTCTCTGCCCTTCCCTCCCCTCTTACTTAACAGCACCTAATAAATCTCCAATTACAGTTTAGCAATCCAGAGGGAAAGGTCTAAAGGCTTAAGAAATAAAGGCAGCCCAAAGCACTTGATAAAAGTCAGGAAAAGGAAAAGAAATGCCCAGACCACATGAAAACAGCCTGAAATCTAATCTGAGGATTTCAAGTATTAAATTGTTAACAAAGAAGACACTCTTCCTAAGGATCTTATAATAAAGATAGCAAAAATTGTGCTCTTCTGCCACGTTAAAGAAGCTTGAAGTTAATTTTTTCCTATATCACACCTTTAGAGGCTTATTTTACTCTTCAGCTAACAAGCAGAAACTCCCCTTCTTTAGCTGTAGCCTGAACCAAATCAACGCCTTTGGGAACATCTGACATCAAAACACCACTGGGAAGTGCCAAGGGCTGAAATATGGCCATTGTCACTATGATTTATTTTAAGTAGGGTTTTAAAATCCTCGTTACATAAAATCTCTTAAACAAACCAAAAGAAAGTCTTTTTTTAGATGATATACTAAAGTTATTGTTTGTGAGTTTCCTATTCTTCTCCATCTCAAAGGCTCATCTGATTCACCTGACCAAACAAAAACTAGCTGTGATTTTAATGCAAAAATATGCACACTAAATGCGCAATTGAAAATAACATACTGTCCTTCTTCTTATCTCTTGTGGGTAAGAATGTCATTTCAATTTTACTTTATGACTTTTAATTCTAATATCTGGGTAGACAAAAAGAAAAATGTGGTCACCAGAACACTAAACTGATAGGAAGAAAGAGCTACATCCTTATTTAATTTCATTAGTCTCAATACTTTGTTAATCAATTCACTGATTTCTGACTTACCTGGCTTTGTCTCAGTTGGCATTTTACCAGGCAATACTATACTCCTAACATTCCTAAAGCAGGTGAAGACATGAAAGTACAGTGCAAATAATAATTTATCCTGATTCCGAGCCTCTGTGGCCAAGGATCCCACTCAGGCAACTCTGTAACCCCCATGTGTATATGGTATAAGATGGATAATTTACAGGGAACAATCACAGGCCTGCTCCTTAACTGCCAACATTCCCCTAATTTTCCAACCTCTCTGTGAAAATCGCCACAGTGTAAGAGGTCCAAAGAGATTCTGCCAACCTCATAAGAAGCAAAAACAGAAAGGCAACAATACACAGAGCTAGGAACAACAGAAAAAATGAAGGCAGACAATATTAACAGTAGTCAAGGTAAGTTTCTGCCTGGTAAAAGAAATAGTTTATCTTGCATTTTGATTCTTAAGACTAATGTAAAAATCTTGATTCTTATCAAGGAATAAAGTGATGCTGGAAGCTTCTACCATACTGCATTAGAGAGAGGCCCCCATGGTCAAAACTCTGTTAGTAAAACAGCAATTAGACGGCTCCTGCGTCCAACTCTGACCCTTAACTTCTTGTGAGACACTGAGGCCTGACCCTTGGTGTGCCTCCACTAAAATTGTAAGGGCGCTCTGATTTTACCTCAGTGCTATAAAAGTGGTGTCCTGTGGTGGAATAAATGAACTCGGTATGTAAGCCTCATCTATATGGCCCTGGAGTTATGAGACCAGGGTTCTAGGCTTTATTCAAACACTAAGAAGATGACCCAATTTGGCCTCAGCCTCACAGAATTACAGGACTAACAAAGACTTTGGAAATAATCTCTACTCTCTGAAGGGATAGTATTTTTGGACATGCCAGTCTCCATTTACATTCAGGAGCATATCTTAAGCATTTTAATACACTTTAAAGTATCATTTTTTCTTTAAACACAGATTTTAAAAGATCCTAAAAACTTCACTATGATTTCCTGTTACCTTAGGCTAAGAATATTTTTTCTCAGAAATCATCTTTAAGTTGAAATTGTTTGGAAAATAAAATTCCTCATACTCTACCCATCATCATAGTATTTTGGAGTTGAAGAAATACGTGACAATATCAATTCCAGTGTTTTTTGTTTTTCAAACTTTATGGCCAAAGGCAGAGGGTAGGGTAGCACCTAGTCGGAACCCTGGGCTCAAAGCTCCAACTTAGGCTAGACCTACTTCAAATCTACCCCTTTATGTACTTGTCTTCTGTCGGCAAGCCTTTGACCCTTCAGTATCTGCCTATTGCTGTTGGGCCAAAGACCAGAATTCTACACTTGGCCTGCAAGACCCTGCACAAGGTTTCCATCCATAGCCCCCTTCATTCTGCCAATGCCCTGTCTGAAGACCTGCTTCTGTGTTCCACTCTCCCAGGACTTCTTGCTCATCCTCTAATCTACCACTGAAACAGGTTCTTTCCTGTTTTACAGCCATTGAACATGTTGTTTCTTCTGCCTAAAGGCTTAATCATCCCCACCTTCTCCTGGCTCACTCTTATGCATCCAAGAGATGTCAGCTCAAATGGCATCCCTGAGCTGGTCCACACATATAGCCCCTTACAGCATCATTCATAGTAATTGCCACAGTTCTAATTTAGACATCCGGGGCTGTTTCATATAGGTCTTCCCTGCTGGGATGTAAGCTCCACAAGGGTAGTAACCACATCAACTGTTCACCAACATATTCCAGTATCTTACTCTGGGCCTATCACACAAAAGGGGCTCCATAAATATTTGATGTATGGATAAATATGCCAATGGAGGGTACTATGTATACAAAGAAGTACAAAAAGGTCAAGAGGTCCTTATTAAATATCAAATTAATGGTAATGTGTGACCTAGATCAAGACTCCTAAGGAATTTCAAAGAACATCCCTGCACAGAGGCAGTAGAAGATTTCAAAGGTAGATGAGGAAGGCAGCACAAGTGCCAAGATTGATGCGCACTGCGTAACCATTTCTACATGCTTTACCTCACAAAATACACTGTCTCAATAATTATGTTGCTCTTGATTTCCAAAGGTGAGAGGACGGCAGTAAATGGCAGAGTTAAGAGTCCACTTTATGTCCAGTTTGACTAAAAACAAAATAGTTTCCACTGTACCATGCTGTCCCTCCTCCTATAAAATACACATGGCCAACAGAGGAGGCAACGCTGGGGCTGGGCCTCCAAGGACAGACACTGCAGGGCTCTCTGAGCCAGTGTCTTTTGTCAGCACTGAGTACTGGGAGAGATGTACTGTGTAGCTGCCCAGCCATTATGGTTCCTAAAGATAACGTGGTATAGGCAATCAGAATGGGAAGTTACTAATTTATTCCAAATATAATTCCCATGTTGACTAAAATGCTAAGAGCTTTAAACAGTGTAGAGGTTCACAGAGAAATCATCCAATTAGTCCACTTAAAGAAATCAGCATGGCTTAGTCTATGCACTTTTATTGTTAACTCCTGCCAAATCACAGTCTATGGTTACTTGTACCCATCGTGACAAGCAATGAAGATGACATTTCGACTTAATAATAAAGAAAAATGTAGGACACTCAGAGGAAAGGAGTCCTCTTTTGCCCAAATCCTCCAAATCCCTGCATTTCAGGAAGGAGAAAGGAGTCGCCACTCTTTCTGTACGGTGCTTCGGGCTTCAGAACAAGCCTGGCTTTCTGACACAAGGCACATTCAGTCTCCACATCGCAGTTGATTTTGGTTAGTTTTTTTTGTTTTGTTTTATTTTGATTTTTTATCAGTTTCAACTACTTTAAGGAACATGGGGAATGTTTTCTCAAAAACTTACAGGATTCCATGAGACACCTTGAAAGTCCCTTATGCCTCTGCTCTTCTCCTGACCTTCCACACTTTCTATGATCAAGAGTCACTCTGAAAAGGCTAAAACATATGTAAAAATGTGTTCAACCTTAACTATAACTGAGCTAATCCAGTGACTTTTTTTAACCAATCAGGTTGGAAAAGATGAGGTGGCAGAAACCGTTACTATCCTGTATTGGCCAGTACATGAGAAAAGAGTATCTTCCTGAGACACACAATGACATTAAAACAGGCATAACCTTTCATCCAGAAATTCAGCTCCTAGGAAGCGATCCTGCAATGATCCCTGGGAAAATGTGACGAAAAGAAAGTAAAGAGGTGGTCATGACAGGCATGTTATTAAATGAAAACTTCAAGCAATCTAAGTGTCCATCAATAGGAAAACGGTTTAAAACTGTTATTTTGCAATGGTATACTATGAAGTCACCAAAAATCATTATGTAGAAATGTACTAATGTGGAAGAATGCTCATGATTTACTGAGCACTTAATATATGGCATACATCATTCTTATATGTACTGCTGTTTGTTTTATAATGAATATAGAGCATTTTATTGACTTTAGTTTTTAAAAATTGCACGTATTTCAGGTGTACACTTGACTTGATATATAGAGAGTGAAATGATTACTACTACAGTCAAGCTAATTGACATATCCATCTTCTCAGGTATCACTTTGTGTGTCTGTACGTGCATGTGCATGCATAGATAGTGAGAGCACCTGAAATCTATTCTTTTATTAAATTTCCAGTATACACTACATTATTAACTATAGTCATTTGTGCAGGAAGTACTAACTCTTGAGAGACACCACTCTGGACCTATGTAATACGTAATCAAATGAACTAAAGGACTTTGACATGCCAAATATCTGCCTTTCTCTTAGAAAACTAAAAGAGTCTGCTGACTCCTAACTAAAAGCATTCACCTCTACCTTCCTTTCTTTGTTCTCCTTCTATTTAGTTTTTCTGGGAATAAACATTCTTGTCTTAATGTCAATCTACCTCCTAAACCTGAACTTTTTCCTTTTGAAAGCCTGAGAAACTACAGTTTCCAACTCATTCTTTTAAGTTGGAGACTCCAAATCCATGCTGTGTTCAATTAACTATATCAAACAAATTTCAAACTGAAAATGTAAAGAACAAAACTTAACTCAGTAAAAATCATTTAAAATACTACAGAATATAAACAAATGCAAGTATATTTTATATACATAGGGATATCTGGAAGAGAATTATACATGACATTTTATTGATTCCAAGATACTCACTTTTACACATTTCAGCATCTCTGAAACCGGAATGCATCTTAAAATCAATGGCATGTCAGTTTAATTACTAGTGCATATTCTTAGTGGTACATAATGTTACATTTTGCAATTGATGGTACTGTCAGCTGGATGAAATATTGGTTTCATCTCCACAACAGTTAATTCTTTTGATACTGAAGGGAAGGGCAGATTAATCAAATACTAAATGCTAACAAGCCTTCCTTTCATACCACGAAATAGAAACAAAAGGAAACCATTATTTTTTTCTCCAGGTAGAGTCATTTCTCCCATCCCACCCATAGATGAGCCAGTTTGCAAGGAAACACACATATTGACAATGCAGCCATCTAAATATCTGGACTCAAAACACAGCTAATAATCTGAATGGTGCCAACAGCAGCTTTTTCAGGATTCAAAATCCATCTTCTACCCTTACTACAGTAGATAAATGACATAAATTTCTCATCAATAGCATAAAAAATTCATAGTTTGTCTATATAGCAGCTGCTATGTTAGGTTTATGTCAACAATAGGCCTGACTTTTTTAAATAGCATAAATGTTTAAAGAGGCAGCAATTCCTGTACAATATCTATGGGGATATTGAAAGTGGTTATCTGTCAGAATGGAGGCGTTTTGTGAGGAGGAAGCAATTGTCTGTTTCATCCTTCTTTGTCCCCCTTTCCTTCTTTCCACAAAACCCCTCCTTCTTATGGTTCACTCCTTCTACTAGTTCAATATGACAAATGTGCTGGTCTCGCTCCTGCACCCCAAGAATACTTCTGATGCCCCTTCTTCACCAATTCACAAACACATGGTCCCAGTCCAAACTCTGTGAGGAATTAGACACCTTTTGTGAAACTAGAATGATTTCTAACTCCTCCCCACCCGCCACCTCAGATCTAAAATCCTATGATTCTACTACGTTCTTTTCCTACTGGGACCCACTTTCTGAAACAAGGCAAGCCCCACAAGGGGCCATGAACACCTTAAAATAAATCAGTCCCTCACAAACACACAAACACAGTCATCAATGAGCACTGTCCATACTCTCAGAATTAGTATTTAGGCTTAACCGAATTCTCTGTGTACATATCTGAAATCCCAACAATTTATGTTATGTTCTTTTATGTACCTATGTTGTTCATTCCATTGTCTGTTTGTCTCTTTCCCGTCATTATTCAGGGAGAGAAGTGTCTGGTGTTAGATGGAAGTAACAGAACAGACCATAATGCTGGCTTCTTCAGTGAAACCCAAACCTTAATTACATAGTTTTACCCTTTAATCCTTCCTCTGCACCCATTTTAGAATATAACAATAGCCTTTTTAGTGTGTATTATTTGTTTATTGATATGGTATGTTGTTCTGATAACACTATTCTGAATCTTCAAATTACTAAATAAACCTAATTTGCTTAAGCAAAATAACCACATTTGGTAACTGTACAGTAGATTTTAATAACCCAAATAGACTGTAACATTTTTCTTTGCATGTTAATAAATGTTTGAACCCAGGCCTTCACAAATACCCTATTACTTGTATTTTTCATGTTTTCAAACTATTAGCTACAGTCTATTCTATGAACTATCTGTTCAATGTTCCTCTATTCATGGTCCTTCTCTCATTTTAACCCAAAGATGAAAACTTTCTCCAGCAGTCACTCTTTTATTCTTTGCCAAGGGACTGTCAGAGGAGGAGACCTTCACTGGGCCATCTTGCAGAGCAGGTGTGAACGAGTCCTTTCTCCGCCTAGGTTTCTCACTGTCCGGCAGGCACTGTACTCCTGATCCGTGGGCTGCAGGCCCAGGGCCACACAGGGTTCCAATGTATGAATTATGGGCAAAAGGCTTGGAGGTACCACTTCAAGAGGATCTCAGCAACTCTCTCCAATCCTGTTTTTGCCTGGGTGTCTCTCATTTCATGAATTATTGGGCATTTATCTAGATATCAATAAAGGTAATAGTTTGGCCCTCATTCCCGTTCATTCATTCACGGTCTCTTTACACATGTGTGCACCTACACACACCCCACATACACACATGGCGACAGATGGATATAAAGATACAGATGTGAACAAAGACACACAGGCCCACTTTGACAAACCTCTGAAGGAAAGAAGAGGTAAACTCCTCATAAATGTATTATATTCTTTTCAAATTTCATCAGTCAGACAAGAATACCTATAGGAATTGGGAAAACTTAACGGCTGGTGTAACAGAGAAGAAAACAGATTCTTCTCATTACATGTATAAAACCATAGCAAGGCTCTTAAAGTGTTTCTTGGCTAAGGACGTGTCAATCTAATACACTTCCACAGCACTGGTTGTGGGGTGGGGTGAGGTGAGGGTGTGTTTTGTTTGGGCTTCTGACAACCAATCACTTGTCCAAGCCTCCACATGTTTATGGTTTGTTTTCTTTCTCCATTTCCGAATCTGTAGATTCTCTGTAAAGTTTTACCTCACATATTCCTAAGAGAGAGAACATTCATGCTCATGGTGAGAAGACATAAGAAGACAAATAAAGGGCAGATGAGGTGATGAGAGTCCTAAAGCTTCAAGTAACTACTGTTTATAAAACACTTAGGTGCAGACATGGTGATAAGCATTAAAATATATTATTTCATTTAATTTACTTACCACCACAATCCTGTGAAATGGAAATTATTCTCATATCATTGGTGAAGAAACTATGAGCCTGACATTTGAAGTAACTTGCTCAAGACCACACAGTTAGCAGGTGGAAGAGCCGGGACTGAAACCCAGGTCTGTCTCATTCTAAAGCTCATGTTCTTTACTGCTAGGCCTTACAGGCAAAGCTAGGAGTTATCCTGGGTTTGGTTCCAGAGCAACACAACAAAGCCAACATCTTTTGGCTGGTAGAGAGTCTTACCTTCAATCTGTGAAAGAATGTAACATCTATAAAGTGCAATAAAACGAAGTGCAACAAAATGAGGCATGCCTGTATAGTTCTCATTAATGATACACAAACATTTATGTAAAAGTGATTTCACAATGGGTGGGGCAACAGATGTTTCCAGCCAAAGGTAGCCCCTTGCCTTCTTAATCTGTGAAAGATGTTAAAGCACCTGTAACTTCTGAGATGGCACAGACCTGGACAAAATCATGACTTGAATACATCTCCAGACTTCATTTTCTGAATCAGGGTAACCAAAGTGTCATCACCTATCAAAGGTAGCGGTTCTCTCATTTTAGTGTAATACCTGGGACGCCCCACCACACAGAATTACCAGAGACGAAGACTCTTTTAAGTAAACTTTATTTCCTGTCACACAGAAGGCTGATTCTTTTCTGGGCAACGCTCATTTGAGCCTGACTAAATTGCTGTGATGAACTTCAGAGCTGAGACTGCCCTTGAGCTGAACATCTATCTGATCTTTAATTCTACTACCCACCCTTTTCTTGCAGAGCTCACAATTCTTAGTCCCACCGGAGCAGCCTGGTTCAGGTTCTGCATCAGTATGCTCACTGCTGAATTCATTTCTGCAGGGAGTCCAGGACACCTGAACTTTCCAAAATCATTTGGCCCCCATTACTGGCAAGCACTGCTCTTAAACAGGTTGTAACTCCAGCTAATAGGCTCCATAATCATAGTTGAATCGAACAAAAGGGTTCAGGAGAGAGAGCCATCAGTCACTTTTATTCCCATCAAATAACCTGTGAAAGGCAGAAATGTTCCGATTTCAGAATCTCAGGGTCTCAATTTGATCTTCAGGCTTTTAAGAGAGACAGGAGGATAGGAGGAAGAGGCCCACTCAAAGGAGTGCAAAATCCCAAGCCATAAAATAAAAAGGCTTTATTGTAAATATAACTCAAGAAGACAGAAATAAGGCTTATTCCAGTGAAAAGAATTAGAGTTTTAACAGACTTCATGTGAACTGCTGGAGGCCAGAGCACTTATGAACCTTCTTTCCACAGATGAACTTGTTGACAGGTTCACATTGTTCTTTTGTCTAATTGATAAATAATCAGAGTAGTCCATAAACTCCTAAAACAACAAAATGACAGCAACAAAAACATCTCTGGGATGAATTTCAGTACCTGCTTGGGAATTCCTGAGGTTTTCTTTAATGGCAATCTTACCTTCAAGTTGAATTATGAGCACAAACAGGTACAGCTGGTATTTAAATGTCAATGCTTTTAAAATGAAATCCTTGTTTAAAAAAACATTGGCCGCAAGATGCGCACTACCATTGGGATGTACAAACATTCACACTGAGAGGTTCCTCGGCTGTGCTTGGTAAGATCAGGTTGGTTTAATGTTGAATATAACAATCTTGGCTTCCTGCTTGAAGACAATGGGGAAAAAGTGTCCACAAACGTGTGCGATGTGCAAAGATCCACATGGTGCCCAGGAGTAAGTCCAGATGCACCATATTGAGAAGAGTGGTTAAGGGTGACAGTCACCTGCAACTTCTCCAAATGCCCACTGAGTACTTCTAATATATTACTGTTTAAGAAAAAAAGGTGGGAGAAGGGGGGGGCAAGGGAAATCTAAATCTTTTCAATAAAATGAATAACATTTTAACTTTGATGCTGGTTTTTTAATTTCTTTAGTAGATATTTAGTTTTTTAATAAGACTACACTGCTACTTACATTTTTACTCCATCATCTGGCTCTGGTTTAAAAAAAAAAAGTCTGGAATCTGTCCTGCATGTGTCGTCTTTGCCAAAACCTTTCTTCTCCCTTACCCAATTCATTTAAGTGAAAGCATTAAAAATGGGTCTGTTTATCCCTCTATATATGTGTAAATAAAAGCTCCCCGTATAATAGTGTCTTCATTAAAACATTCACGCCTCAGTCACTGAGGTGACCATGGTATCTATCATGGGGGTCAGAGGAGAGTACAAGGGAATGTTGTAATACTTCACTTGACACATCTGTGAATGCAGCTGGACTCTTTACTAAGAGTCAAGGGTTTCCCTTCATTTCTAATTGTCTTTAATGACTCTTTCGCAGCATTTAACAGCTCCTGGTCTGATTTCCTTCTGAAAGTTTCTTTTCTTTATCTACCATTCTTGTTCTCATCTCAGAAAGCACCTTCTCAGCACCATCACCTTCCTCCCACAGAGGAAGAAATGCTTAAGAAATTATACCCTATTTTGCTTTTATGATCTTATTCATCCAAAAGTTTCAACTCATACCTCTATGGAGGTAATCTTTAAGGTTACAGCTAGCTTTGCTCTCCAACATCTGGCATCCACTGGACAGATCCATCCTAGAAGCCCCTCAAACGCTGTATGAAACACCAACTCCTTTAAAACCACTGGCCCCAACACATTTCTCCAGCCCTAATTACAATTACAAACCCAAGCATATTTCATGTCGCAAACAAACTGATGACTGAGTATTCCAAGAGCACTCTCTTGCCCTCCTGTCTTGCAGTCCATTTCATGTCCTTTCCTCTGCATCTTCGCCTGATGTAATCTTATCTACCTTTCAAAGGCCAATTGCCAAAGTCCTTACTCTGTCTGATAAACTCTCTTTGCTCTGAAATTCAAGCCTATTATTAACCTTTGCTCACACCACTTACATTACTGTATCTTTTATCATAATTATTTGTGGAGTTTTCTCAGTCAACCCACAGAACAAGAAGGGCCTGCCATTGACGAACCTATAGCCTACAGGTTGCTTTAGTCAGGAAACATATCAAAAGTAGATAAGATGGTCACAAAATGCATTTTATTTTATTTTTTATTTTGTTTTTTTTTCCATTTTTTTTAAAGATTTCTATTTATTTACTTTTGGAGAGGAAGGGAAGGAGAGAAGGAGAGAAATATCAATGTATGGTTGCCTCTCATGAGTCCCCTGCTGGGAACCGGCCTGCAACCCAGGCATATGCCCTGACTGGGAATCGAACCGCGATAGTGTGGTTCGCAGGCTCGCGCTCAACAAAATGCATTTTAGATAAAAGACTTGAAGACTGCTTAAATGAGAACAAAGCCATTTTATGAATTTGTACAAATATGGGATGGTTTTATTTTTGTTTCTTTTACAATTAATGTTTTCTGGGGATTCTTCTGAATGTTTTATATGCATATTCTTTATATTACTTCATGCAAAATACCCTTCAGGCTCTAAGCTATTTATATCTGCAGTGACCACAAGAGAGCAGTTAGAAAGAAGAGAAATGAAATGAAAGAGGGAAAGAGGTAACATTTTACAACACCAGGGGCGCAAGTCTGAAACTGACTTCACATAGCCGTAAAGGACAGAAAGATTCCAATGGCTCGAATTTTCTCAGATAATACAATGTGTGTGTTTTGTTGTGACACAATACACAACACAAAATTTACCATGGTAACAAGTTTTAAATGTGTAGTGGGTGGCATAAGTACATTCACACTGCCGTGCAGCCGTCACCACCAGAGCTTCATAGAGCGCTCTCCTCTGCCACGATGAGACTGCGTGCCCTGTCCCCTCTTCCCTGAGTCCCCAGCAACTTGTCTCTCTGAATTTGACTCTCTAGCTGCCTCATTTAAGAGGAATCACACAATACTTGTCCTGTATGCCTGGTGTATTTCAGCCAGCATAATGTCTTTGAGGGTCGTCCACATTGTAGCGTGTGTCAGAATCCTCTTTGATTTTAAGGCCGAGTACTGTTCTGTTTCACAGATATACCACGGGTTCCTCGTCCATTCATCTGATGATGTACTTAGAAAATGCTTCCACTTTTTGACTCTTGCGCATAATGCGGCTATGAACACTGGTGTTCAAGTATCTGTAGGAGTCCCAGCTTCCAATTCTTTTAAGAAAATACCCAGAAATAAAATTAGTAGAATATATGTTCATTCTCTTTACTTTTTTTAAGGAAGCACCATACTGTTTTCCAAAAAATGTATTTTTGTTTTTTAGGAGACAACCTCTTCATCTCTCCTCAGCAAATGTATGAAATGTGAGGTCCCCTGCTTGATTATAAAATATCATAAATATTTGATTATAAAACTTAGAGCTATAAACCCATCATTGCCCTAAAACCTGAACATATCAACCTGCCCTCTTCCCCCACAACAAAAAAGGGAAACTCACAACAAAAAAGGGAAACTCAAAGCAGTGACACTTCTAAAGCATAGATTAAGAAACTCTTTTATTAAGGGAGGAAAAGAAAGAGGAAAGAGGTGAGGGTATAAAAAAGGGGCTGGAAGATAATGCAGAGAACTTAAGGCAGGGAGGTAGTGAGCGGAAGTTTAAAAAAAGGATCTGTTATTTGGGACTCGCCAAGCACCCCGCTGTATACAACATAACAGCTTAAAGACATCGAGAGGCTACTGAGAAGCAAAACAACTCAGGTTCATGGAAAGAGGTGCCCCTATTCTTATTCATTTCTTTATTTTCCATGTATAAAATAATTTCATCATTTTTACCCATTTACCTAGTTCTAAAACCCCAAAGATTTTCTAAATCTTATTTTAGTAGAGATATGAAGTAACATTTAAAAATTTTTCCCTTCCAAATAAATAGCCTACAAAAATTATGCAATTTTAAAACCTGCCATGTGTCACTAAGTCACTAGCTACTACATTTGATTCTTGTACTTGGGTTTTCTTTTTTTCTGTAACCCTATTTTCACTGAAGTACACAGAGTTTATGAGGTACTAGAATTGTGAGCTATAGAGTGTAATCTGAAGTAAAACAATAATAGTATCAGCATCATCTATGGGTGGAGTAACACTAATCCTACTTCTTTGGAAATTTCACTTTGGGCCTGAATTACAACGAATCACAAAGAGTTTTTTAGGCTCCTTCACATGTTGTATTACATATCAGACACAAAGTATAAATACTCAGAATTCCTTTCTAAGGTGATCTGAAGTGAGTGAAAGTAGCCCTCAACTCATGGAATAAAAGAAAACCAGGACATTTGCCTCGTCTGGCTCCCTTCCTGCCCTTTACAACTGTCTTCTTGGAAACATTCTCTCGGCCTGTGGACAGGGCTCGTTCCACAGTTCCGGGAGCTCAACCTCACCCAGGACAATCAGTCGCCACAAGTACTTCAGCCACAACCAGGCTGCTTAAAACTGGTCTGTCGTGCCTTCTCCAAAGATGCTAAAAGTTTGTAAAAAGCATTAAGAAATGAAAACCGGAGAACCCAATACTGCTCTGTATTTAGCTTAATCATTTTTAAACTTCAAAAGATTAAATTGTAGGTTAGTGGTACATAAGAGAAAAATGAAAATTTAAAAGATGTCACCCAAAAGAAGTGATGGGACTTGAGTGGCTCTCTGTATGACATAACCCTCCCATCAGGACTTGCATGTTTCCTCTGATATTTTCATCTAAATGTTTATTGAAAAAGCTCCTGCTTTCATCCACATTATTTTGATTAATGCATGAAAAGGTTCAAGAATTATAGAAGAGAATCTAAGGTGATTGTGCATTAAAATAAATGAAAGGATGACTCCTGGTTTACAGTCACTATATTTCATGGCTAAAATGCTTCCTTTTTTTTAAAAAAAAAATTTAACTGCAACATTCTTCCCTTAGCTTTGGTTTGGAAGCAATGATATAAAATTCATTTTATCTCTTTTTCAAGCCTGGCTCTTTCATACATAACATCAGACTTGTCATATCTGAGGAATTATTAAAATAAGACGGAGCCTGCTATTTCTGAGCAGAAAAGCCTCTTTGAGCCAGCATCCTCAGGAGAGACACAGGCTCAATCTCATTAGTTGGTGCTGAGACGCGTCCTAGTCTCCAGGTTCAAGGTGATGAAAGATTAGGGCGTTGGGCCTTGTTTCATTTTGTATGCAGCACACATCCCTCCCTGCCCGTGAACACGAAATTACATTGAACCTGGGGAGTCTAACTCCATTAATTTTAAATGGAAGATTAATTTAACAATATGCAGCAGATATTTGTTACAGACCTATCATGTAAAAGTGACGGTTAGCAATAAATTGTGGTGACTCATACTGGCCAGTGGCCCTGGCTCAAATAAATCAGAAGGCATTTACACATAATTGCTGTTTTTAAAGACAGGGATATGGGTGATGTGTTTCTTTGATGAAAGATTGGGCAACCCCATTCAAAGAAACAGCAGCTGATATTAAAGCCATAGTGCTATTCTGGAGGAAGACTTTTTTGATTAGTGTTTCTAGAATAATCATTTGGGAATAACAAATACTGCACTGATACATAGTAATCTTTTTTAAAAAACCTGTGTAATAATTCTGAGGCATGAAATTGTTGTGGTATTTTTATCAATTTCCTTGAAGTAATTACAATAATAATACCCTCAGATATAACAATTTGCAAGAGACGAGAGGATGAAAAGGGAGAGGCAAGGAGCTATATCACTGCCCACAAGGACAAGCAATTCTATTGATTCTCCACAGATAATTACGATATATATAAATAATAATTTGCAAGGCTCTGGGAGGGACAAAAAAGGACAATGGTAACTGGAGAGAAGGATTCTTGAGAAAGTATAGGATTTTTTAAATGCCATTTTATAGCGTTTTCTTGATACATTTTCAAAAGCAAACTCTCATCTTCTTGAAGCAACTGAGGGGAAAGAAAGAAAAGACACCAGTGCCCTGAATACTTATCTGCTACAGGGTAAGCAATGCAAAAGAGAAGCCAAGGACATCAGGCGCTTGCAGCCCTCGTCAGGAGAGGCTCTGGAACGGGACCATCCTGTGTGTGGGTCTGCCTGCCCTCTCACTGTGGAATGAGGGTGTTATTCTAATCTCCTCTCTTCTGCAAGCACCAGCCTTTCCAGCACTTAGGGGAAGGATGCTCAAGGACTTCTGTCTTCAGTCAAGTCCAATGTGATAGGAGCTTTGCTCTTGTCTCTTTTAAAAGATTAAGGTGGGAAGAGGGCAGGGTAAGGATTATGTGTCTTCCCCATAAGCACCCTCTCAAAGTACTCAAGAGACTGCTTGGAAGTCAGCACAAACACCCATCTCTCAGAAGTGCACATCATTCCACTCTACTCTATTTAGCAATACGAAAAGCATGAGGGGATAGTTAGCACTTGAAACATTTCTTGACATGTCCCGTGGCTCCAGTCTTGAACCCCTCTCCAAGATGTCCTTCCACAGAGCCATTATAATGAGCTGGCAAATTAGATCAGGTCACTTTACATTCACAAATCTTTCAGACAGGAGCAAAAGTCCTGGCTGCCCACAGGATTAAGACCAAACTCCTTAGCACAGTACACAAGGATATTCATGCCAGTCCCTTGCATCCTTCTTCGCTTTCATTCCCTCCTTCTAAAACGTAAACCTCACATTTCTAAATGCTCCATTTATACATTTCATGAATGGTATGTACTGCCATGACACCTTGTCCACATGCTGTTCTCTACCTTGAATGCTCTTCTTAATTTTCCTCATCTGGTAATCTCCTACTCATCCTTCAAAAAACCCAACTCCAACACCGAACCCTCTGTGAAATAGTCATGGGTATACACAGGGTCTGGCAGAAGGAAGGCCTGTGTGAGTGTGATTAGTAGGGTAATAATATAGGTGTAATAATTTACAGTTTTAATTTGAACATTTCACCTCAACAGTCATATGGTGTGCTTGAGTGTGATGTTGTTACATTACAGAATTACATGCTTCTGATTTTGTAATAAAAAAGGGGTTTGTGCCAGAACCTGTATATATGTTTGGTATTTGAAAGCAGGATCCTGCCCTATTTACCTTTCTATCCTTAGCATCAACTCAATGAATACAACACTAGACAATTATAATTGTTAAATACATAATGAATGGCTTATCTTAAAGAGATACTTCTCTAGACTGGACAGGATGGTCAGGATAGAGGAGATAAGGAGAGAAAGAATATGCTGATATATTTCAGGGCTCCTTTATACCATGGTGATCAATTCTCTCTGATTTACAATTACACACATTCCTGTGTAGGAGTTAAAAAATGAAATAGCAAGTAGTAGGGCTTACATGCTAAAATAGTAAATACATCAAGAGCACAAGTTGGCCTGCTGTTATGAAAGAGGATTATAAAAGAGGTAAGATGGTTAAAATGATAATAGCAACAGAAGCAAGAGCACTAACAAATAACATTTATTAATGCTTGCTATATGACTTGCACTTTCTAAGTTTTTCATATGTGTTAACTCGTTTAATTTTCTCTAAGAACCTTGATGAAATAGGTACTGTTATCAGCTCCATTTTATGACCAGGAAACTGATGCACAAAGTTAAATGACTTGCTGTTTAAAGTCATTCAGATAATAAGTGACAGAAGTAGAATTTCAGCGTAGGCAGTTCAGTTTTGGACTCCCTCAAAGAGTGTATTAGAGGCCAGTCCTTCACCACCTACCTGTGGCAAGATCCAGGCCCCACTTCCTGGAAGGGACATCCTGAGCAAAATAACATGCATTGATGAAAGCATCTACTAAGTAACTGGGAAATCGCATGGTGAATGCAACAACAGCCTCAGGAAAGGGCCAGACCTGCAGGAAGGTGCCATGGCATAGGATATTCTTTAAGCCTGGGTGAGGACTGGAGTCCTAAGAGGGCCCTGCCTGCTGTGAGAAGACAGTTTCTAAAAACCTGCACATCAGGCAGGGCCTATTACTGCTGTTGTAGGTAGTACTCGAGACTAGATATTTAGTGCAAATCTGGGTTAAAGATGGAAACTTGTTCAGAATGATGTAATTTTATTGAAGAATAACTTCAGACTTAATGCTCATATGTACATGCATGGTGGCTTCTTCAATGACCATTTGAGAGGAGATAATTAAAGTTTGCATTTGACATTTCCTAATTGGGAGTGAATCTTCTTGCAGGTGACAAAGTTAACATTCCTATCATTAGCAGGAGCAGATATTTTCAAGAAATTACTGTTTGTTTTTTATATTCAGTACACCTCTCTTATTTGAACATTGTCTCATTAAAGGTCAATTTTCATGAGATCTGAGACACATTTTCAAGTAGCCAATTTAAAAGAATAAGTAGCCTATGGAGTGATAATGATAGTGATAATAATAGCAATAATAAAAAAACGAATCCCAAAGGTAATTTCTTATACTCTTATTGTAACTTTAAGGATCTGTAAGTTATTAGAAAACACTTATTAAACTATAGTTTCCACAAAGAGGAATCTACAGTCATTTTGTTGTTGCTGTTCGAACAGATGATTCAGAGAATAGCTGAGACACCAACCTAATGTCCTCCCACAGCAGCCGTCTCCCTTCTCTAGAAATGCAATTGAAAATTCACTATTGAAATAGCATCACTACTTAGTAAAACCAAATACTGGTCCTTTTATCTTTAAAAAAAGTTGTGCTAAGCTGCTAAAAGAAAGGAAGTTTATTGGAATCACATGAGAAAACATAACAAGCTATTGTGACTATAATGAAGAATAACACATTCCAGGACGAACCCTGAGAAATGAAGCTGTGGGACACTTAGAGCACCTAAATATAAAACATTCACTTCCTCCCTTCCCTGGGCTCCTGGTCAATAGAGTGCAAGGCCAGAACACAGTCTACTATCAAGAGGCACTCAGTGTCATAAAACGTATTGGAGGTGCTGTATAAAGATCAAACAGTTAAGGGAGAAGAGAATATTTCCCATGCTATAGTCTTCAAGGAGACTCAGAACTAGGGTGTAAAAGAGTTGATAAAGTAATACAGTATCTTTAATTTACCACTGATACTGAGGTTGCCAGCATTGCATGCCTCTAACTAGTTCAGTTTTGTGCTTTAATGTTAAATTTCTTATGGGAGTACATCACCTAATTAGAGGAATTGATAACTGCACTGTTCCATAATGAGGCCAATACATTTCAAAGTCATTAAAGATAACCAAGGCAATAAGTCTGGGTTTAAGCGGCGTTTCCTCAGATTTCACAGTCTGCATGTTGCAAGTGTAAGGCGGGGGTGGGGTGGGGGAGAAGCAATCCCTGCCTAGTCAACTGTAAATGCTGGGTTATTGGAATCTTTAAAACAGGCAGCAAGGAGAAAATTACATGGCCAAATCTCCTTTTTCCAGTTAATGAAGAATTAAGACTCCCATTTACCATATTAGAAGGTTCATCAGAGGTCTCAGCTCTCCATAGCTGGTGTTTGACAGCAGTGTCAGTTTATCTGAATCGGAACTCGTAAATGCATGACAGAGGATCATTCATAACTGTCACATCTACTTATCTCTCTCATTGTCACACAACTAAGGAAATTCAGGCCATGGAGCTGTCTGCCTCTGCCCATCTCTCAACCTAACTCAAGGGAAAAGGCATCCCGAAGCCCATTCATGTCCTATTATCACGTCAGCACATTGTAAAGCTACAAGAAGAGTCAGCACTGCTTCCTGTTATTTCCCTGTCCGAGGGAAGAGACAAGATGTCCCTGGGACTAATGTCCATGCAGGCTGCATTTGGTGCTAGCATTCAGAAAAACAGCTCAGAAAAATAATGCTATAGAGAGGACATTTTTGTATATGTTATTCCACAACTCAGGGGGAAAAAAAACCACAACATGTAGAGTTTATATTTGACTGGTAATGAGGAAATGTCACTTCTGTGCCCTAAAACTGCAGTAAGTGTGAGAGGATTTCATAACGCAATTTACTATGGTGTACAGATATTTATACCAAAAGAGGGCAGAAAAACTGAGGTAGGGATGTCTGTAATCAAACTACTCAGAAGACTTTGAGGACATTGTAGCCCAAACAGAAAATACAATTTGATTTGCAAGCATTACCACTGAAGCAGCTTATCTGCACAGAAGAAAGTGGCCCGGTTATTAATGTGTCACCAACAATTGAAATCAGAGTTGCTGTGGTGAAATGTGCCTGTGTTCAGACAGGCGGCCCATCTGCAAAAGAGCAAATGGGGCATATCCCAAAGCAAGTCATTCAACATAGAAGTTGTGATGTGGGTTTGCATCTTAGGCTCCTGTGAAACCAAAGGAAACAAAACACCACCAAAAGTTATTTATGGTGAGTTCGCATTTGGAAAATTCTCCTTTGAAATTCAGATAATGACAATGATTTCATTACTGTTCATACAGTAAAAAATAAAGCCTTATTGCGTACCATTAAATTCACTCACATTTTAAGTGAACAGTTTAATAAATTTTAATAAATTTGTAGTTGTGCAATCAAGTCCACAATATAGGTTTACAACATTTCCATCACCCAAAATGTCCCTATATATACATTAACAGTCAATTCCCACTAAATTCAGTTTTTAAAATTTCTTCTTGTACCTACTTTTAATTGAGATAAACCGCACATAACATAAAATTAATCATTTTTATGATTATAAGTGATTATAAAGTGATTAGTCATTCAATCACTTTAAATAGTACACCACTTTATTGGGTTTTTCATATCCTCTGATGTTGTACAATATCATCACTATCTAATTTCAGAATATGTTCATCACTCTTAAAAGAAATCCTGCACTTACTAGGCAGCCATTCCTTGTCTCCTGCTCTGAGACACTGGTGACCATGAACCTACATTCAGTCTCCATGGACTTATCCATTCTGGACATTTCTGATAAATGAAATCATACAATATGTGCCTTTTGTGTCCAGTTTCTTTCATTTCACAAAGTGTTTAAGGTTTAGAACACTGTCTCATTTTATGACTGAGAATGTTCCATTATATGGATATACCACAATTCATCTACCCATGTCTCAGCTGATAGACATTGGTGTATTTTTCCATTTTTTGGCTATTATAAATAATGCTGCATGGACATTCTGTAAAAGTTTTTATCAAAATATATCTTTTCAATTCTCTTGGTTGTGTATCTAGGAATAGAATTCCTAGGTTGCCTCATACAGTTTTGTACGTCATACACCGCACGACGCAGAGATACCATTTGTACTGTAGACGCAAACTGTGTAACTTACAACCCAGCTTTATTTGATGTGGACCATGCTGAGAACGAAACTGATTTATTCTTCTGACTTCAGAAGTTAAGAGTTGTTGTAACACATTTGAATGGCCTTTGATGGCAGTTTTTTCTAAATGAGCTAAATATAAGCTAGGAATAGCTATGCTTCTTAAGGGATTACTGGTTGTCAGGCTTAAATAAGAGCCATATAATACTTTCAGTCACAGTCAGTCTTTACTATCCCAATCATTCAGGAATTAACATTTCTGCTTATGGACCACCTCCATACACCTCTCTCCTTCCCCTCTTAATACCTGCATCTTATATATCCATTTCTTAGCAGTCCTACTATAGATCCAAACAACTAATGAGAAAAGAAAATGACAACCACTGACCTAAAAAGTTCAGGAGAAGGGACTGAAGAAAAGACATAACATTTATATTCTCCTCAGTGATTGTTTCATTCTAGTCCTAATTCCTTACTACCCTACTCATTTTCTTTAAGCAAATGGCCACCTAGTTAATTAAACTAGAAAATAAAAGACAAAGTGTGTACTCAACTCACAAGAAACTAGCCAGACACAGCTGTTTTCATGCAGGTACTGAATTTACAACATGAACACTCTCACAGCCAAGTTTTACCGACAGTGGCTGTAAACCTGTCAGGTAGCTTATTCGCCCCATTCTTCTTATTAATTGTTTCAGCTATAAGAATTATCAGTAAGGAAGATGGTAAAATTATTTTCAATTCTTGAGTTTTTAGATATAAGGACTACAAGTCTCTACTGTTCTCAGATTAAGGCAATAAATACTATCTTTAAAAAACAAACCCACTGATCCTAAGGAATACATGTTTGGGGAACATGAATTAAACTGAAGAAGAATGCCTCAAATTAAAATGTTTGGTGTAATTTCAGAGGCCACATCCTTTTGAATATTAAGACAAACTGACCTTCAACCCATTGCTACATCTTAAAAGTATGGGATCAAATTTAAAAACCAAAGTGTCTAGTAATCTCTTATGCTTTCTAGAAAATGTTTTCTGTATCCCTGTTCCTGATATCTGCAATGTGGAGACCATGTTACTCCCTCTGATGCTTTATCTGTCTGTTATTTTTAGTTTCTAGCATGGGTACACATTCCTCTTAAAACTACAAATTCTTCAAGGAAAATAAAAAGTCCTCTCACTCTGCTCACAATACTCATTTGTAGAGCCTTCTCTTCTGTGGCAGGGCTTTGAAATTAGTCTCACAGCCAAACACTTTACTATAAAGAAATGGTTTGGGAAACTAGGGAATCTTAGTGAAAAGAACAAATGACACTTCATTTAAGAAAAGACCCATGCCCTGGCCAGGTAGCCCAGTTAGTTAGAGTATCACTTGATACACCAAGGTTGTGGGTTTAATTTCTAGTCAGGGCATGTACGAGAAGCAACCAATGAATGCATAAATAAGTGGAATAACATGCTGATGTTTCTCTCTCCCTCTCCCTCTCCCTCTCCCTCTCTCTCTCTCTCTCTCAAATCAATTAAAATTTTTTTAAATGTCCCACAACAGCAGTAACAATAAAATCCAAGTCCCTTTTGGCCAGCCACTCACTAAATAAAGTATGAAAACATTCACAATTGAACCAGAGATTTAAACACAAAGAGGAAACATGTTTAGGAAGGATTTTTGACACAGTATTTTATGAATGCTTCTACTCATCCAATATAACAGAACTGGGGAGAAAAGAAAGCAGTATTGCCAATAGGGTCAAATTACCAGTGGAACAATGTGTGTGATTGTCTTCAGTTCTACACAGTTTTGAAAACTTCAAGACAAAAATAAATTGCATGACCCCCTGGTAACATCCACAAGAACTTAGAGGAACAAATTGTTTGCCTCAAGCTGGGTGGAATATACATTCAAATCAAGGCTCTCGAAAGAAATTATTAAGTAGAGTCATATTAGCTTTCTCTGAAGCATACTCATTTTCAGTATTGTCACTGTATAGACCAATTATGATACCTTTCCATGCTGAGAAATGATTGTTCTGCTAACACAGTTGTGGTAAGAATCAAAAGCACTACATTTTAACCTTGGGGGATTTTTGTTATTGTTGCTCCCTTGCCAGTTCCTTCAAATGGAAAACATCTCCCATTAATCTAAATGCAAAATTTGTTTCGGCTTTCCAAAGTTACTTGAAAAATGTTAAGCGCAAAGCAATAAAGTTTTTATGCTCTTAAGACCACTAATGCTTTGAGCTTCATATTCATTTTGAAGAAATGTACATTTTATGGTTCACAGAGGAATAGCTACATGAATAATATCTGAGATTATAATGCATCTAGCAGAAAAAGATTAAGTTTATGTAAACTATTCAATCAGACATGAAATTTTCTCTAGAGGATAAAAATTCTGACCCATTGAAGTTTACTTTAAAAATATCTATTATCATGTTTCTACCAAGAGAACCCACAATTTTCCCATTTATGTAATATAAATATTCAGTAGAGACAATGCTTAACATAAAATGTACTACACTGACCCAATCATGCTCTCATGTGTAGCCCTACGTAAGACAGAGATTAGATGAGAAGAACTCTAGGTTGCTAGTTTTCCAAACGATTCAGTTGTTAACTTCTAACTACTGCACAACCATTTTAGAGGACTGTAGTTGCTAAAGAACATATGGTTGAGTATGTCATGCTAACACCCTTGTATTTTTATAAATCTATTTCCTAAAAGATAACATTTATGCAAATACACAGCTCTAAAACTGAATTAATAATATTTAATGCAATTCCTCTATATTTGTCAAGTTAATTCCTATGGAAAATTCCAAACCTAGTTAGTACAATAAATGGCCTACTGTTACTTTTCATGTCCACAGATATACCACAGTAGGGCTCAGGGACCCTATATCAAACCCTCAATGACCCAAAATTGTCATCTTTATAAATGCAGGGGCTAAACTTGTAACTCCACTATGATCAGTTTTGAGAAGCCTATTTGGAATCATCTTAAAATGCATTATAGTATGAATATATTTGTTTTTAATTCAACACATCACTCATCAAAAATTTTTTCTCCAACTTATGTCTAATTAAGATATTTCAGATATGACAAAATACAAATTTTATTGCTCCATTCATAAAATATAAACTTGGAAAATTAGTTTAAAAAAAAAGAAAATTAGTTTCTATTTATTTTATCTTTTTGAAAACATAGCCATACTTTAAACATATTTAAAGCCTTTCCTTTTCTTTAATTTTATATACAAAACAAGGTTAATATAAGAGAAAAAACTCTCAAGTTCATATCAACTAAGTTATCAGATCTTTAAATAAAACATACCAAAATATTTAAGCCAACAAATAAAAAATTTATTACTAAAGGTACTGACCACAGACAAATTCTAACACTTGTTTTCAAAGAGTGTGAACTACTAATAAAATAATTTTTCAAAATATATCACCCAGTGAAATATTTTTAATTAAATATACTACATTCTATGTCCTTTAGCTATCTATGCCTGCGGTACTTTTATCAGTACAAAAAAATTAACAGCATGAAAACCAAACTGTGTCTTTTACTGGAAAAAAGACCTGAAAACCAAAATAATAACAGGGAAAAAAAAAGCTATGAGCCAGAGAGACAATGTAAAGAAATGAACCCTAGCAGACATTATTCATGAATGAAGGGTTGCTCCTGAGCAGGGATTCTGATTTCCTACTAAACTACTCACAAGGTACTCTCAGAATCCAAAATTCATCTATTGAAGCCCTTCAAATAATAGTAATGATAACAACAATAATGAATAATTTTGCTGAGTCTGTTATTTTGCATCCAACTGAGTCCATTGGAAGAAGTGATACTTAAATCAATGGTTTCAATATGTTCATGTAAATGCTTTTGTCAGGATAGGTATATGAGAAGAAAGAACATTTAATATTTTCGCTGGTCCCTATATACAGGGGTAAACAAAAGTTAGTTTATAGTCGTGAGTATACAAAATGATTTATTCCTCTTTTGCTTATTATTGTATTATTTATCATTATTACTAAGCTACTTTTGCCATTCCCTGTATATAGCAGAAGTGGGATTAGCACAAATTTATTTTTTTCATGAAAATAATTTTTAATGCTTCAATAATGATATGCTTCAGTAAAACTGGGTTTTTCCTTTTTTTTCTGTGAATACATGGTTAATGAAGATGACAATGAACTCCAACAAATGTATTTTGAAAAATCAACTTCGTTGTACTTGAAGTACAACACACATAAAACAAAAATGCACTCATCCGAGGTGCACATTTTGATGAGTACTGACAACTAAGCACACACACACGTAGCCACTGCCACAATCAAGGGACAGAAGGTTTCCACACACCAGGTTCCCTCAGGCTGCGGTGCAGCCAGTGTCCTGACCCCTGGCCAGGTAAATGCTGATCTACTTTCTGTTACTATCGATTGCTCTTTTTTGTCCTAGAATTTCATACAAGTGTAATCGTAATTTTTTGTGTCTGACTCCTTTCACTTAACACAATAATAATTTTGAGATCCATCCATGTTGTTGTGCTGTCAGTAGTTAGTTTCTTTTTAAGTGCTTAATAATAACATGACTTGGAAATGCCATAATCCTCACATAATAATGGACATAGCTTGGTTACTACGAAAAAAGCTACTTCAAACATTAGAGTGTTAAGACTTTGTATAGGCCTAGGCTTTCATTCCTTTTGATAAAATACCTACATGGGGATGTGGGGTAGGGTCTCCTTCTGTGTATGCCTCATCGAACCAGAGGGCCAACTTCACAGATTGCTGGGAGTAGAAACAGTGACCAATGTAAAATGTACTAAAGAGTTCCAAGGGGTTCATTAAGCTTGTTAGATCATTCTGTCCTCTACAGGGCTTCCTAGTTACTTTATCTTAATCTCCTATAATCACATTTGTGTTCTCAGGTTGACTATGTCCAAAGAATTTCTTGGAGCCAAGATCACAAATGCCATTTTCACAGCATCCCCACAAAAATTAAGATGGGCCACAGCCTGGTCCGTCAGGGTAGTAAAATACTCATTGGAAAAATAGTCTAAAAATGTGAAGGTGCCCTGGTAAGTTCCTCATCTCATACACGCAGAGGGATCTAGTATATTCCTCAGCAAGCTTGAGAACTTTTGAAAACTGTTTAAAAGAAAAAAAAAACAATAGTGTCACACTCAACAAAATTCATTTCTAACTCAGAAATGTGTTTCCACTCCCTGGCAGTCACTGAATCAACACTGTTCACACACACACACACACACACACAAACAGATTATAAAAACTGTGTGAAAATGAAGCTCTTTCATGACATTTGCTACCATCCTACTTAGCATTCCTTCTCCATCTTTCCCTTACGAACACAGTTCCTCTTAAGATGCCCTTTCTTGACCTTTATAGTTGTTATTGCTCAACATAACTACAGTCTCAACAATGTCAAACCATTTCACAGTGACACTGCGTCTCAGGCAATGTTAGGCCATTGCCAACAAGTAGCGAGTAACCTGTGCTGACAACACATTACAGCCCTGCCATAAACAATCATCGTCTCACTGAAGTAAAATGGCAGTCAAATTAGAGCAGAATATGTAACAACATGCATAGTAAATTGGCCTAGCAGCTTGCTAAACAAAAACGGGGCAGCAGTCACACACAAGATGCAGAACAACAACTGTGCCACATTGTCCAAGCGCATTTCGGCCAGGCGGCCAAGAACTGGACCAGGCGTACTTCTGCCAAGAAAAAAATTCCTGTGGGGAATGAAAGAAACCTCTGCACCTTTTTGTGTTTTCAGCCGACTTCAATTCCTATGCTCTCACTCTGATGAGAATACAAAAAAATAACGCTAAATCTTTGTATTCAAAGATGACAAGTAGTGACACACTTCAAATAAATAAAGTAGGAGAGTTGGGCAGAAGGATGGTGCAGCCACACAGCTACAGCAGGAAGGAAGGTCTGACCTATTATGCAAGGTCTATGCTTAAGAAAAAGAATGACCTCTAAAGTAAGTCAGACCTAAGGGAGCAAGATGAGTGGTCATCAAAGATCACTCTTTGCAGTGGAGAATTGCAATAGGGGACACAGAGCAATACGATTTCTCAGAAGTGCAGCCAGCATTTTACTCAGAAGGCCTCCCTTTAAAAGAGCAGGGTCCAAATTATAGGCCTGGGGGCTGGTAGGGCCATGGCTGAAAGGAAGACTGAGGTCTTGAAAGGTCACTGGAATACAATGCAGACCAAAGCCGAGGCCAGACACCTACTTTTATTACAAGGTGGGGAGAGGGCTACTCATCGTAGTCAGGACACAAATATGAGATATGGTTGTGATTCACTGAACAAAATCAAAGCTCAGAGGCCAGGTGGGTTGATGAGGAAGGTAGTTCTCCTTCCTAAGCTCTCCTCCAGATTAAGAGCCGGGATCAGTAAAGAGATGCTTCAGTACTTACTATCTATCTGCTGGATGAATCTGAAAGCTCTGATAGGGAAAGTAACAGCTATACACATAGGAAGGAAGATAAACAGACCCAACCAGGAGGAAAACAGCAGGAGTCTGGAAGGGAACAGGTAAAAGCCAGGCTGTCCTTGTAAATCCCAGTAAAACAGTGTGCTCAACAAAGCTGATCTATTCTCTTTTCTTTTTTTTTAATTGAGTAGCATACTTATATTTTATTTTTTTAACTTCGGTTTTATCGTTGACACTTTTACAGATATACCCACTTTCCCGACCTTTGCCCACCTCCACACAGCCCCTGCCCCGTTTTCCCTCTGGCCATCACCGCACTTTTCTGTCTATGTGCTATGTATATTTGTGTTCTGGCTAGTCCCTTTGTAATGGGGTGCAGAGTGGAAGTCCCTCAAAATAGCATATTCCCCACAAACCTTGATCAGGGGAAGGAGGAGTTGATGATATGGCCTTCAAGATATTTTGCATAACAATATCAAGTTAATGGCTGTGCTGTCCCAGGTAAAAGGTGTATGTGACTTTAAGAGCATACAGTGACTCCTGAAATAGCCAGGGGAGGTGAATGCCCATGTGTCATGAGGAACTCTGGCCCTGACTAAAGATGGTAGCCAAAAGAAGGTAAAAGATATGGGGGAACTGGAAAAAGTGGCATATCATAGGAGGGGCTGGATATGAGGTCACATAGGAAGTTCTGGGCTGAGCATTTAAAACGAGGGCTGGCTGAGAGAGAGAGAGCACAGGAGACCATGCAGAGGAAAGGGTGTGGAGAAGGGTCTGGTTGGCCATGACCCTGGTGTGTAGGGAAGCAGTCATGCAGTCTGAAAGGGTGTAAGGAGAAGGCTGATAGAGCTGTGCAGGGACCTCGGCAGAGCTGAGGGAGTTGTGTGGGGATCTACCTAACCAAACACAAATTTGTGGGAGATGCTTGGGGCTGAACTGTGACTGCAGACTTCTGCTTCTCTGAAGGAGGTACAGAGAAGCCACTCTCTTGGAACTGTGCCACCTTGGAGTCTACTATGACCCAGTGCAGCATGGCACATGCTTTCCTGAACCATCACAGGGAGGCTGAGGACAACGTACCCCAGATCCTGAAGGGGAGAGCTGCTGCAAGAGGATGGTGACTCTGAAACCCACAAGTGCTCATTGCAGAGGGGATGGAGACCTGTTTGTACAGCTGGCTTAAGAACAGACATGGACAGGGGGAACTTCTGGGCATGGTTTTGCTTATAGCCTTTCAGGGAGCAAGGGAAGTGCTGGGTCTCGTGAGAGAGGGGGGCTCTGAGCAGGAGTGCTCTCAGTCCCTCCGAGGTTGGGAAGCTGTTAAGAAAAACCTGTTTCCTTCAACACTAACTGTTGGGTCATGTATCAAGATGCCACCTGGTTGAGTCCCAGCTTTCTTGGTTACACCTTCAAAAAGGTGATCTATTTTCTGAATGCCGACAGACAGCAGGAAGACCCAGGACCTTGATGCAGCCCTAACAGACATCTTTTATTCTGAGACTGCCTTGTGCACAGAGCAGACAGAGTAGTGTGGCAGGCCCCTTCCAGCAGGCTGGAAGCCATTTCTGGATTATGGACCATGGGGTGAAATCAACCCTAAATCACTATAATCCTGTCCTTCACGACTGGGGCATGAAGGGAGGGGCACCATCATTGCTGCCTGTATGGTCCTAACTTCTCCCCTCAGCCCACCCTGCCACATACAACCGTTCAGAAAAGCTGAAGAAGACAGTCCTAGTTTATTAACGCAACACACTGCAAATCTAATTAAAAGTCAAATACGCAATACTCTCTTCAAAATCCAAATGTTCTTTACAGAAACATCAAGGAGGAAGGGAGCAGAGAGAAATGGCCCCACGAAGGTAATCAGAATTCACCTTCAGGGACTCATACCCAATTACTCGCAGCTCATTATCAGTGCTCTGTGTGGTGGGAGAACACCTCGAGACCACATCATTAGCATCCTACATATTCATTATGCCACAAATGGAAACACCATAATAAAGCAGCTCTGGTATTCAGGGACAGATAAGACTTCGGTCCCTAATTCCAGGACACTTAAGTCTATTCAACTTTTTAGCACAGATGCTATTAAAACTTGGGGGAAGTTGCAAGCTGATTCTTTCCACATAAAACCACAACTTAATAATTAATAAAATTTAGCATTACTCTTCTTTAGCATATACAATTAAGAGTCTTAAAATCCTTGGAAAATGGTTAATGCTCACCTTTTTACTTTTGACAACACAAGGTAAATGGTGCTTTTTATAAACATGATTTAATATGTAAGAAAATGATAATCAAATTAACCATATAAAGTTATGTCTCGATATGCTCGAGACTTCTGCCAAGATGGAGGCATAGGTGGATAAGCCGTGCTTTCTCACACAACCAAGTTTAGAGACAACTAAATATTAGCAACAGAAAACACAGCCAGAACACAAAAAATTGAACTTTCTGGAAGTCTGATAACAACAAATTCTTCAGCCTGACCTGTAAGGGGTCAAACCAGCAGCTGGCGGAGGGGGGTAGCACAGGAAAACTCAGTCAGATGGACTCAGGTGCGCGGAATCCAGGCACAGGGTTGGACCTAGTGAGAGACCCAGCAACCTCCGGGAAATAGTGAGGGAGCAGGGCTTCGGGTTGACTGTGGTCGCGCATTTGTGGGTGGATAGACAAGCGAGGGAGTGGGCGATTGGACCAGGACCCAGCAGCCCCTCGCAGAGAGGCAGTGGAGGGCTCCGCCATTTACCCGCTCTGACCCCACCTCCACATACAGTGTCATAACCCAGCGACTCTGAGTGGCCCGGCCCTGGTGAACTACCTAAGGCTCTGCTCCTCACCCAGCTGTGAGAAACAGCAGAGGGGGTCGCCATTTCCCTGCTCTGACCACGCCCCCACGTACAGCATCACAACCCAGCGACCTGGGAGTCCAAGGTTCCGCTCCTCACACTTAAGGGGCGCGAACAGACCAAAAATGGCTCAAGAAGATCTCAAAGCCCCAGAGTCTATAAATCTAAGCAATGAAGAAATAGCAAAACTCTCAGACGCACAGTTTAAAACACTGGTGATCAGGATCCTCACAGAACTGGTTGATTATAGCCACAAATTAGAGAAACATACGAAGGCAAAACTAACGGAAATGAATGGAATTGCACAGGAAACCAATAGCAAAGAAAAGGAAACTGGGACTCAAATCAATGGAATGGACCAGAAGAAAGCAAATAATGGCCAAACAGAAAACAGTGAAGAAGCAAGAATTCAAAAAAATGAGGAGAGTCTTAGGAACCTCCAGGACATCTTTAAACGCTCCAACATCTGAATTATAGGGGTACCAGAAGGGGAAAAGGCACAGCCACCAGTGGAAACCTTATTTGAACAGATAATAAAGGAGAATTTCCCCAATCTGGCAAAGGAAATAGACTTCCAGGAAATCCAGGAAGTTCAGAGAGTCCCAAAGAAGTTGGAGCCAAGAAGAAACACACCAAGGCACATCATCATTACATTAGCCAAGATTAAAATGAAAGAGAGAAACCTAGAAGCAGCAAGAGATAAGGGAACAGTCACCTACAAAGGAGTTCCCATCAGACTGTCAGCTCTATTTCTCAAAAGAGACCTTACAGGCAAGAAGGGGCTGGAAAGAGGTATTCCAAGTCATGAAATCCAAAGACCTACAACCAAGATTGCTCTATCCAGCAAAACTTTCATTTAGAATGGAAGGGCAGATAAAGTGCTTCTCAGATAAGATCAAATTCAAGGAGTTCATCATCACCAAGCCCTTATTATATGAAATGTTAAAGGGACTTACCTAAGAAAAAGAAGTTAAAAAAACATGAACAGTGAAAGGGCAGCAAACTCACTGTTATTAACAACCACACCTAAAACAAAAGCAAACTAAAAGGACAGCTAGATCAGGGGTGGAAACATAGAAATGAAGATCTCAAGGAGGGTTAGCAACAGGGGAGTGGGAGGAGGAGAAGGGGGGAGAAGGTACAGAAAATAAGTAGCATAGACAGTAGATAGAAAATAGATGGGGGGGGCAAGAATAGCATGGGAAATACAGAATCTAAAGGACTTGAGACACATGGTCATAAACTAAAGGGGGGTAATGATGGGGACGGGGGGTAGGGTTGAGGGAAATGAAGGGGGAATAGAACAACTGTAATGGCATAATCAATAAAAAATAAATTAAAAAAAAAAGTTCTGTCTCTTTCCATAAGCCAGGTGAAATGAAGAATAAAACCTCCCAAAGCAAAACTAATGAAACAATAAAGAGTTGGAAGTTAAGTTGTACAATGTGAGCTTTTAAAGAATAATACCATGAAACCAGCTTTAGAAAAAAAGTTCCATATCAGCTGAAGTTATAAAAACACATCTCAGAGAAAGCCTTGCTTGCCAAAGGAGTGCAGGCATTTAGCTCATTTGTTTGAGGGCTTTGGTTTGGAATGCAAATGCCAATAGAAACACCACAGGAAAAAAGTGGAAAAGGAAAAGATGATTTATTTTGTCACTGAAATGATTGTTTATGGGTAGTCTCTAACCATTTTTTTTAAAGGTCTGTAAAGTGGTTTCTGATCCAAAATACCTCCTTTATTCAATAGCTGGATTCCTGAAGGCGGGCAAAGCGGGTCAGGTTCCACTGAACTCTGCTCAGCCGCTCTCTTTCTGAGAGTTATGACCAGGATTGCTATGCTATGCTAAGAGGAAAAGGGCCAAGACCCTTTCAACTGAAAACACCCACAAGCCAAGTTTAGGGTTTAAAAAACACATATGCAGAGACAATCCAGAAAGCAAAAAGAACAATTATCTGACTATGTTGCTATCTGCCCATTTCATTCAAAAGAGAACCATTTACCCTTATCTGCATTAGATATAACAAAGACAACACATTTGTAGAACTTGATCTTAAGAAGCTTAAAAACTAGTAAAGGAGTACATACAAGGCAAAGAACAAGAAAGGAAAGCTTTATGAAAGCACTAACTTTTGAAGCATTGGCCAAAAAAATGGTGACACTGGAACATGTAAAAATGTAAGGTACTTGAAATATAGGGAGTAGCAAGAGCAAGTCATAGAAGCTGGGAGGCACTGAGTGTTTACTTAGGAAGAAGATTAAGTGATTAAATTTGGTTGTATCAGCAGTTCTTGAACTTGGTCAGGTTACAAAGCACCTGGAATTCATGATGCTGTCTGCAAAACAAGAAGTAATTTGTAGAGCTTATGGAATAATGAAATATTAATCCCTCTTAAGAAGGAAGAATAATCTAATCTATATTTGAAAGCACATGAGCAAAGACTGGAATGAAAGAAATAATTTAAATTATATTAAATGTAATGTTTACACTTTTTATCTTATTGGGAAAACAGCACAATTGGTTGAGTTTTACAGAGGAATATTTTGGTTCAAGTTGCACAGTGCCAATATTTAGCAGGAGCATGGCTATTTCCAGCCTCATGCCATGGGAAATTGGGTATCAAAACTTAATCTTCCATTGAAAATGATTGAAAAACTAAATAAAATGAATGTTAAAATATCCTAACTATCCATGGCCATGTAATAAGCAATATCCAGGCTAAAAACAAAGCAAAGATAGAAAAACTAAAATTTCTAGTTTTTGCCTTAGGAATATTTGCCAAACTGTGGTGGACTTTAGCTTTGGTTTCAAGTCCTCACAAATCCAGAGATCCAGAGATCGAGAGCACATTTAAGGTGAGAAATCTAATAGGAGATTTCACAGCAGAGACAGCCATGCAAAACATACACATTCAGTACCAGTGGAACTAGAAACAAGCTACCATCCCTCACAAGTAAATTCAATGAAAATTTCCCATTTCAAATATTATTGTTGAGAAAAAAATCATTCTTCAGATAATTCACAATGCCAGGCTAACCATTATATAGATTTAACATCTTAATATAGAATGGTCTCAAGCTGAGAATATAAAGAGGTCTCACACTGGCATTAGTTTTGCTAGAGAAATGAAATAAAATGCCCGATAAAAGCCATCTCCATGCCAGGAGTCAAAGAATTCTTATAGATAAAGTTCCCAGGAAAATGAGCAATTCAGAATCAAAAATCACTAAACAAGTAAGGAAACACAATACCATCAGTGAAAGCTAGCAGATAGAAGAAACTGGTAAGTGAATCAAGGCTTTTTCAGAGGCTGAAATTTCACTCACAGAATATAAAATAAGCATGTATAAAGTCTCAAAAAAAAGAATCTTAAAAAAGAGTCATTTTGAAAAATAAAAAAACATTATTTCTTTTATGGATTCCAAGGATAATACAGGATGGATTTAAAAATGTCATCTGGTTATGCCAGAAATTAAGAAAATGCTCAAAACAATGATGGCAGCACATCACAAGGAATGGGAATCAGTTAAAATCCATGTACCACTGGCCAAATCCGGAGCAACTGCATTCAAATAATAAACTACTAAAATAATTGAGTACTAAAATTATTAAGTACAGTAATGAATTCAAGATGACTGGGAAAAACAAAGTCATATATTTTTATATTGAATAAATAAATACAAAAGGGGAAAGTAAGCCCTTGCATTAGAATACTGAGGACTAGTAAATTTGAAGGGAGTGACAGAGTTAAAAAAATCATCATTTTATAACTGTCCTGGTAACTCAGGGTCATACAAGAGTCATCAATAAATGAAAAACACTGGGAAAAATGTTAATGACAAGTAGACAGCTTTATCTGCATGGTTTTGGAAGTGCCTCCTAGAGACTGCTTACTAGTCCAGGGTTCTGAAAAAATAGTAGCCCTGGCCAGGTGGCTCAGCTGGTTAGAATGGCGTCCCATATACCTGAAGGTTGCAGTTTCAATTCTCAGTCAGGACACATACCTAGCTTGCAGGTTTGATCCCTGATTGGGGCAATTACAGGAGGCAACTGATTGATGTTTCTCCCTCTCTCTCATTCTCATTCTCCCCCTCCCCCATCCCCCTCTCCTTTAAAATCAGTAAAACATATATTTGGGTAACAAATAAAAACATATAGAGTAGAAAGACTGGACAATACCTTAACTGGATGATCAAAATTAATGATCAAAATTAATATTAGCAGTAAGAGACAGATGGATACTGTGGGTCTGTGGATATAACCTGAGAAAGAAGCATCACTTATATAACATTCTAGTATTTCAGCCAGGAATTTATAACCTCAATATAAATATTAGATAAGCCCCCAAAGAAAACCATTCTATCTCAGAAAAAGGTATGGGGGAGAAGAGGATGAATGTATTGTTTAAAAATTCCAATGTTAAATAAAAGAACATGGGAATATTTGAGATTAAAGGAGACTAAAGAGATGTGACAACTAAATGAAACAGCTGACCCTAGACTGTACTTTGTGTTGAGGGGGAAATACTATAAAAGAGACTGTTAACTCTACTGAAATACAGATAGTAATTAAACAAAATTACTGTACCAATGTTATATGTACTGAAGTTTATAATTATGCTGAGATTATGTAGAAGAATATTTCTATTCTTAATAATTATAAACTAAATTATTTAAGGTAAAATATCATGATGTACGCAATGTGCCCTAAAATGGTTCAAGATGTTAATATACATGATAGAGAATGCAAATCATAAAGCAAATAGGATCAAATGTCAACAGTAAATCCGAGTAAAAATCATACAGCTATATATAAGATCATAAAGTTGTTCTTACAATATTTTTTAAGTTTAAAATTATTTCCAAATAAAAAGCTACATTTTACAATTTTAGAGAAGTAATCAAAATTTTATATTTCAGCAATCAAGTTTAATAATGGGTTAGATACAAGTGAAGGACCAATCAACAAATTGGAAAATAAATAAAAGGAATTTTCTAGAATGCCATGAAAATAAAATAAGAGTCATGAGAGAGAGAAAGAGAGTCTAACAAACATCTATCCTTAGTTTCAAGAAAGAAAAGAAGAGAGAGAATGGGGAGTAGGCAATATTTGAATAAAATTCAAATTAACAGGTTTCCAAAACTGTTAAAAAATATTAACCCAAAAATACAAGACCAAAAAATCCTGAGCAGGACATGCAAACAGAAAATCATTAAACCTAGATGAATCCCAGTTAAGCTTCAGAACACTAAAAACAAAAGAAAGACTTAAAAGCAGCCAGAGAAAGAACAAATTACACTCAATGGGTTAACAGCTAAGGTTTCAACCACAATAACAATGCAGAATTTGAACACTAGAATGATGTACTCAAGAACTAAAAGAAAATTATAAACCAAAAATTTAATGAGTAAAAAACATCTCTCAAGGTATAGAAACCTCTAAAAGGATGCACAGGATTGCATAGAATAAAAATGATCTAAGACGAAAGGTATGAGGTACAAGAAAAACTAAAGAATAAAAGATGGGAAAATGCATGGTTAAATCTAAACAAACCATAGCTATGTAAAGTAATGATGATAACAAACAATAAGGATGATAAATTCTGGCATTAAAAATAGAGACAAGATATAAGAAATATGAAAAAGAGTGGTGAGATTTCAAGTGTTCAAAGTTTCCTATATTAATCAGCATTTTTCTTCTTGTCCTTCATAACTTTAGAATTTTGTCTGTTCCTATAAAACTTCTGGAGTAACTATCAAAAGAACTGAAATAAAGTACATGATTTCTAAAATAATTGAGAGAAAACTAAAGTGAAAAAATAATCAATTCAAAGCAGATAAGAAAATAAATTCAAATGTATCCATAATTACAATGAATGTAAATAGACTAAAACCACCAGTTAAAAGATAAAGTTTATCTGATCAAGTTGGCTTAAAAAATCAACCTATGTAGTACTTGTAGAGATATGCCTAAAATGTAAGAAAGTCACAAGTATGTGTGGAATCTAATGAACAAACTGAACTAACAAGAAAAACTGGGATGGACTCATAGAAGGACAGCAGATGACAGGTGGGTTGGGGAAGTTGTGGGGTGGAGAGATTGAGCAAAAAGGAAAAAGGCCTCATGGACTTGGACAACTGTGTGGTGATTGCTGGGGGCAGGGTATAAGGGGACTAAGTAGTAATGGAAAGGAGCTCCTACCCCTTGAGACAGCTTGGATAGAACTGGAGAGCATTAGGCTAAGTGAAATTAGGCTGTGAAAAAGAAAGACCATATGCTCTCACCTATAAGTGGTACCAAATAAAACAAAAAAACCCAGCAAATAAAATATAACCAGGGACATTGAAATAAAAAACAAACTGAAGGTAATAAGAGGGGAGGATGATAACAGGGGAAAAAGGGTAAGAGCTGTCAAGAAACATGCATAAAGAACACATAGACAAAGCCAAACAGGGTAGCATGGAGGCTGGGAGGTGGGGATGGCTGGTGTGCAGGGGCGGGGAGGTGAAATGAAGACAATGATACTTGGACAACAATAAAAAAGTTTTAAAAAATACAATAAAGATTACATTTTTTAAAAAGAAAAAAACATCTAATCCTTTACTTCATATATGATTAGGGTTTAACAGGAATATTGTCATTAGAATTTTAGATAAATGACATCATTTTAAATATTAGAAAAACATACTTTTGAACTATCAGGGAACCAACAACTATAAGTTAGCTGCTGTAGCTATAATAAAATCGAGCTAAATAAACTTTAAACCAAAACAAAATCTATAGATTGAAAAGGTCTCTAGAATAACAAATTATTCAATTCTTCAGGAGGACCTAACGATTCTAAAAATATATGCAATGTCATATAAACTTGAGAACAGAAATATACATATATGGCAAGAATTTAGAGTACTACAATTCACAATCATACTGGGATATTTTAATATACCTCTTTCAATACTTGACATATGAATCAAAAAATAAGTACTAATCTACAAGTATATGATTTCAACAACAAAATTAAAATGCTTGATATACTGTACAAATAAGTAACACTAAATTCAACAACTGCAGTTTTCAAAGTCTCATAGATCACCTTGCACAACTAACAACATAATGGGCCATCTAGTAAATCTCAATAAATCATAAAAATAAATAGTTAAACCTAAAGTTGGGAAAAAATAATAAAGTCATGAGTAAAAACTAAAATTAAAAAACACACAGAGGAGCATATAAACACTGAAGAAAATAAATAAGGCTATAAAAAGTTGGTTCTTTGAAGAAGCAAAAAAACTGATAAAGTTTCAGCAAGAAAGATCAAGGAAAAAAGCAAAAACAAAAACAAAAAACCCCAGCATAAATAAACAACTGACAGGAAATAGAAGGCAATTAATTACAAACCTTCAATGAAATAGAAATGTTACTGAAAATATAAACCAAAATTTTGATGCAAGAAGGAATAAAATACATAAGTGCTATTCCAGCGAAGAAATGGAAAGAGAAAAAAATTGTACATCTTTCCGTAAAGAAATTCCAGTCTCAGATGGTTTAAGCCAGGAGTTGACCACAGGTCAAATCTGGCCTGCTGTCAGTTTTGTAATAAAGTTTTATTGGAACACAACAACATATTCATTGTCTGTGGGTACTGTCACAATAGAATAGGAGAACTGCAGACCTGCACAGAGACCTTGTGCTTCACAAAGCCTAAAATGTTTACTCTCTAATCCTGTACAGAAAAATTATGACCATTCTTGGTTTAAACAATAAATTCTATTCAATATCAAAGGCAGAAATAATTCCACTATATAACTAATTTAATAGGTTAATGTAAACTTGTTGCCAACCCTCACAAAGACAATTTGAGAAAAGAAAAAAGACAATTATATTCATGAACTTAAATGAAAAATCCTAAATAGAAGTCAGAAAACAGAATCCAGCATAAAGTGAAAAATATAACACATCATTATTAATTTTAGTTTCAATAAGGAATTACAGATTGATTTAACAACAGAAAATCAATTATTATATTTTATCACACTAACATATTAGAGGAAAATCATATCATTTCAATAGATGCAGAAAGTGTTAATAAAATTCAACAGTCATTCACTACTAAAATTAAATCTTAACAAACCAGACATAAAAGGGAACTTCCTTAGTCTGATAATAGTGACCTAAAAACACAACACAACACAGCTGACATCTAAATTCATGGGAAACATTAAAAGCACTTCTTTTAAGAATGAGGTGGGGGGTCCTACACTTATCATTTCTAGTTGTCATTTTACTTAGTGCCCTAGGTAACTGGGCAAATTAGGAGACATGTAAATAAAGAGTTATGAAGCTCTATTTGTCAGAGTTCAAAACTGAAGTCAGTCTATCTCGTCCCTTGTCCATCAAGAGAAAGAATATGTGAACTGTGGTATAATGATACACTGGAACACTGTACAGCTGTGAAAAGGAATGTGTCATGCACTGCAGTTCCAAACAAAAACATAGTTGACTCATGGTAACTTAGGAGCAGGAAAACAAAACTGCAGAACTGATTCCCTTTACATAAAGTTCAAAGCCAGCAAAACAAAAATCATTGCTTAATGATACAAAGATGAACTTTAAAGAAATGTTTACTGCTAGTAATTTACTGTAAGTATTCAAACAGCAAATCATGTACACTGTCAAACAAGGAGACTGGTGGCTCTAAAATTATTGTGAGTTTCCATCATGACTCCTTAATGACAGGCTGGTGTATTATATTATTAGCACTGACTTAATACATTCCTCAAAAGAGTTAGGATTAAATACCATCTTGATAAAGTTACTGTGTCAGGGGATTTCAAAACTGATCCTTCTAGGTTGTGTATTTAATTTTAACAACTAAGTTTAAAATTTCTAAGTAGTTGGAGGACATAGAAAAGGATCAAAACACAACTCCTTTTCATTAAAAACTGACCACTCTATATGATCCAAGTGACCATGAATGCAGGTGCCAACTCTGCAAAATCATGTCCGAATGAAAAAGCTGGAATGCACATCAACTGCATCAAGAGTTGCCAGTGTCCACTGACATCAGTTCTTCCCTCTCTGAGCTATTCAAAGAATTGTTAAACATTTATGTTTCTAGAGAGATGAAACACTGAAGAGCCTAAGTAACTGAGCATTTTGACCAGTGAATCCTTCATATTCCTGTGAGTTTCTGTAACACAAAGAAACATTTTCTTTGTTACAAGAGAATATGGATTGGCTGCTGGATTTCACTTAAGGGTTGGATTCATTTTTAAAGGTAGTTTTTATGTCCTGGATGACATTACTCTACTCCACAAGGGCCTCTCTTAACTTTTAAAACAACTTAAGTTCAACAAAGACTTCTTAATAAAGGCGTATGTTATGAAGTGAGAAAAGGCAGGCATAGCATGTAGAATAATATTTACAGTATAATTTTTCTGCAGTATGAGCACTACTGTGTAAGGAAATATAGAAAGATCGGGAGATAATGTATGAAAATGTTACTTGTGCAAAATTAAAAATAGGTAACTTTCTCTTTTTTCTACTCTTCTGTATTTCCCAACTTTTCTATATGGAGTCCATAGGATGATGGGCCCATTATAATATTAATGTTTAATAATGATAAATAATTTATATACAAATAATTCACACAGTACCTGACACATAGTAGGAGAACAACTGTACATGGTAGTACTCTTACTACTATTATCTACGTAAAGTATAAGAGCAGGCCCAGTCTAATGACTTCTAAGTCATTAGAAGCCCATCAACTTATACTAAGCTTCATTACAAATCAAATCTATTAAGTGAGCCAATGCTGTTAAAAGTGGACATGTTGAGTAGAAAAGATCTGTGGCCTTACCTTTTTTGTTGATGATGTGTGAACAAAAAGGGAGGCAATGACTCTAGAAGATCATACTCACTGTTTCCGAGTTATCTTAAAAATGCAATGTGTGGTATGTCACTGCTTTAAACCACAGCTGGGTGAAACAGTGTACTTATCTTTTAGTGCTGACTCACTACTTCCACCAAGGAAGTTTAGCCCAGATAAGACCCTGTGATATAGTACATAATAAAGAGGTCTAGGAGGGAGTTCTTGTGAGATTAAATGTCTTAACAGTTATCATGTACTGAACTAATAAAGAAACCCAGAAATCCTGGGCCCCCAAAATAAGACTTCTAAACCAGTTTTTTCAAGCTGAATCACCCCTAGTGCCTGATCAACCCTCAGACAAGCACAGAAGAGCATAAAAGCCATCTAACCACTGACTAGATCCATAACACTCAAAAGGGGATCTACTCAGTGGTACACACACACACACACACACACACTTTCTCTCTCTCTCTCTCTCTCTCTCTCTCTCTCTCTCTCTTCTCCCTCCTCCTTTTTAAGGAGAACCGATTATGGAAATCTGGCTTGAGGTTTTAATTTTGTAAAAGATGCCAACACAGTTGTTTTCAAGTTATAAAAAAAAGTTGCACTTTAGTACTCAGAGACCTCTTGCTTTTAATTTATGCAAAGCTTAAGACATTTTGTTAGGCCTGAGTGAGACCATCTGTGCAAGAAATAAAGGATGCCTGAGGGTAAAATAGGCAAGAATAGTAATGCTGAATGTGTGGAAGGAGGTAGGCAGCCTATGAGTTCTGCAACTACTGCTGTGACCTTTACTACTACTTTAGAGAAGAAACATGGGTAATTTCCATATATTAGCTCCTCTAGAAAGAGCTGGCATTCCTCTCCTCTTGCTCTCTCTTTTCCCCCCATCCCTTAATAGTAACAAGCTGGGGAAGCAGACGGCATACATAGAGAACTATAGCCGGTTTTGAAAACCATGGAGTGTGCTTAACACATACATGCAGTGGAATGTGGTTTGAGGGAAGGGACAGAAAGTACATGAGGGGATGAAAAACTAGATGAATGAGATTAATTCAGAAGGGACATGGCAACTGTCTCTGTGTTGTCATGTAGAAACAAGGAATGAAGAGATTAACTGAGCCGAGTACTGGATGTCAGACACTTCGCAAAAAATATTCCTATTTAATTTTATTTGTTTAATGATAATGTGAATGTTATCTGATTTGTGTAACTGGAAAAGATAAATACTAATAGAAAAGAAAGGGAGAAAGGGGGAAGTAGATAGAAAATAAAGTGGAGGAGTAAGAGAACCAAAGATGGGATGACTGACTGCTGAAGATAAGACACTGGCGATCCATGGCAAGTTCTCGTATCAACTGGATGACCACCTCCTTTGGACCCTGTTTGGGAGAGTGGGTCAGATGTTTCACATTCTTTCCAACCACAAATCTCCTCTGTGAAGTATGGAAGTTCCCAAGTTGGTTGGGGTACATCAGTGCCACCTGTGGTGGAGATCAGGGTGTCGCGTCTGCTCACTATAGAAGATACCTTTAGCCGTCCTACTTCCACTGTGTCTGTCAAGACTTCCCTCTTTAACGCCAACCTTGGCAAAGGAGGGAGGCACCTGGATTGACGTTCCTGAAGAACAAGGAGTGTGCTGAACCTAAACTGAACCACTGGTTCTGACCACAAGAAACCAGAATTAGCTTCAACAGGCTTCCTTCGGCTTCAGCTAAATGTCCTAAGTATCATGAAGGAGTATTTCCTTCACCCAGGAGGCTCTGGCAGCTGAAGGCTGTGGGCTCTGGTTTAATGCAGGTGCGTCAGAACAGCCTTTCTCTGCAAATCAAAGCTTTTTTCAGAGAGAGCAGCATTACTTTTTAAAATGATGGCTTTCTTTCTACATCTCTAAAATTAACATTACAAAGGCCTGACCTTATGTGCATTAAGTATTCCCCAAAGAAGCACAAAAATATTTTCTGAGTTTGTTCATATTGCATTTCTTGCTTTTGATTACCTTTGGGACTTATTAAGGAGTCCATGCTTGCCACCCCCTCCCATTTTTCTTACAGGGGTCCCTACAGGGGTTGGGGATGAAGGAATGGAGAAAGAACCCAAACCAAGGGTGTAATAGTCACATCAAAGCCAAAAAGACTTTTGTTTACCAAAAGAAAAATTTTAAAAAAACTTCAAAAAAAGTAATAAGCACTTTTATCTAAGGAGTGTATTTTATAAAACATTTGTATATAGCTACAGTGTATGGCTAAAAAGGTCTTTTATATTGAACCTCTTAGGGCATAGAATTACCTTTAAAACAAAAGCATGTATATAGTGTTAAGGCACTAAATGTTCTCAAAAATACCAAAATTATTTATGTTATTTTTCCTATTAAGCATCCTTACACCATTTCCTGTTGTCTAGAATTTTATGTACAAATCAAAATGGACAGGGCAAATATGTACCAGGGGGATCAAAGCTGATAAACATGTCATTTGGGATAGGAAAATCCATGTCTCATTCAGGATTCAGGACCATGTATCTGCATGGTAATCGAGGTCTAAAGCATGACACAAACCATGGGTGGAAAGGCTTTCCCTAATTCCCCACACTTCGTATATACACAATGCCACTGACACTATGAATTCTCCAATACCATGGGGGCTGGGGTCATTGTTAAATATTTCCAAATAGCAAGGACTTAACCTTGGATTCAGATCACCTCACTACTGCTCTTTAAAACCCCAAGTGGATACAGTCCTCAAGTTTCTTTCTCCTAAGGATAAGCTTTGAGTACTGAATGAAAGGTAATTTAAATAGGAGACCACTTTATTGAAACTTTTCATTTTTTAATATAAACATTATGTAGACATATCCAAAAAGAAAATGAATCACCCATAACCCCATGAATTAAAAGTAGCCACTATGAATGTTTTGATGTCTTTCCAGTGTTTTTGATATTTATTTTTTCAAATTAAGTCACCATATTGTGAATACAGTAGATATAAAACCAGGGGGTCATAAGCGAAGTGCCCAAAATGAAAGCAGATCTTGAGGAGATAAATCAGGCACAGGCTAGAGATAAAGACACAAAGGGCCGGAACTAACACGGAGAAGGACTGTTGCTAGGATGATCTAAGTAATACAGAAAGGAGGAGGGCAGAGCACAGTGAGAGTATCTAGGTCTTGTTCTGTATTTGGTTCACTCCTGCTCCCAAGTTTGCAAGTGCACTGTGATCATTTATCTAGTGTCTTCTAAGTGCCAACCACATCACAAAATTCTCATGAAAACCACATGACATAAGTATTATTAAACACTATTTTACAGTCAAGGAAACTCAGATGCATAAAGTTAAAAAAAATTCCCAGAGTTGAAGGGTAGTTCAGGGAATATTCATAGCCAGATGTGTCTGACATCGAAGTTACTGCTACTAGTTAACAGGTTATGTCAATTGCACCCAGGGCTCTGGAAGATGAACCTCATGAACCCAGCTGTGTTGCATTAAATCTCCTCCTTGGTCGAGTACCTATTCTCCCTGCTACTGTGGCTAGGAATATCAAAGTCACTTCGGGTAGCTCAGGCAGCCTCTACCAGCTACACTGGTCCCTAGTCATCTCTCTTTATTCTACACTCACAGCTCTGATTGTACTCAGTGATTCATAAATCCCATCCACCCTGGGATCCCTGTCTCAGCACTATCTAAACCACAGCACCACTCGTACATTCGTGTGTTTATGCTGTACCATATGTAGAGGCAGACAGGAGAGGCAGGGCTGCAAACTTCTCAGTAGCTCCCACACTCTTGGGTACACTGCTTTACAGACAGTAGATGTTCAATAAATACAATTAGTTTTTCAGGAAGCCCAGACTGGTATGGTTCATGGAATGAACCTTTCCAGTCTCTCCTAAAATTTAGCTCCCAGAGCAGGTTCTACATAAACTTATAGGACAGGGAAGGAGAAAGGGGTAGAAAAGGTTAAAAATTATTATCCTCAGTTTTCTAAACTATAGAAGAGAAGTAAACAATCATCTTCTCAAAAGACAAATATATGAACCAGAGTAGGTACTGGGGCCTGGTAAGAAGGAGCAGTTAGGGAGACCTGGTGGATTGGGTCCTGAATGTAAACTGCCTGGATCCATGGGGGCTGGAGAGGGCACAGGAGAGGGAGGGAGTTTGTAAAAAATTGAGGGGAGGCTAATGACTAAAGAGATTCCACAAATTCAGACAAAGGACACCAAGTAATATCTGGACAAGGAAGCACCAGGGATCTTTATCATATGAGTACCTGCCTCCCTCTGCCAAGTTACCTCAATGCCAACAAGAGCTCTATTCCTGAAAGGGAATACTTAATTAGGAGTTTATACGAACTGATACACTGACAGCTGTGACATGTGAGTATCTGATCAGGCCTACAACCACGCAAACACACACATACACACACAGAAACCCTTATTGCTCTGATGACATATGCATGCACACTGTCTCTTTGCAGCTTAGAAAGTGGTCTAAATAAGGAAGGAGAACTGTGAGGAAAAAAGCTGGGAAAAGGAGGAAGATGACAATTTGTGTTTAGCAATGACACACAACAAATCTTAGCCTTCTCATAGTTTAAAACAGCAACAAAAAACAAGGCAGGAGGGTCTGTCTACTGACAAGGAGAAAACAGAACACAACACAGATTCTGTGGTGCTGGAAGAAACCTGCTGAAAGCATCTGGCTGACTGGATGGGAAAGAGGCTGGTGAGATCTAGGAGCACCTTCAAGTCAGACAGAGGACCTGTGAGGCTGAGAGAGGAACGGAAGGAAGATGGGAGGAGGGAGGCAGCCACACTGAAGGTGTGCAGGGCACCACAGGAGATGACAGCACTGGTGTAAGCCCCTTCGAAAGGCCTTGCCAACGCAGCCAAGGTGGACGGCGCTGGCGTGCCTCTGCTCACTGGGCCTGTTGGAGACATAATGAAACGCAGTGCTGTCAGGGGTGGCCCCTGGGTAACGTTTTCACTTCTACATTCCATTTTCAGTTTAGGTCGAGATTTTTAAGAAGACAGTAAGCAGCACTCGAGTCCCAGGTGACAAGATTTGCTCAGATTTAGTCTTTGAATGTTGCAAATTAAATTCCCTCATCAGGCCTCTAATCACTCTTACCAGATGGGGCTTGCGCTCAATTTTGGATCCACAGGAAATTTAATGGTTATTGTTTCTGTTTAAATAGGAGATTATTGCATTTTAATAAGTTCTCTTTGGGACTTGCAGCAACAATAGAGCACTATGAATTACTGTAGATAGCTGTTACTGCATGCTGGGGAAAAATCAAGTTACTAAGTGTGACAAGTTGCTTTTTCTTCCCTTCCAGCAATCGCTCCGAGTGTATTTACCACCAAATTAAGTATGTGCCGAGGGGATAATATTTTTATCCTGCCGAGGGGGAGAAGGAGCTTGTCTGTGGATTTTCATTAAAATGACACATCTGTTCAGCAATTTCACAAAGTAATTCTGCTGAAAGTTTTATCAGCTAATTTTAATTATTCACTCCAGTGGGTTGAATACAGGATTCATCATGTCGAATTAATACATTTGACGGGAATTTCACAAAGAGGGGGAGAAAAAGCAATCAACAAATTGAATTGTCATGCAATATGGATTAAATTGAGATTCTTTAATTAGGATAAGCCTGAGATTTGGTATTTTGAAGGTATTAGAAAGCTTAGCAATACAGTGGTAAAGATTAAGAAAACGCAATTAAATATTACACTTTAGACACAGCCCTGCTATCATGTGAGTAGAAGAGTCCTCCTTGGAGCAGACTGGTTAACAGTTTCTAGACTTGCTCAGTGGTGGAAATACGGCCATGCCAACAAGGGACAGCTGCTGTTTGTTTACTAGAGATAAACTGAAAGGTCATTGTGTTTTAAAAGACTGAAAGCTGACTCCCTAATTTACACTACAATGAAATATTATGGAAGTGACAAGGAATAAATAACTAGGAGACATAGGTTCAAGTTCTAGTTCACAGCTATCACAGAACCAGCTCAGAATGGTTCTATCTTATTTAATCAGATACCAAGTTGTTTTTCAGAGACAACAGACCAACACAGAAAGTCTTGCAGCTGAAGCATGTGCAAAGGAGGGCACTTTGGCCTATTGCTATACCTGGAACTGAAAACCCCACCGCGCCCCAGGGAACAAAAGGACCAGTACAGAACCAGAATTTGAACATCAGAACCCTTTCAGAAGCAAAGGGTCTGTTGTCCAGGAAGATCCTGTGACGATGTCTCTTTACCATAAATGACCAAGCTCCAGTGTCCTCCAGTTAAACTTGCCCCAGCAGTGCTCCTGCATACTTGTTCCCCCTAACTCCTTAAAAGCCCTCCTCGAAACCTGGATTGGGGAGTTCAGGCTTTTGAACATTAGTTTCCCATTCTCCTTGGTTGGTCCATTCATAATAAAAAGTCAATATTCTCTACTGCAAGTCTGGGTGTCTCATGTTTGGTTCTACTAGCACCAGGTGGACAAACTCTGCTCTGCAACACCACAATTACTTGTATGACCCTGAAAAAGTGCGAACACTCTGAAGCACCCATTATAGACATTATATCCGACACAGACAACATAATAGTGAACAAGAGTCCTGCAGTCTAGTGTGACTCCCCCCATGGGTATCAGTCTCTTCCTAAATAATGAATGGGTAAGACCCAATGAGCTAAGTGTCTTCTATTTCTCAAATTCTGTAATGGTAACTAGAAATAATTGTACTGGGCTTACTTTATAAAGGAAGTATATGGTTACACTGAGGATTAAATAGAGCACTGCAGAGAACATGGAATAACAATCATTATTCCATAGGCCCCCTTTTCCACATACGCTGGCTTGGGTGATGCAGCTGCATGCACAGCTGCCCATCACAGCCTCTGCCAGTGCTAAGAGGGCATGGGAGAAAAGCAGCATCGTGTATGCTGGGCCAGGAAAACAAAAGAGTAAGTGGACCTACTGCCAGTGAGTGCATTAAAAAGTATATATATATATATATATATATATATATATATATATAGAGAGAGAGAGAGAGAGAGAGAGAGAGAGAGAGAGAGAGAGATCAGGTAATGAGATACTGAGGTGAGCTCCCAAGGCTTGTCAAAATTCGTTTATACTTAAAAAACAAACAGAAACTGGAAGTGGGAGGAGAGAAAAATAATTTTCATGGAGAGTACAAAATTCTTGCTGAGGTAGAAGATACAGTTCAGATGCTGAAATGGTCTAAGGCTCATCTCTGCTTTAGTTCCTATAGCTAAAACACATATATATCAGGATTGTGAGCATAATGATAAGCATGAGAAAGACAAGAAACAAAAACAAGCATTAACGAGAAAACTTTACTGGGAAGACAGTGTTAATCTATCTAAAGAGGTTGAAAATAGCTTTTAAGTTCCAAACAAAACATTCACTTACTCCATTTCCACAGGGTACAGCAGGCCACACACACTGACCAATGAAACTGCACAGGCTGCCACACTGTAACAATAACAAATGCTATACTATCTTGTTAGAGGTAAGAATAATGGAACACCCTCCCCCCAAAAAGCAAAAGTATTAATTCAATTTCTAGCTATATGCTCACCTTTAAAAATTTTTCTAGGAATTTCTATACTCATTTGTGTTCATTCATTCAGCAATTATTTATTGAGCTTCACTGTATACCATGGTAGAACGCTCTTCTGGATAGTGGGGACACAGAGAATATGGCACAGATTCTACTCCACCTTACACTCTAGCCTGGGTTGGTGGCACAGGATATAAAATGTAATGTCAAACAGTGGCAAGAGCTTCAGGAAAAAAAAGCAACGTTCAGTAAACAGAAATGTGGAGAGCATGGTTTTATAGAGGGTGGTCAGAGAAAGCCCCTCTGAAGATATTACACCTGAGGAGAAGCCTGCATCAAGTATTAGTTATTAGTAATCTGGCCCTCAACATATTTTCTCCATTTTCCATTTTTGTTTTCTCTACTGTATTCTGGCTTAGCTCAGTGGGCATCGTCATGGTACAGATACAAAGAGCAACTGCTCTGTTATCTCAAGAAAGTAGTGATCTTGCTGAGTCTCAGTTTCCCCACCTACAAAGTGGTCTGTTCCTGAAAACCCTCCCCCTTCTCACCATTATCCCCTCCCACCTCCCCTCTGGTCATTGTCAGTTTGTTCTTAATTTCAATGTCTCTGGTTATATTTTGCTTGCTTGTTTTATTGGTAACAACAATAAAAAAAGGCATATGAACTAAAAAAAAGATATTAAGTCAGAAGCAAAAATTGGAAAATTTTAGGGATTGGTGCCATCCTCAAAGAATTACATGAATGGTTGTCCTTAAAATATTAATGGCCAATTCACCTATGTCACCCTGGAAGAAGTCAGGTAGATATGGAATATGATAATGGATTATCCTAAACTTAATAAAGTGTTAGCACCAATTTTAAAAAAAGAAGTGCTGTGTTAGGAGGATTAAATGAGATAATGTATGTAAAGTACCAGAACATTGGGTGAAGCAGATATGTGAATTACCTCTTTTTTTCAGTTATTGAAGATAATCCTTTATCTTAAATGTTTACACATTATGACAGCAAGAAAGATTCTTAATGATTATGTAAGTTCAATATCTTCAATTTACCAATGGTGAAAAGACCCTTCAGAAATGAAGCAAAAAACTCATTAGTAGTCATCCCATCAGACAGAATTTCTACCAAGAGCTCCTTCAGTTATACTAGTGTATTCCAAAGTTTTACTTTCAGCTATGAAACCTTTTCTTAAGTGGAAGCTTACCAAGGAGTCCAATATGAGAAACAAACAAACGAGGAGGGGCTGAGCCTTCTCAACCCCCTACAGAATGAGGCAGAGAATGAACAACTGGCCTTAGTGGTGATGAAAGGCAGAAACACCACGAGAGAAGAGTCATGGAGGTTCCTGAAGGAAAATAAAATTAGTAACATTCTTAAGCAGGTCCAAAGAGAACTGCTAGAGTGATTTCCTTTACCACCTGAATTATAAAAAAATACTGAAGACAATTTAGGGAACATTCCTAATCCATTCCATTTCTCTTTTTGTGGTCACTCCATGTTTAGTTTTTTGGTTTTTCTTTCATTCCCTTAATTCTGGCCCTTGTCTATCTCATGTTCTTTTCCTTCACTTATATCCAAAGTCCCAGCTGTTTCCTTTTTTGCTTTACTCTCTAGCACACATTAGTTTATTCACCCTCCCTACTTACCTCTGCTTGTTCTCATTGCAGGAAGATCACTATTCTGTTAAAACACGGTAAATAGGAGGGCAGGAGTCTGTATTTTACTCTTAGCAGTAAGTATCTACAATCAACAAGGAACCAATTGGCTCAGCTATCTCCTTCTAATCAAACTCCTGAGAATGAAGAGCCAGCTGAGACAGAGAAACAGCCACCCTCACAATGATCAGCAGAATGTCAACGTATCTACCATTAGGCGCCATGCTTAACATCTATTATTCATTCAACAAACATTTACTGGACCCTGCTATAAGTCAGTACCTTGCCACATGTACATCCAATAGGCTTAAAACAGTTTTAAATGTCAATGCACCCAATACAGAGGCTGTTCTGCTACAAATCATTGGCCTATTAAACCTTTATAATTGGTGGACGTTGAGGAAAGTCCTTCAATCAGTAATGTTAGCTAATGAATCTTTAATGTGAATATTTTCTGCAGCCTTAAGGAGAGAAAAGCACACTTTCACCTTCCCACACGGCTTCACCAGTGTAGGCCCATCACTGAGGACACGCGCTGCCCTCACACGGGGTCCTGCAGAGATTCACAACCCCTCACTTTGTTTCTTCCAAACTTGCTCTGTGAGTATCAACTTTCTAGGAAACTCATGTTTTACAACTTTAGCAAAACAACATTCAAAGAACCACCACTTACAAGGTGCAGCAGTAAATGTAATTCTAAGTGAGCCTGTGTTGTTTAATGGGAGCATTCGGTGACCAGCTTAGTCTGAAGAAAAGGGCTGACCTTATACTCAGATGAGAGCAACACAGGCTCAGTTTTCTCAGTTTTCTGCATATTGTGGACCAAAATACCACAGGCCTTAAAATCAGCAACTGAAAAAATACATATAAAGGCAACTGGCACAGCACCTAATATATACGTAAGCATGCAGTAAACGTAATTATTATGACAGGTAGAGGAGAGAGGAATTATAAAAGAAAACAGATCTCATACTGAAGAAGAAAAGACTGAGAGAAGAGAGGTGAGAAAGGTTTCATAAGGAGGTAAATAGGAATCTGGACATGTAAAAAGTATTTTTTAGAAAAGTAAAGTAATCCCAACACCTGGAAATCTTAACATGCGCTCCCCCAGTTAGTCACTCTGGGGCCTAAATAAATATAAAATATAGTACAATAATACACTATGTGTTAATTAATATATATTAGTTACCCTATAATAATGACCAAAGTATCAGAAAAAAACACAGCCTACTAAGAGCATAAATATCTATGACTTCTGATTCAGATTCTGCCTAGAATTCCTAACAACAAAACCATGCACCACACGATGGAATTCAGTTGTGATGATTACAGACCAGCAGTTTTCAACTGGTGTGCAACAAGAATTTTTTTAAAAAATTTTACTTGCTTTATTTTTTTAGAGAGGAGAAGAGAGAGGGAAAGAGAGGGAGAGAAATATTACTGTGAACCTTGCTTCTCACACACCCCTGACTAGGAGCCCTGGCAACCCAGGCATGGCCCTGACTGGAAATCGAACCTGCATCCCTCTGATTCATAGGCCAACACTCAATCCACTGAGCCACACCAGCCAGGGTATATAGTCAGGGGCACTGACCTCTCTTCCCTTAGAGTGTCAAATAAAAAAATGACAGCAGCCAATGCAACAACAGTTATCCAATGTGAATGAATCAGAATTGTATCTATTGTTTGTCAGATAAGCCACAAATACATTTTTCAGTGTGCCACAGAATTTTAGTAATTAGTTTATATGAGCCATGAGATGAAAAAGGTTAAAAATTGCTGTTATAGATAATGACCTTGGTTTTCTTTTGCTATTTGGACACTACAAAATCACAAGTATCACTCATGCTTTCATGATCAACCTTTTGAACAACGGTGACATTCTGGCAACCAGATAGTATATTACAGGAGTAGGAACTGATCAAATTTCCCCACTGTGATAAAGCTGGTATAGGGTTATAATGCCACTTATTTTATGACTGGTTTGTTAGTTCAGGCCTAGTGCATACTGAGCATCCTTTATGGCCAAAGGGAAGTTCAGCCTTAGTGACTCTTATGGTCTTCTCTTCCCAGCCTGAAGCTTGGTTAGAACCCTAGGGGAACTATTTTAGCATCGAAAAAAAGAAATTCAACCAACAATTAGACCCTTGTTTGTGTGAAAGGAGAGATAAGAGGTATACTTCTGTTAATGAAAAACTATAGATCAGATAAAAGCTAGGGGATTAGGTAAAACTTACAAATTTATCTTCCTGTTATTCCAACTTAAACTCAGCAGATCTGGAGTCATAATCACAAATACGCAAGGTCATTAAGCAATACCTTCCCCCTCCTATTTCATTGTGTCCTTCACAGCTTATATTACCCACCAGAAGTCTCAAAAGTTTTTTGAAAAGAAAAGCCACCATTCATTTAAGAAAAAAAGCACATAAATCCTATTTTTGCACAATTCTCTTACTTCAAGATGCAAAAATATTTCTAAGTGTAGTGTGCAGTCTGGGTCCCAGGACACAAAGAGACTGTGGTGTGTACTTGCACAAATGTAAGTGTACAAGTATTAGCTGATGTGGGAGGGAGGGTAGGAAAGAGGTGAAAAAGTGGTAGGTAACACCAAAAGTCTTACAAAAGGGGTCAATTCTTAAAGCTAAATGGGGTAGGTAACCTTGGCTGAATTTCCCATTGCCAGTAAAAGATACTCAGAATGCTAAAGGCTTGAACTAACAAATCAAGTGTCAAATAAGTGACATTATAGCTGTGGTAGAAGGGGCTCAAGAGCTCATTGGGATTTCTTTCATAGGAGCATTAGTCCCATTCATGAGGGCTCCATCCTCCTGACCTACCTACCTTCCCAAAGGCACCATTGCACTGTGTATTAGAACTCCAACATATGAATATGCAAGGAAGAAAACATTCAGACAGTAGCAATCAGTATACTTTGTTAAGTATGTATGTTTTTGAACAGACAATAAAAACCCAAGAGAGCAGAACTTCTGGAATGGCTGAGTAGAGAGCGTCTCAAACCCTTATCACAGAAAGACAACAAAACTGGGCAAAATTGTCAAAAACAATTTTTAAGGACACTGAAAACTGACCAAGGCATACAAAAAAATGAGAAATGTTTATTCAAGAAAAGTTATTAAACAAATGGAATCTGTAGACTTAAGCCTTGTGCTACCCTCACACCCGACCCCCTCTGTAGGTCCACGGGGTAGAAGTACTGTCAGGGCAGGCTAGCTGGGAGGATCAAGGCTCTGCTGCTTCAGGATTGATTTTATCTGGTGCAGAACATGGAAAATTCTTTGCACAAGGGTGTTAAAAGCAATAGTGATCTCAATGGCAAATGATCAGGAAAGGGCAACATTTCAGCTGGCCTGAAATCTCCTTACTGATTAAAGCAGGCAAAAAAACAGCACACAAGTCAAAATTAATATGGAGATCTCAGGAACAAAGAGGGCCTTGATAAGATCCAGCTTACCTTTCTTGGTATGGAAGGCTGTACATATCCTCAAAGCTGTGCACAAGCTCAGTAAAGACTGGAGAAAGCCTTAGCAAATGACTTATTAGTGCTAAGCACGAGACCTTACAAACACAGAGGGTAAAATTTAAGGCAGACATAAATTGGCTGAACTGTGATTCATTCTCCTAACCATACTATAATCCAGCAGACAAAAGTGAAATACTTCATGATTTAGTGAACCAAAGAATTGAGCTCAAAGTGATCCAACAACCACAGAAGAATCTTTGGATAAGCACTAGGCTATTCTGATTCAGAAGTGATTCCTAGGACGCTAGACTTAAATACATAAAGGCGGGTGGTATGGGACAGTGTAAGAGAGGAGGGGAGCACAGGAGGATAACAAAGCAAAGACACTGGTGGACATACATTACGGAAGAAACATACTCCACAGAATTAAAATAACAAGAATGACCCCCCACCTTAGATGTGTGCGAAGAGGAGGGAGATCAGAAAAGAGCTGCTACAATATATTGTCTAAGATGTCCAGTTTTCAGTGAAAATTATGAGACATGCAAAAAATAAAAATTAACTCATACACAAGAAAAAAATCAGTTAATAAAAACTGTCTCTGAGAGGATTAAGATATTGGATGCAGTAGAAATGACTTCAAAGCGGCTATTATAAATATGTCAAAAGACTTTAAAAAACCAAGTATTTGAATGAAGTGTGACATCATGATTCATAAAACAAAGAGAAATTTTCATCCTTTCCTCAACATTTCTTCTCTGAACTAATTTAAAAACAACTGCATAAATCAGTAATTTTAAGATTGTATTGCAGGTCATACAACAAATAAACATATACTATATATAATAATGATATAAAGGAAGGAGGATGGTAATGGAGCTACAGTAGACTAGAAAACAAACAAACAAACAAAAATATCAGGCAATAATTCAAACCCACAAGAAGAAAAAAACAGTAATGGAAAGAGTAAGCATATAAATTTATATTTACATAAATATATATATACTTATATATACACATATATAAATTTATAAATATATTTTTCCTTTTTGTTGTAACTCCACTAAAAATATAAGTTGTATAAAGTAATAATTATAACAATGTATTATTAGGTTTACGAGATATATAAATATAATGTATGTGATAATGAAAGTACAAAGGAGGATGATCTAAAACTATACTGAAGGAACTTTGTGCACGTTACTGGAATTAAATTAGTGTTGAACTAAAAAAGATTGTGATAAGGTACGATGCATATGTTAAACACATAGTGTAACCACTCAGAAAGTAACTCTAGAATTATAGTAAAAATCAACAAAGAAAGTTAAAAGGTACACTAAAAACCACCTAGTTATGCCAAATAGTACTAAAGAAGGAACAATAAAACAATAATAAAAAATAAGACAAATGAAAACAATTGAAATGGAAACAGAAATCCAACCAATGGTGACATTAAATATGAATGGGTTAAAACCTCAATAAAAGGAAGACATTTTTAGGCTGGATTTTTAAAAAAATCCATGTATATGCTGTCTAAGAGAAGTACACTTTAGACTCAAATACAAATTAAAAGAAAAAAGATTATAAAGGCCATTAACACACACAAAAGAGCTAGAGAGAGTAAACTACCACAAAAAATAGAGTCTAAATGAAAATTGTTACTAGAGACAAAGAGGGACATTTTCTAATAATAAGAAGGTCAATCATCAAGAAAATACGATTATACACCACCCACACCAACAACAAAGTCCCCGGTTACATGGAACAAAAACTGACAAAATTCAAGGGAGAAATAAATGACCAAGCAATAATGGTGGGGAACAATGTCCCATTCTAAATATGAATAGGACAAACAGAGAGAAAAATCACCAAAGATATAGTTGTTTTAAATATTTTCAACCAAAGTGACCTAATACATGTAGAACACTGTGTCCCAAAACAGCATAGCACACATTTTTTGCAAGCATATATGGTACATTATCCAAGAAAGAGAATATAGTAGGTCATAAAATTAAAATCAGTAAATTTAAAAGGACTGAAATAATAAAAAGTGCATTTTTGCATTTCTGATTAAATTAGAAATCAAAACAAAAGAACATTTGAGATTTGAAAAATCCACAAATGTATTTAAACAAATCAATATATGTATAATATTCCATGGGTCACAGAAGGAATCATGAGAAATTTAAAATTATATTTAACTTAATGAAAATAAACACAATAATACAATATCAAAATTTGTGGGCTTCAGCAAAAGTGGTGCTATAAATACCTATGATAGAAAGATCAGAGACTCCTGGCCAAGATGGAGGCATAGGTAGCTACATTGTGCCTCTTTGCACAACCAAAAGGAAAACAACAAATTTAAAACAACCAGAACTGCTAGAAAATATAACTGTATGGAAGTCTGATAACCAAGGAGTTAAAGAAGCAATATTCATCCAGACTGATAGGAGGGATGGAGACAGGCAGCTGGGGAAGAGAGGACACACAGCAAGGCAGTGGCTGGAGGACTGGGTGGTCCTACATTTGCATGAGAATACACTGGGAGGAAAAAAAACTGTGGAGCGAGACAGACCACACAACCCAGGGTTCCAGAGCAGGGAAATAAAGCCTCAAAATCTCTGACTATAAAAATCTGTGGGGGTTGTGGTGGCAGGAAAATGTCCCAGCCTTACTGGAGAGTTTGCTGGAGAGACTCACAGGGTCCTAGAACATACACCCCCCCACCTGGGAATTAGCACCAGAAAGTCCTAATTTGCTTGTGGGTAGCAGAAGAAGTGACTGAAAGCTGGCCCACAGTCAAGCAAGTGGTATTGTTCCCTCTCGGACAACTCCCCCACATATAGTGCCACATATAGCGCCACAATGCAGCAACGTGGGTAGCCGGCCATGGTAAATACCTCAGGCTTTGCCCCTTAGTAGGTAACAGGCATGGGAGACCAAAAAAAATATATATGGTCCAAATAAAAGAATAGATCAAAGCTCCAGAAAAATGCAACTAAGTGATAAAGAGATAGCCAACCTATCACAGGCAGAGTTCAAAACACTGGTAATCAAGTGGCTCACAGAAATGGTTGAGTATGGTCACAAAACAGGAAAAGGTGAAGGCTATGAAAAGTGAGATAAAGGAAAATGTACAGGGAACCAACAGTGACAAGAAGGAACTCGGGACTCAAATCAACAGTTTAGAACAGAAGGAAGAAATAAACATTCAACCAGAACAGAATAAAGAATCAAGAATTCAAAAAAAAATAAGGAGAGGCTTAGTAACTTCTAGAACAACTTAAACGTTCCAACATCTAAATTATAGGGGTGCCAGAAGGAGAACAGGAAGAGCAAGAAATGGAAAACTTATTTGAAAACATGATGAAAAAGAACTTCCCCAATCTGGCAAAGAAAATAATACTTCCAGGAAGTCCAGGAAGCTCAAAGAGTCCCAAAGAAGTCCCAAAGAAGTTGGACCCAAGGAAGCACACACCAAGGCACATCATAATTACATTACCCAGGATCAAAATAAAGAGAGAATCTTAAAAGCAGAAAGAGAAAAGGAAAGAGTTATCTACAAAAAAGTTCCTATAAGACTATCAGCTGATTTCTCAAAAGAAACCTTGGCAGGCAAGAAGGGGTTGGAAAGAAGTATTCCAAGTCATGAAAGGCAAGGACCTATACCCAAGATGACTCTATCCAGCAAAGCTATCCTTTAGAAGGGAAGGGCAGATAAAGTCTTTCCCAGATAAAGTGAAGTTAAAGGAGTTCATCATCACCAAGCCCTTATTATATAAAATATTAAAGGGGTTTATCTAAGAAAAAGAAGATGATCAAAAATATGAACAGTAAAATGACAACAAACTCAAACAGAATCTAAAAAACCTAAAAAACAGAATCAAAAATAAACTAAGCAAACAACTAGAACAGGAACAGAATCACAGAAACAGAGATCACAGGGAGTGTTATCAGTGGAAATGGGGAGGATGTGGGAAAAGGTATAGGGAATAAGTAGTGTAGATGATAGGTTCAAAATAGATAGGGAGAGGTTCAGAACAGTACAGGAAATGTAGAAGCCAAAGAACTCATATGTATGACCCATGAACATGAACTAAGCTGGAGGGGCGGAGGGATGAATGTGGGAAGGGGATGCAGGCAGAGGGGAATACAGGGGATGAAATGGGATAACTATAATAGCATAATCAATAAAAAAAAGATCAAACTGTTTCTATCTTGAAAACTAAAGAATGAGGATGCAGAGCAGAGTGATGTAAATGGTATTATACTGGATTTTGGTGATGGTTACAAAACTGTAAACTTATTATAACTCATTTAATTATATACTTAACATGGGTGAATTTTACGGCATATGATTATAAATTCAATAAATATGTTGTTTCCATTTTAAAAGCACATGGGAAAAAATGACTTAGAAAGAAATAGGCCAAAAGTGTCATTATGTTAGATTTTCATGAATATAAGGTGTTTTTTTTGTACTTTTATAATGAAAATAATTCTTTAAAATGAAAAAGAATCATTAAATTTACACTTTTATACACACTGAAAACTGCATTAGGTATGTTAAAAGGAGTCTTCAGACAGCCATCTAGTTAAACTTCCTGCCTCAAGACAAGAATACAACTAATTCACAAAGAAATGAGATTTTTATCAAGACTGTTTTTAGATAGCTTAATGGGGATTTAAAAAATCCCAGAGAACCACCATTACCCCTTTTACTTTGTACTCATTTAAGAATCTCCTTTAAGCATCTATTCGGAAATTTCTTCCTAGTGTCTAACATTACACATCTTCAGCACAATTTAAGTTCATTACAACACAATGAATATTCTGAGATTTGTGTTCACATCAAAGTTCTACCACTTATAATACTGTGTGATATTCTGCCTCCATGTCTTCATCTGTACAATGGAACACACAATGATATTGTTGTAAGAACTAAACAATATAATGCTTAAAATAGTACCCAGGACATAGTGAGCACTTACTAAGCCTTATTATAAAGAAATGAAAAAGGTAAAATTTCTGTGGAAGAAAAAGGTGATGGCAGAGGGAACCAAGTTATCCAAGTCTGCATTCATTCCTTCATGAAAGAAGGTGGATTCTATGAAGTTAACTGAATGCAGAAAAAAATGTTAAGAAAATAATCTATGACATGTAATTTTTTAAGAGGTGGGGAAGCCTCTAAGAAATTCAATTCCATGTTGAACAATAGCTTATACTCATACAAGTAACATAATAGCTTTTAAAGATGACATAAATGTTAAACCATGCCATGGATGAATACACAGTTACATGTTCAATTCAGTAAAGTGGTCACTTTGCTTTGATTAGCCCTACTTGAGTTAATTAAAATATTTCCATTTCTCCTAGCATTCATAGATCTCTGTACTGTTTACAGAGCTGGAGATGGACTTTTAATACTGTTTACCAACTGTTAAGATTTTGATGGACACTTTAATCATGTACTACAACTACAAAATCTACCACTGGGAGCAAATACAAGTCTTGAGTCAAATTGAGAAAATAAATTACATGAGCAGAGCCATTTTTTGTTCACATTAACCTGAGAAAAAGGAGTAGGAAAAGTTCATAGTACAATCAATTTTTTATCAGTCAAGTACTAATCTTTTTTAAATTAATGATAATTAACGTTTTGTGCTTTGCTGTTTGTGTTTTGCTAGAAAAAATATTGCTAATTAGCAAACTAAAAAGTATGTCTTAACCTTTCTACAAATGTTAAAGGACAACAACTCAACTGGCAGCTGCCTTGTAGAATTTCACAGGATCAACATCTCAAGTACGGATATAGATTACGAGCTTTTACAGGAGAAAGCTCCAGGGATGTGGGATGGATTAAGTTCTCCTCTGTGCTGGATGGCCACTCATCTAGAATGCCAGAGGAGACATTCAAGCATTGAAACTTACAGCTCCAAATTATGCTAGTTGTGTATTTCACGGGTTCCCTAAAGTGATTTGTAAAAACTGTTTTGAGAAAAATGAGGAAGAGACAGCTTCAGATACTAAAAAAAAAATAAATAAAATAAGCAATTTTATTTTTCTTTTGCATCTGGACATATTAAACCCAAAGGAAAAACTGACTGGATGCAATACTGCTTTAGTATTTTATTAGTACTTTATTAATTGCTACATAAATTTATTTTAAAGGGAGGGAAATTCTTACACTCAAAACTTAATATGGCAGGTTTTTTTTAAATAAGGGGAGATTAAATCCTTAAAAAAGCTTTTTAAGCTAATGAAATGAAGCACAGACTTTCAATTGAGAGTGAAGACCAAGCCTTTGTGAAAGACAGGGTACAAGTAATATCAACTGCTCAAAATGACATATGTCAAAAACACATATGGTTCAATATTAAAAAAAGAATGATATATTCACCATGAAAACCAATAATAATGCAAATGTCTAGGGAAAGGAATATTCTTGTAAGCATAGCAAAGAACATTCAGATTCTCTACAAGCTAGTCTGAAGACAGAACAACGGGGACATTCCGACTCTGACAATAAAGCCAGTTCTCCTGAAGCACACTTTCTCCAATCTCTTAGAGAATCTTAAATGCAGAAACTAAGTGATACTGTGTCTCTCAGTCCTATTGATACATCCTTTCCAGCTCAACTGTAAGCTTCGTTGAGTCAGAAACTCCCTTCATCTCAGTGCACACAGCAGATCCTAAGGAAAGAACCAATGACTGTGCCTGACATGCAGCAACCACAAGAGCAAGGGCTAGAAATTAGAACCCATTGGCCAAATCCAGCTCACTGCTAGTTGGTACAGTGCATGAACTAAAAGGCTGAACAAAGTCCAAAAGAATGATATGTTGTGATGAATGAAAATATCAGATTCAAATCTTGTGCATATAATAAAGTTTAAAGGGAACAGTTAAATCATGACAGTTCATTCATTCATGTATTATCTAAGGCTGCTGTTGTATTACAAGATCAGAACTGAGTAGCTGTGACAAAGACTGTATTACCCACAAAGCCAAAAATACTGTCCCTTTACAGAAAACATTTGCCAACTCTTGCACTAAAGAAGTAACTACTGAGTGACTGGCAGTCTTGTAAGTAACTCAACTATGTGAAACTTAATTATATTTAAGAAAATGATTACTAATTTGATGCACAATTTGGTCTTATAAGAGAAAAAATACATACTTGTTCTTAATTCCTAATGACATCCTAAAAGAAATGTTACATACACAAATGCTATTCCATGGCGGCGGCGGGGGGGGGGGCAGATTTTCCTGTGTAATGTCTATACAAGGAGATTTCCGAAATGATTTTTCTTTTGGCTATCTCTTAAAGGAGCACTTTTCCACATCATATATCTCACTTTTATTGGAGAATGCATTAGCGACAGTTCTGTGGATTATACAACATGTTGTTCTGGCTAATTAGTTTACTAGCAATTAAAAATAAAATCATGGCAGCGGGCCACTTGTCAATTTCACCTTGTCATAAATGCGTTTGATGCTCACTGTGCCTTAAATAAAAATGATAAAAATGTATCACTAGCGAGGAGAGAGATATTTTCCATTGGATTTTATTCCATCATTTGGTGTAATTATTCCTGACAATTTGCCTGTCATACGGGACGTCTCTCTCCAGAAGGAGAAAAATACTACTTTGTGTTCTCATGATCACAAGTCTAATTGAGTGAAAAACAAATCTGTTTCTTTAAATATGAGAAAAAGAGATAAGCTACTATTTTACTCTGTTAAAAATAATATGAAGAACAAAATGACAAGAAAATATGGCAGCAAATAGTGCTCTAAAACTTAACACTAATGTTTTCCTTTAATATCAATACTTTGTCAAAATCATGACTTGCAGATATACATTCCTAGTTCTCTCACACTGTTTTTCCATTTATGGCAAAAAGTGGGGTCCAGATGATGGTCAGCCAACTGGCTGTCACAGGGTAGGCGAAGTTGTATAGGAGAGGAAAAAACACCACGTCCCCAACTACTGGGAAATGAAGAAAGTAGGTGCCATGTTGCAATTTCAGCTGACAAGAAGCATTAGCATTATCGCACACTTTGTGAATTAAGTAATGATTTAATTAGTGCCAGTCTGAATGGTCATATAATGTTGTAATTAGGAGGTTGAGAAAAAAATAATTGGCGAAGGTGGGGCTGGAGCTTAGTGGGAAATCAGAATAATGAATGGAACACAGGAAGTGGGACTGTGTGCCTCAGTGGCCAATCACAGACCTCTGAGAGCAGGGGCTATGGCTTACTCTAGTGTGCATACCTTCAGCTGGCTCACAGCACCAAAGCACATTAGGAACTCAATTTCTAATTTTTACAGCATTACAAAGAAGTCTGATGCACTGGGCATCTTTCTTCTCTAGTAAAGTTGAGGCAAATTATTTTACTTTTCCATGGCTCACCTTATTTCTAAGGTGGAGAAAAGAAGTAAAATGGTGCCTGCTTCAAAGCACTAAGGAATGATGCAGTACTCAACAGAGAACTGCCTCATTGCTGCTCTCAGCAGGTGAGTGGACACAGGAGCTAGAAGTCTACAGAACAGGACCTCAAGAGCTAAAGCATTAGCTGTTGTGCAGCACAACTGGCAGGGCCCTTGTTCTCTCGTAGATATTGGACTCTGGAGTTGTACATGCATCTGCAGGCCTGCCAACGTCCTGCTGCTTCTTTCTAGTCTCTTGTTTTCTTCTGGGTCTAGTGTAGACCTTTAAAGGACAAATTTTGCTTCAATCCATCTATATCAGGGTACAGGTCAGAAAACAGAAACCACTTGAGAAATTTTAGACAAGAAGGGGTTTAATGTACAGAGGCAGCTACTTACAAAAATCTTTGGATACAGCTGAAGGATGGCCATTCCTCTGCCACAAACAGGAAGCCATCATAGGAGAGCAGAATTTAAATTACATTGACGAAGCTGTGATCCGGGATCAGGAAGTCACACCACAACTGACTTTTAACACCCAGGAAGCTGGTAACTGGACGGTGGGACACCACTGGAGAAAAACCTTACTTCCCCCTAACCTGGCTTACCAGACAAAAGCACCTAAAGCTGATGCAAAATGGTCTCTGCTTCACTTCCACCTTCCAAATGTCAAACAAGTCCAGTGACCCTTGAACAACATGGGTTTGAACTGCGTGGGTCCACTTACATAATTTTTTTCAATAAATATAACAAATGTATTTTCTCTTTCTTATGATTTTCTTAGTAACATTTTCTATCCTCTAGCTTTATTTATTATAGGAATACACGCTATAATACACGTAACACATAATATCAAATATGAGTTAATTGACTGTTTATGTTATCAGTGAGGCCTCTAGTCAATAGTAGACAATGAGTACTTAAGAGGAATAAAAAATTTTATGTGGATTTCAATAGTGGGGAGGTTTGGCACCCCTAAACCCTATATTGTTCAAGGGTCAATTATATACCAAGTTCACACTCAGAATCCTAGCTGCATGGGAGTCTAGGAAATAAAGTTTTCAGCTTTGCAGTCTTCGTGGTTAGGAAAGGAAATGACAGGCAGGAATGAACAGTGTGGTCAGTCAGTTACATCTCCCGCCTGTCAGCCGCCTGAGAAGCTCCTCAGTTAATCTCTCCTCTCCTCTCTCCAGCAGCACCCAATGAGGCCCTGCGCATGAATCTGAAACTGCTGCTAACCAGTCTGTCACAGCCACATTCGTTATCCTCCAGCACTCAATCTGAGAGCGACTGCACAGAATGAAAAGCCTATGTTATGTGCAGGCCAGTAAAAGGAATGATGGGAATATCCATGAAAACTGAAATATGGGAACAGAGCTAGAAGACCAAACTAATATTCCGGGCTAAGTTGTTTTCTCTGTGGGATTCTATTAGGTGCAGATAACATTTTTCCTCACTAACAAACATCTGAAGCATGACAAATAAAACTTCAAAATAATTAGTCCAGATACTGGCAGTAGCCAGGAAAAGAAACAAGCAAAAAAATAAATTAAATAAAGCTTATCAAGTACCAAAGATTTTAACAGGAACATAATTGAAGACACATGGCTAAAATGTCCTATCAACACCAGTAAAACATTTTTCTTTTCTTGTTACAGTAAACTGTACCTTAAAAGGCAAGGAGGATAACAAAGCAGGGTCTCAAGACTAGCACAGTTTTCTGGTAGAGTGTGCCATGAAAGAATATATAAGGCAATTTTAAATACTTAGAAAACAATTGATGCTAGGCTTCTTTCTTCAGGAAACAGGAGGCGATCTTCTTCAGAGATACAACCTTGTCCCACGGGCCTGCCTGAGAAGCACAGGTCCTGGATGCATGTGACCCAAAGTTACCTCTGTATGTCATAGCTTTCCCCCACCACCCTGGGCTCGGACAGATCAGAGTCTCAACCAACAGACTAATCTGAACAAAAGAACAAGAATTTACTTCAACTGACAGGTGCAAGTAGCAAGTGACATACAACTGGGAAAATTAACAGAGATGGTGCCCAGTGAAAAGCGACCAACTAACCAAACATGATTTTTATAAAAATGAGAGCTCTGGACATTGTGTAGTCCCATACACCAGAAAGGATGCAGGTTCTGATGAGTGAGAACTCATGGATCAAAGAATGCAGTGGCCGGCAGGTGGAAATAAAGTAGAAATAAGGCCAGTGGAACTAAAGCAGAAGGGCAGGGAAGATATAGGTGGGGCACTGGAAACATAAGCTAGGGTTGAGTTATCTAAAATCAAATAAAGCAAATATTAACCAAGTAGTAGGTTTCAGGCTTTAAGCCAGTCCTACACCCTTCAGGATCCACATTTTTCCCCAACACTCTGTCCAGCTTAGACTTAGACATAAGATGAAATTTGTGTATACCAGAAATTTGGGACTGGAAAGAGAATATCCCCAGTTGTAGGTATAGGGAGGGCTGAAGAGTTGCAATTAATTAGAAATGTATCTGTTAAAATGTTGCAGAGTAGGAAGATCCACAAATAATTTCCTAGGATGCAACACAGCTCTAACAATTAATGATACAAGGGTGAAAGACAACTAGGCTAGGAAATAGGGATTCTAAAATTACTAATTTTTTAATCTGTGAAATTCTTTGTGGGCCACCTTGTGAGCTGCTATGTTTAGCTCTCAGCAGATGGCAGTCAAAAGGGAGAAAGTCTATGATTTAAGTTGAACAAACTTTATTGTTCAACTGTAACAGAGATATCCTGTAGAGAAAGATTCTAATGCCACCACATATTATGAGCTTCTGACTTCTGACTTTGGTGCTCAGATGGCAATAATTAAATTAGATGGGTATGGAAAGTATGTTATAATTTTCAACATGAAAAATCACTACCATCTGTATACAGCTACTCAATCTAAAATCCAGGTGTCATTCTTGATGATCCCCTTTTTCCAAGTTCAAGTAATTGCAAATCCTGTCCATGTTACCCCCCAAGAGCTCTGCAATTAATCCACTTCTCATTATCTCTGCTGCCAACACCACTGTCCACCAGACTATCATCATTTCTCATCCCTCACCTGTACTACCACAAAGCCTCCAAACTTGTCCCTACAACCACCCTGCCAACCATTTCCAAAACATACAGAGTAATGTTTTTCAAAATACAAACAAATATGCTTGACTCAGTTCCTTCCTAAAATCCTTCACTTCTCACTGCCCTTAGAATAAAATCTGACATTCACCTGTGGTATTATACGGCCCTTTGGAATCTGAGTCCTGCCAATCTCATGGCACTTGGCCACTTGCCTTCTCCCAAACTCAAACAAGTCACCTCCATAGCCACAGGGACTTTGTATTCAATGCCCCTCCATGTCCCTCTCTGCATCTAACTAAATCTCAGCCATGCTTCACATCTCAGCTTAATTAATATTGCCTAGAGAGGGAGCTTCCCAAACTCCCAGATATGGTGAGATAGCCCAGTTATGTTCTTTCAGACATCCCAGAACCTCTTACCCAATTCTGCTCTTGTGTGGTTAATGGCAAAACCACTGCCTTCCCATGCCAGGTCATCTCCATAAGGGAAAAGACCACATTGGTTTTGTTTGTCATCTCCTCCCAGTGCCTCCCAACAGTGCCTATTAACATATACTACATGTCCAATATAATATACAGAGTATATTATACTCTGCTGACTCACTGGCCTGTATTGAGAATACGACCAAGAGTATCTCTTTTAGCTAATGACAAATAGTGGGCAAAGTTACCACATGAGAACTTTATGTTAACTGTAGTAGCAGAAATTTTTCTAACTATGAGAGTTCAAATGATATGCAGTAGCAAACTGTAAATAAATGGACCCTAAGGATCTGGATAGCTACACTGACAACACAGGTAGCCATCATTTAGAAGTGATCCATAAACCTCAGAGTTTGTAGCCTTCAAAACTTTTGGATCAGTTTGAATACCACCACATTAGAGCCTTTTTCCTCAAAAACTATCATGTGGCTATAAACCCATAAAGCAGTTATTCTAGAAAGCCATTACCACTTGTATATATTAAGCCAAAGGTACATATCCGAAGTATCAGAGTGACCGCTCCAGAAACCTTCTACAGAACCATGTCTGGGAGAACCATGAATTTTCAAAAAGGTACTAGTGACATGCTACACATAATTTTTGCACATTAGCCTACTGCTGGTCGTCGGAGAGTATGTATTATTCAAACAGGGTGCACATTCAGTAATGGAAAGGGTGAGGGGAGATGCTGCCTTTAATTTTAATGTGCCTGACATACTGGAAAAAAAAATACTGGCATCTGTATGTGTGTGACTGAGTGTTTTGTGGAGCATGTGTTGTATGCAACACTGTTTATTATCAGTAAATGAAGCCAAAAGCTAAGTTGAAAATGAATGCTAAATTAAAAATTATATAAAATGAAGTGAAATGATTTAATTAACAGATTATAAGTGAAATGTTGCAGTCCAAGAGTGAGCTTGGGAGAAAAAGAAGGAAAATTGTGGAAGGGTGAAAAACTGTCTTTTCCTTTTATTTCCACAGAAATACTAATAGACACGTAATGTTTGCCAGTCTTTAACCGCAGCCTCTGCGACAGTCAATAAACTTAATTAAGTCGCCAGTTTAGAACACAGAGTTCAAAATAAATCACCATCTTTTTTAAGTAAAAGGGAAGAAATAACAAAATATGATACACAATTTCCAAGAACCTAGATGTGTACTTAGTGCTGCCCCTTTCTGGAAGTTACTCTCTAGAATGAAATGATATACCGTATTTTTAGGGCTGTAAGATGCACCTAGGTTTTAGAGGAGAAAAATAGAGAAAAAAATTTAAAGCAAAAAATGTAGTAAAATATTTAATACCCTGTGACCCTGCTCTACCACCACTGGTGCCTGCCCCCCACAGCGAGCCAGGCCAGCTACGTTCTGACCATAAGACACACCCCCAATTTCCTCCCACATTTGGGAAGGTGCATCTTATAGTCTGAAAAATATGGTTAATATATATTAGCAACCAAGTGTCAAACGACGCACCAGGTTCTTGGCATCCGCCATCTTACTTTTTTCTTGCAATGACATTGTGAGTATGTATTACCACTATGATGACTCTCTGACTTTGAGGAGGTTACATTTTCTCAGGGCATCCCAGAAGGAGAAGTTACAGAGCCAGAATTCAAACTCAGACCTGTTGACTCTAATGTCCATGCTATTCCCCTTCTGCCACATTGCCTATTCCTAGAAACCTTTAGAAGAGAAGCTGTGAGTACCCAAAGAAAATTATTTCCCCATTTTAAGAGACATCTCTTAAGAACTCACTGCATAGTATATATTATCTATCCCTAATTAAGGCAACAAAGTATTTTCCTAAAGAAGAAAATAATGATTTTCACAGATTAGTATTGCTCAAAGCTGAAGAGCATTTAAAATAGTCAACTCTTGATACCAATTTACATTAATCCAGTTATTCTTTGTATGATTACATATATATCATATATAAATGATATATGGATGATCCTACTTTTATATATAGATGATCCTATGAAAAGTCCTAACTAAGTCTGAGGCTAGGACTTTTACACAGTTGAATTTAAGAAAAAGAAATGTATAAAGAAAGTAGATATAAAATCACTGAATTATATAAACCAAAAATGACTCGAAGACAGTGTCTATTCAGTGTGCTGAAATGGACATTTTGCATGTCGCAGTGCCACAGATGCAACATACATATTTTTTCCTGAGAGGGGATATATGAGAAAAAGGGAAGCAAATCAATGTTCTCTTTTTCAAGTAACTTATCCAGAGATCTTTATGCCAAAATTGTGTTGTTTCTGCCTACCAAAAAAGGAACTAAGAATTTCTGTAACACAAAGCAAGTGGTGGAGCTGTCCAATTTTTTACAAATTTGAGTGAAGAGAAATAAATCCAAGTGTTCCACAGTGCCATATGTTGTCTGAGCTGGTTGGGTAGCACAGAAGTATGCAAATCAGTTCAGGAGCTTGGTCCCAGCCTCCCTACTAAGGGAGCAGAGGTAAAAGGAAAGGGATTCTAACAGAAGGATTTGTACCAACTAAGCAGATGCCAGTTCACACAGCCAGACAACCGACTGCTCTCTCAAAAGCGCAATGCAGCAACTAGGGAAAACTACAAAAGAGTTCAAGCAGTTCAAAATAGTGGTATTTTTGGTCTCTAAATTTAGCATCCATTCATTCCTTTTTGTCAATATTAAGCAGTACTTTGGTCCTGTCACCACAAGGCTAGCCTAGGAAAATGAGGTCTTTCCACGTCCATTGATAGGCTAGGAATGTGCAACATTAGGAATGTGCAACATTTGAAGACTTCATCTCACAGGTCTCTGAGTTGTTACTGACACTGTATTGTTCTCCAAAAGTCTGTTTGATTCCCTCTCTTTACAACACTCTCAATATGGAGTACTTCATTAGAGAAAAAAAAAGCCCAGGGGAAAGTTTCAGGAAAGATAAAAAGACTAGTAAGAGGAAAGGAAGACAGAAAAAACTGAAGAGTTAAAAGGTACACTTTTGATATGTCTGTTTTTAAGGGGAAATACATAGGATTTTCTCCTTCTAGTAATGCTAAAATGGTCTGGCATGCCTGAAAGTAAATCGATACTAAGCACAGTCCAGGCGAGACTGCCATCTTACATGAAGTGCTGACTGTAAAATAGACACAAAAGACACATGATACTCTCTGAGGTCCCCAGAAGCCATAACATCCATCCTTGGCAGTTCATTAGACATTGAATTTCCCTGCTTCCCAATATTTTTTTATTCCTTACTCCCCCTCTCACAACGTCTCCTCCTATCACTATCCACACAGCAACGCTCCAGCTTTCTGAGACTTGCCAAGAAGGTGAGGAGAGAACAAGCCTCTAGAAGATTTTAACTTGGGAATATATCCTATGTTTACCAGGAAATGATGTGCACGATAGAAAAAAATAAAGACGAGCTTCTATGGACACAAACTTGGTTCTCAAAAAACCCAACCCGAAGAGTCTTAAAATATTACTGTATATGTTAAATGGACACTAGGCTTCCTGATTAGATCTTATCACAGTTATTTCAAATGGCTACTTTCTTATACCACTTGCTACCCTTTACCTCTACCGAGTGCACTAACAATGGAAAAAAAACAAAGGATCCTCTCCACCATATCTTGGCCTCTTCCAGAAGTATTCTTTAGAGCCATGAATCCACAGGGGCTTTTGAATTTAGATCATTTTTATGGTTAAAGCTAAAGCCTTTGCTGGTAATGGGAAATGTCATATGGAATCCACTGGGTAGTTATAATTTCCATTTATAAATAGAAAATATAAAGAGGGTGCCTTATCTAGGTGATTTAATACATGTCTCTGCTTATTACTGTTTTCAAAGTGCCTTTTGCACAAATCTTATTTCAACTGTGCAATAAAGATTCATTATCCTTTTACATAGCAGCCTTTGCATTTCTATGCAGGATCTAATTAGGAAAATAGGAACTATTCTATAAACAGATGCTAATCGTGAAGGAAAAATGCTTTCCTCTTAGAAAAAAGGCATTGCTACACTTTACTCAGAAAGCACTGTGTCTGCATGTGGAATGAGGGGTGGGAGTGAGGTGGGTGAGAGGGCAGGAGACCCAACTTTCTTCTCAACAGAAGCAATGTGAGGATCACTAGGGCACAGGTCCCCAGCGAACTGCTATAAAATTGAGGTGAGAGACAAAATGTACATAATTTAATTCCTACTTTTTGTTCCAAAGAATTACTTTTTAAAAATATTGTTCCTTATTTACTTATATTTTCTGTTTTCTTACAAAGAGCCCTATAGCTTTTATAACTGGGGTAGGGGAGAATTCCAATAAATGATATCAGGAAGAAAATCCTTCTCTATTTAGGAGAAAGGAGGCAAACATCCAGTTTTGGGGAATAGCTAAAAAAAAAAGGCTGAAGAGATACATCTGCTTCCATATTGATTTTTGTTTGTTTCATTAACATGTTATATTAAAGGAGGAATATAGAGGTACAGTTTTAATTAATGAAGAATCCTCTGTCCTGACTCTGTTTAACCTTTCCACAGCACATCCTGTTGGAGTTGACCATATCATGCATTCTCATATACTCCCTTTCTCTCTATTTCAGTGACCCCTGTTTGTCTTATATTATCTTCTACTCCTTCTTTTTTCTCTATGTGGGACTCTGTTCTGAGTCCTCTTTTTTATTTACATTTTTTTCTAGATGACTCAGCCAGTCCCATGGCTTTATATGCTGATCACTCCCAAATTTTGTTCTTCTCCTTGAACATCCTCTCAAGTTCCTAGACTCTAACTGCCCAGCTAAGATCTTCTTTTGGCTGTCAACTTGTATTCCTTTCATGTCAAACAAGATCACTAATTCCCTGGCTTCTCATGCTACAAATTTATCCCCATACAATCTTCCCCTCTACTTAAACACATGGCATCAGTCATTCCATTGCTCAAACTAAAAATCCTGAAGTTATCTTTCATCCCTCTTTTTTCTTTGCATCCCATATACATTCCACCTTAAGCCCTGTCAAGTCTATATCCAAAATAAAGCTGAAATGTAACCACTTAATATTCACTACTACCATCCTGCCTTAAGTTACTACTCTCTCTCCTGGCCCATGCAAGGTGATCTTCCAGCTCCCATACCTGTAAGCACACAGTTTATTCTCCATATGACAGAGTTTCTCTGGAGTAAAAATCAGCATCATTCCCCAGGTTAAAACAGTCCAAGGACTACTCACTGCAACCGGAATTAAAGACAAATTTCTACCCATAGCCTTCAAAGGCTTTGCATGAATCATCTTCTCTTTCTCTTTACTTTTCCCCCCAACCCCCAATGCTAAAAATTCAGCCACACTAGCCTTCTTCTTGTCCCTCCAACACAACAAGCTTTCAGTGTCTCAGGGGCTTTGTGCTTGCTCATTCTTCTGCTTGGAACACTTGTATCTCCTCTTACTATTCTTCAAAAGGCTTCCCCTTCACTCAGCCCTTAACTCAGATCCTCATCTCCCACACTCTGTCACGCTGCCCTAAGTTACCCTGTCCATATCCTCACAGGTATCCGAACTAACTGCTTCTTTATGTGTTTACTATCCACCTTAGCACTAGAATATAAGCTCCTTGACAATAGGGCTTCCTTTTTATTCAGCATTATAGTCCCAGAACAAAGAATAATGCCTGTCTCAGAATAAATCCTTAATATAAATACTTTTTTGACTAACTGAACCTGAATTTGGCCATAAGAACAGGATGGCATGCAATTAGTTATTTTGCCAACCTAAAAAAATACCTGGAAAGTTACAATGGTAAAAAAAAAACCAAAAGCAAAAAACAAACAGACAAACCACCCTTGGAATACTGCAATGTTACAGTTTATTCTAGTTATTTAATTAGTAATCTAGTAATTTAATAGGGTAATCATTGTGCATTTCCTTACTTGGTCCTTTAAGTTACTTGTCACTATACATAGTGGAAATAATGTTAAAATGGTAAGTGAATTTACCTTCAATGCACCATATAAATGACTTTGTAGAGAAAGCTGTTTAAACCACTTAGTGATATTAATAACCACTCCTAAAATATTTACTTACTTATTTTGGAATTCCATGTTAAGATTTCTTAAATGAGGTAGAAGATGAATAATAAAATAGGAACACAAATGCACACATTTTATTATAAAATAATATACTGATAAATCATATATTCAATGCAGTAGTGCTAAATACTTTATAATGAATTCTCAAACATTCCTATAAGATGAATACCACTGATATTTTCATATTACACATGAGAGAACTGAGGTTTATAAAGCTGAAGTATAATCATGGTCAAAGTTAAACAAGTAAGTGGTGGGTGAAGCTAGGATTTGAAACTATAATGATCTGATTTTAGAGCCCATAACTTCATCCCTGTACACTACTCATATGGCTATAGTAGGAAATCAAGTTACTTTCTTTGTATTCTTTATTTAGTTTTTAAATCACCCACAAGCTTACTAAGATACAAAGGGGGAAACACTTTAGTGCACCTGAGCATAGTCTTATTCTTTCCAATAAGCCTGCATCTGGTAGGTGCCAGCAGACAGTTTGAGAAAGGGCCAGCACTTGTACTGGTAACACACAGGGCAGGCCCCTACCCATTTTAAACATAAAGATTTATCTGTGGCTGTCCAAAGCAATCCTTGCTTCTACATACCTATATAAGACATCTGGCTCCTAGTAAACTATTAATGGTAGAATGCAATGCAATAAACCTTACTTGGAAGATCTTATAAGAACAAAGCCTTCACTAATGACTTTTTAATGAGAAAATGCAGTCTAATTACACCCAAGTGATGTAAATATGTGCTGATGCAGACTGTACGGAAAAGGTTTTGTTTTATATTTTAAATTGCTGAGGAAAATAAAGACAAAAATAGGAAAGAAAAACCCCACTTCAATCCCCAACTACAGAATGCCACATATGGAGAACAGGATTAAAACGGAGTGCTCAGAGCAAGATAAATGTGTCAGTGAGTATTTGCACAAGTCCCAAATGGACTGTTTAGCAGTGCGTAAATTTGGACCAATAACTTGGCTAATGAAACAGACTAAGCAACATCAACATTACATGATGGTAATACATTTTGGGGTAAGGAACAGTTGAGGGCTGGGGAAGACAAGCTAGCCAGTATCTTGCATTTCTATCATATACCTACACTCACAAAGGCTATCTCATTTTATTCTCATGATGTCCTTGTGAGTGGGTAAGTGGCAGATAGAACACTTGCTAATAAGCATTAGTGGAAACTAGAAATACCCCAGGTTACTTATTTAGCAGGCTGAGAAGTCATTGTAGGATGTTACCATAGACCATATGGAATTTTAAACCAGTTTTTAAAAAAAATATGGTTTCCTTTGTATTTTTTGCTTAACTCCCAATTATCTATACTTACAGAAGCAAACAGATGCTGGCATAAAATATTAGAAAAAACATTTAGATACAATACATAGATGTGTACATATCTCTGTATTTCCCTATCTCACCCAGCATCTCTGCTGCCTTTCTCTTCTATACCTGCCATGACCCTTTCCTGGCTGCGTTTATAATCATACACAGACATGCTAGGAAGTCTCCATTTTCGAGCAGCAAAATATTTTACAAAAACATTATAATGCGGTCATGAATAACCAGACATAACGTGAGCTTGTATGCATAATGGGGAGAAAATAACATGGATAGACAAGTTAGGAGAATAGCTCTAATGCCAATTAATTAGCCATATGTCCTACAGCAAGTCACTTAACCTCATGGATCCCAGTTTTCTCCCCTGCAAATTAGGGTCTGGGAACAGATGGTCTTTACATTTTATTGTTCTGAATTTAATATTTTAGAATTCTGTGACGCTAGCACATAGCCAGTTCAAGATACGACTTATTCCTTATAGGCCATGTCTTCCAAAAAGTTTTCTCTGATATAACTATCAGGAATTAACACGTCCTTCTTTTTGAAGCTTATTCTACTGCATCTGCTCCTCTCTGTAGTCATCAAGAGCTCTAGTTAAAGGCCTGAGTTCAAATCCTAACCAATTTCCTAAATTGTCAGAGATAAAAACAGTACCTACCTGATGGGATTATGAAGAGGGTTAAATGAGATCATGTACGTGATATGATTAGAATAGTGCTTATCACATAATAAGTGCTCAATGAATGTTAGTATTAGTGGTTGTACCTGTTATTTATGGTTGAGTTCACTCAGCATCAGATGTGCTACTATCCTGCCTAATGTTTCTATATACACCACTTCTGTGATTTACAAAGCTTTAAAAGATGGCTACTTCCTTGATCTACCAATTCAAAATCTAATGAGCCAGAGAAACACAAACCAAAGTGCTCTTGGTTCAAGGGTATACTCATTTTTTGTATATGCCTTTCTTGCTCACCCAATCATGATTCCCAGTCAGGAGTGAATGGTGAGTTATCCATCTCTTTCTTGCCCACTTGGCACCCAAAAGATATTCCACAAGTTCACTGAATGTCAATGCTAAGGGTGCGCATCAGACACTATTGGGTTTTACCAGTAGATGGTGGTTGTCAAAGTCAAAACACTAGAAAGTTGGGTTTTGCTACTTACATAATGGTCCAGTTCAGTCTTCAGTGTTCAACAAATGTTGTTGATTCTCTGTGTGTCCAGCCCCCTCTGGCCCAGGTAATTCTAGAGCACGCCACACTGTCCCTGTGCCTGACCTCCTGGAGCTTACAAAATAGCAGTGACAACAGACACTATATCATTACAAAGACAATTAATCACAGACATGATTAGCATTATAGAGGAAATCTGGGGTTTGATATGATAAAAGTAAAACTAAAACACACACATACACAAAATGTAGGTATTTATTAGGTTATCTACTATGAATTCAATGGTGAAACCAAGGTGATGGTCACAGCCATCAAACTCAAATAATCTGTTTTATTCGTCATATATTCAAATTAAAATTAAAACTTTAAAGAGCTGGTCTTGATTTCTGTAAGGTTAAAATATCAAAAATAAAAATTAAACCCACAGGTGGCAGGTTATAGAAACATAATCACTATGGTATACATGTGGATGTTTCATTCCCCTGGACCATGAGGATAATACTAAATCCCTGAGACTGGGGAAATCTCATAGATCAATTCAACATTTATGGGTTACCAGAGGCTTATGATAGGCTCTGGTGATACAATGATAGAGGGTTCCTCTATTTCGAGAGTTTATATTACAGTGGGAGTGAGTGGAGGGGTGAGAAAGGAATCCTGAGGGGACTCAAACCTTTAACCTTAGCTTTTCTTGTCTAGCTGCACACCTATCCTGCTATACCAGGTCTCTTACTGAGACACAGAGCACCCTGTTACTTCTGAGGAAACATGTGAGCGTATACACTTATACTCTCTTTCTTTCTGTGTCTATTTCTCTTTGTCAAAGTTGAAAAGACAAAAGATAAATTATTATATGGTAAATGCTGACTCTATTACTTAATCAGTTTTTCCATGACATTTAAAGAAAATGAGCTCCTGGAGTGAACAGACCACGTACGTCTTCTAGTCTCATAGTTCCACCACAAAATCTGGGCAAGGGACCTGGTGTTAATGTAGGAATAGAGTAATGAGGACTGGTTCAAAATATCTAATGTAGCCCTGGCTGGTGTAGCTCAGTGGATTGAGCACGGGCTTGTGAACCAAAAGATCGCAGTTTGTTTCCCCGTCAGGGCACATGCCTAGGTTGCAGGCCAGTTCCCAGCAGGGGCCAGTTCCCAGCAGGGGATGCACCAGAAGCAACCATACATTGATATTTCTCTCCCTCTCTCCTTCCCTTCTCTTCTAAAGATAAATAAATAAAAAAATTTAAAAAATACCTAATGTATTAGTGTTCCCCTACAGAAATCCAATCATATACATTTATAATTCTAAAACCACAAATCAGGAGAAAACATTGTCATTTATTCAAATTGCAACATATTCTTCCTTGGGATCTGGATGCCACCATCTTGAATCAATCTGGGTAAAGTGTAAGAAAAATAGAAAACTAAGATGTAAAATTGGTGTTACTTAAAAATATATAGATGTTTATACATATATGTATATACATATGCAGATGCTCAAATTAGCATTACATAAGGTCCATCCGGACAAAGTCCAGCCATTGTTAAAATGATGAGAATGGTATTTGTCTTTCAGCACCTGGCCTATTTCACTCAGCATAATGCTTTCCAGTTCCATCCATGTTGTTGCAAAAGGTAGTAGCTCCTTCTTTCTCTCTGCTGCATAGAATTCCATTGTGTATATGTACCACAATTTTTGGATCCATTCATTTACTGATGGGCACCTAGGTTGCTTCCAACTCTTGGCTATTGTAAATTGTGCTGCTATGAACATTGTGGTGCATAGGTTCTTTGATATTGATGTTTTAGGATTCTTAGGATATAATCCCAGCAGTGGAATTGCTGGGTCAAAAGGCAGGTCGATTTTTATTTTTTTGAGAAAATTCCATACTGTTTTCCATAATGGTTGTACCAGTCTGCAATCCCACCAACAGTGAATTAAGGATCCCTTTTCCTCACAACCTCTCCAACATTTGTTGTTTGTTGCTTTGTTTATGATAGCCATTCTGACCAGTGTAAAGTGGTATCTCATTGTGGTTTTAATTTGCATCTCTCTGATAGCTAACGATATTGAGCATCTCTTCATGTGTCTCTGAATGTATACCATATGATCTCACCTTTAACAGGAAGCTAAACAACAAAACAAACAAGCAAGCAGAAAAAAAAAAGACACTGAAATAGAGAACAAGGGGATAGTGACCAGAGGGGTGAAGGAAGGGAAGTTAAGGGGAAAAAGGGGGAGGGATTTGGAGGAACAAATAGGAAGGACACAGGGACGATAACTAAGGGGGGTGGAAATGGGAGGGAGGTGGGGAGCAAGGGGCAGGGGAGGCTGGGATGGGAAAAATAGACAAAAAACTGTACTTGAAAAATAACTAAATAAAATTTTTAAAAAATGATGAGAATGGTTTGCATGACATCCATGTAACCTGGCAGACAAGGAAAGTAGACTGGAATGTGCATGCATGAGCAATGATGACTTCACTGTACTAGTCAGTGGGGGTAATAGATGCTGTTGAGTGGGCATGTGTACTGTATGGCTGTTGCACTCAAAATGATTGAGCAAGTAGAGCAACAAATCTGCATCAAATTTTGCCTTAAGCTTTAACATTCCTCCAGAGAAACTATTTGGATAACTCAGAAAGCCACAGCTGTGGGCAACTGGTGATTGGCAGCTTCATCATGACGGTGTCCGCTAATGCATCACATCTTGTGCAGAGTATTTTAGCAAAGCATCAAATCACCCAGGCGACCTGGCCCTCTCACATCCAAGATCTGGCACCCTACAACTTCTGGCTTTTACCAAAACTAAAGTCACCTTTGAAAGGGAAGAGATTTCAGACCATCAATGAAATTCAGGAAAATGTGATGGGGCAGCTGAGGGCAACTGGGAAAATTGTGGGGGGTCCCAAGGTGCCTACTTTGTAGGGGACAAAGGTGTCACTGTCCTAAGCACAATATTTCTGTATCTTCTTCAAAGAATGTCTCTAGTTTTCATATTACATGGCTGAATACCTTCTGGACTGACCCCGTACAGTGACTTTGGAAGTAGAAAGAATTAATTTGCAAGTGTGTATGTAGAAAGAGAAAGAATTAGGAGTAGCAAAAATTTCAGCAATTATTTAGTTTAGTTCCCTCATTTTTTCAGAGAAAACATGTTAAAAGAAGTTTATTCATTGCTCAAGAGCAAATAACTAATAGATAGCAGAGGTGGAAATAAGAACCATTTCTGACTCCAAAAGAAGGGCTTTTTTCACATAGAGCAAATGCATGTATTGAGAGTGTGTGCATGTACATACACAAACATAAAGTTCCTCGTTAAGATTCTGGCACAAGGAAAAAGTATTTAATTAGCGGTAATAATGTTATATTTTTCTATTTATTCTTGATATTAGCCATAACTATCATCGTGTATGTTGAATGTAAAGAAGCCATTTTCTTAAGTATTTATTTTTCTTAAAACCACAGTAACAACTATCTCAGGCTTGTATTTAACTATTACTGTATATTTTATGACCTCAGAAGACAGACAGACAGGCAAGCGAACACTAACAGTACCTGAACTCTGGAGCCTACGTACAACTAAGGTCCACAAAAAGTTTGCCTATCAGTATGTCTTGAGGGGAGAAGTCAGTCTAGTCTCACTGTGTGCTAATTTTAATTTTTCCTTTAAAATTAAAATAAGTATAAGGGAATGATATTTAAGAACCTAATTCCAGAGATATCAAGCCCTTAATATATGTCCCTGTAGATGGTGCCATTACTGATCAAATCTGGATTATTTTTATTCAGCTGCTACAGCGAAATATCCAGATGCCTAGAGAATAACATATATAGCACATGATGGTTCCAAGGTGACAAGCTCTGAATCCTCCCTGTGCCACATGAAATTTAATGATATCCTTTGCTTTTATTATTCGAAATATATTGGTGGTTGATCTACAAGAAATCCTGATCTACGTGATTCAGTACACCTTTTATACTAGAAGAAAAAAGAGAGGAGTGTTGGGGAGAGGGATAAAACTGTATCTCTCTTCCCGATTCTCCGCAAGGAGATAGGAGGCCTCTGAAGCCCAGTTGTTTTCCCAAGCCCAATTATTTCATTGTGCTTCTCCTCCTCAACAGCACACTTTACCTAGGGACACAGTCTGCCTAAAACACTACAACACTTAATGGAGTCCTTGACGCTGTCTCAGTTTCACTGCTTCTAACTAATAGGCTGTGATACTTTTTCCCCAAACAGATCAGAGCTCCTCCCTCCACAGCTTCCTCTGGCAGAAAAGAAAGGGGAAAAAAAAAAAGAGAAGGCTACTCTGATTAAAGAGAGTATTCATTCTTGCTCCCATTCCTTCCTTACTGCCTCATACCTGTGTTTCTTAAGGGCACAGCACCCTCACTTAATCCATCTAGGAGCTTCTTTCTTCCGGATAATGACAATAGGTGTTTCCTTAATACTGTTGGCAGTAACACTGAACAGCAGGAATCTACACACTTTTCAGTAGTTACAGGCAGACAAGTTTTACTTTCCTTGAAAGACCTCAAAAATTGATTGCCCAGAGAGTATTTTAGGATTGAGAGGAAAAAATAAGGAAGAGGAAAATGCACCTCTCCTGAAACTCATTAAGGTCTTTGGGAGATGCTGCCAGAGGTCAAAAACAAGGATTACAAAAATACTCCCATTTTCTTCCACCATTCCAGTGTGGATTTAATATTCATATGACAAGGGTCACTGGGTTCTTACTTGGGTTTATGTCTTTAAAGTAAAGTCTGATCTTCTGAGGGAGTTTTCACTGTCCAAGGACTCACTTTTATCTCCCCATGAGGAGATTCCATCCCCATGAGGAGATGGAATTTATGTTTTTCTTAATCTTTAGCACTTATGTTAATAAGTGTATCTTATTTAAATTTTCCCATTCAATGATTTAAACATTTGTAGGAAAGACTTCTTGAAAGAATCTACTTAACTATTTTCAAAACTGCACATACTTGTAGATGGCATCTCTGCCATCTTCCAGGGTTCCCACCCATGTGGAGAATTCAAGAAAACATACTGAAAAACCCAGGTGCAAAGTCAGGCTGTAGAAATACTATAGTGATTTCCTGAAACGTAACACTTTCCTATTCCCCAGGGACAATTTCTGTGCTGCTTGAGATAATGCCTCTTATATAATATGGGAAAGAATGAAAACAGTTAATTCAAATAGCTCTTAACACACTGCCACAACTCAGCAGCTCTCCTCTTAAGGCAAGATGCCATGGTAACATTTAATTACATTTGACATTTAGCTTCAGGTTCTATACGTCTTCTTAAATTATCTCTTGGGTCAAAACATACCTAAGACAGTTACTATTATCTTCAAAGTTAAAACCCCTGACTGGCTTGGGATGAAAGAGATAGCAGATATGTAGTAATAAACATTAGTCGCTCAAGGAAACAAAGCTCCCTTCCTGGTTGTGGCTCTTGTCTGGAAGGTACATGAGCATTCTAACGGTGTTCAATATTCCTGAACTAGTAGTACATGGAGCATGGTTAGTCCAAAAGGTGGCTGAAGTGGATTGTAATAAAGATCAATGAAGGTGGGCTTATGATCAAGCTGTTATCTTTATATTCACCAACTACATATATGGACACTCTCCAGGTTTAAAGATGGTCCCCTCTGTTATCTTTTTATAGTAGAATGACAGTTTGGTAAATAGGGGACCAAAGAGATGAAAGTGTTCTGAATATTAAATGCAGACATGAAGAAGCCTAGAACTAACTGAATTATGTTGAGCAATATTCTTTTTTTTAAGATTTTATTTATTTATTTTTTCAAGAGAGGGAAAGGGAGGGAGAAAGAGAGGGAGAGAAACATCAATGTGTGGTTGCCTCTCACACTGGTCCCCACTGGAGACCTGGCCTGCAACCTAGGCATGTGCACTGACTGGGAATCAGACCAGTGACCCTTTGGTTTGCAGGCCACCACTCAATCCACTGAGCCACATCAGCAAGGGCTTGAGCAATATTCTTTACAGAGAAGGAAGAAATCATAAGAATACACGAGAAAATAATAAAAGATTATTAAAGTGAATTCTAGGTTGGACCTGAGATTTAAATAACCCTAACAGTAGGTTATACAAGTCACTACAGTTTCTTCCCCAAATGCAAACCTGACTGAAACAGTCCGTGGCTGGTAAAGGCCTGCTTTGTCATGTGAGGAAATTATGCTGGGACAGTTTAATCTGAATAGTGTCTTCTATAGGGATTAGTGTTTTTTTGGATCTTCTTCCCAGTGCTTGTTATTTGTTTTGTTGCAAAAGTCAATGATTTTTTTAAAAAAGGCTCTTCATGTAGGTTCTGCTATGTGACCATGAGCAAGTTAGTTTACCTCTCTAAACCTCAAAATTTCCACCCATACAATGAGGTACCACTTAGAAGTTATTAATGTGGTTTAAACAGAATTCTGCATGTAAAATATTAGCACCATGCCTAGTACAGAGCTAAGGGATCACAGGTGTTAGTTTCCACTAATATCTGTGTTCAAGATAAACATTTGTCTGTATTTTTACTTTACTGACATAATCATTTCTAATAGTGTCTTCAAAAGCCATTCTTTTTCCTGTGTCTGATAAGATGAGAAGACATATTTTAGATTATGTCAAGCAGCCAAGAAGGGCTCAGTGTTCTGTGGGCTTTGGATTCTGTCAGGGGAGGATGCCATCGGAGTTCAAGGAACACAGATCTGGCATACAACAGCAGTTCTGTATGGAGTCAAGCTTGGTCCAGACTGCAAACAAAGGCAGTGGGATGCCATTTATGATAACAACAATGGACTGAAAATATCCCACTGGGGGTTCACCATCCAAAGTCAATTCTTTTTCATTACCATTCATCCCCTCTTTACCTTCTTCTTCCTGCCCCATGTCTCTCCCCTTTCCCTCTTGTAATCACCACAGTGTTCTCTGTGTCTGTTAGTTTGGGGTTTTTTTTGTTTTTTTGCTTAATCCCTTGACCTTTTTCACCCAGTCCCTCAACCACCCCCTAACAGCTGTTAGTCTGTTTTCTGTATCTGTGAGTCTGTTTCTATTTGTTTATTTTGTTCATTAGATTACACGCATAGGTGAAATCACATGGTATTTGTCTTTCTCACTGCCTTATACATAATACAATATACAGATGATTTATTATAGAACTGTACACTTGAAACTTATAATTTTATTAACCAATGTCATCCCAATAAATTCAGTAATTTTTAAAATACACTGTCCAAAAAGCAATAGTGGCACAGAACTGATTGTAAATGCTGGAATGGCAGTAGGAATACAAAATGAATGTGTAACAGGGCTTGCTTAGAAGAACCAGAGGCTGTGGAGATATGGAATAAGACAGCACTTCATTTTCCTATATATGCTTTGTTGTACTCTCTGAATTAATTTGATGTGTGCAACACTGCTTCCATTTTTTTCAAAGGAGAGTTATATGATTTTTAAAGAAAAAAATCCCACTGGGTTAATTACATTCTCATCACTTGGCTTTCTTCCTCTCTCCTCTGGGCACATACTGGCTTTCTTGGATTGTTTCTAACATCCATCTATTAGTGGTTTTGCTAGGGTTCAAGTCTTGCTTGCTTTTTGCCTGTGAGTCAGAACTCTCACATTGACACAGAAGAAGTAAGATGATAACAAATGCAAGAAGCCTCTCTTTAACACCCTGATTCCCCCTCCATGCCATTTTGCTCCCTACACTAGATTTTCATCTGTCCGTCCATATGCCATTTGGAACATCCGCAGTCCCAGTGGAAATCATGCCTTCAGAGTTTCTTTATGCCTTCAGCTTTCAGTTTGCCGCACTGTGACATGTTCAGACCAATAAGGATTTTCCTGTCTTTACACTGACAAGTGAGAAGTGAGAGTTTAAACATGCTAAAGGTAATTAGCACTAGGGCCTTGTATAGTCTCAGGTTCATCTCAGTGAGCATGATGAAGTGACAGCTTTTATCCTGCTCTCTTATTTAGTTCCAAGATCGCCCCTCAGCTTCTACATGTGTGTCGAATTAGTAGCACTTTCCAATTAGTCAACTACTATTAAATATAGACTTAGCTTTTTTTAAATACAGATTTTGTTTGCTCAAGATACATCAGAGGTGACTTGAAAAGAGTAGTATAAAACTCTTCTTTCATTTATCAATTTTACAGCAAAAATTTCAAATCAATATTTTAATTTGTCAGAATTAGAAGGCCCACACTAAATCTATGCATTAATGAAGAAATTTTATATGAGACAGGGATTTTTCCCCTTGATGCAAAAATATAATCAATAAGAGAAACACTTTTCTTAACAGAAAGAAACACAATATTTTTAAGTGTCTACTATGAAATTTATATTAACCGATACAGTTCACAGTAAATTCTGTAGGTTACTGTCACCATGATTTCACTTAATCTTCTCAAGATCACTTTGAGTAAGGTATTACTGGTCCCATTTTTGTAGTAAGGGTAATTGAGATGGGGTAAAGTTAAATGATTTGCTTAAATCCACAGTTATTTAAAGCAAGTATCTGAAACCAATGACTACTTCCTTTATCTCCCCTTATATGAAAAAGAAATTGTCCATTAAAATTAAATTAGAATAATTAAAATGGTTGCATATTATCTGTTACATTTATTCACATAGAACACAAGAACATATTGCAGCAGAAAAATGTGAATAAATCTGTGAATTGTCTTATGATTGTACTTTAAATCAAGAAAAAATGACAAAGTTGCTCTAAACTACAATACAAAATACACATCCCTACAATACATGATATGAAATAAGACATGAAGAGTGACAATATGATACATGAACATAAATTTGGGCTTATATTACCAGCTTTCACATCATTAGGAAAGTAGTGGATCATGTTATGGAAGATTCATATATAATGTGACATATCGTTATACTACCAAAATGTACAACATCTGAAAGCCAGTTCAATACGCTTAAATAAGATGTTGTACTTAAACCTAATGCTTGAAGAATATGTTGTGTTGATGCTTCTGGAAAAAAACCACCATCTAATTTCAGGGGTATATATTACCTACAGGCAAAGTTAACACAAAATGATACACTCAACTAAGTGTGAAATGGTTAAACACATTGGAATGAAAATGCTATGGTGGAGGTTCCAGCCCATATGGAGGCACAGGTAGAAACCCTTCCCTTCCTTGCACAACCAAGAGGAGAAAAACAACCAATCTAAAATCTATAAACAGCCAGAAGTGCCAGAAAATCAAACTGCATGGAACTCCGACAACCACGGAATTAAAGAAGCAGTCAAAGAGAACAACCAGACTGGTAAGGCCAGGAAAGGAGAGAAACCGCAGTGAAGCAGTGAACATGGGGGCAGGGGCAGACTGTGCAAGAGGGGCTGATTTAAGAGGAACTGAGACTCAGAGGTGGTTGTTGACTACAGCTGTTGCCCTCATGGGATAAACTCTCAGTCTCACAGGAGTTCCTTGAAAAGTGCGCTAGAATTCTTAGGATATAATCCCAGCAATGGAATTGCTGGGTCAAAAGGCAGGTCGATTTTTATTTTTCTGAGAAAATTCCATACTGTTTTCCATAATGGTTGTACCAGTCTGCAATCCCACCAACAGTGAACTAAGGACCCCTTTTCCCCACAACCTCTCCAACATTTGTTGTTTGTTGCTTTGTCTATTATAGCCATCCTGACTGGTGTAAAGTGGTATCTCATTGTGGTTTTAATTTGCATCTCTCTGATAGCTAACAATATTGAGCATCTCTTCATGTGTCTCTGAATGTTCTGTATGTCCTCGTTGGAGAAATGTTTGTTCAAGCCCTTTTCCCATTTTCTAATTGGGTTGGGTGTCTTCTTAGAGTGGAGTCATGTAAATTCTTTGTATATTTTGGAGATTAAACCTTTGTCTGAGGTATCATTGGCAAATATGCTTTCCCATACAGTTGGTTGTCTTGCTAATTTAATACTGTTTTCTTTAGCCATGCAGAAGCTTTTTATTTTGATGAGATCCCATTTGTTTATTCTTTCCTTTACATTCCTTGCTCTAGGGGACATATCAGTAAAGAAGTTGCTGCATGAAATATCTGAGATTTTCTTGCCAATGTTCTCCTCTAGGACTTTAATGGTGTCACGACTTACATTTAAGTCTTTTATTCACCTTGAATTTATTTTGGTGTATGGTGTAAGTCTGTGCTCAAGTTTCATTTTTTTTGCATGTAGCTGTCCAGTTCTCCCAACACCATTTGTTGAAGAGGCTATCTTTACTCCATTTTATGTTACTGCCCCCTTTGTCGAATATTAATTGACTGTAGAGAGTTGGGTTGATTTCTGGGCTCTCTGTTCTGTTCCATTGGTCTATGTGCCTGTTTTTATGCCAGTACCAGGCTGTTTTGATTACAGTGGCCTTGTAATACAGTTTGATATCAGGTATTGTGATCCCCCCTACTTTGTTCTTGGTACATATACACAATGGAATTATATGCTGCAGAGAGAAAGAAGGAGCTACTACCTTTTGCGACAACATGGATGGAACTGGAAAGCATTATGCTGAGTGAAATAGGCCAGGTGCCGAAAGACAAATACCATATGATCTCACCTTTAACAGGAAGCTAAACAACAAAACAAACAAGCAAGCAGAAAAAAAAAAGACACTGAAATAGAGAACAAGGGGATAGTGACCAGAGGGGAGAAGGAAGGGAAGTTAAGGGGAAAAAGGGGGAGGGATTTGGAGGAACAAATAAGAAGGACACAGGGACAAGAACTAAGGGGGGTGGAAATGGGAGGGAGGTGGGGAGCAAGGGGCGGGGGAGGCTGGGATGGAAAAAATAAAAAACTGTACTTGAAAAATAACTAAATAAAATTTTAAAAAAAACATTCCATGTAAAAAAAAAAAAAGTGCGCTAGAGACAAGCCTGAGAGCTGGCCTAGTTCCTACTCTGGCCCCTCCCATACAGGCAGCACAGCCAGGAAGTTTGCCCTGCCTGGGTGAATACCGAAGGCCCCGCCCCCTCACATTCTATCAGGGGCCCTGAGCGAAGAAATAGGGACAAAATGAAAGAAAAATGCAAACCTCAGAAAGTGAGCTAAGTGAGGAGAATATAGCCAACTTCTCTGATGGAAAACTTAAGTCAAAATGTTCCCAGGACTGACTAAGCTTGGTTGAAAAATGAAAGAACAAATAAAAGATACTCAAACTAAAATAAAGCAAAATATTCAGAGAACCAACAGTGACAGGAAGGAAACCAGGACTCAAAGCAATGATTTGGAACAAGAGGAAGAAATACACATCCAACTGAATCAGAATGAAGAAACAGAATCCAAAAAAATGAAGAGAATAAGGAATCTCTGGGACAACTTGCAATGTTCCAATGTTCGAATCATTGGGGTACCAGAAGGAGAATAACAGCAACAAGAAATTGGAAACATAATAAAAGAAAACTTCCCAATCTGGTGAAGAAAACAGACTTTTAGGAAGTCCAGGAAGCCCAGAGAGTCCCAAAAAATTTGGACCCAAATAGGAATACACCAAGGCACGTCATCATTAAGTTACCTAAGATTAAAGACAAAGAGACAATCTTAAAAGCAGCAAGAGGGAAGGAAAGAGTTATCTATGAAGATGTGCCCATGAGGCTATCAACTGATTTCTCAAAAGAAACCTTACAGGCAATAAGGGGCTGGAAAGAAGTATTTAAAGTCATGAAAGGCAAAGACCTATTCCAAGAATACTCTATCCAGCAAAGCTATCATTTAGAATGGAAGGGCAGATAAAGTGCTTCCCAGATAAGGTCAAGTTAAAGGAGTTCTTCATCACCAAGCCATTATTATATGAAGTGTTAAAGGGATATATCTAAGAAGAGGAAGATAAAAAATGTGAACAATAAAATGACAACAAACTCACAACTATCAATAAATGAACCTAAAAAAATAAAAGAAAGAAAAACAATGAAAACAAAAATTAAGCAAACAACTAGAACAGGAACAGAATTAGAGAAATGGACATTACATGGAGGGTTTTCAGTGGGGAGGAGGTATAGGAAGAATGGGGGAAAAGGTACAAGGAAGAAGAAGCACAATTGGTAGGCATAAAATAGACGGGGAGAGGTAAAAAATGGTGTAGGAAACAGAGAATTCAGAGAACTTATATGTACAACCTGTGGACATGATGTAAAGGGGGCGATGCTGGAGGGTTGGGAGGTATAGAGTGAAAGGGGGATAAATGGAAAAATTGGGAAAACTGTAATAGCATAATCAGTAAAATACAATTAAAAAAGAAAAAGACATAAAATAATAAAACCCCTGGTAAACAAATAGAAATATGTTACTTGTACTTTCATCACCTATTAAAACTTATTAATAAAGAACAGAAAACCCTATGGCTGAAATGTTCATTTTCTTCATTCTGGACAAAATTATAAGCAATGGGATTACACAAGAGTGTGTACACTGTATATCCTATAGTAAACTCCTACTGCTTTGTAAGCATAAAAAAGGCTATGTTAGGTTAAATGGAATTCAAACAATATCAGTAAAAAAGAAGAGTAACACATTGGCCACCAAATGCTCATTTCTACAGTAAAACACTCCCATTCCACTCCAAGGAGATTTAGAGAAATATTACCTCATGATAATATACTAATGACAGCTAATCTTGTTAATCTAGTAGAGCAACTAGAATTCATCCCAGCCCCTCAGTCAGAATTTGATCCTGCAAAAAAAATGCAGCAGTGAAGAAATTTGTGAAATGATAGCTGAGTAAGCAAAAAAACAATTAAGAAATTTCCAACAGCTGCTAGGAGTTGAGATGAGCCAACCGGCAAGAAAGGGAGAGTGCTAATACTAATTCTCATATTTGAAAGAAAACAAAAGTGCTCCATTTACCCTTTAATGTACAGCATTTCTCATTCCACTCAAACATCCACTTTAGCAAAATAAAATCTAAGAGGCATTACCTAGCAAAGGTTTTACTCTGATTAAATGCCATCAGCACATATTACCATATCTTTGGCTGAAGTCTCAGGTATGCCAGAAAGTGCAAAAGGAAACGACAACAGAAAGAGGATGCCAAGCTATTGAGCAATGTTCCTTCTAATTGTGATTTTGTTAGGTATGTAACGAACACTTTGTTCTGTAGTCTCTTGTGCTCAGAAGCAATCTAGGTATCACCATGTAAACAATCTGAAGATATTAATCACACATCATCAGCCATTCAGCTATTATTCATCCTTAACATGCTCCATTCCAAACCACAATGAGCACTGCACCAGGAACAAATAACCCCTTCAGGCTGATACACTGTGGTATATAGAACGTGGCTTCACCAGATGGATAATAAATAGATAACAACAAACTCAATGTGGCTAGGGGGTCAGCGCCTCCAAAAGAGTTGAGAGCTCAAGTGATCTGTATTTCCCCTCCCCCCCCTCCCTCCCTCCCTCAGTATTAAGAAATAAAGTAATTTCTGAGGGTGCTCAAGACAGAAAACAAGCAACTGTTAAGTGTCATGGAACTTGCATATATCGTTTCACTTAATATCTGACAGCTATGTTTATACTCATTTTATAGACACAGAAACTGAGGCTCAAGAAGGCAAAGTAACCTTTTATACAAATAAGATGATTATCCCCCAAAAGGTATGGATCTGGCTCCAAGCCTTATGTACTTAAGAATCTTTCTTTCTAGAAGAAATCAGTAATCAACTATTGCCTGGCCAAACACTCAGTGCCATGTATGTTTGCTTACATAAAGCAAAATACTATAGCCCCAGTTTTCCTCCTCTGGTGTTTCTTGTCTTCTTTCTTAAGTTCCATATAAATTAAATTTTGGCCACAGGATGTCCCTGTTTGGTTTTTGATTGACATCATTTTGCTTCATTATCATCTAATTAGAATTGGTAGGGGCACTTACAGGCACACTCACCTGAGAAATGAGGGTGGGCCTGTGCAGTCAGCTCTCTGCTTGTAGCATGGACAACACACAACTGACAGTCCCTTCATCAGGTTACGCTGGGTAATCACTAGTGCTGAGCAATCCTGGCAGTACTTGCTATAATTCTTATAATTTTTGGAAATCTTTGGCTTACATGAAGTTTCATTTAGGTGCCTTTTCTTTACAAGAAATATAGGAAAAATACAATCCAAACTTTTAGACAATAGCTAGACAATAAAAGAAAACAGAACACCCGTTTATGTTCACGGGCTAGGAAATGGTGGAATTCCCTAACAATACGGCACATGGCTCATATTTAAAAGGATGCTGAGAGTCAACCTCATACAAAGTTCTTAAGAAAGTTCTAAAGAAAATACAGAGCTCAGTCCTTTCATTCTTCAAGCTTCCAGAGTAATCACCAAATCCTATGGTTCTTTTTCTAAAGCTCACACCTGATGGGCTTCTTATTCCAGACAGAATCACAGGTAACCCAACTAATTTCCACTCTACCGGTGGAGATTATCTCTCCTCCCTTTGTCCCTCAGGATGTCTTCCTAAATCTCTTTCTGTGATTATTCCCACACCAGGCATATCTTGTCTTCAAGTTACATTCTCCCCAGTCTCAAAGCACTGTCCACCTGTGCAGCCTTCTGGTCCTTTTCAGAGCAGCTGCCCTCCTTTCTCTCCCTGAAGATGTTCTCTAAAACATTTGGCCTTTCCTTAGGCCTGTAGCTTCATTCACAAAGGTTCATCTTTACTTTAAGTGGGCATATTGTCTTTGTGCATCTAAGATAACATACCTTTGAATGTTAACTGATTTTTTTTTACCTGTCAAAGTCACAACAGTGGGCACTAGAGCACTAGACTTCATTGTTATCTTGCTGCCCACATACCATCTATATGTGCTTTAAATGTTAACTATCCTATACCCACCCAGGTTAAAAAAGTATGTGTCAGTCCACTTTTTTTTTTTTTTATCGACTCCTGGAGATCTCCCCCACAACCTTAATTTGCCACCAAAGGATTTCATGTAAACCCAAGTTGGTCTCTTCCTTTCATTCAATGTATAAAATAAGCTGTAAAAATGCCATTTTCTGGAGCATTTTCTCATCCTGTTACTTCCTGGTAATTGCCATCAGTTTGGCTCAAATAAACTCATAAAAATTCTCAAAACAAATCAACACAACTTGGCCTTTCAAGGCTGGCCCTTACTCTAGCAGCAATTGTGGAATCGTAATCCTACCCTCAATGAAAAGTGTGTATGTCTACACAGAAATACTTAGCAAGTCCCTGGTACACAATGGCACTCAACAATTGTCAGTGTATCACCAATGTTAATGAATGCACAGATAAGAAAGTAAATGTGAGATTTATGACTAATTTTGGGGGGAAGAGTCAATATAATCCGTTTATCAAAAAACCTGGATTTTATCAGGTGAATTATTACATGCTCAAGGCTTTAGACCCTTCTCTTTAGTACACAGTCAAGTCATTCTGGGAGGAGTAATGATGGTCCAAGAGTGCTGCTTGCCATCAATGACAAAATTATCTTTTAGCTACTTGACACAAGCATTAGCAATTTCCTTTTTTTTGGGTGTTATTCCAAAACAAGGCCAGTTGAGCATGTCTGATAATCTCCATTCTTCCTCTTAGTCTTATTCCTACACATGTTAATTCTTAGATATCTGATATCAACAAAACAGTCCTTGGAAATTTATGCAGACTTAGAATCCATTAATTTGAATAATAAGTTCAGATGGTTTTAATGAACGAATTAGTAGTAGCTGTGACAAAGCTTCCCTCATGGAAAATCGAGGCTGAATGACTGCTTTATTGCAGTCTCATTTTTCACTGGATGGCCTCTTAATCAAAGAGGAAAGCCTTGGCCACATGAATATTTAAGCATAATCCAGTCTATATGCACCTGGTAGACAAGAGGAAGATATTCATGCAAACATCTCAATCAGAAGCCATCAAATATGATTTAATGGTTAATTATCTTAGTTTATTTCCACATATCCATATGAACTAAGATATCTTAGTTCAAGGATAAAGTGGTCATTTTCTTAAACTTAGCCTGAACACCACCAGAAACACTTTAAATACTATTCTTAAACTTGAAACTATAACTATTCTTAAACTATAAACTTATCCTAAACACCACATAAACACTATCCTTGCTTCAATGGCAATCATGTAAAATTAGAATGTTATGAACAAAAATGGACTGGAACCTCTTCACTGTCACAAGTTATATTCTTAAATCCATATTTTTTTAAGCGTGGACTTCTTCATGAATTTATGTCATTCTTGTGCAGGGGCCACACTAATCTTTTTTGTATCATTCTAATTTTAGCATATGTTCTGCTGAAGTGAGCCTACATTCATATAATCTATAAAATTCTTTGGAATAGCTCCCCTACTAATCTCCTACTCTTCCATTAAATTTACTGTCCAGTCACAGTAAGACTTGCAAGGTCAGTCTGTAGAAGGGTGGTTAAGAACATGGATTACAGAACCAGAATACCTGTTTTAACTATAAGACTTTTGCCATGTTATTTAACCTCTGGTGTTTTGGTTTCCTTATATGAAAAACAAGGATAAAAAAAGTACCTACCTCATGAACTTGCTGTATTACACTTACACATTTTAAGTGTGCCAAAAGTGTTAAAAATCATTATCATTACAAAATCTGTCTTTGTAATAGCTAAGCAAATTATATGTCAAGACACTCATGTTTCAAGAGTAGTAATAAGCAACAAATATAAACAAAAAGTCAAAATATATTGGCAAGTAACACACTACTCACACACAAAAACAATGACAAGAGTATATAAATACCTTTTTTAAAAATCTTCATCCAAGAATACATTTATTGATTTTAGAGAGAGGGAGGAGGGGAGAGAGTAAAAGAGAGAGAAACATTGATCAGTTGCCTCCTGTACACACCCTGAGCAGAGACTGAACCCACAACCTAGGTATGTGACCTGACCAGGAATCAAACCTGCAAACTTTTTGGTGTACTGGATGATGATGCTCTAACCAACTGAGTAACCCGGCCAGGGCTAAAGACCTCATCTTAAGCAGAAAAGAGATCTAATTAAACCCTCCTTAAGTTTCTTATTTAAGCCAATAAACAGGCAAACAACAGTTGGTCTTCAGGATCAATCATCAGCCAATGATGAATGCTTCCTGTATGGCTTCTAATGGAAAATTGTAGAAAACAGAGTCCTACAAACAAATCTGTATGGTTTTTCTTGGCTTTCACACATAAAGACAATATCAGGTTTCTTAGATATCATACCAAAATTTCCATAAAATGAAATCTCATTATATACAGCTGTATTGATAACGTACTCCAACTCTGGTAAGGCCCAAGCAACTAAGAAATTACCTTTTGCCCCCATAAATGCTAAAATTTCATTCTGAGAGGTAGATCCAATCCACACTGAAATATTTTCTGTAATTATCTCCTCCAAAGTGGACCATATTTCTTTTGGAAATCCTCATTTTCCAAAACAACATATATGTGTGCACAGAAAAGTAGTGCTGTAACAAATCAACAATTTCTAACTGGGAAGATCATGGTGGTAAGTCATGCCCTCCACACATAAATTTTTAGGTAAAAGCCATATTTTTGTCTTAAACAAGCCCTGTCCATTCATTCCATGTCTGGGATAACACACCTTTGAAATGTCTCTTTCAGACCCCTCCTTCTAAGACAGTAAATAATGTTAACTATTCTGTAATCCAATCCTGGCCTTGCTTTCTCCCACCTTCATGTAATCTTCCTTATGTTCTCTCCTTACTTTGAAATGCATATAAGAAACTGCAAAATTGTAATTCTGTGGAGCATTTGAGATCTTGCTCCCTGGCATATGCTGTCAGTTTGGCTCAAATAAACTCTTACAAAAATTGTCTACAGATTTAGACATTTCTTAAGGCAACATATATTTTTAATGTAAAATTTCAATATTTAATACAACATTTTTTCCTCAATAAACTCTAAGTCTAGATCTCTCATTCTCACACCAATCCCACTGACTGGCCTACAGAGCAAAGCACTACTGTGCCACCAGTGATGACGTATTACAAGAATAATTTAAAACTCACATTATATGTTGATCATTTCTTATTCTTTGATTCCATATATGGCAAGATTTGAAGGTCTAAATTATAATTATATAGGCCTGAGTCTAGTTTATTAATGCTTCTGAAAAGCACATGATCTCCAAAAGTAGAAAGAAAATGGCTTTGTGACTAATTTTTCAATCTAAATAGCATAAAACATGGCCTCACTTTAGTTCTTCTTTCTTTACAGGCTACAATGAAATGATTTGTTCAATCTTCAGATGAGTGTGATACATATCCTTATGCCATCATAAATAGTGAAAGAGGTGGCCTCACCCACAAGAAAAGGCCTCAAAAAGGCATAAATTTCATAATTAAGGTCAGAAAAGGTAGTTAAACGTCATCCAGGCCTAAACCAAAATCTTTGGTTTTTATATCTCAAATTATTTGCTGTCTCTGATGGATAAGAGCAATACCATGGGTATTGAAATGAATTGCCACAGAACACTAGCAAGTATTAATTCTTGAAGGGTCTTCTTTGTGCCATCCTTTGCTAAGCCATGGGAATAAAAATAAATAAATAAATCATTACTTCAAGAAGTTTAAAATCTAATGGAGGAGACAGACATGCATAAATAACTATATGAGGTATTAGACTGTATTTCAAAAGCATCTAGTAGTCACATTTGGTGGCAGGCACATTTATCTCACTTTCATCTATAAATTATAATAAGGATGAACAGTTCTGAGGTCTATACAGCTTATGCCAAAATGTAGCTTGAAAGAAAGGAAACACCCAAAGAAATCTGTATAAGCCTCTAGCTCAGTCACAAAATAGAGACTTTAATATTGTAAGAACAAGACCTTCCCTGGGTTTGCTTTCCTCAGAGGCACATCTCTAACTTCTGAAAGTGCTTCTAATCTGTAGCCACTAGATCAATACAAGGGATTTTTTTCTTCTTTGGTTTCAGACAGCCTTTTGACCAGAAAACACAGGGCTGAAGAAGCTTCAAACCCTGCAACAGTCAAAAACCTGTCTAGCTGAGAAGAAGAGAGTTATAGTCAAGAGTTTTTTTGCTTCATTTGCTTCATTTAAAAAAATATATATTGACCATAAATGAGGTCAGGTATGGTCCTAAAACTTAGGAATACTAACAAGAATGACGACTAGATTATACTGCAGTGGGAGAGGCACACAACCAGCAAAGATATAGTCAGAGGGGAAAAATGTAACACTTTAATCCCAGAAGAACTGTAGGGATTAAAGATCCCTACAGATCAAGAAATTCTTATTTCTGGCAGGTGGATCTCCTGGGAAGCCTTCCCCTAGCTTCTGTAGGGACTCCCCCCCCCCCCAGGGACTCCCTCCCACCCCACTCCAACCAAGCCCTGGTACTTGCCTTCTCTGTGCCTAGTTTGGGAATTACTTTCCGTGTTCTGTGGCTACCCATTTTTTTATTGGCATATAACCAGCTGGTTTTCTTCTTGAGGTCAGGCATGGTAATAACACCTATCTGAATATGCTCTCCAGCAAAAGAACAAAGTAAGAAAATAATCTAAAATAAATTGTAGACTGAAGAATTGACAAATCACCAGTATACTGAAGCAATGAGGCAAAATGATAAGATTTTATTTATTTTGAGAGTGGGGAAGTGAAAGAGAGGGAGAGAAACATTGATGTGTGAGAGAAACATCTATTGGTAGCCTCTCACATGCCTCCAACTGGGGAACACCTGTGCTCAATCCACTGAGCCACACCAGCCAAGGCATGCTGATTCTTCTTAAAACCTTACTCAAAAAAACTGACCCTTACCTACCAAACTGGAATAGATACTTCTGCTTTCTCCTTTAAATTTCAGTTCTTTCAGCTGTAACTAAATAATGTAACAAAATTACAGGAGTTTCTGTGAAGCTTTCTTTGGCCCTAGACTATTTTGGCCAGAGAACAGTTAAAGGAAAACTACCTTATTCCATGGTTAATTAATGAGAGTGCTTCATGCATACTTGTGAGGGGGTTTCTAGCTGCGCAAGTCTGCAGGGTGTAGTAGGAGCAGATAATGACTCTAGAATATTGTTCTGTGGGATTTTTCTTGCCATGTAAAGTCCTAAGAAGGCCCTGACTATAAATAAACACAAAGATGGCTCCCACAAAGAAAGCAACTGAGAAAATGATTAACCAAATCGAAGACTTTTACAGTATTACTCCTACCATAGTAAGCTAAATACAATATAAATTAATTGGCACTTGGTGCAAAAACAGTACTTACATTTTCATTACTGCCGCCATGCCACTCTTTTCCTGATGAGGAAATTAAGGCGTAGTGTGGTTAAATTGTGTGAATAAAATCTAATACTCAAAACTAGGTATCCAGATTAAAAGAGAGTGAACCTGTAGTTTAAAAAAACAAAACTAGTTTATTTCTGCACATACACCTTTTATTTTAAAGAAAATTTATAAGATAGAACTTTTGGACCTGATGTGTTTTGATAATTATTCCTCCTAAATGTCTAATATTATCTTATCTGATCACACTCTTCGCCACAATGTTCTGATTCTACTCCACGGAAATCATTAAGAAAGGAGGCTGCCACGATATGTAGATCTCACTTGAGGCAGACAGTAAACACATAGGGGAAGGCACTCTCAACGGTCCCAGTGAAAGGGAATTAAAAGACTGCTGCAGGGGCGGAAAAATCTCTTTTCCTATTTTCCCTCCAAATTCTCAGCTGGAGCCCCTGTAACAAGAGACAGATTAACAAGAAAAAAGCTTATAAATGTAAATATTGCAAAGGTTTTTCTCCTGCTAATATGAATTTAGAAAGGAGGAGACTGGGAGAAATGTTTACATCCCTCTCTTGACAGGGCACTACAGACAAATTTAGGAAACTGAGTTGGTGCAGATTCTTGCCTTCTGCAGGCTTTTGTCACTTATCCCAGCCCTCTGGAGCAAGTGGAGTGGCCAGCATTTTACTGTCTCTTTAAGATTGTTACAGTTGTAAGGGAGGAAAATTATCTTATCCTTTTAGCCTTATACATTCTCTGCTGGGGCCCCTGTAACAAAAATCATTAAAAGGAATATGCATACAAATCTATATAATTTTAAAGTTTTACACAACACAAGAACATCCATAAGGAAATAAGGACCCAAACAGGTGGTTAAACCTGGGCATTTTTTAATGCTTGGTTTGATGAAGAGTGGAAAATCCTGGAAAAATGCCGTAGGACAAAAGGTTTGAGCTAAGTGTAGTAAAGTGGGGGAAATGTAGCAAGGCCTGTTCGTTCAGATTCCTTTTGGAATTCCTCCATCTTCAGAGACAAGGATACTCCTTTCCTCTGGATATAGAGAGGGCATTGCTCACAGGAGGGTTTCACGACCTGTTTTAGGGGAAGGTCAGAAAGCCTTTCCTGTGCCTGCCATTCTCAAATTCCTTCATTTTGAAATAGTCAGTATGCCAAGGAGCCATATTTTGGGGTAGTACGTCCTAAACTCCACTACTGCCACAAATCACACTCCAATATGTCTTAAAAATTTCAAAATCACTACAAGAACCTGGAACCTACTTATACAATGAAATCTGTTTTCTTGAAACCACAACTGTGGTACCTGTAAAAGGATTTATAGCAGACTTGAAAGAAATGAATGTATAGTTTGAGACTAGAAAAAGGATCTGGGCAGATGGGCAGCCATAATCTCAGAGAAATATCCATTTGGCTGACCCTGTGAACTTGGAGAAAATGGTCACTTTACAAGGCATGAACTGAGACTCTCTGAAAGGCCTTCTTTTCTCACAAAACCTCTATACATTCATGAAAGTTATCCTTCAATTGGGGGCCTTTATACAGAGTCTCCAAAAGTTTTATTAAAATGCAAACTGTTCATTTTGTAAAGGTCATCTTGAGCTTTCAGTATCCACTAACATAATCACAAAATACAATTAGCAAACATATTAACTGCATTCTTTGGAAATTAGGGCAGGTCATCATAGGTCTATGATGAGAGGAAGGGTTCCACCACAGGAAGAAAATGGCTAGGTGAGGTAGGTGGTTGTAAAGAGAAGTCCTATTGTGAGTAATGGTCAGTAATGGAAGGGGGTACCCAAAAAATAAAGACAGAAAAAAGAAAAAGCACATTTACCTGCTAAATCAAGTTGCCTAAGACAACCTCTGTTTCTAACTTCCTCTAGGGGGCTATTTAGAGTGAAATGACCCAGGCCAGGGGTGCCATTTTCAGTTATTAAAGAAGCAAGTAGAGCTTCTGGCTCTGAGCAGCACTTGACCCAAAGGGTAACAGGCAGGAGGAAGAGGAAAGGGAATTAACCAGATCCCCCGTGGTTAGAGTCTGCACACAGCAGGGCTGAAAACCATGTCCCTCTCAGCATGGCTTCCAAGGAACGGTTCTTTGATTGCAAAAGTTACTGCTGTCCAGGGCTGAGCTACAGTAAAGGACTAAAGGCCAAAACCACAAGGGAAGGGAACAGCAAGAGAAGGCCCAGATAAGAGACGTAATAACTGACACATCTGTCACCCAGTGGCATAGAGCCCTAAAATTGTGATGACAAAACAGAGGCAATGCTGGCCTAATTACCCTCTTCTAGCCGACTGCCAAAGGTCCGGTGATTTGTCAAAGTCTCTCTGGGCATTTCTCTAAACAAGCCCAGCCTCCAATCCCAGTGTAAAACCCACAAGCCAGCTTCTGGGAGTGAGAAACAGGCAGTTGACTTGAGGATTTTTTTCCTTCATCTGGAGAAACATGAATAAATCACACATCATCAAGTTTATCATTTTTCTCCTCAGAGAAATATGAAATATTATAGATCATCTCCAGTACATCAGCTTCTTCACACCCCATTAGCATGAAGGGACTATTTTTGATATAATTTATCAAACCACTGGCCTCATCTCTCCCACTTCCTTCAAAATGGAAATGCGGACACAGTGGACTCAGGCTTCCCTTATTCACAAGCTGCCACAATGTGCCTTCTACCCTGGGAGCAGGAGCTAAGTTGAAGGGCGTAGTTGGTGACAGGTCATCAGCCTGCACCAGCTCACTCAACAGGCTGGAAGGATGCAGCCAAGAGACTGGAATGGGGCTGCTTCAAATATGCTTTAGGTCGATGCTGCTGAGGTGAGAATATGGCCTTTTTTTAATGAAAGACTTCTCTCTTACCAAAGTCTGTTTTGTTTTCGACCTGCCTCACCTTGAACTGGAATAGGGTCCCAATAAGGATGACTGCCTGGTTAGTAAGCTACACAACTTATTGGAAGCCAGAAATGTTTGAAAACTACAATAGAGAATTAAAACGTTTGCTGACTATCTACTTCTTCCCCCCATTAACAGTATTCAAGTGCTTTAACAGCAAGGCTGAGAATCAAATATCTATTCAATATAACATGGTTATTGTTTTAATTAAGGAAGTCCTACTGTGTTTGAGGCATTTACCATGTGGTTCCTGCTCATAGTTAGCTAAGCAAATGGATACCCAACTAGCTGTAATATGTTAGAATCAGATGTACTGGTACATACATAAGAAAGTGTTTCATCAGGAACCTGAAAACTGAGTAGGATTTCAACATCTTGGATAAAGTTTAAAACAGGAAAGACAGCTAAGGATAAAGAAACATCACCAGGAGGCACAGAAGAGAAATGACACTGGGACATGAGGATTCAGATGTAAACACTACAAGGACGAAAATAAGGCCAGGCCAGGATGGTTCTGGAACAGCAAGCTAAGGAGTATTAGCTTCATCACATAAATAAGGGGAAGCCACAGGATGTTTGTGAGCATAACAGTAAAGATTAGGACTGTGTTTAAGAAGTTACCTTTAACAGACCTGTGGAAGATGACCCAGGAGAGGTGAGATGAGTGATAAGAAGACTGCTGAGAGGACTCCGACCAAATTCCCCTTCAAGTCCCCTTCAGAGCACACAGCTGGAAGGTAAGAACCTGGCTCAGCAGTCATGCATCAGTCATGCCAAGTGCTGATAGGTACTCATCACAATTTGGTGAAAGAACAAATGGACATGTGTGTGTGCAAGGAGATTTGCACAAGAAGGTTCATAGCTGCACTATTTGTAATAGCAAAACACTGAAACTAATTTAAATATTTGTAAATAGAATAGATGACTGGTGGCACAGTCTTACACTAGCATAAAACACAGCAGTGGAAGAGCAAAATAGAGCAACTGAAAAAGTTGCTAAAGTGCGTATGTTTACAGGTAGTAAATGGAAGTTTTCAAAACATAAGCATACTAAATAATATTTCTGTATGTAGAATATATTTAAAAATTCATAACATAAGTAACAAATTCAGAACTGTAGTTATTAGCTATGGATTCTGAGAGGAACGTTTGATCAGAATTGTAATGGGAGCTTCAACTGTACTGAAATGTCTTACTTTTCAAGCTGGTGATGGGTACATGGATGTTCATTATATTATTTTCCTGCCTTTATTTAATAAAATAAGGATAAAGCAAAAATAATCATAAAAGTCAGGGGAATCTTGGGGACTGGCCATATTTAAGGATATGGATGACAAGATAATCATCAGTGAAGTAGACTGAGAAAGGGCAGTGAAAAATGGGGAGAAGTCAGACCGCTGACATACCCTAGGCCTGGAGAGTGACAGGCGTGTGCAGCTAAAGGGCTGGAAGAAAATGTGGGCTGCAATTCATACACTTGGTTAGACTGCACAGGAGACAGGAAGCCAAGGGCTGGTGAGAGAACTGGAGATGAGGAGGGACACAGGGCAAAGGAAAGGGCAGGGAGAGCTAGCAGGAGGACCAGGTGGACCATGACCAAAGACAAAAAAAAAAAAAAATGGAAGACTAAATGCAAGTTTTCCTTGGCAAAGAATACAGGGACATATTTATTAACCCCCCGGGGGGGTGTGCATGTGCCCGCGTGTGTGTGTTTTAAGAAAATTCCAAAGTTGGCATTGAAATTTACTCCCTTCTAAAAGATTCAATTTTGTACTATTATTCTTTTTCAAATGATGAAGTATGTATTTTCTTCCACTGTAAAACTGAACTGGATGAGACAGCATGGGAAGTGAATCAAAACAGAATGAGAACACACCAACCTCTTATATTTTTCTTCTTACAGAAATGCAATTGGATAACTTATTTTTTTAAATCTGAAGTTTATTAGGCTGGTATTTATTTTGGTTTCCCTGGAGGGCACAATTATGCCTTAGAAAGACCTGTGGCTTAAAGACTTTCACAATAAACTATTTCTATGCTTACCACATGTACCAGGAGTAGCAAAGAAAGTCTCCTTTGTGAGGTAGTTTTCAGAATGACGACCCCTATCCTTTTCTGTTAACAGTATCATATGTTCTGGCATTAGAACTTCTTCGAGCCACTATGCAAGCTACAGAATTACCTCACAGGAGTTATGCAAAAAAAAAAAAAAAACAAAAGATTATGTTGAGCATCCCAACTGGATCTGAAAGTCTCTGAGGAGATAAAGTACCACCCTGAAACACTCTCTTTGCACAACCAAAGAACTGATCCTAGCATTAGCAAGGAAGGTTATACTAAGGCTGGTGACAAGCTAGGAAAAGTTGGTCTCAGGAGTCCTATAATTCCTTCTAGATTAGAAAATGTATAGTAAGTTTAGTGACCACATTTATAAAAAGAAGGGGAGCCTTTCTTCTTAGGTTTCTGCCTCCCACTCCTTTTTATGGGGAAATCTCAGTTTCCAAGTTGAATATGTAGGTCCAGTTCACCACTCTTTAGCAGAGCTCTGAAAAGGTAAGCAGATTTTCAGAGAACGTCTGCCAAATCATCATGTGATAAAAATAGGTAGGTACAAAATAGAGAGGGGGAGGTTAAGAATAGTACGGAAAATGTAGAAGCTAAAGAACTTACATGTATGAACAATGGACTTTAACTAAGGTGGGGGTGGAACGCGGGTGGGAGGGGGGCTGCAGAGTGAAAGGGAATAAAGGGAGAAAAATGAGACAACGTAATGCCGTGATCAATAAAATATATTAACAATAATAATCCACATGGACACAGGAAGTAAGAAATGGGTTTGAGAGTCTTTCTAGTCTGGCAAGCTAGCAAGTGACACTATTGGAGGTGCCCAGGAAAATGATGATGGGCAGGTGTTAAAAATACATGAAGAAAAAAGCACCAGGTAACATTTCTGGATAATCACAGCTGTTCCTGAACAACCCCACGTCTTGTCCTGGAGGTAACTAAAACTCATTCTTCAGGGCCTGCATAACTAACTTCTAAAATGAAGAAGGAAGAGATTTATTTGCACTCAAAGACACATCCATGAGAATGTGACCTACATATAGACTCACACACCCATGCATTTTCTCCACTTGTAAAGATGTGGCTGGGGACAACCACCCAGAGTTTAGTTCTAATTCTTGCTGAGCCATACACTGCCAAGGGGAGATGGGATTCCTCCTGTGACGGGCTTGCATTTCAAATGACTCAGGTGAAGCCCATGGTGTCCAGCTGAGCCAAAGGTGGAGCCACAGTAAACAGAAGAGAGGACAAGACAGGAACATGAGATGGGAGGATGCCTAGCCCATTAAAACATAATCATAAACAACATGAAGCACAGACTTGTCTGTGAGTCATAGTGGGCCATTCAGCTGCCAACCACTTGCTGCCCAGGATTTCCGGAAGACATCCACAACTTCGTCATACAACAGGACATTCACCAGGGCTTTGCAGCACATGCTAAAAGTCCATTCTACATCTTTAGCAATGTATAACTAGGTGAAACTGGGATATTCTCCTACTGCGACAGGAAAAGAAACAACTTTCCATTAAAATCCCTCTTTAATTACACGGGAAATTCTACATGATGTCAGTAATGACAAAGGAAATTGAGGCAACCAACCCTCTGTGTCTTGGCAGGCTTCAAGAGGGCTCAGTCAAAAAGAGATTTATTTTTCATTGTTATCCAAGTGGTGCTACCGTTCAGATTTCTCTTAAAATGTTCTTGGGACATTGTACAAGTGGCTAATGGCACCACAAGGACACTCACACTTCACGGGGCTAACACACATAATGCTAGGGGTCCAAAACCCAAAGGAAAAGTGTATTTTGCAAAAATGACCAATAAAAAAGAATGATGTTAACTGTAATGATAAACAATCAACAAACACAAACCACTAACAGGAAGAGGAACCAGTATATATCAACAATGACTTGAAGTCTGTGAACAGAAAAAGATGAGATCATTCCAATGCAGTACAAATAGATTTAACTCAAAAACAACAACACCCCCGAAACCCTTGCTGGAGGGCAGTTGGTATACATGAAACTCACATCTCTTATACAAGATGAAAATGATCTTTCTAAGAGAGAAAGTTCATTGTTTAATGATATCCCAGGCCAGAACCTGAATTTGTGTTATAAGATTCAAATCTCTGCTCCCTCAGTTATCAGCAGCCTCACAACCTTGGTTAAGAGCTTCATCTTTTTTTTTTGAGTCTCAATTTCTTCATTTATAAAGTATTGGTAATAAAGTCTGCCAGGTAGAATTGTTCTGAAACTACACAATATAAATAGTATTTAATCAAACACCATGTAAAGCCCATACCAAAAGTCAGTAAGTCTGGATGTACTCCTCTACACCCTGACACCTCTGAGGCATCATGGTGCAGTGGTTATGAACACGGGTTCTTCTATCAGGCTATTCAAATCCTGGCTTAGCCAGCTACTAACTATTATGACTTTATCTTTCTGAAACCTTCTAAGCCTCAGGTTCCTTGCTAGGTAAATGGAGATAGCAATAGTGCCTCCTTGAAAAAGTGGTTATAAAAAATAATTGAGTTATTACCTGAAACATGCTCAGAACAGTGCCTGGAACAGAGTTAAAGCTCAATAACTGCTAGCTTGGCTCATAATAATTATTATATATAAAATTTGGGAACCTGACAGAGGAAATACCTTCTTTGAAATTTTGGAAAACAACCATTTAATCAGATTAGACCATCTAAGCATTTCATAAGTCCTGTGAATACCCTGATATAATAATGTGTTTTGCATCGGTATTACACTCCTTTTTTTTTCAAGTGTGACTATTGTGCTTTTTATTTCATTTGGGAAAAAATAGGTAAAACACTGAGAGAACAGTTCATATAAACAATTTACTTATTAAAAAGCAACTCTAAGGTAGGATTTGAGAACAGAGCAAATCCAGCCAACTCCCCATAAGACTCTCCTTTTATATCCACTTCTTGGTACAGAAAGAACTGCACTCCAATATCAGGGCCCCAAAGCTATGCAAGACAATCCATCGTCAGAGAGAGATTCATTTGTAACTGCTAGACCATGCTCTTTAAGGCAAAAATACACTGAATACATTATAGAAAGACATTCAAGAATATACTGAAACAATATGTTTTTTGAAGAATGATTCAAGTTTAAATGACTACCATCTTATTCCATTTAACAATTTTACTGTGTTATCTTCTTAATCAAGAGGACTAAGTATTATGAAAAGGTATGGGAAAGCAAGAGGAGTTAACTACCTCTAAAAGCTCAAATCCTGTAATGACATTTCCTTCACCTAAGCATTGCTGAGAATAATAGTAATGTTATTGACAGGCAAAATAGTAATAGTAATTGCCATTACAGTAATAGTATTATTACAGTAATTACTATTATAGCAATAGTATTACAATAGTAATAGTAACATTACTATTACTATTGACAAAATGTCAATAGTAATATAATTGACAGGCAAAATCATTGCCATTTCACAGAAGAAGAAACCGAAACTGAATACCAGAACATCGAACAATTTCTCTAGAGCTAGTTGCTCTTGAGCAATTATCAGGAACGTAGATCTAAGATATCCTATCCCTGGCTCCAGATGGTAGACAGTGAGACTCTGAGGCTATGGCCAATAAGCAATTTTCAGATAATTGCTTGTAATCCACAGAATAAGAAAAAATGCCAACAATCTGGCCAGTTCAAGGAATCCTTCACCACAACACACATAAGGAAATCAAAACATGTCACTGAATATGCACACTAGACATTCCTTCTCATCCTAACATCTCATTTCCTTCTAGAAGCTTTGGAGATTGGGGGGGGGAGTTTATAAATTGTGATAAATTTTAAGGGCCAAATCCAATGAACTAAGTTAAAGTAATTAATTCTCATTTATTAATCAACTATAATCACAATGATTATATTATAGACATAATAATGATGAAAACAAATGTGATTTGCTTTCTATAAACTTTGGCAGGTGATAACATTTCCTAATAAAAATGCAGCCAGGAAAATAGTTTACGGTGTTGAGAGAGATATTAAAATATGCAAAAATGCAAAGGAGGAAGACATTAGATATACATATTTTCAAGTTATTAAAAACAAAATACAGAGGTGAGATTAATGTTACAGAACCTCTCTGCATCTCTAGAAATGAAGGGTTTAGGGTATATGAAATATCTTCTGCTTTCAAGGATGTACTACACTTGGCAGGAGAACCTCTGCATAGAATTTGAATGAGTAACGGGCTGAGAAGCATCAGATGAAATTGAAAAGTAAAGTAAAATTTCCCATGAAAGACCATTCTTTAATTATGAAGAAGGTTGTTTGGGATTACCCTACAGAAATCTTGAAAATCCTTGCTCATTATACCTGGTTAAAATGAGAGCTACCTGGAAGGCGGTATTTCCTGCTTTACTCTCTCAGGTCCATAGACAAAAAGTCTGAGAACAGAGAAGCAGCAGCATCAGAAGACACCCTGCAAATGCTGGGAACAGAGGCAGAGTCCCAGGATTCAGCACTAGTAATCCTTGTTGCTTCCAATACCTCTGCACTGTGCATGCTGGCAGAGGAAGTCAGGAGAGACAAAGGGAGAGTGGGGAAGCTTGGTGCAAAAAAAAAAAGTTTCCATCACACGGCAACAGCACTGAGGAGAACTCATGGCAGATGGGGAAATTCTGTAGTCATCTGACTCCCGAAAGGTAAAAAAAAAAACAGTCTGTCTTAAAATCTCTGAGCAAGAAATGAAGGGGGCAAAACTACCAGGAAAAAAAAAAACTTGTTTATAATAAAGACTACATTCTGTAGCAATTTCCTAGATTCCTGGGGTTAGAAATCTAGATTGCCAATGGATAAGTGAGCCTTAAAATCACATCCCTGCTGACAAAAATTCATTTCTTATAACTGTCTCCATTTACCGGAATGCTGAATCTTTCCCATGGGGAAGGAACAAATGAAAATGTTATTTCTCTGCTCATGAACTCATACCTTTCTGTCTGCTTTTCACTGTTGGCAATTTCATTCTCCTCCAAATTTGACTAAAGCCCGTGACCTGAGGGAAATAATGTCTATATAATAATCTTCTGAAACTCTAATTCTGAGTCATGTTTTTTTGGATGTTGCCTCGCAGTTTATGAAAATTGCACTGAGCTATGAAATGTAAGTGATGTGATGTCTCTGCCTAACTTAATCATTTTGCTGGTGAACATGTTGCAAATACTAATGAAAAGAAGGCTCCCACAAAAGCCATGAAAGCTGCTTAATGGCAACAATCCCACAGCGGTGGTCCCATCCTCACTGCCGTTCCTCATACTCCTCTCGGAATAGGGCTGCCAAGGGTAAAGACAGGTGGTCAAAACACAGTCAGGGAAAAGGGGAAAGAATTCACTTCTATCGCGATCCTTCCCTTGTCCCCACATGCCACAAATCTCTGACATCAGTTCCTGTGAGCTTGGGAACAATGGCATGGAATCTGACAGAGAATAACGATGTACTGACCTTCTATTTTAAAGAAAACCTCAAATTTGAGACAGGATCAGTTATCTCTTTCAATGAGTTTAGCCATTCAGTGTAATTAATGAATCTTTATGAGTGCAGATAACTGTTGTACCTGGCAGTGGATCCTACAAGGCTGAAATTTCCATCTTTCATTTGGTGAATTTAACACAACCAAATAGAATTCAGATTGGTGTTTTATTTTTTCTCTAGCCCTTTCAATCTATTCAATGTGCAAGTGAGGAAATTAAATAAGTAATGTTAAAAAAATAACTTGTCCCTAGTAAATCCGATCTCAAAAAAAGAAACCATTGAACACACAATTCTGTGCTCTGTGGTGCCTGTGCATGCACCAGTACTACCAGTACATGGAAATAATACATTAAAATTAATACTTAGTTATAAAACCGCTTTTTCAGAGATGGTAAAGGGAAAAAAATTAAATAAAAAGCTTTGTTATTTGGAATCCCCTTTCCTCTTCTGAATCTCAGCAAAATGAAGGGGTTTAAAGTCTCCAATTTTCAGCAAATATTACTGCAACTATACTTGATTCTTAAGACTACTTAGGGGATGATACAATGTTAGAAAATTAAGCAGCAAATAAATTTTTGTAAGAAACCCACACATATGACATGCCAACCCCCATTTGACTAGTAACACTAAAGGAAAATAACTAGCAAGTATTACAATCAAATGCAAAATCATATTCTTTAACATTATTGTAAAAAGTATTTATATATATTAAAATAATAGGTATTTAAATGAATCCTAGGCATCATAAATTACTTCAGACTTACACTGAACATATTTCACATAAACCTCTGCATTCTATAACTATATGGCACTCCTAATTTTAAAAATTAAAATAAAAACATTAAGTTCATGACTGTACAGTCTTCCAAAGGACAAAAGGAACAAGACTTTGGGTGGCAGGACAGTGGCAGTATAATTGTTTTCAGGAAGGATTAACAGTCATTTGTCATAAGCTTTGTAACAGTTCTCCAAAATAACTCAGTTTAAATACTTAATCCAGAAATAATTTCTTTTCCTTAAATTAAAAAGAAAACAATTTTATTTAAAGAAAATCTACTAAATAGGCTGGCTTATGTTTGCTATACACAATAACTTATCAACATACATCCTAAATCCTGGGCCTCGGTTCTACATCCACCTCATGGTACTCACCTAAATCTGCCAAAAACATCTAAACATGTTTGAATGAGACTCTTCTCTTGGGATTATGAGTGTAACACTCTTTTGAAATCCCCATCAGCTTTAGAGGAGCTGTAAATTACAAATTCAATTATTCTTACCCTTAATTTGAAGAGTTGTTCATAATTCTCCTCAGAAGGGGAGCTATTATAATAAGGTCAATTATGAACATGAAAACAAAAATTATATTGTTTTCTAAAAAACAACACCTTTTACTTGGGGTAAATTCACAATAGAATTAATGATGAAAAATGATGGTCTAATACTTAGGGAAAAAAATATGACGAACTCAACAATTGCTGATTCAAAAATATATATTTCTAGGAGTAAAATTTAAAGTTCACTCATTCACCAGCTCACAAAGACCTTTTTTATTCTTCATTATTAAAGAGTTATATCTGTCACATTAAACATAATAAAAATTTCTAAGTACTCCAAAGATTTTTCCAGACCCAGATTTAGACACATATTGAGAATTCATTATCTTTCTGCTATTCTATTATACTCTGCTCTTCCAAAATATATGCCCAAATTCTGCTTTTTAAAAATCAAAGTAGAGGTTCTGACTTTTTATTTTCACCCACTTACTGGGTTGTGTCTATTGATGACATCTAGGTCTTAATGATTCCTATTCAGGGAGCCAAAAATACTGGGTGTGCATACAGACACAATGGGGAAGGGCCCCTTGATCAGCCAACACACAGTAAATGCTTCTTGACAGACTGAGGGGTCATACCTCTTAGGCACCAATTCACACTTCAAACCCAACAAGGTCAGTCACAAAATGTCTAAAAGTACCACCGCAGTATAAAGCTAATAGTAGATTCACAGCAACTGTGACATTTTTACTAGTATTTCTGAAGGATTCAAGTGTTCTTTTTTTAAGTCTAATCACTTGTGAAGTTTCAGGTATTTAATTTTATTTCAAGAAATTACATTCCACAAATAAGTCATGTGACAGGCTGTGTTCTACTTAAGCCAACCATTCTTAAAATATTTTGTGTACCACACTACTACCCATCTCAAATGAATATAATTATCATTAGTTACATGCATGTGTGTGACACACACTATATTTCTGCATATTTTCAAATGCCTAAAAAGTAACTATTTAAAAAATAAAATCAATTTAGATTTTTTAGTTCTCCTTTGATCTGTAAGTTGTTTAGAAATATGTCATATAACTCCCAAATATTTGGGGGTTATTGTAGGTATCATTCTGTTACTGAGTTCTAGTTTACATCGGCTTTGGTAGGGGAAGATAATTTACATTATTTAAATACCTTTATATTTACTGAGATTTATTTTATACCTCAAAGTATGGTTTATTTTAACGAACATTCCATGTGCATTTGAAAAAAAAAAACTCTAGGGACTTCTGTTCAAGATGGAGGCCTAGATAACCATGGCTTGCCTCCTCACACAACAGCAAAAATTAAAACTAGACTACAAAACAAGTATCATTTGGAATCACCAGAAAACTGAGCTGCATGGAAGTACAACAGCTAAGGATTTTAAAAAGTCACATCCACCCAGACAGATATGAGGTGCAGAGACCTGGAGACTTGGAATGGGTGTGGTCCCATACCCACGTGTGGTATATAAAAATCAAGAGGAATATCTCAGGTGCAAGAAATTCCAGCCCCACACCAGACTACCCAGCCCAGGGTTCCACTGCCAGGAAGATAAGTCCCCATAACTTCTGGATGTAAAAATCAGCGGGGGTTGGGATGGCAGAATTGCAGGATTCTCAGGAGTCTCCTCTTAAAGGATCCACCAACAGACTTAGGACATATGCAGACTTGCACCCTTTGGGCTTCAGGACTAGGGAGGCAGCTGGAAAGGTTCCAGTGGCATACAAGGAGAAACTGAAGTGTGTGGCATCAGAGTGAGCACCAGGGGACAGTCTCCTCCTAGATAAAACTCCAGAGGCTGGGAAGTGGCACTGTCTCCTTTCTAAGCCCACACACAGCTACAGAGCAACAACACCATACTGGAGACTCCATCAACTTGGTTTACAAAGGTTAGACCATCCTGGTGATTATGTAAAGCTCCACCCCATCTAATATACTGGTGCACTTTTCAACAATAGGCCATATCACTAAGACAGGAAGTCAAAGCAGTACTGAATACATAGAAACAAACACAGGGAAGCTGCCAAATTGAGGAGGCAAAGAAATATGGCCCAAATGAAAGAACAGAACAAAACTCCAGAAAAAGAACTAAATGAAATGGAAATAGCCAACCTATCAATTCAAAACACTGGTGGATCAGGAGTTCAGAGAACTCACTGAATACAGAAAAAAAAAAGGAGAAATGAAGGTTATACTAAGTGAAATAAAGAAAACTTTACAGCGAACCAACAGTACAGTAGATGAAGTTGAGAATCGGATCAATGATTTGGAATATAAGGAAGTAAAACACAACCAATGAGAAAAGCAAGAAGAAAAAAGAATCCAAAAACACAAGGATAGGCTAAGGAGCCTCTGGGACTACTTCAAACACACCAGCATTCAAATAGGGTGCCAGAAGGAGAAGAGAAAGAGCAAGAAATTGGATACTTATTTGAAAAAAATAATGAAAGAAAACATCCCTAATCTGGTGAAGGAAATAGACAAGTCTGGACAGAGAAGCACAGGAGGGAGATTAGGGGAAGCACAGAGAATCCCAAACAAGATGGACCCAGAGAAGACTACACCAAGATACTACATAATTAAAATACCAAAGGTTAAAGATAAAGAATCTTAAAGGCAGCAAGAGAAAAGCAGAGTGTTACCTACAAAGAAATTCCCATAAATCTAATAGCTGGTTTCTCAAAAGAAACTTTGCAGACAAGAAGGGACTGGCAAGAAGTACTCAAAGTGATAAAAAGCAAGGACCTACAAACTAGATTACTCTATCCAGCAAAGCTAGCATTTAGAATTGAAGGGCAGATAAAGTGCTTCCCAGATAAGGTAAAGCTAAAGGAGTTCATCATCACCAAGCAATTATTAGATGAAATGTTCAAGGGACTTCTTTCAGAAAAAGAAGATCAAAACTACAAACATTAAAGTGGTAACAAATTCACAACTATCAGCAATTAAATCTAAAAACCAAACTAAACAAACAGAACAGAAACATAATCATAGATATGGAGATCATTTTGGAGGGTTATTTGGGGATCATTATGGAGCTCATTATGGAGATCACTTGGTTGTTAGGGGAAGGGAGAGATTCGGGAAAAAGGTACAGGGATTAAGAAGTACAAATTGGTAGACACAGAATAAAATAGACAGGGTGATGTTAAGAACAGTATAGGAAATGGAGTAGCCAAAAAGAACTTATATGCATGATCCATGGATATGAACTAAGTGGGGGTGAGGGGAGTACTGGGGGTATTACTGAACGGAATGGGTGGTTTTGGGTGGTGGGGGGCAAAGGGGAAAATTGGGACAGCCGTAATAGCATAAGAAAAATATTACAAAAAAACAAAAATGTATTCTTTTCTGAGTGGAGAATACTATAAATGTCAATCAAGTCAATGCTGTTGAAAGTATTATTTAAGTTATCTATGTCTTTCCTAAATTATGTTTACCAGCACTACCAATTACTGAGAAAGAAATATTGAAATCTCCAACTAATTGGTGGATTTGTCTAATTCTCCTCGCAGTTAACTTAGTTTTTCCTTTAGGTATTCTTAGGCAGTGTTACTAAGTGCATGTGCCTTTAGCTTTGTTGCTGAATTCTGCATTTCTTTATCATTATATAGTTCTGGTGACACTGCTTGTTCTGAAGTATATTTTCTCTGATATTAAATATAACCATCTTTCTTTCATTGGGGCTTTGAATGATATATTGTGTTCCATCCATTAAGTTTTAAAATAGCTATGTCTTTATAATTAAAATGATTTTCTTGTAGACAAAACATAGTTGGGTTTTGCTTTCTATACAATTTTATAAACTATTTTAAATGGACTATTTATATTTAATGTAATTTTTGCTAAGGAAGGGTATATATCTATTGTTACATTTTAAAAAATGTGTTTGGCTTTTTTTCTTGTTCTTTACTTTTGGCTTCTTTAGTTTTAGCTGAGTATGTTTTATGATTCCATTTTGTTGTTCTACTTTTTTTGCTTCATTTTCTCCCCAGTAGCTACTCTACAGTTCATAATATACATCTTTAAAGTATCACAGCCTATTCAAAAATTTTTACTACCTTACTTCAAATATAGTGAAGGAAACTTGTAACAGTATATTGCCATTTCTTCCCTCCTGTCTTTTGTGCTATTATTAAAGTTATGCTTAGAGTTCTTAAAAACTCCACAATGCAGTCATTATTTTTGTTTTAGACCAAATCAGACAATAAATAATTTAGTCTTTGAAAGCCATATAGAGTCTCAGATTCATACCACCATTGTTTAATTTTTTACAACCCTTTAAAAATAAACATTCTTAGCTGTTAGACTGCACACACACAAAAATCAGAGGTAGCATTTAGCTCATGGGCTGTTTTTTGTGAACCCCTGATCTAATTTCTCTTCAAAGCACTAAAAGAAGAAAATGTCTCCTATATTTATCTACACTTACATTTCCAGTGCTCTTCACTGTGTTGTGTAATACCAAATATTCCATCCAGCATAATATGCCTACCTTCAGAGTTTCCTATATATTTTTTTGTAGTGTGGGTCTGCTAGCAAAGAATTTTCTGGACATCTGTTCATTGACAAAATCTTAATTTTGCCTTGCTTTTTGAAAGATATTTTTCCTGGATATAAAGTTATAGATTGAAGGTTATTTATTATTTCAGTTCTTAAAAGATACCACTCAATTGTCTTCTGGCTTTCATAATTTCTGACTAAAAGTCTGCCATACTTTTATCTATCTACATTATGTAATATTTCTTTTTCTCTAATTTCAGAATTTTATTTGTATTTTTTTATTTCCTTGCTTTTTAGTAGTTTGACTATAATGTATGTAGGTTTGTTTTTACTCATATTTATTCTGACAGGATCTGTGGTTTATTTTCTGTCATTTTGGAAAATTCTTAGCCATATTATGTCCTCAAATATTTCTTCTGCCTTATTTTCTTTCTCTTCAGATGTTAGACTATTTGATATGTTCCACAGTAACATATTTTGGTTTTGGATGCTCTGTTTTTTATTTCCAATTTTTATGCTCTGTTTCAGTATAGAAGACTTCTCCTAGCTTACCCTCAAGTTCACTGATTATGTTTCTACTGTGTCTAGTTTGTTAATATATCCACAAAAATTCATATATGAGAAAATTTCTTATTTCAGTCATTTCCATTTGACTCTTATGTGTAAATTCTGTCTACTGATATTCCTCATAATGTATGTATATCGTCCACCTTATCCATTAGAACTTTTAATATAATAATCATTGTTATTTCAAATTATCTGTTTAAAGTTTGAATATCGAAACCATCTCTTAGTTTGGTCCTGTTGACTGTTAAACCTCTTGACAATGGGTGTGGTTATATTTTTCTTTCTATGTCTCATAATTTTTTAATTTAATTCCAAACTTTGTGTGGGGAAAAAACTAAATTAAATAATATTTTCTGAGAAATTGGTAAATTCTTTCATACTTTCAGTATGGGGATGAGAAAATCTAATAAGTAGTTAAACTGGGTTTGTGTTTGTTAATATAATTACTTTCAGTGCAACACAGAATAAAAATTCCTCCCTTCATAGACTGCTATGACTTATTTCTTTCTAAGAGTCTAAAAGTTCCAAAGTTGAAGACAACTGAGACTATGTTCATGAGAAAAATAAGAAAAACAGTTTCAGAAAGCCAGCAATTAAGGAACATTCTACAAAACACCTGACCAGAACTCCCCAAACCTTTCAAAGTCATTAACAAGAAAAGAAAACTCTAAGAAATTGTCTCAGTCTAGAGGAATCTAAGAAAACATATGTCTAAACATATAAATATTATATCCTGGAAGAAATTCTAGAGGAGAGAAAAAGAGCATGAGGTAAAAAGTAAGAAAAGCTGAATTTAATTTGAACTTCAATTAATAAAAATATAGTAATATTGGTTACTTGGTTGTAAAAATGTATCATACTAATGTATGATGCTACAATAGGAACATTAGGTAGTTTGTATGTGGGAAATCTTTGTACTACTACACATTTTTTAAGTATAAAACTATTCCAAAAATGTTTATTTTAATAGAAGTATTAAACTTCTATTTAGAGTTTTCCTCAGTGTTTGTGGTCTACTCTATACTTACCTTAGTCCTTGCATATAAGTATTATGGGGTTTGTGTATCAGCGAGTGGAGAAAAATCTCTCTCCATGCCCTTGCTGTTTCCCCAGCACTAGACTACTACTGTGTATTTCTTGGTACAAGACCTGTGGTTGGGGAGGGAAGTTTCTCAGCATTCATGGTCCAGCCTCAGTTTTAACCTGACCTTGTACAACTGAAGTTCAGGAGTGGGGCTTTCTCAGCATTTCTGCCTGTCCTCCAATGGCAGGAAACCAGTGCTTCCTACTCAGTCCAGAGTAGAGAATGCAGTCAGGTTCCCTGCTTTTCCCCACAACCCTCCCATAGAGAAGTTCTTGTGCTGGTGGATTATGTCAGGCATGAAGAAGTTTCTTGCACCTCTTCCTGGGTAGCCGACTACCGTTTTGTATTACTGAAGAATCCTGGGCATCCTGATCTCTTCCAGTAGCAGATAGCTTTAGCCTAGTGTCATTCAAGGTGAGCAAGAAACATGTATGCAGAGCAATCCTCCTCTCTCAGTAACTGATCTTTGTGTGGGACTAGAAGGGCATATGGATTTGTTGCCCCCCCAAAGGTATATGGCTTTTCCTTAGTATAGAGTGGGCATGACAGAATAAAAATCTAAGTATCAAATTTCTGCTTTATTATCAATGGAAAGATGTAATGATTTCTCTCTTTGAATCTAGCATTCATTTTTGATATCAATGTACCTAGCACCAGTTTAGAACATAATACTTGCTTAGTTTCTACATGCTAGATTAAATTATATCAACTCTCAGAGCTCTGGAAAAATGTCACCCTGGTGTTTAAACACATACACTATGCTGACCCATTCTAGTCTCAGTTAACTTATTTAGACCAAGGCGTAGGTGGCTGTGGATAACTCCTCTGTATAAATCCTCTCCCTAACCTCATTTATCTTCACTAGCCAGTTCTGTCTGACCATCACACCAAAGGCAGAGTCACTTCTAAAAACCACAAGCTTGTACACTAGTCCCCGCTCTACAAAGTGAAACACTGTGGTAATAAGAAACCAAGTAAACTCAGGGGCTGTATATGAGACCGAAAAATGTAAATATAAATACTGCAAGTTCCTGCAGAAAAAGTAAGATTTAGGCTGACAAGTTACATATTTTTTGTGCCTTTTTCTACCATGTAAATTATTTATGATAATGCTGTATTATTTTTATAAAAATATTTTCTTTAATAATACAATTCAAGAACAGTATTCAGGTTGCCAGTCACATGCCACTGTTTACAGCAGCAATTATAGAAAGTTTGAGAAAATCCAAGACAACATAGTGAAAGACTCAAAAAAAAAAAAAAAAAACCTGACAGCACAAGAACCAAATAGCACCAACAACACAGAACTTTTAACTTTAGACTCAGAGGAAAACTAATGGTTCTCTTTTAGTTCTTAAACCTTTTCTAAGAGATATACAGGATATGAAATGACACTGCAGATTTCTTTTTAATAAAACAATCCCCTTAAAAGTTGTCTTCGATGGTATATTTTTCTCAAATTTGAAATACTTGGAGTTGACATAATTGTTGACAGAAGAAGGTCCTTCCTTCTTCCATTCAAAAGCCAAGAAAGGAGTACCTATTCTTCTGGTAATCCTATGACAGGGTATGTCAGTAATTGTTTGGAAGGTAATATAGTTATGGAACCCCCTTCAATAACTCCAGCTATTTTTTATTTTCTCTTTGACAGGCAATATTGCCCCTGTAATCCCGTTTGGAAGATTTTGTAAAAAATTACACCACAGAGCCACTGGATGTCACTGCAGGTTTATGGAGTGTTATCCACTAGGGTTTAAACTGGGCTATAAGTAAATGAACTCTTAAAGCACTCTAAAGGGGTGGGGAAGTAAGTTGCCAGACTCTGAGATTTACAGGTTTAACACTAATGCACAGGTGATACATAATTTGCCAATGTAACACCTTGTACCTGCAAATTCTTGAACTAGAAGCTTGAAGAAAAGGTGAGAAACAAGTAACAAATAATGAAATGGGTTGAAAAGTAGAGGAACCCCAATACAGAGCATGTTCCCCCACAGCCCATGGTTGGGGGAGGGGGAGAAGTGGATGATTTGGCTTATGATAACTTTCATAACAATGGTGATAGTCATGTCTTCTCCTGAAGGGAAGCTGCGTTGCCATCTGGGTAAGAGGTCTACATGACTTTCAGAACAGATAGTGCCTAGTAAGAGGTCATGTAGGATGCTCTGGGTCAGCATTTAAGAATTAGAGCGGCCAGCCATGAAGGAGGGTGCCATGAAGGAGAAAGACATGTGGTTTGAAAGGATGTAGAAGGCCCCCCACTTTCCCATTGTCCGTCATGAGGTCTGGTGTGAAAGGAGGTGTCACATGGTTTTGGATTAAGAGCTAGAGTAAGAAAGAGGGGACCTGCTGGAAAATCTGCCTGGAGAACACGGCAGCAGAGCTGATAGAGCCTGGAACTGTGGAGACACCCCTAACCAAGCACAGGATAGTGGAATATGCCTGGAATGCTGAACTGTGACTGGGAATGCTAAGCCACGAACTTTTGCTTTTCTGAAAGACAGTACTCCTGACTGGAATATTCTGAAACTGGCCAAGGTTGGCAAAGGAGAGCAGGATTATGTGTTTTGGGGTGCTTTAAAGTGGAGTAGAACTTAATGTAAGGAATCTTCCATTATTCTGAATCTGTATAACATTTAAATAACCCCCTTTCCTTTTTCACCAAACTTTTGCAGTGGGAGTCAAGCTTCTTGGTGGCAGGCACCTGGACCCTACAGCTGTTGTAGAAAAGCATTGGCTGGGGTTCTGTAACTAACTATAAGGCTAATAAATCTAGTGGCCAAGTATAGGAATACAAGGCAAAAAGTCTAATCCTAATAATCAAAGCAAATGAGAAATATTGTGAGTGCAAGCTGACATTAAAAAGTCAAAGAGGGCCCTGGCTGGTGTAGATCAGTGGATTGAGTGCAGGCCTGTGAAATAAAGGATCTCAGTTTAATTCCCAGTCAGGGCACATGCCTGGGTTGCAGACCAGTTCCCGGCAGGGGACACACAAGAGACAACTATACATTGATATTTCTCTCCCTCTCTCCTTCCCTTTCCCTCTAAAGATAAATAAATAAAATCTTTTAAAAAGTCAAAGAGGGTGATCTGTTCTCCATAAAGTGAGATTTTATAGCAATGATAAAAAATAAACCTTGAAAAAAATCCAAGCACATACACAAAAGATGAACACACACACATACACACACACACACACACACACACACACACACACACACACACACCATTAATCAAAAAAAAGTAAGGATCCCCTTAGAAAATTAATATAAATGAGAGAACATGCCATTTGGACCATCTGCGCACCTAACATAAAATAAAGACTGTATCACCTGCTATATCAGAAGCCTTGGAATTTTCTTGGGAAAAAATGAACAAGAAGAACTGGGGAAATGATTAATTAAATAGGTATAGTACATTAAATAGGAAATGCCAGATGTCCTCACAGGAGAAGTCAGATGCTTAGTTTTCCTCCTGTTTTCTTTATAGCATCTTTCTATCTCCCCCCGCCCCCAAGGTTATTAAAACACTCAAAAACAGGACTTTGTTCTCAAGGGAAGAAAAGATTTAAATAAAAATAAATGCCTAATTCCCATGGAAATAGAGCTTCATGGCATTAGTTTCATCATCTTTATATCTGAAATATACAAGTTCTGTTTGTACTGATTAATTTCCAGCAGAGTTGAAATTTACATGCTATTTACAATCATTTCCATCCACGAATGTCTTCATTTTGTCCTACTGAGCTTAGAATGATAAGATTACTTCAAATCATCTCTTCACCAAAGAAGAATCTGCTAAAAAAATCACAATTTCATCAGAAATACCGCAAAAAACAGTGATTTGTTTGGAAGGAACAGTTTTACATAGCTAGTACATTATTCTTCAATTCACCAGTGCCAGACATCAATGAAGGGCCTCTCCCAAAATGTCTTCATGCTGATATACAAAGCACACTGCCCGACACTGACAGCCATGCATACAAAAGTCAACTATAATGTGATGCATTTGGGTGATAAAATGTTGTTAGAAAGTTTACAACTGTGTGAAGAGAAAAAGTTGTTTCTAAAGCCATCTTTTCTGAGTGTCAAATTTAATCACCTATGCCAGCAAACAAGTTTGCTGATCAAAGATGATCTATGAGGCAAATTATGATTAATTTGGAAATTGTTTAATGAATTAGTATTTATTCTTCTCGTTAGCTAGGACAAGGGTCTCAAGGTCTGAGTAGCTCTTACCAACTGCTATTCTTCCTAAATGTTAAAATGTGGCATAGTATTTTGCAGATGTAGCTGTGAACAAGAGAACTTGACAAAACCCAACTAGGTAAGGGTTGCCAACTGCAAAGAAGAAATCAATGTGTAATTAAACAAATAGTGTATATAACCACTGGCTAAACCTTCCTTTTGGAAGACAGAGCTTTGGATAGCACTCCATCTCTTTTACTTGCTGCAAGTAAACAAAATTACCTAACCACATACACATCTCATTCTTGAAAGAAACACCCCAAATAGGAACTCCTTGAGTTTGGTAACACAATAAACCTTGAAGAAAGTAATCTCTGACACAAAGTCCTCAAGTCAAGAGTTTATACACATATAGTTAAGGTGGCCAAAGAGGATTTTGTAGGAGGAAAATCTGACATCACTGGGGAAAGAGGAGGGTCATCAGAATCCAGGCCAAGTTTCTTCATATGAAAAAGGTGGGCTACCTTTCTCAGGCATTTCAGCAGTAACCTCATATTACCTAAAAAACAAACCTAAATATATTTGGCCACCAAACATTTCACTAATATGACATATCCCATTAAATTAATAAATCCTCTTCTATAAAGGCAAGAGTATAAACAGTATTAGGCAAGATCACTTAAATTATGGGTGTTGTTAAAAAGTCACACAAAAATGAATTTGGGGGAGTTACTATTGGGTTGGCCAAAAATTTCATTTTTTTTTTCTGTAAGATGGCTCTTGTAGTGCTTAGCTGTCTATAACCTCATTCGAAACACTTTTGTTAGAGTGTATTGTGACAGCTGTCATATTAGCATGCATTTAAAAAAAGACCTATCAAAACTGGTGAATTTTTGTACAGCCATCTTAATACTGAAGATGGGAGAAAATAAGGAACATTTTTGGTGGATTATGCTTTATTTTTTTCAAGAAAGGTACAAATGCAACTGAAACACAAGTAAACATTTGTACAGTGTATGGAGAAGGTGCTATGACTGACTGGACATGTCAAAACTGTTTTGTCAAGTTTTATGCTGGAGATTTCTCTTGTACTAATGCTCCATGGTCAGGTAGAACAGTTGAAGTTGATAGTGATCAAATCAAGACAACTGAGAACAATCAACATTATACCATTCAGGAGACAGCTGACATACTCAAAATATCCAAATCAATCAACTTATTGGTCAAAATGAGAAATGTGTTTTTCATTTAATGGAAAATCTAAACAGACTTTTTGGCCTACCCAATAAATATAGAAAAGACTAAAGTAATGAACCTTTGATTAAACTGAAGTTCTAAGGGTAATGGGTAAGCCACAAGAAATGTAGTATAGACACCCATTCAAGACTGCAAAATAGCAGTGGATTTAACATTAAAACTAAAAGGAGATAAGGAACCATGCTTACATTATTATATATCCCTCTTCCCAGTGAACAAAATAAACAAAAGAAATTTTATTTCTGAGATATAATAATAAATTCTATGCCCTTCATTTGTTGGGCATCCATAGTAGGAATTAGTAAAGCTGCCTCAGACCACTGTAGCTCAGTTGGTAGGGCACTATCCAGCAAAGTGAAGGGTCGACAGTTTGATTCCTAGTCAGGGCACATGCTTGAGTGGTGCCCCACTCCCAATCAGGGCTTGTGTGAGAGCCAACTGTTCAAAGTTTCTCTCACACATCTATGTTTCTCTCCCTCTTTTTCTCCCTCCCTTCCCCTGTCTTTAAGAATGAGTAAAAATCTGCAAAAAAAAAAAAAAAAAGGAATTCATAAAGCAAAAATTTTTAAATGATACAGATTAAAATATTCATTGATTAGCATTTCATAAAATATTTTTCAATGAATAACATAGTTTTTATATATTTTGAGTTATTTGGTTTCTCCCTGAAATTCTGCACAAATTTAGTATTCAAACATGCCCTGTAGTCCGTGGCATTGTGTTTTGGAGACATATATAATAAAAATTATTATCCATTTGTAATATTATCAAATATAACCCTAACTAATCAAAACTTTACTGTGCTACACATTCTCCCACATACTAGTTCCATGACATATAAACAAACTCAATGTAAAAATTGATCTAAAAAGTTCTGTACTACAATAAAGTTTCTTTTGAAATTTATATACTCTTTTTGTTTTGTTTGACACACAAATTCTGAGACATTTAACCACATGAATTCCTCGCTGTGTTTCACACTGGGATCCTGCCAGCATTTTGTGACACCCACATACAATGATCTAACAAGTTGCATGTGCTAGCAGAGAGGATAATAACTGCTTCAAACATGTGTGCCGAATAGAAATTATGGTTTCCTCCAAAGATGCCCTATCATTATCTGATGCCAGATGTCCTCGAAACAGCCTTAAAGAAATGGAATCTCCCAAGATGTGTTCTAACAGGGCTGTGGAATCATCAGTGTTTTGAGAAGAGATGCTTAAAATATGATGCAGGTTGACACTACAGCGAAAGCAAACAAAGGAGAGCAGGGCAATAAATAAGAAAGAGTGCTATTTATCCCGAGTTTTCTAAAATTATCTCTGGTCCATATAAATATGCAATAATCTCTAATAATAATAAGGGCAATGTATCACTGGACAGATCATTATTTATATATTTACTGCATTGGATCCAGTGAGCTCTGCAGTCCCTTAGGTAAATCACACAGAAACAAGAATCTCTCAAGTTCAACACACAAATCAGCACAGTTTATCACTTTTTTCCCTGAAAGGGTAACTCCACTCATGGACTTGTATGGAACACCAAACCACAGGTACAGTGCAGGCTGCTTCCCTAAGCTTAAACTCAAACTCCCATGGTGTATCTTTCCTTTGATAGCCCATAAGCCTCTCAAATCAACACATCTAATATTTAACCCAGTAAACAAATGGACACAAGCACATGCTTTTTAACCATTGCTTTATACTGCCCTTCTTGTGAATCACACCAGCAATCACCTGGGTGAAGAAAGCAGATAGTCTGCAGTCATCATGAAGGCTCCTTTAAGCTCACAGACACATTTACTCAGTTACAAAGTCTTATTGTTTTTTCCTATTTTTTGGTTTAATCTTTGTTATATTTTTTTCTATTACCATTTAGTCCCCTTTCACTATCCTCCCTCAGCAATCACCACACTGTTGTCCATGTAGATGAGTCCTTTTTTATTTTTGCTCAATCCCTCCATTTCCTAACCTCCCCCACCAGATGTCAATCCACTCTCCATCTCTGAGTCTCTGTTTTCCTTGTTAGTTCAGTTTGTTCATAGATTCCACATATGAGTGAAATCATATTTATCTTTCTTTGATTGGCTTATTTCACTTAGCATAATGTTCTACAGACCCATCCATACTGTCCCAATAAGTAAAATTTTCTTCTTTTTTTTCCTGCCAAGTATTATTTAATTGTGTAAATATTGTATAGTTGTTTTAACCACCCAAATACTGATGGACAGTTGGGCTGCTTCCATATCTGGGCAATTGTAAATAATCTGCAATGAACATATGGGTGCTTATGTTCTTTCAAATTAGTGTTTTGGGTTCCTTCAGATATATTCCAGAAGTGGGATCACTGGGTCAAAAATCAGATGCATTTTTAATTTTTGAGTTATCTTCATACTGCTTTCCACAGTGGCCACACCAGTCTGCATTCCCACCAACAGTGCAAAGGGTTCCCCTTTCTCCACATCCTCACTACCACTTGTTGTTTGTTGATTTATTGATGATAGCCATCTCACAGGTGTGAGATGATATTTAATTTGTATTTCTCTGATGATTAGTGATGCTGAGCACAACAGACATCTTTTTGTATGTCTATGGGCCCTTCGTATGTCCTCTTTGGTGAAGTGTCTATTCAGGTCCTTTGCCCATTTTTTAATTGGGTTGTTTAGATTTTTGGGGTATGGAGTTTAAGTTCTTTACAAACTTTGGATATTAACCCCTTAACAGATGTATCAGCAAACATGTCCTCCCATTCTGTGGTTTTTAAAAAAACTTGTCAATGATTTCCTTTACTGTGCAAAATGTTTTAGTTTGATGCAGTCCCATTTATTTATTTTTTTCTCTTGCTTCCCTTGCCTGGGAGATATATCCAATAAAATATTGCATGAGCAATGTCCTAGATTTTGCTGCCTATGCTTTGTTCCAGGATTGTTTATGGTTTCAGGTCTGACATTTAAGTCTTTAATCCATTTTGAATTTATTCTTCTGTGTGATGTAAGATGGTGTATTTTAATTTTTCTGTATGTTATCTGTCCAATTTTCCCAACACCATTTACTGCATAAATTTATCTTTAGCCCAATGTATGTGCTTGCTTACTCTATTGAATATTATTTGGCTATAACTGTGTGGGTTTATTTCAGGGCTATTATGTTCCATTGATCTATATGTCTGTTTTTATGCCAGTACTGTGCTGTTTTGATTACCATGACCTTATACTATAGTTTGCTATTAGATAGTGTGATTCCTCCAACTTTATTCTTCATTCGCAGGACCACTGTTGCTATGCAGTGCCTTCTGTGGTTTGATACAAATTTTTGAAACATTTGTTCTAGCTCTGTGGAATACATCACTGGACTTTTGATAGGAACTGGGAGGTGTGGACATTTCAGTGATGTTAATTCTTCCCATTCATGAACACAGTATGTGCTTCCACTTATTTGTATCTTCTTCAGCGTCTTATAATTTTCCAAGTAGAGGCCTTTTACATCCTTATTTAGGTTTACTCCTAGGTATTTTATACTTTTTATAGCAATTGTGAATGAGACTGTTTTCTTAATTTCCCTCTCAGTTTGTTATTGGCATATATCCTAAATATCTCTAAAATGTTCTCCTTTTCTCCCAGTAGCAATACCATAAAATTATTTTTCCTTTAATCTTTTTTGGCTCCAACTCACTCAAGCTTTCTCCTACAATAATGAGTATTCTTTGTCTCACACATAATTTAATTAATTCCCTCTGCTATTTAAAAATCTTTTAGTGGTTCCATGTGACCTTCATTATGAGAAGCAAACTCTTTAATGGGACTAGCCAAGATGATGTGTGAACTAACATCTTCCTAATGTTATTTTTTTCAGTTTCCATTCATTTCAGAAACCCTGTATGTCCTTGAAGGAATCATTCCCTGCAGCTTTTGTGTTTTTACACATGATGTTCCATGGAATGCAACCTCTCCCCCACTCTTTCATCACCTGGCTAAGTCCCACTACCATTCCAAGCACCAGTTCAGGCATCACACAAGAAATCACCTCATTTGTGCAGCTGTATTTCTGAGAGGGGTATCACACTCATAATTGCTTGCTTCAGTATCCTCCCTCACCATACACTCATGACAAGGTCATGGACTCATTTAGGGAAGCTATTCTTAAATTAGATGGGTTCCACCACCCATAATTTTCAAAGTCCCAATAAGCATTCCAGTATAAGAATCTAGTCCTTTAAGAGCAGGGACTGTATCTTTCATCCCTCTACACCCAATGCCCAACCTTTTGGCATCTCTGGGACACACTGGAAGAAGGAAAGTTGCCTTGGGCCACACGTTAAATACTTTGTGACACAAATCATGAAAATATCTCATAATGCTTTAAGTAAATTTACAATTTTGTGTTGGGCCACATTCATAGAGATCTTGAGCCACAGGTGGCCCACAGGCCACAGGTTGGACACTCCTGTAATCTTTCCAAGGGCTTGAATTGTTACAGTCTCTAAAGGAGGGTGAAGTGAATCAACTAGCAAAGCATACAAAGAAAAATACCAGAGGAGGAGCACAGTAAAAGTGATGAATGCTGATTAAAAGTAAGGAATGATTTAGTAGAAAATATTAAGAAATGGCAAGTACTTAGAAAACTGTAGAATAAAGCAGTGGGATTAAATAGAATATTAATTTACCATAATCATTTTTCCCAAAATTATATGCAGTACCTTTTATGAAGCAGGAGTACAAAACTGAGAAATTGTTCTTCAAGAATACAAACAATAAAACAAAGCAAAACAGATATAAATAGAAGCAGAGACATTGTAGAGTTATAAGAAATCCTAAGAGTCCTCAACTATACAACCACAACACCGTATGGACCTCCATAAGAGGTCTGCTTATAAAAGATCATTTCATCTTAGCCTACCTAAAGGCCAAAGAATTAACTCATAAACCTCTTCACTGTCTCTGAGCCCAATGATTCCTTGGAGAGGCAAAAAGAGGGAACTTAACCATCTGAAACCCTACTTCACAGTTCTGCCCTCACTGGAAGAGCCAAGTGAAAAGCTCTCTCTTCTATCCAGCCCACAGCTGCCCCAACTGTGATTCACTTTCCAATTCCCCATAGCAGGGCACTCTGGGAAAGCAACTGCTTTGGCTGCAATTTGATAAGCACAGGTGGCACCACCAGCTGAAAGTAATTCAGCTCTGACTGGCATTCCTCTATTTCTTGGACTTTATACACTGTGTCAACAGAGAGGAGTATGAGTGAACAAGAGCCAAAAGGGAAGGCAGCACGAAAGGGTCAAAGGTGATGTGTGAGGGAGAGAATGGCATCCTCAAAGAACAGGTTCACTGAGGTTTTCACTTGTGTTCATTCTTCTGCAAAAATGGCTAGATGAAATTGTAAATAGAGACAATCAGGTCAGACATTATTAACACAGCATTATCAACATGTCAGCAGGCAAAATCAGCAGGATGCTTCAGATGTTAGGGGAGAAACTGGTATCACTCCCTGCCCGACACACAGCAATATTCTGGGTTGATGTTTTATTCCAGGTGCAAATGATACTTATACAAATGAACCCACACTTACTTCTCTCTTTCCTCTAAACAGGTGTGGTGTCCAGACACTAACTTTCTGAGCTCCTGAATACTACATCACCCTAGTAAAGTGTAATCCCAGGCTTCGCTTTGGAGAAGTCAAGCTCAAGAGAAAATACAGGAGTTAAGTATTTGGCAAGTTATGAATTTATTATTTAATTTCCTGGATGTCCCCTTCCAACGTTCTGATTCCTAATGAATATGGGGACAGCCAAGGATGTCTACCAAGTCAGGAAAACAGGGCAAGCAGCCACCAATTAATGCTTCAGTATGAGTGGAGGCGGAGGTAGATACACTTTGATTCTTTACACAACAAAAAGGACAACAACCAATTTTAAAAACCACCAGAACTGCCAGAAAAATCAAACTGTATAAAATTCTGACAACCAAGGAATTAAAGAAGAAACATTCATCTAAACTGGTAGGAGGGGCTGAGAAGGGAAGTTGGGTCAGAGAGGATGTGCAGCAGGGGAGCAGCTGGTGAACTGGGCAGTTCCTTGTTCAAATGTGGATTAAAAGGGAGGAACAGCTGGGAAGCAAGACCGACTTTGCAACCCAGGGTTCCAGTGCAGGGAAATAAAGTCTCAAAACCTCTGGCTATAAAATTCCATGGGAGTTGCAGTGGCAGGACAAACTCTCACTTTCACAGGAGAGTTGGTTGGAGGCACCCACCGGGTCCTAGGATATACACAAAACTCCCACCCTAGAATCAGCACCAGAAGAGCCCAATTCACTTATGGGTAGTTGGGGAAGTAACAGAAATAGAGGCCCAGCAAGGGGCACTGTTTCCTCTCTGACCCCTCCTCCATGTACATTGTCACAGTGCAGCAAAGTGGGTAGCCCTGCCCTGGCAATACCTAAGCCTCTGCCACCCACAATGTAATAGGTACACTGGGAGAAAGAAATATGGCCCAAATGAACAAATAGATCAAAATTCTAGAAACAGAACTAAGACACAAGGAGATAGTCAACCTATCAGATACAGAGTTCAAAAAATTGGTAATTAGGATGCTCACAGAAATTACTCAGTACAGATACAAAACAAACAGAAGTGAAGGCTATATATATAAAGTGAAATAAAGGAAAATATACAAGGAACAAACAGTGAAGAGAAGGGAACCAAAACTCAACCATTTGGAATACAAGGAATAAACATTCAACCAGAACAGAATGAAGAAACAAGAATTAAAAAAAAATGAGCAGAGACTGAGGTACCTCTGGGATGATTTTAAATGTTCCAACATCCAAATCACAGGGCTGCCAGAAGAAGAGGAAGAGCAACACAGTAAAACTTATTTGAAAAAAATGATGAGGGAAAACTTCCCCAAGCTGGTGAAGGAAATAGACATGCAAGTCCAGGATGCTCAGAGAGTCCCAAAGAAGTTGGACTCAAGGAGAACTACACCAAGGCATATCATAATTACATTACTCAAGGTTAAAGATAAAAAGAGAATCTTAAAAGCAGCAAGAGAAAAGGAGACAGTTATGTACAAAGGAGTTCCCATTAGACTATCAGCTGATTTCTCAAAAGAAACCTTGCAGGTAAGAAGAGGCTGGAAAGAAGTATTCAAAGTCAGGAAAGGCAAGGAGCTACATCCAAGTTTGCTCTATTCAGCAAAGCTTTCATTTACAACGGAAGGGCAGACAAAGTGCTTCCCAGATAAGGTCAAGTTAAAGGAGTTCATCATCACCAAGCTCTTATTACATGAAATGTTAAAGGAACTTATCTAAGAAAAAGATGATCAAAACTATGAACAATAAAATGACAACAAAGACACAACTATCAACAACTAAGCCCAGAATATAAAAACAACAACAAACTAAGCAAACAACTAGGACAGGAACAGAATCACAGAAATGGAGATCACCTGGAGGGTTATCAGAGAGGCAAGGGGAAAATGGGAGAAAAGGTACAGGGAATAAGAATCATAATTGGTATGTACAAATTAGACAGGTGGAGGCTAATAATAGTATAGAAAATGGAGAAGCCAAAAAACTTACGTATACGACCCACAGACATGAACTAAGGGGTGGGGGATACTGGTAGGAGTGGGGCTGTAGGACCAAGGGGGAGAAAGGGGAGAAAAAAATTGGACAACTGGAGCAGCACAATCAATAAAATGTACTTAAAAATTAAAAAAAAGGAAAGCAACAGTTGCTCAAATTAACTGCTCCTAAATGTATGAGACAAGCTGGATTCAAGGCCCCATGCAGATTTTCTCTTTACACCTCTCTTCTTACTACCTCCTTGTCCCACCTCTCAGGAGCCTTTCACTGTTTCTTAAAAGTAGTAATCTGACTTTGAGATTCTAAGACATGCTTTATTCCCCAAATCAAATTCTCCTGTGTTCAATCCATGGTTTTGCTTACTTTTCTCCCCAAAACTGAACAGGCAGCCTTGCTACATGAGTGACATTCCATCACACCAAGGCCACTATCAAGAAATATTCTTAGGCAAACATGATCCCAAGGATCATTTCTGTAATGAGACTTCCATTTAAGAAGAGGAAAAAAAGCTCGGCAGCAGGGAGTGTGCTTGTGCTATCAGGTGCTGTCTCACCAAACCTGGAAATCAGGTCCCTGAAGGGGCTCCCATGGTTCATAAAGCGAACCCATCCATCAAACCTAGGGTTCTACAATTTGATCCAAGGAAGTAATATCAAATGTACCCTTCCAATGCTGTAAGGAAAAACGAAGTGCAAGTCTACCACAACCAGAAATACAAACAGCGAGTTTCACTCTAAGGCCAGTCCAATGAATCTCATGCCATGTTTGCCCTCCTTTCTGTTACCATATTCTACATGTCAGCCACCATGCTATCATCAACCAAAGTTGACCTCACTGAAGTGACAGCGTTTTTTTAGAACCTTTATAGAGCAAGATGTAGTCTGCTCAGTTCAGGACAGGAGGTACACCAGATAAGAAGATGAGGCACTGAGAAAAAATGCTAATATGTTTTATACTCAAGTAACCTAACAGATAAAAAATAAAAATAAATGAATCTTGTATCACTGTCTTTAATATTTTAACATTAATAGCTTTTAGAAATTGTTTTACTTACTGTCTTGAAAATAACAAACATCAAAACAAGTTTTTGCTTCATAAAATGTATCCTCAAAATACACAGATCTGCGTATTAGATCAGGTCAACTGCTCACTGAATTCCTCCCACTCAAGTCCAAGGAAGACTTTTTTTTCCTTTTTCCTCGTCCATTTTGCTGGCATACCAACATTTTAGTCACCAAAGCCTATAGAAATGTTCGTCTGACGGACACATTTTCTCCAGGAAATGACATAGTGACATAGGTAAAAGGTGATTTGGATAGACTGCTGTGTCACAAATTGTCAGGATCTGATTTAGAGACCTTGCTTTTGTCAAGAAAGACAGTTGGATATCTGCTTTAAAGAAGCACTGGGAATATTTTCATCAAAAGTTTGAATTGAAAAACAGTAGGAGGTAAATATCTGAGATGTTGCCAAGAAAGACTGCTATATCCGTGCAATTACCATTAACAGAGGACAGCAGTAGTTCAATGAAGTAATTCAATCTGGTGGCCTACATTTTATCAGACGGCAATTTTGAGCTCTGACATAAAAGGCTACCACAAAAAAAGACTAGGCATTTTTGTATGCATTTTCTGTCCCCTAATTCTATAAAAATAGGATGTATTTGCTTAGTAAGGCCCAAGCATGTATCTCTGAATATTTAACAAAAGACCATGAGATAGGTTCTGATGGAAATATACATTTAGATATCCTTCAGAGTTATTTTTTGTGTTTAGCTGTCTAAGATAGATATCAGGGTGAAAAACAGGAAGACAAGAAAAGATGGAGACAGATCCCAAGGCATTATAAACAGTAGGGAAAGAGTTTTAATAAGTCTTTTTAAAACAGCTTTATTGGAGTACGATTGATATATAATAAACTTCACATATTTAAAGTGAACAATTTGATCAATTTTGATATACAAATGTATCTGTAAAACTTACCAGAATTAAAATAAAGAACATTTCCATTATCTGCAAAATTTTACTCATGGCCCTTTGTAATCCCTCTACCCTAACGCTCCTTTTCTATTCTTGTCTCTCCAGGCCACCATAGATCTTTCTGTCACTGCAGATTCAATGGCACTTTTTAAAGCATTTCCTATAAATTAAAACATATAATATGTTCCCTTTATTGCGTAGCTTCCCTCTCTAAGCATAATTATTTTGAGATTCATCTAAATTGTTAAATGTATGAAGTTTTTTTTATTGCTGAGCAGTAAATGAGCATTGTGTTTCTGAATGTATGAATGAATGTGTGTATGTATACCTCGCAAATGCTCATTCATTCAACTGATAATGAACATTTCCAACTTCTGAAAATGACAAATAAAGCTACTACAACCTCTCATGCAAAGTCTTTGTATAGAGATGTGCTTCCATTTCTCTTGGGTGAAAATCTAGAGTTGTATAACCACATCATTGTATGACTACATCATCGTATGACAGCTGTGTTCAACATTTTGAGAAACTACCAAAATGTTTTCCAACATGGGTATACCATTTCATATTACCACCAGCAATATCGGAAATTTTAAGACAGAGAAGGAAGGAGGGAGGGAGGGAGAGGAGGAGGAGGAGGGAAGGAAAGAAGAAGGGAGGGGAAAGAGGGAGGGGGAGAGAGAGAGAGAGAAACATCAATGCATCGGTGTGATGCTCCTCTTTATTTATGCATTCATTGGTTGATTCTTATGTGTGGACTGAACTGGGATCTAACTCCCAACCTTGGCATATCAGAATAATGCTCCAAACCAGTTACCTGGTGAGGGCTGGAGAATGTTAAGTATTGGGTTGGCCAAAATATTTGTTCGGTGTTTTCCATAAGACGGCTCTACCATAGCACTTAGTTTTGTCTTTAAGTTCATTGGAAACAATTTTGTTAGACTGTATTGTGACACTTGTCATATAAGCATACATTAAAATACTTATCAAAATGAAAGATAAATACCATATGATCTCACCTTTAACAGGAAGCTAAACAATAAAACAAACAAGCAAGCAAAATAAAAACAATGACACTGAAATAGAGAACAGGGGGACAGTGACCAGAGGGGAGAGGGGAGGGAATTTCAGGGGAAAAAGGGAAGGATTTACAGGAACTAGTATAAAGGACACATGGACAACAACTAAGGGGGGTGGAAATGGGAGGGAGGTGGGGGGGCGAGGGGTGGTGGGCTGGTATGGGAGTAAAAGACAGAATACTGTAGTTGAAAAATAATTTTAAAAAACAAATAAATAAAAAATAAATAAATAAAACAAAATTGTGAATTTTTGTGTAGCCACTTGAATACTGAAGGTGGAAAAGTATAAGCAACATTTTTGGCATATTATTCTTTATTATTTCAAGAACGGTAAAAATGCAACTGGATCACAATAAATGATATGTATTTTATCACAGTGAAGATAAGATATAAAAGCAATGTATGGAGAAGGTACTGTCACTGATCAAACATATCAAAAGTAGTTTGCAAAATTTCATGCTACAGGTTTCTCTTGCTGGATGACGCTCCACAGTTGTGTAGAACAGTTGAAGTTGATAGTGATCAAATGCAGACATGGAGAACAATCACCATTATACCACATGGAAGATAGCCAACATACTCAAAATATACAAATCAAGCACTGAAAATCAGTTGCAACAGTTTTGGTTATATTAATTGCTTTGAATACTTGGGTTCCACATAAATTAAGCAAACAAACAAAACCCTCTACTGTATTTCCACATGTGATTCTCTACGGAAACATAATAAAAATGTTCTGTTTTTAAAGTAAGTTGTGATGGGGGATGAAGTGGGTACATTCCAATAATGTGGAATGAAACAGATAGTAGGGCAAGAGAAATGAACCACCACCAACCACACCAAAGTCCAGTATTCATCCAAAGCAGGTGATATTGTAAATATGGTGTGATTGGAAGGGAGTCCTCTGTTATGAGCTCCTTCTGGAACACCAAATGATTAATGCCAACAAGTACTGCTCCCAGTAAGACCAACTGATAGGTGAACTCAATGAAAAGCATCCAGAAGTAGTTAACAGAACACATATAATCTTCCATCAGGGTAACGCAAAACAGCGTGTTTCTTTGGTTACCAGGCAAAAACTGTTACAGCTTGGCTCTGATTCATCTGCCACATTCACCAGATACTGCACCTTGGATTTGCATTATTTCAGTCATTACGAAATTTTCTTCATGGAAAAACTTTTAATCCCCTGGAAGATTGCAAAAGGCACGTGGGACAGTTCTTTACTCAAAAAGATGAAAAGTTCTGGGAAGATGGAATTATGAAGTTGCCTAAAAGATGGCAAAAGGTAGTGGAACAAAATGCTGAATACACTGTTTAATAAAATCATTGCTGAAAATGAAAATTGTATTTTAGTTTGACTTTAAAACAAAGTGAACTTTTTGGCCAACCTAATACTTCATATCCTCAACAATATGTGTCATGGCCATTCACTTTCAGTTAGGCCATTTTTTTCAAAGACTTTATTTATTTACTCTTAGAGAAAGGGGAAGGGAAGGAGAGAGAGGGAGAGAAACATCAATGTGTGGTTGCCTCTCACATGCCCCCTGCTGCAGACCTGACCTGCAACCAAGACATGGGCCCTGACTGGCAATCAAACCACAACCCTTTGGTTCACAGGCCCAAGCTCAATCCACTGAACTACACCAGACAGGGCTCAGTTAGGCCATCTTAGTGTGTGTGTGGTGGTAATCGTTTTCTGTAATGACTAATGATGTGGGAAAAATCTTTCCTTGTGCTTATTTACTATTTGTGTATTTTGTTTAGTAAGGTACATAAAATTTTGCCCATTTTTGAATTAGGTGCTGATTTTCTTTAACTTGGTATTGAAAATTGTTTACATATCCTTAATATCTTTTACCACATTTACACTTTGCAAAAATTCTCTTGTAGACTGCAGACCATCTTTTCACCCTCTTAATTATTACCTTGTGAAAAATATTCACTGGGTAAAAATTTGATATTGACATTTTTTTCAATCAGTACTTTAAAGATATTGATCCAGTGTTTTTCTCCTGGCAATATTTTTTTTCTGAAAAGAAATCTGTTGTCATCCATACCTATGTTCCCCTACACTTAAATATTTTTGTTTGTTTGTTTTTATGGCTACTTGTAAGGCTTTCTTTCTCACTGGTTTTTAAAAGTATGATTCATTTTCATTATGTGTCTACACTGTGTCTTATGTTTTCTGGTATAATGTTTTCTTCATGTTTCTTGTGTTTAGATCTATAGGCTTATAGTTGTATCCTAAAATTGAAATTTTTCAGATGTTATCTCTCCACACATTTTTGCATCCTTTCCACACTCTCCTTTGGGAACTCCACAAACTTGTATGAGAGGCTGTACGAAGTTAACACACAGTCCACTGATGCTCTGTTAACTTTTTCAATTTCTCTCTTCATGTTTCCTTTTAGATTCATCTCTATTCCTATAATTTTAAGTTCACTACTCTTTTATTCTACAATAGTGATCTGCTGTTAATACCATCTAGCATATTTTTTACCTCGCAACTTGCAGTTATTTCTAAAAGTTTAATTTTGTTTTCATATTAACTTTCTGAACACATGAAATATAATTATAATAACTTTGAAAATATCCTTATCTGCTAATTCTAATCTGTATCAGTTCTGGGTTAGTTTTGATTAACTAATTTTCTCAAATATTCTCTTTAATTCCTTGCATATGTGCATTATTTACAATAGCCAAGGTTTTGGAAGCAGCCCAGTAGAGGAGTGAATAAAAAGGTGAGGCACATTTACACAACAGAAGACCACTGGGCCATAAAAAGAAGAAAATGTTACCCTTGGAAACAGCATGAACAGACCTGGAGAGTATTATGCTAAGTGAAATAAGCTAGCAAGAGTCAGACAAATACCATATTACTTCACTCATGTGTGGAACCTAGTGAACAAAATAAACTAATCAAATAGAAACAGAAAGAAGGGGTGTTGTGGGGCTGGGTGAAAAATGTGAAGAACTTAAGCAAAAAGAAAACCTCATACACAGACAAACAGTGTGGTGTTTACTCATGGGGAAGGGGCATGGAGGAAGGTAGACGAGGGTATAAAGGGAGAAGTGGTGATGGGAAGAGACTTGATTTGGGGTGGTGAACACACAATACAACATATAGATGATGTATTACAGAACTGTATACCTGAAACCTATATATATATAACCTCATTAACGAATGTCACCCAATAAATTTAGTTAAAAGAGAAGTTTGCAAGACACTGGAGATACAGCAATGATGGGCAGTGGTCCTGGAGGGACAATAAATGAATGTGATGATTCCCGTGATTGCCCAGCCTACTGTCTTGAGAGAGTTCAGGCCTCCATGAGAGCAGAAAGAGCTTAGTGGTACCAGGGTAAGATTTCCTTCTTTTTATGGCTAAATGGTATGCCCTTGTGTATATGTACCATGGGTTTTTTATTCACTCATTTACTGATGAACACTTGGGCTGCTTCCAAATCTCAGCTATTGTAAATAATGCTGCAATGAACACAGGGGTGTATATATTCTTTCAAATTAGTGTTTCAGGTTTCTTAGGATATATTTCCTGAAGTGAAATAGCTGGGCTGTAAGGCAGTTCCATTTTTTTTTTTTGATTTTTTAACTTATTTATCTTTAGAGGGTAAGGGAAGGAGCAAGGGAGAGAAGTATCAATATATGATTGCCTCTCTTGTGCCCCTGCTGGGAATTGGCCTGCACCCCAGGCATGTGACCTGACTGGGAATCGAACCGCAATCCTTTGGTTTGCAGGCCTGTGCTCAGTCCACTGAGCTATACCAGCCAGGGCAAGGAAGTTCCATTTTTAATTTTTTGAAGTAACTCCCTATTACTTTCCACAGTGGCTGTGCCAGTCTGCATTCCCACAAACAGTACCCAAGGGTTTCCTTTTCTCCACATCATCACCAACGCTTGTTTTTTTTTTTTTAAATTTATTTATTGAGGATAGCCAACCTGGCAGGCATGAGGCGATGCTCACTGTGGTTTTAATTTGCATTTCTCTGATGATTAGTAACACTGAGAAATCTTTCCATATGTCTACTGGCCATCTTCTGTCCTCTATGGAGAAGTGTTTGCCCAGATCCTTTGCCATTTTTAATTTCAATGTTTGTTTTCTTTGGTGTTGGGTTATAAAAGTCTTTTACAATTTTGGAAATTAACCCCTTTCTTGCAAACTGATATTTGTATATTTCTTTCCTTTTTACTGTTTCTGATGAGATAATAAATTTAGTCTCTGTTACTCTATATTGGCTAAAAGCCCAACTCTCTACAAAACTATTTTTATTTAAATATGTTATTATCTGGCATAGTATGTATGAATTAATTTGACTGACTCTAAGAATCATGATAAGAGAGACCTTTTGTCCCAGTCATTGCTGCTTTAAACTAAATGCAGGCACAAATCTGTTGAATTATCAATGAGAATGACAATGCTAACTACAAATTCACACTGTAACACAAAAAATATTCAATAAGAAATGTGGCAAAAATTAAGTGTGAATTTTATCACTCAGAGCAATAAAAATTCTGATTTGTTAGTCTTTTTTGCTTGTCTAGTAGTCTCTTTTAAGCTCAAATAACTAACAATTTTATGTCCATTGGGAGGGAGAACATTTCTTTGCAGTTTGGACCAGTGAGATTTTTATATGTGTATTTTTGTGCTTATTCTTGACCTATTTCTGAAATTTTAGAACTGAAGTTGTAATCTATCTGTATATCTTTATGTCTGTTATTCAGAAAGGACTTTACCTTTGAATGTGTGAATGTGTAAATGTCTTCTACATCCCAATGATACTAATAAAATTATTAAGATCCTAAAATTAAAATAATTCTGTTCTAATAGGCTATTAGGTATAAATAAACTAATATAAACTATTTCTAAAATTCTGTGAAAACAAGGAAATTAAATTTCTAATACTCTAAATGTGGTAGATTTAAAAATAAGTTCTTATATAAATCAACTCAAAAGTATTTTACAAATCCAAGTTTGTATACTATAGGTAAATATCTGCCAAATATTAATTTAATAAAATATGGTTTAATAAAATAAAAATAGTTATGTATTCTCTGACTTATAAGTGTTAAGTATATATTTAATTCTACTGGGAATGTTTTCCCTAATATATAGTTTTTACTGATCAAATAAACCAGCATTTCCACTTCACATCTAAGATTATGAAAAAAGTAAATCTGACAAAATTTAATCATTTTCTGATAAATTATATTTTAATAGTAAACATGTTTTATATTATGTCAGTTTAAATAACTTTCAAGATCTTCAAGTAACTTAAAACTTTGAACCAATACTGAGTTATTTAATGGATTAGTTACCTAGGCTATATTTAATTACTTAATTTACTAATCCTAATTTTAAATGTATATGCTTTTGGTTTTTATTTTTATAAACTATGGAGAGACCATATTTCAGTCAGGTTGGTGAATATATTTATTTTTACTCTATGAGGCTGTAGAAGAGAGGTGTGTGGCTGTAGAAAGTTGGCTATATTGACTCATGACTTCTAAAATGCTGATCTTTGACAGACAGTTCAGTTATCCACCCTAAGTTTTTTTCTGGGAATAGAAGTTAGTTACTTTGGCTACACATTACAATGTAAGGAGCTGACACTGTAGTTAAGAACAACTATTTCTAAGAAATATAACTTGGCATTTTATAACTCTATGTGCTTGTTTTGCAAATAAAAGATAATCTTTTCCCCTAAAACAGTGGTTCTCAAGATTTCTGGTCTCTACTAACTTTCCATTCTTAAAACTTATTGAGAACCACAATGAGCTTATTGTTTGTGTTTATGTGCGTGCATGTTATCACTATTGTGATACCATATTGGAAACTGAAACTAAAGAAAATTTACATGCCTATTCACTCATTCATTTCTAACTAGTATATGAACATGTTGCATATTAATAACGTGTTAGTATTATCAAATCAATTCTAACCTTATGAGCCCTTTACCTGAATTAAAGTGTCAGTTTATTCCAGAATATCAAAAAAGCATGAGAACAAAACTTGAAAAATGAATTTATTTGCATTAGTTTGTAATATTTTAGTCTGAAAAGCAATGAAGTGTATTAAAACCTTACCAAAATTTGTTTACTCTTCATGGGTTTGTTTCTTTGTGATTTTATCTAAGACTTCTTTTATTACTTTGCTTTGCATGCCACAAAACCACCAAATTTCCTTCTTGGTCACATTATTCTTGTTAAAAAATCTCATTAGATTTTTCCACTTTAAAACAATTATAAGTGATTGATTAACCATAGCCATTTTAATTCTGAAATATACACTCAGTTTTTTTACTTCCTTTGATGTTTCCTTGAAAAGCTCTGCATTCAGCACCTAGGTAAGCCAAAGTTCTAGATTTCAACAATGGGAAACTGTCTCATAACCCCATGTAAAAGGATTGTATGAGGTACTTCAAATAACTAAGGCTTTAAATAAAAGGCTTGTATATACTGGGTTTTGATGTCATTGCTTAAACAACTTTAAGACCAGACCAGTGGGCTGAGTCAGGATTTCCAGAACTCTTCTTTTGACAAGGAAATGAATTCTTGAGATTGATAACCCAAGATCCAGTGGCTCAAGAATGAAGTAGAAAAAACTGAATGAGCTGATAAGGGCCCATTGTTGGTTGATTTGTTTGGAATATCACTGATTTTTTTAAGTACTATTTTATACATACACACAAACACACACAAATATGGAAGTAATTTCTCTTTTTAGGTTATCTATAATCTGTAACAATTTAGTAGATTTTGTTTAATAAACTGAAATATTTTAAAGTGATGTGTTAGTGTCATTGCCCCCATTGCCCCCCAAGTTCAGAAACACTCAACCTTCTTATTTTTCAGGGCTTTATATTTAATTACATAGGCTCAATAAGATTTGGTCTTCCTGTTTACCAGAATATGCCTGAAAAAACTACAAGGCATTGTCTGAAATGCTGTATTTAACAGTGATGCTTGTTTAGTCAGATATAATTAGATACTTTTAAGGAATTAAGGTAGATTTTATGGAGTTTTTGTTACTGACAAAACCTTCCTAGAAAAACTCACCTGGAACCTGAGGCTTTCAGGGTCCAGCAATATGTACAGTAAGAAAGATAATTTCCTGGCAGGCCATCTTGGGATATCTGGAGCACTTGAGGAACAAACAGACAAATATACAAATACTGGAGGTAGTGAACTGAATTTCTTGGGTTTGGCTTTCATGCCTCAACACAGCAAATATCAGAGACTCTATAAGTGCAATATAGGATTCTTTAAAAACCTTCCAAAAAAAGTGAACTTTAAAAGGGTATACTCATGTAAATAATTTCATGAAACCAACCTTCCTTTGAGACTATTTATGATCCAATATGGGACATTTTGTACTTCATGGGAACATGGTGCATTTTCCATGGCACAATCTTCAGCATTATGTTCTTATGAGTACATGGGAGCCAATGTCCAACTCTGTAAGTTGTACGTATGTGACAGCAATGCAACATAATTACTGTCTGAATCAAGCAAATTTTACCTGGCAAGGTAAAAGAATCAAGCAATTCTGTCTTGCCAGGTAAAAGATCAATCGACTTCTCTCAAAGCCAATTCTGTGTCTACAAATTAATTTCAATATTCCTCATCTATAACTGTGTCTGTTCTTTGGGTTCTCCTTTGAATTGATTATAGCATCTGCCAAATTCCATTATTATTAAATAATATCTTTAAAACATGTAATTTTATAATGTATGGGAGTCATGATTTTACCTTCATTTTGTAAACCTTTACAAAAACTCATCAACTCTACAAAACTTTAATACCCTAGGATTTTATTTATCTATAAACACTCCTGGACTATGTTGTTTCTTTATGTTGAGGGTGTTAACATTAGAATCTCTTGTATGTTTTAATTCTGTGAAAGCCTTCCTTCTACTCTCACAGACAAAATATTAGTCAACAAATGATGTTTGGATTCCAAAATTTTAATTTTTTGCAAATGTAGATTATATCCAAAAATGAAAATATAAAGTTGGTTTTGACAGTCACCTTTCATACATGTATACCTGCATACTTTTAAAATTTTAAATAAAATTGTGCTGCTGCTCCATAATTGCATACCAGCTTCATCCAGGCTTAGAAACTGTGCATGATCTTTATAAGAGGCATAGGTTTCTCCAAAAATATTAAAAGTGAGCTGTGTACATAACGAAGTACAGAACATTTGGTTTCATGATTGTTACTGAAACTCTAAGGAGCAGAAGGCTGTGTATGTAGCAGCTTAAATGCTTGTAATCAAACTAATTGGAAGTACAATGACCTGAAATAAGCCTAAAAGCACTATAATATATGTTTAGCAATCACTGAAGATATTCTTTATTTTTCAGGCTCACGTTTTGCAATTTTATCATGTTAAAAGAGTAAATGGGGGTGGGGTGGAAAGTAGAAAATAGGAGAAAAGGAAAAACACATAAATACATAAATAATTCTGTTGCTTCAAAAGAGTAAATGAACCAAGAATGAGACTATTGATGAATGATGGAAAACAATAAAATGAGTTAAAATGTAATCAAGTTAGTTGATGAATAGAATCAGAAATAAAAACATTAAACCACCTATCTGTTGCTAAAAGAAATTTTGTACACATAGAAAACAGACGGGTTTAAAAATATGAATTCTATTCCCATAAAAATAACTTAATATAAATAAAATTCACAGGGTAATTTTCTCAGATAAAAAAGTACTGGACCCCCCAAAAGTACTTCTAGCAACAATCAATGCAGTCTTCTACCTGATCTCCCTAATTATGAAAGCATCTCACCCATGGCAGAGAATTGTAAATTAAAACAATAGTGCAATATCACTACACACCTATTAAAATTATCAAAATCCAAAACCCTGATAATACCAAATACCAATGAAGATTAGGAGCAACTGAAAATTTCATTTGTTGTTGATGGAAATGCAAAATTGTACACCTGTTTTGGAAGAAAGTTGGGCATTTTTTAAATAAAACAATACATACATATATATATTCTAACTACAAGATCCAACAATTATATTCTTTGCTTTTTACCTTGATGAGCTGGAAACTTATTTCCACAACAAAAATTGTATACAGATGTCAACAGCAGCTTTATTCATAGTTGACAAAATTTGGAGGCAACCAAGATGTCCTTCAGTAGGTGAATGGACATAGAAACTGTCATGCACCCAACCAATGGAATGTTATTCAGCACACACAAAAAAAGAGCTATCATGCCATAAAAAGACATGGAGGAGTTTTGAATAGGTATCACTAACTAGCAAGAAGTGTCAATCAGAAAAGGCTGTGTGCTGTATGATTCCAATCATATGACTTTCTGGAAAAGGCAAAACTACTGAAACAGTAAAAAGATTTGTGGTTGCCATGGGCTGGGGGGCTTGGAATGAATAGGCAGAGCAAAGGTAATTTTAAGAGCAAGAAACTAGTCTGCGTGATACTTAAATGGTAGATGCATGTCCTTATACATGGGTCAAAACCCATCAAATGTGCATCACCAAGAAGGAACCCTAATGTAAACTATGGTTTTGGATGATAATAACATGTAGATATAGGTGTAAAAAAATGCACCATTGTGGTGTGTGTGATGTCATTAGGGAGGCTGTATATCTGAAGGGGGGGAAGGTATTTGGCAACTCTCTGTACTTCAAGTTCAATTTTCCTGTGAACCTAATATTCTGCTTAGAACTAAAGTTTATTAATTTAAAAACAAAGCTACCCAGGCCCATTCACACAAGCAAAGAGGTATGGGAAACTCAGAGCCCACTCCCTTGCATCGGTCAGGCTCTATTTGGACTGGCCTACATATATTATGAGGCACAAATATCTATTTAAAAAAATAGAACCTTTCATCTGGAGAAAGGGCTAAGGTTCTATGCTTGACTGAAAAGGTGATAAACAAAAGGTAAGGATCCACTGCTCTCCTATCTGGTTAGTGAGATAAAACAATCAAAGACAGATTCACCATTAGCAGATTCTACTCTCCTATTGCTCAATGAGAGTTACATTCATCTCTTGGCAGGATAATTTTATACTATCAGGTTCAGTTCTCAACTTTAAACCCTTCTAAGAAGTGTATCTTTGGGAAAGTTACTTACTGTCTCTGATCTTCAGTTTTCTCATCCACAAAATGTGAGTAATAATATTTCGAGCCTTATAAAGTTTTTTATGGACTAAATAATTAAGATATCTGAATTGCTTAGAACAATGTCTAGCAATGTCTAACAATGTTTTAGACAATGTCAAACAACTGCTGAGAACAATGTCTAGCAATGCCCAGTTTGCAATAGAGACAATGGTTAATAATCCAAACATAATTTCTAATCAAATTCAGTTCATGTGTGCAATGAGTAATAAGTCACACACGTATTATTCAGAAATAACATAGTTATAAAGATCTGTGGTAAATAAAATGAGTAAAATTATGGTCAATGAAGCTCAAATGCATAATATAAAAGGAAAAGTCAGAGCAAATAGAATATAACATAATACACAATCAAAACAAGAAAAAAAGAGAAAGGCAGATTTTTTTTTCCTGCTGTAAGATGACTAAATTCTAACAGTCTTAACACTGATAGGGTGTCTCAAAGCTTCAGAATCAACCACTGAGATCTAGCTTAGACCTTAAGACAGAAAGGGAAATACGACAGTACAAAAACTCATCTCCAAACACTCCACCCGCTAAGGGGGACTGAGATGCTTTCAGTTATAAAGAATAAAGACCAGCTTTTTACAAGATTTACATAAATAGCTGACTTTGCATTGTTTTTATCACTACTTGGTAACATTATGAGTTAATGAACTTTAATGATTATAGACTGAATTAACTTCACTGAAACAGTGTTCAGGCAGGGAATGACAGACACCATGATTTATATAAATGACCCCCAAACATGTACAGTCTCTTAATTGCTTGTACAACAGTGTTACCAACACATCCATAGATGTGCTTACACCAAAAGGCCCCCTCTAAAGAGCATCTTGATCCAATCCTTCACTTAAAACATGAAGCAAACAATGCAATCATGGTCATCACACAAAGAAGAAGAATAAAAACTCACTGATTTCATGGTCCTACCAATTCTCAATTTGCAATAACAAAAATGAACTTATTACCTCTTCTATAGTCAAATTTTAAATCTGTCAAAACTCAAAAATTTTATTATGCTACTTATATAATACAGATGCTACTGTATATAATACAGATCTATTATAAATACTCCCATGTTTTTATCTCCTTTTCTAATTATTTCACATGCATATCTATTATGACATGAACACTACAGCAAATTGCAGCTGTTTTACCGTGTATCATTTCATCTATTTACTAACACTGCTTATTCACATATATTAAAATAATTTAAAGTTGCTTAGTTATGAATACATTTGCATCATAACTAAATGCATATTTTAGTGGTCAATTACTTTGCCATTCTGCAGAAAAACAAAAGTATCCACACAAGAATGTCCAGTTAATTGTTAAAAGTCAATAGTATAAATACAAAGGAAAAATACAATATACTAAGCATATCCACATATTAGCTCTAAGCCCTTTCCAAATATATGTTAATGAATAAACAAAACAAAAAATGTTAAATTTCTTTTGTGGTTCCAGATAAAAACACCAGTGGAAATGAATGGCCAGACTTATAATAGCCAGCTAGTATATACCAAATCCCATAAAGAAGAGACATTACAAAGATGGCAATGACAAAAATCTAGCAGCAATGCTATTTTATTGTCAAAGACTTGAATGAAGATCAAGAAATTACACATACAGGATTAGGTAATTTGAACCAGGATGGAGGTAAGAGAGACAATGATATATTAGATGACAATCTAAATAGGTTAGAATAATAGGTAAAGTACACTAAGTGCACCATGGTAAACTTCAGTGAAGGTTAGAAACATATATGTGTGTGTGTGTAAATATATATATAAATATATGTATATATGTATTTTTATATATTTATATATATAAATGAGAACAGAGATTTAACAATATCAAGTATGAAAAAGACTTGAAGTTAGTTAAGATTGCCATCATTAAGAAAAGAAAACAATGAGGTATAGATGTTAAGAAAATTTACGTGACCTTCAACTCTGCCAACTGCAGGACAGTACCCAGGATCAGACAGGTCAGAGTCCTGTCAGCCTGTGGGAACAATACTTAGTTTTCTGTACTAGGTTTCAGAATGTCAGTCAGATGAGATGACTTAAAATTTTTTTCAATAATTTTTGAGATATAATGACATAAAACATTGTGTAAGTTTAAATTGTACATATTGGTTTGAAACATTAATATATCATATATGATTACTAGAGTAGTTTTAACTAACAACTTTTCCAGGTCACATATTTTTTGTTTTGTGTTAAGAACAGTTAAGATTTAGGGGACTTCTGGCAAGATGGAGGCATAGGTGGAGAGGCTGTGCTTTCTCACACAACCAAGTTTAGAGACAATAAAACATTAGCAACAGAAAATACAGCCAGAAGACAGAAAATTGAACTTTTCGGAAGTCTGATAACAACGAATGCTTCAGCCTGACCAGTAGGAGGGCAGAACCAGCAGCTGGCAGAGCGGGGTTGCACAGGAAAACTCGGTCAGAGGGACTCAGGTGCATGGATCCCAGGCATGGGGTTGCAAAGAGCGGACCCAGTGAGCGACCCAGTGAGCAACAGGGGATCCGGCGAGGGTGCAGGGCAGTGGCGCATTGACTATGGTGGCGTATTCCTGCGCAGATAGACTAGCAAGGGAGTGGGCAGTGAGATGGGATCCAGCGGGCCCCAACAGCAGGAGGCAGCAGAGAGGGCCGCCATTTCCCCATTCTGACCCTGCCCCCACATACAGTGTCACAACCCAGCAACCCTGCCCTGGTGGCCCTGCCCCGCCCCTAAGGCTCCGCTCCTCATACTTAACGGGCAAGAACAGACCAAAAATGGCTCAAGAAGATCTCAAAGCCCCAGAGTCCATAAATCTAAGTGATGAAGAAATAGCAAAACTTTCAGATGCACAGTTCAAAAAACTGGTGATCAGGACGCTCACAGAACTGGTTGATTTTAGTCACAAATTAGAGCAACATATGAAGGCTAAACTAATTGAAATGAAGGGAATTGCACAGGAAACCAATAGCGATGAAAAGAAAACTGGGTCTCAAATCAAGGGAGTAGACCAGAAGGAAGGAAAAAAATGACCAAACAGGAAAATACAAAAAAACAAGAATTCAAAAAAATGAGGATAGACTTAGGAACCTCCAGGACATCTTTAAATGCTCCAACATCCGAATTATAGGGGTACCAGAAGGGGGAAAGGAACAGCCACCAGTGGAAAACTTATTTGAACAAATAATAAAAGAGAATTTCCCCAATCTGGCAAAGGAAATAGACTTCCAGGAAATCCAGGAAGCTCAGAGAGTACCAAAGAAGTTGGATCCAAGAAGAAACACAACAAGGCACATCATCATTACATTAGCCAAAATTAAAATGAAGGAGAGAATCCTAGAAGCAGCAAGAGATAAGGGGACAGTCACCTACAAAGGAGTTCCCATCAGACTGTCAGCAGATTTCTCAAAAGAGACCTTACAGGCAAGATGGGGCTGGAAAGAGGTATTCCAAGTCATGAAATCCAAAGACCTACAACCAAGATTGCTCTATTCAGCAAAACTTTCATTTAGAATGGAAGGACAGATAAAGTGCTTCTCAGATAAGATCAAATTCAAGGAGTTCATCATCACCAAGCCCTTATTATATGAAATGTTAAAGGGACTTATCGAAGAAAAAGAAGATAAAAATATGAACAGTGAAAGGACAGCAAATTCACAGTCATTAAGAACCACACCTAAAACAAAAGCAAACTAAAAGGACAGCTAGATCAGGAGTGGAAACATAGAAATGAAGATCTCATAGAGGGTTAGCAACAGGGGAGTGGGAGGAGAAGGGGGGAGAAGGTACAGAAAATAAGTAGCATAGACGGTAGGTAGAAAACAGGGGGAGGGCAAGAATAGTATAGGAAATATAGAATCTAAAGAACTTGAGACACATGGTCATAAACCATGGGGAATGGTGGGGGTAAGGGGTCCAGGGTGGAGGGGAATGAAGGGGGGGAATAGAACAACTGTAATGGCATAATCAATAAAATAAAAATTAAAAAAAGAACAGTTAATATTTAGTCTCCTAGTAACTTTGAAGTTTATAATACAGTACTGTTGACTATAAGCATTATATTGTGTTTTATATCTCTAGAATTTATTTATCTACTAGTTTTAAGTTTGTACCCTTAAAAAGAACTTTAGCAATTCCCCAGTCCCCAGCCCCTGGTAACCACCATTTCACACTTGGTTGTTAATGGTTCAGTTTTTTTAAAAATTCACCTGTAAGTGATATCCTATAATCCAATTAAAAATGAGCAAAGGACTTGCATAGACATTTTTCCAAAAAAGACATACAAATGGCCAACAGATAATATGAAAAGGTGCTCAACTTCACTAATCATGGGTGAAATACAAATCAAAACCACAAAGAGGTACTACCTCATACCTTAGGATGGCTTTTATCAAAAGACAAGAGATAAATGTTGGCGATGACATGGAAAAGGGGAACCTTTATACACTGTCAGTGGGAATGTAAATTGTGCGAAACATTATGGCGGTTCCTCAAATACTCTGAAATTGAACTACCGTACGAACCAGCAATCCTACTGCTGGATACACATACAAAAGAACTGAGATCAATATCTCAAAGGGATATCTGCACACCCATGTTCATTGCAGTATTATTCACAAGACTCAAAATTTGGGGAAAATTTCAAATAAAACCCTAGATGTCAATCAAAGGATGAATGGATAAAGATGTGTATGTGTGTATACAGATATATATGTGTATATATTCACATATATATATAAATATATCTGCCTAAATATCTCCCATCTTATATATAAATATTACTCAACAATGACAAGAAGTCCTGCCATTTCAACAACAAAGATGGAATTTGAAAGCATTATGCTAAGCAATGTAAGTCAGAGAAAGCAAATAATGTATGCTATCACAAGGTGATTTTTGAAGTACCTCATTACCCGGAGGTTCTGCAATTCTAAGCCTAGGTAAGGCCCAAATCATAGGTCTATTTTAGTTAGCAAGTTGAGAGCTGTCAATTTAACAATGTATGGATAAAAATACCTTGTAACTACATTATGCCCCTGTATAAAATGTGGTTTAAGGCTTTTATTTTAATCATTTGCTTCACTGTTTAACATCTGATTAAAAGGATATGTTAAGATTCCCTAGTTAATTCTGATTCTCAGAATATTCTAGTATTTGTTATATTATAGTATTAAAGTATTTCATTCGGAGAAATCAGGTTTTCATCAGAGAGCTAGTTCTGCTACAAAGTTATTTTAGAAATGCATTTTATTCTAAGGAACCAGATTTCTTGTGTCCTTTGGGTTTAAGGTTGAAATGCTAACTTCCCATGATTTTCTCTGTACGGATCACAGCCCTACCTTCCCATGGCAAAGTCAGGGCTATTTCCAAAAAAGGTATGAAAAATTGGTTATTGATAGGATCCTTTTTGCAAAATGTAAAATGTGAATGCTGTCTTTAGGAACTAAAATGAAAATGGAGGACTCCTGGGAGTAATTACAGACATAAGGCACACACCATGGGTCTGGATGAGTTTTCTGTGGGTCTCTGTAAGCCCACCAACATGACTGAGATTCTTCCCAATTTCCTTCTTGGAAAGTCCAGCTGCACATATAGTCATTTGTTGGCCGAGACAACACTTTATGAGAGTGATGAATATGAAATATTATAAGTAAACTAGGAACCACAGCTGTTATAACTTGCTGTATTTCTAATGGCTCCTTAAAATCAGAGGCCACCATATGCAGCAGCACATTTAGACAGGAAACACTGCAATTATCTGGCTTTACCACTGCTTTGAGAATCTGCTAATACATTACAGTTCAAAAGCCCTAAAAGACAGTTATCACCTCTAGCCATGCTTTCTACTCAAGAATGGCCACAGTCTGGATCTATTGTTAGGAAGTTATCAATACAGACTGATAGTTCTTGTCATTTTTTCCCTTTTGTTTTGTTTTCACCATGCAAACCATACCCCAAAGGTTTCAGAGAAGAAATTAAGTGTAGTATAAAGCAGGTTCCTTTAATGTCACTGTTAGTGAAGCTAATTACTACAAGAAAATTGGAGATCATTCATTAGCCTAGCAAGCAAATTAAGGTTTGTTAACAGTGATTTATAGTGCCAGTCCTTGGGTAACTGTGCTAGTCTTTTCAACTACACGTGTGTGGGACCTGACAGTTTATTAACTGTGCTGTATCTTGTCACTAGGGTGCGTGTCACCAGGGTGCATTTGTTAAAACGACATTGTATTTTAAATGAATAAACATTTTTACAAAAGCAAAATATACTTTAAATGTTTGGCTTTTGAAGTCAAGTACTGGGAGATAAGTGAAGTGTCTCAAACTATCTAAGTTTCCAATAACTCTTGTTTACTGCTAAAGCTGACTATAGGAAACTGTGACACTTGGAGTTAAAATAGCACTTTTGCTTTTTAACAAGCCCCAGTTGTGTTTTTTAACCTCTTTTCAAATAACACTCGGTGTTTCACCAAGCTATAAGTTTCTTATCCATTGGATTGGGAGGTACCTAATTTACAATTTCAGAAAAACAGTATCTTCTTTTAAAGCAGTTAAGCAAAGGATTGAGTCATTTGGTTTGAAAGAAGCTGATTAATAGTCCATAAAACTCCAGATAAGATAAATCTATCAAAGGTTGTATGGGTAGTTAGAAAAAACCCTGGGGGTTGACAATGCCCATGGCTCATTGTATTGATATATAGCTCAGACAAACTAATCCAACATTTCCGCAATTTGGCAATCTCCAGCCTTCCTTAAAACCAATGTCAGAGGGGGAAAAAAGAAAGAAAGTAAAAATGGAAATAAAGTGACTTTCTGATTTCCATGACATGACCTGCCCATTCCTTCTGGGATTGCCAATGTACTCTGCTAAAGCCTTTATTGCATCATCTCTATGATCAATTCTGTCCCACTAACTATGGGACAGAATAAGCCTACAGCCTCAACATTTCTAAATGTTAACCCTAACTGAGTAACGCAAACGCAACCCTTTATTCATTATTATTAACTTCAAAGAAAGGCAGATTTGGCCACTCAGTTGAAATCTGGACCTCTTTCAATGCTGACATTGGAGAGTAGTGTTTGTTAAGCAGGAAAGGGACTATGGTCTTACATTTCTATGGTACAAAGAACAGCTAAGAAAGGCAGCAATGACATCGAAGACATTGGTCCTAAGTGGCAGACATTTTTAGATGAAAGGCAGCTAAAATAATAGACCTTGGAATATTTGAATGAAAGGTCCCTTTAGCAATTATCTACTCCAGGTGCTGGCAAAATCTTTTTTTCTCCAAAATGATTTATTTTCTCCAAATGTGAGGGATGAAGAAGGGGGGGCTAAAAGGGAGACATGCCCAAAGGCTATTTAACTATATCCTTTAGGAGCACCAGGTTTTCACCAGATCTCCTTAATTAAAGTTTATAATAGCCACTAACAAAGATTCTTGTAGATGGTAAATACTTAAAAAAAATTTAGCCTATTCTCTCACACAAATGTTGAGAAAATGAAAGCAGAGTTAAGAGAATAGTAGCAACTGTGACATCAATTGCTCCCTTCCCATATGATTATCCTATTCACCAAATTCTCAATTCCTTTGAACTAAAGGAGAAAGTTGAAGCTAAAAGTGGATGGAGACAGAAGAAAATACTCGTGACACATAGATCTTATTCCCCAAGTTAGAGGCTAAAAACCAGTCAAAAACATGGGAAAAAAGAACTGAAAATGATAAATACAATTCTGTTTTTAGTCTAAGGCCTTGAAGTTATTAGAGAGTTTATCTGTGACTAGGTGGAGGAGTTTGTCATATTGTAGATACTTAGCTGTGGTAAAAATCAACTCTCCAGTTTTATCAAGATTAATTCTGTAGTTATTAATCTGTACAAAATACCTACTTGAGAACTTCCACTTCTTGTTCTGTTACTTTATGGGGGACAAATGTACAACACATAGTTTAAAATACCATTGAAAATTACAGTTAAACATGTGGCAACTATTTACCATTAAAAAATGCAAATAATGTAAGATGTTTTTGCCTAAGTATGCAGACAGCTTCAAAATCAGTAGTAATGTAGTAGATTTAGTGGAGTGATGGTTTACAAGGTTTTTGTTTCATTATAATCAAAATAACATTCGTAACAACTATTTTTGTATATTAAATATTATATGATAAAACATTTATGTGGCATTGTGATTACTTTGGAGACAGGAAACATCAGAGACTAAAGTTGCAATGTACTTTCATGACTCACTGGGTAACCGTTAGGGGTCACTCAGAAAAATCACACATCTAACCACATCTCAAAGGTATTTTGTGATAGGAATTGGCTGAATTTTAAAGATTTACTTAAGTTCTTACAAGGTATTACTTTTTATAAGCTTTACTACAAATTTAAATTTGGGCAGAAATGTATGGTTCTTCCTGTTACTATGGCTACCTCTTTAAAATATCATTGAAGAGACATACACAAATAACTATCTACCTTCCAAAATGATTATCTTCCCAAAATCTACCTTCTTCCTCCTGGGATTCCTATCCCAAAAGAAAGAAAGTACCATATTTGTCAATTCTTGGTTTGCCATCTCCTTCATTTTTAACAGGTCATAAGTCACATTTAGGTCTACCTATAAAGCATCCTTCCTACTCACCCAACTTCATCTTTGGTTTGTATCATTCTGGCTTTTTTTTACAGACCAAAAAAGCCAGGCCTGTAATTAACCAACCTAGGCCTGGCTTTTTTCCAGAAACATGATATACTCAAACCATTTGCAGTCTATGATGCTGTTTCTCTATGATCTTGTCTTTGTTGTTTCTGTCTCAAATTCTGTTGAAAATCTAACCATCTAGCAATTTCTACACAACTTAAGCCTCCTACAATTAATTGATCCTAATAGATACTTCCCAAGTGCTCTACTTACACTTCTCATAGGACTGATCGGTTGGCCTTATACCAAGACAACTATGCACCCTGGACTTGAGGGCCAAGCTTACATCTTACTTATCTTAAAAACTAAGAAGAGCCCTGGCTGGTGTAGCTCAGTGGATTGAGCGCGGGCCTGGGAACCAAGCAACCACGGTTTGATTCCCAGTCAGGGCACATGCCTGGGTTGCAGGCTAGTTCTCTCCTCTCTCCTTCCTTTCCCCTCTAAAGATAAATAAATAAAATCTTTAAAAAAAATAAAAAAAAACTAAGAAGAGGTATGTAATACATTCTTGAAAATTAAAATGATCAGAACTCTCTATCTGGTGAGCTGTTACTAGCTCAGTCATTACCAATGAGTCCAAATAAAAACTGGAGATCCCTGATGGGATTCCAAATGGAATTCGTGATCTCACTTCTGAGAATATACCCAAGGGAACCCAAAACACTTATTCAAAAGACCATAAGTAAGTACCTCTGATATTCACTGTCATGTTCTTTATGATCACCAAGATATGGAAGCAGCCCAAGGGTCCATCAGTAGATGAGTAGATAAAACAACTATGGGACATTTAAACAGCAGAACTCTATTTGGCCTTGAAAAGGAAGAAATTTTTAGCCTTTAAGACAGTATGGATGAACCTGTAGAATTTTATGCTAAGTAAAATAAGAAAGTCAGAGAAAGACAAATACCATATGAATGTAAAAACACACAGGTGGACTCTAATGAACAAACTGAACTAACAAACAGAAAGAGAGATTCACAGATAAATAGCAAAATGCTAACTATCTATGATAGATAGGGGAGGGGAGGGCATGGAAGGATTTAGCAAAAAGGAAAAAGGACTCATGGACATGGACAACAGTGTGGTGACTGCTAGGTAAATGGGGACTAAATGGTAATAAAAGATACAATAAAGATTATATTAAAAAATTTCCATTACAGCAAAAACTTGTCAGTAAAGACCAATAATTTGTTTAGAATTAATTGTTCATTCAGAGTTAATGTCTAATAAATATAAAAGTTAGAGTCTTCTTTGAGGGACATGTTACTTAGTGGTTCTCATCTTAAATATAAGTACTTAGCAAGTTATGAATAAATCCTCTCTCAGCACCACCAGCAAGTACTGTCAGGTGGAAAGAAGACTCTTCTGCTTTGGATGGGACTGCAGTCAAGTCCAAGTTGATGCATCTGAACTTCTATATTTAAAATCACAAAAATATTATTAAAAATGTTAGGTTCTCTGAAGAGCCCAAATCCTCTGACTTAAATACAATGTGTCAAAAATATTTTAAAATATCACAAAGAAAAAGATCTGCAGCTAGGAAACACTGAATTTCTTGAGAGAAGGGTCATGGATAACCCATCATGTGAATAGTACCAGACAGAGAAGGTGCCCAATACTTTAAAAAAGTCAGAAGTGTCTATTTTTTTAAAAGCCCAGTGTATGAAATACACAGTTGTACCAAAAAAAAAAAAAAAAGCATGATTTTTTTAAAGAAACTCAACTTGGTTCCACTCTCATCCAATAAAACACACTCCGATTTGAGGGCAGGGAACAATTATGGTTATACAAAATACCACAAAAACAGAAAATACAGACTTCCGGCCGAGACGGAGGCATAGATACACTCTGCATAGATACACTGCCTCCTAGCACAAGCAAAAGAAGGACAACAACAAATTAAAAAGAAAAAACCCAGAACTGCCAGAAAATCAAAGTGTATGGAAGTCCAAAAACCAAGGAATTAAAGAAGAAACATTCATCCAGACTGGTAGGAGGGGCGGAGACAGGCAGCTGGGCTGAGAGGACATATAGCAAGGCCGCAGCTAGAAAAGCAGCAGGCAAGGCGGTGGCTGGCAGTCCCACTTTTGAGTACGGATAAAACAGGAGGAGCAACTAGGGAGCAAGACAGACCATGAAACCCAGGGTTCTGGTACAAGGAAATAAAGCCTCAAAACCTCTCATTGTAAAAACCTATGGGGGTTGTGGAAGTGGGAGGAACTCCCAGCCTTACAGGGCAGTTTATTGGAGAGAACCACAGGGCTCTAGAACCCACCAACCTGGGAATCAGCACAAGAGCCCAATTTGTTTGTGGGTAGTGGGGGAAGTGACTGAAGGCTGGCTCAGAGCTAACCAAGTGGCACTATTCCCTCTCTGACCCCGCATCCCCACCAAAGCAGCAATGTGGATTACCCCACCCTGGCTGTTATGGACCCCTCTGCCTGGTTTCAGGAATTGTAACTCTAACCCCCGTGGCTAAGGATGAGCAGGTGACCTCCAGAATGTGAGCCACAAAAGACAAAGCTTGTCTCTGGTGCAAATGCTGCCTCAGTTTTCTCCCCGCCCTCAAAGCATGGTTGGAAGTCCATGACAGGTAAGTCTCTTCAAGCCAAGGAGCAACCTAAGCCAGACTCAACCACTTGGGGGGCCTTCATGGAATGACTGGGGTGGGGGATGCAACAAAGAGTGAGCAATAGACATAGCCTGAGTCTCCATGTCCTTTGGGAGAAGCGCTTCCTGGCTCTAATCCCCTTAAGCCTGAATACCTGATAAGGAGGGTTGCAGCTCATTGCCTTGCCAGAGTGGGTCCCAGAAAAAAAATCTGGCATCACAAAGAATTCCTGATAAACCTGTGAAATCTGTTCTGCTATGAGTGCTTTCATTCATATGTTCAGGGTCTGAGAGGAAATGAGTATGTCTCCTGAAGTTTCTGCAAAACCCCCTTTCCCAACAGACTCTGACTCAGACTAAGCCCTCAGATTTCTTTGAAATGTTATCTACTGTTTGATCCTTGCTGCCTTGTATTCCTGTGTATTACAACCCAATAAAAGGCCCTGGAGGAGGGGGCTCAACGCCTTTTTCCCCTGAGAAACTGGCCACTGCTCAAGGCCTTTTTCCTCGGAGAAACTGGCCACTTCTCCTCCCCAAGCAGATCATGTCATGTCATGTTTACTTTTATCCCTGGTGGATGAGGGGACTTGGGGGAAAAGTAGCCTCTGCACCTGACAAATACCTAAGGCTCCACCCTTTGCTAGGTAACAGGCATGAAGAGAAAAAAAAATACAGCCCAAATGAAGGAACAGATCAAAGCTCTAGAAAAAATACAACTAAGCAACAAAAAGGTAGCCAACCTATAAGATGCAGAGTTCAAAACACTGGTAATCAGGTGGCTCACAGAAATGGTTGAGTATGGTCACAAAATAGAGGAAAAGGTGAAGGCTATGAAAAGTGAGATAAAGGAAAATGTACAGGGAACCAACAGTGACAGGAAGGAAACTTTGACTCAGATCAATGATTTGGACCAGAAGAAAGAAATAAACATTCAACCAGAACAGAATGAAGAAACAAGAATTCAAAAAATGAGGAGAGGCTTAGGAACTTCTGGGACAACTTTAAATGTTCTGACATCTGAACCATAGGTGTGCCAGAAGGAGAAAAGGAAGAGCAAGAAATGGAAAATGTATTTGAAAACATAATGAAGGAGAACTCCCCCAATCTGGTGAAGAAAATAGAATTTTGGGAAGTGCAGGAAGCTCAGAGAGTCCCAAAGAAGTTGGACCCAAGGAGAACTACACCAAGGCACAACATAATTAAATCACTCAAGGTTAAAGATAAGGAGAGAATCTTAAAAGCAGCAACAGAAAAGGATACAGTTACCTACAAAGGAGTTCCCATAAGACTATCAGCTGACTTCCCAACAGAAATCTTATACACAAGAAGGGGCTGGAAAGAAGTATTCAAAGTCATAAAAGCCAAGGACCTGCAACTAAGATTACTTTATCCAGCAAAGCTATCATTTAGAATAGGAGGGCAGACAAGTGCTTCCCAGATAAGGTCAAGTGAAAGGAGTTGATCATCACCAAGCCCTTACTATATGAAATATTAAAGACACTTGTCTAAGAAAAAGAAGGTATCAAAAACTATGAACAGTAAAATGACAACAAAGTCAGAACTACCAACAACTGAACCTTAAAATAACAAAAGCAAAAATAAACTGAGCAAACAACTACAACAGGAACAGAATCACAGAAATGGATATCATGGGGAGGCTTACCTGAAGAGAGGGGGAGGGGGAAGAATGTGAAAAAGTTACAGGGAATAAGAAGTATAAATGGTAGGTACGAAACAGACAGGGAGAGGTTCAGAAGAGTATAGAAAAGGGAGAAGCCAAGGAACTTATATGTACAACTCATGGACAAGAACTAAAGGGTGGGGGTAAATGCTGTTGGAGGGGGGTACAGAACAGAGGAGAATAAAAGGGAGAAAAACGTGACAACTGTAATAGCATAATCAATAAAATATACTTCAAAAAAAGAAAAACAGGAGATACTTCAAGGATTTGCAGTCTAAAACTCAGATCAGGACAAAAAATTTTACCCATTTATAACCTTTTAACTCTGGATGGAAAGCCACAGGTCAGTATTTGGCACCTACAACATACTACCAGTGCTATCATTAAAACTTGTTAAGTTATTCAACTGCAAATGAAAACAATAATTATACAAATCCCATTTAAATATGTGTGCCACTATACAATTCCCTTTTATTATTATCATGTGGTAATTTTAATCACTAGGTAGAAGTAGGTCGGTTTCCTCAATAATTTTAAAGGTGTGTATATTACTATATGTGATCCAATTAAGGATGAAATCTATGAGTTGAGAATCTAAGGAAAAACTCTGAATCATGGGAGTTGACATAAGCAGGATCCAAGCTATTGAAGATGATGGGCCGTATTTAATATCCACAACTCCATTAGGTAGGTACAGATGATGATATAGTCTCAGAGACATTAAATACTCTGCCCAAGGTCACACCACTAGCCTTCAGATTATTTTGTCTCTAAGTTGATCAATAAAATTATGCACAATAAAATTTCAAATACATATATAAGAAGAAAATATATCCATAAACATTTAAATTAAAAATATGTGTTCACTGTATTAACATTTAAAAAAAAGAAAATGCCTAAACACTCCAACAACTTTTGGTATTCTTGCCAAAAAAAGAAAAGGAAATAGACTCCAACTAGTCTAGGCTTACATTTATATTGAGAATATGAACTAGGCATAAGTACATAATGAATATGTGTATGTGTGTGTGTGGTGTGTGTCTGTGTGCATAACACCCACATTATTCAAAAGCTCCCAAAAATGTGAAAAATTTGTTCCAACCCTTCTCTATTTTGTCTACTTTAAGAATTCTTTGCAATATGCTTGTGTAAATACTGCTTTTAGCGGCTGTTCTCATTTCTCAAATCTTCAGCTTATAAATGGATTGGGAAAGTGACAGACCTAAGCAGACATCTTTGGAACACAAAACCAAGGAGATATAAACAAATACTACTAAGTCAAAAACAAAGGATTCTTCCTTAAACCCTTCAACTTACTACTACTGATAAATGAAACAAACTAAAAGAAAGTAGACTATACTGGCTGTGGATTAGGAATGTGTGTGTGTGTACACACAGTCATGTATGTGCATATACTAAGGTGGGTGTCTATTTTATTAGTACACACACAGTGATCAACATTTTACCTCAGTTTAGTAAAAGCGCTATAGAAGTGTCACAATCTAAACAGAAGAAGATTGTGAAGTTAGGAATTATGCTGGGGCATGGAAGAGTGTTTCAGAAAACAGTTCTGGGTTGTCAAAAACCCAATAGGTGAGTGCCTTCAGTATTCTTATAGCAGAATGCACATTATGGTTCAACTGCAGTAATAGCTCATTGACTCTGCAAATGATTTGTCTCCGTCCACAGTTCAAAGAGATGCTGAAGAGGATAAGGACAGAATAAAAATACCAACATTTTACTTACCTGATGCTGAGCCTTCATTAAAAGACATAGTAAAGGCTATCATAGCATTACAGATCATAAACCATTGTACAAAGAATACACCAGCACTAAACCACTCAAAGTTTGTGAATATTCTGTTTCTACTTATAAAGGTGAAACTCATCAATGTTGAAGTTAGTACCTGAAATTAAGTATTATATGTGATACTGTTGGAATCATAACTGAAACAGAAAACACTTTTTGATGAGGACTTGGCAATAATATCAATGAATTTTGCACTTTGATAATATAAAGATCCTGTTATTGAAAACACAGTCTAAGTAGAGCATTTCTGTCAGAGTTGACAGCTGAACATACATTTGGTATGCTTCTTATCCATGCAAGTTAATATTACTACAAATATTTTAATAAGAGCAAAGTAATGCTAAGAACAATTTTAGCAATAAGAAAAAAGACTTTTATACTCATCCAGCATTATGTAAGTGTAAAACTATTTTAGATTTATAATTTCATACTCTTTAATCATAGCTATGTATTGTTAGCAAATAAAAATAAACATTCCTAGAGTTATAGAAAAAAGTGACAAAAGCATAATAAAATTCTTGATGTTTCTAAACATGACTTTCTTCTTTCAGGGTGATCACACTAACAATAAAAATATAATAGAATATTCAGCCTAGAAGTGATCAAGGGCTAAGTGGCTTTGGCCTTATTCTGCTGAAGAAAGCACCGAGGAAGAATTGAGCTTTTGGAAAGAGAATAGATACTGGCAGTCTCCTGATTTTACTTGGAGCATCTCAACCCACATGCAGACTGGTGTGAAGACATAGCAGATGGAATTACTTCTGTTATTCCGACTGCTAAAGCATCCTGCTTGCCTCTGCAAGCATGAATATTCAGCCACAATAAGGAACAATAATAAGTGTGCTGACTGTATTAAGCAGGTATCAAAAAATCTTTATCCTTTTTCTCCTATCATAGAGTAATTTAAAAAAATTTAGAAAACACTACTTCTGCCAAGCTTAAAAAAGACTTATTTGATGATATGATGCTGGTTTTCATATATTTTATGTAAATCTATGGAGAAAAACATGTAGACAAAGAAAACCAGAGTAATTAGCATTTTATAGGAAAGAAATATAAAAGCAACTAAACTGAATCAGTAATTATTTTCCACTTTATTTTATTTTCATGATTCCATTATTATCTCAAAAATGCTGAGCCAGCATTAGAGTATCAGAGTACATCATTCAGAACACAAATCAGATTCCTTTAAGTTCTATAAGAAGCCTCTATACTAGCATGCTATGCCATTGTGTAAATAATACCTATTGGTAAGTCTTTTGTTTGCATTTTAAAAAGGATTCTTGAATTCAAAAAGGGTAATTTTGCTATAAATAAGTGAAATGGGGTGACTATATCTCTATTAAAAATACTGTGACAATACCTGAGGTATGCCACTATCCCCACCCCTCCCAAAGAACAAAGAAAAATCTAGAAATAAAATTATATATCTATTTGCTAAAGGGAGGAATTTAATGATTAATGAAAGGAAATCTGAAGGCCACCTACTTAGACTGTGAGGGAAAATATCCATCAAAACACTATCTCTCACCAGACTTTTTTAAAAAGGTGATTCATTATATGTGTGGGGAAGTTCTTTAAGAGATTTTAAAATTGAATAAATACTTCAATATATAATATGAACTCCATCCTCCACATGACACTTCTCTCTAAAAAACAATTCCATAGGAAAGGTGGCATGAGCCAATCAGGTTTACCTGTAGCCCCTTTTGCTGCCAAGTAAAGGGCAAATGTCCTACATGCTGGGAACCAAACAGACATCTCAGACTGACTGATGATCTCTAGGGCATAGCAAGTTACTTATTTTAAAAATAAAACAATTCTTAATAAAAGGATGGATATCAGCCTGCTCTTTAGGACTGAGAGGGGATTTCTTTGATTGTTTTTTCCATCCTAATGAGCATATATTGCAGAATTAAATCAATGCCAAGGCAAGGCACACATGTGGAAGTTGAGATAAACTTACGAAGTAGCCTGTTCCCAAGCTGGAAGGAGCTGAACTCTGCAATAAAGCATAAAGACAAAGTGGAAAATCAGCAATGGTTTTTAACACGTTCCAATCCACACAGGTCATTACCAGCCCTTTGCAGGCTTTTCATCACTACATCACATCACCAGTGTATGCTGCCCCTTGTCATCTGCCCCTGATACAAACACTGTGTTGCTTAATTTTCCCCTTTACATCTCTCATCAACTCAGAGATGCTAACGTGCTATTTACTGAATTCCAAGCTTCTGCGGTGGACGTAATTGCCAATTTATTTGACAGGCAGCTGAGTAATGAATTAATGATGGCATTTCGCCCTGCACTGAGACTAAACAGACACACATCAGCCTGACTCCCTGACTTGCTGACATTCAATGCCCTGGTCTCAAGCTACTCAGTTTTGTGGCCGCAAAGGGGCAGGCAAGAGGAAAAAGCCCAGACTGACTTGAAAATAAAAAGCCCAGTGGGTTTGGATGACTTTTCCAGTGTATGACCTATTTGCCAGTTTATTCCCTAAAGGCACTAGTTAGTACACACAGAGTGCTTTTCAAAAATGAGACATTTTGTAAACATAATTAGTAGACTAAAATGCAAAGAATGTGTGGGTAAAGGAAAGCAGTAAAAAGCACCAATTTTATGAAGGTTTTAGTCCCAAGAATTATCAATGTAGGTTTCCACAGTCTGACACATGGAGAAAAAAAAATTCTCAAAGCTATGCAGAACACTTCTTTGGAGACAAAGGCCAAAAAAAGGCAATTAGTTGTGTTTTACATTTGTCTGTGACTGTTTTCCTGTATTCTCTTTTTTCCTAAAACATCTCAGTATATATTCTTTAATTTTTAGTGTCCTCTTTGTGAACAAGAGATATCCCAAGTAAACTTGAAACAAAAATACTGCTAATGCTCAGGCAGCCTTCTGATCTCAGCTAAGGGTGCTCGCACAAGCAAGGCCTAGCCTTGACTGGCATGGGTGGGGTGTCATGCCTTCCCTGGAGAGGCCTGACTTCCACTCTGATGTAACAGTCATTCAGTTCACCCATAGTTCCTCCGCCTAAGTGTCCTGTCCCTGCTCTGCAAACCATGGGTAGTAGGAGCCATATGGTTTACTCATAATTGCTTCCCCAGAGCTTAGCACAATGCCTTACTTAGGATGTATTTTTTTAAAAATATTTGTTGAATAAATACATATATATATGAATAAATGTATTCTATATATGAATAAATGTATTCTATAAAGGAAAATGGTAAATTTAATATCTGAAAAATATAGATGTGTTTCTTCTCAATTTTAAACTACTGCTAAAAAGGAAATACAGTGCTGTAAGTACAGACAACATTAGTATCTAACAAGGATAGTGTGCTCCGGGGCATTCCTAAATGCAGTTCCCAAAGACAAACTTTCTTCACATCTTTGTTCCAAACAAGCTCAGGGGAATAAAGGACGGCAGACGTGTGATGTTGCACAATGGCCTTGGTTTAAAAAAAGCCTGCTGCATTCTTGATCCCATAAATGGTACATAGGGAGATCCACAGTAGTCATGGAGACAGTTTCTCACAGCAGTGATTAGCCATGTGACAGCATCACCTGTTTTCAACACCCACAGCCTTCCATGGAGCAGAGGAAAGCAAAAACTAGGTTAGGTCTCCACCAGCCTGGAGTCATGCCCCTGGGAGGTAAAATCATTTTAGGAAGAATTACTCTGAAAAACATGGATTTGTTTTTTTCAGAAATTTTTTTCATCTTGCAAATGATTTTCATCCCAGAAGTAGAAGTACCCCTCCAAACCTACCTTCCCACCTCCACACACGTATCATCTTATTGTGTACCAAAGAAAATTACATACTTCAGGTCCCGGAAAGCTCTGTTATACTCATTTTGCATATATATTGTACATTACTCAGGGAGCTGGGTGGAGAAGAGGGCTTTGTTGTGCATATTTGTTCTGGCTATTGTTTATGCAGGTCTGACTGAATGAGAGAACAGTGGGTATCATTTCAATTTCTGATGTCAACATCAAATTACTTATTTAATTTCATGCCTGGCGAAGCATTGTATAGCTACACGCAGAATCATTTCACTTCATTTGTTATGCTGTGTTTTCGTGGCGATTGGCTTGCCTTCCAACTGACAGCTTTAATTACGACATAAATTTGATTGCACTGCCGAGGAATTAACATAATGCAACAAAGCATTTAAGGACCCTGCCTTATAACACCCCCCCAAACACACACACAAACACATCATACACAGAAAGAAACACAGACGCTAGTCCCTCTCATACATTACAGGTCCACTGGGGTTTTGGCATTTGCTAGAAAACATTCAGAACAACAGAGTCAGAGGCTACCCACATTTTCCAACCCACTGTTCTCACTTTTTTTAATAGGAAAAATTTGTGCTATTAAGTTATGATTTCTGGACCTGGCAAAAAAATTTGTAGAAAAAAACCTTCTCCTCTGCTTTCCAAGTATCTATGGCATTGATTGATAGTTCCTCCCCTCTTACGCCCTTCTGAACCACATTTTTCTTGGTCAATTTCCAGCTCCCTTCAATCACAGCTGGTGCATTTGAACAAAAACATCTCTAAAATAAAGAGATTTCTCTCTGTCCAATTGTTCTGAAGAATTTGACTATGGCTTTGTATGGTCAGTGAAATACTATTTAACTTTCAGTGAAATACTACCCCTCATAGCTAAAAGGATCCTCACTATCAGAAATAGGTAAGAAGTTCTGAGATCAGCAGCAGGGCAACAGTCAGTTTCACAGACAGCTTATGACATACATCACATCCCTGAGACTTTGCTATCCAAAAGGCCCAGAAGAGCCTCAGTCATGTATGTCTAATCTACATCTGTATCCAAATACAGATGCAAATATTTGATAGCAGTAACATTTTTCCAAATCAGAAGTTCCATGAATACCTCGAACCCGGGCAACAACAGATTATGCTACAAGAATTCAATGTTTAGAAACATCTTTTTATTTGAAAGATGTTACATTAGTTATACATTTACAGATGTGCATTTAGGGATTGGTACTGCTTTTTCATGTTATACAAGAGGAATCATACAACCAAGAGGTAAAGCCCTAACCCTGACCACTGAACCATTTAATGAAATAGAGATGATTTCAACAATTTCTACTGAGAAAATGGATCTCCCTTTTTTATTGCTTAAAGAGAGAAGGCAAAACGTCCCGACTATGTAGCAGAAGTATCCAAAGAATCCAGAAAAGCCTATGACTCAAAATGTGGCTGGAAAAGATTTTTTTAAAGGAGATTTTTTTAATGCAACAAAGACACACAACAGCATTTGAAATGATACCATACACCCATGTTGAGACAAATACATCCTTTGAATAACAAAAAAGCCTTTGTTCTTATTTCTTCAAGTGGCAGAGTTGTCAATTCATCAATATTTTCAATGTACTAGGTTGAAATTAGAGGTATAGCGAGACTGAGAAGCTAGAGTAGGAAAAAGTGGCACTTTGCTTGAAAAGACAAAAAAATATCAGAAAATGCCAGCCAGCTGACTGTGATATGTACTTTCTGGGCTCATTATAAGAGTCATTTCCTGTTTAACATGGTCTTTTCATTCTGCTGTGGGTTTTTTTTTTCTTTTCGGACTTGACCACTGCTCTAGCAATCTCTGCAAATTACACACCTCGATCTCATTATGTTGCAAAGGAGAGGTTTCTTACAAACACATTCTGTCTCAATCTCCAAAGTACTATGGGCTGTAGGAATTGTAATAGGATGCACAGTTGAAAGACATTTTCCGGGAGGGAGAGTGTTGCTGCTGACATTCTAGTCTACAAGTGGATATTCATTAAATGCCCATTCTACTCTTTCTCACTACCCCCCACCTGACTTTCTTTCCATCTCTGTCACAAAGCTATCATTGAAGCTACTCATTAAACTCATGAAGTTAACATTTCTGTGTTAACAGCTTACCTACAACAAGGGATTTCGAAATTGATTATCCATCTAAAATAGATGTACTCCATTCATTAGAGATCTACAGAGAGTCCACAGCTACTATTACAGCTCCCTGGGTGTGAAACGGGTATGTGCTCCACCCCTAGATAAGATGTGTGCTCTGACCCTAGGGCTAATTTAAATAGAATATTTTAAATTGTTCTAAATCACCAATTGTGTCTGACATCCCTGTCTAACCACCTCCATGTTAATGCTTTTTTCTCTCCCTAGTAAGAGCATAAGGATCATGGCCAAGTACATTTCTTGCAAAGGTCATGAAACAGGCCCATCTTTGGATTTTCTGTAGTGTTTCAGGAAACAGTGACAACTTAAAGAACTTGAAATCTTGATCCTAACAAAGGTGTCTTGGGGATATGCTTACTAATAGCTGCTAAAGACATGAAATAGAATATCTGAATGGGGAAATGAGCTACTGGAAATATTCAAGTAAAAATGGAGGGAGACTAACAACTTGAAAAAAGTTCTAGGTATGATAAATATGGTCATTTCCAACTTCACTTTTCCAACCCTCTGTTATAACCACTTCAAGTTGTCACCAGCTCTCATCTATACTGAACAACCTTTTTGGTTTCTCTCACTGATTTCATGCTTTATCTGCAGTTTTTCATTATAAAGTGAAAACTGTAACAAGATTCCTTTCAATATCTTTCAGAGGCTTTGAAAATAATCCATTATAGTGGGTTCAAAAGTATCCCCCTAAAATCCAGCATGTGATTGTGAAGGTTAATTTTAGTCAGCTTGACTAGGCCACTGAGTACCAAGATATTTGATCAAACATTATTTTGGGTGTTACTGTGAGAATGTTTCTGGATGAGTTATGTTTACATAGACAGACTGGTCTACCAGTCAAGATGAAGGCAGAGGTAAATATGGCTCGCCTACGTGCACAACCACAGTAAAAACTACAACTAGACTACAAAACAAACACACTCAGAATCATCAGAAAAACAAACTGTATGGAAGTCTGACAACCAAGGAATTAAGGAAGTCACATTTATCTAGACAGGTATGAGGGGTGGAGACATGGAGATATGTGGAGAAGTGCAGGGGCACGAAGACATAGAATAGGCAGTTCCCCATCAGCGTGTGGTAGGTAAAAATCGGGAGGGACACCTGGGGAGCAAGGGATCCCATCCCCACACCAGACCACTAAGCCCAGGATTCCACTGTCAGAAATATAAGTCACCATAATTTTCAGCTATAAAAATCAGTTGGGGTTGGGGAAGTTGAAGAAACTGCAGGACTCTAAGGAGTCTCCTTTTAAGTACCTATGATAGATTTAGGACTTATGCAAATTTGCTCCCTCTGGCCTTCAGCACTAGGGAGGCAGCTGGAAGGGTACCAGTGGTATTTGGGGAAAAATTGAAGTGTGTGGCACCACAATGAGTGCCAGGGGTCAGCTTCCTTCCAGAAAAAAAACTCCAGAGATCAGACACAGCACTATCCCCTTTATGAGCCCACCCCCACACATAGCCACAAAGCAGTGACACCATGTTGGTGACTGCATCAACCTGGTTCACACGGGTTGCCTCACCCTGGCAATTACCTAAGGCTCCACCTCATTCAATTTAATGGTGTGCTTTTGTACAATAGGCCATGCTACTAAAGATAGAGAGTCAAAGCAACTATACCTATTACATAGAAACAACACAAGGAGGCTGCCAAAATGAGGAAACAAAGAAATATGGCCCAAATGAAAGAACAGAACAAAACTCCAGAAAAACAACTAAACAAAATTGAGATAAACAATCTGTCAGATGCAGAGTTCAGAACACTGGTTATTAGGATACTCAAGGAATAGTCATTGGGTAGTTCAACAGTAAAAAAAGACCCAGGCAGAGATGAAAGTTATACTAAGCAAAAAAAAAAACCCAACAACAACAACAAAAAACAAACCACATTACAGGCAACCAACAGTAGAGTAAATGAAGCTGAGAATCAGATCAATGATTTGGAATATCAGGAAGCAAAAAACAACCAGTCAGAAAAGCAAGAAAAAAAAAGAATTCAAAAACACAAAGATAGGCTAAGAAGCCTCTGGGACAACTTCAAACATACCAAAATTCAAATCACAGGATGCCAAAAGGAAAAGAGAAAGAGCAAGAAATTGAATACTTATTTGAAAAAAAATAATGAAAGAAAACATCCCCAGTCTGGTGAAGGAAATAGACAAGTCCAGGAAGCACAGAGAATCCCAAACAAGATGCACCCAGAGAGGACTATACCAAGATAACATAATTAAAATGCCAAAGGTTAAAGATAAAGAGAGACTCTTAAAAGCAGCAAGAGAAAATCAGAGAGTTACCTACAAAGAAGTTCCCATAAGACTGTCAGCTGGTTTCTCAAAAGAAACTTTGCAGGCAAAAAGGGACTGGCAAGAAGTATTCTAGGTAATAAAAAGCAAGGACCTACAACCTAGATTACTCTATCCAGCAAAGCTAGCACTTAGAACTGAAGGGCAGATAAAGTGCTTCCCAGATAAGGTAAAGCTAAAGGAGTTCATCATCACCAAGCCCTTATTGATGAAATGTTCAAGGGACTTCTTTCAGAAAAAGGAGATTAAAACTATTAACATTAAAGTGGTAAAAAATTCACAACTATCAACAATTAAATCTGAAAAACAAACTAAGCAAACAAGTAGAACACAGACAGAATCATAGATATGGAGATCATCTGGAGGGTTATCAGTTGGGAGGGAAAGGGGAAGAATGAAGGAAAAGGTACAAGGATTAAGTAGTATAAATTGGTAGGTACAGATAGACAGGGGAATGTAAAGTACAGTATAGGAAATGGAGTAGCTAAAGGACTTATATACATGATCCATGGACATGAACTAAGGAAGGGGGATTGCCAGAGGTAAATGAATGGTACTAGGTGGAATGGGGGGTGAAGGGGGGAAATTGGGATAATTGTAAAACTGTAAGTAATAAAATATATTTTAAAATAACAAAAAATAAACAGAGTAAAGTATACTGACCCCCTCTCTAATGAGTGTAGTCCTCATTGAACCAGCTTAATAAAACAAAACAAAAGTACCATCTTCTCAGAGTAAGAGGGAATTCCTCTGACTGGCTCCAAGTTGGGACATCAGTTTTTTTCTGCTTTCTGACTCAAACTGAAAGAAACATTGACTCTTCTGGTTCTCAAACATTTCAGTCTTTGGACTGGAACTAACCATCAGCTCTCCTGGGTCTTCACCTTATTGACTGCACATCTTGAGATGTGTCAGCCTCCATAATTGTGTATGTCTACAGATTCCACTGGCTCTGTTTCCCTTGAGAACCCTGACTGAAATAATGACCTTGTTTAGAAGTAGAGTCTTTAAGTTGAAATCATACTGGATTAAAGCAGGTCCTAAAACAGTATAACTGTATGACTGTTGCTCCTATAGAAGAGGTAACTACACACAAAACTACAAATACAGTAGAAGGCCATGTGAAGATAGAGGCAGACACTGGACTGATACAGTGAAAAGCCAAGTGAAATACCTAGGACTGCCAGAAGCCAAGAGAAACTAGGAGAGGAAACAAAGGATTCTTCTGTAGAGGGTTCACTGGGATCACAAACCTGGTGACACCTTAATGTTGGGCTCTTGTCTTGAAAACTATGAGATAATATATTTCTGTTGTTTTAAAATTCGTGGTTAGTTTTAAAATACGTGGTTACTCATTATAGTAACCCAGGAAACTAATAAAATACCTAGCCTCCTTACCATAGGCTAGAAGACACAGACTATCAAGAGTCCCTCACAAGTCTGGATTAGATTTTCTCCTTAAATAGAGAGAAGTTCACTGATGGTGTAGACTCTGTTTCCCCCTTAAGAGTAGCTGATAAGTATGTGGTCATCCCGTGATGATTCACCATTCTATAACCACACTGGCCTTTTCTCTTGCCCTCAAACATGTCATGCTCACTCTGACTTAGGGCCTGAGCTTGTCACTCTTGTTGCCTGGATGCTTTTCCTATAGATCTTCACAAGCCCACCTCCTTTTCTTTATTCAGGATTCAGCTCAAATGTCACCTACACAGAAAGGACTAATCCAATCACCCTAGTTAAAACAGCAACATAAACTCTTCCACCCCTCATCACTCTTTTGTTTACTTCATAAAATGTGTTACTTCAGGAATAATTTTATTGTTTGCCCACAGGCTTGTTGTTTGTCTCCCCCAACAAAATGGAAGTTTCATGAGGGCAGTGAGTTCATCTAGTTCGCCACTCAACCACAAGTGCCCAAAACCATATCTGACACAGGAAAGGTACTGATAAACACTTCTGGGCAATCAAAACACTGGTATTTCCATGAAAACACATACATACATGATACATGAAAAGAAAAGGGCATACGCCAACTAGTAAGGGAAACATCTGGCACAAACAAAAATAAAAGAAGAAAGGAAAAATGGAGTATCCATAATCCTTCATAGGACTGGATTAGATTTTTTTCTAAACTACAGAGAAGCTTATTGATTGTGTTACCTGTTATGTTTCTTCCTTAACAGTAGCTAGTAAACAAGGCACAAAGTAAAACCTCAATAAAGATTTGGAGGAGGATCAGGAGAAAGAAGGAGAGAGTAGAGGCTTGCACGGATGGATGAAAGATGGCATGGCAGAATAGATACATCAATAAAGCCCTCAAAAGCTGGAAGAAAAGAAAAAAGAAGAAATACATCAACTGTGACTATATTAAATGGACTAAAAAGTGACAGAACAGTAAGATTAGAGAACTGTTTAGCCCAAGATTTATGGAATTTAATCCCTTTTCACAAGTCTCCAAAATGCTTCAATTCCCTCAAAGTCTTGAACACTTAGAAAGTATTAAGTATATTTCTGCTTTCTCTTAACTAAAAACCTGATCCAAAATTCTTTCAGAGAGAAAACAGAGTCACCTCCATACACTAATTTGAATAAAGTATTAAATGAGTTTACTGCCACAGGGTGGTGGGAATGGTTTACTATAAGAAGTGACACTGGGCCTGGCAGAAGAAAAAATAGAAAAGGAAGAGAAAAAGAATAAACAAGAGGAAACAGAAGTAACAAAGGTAGAATGATTTGAAAATACATATTACTTAAGAAAGTGAAAGTGGTTCAGGGGGACTACCTGTAAGGTACAAAGATGAGGAAACAGAAGGGGAGAGGAATGATGCAGGGATAACTTCCTACTTCCCCTCGAGAGCTGTGCAGATAATCCTCAACAATGCTGACTTTGACCAAAAGATCTTAAGAAAGTTTAATTGTTAGCTCTGACTCTTAAGAAAACGATTCTGGAAGCACTGCAGAGCACAGTGAAGTGGAAACAATGCCTGGGCACATAAAATCGCTGAGAAATCACTGGACCCGTTGGTGTAAGAAATGGTGAGAGCACCTGAAACATCATTAGTGCTGAAGAGAGGATAATCATATCGAACACCTCTCCAGAAACAAAGTTTTTGGAGAAAGGAGAGTAACTAAGTGAATAAGTAAGAGAAAGGAACAGAGCTTGACTTTGAGAATACCAGCTCTGGGATCCAATACTAGGACAGAGAAAGAAAGAGGAACAGATCAGGGGTCAGAAAAAATAAGTGAGGAGACATAAGATAATGGGGATTTTGTTTTGGAGTAGCTTCATGTTTGTCATGATTGAAATAAGCAGATCTTGTCGGGTCTACAGTTACAAGGGAATTTAAGTTTAAAAGGAGTAGAGAAGGTTGCCAAGGTAAGTTCTAAATCTGATGGAAAAACAAAGATGATAAATATTTTTGAGTACAGATGATGTGCTCTGAGCACCAAGAATTATGCTATGTGATTCAGATACAAAGGCCCAGGTGATCTTTAAAGGAGACCTATAAAATAGGTGAAATTATATCCATTTCAAAGATAAAGAAACCAAGGCTCAGAAAGAGCAAGTTCTTTTCCTTAAGGTCATATAGATAATAAACAGCTGAACTGCTACTCAGACTTGATGTTTGCTACAAATGCCCACCATCGTTTCATAATTTGAGACTTTGTTTTATTTACCAAGAGCATAAATATACCAAGAGCTTAAAGTTCTGACTGCTTCCTCAGTTGCAAAATTCTATATGTCAGAAGCTGTATTTTCCCCCTTGAAAAATTCCTCGTAAACACTGAGATGTTCTATTATTCCTCTTAACTTTTTCCTTGTGACCAACCTAAATAAATTACTATGTATCCTTGATGTGGACAATCTGAAAATGCTTATAGATAAATAATCCCTCTGGCAATAGGGCAATTCATAATTTAGAAAAGCCATGCACATTGGTTTTTAAGCTTTACCCATAGATAAAAATCTTTCAGCTACAATGAAATTCTTTATTCTTACTCCTTTGGCCCGTCCAATTAAAAAAAAAAAGCGTAACTAATGCAGTATCTTGATTAGCTACACTTAAGAGAACGTCTCAACTGCCAAAGCTTTTAAAAATATCATTAAATGTGGTAGAAGACTTCTGGGAATTTTTACCTCAGCTGAAAAAAAAGAATGTACAAGGCGGGCTAACAGAGACCAAATATATTCTCCCACTTTTAGTAGCCTAAATTTAAGCTACTAAAGAAACAAACAAAAGTATATGAAAAGGGTTTGCAGGAACTGGACAATAGGCAGCACAAGACAGTAATCTCAGAGAGAAGGGAAGTAAGTGAGATGACCCCACCTTTGCCCCAGTTTACTGCCTGGAGAGAATTTTCTTGTCAGGGTAGGGGGGGGTAGGGTGATATAGGGTGGGAGATGATCTTTGTGGAGCGCACAGCATCCCTGAATTGTGAAAATAAGAGTTGATAATCAAAGAAAGCAAAGGCAGCTTGAAGAGGCAAAATAGAAGATGGGAGAGATGAGAGTGCAGTAGAGAATCATGAAATCAGAGGAAGGTTCCCCTCTAGTCTTCACCTGAAACATATCAGCACATTTGTGGGAGGAAACAACCTAAAGTGAAAAGAAAAGCCACTGAAAAGGAGCAGCGAGAATGACCCCAGAGGTCACACACAGCAAGGAATCATTAGTATTCCCATAACCTCGAGTGGAAAGAACCCTTACAAAACGATCAAGAATTAAGCAGAGTATTCAGTACTGGGGAAAAATTAGCTATAGACTAAAGGCTGTTTATACTTTTTCCTCTTATTTTTAATAATATTTTTGTAAAAGTATGAATTTTAATACTAAGCAACACAAACTCAAATTATTCTGTACACTGGCAGGATTATTACAACCCTAATATATATTTTTAACATTATTTCTATTGTGGTAAAATACACATATACCACAAGTTTGACATTTTAACCATTTTTAAGTGCACAATTCAGTCACAATTTGTGTAAAATATTTCACCACCCCACACAGACACTCTGTAACCATGAAGCAGTAACTCCCCATCCACACCACGGATCTCTGGTAACTCCTGTTCTACTTTCTGTCTCTACAAATTTTCATATTCTAGGTAACTCATAAAAGTGGAATCATACAATATTGTCCTTTTTTACATCTAGCTTCTTTCACTTAGCATTATGTATTCAAAGTTCATTGGTATAACATGTATGAGAACTGTATTCCTTCTTATGGCTGAATAACATTCCATTCTCCGTATATGTCATTTTCTGTTTATACATTCAGTTGCTAATACACATTTGTGCTGTTTCCACCTTTTGATTTTGTAAATGATGCTGCAATGAACTAGCTGATAAGTATCTGAGAACCTGTTTTCAATTTGTTTCTGTATATACCTAAAAGTGGAATTGGTGGGGATGTGGGCATTCTGTGCTTAGCTTTTTTGAGGAACTGCCTAGCTATTTTCCACAGTGGCTGCACCATTTTACATTCCCATTAGTATGTACACTGGTTCCAATTTCTCCATATCCTTGCCAACAGTTGTTATTATCCTTTTTGAAAAAAATTATAGCTATCTTAGTAGATACAAAGTGGTATTTCATTATGATTTATATTTGCGGTTCCCTAATGACTAATGCTGAAGAGCATTTTCCATATGCTTTTTGGTCAATTGTTTATTTACTTTTTGCACAGATGTCTACTCAAGTCCTTTGCCCATGTTTGCATTGGACTGTTGGTTACTGTTGAATTATTCAAGTCCTTTTATATACCTAGATATTAAACATCTAACAGTTACATGACTCGCAAATATTTTCTCCCAATATATAGGTTTGCTTTTCACTTTCTTGATAATGCACTTTCATGCACAAAAGATTTTGATGAAATCTGATTTTTCTATAATCCTTTTTGTTGTGCATGCCTCTGGTATCATATCTAGGAATCCACTGCCAAATTCAAGGTTGTAAAGATTTCCTCATTGTTGAGAACCACTCTGCCTGGTTTCAGGAATTGTAACTGCTTCCCATTGCTAAGTGAGCGTCATCCAGAATGTGAGCTGCAGGAGACAAAGCTTGTCTCTGGCAGCAGATGCTGCCCCTGCTTCATCTCCCTGCCTCCAAAGCATGGTCAATATCCATGGTGGGTACGACCCCTCAGAGAAGGGCAACCTAGGCCAGACATGATCACTTGGGAGGTCATCATGGAAGGACTTGGGGGGCTTTGACAAAGAGGGAGTGATGGATCCTCATCTCCCCAGCTATTGTGACATAGCCCAAGTCCCCATTTCCATCTGGGAGAAGTTCTGCCTGGCTCTAATCCACTTAAGCCTAAAAACCTATGATGGAGAAGGCAGTGCAGCCCTATGCTGGAAAGGGTGGGTATCCCAGGTAAATCAGGCATGAGAAAGAATATGTAAAAATCCTGTGAAACCTGCTTTGTTTAGAATGCTCTCATTTAAATGAGAAGGATCCAAGCAAAAAGTCTGTTCCTCAAAGTTTTATGACTCTTTAGCTATCTGACCGTGACTGAGAATAAGCCATCATAGTTCTCTGAATGATATCTATTGTTTGATCCTTACGTGTATTATTGTGCAAACGAACCCAATAAAAGCCCCTTGGGCAGGGGGCTCTTGGCCCTTCCCCTTTGAGGGATCAGTCATCTTTCCTTCCCAAGCAGATCATGTCTTGGTAGTGTTTACTTTCATCCTTGGTGGATGGGGGACTTTATGGGGCAAAGTTGCCCCCATACCTCATATGTTTTCTTCTAAGGGTTTTATGGTTTTAGCTCTTATATTTGGGGCATTGATTTATTTTGAGCTAATTTTTGTACATGGTGTGATACAGATGTCCAACTTCATTCTTTTGCACAGGGAAATCCAGTTGTCCAGCATCATCTGTTGAAGAGAAAATTCTTTCCCAGTTGAATGTGCTGGGCACTCATGTCAAAAATCTGGGCAGAGGTGAATGGAGTTATTTCTGGGCTCTTAATACTATCCCATTGGTCTATATGTCTATTCTAATGCTATTACCGTACTATTTTGATCACTGTAGATTTGTAGTAAATTTTGAAATTAGGAAGTATAAGTCTCCTAACTTTGTTCTTCTTTTTCAACATTGTGTTTTCTGCTAGGGGCCTCATGATAGGACATATTAACTTTACTATGTGCTTTTCTATTTCTGCAAAAAAGATTGCTGTAATTTTCATAGGGATTGCACTGAATCTGAAAATTGCTTTGTGTAGTATTGACATCTTAACAATATTAAATCTTCCTATATAATGGGATATCTTTTGCCATTTTTTTGTCTAATGGAAAATAAATTCAGGGCAACCAGTCAAAAGATCTCTATGACTATAATACTATGCTCTTGCCCATAAGCTAATGTGGCTTTCATTTACCTAGTCTATGATGAAATTATGACTGACTAATTCTGGGAACATTTCCAGGTCAATAAGATCACACATTAAAAGCAAACCAAAATCTCAGAACAACAGCTACTTAAGGATTAAGTATTGTTGCCAGCAACACAGGTAAGAAATACTGTTATAGATTTATCATTATAATTTCTATCATTACAGTTCTATCACAAAATTAATGAAATATAAACAAAGAAATGTTCTTATTTATACATATTAATACTAATAGCAAAGACTGAGTTAATTGACATTATTAATATTAAAATAAGGGGAGGTGATTGTCTATAAGTAAGATATTAAGAGTACTATAGAAATAATTATACTTAGTTTACTCAACTTAATTCTTGTAAGAATTCAATGCTATACACATCAAATATCACCCTACATTTCACACACTTTCCTGAGAGGTGTAGGAAGATAGCTGATTCTTGGGGGTTGTCTACCTTACCTGATGGAGAAATGACTCAATGTGCTGCAATGGTCTCCAACCATTTGTGCTTATGGACACTTCTCAGTAAAAAAAGTTATGAGCACATTCCTACATAAGAATGTTTATAAATTATAGACATGAATTGCTCCTTGCTTATTAAATTGGATAGTAGTAAAGTTACTTTACTTAATTTTTAGGTAAAAAATAAGTACTAATACTTAATATACTAGATCTCCTTATGCACCATAATGACGACAACTGCTTCAGAGCATTATAAAAAAGGAAGATAAGAGACAATGGGTTTTGCTTCTATTATACATCCAAAAACTATTTCCTCTTCTTGAAACTCAGAGACAGAACTGCTATTTTCTTTCTTAAGAGTACTATCTCACTTAATCTGATAATGTTTCTGTGTCAATATTATTAATAAAACTTTCTACCTACTTGGTATATTTTACAAGAAAGTTTCTAAGTGCTGTTCTCAGGGGCAAGGATCGATCAAGAACCTGTCATATGACGGGTTAGGGAAGAAGGCAAGTTTCTAAAGATGGCCAGGTGGCTCTTGGAAGTGGTAATGGGGAATCAGGCCTGTTAGTGGGCAGAAGGGCTGACAGGTTCCTCGAGAGGCATGGTGTGTTCTGACAAGGGTTTCTCCCCTAGAAAAATGCAATAGTACAATGGGGAGATGATGCCATTTAACTATGTGCTATTTGTAATTTCTTCACCCATGAGTTTGGTAGTAATCCCTTTCGCCATTTTATTTCTGTTGGAAGGGGTGACTAATCAGCCACTTATTTGGCAAGAGACAAAAGTGAATTTCCTGACAGTTTCTAAGGTGACAAATACTCCCACCTACCTTATAATCTGTTAAAACACATTTTAGGTCAAACTAGAAAATGGAATGACACTGTAACACAAGGCTCAACCACATGGACATCAAGAAAGGGTAAACTATAATACTTTGATATACCAAGTGATAAGAAGGGACAGAGTGTTGGAGAATTGAGACTTCATTCAAGGGATGTATGGTCTGATGGTTCTGCTTGAGATTTTTTGTAATACTCACATCACTGAGCCTTTCTCGAGAGCTGCTCCTGTGGAAGCCCTTGGATTCTCCACTGGCGCTTTCACTGTCACTGTCCCTGCAGCTGTTCTGCCCTGGTTTGAGCTACAGGCAAAAGAAAAGAGAAATGAGAAGAGTCAGTGGTCTCTTCACATAACTGTTTCTTTGGTTCTGGTCTTCAAGCTTCACTAAAAATGTATAACTTAAGGTCTTGATACTCAACATTCTTCCCAGTTTCTGAATAGTGCCAGGCAAGCTGCCATAAAAAGAAACACAGAGGGTAGAGCAAGCAAAACATTTACCATGAAATGTGAGCAAGCTTCGAATAAATACCTGTAAAGTCTAACAAAAGTTCATAAATCTTGGAAAGTTATCTTCCCTTGGATTTTTCCTCTGTTCTATTGTGGTATCTTGTCAATAATAAAAAGACCCAGATCATGGAATAAGCTAAAAACAGGTTATACCAACTATAATTTGCCACCTTATTTTTTCTCTCCTCTTCTGAAAAGAAGAAACAACAAAACAGAACAAAAACCAAGGTTTCCTTATCCTAGGAGACAATGATGAGATGCTGGATGCTATCCTTTAGCCATTGGGAAGACATTTAGTAATTCTGTTTGTTGAGACAACACTCCAGAGATCTCCTGCCAGATATTTAAAAGTGCCAGATATTTAAAAGTACCAGATTAAGACCTACAGTTCAAGTAAATTAAGACAGCATTCATTCAACGAATGGGTATTAAGTCCACAATTGGGCCTGGTAGTAAGCTGTAGAAATCCGGTGCTAAACCAAAAAAAGAAAAAGTCTCTGATCTTTCAAAGCTCACATTTTAGAAGTTTCTACGAATTTATGCAGCTCTGGTTTTTCTTTTAAAATGGAAAAACACACAGAATTGCAAACATTAGTCTATGTGAGACTCAGTCACACACATAGGGAAGAACAGCCTATGATATCATCACCAACCACATTTGCACAGGTCCTGAGCAATTTGATGCAAGTTACAAGACATAACCCCTTTGCAATATTCTCAGTCTAGCAACAGAAAGAAAGTATGAGGAATTCAAATAAAACAACACAAAGAACTACTTGCTACTAAGTGAAAACAAAAAAGTAGCCAGTGACGTTCCAAGACAAAGAGATTTTTGAAGGTATGGACTTTGAAAGATGACTGAACTCATATGGTTGAGAGGAGAAAAGACACACCTGACGGGAGAAAGACAAGGAAAGCAACTTGATAGGAAATGATCAGGGTCTTTTCAGAAACACAGGGTCTTTTTCTCCCTTTTGGGAGAAAAAGGAAGAAATCTTAGAGAGAGGTACATGGGCCAGAACATGGATAGTCTCAAACAAAACACAACCCTCCTATTTCTGGGCAGGAGAGAACTTAAGAAAGCATAACAGGTAGAAGGCAGCAAAATGTTTGTCTGCAGGTTTCCATATGGCTCTGGGGCCAAGGGGTAAGATGAACCAAGATGAATGGAGGAGGAATCTGCATTAGCATTTCTTGTATCTTTAATGTGCTTCTTTACAGATTGCAATTCAAACTGCACTTTTTGACCATACCATCTAATTAGCTACCCCCAGATCCCTGCTTCTGGCTTTCAACTTTTCTACAAATCTACTTCTATTTTATTATTGAGAGAGAAGAACATGGATGTGAGAAACACAGATCAACTGCCTCCTGTATGTGCCCCCACCAAGGATTAATTCCGCACCCCAGATACGTGCTCTGATCCAGGATCAAACCCACAACTGTTAGTGTACCAGACAACACTCCAACCAATGAACCACCTGACTAGGGCTCTACAAGTCCACTTTTATCACATCCTTCTAAAAATCCCGTTCTATAGAAGTCTTCTCATATGGAACCCCCCAAACAATGCTAATTTTACTCTGTATCCTCCTGAGCACTTAAGTTCTTAGTTTCCTCCTAAAGTAATGCAAAACCTGTTGATTCTCAGTTAATTCAGATGCAACCTCTATGAGCCTTTTATTACCACGGAACAAAAGTTCAGACTATTGTCATTCTCTTCAAGTTTTCATTTTTATACTTATAATAAAAGGGGATTAAATCTAACATGGACTTCACTTTCTCTCAATTTCTTGAACATGTCATGTCCATTCCTGCCCTCCACTGTTTCACACCAGATTTCCTCTCTCTGACCTGCTCATTCTCACCTTCTCTGGGCTTTTTGGGTGAAGAATTTTTAAAGCTCAGATAGCATATCCTCCACTATATAGGGTCTTTGTAGAATTCTTTTTTTTAGAACTCTTTCTTTCTATTTTTAGTTTTTAAAATATGTCCTCATTGTTAGTATATCATTCTACCACATATTTTCAAGTATAAAACAGACTATTGTTAAGTATACGTGTACTGAAGATAAAATCTGTATACGGAGAGGGCCTCCTAATTCATAAGCAATATCAGAAATCTTATACCACCAGATTTCTGAGTTAAGCAAAAGTAGGTGAAGCTGCCTCCAGTGTACAGATGAAGAAACAAATAAAACCATGATGTACTAAGAAGCAGGCATGAGGTCTAGGACTAAACCCAGGCTTTTCAGCCTACTGCTCCCATCATTTTAATAGTGCCCATTTAGATACTTATGTTTGACATGGCGCTGCTTCTCCAGCATGTTAGTATCTCCACAGAATATGTTTTTAATACATCTGTGGTGCCTGGCTGCACTCACAAAGAAGGGAGTCTTGTAAGGTGGTATTTGATCAAGAGATATTTATAAAGACTCAGTCCCTCAACTACGATGAAAAATAAACAGCCAGGGAATAAAGGGTATAAGGGTGTGAAGACTTTTCCTAATATCCAACTGGCTTAGCAAAGTGTGAACTTTGTATTTGGATCTTTTCCATGTTTTCTTCATGGAAGGAAAATGATACACGGTCCAACAAGAGACTCCAGTGTCCTTGACGTCAATTATCTGACTAAATGTTGATCTAGGCTAAGGGAAAAACCCACCAAAGATTGAGATGAAGCAGTTTGCTAGTCTTCCCTGTGCCCTGCCAGCAAAAGCACTTCAGTGACTTTTCTTCTGAGAGACTTACATAAAATCCACCCCACACTATCCCTTTTTCCTCCAAAGCCAGGCTCAAGTTTAAAGGAAACTTAGGATTTTAAGCTGTCAGACAGCTCAATATTTCAAAGAAATGGATTGACTACAGTAAGTACTAAAGCTAAACCACACGATTTCAGGCAAAAGAAGTATTCATTCCTAATCCCATGAATACATTTAAAGCTGGCATTTTCAGCCACATCCAATGGATCATTTGAGGTAGCATAACTAACTCAGAAACTTTAATCCTTCATCTGAAATTCCTAGTTATTACCTACAACCAAGATATATTACAAAGGCCAGGTGCTGGCTTAAACATTTAAAAACCTAAGAAAAATCGATTTGCTTACATTGATTTGTCCTAGCACCCATGGCGACTCTGTTATAAGAAAGCTTTTACTCTAACTGATGCAATGAGATTTCTTATAATCGGCCTGTAAATACTTCAGCATGTTGTTTAAAAATTACTGTAATCACTCTCTTAGTTTCAGAATTTTCTTCCCATCAGATTATTATATAATTAAGTAATAACAATTAAAATAAAACAGAAGAAATGAAAGGGTACTAGTGTCTGGCATGATGGCAGTAATTCCATCAATAACTAAGATTTTTTAAAATATAAGAAGCCATTTTGTTTTTAATTAGATGTCATTATCAACAGTATATTCTCCAAATTCTGAAACTGTGATCTTGTTACAGACTTAACTGGTATTGATGGCTAATCAGGAAAATAACGATGCATGGTTTTATAACTGCTAATGAAAATATAACAAAGTCTCATCACTCTGGCCTAAGTGAAGGGAGAGCAATTTTGTACACATCTGCCAAGATCTGTGAGCCAAGCTATGCCATTCAGTCATTCTTGTTCAGTTCCAACAAGATGTTAGTTGCTCAACAGGTGTCATTAATCCTTCAAACAAAATTTATAGGAGGATAAAGTACTTAGAGAAGGTGTCTATGCCTAGAACTCTAGAGGAATGATGTGAATTATGCAGTGCAATGCATAAGAGTATCTGAATTAGGCAGTGCAGTTCAGAAGAGCACAGCATAGTTTTTGGTTCCTTACAGGGACATAAATCCTATCTTAGACTGCTGAGTTCTCCTGTAGGGATCTAACTGAACTGTACACAAGGTTTTTAAGATGTGCCAATAAGCACAAAATCATCTTTCAGTCAAAGAAATTTTGTGATACATGTTCACTAACATTAAAGCAGCAAGTGTTTAATGTAAATCTTTTCTCAAAAAATAACTCTCCACAGATGGGTAAAGTTTAATAGATTGGATGGCATCTGTACTATTTTATTCCTTAGGCTTTAAAAGGTATTTCAGATGAGAGATACAGAATCAAACTCAAGAACTTAATGAAAGAGCTGACATGTCAAAATGAGCTAACAGGAAATAAATACTACAAACAAAACTGCAAAGTTGAATAGAAAAAACATTTTTGTAAGAAAAGAATAATATATTGTACTTCCAAATACAGTAACAAGTTATATCAAAAAGCTAAAAATTAAATTCTGAAAACTAGGGAGGGCAAGGAATTTGTGCAAAATTTCTCTGGAATCATCAAATCCAAAGTTATCCTGTTACGTCTTTGATAGTTAAAGAATTTTAAAAATTTGATAATCTTTAAGTTAACCATTAGTAAAATTTAGATAACACAAATGTGTCTTACAAATTACTATGAAATGTAAAGGGATAAAAATCATAATCAATTGAGAAATAAAGAAAAGGTAAAGGAACTAATGTAAAAGGAAAAAGCATATAATTAAATATATTGGTTATAATAATATAAGTGGATTAAACTCCCACTTGTAAAAAAAAAGGCAAGGACATCCATTTTGTATCGAGAAAAATAAATATTCGACTATTTGATAGTTATAAAGAACTCTCAAATTTAAAAGGAGAAAAGACAAAATATTACAAATAATTTATTAGAATAAGTCATATTAAAGATTGCCTCTTTAGAGTTATAAAAAGTACAATCTTTATGTTTTATACCTTTGTACTTCATACTAAAGAAATGTTATAAAATTTGATATGGAATATATAAAGTAAAATATTTTCAGTAATAAAGGAAATCAACAGAAGATAGGAGACTAGCATCCTACTAATTATCAGCAAGTGAGATCACAAAAAATTACAAAGGTCTAAAAGCTCAATTTGACTTAGGCAAAATTCACAGTAAATTTGGAACTTGCAGAGATCGCACCTTCTAAATCACCCATGTGACGTTACAATCAACCAAAGATAAGTCACAAAGAATATCAGAATAAAATTTAAAACACACAAATTACATAAACAGCCTTCACTCTGATGAAAATTAATGACGACATTTAAATTAACTACAATTACCTAGAGATTTTTAAAAAATTTTAAACCAAAAGCTGTATTTTAAAATTCTCTCCAAATTTATAATTAAGCCAAAAAGAAAATTCACAAATACACTACCTATATTTAAAAAATTAAAATCATAAAAATTTAAGTTAAAAAATTTACAGGAACCATAAAATCTATGCTTGAAGTTATTAACTCATGTCTTTTCCATTAAATGAAAAATAACAGAAATAACCTAATTATAAAGATTAGAAACAAAAAGAAATAAGGCCAAAATATCAACATCAGCAAAAAGTAGAAGATTCTAAAACTACATAATAAAATAAAAATTACAATATTGTACAATTAATAAAGTAAAATTGGGGGCAAAACCTACAAAGAGATAAACCACTTACAAATCTAAATTTAAAAAAGAGATAAGAAGCAAAAACCAAATATGGAAATAATATATCATTGTATATTAATGTAATAACATAATATATGTGATTAATATGGTAATGTGATTATCATAACAAAATAGGCAAATTTATAAATTATAATATGACACATTTATATGTAAAATATAATAGGTACATTTCTAAATTATAGTAGGAAATATTTAGTACTGTCAAAATCATAATCGAATAGTTTAAAATTTCAAAACAAAATTTAACGAAATTTGATTTAGAGCATTTAAAAAATATGCAAAGCTAAACTGTGCCCAAATCTGATATAACAAAACAAAAAGGGAAATACAAAATAATATCCTTAACTAAAAGAGCTCCTAAAATAGGATAAAATAAAGTGAATTTAATAATAAAATCTAACAATTTTTCACAAGAATATGAGTCCATCAATTAGCTACTGGATACAAGATTTTATTCTCATTTATATTTATATATACATATATGAGACACATTATATATATATTAATGTTTATGCATTTTGAAATAATGTTTAACCCAGAGGAGACTGAAAATAGCACAGAGAGGGTGGGAGTAAGAAGGTACCTAGTATCCTGTTTCCCCTAATGGTTACATCTTAAATGGCTACGGTACAATGCTAAAACCAGGAATCTGATGTTAGTATGTGATAGGCACTTGTTTTACAAGAAATAAAGCAGTGAATGAAATACAAAAATCCTTCCTCTGCCCCAATGGGGTTTAAATTTTCTATGTTGTGCGTGGGTTAGGCAATAAATACAATCAATATTAGATGTTCGTGCAGTGGGAAAGCAAGAAAAAGGGAATTGGGGTGTATTGATGTCTTTCAACATTTTATTATGAAAAACTTCAAATCTTAGAAAAAATTTAAAATAATTACAGAGAGGACACCTATACATCCACCATGTTACCACATTTGCATGTGTGTCTGTTCAATTTTAAGTGGAATGGTCAGGGAAGGTGTGTCTGAGAAGGTGGCGGTGAATACAGACCTGAAGGAGTTCAGGGAGAGCAGTGTGAACTTCTGGGGGAAGGACTGCCCAGGCAGAGGGTGCAGAAAAGAAATGGTACTGAAGCAGGAGCGTTTCTGGGTATTGAAAGAAAGTAGAAAAGCCAGTGGGGTTGAAAAAGAAGAGAGAGATGTTGGCAGTAGGAATGGGGAGAGAGTGACATAGGGCTTATGGCCTCTACTTTGAGTGAGGTAGGAAACCACTGGAGGATTTTGAGCACAGACTTATATATGATTTATATCTTTTTAAAAATTGTTGACATAATTACAGGTGTCTCACATTTTCCCAAGCCCTAACTCCACCCCACCCCACCCTTCAACACATTGTTGTCTGAGTCCAAGGGGTATGCATATGCTCATATGCATGTGTGTTCTTTGGCAAATTTTCTGGCACAAAGCAAACATCTGAGGTGATAGCAAAGTTCTAAAATGAGTATAATGATAATTGCACAACACTGTAAATTTACTAAAATTCATTAAGTTGTACATTTATACTAAGTGGATTTTATGAGCCATAACACATTTCAATAAAGCAATTTATTTTAAAAAGAGTAAAAGATTCCATCATTTTAATCTCTTATTCCAGAAAGAAATAAGGCTCAGGCCCACAAAAGATAACTCACTTTCTTCAAGTCAACTGTGCATGTAAATCTAATCACAGGAGTAAACAAGGGCAAGTATTTTGAGGGCCATCTGGGGATCCTGCCTACTAAAGTAAGTTTACAAAGATACAAAGGGAGAATTTGCCTTTAAATCCACGTATCATAAAATGACTCCAGTGAAATTAGGAAAGTTTTATTCCGGTAAAATAAGACGGAATGACAGATATGCCTTGACTTTGGAGTGTCCTTTACCTGTGTCAGTGATGTTATCAAATAAACACTTAAGAAATTTCACAGATAACAAATTGAAGACTGTTGTAAGCTGGAACAATGGAAACTAATACAGCACTCCCACTTGCCAATCACCTACATTATTTGAGATTTTTAAATGGGTTCAGTAGACTTCATAGCAGCAGGAAAAACTGAAAATTAGTAAAGAAGGGGAAATAAGCCAAAATCAATCTAACCACATAGTTTCAAACATAAACAAGAAGCAATTAAGACACTGAAGAACAAGCTAAGAAGCTTTGATGTCCTTCCAATAGATAAACTCAATACAGATCACAGAACTTACTATTCTACAGCTTATCAAGAGAATCAAAATCATAGAAGACTATGATTTGTTCAAGAGGCTCTATGATACTATTTCTTCATGAATTGATCATGTGAAAGGAAGAGAATGCAGGTGTAAAAACAGTTCTTAATATATAACTAAAATCTCTGTCTATAATTTGGGTACTATTTCTAGGTTAAATTACATTGACAAGGGGAATAATAACATACCCGATGTGAGGATGGAAAGGATGCACAAGAATGGAATTAAAGAGAAAAGCCTAAATGAATGGAAGGTCCTAGGCATTCCTCGGGTTTGACTGTGAACTACTAAATCTGTTTTCAAATGGGCTCAGAATTTCACACACAGTACACATGTGCAATGCAAAAATAATTCGAAGAAGGAATGTCTGAATGCTTTGGTATAGTTTCTAGCTGTCTGATAATAAGATTTTGATTATTAAAAAGAAATTTTGAAACAATATTATTTGGTTAGAGAAGATGAATATTCAAAATTACAAATAAACAGTTTTATGGTTTTCTATAAAAACACATTTTCAAACAACTTTTTGATATGGATTGGCATTCTAGAAAATAAGCATTATCTTCAAACATAAAATGTTTTATGCCTTTTGTTTTTCCCATTCTACCATGAAAAAATAGCTAACTTAAGTATAAAGAAGGAAATTACCTCATTTAACCTTAATTACTTCCTTATTCCAAATACATATGACATTTAATTGGGGGACACAATTCAGTCCACAGCATTTAACCTGTATATCAAGAAACATTATTATCAATTAGTGACTATTTCAGACTAGGCAACATTACTTCTACAAGAACATAAACAGGCTTCACAAGCACTACATTCAACATTTTTTAAAAGCCGCATACATTTCATAGGTGGGATGAATCCCCAAAATGCATATTCTAGAATGTTTGAGACCCCTATTATAGACTGAATTGCATCTACCCAAAATTCTTATGTTGAAATCCTAACTTCTATTACTTGAGAATAATGAGACTATACTTGGACATAGGGACTTTAAAAAGGTAATTAGGTTGAAATGGCTCATGAGGATGGGCCCTAATCAAGGTGACTGTTGTCTGTAGTAGAAGAGGAGATTGAGACTTAGGAGAGACCCTAGAAATACACATGCACATAGAAAAGGCCAGATGAGGACACACTGAGAAGGCAGCCAACTGTAAGGCAAAGAGAGAGGCCCTAGGAGAAACAAAACCTGCCAATACCTTAATCTTAGACTTCTAATCTCCAGAACTATTAAGAGAATATGAACTCTTATTAGAAAATGAACTTGTTTCCTAAGCAACCAACTCTGTGGTATTTTGTTACAGCAACCCTAGAAAACTAATATAATCCTTTTCTTAAGGTAACAAACATCCTGTCTATTTAATTGTCCCTATCTTAGAAGAGAACACAATGAATCAAAACAAAACAAAGAAACCTAGCTATTTCTCCACTTCCTTTATAAAAAATTGGGTCTAAATAGTTAAAACTTGTAACTCATGCTAATATAGTGTTAAATAAAATGTCTTATCCTCTGACTTTAATTAAATAAATGTTGCTAATGACAATTAAGACCAGGTATTAATTTAGAAGTATTCCTTGAAGTATCTTGATGGAATGTAACAATGGAAAAGATCCACGCCCTGTACTTGTATAGTCCTCTTCCCATCTATAGTTTTGTCCCAATCTCAAAAAACTTTATCTGCACATGTGATAATATCCCAATCCAACCTCCAGGCTCCATCCACAACACCCACTTTGCCCAATTCCCACTAACAGTGCCCCCAATTCACTTTGAGGCATGCCCATAGCTATGGTGCAGATCACTCTAAGGAAGATGGACTTAGGAAGCAGAACCTAAATGCCAGATTGAGGATATTTGGGCTGGGAATTCTGAAGTCCCTGATAACCAGTAGCATGATGTAGAAGTGTAGAGATCTCCAAGTGGGCACATGTCCTTGGTCCCTGAACCCTTCCATTCTAAAAAAGGGTAGGGCTTACAGAGGGTCAGGTACCTGATGCCTGGCTTTAAAGACAGTACCCATCATTAACAACCTACAAATGGTAGACATAGTGGTCAATGTTAGTCCCCATGTTATTGATCTAACAGTACCATTTGAAACAAGTGATCACTCCCTCACCATTGAACCACTTGCTTCCCTCCTACTTTTCCTCCAACCTCTGGCCACTCCTTATTAGCCTCCTGGTGAATCCTCCACATCCTCCAAACTTTAAGGATAGGTTCCCCAGGGCTCTCTTCTTAGATCTCTTCTTTTTCTTACCAATAGTCACTACCTTTGATAATTGCATCCACTTTCATGCTTTTAAATACAAACTATGCGCTGATGAGTCCTACCATATATTTAGCCTTAATCTTCTCCCAAAACCCCGGTCTTCTACATTCAGTTGCATCTTCCAATTTCATTTAGATGTCTAATAGGCATCACAAAACTAAATTAACTAAAGAAATATTCTCAATGTTTCCAATTGTTGTTAATAGTAACTTTACTTTTCCAATTGCTGAGGCAAAAAAATCTTCCTTCCCTCTACAGTTACCACTTTCCTCTAACCTACCATCATCTTTTGCCTGGATTAGGACAATACCTTCCTATCTGATCTCCCTGCTTTTGCTCTTGCCCTCTACATCTGAGAATCTCTCCCAAGACAGATGGGAGTGTTCCTGTAAACAGCAAGTCAGTGATGATCAGCAAACTTCCACCCAAGATGGAGGCATAGGTAGATGTGCTTTGCTTGCTCACACAACGAAAAGGACAACCAGAACTGCCAGAAAAGTAAACTTTATGAAAGTCTGACCATCAAGGAGTTAAAGAAGAAACATTCATTCAGACATGTAGGAGAGGCAAAGATGGGCACCTAGGGTGAAGAGCACACGCAGCAAGGTGGGTGAGGTGGTGGCTGGTGGACCAGATGGTCCCACATTCCCATACAGATAAAAGGGAAAGAAAAACTGGGAAGCAAGACAGACCACGCAACCCAGGGTTCCAGGGTGGGGAAATAAAGCCTCAAAACCTCTGACTGTAGAAACCTGTAGGGGTTGAGGCAGCAGGAAAAACTCTGAGCCTCCCAGGAGAGTTCATTGCAGAGACCCACATGGTGCTAAAACATACACAAAACCACCCACCCTGGAATCAGCACCAGTAGGGCCCAATTAACTTATGGGCAGTGAGGGAAGTGACAGAAAGTGAGGTGAGGCTGAGCAAGAGGCACTTGTTCCCCTTCTGATCCCTCCTCCATGTACAGTGCCACAATACAGCAGTGATATGGGTTGCCCTACCCTGGCTAACTCCTAAGGATGCACCCCTTAACAGTGTAACAGGTGCTCCAAGACTAAGAAATATGGCCCAAATGAAAGAACAGATCAAAGCTCCAGAAAAAGAACTAAGCAATGAGGAGACAGCCAGCCAACCTATGAGATGCAGAGTTCAAAACACTGGTAATCAGGATGCTTACAGCAATGACTGAGTACAGACACAAAATAAAGGTAGAAGTGAAAGCTATACAAAATAGAATAAAGAAAAATATGCAGGGAACCAACAGTGAAAGGAAGGAAATTGGGACTCAAATGAACAATTTGGAACACAAGGAAAAAATACACATCCAGCTGGAACAGAATGAAGAAACAAGAATTCAAACAAATGAGGAAAGGCTTAGGAACCTCTGGGACAACTTTAAATGCTCCAACATCTGAATCATAGAGGTGCCAGAAGGAGAAGAGGAAGAGCAAGAAACTGAAAACTTATTTGAACAGATAATGAATGACAACTTCCCCAATCTGGCAAAGGAAATAAACATGCAAGTTCAGGACACTCACAGAGTACAAAAGAAGGTGGATCCAAAAAGAAACACAACAAGACACATCATAATTAAGTTACCTAAGTAAGATTAAAGATAAGAAAATAATCTTAAAAGCAGCAAGAGAAAAGGAGACAGTTACCTACAAAGGAGTGCCTATAAGACTATAGCTGATTTTCCAAAAGAAACCTTGCAGGTAGGAATGGGCTAAAAAGAAGTATTCAAAGCTATGAAAGGCAAAAACCTCCATCCAAGATTACTCTGTCCAACAAAGCTATAATTTAGAATGGAAGGGCAGATAAAGCGCTTCCCAGATAAGGTCAGATTAAATGAGTTCATCACCACCAACCCTTGTTATATGAAATGTTAAAGGCACTTATCTAAGAGACAAAGAGAAAAATCAAAACTATACATAGTAAAATGACAACAAGCTTACACCTATCAATGACTTAACCTAAAAAACAAAAACAAAAACAAACTAATCAAACAACTAAAACAGGAACAGATTCACAGAAATAGAAATCACAGGGTTAGTTGCAGGGAGGGGGCAAGAAACAATGGGGGAAACAGTACAGAGAATAAGAAGCATAAATGCTAGGTAAAAAATAGACAGGAGGAGGTTAAGAATAGTATGAGAAATGGAGAAGCCAAAGAACTCATATGTACAATCCATGGGAGGGGGACAGGGTGGAAGGGAATAAAGGGGAGAAACAAATGAGACAACTGTAATAGTATAATCAATAAAATATACTTAAAAAAGTAAGTCAATGAATGCTTTATTCTTCTCAAAATCATCTAGTCTTTCTATTGCCTTAAGAGTAAAGACCAAGGTCTTTAGAATGGTCTAACAAGTTAGCCCGCACTCTTTCTGCTTCCCCCATTATTTCTTGGACCTCATTTTCTACTCCTCTCAGCCTTGCTCACCCTGTAACAATATTTGTTGGCCTCATTAACGTTTCTCAAAAAAGTGAGACATGATCTAACCTCAGAGCCACTGCACTTGCTGGCAAGTCTTTCTCTAAAATGTTCAGGCATAAGACTCATCATCTCCATTCTTTAGATTTTATTTAAATGTCACTTTGTCCGTGAGAACTTCCTTGGTCATCCTATTTAAAATTGTAATCCTGCCTCTATTAACATTTTACTCATTTTATTTGTTCCCTATCTCCTCCAAACTCCTGCCCCCTCAACCACATCACAACTAGATTATAAACTACATAATAACCAGAATTTTTATCTGGTTTATTCATTGCTCTCTCTCCAGAATCTAAACCAGTGCCTTGACGTTATTAGATGCCCAATAAATATTTGTTTGATTAATCCCAGCACATATTAACTTTGAAGATCTATAATATGTAAGTCGGTCTTTAAAGTCTCCCACAGAATGGTCCTTGGAGCTATTAGCAAAGTGCAACTATATCATAAAAAGCCAGTCTTCTAGGTTTGGGCATATGCAGAGCTCAAAAACTGAGGGGCAATGTGGAGAGTATCATGTACTAGTAAACGTGGGCTTTGTGATCATACAAAATCTGCCATTATATTCCTTATTCTCCAAAAAGAGCTGCTGCTTATTTTGTCCTTAAAACAGTGATCACATATAATTTAAGATACTTTACATAGTCAGGTATAGGATTATAAAATGAAAATTGGTATGTAATTAGTTTAATAAATCTTCATCCTGGCATTTGAGAATTTGAAAAGTACTTGTTCAGCAAAAGGTCAAAAACCACTAGCAAAAGTTAATAGCTCTCTTCATATTATACATGTGTATTGATGAGATTGCCACTTTTAAATAATTTGGATAATATGGAGCATTTAAAAATCCCATGTATTTTGCCTTCTAACAAGTGCTTTAAAAATATTTTATTTTAAAAAATCAATCCAATAAAACCTTCCTCTAACACAGTGCATACAAAGGCTGAAATGTTTAAACACATTGTACTATCAAACACCGATTTATTATTAATGACAACATTTATAAAAGAAACCCATTTGGTTATGTATATAAATACAGGGCCTGGCAGAAGTAAAGCCTGCTTGAGTATGGTTGGTAGGGTAATAACATGGGTGTAATAATTTATAGTTTTAATTTGAATATTTTACCTAGAATTACATGGTTATGATTTTGTAATAAAAAGAAGGCATTATTTGTGCTGGACCCTGTATATTCTCCCAAGTGCATTTTCAATTGAGAAGTTACTTTTCTTAGAAGATGGTACAAGTTTGTTTTTGTCACGTGGCAAAGTAATGGTTTGTATGACATCCAGTACTAGCTCGCTCCACTGAAAACAGAACAATCGCTAAATTAATTCTGTAGTTACACAGGGTGATTTTACTGTCATGCCAACTTGTTCCTCATAACCTACACTGTCCTGCATCGATTACTACATCATCTGTCTGGCCTCTGAGGAACCTGAATCAGAAACTGGCTTAATAGTAAACTTAACTAGTTTACTTTAAAGTAAACTTTAACTAGCAGGTGATTTTAATTTGGCTCCAGAAGATTTAAAGTTATGAAGCCTCTTATTTTTAACCTGGGAAAAATAGACATAAGGAGTAGGATAATCAAATTTTGAATGAAGGATAGGCTGGGTAAAGACGCTTGCACAGACAACCATGAATTTCACAGCTAAGAAATTCTTAGTCTAAATACATGGCATCTCCCCAAATACAGAAAGACCCAAATACACAGTGTCCAATTCTTGGCATGATTTTGCTGATTTGCAAAAACTCAAAAAAAAAAAAAAAAAAAAAAACCTAGACAAAATTTCCTGACCAAACTCAGAGATGAGAAGGCCTCTTGGAAACATAAACTGGGATCCCACACAAAGGTAAATTAGTTCTCTCCACTGCAGATCTACACATTTAGCAATTAACTAAAGAAGACAGCTTCATTTTAAAGAACTTAAACACAGCAATATCTGGCTGTCAACACAGGGGCAAGGGCTAGTACATGTGGGGTTTGCTCCTGGCTCTTGCAGCTCCAATGCTAACGTATCTTTTCAGTGGCACCCAAAATACCTCATTGGCTCCATGTAACCAAGAAGGAACCAATGAATAGGCCTACTATACAGAACAAATAAGCAATCATCATGTTATAGCTAAGAAACACAAACACTTTGTAAATTAAAGTGAATTTCCCAATTTAAAGATAGAGAAGCCAAAGTTGCAAAGACTAAATAATTTGATCAGTCACAAAAGACAGAAAGCAGAGGCAGATAAGAACCAATGCCCGCCTGGCTCTACAAGGACAGCCCTTCCCCGGGTATCTGGCCTTTGGTCCAGGAAGGCTACGAATGTGGCCCAACACAAAGTCATAAATTCGCTTAAAACATTATGAGACATTTTTGTGACTTTGGGTTGTAATGTATTTAATGTGTGGCCCAAGACAACTCTTCTTCTTCCAGTGTGGAACAGAGATGCCAAAAGGTTGGACACCCCTGCTAGTTGTAACACAGACCTAGGAGGGCATAGTAGGAAGAACATGTCTCGACATTTTTGTTCCCCTTCATCAGTGCAAATGTTTAAATTCTGTCTTGATCTTGAATGTAAGTAATCAGTATGTTATAAAAGTGGATTTACAGTTTAAATCAGCTGTTAAACCTGCTCTATGAACATTCTCATATCTTGAAAATGAGTTAACTCATCCTACTTTTAAAAAAATGTGAAAAACAATACACATAAAATATGCACAGCAGGTAGGGAAAAAACTACAGTTATTTGGGACATTGGTATGTTTTAAAATTATTTTCCACTTCCACATTCCAAATTCCCTAAACTCCAAACAGATCAAAGTTTTACAGATTATCCCACACATACACGAAAAAGACAAGAAACACAAATTAATAACTATTTAAGCATTCTGTTTCATCATGATAACAAACAGATGGTTTTAATATTCTGGAGGCTAATTCCTGAACAATTAAAAACACAGCAAGACATTAACATCTAATGAAACATTTTAACTACCAGTATATGCATCTGCCATTAATTCCCACACAGTAAGGTCTTGGATCTCCTCAATCTGTTCTTTATTAAGGAAAGTTTTTCCACTCTGAAATTTAGTGAAGTAGAGAATTAACAACTGTTTTCAATCAGCAATCAGCAGGATATTTCGCCAATGTATATCGAAAACATGTACACTATCAGACTTAAATGTATTCTTATGATGGCTTTGAGGTACACGCATTTGTAATTTAAGAACAGATGCAATTTTCGAATGAAGTGTTTTACCCCCAAAATGCATGCCATTAGCCCTTGGGTGTAGAACAGAAACTCTCACTGCACAGTTACTTAAAAAGGTGGGTTTGCTTGTTTAATAATGGCCCTAACTTTTGACTGAGATTGCCACAACTACCCTAGACTACAGCTTCCTCCATTGTAGCAGCATATAAAAACAACAATCACAAGAACTGTGAAGGATAACCAGGTATATGACATTCTTATATCTGGCAGGTTAAGACAGGATGACCAGGGGACTTCCGCCAAGATGGAGGCATAGGTGGATGTGCCGTGCCTTCTCACACAACCAAGATTAGAGAAAACTAAATATTAGCAACAGAAAACATAGCCAGAACACGGAAAATTGAACTTTTCGGAAGTCCGTTAACAACAAATTCTTCAGCCTGACCGGTAAGGGGCGAAACCAGCGGCTGGCGGAGCAGGGTTGCACAGGAGGACTCGGCCAGACACACTCAGGCCGGCAGAATCCAGGCGCAGGGTCAGACCTAGTGAGCGACCCAGCGAGCAACCAGGCGAGCGACCGCAGGGGAGACAGCCAGGCCCGGGGCTGCGTGTTGACTGAAGTCGCGCATTTGTGCGAGGGTGGACAGGCGAGGGAGTGGGCGGTTGGACCGGGCCGGCAGGTCCCCACGGCAAGCAGCAGTGGAGGGCGCCACCATTTCCCTGCTCTGACCCCACCTCCACATACAGCGTCATAACCCAGCGACTCTGAGCGGCCCGGCCCAGGTGAACCACATAAGGCACTGCTCCTCCGCACCCAGCTGTGAGAAGCGGCAGAGGGGGTCGCCATTTCTCCGCTCGGGCCACGCCCCCACATACAGCGTCACAACCCAGCGACCTGGGAATCCAAGGCATCGCTTCTTAAAGGGCCCGAACAGACCAAGAATGGCGCAGGAGGATCTCAGAGCCCCAGAGCCAATAAATCTAAGCGATGAAGAAATAGCAAAACTCTCAGACGCACAGTTTAAAACATTGGTGATCAGGATCCTCACAGAACTGGTTGATTATAGCCACAAATTAGACAAATATATGAAGGCGAAACTAATTGAAATGAATGGAATTGCACAGGACACCAATAGCAATGAAAAGGAAACTGGGACTCAAATCAATGGAGTGGACCAGAAGAAAGCAAATAATGGCCAAACAGAAAAGAGTCAAGAAGCAAGAATTCAAAGAAATGAGGAGAGTCTTAGGAACCTCCAGGACATCTTTAAACGCTCCAACATCCAAATTATAGGGGTACCAGAAGGGGGAAAGGCACAGCCACCAGTGGAAAACTTATTTTAACAAATAATAAAGGAGAATTTCCCCAATCTGGCAAAGGAAATAGACTTCCAGGAAATCCAGGAAGCTCAGAGAGTCCCAAAGAAGTTGGACCCAAGAAGGAACACACCAAGGCACATCGTAATTACATTAGCCAAGATTAAAATGAAGGAGAGAATCCTAGAAGCAGCAAGAGCTAAGGGGACAGTCACCTACAAAGGAGTCCCCATCAGACTGTCAGCGGATTTCTCAAAAGAAACCTTACAGGCAAGAAGGGGCTGGAAAGAGGTATTCCAAGTCATGAAATCTAAAGACCTACAACCAAGATTGCTCTATCCAGCAAAACTTTCATTTAAAATGGAAGGACAGATAAGGTGCTTCTCAGATAAGATCCAATTCAAGGAGTTCATCATCACCAAGCCCTTATTATATGAAATGTTAAAGGGACTTATCTAAGAAAAAGAAGTTAAAGAAACATGAACAGTGAAAGGACAACAAACTCACAGTTATTAACAACCACACCTAAAACGAAAGCAAACTAAAAGGACAGCTAGATCAGGAGTGGAAACATAGAAATGAAGATCTCAAGGAGGGTTAGCAACAGGGGAGTGGGAGGAGAAGGAGAAGGGGGGAGAAGGTACAGAAAATAAGTAGCATAGACAGTCGATAGAAAATAGAAGGGGGGGCAAGAATAGCATAGGAAATATAGAATCTAAAGGACTTGAGACACATGGTCACAAACTAAAGGGGGGGTGATGGTGGGGATGGGGGGTAGGGTGGAGGGGAATAAAGGGGGAATAGAACAACTGTAACAGCATAATCAATAAAAAAAAAAAAAAAGACAGGATGACCAGTTAGTATAGAGCTTTCATTTCAATGATGATAACAATGCTGTACACATTTGTTTGCTGTTCTATAATTTTCTAATAATTGTACATGATTTATCTAATTTACTCATCAGATAAATCTTCTGAGGTAAGCAAAGTAAATTATAATATGCTTTCTTTACAGGCTAACCCTCCACCCCCTAAAATTCAGAGGAATGGTCCAACCCAAGACACCCAGAGGGAAGTGGGGGAGCTGAGCTACAACATGATCCCTGGTCCCTAGGCGAATCCCTAGCTAAATACTCTGTTTACTGCTTACAATTTGCTACAATAACCTACAGGTTATTATCACAACCTGTGAGGTGCACATAATTATGACCATTTTCAGGCTAAGTGCAGGCTCCTGTTAACCCAAGGATAAACATAAAAAGAGGTGAACCCAGAGTCACAGCGAGGCCTTTAGCCTCCAAGTCCGTGGTATTCCACAATTTTATTCTACCCTCCAGATTATCATTCATGGGCAACACAGACATGGCATAACCAACTGCAGTATGTCTGGTCCTCTAGGTAAATATAAATTCTAACATTTTGTGATTTAGTGATAAAATATTTGGGGGGTAAGCAATTAGCAAATTAGCAAAAAATAATTATCTTTGTAATGAAAAGAAATATGTAAATATCACATATCTTGGTTATTTTAACAAATAGGTCTCTCACTTATGAATGACTAATACATAATCTAATTTGACTGAATCTTAATGTATTAAATGCATTAATTTAGGAATATAATGCTAAAAACTATCTGAATTTTCTTCACAAAATGACTAAATAGTTAAAACACTTTTTAATACAGTTTTTTTGGGGGGTCGTATTAGATCCAGACAAATAATTGAGAATACAACGTCATTTACTTTAGCCATCTGAAGAAATTTAGATTAATTTTGAAGAGGTTAAGAAACAGTCTCATCCACTGAAGTTAGTTTTACTTCTTATTCAAAATCTACAGGTGCCCAGCAATTCATGGCTGGTTTATAACTTAACTATAAGTCTTAGTTCTGGGTATTTAGAGGGGAAAAAAAGCAGAAGAGCAGGTAGCCTAGCCAACTTATCAAGAAAAGCTCTGCAAAATCCCAGTGATGATGTATATAATACATATTCATTTGTGTGTATCTTATAGACTGTTTGCATCCCTCTTGAATTCATATTTTGAAACCTAATCCCAAATGTGATATTAGGAAGTGGGGCCTCTGGGAAATAATTAGGCTCTGGGGAGTGGCACTGTGGGCCCTTATGAAAGAAACCTCACAAAGCTCCCTCATGCCTTCTATCATGTGAGACAAGGGGAAGATTCTGTTGTCTTTGATGAACAAGGAAGCAGGCCCTCAGCAAACACAGAATTTGCCTTGAGTCCTGAGTTTGGACTTCCCAGCCTCCAAGACTGTGAGAAATAAATCTATGTTGTTTATAAGCCACCCAAGTCTATTGTTATAACAGCCAAACAGACCAAGACAACTGCGCATATACATATACATAAACATATATGTTATGTAAGCATACAAAGAGACTATAATACCAAAACTTGCTACAGAGAGAGGCCACAGAAATGATAGCTAGTTGTAAAAAAAAAATCATAAAAAATATTACACATTTCAAAATAAAAAAGATTATATGGGTGAAAAAAATACCATATAATCTCACTTATAATAAACAAAACAAAAAAAATGAGCAAAACAGAACCAGAGACTTGAAAATAAAGAATAAACTGACAGTGACCAGAGGGGAAGTAAACAAGGGGAAGGGGTAAGCAAAGGAACACGAACAGAAGCCTCATGGGCACAAACAATGGGGGGGACTGACTGTTGGAGTGGGGAGGATGGGGTAGGGGTAAGCAATGAGAAAAAGGCTGGACGACTGTAACTAAACAATACATTTTTTAAAAGATTATATGGGGCACTTAATTTATATCTGTTTGTTGTTGAACAACAAGTTTAATGATGTCTTTAAACCACCAAATGTTTTAAGTAAATAAATATATAAACTTATTTTTAAAAATACAAAATAAGTGGATTTTTCCCTCTCAATCAGGAAAAAAATAGTATAGTAAATGAAGTACATGCCCAATACTCACCCAGAGCCATAATATAAAGAATATTTTTAAAAAGAATAAGATGGTACACTATCTCCGCAATAACTAGTGATAACATGGAAAGAGAATTCGAGTTGGGAGACACAAGAAATACTTTTAGTGGGATGATATTTTACTCTTATAGAAAAAAACAAAAATCCCTAAAAACACATTAGAAAGTCATTATGAATTACAGTCACTACCTACTTAGGAGAAATATAAGGGGAGGGATCTGTACCTCTTTTTTTGGCAGTTCTTATGAAAATTCATAAGCCAGATGGCATTCAATAAATGTAAAGAGCTAAAAAATTTAGTTTTATAGAAAAGCATCAATTAGCATAGGAAAATTAGCAATCAAGCGATCATTATACAACATATATCAATATTACTAACTGGTGAACATTTACTCAAAATTTCTAACATGGAACTCTATTACAAACAAAAATTTCTGAAGCACTGCTATTTTCCTGTAAAAGATTTATCAGTACAACATTATAGCTGTCCTTAGGCACTATACGACTCTACTGCCCTATTGTACTAGATTTCCTAATAAACTAAACTCGCCCCTCAGAAATTGATCAGTGGCCCAATGTCATTTGCTTTTTCTATTCAAAATACCAGTATTTAAAATTTATAAACATTTTCTGTATTATATAAAATGTTAAAGGGATTTATCTAAGAAAAGGAAGATAAAAAATAAGAACAGTGAAAGGACAGCAAACTCACAGTTATTAACAACCACACCTAAAACAAAAGCAAACTAAGAGGAGAGCTAGATCAGGAGTGGAAACATAGAAATGAAGATTGTATGGAGGGTTAGCAACAGGGAAGTGGGAGAAGGAGAAGGGGGGAGAAGGTACAGAGAATAAGTAGCATAGATGGTATAGGTAGAAAATAGACAGGGGGAGGGTAAGAATAGTAGGGGAAATATAGAAGCTAAAGAACTTGTGACACATGGACATAAACTAAAGGGGGGATGGTGGGGGAGGGGGTGTGCAGGGTGGGGGGAATGAAACAACTGTAATGGCATAATCAATAAAATATATTAAAATAATAAAAATAAATAACCCTGGCTGGTGTAGCTCAGTGGATTGAGCACAGGCCTGCAAACCAGATGATCGCGGTTCGATTCCCAGTCAGGGCATATTCCTGGGTTGCAGACCGGTTTCCTGCAGGCCAGTTCCCAGCAGGGGATGCATGAAAGGCAACCATACATTGATGTTTCTCTCCCTCTCTCCTTCCCCTCTAAAGATACACAAATAAATAAAAATCTTAAAAAAATAAAATAAATAAAAACATTTTTCTGTACATGAATTTGCCTCATAGGAGAGTTCCTTAGTGAGATCCACAGGATCTTAGAATATACACAAAACTGCACAGCCAGAAATCGACACCAGAAAGGCCCAATTAGCTTGTGGGTAACAGGGGAAGTGGCAGAAAGCCTGCCAAGAGCTGAGCATATGACATTGTTCCCCTCTCTGACCCCTCCCCCACAAACAGTGCAACAATGCAGCAGTGATGTGGGTTGCCCTACCCTGGCCGATTACCCCTTAACAGTGTAACAGGTGCTCCAAGACTAAGAAATATGGCCCAAATGAAAGAACAGATCAAAGCTCCAGAAAAAGAACTAAGCAATGAGGAGACAGCCAGCCAACCTATGAGATGCAGAGTTCAAAACACTGGTAATCAAAATGCTTACAGCAATGACTGAGTACAGACACAAAATAAAGGTAGAAGTGAAAGCTATACAAAATAGAATAAAGAAAAATATGCAGGGAACCAACAGTGAAAGGAAGGAAATTGGGACTCAAATGAACAATTTGGAACACAAGGAAAAAATACACATCCAACTGGAACAGAATGAAAAAACAAGAATTCAAACAATGAGGAGAGGCTTAGGAACCTCTGGGACAACTTTAAATACTCCAACATCTGAATCATAGAGGTGCCAGAAAGAGAAGAGGAAGAGCAAGAAACTGAAAACTTATTTGAACAGATAATGAACGACAACTTCCCCAATCTGGCAAAGGAAATAAACATGCAAGTTCAGGACACTCACAGAGTACAAAAGAAGGTGGATCCAAAAAGAAACACAACAAGACACATCATAATTAAGTTACCTAAGTAAGATTAAAGATAAGAAAATAATCTTAAAAGCAGCAAGAGAAAAGGAGACAGTTACCTACAAAGGAGTGCCTATAAGACTATAGCTGATTTTCCAAAAGAAACCTTGCAGGTAGGAATGGGCTACAAAGAAATATTCAAAGCTATGAAAGGCAAAAACCTCCATCTAAGATTACTCTGTCCAGCAAAGCTATAATTTAGAATGGAAGGTCAGATAAAGTGCCCAGATAAGATAAAGTTAAAGGAGTTCATCATCACCAAACCATTATTCTAAGAAATGTTAAAGGGATTTATCTAAGAAAAAGATAAAAAACATGAACAGTAAAATGGCAACAAGCTTACAACAATCAACAATAGAACTTAAAACAAAAACAAAACAAGGCAAACAAATAGACCAGGAACAGAATCACAGAAATGGAGATTACAGGGAGGGTTATCAGTGGGAAAGAGGCAGGGTGACATTGGGGGGAAAAGTATAGGGAATATGAAGCATAAATGATAGGTACAAAATAGACAGGGGGAGGTTAAGAATAGTATGAGAAATGGAGAAGCCAAAGAACTCATATGTATGACCCATGGAAATGAACTAAGGTGGGGGAATGATGGTGGGAGGGAGCCACCAGGAGGAGAATAAAGGGGAGAAAAAAGTGGGACAACTGTAATAGAATAATCAATAAAATGTATTTTTTTAAAAATAAAACATTTAAAAAGCCTGATTTTTCTAAAAAGTTTTTTGAAATTTAAGTATAATTGTGAAATACCCATCTTTTAAATTTATTAAAATACAGGTCTAACTACAGACCCTATTAAATAGGGTCTGTATTTAGATAGACCATATTTTTCTTGCCCTACAAACGCAAAAGATCATCCTAACCCAAAATTTCTGAACAGAGTGAAAGACTTAGCTCCTTCCTGTTTCCCAGAATCCTTGTTTTCACTAGGGAAAGGAGAAGACTGCTCTTTGTGGAGCAGGGCCAACACAAGCAAGGACAAGAAAACCCCTACCAGCCAAAGTCACTGTTCAGAAATCTGTTATTCTAAAGTTACCTCTGGAAGAAATCCATCAGATGGAAAATAGCAAAAAAGTGAAGAAAAATGTTTATATCCATGAATTTTAACCTAAGTTGATTTTTTATCCAAAGGAGAGTACACAGAAATTTACCTTTACACCTTTAAATTTTGGATTCCACCAAAAATATTGATTATACACAATTTTTGGAGTAAAATATATAAGAACAGGTACCAGATTCTCTTTCTTACTTCCTTCTCCTAATTTCTATACTACATAAGAGAAAGGGAAAGAGAGATTTTTAGGTTTTTTATATAGACTACAGAAACATTGTAAGGCCTGGATGTTCATCAACAGACTAAATGGCTAAAAGGCAAAATGATGGGTAGGAATTTACAAATACTAAAAACCTATGGAATTAAATAAAAAAAATTTGGGGAATCAGAAAAAGCAGTTTAAAACCTCTGGGTTTATGAGGTCAAGGAAAAATAAAAGACATGGTCTACAATACCAAATACTGGAGTGTTACAAAGGTAAAAAAGAAAAGATCATCCATTTCCTTTTTTTTTTTTCTTTCAGTGAAACAGAAAACCTAGTGAAACCCCCAGCTGTCAACCAGTGGTACCCTACAGCTAGCCATGGCAACAGCTGCATGGCTCTGTTGTAATAAACTGGAACAATTTTAATAGCTTTTATTGTTCTGCAGTGGTGTCTGAGCATAGCCACTCTCCCCTCCTAGGACTCCAGGGCCCCACAAGGGCAGCAATGAGAGAAGATCTCATTTACCTAAAAGCACTTATAAATTTTTAATTTGCTTTAACAAGTAAATTAACAAGTCCCTCATTCAGGCAAGTTTTATGGCTTCTTGCCACTTGGGGAAGGCTGTAAAAGTTTTATAGATAATCCAGAGCTACTGAGACTGCTCACAATAAATTGTCTGTTTCCTGTTATTTTATCAAACCACTGGGCTTCTAATGACTTAAAGTCACAGTTCTCTTATATTCAGGCTTTTTATGAGGCCATATTTATAAACTCCAAAGAATACCTTAAATTATACAGGGCCCTTGCTAATCATTACAAAGATTTTTTTTTAAGTGGAAGCTTACCTTAGCTCATGCCCTGCTAATAAATGCTGCAACATGTTTTGGAGACAGCATGCTAATTCTACTATTATGTAAGATGCTGCCTTTGCCAGAGATCCCATTAGTAAATACTTTAAGATAACTGCAACTCGAGATCTGCTCTTTACAGACTCACAAATCTTTCTGCCCACTGGAGTGTGGTGCTTTCTAGACTGTTGCACTTTTCCTAGAAGGAAGCAGCCTGATGACTACATGCACCTTGCAATGGTGAAGCTGAGCCTCAAATGTGTGGACCAGAGCCTGACCCTGAGCTTATATTAAATTTACCTCCTGGTTACCAGCAAGTTACTGGGCCAAAAAGTCTATTTAGGCCTTTCCATAAAATAAAAGACACATTTTTCATTTTCACCAATAACTTTATTGATTCAGATCAATATGGCAGCTATTTCCCACTCTTGGCTTCTAGTGGGTAGAGTCCAGGGTTGCTGCTGAACATCTTCCATTGCATAAGACAGCCCCACAGCAAAAAAATTTTGGCCAAAATGTCAGTAATACCAAGAAACTTCACAAACCACTTTTGCCACATTCAATCAGTCTCAGTACCATCTCCATATACTTCACTAATCTTTTTTTTAGTTTCAGTTGTATTTTTACCTTTCTTGAAATAATAAAGCATAATTCACCAAAACATTGCATGCTTTCTTCCATCTACAATATTAAAAAGGCTACACAAAAAATCATCAATTTTGGTAATTTTTAAAAATGTATGCTGATAAGACAGCTGTCACAATACAATGTAAAAACACTGTTTCATATGAAGTTAAAGACAAGTAAGCACTACTAGAGCCATTGTAGAGAGAAAGAAAAAAAACGTAAAACGTTTTGGCCAACACAATCTTTAGACTTAGATGAACCAGAAGAGAGGGCAGTATGAAGAAACAGAAGCAAAGGCACAACTCATTCAAATTTTCCTCTATCAAGTTCCTATTATCAGCCAGGCATGGCAATATGTAGAATAAAGAGAGGATTAAATATTCAAATTGATTTTAAGCTATAATGCCTTTATTAATTGCACAGATGTACTCAGTATTAGAAATCAATGATGAAGCAAAGAGAATAAAAATTTCTCTCAAAGTCAATCTCTGATGATGTGAAGTTAGTGAAAATGCTAAGTGGCCCAGTCTGCTTTGTGATGACCTTTCTATTTTGCATGCATACATATACAAAAGCACACAGGAAAGATAAAACGGCATGCATGTGTTTTCTCCATGTAGTCTATCTACAGAAATTTAGGAAAAAGTCACCGACCACCCAGGACAGAATGATCTGTGTAAGGCCCTTTAAAACAAAATGATTCGAAAGGCCAAAAGATCACATCTCAGTTCATGCGGACAACATGCACTGCAGGCTGCACAGTGAGTTCTCATTTCATTCATATTAATTTCCTCTGAGAAATTACAACTTCACAGATTAGTATCACCCACAGGGTGATCTCGCATAAAGGTTCATCGTTTAAAAAAATGACTGTTCTTAGGCAGCTTCATATTTCTGATTCTTTATTAATTATAGTATTTTTGTTCAATGATGCAGAGAACCTCTTGGCCAAGGTGTCAGAACCCTGTCACTTAGAATGCATTTGTAATGATTTGTTTTCAATTTCATGCCTCTGTAGGGGAAAAATAATACAAGACAGCAGTCATAAAAAAGAGAATGCAGGATAGCAAAGCTTAGTGTCAATGCTGCCACAGATCACGTTCCAAGTATGATGGATATACATGGTGCAACAGTTAATCTGCCTTTAGAAAAACTTCAATTCCACCCTAACTTCAATGTTATAGTATAACTCCTCTGGAACACTCTTAGAGGAAAAGATATGGTAATTTCACATCTGTACATGAGCTTCAAAATTGTCTTCTGTTTTTCTTTGGTTGGCCTCAATAAACATTATCCCCTTTAGAAGATCTGAAGTAATAACACTGAAAATAAAACTCTTAAGAGTATATAGTTCTTCACAAAGAATTTTCACGTATATGATTTCATTCAATCTTCACAATCTCAAGAACCAGTACAATTATTTCCATTGTGCAGATGTGAAACATTGTTCAAAGAGGTTGACTAGTCATCTCCATTCACATAGCTAGGGAGAAGTAGGCCAGTTCTAGAACGCACAGTTGCGGAGATACCAGTGAAAAGAAATGATATAGCAAGATCTTCAGTAAATATATCAGGGTATATATGTATATAATGAATGTTTTGCTAGAATGCTACCTTGCAGCTCTCGGAACTGTGTGCTAAATTCATATCTAGAACTGTATGGATCAGATGGCTTTGCTCACTTCCATAATCAACATAGCCACTTCATTCCTTGGAAGTGGCAAATCATTGACTTCAACCAATATTAGGCAAGGTGCTTTTTCTTTTAAGAGCCAAACACAAAATTTAGAGCATATGGAAGTGCTTAATAAATATTTATTGAGAAAAAAGTCAGTATAAAAACTCTGAGTATATAACTATATGATTATTTTAGTCTATCTCTACAGCAGCTTATAAACTATAGTACAGCAAGACTGTATGTCTCTTTTTTTCCCACCATTGTATCCCCAGTACCTAGCATTGTATCTGGCATATAGTGGGTATTCAATAAAAGTCTGTTAAATGAATGCATACAAGGTGGAGCAAAAGTAGGTTTACAGTTTTTTTAAATGGAAAATAATATATTAATAAATAATACAAGAATAAACTTTGTAATTTCCATACTAACACTTGTAAATCTACTTTTGCCTTACCCTGTATATTTTGAATGACAGAACTAGCATAATGTCCATTCATTAACACTTCTAAAAATATCTCCAAAATAAGAGGTGTTGTATCTTCTAATAAGCATTGTAGAGCATTATCTCTGAATATGAAGAAAAGTATTACTCTGTAGGCTCCAAGAAGTACACATGGTTTATAAGACTTTGATATGCCTATGAGTATGCACATGTCCACAGAGAAAGCCTTAACCACATAAACCATAAACACACACACACCTCTATCTACAATCTAATCCTCTCAGATTTACTGATGACCGCCTTTCATTAATCAAAATCATTAAAAAAATATTTGCCCAGCCCTCTGCTTGTCTCTAACAGGCAGCTTGCCAAATGTTTCCACAGGAGTAAATGAGAGCATTCCTTAGTTATACCTAAGTCCTTTAGAATTCGGGAGTTTCTCAGTTCACATTTCAGGTTAATCTTTTCCTTTTTTAAAGAACAGAACATCCTCTTTTCAGATCTCCCTAAGGGCCTGGTATTTGTAACATCAAACAGGACACATAAACCATTGCACCCACTTCCAAAAACCCATTATACTGTCAACTGGCTTCCGAAATGCAACCAAGGGAGGCTTACAAATTCCTAAGCCATTTCCCCACCCCCCCACCCCCCCCCACCCCTGGCTGCTGAAAAGTATCCATAATTTCTCCAAGCTACCAATGCATTTTGTTTCACTAAAGAACTCCTAATTAGATGGGCAACATTCCAAGGAGGAAAAAGCAACTTGAACTCACTAGCTATAAATCTCAACCCCCCTTTTTTTCTTACTCTTTCAAACTTTCAATTGTTGGCAAGCTTGAAGATCGGGAATTGTCATACATGGCTTCCAATGGGTCTTTTCTATAATTCTTAATGAATCATAATAAAATACAGATCCAAAAAACACCGAGTTCAGAACAGGGCAAGAGTTAGGGGAGCACCTTACTGGACATTTTCTGTGAGTACATACTCTATGAGTTATGTTTTATTTTCACTTTGGGGTGCCTAAGAAAGGCTATGGTGAAAAAGGAGAGAAAAGTAGGCCCACACAGGTTTCTACAATAACTTTCAAATCAAATAATTATGTTCTGCATCTTTCCTTTGATTCTTTAGAATCAATCCAAAATAACACATGCCCAAGGGGAATTTGCAGCTGCCAGCCTGTACCAGCAGAGATTCATCTCCTTAAGTGTTAACCAAGTTCATGAAAGTATGTACCAAAAGGCCCCAAGTAGGACAAGGATTGCAAAGTATTCAGGAATATACAAAAACAAGCACTCGTGGTACACACACACACAAATACAAACATAAATATAGATCCCCCTAGATGAAACATTAAACCATTTATCTCCTCTAGATGTCTGTATGTTCCAGTTTCCTTTCTGTAAGTTGTTTACAGTTGGTTACTACTATGGGGAAAATAGCAATATTCTCAAAGGGCTGCATGTCAAGAAATGGAAAAGGTGGAAGGACAATGAAATGGCGGAGCATAGAGAAAGGCAATACATGCTGTACCAACAGCTGCACATCTGTGTGCCTAAAAGTGAGTCAAGTAACAAAATTCTGTGATATCCTTCATCTGGTCCCAAAGTACCTCTTCCAAGATGGCTGACCTGCCTTGACATAGCTGTGAAGTCTTCAACACACATAAAATAGTAAAGTCTCACAAATATTAAGTCAGCTCTGGGTGAGGTCCACAAAGGCTGCTGACTCTAGATAGTTGGCAGAGGCTCTATGTTCCCACACTGACATAAACAGCTTACATGTTCTCTGCCACCTGTGTGTTAGCAAGGGTCACTTTTTGTGATATAGAATCTCGGGGCCTTAAGCCTAGGCAGCCTTTTGCAACTGCAAAGGGGTGACTCACACTGTGTGAAATGGATTAGATACAGCTCACCTGTACACACCCTTTGTGTCTCCTTATAATCTCCTTTCTCTCTATTTTGAGTTAAGCTTTCAACTTATAAACTGTTAAGAAATATATCCACTGTGGATAATTTCTTCCCTCTAGAGCAGGCTGTTCTCTCAGGCAAAGCCTGTCCATGAAAGTAAGAAAGTAAGACAACTGAATCATTCATCTTGTTTAAAACAGAAAAATCCGCCTGAAAATGTTGCCTAGATGAACAGGTGCTACTGAACCAAGCACAGATTACCATCCACAATTTCTGACTTTTGATTTTTATTTAGAAATTCATTTGTATAACCTTGTTGAATGGAAGCAGTAGACCTGAAGACATGCAGCTGAAGTTCTATCAAGCTGGAAGGTTATATCAGCTGCCAAGCCTGGAAATGGAGCCCTGCACAGCAAGAAAATGGTGAGAGATTGGTTACAGCCATAAGTAATTGATCTGTCTGAAAATATGAGCTAGGAATCATGGGATTAATGCTAGTGCTCCAGCTGGGCCGCATTGCTCATTTCCCTCTAGCTCTCTGACAACAAAGACATGTCTCTTTCTCCAGGGACAAAAAATTATTCAAATCTTTATACAACTTAGCAGCAAAGACTCTGCAAGCATCCTAGAGACTTGGGGAGGAGGGGAGGAAGTGCAGCCATCACAAGGAAACCATCCTGCAATTTTCACCTGATCTTGTCTTTATTTCAAAGCAATCACCAGTCTGCTTCCTGTGGCCAGATGTACGTGCCCCTCAGCTTAGCAGACACAGAGAGGGAGCCCTGCTAGTAGAGAGAAGTGGATGAGTAAAGCAGTGGAGAGCTTGCAGGGAAAAACAAAGTGGGAAGACATCCAAAACTGCAGCTGTGCTGGCCCATTAAAAAGCTGAAACTCATTCTGCTGTTCGACCTCATGCTTATCACCACATAACTATTCATCAAAGAAATTTCAGTGCAATTAATTAAATTATTCCCATGTCTGTGCCACAGAGTCATTATTCCAATATCAGCTTTCACTCATACTCTCTTAAGCTCGTGTCTGCATGCCAAGTCACTACTCTGGGGTTGTCCAGCCTCAATAAAGCTGTGCTCCTCTCCACTCACACAGGCTATCATTTCTCTTTTTTACTGCCATTTATTTTCCACTAGGATTTTGCTGCCAGTATATTGGCAGGACTTCCAGTATATGGATGTAATGAAATCTACCGCAGACACTTAACACGGGGTCAGGACAGAGCTCAGCTCATGTGAAGCTGTAATATAATAAACAAATGCTTTCAGAAGGAGGATTTTATCAGCTCAAAAATAGAACTTGGTATCCTCTGGTACCAAGTGAAAAAAAAAGTTGGAGTCATTTGAAAATTCTTGTGATAATTAAGTTTATGGCTCAAATATGCCTACCATAGGAAATCTGAGCTATAATACAGATTCATTTTCAGCTGTCAAAGCTGGTTTATTAAAAAGGAAGAGAATAAAAATGTACTGCTGAAATTATGGTTTGTATACCACCATCTCCTTACTCATAGACCTGTAAGGGAATACTCATATGATTTAGGGGATTTAAATGTTGCCTGTGCAACTTTGCTCTGCTAAAGTTATAGTAAAATGTAAATATGATTAAAAGAACAGTCCCCTCCAGTTGATAAGGAGCAGGTGGATATTTAAAGCTGCTCCTCTCCCCTTGTGCATCTCCACAGCAAAGTGCAGGACTGGCACTAAGTACACACCTACAGATCTTTGCACTAAATGTACTCTTAAAAAATAGAAACCTTCATATAAATTCAACACTAGAAAGGAGTAGACGTCCAGATATTGAATGCTGATGCTGACTCTGAAGTGCACAGTCAGTGAACACATGATCACCACAGGACCCAGATCTGCTGTTGTGTCAGGCTTGAAGGCCATTTATTCCTCACCTAACTGCCAGGAATCCCAGGTGGTAAGAAAGCCAACAAGGACAATAAAAGGAAAAGTTCTAGTACCTAAGCTTCCTTAAAATCCTCAGCAATTTAAAGCTGAATACAGACAATGTTTCAGTGGACAAGCAAGCCTTGGGACTAGATTCTGTCATTCTAAACATCAGATGTTTAATAGTAATTTCTATGTGAACTATTCAAAAATTTCTTGTTTATTTTTACATATACTTCAGCATGTGAAGTGTATGTTTGAATTAAGTCATTAGGTAATGAAATGATAAGCTGTGGATAATCAAAATAGGCTAATTTTTTCATAAATTTGAAAAAACCCTATAAACCCCAAATCTAAGAGGCTCAAAGAAACCTAACCATAAGAAACAAAGAAAAAAGTAGCCATTCAGATAACAATCAAATTGCTCCTTAACTAGTAATAGGGAAATTCTTAAAGCACCCAGAGAAAAACAAGACAGGAAAAGATAAAGATAATAGCTGGATTTCAGCTCAAAAAAATGCAATTGAGAAGACAGTGGAACACTTTAAATTACTGAGATAATAAAACTATCAGCATAGAAATCTATACACAATTAAAATACCTTTCAAAAGTAAAATGAAGATATTTTCAGAACTACACAATCTGACAGAACAAATCACCAGCAGACTTGGACTATAAGAAATGTTAAAGGGTGTCCTATGTGCAAAAGGCAAATCACAAAAGACAGAAATATGATCTGTACAGAAGAATGAAGAGCATCACAGATAGTAACAACACACATAAAACATTAAAAAACACATTTTATTATTTAAAAGATAATTTACTAATTAAAATCAATAATAATATAGTATGCAGTTTATAACATACAATTAAGTAAAAATACGTGACAACAGAGTACAAAGAGAACACAGAAATGGAAGTCTATTACTTTAAGGTTCTTATGCTGTGTATGAATTGATGTAATGTCATTTGAAAGTAAACTGTGATGACTTAAAGATATTCTACAAACCCTAAAGCAACAATTAAAATAACAGCTACATCCATTAAGTCCAAAAATGAGATAAAATGGCATATAAAAACTATTCCATTGATTTAAAAAGTCAGGAAAAATGAAGAAAAAATGAAGAAGAGATAAAAGCACACAAAAAGTATATAGAAGATAAATGCTTAAAACTAACCATAGAAACAATCATAAAGACTACAAATGGTCTAAATATCCAAAATTAAAGAAGTAAAGATTGTTAGACTCAATAAAACAAACAAAAAACATAAAATATGCTAAGAGAAAACACACTCTAAATGTAAAGACAAAAGTAAGTTAAAAGCAGAAAGATAGAAGGTGCACCATGCTAATACTAATTTAAAAAAGCATAGGAATGGCTGTATTAATATGTGACAAAGTACAATTCAGAGGAAAGAATATTTTATAATAATTCATCAAGAGGCGATAATAATCGTAAATGTTTATGCATCTAGTAAGAAAACTTCAAAATAAATAAAAGAAACACAGATGGAACTGACAGAACAAACAATTATATAAATACAGTCATTGATTTCAATATCCCTTTCCTCATAATTGACAGAACAAATAAATATCATCAGAAAGGCTACAGCAGATTTGAAGAACAAAAATGATCAACAATAACTGACATTTATAAAATGCCCCCCAAAAAGCAGAATGCTTATTTTAGCCAAACACACAGAGAATATTTTACTAAGACCACTTTCTGGGCCATAAAACAAGTCTTGATAAATATGAAAGTATGCAAATGATACGAAGTATATTATTCTCTGACAATACTGGTATTATATTAAAGGGGAAATTAAAAGTATTTTGATTCCTGGCTAGTATGGCTCAGTGGATTGAGCACAGGCCTGTAAATCAAAGGGATGCTGGTTCAATTCCCAGTCAGGGCACATGCCTGGGTTGTAGGCCAGGTCTCGAGTAGGGGATGTGTGAGAGGCAACCAAAAACTGATGTTTCTCTTCCTCTCTTTCACCCTCCCCTCCGCTTGGTATAAAAATACCTGAAGAAAATAAAACTATATAATAATAATAATAATAATAAAAATAATAAACAATATACAAAAAATCATGATGGAATGGTACTTATCCCAAGACAAAAGGTTGGTTTAACATGTGAAAATCATTTGGTAAAATTTACCATATTAACAAACAAAAAAAGAAAAACTATCTTATGATTATTTTAATAAATTCATACATAGCATTTGACAAAAGTCTAGTATCCATTGCTAAAAAGATACTTCAGCCAACATGAAATATTGTAGAAAAAAGCTTTCTTAACTTGGTAACAGCATCCATGGAAAACCTATGGCTAGCCTCTTAAATAATGGTGAAAAACTAAATGTTTTTTTTAACTAAGATCAGTAAAATGATAAGGATATCCATTCTCACCACTTTTATTCTACACTGTCCTAGAGATTTTATTCATTTTTCTAATTTGTTTGTTTGTTTGTTTGTTTTATAGAGAAAGAGAGACAGACATTGATTTGTTGTTCCATTTATTTATGCATTTATTGGTTGATTCCTGTATGTGCCCTGACAAGACCTTGTATGAACCCTGACCTTGGTGTATCAGGATGATGCTCTAATCAACTGAGCTACCTGGGCAGGGTCCTGTACTACAGACTTCAAACAGGGAAATAAGATAAAAAAAATTAAATTATAGGCATCCAGTTAATCAGAAAGAAGTAAAACTATCTATATTCACAGGTGACATGGTTGATTATATACTTAATACAAGTAAGTCACAAAACAGTCACTAGAACCTACAAGTGAATTTACCAATGTTATATGATACATGATAAACATATAAAAGTTATTTTTATGTATATATACTAGTAAGAAACCATTAGAAATTAAACTTAATCAAACAATAAAATGCCATTTACAACAGCATCAAAAATACATTGGAATGAAGCTGAAAAAAGATGTAGAGTCTGTCCACTGAAAACTACAAATCATCTCTGAGAAAAATTAAAGAAAACATGAAAAATAAATAAATATACTATGCCATAGGTCAATTTACTCATATTGCTTAGATGTCAGTTTTTCCTAAATTGAACTACACATTTAAAACAATCTAAATTAAAATCCCAGTGGACTTTTTCAGGAAAAAAAAACAAATAATCTAAAATTCATATAAAAACTCAAAACCCAAGAATAGCCAAATAATTTTGAAAAAAATTGAAAAGCTAACATTATCTGATTTTGAGATATTAAAAAAGTATCATAATCAAACTGTGCAGTACTGGCATGAAGACAGACCAGGTTTAGCAAACTTCTTTTTCAGAGAAGGAACAAATAATAAATATTTTAGGTTTTGCAGGCCATGTATGGTCTACATTACATTTTCTCCTTTTCTTCTTCTTCTCTTCCCCCTGCCCCCAAACTTTCAGAAATGTAAAACCATGCTTAACTCACAGGTTATATGAAAGCAGGCTGCTAGTTGTATTTGGCCCATGGGCCAAAGTTTGGGCCTGAGTTTGACCAGCCTAAAATAGAAAAATTGATCACTGGAACATCACCAAGACTCCAATATTAGATCCACACATTTATAGAAAATAGACTTTGACACAAACACAAAAGTAATTTAGTGGAGAAAGGACAGATTTCTAACAAAAGGTGCTGGAACAATTCAACATATGTATGTGCAAAAAAGAAAGTGAATTCAATGCTTTTCATAATATACAAAAAATAATTAAAAATGGATGACAGACCTTAACATAAAACCTAAAACCGTAACTCTTCCAGAGAAGACAAATGATTTCTTAAATATAACACCAAAAGAATAATCCATTAAAATCAATAAATTAGAATTCATCAAAATTTAAAACATTGCTCTTAAAAAAACATGGTTAAGAAAATAAGACTTCCAGCTATGATGGAGGTGTAGGTAGATACTCTTTGTTTCCTCATACAACCAAAAGTAGACAACAACTAATTTAAAAACAAAAAACCACCAGAACTGATAGCAAATCAAACTGTATGGAAGTCCAACACCAAAGGTGTTAAAGAAGAAACACTTATTCATACTGGTAGGAGGGGCTGAGATTGGAAGCCGGGGCAGAGAGGTCATGTGACAAGGTGGCAGCTGGCAGACCTGATGGTCCCACATTTGCACATGGAAGCACGTGGATAAACCAGAAGGAACAAATGGGGAGTGAGACAAACTGTGCAACCCAGGGTTCAAGCGTAGGTACATAAAGCCTTAAAACCTCTGGCTATAATAACCTGTGGGGTTACTGCAGCAGGAGAAACGCCCCGTCTCACAGGAGAGTCTATTGAGGGGACATCCATGTGGTCCCAGAACATATACAAACCTACACACTCACAAATCAGCACTAGAAGGGCCCAATTCACTTGTGGGTAGCAGGGGAAAGTGACTGAAAGCAGGGCAAGAAATGAGTAAGTGGCACTGTTACCTCTCTGACCCCTGCCCCACATACAACAAAGCAGCCAAGTGGGTTGTCTGGCCCTGGAAAACACCTAAGGCTCTGCCCTTTAGTTTGCAGGTTGGTGCTCAATCCACTGAGCTATAGCAGCCAGCAGGCTCTGCCCTTTAAATGTAACAGGTGTGCCAAGACAAAGAAGTATGGCCCAAATGAAGGAACAGATCAAAGCTCTACAAAAAGAACTGAGAGGAGATAGCCAACCCATCAAATGCAGAGTTCAAAACACTGGTAATCAGGATGCTCACAGAAATGAATGAGTATGGACACAAAATAAAGGTAGAAGTGAAAGCTATACAAAGTAAAATAAAGAAAAATATGCAGGGAGCCAACAATGAAAGGAAGGAAACCAGGAATCAAATCAATGATTTGGAACAGAATGAAGAAATACACATCCAACTGGAACAGAATGAAGAAACAAGAATTCAAACAAATGAGGAGAGGCTTAGGAACCTCAGAGAAAACTTTAAATATTACAACATCTGAATCATAGGGGTGCCAGAAGGAGAAGAGGAAGAGCAAGAAACTGAAAACTTATTTGAACATATAATGAAGGAGAACTTCCCGAGTCTGGTGAAGGAAATGGACATGTCTAGGAAATGGCAAGTCTAGGAATCTCGGAGTTCCTCAGAAGTTGAATCCAAGGAGGAACACACCAAGACACATCATAATTAAATTACCCAAGGTTAAAAATAAAAAGATAATCTTAAAAGCAGCAAGAGAAAAGGAGACACTAATCTACAAAGGAGTTGCCATAAGACTATCAGCTGATTTCTGAAAAGAAACCTTGCAGTCAAGAAGGGGCTAGAAATAAGTATTCAAAGTGTTGAAAGGCAAGGACCTCCAACCAAGATTACTCTGTCCAGCAAAGCTATCATTTTGAATGAAAGGTCAGATAAAGTGCTTCCCAGACTAGGTCAAGTTAAAAGGGTTCATGATCACTAAACCCTTATTACATGAAATGTTAAAGAGACTTATTGAAGAAAAAGAGGGTCAGAACTATGGATAAAAAAAATGACAAGTGCACAACTATCAACAAATGAATCTAAACACAAAAGCAAAAACAAACTAAGCAAACAACTACAACAGGAACAGAATCACAGAAATGGAGATCACATACATGGTTATCTGCAGGAAGAAGGAGGGGAGAGTATGGGGTAAAAAGTACAGGAAATAAGAAGCATAATTGGTAGGCACAAAATAGACAGGGGGAGGTTAAGAATAGTATAGTAAATAGAGAAATGAAAGAACTTACATGTACAACCCATATACATGTACATGAACTAAGGGTAGAGAATGCCAGATGGAGGGGGTGCAGGGCAGAGGGGAATAAAGGGGAGGAAAAAATGGGACAACTGTAATAGCATAATCAATAAAATATACTTTAAAAAAACAAAATAAGAAGACAAGGCACAAAGAAAATATTTGGTGATCAGATGTGATAAAGGTAAAAAGAACTCTCAACACCCAAGAATTTAAAAAGAACCTAATTTTTTTTTAATGACCAAGAGATTTGGACAGATAGTTCCACAAGACGATACACTGATTAACAACTAAACACACAAAAAAGGTGCTTAACCTTCTTAGTTATTGGGGAAATGCAGTTCAAAACTACAATTAGATACTACTGTACAACTATTAGAGTGACTAAAATGAAAAAGACTAACCATATCAAGTATTAGAGAGATATGGAAGCAATGGAATTCTCACACAATGCTGGTGCACATGTATAATGTTATAACCTCTTAAGACATTTCTTAAAATATTTAACATGCACCTACCACATTATCCAGTCATTCCAGTCCTATATATTACCCAAAAGAATGCATATTTTACTGTACTAAATATTCATAATAACAAAAGACAGAAATCAACCCATATGACCACTAATAGGTGAATGTATAAATAAATTGTGGTATAGTCAAAGAATGAAATAATGTAAGTAGTAACAAAAAATAATCTATTAATATACATCATGATGTAGATAAATCCTTAAAAAATTATGCTGAGTAAAATAAGGCAAACCCTCCCATCTTACCATCCCCCCAAAACAAGACATTTTATACTGAGTGATTCCATTTTGATAAAATTTTAGAAAGCACATACTACTCTATAGTAACAAAAAGCAACTTAGTGGCTGCCTAAGAACAAGTAAAGGTTGAAGTGGGGAAGTAATGGAGGGAGGAATTAAGAAAAACTTTTGAGGGTGGAAGATATGTTCATTATCTTGATACTGGTAATACATCTTAAGGGTGTATGCCTATATCAAAACTTATTATACTATGTACTTTAAATATGAGCAATTAATTATATGCCAATTATATCTCAATGAACCTGTTAAAAACTAAAGCAAAATATGATAGCCTACAATTACACACTATATCACTTTATATAAAGAAGTTAATTTGAGTATATGTGTATGTTTGTATATATATAATATATGTATGTGCAGTGATAACCTGAAAGCCATGGTCATATGAAATCATTAAAAGTATTAAGAAAACAAATTATCATGCAAAGATGGGTCAGGAGTAGAATCACGGGGTAGAGGTGAAAGTGAAAATCAGCATTAAAAGAACTGATAATGAATGATTTCACCAACTAGAGATTAATGATTTCACACAATTTGAGGAAGGAAAGTTAACAGTATTGGAAGACTGAAAGCTCTACAATATAGATGAATATGTCTGCCTTGTTTACAAATGCACCCTTAGTACCAAGTTATATAGTAGGCACTGAATACAATAAGAAATAAAATAACTAGATTTTATGACTTTGTAGTTAACTGATAATCTTATGTAGAAAATATTTTAATAGCAAACCAAAGTCAGTCAGTTAATGGCTGAATAGGAGGCAAAAAGGTGTTCTGTTAACAGGAAGTTGAAGAAACACAGGACTAAAAGGTCAGCTTTACCATTTAAAGTTTCCAAGAAGGATTAAAGTTTTTAGACCCACTATATACTGTTCTTGAACTTCATACACAGTTCAGACTGTTTGGAACAATTTTAGTCCCTTGAGAACTGCATCATTAAAACCAGAAGTACTAAAAGTCCAGCTGTATCTATAAATATTTTTAAACCATATGCAACAAGTAAAACCTCCCCTTTTCTCTATAAAGACATATGGTCTTAGCCTCACTCCTGCTTTGAATTAGAAATGTTCTCCCATCCCCAACATTGAAGGATTTTTTAAGAGGAATTTCCTTATAGGAGAGATTACAATAAATCATCCATATACCATAAAATTTAATTTGGGAGTTCCAGCCATTAGCAAGTCAACATTGTAGGCACATAGTCAACACAAAATTCAAAAGCCATTTTATTTTCTTAGTTACATTCTTAGGATAATAAAATTATTTTTGAAATGGATATGGAGGTACAAAGTCACAATGCTATTAATACCTCAAACCTTTCACACACAAACACAAACCAAATAATATAACACCAGACAAATCAACATTTTAACACACACACACCCCCCCTTCAAAAGAAAATCCACCAAAAATTTTTTCTTTTCTAAAAGTTAACATTAACTGGCATTAACTTGATTTTCATTTCTTTATATTTACATTCCATTAACAATACTGACTGCCACGTACTAAAGGGACTTCTACCTACAAACTTTAGCGAGCACATTTTGTTGCTCAAGTGGATTAAACAAAACATTCCTTAACACCAAATCTAACAGATTAATAAAATAAATTCTCTATAACCAAAATTCTCTCACTAAAATATATTTTACTTGAGCTGTCTTAGCCTAAGTAGAAAGAGAAGACCATTTTGCTTCAATTTCTAATCCTATTTTTTTAAAAAAACCCTGTCTTCATATTTCAAGAGTTCTCATTTATAATAATGTTTCCAGAATACTAAATTCATTTTATTATTGCATTACTTCTCAGAGCAAGGTGAAATAAAGGCTAGCCTCCACTCTACCTTTAGTCCCTATTTCTTGTGGAATAGGTTGCAAGACAAAACCACAAACAGATAAATCCTCAGGCATTTGCTACTTGACATTAGTATTTTTGATACTTAAACTGCATGCTTCATTTCCAAAGCTCCTCCTCTCTCTACTATCTTTTGGAATCCTTTGGATTCCAAAGCCTTGACTAGATTCTAATGATATTTAACACCTCCCTCATCACCTCCTGTAATTTTGAATGTGGTAGATATGGAAAAGACCCAGTAAATACTTTGCCCTTCGAGTGTTCTATAATAGCCAATATTCAAAATCCCAACCTCATATCCCATAATCAGGAAGGTTCTAATACTACATTTGACCCTTTTGCTATGTTGAAAGCAAAAATCTCACCATTTACCGTGATCCTGATTCCCATTTGGATTTTAAGAGTATGATGTATAACCAACTGAGCTAGCCAGGTGCTGCCCACTTGGATTTTAAATGGTAATGTTTAGCAATCGGCCCCTTAGGAAAAAAATTAATGTATAAATATATACATACATTTATTACAAATTTTACTGATGTAAGAAAATGAAGGGAATAATTTGTTATAATTATTTAATATTTTTATTATTTCTTATTCTTTATTGTAAATTCCAACTAAACAGCTGATTGACTTTCACAGAAGGCTTCTGTTGAAATATGTGGAATTCTAATATGTATAGGAAGTCTATAGATGTAATTGAAGATGAATATAAACTGATGTGAAATTTGATATTTAAGGCATATGTCAGAAATTCATTTGTTAATGATATCAATAACTTCTTTGTTGAATTGGATAATAGTTTTAATATGGGAATACTATTTCCTTATTTTTGTATAATCTATAATGTATACATGCAGATATAATACACTTTTAATCTGTATTAATAACATTTTCTTCATTTTTAAGAAGTCTTGACAATCAACAAAACAAGAGATGTCTGGATCTGTACTGTTCACCAACTCCTGTGGTATAAACAGTCCAATCATGGCTAATTTAAAATTTAAAGCTATGAAAAGGATGTCACTAAATGCAGAGCTGGGAAGAGATGTTCAATAACAGCACCTCATTATGTAGTATTTCCTTCACAAAGTAACCTGTAGGATGAAGATTCTAGTAAAATGTATCAAAATAATTAGTAACTGATGAGTTCTGAACATCTATTATAATTAAGTATATTAAAAGCAAAGAAAAGTTTATACAACCTAATGTTTTAAAAGGGTGTTTAAATAAACTAACAACTGGTTTACAAACTTCCTAAAACTTTAACAATTGGTTCTTGTGAGTTGCTAACAAACTAGTTCCAGCAAACCAAAGTTCAATCCTTTTGTTAACAAAAGTGAGGTTTTTGCTTCTCTACTATTGGGTAAATGGAACTTGGGTTCTTCCCATTGGTGCATACGGGGTGCATGAGGTTATGAACTCCACAAGTTCATTCACAACAAGGCTGTCCTCCTTGATGGTTATGAATCTGCAAAAGCACTGGCACAGAGAATGTTTCTCCAGGCAAAGGTAACCCTGAGACCAGGTTTTCTACCAACTGCATCAACTGGTTGAGGGGGGAAAAAAGCGAAGAAATAGTCCTGGTATTAACAGTGATTTTATTTTCTAATATAGATATAACTAAAGGCTCTCTAACTCCTACCCACAAAATGCAATGAAAACACAGTAACAGAGCAGAGTTTACACAAAGGGACACACAAGTTGTACAACAACAATAAAATCAAAATCCTTCAATACCAAAGTCTTTTCAGTGTAAAATAGGATGCTTCTCTTTTTCTACTCCCTCTCTCACTTCCTTTCTTTTTCCCCTTTTCCTACTACCTGTCTTCTTTCTCAAGTTGTCCTTCCTTCCCTCCCTCCCTTCTTCCCCCTCTCCTTTCTTTCCTCTCTCTCCCCCTCCTTTTCTTCCAGGAAGAGCTGGGTAAGTTGACAGTGAAAGAGATTCAAACACTGTATCTTTGTCCAGTTTCCTCCCTATTATAAAAGGTTTTACTTACACAGCTAGAAAATGGTACTGAAAATGAAGATATATGGTAGGTAGATCATGGCAGGCACAAAAGAAGAGAACACTGCCTTGAAGAACAAATTTTACTTTGTTAGGTTGAAACAGGAGAAAGATCTGAATTCTGTTGAAGTTAACAAATGGACATTCACTGACTGCCTAACATATGCCTGACCCTGAGTAAGGGCCATGGGGAATGCAGTGATAGATGGGCTACGATCTCTGACCACTTGCCTAAGTACAAAACATCAAAGAATGAGAGGATGGAAGATCCACTGTCAACCCCGGCATTAAATCTTCCAGAATTATGATGACAACAGATGACTACTTTTGGAATATAGTATTCTGAAGACTGGAAAATATATTCCAGACATCCAAGGGTCTGGAATATAATTTAGCACAGAGACCTGCACAGGGAGCAGTAAAGCAGAAAGGGGGCAGCACAGAGCCATCCACAGGAGGTAAAACAATCCTGGTGAAGTAATTCAACCTGATGACTTCCATTCCTGGGAAGTACTGGCATTTGTGTACGTGTCACAGACAGAAACAAAGGCACAGAGTCTGAATGCCAACCTATTACCAACCCGCAGGTATTATTTCTGACAATCACCCAGGGGTTTTTATTACAACACCATGATAGTAAAAAAATACATAGATATGTCTCAGTTGTTATTCACTTTAGCTCAACAAGCACCTATTTGGTTCCTACTATGTACAGAGAATGTGACAGGCTTTGTGGGATGACAAAGGTAAATGTGATAAGCTCTCCAACTGATCACATGAAGATGACAGGTACAGATACACATATGGAATAGATAACATTCAGCATTTGAACCATGTAAACAAGAGAGGGGACTCAAAACATCTGGGTATGAGCTCTGCCAACTACTGGAATATAGGGTCTGGGCCTATTTTATGCACTCTCTGAATTGAAGTGCCCATAAAAATCATCTCATTGAACTGTAAGTCAAAGTTCATATTCATTCACAATATCCCTAATAACAAGGTCAGCAACAGATATCTATAATATTCCCAGTAACCTAAGCCCTCCAATAAAGCCCATTCCTCTTCTGGACAGCTCAAATTGTTACACAGTTCTACCTCATATATTGGATTTACCTGTATCTTCTACCCACTGCTCTTATTGGTGTCCATTGAGACCCCCTAGAATAAACCTAATCCCTCTTCTACATGACAGCCATTTAAATAACTGAGGACAGTTATTATATATCCCTCCAGGTTAAATATCTCTAGTTCTTTCAACCATTTCTAATAGGACAAAGTGAGTCTCTTCAACCACGTAGATGACCCCTTCTCCTCATTTGCTCTAACACCAACACTCTTCCATGTTTGTTCAAACAGGCTGCTCTCAAACTATGTTTTCACAATCTGTATTTTTACTTTCAGGATACATTTTTAACTCTAGACACAGGATTTCACATCTATCTATACTCAATAGTTTAATCTGCTAGATTTAAACTACTGTTCCCACCTAAGACCTTTGGGATCTTATTGCTGTCACCCAGTGCAAGTGACCTCTCTCTCTACCAGGTTATCCTTTTTTGTGATCCACAAGCCAACCTGATCTCAATCCACTCACAAATAAAAATGTTGACAAACTGAAACAAATGTGCAGCCTTGTGAACCTTGGGGCATGCAACCACAGGCCGTCTTTCACATTTGCATAGTTATTCAACATGCTATCATGTTGCCTAACTGCACTATCATTACCTTCAGACTTTTCCACATCTATAGAATGACTTTTTGAAAGACTTTGTAAAATTACTGAAGGCATCCTGGTACACATTGTCTATGACATTTTTCTAAAGCAGAGGTCAGTAAACTATGCCATCCCCCCATAGGCCAAATCAGTCTACCATCTGTTTTTCCTTTACTGGAATACAGCCATGTCTATACATGTACGTATTGTCTATGGATGTTTTTGTGCTTCAGTGGCAGATAAGTAGTTGCAACTGAGACTGTATGACCCTAAAAGCCTAAAATATTTACCATCTGACTCTTTATAAATAAGTTTTGCCAGTCCCTGTTCTGAAGGAAACAATCTCATATAGTACAATATAACCTTTTATGTGAACCCACACTGTTTCTCAGTGATGACTATTTCTTTAACTAAGCCCACAGAAAGCATACATTAGTAATACCTCCCAAAATCTTTTCTGGGTTGATTTACTGGTTTATGGTTTCTAAAATTCACTTTCTTTCCCTGAAGAAAATCAGAAGAATTCTTGTCTTTATTCATACATTGAAGAGTATGAATAGATACAGTCTTTTGACAATAAACTACATGGCAAATATTGACATAGTTTATCTTTCCATATAATATGCATGCCTTACATATTCATAGAGTATACTCAATATTGAGAGTCTTTAGCTCCAAGGCATGTTGGGCCATTAACAGCAAGTCAGCAGAAAAGTTAGAAAAAGCTAAAAGGAAATATAATCACCGCTAGAGAAGCCAGCTCTGCAGTGGGTCATTCCCTCCCCCACCCCCTGCAAGAAGGCTACTATACAAAGTTTAAATCTCTAACGAACCAAATTCAAGGGGGACACTGACTAAAATTCACTCTCCCAAGGATCAAAACTTACTGTAGGGGATATAAAAACAGCGAACAGTAGTCTCTGGGCTGTGTTCATGCTCATTACCAATGGGATAGCAACCCTTTAATATCTGGGGTGGGGATGAAATTGTTCTGGACAAATCCAGCTCTTACACATATGCTGAAGTTAAATACAGGTCTATTCCCTTGGGAGAGACACTAGCAAAGGTCAAGTGTATCAGCATCCCAGAGTATTCAAGGGAGAAATCTCAACTTCCTAATGATCAGATATAAATAGAAATGATCTGAAGGAAAACTCAGAGCTATCTTTATAGTACACCAAATGAGTACTGAGCTCATACAGATTAGCTGAGCTCAAAATAGATTAATTCCAGATACCACCAAATGAGTAAATTTCTAATATCTGCCAATATTAGTTCTAATTTGGGAATTGGCTGATCCAGAATTCTCAGAACATGTTGCATGCCAAAATATTTATCCCCTCCAATTTAGGGCTGGGCATGGCCTTTGGGCCAGCTGCCCCCAGCACTAAGTAGTCTTGTCTATTGACCTCAATGTGCTGTACAAAGGGTATCATTTTCTACTTGTACATGATAAGACAGGAGCTGAGAAGCACTAGATTAAGCTAAATCTTCAGATGACAGGATTTTAGTATTAGCAGCTAGAAGGCAAGACCAGGTGAGGGATGATCCAGTAGAGAAAGGATTTTGGAATAAATGGGATAGCTCGAACAAGCTGGAAATAAACAGCAAGGACACTAATCTTAGACAGCATTTTCAAAGAGGAGGACACAGGGGCTCTCCAAATAAAGGGAACGGCACAAAATAAATAGAGTTAGGATGAGACAGAGCAATAATTTATATACAGCCAGTATTAACTAAAGGCAGCATGGCATTAATGAGGAATATAACAAACACCAAAACGATTACATGGAATCAATGTTACCCAGCATAAAAATGAACTTACAAAGAAAAAGACACTGTATATATAATGAAAGGAGAAGGGAGAATTTCCAGATATCAAAGAGTTTCTAACCAGGTGGGCAGAGATGCTGTAATAGTTTCTATAACCACTGACAGTGATTTCTTTCCAGGAAAGCAAGAAACGGCAAAAAGTCAGCTAAACTGTCGTCATTCCACATATTTTGTAAGGACCCATAATATATTCAGTTGACAAACAATTCTGCCAAGTAGCTCTTCTACATGTTGATCATGTCAACAAAATTAATTTGACATTTACAGCTATTTTGAGAATAAAATGCAATTGCTTAAATTATTCTGTGGAAGCAACATGAGACAGAATTATTCAGTTGACAAAATCTAATTAAGTGTAAATTATTTCAGGTCATATGAATTATAAAACCTTTCAGAGATAAGTATTTTAATTCAAAGTGGCTCCAAGTGCTATAGAATATTAATAGGCCCACAGCCTCTTGCAATACTTTCACATTTCTGCCTCCAATAATCCCACCTATTCCCCAAATATTGGCCTACATGTTAGTTCTTGTTCTGCTTTCTTGAGCCTGTAGTTGTATAAGGGAGTAGGAAGGAAAAAAAATAAGTTTCTATGCCAGAAATTTTATACAAGTTAATTCACTTTTATTGAGATATAATTAGCATACTATAACATTTATTTTCAACAAGTAGTATTAACCTCCAGTTAACAGATAAAGAAACGGGATCAGAAGGGTTAAGTAACCCTCCCCAAAATACAGGGTAGAGCAAAGTAGGTTTATAGTAGTTTGTATGGGAAAATAATACAAGTAAATAATAATACTAGATAAACTATTCTGAGTACTCACAACTGTAAACCTATTTTTGTTCCATCCCACATGTATCTCATGTGTGACAAAATGCTGGAGTATAAATGTAAAGCCAATAAAATCTTCAATTTTCCAGGTTTGCCTGTCCTTGTTGAGAACCTTGAAAACAAAATTCCTGTAGTTAATTCCAGACATTAAATGCAGGTATTTAGAGAACTGAGGCAAAAATCAGCAACCTCTCTGCCACCAAAGCTTATGCATGAGTTTAAAAAGGAGGCAGAATACTGGGGAGCCCGAAGCACTGCAAAGGAAGAGAAAGTAAAAGGATGACCCAGAGGAAATTATGTAACAGAAATGTGGGAGGAAGGAAAGAATGAAGAAAACACCAGAGGTTCACATGATCTTTGTCTGCTTATAATTGATTTCCTACAGAACTTGAAATACTAATGAGAATATTGGATTAAGAGTGAAATCACTTGTAATTGGGGTAACAATTACATATCAACTTCCTTTTCTTAGAAATGGGGGTAGTAATGTTTGTCTTTCCCTCCCTAGGAGAGAGAAAGGAGATAAACAAGATCTCCTCGTTTGGAGAAAGGTACACACACACAAAAATAAAAACACAAAACCCTGAACTTTGCTTTATAAAGCAAATGGCAACAATACAGAAAAGCACATTATAAAACAGTGTCCCCACTGCAGGTCAACCAGTGATAGGGACAAAATGTCATTAATAATGAGGATTTGAATCTTTGAATAAATCAGACAGTGTCTATAAAAGACAGAATTATTTCTACTGCTTTTTATAATCATTCTTGTTATAAATTACTGCCACTGCCTTTCTGATGTCAGAACATTACTGCCAGCTGGAACCCTGGACTATGTAACATAGAACTCTTGAACCAAGTCCAACTACCAGGGAGTGGAGACTGGAAAACTCACCTCTACTATGAAAGGGCATTCTTCAGACAGCAGTTGTAAATAGCCTAAATATCAAATTCATGCATATATACCCAGGTACATTCTACCACCTGAAGCAATACAGTGAGAAACAAGCTGTCCTAAGAGAAGAAAATAGCTCGGGCCTCACACTAGGCCTGCTAAACCTTCTCTAGCTCACACTGTCATTTTTATTCTAGGAAACCAACACTGCCATGATCTTCTATAATAAGAAACAAGGGGCTGGCTAGTGAGGATCAGGGAGAAAAGGTAGCAAAGGTAGATAGAAAAGAACAGAACAAAACTGAAATTAAAAAGGGGGAGAAAACAAACAAGAAAACCCATTTGTAACCATAAACTCACATCTTCTCTTTAGTCAGTATTCTCCCAATCCTGTAAGAGTTAAAGGCTGCCAAGTAATAGGGCCTGCAGAGTTTTTCCCTTGGGTCTCAGCCAAGGCCAGTAACCCTGCTATTAGAGACCTGCCAAGCCTTGTCAATGCAATCTGCTGAATGCCTTGAGTGACAAGCGATCAATATTCTCCACTCTCATGGGTCATCACAGGTGACACAGGCCTAAGTAATAAAACAGCCCTGGCTGCCTTCTCTAACTTAAATGCTTCCCCAGCCACAATATTTCTTTTTGTCTAAACGCCTCTAGCTAAATTTCTCGTAGATCGAACCATCTGATGGGGATAGAGATTCTGAGGAACTGCAATGTGTCTGAATTGATGCTAGCCAGTGAAAGCTCAGTAGACTGGAGAAATAGGTTCAAATAAATCGAAAATGACTAGCTACAGAGTTGTAATCTGCCAGCAACAGACCCTGTAGCAACCAGCCAATATGAAAAAAAGCATGCTGACAGCCAATCACCACCAAGTCAGCTGCTGAAATGAGAACCCATTTTTCCCCCACTACTGTGCTGATGATAAGCACTTTCTCTGTGACATCTCTAGTAGCAGAAGGGACGGGGAGTGGCAGGAGGGGATGGGGATTGGCAGGAGTCATACTGTAGAAAGCATTCAGTGTCTTTTGTCATCAATAACTACCACTGTTCTCCCAGAAATGAGGAAGAGCCCTCAAAGGTGGGGTTTCAGAGGGGATGTGAGGTTGTGCGGTCTTCAGGAACCACAGACCAGGTATCAACATCTCCTTCCATCCCACTGTCAAGACTGCACAGAAGGGTCCCTTCTGCCCTGCAACCCCACAGAGAAGCAGTTGCAGACAAACAGGAGACCCATGAAGCCATGTGCTCCTTTGTATGAAAACTCTAGAAGAGCTTCTAGTCATTAATTCCCAAATGGCATTAGATTCCTCAAGAAGTATTTTCTGAGCAGAGAATAGAAAGCTTAAGTTGCCTGACCAATGAACCTAAACAGTGAATTTAGCATAGACTATTATGATCTGAAGAGACTAAGAAGGTCTTAAAAGTCCCTCTAACTGCCTTAGAGAAATACTTTATTTTAAGCAGTCTATATTATTTTTTGTAAATTTTTCTAAACTTCACATGTTCAAAGTAAGCTGTTTTATTGTACCTAGTGAATTCCCGGGCCATTTAAATACTTTTTGTTCAAATTTAAATAAACACATATCACTGGCACTCATCGACACTCAAGGAGTACTACCAGGCTGACTATACAGGTATCCCAGAAGTCTTCATGCTCATCTCTTCTCCTTAAAGGCAGAGGACATCAGAGGAAACAAAATCTTACTGAAGTTGCTGCTGAAAACCAAAGCCTTCAGCATCAAGTGCCCTTTTAAAAATAAGAGTTTGAGTAGTTACCCTGCATGGAGTGAAGGAAATAGAAAACGGGAAGGTTCATGGCTTACATTCTTGGTCAGACTGACCTGCTGCTGTCATTTATTTTCTAATTATGTTTAAGTTATTCTTTATTCTGTATTTTTACATCCTATAATAATTACAGAAAGTGTTTACATTTCAAAAGATACACCAAATAAATGTTTTCCTATTATAACAGAATGGTCCCCAATGATACTCAAAAAGCTGATATTGAGCCAGCATATTTACTATTGTTTATCCTAAATTCCCACATTATAATTTTTAACATAAAATAAATAGTCACTAATAAAATTTTTTAACTTAAAAAATGGTCTTAGACCTGGCTGGTGTGGCTCAGTGGATTGAGTGCCAGTCTGTGAACCAAAGGGTCATCAGTTCGGTTCACAGTCAGGGCACATGCCTGGGTTGCAGGCTGGGTCCCCAGTAGTGGGTATGCTAAGGGCAGCCACACATTGATGTTTCTCTCCCTCTCTTTCCCTCTAAAAATAAAGAAATAAAATCTTAAAAAAATAAAATCTCCAGTTTAAAAAAAAGGTCTTAGATAGAAGTTGACAGAGGGATCTCAGGGGAAAACAATAATTGTGGTTTCAACTCAAGATTATTGTCCACTACTGATAGAAATAATGAATATATTATATAGAAAGTAGCTAATCTATAATAAGCAATATCACTTGACCAAATAGCCTAGAATAAAAATACCTAATATGTAGGGCAGAATTACTGGGATAGACAGTTATTGGTAACATTAAAGCCTGAAGAATTAGAATTAATTTCAAAGGAAAAAACTGACCTAACTGATCCTACATTACACAACTAGAAATTAATGGTGAAGCTGTGGTCCTAAAAGACCAAGTGATCAATAAATGTGTGAATGCATTTGCGAGTCTAGAACCTTGCGGGACTCAGTAATCATCACCAACAGTGATTCCAAGGTAAGGGTTCTCTGGCTAACACACACCACACAGGACAGAGGCCTTGCTAGCCTAGCTCTGCCCAAGTAGATTGAGAAATCTGTTCTGATTAGATTCTCTGGACCTCTAACTGAGGTTAACTTCTGCCTCTCTGACCTCCACAGAGGTCAGGATTCTTGCCAATCCCCTCCCTAATCACTTGTAGGCCTTGGGATTAGTTGTCCACATACTTAAAAGGGCAAAATGACTTTACTTAGTTCCCCAAAGCTTCAGAAAAATACATGAAAGCATTAAGATGCAAGTGACAGTGAAATGTCTTAGTGGTAAAAAGAAAACTCTAGTCCAGAATGACTACACATCAATCCTTCTGGATTACCATTACTTAACAAAAGGTCTCAGATGCAAAAACCATACTTCTGCAAAAGTGCCAGTGCCCAAGGCAAAACAAGAAATCACTTGGATTTCATTCTGACACACTTTTCATTCTGAGCATTTTTCTGTGGTGAGTTAAGAACTTCTGCTTTGGTAAAAGAGCATGTCAGCCAAAGAATTGAAAAGAAGCCAAAGAGGTTATATTAATTCCCTTGTTGATATGATTACCTTTCTTTTGTTAAGCCACATTCATTTTTAAACAAATACTGTCAATTAGCTCTGAGGATACAGAATAGTGTCCTGGCAAGTTGCTGCTTCTATGGCTATAATGTCAGAAGGAATACAAAAGAGCTTTGAACCATCCCTGGAAACACAATCATTTATGATTATAAAAAGCAATACATACTTCTTGTAGAAAATAAATCTTATGTTCAGCCATTCTAAACATAATCTCTGTATACATGTGAGTACATTTTTTTTAGTTTTTGATTTATTATTATTTTTACTCTTTTTCTATACATAATCAAACAGCATTGTTTGTGTGTGAACATACTTTTGAATAAAATTAATATATTGTCAATATTTTCCTTTGAAGTAAATATTCTTTGAAACTATCACTTAACCTGATGCATTATCATGATATAGAGTTGACTGTACAAAGTTTTTCTTCACCTCTGATTACTATGTCAGCATAATGTCCTAGACAAATTAATGGGTAAAAAAACATTAACATTTTGAAGAATCACAGAAAATTATTAAAAAACTAATAAAAAATAACTGAACCACTTTATTTTTCCCAGAAATGACCAGGCGTATTTCTACAAATTTTATTTATTTCATAAGTGAAAAAAGGTACTTCCTTGTTACTTTTAATTGCATTTCTTTAACAATTATGTGTAATGCATTCTTACATATTTAATGCTCATCCTTATTCCAAACCACTGGTAGTAAGCTGAGCTAATTGGATTGAAAGAAGGTAAATACCACAAGTCTTTAGAGGAATTACTGTTTTGATGATGATTCTCTTGGTAAAAAGAAAGCAAGTGAAAATGTATCATAAGTTAATCAAACTGTACTTTTCATCTCTTTTTCCCCAGTAAGTAGTTTTTCTTGAAGACACAAGAAATGATTCTCATTAGGTGCCTAAATGGGAGAGATGTGTATTAAATCTGATATCATCACATAAGCTAACAAGACTCCTGATTCACTTTGCATTGACTTGGATACCCCCATACTCTAGGGTGCTTTACAAATTTGTAAATAGCTCTCAGAAGAAAAAAGAAGGTGCGTTTCAAAAACTTTAGTCCCATAAAGCTTCAGGAAAAAATAAGAGACTTTAAGATTCTTAAAATTATTCCCTGGGTTAAGATGTGGAAGGTACAATTTTTAAGTAAAAATTCAGATGCGCCATAAAGGTGATTCTTACACAGAGAAAAGGGACATCCAGTTTTCATTTATTTCCTCCATCAAAAATAACCTCAAATATTTATCTTCCCTTGAGTAAAAGGAAAAGCAAGACCCATTTTTTTACTATGCAGAAAGAATCACTCATCTCCAAAATAAAATAGAATATACTTTTTAAATATTTTATTTATTTATCTTTAGAGGGGAAAGGAAGGAGAGAGGGAGAGAAATATCAATGTATGGTTGTCTCTCGTGCGTCCCCAGCTGGGAACTGTCCTGCAACCCAGGCATGTGCCCGACTGGGAATCGAACCATGATCCTTTGGTTCGCAGGCCCGTGCTCAATCCACTGAGCTATGCCAGCCAGGGCAAAAATATTTTTAAATAATCTCTTTTTAAACATATTTTAGTCAATGAAAAGTTTACCATTTGTGATCAATCACTATTGAGAAGCTAATCAAAAGTAACTTCAACTGCCTTATAGTAATGTATTTTTGCCATAAAAATTGGTGAGATATTACACATGTAATTTTGAACCATGATGACACAATAATAATTTAAATTATGGCAAAATTATCTACACTGATTCATTTCCTCTTATTATAAAACCAACTTTTCCTACAGAATGCAAAGATCTGTGAGCAACATCACTGCTAATACTCAAGTGAGTTTATAAGATTTAATTCCTTCCTACTCAAAATACACAAAAGGTACTGGCTGACTAAGTTTTCAGCCCAATCAACATTTTTCCCCCTTGGGTTTTGGTAAACAAAAGGTAGTCAGAACCTCCTTCCACCTCAATTTAATGCACTGGTTTGACCATTTAATGCAACATGAAATGTAATACTTCACCACAATGTGTTTTGGGGAGAGCTGGGGTAGATAGAAACGGCTGATGAAGGTGATAAACAAAATAAGTTCTCAAATCTGATTTGCTCAGATGCTATGTTGGGGGCTCTTTATAAAGACACAAATGTAAAGAAATGCCCCCACTCACATCTGTGTTCATTCAGCCACTCATTCATGTCTTCAATCATTTGTTTGTTCACTCATGCTTTAACGATTAATAATACTTACTACCAGCTCTAGTGTTAAAAACATGAACAGAATAATCCCTGGGTTAAATCTTAGAGGAGAAAGACATGTAACCCACTGCTTTCTGAAGAAATAGGAACAGAGGATGAAGCAACTCACGAGACCACTAACTAAACTTCACATAGGTTTAGAGGTATAACAGCACCCTAGATGAAATCCTAAGCTCCAAGATAAAATTTCACGAGGGGACATCCTCCCCCAATGTTATGACCTTAAAAAGATATTCATAATTCATTTTGAAAGGTGCCTCTTCAATCCAGGGTCCATCGAATATCATATTTACCCTTGGGTCTATATGACCAAATGACCCCAAATTACAATTCTGGGAGGAAATAATTACCGGTGCACCAAGCTGTCCTCACTTGGAAGGTATCTGAGTAAAGAAAATCTATAGGCTTTGGCTTTCAGGAATAAGAAACTTTCTGGTAAATGTCAGGGAATACTATTAGTAGTGGTGTGCAGAAAAGATAAACCACTTTCTTTCGTTCCAAGGCCTAAATGCAGCCATTGTATACTATCTGCTTGCTGAATTTGTGTTGCTCTTATTGCTGTGTTAAAGGAGGTATTTCTAGAGCTGACCCCTGTATAAAAGCTAGAGTGAGGTGAGCTTTTCTGCCTATTAGAGTGAACAGCAGAGCAAAGGGTGAACTTTTCTGAGTTAGACAGGTCAGAGTACACAGACACTGATTCAGGTTTAGCTGACAGCACCAGGCAAGGCATTTTTAATCTCCCCAGTTAGCACTAAATCGGCACGGTGTATATGAGTCCTTGTCAGTGGACAGACAAATGGGACTCACTAAAAGGATAAAGAGTGGCCATGGTTAAGCACAGACACTGAATACAATCCAAAGCCTTTGTTCCTTAGGCTAAACATGCTTTGCCAAACCCATATCCATTCAGGAAGATTCTTGGCTCTTCTGTACTAAGTAAAATGAGGCCTTCTAGTCTGATTCTACAAAACAGTTGACGCCCATTCCAAGAGTTAAGAACTCAGTCATTAAATAGCATACTTTTACCTCCTCCTCTATTTTCTGTTGCCTGGAGAAAAGAAAAGTCAGAGCAAAAATTAGGAAGATGCCATCTGAACCACTGTTGTTACCCAGTGGAAGGGTAATTCACCATTTGCTTTTGTTTGGGCCCTCCTGACAATCAGTCACGCCAGGACACAGACCAGAAGAAAGGTGACTGAGCAGGAACACGAGCTCTTTTTTCTGGTGTTCTGCTCAAGTTTACAAACACATCCCATAAAGGGAAGGGAGGAATGACAAACAAAGGCTCAGACACAATGACCCTCAAAAGGAGCACTGCCAGTGGTGTGCTGTTATATAGCTAGGATTTTCCAAAGATAATGTATGTGTTGTTCTCACATAGCACTTTTTGTTTGTGTCATCTTAAACACTCTACAAAGTGTTCTCTAAGGGACACTATGATACCTGGATTGCCAATATGGAACTGGAGGTTGATAGATGATAAATAACTTGCCCATGATAACACTGACAGATCACAATGACAGTGAGCTCTGAAACTGAGATCCTAACCTAGTTTGAGGTCAAGACTCCAGAGTCTTGCTCTTAATCACTCTGCTATATAAAGATAACATCTGTTAATCATGTAAATGGAATTTCTATATAATAAACCCCATTTGAACCCAGCAAGGTAACTTGCTATTTAAAGGATCCCTTTAAAAAATTTGGGTGAAAATTTTGAAAAGAAAAAATCACCAGCAATGACAGCAATGAGAATAACCACCCTCTGATTTACCTTATAAATTCAAAACTTGGATGATCCTATCTGATGAAAATGAGACCAATTTGCAAATGCTAAACATGCCATGACTGCCAGCATCCATCAAGCTGCCCGTGGTAATGATAGGAAAGGGGGTAATGAGCAGGCTACCTGACACTCTGAAGAGAAGTCTTTAAGAGTGTGGACTCTCACACACAAACAAGTCTCACTTAGCAGTTCACAACTCATGCAATCATAACTTGCCTTCACATTAGAAGCAATGAATCACAGATCTCCTTAACAGACAGAAACTAGGACAGCCTCCTACCCTCAGGAAAAGAAGATATTATACCCACTTGATAAATGACCTAATAAAAAAGACTAAAAAGGGTAGTTTGGAAAGTGGTATTGGCAGAAAGAGTACAGGCTGGGTTTTCTGGTCCCCGACAACCCAGTTCCTCTCCAAATTCTACCCTGGTATCCTTCAACTGACCTCTTATCCCAAACAATGGAGAACTTATCACTAACACAATCCCGGGGCAATGAGTCTAAACTTTTTAAAATATTACAACTGCCAGCTATTTTATAGATACCAAGACCTTAGAAATATATTGAATGTAAGAGAAATAGACTATAATTTTAAAATGACATAATGAGGATAAATGGCACTGTGGAGCGATCAAACCAGCTTAGGAAATGAAGCTGGAACTTATTAAAAAAATGCGTATTGGAATAAATGTCTTATTTCTATAGAAGAGTAACTGAATTTGAAGGAAAAAAGGACAATAACGATATTTTAAATGACAAATAAAAGTATTTTCTCAATATAAACAGAAAGACTGTGAAAGAAATTAGGAAATAAATAACTCTTGAAATTCTACCCAAGGCTGGCCTCAAGTTAAATAGCTAATCCATTCGGAAGTTTCTTTTGCCAAACTATGATATTAAAGGTATTAAGTATTCCATATTTGTATAATACTTAGCAGAATATTACTTTAAGTATATTTTATTATTTGTTATATCTTTATAATATGTGTTATATATCTTTCAAACTACAATTATTACAAAACTTACCAACAGTCAGGGAAAATAGTTTTTTTGTAAATATAATGGCCTATTTGCTTTATTTATTGAGTCATATTGCTCCATTCTTTATCTCTTTCTTAAAATGTTAATAGAACAAGTGGGCAGAGACCAGAGGGGAGAGGGAAGGGAACTTAAGGGGAAAAAGGGGGAGGGATTTTGAGGAACAAGTATGAAAGACACAGAGATGAGGACTGCGGGGGGGGGGGGGGGGAATGGGAGGGAGGGGGGAGACCGGGCAGGGGGTGGGGTGGGATGGGAGAAATAGATTAAAAAAAAAAAAGTACTTGAAAAGTAACTAAATAAAATTTAATAAAAAAAATAAAATAAAATGTGCATACAACCCCCCGCAAAATAAAATGTTAATAGCAAGCTTTAACTTAATATTTTAATTCAAATCTAACACCTCTACTCTTGTCTCAAGAAAATGCAAATATTAATCTGTTAAATTCATGAGAATGTCAGAATCAGGATTGGGTTTATTTTTATTCTTGGGATTGAGCAACTGTCATTTATTAAGTATCTTCCATATACATCAAGCACTCATCTATGGTTTCATTTTCATATGACACCACTACCAGAAATTATTGTCGCCATTTTAAAAACAAGCAAAAAAAAACTAGTATTTCCAATAATATACTCCTCTCAACATGGAACCAGAATGGACCCTAAAGAGCTCAAGAGGTCACCGAGTTTGAGCATCTGCCCCTAATTAAGCATTAGATCCAGATAAAATTCAAGAATAACCTAGAAATCCAGATAACCCATCATTTTACAGATGATAAAAGTGAGACACCAAGATGTCAAAGAGCTAGCCTAGAGTCATAGGATTTGTTCACAGAAGTCAGGGAAATGGAAACACCAGGTTTCTATCACTCATGCTCTGCTCTTCAACAAAAGACACAGCTTCCTCCAGATACAAACTAGAGAGGCTGGGAAAGCAGCAGAGGGAGTTCAGACAAAGCAGTACAGAAGGGGATACTGCCTGAGCCCCAACACTGCCTTCTGGGAGACGATCTATACACCTTAATGGCCTGGCAAAGTTCACAAAGGTTAGAAAAAGTCTGCACCTTACCATGCTAAGTCTTAAACATCCTTAACTACTCTCTGTTCTCATCTGTACAATAAGACAGTGTAATATTATACTTTCTAGGGTTGTGATTAAATGAGCTATGTTTGTAAAATTCACTTTACACAGTAAGTCAGTGGTCCCCAACCTTTTGGCACCAGGGACTGGTTTCATGGAAGGCGATTTTTCCACAGAATGGGGTGGGGGGTGGAGGGCACAGTTTCAAGATGATTCAAGTGTATTACATTCAAGCTCACCTCCTGCTGTGAGGCCTGGTTCCTAATAGGCCTGGACCTGTACTGATCCCTGCATGGCCAGGAGGCTGGGGCCCCCTGCAGTAAGTGGTCAATAAACAGTAACTTACTACAACTTGTGTCTTCTCTTTTATAGCAAAAGCCTTAACTTCCACCACCCTCAATGCCTTCCTATTGGTGATTCTCACTTATAACAGATTGCTGGGCCCTTCCTATCAGTGACTCTCACTTACAACAGATTGCTGGGTCCTACCCACAGGGTTTCTGGGGTGAAGTATGAGAACTTGAATTACTAACAAGTTCCGAAGTAAAGCTCATGCTGCCATACTTTTGCTTTGATAGTTTTCTCCTTCATTTTAAAAATCTCTCGACTATGAAAAGCACAACTTCCTATTCACTTAATTGACCTTATACAATGTTCTCCTTTCCAGGTGGCATTTCTTTGCCTAAGTTAAATTTAAGGTTGTTTGCTCAAATGAAAGAGATGAAGCACAGCAAAAGGAGAACGCACGAAAATGTTTTTTTTTTTTCAATTTAATCCCTAGTTCAGTGTGACTACAACCAGTAGACCCTCAATGTCAAAAAGTATGCTTTTATATTCTGTGAAACTCTACTTTTATGTGGAAAATTATCTTGAATATCAGAACAGAAGATACTGTTTCTCTTTCCCACTTTAGTAAAATCTCATTTACTTGAACCAACTACAGAGAAGCTTAGTCTAAACTGGTGAACAATTATACTTTTAAGCAGTACATACAAGAAAGTACTGCTTAATAACATCATTTTATTACTTTTAAGTCAATTATCTTGACCCAAGCAGAGTCAAGTAAAGACTTAACTTACTGCTTCAATGAGTGACAGCACTAGTCACTGCCAACTTCAGAAACCTTCCATGGCTCTCAGGGCCTCGCCAAGGAAATCCATCTTTTTGAAGCCAATACTGAAGGCATCCAAAGTGTATCATCCACAATGTCCCTATATTTACCACATACCAGAGGCAAACACAGAACCTCATACTTCTCACATCACTCCAGAATGTACCTGCTCCAATATGTGTGTCCAAACCAAGCCACCTTTTAAGGTCCTACTCAGACATCACCTCTTTCATGCAGCATTTCCAGACTCCTGTTATTCCTCTTGTAATAACTCTATTATATTGAGAAATCTGAAAAATTTTTAAAGTAACACATGTAAATATTAAGATCTCTACACAGAAACCTGTACACAGATGTTCATAGCAGCTTTATTTATAACTGCCAAAATATGAAAACCACCAATATGTACTTCAGTAGGTAAATGGACAAATAAAACTGTACATCCAGACAATGGAATGTTATTCAGTGCTAATAAGATATGAGCTATCAAGCCATGGAAAGACATGGTGAAAACTTAAATGTGTATGTCTAAGTGAAAGAAGCCAGTCTGAAAGATTGCATCCTGTATAATACCAACTATATGACTTTCTGGAAAATGGTAAATTATGTAGACAGTAAAAAGATAAAGATTTACCAGAGACTGGGGATGGGGCATGGATAGGCAGAGTATAAAAAACTTTCACGGCAATGAAACTATTCTGTATGACATTATAATGGTAGATACATGTTGTCCAACGGTTTCTGAAAGCCATAAACTTACAATATGAAGAATGAACCCTAAAGCAAGCAATGGACTTTGGGTGATGATAAAGTACATGCAATAACTGTAACAAATGTATCCCTCTTGTGGGGTTGTTGACGTCCTGGAAGCTGTGCATAAGTGGAAGCAAGGAGTGCATGGGAACTGTCTGGACTTTAACTTTCATTTTGCTGTGAACTTAAAACTGCTCTAAAAATACAGTGTGTGTTTATATATACACACATGGAAACCTGTACAGGAAAATTTACCTCAGAATTAAGTTACTATTTTTTTAAATGAGACTTCAATGCTACTGTACTGGTAGAACAAGGTCCTGAATGGCTTTGTAAAATTCCAGACATGGCAGTTTATAGGAGAAAACCAGACTGACCCCTACATACAGCTGGTACCATCAGACACTTAAGTGACTGTCTACTTGGGTGCATTACTGGATTTTTAGAATATGCCTCTCAAATCACAAAGTTAAAAGAAATCATGCTGTACACATTAATGCCTAAATTTCAGCAAAATGTTTCATCTGGCAATTATTCAAAAATATAGGTGGTTCTGTCACTAAAAGAAGCTATTCTGATGAAACTTGTGTCTCCTTAGCTTTATTCCCATGACTAAATGTATTTTTGACGTCCCTTTATATATTATGGTAGATGCAGTCAGATCACACCCTTAACATCAGAACCCTTAAAGTTTTATTAATGCTTCACATGGTGGAGAAACTTGAGAGGGGAAGGCTAACATTAACAATAATACAGTGGTGATGTTTTGAGCACTAACTGAAAGAAGCCACTCTGAAAAATGACATCCTGTATAACACCAACTATATGACTTTCTGGAAAAGGCTAATGAACTGTGTGAGCTCTTTACATGTACTGCCTTCGAAGGACATGTTCCCTCTTGGGCTGGCACATGCATTTCATTACATGGCACAGGAGAACAATGGATTTGGAGACCCCAGAGAACTTTTAAAGAAAAGCAGAAAACAGAGCCTACCTCTTAAAAAGTGGGTTTTTGTGCTTCAGCTTTCTATCTTTACAGTTGGAATGAAAATACGTATCCCACATAAAACATATTTTAAGGAACAGTTTTGAGATAATGCAGGTAGAGTACTGGAAATAGTGACTATCCCACTGTGGACCCAGACCCTTCTTCCTCTGGTATTTTAAAGGCACTTCTAAGGACAGACTTTAAAACTACTAGATACATCACAGAGGCACCAATTCTACCTTTAAAATGACTTCTTTAACACTACTGCTCATACTCAGGGTCTTAATGCAGAGTAGGAATCCTCTGCCCTGCTCCAATAATAGTGAACTAATTTAGTCCCCACTTGGAAAATCCATACCCTACATAAATATTTTCCTAAACACATACATTCAACAACTACTCATTGATCCCTATGCCTCCTGAGCACAGAAGATACCACACAGGAGAAACGAGAGAAAAGCCTTACATTCCAGTGTGTGAGAAAAACAAGCAGAGAAAGAAACAAGTGTTGAAGGATAGTGCTATGAAGGGAGTACACAGTTGAAGGTGAGGGAGGCACATGGGAAACACCCTCAGAGTGATACTTAAACTAAAGTAGTAAAGTTAAAATATATCCAGGCATGCAAAGAACCATATAAGGCTATCAGAGTAACAACTGCAAAGACTCTAGGATGGACGAGGTCTTGGCATATCTGACTAATAGATCTTGTCAATGCCCAACTTAAAAACCTCCTTTACCAGTGGTTGTGAAAACCCATTTAATCTTTGGAGGTAAAAAATTGCTTTTGGGTCCTAGTGCAGTTAGATGAGTGACCACAACTACTGTCTGGAAATTGGAAAAAGCTACACGCCTCCAGCACATTGATAACCTATCACTTAGGGCATTCTCAGTATAACAGACTTCAACAATATAGCAAAAAAAAAAAGAGCTCTAAAAATGGATATTCATTATCACTGAAGTTTTTTGAGGCTTACATAGAATCTAGAACTTCAAAAATGTAAAAATCAAGATTCTCAATAGAGAAAACACTTAACTGAATAGGGAAAATGTTAAGCAGGTATTTACATATACTCTGTGGTACTTTTATGTGAATTCAAGTGGAAGAAATGAGGCAGAGAAAAGTACCTAAAGTTAGAAAAAGGCAATTGCATCCCCATTTAAAAAGAAAAGAAATAAGTTATATTAAAAAAAGGAAGAGGAGGAGCAGGATCAAAGTAGTGAGATTAGAGATTGAGTGTTCAAACTAGATGAATAGAAGAGGCTATTTAATCCCATCCCCAACATAAAGGTAAGGCCAGAGAAATGTATTCATCCAGTATTTTGATGACAATTAGTAGTTCTGCAAACCAGAACTACAGAACCCACTAGGCCTATGATGTTTTAATACCACTGACTTTGATAACCCTCTGTAAAAGATTCTAGAATGAATTACCAAAGAAATCTTTTTATGTATTTAAAAAGAAGCAGTAATCTCAGGAGTCTGCATGAGATCACCAAAAATATCTTGTCAGGAAAATATTTTTCACTTATTTACTTATTCCATTTACTTTTTTCCTTTTTTAAAATTTTGTTGATTATGACATTATAGTTGTTCCATTCCCCCCTTCATTCCCCTCCACCCTGCACCCCCTGCCCCCATTATTCCTCCCCTTTAGTTTATGACCATGTGTCTCAAGTTCTTTCAATTCTTTATTTCCCATACTATTCCCCCATCATCTATTTTCTACCTACTGTCATCTACTTTTTTTTTAAAGTAGTGCATGAGGAGCTTGGGGTAAACACTGCTTATCTGGCAAATGCCCTTCTTGGATCACATTTTTGCGGAGGGAAGGAGAACACAGGTAGGCAAGTATAACTAGGTGAAAGTCATAAGAAACTTCTCAATTGCCAGCCTAACAGTAGAAAAGACCAGGGGAGAAGTGAAGGGAAGAGAGAAAAGCAGGAGAAAATGAAATAGAACAGCGTGGAAAAGAGAACATGAAAGGAGCAAGGTAAACAAGACGGGAATTTTTAAACTAAAGTTAAAAATGACAAAAAAAAAAAAGAGAGAGGGAAACAACATGTGAGGGGCCAAGTCTACCCAATATGGTAAACAACTAGCCACATGTGTCTATATAAACTTAGTAAAAATAAAACTCAAAAGTCAGTTCCGCAGTCACACTAGCCACATACCAGTGCACACATATGTGGCTGGTGGCTACTGAAATGAATAACACAGATCATCGCAGAAAGTTCTGCTTTATAACACTGAGTGGATAAAGAAGACATTTCTTCTGGTTTTCATGACTATCACTTTTCTTCTGGCTTTCATGGTATTCAATTAACTATTGAATACCATGTAAGATTATTCCTGCTGTCCTTCACTTGATGTTGGAAGCATAAATATAATCGTATCACAAAAAACACATATGATTTCTATTTTGCTAACTTTGGTGCCTGATTGCTAATATCTTATATTCAAAAGCACCCAAAGTGGTGGCTGAGAAAAACGAAGGTCAGCTGTGGCTACAAAATAAAAATCTCACTGAAACTGCAAATGCCAAAGAAGATGCACTTTGGTTTAGATTTTATGGCTCATTATTATTCCATCTGGTACCTGGCCTGGGGATAGGGGAGGATAGGATGACTATTGAGGAAGGCTTTTAATTTAGACTGAAAATTATTTTAATTACTGCTAACACAAGGGTTTCTTATGAACTTCAGGCCAGCAGTTAGACTCTCTGGAGTAGGGGCTCTTTAGAAAGGATAGGCTCCCCCTCTTCAACCTGGGGGCTGGGATGTGACCTCTAAGAGCACTAAAACCACGTAAAGAAATGCAGACATGCCCAGGTAAAAAAACGCATCGAGATGTGTTTACTTGCAATTTCTGTTACTGTTACTTGCAATTTCTACTGTTTTATATAATAAAATATATATTAAATTTGTTTTCCTGATTGAATTATAGTTTTCTAGAAAGCAAAGATTTCTATATCCTTTCAAACAAACAACACATTGCTGAGTATAAAACCAGTGAACAATTAATATAAAGTATGCCAGAAAAATCTCAGTCTAGCTATTCTATTTATCTCATATTAACTTTTGTACTATCTTTTCAGGTATCATCTGACAAAGAAAGCATGCAAGGGCAAGGCTTGGAACAAACCTTGTAAACTCCCATCCTGTCTGTGACTCTCAGAATGCTCATGTATCTGCCACAGGTCATTGGATTTACAATATGGATGCCACTGAGAGATTTTAGAGGAAACAATTTAGATAAGAAGGTGATGATAGAAACCAGTCTGCAGAAAGACTTTAGACCAGGACTTCAGTACAAGCCTTTTAGAGTCCCTCAGCATAACTCAACAATTGTTTAATCCTGAACTGAAGGCTTCCCCTGTACTCCTGTTTGCCTCCACAGGATGAAGATCAGACTGAGGGAACTAAGATGCCCCAAGGCATCAATGAAAGGAGTAAAACCAAGCACACAAATTTTTAAAAAAATTTTTGTGACTTCCAGTCAAGATGGAGATGTAGGTAAACATGGCTCGCTTCCTCACACAACCACAGCAAAAATTACAGCTCAATTACAAAACAACAATACCCACAACCATCAGAAAATAAAGCTGTATGGAAGTCTGACAACCAAGGAATTAAAAAAGTCGCATTCTTCCAGATGGGTTGGAGGGGTGGAGTCACGAAGATGGAGAGACCTGTAGACAGAGAGACATGGAATGGGCAGTCCCACACCCATGTGTGGTGGATAAAAACCTGGAGGGACACCTTGGGAGCTAGGAATTCCAGTTACACACCACACCACACAGCCCAGGGTTCCACTTCCAGGAAGATAGTTGCCGTAACTTCTGGCTGTAAAAACCAGTAGTGACTGGGGCAGTGGAACACACTACAGGATTCTCAGGAGTCTCCTCTTAAAGAGTCCCACAACAGACTTAGGACTTTCACAAACTCACTCACTCTAGTCTCTAGCACTGGGGCAGCAGGTGGAAGGGCACTGGTGGTATACAGAGGAAAAACTGAAGTGTCTGTCATCAGGGTGAGTGCCATGGGACAGTTTCCTCCCAGACAAAACTCCTGAGTCCAGGCACTGGCCATTGTCCCTATTCTGAGCCCACCCCCACAGAGTCATAGAGCAGTGACACCATATCAAAAACTCCATTAGCCTGGTTCACGCTGATTGCCTGCTTATGCGATTACCTAAGGCTCTACTCCATCCAGTCTACAGGTGTGCTTTTCTACAATAGGACATGCTACTAAGATAGGGATTCAGAGTACTTCTACCTAATACACAGAAACAAACACAAAAAGGCTGCCAAAATGAGGAAACACAAAAATATGGCTAAAATGAAAGAACAGAACAAAACTCCAGAAAAAGAACTAAACAAAATGGAGATACACAATCTATCAGATGCAGAGTTCAAAACACTGGTTATTGAGATGCTCAGGGAACACCCACTGGGTACTTACTTCAGCATAAAAAAGACCCAGGTAGACATAAAGATTACACTAAGTGAAATAAAGAAAAATTTACAGGAAATCAACAGTGCAGTGTATGAAGCCAAGAACCAAATTAATAATTTGGAACATAAGGAAGTAAAAAAACATTCAATCATAACAGTAAGAAGAAAAAAAAACTGAGGTTAGTGTAAGCAGTGTCTGAGACAACTTTAAGTGTTTCAATAGTCAAAACATACGGATGCCAGAAAAAGAAGAGAAAGAGTGAGAAATTGAAACCTTATATGGAAAAATGATGAAGGCAATATTCCCTAATGGTGAAGGAAACAGACAAGTCCAGAAAGCACAGAGCCCCAAATAAGTTGAATCCAAAGAGGACCACACCTAGACACATCATAATAAAAATGCTAATTGTTAAAGAGAGAGAATCTTAAAAGCAGCAAGAGAAAACCAGAGGATTACCTGCAAACAAGTTCCCATAAGGCTGTCAGCTGCTTTATTAAAAGAAACTTTGTAGGCTAGAAAGGACTAAGAAGTACTCAAAGTAATGAGAAGCAAGAGCCTAAAACCTAGATTACTCTATTCAGCAGTTATCATTTAGAATCAAAGGGCAGATAAAGTTGTTCCCCAGACAAGGAAAAACTAAAGGAGTTCATCATCACTAGGCCATTATTAAATAAAATGTTAAAGGGACTTATTTAAGAAAAAGATAAAAACTACAAACATTAAAATGACAATAAATTCCAACTATCAACAACTGAATCTAAAAAGCAAACTAAGAAAATAAGCAGAAGAGAAACAGAATGATAGATATGGAGATCATTTGTATGGTTACCACTTGAGAGTAAGAAGGGGAAGAACAGGGAAAAAAGGTAAAGGAATTAAGAAGTACAAATTGGTAGGTACAGAATAGGCAGGGGAATGTTAAGAAGAGTATAAGAAATGGAGTAGCCAAATAACTTATATGCATGACCCATGGACATGAACTAAGTTGGGAGGATTCCCAGAGGTAATGGGGCACACTGGGTGGAGGGGGGAAGAGAGGGAAACACTGGGACAACTGTAATAGCATAATCAATAAACTATATTAGAAAATAATCGTTTTTTTAAAAATTTGCTTTATGGATAGGTGACCTGAGTTACCCTGAGTAAGTTAACTCATATATTTGATCAGGTAATGACCCTATGATTGGGTCAAAATCTGAAGTTCTAAATGTATGTTATCTAATAATCCAATGCTATTACAAATTCTGTTTTAATTGCAAAGAGTTTCCTACCTACCCTGCAGGTATTTCAAATCCTTACAGTAGAAACAATTCTTCACTCTATTTCTATATCAAAATTAGTCTCTAGATAACCTTTTTACATTGAACATAACACCCATATTTATTCCTATACATAAATAGGAAACAAGAAAAATGACAAAGTTTATCAAACAAGGTAAAGTACTTTGTATGTCCTCCACCATCCCAAGTTAACAAATAAGTCTTTTTCCAAAGAAGTAAGACCTCAACTTTTGTTTTCAATTTTAGATCACTTGGTGTTATTTATACATTTTATAGAATAAATTCAGTTTATATAAAGGGGGATAATAAGGGACTGAAAGATAAATAATATGGTATACTGTATCTCTTCTAAGAGGCAGCATAATTTAATATAAACGATATAACCTTCCGAGTTATATACGGTTCAGTGAAAATGCCACCTCAGGCACTGACCTGCTTTATGAGTAGAACTACAGCTGGCCTATACAGGACTTAGTATACATTAGGAAAAAAAAAGTGCCTCATCTAAACAAATACAGTCCTTACCTGCTACCTCAGCCAACAACTTTCCTCATACAGTGAACAACCTGTAACCCTGTTATATAAGTGTGAGGAACCTTCCTCATGCAGTGAACAACCTGTAACAAATTATATAAGTGTGAGTGTGTATATCACTTTGGAAAAATTTAAGCTTCAGCCACTTCATCTCTAAAGTGAATGCAATTCTATCTGCACCTCACTGGGTTGAAGGAAGAATTAAACAGGTAAAGAAATAAAGCTCCCAGAGGTAAAGAATGGAGTCTAAAGAATTAGGGCTAGCTACCTAGGAAATATTAGTTCTCAACTTCATACTTCCCCTTCATCAGTCACCTATATGGTTAATATCCCTGAAACTTCCTATTAGGACTAGATACTACTCTCTTATTCCAAGTAGTTCATGTGTTCCAGGGTTTAGCCATGGCCTAGAACAGGGATGTCAAACTCATTTTCACTGGGGGCCACGTCAGCCTCAAGGTTGCCTTCGAAAGGCCAAATGAAATTTTAGGACTATACAAATGTAATTTCCTCCTTAACAGTTAAGCAAGAGCTTGGCACTGCTACCAGGTAGAAACAGGATGCCAGGCTAGATGAAACAAGGTGGAGGGCTGGAATTTGGGCCCGTGGGCCTTGTCTTTGCTGCCTGTGGCCTAGAAGCTTTACTACAGAAATTAGACAAAGCATTTGAGAGTTAAAGCTCTCTATGTCCCAGTGCGCTGCACAGCACTAATCATTTAACCTGTATTTTCTCCAATCCATTTCTTTCTAAATTGATTGCCTGTTGTAACCATACATTGTAGTACACAGGACACTAGTTTTAAATTTCACTTCATAAATTCCATCTGGGAAAGCTTTTAAATCCACCCAATGACTATAATGGGTAAATAGAAATCTTACCCACATAAACCTCAAGCCCTAACCACTCCCATGATGTTCAGTCATTTCTACTTTGAGAAGAAAACTGAATTCTTTTTTCCTAAATTAAAAACTCACTTGAAAGAAGTAGTATTAAGCTACTCCATAAACATAATAAACCACACTTAAATCATGACTGTAGTATGTATCTCTTGCCTACAGCTAGTAGATTCCACAAGTAAATTTTTAAGTTTGTCAGCAAAACAGTTATTTATTCTGACCATGATGCACTTTCTGTGGCTTGATGTTGTCTTGTGTTTCTTTCTGATGTTGGGGGTGGGGGGTAGGAAGGTGGGAGGGGTGGTAGTCTGTCCAGAGACCTGTAATAAATTTATTCAGGAGACAACAGTGGTATAAAAGACTCCCCATTTCCTCATTGCAAGGTCAGTTTAGGCTTTAAGGCATGAATAGCAATGGTGACAACTTTGCCTCTCTCTTGTTTCCTTAATGATTGATTAAGACTGTGCAAATTAGTTTGAAAAATGAGCAAATTACCTAGCGAGAGTTAAAGATTCTGGAAAGGCGTTTCACTCAAAGGCCTGGCCAGCTGTTCAAAATGAGCTCACATACATTTGCTCAGCAAAAGATCCTGTCAGGGGTTGCGGGGAGGTACTTGTTATTATTTTACCAATAATCACTTAAAATTGTTATTTGCTGTAGACAGTACAGATAGAAAGCATCTGGAGTAGCAAAGAGAAGTTAAAAGTATGCAGATGTTACCCCGAACTCCAAAATCAGCCACTGACATTTAATATCCATGGGTTTAGATGCAAGATTCCATTGTAACAAAACTATGGACTGGAGCTAGGAGGCAGCCACCCAAGGGGCCCAACAAGGCCAGATAATGACAGAGCAGGACCAAGAGGGCTTATTTTTATGCCACCACCCAAACCACATACCCAAGAGGGTCCTAAGCCCCACTCCTATCATCTAAAACCTCTTTTTCAGACTATGAAACACATTTCTCATATTTAAAAACCCTGACAATTATTCATAAAAGCCTATGTTTAAATTCTAGTAAAATTCTTAGGTTTTAAAAAATCTTTGTTTTCATATTTCTTTAGTCCTAAGTTCATCATTCTATATTAACAAGCTGAATTATCTCCATGTATTTTCAAGTTTTAGGCAATTTTAAATCTTAAAACACGATGAAAAGAATTCAACCAGTGGTAATATAAATTGGCACAGCTTTTCAAAGAGGCAATTTGATAATATAAAGTTTTAAAAATTATATACATTCTCTTTCACCAAAACTATTCTAAAAAAACAAAATATGATAAAATGACAAGACTACTAAATTCTTCATCAAAGTGTGATTATTTCCATGAAATATCTGAGACAACCTAAAAATACAACATTACAGAGTTGATTAAATAAACTATATAATGAAATGTTAGTATATGTATTATCTAGCCATTTAACAAATGACTCTGTATTGAATATTTAAAGATGCATAACATACTAAGTTATAAAACTATCAAAAAAACATGTATAGATTAAGACTATCTTTTTATTGCATGTATATACTCTTAAAATGACTTGAAAGATTTAAACCAAAATATCACTTGGTGAGATATGGATATTTTAAATTAAAAAAATTATTTCCAACTTTTCTACAAGGAATATATATTGATTCCATAATAAGAAAAATATTCTGGATAATGTCCCTTGTCTTCATTGTATTGCTTCTTAAAATTAACAGATTGAAATTTTGCAGATCATTAACTTCTTAAGTTATAAAAATACATCCAAAATCACTAGTTTAACACCTGTGGCTCACCTACAAATGAATTGATTTAATAAAAAATATTCACTGAGCACCTATTTGCTATGTACTCTCTCCTATGGGGATACAAAGGTAAGTAAAGGTGCTTCTGTGTGTTTTAGAAGTTTACAGTCTATAGAAAATGAGATAAAGACAAGCAATAATTATTATACAGTGAAAGAACATTCCAATGAAAAAAAGCTGGGCTATGGAGGTTCAGGGGCTGGGAATTAATGAAAAATACAAAGTTTGTTAGAAGGATAAAGAGAGGCAAAGCCTTGACATAGGAAACAGTGTGTGTGATGTGATGAAGGTGCAGAACAACAGAGAAAGTGAGGGGGCCAATATACTGCTGGGCATAAGAGAATGTATGTTGCATGGAAGAGAACAGCAGGAATTCTTATTAAACAGACTAAAACAGTAGAGAAAGCCTTAAGGAGCATACTTAGGTATTTGGAAATCTTCCAAAAGTACAGAGGAAAAGCATGTGATTTTACATCACCAGGGAGGTAAGAATGATTGTATCTACCTCTCACAGCTTCAGTTATCACCTGTGGACCAGGACTGTGTAAAGTACACCTCTAGCCAGGACATCCTCCCCTGTACACCAGACTCATACTTCCTACCAAATATGTAATCATTTATTTACCATATGCTCCATAAAGTCTTAACTTCTCCTTCAAATTTAAGATGTCCCACAATAAACTTTCCCTCAAATCTTTGAACTACTAGACTCTAGAAAATCAAGCCAGAATCATTATCTTCACTTCTTCCTCTCACAAATCCACACTACAAAAGCTGGAGATTTTGTCTGAATTTTTCCAATTTCTTACCCTATTACTGAGCAACTACTCTTTAGTTCAAGAATCTAACCATATATGGATTACATATTAAAGTCTCTTAAACGATATATTTGCTCATCTACCATCCACACCACATTACTGTTACTAAGAGTGATCTCTCCAAATAACAAAAACCAATATTCTACTCCTGGTTTCAAAGACTCTGAGAGCTCCCTATTGCCTACCACATAACAAGTGAAATCAAACTCTGCCTGCCCATGAGGTTTTCTTCAGCTTTTTAATATAGTAACATTTTATCTAAAGGAGTTTCATAATATACTATCACTTGGTTTGATCTATGTTAAGGCTACCACATAAGGCCAAAGCTGTAGACTACTAATAAGTAAAATATATCAGGCAGTGATTGTCTCTGCAACAACATGCTACACTAAAATACTATCCCACAGTACTGAGTCCCCTCAAAGCTCTTCAAGGGTTAGCATTCTACCTAGAATAAAATTGTGTGACAAAATGAGTAACTTAAAAAGGTGAGTACAAGTAGTTTCTGATTAATTCATATGACATGTACAATTAAAAATATAACTTTTATATAATGGCAATACTGGCCTGCATAAGATTTTTGATGATAAATAACTTCTTAACGACTACCCTCTACCCTAAAAAGGTATTTCCATGGGTGAATTGTACATTCTATCAGAAATGTACAATTCCAAGACTTCTGCCAAGATGGAGGCATAGGTGGATATGCCGTGCCTTCTCACACAACCAAGTTTAGAGACAACTTAATATTAGCAATAGAAAACACAGCCAGAACACAGAAAATTGAACTTTTCGGAAGTCTGTTAACAACAAATTCTTCAGTCTGACCGGTAAGGGGCGAAACCAGCAGCTGGTGGAGCAGGGTTGCACAGGAAAACTTGGTCAGACAGACTCAGGCGCGGAATCCAGGCACAGGGTTGGACCTAGTGAGCGACCCAGCCAGAGACCGCGGGAAAACAGCAAGGGAGCAGGGCTGTGGGTTGACTGTGGTACCACATTTGTGTGCGGATAGACAAGCGAGGGAGTGGGCGATGGGACCGGGACCCAGCAGGTCCCCCGGCAAGCAGCAGGGAGAGCGGGCGCCGCCATTTCCCTGCTCTGACCCCACCTCCACATACAGCTTCATAACCCAGTGACTCTGAGTGGCCCAGCCCTGGTGAAACACCTAAGGCTCTGCTCCTCACCCAGCAACGTGAAACAGCAGAGGGTGCCGCCATTTGACCACGCCCCCACATACAGCATCACAACCCGGCGACCTGGGAGTCCGAGGCTCCGTTCCTCACACTTAAAGGGCCAGAACAGACCAAAAATGGCTCAAGAAGATCTCAAAGCCCCAGAGCCTATAAATCTAAGTGATGAAGAAATAGCAAAACTCTCAGATGCACAGTTTAAAACACTGGTGATCAGGATCCTCACAGAACTGGATGATTATAGCCACAAATTAGAGAAACATATGAAGGCAAAACTAATTGAAATGAATGGAATTGCACAGGAAACCAATAGCGATGAAAAGGAAACTGGGACTCAAATCAATGGAGTGGACCAGAAGAAAGCAAATAATGGCCAAACAGAAAAGAGTGAAGAAGCAAGAATTCAAAAAAATGAGGAGAGGCTTAGGAACCTCCAGGACATCTTTAAACGCTCCAACATCCGAATTATAGGGGTACCAGAAGGGGGAAAGGCACAGCCACCAGTGGAAAACTTATCTGAACAAATAATAAAGGAGAATTTCCCCAACCTGGCAAAGGAAATCGACTTCCAGGAAATCCAGGAAGCTCAGAGAGTACCAAAGAAGTTGGACCCAAGAAGGAACACACCAAGGCACATTGTAATTACATTAGCCAAAATTAAAATGAAGGAGAGAATCCTAGAAGCAGCAAGAGCTAAGGGGACAGTCATCTACAAAGGAGTCCCCATCAGACTGTCAGCAGATTTCTCAAAAGAGACCTTACAGGCAAGAAGGGGCTGGAAAGAGGTATTCCAAGTCATGAAATCCAAAGACCTACATCCAAGATTGATCTATCCAGCAAAACTTTCATTTAGAATGGAAGGACAGATAAAGTGCTTCTCAGATAAGATCCAATTCAAGGAGTTCATCATCACCAAGCCCTTATTATATGAAATGTTAAAGGGACTTATCTAAGAAAAAGAAGTTAAAGAAACATGAACAGTGAAAGGACAACAAACTCACAGTTATTAACAACCACACCTAAAACAAAAGCAAACTAAAAGGACAGCTAGATCAGGAGTGGAAACATAGAAATGAAGATCTCAAGAGGGTTAGCAACAGGGGAGTGGGAGGAGGAGAAGGGAGGAGAAGGTACAGAAAATAAGTAGCATAGACAGTAGATAGAAAATAGATGGGGGGGACAAGAATAGCATGGGAAATATAGAATCTAAAGAACTTGAGACACATGGTCATAAACTAAAGGGGGGTAATGGTGGGGACGGGGGGTAGGGTAGAAGGGAATGAAGGGGGGAATAGAACAACTGTAACAGCATAATCAATAAAAAAATTAAAAAAAAAGATTTTATTTGTAGAGATAGGACGGAAAACAGAGAGGGAAACATGAATGTGTGCTTGCCTCTCAAGCATCCCTATTGGGGACTTGGCCCACAGCCCAGGTTTGTGCCCTGACCAGGAATTGAACCTGCAACCTTTTAGTTGGTGGGGCAACACTCAACTCACTGTGCCACTCCAGCTGGGGCAAGGTTGCTTTTTATCCCTATTTTACATAGGAAAATACTGAGGCCCATAGAGTGCATCACTTTCCTGTGATCAAAACTATGGTCAATAATCTAAGATTTAAAGCCAGATTGCATGGCCCAAGGTATGAGGAGTCTAATCATTGACTATTTTTTTGGACCTTCTGGCTCAACAAATATCAGTTCATACTGATACTTCCTAGGGCATCTTCAAGTCCTGCAGCAGCCAGCAAACACCAGACAACACACTATAAAAATGAAAACTAAAATGCAAGGCTTTTAGCCCTGGCTGGTGTGGCTCAGTGGATTGAGCGCAGGTCTGCGAACCAGAGGATCGTGGTTAGGTTCCCGGTCGGGGCACATGCCTGGGTTGCAACCCAGCTCCCTGCAGGCCAGTTCCCAGCAGGGGATGCAACTAGAGGCAACCATACATTGATGTTTCTCTCCCTCTCTCCTTCCCCTCGAAACATAAATAAGTAAATAAATATTTAAAAAATAAAAAAAAAGAAATGTACAATTCCAACAGAAACTTCATCATGACAAATGGATCAGTATCACAGATCGCCCATACACTGCCCATTAGCGTAAGAGACTTGTTCTAGAGTGCTGTCTAGAATCTTAGCTAGACGACATAGTTTTTGTTTTTATTTTATTTATTTATTTTATTGTTGTTCACCACCCCCACCCCAGCCATCTCCACCTCCCACCCTTGATCCTAACCCCCTTTGGTTTTGTCCATGAAGACCACAACTTTTAATAAGCAAAATAAAAACCAACTGAGCCTCAGGTCATTTGGTCCTATTAAAAAACACACTACAGTGACATATTAAACTTGTTTTTATATACATGCACACACATTTCCCTAAAATTCAAATAGTTCTAGGACATTAAAGAACTATTTCTAGTACAGGGTTATGAGGTTATCATTCGCTTTATCAAAATGAAATAGACAAAGATAATTTTTAAATTCTCTAAATTGTTGATCAAATACTTTGTGGCAGGGAAGTAAGATAAAAGATAAGTACTACTGAATTTATATCAAGAAAACAATTGTACTTCTGGCCAAGATGGAGATATAGGTAAACACACTGTGCCTCCTCACACAACCAAAAGAAGGATAACAACAATTTAAAAACAAAAAGCAACCAGAACTGATAGTAAATTGAACTGCATGGAAGTCTGACAACCAAGGAGTTAAAGAAGACACATTCATCCAGACCGGTAGGAGGGCCAGAGACAGGCAGCCAGGCAGAGAAGACTTATGGAAAGGTGGTGGTTGGGAGGACCCAGTGAGGCAGCAGACTGTGGAGCAGGGCGCACAAGGCTTCAGCTGGCTGGCAAGGCAGCAGCAACAGACCAGGAGAGGCAGAGGATTGCAGACTGGGCAGTCCCCCATTCACTTGCAGATAAACCAGTAGAAACAACTGGGGAGACGGACAAACTGCACAACCCAGGGCCCTGGCACAGGGAAATAAAGCCTCAAACCACTAATTGAAAACACCTGTGGAGGTTGAAGCAGTGGGACAAACTCCCAGCCTCACAGGAGAATTAATTGGAGAGACCCACAGGGTCCTAGAGTATACACAAACCACCCACCCAGGAATCAGCACCAGAAAGGCCCAATTTGCTTGTGGGTAGCAGAAGAAGTGACTGATAACTGGCAGAGACCGGAGCAAGTTCCACTGTTCCCTTTTGGACCCCTGCCTCACATACAATGCCACAATGGAGCAATGTGAATTGCCCCACCTGGGTAAATATCTAAGGCTCCACCCCTTACTACATAAGAGGCGCATAAAGACAAATAAAAATGCCAGAAATGAAAGAACAGATCAAAGCTCTAGAAAAAAAATACAACTGACTGATGAAGAGATAGCCAACCTATCAGATGCACATTTCAAAGCACCGGTAATCAGGATGCTCACAGGATTGGTTGAATTTGGTCGTAAATTAGATTAAAAAAATGAAGGCTATGCTAAGTGAAATGAAGGAAAATGCACAGGGAACCAGTAGTGATGGGAAGGAAACTGGGACTTAAATCAAGGGTGTGGACCAGAAGGAAGAAGAAACAAGAATTCAAGAAAATGAGGGGAGGCTTAGGAACCTCCAGGACAACTTTAAACATTTCAACATCTGAATTATAGGGATACCAGAAAGAGAAGAGAAAGAGCAACAAGTGGAAAAGTTATTTGAACAAATAATAAAGGAGAACTTCTCCAATCTGGCAAAGGAAATAGATTTCCGGGACGTCCAGGAAGCTCAGAGTCCCAAAGAAGGTGGACCCAAGGAGGAACACACCAAGGCACATCATCATTACATTAGCCAAGATTAAAATGAAGGAGAGAATCCTAGAAGCAGCAAGAGAAAAAGAGTTGCCTACAAAGGAGTTCCCATAAGACTGTCAGGTGATTTCTCAAAAAAGACTTTGCAGGCAAGAAGGGGCTGGAAAGAAATATTCCAAGTCATGAAAGGCAAGGACCTACATCCAAGATTGCTCTATCTAGCAAAACTTTCATTCAGAATGAAAGGGCAAATAAAGTGCTTCCCAGATAAAGTCAAGTTAAAGGAGTTCATCATTATTAAGCCCTTATTATATGAAATGTTAAAAGGATTTAACTCAGAACAAGATAAAAAATATGAAAGTAAAATGACAGCAAACTCATAATCATTCACAACCACACCTAAAACAAAAGCAAAAGCAAACTAAGCAAACAACTAGAACAGGAACAGAAATGGAGATCACATGGAAGGTTATCAACAGGGGAGTGGGATGGGGAGAGAGAAGTACAGAGAATAAACAGCATAGATGGTAAGTAGAAAATAGCAGGAGGGTAAGAAGAGTATAGGAAATGTAGAAGCTGAAGAACTTATATGTGTGACCCACAGACATGAACTAAAGGGGAGGAATGTAGGTGGGGGGGTGCGCGGGGCGGAAGGAGGGACACTTCCCATTGAAAAATGGGACAACTGTAACAGCATAATCAAAATATATTTTAAAAATAAACAGTAAAAAACAAGAAAACAATGGTTTCATCTACAATAACCACAAATTTCATTTTATAGAGTGTTCTAATTATATGTCACAATAAATGAGTTTCTCCTTTTGTTCCTTTATTTTCCCATTTTTAATTATTGCTGCCTTAAGGTTTCAAAAAATATACAAGACTGATTGCCTAAAGTCAAAGGCTTCCACTTGCTTCAGAACAGTTAAAGTTTGAACAATATATCCAAGTTGTACATTCTTTAATAAGATAATATTTATCACTATAATATCTAACACTTAAATAGTACTTATGTAATATGTATAAGTTCCACTGTAGGTTTAATATTTTGTCTTATTTAATATACAGTATCCTTTAAGGTAGATCCTGTATTATTTCTATCTTACAGATGGAAAAACTGAGTCACAGGGGGACTAAATAACCTGCTTCAGATCATACACAGTGTTGAGTGGTGGAGCTGAGAATCCAACCTAGAGTCTGTTCTCTTAACCTAGACACCTTATCAGAGGAGATCTCTCCGTTAAGGTACTGAAAAGGAAAACACACATACATACATACCCTTATGTGCAAGCCCTTTTAATAAATTCTATCTCCTTGATCTAAAAAAATAATAACGAGAAGGAAGTTTGACAGATGTAGAGCAATGTTCCGTCTAGGGCATTCTAGTCAGTATTATCTCCCACCAATTTCAACCGTATTTTTGTTGCCAGTTTTGAGTATTAACATATTATCAGGAAGCACAGCATATTCTTTCAAAACTATAATTCTGAAAGTTTTACTGAATATACTGGTCTGTTATTCCCTCCACTGAACAACACAACTTTAAAAAAGCACTAACCAATAATAACAGGAACCACAAATAGAAGTCACATTTGCAATTTTAAGAATTTTTAGTAGCCATATTTAAAAACGCAAAGAGATAAAATTCATTTTAATGATATATTTTCCTTAACATTATGTGTCAAAAATACTATTTCAACATGTAGCCTATGTAAATTATTAGAGATATTTTACACTGTTGTTTTCATCCTGAAACTCCAAAATCCAGTGTATGCTTTATACTTATAGCACTTCTCAATTAAACATCAGTCACTGTTCACATGTTCCATAGGCAGCTGTGGCTAGTGGCTGCAGCAGTGACTAGCCCAGTTCTACATATAGCCAAATTGAGTAGTTAAAATCAATATAACAAGATGTGTCTGTTCACATATTCCCTTCATGAACTTTTCCCCAGGTCTGACTATCTTCTTCATTTTTTTCAAGATTTTATGTATTTACTATTAGACAGAGGTGAAGGGAGGGAGAAAGAGGAGGAGAAAAACATCAATGTGTGGTTGCCTCTTGCGTGCCCCCTACTGGGAACCTGGCCTGCAACCCTGGCATGCATCCTGCCTGGGAATCAAATTGGTGATCCTCTGCTTCACAGGCTAGTGCTCAATCCACTGAGCCACAGCAGCCAGAGCTGACTATCTTTTTAAAAATACAAAACGAATGTATCTATGAAATACAGTCAAGTTGCAGTGATGATCAAACAATAATCGCTAAGTGAAGTGTGCCCCTAGAGAGAGTATGTAATTCTGATGGGTCCAATAGAGTGGGTTCAGTAAACTTTCCTTATTTCTAGACTCATTACCTCATTGCTCCAGGGGGCCAAAGAGGAAAGAAAAGGAGGGGGCTAGACAAACAACATGAATGAATAACCCACAGACATGGAAAACAGTGTGGGAATTAACTGGGGGAGCCGGAGGGTGCAATGGGCAGAGGAGGGCAAAGAGGGGAAAATAAAGACAACTGTAATAGAGTAACAATAAAAATGATTTAAGAAAACTGGAAAGTAAAAATATGTAGCCACATCTTGAAAAACACGTTTTGCGGAAGCCAAATTGTCTTTTTTTCCAGAGGACAACATTTTTCTTTCTATGTACTTAACCTATGTGGACTGTAGTTGAACCTGGTCATCTTACAGTGACACTTCCTTCAGTTAAGGGCTGATTTCACCCTAAATTCCAAATCTGGATTTTTGCTCAGCAGTCAATTTGATTCTATCAACATTAGATCAGTTGGGGGTATGAGGAGAGCTGGGGCTTCTATGGACAGCAAAGGCTGTTTTTAATTACTTATGTTTCATTTATTCAACAATTAAGTACACATTAACCCTACCACCCTATAATCATGAAAATGTGAAAAGTTAATTTGAGCAAAAGATATTTTCCCCCATGTAAGAGTCAGGATTATCATTTAGTAAAAACGGAATCTAACCTTTATTGGATTATTCAATATACTCAGTAAAAAGTAATCAACTGCTGGTAACACACCCCAAGACATTCACCCAAAAAGGTGGAGGGTAGAAGACAGTAAAGAAAATGTTAAAACAAAAACCTATGCTAGAAAATTTACAAGGAAAAAGAACAAACATCCTCTTTGGGAATTACTCTAGGCTATAGAGCAAAGATTTAGAGCACATAAACTGAGGTTACATAAACACTCTAATAAAACCCAGGGCTTGATTTATAGAAGTGGGTTGTTTCATGCTTCTTTTCACAGAAGACCTGAGCCTGAGAACCAGTAAGGCCGCCCACCACCACTCCAGCAGCAGGAAGAGAGATGGTTTGCTGGGAGCTCCTGTGTCTTCCTGTCAGTGTGAGCATGGGCGTGTCCCTGCACATGGGGAAGGGTCAGCTGAAAACACCATAGATATCACTCCTTTTGTTTTCAAAGACAGAACATAAGGGCATTTTATTTGCATGTTCAATGCCCCAGTCTACACAGGCTTCCCATCTCCCCTGCCAAGCTCCAATCCACATCATCCCCAGGAGCAATAAAATGCCAGGGTAAGAGCAGTTAATACCAAAAGCAAAAGTATTCAGAAAATAGGAGGTTTTAAAGGAGCTTTGAGATTTCAAGTAAACAATAAGAGAGAACTTATCTACATTCCAAAACAACATGTTGATTGAGAATAAAATGATTACGCCTCACACATTCTCAGACACGGAGAACAAACTATTAAAATAAAATCAGCTTGATAAATGGAGGCTGAAGTGTATGGAGCCCTGAAAGATAATCAGACGAGGCTCTGTTTGGTGAGCTGGCTTTAACAGGTTAATTCACAGAATTAGTGAACAAACAGATAATTCATTTTTCCAAACCCTCCTTTAACTCCCTCACTGGCACTCCCACAAAAGACCGACTTCAGCCCCGGACTCTATGTCTAGGGAACGGCATTACCTTCTTAATGTTTAAGTTCCTTAATCTTTTCTGATAGCTGCTTTAATGAAGCATCTTATCAACATTCATTTATTACCACTTTCCTACCCATTGTTCTTCATACCAGACAATGGTAAATGAAGAAACAGCCTTGATGGAATGTGCACCATAATTATGTTCAATGTTTCTGAAGGAGAAAAAAGGAAGAAAGCAAGCTTCAGAGAGAGATAAGCCTTACAATGTATGATTCTGGCATTCGTATTAAATAAAGTTAATTCTACTCTTCAAAAAAACATGTTTTATTTTTTTAAGCATCAAACAGGAAGGCCTGGCAACAAATCTGCCTCACTCACACCTAATGACATCGGCAGTCCTTGATAATTTCTTCCTAAATCAGCCTTGAGAATGAAAAGAAAAGTCAATGAAAGTTCTCTAAATTTTATTTTCTTAACTTAATGAATCTAAAGTTCACACAATAATGAAACATTTTTAAGCTCTGCAAGATTTTTTAAACGAGTGTGATCATGTGATTGTAGCTCCTCTTCAACATATAAGAAAATTCTAAAATGTGTCAGATAATTAGACTGGCCTGTGAAAACGTGGAAAAGCACATCACTGCAACATATATCCAAGCAAAATACTAGCTGAACTCTGTGAGAAGCATCTAGGATTCTGTCAGCTGATTTATTAAGCTTGCTTCACAGCAAACATGCAACTAGAAAGAACCGCAAGACCTCAAATAAACAGCTTCATTTTTGAGTCAATGGCCTTTTACAAGTAATCATAAGGCCTTCATGCATAATACAAAGGTGTCACTGGTGAGCCCGGGTTAAAACAGATTCTCCCAAAGAAACTTCCAGAACAAGACTGTGAAATAGAACTAAACAGTGCCATCTGGTGCGAGAAAAACAAGGAAAAATATTAGCTGGAATTACAAGGCAGCATCTCATTCTTAGTCTCTACTTGTATTAGAATTAGCACTTTACATTTTTTCAGAGAAAGGCCCTGGTGTTTCATACCCAATTGTTTTTTTACACATTGAAAAGAATGAGATTTTTTTAATGGAAATATTATAGTTTCCCATCAACCTATACCACAGCAACTGAGCAACATAAACCTAAAAACCATGATCACAGAACTTGTTTCCATAGGCTGTGCCCCATCAGTTTCAATAAACACCTTAATAATGTTATCAATTTTTTTATCCTTTGAATTTTTCTTCAGTTTAGCATGCTCTCTATTCAGTATGTATTTCCTCTATTCCTCTTTTTTCTATAAGAAATAACATTGTTCAAGTAAAATTCTTCTAATCCCTGTAACTTATGTTCAATCTAGTATTTGTTTTTTGAGGGTGTGATGTCTTGCAGTTTTTATGTTTTACTGAACAGTATTCTCTGTATGTTCCAGAAAGCTCCTAACCACTTGCCAATAACAAACACAGTATAAATGGAACAGCAATTTCACCAACAATTTACCAGGAGGCCAATTATTAAGTTAATTTTAAAAGATTATTTCTAAAAGAAAATTGCAACTCTGTTAATACTTTTAATACCACAGTCATTCAAAGAATCCTATAAAATTTCTTAGGTTGCCAAGAATGATGACATCAGTTTACCAATGGGAAAACAAAAGTAAGATAAAGAAACTAGGGGATCTGGGCCCTTGGATAGTTGCTTAAAGGGTCTTCCTCATAGGCCAACATTGTGGATTCAACCCCGGTCAGGGCACATACATTAATCAAACAATAAATGCTTAAATAAGCGGAACAACAAATTTATCTCTCTTTCTCTCCCTTCCTCTCTCTTGCAAATCAATAAATTTTAAAAAAGGCTAGTGGGGGGAGGGATGGGTGACTAGGGGATCTGGGAAAGAAAACACTATACCTACTATTACCATTAAAATGAATTTTCTAGATTATCTTATAATACTAATTCATGTTCCAACCTATTCTGATGATAGAATCATAAATTCTTAGAGACAGAAAAAAAAAATCAGAGACTATTTTGAACCAAAGAGGTAATAGACCAAATTCATCTTTAAAATAAAATAAAAAGGCAAACACAGATATCACACATACATAGAAACACCTGAAAATGCCTGCATTCATTTTTCTTCTCTGAATGTAAGCAAGTGATGCAATAAATCCTTTGAGTATACAGAAAAGCTGAAATAAAATGTCTCCGGCTGGCAGGCTTTATGATTCAGATCTTATAATGTGAATCTTTATAAATGAACCTGCTAGAATCCATATGAATTTCATAGTCAGAGCATTATCCTTATCATTACTATACAGAGATAAATTTGTAAGCATGGGGATGAAACAGGGATTCTAATAAAAACACAAAACTAATTGTGTCAATATTCTCCAGGCTTAAGACACCTGGGACATCCTGAGAAATGAATGTAGAAGTAACAGAGAAGAACAAAAATACTGACAATTGTAAGTTTTATAAGTAACACATTTAAAAGAGTATGAGGATTTTTAAAATGTCCTTTTCCACAAATCCTTTTAAGAACATTTAAGAGCTACACAAAAAGTTTTCCTCTTTAGTAGCCTGTAGATGGTGCTACTAACCTGTTTTTCTTTCGCCTGAAAATTGTTACAGTTTATCACTAGAGGAAGCTAATTCATATTATTTGACTCCTTGTAAAGCTTGAGGGGAGGGAGGAGTGTGAGAAATTGCCTTACCTTCTCAACAATCACTCTATAGTTATACAGGGATTGCTTTCTTTAGAAAACAGAAATGCTAATAAAAATGTTATATAAGCAATGTTATATAAATCAAATTATTATAGGTGCCTACTGAATGAAATAATTGCAGACATTAAAAAAAAGCCATGGAGACCATCTCATCGTGTACCTCTACTTCCAGACACACACAATTAATAGCTGTGAAAAGAAAATGGCCCAGAGCACGGAAATGGCACCAGCATGACCAGGGGCTGCTTTCTGTCCTCTAATAGTGGCTGTCCACCCACCAACCTAACTAACAAAGCAAATTATGTAAAAATAGCAAGCTATATTGTTGCCCCAAGCCTTCCTATACAAAATTTAGTCACAGAGGTTCTAGGATGGTCCGAAGATCACAAAACTCCTGGGTGACAAAAGGAATTTTAGAACCCAGACCTGTCTTCAAACCAAGCATCTAACAGTCCAGTTTTATAAGGAGAACTCCTTATAAAACATGTGCTTCCTTTGTAATGTGGCTGTTACTTAAACACACATGTTTTGAACATCATTATGTTATACTTGAACTACATCTGTATGGTAAAAGTATATCAATTAATGAGCCATCTTATTTACCTGGTTTACTTTAGTTCCAAAGACCACCATGTCTTCAAATTAATAAATGTTATTTCATCAGAGCAGTTTTAACTTAATAGCAGAACTGAGCTGAAAGTGCACACACATAAACACACACACACAATCTTTTACAATCAACACTCTGCACTTACAGTGGTACATTTGTTACAAAAGATGAACTTACATTGATACTTCATTATCACCCCAAATCCATAATTTACAACAGAATTTGTCCTTGGTCTTGTATATTCTTTGAGTTTTGACAAATATATAATGAATGACATGTATTGCCACTGTGTATTGTACAGAATGCTTTCATTGCCCTGAAAATCCTCTGTGCTCAGCCTATGCATCCCTCTCTCCCTCCAAACCTAAGCAGCCACTGATTTTTTACTGTCTTCACAGTTAGCCTTTTCCAGAATGCCATGTACCTGGGAATCACATAGAATACGTCTTCTTTCAGACTGGCTTCTGGTATCTAAAATTCCAGGTGTTTTCATGGCTTGACAGCTCATTTCTTTTTAGCACTAACATTATACTCTTTGCATGTACCACAATTTATTTATCCATTCACTTGCTGAAGAATATCCTGGTTGCTTCCAAGTTTTAGCACTTTAAATACTGCCATAAACATCTGTATGAAGGGTTATTGAGAGGACATAGGTTTTCAATCACGTAGATAAAATAAGACCACCTTTAACACACAAAGTCCAATCTGCTCCAAATATATAACATTCAAAGCTGATTTCAATATACATATTTCCTCCTAAAGTCTCTTGTTTCAGTAAGAAATTTGTTAAAAGGTCAGATTGGGAGTACCAATACTTAATATGCATAAGAAATTTAAAATGTTGAAAACTTAAAAAATTTCTCTCCAACTCTTGCTTTGTATTTTCCCTATTTCATATTTTTAAAGGTAAGGTTATATTTTAGAAGGCCTTCATAAAGGTAAAAAGAAAAAAACTGAAAAACACTATGATGCAAACCACATTCCCTCTGCCAAAGAAAACATTTCAAATAACTTCTATAATAACTTCAAGAGAAGAAATGCTGTTTGGATATATGTTCCTCTGCAAACTCAGACCCTCCCACATAATAAATCCCTACACGTTCTGTTGTCAGTTCCTTGAGAGAACGAATGATGCTGGGATGTTTGTCTGTGTCCAACAAGACTTAGTAAATTACCATACTGAATTAGTCAAATCAATACTTCAAATAATAAATTGTTTCTCACATCCTGCACATGCATAATCCATGACAAATTAATCTGAAGATTGTGAAACTATAAAAAAATATTTACAACGTTTGAGATTTTGCTGCCTGTGTTTTCTTCCATGATTTTTGTGGTTTGGGGTCTAAAATTTAAATCTTTAATCCATTTTGAATTTATTCACATGTGTGGGGTAGGAAGGTGGACTACTTTCATTTTTCTGCATGTATCTGTCCAATTCTCCCAACACCACTTATTAAATAAACTGTCTTTAGCCCACTATATTTGTTTGCTTCCTCTGTCAAATATAAAATGACTAAAAAGGTGTGGGTTTATTTCTGGGCTCTCCATTCTGTTCCATTAATCTATGTGTCTGTTTTTATGCCAATACCATGTTGTTTTGATTATTATGGCATTATAGTATAGTTTCACATTAGGTAGAGCATGACTGCTCCAACTTTCATTCTTTTTTTCTCAGGATTGCTATTGTTATTTGGGGCCTTTTGTAGTTCCCTATAAATTTTTGAAATATTTGTTCTAGTTCTGTGAAATATGTTATTGGAATCTTAATAGGAATTACGCTGAATCTATAGGTTGATTTGGGTAGTATTTTAACGATGTTAATTCTTCCTACCCATGAACATGGGCTCTTGGAAGTATTTTATTGAATGTATCTCCCAGTCAAGGAAAACCAAAGAAAAGAATAAACAAATGGTATTACATCATATTATTGATGATGTTTTAAAATTTAAAATTTTTTTTAGCAAACTAAAAAATTTGGCACAGCAAAGGAATGTATCAACAAAATAAAAAGACAACTCACAGAATGGAGGAACATATTCATCAATAAATCTGATGAAGAATTAATGTCCAAAATTTATAAAGAACTGATAAAACTCAACAACAAAAAGAAACCAAACAACCTAATTTAAAAAATGCTCAAAGGATCTGAATAGACACTTCTCCAAAGTATCTACTGGGCATACAGGTGGCAAATAGACAAATGTAAAGATGCTCAATGTCACTAATCATCAGAGAAATGCAAATTAAAACCACAATGAGATTCATCTTACACCTGTCAGAATGGCCATCATCAATTAATCAACAAACAGGTGCTGGCCAGGATGTGGAGAAAGGAGAGCCCTTTTGCACAGTTGGTGGGAATGCGGACTGGTGCAGACACTGTGGAAAGCAGTAGGAGATAACTCAAAAAATTAAAAGTGGATCTGCCTTAACCCAGCAATCTCAATTCTGAGAGTATATTCACAGGAACTAAAAACACTAATTTGAAAGAACATGAGCACCCCTAAGTTCACTGCAGCATTATTTATAGACACTGAGATACGGAAGCAGCCCAAGTGTCCATCAGTAGATGAGTAGATAAAACAACTACGGGACATTTACACAATGGAATACTACTCAGCCATAAAAAAAAAGTTTACCCTTTGCAACAATATGGACAGATATGGAGAACTTTATGCTAAGTAAAATAAGTCAGTACAAATACTATATGATTTCACTCATATGTGGATTCTAATGAACAAACTGAACTAACAGGCATAAAGAGACAGATTCATAGATAGAGAGCAGGATGAGTAGGGGAGGGGAGGAAGTAGAAGGATTCAGCAAAAAAGGAAAAAGGACTCATGGACACAGACAACAGTGTGGTGACTGTTGTGGGGAGAAGAGTAAAGGGAGGCTAAATGGTAATGGGACAAAATACAATAAAAATTTACAAAAATTGAAGAAAAAAATGTAAGGACTGAGTAAAATCTCTTTTCAATAAATTTACTATTAAAAATTTATCATTAAAAATAAGCCCTAATGAAAAGCTCTTAATCTGAAGAATTTTCACTCTAGTGAATTTTGAAAGGATTTATCTATTTTTAGACAGTGGGGAAGGGAGGGAGAAAGAGAAGAAAAACATCAATGCATGGTTGCCTCCTGTGCACCCACCCCTAAGTGGGGACCTGGCCCGCAACCCTGGCATGTGCTCTGACTGGGAACTGAGCGGGTGACCCTTTGGTTCCCACACTGGCGCTCAACAGACTGAGCCACACCAGCCAGGGCTTCACTCTAGTGAATTTTTAAAAAAATCATTGCAGTACTGTTTCTGTACTATGGATTCTCTTTGTAATTAATCCCCATTATAACTAAACTGATAAAGGTAATCTAAATAATGTTGATAATACATAAGATTGGTACAGTGTCTACCAAGTCAAGCACTGTACTGGGGCACTTTTCATATATTATTACCAATTATTATAATAATGGTGTAAGGTATATCAGTATTATAACTCCACATTACAAATAAAGACCTTAGGTCTCAGAGAAGTGCTACAACTTTTCCAATCCATACAGGTATTAAGAGATAGAGCTTGAGTTGAGTTTACTTGACAGCAAAGCCTGTGGTTTCAACACTATACCACATATACTCCTATACCCTTCACAGACAAGTAACTGGTAGCAGAATTTTTACTATAAATATGTACCCATGACACTTCCCCACAAAACCAAGGTGTTGTGTTCTTCAACATTTAATCAATATACTAAAAAGAATCAACTAAAAGTAAAAGCCTGACTAATTTGCACAATTAGGTAAGAGTGTCTGGTAAAAGAAGGTGTGTGATGTAAGTCGTGGGTCATATTTTTCTCTGCATAGATCAGTTACACCTGACTTACAAGGTCCATTTTTGGAATTGTGTGGATGTGTTTATTAAAGTTTTATGGTTCTCTCCTTATACAACAAGAACAAAAAAATACTTTAGTAACTCCATCATTTGTAAACAGTGAAAATGCTGGACAGGTGGGCTGAAGAGATAAACTGAATGATTGGTTAACACTTGGTTTCCAAGCTGAAGGGAGGCTATGTCCAGATTACTTCAAGAACCTCCTGGTTTATCAACATTGTCTCTACATTTTCTGTACCACAATCCACTCCACACCCACCTGTCAGAATCATTTCTGTCAACTGGTGTTGTTCAGGACACATCATGTCTAAAGAAGGCCCTCTATCCTCAGCCTCCTTTCTCGGTTTCATTTCTCATTACGCTTCAATTTGACTCTAGTTCAAGTGAAATCAAGGTAAAAAAAGTATTAAAGTATGTTTATTGATTAAGTTGTTGAAAGCAAAAGTCTTACACCATATATTTTTAATTGCCAACATTTATTAGGTGCTTAATATCTGCCAGGCTTTCCACTCAGGTTTTATAAGCAATGTATTATTTTTTATTTTTTATTTTTTATTTTTATTTTTCCTGTTTTTATTTTTTTCATAAATTACTTTATTGTTGGTCAATTATAGTTGTCTGCATTTTCTCCCTACCACTCCCCCCTACCCCATCACCCAAACCCATCTCCCTCCCTTGCTTCCACCCTACCCTTGCTTTTGTCCATGTGTCCTTTATAGTAGTCCCTGAAAACCCTTCTCCCCACAGTCCCTTCCCCTTCCCCTCTGGCTATTGTTACTTTATTCTTAATTTTAATGTCTCTGGTTATATTTTGTTTGCTTTTTTCTCTTGTTGATCATGTTCCAGTTAAAGGTGAGATCATATGGTATTTGTCCCTCGCCGGCTGGCTTATTTTGCTTAGCATGAAGGAGCTTATATCCCCTGTGACAGCACAGATGGAACTGGAAAGCATTATGCTAAGCAATATATTATTTAATCATGTAATAACACCAAGAAGTGAATACTATCATCTTCTTTTCACAGATGAGAAAACAAGAGACATGCACCCATGAGCAGAGTTCACACCTACTTCATGCCAATGTTTTTAGCCATTATATTAAAATGCCTGTCTCCATATGTTGACAACTTGGGTTAAAAAAACTGTAAGTTTCCAGCTGGTAGTTTATAAAGGAAGTGTTGCCAAAGAAAGGTGCCACTGGCAGTATGCTAGTAGCTCAAGGTTGTGGCAAGTCTGGGAAGTGCTCCTCCAAGCTCTGAGAGGTAAACTAATGATGCCCTCACTCTGCAGGTGGATCCAAGACCATAGTGCAAAAGAGAAGATCCTAGCTTCCCAGAGGCTCTCCTTGTTCTTCTCAAATAGTCACTTTCTTTCCTAGTCCTTGGTCTAGGTACCACTCAGAATGGGGGTATAAGTGGGGCAGGGCATCCATGAGTCCTCTGTGTCCACTACCTTCAGAATGTTCAGCTTAGTGTATTTGAGGGCTCACTTGGTACAAGGATTATAGCAGGAAAACTTACTGGGTAGACCTCAGAACCCTCTCCAAAAGACTGTATGGTGGTTATTCTAGCTCCTGATTTTTAACTAAGGGTGCCATGCTGCCAGAGCAATCTTAGGGCCTAGCACCAAGGGATTAACTAGGCTTCTTCTCCACCTTCTTTTCATTACCTTTGATAAAGTCAGAAAGCCTGGATACAGCCTACCTTCTCTTATCCCAAACCCCTATATCAGCACAATGTTTCCATCATCAAGTCAACTGTCGGAAATAAATAGAAAGATAGACAACTAGACAGTAAAATAAGGGACCAGTACTATGAGTTCAAGGACCATACTCTGAAAAACAATTTTCTATGGTATTTTATTCTGGATGTGACCTCAATTATCCTCATTTAAAAATATATTTAAATATAATATTTTAAAAGAATAAACTGCTACATATTTACCAGGACTACATCCAATATAACCTTCCAGTGGCACATAGCTTGTTTACCAAATCAGTTTAAGATTTTACACGGAAAAAAAACTATGTGCTTTTAAGATGCTTTGCTCCTCTGCATCCCCACAAATGTAAGTGTTACCTACAATAAACATGCTTGGTAAATGCAATGAACTGATCTGCACAGGAATTAGAAGGAATGTTTCAAACTTTGTCAGTTCAGTGAAGTTCTCAGTGCCTGCATCTGTTGCACCAATGACATCAGCTTTGCTGACTGGCTTTGAAATTCCTGCTAGAAAAGGCATTCCTCTTAAAAACTGCAGTAGGCTCTCTTTTCTAACTCATTCATAATCTTTAGCCCTCTAGAGCCACAGATCCATAGGTCAAGGGCATGTCTGCTATCTGAAGGTCTACCAATGACAATAACTTGCTTTTACAGCAAGCACTTCAAGGGACAAAGGGCTGCTGAGAAGAATAGGAGGTGATCAAATGCAGAGATAAGAGGTGGCTGGAATCAGAGTGAGACAAAAGGATAAGGAAATGAGTCAGAAAGCTCTAGAAAACCAAGGCTTCTTTTCTGTTAAAAGCATAATATCAATGTGCAAAGTTTGTCCACAAGATAAGACTCTGCCCAGATTAAAGCTGTATTCAGTTTAGGCATGATATACTATTCTATGTTAATATTAATGTGAAATTTTAAAAATATGTTTTAGCCCTGGCTGGTATAGCTCAGTGGGTTGAGCAAGGGCCTGTGAACCAAAGGGTTGCCAGTTCAATTCCCAGTCAGGGTACATGCCTGGGTTGGGGCCCCAGTATGGGGGCACGCAAGAGGCAACCACACATTGATGTTTCTCTGCCTCTTCTTCCCTCCCTTCCTTTCTCTCTAAAATAAATAAATAAAATCTTTAAAAAAACTATTTTTTCAGTAGCTTTAAAACTTATTTATTTATATTAGAGAGAGGAGAAGGGAAAAAAGAGAGGGAGAGAAACATCAATGTGTGGTTGCCTCTCACATGGGCCCCACTGGGGACCTTGCCTATAGGCCAGGCATGTGTCCTGACTGGAAATCAACTGGCAACCCTTTGGTTTGCAGCCCACGCTCAATCCACTGAGCTATACCAGCCAGAACTTCAGTAGTTTTTAATACTTCAAGTTTAAGCAAGATTCTCACCTTGTCATCAATCATAGGCTTCCTGTTGCACTTAAAATGAAATGTATAATTTTCAACTTGGCCTCAACTTTGGCATGCCTTTCTAGTCTCACCCTGAGTTCTCTCCAGTTCACCATACTTCTAGCCACACTGGACTTCCTGCTCCAGGAAAATATCTCATCTCAATGTTGTCCTCGGTCTTTGCCTGTCATGCCGCACTACCTCCCAAAATGCCCCTGGCCAGATTCTCTAGCTACTGGAGATTCACTTTGAGAAAAATTATTTAAGCTGGGTCAGCTCCTGTTCTGTAATAGTGATACAGGGTGCAGCCAGGGCCACCCCCCCCCAAAAAAAAAAGATTTAGAAAGGTGTCCAGAATTCAAAGTGCATAGGAATATTGGAGAGACATATAAGATGTCCTCACCGCCCCCCCCCCAGGGGGAAGGGATGAATGGAGCCAGGCCATTGAGAGCTGTTTTGCATAGCAATAGTTTTGCAGCTAACCTCTGGAATGATTATTTAACATATCTATAACCTTTAACTGGTTTCATAGATATGTTAAATAGCTGTGGCCAAGTTTGGAGCCGGGGAGAAGGAACTAGCAGGATTGAGGATGGAACTAGGAGGACTCAAGATGGGAACTAGGGGCTGCTCTCCTGAGTGAGAAGGGCTTGGACTCAGAATGTAACTAGGGGCTGCACTCCTGAGGGAGAAGGTAGTGGACGGGGACTCAGGAGGATGTAATTAAGGTCTGCACTCCTGAGTGAGAAGGCCTGGGAGAGAGAGCCACGCGGTTTCAGCAGAGTAAGGACCCCCTCTTGGCGAGGTGAAAGAGGGAGCCACGTGGTTTTGGCAGGGTGTGGACCCCCTCTTTCCCAGGTTAGAGGGAAAACCACGCAGCTTTGCCAGAATGAAGATCCCTGCAGCCAGGTGAAGAAGAAAGCCACATGCTTTTGGTGGAGTGCGGACTCCTGCAGCTTTGGTAGAAGAGGCCCACGCGGCTTTGGGGTGCCCCTTTGGCCACGGGGCCTAAAAAGCAAGAGAGACTTTGACTGGAACTGGGTACAAAGGACTCTTGCCAGTGGACCATGAGAGGGTACCACAGTACTTTGGATTAACTCGAGATCCTGCACAGTGACACAGCTGGCGGTGCCAGCAGCCTGCAATACAGACGTGTGCTCTTTTCCTGATTTACGGTACCCGGAGTTGGGACAGTGGGAGAAGGGAGCGCTGTTTGGGTGTAGGTGTACAACCTAAAGGACTTTGGTATTTTAGTAGAGGCATTAGGCCTGAATAGCATTAAATAAACATTTTGTTTCCTTTTCACAAATCTCTGGCATTAAGAGATGTCTTTCCAATTGGCAGCGGACAAAAGGGCCCAGTAGATTTTAGTATTTTGTTTTCGGGAGGGGCCCCTGTTGTATAGCAGTTTTGGGCATCCCTAGGTGGGCCAAATATTGTATTGCCCCTCCCTCGGACCTCCTCTTGTTCGATAACAATAGCACTTATCATATTTTGTAAATGTTATTTGTGTTATCTGTGCTTCCCCCACTAAACTGCAAATTCCATTAGTACAGGAACCATGCTTATGTCTTTCAACACTGTCTACCCTGCTTTTAACACACTGCTTGCCTTCTATTAGGTACATTATGTTGAATTTTGGGGTGGTTATAAAAAGGAGATGTGTAGAAAAATGGTCAGAGATTAAAAACAAAGAATGTGATAAAAATGAGGAAGAACAAGAACTTAGCTGTGAAACGAAAAGAACATCAACACTTCAGAGGCCCCCATGTCTCTCTTTCAGGCACCACTGAACCAAAAGGAGTACATTTTGTGTGGCAGGTATTATGTTTTACCTAATCACCCAATGCTGCAGGGCCAACCAATCTCATCATTTCTTCCATTTACAGATGAAAAAATGGAATAGAGAGAGTATTTCACTTGCTTCATCTGATGTACCTCATACGTAATAAAACTGGATAACAAAAAGAATATAAAAGCCAAACAACTTAACATGCAACAGAATTCCTCATAGAGGGCCTCCAACTCGCATTATCAAAAGCATTCTATGTGTGTTTGAAATTTTTTTAGTGGGAGGCATTAAATAGGAATTGCTACTATTTTATTTTCATACTTTCCACTGGAGAGAGGACTGCTGGGTGCCACAGAAACTATCAAATTGTTACATTGAAATGATACCTCAAACCTAATGCCAATATATCCAAAATTTCATAATAAAATTGTTCTGAGTACTGCACTTCAACTTGGGACATGCATTACTACCATTCTTTGTTCTGTCTTAATCTCAGCAGAGGATTAAACTATGACAAGGAGACTAATCCATCCATTTATGAGTTCAATTCCTATTTGCAATCCCGTCAGTTATTCACAACTGGCCAGACTGTCACAAGGTGCAAAGCTAGACAATATAGTGACACTACAGACAACTGCAAATTTAGCGCAGAATGCCCAAATACAGCAATCGCATCCATGAGCAGCAATAGTATCAATGTGGTAATCACTGTTCTCATAACATTCACAAACTCAGCCAGAAGAATAAGGCAGTAAGTCTAATATCCTACATTATATATCACTCTGCAGTTTACTAAGGAGTCACTTCCCTTCCTTTCATCTCCATTCCCCAAATACGTCACATTCCCATTAAGTGCAATACACTGAGTATGTTACCTCACTTGATCCCTATGTAGCCATCTCAGGGTAAGTGGGACAAGGTAAAGGAAGAAGAAAGGCTCACATAAAAGTTACATATCTAGGGTAACACAGAAAGACACAGAGGTAGAATCAGAAACCAGCTTTCCTCATTCTTCTTCTAGTGTTTTCTGGGAAAGTTACATCTCATATGGCACTAATTTTTCAGAAAGGCAGTACTAGGTAAGCACCGAACAGTTGAAAGAAGATCTACATGTACCTTTGGTAATTTGCTATTTTCCATCATAACAGCACTACGATACCAATAACCAACTCTACATAAAAGCTAAAGGGTTCTTTTTGTTCTTTCATTTTTCCACTTTGCAGATATCTAGATTGATAACTACAATTAAAAGGATTCATATTGCCTCCATGAGAGCCTCTGCTTCCCTAAACTCTCTCATCTTGGACTCTATTTCTTTTTCTGCCATGAAATACTGACACTTGACAATCTTTCCAGGGACTCACAAGCTCCAACCAAATTTGCCACACTAGAGCACATATATCTGGGTCCACACTGCTTCCCAATGCCTGATATGTCCTCATTTAAAAAGTTCTTGCTCTTTCTTTTCAATTTATGTAAACATCACAGTAAGCACAGTGTTTCACACACTTGGATCATACACGTTACAGTCACATAGACATATACAGATTCCCATTATAAGGGATGCTCACTGCTTAAACTCTTTTCTCTTCTGGTCATACTACTTAACTTGATGAACTTTAGTATTTTTTAAATAATAGCTTTACTGAGAAATAATTTTCATACTATACAACTCACCCATTTAAAGAATATAATTCAGTAGATTTTAGTATATTCAGACAATTATGCAATGATCACTATGATATAACTTTAAAATATCTTCATCACATGAAAAAGAAAACTCTGTATCCATTAGCAGTCACTCTCCATCCCCTTCGTGCCCCTCAGTCCTAGGCAACCACCAATCTACTTTCAACTTCTATAAACTTGCCTATTCTTGACATTTCATATAAATGGAATTATACAGTATGTGTTCTTTTGTAACTGGCTTCTTTCCCTTTGCATATTGCATTTCATCTTTTTATTTTTTTTAAGCTGCCTTAGTCTGCTAATTCAGCTATGTCTTCCTGATGACTTCTGGAGTGACTGGGCAATCAAGTAAAACCACATAACAATTACAGGGATGGCTAGAGAAGAATCCTTTCAGGGTTGTCCAACCTTTTGGTGTCTCTTGACCACACAGGAAAAAGAAGAGTTGTCTTGGGCCACACATTAAACACACAGACACTAATGAAAACTGATGAGCAAAAAAAAAAAGTTTAAGCAAATTTATGATTTTGTGTTGGGCCAAGTTTCATAACCATCCTGGGCTAAATGAAACCTGTGGACTAGACACCCCTACTGTGGCTAGGTGTCTAGGACCTGAAGCCTATAGCCTTACAGCCCTACAGCTCATCCATAAGCAACATTACAACAGTGTCCATCAAAAGTACCCCTTGAATTTAGTTTGAGGGAATCTCAAGGATATATGTGATATGTGTGCACACAGTGGCCAAAAGGGTCGACAAGAAGCTTTAATAAAGTCATCACATATTGAACTGTATTGATAGTTTTGTCTTGTTTTTTCCTTTAAAGGATGATCACAGTTTTGTGTACAAAATTCAGATTCAGGTCCATCAGTCTAATCAAACTAAATGTCTCTGTGGATACATTTACTAAGAGAAAAAGATACCAGTTTTCATGCAAAGGTTTTATTCTTTTGTTTTGTAAAAACCTCTGGCACAAGAATAGTCCCCAGGAAGCCCTTCTCAACACTAAAAAACAACTAGAGGGACTGTTAATTAAATGTTTCATTAGTGTTTGCTATATAGTGAGTCTATTCATTTCAGTAAGGTCAAAGTTATGACACAGGAGTTGAGATTTTACGTGTTCTATGTATACTTTATAGTACGTTGGGGTACCTCATAAAAATCAATTGTACCATATATCTATGCCCCCCCTTTTTAATAACCTGGGCCGTAATGTAAGATTCTAAGTGACTGGATTTATAATTTTTGCCTCTCTGCTTTTATGTCCCACTATGAGCTGATGCCAAACCCTGATAAAAAATATTACCCCCCCAACTACTCTATTGTTTCTTTGGGAAAATATGCTTGACTTTATAAGATGATCTCCATACAAAATGTAGCAGCTGTCACTAAACAGTTTCTTCTCTTCAGTTACCTTTGCTGGCAGAGGGAGTGGTATTTTTCAAGTTTTAGTTTTTCTCTCCTTAGTCAAATCACGGACTCTTTGACCCTCTATTTCCTAAGTGATACATAGTGCACAGTAGGTGCTAAAAATGGAATTTCAGTTTCAACGAATAAACACACAAAATAGATGCAGACGTTGAGCACTCTTATTAGAAGGCAAAAATGAGGGCATCACTCTTCTGCAGGGAATCCAGGGTCTCTGATCAATCTTCTGGGGAAATCTGTTCAGTTACTCAATATCCTGAAAGTGCCTTCCTCAAATGAACACGTTCAGGGGCTCAATCCATCTTCGCTGTGCTATGCCAGATGAACTGTTCTAATATCTAACTCTTTTTATAAAGCAGAAAATGTTTCTCAAGCTCTTTATAGCTGATTGAACTAATTTACTGTGGAACAGGCAGCAGCCTATCTTTAGATAAATGCTAATCAGGATGTTAGTGCTCTCTTCGGTCAGACTGCCACTATTATGCTGAAAGGGAAGGTCAACAGCTAATAAACCCAGTTAACAAGCCATTCTGAACTTCACTTTGGCTTAACACTCTTCAAAGTTGCAGTCATTAAATCCATAGATTATTAGAGGCTGCCCTACTGTTTTGTTTTTACTGCACACTAAGACAAACTTTCAAGGCAGTCATTAATTGAATTAACACTGTCTAATCCAATTTTATAGAGTGTAAAACTGAGATACAACTAAGGGAAAGGCCTTCTCAAATACTCTCAATAAACCAATGGGAACACAGTCTTCAAAGATTAGACTTTGGCTGGATGGGGACAGGAAACATGTCATGTTAATGGTTTCTTTTCCCTCACAGATCCTCCCTCCCTCCCTTCCTTAAAATCCTCCAGCAAATAAAGAAAGGTATTTTGTAGTTGCTAAGAGGACAGTTTTACACTGCAGAAAAACCAGGCAGAAAAATAGTAAGGCCATTTGTACCATGGTCCCATACAATCCAGGACAACAATGCAGTCTCAGGCAAGCAATAGGGCAATAACTTTCTACCAAACATGACTAAGACAATTAGCTCTGTCAAAGACCCTAATGACAAGCAAAGATCCTGTATGACAAGCAAAGGGCTGTCAAAACATTCTGAAGGCCAAAGGGCTCTAAATGTAATTTAAAAACTGAAAACATTTCACTATTATACACTAGTGCTTTCAGTACAATATGGGCAGCAAACTCATTTAATCCATAGTTTTTGACAAATACTAAGAGGCTCAATGCCTTTTCCTAATCCAGTGTGAGAGGTGGCTAGTCCTTGTTTATAGCTCAGGGATCAATATACCCTTTTCAAGCAGCAGAAGAAAGTGAACTACTTTCTTCAAGCAGGAAGAGCACTGTTTTCTCTATTTTGCCTATTTTGGTTACCAAATTAAGTGGCAAAGTGAAACCTTAAGCTTCACAACAGAAATCAGGTTTGCCCATCCGAAGTCACTATATTAACTAATGTAAAAGATCTATTTGTGTTGTAAAATTAACTTAAAACAAGTCTTAAGAATTTACAATGAAACCTCACACCTGTTAAGTCTTTACTATGACAACATAAGAAGTGACATTGAATGTGCAATTCAATGATTCTCACTTCACAAGGAACCATCTTCATTAACATGGCCACATAATGTAATTAAGGCAGGCCTCATCTCCAACAGTATGCTTCCACATGTGTCTGGGCCAGTCATGGTGATCCCATTCAATTACCAGTGACCGGTTTACATGGAAGAGTGCAGTACAACCTGGCTCCGTAAAACATGTGAGAAAACTGATGAAGTCTTCTGGAAAAGGTACCCTTATACCCAATGAGGAGACAGAAGATGAGGAGAGGCTCTTCCCCCTTTGGATGTAGTATATGGAACTTCTGCAGTCAAAAGCATTTCAAAATGATGAGTGATCTGCACAGTAAGGACATAGTCCAGGTACTGGCAAATCACAGTCCATTTGTTTTTATAACTTAAGTTTTACTGAAAAACAGCCATGGCCTTTCATTTACATATCATCTATAGATATAACATCCAAGGTGAAGCATTTCAACCAAGACAGTATGATCACCAAAGCCAAATAGACAATATTTGGTCCTCTATAGAAAAAGATCCATAGCTGGTTATTTTTATTTTTATTCTTAATAGGTAACCAATATATTATATTGGAGTATAAGTATGCCTATATGACAGATAAAAATTATTTTATTTTCTTTTTTAATGCCCAAAATGTACTTTAAAGAATTATACTACTTTCCAAGAATACTGGCATTCATAGGACAGTTGGAAGTAACTACAGTATGTCACCCACAGCATTTTTTACATATAACCCAATCCAACAAATGGAATAAACTTCATAAGAGTTTATTCAGCTCTTATGAAGTGCCACAATACAAGTCCAAATAAAATACCATTTCTATTCTTAAGGAGGTCAAAGAATATTAGACAGGATGCTCCAATCCACAAATGATCTGAAAGAGTTATACCCTCTTTCAAAGGGTATATGATAGGTGTACTTTTAAAAAGAAGAAAAACTTACCACTTTTCAGAGAAAGAAACACATCTATTTGAGATTGCGACAAAAAATATGCATTAAGTACTTATGTGCTGCCAGGCACTGTTTAAGTGTTTTATATTTGTTTACTTTTAATAAAACAACCCATGAGGTAGATACCATTGCTATCTTCATTTTGCAGATAAAAGAAATGAGGCACAGAAATACAGAGTAACACTTGTTGTATGGCAGGTTTGAGATTGCAAATCAGTTGAGTCTAGTAGCTCAGGGTGTGCAATCCTATCAGCACCCTCTACTATTATCATTAAAAGGCATTCAAAAAGGGACCAAGAAAGGCCAAGGAGTAAGAAAAAAACTGTGAGGGGAATATTCATTAGTCCTATTCAGCTAGACAGCAGTGCCGGGAGTGGAACTGGAAAAGGGAGCCATGGGTATACAACTGCAGATCTTGAAAGTCAAGCAAAGGAAGTCCGTAGTCAACCTAGAGGCAGTGGGAACCCTGAGGAATTTTCTTCAGGGCTGGTAGGTATATTGAATGAAAATAGAAGTAGATTATTCTGCCTGAGGTGCAGAATACAAATTAAAATTAGATAAATTTTAAAATCGAGGTAAGAACTAATGTGGCAGCAGCATAGCATTAAATAATGGGAAAAAAGAGGAGCAAATATTAAAGATGTGGGAGCTCAGGAAGAAAGAGGTATGGAAAAGCATAGAGATGGTGAGCTCAGATAAACAGAAGATGGGGGTGCACTCAAAGAGATGATGACAGAAAAAGGAACTTTGTTGTGGGGAGTAAAGATAAACAAGGTATTGGACATAGCAATTCAATGTGAAGCGAGTCAGCATGTCAGAAATGTGGTGGTAGAGCTGAAGTTTCATTTAATTACAAGACAGAGAATGATTTAAGAAAAGGTAAAGGTCTTCTGCTTCAGAGACTAATACCCACATAGTATCATGCCTTCTCCACGCACAGCACTTTCTAAGGAAACATGGCAGGTCAGCAAACCTGCCACGCAGTAGCCAGGCACCATTCCACCAGGACTTTCTCCAAGAAATCTTGAATTATGAAACTGCTATGGTAACACTGTTAGTAAAAGGATAAATGATAGAAAAATACATAAGGTTGAAGAGGTTTATATAAAGATATACATGAACTAAAGTTAAGAGGGAGCCAAAAAAACACAAAGTAGAGGGAGAAGAGGCTGCTGAAAAAAAAATAAAGATGAATGAATACAGCTGTGTGGAGGTGCATGTGAGTGAGTGAAAGAGAGAGAGAGAATGAAACCTAACAACTGACCAAGACCAAGCCGTAAGAAAACGATGACTATCTATCTTGGTTCTATTTCATATGAGATCCTGCTGAAATAAGATTCCCTACCCTAAATATTTATTACTATTAAAAAAAAAACTTAAGACAATTAGAATGGGCCTTGGGTCCTTATATCAAAACAAGACGGAAGAAAAAGAATAGTTGACCATATTTCCCTGAGGCCTACCTAGGTTACAGTACAAGTCTCAAATAAAGAACACCATTTGGGGTCTTTCTCATTCACCTGACTAATAATAAACCTATTTCTATTATATGACATTCCACTTCCTAAGGGCAATAAAAATGTATTCATTATAAACAGTGCTTTAACCTACTTTAACTAAGAATGCCTTATAGCATTCTTATATACCTTGAAATTAGTATCATCTCTTTGACAATGTATATAAAATATAAAATTACATTATTTTTTAAACAAATATCTTAGTTGGTTCAAACATTTCAGGCAAGTTCCCAAGTCATGCTATACTGTTCGTCCAGGGACCACACTTTGAGAATTACTAACATAGGAGCTGGATGAAGACGGAGCAGTGGAATCAAGCCCCAAAAATCATGAAAATTGAGGAGGAAGTCAAAGAAGAGACATAAAAACATATGAACATTTCAAGGATATCCAAGTAAGAGAGGCAAATGAAGCTACCCAAAGTAGTTTGAGTAGGGCAAAAAAAAAACAAAAAAAAAAACCAGACAAGGCTAAAATCATTAAAACCAAGACAAAAGAGTTTCAAGAAAGAAGTTGTCACAAAAAGTGTTAATGTAGTGATGAAGACATACTATCTCAGGAGAACTAACCAGTCAGTAGCCCCAGCAAGCCAGCATCTTTGCACCCGCAAGGGCTTTGTCTCCTGGCCAACTCCACCTCTGTCTTCTACTGTCTCTCATTCCTTCCCTCAGCCCTGCCCATTTACAAAATAAAATAGATGCACATAGATATATCCATTCAAATATATTCAAGAAGAAATTATTAATGTTTACTTCCTTTAAAATGGCAGCTCTCACCTGCTAGCTATAAAGCTCCTCAAAGATCCATCCATTCAACCATCTAAAGTTGGGCAACGTTTCCAACTTGTCAAGACAAAATGCACTGAAGCTAATTTGCTAGAACTTAAGTTGGTATGGTGTGAGTCAAGCACCATCTATAAACATTCAAACTGTTTCTTGTCAAGCTGTAGGAAATTGCCAACCTAGATCTCTAATTAGGCCTTGGAACAAGTCCTTTTACTGTATGCATTTTTTACATCCATCAGCAGTGCGTCCAATGTGTGCTGTAAGGAGCCAACCTCCCCAGAGGGAACTCACAAGCTGCTCTCACCCTTGTCTGTCTAATTCCATTTCAAAGTGCTGGCAGCCTAGAAAAAGTTGCTGGCAGTAACTAACACTAGGCAAGAAAAGATGGAAGACAATGACTGGGAGCTACCAAGAAAGGAAAGAATATTATTAGAACTATTTACTGTAGAGGAGGCCAGCTCCTCCAGTGAAATAAGAAGAGTTATCTTGTATTCCTTCTAGTGAAAATCTGGCTGCAGATTAGGTAGCAGGCACCACCAAAGCCTGGTGTGCCAGACCTGCAGCTGCACTGCCCGTTCACTGCGTCTGACCTGTCTGTGGTTGATCCCCAAAATTAAAGGTTTGGCAGCAGATAAAGAAGCAGTCCATCAGTGAGAAAAACAGAGCAGAGGGCACTGAAGGTGTCCCTCCCTACAACGTTTCATGCCTACTTCAAAAATAATTGTGTCCACTTGGCACAGTGATGACCAACCACACTATCTTTATCTAATCTGGAGACCCAGTTTTCTCAGTCACCATCCTGAACTGCCTATTTCAAAAATAAGCCTTGGTGGAAAAATATGAAGATGTCATATTTTATAGAAAAATAACCAGTTATGATAATAAGGAAGGAAATATTAGCAAATAGGATACAGAAAATAAGATGAACAGGGAAGAAAAACAAATCAGGGACTGAATCTTGAGCTCAACCACTAAATAGCTAGCAACTCTGAGCCTATTTCTTTTTTAATCCATAAAATAAAAATAATTCTATTTAATCTTTGGAATTGTCAAGAGCATTACTTGAGATCATAGAAAGTATCCAAAAACACCCAACACAATAGTCACTCAGTCACTGCTAGCTATCACTACCATTTATTAACCTGTTACCTGAAGTTCATTAACACTAGTGATGTCTCAAACTTGTGTGTGTGTGTGTGTGTGTGTGTGTGTGTGAGAGAGAGAGAGAGAGAGAGAGAGAGAGAGAAAGAGAGAAAGAGAGAGAACATGCAGTGATGAAAAGAAAAAAACGGTGATGGTTAATTTGTTTTGTGTCAACTCGGCAAGGGTATAGTAGCCAGATATTAAACATGAATTTTGGTGTTGCTATGAAAATATTCTGCAGATGGGGTTAATGTCTACAATTACCTGGCTTAAAATAAAAGAGATTACCCTCAATAATATGGGTGGGGTTCCTCTACTCAGTTGAGCAAAACTAAGGTTTCTCAGAAAAGAAAAAAATTCTGGCCCTGGCTGGTGTAGCTCAGTGGATTGAGCACGGGCCTGCGAACCAGACAATTGCGGTTCGATTCCCAGTCAGGGCACATGCCTGGGTTGCAGGCAGGTTCCCTGCAGGCCAGTTGCAAGCAGGGGACGCACGAAAGGCAACCATACATTGATGTTTCTCTCCTTCTCTCCTTCCCTTCCCCTCTAAAGATAAATAAATAAAATCTTAAAAAGAAAAAAATTCTGCCTCAAGACTATAGCATCAACTCCTGCAAAGTTTCAGCCTGCACACTGTCCTACAGATTTTGAACTTGGCAACCCAAACAATCAAATGACCCAATTTCTTTAAATATCTCTCTTCTCTTCTTTCTCTCCACCCCTACAGACCTCCTCCTGGTTCTGTTTCTCTGGAGAACCCCAACTGATAGAGAAATAAAAAGAGAAATATGCCCTTTAGGGGTCTGCAGAGATATGTAGACCAACAAAGATAAAGACAAGGAGAACCAAACACATAGAAAAGGAGAGGAGAGAAAAATATAAATTAAGTGGCACTATTTAAAGAGCTTGGGACTCCCTCTATAATTACTGCATGATTAATGGAAATGCTCACAGCACTGCCCCGTGAAGTCAACAGACATCCAGAGGACTCTAAAAGCAATACTCCATTGCATTGTTTGTAGCCTGATTGCAGTTTCATGGGATACATGTTGATCTCAATTCACTACACATTTGCTTCGTTTTGCCACCTACTACCTTCTTCTTCCTTAAAGTCATTATTACTACATCAAAATTATATTAAAACATAATTAGCATTGACTGTATTTTTAGTAACTTACCAGACATGCTTTTCAGTCAAGCCCTTGGTCTTAAAGCCAAGCAAAAATGTCCTTCATTAAAATAACACTTACAAGTTTTATTTTAGGGCCCTGGGGGGAGAGTCCTGGGGGGAAGCCTGGCAGTAGTGGAAGAGCTCTCCTTCCTAAAAGTATTCTCATCTGTTTCCATGAGCCCTATCCACCCATTAAATTAGTTCTTGAATGATTTGTGCATACTTTCTTACCTAAATACAGATTATAACCCTTCCTTCTATTCTAGTAGAGAAAATGAAGCATCTCTTGAAGTATTATTATATAAAGACATCAGAGATTACAGGGCATGGAGAGAAACTTCCAAGGATCTCTTACTTACATTTTTTTTCTGTATGGGTCAACATCCTTCTAATTGTATGAAAATTACATTTTGTTGGCCTGATTTTGTAGCAAAACGGGCATGCAGATAGATTCAGAGTTATTCCCTAGTTAAGACTCTCCTTTGCTATATTCATTATTTCACTTGGAAACCATTTTTGTGAATTAGAGTTTTTAGTTTAGTTTAGTTTCTCTAACTGAACTCCAGGAAAATATGTAAAACACCATAGTTAAGGCCTTACTAAGGACCAAGAAGTCTTCTAAGTGCTTCCCATTTACTAACTCATTATCCCCACTTTACATATGATGCAATCAAGGCACAGCACCACGGGAAAGTTAAGCATAGTCACATGGTTAACAGGTCCAAAACCTGGACCCTGCTGCTGCCTCCCACCAATATACTACCCACTCAGCTCACAGAAGAATATAGAGTGACACAGATCCAATCCCATCTCCACAAAGAATTTAAGAAAATGACACTGACCAGGAAGAGTAGCTTGTAATGCTGACAACTGGGAAACCTATCGTTTGGCTCTTAAAGTGCTGAAGAACATTGCTAATGATATCAATTCAGGTTTCCCTGTTTCTCCAAAAGGATAGGAATTAAGATGCATTTATTTTTGTGGATAATTTATACAACACATAATTACTGAAGTCAAAGTGCATCAAAAAAATCACCAGTCGTAGGGTTACCCATACAAATGCTTTCTTAGGAGTTACATGAAAAGACAAAAGACAAAACATTCAGCACTGGGTCCACAATGAATATTACTTTCCAGGCCTTTCACTCCAATAATTGAATGCCTAGCTTATTTAACTGACCCTTTGATGTGATTTAGAAAATCAAAAAGGTGTTAAAATCTATTAACCTAACACCCACAAAAGGCCAGTGAATAGCCTCTGTGGCAATAAACAATAACAAGAGCCTTTTCCCAGATACTACTGATTTGCTCATTAGTCTTGGAGTCTGGGCAGCTAGGAGGCTGTCATTCAGTTTCAGTTACAAGACACTCCCTCCCCCTTTTTTTGGCCAGTTATGGATGACTAGGAAATGAATTGTCTTGTAGCCTCTTCCTACATCAATATTTGATTGCTTTCCATGTAAACCAAGCTATTAAGTTAAACAGAAATTGATTTTTACCACAATCACTTTTTAAATAGGTCAGAGTAAGATAAAAGTCCATGCTTTTTGCCTCTATGGAACTGGGACACTAAGCCAGACAGTCATGTCTTCATGCAGATTAAATGTCATTAGAGGCAATGTGTTACCTATATGTATTTACCTCAACTTAATAATTATCTAAAGGTTAGAGAGATAAATCTGTGTATTTGAGTTTACATTTCCTTAATAAACTGTAGGAAATGTAGATTCAAAGCCAGGTTAAAGGCCGTATGCAAATTTGGATAATTTTAAAATAAATCCAATTCGGAAGAATTCAACAGAATTAAATACTAGCAGAAAGTAGTGACCCAAGAAAAGTAGTGGCAGTGGGAAGGAGGTGCTGTAAGACCTTACATTCTGGACATCACAGCTTTATGAAATCAATTTTCTTATCTACCCTTAATGATAACAGATAATTCTACCCTTTTCACATTACTGTACTATAGTCAACATGTGAAGTATTTGTTCTATCTGGATGGTGCAGCCTAAAAAATACATACAGGAATGTTGTGAGTGATAAATATGAATTGCCAAGTCTAGAATAGTGGGTGGGACCTCTTCAGTCCAGCCAGGAATAACCTCTTCTCCTTTGCTCTTCCCCATTCCCTCCTACTTAGCTTCACACTCCTCAGATCATATTCTTTTAATTAAGAATAAATAAGAAAAACAGATTAGTTCTGATAAAGTTAAAATTCAGATAATCAGAAACAAGTTCCAGTGGAAGAGTTTAACAGAAGTTAGGTGTGGGCTTCTTTACATCCATTCTGTTTGGGACTCTATGTGCTTCCTGGACTTCATTTAGTGAAGAAAACTTCACTAAGTTTTCTTTCATTAAGTTTTCAAATAGATTTCCAATTTCTTGTTCTTTCTCTTTTCCTTCAGGTATCCCCCTATGATGCAAATGTTGGAATGCTTGAAGGTCCGGGAGGCTGCTTACACTACCCTCATTTCTGGGGATTCTTTTTTTTATTGTCGTTCTCATTGGTTGTTTTTTGCTTCCTTATGTTCCAAATGACTGATGTGATTCTTAACATACCCACTCTACTATTGTTTCCCTGTAAATTGTTTTTTACTTCAATTAATGTATCCTTTTCCAATTGAATCTTTTTGTGCTGTTGAAGTCTTCACTAAGTTCCTTGAGATTCCTTATCACCAGTGTTTTGAACTCTGCTCTGATAGACTGCTTATCTCCATTTTGTTTAGTTCTTTTTCTGGAGGTTTTTTTTTTTTTTTTTTTTTTTAAGATTTTACTTATTTATCTTTAGAGGGGAAGGGAAGGAGAGAGGGAGATAAATATCAATGTATGGTTGCCTCTTGAGTGTCCCTGCTGGGAACTGGCCTGCAACCCAGGCATATGCCCTGACTGGGAATCAAACCATTGATCCTTTGGTTCACAGGCCAGTGCTCAATCCACTGAGCTACACCAGCCAGGGCTAGAGTTTTGATGGAGCAAGAGTAAAGCAATTAGTTACCTACAAGGGAGTTCCCATAAGACTGTCAACTGATTTCTCAAAAGAAACTTTGCAGGCCAGAAGCAACTAGCAAGATTCAAAGTCTTTAAAAGCAGGGACCTACAACTAACATTGCTCTACCCAGAAAACTTATCATTCAGAATCGAAGGGCAGATAAAGAGCTACCCAGACAAGAAAAATTAAAGTAGTTCATCATCACCAAGCCATCATTATATAAAATGTTAAAGGGACTTATTAAGGAAAAGGAGTTCAAAACTATGAATGATTAAATGGCAATAAATACATATCAACAATTGAATCTAGAAAACAAATTAAGCAAACAATAAGAACAAAGAATTGTGGATACAAAGAGCATTTTGATAGCTGCCAGATGGGAAGGGGATGTAGGAGAATGGGTGAAGAGGTGAGGGGATTAAGAAGCACAAATAGGTAGTTACAGGATAGCAATGGGGACATAAGGTACAGTACAGGAAATGGAGTAGCCGAAGAACTTTTACACATGACCCATGGACATGAACAATGGCATGGGACTACCTGAAGGAATGGAGGGTGCTGGGTATGGAAGGGGAAAAAGGGAGAAAAACTGGGACAACTGTAATAGCATAATTAATAAAATATAATTAAAATTAAAAAAATGAGAAGTTAGGGAAAGGTTCAAAATCATCTTCTACTGGGAAGAAATTTTCAGGGAGTGGGGGGCAGTAAGTGCAGAAAAGAAGAAAGAGAAGTAGGGAATTCACCCATGTGAATTCTGGATCAGAGAAGATCCTTTGGATTCTACATTTTTTAAAAGGTGTATGTAAATATCTATCCCTTTGTAAAACATATTTAGAATACAATGATGAACCAAACACAGTCACTGCCCTCATGAACTGAAAGCTTCTCTTCTAGGAGTCTGACCAAAAAAAGGTAATTTTCATAGAATATTTAAACATCCAACTTTTAAAGAACTCAAGGTAGCAGATCTTAAAAGATGCTCTTGACTTCTGTGAAGATGGACGTGAAGGTGGAGTTTCTTTAAGAGAAAACTCCACAATTCTCATTTGTTGATATTACCTTCTATTAAATGCCTTTCTAAAACAATGTATGGTGTCAGTTTGGGGAAGGGATAAATGGGTAGCAGGAAACCTATTTAGAGGAATGGAATCTCAAGTAGACACCATGTCCTGTACATCAACAAGTCTCTATGTTTGGCAAACAGTAAACATTCAGCAAACATTTGCAGGGGGGAAAAAACAAGTTGCACTAATATTCTCTTTTGCCTTTCTCCCCTATTTATCTTGGATATATCCAGATTGTGTATGCCCTGATCCAAAAATGACTGCAAAGTAGAGGAAAAGTCAGCATTAAAACTAAGTAATGGGATACTTTAGTGGCCAGATCAAATTCATAAGGAGAGGAGCTGTAACAGAACCAATGGCTTAAGAGATCTAAAGTATGTTGATACATCCCCTACAAGACACATATAATCCCGTGATTATTTTTTTAATCAATGAATCAACAATAACAACCTCAATGAAATTAGCCAACATGTAATGAGCATGCCTAATTCTCCAGCACTATTCTAAGAACTTGAAATTTATGAACTCACTTAACTGTCTCGACAACTCTAGGAAGTAGGCAGAAAGTTTACTTCATAAATGTTAATCAAATTCACCAAGGTAACAGAGATAGTTGGCACAGCCAAGCCTGAACCTAGAAGCTTCAGCTTCACAGCCTATATTCAAATCACTACATTCCACTACCAATTTCTTCGTAATGAATGTTATTGACTTCTCAAAGAAAATAAATGTTAAATAGACTTAGACAAACAACATACACTAGAAAGGGGAAGAGCTCCCACAAAAACTGTAACTTTTTAAGGTATTTTCTCTCCTACTGTAAGCAACTCTCTAAGGCAGAAAACAGATCTCATTTTACATTAGAAAGTACCACAAGTTAGGCCAGATTTATTGAGCACTACTTGTTATTTTTAAGGATCCTGACTGTAAAAAATTTTAGAAAGCCAGGATCACTTTTGCAGAGAAAAAAGTCAACTGCATAGAGAGACAAATCAGGTAACAAACAAATTAGGAGAGTTTAAGCTCAGGCCTGGTTAAAAGAACTTATCTTGAACAAATCACTTCACTTTTATGACTCTTCAGTTTCCTGATTTATAAAATCAAAGGGTTGAAGTGGGTCCCTAATATACTTTTTAGTCCTAGTAAGGTGTGATTGTGAAATTCAGATGTTCATTGATTTTAAAGATGATTCGTCCAGCTGCACTTTATTATATTGAACATGCCTTAATTTTTCAATTGTGAATGCAGAAGTCAGCACATAAAGAAAAACAAACTACATATATATGCACTTACTATATATTTAAGGGATGGCCATTGTAACATTTTAAAGAAGAATACTATACTGATAAACTTTATGTACAGCCCCAAAAGAGGTTAAAAAACCAGAAATCTATTTTCAGATATGCCAACTATACAGGGAAAGTAATTTGCATTTCTATGGGAAGCTTAATGATGGTTTGATTTGAGGAGGTTGCATGAGACAGAGACATCAAAGGGGAAAAAACAGCCTGTTCTGTCTAGTTTACCCTTCCCAACAGTTCAAAATGTGATAAAAAATGTATTTTAAAAAAACACTATCAAAATATAATTGAGTGTTTCCAATTCTAATTCTAAAGTCTGCCTTCCTGTGGCCATTTCGGCAGTGATGGGCACTTTGACTTTATCTGGAGGGAAAAAACTGCAAATACTTGTATGTGAGCAGAAAATCGCCTTTGGCTGAAGAGGTCACCGCAGCCTGTTGGCCCCATGGGAGATGTTCCAGCTAACCCTCTGCAGGGCAGGCGACCAGCTCTGAAGTTTGTACATGGGAATCCTTGTTTGCACAACTCATGGGCATTCGGCCTTTCATGAAATGACAGCAAAGCTCAGAGGAACATGACTCTGCCCTGCAGCTGTGGCCAAGGCTATAACATTTAAAGGTTACAGTGATTAAGCACCGTGATTAATTTAGTCTCAGCAAAATCAGTTCCACTCAACCACAGATCTCTAATTTACATACCAGATCAAGCTAAACTTGGTTCTGGTCAATATAATCTGAAATTTACAATAATCTCCTATCCACCCATTCCCAACCCCTTCCTCCTACACAACAGAAAATGGTGTATTTTATGAGAAAATCACACATAAAAAAAACCACATGCATTTTGGTAGAGTTAATTTAATATTTTATTTGACTAAATATTATTCTATTTGTTTGACAGGAATATTACAAGTAATAAAATATTGAAATTTAGACTACTGCCATTACCTGGTCAGTCTTTATCACATATACCAGGTTTAAACACTTCAAAGTATGCTATATTTACTTGTGTACCATATACTCATTCATACAATAATTCAAAAAAGTTTGTCAAGGAAATGTATATTTACTTTCCTTTCTCTCCATGGTGAACTGCACAATGTGTGAAGTTAGAGGAATGAACTATGTGACAGAAGCAAATAAAACAAGAGAAGCTGTTCATAGCTCCCCCCTGATCAATCATCCAAAAATCCCTTGTTTCCATGGTACATTCTTCAGACCAACTTTAATCCTCAGAAGCAGCCAAGATGGTTCATCTTCATAATCACCCCTCTAACCCCCAAATCTCCTCCTAAACCACTGCACAATTCTAATGGTAAAACAGAAAAAAAAATTTTATTGTAAACAGCCATTTTTAACCTCATATTAAAGGGGTATGAAGTGCTATAGAAAGAAATATGGAGAATCCAGCCCTTAGCCATCAATAACAATGTCAACCATATGACCTCAGCTTAACACAGAATATTTAGATCTGTCAAACCGATCCTGTTAAAATGACCTTATTCCCTCATGCTTTCAGCCCAACTCAGATCACCCCTATCATCTAGAAAACATTTGTTTGACCACTGAAACTACTATTTATCATTTCTCCTTTGTCTTACTTAATAACTCCTTTCAGAGCGAGTTCTGCTTTTATTTATAATTGTTGTATATTTTTTAATAAATTAAGATCTGCCTTTTACTAAAATGTTATTCCTCATAGAAGCAATAGCCTTACTCCAAAAATAAGCGGTCCTGTTTCAGTTCCCCAAAAGCAATATCTGAATTTAAAATTTGAATTTTGAAAACTACAGACAGGAACACTGAGAATTCTCTGAAGCAGAAATACAGCGCTGCATGTATAAGCACGAGGCAAAAAAAAAAAAGATGGCCAGTGGATGCTGGAAAAAATGGCTGTTTACAATAAAATTCAGACAGGATCAGAAAACAGACATTTCCCTCATCCATGATCAGTTAAATGCTTTACCATTTTTTAAAAAGGAGATACAAATAATTCATTCAAGTATAAAATTTCATTTAGCTTGGTGTAGTATTCACAATCTGCTGTGTTTCTTTGCATGAACTGTGAATCAAGAAGACAATCTTCTCATATCATGGGTTGTGTCATATCAACTAATTCTTGTTTTATTGTCCTTGTAAAGCTTCTGAGTAAAGAACTGTCATTTATTGAGGAAGCTATTACACTATATTATATATAGCAGTTACAAATGTGAATGAGCACAGAATTCAGATGTACCTGTCTTTAATTCCAGCTCAGCCCCATATAAGAGCTGTGAGATTTGGTGCAATTATTTAACTTCAACTTTTTGTATCTACATGTGTAAAAATGGGGATAATGGCAGTACCTACTTCACTGAGTTCTGTGAGAGCTAAGAATGACCATGCCATGAAAGCACAATATTTGGCTCATGGTAAGCACTGAACAAAACGTTCAGTGATTATTGTTGATATTAATCCTTATCAGGCAGGCATTGTCATGAGTACAGCAGACATAAAAACAAGCAAGACTTTGCCTTCTCTAGCTGAGATGGGCAAATTAGCAATAGGCTAGTAAAGGAAAAAAGTGGATCTAAGGGAAATTTTCCAGGAGAGTGTGCAGTGGGGAGAAGTGGCCAAATTTCATCCCCTTACACTCGAGGCAGTGTTGTTAGGTCAGCATAAAGCCCTTGACAACTCTACTACCACAACAGCTGAGTATTAGGATTTCACAGAGATGTAAAAGAAACATAATGTTCATAATTTTCTAGTTCCAAGAAAATGACAATAGTTCAGTGCTACATATAGTGTGGCAACCTAAAGAGAAAGACACCACGTAATAGCAGCTTGTTTGAAAATGCTCTTTTGAAGCCACTTGCAGGTATGAGCCCTAGAAAGTTAGTCCATGCCAATTCCACTGCACCAGGTAGACTATGCTGGGCAAAGTACTCAAACAACTTTGTCCCAACACCAAGAAAAAAAACATTTACTTAAACCAGACAACACAACCCTGGTTGTAGGCAAAGGAAATGTGTTTCCCTTGCATCATTTGAAGAGGTGTGCTTATCTGTGTGTATTCACACAAAAGCAGCAAAGGATCATGTGTCAGCAAGCACATAAGACAGAACTACTGAAAAATCATAAAGAAAAACAAAACAGTATTTAGGGGAAGGGCAAATGAAACTAGGTATCAATATTCAAATCCTGATATACTGAACAATTACCTATTTGAGCACTGAACAAAATACTACGATAAGTAACAGGAGTGAAAACAATGACTGAGAAGTCTGCAATTACTCCTGAGTAGGCAGCTTTTAATATTTTTAAGTGTTATCTATGTTTTTCACCTTCAAAACCATCCGTAAAAATAAGAACTATTTTAAAGAGAACTAGTCTGCATTGTATATCGGCCTTTCCTTTCTAATCCTTATGATTATTTAAAAACAATGTCTCATTTAGTGCATAACTGAATTTAAAATGTTTGTCTCTCTAAACTCCCTTTGAACCTGAGAGGAAAGTAGTCATCAGGTTCAAAGCCTTCCATAAGAAACAGTATCTAAGTAGAATTTCATAATATGTTAATTGTTACATAGATTTTACAGTTTTTTTACCTTTCAAAATTTTATTGTTTATGCTATCAATAAAAGCTGTCTCATTTTTTCCCTCTTTGCCCCCTTCCACCCAGTCCACCCCCTACTTCCATAATTAGACCCCCAACATTGTCCATGTCCTTGTGTCTTTCATATATTTTCTTTGACTAATCCCTTCATCTTCCTTCAATCAGTTCCCATCTTGACCCTCCCTACACATAGTTATCAGCCTGTTCCATGAGTCCAAACCTCTGCTTCTAGTTTGCTCATTAGTTTATTTTGTTCATTAGATTACTCTTACAAGTGAGATCATGTGGTATTTGACTTTCACCAACTGGCTTATTTCACTTAGCATAACAGGTGCAAAAGGTAGGGAGGAATTCATTCTTTCTTTCTGCTGTGTAGCATTCCATTGTATAGATGTACCACAGTTTTTTTACCCACTCATCTACTGATGGGCACACACAGTCTGTTTCCAAATCTTAACTATTGTAAATAGCACTGCTATGAATATGGGGGTGCATAAATTCTTTAGAATTGGTGTTTTGGGATTCCTAGGGTATATTCCCAGCAGTGGAATCACTGGGTCAAAAAGCAGTTCCATTTTTAATTTTTTGAGAAAAATCCATACTGTTTTCCACAGTGGCTGCACCAGTCTGTATTCCCACCAGTCTTTTTTCCACATGCTTGCCAGCACTTGTTTATTGATTTACTAATGACGGCCATTTGGGCAGGTGTAAGGTATATCTTATTGTGGTTTTAATTTGTATCTCTCTAATGGCTAGTAATGTTGAGCACTTTTTCATATGTCTATGGCCATCTATATGTCTTCCTTGGAGAATTGTCTATGCAGGTCCTTTGCCCATTTTTTAATTGGATTTTTTTGTCTTCCTGGTGTTGAGTTATATAAATTCTTTATAATTTTGGAGATTAAACCCTTGTCCAATATATCATTGGCAAATATGTTCTCCCATATAGTGGGCCCCCTTTTTACTTTGATGATGGTTTCTTTAGCAGTGCAGAAGCTTTTTAATTTGATGTAATCACACTTGTTTATTTTTTCCTTTATTTCCCTTGTCCTAGGAGATATATTGGCAAAAATAATTGCTATGCAAGATATCCGAAATTTTACTGCCTATGTTTTCCTCTAGAATTTTTAGTGTATCATGACTTACATTAAAGTCTTTTTATCCATTTTGAATTGATTCAGCTGTATGGTTTAAGATGGTTGTCTAGTTTCATTTTTTGCAGGTACCAGTCCAGTTCTCCCAACACCACTGATTGAAGAGGCTGTCTTTACTCCACTGTATGCCTGCCTCCTTTTGTCAAATATTAATTGACCATAAAAACATAGACTAATTTTGGGGCTTTCTATTATGTTCCATTGATCAACATCTATTCTTTTGCCAGTACCAGGTTGTTCTGATTATAGTAACCTTTAAATATAGTTTGATTTCAGTTATTGTGATCCCTCCAACCTTGTTCTTCTTTCTCAAGACTGCCAAGGCTATTCAAGGTCTTTTTTGGTTCCATATAAATTTTTCCATATTTCGTGTAAAATATGCCATTGGTCTCTTAATAGGAATTGTGTTGAATGTACAGGTTGCTTTGGGTAGTATGGACATTTTAATGATGTTAATTCTTCCAATCCAGGAACATGACATATGCTTCCACTTATCTGCATCTTGGCCTTAATTTCCTCATTCAGGATCCTATAGTTTTCCAAGTACAGGTCTTTTACCACCTTTGTTAAATTTATTCCTTGGGTTTTTGTTTTTTGTTTTTTTTTTGGTGCAAGAGTAAATGGGAATTGTTTTCCTAGTTTTTCTTTCTGATAACTCATACTGAACTACAGTTATTTTCTTATGGCAAGTGCTAGTTGTCTTCCATTTATTATGGTGGCATTAATATTTCCTTTTAGGGAATATGTGGAGGAAATATAAAAACAAAACTAGTCAACTTTGTAAAATGTGTTGAATAAATGATGATGCATGAGACTTAAAAATGCCAAATTGAGAAGGATAGTAGATGATCCCTGGCTATTGCAAATATCATGAAGTTAGGAAGCTAAGAAATTGAAAACTACCCCCAGCTCATCCTCTCAGCTCTGTCCACTTCCCAGTCCACTTCCCATGGGTCAAGACTAGATCTCACTAACAGTCAAATATGGATGGGGGAGCACGGGATGAGGGTAATTAAATGAAGTCATGCCAGTTTTTCTGCCATCATTCAACCCAACAGCTCTTCCTCTGCACAAGGGGATTCACTCCCTCTGAAAGTGACAGTGAGTGGCTTAGGCAGAATTCCTATCTCCCAGCATCCACATTAGACCCTCCTGACCTCCTCTGCTGGCTGCTCTGACTTTAACAAGATGTAAATTTCATGAGACAGGATTTATTTTTGAACACAAGTTAGTCCTCAAGGTTTAGATAGTAAATTATTGCCACCAGCTTTAGGAAAGGAAGGAAGTTTTCAGCCAGAGGATTAATAATCAAATTGTATTCATTACATCACAGGTAGGTACAGCTGCAAGCCCACGGCACAAATGATCTTTCAGTTTCCAGATGCATCTCCACATTTTCACCCTTTCCTGCACCACACTTTAAAGAGAACTGAATTCTTCCGGTAAAACGTGCTTTCACTGAATTGTGCTGGCTCCTATAAAAAGCGACCATATGGAAATTTTCTTTATAAAATATTCTTTCTCCTCTGTCTCCTGTATCCATGATGGCAAAACATACCACAGACACACAACTGTCCTATTCAGTAGTACTATTTCTCTATAACCCAAACTCTAGAAAATCTTGTAGCTAAACTATCATTTGTTTTAACTTTTACACTCACAGCAGAAATATCTTAAATTATAAATATAATCTAGCTATTTTATCTGAAAAGCCATCACATAGAGATTACACTACAGAGTTTTTCTTTCAGCCAAAGGGTACAGTCAAGATGTTTCCTCAATGTGGGCAGGGTGGACTTTCAAATATTAAGATAATCTGATCTTCCTAATTTTGAGTACAAAGTTAGAGTCTTAAACACCTCTAGATGAAACACTACCTGTAAAGGATAATGACAGCATCCTTCCCTCCTGCTTCACCTAAGAAAGAAGAGAAAATAAAGGAGGGGAAATTAAAGCAATTGAGAGGATGAAGGGAAGTCAAGACAAAAGAAGTATGGAAAATTCCTGACTTCAGAAAACTCAACATCATAAAGACCCATACTTTTACATGATATGTCCTAGAAAATGGATGTTAACTTATGTGTGAGTTGAATACACTGACATATTTATAAAGGAGGCCTCTTCACCTAGAGCTAAATATATGAACCATGCAGGAAGAAAAGAACTGCCCTAGATGCCAGGGCCTAGGGGAGGTTGGGAGGGGGTGACCACACTCCCTCTACCCAATCCTGCTTGTTTGCCCTAAGCATCCAAGGAGGTTGTCAAATAGTGCCTACTAGTGAGTGACTCTCTCTGCCCCCTCCCCTCACACAGGATACTTCATCTGATACATGTCAGAATCCAGCAACACCAGAGAGCAAGGGGTGATAAAGATGAAGACAGGGCAAGAAGCAGAACATAGCTTAGGAGGAGATACCCTCCCTGAATGACAGCCCTGAGACACCAAGCCTAGGTTCTTTCTGCCTCACAGTGAAAGGACTTAATGAGTCCTCAGCCTCACACTCTCCATTGTTTAAGAGACTAATGAGATGGGGGATGATGGTGCAAAGACTGAGGAAGTTACAAGGGAACCTTCTATATCCTCAACACAGGAAGGCATGGTAGAGGCCCCACCTTCCAGGGAAGACTGAGAGTGTACATGGCCAGTCTGGAGATCAAAATTCATAGATGGCCTAGTGAGGTAGAACAGAAGCAACCTGGAGTATACAAAGAACTGCTTTGAAGTATGAAATGGTGATAGAACAATACTACTTATTCAGACCACCAGTACCAAAGACCCATGTTACCCACCTCCCAACTGTATTCCTTCTAAGCAGCTATGGTTTCCATGGAGCTTAGGATTCTCTTAATAATTGTTAATGTAACGTCATGATACAGTTGATTAAGTCAAGCTTTCCAGTTTTGGACATGATATTTCTGTCTCTATTATGTGGGAACTGGTTTCCAAGGTCCAAGTGACTTACAAACCACATTTTGTACCAAAGGCCTTAATGAGCTAAATTAGAGAGAGGGTAAGCAAGGATATAAAAGTGGAAATGAGGGCATAAAAAAGAAAAGGAGGAAAGCACCAGAAGAGTGAGAAGACACAAAGGCAAATGCTAACTTTGTTAAGATTCAAGTCTTCAAGCACAGAGCTGAATGTAAATTCCAGATCTAAGAAAATCAGTATAATACAACTCTTACTTCATTCTTTCACCAACTAAATAACTATGTGACCTTTTCCATCCTCAGTGCCCCACACCCTCCTGCTTTATTTAGTCTTGGCTGAAAATAGAGCTCTTGGTAGAAAGTTTGCCCTTTCCATAATTTCAAATCAAACACATATGTAGCCTTTGCTCCCATTTTAAAGGCATATCTGCAGTAAGAGATACTAGTAATCTGGAAGTCCTTTATGGCTAAATACCAAATCAAGTATGTGTTATACCTCACCGAAGCAACTGAAGAAAATCACTCCCTTCACTGTCCAACAGTGGCTTTGATCCCAAGTACCAAGCTCTCCATATAAGCTTTTCCTCTCAATTTCAAAATCCTATTTTATGAGGACTGTGAAATGGATAGATCCTGTTTGGAGATATGGAAGAGTATCCAGTTTGGGTATAATTTAAGATCTTTAGATGGAAACAACCAAAAGATATGAATGATGCATAACAAACGTATTCTTATGATCCACCTCAGTTAGGAAAAAAAATTCAGTGGCTGAAAATAACAAAGGTTTATTTCTCATCACACTATATGTCTATTATAAATCAGTAGAAGTTCTTCTCATCAAAGTCATTCAGGAATCCAGGCTAATGGAGTAGTTGCCATCTTGAATATTACTAATCATCATGTACAGGAAAAGAAAATATGGTAAAGCACATGCCAAAAAATCACACTCACATTTCATTGGCAAAACCAAGTCATATGGCCACCCAAAGTTAAAATGGTCAGAGTATGCCATGTGTTGCTTAGAGAGAGGAATTAGAATATTTGCAAACAGCTTTAATGACTATGGCAATATGTTGTACTATTTCAAGTACACTTGAGAATTAAACTACCAAAATATTAACTATAAATTGAAATGCACATTTTTAAGCCTATTCCTTAAGATTATGGAAAAAAATCATGGTTAGCAGTCAGAAAGCAGAAGACAAATTTGACGATTCTGCTTCAAGAATCACTTACTTTACACTAGGACAGATGAAGACTGTTTCTCCCATTAGTTAAAATAGCCTTCATGACAGTTGAGACATAGTTTTTAAAAAATTAAGCTCAATATAATATAACTTTGTTAATTGCCATCTTATAATACTGAACAAGGTAGACATGTTAGTCCCCAGGAGATAACAAAGAGAATGCCTTACACTTGAAAAATACTTTAGAGTTTTAAAAATATATATTTTGACATATGTCACTCTGGGCAGGCTCCTAAAATAGATTCTTTAACATTTTAAAGGTGAGCAGGTAGATATGTTAATCTCTCAGAAAGGGGGGGGCTTAAAATTCACCAAGTCAAAATAATACCAATTTAGGTCTCGTAAGAGCTAAGCTAAAGACCCATTCCATTATTTAGAAGTCATGTGACCTTGAACAAAATTTTATTTAGTATCGATTTCATTTTCCTCATAAGTTAAGTAGAGATAGTATCTTAGGCCAAGCTACTATGTAAGGTTATTATGAGGATAAAATTTAGAAATACACACCAACACTTTTTAAATTGTAAAACAGTACTTAAAAATAAGGGGCATAAATTTTATTACAGAAGCTCTCTGTCATTGGTAGCTGCACTGTATACGCGTATAAAACCACAGAGGCACTCACTTCTTTCTCCAACTAAAACAAAGTAATGGTTTGGGATTACCTAAGTTACTATTAAGATTTGCTGAAATTTGGAAGGAAGAAGATATCCCACTTGAATTTGAACCAATGTTATTTCCAGGCTTCTCAGTGCTGCAAACTAAACAATTCCCTTTGATGCTAACTTTCAATAAAGATCACACTTTCATTGCAAATTTCATCTAAAGTTGCAAAATTTATCGTTTTATTTCTTTTCTCCAGTGAAGTCTTTGAGTATCTCAAAAGGAGCAGAGGATAAAAATCATGTCTATATAGGCCATATATACCTAATTTTTTCCACAAGTTTATTACTTTATATAATATTGTCTTTGTCCTCTGTTTTTAAATCTCTTGGGGGTTCCCAAGTGATAGGAATGTCTTTTGTTCTCAAAGGACTCTTTGCTGATCCCCCAGATAGTTTTAGGATGGGAGCTGGTTGCCAGAAAGACCAAAGCATGATTGGAGGTTTGGGATTTTCTGCCCTGCCCCCCAGCCTCCAATTTAGGAGACTGGAGACAGGTTGTAGATATTCAATCACTAATGGCAAATGATGTGCTGAGAGGATGGTATGCCCAGAAAGGGTATGGAAACTCTGTACCCTTCCTTCCCCCATACCTGTCCCATGCTTCTTTTCCATTCAGCTATTCTGCAGTTGTATCCTTTATAATAAAACAGTAATAGTAACTAAAGTGCTTTCCTGAATTCTATGGCCATTCTAGCAAACAACTGAACTTAAGGAGGGGATTGTGGAAATCCCAGAATTTACAACTGGTCAGTGGAACTTATAACTAGCATCTGAAATGGAGGGCAGTTTGAGACTACAGAGCCCTTAACCTGTGGAATCTGTGCTAACTCCAAGTAAACAGTACCAGAATAGGATTGAATTATACAACACTCAGCTAGTGTCCAGAGAAATAAAAAATTGGTTGGTGTAGGGGGGAAAAAAAACACCTTCCACCAATGCACACATAACTGGTATCAAAGGTATGAGTAAAAACAGTTAAAATATGAAATTAAAAAAAAAACTACTGACAGTATCTAAGTACTCTAAATCATGTTTATATAGAATTAACAAGTTCAAAAAACTGCAGAACTTTTAGCAACACAGCTGTGGAATCAACAACAAAATCTCAATTTTTCAAATCTTAAAATTAAAAACCTCCTGATTTCCCAAGTTATTTCCTTTTATTTTGCTGATGAGATTCTAACTAGAGATGTAGTCAACTCACAAAGCAAAGATGAGACCATAGTAATGTTTTGGATATGGGCCTTCTAATGCAGAGTTCTGGGAGCTTTCAATTAAAAAAAAAGATGTTTGACTTTTATAAACCTATACTAATTAAAATGTACTGTAGGTATTAGAATAGACAGATCACATACATAAAAAAGATAGCTTAAACAGATGCTATTGAATAAAAAATAAGTATAAGCACACCATAGAAAAGTGAAATACATAAGAATAAATAAAGCATGATGCTTTTTAAAAAACAGATTAGCAAAACAAATACAAAATAGAATTAGCTACCAGTAAATAACAAAACCAGAGTCTTACTTCATACCATATATTAAAATATATTCTAGATTTCAATTAAAGAGTTAGCTACAAGTAATAAAACCATGAAGTAAAGGAAAGACAAGCTAAGTCACTGACTTGTGGGAGACCCACATAAATATATGGATATTAACATACTTCAAACATTCATAGAAGGTATGTATTTGGTTCAAAAGTAAGCAAGAAATACAAGAAAACGTGGTTTAAATGAACATAACAAGGGTTAATGTAGCCAACATACGGTGAGTTGGTACAAAAATAACAGGTCAATAAAAGCAGCAGCACAAGGCACGAACAATTTACAGATGAAATATAAAGAGTCAATATCAAATGAAAAATATCCAGTCTCTCTAGTAACCACAAAAGGACTAAGGTAAAAGTGAGCAATCATTTAGTCCAAACATGTATAAAGCTAAAATACCTGTGAGTATACTTGATGGTGGCAACAGTGTAATAAGTATTCTATGAACTGTGGAAAGTAATAATAGACAAAATTTTAGGCAATACATATCAAGAGTCATCAAATATTCAGAAATTTTAAAGAATGGACAAATGGTAAACAGCATGAACTTTGAAAATAGATTGTCTGAATTCAAATCCCACCTTCCCCTCACAGGCACTGTGTGACCTTAGGTAAATTACTTATTGTTTCTCAGCCTCACTTTTTTCATATGTAAGATAAATTAATCCTTAATTTATAAGATTGGCATGGGAACTAAGATGTGTAATGTATGTAAAGCATTTATTATAGGGTCTGCCACATAATAAATGTTCAGTACATCTTAGCTATTATCATCATCATCAGAGCTACTACCACCAAATCCATTTTAAAAGATGACCAGACTATTAATGTAAGTTTATAAGTATACAAGAGAACTATATACACCCAGAACTCTAAAGGCTCTACAGACATACCAAATGTCAGGGTGGTTATACTTGACTTTATCAGAAAATAGACTTTGTAAGTTTTCTACAGAGAATATGTTACTTCTTTAAAAAATTATTCTGAGGGGGGAAAAAAGAAAACTCCCTTGAGGTTATTATTTTTACTTAATAGTAAATATAATAAAATTAAACAAAACCAAATTTGTTGCCATCAAATACCTTCTCAGTGTGTACAGAATTTTTGCATTAATTTCTAAGTTCCTATTTCCACTGAGGTACCCAAAAAAACATTTAAAGCAACAGGTATAAAAAGAGCAACTGAAGATAAATATTTAGCCCTGTGAAAAGACAGTGTATCACCTGTTGCTTATTTAGTTAAAACCTAGGGAGACAAACAATATCAGAACTTCTATCTTAAGTTCAGAATATAGAGAAATCATATCAGAAGTTCCAGATTCTTATGGAAGCAAAGGTACTAAATTCACTCTCCCCACATCTTCCTCTTTGGCGGCTAGAAAGTCCAAAAAAATAGATGCTCCACATCTATTAATAGATGCTCAGAAATGAGCATCCCACACTGTGTAAAACATTTCCACAATACATTACACAGCAAAAAGTCTCGACCGGATCCCCTCTGTTCCATTCCCAACTCTGGTAACAGGATAAAGAGAGTGACAGGGGCATAGGATCATTTTATAAAGGTACCACAAAAGCAAACCTCTTTAAAACAGGGTTTGGGAGGGGGAGTTGATTATCAAAAGCTCTTGTACCATCTGTCTATAAAGGAGAAAGAAGCAACAGCTGGTGCAAGAAGAAGCAAGATGTTGGTCCTGGAAGTGACAAGATGGGAAATGACAGGAAACAGCTTTTCACTCTTCCAATAGCAAAAGAAGCGTGCAGCCTCTGTTCCAGTGTTTGAAAACCTCCAGCTGCTGCTCTCATCTCACATTTCCATATCTTTGTTCAGACAACATCTGAAAGCTTGCCTTTCTTTTTTCAAACACTTTCTTTGAAAGAACATAGAAAGCTATCAAGTGCAGGCTTCTCCCCCTCCTCTGTTCTCGTATAAGAAATGTGGGATGAATTTTAAGCATCACCATGGAATTAAAAAAAAAGGACATATAGCATCATGTGAGCCTCTGTGAAACTTTTTCCAATTGTTTTTTCCAAGAAAAATCTGCCATGTGCTCTGGTTTCTGTCATTTGTTAGGTAAGCTAATATTAGATTTGGAGTAGAACTTTCAGGGAGCTGAGGAATGAAAACCTACAATGAGCAGCATTCCAGCAATGGGGCACCCAACACATGAACCGACTATTTGGGAACAGTGGGCTGTGTTACTCTACTCATTGCACTAAATGTTACCACAAGCACACATCTCTCTCTACTTTAAGTGCTGGGTCTAGGAAGTCAGAAAGGGAGAAAAGTTACAACCAACACACATAGTCTAATGTCAGAATTTCAAACCAGCATACAACACTAATCAAATATTCTAATTTCAAGTCCCATATGCTAAACACATAAACCAATTTTCTAATACATTAGAATATACATGTAAAATATACTATAATTACACTAAGTAAAATTTAAAAATTTATTTGATGCCACAGATCACATTTGGGAACCTCACTGTTTCAGACTCCAATAACCTCTCTCTTGCCCTATGTGATTTTGTACAAGTGGTACAACACTCCAAGTGCCCCTCACTTCTCCTTTATCAAGCCAACTCTGTCTTTGTAACCCAGGCTGGGTTCCATCTCTAGTGTACTTCCCAAAGTCCCCTCTCTAAGAGAGTGACTCTCTCCCCTCAGCTCACATAATGTATGTGTTTTATAACAATGCTCTAGATGAGTCTCTGTTGAAAGTGAGGTCTATTACACCTGACAGTGAACTCCTCAAAAGAAGTCCTGTCTTATTAAGCTTTGTATGTCAGTCCCACATAGCATAATGTTTGACAATTATTTTTAAACAACTATTCATCATTATTATGTCAGACATCAGAGGTTCAAAGTTTCTATGGAATACAGTTCTTGCTCCCCCTAGAGAATAATAGCACAATGTGAACATAGATATAAAAGTAGTATTATATCAATGTGTTCAGTATTATGTGAACAAGGTTTTATGGGAATACAGACCAAGATACCCACGGAAAATGCTTAAAACAAACATTCCCTAGATATAAAAATCTTCACAATAGACTCAACAGTTGAATGTGCTTAGCAGAGAACTCCATTTACCTTCGTAATCTTGGGAAAGCTACTTAATTTCTCTGTGCCTCAGTCAGCTAATCTATAAAGCAGGACAGCTATATCATAAGGTTTATATGAGAATTAACTGAAATTATATTTTAAATGTTTAGGACAATATTCTAGCATGTGATACATACTCAATAGAAGTTGGATATTACTTGCTAATGGCTCTTCCAATTTGTACTATAACAAAATGGTAAGTATTGCATTAATTACTTTATTAATCTACTGAGAGATAGTACATTTTAAGATTAATAGTCTATTTCTCTGACATCGCATACCTAACCTGTAGGAAAATTTTGTAAGTTCTAACAGCCAAATGTAGAGTGCCCTCACTCTTCCCACTCCCCCATCCCAGTCTAAACTCCATCATTTCTTCACTAGAGGTATACTGTATCAGCTAGGTGCCTAACCAGTATTCCTGCTTCCGCCTTGGTCTCTACTGTTACCAGTGACCATAATATAAATAGGGCACAGGATTTCACTACCCTCCCACAGCTTTTCAGTCTGCAGTTTTTATAGTGGTCTACAATGTTCTGCATGATCTGACATTACTTTATTTACCCCTTTGTTCACTGATCTCTAGCCATGCCCCTCTCCCCTTTAAAGCTTACTTTTGCCTCAGAGACTGCATTTGCTGTTCTCTTTGTCTACAATGTCCTGCTCTCAATCTTCTAATGGGCCTTCCACATCTCAAATTCTAATTCATTGTTCCAACATTACCTGATCAGTGAAGCCTTTCCTGAGCACCTTATTTGCTATAGTAGTACTGTTGTCCAGCACTCAATATTCACTTTGTCTGCTTTACTGTTCTCCACTGCTCATAAAGGCACCTGATGTGACTTGTATTTTATCTGTTTAGTTGTGCATTGTCTCTCTACTCCCAAGAAAATCTAAATTCTACAGGGCAGAACTTTTAAGCTGATATTTTCTTTGCTATTATGCCTAGTACCTAGGATGGAGTTGAAACACAACAGATACTCAATAAATTTTGAAGAAAGAGTAAATGAACAAATGAATAGCAATTTGAAATTACAAAAAAAAATGGAAATACAAGAGAATTCATTTTATATTATTCTTAACAACACAGCCATGTGTTGCTTAACGATGGGTATATGTTCTACGTCTTTTGTTTCAACATTGCAAACAAACTTTTTGCTTTGGCCATAATAACCATGGTTCTAGAAGATACAGGCTTCTGGGTCTGATCTTCAAACCACATCGTTAGAAACATGTCTGATATCAGCCTTTCTCAAAGTTTGATTAGTCTCATTGCCTTCAAAGAAGTAAATCCTCTAATAGTTTCTGTCACATTATTCTTGTTCTTCAAGATGTTGGCTATGGTGAAATGGAACATGCCAGACTGGTAAGCAATAACCATTACTGATATTCCACCTTCAAATTCTTAATCACTTTTAATTTTGTTTTCAGGTCAATCACTCAACACGATCTCTTATTGACAATGTTAGAAGTGGACTTTGTACTCTCAGGAGCTATGATGAACAAAACAACACAAGGTTATATGAAGCACAAGAAAAAAACAATACAATCAAGAGACAGCAAACACTAGGTAGGTGAGGCTGCTGACAACATAACACCATCTACTATTTTTCAACAAACTGATCAGCTGCCTCCCACATGCACCCTAACCAGGAATTGAGCCTGCAAACCTTTGGTGTACATGACAAAGTTCTAACCAACTGAACCATTCATCCAGGGCTCAGTAAACATTTTTTGAGGGCCCAGTTTGTTTTGGGGTAAAGGAAGAAGTGACTACAAGTCAGCTAAGAGCCAAGAGCAGAGCTAAGAGCCACCAGCTAAGAGCTAAGAGCCACCTGCAACCCTTTGGTTTGTAGGCTGGCACTCAATCCACTGAGCCATACCAACCAGGGCTAAACTTCTTTTTTTAAGTAGAAAGAGTACACTAAAAAATAACAATAATAGGACTTCCGGCCAAGATTGACAAATAGGTAAATATACTTCACTTCCTTGCCAATCCCCCAAAAAACACAACAGCAAATTTAAAAACAAAACACAACCAGATCTGTCAGAAAATCGAACTGTTTGGAAGTCTGACAACCAGAGTTAAAGAAGAAACATTTTTCCAGACTGGTAGGTGATGGCAGAAATGGGCAGCCAAGGCAAGAGGACTTGAGGCAATGCTGTGGCTGGAGGACCAGGCTGTCCCACATCTGTGTTCAGATAAACTGGAAAGAACAATTGGGGAGCAAGACAGACGGTGCAACCCAGGGTTCCAGTGTGGAGAAATAAAGCCTCAAAATATCTGACTGTAAAAACCTTTAGGGGTGCGGTGGCATGAGAAATTCCCAGTCTCACAGGAGAGTTCATTGGAGAGACCCATAAGGTCCTAGAATGTACACAAAACCATCCACCCAGGAATCAGCACCAAAAGGGCCCAGTTTGTTTTGGGGTAAAGGAAGAAGTGACTACAAGTCAGCTAAGAGCCAAGAGCAGAGCATGTGGCACTTTTCCTTCTCAGATCCCTCCCTCACATACGGGGCCACAATGTAGCAAAGTAGGTTGCCCCACCCCAGCAACCAGGTACACTCAGACTTCCATACAGTTCAACTTTCTAGTAGATCTGGTTTTGTTTTTAAATCCACCCCTTATTAGGCTACAGGCACATCAAGACAAAAAAAAATATGGTCCAAATAAAAGAACAAATCAAAGCTCTAAAAATAGAGCTAAGTGATAAAAAGATAGCCAACCTATCAGATGCACAGTTCAAAACACTAGTAATCAGAATGCTCACAGAAATGGCTGAGTATGGTCGCAAAATAGAGAAGGAAGTAAAGGCTATGCAAAGTGAAATAAAGGAAAATGTACAGAGAACCAACAGTGACAAGAAGGAAACCAAGACTCAAATCAACAATTAGGAAATGGAAGAAGGAATAAACATTCAACCAGAATGAAATGAAGATACAAAAATTCAAAAAAAATGAGGACAGGCTTAGGAACCTCCAGGACAACTTTAAACATTCCAACATGTGAATCATAGAGGTGCCCGAAGGAGAAAAGGAAGAGCAAGAAATTGAAAACTTATTTGAAAATGTGATGAAAACATGATTAGAACTTTCCTAATCTGGCAAAGAAAATAGACTTCTAGGAAATCTAGGAAGTTCAGAGAGTCCCAAAGAAGTTGCACCGAAGGAGGAACATACCAAGGCACATCATAATTAAATTATCTAATATTACAAATAAGGACAGAATCTTAATAGCAGCAAGAAAAAAGGATACATTTACCTACAAAGGAGTTCCCATAAGACTATCAGCTGATTTCTCAAAAGAAACCTTGCGGGCAAGAAGGGGCTGGAAAGAAGTATTCTAAGTCACTAAAGCCAAGGACCTCCATCCAAGATTCCTCCACCCAGCAAAGCTATTATTGAGAATGGAAGGGCAGATAAAATGCTTCCCAGATAAGGTCAACTTAAAGGAGTTCATCATCACCAAGTTCGTATTACATTAAATGTTAAAGGGACTTATCTAAGAAAAAGAAGAAGATCAAAACTACGAACAGTAAAATGACAACAAACTAGCAACTATCAACAACCGAATCTAAAAGAAAATAAAAATAAAAAAACTAAGCAAACAACTACAACAGGAAGAGAATCACAGAAATGGAGATCACATGGAGGGCTATCAGCAGCGAGTAGAAGGAGGAAGAATAAGGTTAAAGGTATAGAGAATAAGAAGCATAAATGATAGGTATAGAATATACGGGGTAGATTAAGAATAGTATGGGAAATGGAGAAGCCTAAGAAATTATATGTATAACCCTTGGACATGAACAAAAGTGGTGGAATGCTGGTCAGGGGTGGAAGCAGAGTAGAGGGAAGTAAAGGGGAGAAAAAATTGGAACAACTGTAATAGCGTAATCAGTAAAATGTATTAAAACACAATAAAATATTTAAAATAATAGTTAAAATTGAATGAAAATAATAAAAAGTATACTATAGTAAATACATAAATCAGTAGCACAGTCATTTATTATTATCATCAACTAGTGTACTATACATAATAGAATGTGCTGTATTTTTATACCTCTGGCAGGGCAGTTTTCTTTACACTAGCATCTCCACAAATATGTAATGCACCACATGATGATTTTAGGATAGTTATAAAATCACAAGAAGATAGGAATTTTTCAGCTTCATTATAACTGTATGGGACCTTTGTCATATATGTGGTTTGTTACTGACTGAAATGTTATGAGGCCCATGAAACTATATAAAGACATCCTAGACGACAATATCAAAAAACAGCTCAATTACAAATGGACGGAGGATGTGAATTGACACAGAAGACACATAGATGGCCAATAGATACATGAGAGCATGTTCAACATCACTAATCATCAGGGAAATGCAAATCAAAACTACAATAAAATATCACCTCACACCTGTCAGACTTGCTAAATATGTGGTATAGGACTATATGTATGCAGGTGTTTACTATCCTTTACCATCTACACACTGCCACCACACACATTCCCTGATTTCAGCCTCATAAAAGCTATGCTTGATGTGTTTGATGAGCAGGGACAAAATCACCACCAACAATTTATAAAAAATAAAACCAAGGATGAGAGAAGTACATGGTACGTGTGATCAACACAGCCAGTGAATACCAAGAAACAAATGAAATGAGGACAGAACCAGGTCCACTGTTCTTTCCAGCTACCTAGTTGGCCTCCCAAGTACGTAAAAACCATGAAGTAATTAATCTTAATAATTAACTGGCTCATAGAATATTATGCCCATTTCCTCCCACTAAATATATAGCAGGTAAATCTGGTAATTCCATCCATATGCAGAAGGGAACAAGAAGTGTGGAGGGTTGCTCTATAGTCTATCATTCTTTTTATGTTAACACTACACTTTTGCCCTGGCTGGTGTAGCTCAGTGGATTGAGAGTGGCCATGTGAACCAAAGAATCACGGTTTGATTCCCAGTAAGGGCACATGCCTAGGTTGCAAGCCAGTTCCCAGCAAGGGATGCACAAGAGGCAACCATACATTGATATTTCTCTCCCTCCCTCCTTCCTTTCCCCTCTAAAGACAAATAAATAAAATCTTTAAAAAACACTACACTCTTGACTTTAACAGTAATTTTTTCAAATACAATGGGCAGTAAAGTACATCAATTATGATGATACCATGCATGTGAATTCTAAGGTGTGCTACTAGGACATACGGGGGGGACCAAGCAGATGAACAATGCTTATTCACTGTCTAGTTTACAAGAAATAAAGAAAAATAAATGTAGGCTGTTGTTTCAATGCACTATTTAGATGAAGTCCCATATTCCTGTTGTTTGTTTGTTTGTTTGTTTGTTTTTGAATGGCTTTCTATTGCCTGCTAAATTGTCTATAAATTTTATTCTGGGCTTGGCAGGCTGTGACCCCAACCAGCACTAACAGACACCTGGATCCTTCCACTTCCTGTGTTTGTACATCTACCGAAGTGCTGCTCCAAGTTCACATTCCATATTTTACAACACTGAGGTCTTATACAACTACTATCTATTTTTGGAACACACTGATTTTAACTTGTCATCTACTTTCCCTTTAAGATAATGCATTCATCTACTTCACAGTATCTTTTGCCATGCATTGAACTCAGATTTGTCCCTCTAGGTTTTCACAGCTCCACGCTTTATATATAGTCCACTATGTCCTTCTAAGCACCCAGAAGTCTCCTTTCTCCCTTAAACACCCCCCCAACTTTGAAGCTACTTTAAGGATCAACACTGAATCTTAGCTAGCTCAGAATTTTGATGATTTTTTCAATTAATAATAATAATATTTCAACAAATTAATGTTGTATTAAGTTGTCATCAAATGCTGCCACTTACTTCAGGGCAGACAAAAAGTAGTCATTTCAGTTGTGCTGAGGCACATCAGAGAGGCTCTATGCCCTCCACAAACCCAGCTTTGAACTTGTACAAGTCAGTATTCCAAAACTGCACACCTACCTCTGAGCCTTATTTGGCAAATATTTCTCTTCTGCTTTCTCCACCAGATCCCAAGTTCACTTGAGGGGACCAATCACCCCATATTACTTGTTTCATAAATGCCCCTATTGCAACTGAAATAAATATAATCAACAGTTAGAAAAGAGGAACTGAGTCCATCTCCAGGCCTGGTTAAGCCAACCGGAGACCTTTTATTCTCCTTGGTAGTGACTGATCAGGAACTCATGCCCACGCCAATCCAAGATGAAAGATTTTATGTCCATACCCTAAACTGGTCCAGAGAAGCAAAGGGAAGGACTTTTTTTCTCTCTCTAGGGGAAAAAGTCAGCTTGCTTTCTCAGTCTCTCTCAGTTTCCCCCCACTCTCCAACCCTTCTGCAATTAGATTTAAGCAAAGCAAGTGGCCCCAACTGTTACTGGTAGCCATTCACAACTCAGGGATGACACTTATATTATGAATGCAAAGACTGGAGAAAGAAATTAACTGGATTACTGAGGACAGGCAGATGATTAAATCACTAAGTAAACAAACACACAAACCTGAGGCACTCCCCACCTCTGGATTTCCCATATGCCAGCTAGTAAATTTCCTTTTTGGTTAATAAGCAAAGTCAAGTAAGGTTTTCTGATACTTATAATTGAAAGCATCCTAACTTACACATTATCCACTGGAACTCTCTACAAGTGGGGAAAAAGATATCTTGGTACCCATTTCAACACCATATAACAAAACTTAATTTTAATGTGAGATTGACCTTATCAGTAAAAAACACTATAGTTATTTAGGTAAACAAAACAAGATACAAATTGTTAACATGAAACAGCACCATATAAAGTAACTCAATGAAAAGTTACAGTCCAAACACCCAGAAATTTGACTGGCATCACATGAATGTATAATTACCAAAGCACGTATGACTCAGTGACTGGATACAAAACTGTTCCTTTAAAGCACAATGCTGACACCCTCACCTAATGATACAAGCAAAAATTTGGATTTCTGCTCACATATGAATAGAGATGGCATTACTAAAGAGGGATGTGCTCTAGATGCTGAGGGAATGCTAGACTAAGGAAAAAAACAGATACAAACTCTGATAACCCTGATTCAACTGTATCCACTACACTACCTCCTTCAATCAATAAAGCAATGTATCCTGAGTGACAGGCAATGTGTCAATTTCCAGGCTCAGACATCAGCTCTCCTATTAAATTCCAGACAACCTTTCTAGGAGGCCTTCTCAACTTCTTTGTAAAATAAAAGAGGTCATGTAACCAATCAAAGATTCTCTTTTCTATTGTGCCCAATGAGGATTTTGATCTAAATACCCAGACTACTTATCTCAATATTTATTCATAAATATTTATTAGGTGCCTACCATGTGCAGGCCATGAACAAATGAGATAAAATATAATCCTTACCTCCAGAGAATTACATATCTATGGGAGGGCTGTTTAAAGTATAAAAATCTTAGTGAACTAAATGAAATGCTACAACTTTAGAAAATAGGTCTGTTTTTAAGAGGAAATTAACAAATTAGAATGATGATCTCCAAGTACCAAATGAATTTTCGAACTGGAAGGAAATGATGCCTCAAATCAGAGTAAGATGTTCTAAGTGGGTAATGAGGAGCAGTTTCCAAAAATGAATTTTGAAAGACTGTGCATCTGAGTCTGCCCAAACCCGACTCATGACTCCCATCCTACTTCGTTCTGTCTTCCTACTTCTACCAATGAAGCCTGAGCTAGTCAGAAATCCTTCCTGATCTGCCTTGAGGATTAATTTAATATATCCTTAACCTCTTCATTATCCTAAAATGAACAGTAAACTAGGAAACACAACAGATAACTAGGAAACTGGTCTGTTTCTGAAAATATTCCATGTGCATTTGAAAAGAATGTGTATTTTGTTTCTTTGGGATAAAATTAATCAGTTAAATCCACTTAATCTAACGTGTCATTCAGTTTCACACTATCCTTACAGATAATTTGTTTGGAAGATGTTCTCATTGTTGACAGTGGGGTGTTACAGTCCCCTACTGTAATTGCGTTGCTATCTATATCTTTCATGAAGTACTTCAAGATTCTTGTTTTTCTTTCTTTTTTAAAATATTTTATTTATTTATTTTTAGAGAGGGGGAGGGAAGGAGAAAGACAGAGAAACATTAATGTGTGTTTGTCTCTCACTCAACCCCTATTAGGGTCCTGGCCTGAAATCTAGGTATGTGCCCTAGACTGGGAATCAAACCAGCAATCCTTTGATTAGCAGGCTGGCAGTCAACCACTGAGCCACACCACCCAGGACAAATTTTTCTTCTATATTTGGGTGACCCTTTGTTGGGTGCATATATGTTTACAATAATTGTGTCTTCTTGGATTCTTCCCTTGAGTATTATGTTGTGTCCTTCTGTGTCTATTTTTATGGGCTTTGTTTTGAAGTCTATTTTGTGTGATATCAGTATTTCTATCCCGGCTTTTCTTTTCCTGTCCAGTTGTTTGAAATAGTATTTTCCAACCCTTCGCTTTCAATCTGTGTTATGTCTTTTTCTGAAGTAGGTCTCTTATAGGCAGCATATCTGCAGGTCATGTTTTCTTATCCATTTAGCTACCCTATGTATTTTGATTGGCACACTTAATCCATTTACATTTAAGCTTATTATTAATAGGTTCTTATTCATTGCCATTTGGCCCCATTTGTACCTGTGTTCCTCTCTCTCTCACTCTTTCATCATCTTCTTAAAGCATATCTTGCAGTGCTGGTTTGGTAGAGGTGTATTCTTTTAGCTCTCTTTTGTCTGGAAAACTCCTTATTCTGCCTTCCATTTTAATTGAGAGCCTTCCTGAAGGGTATTCTTGGTTGCAAGTCTTTGCTTTTCATTATTTGGAATGTTTCTTGCCATTCTCTTCTGGCTTACAGTGTTTCTACCCAGAAGTCAGCTACTAGCTTTATCAGGGCTCCCTTGTATGTTACTTCCTGCATGTCCCTTGCTGCCTTTAAGATTCTCTCTTTGTCTTGAATTTTTCCTATTTTAATTATGATGTGCCTTGCAGTGAGCCTCTTTGGGTTCCTCTTGATTGGGGTCTTCTCTGCTTCTTGGATTTGTGTGACTTTTTCTCTCATCACATTAGAGAAGTTTTCCATCATTACTTTCTCAAACAGATCTTCTATCTTTTGCTTTTTTCCCCCCTTCTGGTGTCCCTATTATATGGATATTGTTATGTTTCATGTTGTCCTACAGCTCCCTTCATCCCTCTTTATTTTTTGAGTCTTTTTTTCCTTTTCTTCCTTTCTCTGAAAGTTTTTTTCTTCCTTCTTCCCCAGCTCACTGATTTATCCTCTCTTTCATCTACCCTGCTTTTCATTTCTCCTTCTTCATTGTCATCTTGGCTCTTGTTTTTAGTTTCTACGTCCTTTTATATGCTGATATAGTTTGCAGTAAGTTCCTCATAGCTTCCCTGTAGTTTTTGGTAATTCTCACTGAGCTCATTGAGTTTCCTTATAACCACTGTTTTGAACTCAATATCTGATAGCTGAATTGCCTCTATTTCATTTAGCACTCTTTCTGAGGATTCCTCCTTTGTTTTGATTGAGGGTTGTTTCTTTCTCTTGCCATTATTTGTGAGACTCTTCTTGTTTGCTTTTGCTTTTTACATTGATCCGTTTGACTCCCTCAGTTTGTGGTATGAACTTCATTGGTAGGGGACCTGTGAGATTCAGTGGTGCAGTCTTCTTGATCTCTTGAACTTGATGCTCTTGGTATGCCCTCTATGCCCTTTATGTTGGCTCTCTGGATTGTTGGTTTGTTCTTTGGTGGGTCCTTTGTTCTTTGGTGGGTCTCTGGTTGACTGAGGGTCACTCCGCCCACCACATCTTATATGCTGTTGTACAGGTCCTGCCAGTACAAAAACCACAAAGCCTAGGAAAGAAAGCCATATTTGCAAAAGTAACTATCCACTTCCGATTGCTGTTGTTGTCAACAGCAAACAAACAAGTATTAAAAACAGTATAAAGAGATTGACTATTATAAAAAAGGAGAGTGAATATGAGTTGACCTAATGAAAGAAAAATTACTTTGAGAGGGGAGAAGGAGGAGCACTAATAAGAGTTGGGAGTCAGAGCAATGCAAAAAGTGAAAGTAAAATTTACATCATGAATACCATTTGGTTTATTGCCAGCCAGATAGAAACTGGAGACTCAGTAGTGACTCAATGAATGTGTCTGTTAAAAATCATGTCTCATGTCACTCAATGCTTTACTTTCACAGTTGGGTTTTTTAAACACAAGTTAACCCCTGCCCAGATAGTGAAAATCCAGGTGTGCTCTATTTTTCCCATTCACTATATTTATGATTCCTCCTACTTCTACATCATTTGAAACCATATCTTCATCTCACTCAGTGATAAACTGTGAATAAGATACAAGTAAAAACATATATTTATGAAACAACCATGGGCAGTTATATCCAGAGTGTTAACACATTTTCTTAATTGGTAACCTTGGAAATAGTTACAAAAATTAAATTCCTAATGACTATAATGCCACCTAAGGATCATAGGAGACCAAGCCAAAAATCTAGTTTGAAGTCCAATGAATTATGTCTTTAACATTCCTCTCTTCCTGTAATTTTGTACCCCCCCCATAAAAAAGGTGGGGTAGGGGATTCATGCTGGCTTTTTCTAAACACACTCTTCTCTTCTCAATGCTTATGATATCACTTGTTCTAAAATACTTTCCAGGACCCAAATGAAAGTTTACAAAATTTACTTACATTGTTTTTATTATTAAAGCCAAAATAGATTACCTCACAGATAAGTCCATCCTTTGCAGGCAGGTAGGTGTTCCTTTATAATCTATTCTTTCTTTTTGAACTTCTACCCCATCTGTCAAATCTCAGTGTCCCTAGTTTAGTAAAAACCTCATTTTGCTTTACAGACAGGTCAAATGCAAAACTGGAACTAATTTGCATTACAAATTTGGAATTCTGCATTCTGTGTCACCCAGCACTATATTGCCCACCATTGGCAGTAATCACCATTCTCAGAACAAAACTTACAAGTGTGTCTGCTTCTTCTTCTTCTTCTTTTTTAAGGTTTTTGAGATTTGTTAGAACTTTTTTTCAAACCACCACTGAACAAGTTCTCCAATATCTAAAATCTAAAGCTTAAATCAACCCAGCCTTCTGTTGTCAGGCAGACCATCCTAATGCAATAAAGAGGGCTGGAGGAATGCTCAGTTTCTGGCTAGTTCCCAGGAATTGGTGCCCTGGCCAATGGGTATACAATCAGCCATTACCAGATTTTTGCTGGTTGTTTTAAAAGAGGTGGACAAAAGAACAATCCCTTGTAACAGATAACAAGAGACACTGGCCAAGAACTGGCACCATCTGCTAATATGTGTAGGAATGATGTTGAAGAAAGGTTAGAGATGGGGCAGATGGGACACTCTTTAATCATCTGCTTTATTATTTGCTCCTGTTTATGTTCAATAATTTGAGAAAATGATAGACCATTTTTATGTTCAAATAAAAAGATGAAGAGAGAAAACAGAGTTGAATTATTTATCCCTCCTGTCTTTTCATTCCAAACAATGCTCACACCATCCTTCTGGCTAAAGAAGGCAAATATTCCACTCTGATATAAGAGACCACAAAGGTATTTTCTAATGTTCACTGGAATTAATGTCCTTCTGCTATTCTTTCTGTTTTGTGAGACTAAATTTAATTTGCACAAATGTACTGCACTCATATTTTATCCATAATGCTCCTGACTTAGCCCTTTAAAAGAACATTTAAGTACCAGAATGGAGAACAGGTAAAATATACATGATTACAGCAAAACCCAAGGGCCAAGTGACACAGGATACAAAGCTCATTTTTCTCTCCCTTTCTAACTCTTGCTATTCCATCCCTTACAAATTATACTTCAGTCATCCCATTCTGATATTTACCTTATAGTTCCAAAATGAATCTCATTTCTTTGTACAAACTGTATTGATAAAAAGCTTATTTTGAAAAAAAAATGTGTTCCAATGCAATTGATATAGTAGGAACAATCTGAGCATAACATGAATTTTGCATTTTCGTGTGTATAATTTCATATGCAAGAAATACTAGGTGAACTGAGGAAACTGTACCTAATTGAACTGTGTAAAAATGTACAAAACACACACATGCATATACTTCAAATGTTTACCAGCTACCTCAGTTCACTGGGTGGATCATTGAACACTCACAGCCACATCTGATGTTACAAATTTCCACTCATTTCACATACCCTTCTTCCACCACATCACAATAATTGACATGTTGCAACCCTTTCAATGCCCACTTACACAAGCCAACCTGAAGTCTTTTCCTATATACCATGCTTAATGTAACTTTTTAGGGGTAAGCATTTAACATTTGAAAAACTATACTACTATTTTTATTAGGTTCTTTTTCTTTGTCACTGATAAATTTTGTGATTGACAACATACACATCAGATCTATAAGAAACCTGTAGCTCTAGGAAAGGAAATTAAAGTGGTGACCACTAAACTTTCTACATAGTAGGCTCTCAATAAGCACTTGGTAAAGATGGAAAAAGGTTAATTAAAACACCTTTTTACAGCCAACATTCTATACTCTCTTGAGGTACATTTTCCAATAAAATAAATCAGTCATATTCACATAGTCATTTAGAATTTAATGTATTATACACCCTTTTTATCTGGTCTTCACTGCTGATGACTTGTTAACAAGTAGGAAAAAACTAGCTTCATTTTAGACAGTAGTAACAGAAGCATACACGAAATGTAGCATCTTCCCTTAAAGCCCCACAAGTAATTGTGGCTGAACTGTACCTATAATCCATGTCTTCTGATTCAGACACTGTCTATTTCTACATAACTGCACAATCAGGGTGAAAAAATAATGATGGAAAAGAGCATGAGGTATTGAAATTTATCTGTTTAGAGTTTGAAAGTGAGTTTTTCAAAGCAAGTTTCACAGTCCCCTGCCCTTTCCTTTAAATGCTAATGATAAACTCTAAATTGTCAAAGACTGCAATTTGGTACAACCTTAATCCTAACTTGTTACCTAGTAGACATAACCTAGGTAGTAGAAATAACAGAGCTCAGGCCTCCTCACTAAGCCTCATGCATTGCAGGTGCTCTCTGCCTGAAGTGCCCTCCTGTCAGATATCTGCATGATGTACTCTTCTTCTGCCTCCAGCAACTCATTGCTTTGAAGTCCATCTACATTTACCACATTATTAAAAATGTCACATTTCCCCAACTATGGTAAAGAGGTTTCCTTTCTTACATGCTATCTTTTTCTAAATTTCACCTCCCAAAATACTTGAAGATTAATGTATTTATGGCTTCCAATCAAAGTAGTGGAATAGGTAAATGTGGTACTGGCATGTTCTTATGATCACATCAAAATAACAGTACTGAAAACTTCCTGAAATCTAGCTGAACAGAACTCCTATAACTCAGAATATAATGAAGCAGCCAATGGAGACTAGTAGGGAGCAAAGAGATGCAGAACAGGCTGGTCCCACATCCACCTGTGATGGTTAGGAATCAGGAGGGGTACCTCAGCTATGGAGGTCTCCCCTGAGGAAGGAGGGGTCCCAGCCCCACACCAGGTCCTCAGCCAAGGATTCTGTAACTTCTGGCTTTGAAAACTGTGGGGATTGTGGCTGAGTGAAACTGAGGACTTCTAGAGTCTCAGTGTTCCTCTTAAAGGGCCCGCACACAGGCTTACTCAGACTTGCTCTTTCTGCCACAGAAACCTCTTTCTGAGGTCCAGTGCTGGGGCAGAATCTCAAAAAGGCACTAGGGACATAGGGAAAGACACTGAATTGTACAGCTTTGGGGTGAGAGCTGGAGGTGCAGCTTTCTCCAAACAGAAGTGCTGGTAGAAGTCATTGTTCCTTTGCTGAGCCCTCCCCATGCAGCCACAGTCTACCATCATATGTGAGTCTCCATCAACTTAGCTAATACAGTTTATCTTGTCCTGGTGATTCCCTAAGATCCCACCCCACCCAATTTGTGAGCTCACCCATGCTGATTCCAATGAATTTTCCATTAAAAACGGTGTCTTGGCTCATGCTGCAGAATTTCCTAAGTTTCTGAAACATTCACAAATGTTAAACAAGTAGCATCTGGCCTTGGTGTGCTATGTACCTCTTACTAAGTAGCCCCATGTTGTCACTAGTGGCCACTGGCTTTGGTTCACAGCTTGGTCTCACCTGGGCACCACTAAGCCCAGGACAAGAAGCAGCTATCTGAAGATCACTTTGTAGCTAATGCCAGCTAGCTCCAGACAGAACGCAGTAAGCTGCTAACCTTGAACTGCACCCCCGGGAGGCTCCAGAGTGACCACACCTAGTGGCCAGCTTCTGGCCATGTAGGAGCACTACCCAAACACCTTCACAGTGACACACATAAGGCCTAAAGGCTGGACTCGCTGGGCACTAGAGTCCTGCCAAAAGCAAGTCTGCTCCATGGGACTGACCCCTGCACAACAGTTCCTCCTCTGTGGCAGGTCCTAGTAGCCAATCAGCCTGGGGGTCAATCCCTCCCACTGAGGCACTAACAGCAATCAATGCTCAACAACAACAGAAAGGTGCACACAGCCAACATGTAGGTTTAACTGGAGCATCAGGCTCAGATGACATAGGAGGCTAGGTAACTGGGCCCTACAAGACACATTATATAAGGCAACCCTATTAAGACTGGGAGACAGAACAGATTTTCCCAATGCATAGAAACAAACACAGAGAGGTAGCAAAAATGGAGAGACAAATAAATATGTCTCAAATGAAAGAAGAGGAAAAAACTCCAGAAAAAGAACTAAATAAAATGGTGGAAAAACAAAAACAAAAACTACTAAATATGGAGTTCAAAACAATTATTATAAGGATGCTCAAGGAACTTAATGAGAACTTCAACAGTATAAAAAGGATATAGAAACCATAAAATAGAACCAGTCAGAAATGGAGAATACAATAGTAAAATAAAGAATACACTAGAAGGAATTAATGGCAGATTAGATGAAACAGAGGATCAAATCAGTAATGTGGAAGAAAATGTAGCAAAAAACACCCAATCAGAGCAGGGAAAAAAACCACAAAAAAACCTTGCAATTTTTAAAAATGAGGATCATTTAAGGGACCTCTGGGCCAACATCAAGCACAACAATATCTGCATCATAGGGATAACAGAAGGAGAAGAGACACTGCAAGGGATTGAGAATGTATTTAAAGAAATCATGACTGAAAACTTCCCTAAGCTGGTAAAGGAAAAGACATATGTCCAGGAAGCACAAAAGACTCCTAAACAAGATGAACTCAAAGAGGCCCATACCAAAACACAGCAAATTAAAATTCTACTAGTTAAAGATGAAGAGAGAATCTTAAAAACAGCAAGAGAAAAACAGCTACCTAGAAGGGAGCTCCCACAAGACTGTGAGGTGATTTCTCAACAGAAACTTTATAGGCCAGAAGGGACTGACACAAAATATTTAAAGTGATGAAAAGCAAGGACCACATCCAAGACTACTTTACACAGAAAGTGTATCATTTAAAATTGAAAGAGAAGTGAAAAGCTTCCCCCAAAAGAGAAAGCTAAAGCAGTTCATCACCACAAAACCAGTATTACCAGAAATGTTAAAGGGACTTCTTTAAAAAGAATAAGGAGGAAAATAAACCATAAATATGAGTGATAAAATGGCAATAACTATGTTCTTATCTATAACCACTTTAAATGTAAATGGATTAAATGCTCAATCAAAAGACATAGGGTAGCTGAATGAATAAGAAGACAAGACCCACCTATATATTGTCTATAAGAGACCTACTTCATATTGAAAGACACCCACAGATTGGAAGTAAAAGGATGGAAGAAGATATTTCATGGAAAAAAAAAACCTGAGGTAGCAATGTTTATACTAGACAATACAGACTTTAAAACAAAGGCTACAACAAGAGACAGACAAAGACAGACCCAGTAATTCCACATTATGCGTAATTATGCGAAGAAAATCCAGTACACTTAATCAAAAAGACATATGCAGCCGTATGTTCACTGCAGCATTACCTCCAATAGCTAATATATGAAAACAACCTAAGTGCTCATCAACAGATCAATGGATAAAGAAAAAGTGATGCATATATACAATGGAATGTGACTCAGCCATAAAAAAGAATGAAATCTTGCCATCTACAAAAACATGGATAAGCCTAGAGGATATGGTGTTGAGTGAAATGAGTCAGAAAGAGAAAGACAAATGCCATATGATTTCATTTATATGTGGAATTTAAAAAACAAAATAAGCAAACAAGCAGAATAGAAGCAGACTTATTTTGACTGATGCCAGATGACAGTCTGGCTTGGGTTGGGTTGGGAGGATAGGTGAAAAAGTTGAAGGGATTAAGAAGCACAAATTGGTAGTTACAGAACAGTCATGGGTATACAAAATATAGAATCAGGAATATAGTCAATAATATTGTAATAACTATATATGGTGTCAGATAAGTATTAGTTTTATTGGGGTGATCACTTCATCAGTTATATAAATGTCTAATTGCTGAGTTGTATATCTGAAACATATAATATTGTACATCAAATATAATTGAAAAATAAAAATTATTTTTAAAAAGATTTATGTGTTTACTTTTCTTTATATTCTCCAATATAATTAAAATTCCAATAGAGCAAAGGTGTTTTTTTCTCTTTTGACTTGGATACTGTTACCCCAAAACTTAGAACAGTGCCTGGCACATGGTAGAAGTTCCATAAACATCTCCTGGACAAATGAGTACATACACTTATGCACAGGCATGGTTCTCTAAGTCATCATAAAAATGAATTAGTAATCTCAAATGCAAAGAACCAAGTACCATTTAGGAACTTGTTTAAACACATGAAACTAAGAAAAACATCTGAGTTCCTTCTGAAGGGCATGGAAGCTTTCCCATGGGTGTGGTCTATTTAAAAGACTAGATTCAGACTCCTACTTGGGGAGTCTTAGAATTATAAAGTGCGTGTTTTTTTAATGAGTGTGGTTCATATTTATAGTATGAGGCAGATTTGCTCCACATGGTCATCATTTCTATAGGGAAAGAACCAAATCACTCTTCTGCAATAACAGCACCTGCAACGTAGTTCCTTGACAACAAGCCGTGGAAAGGAGGTAAAATTGAGTGAATTCAAAAAGAATCCATGAGTGAGAAGGCACAGTTCATAAAATAACACCAAAGTGTTTCACCACAAAACCTCTAAAAACAACAGATATTAAATTCTTCTGCCTTTGAATGCATTCGAAGCCCACCCAGGTTTATAGGTCAGTAATAAACCACAAGTGTAAAGCTCATTCTCTTTTCCAATGAGCTTGACAAAATGAACTAATAATATCTGTATGCAAGTATGTATATTCAAAATGACAGCACACAAATACTTGGTTCCAAGGCATACTGAAATGGTTGACTTAATTTTCTGTCAAAACAAGCATTTCATACATGTACTGTGGCCATCAAATAAAAAAGTATATATATCCACAAAGAGTTGGTAAAACTATGTATACTGTTTGATTATAATAACAAGTGACTCTCATTCTTGATATTAGCACTCATACCTCTCCAAACCTCTAATTTCTCATCTGAAAATAGGGATAATGCCAGCTGTGCCTCACAAGTAATTATAAGCATTAAATTAAAAAAGCCAGTTCACTTTCTAGTTTCATTTTCAGGTTATAAGAAGCTCCTAGAGAGATTTTTAAATCTCAACCATTGCTGCACATTTAGAATCACCAGAGGAGCTTAAAGAAATGATGACCAGAGCCACACTACAAATATGATGATTTAAACAGTCTGAGGTTGAGCTTCAGAATTTTTTCCCAGGAATTTTTTTCAGTGTTCTAGTTCTGGGTTATTTTAACATGGAGCCAGATTTGAAAACTCAAAATTTATATTCTAATACCCAGATTTAGTAGAACTTGGGTGAGTTAGGGAATATGTATTTTTCCATAAGAATCCTTACATAATTCTTAAAGTATTATGAGAAACACTGACCTAATGTATATAACCAAGCGTTGATCATAGTACCTAGCATATAAGTAAAAGCACTCAAACTACTGCAAAATAACAATTTGTGTATGTGTGTGTGTGTATATATATATATATGGTATTATATGCCAGATGTATTGATCCAGGCTTTATTTGAAAGAAACCCATAATCATAAACTATATAACATATACTTAATGAGTAAACAGGCTTTATCTTTGATACCTATGCTTCTAATGGCAGAAAATTATTTATTTAAAATATATACTAAATTAAATATATGTACATACACACATATACATATATACATATATGTACACTAGAGTACAAGTTTTAATATTTTTAGAATTTTCTCTAAAGAAAAACTATCATGAAGAAGTCTGGTATATAACTTTAGAGAGGAAGGAAAGGGAGATGAATTGGGTAGGAGGAGGAAGGCAAGGACAAAGAAAATTAATTCCTGTAAATATTATCACTAGGTAGTGGGGACAAAAGTACTTGCAAGAGATTTCCAGACCAAAAATAAAAATTTGACTTAAACACTCCTGTTCTTTGTCTCTACATGAGAGCAAGGAACTAATTAATATTTATTGACTCTGGCTAAGTGTCAGGACTTCTACAACCATGATCCCAGTCAACACTCCCAAAAACCCTACAAGGGAGCCCCTACCACTTGAAATCAACACAAGCACAGTCTACACAGAACACAATCACACTTTTCCCTCAGAGATTCAAGGAGGCTTAGCTAGTTGGCCCTGACAGAGTGAGGGCACAGAGAGTCAAGGCTCCCTCTGGCCTGCCTCACCATGGGGAAGTGACTATCACTGAGGAAACTCACAGACTCCTGCAGTGGGAGCTCAAGGAATGAATTATTTATAATTTATTATTATTAGGACAAAACTGGACTTGTATTGGAAAATGGTTTGCTTCCAAGAAAAGCAAGGTGGACTTCCAACTCAAATTACTGGACTTACCTTAGAATAAAAATTGGAGACAAATGCCGAAAAGCTCAGAAGAGCAGTCATTACCTAGAGTGCTCCTGGCTTGAATGCATCTGGCAACTTTCAGGTATATTTTTGTGTGCAAGCATAATCACATAGAAAAACTGACTCACCAATTAAAATTCTATGGGTTAAGAAGGAAAAGAATGTGAGTTCCGGTCAAGATGGGAGGCATAGGCAGAAATGCATAGCTTCCTTGCACAACCAAATGAAGGATAATGTCCAATTTAAAAACAAAAACCAACCAGAACTGCCAGAAAATCAACAGCACGAAAGCCTGACAACCAAGAAGTTAAAGAAGAAACATTCATTCTTGACTGGTAGGAGGGATGGAGACAGGCAGCAGGAGCAGAGAGGACTCAAGCCAAGGTGGCAGTAGACTGGGGCAGTGTGAGGCCATGGCTGACAGACTGGATTTACCATATTTGCTCGTGGATAAGCCGGGAGGAACAACTGAGGAGCAAGACAAACTACGCAACCCAGGGTTCCAGCACAGGGAAATACCGCCTCAAAACCCCTGGCTGTAAAAACCTGTGGGGATTGTGGTGGTGGTGGTAGAAACAAGTTCCATGTCCCTAGAAGATGCACAAGCCCACCAACCTGTGAATCAACACCAGAAAAGGCACAATCCACTTGTGGAAAGTGAGGGAAGTGATGGAAAGTGGGGCAAGAAACAAGCAAGCTAAGAAGCCATATTGTTCCCTTTCTGACCCCTCATACACATATAGTACCACGATGCAGCAATGTGGGTTGTCCTGCCCTGATGAATAAATATCTCATGCTTTGCCCTTTATAATGTAACAGCTGCACTGAGATAAAGAAATATGACTGAAATGAATGAATAGATCAAAATTCCAGAAAAAGACCTAAATGACAAGGAAGTAGACAACCTATCAGATGCAGAATTCAAAACACTGGTAATCAGGATGCTCATAGAAATTATTCAGTTTGGCTGCAAAATGAAGGAAGAATTGAAAGCTAGGCAAAGTGAAATGTACAGGGAACCAACAGTGAATGGAAGGAAATCAGGTGTCAAATGAACAATTTGGAATAATAGGGAAAAATAAATATCCAACTGGAACAGAGTGAAGAAACAAGAATTTAAAGAAACAAGGAGAGGCTGAAGGCAACTTCAGCCTCTGGGACAACTTTAAATGTTCCACCATCTGAATCATAAGAGTGTCAGAAAAAGAAGAGTAAGAACAAAAAATTTAAAACTTATTTGAATGAATAAAGAAGGAAAACTTCCCCAATCTGGTGAAGGGATTAGACATGCAAGTCTAGGAAGCTCAGAGAGTCCCAAAGAAGCTGGATCCAAGGAGGAAAATACCAAGACACATCCTAATTAAGTTACTCAAGATTAAACATAAGAAGATAATCTTAAAAGCAGCAAGAGAAAAGGATACAGTCACCTACAAAGGACTATCAGCTGATTCTCAAAAGAAATCTTAAAGGCAAGAAGAGGCTGGAAAGAAATGTTCCAAGTCATGAAAGGAAGGACCTACATCCAGTATTATTCAGTCTAGCAAAACTCTCATTTAGAATGGAAGGGCAGATAAAGTGCTTCCCAGATAAGTTAAAGGAGTTCATCATCACCAAGCCCTTATTATATGAAATGTCAAAGGGGCCAAAGTAAGAAAAAGAAGATGATAAAAAATATGAACAGTAAAATGACAACAAACTCACACCTATCAACAACTGAACCTAAAAAGACAAACAAACTAAGCAAACAACTAGAATAAGAACAGAATCACAGAAATGGAGATCAGAAGGAAGGTTATCAGTAGGGAGAGGGAGGGGGGAGAATGGGGGAAAAGGTACAGGGAATAAGAAGCATAACTGGTAGAGACAAAATACACAGGGGTAGTTTAATAATAATACAGGAAATGGGGAAGGCAAAGAATTTATATGTACAACCCAGGGACATGAACTAAGGGTAGAGGGATGGAATCCTGGAGAGAGCAGGGTGCAGGGCAGAGAGGGATAAAGGGGAGAGAAAATTGGGACAACTATAATAGCATAATAAAATATACTTAAAAAGAAAAGCATATAAAAATAACTAGAGAGAATTCTAATGCTTCAGAAGATCAGCAACAGCAATTCTAATGATAGCAGCAGAAAAAGCCCTCGGCCTTCTATCTGTGGGGCAGGAAGGTCTTGACCCTGGAGTGCCTTACTGGGCACACAAACTGAAGAATGATTTGTAAAACAACTCTTAAGTATTAAGTGTCCCAGAAAGCAGAGGGCAAACATGAGATGAGAAATAGGAGGAGGAAGAACCCTTCTGAAAAATGCCCTCCTTAATAGTCTCAGTAGGTATTTAATTTCTATTTTTCCCTCTTCTTTGAATTCACAAAAGCCAAATCTTCCAGTCAAATTAGAGTGCAGTAAAGCATGAAGTCAGCATTCAACAGGTTTAATTACTACGTACATGAAAGAAATTATTATTCATTCATGACATTTATTTCAGATCCAATGCTAGCTGCTTTTATACAAAGTTGGGAGTGGGAAAAGTAAAACTTAGATGAGGAGAAAGGAACAAGAACTAGGATATATAATTACAGCTACATTTCTCTGCCAAGCATTACTGAGCCTAAACAAAAAGTGCTTGTTTGCTCTCATGAGAAAAATCATGTGATCCATCAGTGGTAGCTCAAAGAAAGCCTTCCCTCTCCTGACATTGGTAGGTGTACTAATACTTAAAAAACTACCAATAACAAGGGGCTTATTTAGGCCACAAAGCCTGGTACAGCCCATTGTAGTTCAGAAGTCCTAACCCCTGGGAACAATTCTAGCAGTCAGGCCCTACAAAGTAATGGGCAGACCCACTACCCCATGAGAGAAAGGGGCCTTTAAACCTCTCCCACAGGCAGAAAAGAGAAATGTACACTCTCACAGACACAAACTAAACTAAATCAAACTAAATCACATGTGATTATTAATTTTAAACTCACACGTCTGCCCAGTGGAAGGGACAGCAAAAGAGGGTGCCTGGGCAGTTAGTTCAAAACAGAGAGAATTATCTGTCTGCAAATCAACACACCACTAAATGGGGTATGATCTGTCACTTGAGTTGCTAAGACTCATGATTTTATCAGAATACAGTCATTACAAACTATAATCCTACTGAAATGCTCTAGGTTTCCCAAAGAGCACTTTGAACTAAGTAAAATGCTTAGCTAATCAAAACATATCCTGTTCCTATCCAAATGTTCACACAAACACTTGAGAACACACAAATATTTTTGGAAGCATGTATTCTTAAATCTTCCCTAAACCCCCAACCACTAGATTTTAATTACTACAAATACTATAGCAGTTAGGAATTAGCAGAAATAACCTCAGTTGTTTTAAAACCTGAGATCACACAAGTTGTAGATAAGAAATTATTGCTGAGCAATTTAGATGAATTTAAGGACCAAGAGCAATTTTGAGATGTAATGATAATGAAGCTGTGATTGTTAAAGATTTACTTGCTCACTAACCAACCAATTTAATCTACTGAGTTGATCAGAAAAAATATTTTTGTAGTTACTTTAAATATTCACTGAGACTAGTATTTTAACTCAAACTCAGATATCAAAATCAGCTCTATATTTCACAATGTAACTTTGAGGAAATAACTCAGTTTCTGAGTTTTAGAGTAAAGAAAAGTTTACTCTAAAGTTTTCTTTGAAAACTTTAGTTGAGATTGGTTGAGATTGGATGAGTTTCAAAGTCATTCTTAGCTCTATGATAACATTTTCCTAAAGGCTTATTTTTTTTTTACAGTATATTTAGTTCTTCAATACAACTAAGAGGAAGGAACAAAGATTTCCCATATACCCCAAGCCCCACCTCCCACACATGGATAGCCTCCCCCATTGTCGACATCACTCACCAGAATGGCACCATTTTTTACCAACATTGGTACATCATAAACACCCAAAGTTCTATGGTAACTTCCTAATGATTGAAATTATCCTATCATATGGTATTGATAATTTCCTTATTACATTTCAATTGAGCTAAGCTCTCTGAAATAAGTCTGAAGTTTCACTTCCTCTGCTATCATATACTAAATGATACATACTTGTTCTCCAAATGTATTAACAATGGTTCTCACCCAAGGGTTAACTCCTGGTAAGGTGAGTCCATTTGGGATATAATAACAACCAGCTAACTCCTGTTTTCATCAGATCAGTAGTCTTATAGTGAACTGCTCCTGTCATGATTCTGACAGATCTGGTTAGACTAGGGATCATAGTTCATTCATTCTAGGAAGGCCCACAGGAAAATTAAATTGTTTAATTCACACTGTGTTGCTCAGCTGTGCTCCATCTTACCTTTCTGAACTGCTTCCCTATAAACTATCAGCTCAGTATGTTTCCCTGGACCTAAAATCATTTTACTAATAGAGCAAATAAAATTAAACTCTGCAGTGCATGCTCCAGTTTCTAGGTTCCCCTTCATTTTCACTTATTAATGACTTTCACATGAATTAAACACAAGATTTCTCCTCTCCTCACAATATCCCATATCCTTACTAAAAGACAAGTCTCCTCTTCCCAGACTACAGTATTTCCTCTACTGAGTTCAGATTAGCTCTCCTCTTTCAGCCTTAATCTGTTAAATATGACCACCAGCATTAAAAACTAACACTCCAGTGGACACTGATAATTTAATTTGCCAGGTGCTACTTTATCTAAACACATTTCACAGATTATCTCTTTTAAGCCTCATCAACCAATACTGTGAAACACAAACTATTAGCCTTATTTTACAGATGAGGAGATTGAGGCATAGGGAGGTGAGGCAGCATGTACGAATTCTCGTTGTGGCTTTGGACTGCTATTTTTGTTTTTAAACTACTTTTCTGTATAGGAAAAACTTTTTTTATATTTCCCTAGTCTACTTGATGTCCACTTCCACACATCTTAAAGGTAGAAGCAACTATTGATACCACCTAAAATCTCAACAGAGAGAGAAACAATCTATGGAAACATGTGCCTGGTTGCATTTACAACTTGAATTGATGAGCCAGTTACAAAAATTCCTTCCTGTCTCTTCTTCCTGTCATCCCAGACACTAAATTCTTATTAAGTAACTATGATGTGTCAGATACTATGTTAGAAGCTGTCTGTTCAATAGCTATTCCAAGGAGTTCAATTTTTCATTTAGGATCATGATTTCAACAATTTTCTACCTAAACACAAATTTCACACATAATAAAGAAATCTGATCCTCAAAATACTTGCATTTTTTCAATAATATTTCCTGAGGCATAACTGTCTCATGGTGACAATACGCACACAGTATACACTGCACATAAGGTAGCAGCACGTTGAAGCATGAGGCCAACACAATCCCCAGAGAGCAACAGCTTACTCTCCTGAAACATTACATTTCAGTGCCCACACAGTGTTGAGAATTAGCAGCAATTCACCAAATTCTAGCCCTGATCATCTAGAACTGCAGATGATTACATAGTACAAATTTTGGGGCCCACAGTTCCGTGAATGAACTTGACCAACTATACCATGCAATTTATTGCAAAGTATTTCTCAACCTACATACCAGCAAAACTGTCTTGCCCCAAATCATGATACATTCAATATTTGTCTTTACATCTCATCTGCCTCTTTTTTGTCCTTTTTCCATCTTTAGTCTCTTCTGCTTATTCATGTTCTACTTCTCTTTTCATCTAAAGGTCCTCTTAGGGGAAAGGTCATTGAGATCATTGGCACTGAGTTAGCAAACCACTGACCTAAGTGAGCTTAATGTACTAACACTACCAGGAATACTAGAAATTAAACAGGAAACAAATGTCTAATTTATCAGTTTACAGCATTAGCTACTTTGATGGGATGTGGTGTTCTAGAGATTGATTATTCCCCAAACTCTTGCTATATGGACAGCTATAAATCTATTCCTAGGTCATTTTGGTTCTGGTTCACTCATTCATTTAACAAATATAGAGTGGGTGCCTGTTACCTCTGAGCCAGTGTTCTAGTTCTAGGTACCAGAAAAACAGCAGTGCATAAAACAGATAAAAATCCTATTCCGGAGGAGTTTACAATTTTGTAAGGAGAGGTACAATAAACAATGTGACAAATGCCATGTAATTATGACAGTTCACATTAAATATTATCCATTCTTGTAGATACATGTACAAAAGATCTGAGAAGCTTGTCATTCTGTTTAAAGGAAGGCATGAGGCACTGCAAAGGTCAGAAAACTAGCACTGAATTCCAGAGCCAGCTCTGCTATCTTGACTGAGTCTCACTCTCCTGAAAGATGCAAAGTCTCTGTTATACAGAAAGAAGGCTGGGCTAGGAGAAATCTAAATGCAGTTCTTTAAGACTGTCTGACTGTCTCATGGAAAAATATAGATCACAAAGAGAAAATGAAGAGCAGCAAATATCAGTCTTTACGTTATTAAGAGTCATTCATCAGCCTTTCAAAATGCACTTACTACCTCCCTGAAAGCAGCAACAGTGTTAAGGCAGCTTTAGTAAAACTTTGGATGCATTATCAAAGTGATACTCAGGTAATCATTCAAATTCATATTGTCCCTTTCCCTTCTCTTCAGAACTTTTTGTTTTGAAAAACAATGACTATTTTACCATTCAAATACCAATGAAATAAGGTATCAGCTGGCACAATATGAAAATGAACTATATATTTTAAAACAAATAAAATACTCAAAATTCCATACAATGGAATACAATTAACAAAACCTGTAAATACACTTCTGCTCTCCCTGAGTATATTGCAATGAATTTAAGATAAAATGCTGTAGTGGAAGGCAACCCAGTAGATGCTTGGGATTACAGGCTCCTTCCTTCTACTCTACCTTTCTCATCTTGATTCCTGATAAATTAAGAAGTATTAATTGTCTGTATGAAACTATTTTATGATCAGATTCCATTGACAAAACCTAAATGTACCAACTAAAAACTATTTCATCATCAATTTCAGTATTTAAATAAAGAGGAAAACTGGACTTAATTTCTAAATAGCAAGTAGTTTTTCACAGAGTTAGTGGTGAAATATCACTTTAAAGTACCATTGCTTTTCTTTAGCTTCTCTTTATTATATTTTCCCCAACATTTTGTGACCAATCAAATTCACAGAGAGCTTGAAAGAGTACAATGAATGCTCATAAACCCTTTATTCCTGTGTCTACCCTCTTCTTCCATCCTTCCCCATCTTTTATTCTCTTCTCTACACACTCCGTATCTTCTGCCCCAACCCTCACTCCCACATTTTATTGAACCATTTGGAAATACTTGCAACCTTTACAGTACTTCATCCCTTCACTTCAACCCCTTACTTTAGCATGAGCCTAAAAAACAAGGACATTCTTCTTCAAAACTATAATATCATTAGTACATTTAAGAGTTAAAATTTATTCAACATTATCATTTAATAAAGTCCAATTTTAAGTTTCCCTAGTTGTCTCCAAATGACCTTTATAGGGTTTCCCTCAACAAAGGAATCAATCAAGGCTCAAAAATCTTCTTTAATGATCGTGGTACCTCTGTGGCCTCCTTCAATCCGGAAGAGTCCCCCCTTTCACCTTATCACTTAATTGAGTTCAACACAGATCCAATGCTCTATGACCGTCATGTGGACTGAACTACAGTATCAAACCATTTTTATAAATAGTTATAAAATGCTTTAATTTGTCTTTAATTTTGAAAATTATGGCATTATGAGGAATGGCTTTAAATTTGGGTGGAGTTCTTGTGTGTGTGTGTTAGCAGCTATTGTCATTTTTTAAATTGTTGCTCAATTATAGTTGTCCCCACTTACAATTTTCAATATTTTCATCTCAATGTCTTTTAAGTTTTTTAAAAAAAATTTTTATATTTCATTTATTTATTTTCAGAGAGAGAGGAAGGGAAGGAGAGTGGGAGAGAAATATCAATGTTTGGTTGCCTGCTTCTCATGTGTCCTCCACTGGGAACTGGCCTGCAACCTAGGCATGTACCCTGACTGGGAATGGAACCGCAATCCTTTGCTTCACAAGCAATAGTCTTTGTAAACTCACAGGCACACAGTACAAATGCAGGTTAGCAAAGTTTACCTCTAGACATTATGAATCCAGTCCTGAACTCAAACTGATTGCTTTTGAAACTCCAGAATATATAACACATTAAATCTAAAAAAATTTTATAAAATATTTGGAAGGGTTGACACAGTATTTATGTCACAGGTAACCCCAAAATTAACCAAATAAATGCTTATTATTTGTTTCCCACTTTAAAACCAGAAACTCAGACAAGGCAGTACACAGAAAATTAGACTAACAACAGGAGGTAATACAGTATTTGATCTGGTAATAACCAGATTCTCACAGTAAATTCAGATAACTGTTCAGAAAGCATATAAAATAATGGTGTTAATATGCATGATTTCTATTGTACCTTTCAACTGTCAGAAACTTTAGTTCTTCAAGCAAGGAGAACTGTCCTACTCAGGAAAGGAGCCCAGGAGACCCTTAATAATAATGGAGAGTTTGCAATGAGTATGCACTGGCCTTTGGTCAAAATCAGTGAAGTTCTGACCTGGAAACTGGCTCTGCTGCCAACAAAAAAAACAAAATGTTAGAAAAGATGGGCAGATAATGATCAGAAAGATTATTTTCCCAAGCAAGCCTGATTCTGGATTTCTGTAAAGAATCCTGAATAATAATTTCAGATTATGAGAAACACTGCAGGGCCTAAATCTAACATTTTTTAATTGCTCACACAGTACCCAACATGAAACAGAAACTTGTTTTATTTTTCCATTTATTCAACAGATATTTATTTAGTATACTCACTGTGTGCCAGGCACTGTACCACAGACTGAGGATGTAATAGGAAATAACATCCTAAAGGTCCTTCCTACCACTCAACTTACTTTCAATGAAAAATGACACACACACGAAATACTAAATACATAAGTAAGTAAGTTTAGAAAAAAGATAATGTCATTTGGTAGTTAAGTATTAGTAAAAATAGAAAGAGGAAAGAATAGCAGAATCAGAAAAAATAAAAGGGCAAACACACACGGATAGTCAAAGACAATGACACTGAAGAGGCAATGTCTAAACTAAGACCCAAGAGGAAGGAAGGGGCCCATCATGTGGGAGTATGTGGCAGAGAAACCTAGGCAGAGGGAACAGGTCAAAGAACTACAGGAAGACCCATGAGAGACTCCTAGAGGCCTAGAGGGTCAGGCAAAAGAGACATAGGCAAGGATCGCAAAGAATGTCAAAACACTATCTGTGTTCTTAAAAGATCGTATTGGCTGATACGAACAGAATGAAAAGACCATTACCACAGTGGAAATCAGTGAATCCTGTGTCTCCACTTCATTGTTTATGATTTCAGTTCTTTTTCCAGGGGAAGTAAGAGACAAAGCAATCACAGCACTGTAAAGGCTGGGTTGGCATTGTAATGGAGTCACAGAGCAACTGGATCTGGTTCCCTGCCTGGATTCAAGGACTTAGACAAGGCTGAACTTTGGGGAAATGGCAGCACATTCCTTTCACATGATGCAGATGTATTTAGGGAAGTGACATAAGTGTATTTAAGCAAGATGGAGAAGTAAGAGATGCTAGATTGCATCCCCACCCCCCACACACAAAAAATTAAAGAACTGCAAAGCTATCCGCCAACAAAAAAAATTGCCCATGGAGGGCTCAGGAGTCCAATTAAGAACCCACAGCAACATAGTGGAGCAAAAAACAGAGAATAACTGCAAAGAAAAGATGACTAGGGAGATGACCTTGGCTGAGACTTGAGGATATGGGGAAGAACAAAGAAGTGGGGGCTATCGGTATGAGCCACACAACAGATACCATTAGGGCCCCAAGTGGCCTGCTCTGCAAAAGACACTGGCAGCTTTTGCTGCTGAAGCACTGGACCCCGGAGAGGGAGGTGCCACTGTGTACCCCCTAGGAAGAAACTGCAACTGTACCAACCCAGAACCACAGCCACCCCCACCAACACAACACGACAGTCAAACCCCACAATTGCATCTACTTCACATGCACCCATAATTCAGACCCCAGCTCCACGGCTGGTCCATATGCACCTGCATCTCAGGCACCAGAGCTACCACTGCTGTGGGCCAGCCAAACTCCCAGATCCTGGAGCTGCTGTTGCTCAAAAAGTGTCCATTCTTCTTCCCCTGGCTCTGTGTCTGCTCCAGGGGTACTTCCACATTAGCTACCAGCGCCACCACTGCCACAGACCCACAAAAAGCATCAACTTAGTCAAAACACTCCTGTGGAATAAATCCACATGTAAAGTGAAGCCACACAGTTCAATTATATGTTCAAGGGTCAACTGTATATGCACATACACACAGGTACTCACCAATGTGTGGTGAGTCACAGAGCAACAATTGAATATTATTTGACCATAATAAAGAAGGAAATCCTGCCATTGCTACAATGTGGACGAACCTGGAGGGCACTGTGCTATGTGAAATGAGCCACAATGAGAAAGACAAATACTGCATGGTATCATTCATATGTAGAATTTTTTAAAAGTAATACTCACAGAAGCAAAGAGTGGAATAGTAGTTGCCAAGGACTGGGGGACAAGTAAAATGGGAAGATGTTGGCCAAATGGTACAAACTTTCATTTGTACAATGAATAAGTTTTCGGGATCTAAAGAACAGCGTGACTATTGCTATTAACACTGTTGTACTATAAACTGACAAATAAAATTGTTATATTTAAAAGCATACAACATGATGATTTATGTTTACATTGCAAAATAATTACCACAGTCAAAGTAATTAACACATAGTCACCTCACATAGTTACCTTTTGTGTGTATATACATTCAAAAAAGCTAAAAAATGTACTTGGAGACCTTCTCAATGGTTCAGACAATGAATGAAAACTTTTTTTTATTTATCATCACTTTTTCTTCTTCATAAAATGTCAGCAAAATCCTTTCCCAAATCTCATATCCTGACAAGCCATTATTCCCAATTACCTCCAGGTTCTGATGCAGTAAAGGTCTCACAATGGCAGGTGAAAGAGGCTGCCCAGTTCCCCCCACCCTTAGTTCCCAGATTACTCATCTGCCAAGGCCCACAATTAGAAAGCGTGTTAAAACAGTGAAGTATCTGGATTTTCAGAAAGCATTATTTGGCACAATGGAGAATGGAAAGAAGTCTGTCTGCTGCCAACTCTAGCAATTTCAGACAAATTAGCCCAGAAGAGGGAAAGTGGTTTTCTACAGACCAGTCACCTGACAGACAGCATACACCACAGTCAGCACAGAGTAAAGTGCCCATCCTCATTTGTTTATAAAGATTAAGTCAAACTTTTCCAGGAAATAATATAATTCAATCAAGAACCATGTGTGCTCACTGGTTCTGATAACTCCACTATCAGAAAATCATTTGCTGGAGACATTTATTTATTGAAGAATCTATCAAACTTTTCATAGCCATTTTAGAATTTTGCAATTCTAAAATGCTTTATTATGATTTGTGAATATAAAGCTTCCCTTTTTGACTCACACCTATTTGAAAAGAAAATATAGTAAAACAGCACAATTGAAATCAACATTAGATCAAAGTTCTTACATTTTTACCATATAATTATTTTTAAATATTCCTAAATGATAAAAAGAGTAATAGTTTAAATAAGATCAATAAAGTCCATAAAATTATAACTATGCTGTTTGATGCATCATAGCAATTTGTAGTTAAATATTTCTGTTCTTTGTTACATTCCTAGAATCCCAGAGGAAGAAAGAATATCTGTGAATACACATTTAAAATAAGCAATAAATGTTGACACATATATTCTTTCAAAAACTCCTTCACAAAAGTGTACAAATAGGTCACCTATGTTTAATTTTATAATTAAAAAACTGTTTTATTTTCATAACATTGATTTTGCCCAACATTAACAAAGCTAATAAACTACACTAATGGAAATGCTTTTCTCTTTCCCAGTAGAAGCAGCAGTTTGACAGGTTACACACAACCTTACATTAAGACTCATCAGTTGTTTGACCTGTAAAGAGTAGGAGATATTTTTTCTGTCAGGCACATTCACACCCACACCTACAGTGTGGGACACACTTCTTCAGATGCCAGAAGGCTACACAGAATGCTTGCCATTGCTGCAAATGATAAGAATACACAACTTAAGAGAAAAAAATTACATCCACTACATTGTTTATTATGTCTGTCACCTTCATGACAAAAATTTTTGAATATGTAAGTGCTCAACAAGGGAATAATTTAGTAAATTCTAATGAAAATCCAAAGAAATTGTGATAAATACAACATTAGAATTATATATGTACCCAAGGGTAGTATAAAAGTATATAGAATTTGATATAAAAGGTAAATAAGAGCAAACACTGGAAAGAAACATAAAAATTAAAAATGTGCCACTGTTAGAATTATAGTAGCTTCTCCCTAATAAAAGGAAAGAAGTAGTACTGATTGAGAGAAAAGCTTCAAGTTACACCACTGGTTTCTAGTACAGTAAATGTACTTCATTTCTACATCTACACTTCTAGCTACTAATGCTAAGTGTGATTCTGGGCTTCCTGCCCTCATGTGCAGACTGAAGGGATTAGAATAAATAGTTTTCAGTTCTGAAACTCAGAAAGTCCTTCCTTGACACTAAAAAATCTAGCTGAGTATTCAAGTCTTCCCTTGTTTCTTGCTGAATGACAGTCACTGTAATGAAGTTCTCAAAGGTTATACCAAAAAAGAGTATGAGTAGAGTTGCCAAATTACACCTCTTTTTAAGGCTTTCATCTTTATCAAGAATATAGCAGAACTGAGTCCTACACTCATTAAGTAAATGGCCAGGCCAGTGGGTTATCACATGCCAAGACCCATTCTTTATCTCTGACAACTTATTTAGTTCACTGAGTAGTAAAGTGGCTGGCTATACAAAAGCAAACTCATTCATGTGATTTTTGTTCACTTTACCTGTGGACAATCACTCCCATTGGTAAGTACTACCTTGTTTTTGCCAGTTTTTTTCTCTCAGATTCACATACATATAACATGCACAATCCAGAGGCCCAAAGAAAATATACCATGTTTTTAAGGATAGCCTGGAGCAAGAGTGGAAGAAGAAAGAAAAAGATGAAGAAAAAAAGCACACAAAGCTGCCCTTGTTTTTGTAATCTTTCTTAAACAAATTCTGCATTAGAGAAAGCCACAGCTGAGGATTTTACAGTGGTGTTAAACACTACTTAAGTCCCCTGAGAGAGTAATGGAATGCATTCATTCCCTTTAGTATTCACTGTGCTAAGCTACTCAGCTTTCCTGAAAGATAATCTAACAGAGCAGTTAGAATGAAAAAGCAGAACTTGGTACTTGCACTTAGCTGCATACACACACTTTTTTTTCCTTCCTAGGAAAGAAAGCAAACAGAAATGATCTTCCGATCAGCTCTCAAGGTTTGATATTCTGTCCTGCACCAAGTAGAGATCAAATAGCCACTAATTCAATAAATTTAATTCAAACAGTATATTCCTAAAATTGTGTTCTGTGTTGTATACACTATACTACAGAAAGACTAGATTCCTTGTCCTCAAGAAATACACAATCTGAAGATAAAACAAAACTAACAGATAAACCAGATCAATGAGAGCAAAAAAAAAGACAAAAGTTTGTGATTAGCTATTTAAATGAAAGTAAAAGTGCAAACACAATTACCATAAGCAACTGAGAACTAAACTTTAGATGTGCACATGTCAAGTGATAAGAACTAAAGATTATTAGTTCGATGGGTCTGACTAATCTCACACAGTCTAGTAAAGAACTCCTACCACTCTAATGTCTTTCTACTAGACATCTTACTAGGAGGAAATACAATTATTAATTCCTGACATTCAGCCTTAAGATTTTCTACAATTTTCTACAATTTATTCACAAATCTAATGTGAAGTGTATTTTAAGACATGTGATACTCAAAGACCAGACTGAATTCAAGACTCTTAAGCTCCACAGTATATAATGAAGGCTCAGAATGAGTATCATTTAGATGATTAGGATGCAATATAAAAACCACAGGCAAAAATCAGTTCTAACTCTTAATATAACAGTATTATATTGGTTCTAGCTATGTTTATCAAGTACTTACATTAGATACTAACTAACCTGAAGACCTGAATAAGAAATTGAATATGAAATTAGAAAATAAAATCCATAGTTATGTATTCACTTATGGAATAAAAATGAAACATATCCCACCTTATAGTACGTGAATATTGACTGACCTAAAAAATCAGGCCAACCACATATCTTTTACAATAAATTACCTTTTAACCAACTTTCTTTCCACTAACAACCTAGATCAATGGATGGTCTTCATTCCCTTTATAAAAAATACTGAACAATTAAGAGCCAATAAATGTTCCTCTATGAGACACCAGGAAATCATACATTTGCTAATAGTAAACCATTCCCAAACCTGTTTATGCTCATTTTATTTATTATTTAATTAACCACTATATAAACCAGTGATTACAAAATGAAAATAAGATGATGCTTCCACAAATATTAAGCTGAGCACTATAAAGGGGGCTCCTAATAAAACCCCTACTGTAGAATTAATATGAGACAACTATGAAAGACTAGAAAGTGGAACCTAAAAAGATTCTTCATCTGATTTACTCACCTATGTCTAAGTTGTTTAAACAGTTTTAGTAAATACTGATAGACAACTATGATCAATGCATTATGGATGTAGTTTATTCAAGAAAGAACAATTGGAACTCAAATCTGTGGAATCATTCTCAAACCAACCCTCAATGCACATTTTAAACACCTGGGGATCTTTTTTGATAAAACCCAATGCCAAGTCTGTACTTCAGACCACTTTACTCAGACTCTCCAGGGTTGACACCTGGACATCACTATTTTTTTAAATCTCCAACTGGTTCATATGTGCAGGCAAGGCAAAACACTGATCTACATCAAAAGATTGGTGAGGGGATGAACAATCACTTATCTTCAAATAAAGTACTGAAGTATATGCTTTTATCCCCTCTTAATGATTTTAAGCTTTAGTGACTGTTTCTAATGTGTAAATGCACTATGGAACTGATGATGTAAGATAAGAAGTATTTTACAAAACAACAGAAAGTGTGGAACTAGATCTACTTTACCCTAACAAGCAAAATTAGTGTGATCTGAATGTTTTTCTTCTAACAAATATCTACAGATAAGATCTATCAGTTAAAGCAAAGTGAGGTTGAAACATCACTTCTGCAATTTCAATGAAGTTCTTGTGCCCTTCCTCTGAAAGACTGACCTACCCTGTACTTTCTACAATACTGTGAGATCCTCAGCTACTTTAAGTGTACACAGTCACATTCTAGAAAGGTACAGGGAACAGTTAGTTTGAAAAGGTGGAAGGGAGGTATGGTGGTACCTTTTTGAGGGGATAGAAATTTCATTTCAATATGGGCATGGCAAAACCTCCAATTGAGGAAACCAAACTGATTTATTCACTCTCATTTATTCATGCAAAAAGCATATAATACATAACTACCCCACACTTAAACCTATCCCAAGTGCTCTAAAACAATGAAAAATGCAAAAATATCACCTATAGATAAACAAGGCCCATATATGAGTCCATATCCCTAGTTATAACTCATCTGCTGCAACTTTATAGCAGACATTCTTTTAACAAGAAGACTGCTGAAAGAGATGTCTACTGCAACACAGAAGGGTAACACTGCTTAATAAAAGTCATATCTGATGTAGTCTATACTCTTCAATACCAAGTGACTCGATTACCAGCTCTAGTCCTCCTCATATTCATATCAAGTATTCTGGAATCACACCTTTAATTTATATTAGCTATATTTTTTACTTCTGAAGTACAGTGGTAATAATATAGTCTTTCACATTTTTATAAATCTGTATCTACATACAATAGCAATTAAAGAATATCAAGAAACAAATGTTGCATTATTGAATTAGTGTTTTGGGTTCTTTTGCATATATTTCTAACAGTGAGATAGCTGGGTCAAAAGGTAATCCATTTTTAATTTCTTATCTCCATACAGAAGCCGTGCTAGTTTGCATTCCCACCAACAATGCAAAAGGGCTCCTTTTTCTTTTCTTTTTTTTTTTCACAATCTGGCCAGCACTTGTTTGTTGACTTATTGATGATGGCCATTCTCACAGGTATGAGATGAAATCTCACTGTGGTTTTAGTTTGCATTTTTCTGATGATTAGAGACATTTAGCACTGAGCCTCTTTTCATATGTCTACTCTGTATGTCCTCTTTGGAGAAGTGTTTATTCAAGTCCATTACCTGTTTTTTAGTTGGGTTGTTTGACTTTTGGTGTTGAGCTTTGTAAATTCTTTTTAAATTTTGGATATTAACCCCTTATCAGATGTATTGGCAAATACCTTCTCTCACTCTGTGGGTTGTCTTTTTATTTTGTGGGTGATTTCCTTTGTTGTGCAAAAAGTTTTAAATTTGATATAACCCCATTTTTTTCCTTTTTGGTTTCTCTTGATTCCCTTGGGGAGGTATGTCCAATAAAATACTGCTACGATCAGCGTCTGAGATTTTGCTCCCTATGTTTTCTTCTATGATTGTGATGTTTTCGGGTCTAACATTTAAGTCTTCAATCAATTTTGAATTTATTCTTGTGTGTGGTGTAAGAACGCAGTCTAGTTTCTGTCCAATTTTCCCAAACCATTTAGTGAATAAACTATCTTTACCCATTATATGTGTTTACTTCCTCTGTCAAATATTAATTGATTATAAAAGTGTGGGTTTATTTCTAGGCTCTCTATTCTGTCCCATTCATCTATATGTCTGTTTTTATGTTAGCACCATGCTGTTTCGATTACTATGGCCTGATTGTATAGGTTGATATTAGGTAGTGTGATTCCTCCAACTTTGTCCTTCTTTCTTAGGATCACTGTTGCTGTGCAGAGCCTTTTGTGGTGCCGTATAAAGAGAACATAAGCATCCCTATGTTCACTGCAGCATTATTTATAGTGACCATGATATGGAAGCATCCCAAGTGTCTATCTGTGGATGAGTTAATATAACAACTCTGATATATTTACATAATAAAATACTATTTAGCAGTAAAAAAGAAAATTTTACCCTTTGTGACAGTATGGATAAACCTGGAGAACATGATGCTAGTGAAATAAGTCCGTCAGAGAAAGACAAATACCATATGATTTCACTCATATGTGGAATCTGATGAACAAACTGAATTAACAAGGAAAATGGGGAGAGGCTCGGAGATGGAGAGCAGGGTGACAGCTAGGTTGCGGGGGGGTTAGGTAGTAGAAGGGTTGAGCAAAAAGTAAAAAGGACTCATGGGCATGGACAACAGTGTGGTGATTGCTGGGGAGAAGGGGGTATAAGGGGACTAAATGGTAATAAAAATACAATAAAGATTAAATTAAAAAAACAAATGTAGATATTATTGATAATGCAACTTAAAACAATATAAACTTTTGATGGGGCTGCCTCTAGCAAACATTGGCAAAGTATGGTGACATTTCAAGCACAGATAGGAGAAATGTAAAAAAGATGTCGGAAGATAATTACCACTCTCTCCTTAGCACTTACTATCGGGCCCTATGCAATGCAAACATTTAAAATTATCATAATTTAATCAATTTTTAGAAGCATGTGATGAGACTTCTGCTTCCAAAATGATGGAACAGACATACTTTTCCCTATTACACAAAGTACAAATAAAAACCTTGGATATTATAAATAAAATAAACATGAATGGACACCAAAAAGTGGGGAGAAGTAAACAAACCAATTAGAAACCTAGGGACCCCAAACAAAGAAATGGTGGTGAGTTCCTTAGGCTTTTGTTTTCATTTGTGTTTTCTGTTTGTTTGTTTGTTTGTTTGCCTCATATATCCCATACTACGAATTAAAGAAGCTGGAAATTCAGAAATATCAATAGTATATACCAAAAAACCCTGAAGAAAAATTGGCTCTCTTTACTTCAGATAAAATATCAGAAAAGAATCCAACTAGCAAGACAACTTATAAACAAACACCAGAGAAAACAATGGAAACACCCACTCCACCTTCAGCAAGGTGAATGGAGAGATTTCTACCCTTATCAGGCTTTAATAAAGAACTGTACCTCCACACTTAATTGGTGCTAGAGAAACCTGAGCGGAGACTGTGGACCTTCACCTCTTCTGGGCATAAAAGACACCCTCCCCCACAATGTGTCAGTGGAGACCATGTGGGAAACCTAGCCTTCTACCCTCACAGGACAGTGACAGGTGCCTCCTACCTCTCCCCTCTAAGGTAGTATAATAAAATGTTCTGGGGAGTCATTGCTTGGTGGTAACAAGACCACACCACATCCCTGTGGTGTCAGTGGAGGCAATGAAAGAAGCAATACTGAGACTCTACAACCCTTCCCAGCCAGTACGGTATCAACTGAGGCCTGGAGGAGAGTCAGGACTCCTAATCAGCACTAACAAGGAGGCCCTCTACTTCAGGTGACAACTGAGGTTGAGGTCACAATCAGGGCTTCTACACCAACATGACAGTCACCTCTTCTTGCCAGAGAACTGTCAGAAGAATCCAGCTAAAACCAGAAAGTTTATATAGGATCCAGAGTCACAAAACATAGCACCTAAAATATCTAGGTTTTAATCAAATATCACTCTTCATACCATGAACCAGAAAACTCTCAAATTAATTGAAAAAAGGCAATCAACAGGCACCAACGTCATATCTATTAGAAATGTTAAAATTATCTGACAAAGATTTTAGAGCACCCACCAGGAAAATGTTTTCATAACAAATAAAACATGCTTGAACCCAAAGAAAAAAACAGGAACCTGCACCAAAGATGTGTCTTGGCAAAGTAACAGAAGATATAAGGAAGAAATAAGGGAACAGTTTAGAATATAATAAAAAGAGAAAAACTCAGAAAAACTACAAAAAAACTGAGAGACATTAGAGAAGAGACTAATAGATACTCCATGTTCATAAAATGATGATTTGATAGTATTAAGATTTCCACACCACCTAAAGAAATCTACAGACTCAATGCAATTGTTATCAGACTCCCAATGGTATGGTTTGCAGAACTAGAAAAATTCACCCTAAAATTTATGGAATCTCAGGAGACTCCAAATAGTCAAAATAATTCTTGAAAAAAAATAGAACAAAGTTGGAAGACTGACATTTCCTGACTTCAAAATTTATTACAAAGCTATCAAGATCAACATTGTGGTACTGGCATAAAAAATAACAAAGAGACCAGTGAAATAGAATAATGAGCCCAGAAATAAACCTATGTGTATATGGTAAAATAAGCAAATGCTGATTAACTGGACATATACAGACAAAAAAATCCTTGACCTAACTATCATATCTTATGTAAAACTTACTTCTAAATGCATCATGGACTTAAATGTAAAATATAAAACTTTTATAGCAAAAAAATGTCATATGAAATCTTCAGGATCAAGAAATAAGTAAGAGTTCTTAGATTCAACAATAAAACCAAGGCAAATAAAAATCCATGAATTGACTTATTAAATTAAAACGTTTGCTCTGTGAGAGAAGAAAATGAAAGGACAAGCTACAAAATGTAAGAAAATATTTGCAAAATACATATCCAAATAAAAAATTTATATCTAGAATATATTGAGAACTTTTAAAAATTCAACAGTAAAAATAAAAATCCAATTAGGAAATGGGTAAAAGACATTTAATGAGCAAGAATTATTTCATAAAAGATGACAAACAAGCACTTGAAATGATACCTACCATCACTAGCTATTAGGAAAGTGCAAATCAAAACCACACTGAGATATACACCAACAGAATGGCTAAAATAAAAGTGAAAAACAGTAACACCATGAAATGCTGGTGAAAATGAAAAATTGTATAACTCACTGCACTGAAGAGAATGTACTATGATAGAGTCACTATGAAAGACAGATTGATGGCTTCTTAAAAATTAAAGATGCTTAACAGAAATTGCACTCCTGGGCATTTCTTCCAGAGAAAAGAAAACTTATGTCTACACCAAAACCTGTAAACAGATGTTCACAGCACTTCTATCTGTAAGAAAAAAAAACTGGAAACAATGCATCTCCTTTGATGGGGCAGAAGGGGGGTAGTGATTACACCACTGCCTCCATACCAGAGATACCACTCAGAAACAAAGGGAATGGCACACAACTTGGAGGGACTCCAGGGAATTATTGTGAGTGAAAAAAAGACAGTCCCCAAAAGTTACATAGCATATGAATCTATTTATATAATATTCTTGAGATGACTAAGTTTAAAAGTTGGAGAAAAAAGTACTGGCTGCCAGTGGGAGTGTAGGGATGGGAGGAAAGTGATATAGCTATAGAAGGTCAACAACAGGAGAGAAAAAATATAATTCTTTTGGGGATAAAATTGTTGTGCATGTTGTCTGTATTGACATCAATATCCTGGTTTTGATATTGTACTATACTTTTATAAGATGTTACCATCAGGAAAACTAAATAAAATGCACATATATCTCTCTATATTATTTCATGTAACTCTGTAGCAATCTACTACTATCTCAAAATAAAAAGCTTGATTTTTAAAAAGTATATTAGTTGATAATCTTCCCAATAGATAAGAAAACAATTTTACCAAGTTTTAATATATTGCCTAAGTCATATACTACCACTAAATGATAGAAGCAGAACTCAAGATTAGCTCTGCCAGACTCCCCCAAAAAGATTTACTCAAGAGTCTTAAGAGAATAATTGAGTATCTGTTATATGCTGGTATTAGGGATATAAAAAAGAGACAACATAATTTTGTATATCTAGGGTCTCATAGTATTATAGAGAAGATATATTAGTAAATAAACAATTATAACAAAATGGTGGTGTAATTAAAATAAAATGTATATCTAAGGCCAAGTACTAACACAGCTGAGGGATATCAACTGATGATTAAATGGAAGAGGACAACCATTAGCAAATAGAAGACTAAAATATCCCAGATCAACCTTTTAACAAGTAATAGACAGAAAACTGTACTTGAAAAATAATTAAATAAAAAAATACTAAGAAAAAAAAAGATCACTGTACTTGTATTTTGGAGCACTAGAACGTGTCATGAACAGCAGCATGGAAATATTGAGCTGGCCAAAAAGTTCATTTGGTTTTTTTCTGTACCATAGCTCTCATGGTGCATAATTGTCTTGAACTTCATTCAAAACAATTTTGTTAAGACTGAATTGTGACAGCTGTCCTATTAGCATGTATTTTTTTAAACTTACTAAAACTGGTGAATTTTTGCGCAGCCATTTTAATTTTGAAGGTGGAAGAAGATAAACAACATTTTCAATATATTATGCTTTATTACTTCAAGAAAGGTAAAAATGCAACTGAAATGCAAAAAAAGATTTGTGCAGTGTATGCAGAAGGTGCCGTGACTGATGAAACATGTCAAAAGTGGTTTGCAAAATTTCTTGGTATTATTGACATTTGGTCACTAATTCTTTGCTATGGGACTGTCCTATGCATTGGAAGATGTTTAGCGGCACCCCTGGCCTCTACCCACTAAAAGCCAATAGCGGGAGATAGCCGACTTACTCAAAAGAATCAAAATCAATAAAGTTATTAGTAAAAATGAAAAATGTGTCCTATTTTATGGAAAAAAACTAAATGGACTTTTTGGCCAATGCACTAAATTAGGAGGCTCCTGTAGTAACAGAAAGATGGTAAAAAGAGAACTAAAATGTGTCCTTTGGGAATGCACATGGCCAGCTGGACAGTGTAGCCTTATCAATGGTAGAAAATAGAGGAGAGAGGCTATATCTGGGTAAGGAAGAAGAAATTAAGTGCAATTTAGAATGTTGCATTTGAGGTATTAGTTGAATTTCAATTAAATGTAAGCATATGAAACTCAATAAAGGGATTAGAGTAGTGACAAAGATTTGGGAACAATCAGTTATAGGACATAACTAAAACACATGAAAATAGGAAATTGGTCAGAGAGAATATGTAAAATGAGGAGGGGAAAAGGGGATATAATGAATGTAATTAAGCAGTATTTTAGAAGAAATGATGGCTAGGTACTGACCTAATTCAAGAGAAAGATAACCCATAAATAATTTAAATGGAAATACAGAGAGTGTGTAGATGTGTATGGTGGGAGTAAAAAAGATGTTTGTTGATCTCAAAAAAATATATATACACACATATATAATTTTTAATTTTGGAAAGGAATCAGAATCCTGATGATCACAAGGAAGCAACATTCTCCTGTGCCACTGTTTCTGGTACTGCATTATTTGGTTTAATTTATCTTGCTCATTAAATCATATTCTTTTTAAAAATATATTTTACTGATTATACCATTACAGTTTTCCCATTCCCCCCTTCATTTCCCTCCACCCTGCACACCCTCTCCCCCATTACTCCCCCCCTTTAGTTCATGTCCATGTGTCATAAGTTCTTTATCTTCTACATTTCCCATACCACTCTTACCCTCCCCCCTATTTTCTACCTACCTTCTATGCTACTTATTCTCTGTACCTTTTCCCCCTCTCTCCCCCTCCCACTCCCCTGTATTCTTAAATGTAAAACTAGGAAACTCCTGGCTATTGAAGATGCCATGTAATATATTTTCTTATAGCTGTAGACAAATATCACAGAAAAAGTGTTTTTCAAAAAAAATACAAGTTTATATCAAATTATTTGGTCACTGTTTGAAAATGGAGAGGTGTTCTTTTTTTTGCCTTTTTTTAAGATACTGGAGAAAATTCCAAATTAACAATCTTTTTTAAAAATGTGGGTTTTTAAAAAAAATATACAAAAGCATGATTTAAATGAGTTTTTAAAGCACTGTCCCTGGGCATACACAAAGCTTCTTTATCTCCCCAAATGAAACTAAATTCATTTTGATGAATTTGGGTGGAGAAGGGGACTCCATTGTAAGTTTCAAAAACAAATCATGAAAAAAACAAAAGAAAAAAGTCCTGCTAAGAATAATGGAAATCTGGAACACCATAAGCATGTGTCCTGAAAACACTGAGATTTTTGTTTCTCATTTCCCCTATCGCAGTAAAAGAAGGATATTCTTTAATTAGTGATGGGGCCTTGCATTATTTAGCTTTGTATTATGCCCATGTCTCACAATATGAATGCATGCTCTCTGTTAGGTTCCTAAAAAAAAATGATCATTCAAATGAAGTGGTTAATTTAATGTCCCCCTTCTTCTCCTTTTATGAAAATCATTTCTTAAAATGTTTTCCCCATTTTAACATTAATTTACTCTAATTTCTTAACTTTGAATTTCAGGTTTCTATTTCAGGGCACAGAAGGTGAAAGAAAAAGGTTAAGGAGGTAAAATACAGTTTAATTTATCAAAATTTTTAACAGTAGAAAATGGATAAGCTACTCAAAGAAAGTAATCCACTGAGGAAAAAAGTACATTCTAAACCATAATGATAACCTTTCCTAACACTGTAAACAGAGAAACTATTTTAGTTATAATAGCTTTAATACTTAACAATGCAAATGGGTTTAAATTCCAGACTTTCATTATGTATAAAGAACAAGTAATTTTGCTGATATAAAAACACAGCAGACAAATTCATAGAGAAAAAACAATACAGGAAAAATAAACCTGAGGTGTACTAACTTCTTTTTTAAATGAGGAATGGTGAGGAATTTTTTAATGTTCTTATGCATACAATCACAAGAAGTATGAAGGCAGTCATCACAAGTTTTATCTTGCCACATCAGAATTCCATTCTCTAGGGATGCTCAGCTTAATTCTACAGCCAATATGCCAATATTTTCAATGAGCAAATCAGGGAAGAAAGAATTTCAAAACCAGAAGAATTTTAGAATACTACTGTAAAACTCATTATTAACCCTATATACATTTCCAACAGAGTGACATGTATGGATCCAGAACCAAAAAGATGGTCAACAACCTCAGGCAAGAGACAATGTGTTAGGAAATACACACTTCTTTCCCCAAAGCCCAGTAACTGTATATTAATACATAACTGTAACATCAAAATTTCAGATGCAACCAAATTCACTGCTTCCCTACGCCCCAACAGAGAGTGAAGTGATGATAGTGTCATATGTGCTCAGCCAAAATAATGGAAATTCTTTCTATACCCAAATAACTTTGCAAAGCTCTCAAGAAATAAATGAGCTAGTCAGTCAACTGAAAGAAAAAATCCAAATCTTCTAAGTAAACTACAAGTAATGGGAAAGTGATTACCAATTTGTTTCAACCAAAAATGCATCAAGTTTCTTAACATCTATTCCTCTTGAAAATTCTCTACTCAATCTAAAACAGCATGAACTATCTTTCCTGTCAGTGCAGTTTCATTATTTCCCTTCTTTAAACTCTAAACAATGCCTTGGAAAAGGCTTAAAGATTCCTTCTTCTTGGTTAGTGGCAACATCAGAATGCAAACCAGAATGCAAGCACAAAGCCTATGTATGTTTCATCAAAGAATCATTAAGCCAGAGGAAACACACTCACAAACAAAACTTCCAGGCTCATTCCTTTCCCCCAATAGCCAGAGGAGCCAGTCAAACCAGAGGACTCTAAAGGAGGTGGAAGGTTTCCCTTGGGGGGAAAAACACATATTGACTTACCTTCTCTGCATACTTGAACTTAACATAGAACCAGCTTGACTTGATCATTGTCTCACCTCCTGCCCTCAAAGGAAAAGAAAATGGAAAGAAGAAAAAAAAAAGAAAGAAAAAAACACAGTATAGTGCTGAAGAAAAACCAGTGTTTCAGCAAAGACTTCTTTTAGATGCTGAGTTTTCCAAAAGATGGTATGTATTCAGAGACAGGAGAGACAAAGGGGAACCAAACAGGCAAATGCACTATTTCCAACCAGGCCTCCTTCCCCTTGATGTTCCTGTACACCTTCGTTAGCACCTAAAACACTGTGTGCGATCTTGCTCCGGAAACTGCACTCCAGACCTGCCTTGCTGAGCTGTCTGCCTCTCCCTCCCTCTGGCTCCCTCTGTGTTGTTCTCTTGGCTGGCTGACAAGAGAATTCCTCAAATGGGCTTCAGCTGCCTTCATCACAAATGGCACATGTCAGTAAAGGCAGGAGGCAGGCCCTGGCCCTACACCCACCCAGAAGGACAATCTCCTCCTCCCACTACTACCCTATGGGATGAATAAAGAATTTCAGCACTCCCCCTCAGGACACAGATTAACACCTGGCCAAACATTATTCTGACAAGAGCCAATGTCTAGAAAAAGGACTCTGCCACACAGCTTTAACCCCATTATCCCCAAAACGAGATTAGGTGACCTTTCTCCAAGCCTACAGAAGATGACAACATTAAAATCAGTCCAGTCTCTTCAGCAAAAAATGAGTAAGAATGCATTTTAAATTCTCCAGCTGCAACAACATCTTTCAATCTCTTTTAGCCAGAGAAAGAGAAGCTGGGATAGATTTATTTTACTATTTTCTCTTTTACTTCTAGTAGCTGCCAAAAGAGCTCCTAGTATTCAGCCTCAAGAGATAACAGCTTACAAAAATGATTGACACTTTATACATATGTTTATTTTCAGAAATGTAAGACAGTGTTATTTTCATTTTACTACTATTAACTCACTCAACTTGCATAATATCAAGAAAAATTGTGAAACAGCATCAGCATCCACTTTACAAGATACAAGAAATGGATGAAATGGAGAAAAGAGGGTGAAACTTAGGAGAATGGCTTTAGGATACATGAATGTGCACTACTGCTGTAAAGGTGAATGAAATGCTAGAGATAATCAGGAACACAGAAAACAATAATTTTCAAAATATTTCATATGATGGCATATCTTTTGTCTCTATTTCCTACATGCCTACCCAAAGTAATATTTATCAATACAAAATAAATTAAGATTAATCTGGATTTCCGCATGAAAATATGCTCAATACCACTCATTATCAGGGAAATGCTAATTAAAAGTATAATGAGTATCACCTCACACCTGTCAGAATCGCTTTATCAAAAAAGTCGACAAAAATCAAGTGTTGGCAAATATGTAGACAGAATGGAACTCTCTTGTACTAATGATGGGAGTACAAACTGGTGCAGCCACTAAGGAAAACTGCCTAAGAAAATTAAAAATAAAACCAGCATACAACTGAACCAGTCCACTTCTGGGAATTTATTTAAAGAAAACAAAAATAACAATTTGAAAAGATATATACACCTCTATGTTCGCTGAAGCATTATTTACAATAGCTAAGACATGTAAGCAACCTAGTAGTCCACTGATAGATGAATGATTAAATGTGGTAATACATACAATAGAATATATTACTCGGCTATAGAAGAGAACAAAATCGTATCATTTGTGACAATCTGGATGGACCTAGAAACCCTATTATCTTAAGTAAAATAAGTTGGTTAGACAAAGACAAATGCCATATGATTTCACTTAACATATTTTTCAGACCATAAGATGCACCTAGATTTTAGAGGGGGAAATTTTTTGAAGCAAAAAATGAGGTAAAGTATTTAATAACATAAAGAACATAGTATTTCACCAATGTAAATGTAAACAGAACTCAACAGCAGCATTAACAACCATTATTCCTCCCAAATTTGGGGGGGGGGTGGTGCGGGTTGTGTCTTTTAGTCTGAAAAATACGGTATACGTAGATCTAAAACACAAAACAAACAAATGAACAAAACAGATACAGAGAACTGATGGCTGCCAGAGGGAGAGGGGTGAGGCATGGGGAAAAAAGGGGGAAGAGGACTAAGTATAAACTTCCAGTCATAAAATAAGTCATGGGGATATAATGTACAGCATAGGAAATATGGTCAATAATATACCAATAACTATGTATACTAACAAACTATGTTGAGACTTATCACAGTGATCATACTATATAAGATACATAAATGTTGAGTCACTATGTTGCATGCCTAAAACTAATATAATACTATATGTCAACTATAAATAAATACTAATTTTTTAAATTTAAAGTAAATAAAAGTTCATCTGAATTTAAAAATAAATTCTATAAGATGCTGTAAGCCACCCTGATTTGCAGAAAGGAGAGAGAGAAACAGGTGAGTATGAACATCTGATGCTATAGCCTCTATCTTTCAAAATGATTTACATAGTTTAAAATATTTTACCACTCGTTTTCTTTGTGTTCATTCAGTCCTAATAATGAAAGTACAGTGAAGCCACTATGCTGTTTAAATGAGCAAAGTTGATTACCTATCTGAAGGGTGGAATCTACATGGGGGCTCATATCCCTTTCACAGCTGCAAATGACCAGGAGCATGTGAGGACCATTATTTCATTTCTCTACCTTTATGTTATAGAAGCACAAACCTTTCCTCCCTATAACCCCTTCAGCCAAGGATTAGTCAAGGTGTTTGAGGACATACCATTTGCCAAGGCCTAAATGTCATTTAATTAATGTCTTTATGGAAAAGGGATATGCTTCCATTTTTAACCTGCTATTACATAGCACTAGCCTAAGCAGTAGCTTCATTTTAGCCTTCAAAATTTTAGGCTGATAATCATGGAGAAGCCCTCCCAAAAAACTCTAACCCCACATCACAATAATTATAAACATTCCCATAATATTTTTGAAGAAGCATTTTCCCTACACTCATGCTAACACACTCATGCTAACATTCTAAAACCATTTCAGCAAAGCACCTATACAAGTGCATAGTGAGGATATAAATCACTTAGGGGGTGGGAAAGAGAGTCAATGGAGTTCATATCTTGAATACTTCTAATTTCTCTGAAAACTATGGCTCTATTTTTACTGGACCCTCTCAATTCTCTGAAGTCTTTCCAGCATCCAGTTCTTTCTAGAATACCTTCATATATACTCATCACATCACCAAACTCATATTATCTCATTCTTTAGATTGACACTTAGGTGTCACTTCCCCCAAGAAGACTTCATTATCCTCATCCCCAAGTCTTGGCTGATTATATCTGTAGTATACTGAACTTCTCCCCTTCTTAGCACTTATCATACAATGTTCTTCTGACCTATTTACCTCGCTGCATCTCCCTCTGAATTGAAAACCTCTTGACAGAAAGCCACCAATTTGCCTCAATCACAGTTATAGCCTGTGGCTAGACACCATGCCTGGATACAGTTAATGCTCAGTTAGTGGTGGGTGGGTGGAAGGAAGGAAGGAGTGAAGGAGGGAGGGAGGGAGCGAGTGGGGAGAGAGGAAAGAAAGGAGGGAAAGAGGAAAGAAAGGAGGGAGGGAGAAAAAGTTAGGTCATAAAGCAAGAACAGGGATGAGACAGTACATGTAAAGTCCTTAGCACATTTTATTTAACATAGTAAATTCCTGATAAATGCTTGCTACCATTGTATTCTTGAGTGGGGAAGAGTTTGAAACTGTCATCAGGGGAAAAGAAAGCAACTTAGCAAATGTATTAATGGGTGACACTGAAAAAACCATCGGATGTTGATCCCTGCTGAGCTATAACAGACAGAAGTGAGGCCAAAGGGGCTGTGGTCTGAGAGAAGAGAGAAGTGTACAGGGTTTCATAGGAAACATGGAATGGGAGAGTTAGATGACAGTATGACACTGACCAATTGTACTTACATACATGATATCAAAACATCCTGTCTTTGGGACAGACTATGAAACACTGTTGTTTTTTTTCACTTCAATTTTCCTTGTGATTTTTTCCTTTATCATAAATCCAGAAGATCATGGAAAAGAGGAAAAGATAATAAAAAATTCTAAAAAGCTACAATTTGGGTAATCAAATAGGTAGACCCATTCATAGGCTCAGTGAATATTCTAGCCAGGGGAGGACTCTGAAAGTTTATGAAAACCAACAGTGTTTAGCTTTTAACATAAGGCTCCCTTTTAAGTAAAAAGAACTGAACCCCCTATTTGATAATACATTGAATTATAGCAAGTATTACTGATTAAAGAAAAACAAAACATAAGAATTTAATAATGCTTTTTAATAAAGTTCTATTTCATTAACCATCCCTTCTAGAAACACCTAAAATCATGTGCACACAGGAGGGTAGCACATGTGTGTTATGAATGCCATGAAAGGGCTGTGCTCCCAGACTGGGAAAAGACATGGTCTAAACACCACACTGATGAGAAGTGAAGCCCCAAGACATGAAGTGATTTCATCAGGGTCTTACAGCTGGTCTGTGGCTGAGCAAGGCCCACAAGACTATCCTGGCTCCTTGGTCCACCACCATGCTAATGCACATAACAGTACCCTGGGAATACTGGTAAGACTACAGCAGAGTTATGGACCTCAGGTAACATAGTATGATCATGGAACAGTGAGAATTAATGACAGAGTAAAAATTCTTATAAGAGTCAAGAGGAAATGAAATAAAATTGCTCTTTACCTTTCCCCATCAACTATCTAATGTTTGTATTAATATATTCTTAATGAGAGATAAGGAAGGAAATTAAGCTCAATTCAGGACACAGAGTCTTCATTGTGTTATGTTTAAAACATCTGAAAACAGGGGAATACAAGAGTTGGTAGAGGTAGGAAGGAAAGGCTACTTATGGGATAGAATCTAATGTAACAGAGGCTTGGCTGCATGCAAAAGCTTTGGAAATCAGAAGACCTCATTCCCAACATGAGAAACATTGGGTATAATTGCAAACTAGTTGCTTATCAATTTCCTACCCTCCACTTCCCTTTCTGTAAACTAAGGATAATGAAACCTACCTTAACATGGGGGTTCCCATGAAAATGATTTAGGCTCATAGCTGTAAATTAGTCAACATAGCTCCGGCCTCGCAATCGGAGCTTGTTAAAAGGTAAAGACAGTGTTACCTTCCATTATATCGCAACCTACCTTTTATTTAGTAGCTACAATCAACTGGAAACACAATAGAAACATCACATTTTAGACTTCAAGTCAGAAACCCCAACTGCTGTGCCAGAGCCTTAATCATCCCCTAATTGCATTCAAACCTTGACTTGCCAGAAGGAAGGGATGAATGGACGGGAGGGAGGAAGGCAGGCCAGAGAGGACAGCATGAGTTACCCAGTTCCTTGGTGAACTTAAGTGGTAAAAGTAAGCATTTGGCCCATGAGCTGCAAGGCAGTCACTTCCAATACTACGAGTGTGTTCTCTAATAAAAATATGACTTCTGTTTTCCCTTAATGTTTACTGGAGAAATAAAGGTTCACAAAAACATACAAAGAGATAAGACAAACTAACAATTGAACCCTCTTAATAACTGAAACCACAACCAAGACAGGCTTCTGCAGCAACTCATTTTCATTTCCTGACATAAACTCCTTCCTCCAATTCCCACCCCTTTTCTGTTTTGTTTTGTTTTGATTTAAACAGTTTACTGTCAAAGTGAGACAATCTATGTGAAAGAATCGCCTCAGCTGCACTCAAAGAACTCATCTCCATTGCCACTGCACTTGGAACACATCACTTCCTTTGGCAGAGCATCTGAAAGCCTGTTAAGAGAGGCTGAAGAGGTATGATGGGCGCTCAAGGACTTTTCCTTTTCACAGCAAACAAGTCTGGTCACAGCTCTTATAAAATCTTTGGAAGGTTTTATTTATCTGTCAAGTACTGTTGGAGTCTTCCAGCCTTTATAAGTTGTGCTTCCTCTGCTGGGAATGACTTTTCCTCTCTTCTTTAACCTTAGTTGCTGCCCAACCAAGCACATACATTTCTGCACATGCTTTTGCATGCAAACAACACACACACACATACATACACCTCTACTTAACTCCTACTTTTCTTCTGGGACTTCAACTCTTTACAAAAGCTTCCTTTTACCCTCCAAGGCAGAGTTTGAAAATTAAACTGCTCAGAAGTTTAGCTTAACAGTAAAACTTAAAATGACTTGCAGGCCAACTACAAAGAGACACAGCTGAATTGTAAACAGAAAGATTTTTATTCTACAGTCTGCTACTCAGCAGAAAAGAAAGTCCTATATTCTTTCCTACCCCTTATACTCCATGATAAATGTATTCTTCTCTAAACCCTTGGGGGGTGGAGAGAAGTGCACATCAGCTGATCATTTCAGAAGGAAGAAATCATGCCTGTGTTATCGGCATCTAACCTCTACTCTCTTTCTAAAAGGCACAAGGCCTAGTAGGACAAGAGCCAGAGCACACTGCCAAGAACAGACTCAAAAGGCACCATTCCAAGCTAAGTAGTTTCCAGAGTCCTTGAGGGAACCAGCCTAAAGTCCCATCTAGGATTCTCAAGGTGGAAGAAAGGCCTCAACAATACACCAAGCCATCCTGTATGGAGACTAGTAGATGAGAACAGCCTCTGCAAGGGTCAGCTTCAGGGCTCCTTGCCCCTCGAAAAAACCCACTGCTGGATAACGTTCCTTTCATGTCACAACTATCATCTGGACAAGTAAGCTAAGCTATCACCGAGTTAGATACATGAACCATGCATTACCATGCTCTATAATACAGCAAACAATGCTCAAATTTTGAACCAACTGCCTTTATTGAGGTGATATTTGATATTTAGGATTCCTTGAGGTTGTATGATTTTTATTTCCCTCCGAACTTTCCCAAAAGCCCTCAGAAAACTCAAACTGTTTAATACTGGGTAGAAGACAAAAAACCAATAATCCTCTTTTGAGAGGGAGAGCAATTTAACCTTACAACATGGGTTCTGTCTATACAAGTGATATATTAAGAAACATTCTATTTACTCATGTTTTTATTACATAAATGTGTCCAGTTGGTTGAACTAGCTGAATATATTATTGGTTCTATCTAACATTAAGGGCCAGGGAAATCTTAAGAAAGCTCATCAGAAACTATCCATATTTTCACTGCTATAAAAGATGACAGATACCCTTGCCCTGGCTGGTGTGGCTCAGTGAATTGAGCAACAAAGGGTTGCCAGTTCAATTTCCCAGTAAGAGCACCTGGCTTGGTTTCAGACCAGGTACCTAGTAGGGGGCACATGAGAGGCAACCACACAATGATGTTTCCCTCCCTCTCTTTCTCCCTCCCTTCCCCTTTGTGTAAAAATAAATAAATAAAATCTTTTAAAAAAACATGATGCAAGATACCCATATAGAAGGAACAGGTAAATACAGGGTGGGGCAAAAGTAGGTTTAAAATTGTGAGTACACAAAACATAGACTTTATTCTTGTATTATTATTTATTAATTATTGCATTATTTTCTATATGAACAACTGTAAACCTACTTTTGCCCACATGATACTGAAAGGAAATTATCAGAATATATTGAGATTACAACTAAGAACAGGGTCAATGTTGGTGAGATTTTCTACGAGGTTCCTAAGAATAGATTCACTATGACTTACTTTAAAATATAAAACCATCAAAACTCTGACCTAATCACCTGTCTCCATCTAAAATGTATGGATCAAAAACATTCACTACTGAGAGACAAAAGTAGCAACTTTCCCATTAATTTTAGAACTTTACAAAAGATGAAGAAAACTCTGACAAACTTCACAGCAGTTACATTAGAGCACTTTTTAGAGACACAGGAAAAAAAAGCACAAAAACTTAATGACTTTACAAAAATAATGCAGCATCTGACACACAAAAAGAAATAAGCAACAGCAACTACCAAGGAATTAGACATGCCTGAAGAGCACTAACCATGATTCATGAGAAATACAAGGAGGAACCACACATACACACACAAAACAGAATAATCCTTTCCCGAAATGATGTGGAAGTCTGTTTGGGGAGACTAATGATACACCCATGAATGACTTATGACCTCCTATTACAAACAAATCTCAAAAGTACAAATCAATACACCACACACACAGTTGATGAGCATCTAGAAAGCAGTTAGAGGGGGATTAGAGGTAGATGAGAAAGACTTGTTAATAAAAAGGAGCTTCGAAAAAATACAGAAGCTGATTTGGTCAAGGAAAGAAACAAGACATTCCAAGTAGACATAAAATACCAACAAAAGCAAAACATTGGAAAACTGAAATTGTGTTCTTCCCCATCAGTATAATTTTCACTGATTAACTTTGCTCTCATGTTCACTTCATCTTTCACCAAATATTTTTGGAAAATGACTTAATACTGAAGTTTGGCATTGTGTCTTTTAATAAAACTGTGTGTATGTTTATACATATTTCTATAGAACTCTACCCATGCACCTACTTCCTTAACATAATGAATTATAAAGACAAATGTCAGCCAAGTTCTCTTAACTGGTTTTGCACTATGAATTCAGAATGATTTTAATTACTGCTTCTCTTTTAAAATGAGGTTTTGTTCTTTAATATTCACTGACTACTAGCTTGCTTCTCAGACACAACACATTATTTACCATAGAGTGGCTTGATGCATCAATTATGGTAATAGTTTGTGAATAACATTTCACATTATGGAAAAATCAGCCTGGTTACTTAGCTCTCCCTCTGGAAAACTGTCATAAACATATGTATCATCTGTCTCTACTTAGACTGCAGCAATTAGTAATTACAGCTGTATATACTTCTTTAGAGGGGGAAAATAGACTTGAAATGTCATGTTTCCAAATGTTCTTATGATATTGTCTAAAATTATTTTGTTTGACCTCTAGCTGAAAAAGTGAAAATGCATTTTGACAAAATGAAAAGTCATACAGTAATAGCATACTGGATGTGGAAAAACAAAACATCTCAAATAGCATCAATCACCTATGGAACAATTCCTTCTTCATCCAGATCAGACTAGAAATCAACAGGCTATGGGTGATGGGAAGTTTGAATCCAATAAATACTATGAGGCAAGACAGACCTGGATTCAAACCCCTATCGTATACCATTCCCTACCTCAGTTAAACAGTTATTTCTGGAGTGCCTATTATGTATACCAGACAGAGTACTTGGTTCTATAGAAACCTGAACTAACAATACAAAACAATTTTTCTCAAGAAGGTTACCTCACACTAAGGACACTAGAAACATAAATCAATACAATTTAGAACAAAGTATACAGATTTTTTAATAAATATTTTTTAATGCAGAAATAGTTCCCAGAAGAAAAGCTGGCACAGAATGAAGGTTAAGAGACAACTTTACCAAGACCAAAATTTCTGAGTTGTAGTGACAGAAGGACACTGGAGTTCATTATTCCCAACAAAGAGTAACCCTAGCTGACAACAAAGTCAGCTATCCAAACATCTCACGATCCAAACATGAGAAGGGACAGTTAAGAGGAAGTGAAACAAAGGGCCAGAGGGGAAGGAAGCCAAAGACGTTAGAGGGTTGGCTTTTGATGGTCATCTGCATAGGTATTGACATTTTCCAGGTCACACATTACTGAGCTTCTTTGACTCCAAATTTGTAATTACTACTCACCTATAAAGTAAGGGAAATAGAATATTACCAAGTATTTCTGAGAATGCTAAAATTATTTTCCAAGCAACTGACATAGTTTCTGACACCAAGAGGCTCCCAATAATAGCTCTTGAAACATTAGCAGTTTATTGGAATCACGAAAATGAATCAAAGAGAAAAAAGGTAACAGGAATAATTTAAGAGTTTTCATAAGGTAAAAAGTAAAGAATAGCAGTCATAACAGGAGGGATGTAAAGAGACCATGACTAATAATATACCATTATGGGTTTTGTTCTCCCACACTGTTGTAAAAGACTGATCACTTGAGGATATAGGATTTCAGATACGACAGGCAAAATGTGGGATGACTGATTATTAAAAGGAGGCCTGTAGTTCCCTTTATATGTTACAATTTACTCCAGGATAGCTCTGGTTACAAATCACAGTCATCTAGAATCTAGGAATTTTCCAAATGTCATTTCTCAGAGTGGACACCGCTCCCAATCCCTTCCCAATGCCAAACAGAAGTAGGCTACCAAAAAGCAATGCAGTCACACTGTCTAATTGTAGATGACAAAGTACTCTTCCAAGAACTCCTTAAAGATGATCTAATCCAATGGTTCTCCAAGTATAGGCCCCAGACAGATCTCACCTGTCTGTCTGGTGAGCATCAGACAGCATCAGCATTACTCAAGAATTTGTTAAAAGTATAAATTTTCAGGTCTTTCCCAGACCTTCTGAATCAGGAACCTTGGGTGCCTGGTGTGGAATATGTTCAATGAGCCTTCTAGGTGATTCTGATGCTGGTTAAAGTTTAAGAATTACTGACCTACAGTAATCTCCTAGTTATAAAGTGAGGGAAACTGAGACGCAGAAAGGGTCACACAGTAACTTGATTTCAGAGCCAAAGTGTCCAGGCTCCTAGCTCTTCATTTTCTTCTCTGCGCAATACTGCCTGTGTAGACACCTAAGCCAGGGATATGCCTTGGCTGAATGCTTTTATCTATGCCCTCTACCTGAATATGCCTTAACTTGGCTCTAATGGAGGTGGTTTTCTGGCAAATGGGACACAGGAGAGAGAAGCCACACAGCCCATGACTCAGTTACCATGGGGCAGTACCAAAGCAAGTACTGAATCATATTCCAGACTGGATATCCACAACATTTATCAGAAGAAGGCCAAATAGTAAATATCTCAGGATTTGCAGGCCATACTATCTCTGCTGCAATTATTTAACTCTGCCATTATAGTTCAAAAGCATCCATAGGAAACATGTAAACAAAGGCGTGTAGCTTTGTTCCAAATAAAACTTTATTTAAAAATCAAATACCACATTGAATTTGGCTGTCAAGCTGTAGTTTGCTCTCTACTGTAGAAGATGGCTGGACAGAAAAGGGGTTCAGTAAATACCTACTTGAGTGAATAAATTAAAGAATGAGAACTAGTTGCTACCGCTGTTTTCTACATTCATCAGCATCTCCTGTCCATCACTCTTCTTCCTTTTTTAGCATCTCATTAGAGCACTTTACATGCACTCACTTCTGCAGACTATATCTGCAGAAGGGGGAAGAGCTAAAGGGGGCTTAAAACCCAGCACACGCCCACTAGCCAGGCCATGTGTTATAACACAGGCCTGGCTTGCCAGGAAAAAGGGGAGACTTTTGAGATACTCACAGAGGCACAGGTTGCTTATCAAGCCTTGTGCCCTTGGGAATGAACACACTCAGAGAGGGAAATTCTCTAATTTGTACACAACTTCCTCTGTCTCCCACTTATATTTTTACTCTTCTTTTCATCTAGACCCCACAATACCAATTGTTATTGCTGAACTCTTCTACAGGTAGTTCTTTAGACCAGAAATAGTCTCTGTATGATTTTAATTATGAACTCATCATAATAAAAAAATGTTGAGCACATTCCCATGACATGTCTATAGCTATTTATATGGCAATGATGAATTATGCATATTATAAAATACTCAAAATGAAATGGTGAAAGGTGATAAAGATAAAATGAATAAAATTTTTAATGTTTTACCCAACATAATGGCCTTAGCTAATATCTCAATGTATACTTCCACTTAGGGCAAGGTAAATCTTTAATGATCATGAATATAAACCTAAGCTCCAAATTTTTTATAATTTCAACTTTTTGGCCAACTTATTAGATATAAATAAATAGTTGTTGTTTGTAACTAGTTACATAGTTGATAAAGAGCTCATAGAAATAATGAAAATATCAGCTTTGCCATTTTCCTGCTATTCTCTTGTGCTTTCTCATTCTACTGTTTTATTAAAGAAATTTTTATGAAATCACTCAATATCACTATTCACCAGAGATGCAAATTAAAACCATAATGAGATGTTACCTCAAGCCTGCCAGAATAGCTATCATCAATAAATCAATAAACAATAATTGCTAGTAGAGAAAAGGGAAGGGAACCCTTGTGCACTGCTGGTGAGAATGCAGACTAGGGCAGCCGCTGTGGAAAACACTATAGACTTTCCTCAAAAAATTAAAAATGAAACTGCTTTTTTTATTCAGCAATCCCTTTTCTGGGAATATATCCTAATAATCCCAAAACAATAATTCAAAAGAATATATGCACTCATATGTTCACTGCAGTACTATTTACAACAGCCAAGATCTGGAAACAGCCTAAATGCCTATCAGTAGATGAGTGGATTAAAGCAGTGGTACATGTACACAGTGGAATACCGTGGGGATGTAAAAAAGACAGAAATCTTACAATTTACAACAGGATAAGTGAACCTGGAGATTATTATACTAACTGAAATAAGCCTGTCAGAGAAAGACAAATACCATTATCATTTCACTTATATGTGGAATCTAACTAACAATATAACCTGATAAACAAAATAGAATCAGAGGTAGGGATACATGGAACAGACTGACACCTGTGAGAGGAGAAGGGGGAAGGAAAACTGGATGAAAGAAGCTAAAGTGATTAGCCAAAAAATATGCATATACATAGACACAGACAACAGTGTGGTGACAGCCAGAGAGAAAGAAGGTTGAAGGCTAGGTGAAGTAAGGCTACAGGGGGAAAATGGGGGCAGGAAGAGATTTTGCTTGGGTGATCAGTACAAGTACATGATGCATTGTCCAGATGATGCTTTATTGAGTTGAACACTTGGATCTTGTATGGGTGGTTTACAAACCAACTTCACCCCAAGAAATAAATAATAATAGCCTGGCCAAGAGGCAACCAATCAATGTTTCTTTCTCACTCTCTCCCCCTCTCTCTAAAATCACAAAACATAATCTCAGGTGAGGATTAAAATAATAACAAATAAAAATAAAATTAAAAAATCACTTGTCCCTTTTATGAGGATTAGTTTAGTTAAAAGTAAGTAATATGGCCCGGGGACATAGTTTATGAGCAACACAAATTGGAACATGTCCCACAACACAGTGCACGAAAAGCCAGAGGAATCTGCCATTCTGTGACACTTCCATTCTGGAAAACTGTACACTTTACATGACGCAGGACTGACTGTCCCATAGATTGAGTGATAGTGTACTGTCAACTGAGATATTATAATCAGTAACTTCCAATACGTCTTATTTAAAGATAGCAATAAATCTAAACATAATTCCTACTATTTTGACCTGTGCTCCAATGGATTATTCTAAAAATCCCATGGACTGACTGGGAGGCACACATCCCACCTTAGAAAGCTCCCCTCCAGGGGGCCCAGGGTACAACACAGGTGGGGGCTGACCTTGCCTGCACCACCTGGGAAACCCCAGAGCCTGGGTACCCAGTGGACAGCCACAGACTAGGTCAGGGCACCACCATCCTGCCCTTGTACAGCTGGTCATCCATGGAGGGCAGAGGTTGGCAGTCAGTGGTCATGGCCAGTTCTTGAAGCTACCTGGTCAAGGTAAATCCCTCCCACTGACCTGACAACAGCGATCAAAGCTCAACTACAAAAGGATGGTGTACTCAGTCCACATGAAGGATGCACCTAAAGTATCCAGGTTGGATGATAAGGGAGGCTGTGCCACTGGACTCTACAACACCTACTACATTAGGCCACACGACCAAGACACAGAGTCATAGCAGCTCTACCAAATACAGAGAAACAAATATGGGGAGGCTACCCAAATGAGGACAAAGAAACAAGGCCCAAATGACAGAAAAGATCAAAACTCTAGAAAAAGAACTAAACAAAATGGAGATAAGCAATCTATCGGATGCAGAATTCAAAACACTGGTTATAAGGGTGCCCAAGGATTCAGTGAGTACTTCAACAGTGTAAAAAAGAGCAAGGCAGGAATGAGGGATATAATAATGGAAATGAACAGTTTACAGAAAGTCAACAGTAGAGTAGATGAGGCTGAGAATCAAATCAATGATATAGAACATAAGGAAAACAAAAAACAACCAATCCAAGCAACAAGAAGAAAGAATCCAAAAAACCAAGGATAGTGTAAAGAGCCTTTGGGATAACTACAAGCACACCAACATTCACATCATAGGGGTGCCAGAAGGAGAAGGGAAAGAGCAAGAAATGAGAAATCTATTTCAAAAAATAATTTGAAAAAAAACTTCCTTCATTTGGTGAAGGAAACAGACAAGCAAGTCCAGGGAGTACAGAGAGTACCAAACAAGATGGACCCAAAGAGGCCCGCTCCAAGACACATCATAATTAAAATGCCAAAAGTTAAAGACAAAGACAGAATCTTATATGCAGCAAGAGAAAAGCAGTTAGTTACCTTCAGGTTTTCCATAGACTGTCAATTGATTTCTCAAAAGAAACTTTGCAGGCTAGAGGGATTAGCAAGAAATATTCAAAGTCAGGAAAAGAAGAGACCTACAGCCAAGATTGTTCTACCCAGCAAAGCTAACATTTAAAATTTAAGGTCAGATAAAGAGCTTCCCAGACAAGAAAAACTAAAGGAGTGCATCATCACTAAACCATTATTATATAAAATGTTCAAAAGACTTATTTAAGAAAAAGATCATCAAAACTATGAACAATAAAATGGCAATAAATATGTTCATATTAACAACTGAATCTAAAAAACAAACTAAGCAAACAAGAAGAACAGAGACAGAATCATGGATATGGAGAGAGTTTTGGTGGTTGCCAGATGGAAAGGGGGTGTAGGAGAATAGGTGAAGAGGTGAAAGGGTTAAGAAGTACAAATAGGTAGTTACAGAATAGCCATGGGGATGTAAAGTACAGTATAGAATATGAAGTAGCCAAATAACTTACATGCATGATCCACTGACATAAGCAATGGTGTAGGGATCTGCCTGAGGGAGTGGGGGGGTGCTGGGTAGAGCAGGACAAAGAGGGAAAAACTGGGACAACTGTAATAGCATAATCAATAAAATATAATTTAAAAACAAAAGTTCTCCTCTAGATCAGTGTTTCTCAACTACAAAGGGACCTTGATCATAAAATCAATTTAGCTGGTAATCACCACTGTATTTGTATGAATTTGTGTTGTCTGTGCATGCTGATGGAAGAGAACTGAAAGGAAAATGATAGGGTGTATTGCATGTAAGAGTGACTTGAATGTAGTAAGGTATGACTTAATGAAACTTTTATATGTGTAATGTAAGCACAGATGTGTATGTGCATTTCTACATGTGCATATGAGTACATTCATTCAATCGTGATATAAATGGTATTTTTAACTGTGTTCATTAGGACAAAAAAGTTTTGAAAGCCATATTCTAGTCAAAAGAATATGGAAACTCCTTTGGATGAGATGCCAGTCAAAAACCAAGATGAAGGAAAGATGGCAAAGAAGCATTGTGGCTCTGTGAAAGCACTGGCTTTCAGGTGTACAGTTAGGAAATAATCTCAAGCCTCTGCTTTCTTTACCTAAAAAGTACCCATAACCATACCTATCTTATGAGTTTATCAGGAAAGCTACTGGAAATTAATGAGATACCTAGAGTGCCTGGCACACAGTAGGTACTGATGGCAAAAGGTGACTTTCCCTTAAAGTACAGAAGCATAGCACCTTGTTTAGGAAGTTCAGTTAAACATGAAACAAAACACATACAAACATCAATATAATGGAAAGTAGTGTCCAGAGTGTGTACTGTATTCCAACAGGTTACCCCTTCAGTAGCACAAGAGATGATGTTCTATATAGGAACACAAATGTTGAGAAAACAACTTAAACAATATGCAAAATGCATTTACTTGGAAATCTAGGAAAATTCATATAGTGTTATAGAACAATTGCAAATCAATCTGTCTGAGAGTTCCACTTTAAGAGCTGTTTCAGCAATCACAATGGGTTCTTACTGATAATTTCCAAAATCCAAAGACTACGTTAAGCTTTAATAATCCTAAAATATTAAGAATCCAAAACATGAAACCCTGTTCAGTGCACACCTAGGACCACAAGTGACACTAATGATGGAATGTAGAGAGCTTAATTATCTCAAACAGCCCAACAAGAACACATTTTAGACCTGGTTGGACCACTGATCAGATTTGCAACCTTGAGTAAAAGCAAACCTCCTCTCAGCTTCCCTTTTCTGATCTATAAGATAATGAAGTTGCCCAAAAGTAGACAGCAATTAAACTATGCCTGTTTTATTTGACCAGCACCTTATATTGTTTAATGATTTTTAAAAATATTTTATTTAGCTTGGCTGGCGTAGCTCAGTGGATTGAGCACACGTGGCAAACCAAAGGTTCCCTGGTTTGAGTCCCAGTCAGGGCACATGCCTGGATTGTGGGCCAGGTCCCCAGTGGGGGCTGTGTGAGAGGCAACCACACACTGATGTTTCTCTCCCTCTCTCCCTCCCTCCCTCCCCCTCTCTAGAAATAAATAAAATGTTTGAAAAATATTTTATTTATTTTTAGAGAGAGGGAGAGAAACATCAATGTGTGAGAGATACAGCAATTAATTGCCTCTTGCATGCCCCAACTAGGGACCTGGCCCACAACCCAGGCATGTCCCCTGACTGGGACTCAAACCAGTGAACTTTCAGTTTGCAGGCCAACACTCAACCCACTGAACCACACTAGCCAGGGCCTTATTTATTTTTTTTAATGGTTTTGATTGCCTTAAAAAGAAATAAGCACTCTGCAATTTGCCATAGTCCCTACCCTGTCTATTATATCGTAAGGGAACAGACACAAAATTATGTTATCTGCTCAGCACTCAGAGCCTGAAGGAATTGCCAGGCTCCTACTCTAGCTCTAAAACTCTAACTGCAATGGGAAAAATGAAGGTGAATGAAAGAGAAAAGGTATAGTAAAAAATAGGTCTAACTTTAAAAACTGATTTTATTAAGAGCATCACCTAACTGTGCTTAAGGATACACCAAGAAATCAGGGTATGTTTTCGATTTCCTCAGTCAGACTCATTCTATGAACCAGGTACCAGAATGAAAAAGAAGCAAATGTGTAACAGAAGCTGACCTGATCATGCATTATTGAGACAGGGCCCCCTGGGCTCTAGCAGCCACAGACTAAATTCTCAAGTATGAGAGCCTGTGAGATATATGCAGAGATAGAGAGGCAGGCCAGCTCTTGACTCCAAAGCAGGAATTCACTGAGTCCAAACAAGTCCTATTTCTGGAGGCAAATCTTTGGAGGTCCTTATATAATTTCGTTATGGCCCCTCTTCGGTGAATGACCTAAGGTGAAGAGCTCCCTAAAGCTAGGGAAGAAAGGAGGACAAGTAGGCACTTCTATGAAAAAAAAAAATGTCTACAAACAAGAAATTCTAACATCCCTGCCTACAGTTCCCACCTCAGGCCGGCTACCCTTCAAACGAATGGGAAATGAACAGAAGGCTGGGTCTCCCCAGATGCTGAAGAGCATTCCGGCTGCTGAACACAACCTGTTTGTAATTTTCTACTCAACCACCAGAATGAAAACTCAAACCTTCAGAAAAAAAGGCCCTTAAACTTCCTCCTCACTGTTGTTAGTGGTTTCTTTAATCTTTTAAGCTCTTGGGCTTAATACAGCAGCTGCCATCAAGAGTACTTACATTGTATTGAAGATAGGAGGAAAGGGGGGGGGGGACCCAGTACACTAAACTCAGAAACATGAATTTCCATTCTGCTAGAATGCAGACCAAAATAAAAGAAAAAACAAGGAACAAAACTATAGTGAGCATTAGAAACAGAGAATCACACTGCAGTAGCAGAGGGGCTTGAAAGGGGCATCAATATGTCTAATGTGCCTATGGCATTGCTCTTTACTCCTCCACTTTCAACACTTAAAGCACCTTCCTTTCATATCTTAACATAATTGTTTTCAAACAACATTGAAATAGGTTTCATGTAAATAAAATGCATGAATACTGCTTTAGAAACTGTCCCTCCTTTAGGAGAAGAAGGAAATTTAAAATGGAAATGTTTTTGCAGTCACATAATTTTAGAATAGGAAGACTTAACTGTTATCTAATCCAGTGATCTTCAAATCTGTCCACCAGGGTGCACTTAACAGTAAAAAGGAATGAATATAAAATAAGAGGACACTTTCAGCAGTCTGAAGTTAGCATTATTTCATTTAGTTTTGACATTACATCTTCAGCATTATTAATAATACATTTGAATTCCTTTTGGTCCTCAATATATGTTTAAGTATAAATTAATATTTTGCCAAAATCTCAAGCAAAACAGATCTGGAAGAGACATCGCTCCATTTTTGTGCTGCGACTTAACAGCCTCCAGCACACTGCCACAATTCCCAAGAAAACACACAACAGGGAACCATGATACAGTCCAAGGATAGAATTGTAATAATTGGAAACTATGACCCAGAGAGGCAAAAACTCATGCTGAAAGTTACACGTGTTAGATAATCAAACCAGCCTTCTAACTCCTAGTTAAGTGCAGTATACTTTTCACTAATTCACAGTGCTTCTCTGGATGCAAGTTTTAAATAGTACACAGAGGTAAACGGAAAAGCTGACTATTCAAAAATGTATCTACTCCCTCCAAAACTTGCTTATATTTGAAGGGGAGTCCTTGTATACCTGCCACTGCCCATGAACAACCTGCATTTGAATTCACACTAGCATCTTAATCTAGTGAATGCTCAGCATTTACTGCTTTCTTTTAAAAAATTTAGTATCACTATCTTTGTACCAGGAAGCATAGGTAACACAAAAATATTTAAAAGATAAACACAAGTATCAATTTATACTTTTATACTTTGTTTTGAAAGAGGAAAAATATCAATGCCCATGAGGGGAAAAATACATTAAAAGCTTCAATCCTTAGAAACAGGAAGCTGCCACAAAAATGAAGAAAAAACTATTTACAACTAAGGTCTTAAAAATTAAATTATGAGCACTCTCTCTGAATAAATACAGCATAAATTCAAAACTTAAAGTAACTAAAATAATCTGATTTTCTTTCTAAATAAAATCTAAGGTCCTTAATATCATTTTCCAGACTGGGTACAGTGGGTATTTTTTACATATACCCAGCTAAGAGTTAAAGTCCTATTTTTTTGTCTCTAAAACAACTCAATTCCCCCACTTTTTTATTGTTCTTTTTTAAATTTTCACCTGAGGAGATGTTTTTTAAAGAAAAAAATATTGCTCTTTAGAAAGATGGAGAATCATCTGTGTGAGAGAGAAGTATCAATTGATTGCACCTGGACCAGGGAGCCACAGCAGTGGCCTGGGGAACACCCATGCCCACAGGGAGACCAGGATGGAACCCACAACCTAGGCAGGTACCCTGACCGAGAACTGAACTGCAATCTTTCAGTTAGGGACAATGCTCCAACCAACTGAGCCATACTGGCCAAGGCCCTCCTTTTTTTATAGTTCATAGCTAACAGATGCCCCTAATAAATTCCTGTTAAAGGGGGAAATCAGTTCAAAGCATACTTCTGGATCCAAGTCTCAAAGGCACAATGAAAGCCCAGCTGCCATTTTGAAAGCATGTCTTCTGATCAGATTCCTGCAGTCATTTTTGAAGACAACAGTATTTATTATCCCACTGGCTGCTTCTCAAACATCTTTAATTAATTCAGTGTGTGGATTTACTGAGACCTCAAAGGAACCAAAGGCTAAATGGATGGCTACTGTCCATCTACAGTGTCAGAGAGGCTCATCGTACCCACTCTCAGCTCTCAGTGGTTCCACATACTGTATCAGGTAGCATGAGCTCTACCAATCTGCAATTTCAGAGCACAAATTGATGAAATAAAAACACAATCCTGATCAGAGGTTAGAGAACTCATAACTATAATCCTTAATATTTTCTAAAGACTGAAAAATTACAATGCTACTCTAAAACCAAAACAGGCCTAAAGATAGAAGAAAAGAAATCAGGTAATATTAACTATTAACTTAGCACAATCAAGAAATATCTGAAGTTAATATGAATCAAGGTTCTCAAAATCAAGATGTTCTAGGATAAGCCTCAAAATTCATACCATATACTAAGAAGCTCTTGGAAGTCAGGCTCCTGATAGGAACTCAAAGAACCCAACAAGGAACTTAAAACCATGAGTCTGGGTAATCCAAATAAGCAGTCCAGTAGTTGGAAGAGGTCAAGATAATCGAATTTATCACTATCTATAATGGCAGTAAGCAAATTTAGAATGTCGTTCTAATGGGGTTCCCTTGGCAATCTGATAAAATTGTTTTGCTGAGTTAAAGTAAATAAACTTGGGACAACACTGAAATCTGTATTAAAATGGGTACCTAAAGCAATTACTATTGAAACTGAGAAAAAGTATTCCTTGCAAATTTACTAAGTTCCTCTTCCATAATCTTCTCCAAACTTGCCAATTCTAAGCTGAGATTTGTGTTAAATATGTAAATATGGTACTTGGTGCCATGGCATGACCTTGCCCCATGCAGAGTCACCTTGACACAGGTGACTCTTTCCCTCTTCTTTATTCAAACTCTTACGAAATCTATATAGAGTACATATTGATATTATTTGATCTTAACTTGGAACACTGGACTAGAAGTCATATAGCAATGCTTGATTATAAGGTGATCAGAAAGATGATTCTCAATATGCTTACACTATTCTGAAGAATGAACTCAGGATAACAGTTTATTCAACTAAATGAAAATACACTAAAAATCACTGCAGAATTCATCAAATCTATACATCTGTTTTTGAGTAATTTAACACATTTCCTCCCAACATATTTCATCCCAAAATCTGCCAATGTGTGCCTTTCCCATTTTAAGAATCAAAAAAACTATGTTGAAAAAAGTTAACTATTTTGACCAAAGTGGAAAGCGTGGAAGTGGCTGAACCAGAATCACAAAAATCCATGTTCATTCTGCTTGCTTAGGCTACTTTCAATAGCATATAAATCAATAAAGTATAGCTTTGAAAATCTAATTTTCAAAACATTGGGATGCTTGCAAACTATGCTGCAGAAACCGTGTGATGCATTTTTTCAAAGCTTTTATTTTGTTCACTATAGCAGTGTCATTCACACTCTTTAAAGAGAAAAAAATACCATATGCTCTGAGCCATATTTAGAAAAATTCAGCCTCAATGATGAACTCAACTGATCTCTTTTAGGAATGACAAGTCATCAATTCCTAGCCTGAAAAATTGAGACGCTTCATAGGCACCCAATGCTGCATGCAATGACCTTTACCAGGAAGTAAATACCATAATTATATCTAAACATTTATTAAACATCCAATTCAATTCAACAAATATCTATTAACCATCTACTATTCTCCAAGCACCAACAAGGTGCTACCAATGCAAATAAAAGCTAGACAACTTGATCCTAAAAAAAGTCCAGAGGATAGGCAGGGGAGATCGTACAGGCTAGGCCTGGGGTGTCCAACCTTTTGGTGTCTCTGGGCCACCCTGGGGAAAGAAGAGCTGTCTTGGGCCACACACTAAATGCATAAACACTAACGAAAACTGATGAGCCAAAAAAAGGTCCATGCATACATACATTTCGTGATATCTGCCACCACAGATAAGAAAAAAAAGTTCTCACATAATAACCCTAATTATCCAGTGACCCTTTCAATAATCTTTTAAGAAGGTCCCAAGTTGTGATAACTAATATAGAAAATGTACATATCTGAGTAATAAACCATCACTGATTTTTTAAAATATTTTTATTACAGAGTTAAAGAAAAGAGGGCAACATAAAAACTAGTGGGATGTTTGGCATTATATTTGAGAAATTAGTGCATTGATACCTGGTTTGTTAGAAGCAGTTGCAATTCTCAGGGAGTTCTCAAGGTGTCATCAGATATTTTGGTTCTAATTTTACTCTTAATGTGTTTCATTCTTAAAAATAGTTGCTCACAGATGTAGATGCTACCACACAGTGCTAACATGAATAAGGTGTGATTGTGAAGCAAGGGGTATTTGTCTCTGGAAAGATAGGACCTATAAAGTCTAGAAAAGAGACACAATCAAATTTTTCCTTCTTTAAGTTGAATGTCAGCTTGCAGCTCTATTCATTCGATTTTAAAATGAGCAGGTAACATATTTATGTCAACTGAAAATGGAGTTGCAAATATAGCAAAATACTAATTTTCCCCCCAGAAATCTTGAAATCTGTTTCCCAATTCTTGTATCAAATCAAAAAGCAAAGCTGCCTGTTTTCTGCTGTTCACAGGACTGTGTTTAGCCAATGTGCCAAAATGCATGAAACTGTTTGCTTTACTTTGAGTTTGCCATAATTTCAGTTTCATTTGGAATTCTGTTAGGATTTGAAACATGGTATTGATAAGTTGGTTTTCACCTTGAACATGCATGTTTAACTCATTTAAATCAGCAATTAAACCTGCTGAAAATGTTAAATCTGTAAGCCAGTTTTCACTACCAAGTTCCAGCACAAATTTGTATTTTGATACCATAAACAACTTGATAACATGTCACAAATCATAAAATCTCTTCAACATTTGGCCTCGATTTAGCCATCTTACTTCCAAAAAGTAAATTATGTCTCCATAGTCAGCATCAATGCTTTTAAGGAATTCCTAGAATTGCTGATGATTCAATCCCTTGGCCTCTATAAAATTCATAGTCTTCATGATGATTTGCATGATGTTATCTATTTTTTTAAGCTTTTGTGCATAAATTTTCTTGATGTACTATGCAACGATACTTCATCCAACGTAAGTTTTGGGCAGCAATTGCATCATCTTTTGTTACTTTTACAAGGCCCTCTCTTTCACCTCCAATTGCTGGGGCACTATCAGTAACTATACCACACATGTGGACACTAGACAAAGAAAATCACTTTAGCATATTTTACTGTTTTGTATACACCTCTTGATTTATTTGTGTCTTTTAATGGCACTAAAGAAGCCATTTCTTCATGACATTATATTCGGCATCAAAACCTCTAACAAAAATGGCAAGTTGAGCCATATCTGTAGCATCAGTGCTATCACCCATCGCCAAAGCACAAAATTTAAAATTAGCAGATTTGCTCTCCAAACTTTTTGATAGATTTTCCAGTTTTTTAATTCAACTGGCTATAGGCGGGTGAGAAACTGATGTTAGAAATATCCCCCTTTTTTTCAGAGCAAATTATATCTGCCATGCTTTCTATATATTACTTAATAAATGCACCATCAGTAAATGGTTTTGACTTTTTGTCATTGTATATGCTACCACATAATTATATTTTACAATAGATGTAAAAGATACAGTTGCAACTTTTTGAACAATTTTTTGTCAAGAAGACAGACTTTTTTTCAGTTCCGCTATTTTGTCCTTACGAAACAATCTGTCATACACACTGAATCTGGCAGCATGCTTTTGCATATAATGCCTTTTCAAATTACAGTCTTTGAAAACTTGCACAAATTCCCTAAAAATTAAGCAGAATACCTTACTATTTGCCTCAACAAAAAAAGTAGTCATCTGTCCACTTTTCACTGAACGAACTTCCATCATCCATAATTTCTCATTCTCAGGGTTCTTTTTCTTTTGAGATGTTGTAGAAGCCATGCTGGGATTAATAAGGGACTTTATTTACTTTTGTCATAAAACGTAATTGACAGAAAAGTAGAAAGCAAGGTTTCGGCACTCCCACAGCCCTCTCAGCTGCCAGTACAGGGCGGGGTGGAAGGCTGATAGGAAAGTGGCGATGTGTGAGGCACTGCCAAGTTGGTGAAGTATATTTAATAATAAAACAAGAAAGCTTACCTGACTTCTAAATAACATTAAATGCCTAACATTGCAATGGCAGATTGAAATATTATTGATAATCGCTGCCTCACTAAGTCACCACGAGCACATGTAAAGTCCAATGGTGTCAATTCTGCTGTCTGCACTTGGAAGATGACACACTGGAAAATGCACACCACCATGAAACTAAAGCAACACATGAGGACAAATAGCCAGAGCATACGTACATTTACTTTATGTGACACTGTGACACACAATCACAAAAAAAAATCTCACATGTTTTAAGAAAACTCACAATTTTGTGTTGGACCACATCACATTCATAGCCATCCTGGGCCACATGTGCCCCACGGGCTAGACACCCTTGGGCCAGGCTGTAAGATGCTACCAAAATGCACAGACAGTAGCAAAGGAGGTTCATAGAGAAAATAACATCCAACTCAGGTCTTGAAAAATGAATAGCAACTTTTCTGATAACATAAGGAAAAATTAAATATTTTAAACAGAATCACATATGGATTTAGAATGTATATCTGGTGGTGGCTTAAAATCAAGAGGTAACTAGAGTAAACCTTTTTTAAAAGTTTAGAGGAAAAGGAAAATTGCACAGTGGTTAAAAGCAATGGCTTTGCTAATTGCTACTAGCTCCATGGCCACAGGCAAAACTTCCTAAGTCTCATCAAGAAATATTTGGGTAAAAATAGCACCCATCTGATAGGATGGTTTTGAGAATTAGAGATGAAACATGAAAAATATCTGATACATTCACTAAAACACAATAAGGACTGAGCATATTTTATTACTACTAAGACATGAGGCAACAGAAAAACAATCTTTCAGGGATTTTACAGTCATCTTTATATATACTGTATTACACACATTACATACATGTAGTAGATTACATCCATCATCCATTCTGTTTTTCACTTGGTTTGTGGTATTCTAATTGTAAGTTCAAATTACAAAAAGGCTAGGTAGGTGATCAGTGAAACAATAATATCAACCACTAATGTAAACTGTTGACTTTTCCTTTTCAAATGGTATCATCACCACTTAATGGGATGATTGATGTAAAGCATTTCATGTCACTGAGTCTCAATTTCCTTCTTTTTAAATGAAAACAATAGCAGGTAAGTATTTAAGAAATGTTAGGGTAAGGGACAGCACAGGTTGAAAAGACCTAGTCCTTCAGCATAAGAGATGGAAAATAACCCTCTCCTATCTCCTACCTGTTTAAAAAATGTCTGTATGAATGATATTTCTTAGCAAAACTTAAAAATAATAATAATACTGCAGCTGCAGTGTTTTAAACTAGTTTGCTGACATTCTAGAAGTATATTTTCTATATGCTTAATTGCAATTGGCAGTGAAGTTCCTGGTCTTTGGGAAAACAACTTTGATCCACAAGCCACAGGCATAAGTTCCCTTTGGAATATTTGCCAGAAGGGTATATACCCTGAGAAAAAACATACCTACTAAGAAGGACCCCAAGTGGCTAACTGGGCTCAAATTTTAAAAACACAGCCCAGTAGCATGGGCTTCTCACACAAACTGCACTTCAAGGAGAAGCCTCTGCTAAACTACCTGCCTCTGCACTGTGTTCCTGCCATCTGAGCCAGCCCTTCCAGAGGACTTCTTGGAATCCTGTTTTCAACCCATAGGACTAAGGCTTTCCTGTTCAGAGCTGTGCAGGTATATCTCCATCAGCATCTTCACCAACCAATCAGAGAAGTTCCATTCCGACCAATCAGCCAAAACTGTGAGGATCTGGAGTACTCATTTGCATGAGGAAAAACCAATCAAGGACAAGGATCAGGGGATTCTATTTAACTCAGCTCCCCTCTGGTTCTATAAGTGCACTTTCTCTTTCTATGGAAGACTGAAAACTCTTTCCACCCCACCTCACCCTACCCCCACAGCTGCAGCTGAAACATGGAAGATGTATCTCTTGAGCAAACAGACCAGCACAAGGCAGAATGGAGTGGAGCAGACCGAACTAGACCAGAGCAGAGCTGACTAGCCAAAGGGTCCTAGCCCCAGGGCTGGCCTCCCAGCCATGCTGTGTTGCTTTATAGTTGAACTGTAACACTACTGAGCTGTTCCACAACCATGCTGTATCACAACTGAGCTATCTGCACTAAAGTTTCCTTCCTCACTACACCCCAAATTCGGGATTCCTGTTGGCATTGAATTGGCACTAATAACTATCAGTTGATAATTACAGGTAAAGAAATTTAACAATATCTTTTGTACAAAGTTATCTGGTGCAGTGTGGTTGAAGGAGTTGCAATTCACTTTCAAAGGTTACTTGGAATCATTCAGGTAGAGGCTTGCTTTAGTGGCCACCACTCTACCTAACTTAATTCTTTTTTTTTAATTTATTTTTTTATTGATTATGCTGTTACAGTTGTTCTATTCCCCCCCTCATTCCCCTCCACCCTACCCCCCGTCCCCACCATTACCCCCTTTAGTTTATGACAATGTATCTCAAGTCCTTTAGATTCTATATTTCCCATACTATTCTTGCCCCCCCCCATCTATTTTCTATCTACTGTCTATGCTACTTATTTTCTGTACCTTCTCCCCCCTTCTCCTCCTCCCACTCCCCTGTTGCTAACCCTCCTTGAGATCTTCATTTCTATGTTTCCACTCCTGATCTAGCTGTCCTCTTAGTTTGCTTTTGTTTTAGGTGTGGTTGTTAATAACTGTGAGTTTGCTGTCCTTTCACTGTTCATCTTTTTTATCTTCCTTTTCTTAGATAAGTCCCTTTAACATTTCATATAATAAGGGCTTGGCGATGATGAACTCCTTGAATTTGATCTTATCTGAGAAGCACTTTATCTGCCCTTCCATTCTAAATGAAAGTTTTGCTGGATAGAGCAATCTTGGTTGTAGGTCTTTGGATTTCATGACTTGGAATACTTCTTTCCAGCCCCTTCTTGCCTGTAAGGTCTCTTTTGAGAAATCCGCTGAATTCTTACCTACTTGACTACTCAAGGGATAAAGATTAGCAGCTGAGTTTACTGATGGTCACTATTAAAAGACAACATTCTTAATATAATTACAGTATAGGAAAATTTTATTTATATATAATTTCCAAAGAAATAAGCCACATCTGTTTTGATTTGTATACAGACAGAACAAGAGGAAAGAGTATCAGAGTAAAATGTGAATTTCTAAAGTACTTTTCATAACATTAAATTTTACAAAATAAGAAACGTATGAAGAAAAGTACTACTTACAAGCTGTGTAACCTTCAGACAGTTACTTAATCTCTCTGTGCCTAAGTTTTCTTATTATAAAAAAAGAGACATTAACTGTACTATCTTTGATCAATAAGACAATCCAAATACACTGTTTACTATACATAAATTATTGTTAATGTTTTGGCTTTGCAGAACAAGGCGAAAAAGCACAGAAAGCCTATATGATAAATGTATCTTTAAAACAGCAATCAGCCCTGGCTGGTGTGGCTCAGTGGACTGAGTGCCTACTCGCAAACCAAAGGGTTGTTGGTTTGATTCCCAGTCTAGGTCGCATGCCTAGGTTGCAGGCCAGGTCCCCAGAAGGGGGCACACAAGAGGCAACCATACACTGACGTTTCTCTCCCTTTCTTTCTCCCTTCCTTATCCTCTCTAAAAATAAATAAATAAAATCTTTTTAAAAAAACTGTCATCAGAAATTTCAACTGTATAACTTGTTTCATAGCTTTAAATGGAAACTTCGACATAAGAGCACTTAGTAGTCAAAGAACATTTATCCTGTTCTTTTCTGAGTGACAAACAGTGATAAACCCATAGTACATTAGATACTACAATAATAGTCATCATTGATATCTGCTGGAGTTGGTTCTAGGACCTCAGTGAACACCAAAATACACAGGTGCTCAAGTCCCCTATACAAAAAGGCATACTATTTGCATTTAACCTATGGATATCTTCCCATACACTTTAAATCATCTCTAGATTACTCATAATACCTAGTACAATGTAAATACCATGTAAATAGTTCTTATAATTTATTTTTTAGGAAATAATAACAAAAATGTCTGTATAAGTTCAGTATAGATGCAATCATCATAGGCCTAACTACGTACTACATGTTCACAATGCTGCAACATTTTTTAAAAATAGTTTTGATTCAAAGTTGGTTGAATATCTGGATGTGGAATGCACAGATACAAAGGGCTAACTGCATTTTCTTTGGGCCTTGTTTACAAATTTCTTTTTACATTATAATGTCTTAAGTAGAGTTCAGTAGATAATTATTAAAGCAGTATTTCTGAAACTCTACTTAAGATATTATACTTGAGTCCCATGATATGTCCACAGCCAACAGAACACAAATCAATGCTTTCAAATAATCTCTTTGGCCTTTGGTAATAATCTAATTCAATTTGAATTTTACTTGTCGTTTAGAAATTACCTAGCATTTCACAATCCCAAATCCTTAAACAGAGACAGAGTTTTTTGTTTCTTTGTTTTTGCTAAGAGTCCCATATGTGTAACATGAACTTCCTTTCTTACATCACGTAAGCCCTTAGCAATTTTCTGTGTTTTGGAGAGTCAGCAAAGCATGGAACTGCCAAAGCCTTTATTCCCTTCAAACCTGGCACACAACATAGCCAATCATCAGCTTGATATTGATATCAATGCTCAGGTTCAGAATGAGGATCAGCAATAGATTATCTGACATCTGTGTAAGTCTCAATGATCTTTCTTTCAATCCCTTCAAATCCCTCTTTACAGTTACTTATAGAGGATCTATAATGACAATAAGCCCTGTTGGTAACACTTAAACAATTCTGGCTGCTGAGAAAAGCAGTGTGAATTCTAGTATCAAACTGGAATGCCTACCAGGATATTCAATGAATTAAGAGCCAGTGTGAGACAACTGGCAGACAGATGGTTTAATCAATGAGACTGTTTCCCTTGCCTAATAAGACCAGAGGAGCTGCTCTAATTCACACAAGAAGCCTGTCCAAACCAGATGAACAGAAACAACAAAACTACAAATTGCTTCTATGTGCAAACCATCATTATGTACTTTACCTGCTCTCTCTTACTCAGTTTCCACAAAAATCACTGTGTCCATCAACTGAGGAATGGATAAACACAACATGGTATATCCATACAATGGAGTATAATTTGGCAATAAATAAGAATGAGGACACTTCCAGCTAAGATGGAGGCGTAGGTGTATAAACACTGTGCCTCCTCACACAACCAAGTTTAAAGACAACAAAGTTTTAGTAACAAAAACGCAACCAAAACAGACAGAAATTGAACTGTATGAAACTCTGACAACAACGAACCATTCATCCAGAACAGTAAGAGGGGCAGAGTCAGCGGCTGGCAGAGCTGACACACTGGAAAAAGTGGCCAGACCAAACCAGTTGCACAGGTGGCGGTTGGCATATCCCAGGTGTGGGGTGGCAATGGGCAGACCCAGTGAGGGCACAAGGCAGCTGGCTGACCTCCATCACACATTCACGTGCAGATAAACTAGGCAAAAAAAAAAACAAGCAGTGAGACAGTCCGCACAACCCAGGGCCCCAGCGCCAGGAATTAAAGCCTAAAAGCACCAATTAGAAAAGCTTTCGGGGGGTCAAGGTTCTGGGAGAGGCTCCCAGGCTCACAGAGTTTGTTGGAGAGACCCACGGGGTCTTGGAGGGTACACGAGCCCACACATCTGGGAACCAGCACCAGAAGTGCCCAATTTGCTTGTGGGAAGAAAAAGAGGGGACAGAAATCTGAGAGAGAGCGAGGAACAAGCACCATTGCCCCTCTCTGACCCTGCCCTCACATACAGCATCACAACCCAGCAATTGGGTCGCCCCACCCTGGTGAACATCTAAGGCTCCGCCCCTCATACATAACGGGCACAACCAGACCAAAAAATTATAGCTCAAGAAGAAGAACAGCTCAAAGCCCCAGAACCAATACTTCTAAGCAACCAAGAGATAGCCAACCTATCAGATGCACAGTTCGAAACACTGCTGATCAGGATGCTCACAGAACTGGTTGATTTTAGTTACAAATTAGAGGAATAAATGAAGGCTAAACTAACTGAAATGAAGAGATATGCACAGGAAACCAATAGTGATGGGAAGGAAACTGGGACTCAAATCAAGGGAGTGGACCAGAAGGAAGGAAAAAATGACCAAACAGAAAAATATGAAGAAACAAGAATTCAAAAAAATGACAAGGAGCTTAGGAACCTCCAGGACATCTTTAAATGCTCCAACGTCCGAATTGTAGGGGTACCAGAAGGGGAAGAGGAAGAGCAACAAGCGGAAAACTTATTTGAACAAATAATAAAGGAGAACTTCCCCAATCTGGCAAAGGAAATAGACTTCCAGGAAATCCAGGAAGCTCAGAGAATACCAAAGAAGTTAAACCCAACAAGGAACACACCAAGGCACATCATAATTACATTACCCAAGATTAAAATGAAGGAGAGAATCCTAGAAGCAGCAAGAGATAAGGGGACAGTCACCTACAAAGGAGTTCCCATCAGACTGTCAGCAGATTTCTCAAAAGAGACCTTACAGGCAAGAAGGGGCTGGAAAGAAGTATTCCAAGTCATGAAATCCAAAGACCTACATCCAAGATTGATCTATCCAGCAAAACTTTCATTTAGAATGGAAGGACAGATAAAGTGCTTCTCAGATAAGGTCAAGTTCAAGGAGTTCATCATCGCCAAGCCCTTATTATATGAAATGTTAAAGGGACTTATCTAAGAAAAGGAAGATAAAAAAGATGAACAGTGAAAGGACAGCAAACTCACAGTTATTAACAACTACACCTAAAACAAAAGCAAACTAAGAGGACAGCTAGATCAGGAGTGAACCATAGAAATGGAGATTACATGGAGGGTTAGCAACAGGGGAGTGGGAGGAGGAGAAGAGGGGAGAAGGTACACAGCATAAGTAGCATGGACAGTAGGTAGAAAATAGATGGGGGGAAGGCAAGAATAGTATGGGGAATCTAGAATCTAAAGAACTTGTGACACATGAACATAAACCAAAGGGGGAAATGGTGGGGGAGGGGGTGTGCAGGGTGGAGGGGAATGAAGGGGGCAAACAAGACAACTTTAATAGCATAATTAATAAAAATATTTAAAAAAGAATGAACTACTGCATTTGCCAACATGGATGACACTTGAAATTAAGCTAAGTAAAAGACGGTGGTCATAAAGCATGACATTATATGATTCCATTTATGTGTAATATCCATTTCTATGTAATGGTTTAAGGTTTCTTTCTGGAGTGACATAAAAACCTAAAATTGATTGTAGTAATTGCTGGCTGTAAAACTATAAATATACTAAAAGTGCTAAACTGTACACTTTCAATTGGTGGATTTTATGGTATATAAAATATATATTCATAGAGCTGTTAAAAACTGTGAAGTACATATCATAAGCTTTATTTTGTAGACAAAGAAAGCAAACCTTAGAGTCAAGTCACAGCTAACATCATACACAATGATGAATAGCTTTCAGCTCTTCCTCTAAGATCAGGAACAAGAGAAGGAAGCCTACTCTTGCCACTTTTATCAAACATAATACTGCAAGTTCTGGCCAGAGCAAATGGGCAAGAAAAACAAATAAAGGGCATCCAAATTGAAAAGGAAGAAGTAGAATTGTCACTATTTGCAGATGACATGGTATTATGTATAGAAAACCTTAAAGAGTCCACAGAAAAATAAATGAACAAAAAAATGACTAAATCATGGTGCTGTAATCTACAGCATGGTGACTACAGTTAATACAGCATTGCATATTTGAAGTAGCTGGGAGAGTGGATCCTGAAAGTTCTTAATGAAAGAAATATATTTTTAACTATGTGTGATGATGGACTGTTAACTAGACTTGCTGTGGAGATCATTTCACAATGTATACAAATAACAAATCGTTATGTTGTACAGTTAAAACTAATATAATGGTAAGCCAATTACACTTAATTTTTTTGAAAAATCATAGAGCAGGTATCATTGGCTTTATTTTGCAGACAAAGATGCAAACCTCAGAGTCATATTGCTAGTAGAAAAGATACTCAGAAAACCAGGTTGGATGACCCTGAATACTAAGGTATGTTTTACTTTTTCCTAACGCTTTTCACAATATTTAGGATGCTAAAAAGAGGGGAGGGTTATAGATCTAAAATCCATCAGAGCCTTTCACCAAAGTAGGTTGCTTTACTATCTGCAAACTTCCCCGTTATTATAGATATCTATTTGGCTTAATATATATTTCTGCTTCTATACCATGAAATCTAACCTCTAAGGATTAAAACAGAACATATTCATAAACCTTAAAGAAAGCATGGCTTCATTAAAAAAAAAAGGCTCAGCCAACAAAAGACTACTTCTCTGAATCTTAAACTCAAAGTCTAAAAAGACTACTAAAAAATTATCTGTTCCCCAAATGACAGAAATATAAAAATGCAGCATGAACAAAGTGGGTGGCCATCAAGTTCAGTGGTTCTTAGCCCAGCAGCCCCCATGACTCCATTTCATAACTCAGGTACTGTTCCAAAACTCAAAGGTAATATATCCTATTCATATGTTTTTTAAATCAGTACCCTAAATACAAATACCTTATATGGTGGTCTCCACAGATAAAATACTTTATTGAAATGCATGAGTCAAATCACAAAAGCAGCCTTCCAGAAAAGGCCCAGAGTACAGTCCAATGGTCTATATATAATTACATGCTACCTTTTTGAACATGCCCAAACAGACCTGGCCCAAAATAGATATGATTGTGTTTTGGTGAGGTCCCTCTTCCAGGTTTCAAACTTCTTGCTGCAACTTCACAGGGCAGAAAACACTATAGATCTCTCCAGAGTCCTACCCTCATTACTTATGCACCTTTCAAAGTCCCCAACTACCAGTGCCACCACCTTTGGGGGCCAGGATTTTAACGTACAAATTTGCTGGGGTACTCAAACATTCAGACCTTAGCAAATACCTTATCTATTTTTTTCTTAATGAATGAACAGTTTGTTCTCGCTCAAACCTGTAAATAAACTTCTCAGTGAAGTTGGTCTTAGTTTGACAATGAAGGTTACACATGTGCTGAAGATGCTGACAGACTCTAGGGAATGATGACAACTTAGAGAACTATTACAACTAAAACAGGAATCAGTACTACTAAGGTAGTTAATAAATGGCTTTGAATTAAAAATATAAATACTAATATTCCCTGTATGGCAGAAAAATTTGTTACAGGCATTTTAGATTAACAATGAATTCATTAAATGTACCTCCCACTTACAAAATAATTTTGAGACTGTGCCAACCTGCCTTTGAATCTAAATTGTTCGAAGAAGTGATAGAGACACCAACATAGCTAGGCTGAAACTGAAAGATGAAGATATTCTTAAATCAGTGTGTCCAACCTTTTGGCATCTCTGGGCCCCACTGGAGGAAGAAGAATTCTCTTGGGCTACACATTAAATACACTGCAACATGTAATCACAAAAAAATCTCATAATGTTTTAAGTGAATTTACAATTTTGTGTTGAGCCACATTCGTAGTCATTCTGAGCTGCCAGTGGCCTGCGGGCCACAGGCTGGACACCCTTGATGAAAGCTAGTATTTACAGAGGGCTTACTATACACGACGCACTGTTCTAAGAACTATGAACATTAACCGACCTAATGCTACTAGGAGACATGAATGTCAGTAATTGTATTATCTCAGTTAACAGAAAATTTCCCCAACATCCTTACATTTCAATCTTTCAGCACATTAAAAGCTCATGCATAGTCATGTGTCCTCTGTGTATACACATACACAGGTAACACAAACACACATCAATGTACTGTAACTGTATGCTGTCTCTGTATACACATGTGTGGGTAATGTACATATACACATATGTGGGTAATGTACTTAATATAAATAGATTTAGCTGGGGAAAAACACGCATATGGTTCCAATTTAAAGGCCAGCTTTTAAAAATTTTTCAATCAGGATACTTGATAACCACATCTTTCTAGTCGGTAAATACAGAAAAATAATTCTAGTGGCAGTCTTCCCTGGGCAAGTACATTAGAAGATTTAATTGTTGACATATGCAAACTGATTTTCACAGTTCCAACTATCTGACAGCTTCAGACACAAGTCACAATGGTTTTGTCATGATTCCTGTCACACAGACATTCATACAAATCATACTGAAATCACCAGTCAACATTTGTTACACATGCCACTGCCTAGATGACTTGCTACCACAATTCAGATTATTCCACTGCTAGGATCCCAGCCTGGAGGGTAAAGCACTTCTCTTAGTAGGGTCCCAACACCCTACCCAAAACCTCACAGGCGCTAAAAAGTCTCTATGCAACATGGGAATAATACTTATTACTAGTGAGCTTTCTAATAGAAAAGAATCATCACAGATACAGGACATGTATATAAGGACCCCCAAAGGTTGCAATATGACAATATTCACTGTCTTTAAAAAAAAGCATAGCTCATAAACTTCTCCTGGGACAACCAACTGCTGTAAAACCTGGGTGGAAACCTGGCAGAGTAATGTACATAACTGTTAGCATGCCAAGCCTGTTTTATAGAGTTAAGACTGATGTTTAGAATATAATGTTTTTATTTCTTTAACTAAAGTTGATTGCTTACTATGTGCCAGGTGTTGGTCAAGGTGCTAGAGATACAGAGAGAACAAGTATCAGTTCTCCTGACTGTGTATTCCAGTGGAAGGGACATGCTATAGTGGGTGAAAGAAACAACTATAAACCCTGATCTGAGGACACTGAGATAAAGTAATGTACCAGGGTTATGGAGGCACTCTGCAAACTAGGAAGCACAATATGATCGTGTATAAATTTTCTATATATTCTTAGTAAGACCAGGTTTTTAGGACCATAATGAAAGCTGTTTCATGCTTTCTGGGTTTTTTTTTTTTTTTTTTGGTCTTTTCCTAAATATTTTACACTGTCCTGAGCAAAGTTTGGTACATTACACAAAATACTTTAACAATAAAAATAAAATAAGCCAATACAAATAATAACCCGGAGTCACAAGTAAAACACAGAATTTAAACCAGTTCATCCATTCTCGCCCAATGGCTTTTCCTTCAGGAACTCCAGTGTAATAGAAGACGTTCACATCCCAAGTTTTCACACACTGCATTTCACTCCTTCTAAAATAATCCACATAGCACTCGAGTTAACCCCATGCCCCTGGCAAGTACATGCCCTCATGCACGACCACTAAAATGGCTGCCACCAGCTGAGGTTTGAAGTTTGATGAAACATCAAAACATAAATTCCTCATGCATCTGCTATGCAGCAAAGAAACTTCCTGGAAGCTATATAGGGCATATTGGAGCTGCTGCTATTGTATAGATTACAATATAAAACTTCCCATCTGTTTAGAATTTATCTCAGCCTACCCAGTTCCAAATGTTCAGCAGAGAAAAGCCAGTCAGAAATAGTAACAATCAGATTGAAGCTTTTGAAGGTTCTTTAGACAGAGACAAGAAAATGTTTTAAGGTGAACAGCATTAGCCCGAGGGAGAGAAAAAACTGGAATTGACACCCATGTGGATCCAGCCAGGAGACATGCGGAGATGTGGCGTTCATCTTTCCCTCCCACCGTTTTACCACATTGTCAGACACTTTTAGATCAGTCCCCACGTTGACTCAAACGGAAATTCAGTGTTAGTGGCTGAACCGTGGAACTGGCGCTTTCAGATAACATCACACCCAGAAGACTGTAGCTATCAAAAAGGCAACCTTGGTTCTGATACCACCTTAACTCGGGAGGCCTAACCTCCACAACAACCAACCTTGGTATGTATAGGTGTGTGTATGTATACACATATACACAAACATAAACATAAATGTATGAATACATGCAAGTGTGTGTATGTGTATGCGTCTCCATGCCTTTGGCAGAGTCACTCTCTTCCTTTGTGTATGACACAAGCTATCTATTTACTCTTGCACAATTCTTCTCTTGACCAAAGAAGGTCTGTTGTACATGGTTCTCTCAAGTTCCAGTCTGTCAAGTTTGCAAATTTCTTCTCACTCTTAACTCAGGCATTGTTATTGTTTCCACCTTTATTGTTTGTCGTCTTCCACATCCAAACCACCAACTCTCTGCTTCCTGACATGCTCCGGAGCTTCTCTCCATTCTCACTGATAGTACCCTGGTCTAGCCCAGTGTTATCACCAACCGGGACCAGAAAACTGCCTCTGGATTGCACTCTCTATGTCCACACTTACTCCTATGATTCATCCAACAGACCAGCGGTCAAAAACACCTTTTCAAAACTCGCCTCTCAACCTGTCACCCCCATGCTTCCAATCCCTATAATGCTTGCCATCCCCTTAATTCTTAACATTTAATGTTCCTGTGATATATGTTTTTTTCCCCAATATAACCAAGCAATTAACTCATTTCTCACACTGTCTACCTGGAGAAAGCATCACATCCCACAGGACTGTCCCCTATGTTAGATGTCAATCTAAACTCAGGCTGTTACTGTGCTTCTGAATGATTGGCTATAAATCAGAGGTTTCCACAACTCTCTCCTCAGTTTTGATTAATTTTCTAGGGAGGCCCACGGAACACATACTTGCATTTATCAGCTCATTTTAAGGGGTATTAAAAGAATACAGATGATTAGCCAGATGAAGAGGTAACACAGGGCAAGGTATATGGAAAGAGGCACAGAGTTCCCAAGCTCTCTCCAGGCATGTTACTTTCCCTGGCCTCTCTAAGTCTTCACCAACTCACAAGTTCTCTGAATCTGGTCCTTTCGGGTTTCTATGGAGTCTTCATTACACAGGCATGATGGATTAAATCACTGGCCATTGGTGCTAACCCCCTGCCCTGAGGTCCCAGCGTAAAACTGAAAGTTTTAATCCTCTAATCACAAGACAGGTTCCCCTGGCAAGGAGTCCCATCCTTGTTACCTAGAGGATTTCCAAGTCACCATTAACATAACAAAAGACACTTTGGTCTCACTACTTGGGAAATTTCAAGTGTTTTAGGAGCTCTACGCTAGGAATGGGACAAAGATCAAGTATGTATTTCTTATTATAAATCACAATTACAAATCTTATTATAAACACAATCATTCTTAATCCTTTACATTTTCATGCCTCATATCTTTGAACTAGGACCTGAAGAATCTTTCTTGATCTGGCCCCTGCCAGCCTCATTCTTTAGACACTCTTACTCTCTCCGCCACTTTTGTAAATGGGTTTCTTTAAGGTCCTAAGAAGCATCGTATTCTCTTCAGCCTTGTGGCCATTATACATGCTGTCCACTACATTCTTCTCCACCACATCTCACCTGCAGAGCACCTACTCATGTTTTATGTTTCATCCCGGGTAGCCTAGGTTTATTCTGTTACAGACCCTCACAGAATTCACTGCACTTAAAAGAGTTTGTTAACTCTCTGCTTTTCTCACCAGGATGAATACAGCACAGATATTAGAACCCTGGTGACTACTTGCTGCCCAGGTATAAATCCTGTCTCTACTATCTGTAAGCTGTGAGACCTTGGCCCAGTTACCTAACCTGTCTGTGCCTCAGTTTCCTTATCTCTAAAATGGGGGTAAAAATAATACCTACTTTGTTTATTATGAGAAAGTGGATGAAAAGAATCTTTAGATTAGAACCTTGCACACAGGAAGCATTTGGGAAAGGTTAGCTGATGATGTTATTACTACTACTATATTATGTATGACAACTGGAATAGTAGCCTTGTTTATTATCAAAACCCCACTGCCTAATATACAGATACTGACTCTAATTCCATATCAGGATATTTCATTAAATACATAGACATTAGCTCTCTTTATGAAGTTATAAGAAAGTTCTGCCGTACATGAATGAGACAGAAGCCCAGAGAAGCCACAGTACCTAAGTCTAAGTGGGAACCATGACTGTACGAGTTTCTTCTGTCTCTCCATTGAGTGAAAGGGTTAACAGGAATGTTAGTTTAAATTATATAAACTTCATCCAATATTCATCTACTCAAAGGTGTTCTTAATCTTCCCTTAGCTTCTGCAGGAAAGGCTATGGATCAAAGAGCTCACTGCACACAGATAGTGTTTCATGAAAGGAAAAGGTATCGAGTTTACCCCCTGGCAGGATGTAAGTGGGCTGAGCCTGGCCCAGCAGCTGCAATAAGACTGGAGAGACTCAGGCAAAGACAGGACAGCGTGTTTGGCCCAGGAGCACTGACTAGGTAGAAAAGGTTTCTGAAGTACGTTCTTACATTGATTAAAAAAATAAAGCAACAAGACTGACTTAAGCTTAACAGAGTTTGACATTTAAGGGAGCTCCTTTTGAAATACAGGGTCTGGCAGAAGTAATGCCTGCTTGAGTGTGGTTGGTAGGGTAATAATATGGGTGTAATTAATTTATAGTCTTAATTTGACCATTTCACCTAAAATGCCATATGGTGTGCTTTGAGTGTGATACTGTTATGTTACAGAATTACATGCTTATGACTTTGTAATAAAAAGATTTTGTAATAAAAAAGGGGCATTATTTGTGCTGGACCCTGTATTTCTGTAAATTCCTGTCCTTCAAAATGAATGGGGGAATAGATTGGATTTAGTTCTTAAATTGTCAACCAAATTCTCTGCACACAGGCTAAGCCTTCAATGAATTAAGCTTAAAGAGATAGAGCATATCACCTCTATAACATATCACCTCCATTTATAGGTAAGAAAGCTGATATAGTGTTAAAAAATGTGACAGTTACGCAAGTGTGTTTAAAAGTTCCTTTTGTCATGCAAAAACATTGTATCAGTATAAAATCTAAATCTTTACAAATTGCACTTACTTATATCACACATACCTATGACATTATAACACTTCAGCTTAAAACATGAACTGCAGTTCCCACGAGGCCTGCACTGATCTGTCAGTGAGCCCTGTCATTTCCTCCTTTGATATATCTTCACCATTCCCCATCCTTCCCACTGTGAGCAAGACCAGCTTATCTCAGCAGTCTCTTTGGCTGGTCTTTGTAACTCTCCCTTGTAACCATCCCACACATTACTCTTATTCACCTACCCAACTATCTCGAATTGATCCCCATTTCTTAACCTAAACTCCTTTCCTTGGCTTCCATACCCTACTTGCTTCCTCCCCATCTAAGACACTCCTTCACCTACATATTCCCTCCACTCTGGTGAGCCTTCCTACCTCCCACACCACCCTCTTCTGTGCCCCACATTCCGTGCTCACTGCACTTCCCTGGGTTAGCTTTACTCTTTCTCTGTCCATAATACCACCTCCTCCCTGTGACAGAAGTTATTCAGTTATTTCCAGTTTCTATCATGTTTAGTTTTCGGTTTGTCACTAACATTTTCATGGCAAGGCCATGTCTTAAGATTTATTTCTTGTCCCACAATGTTAAGTCCAACCATGTACCCCATGTATGACTCAGTAACCCATACTCTTTTGAAGTACAAAGAGTCAGTGGCTTTTAACAAACCATAATTTCCTCATGCAACACCTGAAACAAAAACAAGAGATCTATATGGCCCATAAAGGCAAGAAAGCTTCCTGGAGCATGGTAAAGTGTAAACAATGAATTTGTAGCTTTACAGAGGGTAGAAAAACCAGTAGGAAGATGCATGTAAGAAGATGGGGAAGGAGATAGCACCTAGGGAGAAAAATGGTGGGGAGAAAGAGTCTTATTTGATGATACTAGAAAGGTCTTTCATAATTACCATATTTTGCAGACCATAACATGCACCTAGGTTTTAGAGGAAAATAGGGAAAAATTTTTGAAGCAAAAATGTGGTAAAATATTTAATAACATATATTTCACCAATGTAAATGCAGACAGAACTCAACAGCAGCATTAACAACCATTATTCCGCCCAGATGGCGGAGGGGGGGGATGCATCTTATAATCCAAAAAATACAGTATACTAATTAGGCCTTACATTGAAGAAATACAATCTGTAACAAGCAGTCATTATAGTTCAGGAGTTCGAGGAAGGGCTTTAAGATTCTTCCTAAAGCAGTAAAAAAATATATTCATTGAGCAAGGGAATCTTAAAGGTACCAATTTCATGACAGAAGTTTCTTAAGTATTTGAAATGTGCAGCACGGACTTCTCACCCCAAAACATGTCCTCACCATACCACCACCAGCACATTATGGTACCAAATTTCCTTTAGCACACACTGCCTCTGCTTGCCACATCCCAAACTCAGTTCCTGAAGACAGGAACAAGTGCCCATGGCTGAGGAGGTGGGGGCTTCACCATGACACACGGAAAGGGCACAGAAGCATTATGGGAACTGGCAGAAAACATCACAGCATTCTCTTTAAGGAGTTAAAGCTACTTCCTGGCAGAAACACTCAGAGAAGAACAAGAAGAATGTGGAGGGAGAGGAAGAGGAGGGGAGGGAAGAAGAGAGGGAGAAGAAGACTAAAATTGTATTTAGGGACATGTACAGTGATGATTGAGCCCTCCTCTCTTCTCAATGGGGAAGCAACCCATACTCCTAGATCCCCCAGAGAATTACAGAATTCTCTCATTCAAATGTCCTCAAGAGTTTCTTCAAGGTATAAGATTATATCAACTACAATCTAGTTTAAGTACCCAGACTTAATGTGTATTCTCTTTCCCCTTTCCTCCAGAGAGACCCTGCCATGTTTCCTTGCAAATATCCTTGCCCAGATAAGATTTGGAAGGCAGCTGAGCTACACCATTCCATGCAGCAGCACAATGAGGACAAGGAAATCTTTAGCATGAAAAGGCCTGGGCAAATAGCATCCTGACTCCCAGACGACCAAACCTCTCCTACAGATACATCCACTCTTTAATCTCCATTTATGGGCACAGCAGGATTATGGGATGCCTTCAATTTTCCACTTCCAGACTTCTCCCCAGTTTTGTAGCAGTCCAAGATTAAAGATAATTTTCTCTCCAAAGTCAGGAACAACCTTTAGGGAGACTGGCCTATTGACTCTCCATATGCTCTCTCTGGTCTTCTCACATAAAGTCATCTAGTTACTCTGCATCACACACAGCTCCTAAAGGCCCTCACAAGTCTGCTCAACTCTACCAGTTATGTCTAGTCAGGATAAAGGAAAGGAATGAAAGCAGGGGGAAAAAAGGAGTAAAGTATAAAGAGAAAAAGGAAGGAGAAAGAATGAATAGGAAAAAAAGAAAAGGAAAAGGGAGGATAAAAGAGAAGAGAGGAGTAAGAGTAGAAGGGAGAAAAAGAAGAAAAACTAATAATTCTCAGGTTTACTAAAATAATGTGCATTTACATCTTTTAAAGGGAATTTAGATTCACCTATTAGACTCTCATATTAGTGTTTTTATCAGTGATGCTCACTTTGTAGATTGTTAATTCACTGTTGGATATAATCATATTTAAATTGACCCAGAAATCTGATAGGAAAACAAAAAATGGAAGTAGTCTGTTGGGAAAATTTCCCAAGGTGTACTGGAACCACCCTCCAAAAGAGAATGGGGCCTAGAGACCAAAGAAAGAGGTTGACCCCTCCCAAACTGAAGAGAGTAATTAAGGGAACTCACAGACAGAAGTGGAGTCTTTGGTGGCAGCAAGACAATTGAACTCCACACCCAAAAGGCTTGGGGAAAAACAAACAAACAAATAAATAAATCTCCTACAGGAACCCAGGGGGCTTGCAGCAAAGTGACATGTACTTGGTAAGAGCAATGCATTCTAATCCAATAAATAACTTATGGGCATAATTATCAACATAGAAACAAGTTTAGGTGATACAGGTTTACCCCTCGTGGGGTGAACTGGCAGTCACTGAGAGCAACTTGCTTCTGAAGATGACATCAGTCATGTCGAGCACCAAAAACCATTTTGCCTAACATAATAAAAAATATGTGGGTCCCAAAGGACACTTGTTATAGATGGTGCAAGTGCAGTGGAAAAAGCAGACAGACTTACCAAGATGGACCAACAGCCTACAGAGAGGAGAAACTTTTGTTGCTTTCTATAAAAGTTATTCTGTTAGCTGAATATGTAAAACAAATACTACTCCACCTACTGAGATGAAGAAAATCCAACTGAAGCTTTCCAGAAAAGCCCCGTCTCAACAGAAGACCAGATTTCCAATCTGGGATCCTGTGGAATGGTTCCCAAATGGTGAACACACCTACTATTAATGGTGAATAGCTCCCTACTATTATTACTCCCTGCAAATTGAGATGGGCTCTTGGTATATGGTTATCTAAACACTGGAGCTAAAAAATACAGAGTCTTTTTAGTAGATATCAGCTGGTCTAAGTTGGTCTGATCTGCAACAATGCTACCATGAGACACTGACTTCCTCAATTTTGAATTTCAGGGTCTCTTGGCCCTAATGATCAAGCTAGACTAAAAGTTGTAATACTCAAATGATCCAGGACATCCAGTCTTTTGTCTTGTAAACAGTGAGTCCAAATTTTACACTGAAATTTACTTAGTGATACTTACAGATTCCACAGGTACTTGAAACTCAGCTGTCCCAACCTGAAGCACCATGCATCCTTCCAACCTCTGCCCTCCCTATTTCCTATGTAAGTATATTTACAAAGACTATCAGAAGACTTAGATGAAAACCTTAGCAATTCCTTCCTTACTCTCTTTTATCTTCTCTTTCTACTTTCTTAATACATGGTTATTAGCCAAGTCCTAATAGCATGAAATGCCCAGATTCCTAAATGCCCTTACTACTCTACCTGCATTCAGGATACCTCATGTTGTTTTGGCAGGAAGGGGGGAGTTAGTCCAAAAGTCCTCTATGCCTCCAATCTCCCAACTTAATAGCCTAACACTCCTGCAACTCTCACTACTTTTTGCATAATCCCAGTTTCCAGACTGCCACCAGAGTAATTCCTATTTAAAAAATCAGTAATTTTAAAAGGCTATTCCTCTGTCTTCAAACTCTATGATGATTCCTCATTGTCTACAACTTTCAAAACCAGACCCCAGCCCAGGCTCATCAAGCTTATTTCAAGCCACTTCTCCTCTTCTATTTTAGACCCCAGCAACATGTAAGTCACATACTCTAAGCTCTACTTAACCTCACAGCCCACTAAAGAGGATTCTCCCTGGCACATATCCTCAGAGATCCCCTCCTTGCTCTTTTTTCTCAGAGTCCTTTAGGCACAAAGCTATTCAGATCATGATTATGTAATTCTTTGCATATTTTTCTATCTACAGAGACAGTGAAGTCAGTGCAGGAACCTTCATGGGCACCTTTATGGGTGCTTAACAAACATTTGTTGTTCAAAAAACAGGAAGAGAAGTTCAGGGCTCTGACCATAGATAGCTAAAACTTCTCCTTCAGAAATGGCAAAAACTCAAAAGGTAATGCACAAAATGGCAGAAGGTAACAGGCCCACAGGCTGTTTATCTTTCCACAGGTACACAATTATATCAGTTTAGAGCACTGGCAAGCACAGCTGAGCAAAAGCCAAGTCCCTTAGAGTGGCTGCATTTGTCTTGCTAAGGGTGGCAATGACAGCATCTGTCAGGACAAAGCTGAACAGAGGAGCTCAGAACCAAGCAGAGCTGTAACACGATGCACCAGTATCTGGTTGGAGTGCAAACAAGGTATGCTTTCTTTCTCTAGTACACAGCTGGCACCATGCCAAACACACACACTGTTTGCTATTTTTGCAAGTCTAATAGGGTCTGCTGAGGGGAGGGGTAAGAGATCAACAGTTCATAATGACTCTCATTATGTCTGGTGCATTTTGAGCCAAGATTAAACACTAGACAATCCTCTGTCCAGTGTCAAGGGCTTTCAACTGCCCTTTCATCAAGATAATTCCACTTCAAACTAATTTACGTTTCTTATAACCCAAGCTACCAAAACTGATACACTTCACTGTTTTCAGACCAGAAAAAGAGGTCAATGTTTGCTCCAAATAGAAATACAGTTCTTAGGTTCAGGGTCTATGAATGCTACAAAAATCTATGACACAAACATGCCACCAGGAAATCTCTTTAATCTCAGAGCTAGCTCTAAGTCAGGCACTCCTCTGAGAATCTCTCACCCTTCCATCTACTTCTGTATATCACAGTCCTTTAACAGAAAGCCAGGAAAATAGTTTTGGGAGACCTCTAGAGAAAAGACTGAGCTTTTAAATTTCCACTGAAATCAAAAAGGATGTAAGAGTTTTGTACCAGAGTAAAAACTAGATTCTGCAGCTAATTGTTTTTCAAGTCTAAACAGCAAAAATAACAAATCTTTGTCTACACTAGACCTCTACAGTCAAATTATAGAGTAATATAAACTAATACTGAATTTTAACAATTTTTACTACACTCTCATGTAAGAATATTTAGCTTTATTCTTCCATATATGGAAAATATTTAATGACAATACAGGAGGGGAGGTATAAAGGTTTCTAGAAAAGAATTTGAGATGTATAGAAGTCAAATACAAAAAATGCAAAGTCAAAGTTAAAAATGGATAATAAAATTGCCCATAATACTTTCCTACATTTTGTATTCTAAAAAATTATCATATTTAATTTCAAGCAGAACCAACCTCACCATGACCTTTCAACAAAGTTAATGCATGTTATCTGGTTTCATAAAGAATACAGTTTAGCAATTCCTAGAGACCCACAGTCCTAGAAAGGATTATATAAAGAAAAATGCAGAAACATGATGCTAATCTACTAAATAAAAAAGGTCATGTCTCAAAGGCCTAAAATTTACTTTATGAATATACAATAACTCTAAAAGCATGATTTTATTATATAAACATTCTATTAAATAAAAGTCCTCTTACATATATATAGGTACATACATGTACTTACCCCTTTAAGATGATAAGATGTAATGTGGTGTGACTTCATACAAGGACTATGTCACAGAGCAGGCATCTGTGCACTCATGTGCAACATTAGTTATACAAGTAGGACTTTGATACATGCTCTTACAAAGTATTTAATGTATGAGAATTTTTAAATATACTTTATATGGATATATAACATGCAAATAAAAAGAATATCACATGGCAGTGTGTATACCAGCACCCAGATGAACAAACATTGTACTGGTACCCCAAAGCCACCCTTAAGTGTACACAGTTTTACTTTACTAGTGTAAGATGTGTCTAGAAATTCCACCTTTAGTTATGGAATAAGTCAAATTGGTTGACCACTGCTTAAAAAGCTTCTATTCTGGAACCTAGGGACCATTTTGCTGCATTTAATAGCTGCTCTAGATTTGGGGGAGAATCAAATTCTCAAGGGTACCATAAAAAGAAATAATTTGAAGCTAAGATGCCAAGCCCTAACTAAAGTCACCCTGAATGTTCGACACCCAAGCCAACAGTGGAGGCCAAATCACATTACTTATCAATGTGAGATGTGCATTCAAGTCCTAGGTGTGTAATCCAATAAAACAGCCTAAAATTCTATAATTGCTATAGGCTTCTACTCTACTACTCTCTAATTTCTTAGTAAAAGTTTATATAAATAACTGAAAGTAAATTAACCTTCTACTTACCAATTAATTTTGCAGTTGTGCTTGTCCCTTCTGCCTTTTCTCCCTTCTCTCCTCATCCTCCTCATCATTTTCTCATCTACTAAAGTTCTCCTGAATGTGACTTTAGTCTTCAATAAACCTTGCCCCACCACCAAAAAAAGTGTTCCCAAGTCTGAAATCTCAATCTCCACTTGCATACCAGCTACAATGCTGTATTCAGAAAAAGAAGGTTGAGAGCTAGATTGTTCAGCAACAAAATACAACAAAAGCACTTTGCCATTTGGTGCTGCAGAGGGAGCCAGAACCATGCACAGGAAGCAAGCTGTAAGTCTTTTATGAACAGGATGAATCCAATGATAGCAGAAAATATAAACTACACACACATTACAGACACCACACTCCAGGCACATACACACATCCAAACCCTAGACCTGGGGAGATTGTGAAATAATGCTTTGTGTGTCTGGAAAGGAAACATCATATAATTTATGTTGTGAGAAGATGAGCAATAAAAGAAAAATAAAGCTATTTTGTTCTGTCAAGTGAAAAGAGAATGCATTTTAAAGGGACTCATTGATTCCTGGATTCCTGAGTCAAGGTAAGTAGTCAACCTTTCAAACTGACAGGACATCTGACAGGGAGGGGTGGGATCTTTTTTCCTCAAGAACTCTTTATGCAAGTTTTCTGGGATACAGTTTAAAAGAAGCTGAAAACATATATAATCCCCTCAAAAACACAGTAGTGGGTCAGAGTGCAGACAGGGAGGAAGGAGCAGGAGCTGGAGCAGAGAAGGTGGTAAATGTTTACACAAAGACTGGCAAGACAAAAGTAGAAGGAAGGAACCCCTGATTGATCCCCACCAAGTACACGACACTGCCACAAGGTCACAAAGTGAGACCCAGCAAGTCTTGCAGCTCAAAACTATTGCTGATTATAATAAAGAACCACAATCAATACAGCAAACCAAAAAAGGACATTCTGATCAATAGCAAAACACAGTTAACTAGTAATTCCAGGTAATAAAGAGCTCATGTTCTGACAGCTCTTTCAAAATATAGCAAAGGCATATAATAACAAGCTACAATGATGACAACATGGTTTATGTTATAATGTGAAGACAGTTAAGAATCTGTATAATGTAGAGATATTAGGTAAATCCTTAGCAATACACTAAATGCCTAAAATAGTAGCCTACTCAGTTCAGATTACCAAACAATAACAGAGAAGCCCCTATGTCTGGAACTGTATAAGGTTCTAGATATCCAAGAATAACAAGTCTATTTTCAAGCAGCATATTAAGTGATGAAGGAAATAAAAAGCAAACACACACACACACACACACACACACACACACACAAATAAAATGTGAAGAATGTGGCAGGACAGAGTTAGAACCAAAATCCAAAATGCAACAGAGGCATTATGGCTCAGCCTGGAAAAGCACAAACCTCCCCAAATGGATTATTTAAGCAAATATACTCATCATGAAATAAATCTGCTCTATCAACATACAAAAAAATTACACTGAATTAAAATGTATTAAGAAATATTCTGAGTACAATACTAGAGTAACAGATTTTTAGACTACTCTGACAATATTCCCTCCATTCCAATGATTGTTAGTATCAACTACACAAAGAATATTGAACATATTAAGAAACAAGAAAGGCCTTGTAAAAGAGTCACTGGACCAAAAGAAAAGGCAGGGGAGAATGAATTGTCGTCTCGAGCTCAGCTAAAAAGAAAAGAATGGTGATGTCATTAAGAGAAATATGGGATTGGCCATTTTCTGGTCAAGACGTTATAACAGAGACCAGATACATTCTCTTGTCTGACACAACGAAAAACATCTATCAAAATATATGAAACAATAGTTTTCAAGACACTGGCCATGAGGCAACTAAACAAGAATCCCTCAGACACAAGAAACAAACAAGAGCTCTATGCTTACCCCAACCTAATGCCTAGAGTTTCAAAGGTACAATGAAAGGAGGGGCCACTGAGGCAGAACCTGACAGACTCCTTAAGTTTAGACAGAGTTTAGAGTCTGAGGAGACCAGCAGCTACAGGTCATAAGAGAGAAAGCTACACAGAGCAAGTACCCCAGAGATCTTGAGAGAGTACCTCAGAGTATGCAACAGAGATAAATGCTTAGGTAGGAGGAAACTTCACAAGGCTAAGGGGGAAGCCACAAACACAAATGGATTAGAAGGAACATTTCCTGGAATTTGCACGAACTGTGACCAGTGCCAGCTCTCACCAGCTCATACTTCGGAGTATTAAAGAGAATATTCTGGAAGGTCTTACAAAAGTAATGGGAAATAATCACCTCCTAGACTGAGCTCTTTTCCACCTCCTTCTTAATAAATCATAATAGAAAAACTCAAAAGGGTCATACTGTTTCCAAGTAATGTTACTGCATCCCAGAATAAAGTTTAAGAACACACAGAGAAATGCAAAAATACCTAGCACTCAACAAGGTAAAATTTACAATGTCTGCCATCCAATCAAAAATTACCAGGCACAGACAGAAAAACATGATCTACAATGAGAAGAAACAATTAATTAAAATTGACCCAGTACTGACACAGAGGATATTGCAAACAAGGTCATTAAAACAATTATTATATCTGTATTCCATGTAGAGACATGAAAAATACTCAAATCAAACTTCTAAAAAAGAAACCACAGAGTTGCAAGATGTCAGCAGTGTACAAGGATTTTTCTTGCACCTGCTCCCAGAACCAAACTGGAAATAAAAGTAGAGAGAGGAATAGCCATCCAAAATAAATAACCAAAGACTACCTAAAAAGGAGACTTTTAACCAAGGATAGCCAAAAACTAACTAAAAACCAGTGTAAGGATGGGGACATGAAAGGGGAAGGCCTTTCCCATGGGCTGCAGGCCCATGTTATGGCACAGCTGTGGGAGCTTCCTCCTGAGACAAGAGAAGCCTGAACCCCAAACAGGGCTTCCAAGCACTGGAGTCACGTGAGGAGAATCTGGAGAGGGAGGCATTTAGGAGAGAGGTGGGGAAGTAACTGTGGAGATTTCTGTGCCGGGACATACTTGGATACTGCAGCAGCCACCTTTCTTAAAAAGAGCAAACCTCTCCCAGGGAAAGGCAATTAACCCACCCTGTGGATTTCCTACTTGCTCCATCCTCTGGATTCCTGCTCACCCTATCTTGCATCTTTTTGTTTTGTTTTGTTTTTCCTTTTCTTCTTTCATCTCTCTCATCTTGCATCTTAACCCCTGCTGAGGAGACAACAACATATGCAGACTCGGGGAGTATTAAAAACTAATTATAGGGTGCAGCCATTCCATACACTTTTCTGGGAAACAGATTGGCACTTCCCCCTCACAGGAGAGCCATAGAAACACCCTCCTGGTTTCCCAGCAGACCTAAAATCTGAACTATGAAGGTCCTGCCCACCAGCCTACAAGGGGTTTCACCCTACTGAGTTCAGGGAAATAATCCAAACATACTCAAAGAAGTAGCTCGGGGAGAGGGGAAACACATCCAGCTCAGGAGATCAAGAAGAATGCACCACTGGGATTCACAGAACTCCTACCATATTAGGCCACCCCACAAACACAGGGAGTTAAAGATCTATATAAACAACAACAAAAAAGAGATGGCTAAAATGGGGACACAAAGAAACAATCTAAAAACAGAAGAAAAGAAGGAATTCCCAGGAAAAGAGCTACACCACATACCCTAGCTGATATGACTCAGTGGTTGAGTGCCAGTGTGTAAATCAAAGGGTTTCTGGTTCGATTCCTGGGCTAGTGCATATACATGGTTTGCAGGCCAGGTCCCCAGTACGGGGTATATGAGAGGCAACCACACATGATGTTTCTCTCTTTTCTCCCACCCTTCCCCTTTCTAAAAAATAAATAAATATGCCTCCCATCATATACATAAATTTCAACCAAAATGAAATATTTACCATCTACTTTATGTCAATTATACCTCTTTAAAAAAAGGAAAAAAAAGGAAGTCAGGAGGAAAAGGTGCCTGGCCAGCAAACTATTGCACAGGCCGGTTGAGGTCACCATTTACTGTGAGACCAGAGCATATCAACACTCGACAACTAATAACTGAGCAACTTGGTTAAGCACTTTCAAACATGTTAGTTTATTATTCTTTAAGAAAATAAAAATTTGCTTCTCATCTCTTTTTTTGTTTGTTATATTAATCCTCAGGGAAACTAGCAACATTGCTTTCCTTTTACTACAAAAAATAAAATACCAACTCCTAAGGAAAGAGTGTATATAGAAAATATTACAGCATTTGCTGTATAAAAATCAACCAAGAGATAATACAATGCCACACCATACTACCAATATCCTTTCCCACATACCTGAGATTATCCAGCTCATATTCTAATAAAATGTATCCACTCTATAAGTAAATGGTCTTCATTAACAAGTGGGAAAATTTGTAAGGGGAGAAGCACATTTTCTAGCTCATAGTGTTACAATCTTAATTAAATCAGGAGTTTCTGAGCTGACCACAACCAACGATCAACCCGAAAAGTGAAACAGTTATGGGTCATGTCAGAGCATGAAATGTGGTTTGACTTTCTGCCATTAATGCTTATAGTACACATCAATATTGCATACCAGGGTCTTTAAAAAAGTGCTAAGAAAGAGGCAAAGCTTACATAAGGCAATTAAAAAATCTTCAAGGAAGCTGAGTTAATACTTAGGTCAATATTGTAGTATTTGTTTATCAGATACTAAAAGTTCTTTCTTAAGAACAGGCAAGGCCCTAGCCAGTTAGTCTCACATGGTTGGAGTGTCATCCCGTAGACCCAAGGGTCAGAGGTTCCATTATTGTCCAGGGCACATGTCTGTGTTGCAGGTTCGGTGTCCTGATCAGGGCACGTGCAGGAGGCAACAAATTGATGTTTCTGTCTCACATGGATATTTGTCTCCCTCTCCCTAAATCAGTGAGCATGTTTTCAGGTGAGGATAAAATAATAACACTAATAATTTATAATAAACAGTCAATGGTCAGCATAGGCTAGGTGAATAATAATGGAAACAGTTTTGAACTGCCCCATGAATCACTTCAGAGGTAGAAGCAGAACAAAACTGGTTGGTAATATTTTATACCTAACCACAAGACTATCTTGGCCAGAAATCCAAGGCTCTCACAGACTGAGTACATAAGGTCAATAAGCCAAAGATGATGCAGTTTGATGTGTGTGAATTCTTTAATTGCCTGCAGAGCATCACTCAAACATCCCTGGGATCATTCAACATTTACTAATCACATTAACATCATCAGTAAGATCCAGGATGGTTTTCTTACATGTCCTGAGTTTTTCCTTTCTATTTCCCACTACAATGTTCTTTGTTTCACTTAGCTTTCCACTTGCCCTAGCTGTAAGAGTAAATTTTTTTTAATTCCAAGTCTAATGCTGAAACCAGAAATATACATATATTTCTTCACACAACTGCATATTGCTTTGGAAATTTTGTCTTAACTTTCAGGAGGAAATTTTCACAATTCACACATTTCTCTTAATAAATCAATCTAAAAAGACAGACAAAAAACACATTCATTTTGATTTGGAAATATTCTCACATATTAATAATATAAAAAAAACAAACCACAAACACCCTCCCTCTCTGAGGACAAAGCCAGAGGGAGACCTTAATGGTGACAGCTCATAAATCCTAGCCCAAGATCACAAAAACAGCTGTAAGAAAGCTCTCCCAAGGAAAATATATGGCATTAGAAAAATCACAAGGGAGATTAGTGAGAAACTAACAGTGTATCTATCATTCAACAACTTTTCAAAGAGTATTTTTCACAGTTTATTTACTTTAAACTGTTACACAGTAATTAAGTAACTCGAGGATGAAACCACAGAAAACAGAAACCTAGATTATGTCTCCATAACAGCAGAGTTTTGGACATATGAAATGAGCATAAAACAGCATTCATCTGGAAGAAGGCAGGAAACCAATGCAGTGAGTGACCACGTCAACCAAATGACTACTGAATCATTCTAGTGACACTGTTTCTTATAAATTTCATTCACTGTGTACAAATGAGGTACAGGGAAGGATTTTACAAAATTTACTTTCTGCAAAATTAAAAAAGTGAACTAAAAACTGGCATGTCCAAAAATAAAAGTTAGTGATTAAAAAGTAAATTTAGAAATAATGTGGTTACGTTCCCTTGCCATGAATTATACATAAGAAGCAGCCTTCCATGATTCCAAGTTGAAAGATGTAAGGTAAAAATTCTCAGATTGCTGCCAACAGTTACGGCCCCCAAACAGAGAGAGCTTACCGCTTCACATTAATCTCTTCCCAGAGAAAAGGCTTTTCCCGCCTGTTAAAAACAGTCTGCATGAGCCCACTCCACTTAAGGTTTCTCAACCCAATGTACCTACGGGGATCTACTGCAATCTAAAATTCATGAGCACGACGTAATCTTACCACTGTGGGTCATTACTGAAAAGCAGAAACTCTTAAGGTGTTGTTCTTTGTACTAATTACATATTTAAATGGTGCAGGTTATCTAAACTATTAATACGACCATAGTCCAGGTAATTCATGTGTTCTTTAATCAATTTTTAATAAGGAAAAGGGAATGTTAAGTATTGTAACTTCTTCATACATATCTCTGCTTTCCAGTGTTAGAAGCATAAACCATTTGTATTCCAGTTCAACTACAGAAACTGAGGGTCAACCTCAGTGAAGGACACTTTAACTGAGAAAATTGTGGTCAGGAAAATGAAAATGTTTAGAGAACCATGGGAACTAATTTTGGGGTGGTAGTCCAAAAGAGTTAAAAAACAAGATTTTTAACAAATAACCAAAAACTGAGTGAAGGCCAGACATGCCAGTAGCAAGACAGAACCTGCAACCCCAAGACTCCTGATTCCCAAGCACTTTCTCCAATAAAGTATTCATATAGCCTCAACAACGTAACAGCAAACACTCCCTATTCTTCACTTAATATATTCACAACAAAAATGCCAACTTGCCCTCTAATGAGTTGTAGTGCTTAAAATCTCTTTCTGAGTTCAGAGTCACAGCCGTAAAACAATGTGAAGAGAGCTTCCTCTTCTTCCACCTGCCAACACATGACATCCAAGAGGATTCATTTAATGGCCCTGAATGAAGATCTCCTTAATTTTGAAAGACGACCCTAAAGAACATTTCTCTTATCAGTAGTGCTTAGTTTCCTGTACATATAAATACAATATTTCATACAGGTTAAACAAACAAAGAAAAAACATAGAAGGTGCCTGATTAATGTAAAGTGTTCCAATATACTTTCTGGATGTTTCTCATTCTCTGAATCACAGCCCAATCATTTTTATCCTTTGTCCCTTAGCTGGCTGTCAAGGAAGGAAAATGCGCTGGGCTGACATGTATGAGCACAGTGAAAGACCACACCTCAAGAGCATTAAGAGGAAAATACTGCTTATCTCAGCCTCTTCAACAACAGGTCTATTTCTACCTCCAAGAGCAAGCAACCTTTCAGAGGAAATGGAGAAATGGGCTGGAAAAGAAAGCTGTCTCCTACATTACTGCTTTAATCTGCTACACGAAAAAATTCATCTGTGCCATAGAGCGTACCTTAAAAATATTCTGACATGGAATATTGGAACTTTGGTAAGAAATAATAAAAATAATAGGTTGCTAAAAAAATTTAGCATTTCTACCAAAGCTTTAAAAAAGGGAATATGGAAACTGAAACAAGTAAAAGAACCCAAAACTAAAATCCCAGCTCTAAGTGCTACTTTTTACGAACATTAAGGTTACCTTCCTCTGTGCCTTTACTCGACAAGATAAAACACGGAATAACTGTGCCGGTGGAGCTGTATACTTCCAACAAACTGGTAGCATATTCTGGTCACTTTTTCAGGTACTTTATTTAAAAATAAAAGTCAATATTCATCACATTTTAAAATCCCCTCAAAGTTTATACAACTGATTGGTGACAGCCATGTCCTTATGTCAGTAAGCCGTCACTTCAGTATTAACTGAGCAGAATAAAAAGACTCAGATCATGTCTAGTGTCCCTGGGTTTGAACTCCTAAAGAATTCATTCACAGAAGCACTTCTTCTAGTGATGAAAAGCCCCAAAGAACTCAGTATAGCCAGTCCTTGGCTTACAATTCCTAGACCTAAGAAGAAACTTCCATAAACAAAAACCTCTGTCACTTCCAACTTCCATCAGAACTACTATAATTTTTTAAAATCTTGTTTACCTCTTTTGGATAACCCCCCCAAATTAGTTCCCATGGTTCTCTAAACATTTTAACTTTCCTGTACCACAAGTTTCTCAGTTAAAAAAGCATCCTTTTCCAAATGTAAGTTAGTTGTCCATTTTTTAAATAAATTTATTTAGAGATTTTATTTATTTATTTATTTATTTATTTATTTATTTATTTATTTATAGAGTGAGGGGAAGGGAAGAAGTGTGAGAAAAAAAGAGAAAAACATCAATGCGTGGTTGCCTGTCACGTGGCCCCCAGAGGGGGCCTGGTCTGCAACCCAGGCATGTGCCCTGCCTGGGAATCAAACCAATGACCCTTTGATTCACAGCCTGCACTCAGTCCACTGAGCTATGCCAGCCAGGGCTATTTCCCCAGTTTTTAATTGGACTGTTTGTCTTCCTAATGAAGTTGTGTGACTTCCTTATATATTTTGGAGATCAAACCCTTGTCTGAGGTATCATTGGAAAATACGTTTTCCCATACAGTTGGTTCCCTTTTCATTTTGCAGATGTTTTCTTTACTTGTGTAGAAGCTTTTTATTTCAATGAAGTTCCATGTGTTTATTCCTTCCTTTATGTCCCTTGTTCTAGGGGACATTTTGGTAAAAATACAAATCAACAAATAATAAGTGTTGGAGAGGATGTGGAGAAAAGGGACCCTAGTGCACTGTTGGCAGGAATGCAGACTGGTGCAGCCACTGTGGAAAACAGTATGGAATTTCATCAGAAGACTAAAAATGGAACTGTCTTTTGACCCAGCAGTTCCACTGCTGGGATTTTACCCTAAGAATCTTGAATCACCAATTCAAAAGAACCTATGCACCCCAATGTTCATAGCAACACAATTCACAATAGCCAAGTGCAAGAAGTGCCCATTAATAAATGAGTGGATCAAAAACCTACAGTACATTTACACAATGAAATATTACACAGCAGAAAGAAACAAGGAAATCCTACCCTTCATGACAGCATGGACGAAAGTGGAAAGCATTATGCTCAGTGAAATATGCCAGGAGGTGAAAGACAAATACCGTATGATCTCACCTAGAAGTGGAACCTAGTCAACAAAACAAACAAGCAAGCAAAATATAACAAAAAAATAAAGAACAAACTGACAGTGACCAGAGGAGAGTGAGGAGGAGGAAAGAAGGGTCATGTATGAAGGACCCATGAACAAAGCCAAAGGGGGAATAGGATTGAAGGTGGGAAGTAGGGATGCGTGGGGGAGGGGAAAGTGGTGGTGGGAAAATGAAGACAACTGTACTTGAACAAAAATTTTTAAAAATATGTTGTTATTTGAATAAGTATAATATTCCATTTCTGACTTAGTAGGAATGTGCTTCTCACATGTAACTAGGGTCTATCTCACAAAAGCAAAGGGAACTTAAATTTGTGGGGGGAAGTGGAGAATGACATTTTAGAAAATAAATAAGACTGATGTGATAGGAATACTAGGGTCAAAAAGCAGCAAGAGGAACACAGGGGAGCTCTTAAAGGCATAAAATTATGTGTACTTCTATACCATATAAAGAAGTTGTAGGTGAGCCTGCAACAGGTAAAAGGAAGTCAATGACAACTTTTGAAGCAAGTGACATGACTCAATTTGCATGTTCTCAAATTTACATTAGAAGGAATTTGGAGAATGGATTGAAGAACACTGAGATTAGAGGCAGAGAAGCCAGCTAAGAAACTACTTACAGCCATTGATTCAGGTCCTCCTGAATCAACACAGAGGCAGAAAGGGTGGAAAGAGGAACAAATGAGAATACATAGGACATAATTCTATAGGATGTGTGAGTATAAGGAGAGAGAAGAAGAGGAATATAACTTCCAGGTTACTAGCATGACCTAACAGATGTGTGGCTTGGAGGTTTATCTGATGGTATGCACATTAACTAAGAGAGGAAACTGAAGAGGAAGAGCAAATTTAGGACAACCAGTATAGAGTTCAATGTGAGACATGTTTGAAATGCTTATAGATGACCCAGGTTAATAACCCTTGTGATAAGCACCTAGGTTTATGAATCTGGAAGCTAAGATAAATGTCTGAGTTGGACATTCAAATTGAAATTGTCTGCAGCTGTAAGGACTGACTCCACCAAGGCACAGATCTGTGTCATTTTGTTTGTTACACGTACCTAAAACTGTCGGCCCATAGAAGTACACAGTCAATAAACATTTAATGAGTCGATTCCAAGAAAAAGTGAGTAGTGTAAAAGGAGAAGCAAACCTTAAAAGACAATTTTTTTAAAAATTGGCTGGGGAACCACCATTTTAAACATTTTCTAAGAAAGTTATAATTTCCAAACACAAAAAAGCAATTATAAATTATCTTTTGGAAAATAAAAGAACTTGTTAGCAAATCAGGAACTGCTTTAAAATCTAAGCCTGGGATCATTAACTGTACAATCTTTCATAAGTATCCCCACTACAAATTTGGGGCCTCACTTTCCATTCAAATACTCCTTTTCAATATTTTAGAATATTTACAGTTCTACTTGCCTTGAAAATAATCATCTATTTCCAAGTAAATATAAATGACAGAAAGTGATAGATATTTTTGGTTTCTGCTTTGCAAAGACTAGCATAAAAACCTCTAATTCTGGACAGAAATCTGAATTTCTGATACCAAGAGTTCCAAAAGTGGAGCAAAATCATTTCAAGAAACTATACCTATTTTTATGGTCTATGTCAAAAAATGGCAATTTCTGGAAACACTGAAGAGTCATTAAGATTTTAATAAAATTACTTGTTAGGTAATTCCCAGTAAATTGCACCTGAGGTGAAAATGTGAGAATGCCAAAACCCTTATTTTTAAAAGAACCCAAGAAAACACATACAACACAGCACCGATTCGAAGAGTTATTGATACATTCAGTGGTATAGAGCATTATTCTCAAAAGTTTTTTGGAAAGGCAAGTGGGAGGTCAAGAAAAACAGCATGATGGGAAAGACACAATTTTAAGGAACTTTAATACATGTATCTGAGGTTACTCATTCTCTGAGAGATGCTCAGCAGTTTCTCCTTTTGAATTACAATTAGTTCATCATCTCAGCCTCACTTGGAATATTCAGGACAGGCTGTTTGTACCAAGGTACCGAGCTGTAAAAACATCAACGGCAAAGTTAGTTTTCATGATATACATCTTTCTATTATATTAGAGTCTTTTGTATAAGGTTTTGCACACAAAGGGTGCTCAGTAAATGTTTGCTGATCCAGGAAATATGGGGAGAGTGAATTAATTAGCCCATTTGAAAATGAAATAAAATAAAACTGTTTTCTACAGTCAAAATATTTTAGACAGAAGGCATGTGGGACAATAATTTTACAGTGCAAAGACATGCTATTCATGCTCTGATACCAAAAACAGTTTGTACTTTTATGATAAAAAAAGTAGAACCACGCATAAATATTTGCATGTAAAAGAATGCTCAGTGAATTCCACCTCACTCCCACCCACTTTCCTCTCTCTCTCTCTCTGCTCTGCTGCTTGTTTAGTGTCTTTTGGATCACCTCTGAAAATGGAAGATTGTAGTTTCCCTGGGCCAGCTTTTCCTGGCAGCACTAGCAATTTGACTACCCTGATGGGCTAGGACACTGGGAAAGCAGTCTGTCTGACATTCCAGGGAGAAGAGCAGACACCATATTCTTGGAATAAATTTTTGCCTGGTATGTATGTGCTGATCAGTATCTCAGTTTACACTCATGTCTCTGGAGAGGAAAACCAAAGGTCATATTGTACTGGATTGTTTTCTGTAAGCAATTAACATTGGAATGCAACAACAGTGTGATTAGCAATGTTGTCGATGGGAAAAATTATTATTCCAACCTTCAATCATGCAACTTTAATTATTAAGCACATTCTTCTATGTGCTACAAACACTATGATGGAGAAAATGACTATGATACTTTCCTTCAGGAGGACCTGGAGTCCAGCAGAAGGGGCAGATACTAAAAGATATCAGAAAGAAAAAACCTATAATTATATATTGTGTGAAGTGTTAGAAAAATTTTTAAAAGGTGAGTGAAAAGGAGAAAGGACTAAAGGCAGACTCTCGGGTGGACAATATGGCAAAAAGAAGCCTTTCTAAGAAGATGACATTTCAGCTTAGGCCTAAAGGACTGGAAGAAGCCCATCAGGCAAAGAGCAGAGAGAAGACCACTTCAAGCAGAGAGAGCAGCCCGTGTAAAGTACCCGAGATGGGGGAAAAAACTTGACATATCAGAGCAAATGAAGGAAGGTCAAATGGGCAGGAGCCAGTGAACAAGAGAAAGTAACATGAGGTAAAGCTGAAAACACAAGGAATTGGATAACTGAGTTCAGCAGCTCATAGGAATCTGAATGTTAAGGAGACTGAGAAGCCACTGAGGATCTACATCTGGGAACAATATGATTAAATATATATTTTTAAAAGATCACACTGCTTGTGGTATGGAGAATGGATTGAAAGGGCTGGAGAATAGAAGTGTGAAAAATGAGAAAGGTATCTGAGTTTTTCAAGGCAGGGATAGCTGATGGTTTTAAAGGCTTACTTCACTCTGTGCAACACATGCTCAGGCCCTTGTTGTGTGACACAGTAATGGCTTCAGGAAGCATATTTACTGCAACTGGGGAGCAGGACATGTATACAGCCAAGTCTACAACAGGGTGTGAAACGAAGAAGGACTAATGTGAGTTATAAATAGAGTGACAATATATCCCAGTTTTCCAGGAAGCCTGGATTTGTGCTTATTGTTCCAAGGTAATTATTTATGGTACCCCCTTTCACTATCAGAAATGTTACATATTAGGTGACAGACAATGGGGTAACTCTAATCATAAACAAAGGGTCATGGGAATTCTGAAGAAAACACAATTAATTCTGAGGGAAAAGTTGTGACTGTTGAAGGCCATTCCAAACCAAGGCAACAGCATAAGCAAAGGCACTGCAGTGTGGAGAAAGCACATGATTCATGCAAATAACAAATATAGCAACAGCTTGATGTTTATGGAATATGGGGATGAGGAGAGGCAGCTGGAAAGGTACATTGGATGGAACAAACTCAGACCTAAATATTCTACAGTAAGGGGCTTCCATTTCATTTACGTGGTTATGGAGAGTCACTGATTTTTTAAAACAAGATTACAATAGCAATGAGTAAAATAATGCTGAACTACAGTAAGAATACAGATAAGGTAAGTATTGTACTGATAAGAAGCAATAAGATGTTGAGTGAAAAAGACCATCATGGTGAAGGAGCAAGGAACCAGGTGGTGAAGGCATTTTGTAACTTTGAGAGCTAATCTAAGAGGTTTCCCGTGCAATTCTAAGTCGAGAAGCAAGCAAGAGCCACTGGATGAAGAAGAAATGTGAGAGAGCCAAAGAGCTGAAAGTGTAGCCTGAAAGTAGATTCGAATATAGAAAGGGAAGGAGAAAGACGGCTGGAAGGTCTGAAGAAGGGGCAGAGGAGAGGGAGGTCAGAATCACCAGGGAAACCATTTTTTAAAACCCCATATTGTTCCCTTTCAATATCTAGGCATGTCAATTTGTTTCCTCACTCTACCTGGAGAATGAAGGGAGCAGTTGTCACATACTAAGTGATTCAAATACATCCCCCCTTCACATACAATTTCACAGTTGCACCCCAGCAATGCCTCTTTCTAGCCTCCCTACAGCCATATTCATTTGAGAAATACAGATTTAGAGTTTAAATATGGGAAGATAGGAGGCAGGTGATAATTACACAAATAGGTTACATTTCAAAAAGTATCATTCAACCTTCCAGCAGTGAATGCTGAGTCTATTACCCAGCTTTATATTTCACCTGAAAAGCAGAGACATTTACCATCATCCTGAGTACTTCTTAGGGAAATCTGATGATACTATTTTTTAAATCGAAAATCATTATTAATTGTCTACTCACACAGTGTGATAATTTCATTAGTAACTCTTCAGTAGATCATTTTGCACTCATCTCCAAGGGAACAGAATTTCTGGTCTCACGGCAATACAGTAAAAATGAAAGGTACCTGTCGTTGACACACCTCAGACAGTAGTAAAATCTAAGTGTAGGTTTTGCTACTTAAATCAAAATTCTTGTGAGGATTTTTATTCTTACAAAAATATTTCATTTTAAATTTGTGGAACCCAAACCAGAAATTCAAGGATATTTTTATTAATTTGAAGTTTTCTTCATAATGAAGAAAACAGTCCATGACATTTAGTCCTTACTCACACACAGGCAGTGTTTTCCCATTTCATTCACACCTGCTCCCCAGTACTGCCACAAAATAACACAATTTTTGTAATATAGAGGACTCATAAAACTTATATACCTAAGAATTCAACAACATTGTGATACTAAAGAAAAAAAGTAGAACCTAAAAGAAAAAACAATGAAAAAACTCTATTTACCGTATGTATAAAAGTTGTGTTTAAAAAGAAAAAAAAAATTGTTCTACTAAAGCTATATGCTAGTAAATTCCTAATAAAAAGTAGCCATCTTGAAGATATTATTTTCTGTAACATTATATCTATAGCATTTGGGATAAACACTTTTTGGCAATAATATTTTTGAAAAGAACTCAATTAGTACATATACAGAACAAGAACATAGTCCAAGTATTCATAAAAGTATCATCACACAAAATATGCTTTAAAAATTTTAAGATTTGTTACAGGTTTTGCAAATAACATAGCAATTAATATTCCCTTTTCCTTTTCTGAAAATACAAATAAGTACTATTCAGTTTACTTAAATGCACAATTCTTGCAGCACCTGAACTGGAGTCACCTGAGGAACTTGGTGACACATGCTGAGTCCTGCCCAAGGGGCTATGTCTGACATTACAAGTCAGAAGCAGTGCTCGGGAATCTGCATGTTCACAAAAGCCCCAGAGTTGTTCTGAAATAAGTGGTCCAAAGACTGCCTTTTGTGAAACGTGTTTCTGTATGTTCCCTATCCAGAAAACGCAGCTTACTGCTTTTCAATCTGATTATAGCTAATCTCAGCCATTCAGAACTATCACCAGCAATTAGAATCTGTCCAGCTTTGTACTACATGATTTCAAGACATGACACACAAGAGTTTCCTGAGCAAATGCAGGTGCAAGCAGTGATAACAAATAACCTGTTACAACAGCATCACTAAAGGCAGGCACGTGGGAGTAGTGGCAGCTTCTGCACAGTCATGATCAATGACTGCAGGAACAGGATTTACCTGCATTTGTGAGACACTTAGTTTCTGCTCTGTGTGTGTCTGTGAGCACTAGGGTGAGAATGCACACCTCTAAGTGTGAAAAGATTCAAAGCTCCAGCAAGAACTTTGTTATATCTTCTTGGTATAAAATAGTCAATGCTTGCATCAATATGCAATGCTCCAGAACTCATTTAGAATGCCGAAGTAGGTTCTTTTAGGTATCATTAGCACCCAGCGGTAGCTCAAGTGCATTAAAACAGTTGGGTTACTGTGACAAAACAGGTCTAATGGGACTGAGGGTTAAGTATAGCAAGGAATGTGTGATTACGGTCCCCTCAGCCAGAGCCTCAGGGACTCTCCAAAAGCAAATATCAGTCCTACTCAAACCAAGCATATCAATCAGTATAATTTTGTCTCAGATACTATTCACTGAAATGTTCAAGGAACTAAAAAGAGTGCAATAATACTGCATCTATCTTCATGTTTAATTAAAGAGAACAAACAGCACTTCGAAGAGGGAGGTCATTCCTTGTTGAGCATAAGATTTCTCTGTGCAAAGCTATTTGAGAAGGGGCAATAAAATAACATATAAATACTTATGAAAGCTACCATTTCAGAAATGCTACTGATATGTTAGCTAACAACTTTGAAGATGAAATACAAATGACAATCCTGCGGCTGAAGGCAGCCATAAAAGAATCTAGAACATCATCCAACTGTCAAATTTCAATCAAATTCACCACCTTCCTCTTCCCTCATAGTATTTGGAGGTCCCAAATGCCTTCAACAGAAATGTATCATAGAAAAAGGTTTACCAGAAAAATATTTTACACAAAAACTTAAATATAATTTCTCAAAGTTCAAGAAATCAGAAAATCATTTTGTCCTGCATACTAACTGTATGAACAACAGAGGAAGAAGGATGATATCCTACCAAAAACTAAGGGAGAATACAGTAAGATGATAGCAGATTTAAAATAACAACCTTGCACAGTTGTAAGCATTTAAAGAGAACCACACAAAGGTGAGCTGTGGACAGATGGTTAGGTTTCCAGCCCAATGAGTGCACAGTTGGCTCTCTGGCCAGGATAAGACATTCAGCTTTGCCTATGTACACACACTGAATCTTCAAATGCACCTTTGGCTTTTCCTCCTTGGAAAAATAATTACACATTGGGCATCAAGACATCCAACAGTTCTCAAGTACCATTTACCACACAGAGTTGCCCATGCCTGCCTTAAAGCCCACCCACAATTTCATTTTCAATTAGCAGCTCCTCGAAAGGCAGTATTCAAAGCAGTTACTAAAGACCATTCAGATGTCACTAAAAGACTGCAAACCCAAACTGTAAATAGCACGTTGGAGTCGCCTGTCACCACCATGGACTCCCAGAAGAATCTCGGAACATGTGGCTATCACAACCATCTGCTCACCTCCCACCAGCACCATTGCAAACCGCACAGCCACTCACCCGCTTCCACCTCCCACTCTTTACCTGTCAGGTACAGACTTGTGTGGAGATGAGATTGCTGCAAGCAGAGATTAGAATGCAGAACACACAGAGGCTTATTTCATGTTCTGCAACTAAAATCTGACATAACACTGTATCATCACAAGAGGGAAAAAGGAAAATTAACACAAAAAATTGAGTGTTTATTAAAGAAAGGGAGTTCCGTCTACCCTCATCAACTATGGTGGTGTAGCAACTAAATCTTATTAAGTGAAGTACAGGATCCTTCACCATTCAATGACTAATATTATGAGAATTCATGCCGGGGGACTTGAGAATTGTAACTGTCACTTTGTCCTTCTTACTCCTCTACAATATATAAGACTTAAATGACCCTTGATAATAAAGGTTTGCACACACATACTATGTAATACATACTTACTGCAGGAGTTAATGATTATCATTGTTTTATGGAATAATTTCTTTAGGTCTCAGGATCACTCAAGCTGAGTTACTGTCCATTCTTTTAATTGTTTTTGCTTTTCCAATTTCAGCCTATTTTCTCTCTGTAGGTTTTATTTTATGAGCTGGTGGTAGTCAATGAGCTATGTTCATTTTTTAGTCAAATTTCTTAAATTTTAGTTAAGAATTACATAAGTCAACAGCTCATCTCCAAACATATCTGTCTCTCTGAAGTCAAGTGATGTTTATACTCATTGTTTTTTTAATTTAATCTTTATTGTATTTTTTCCATTACCATTTAGTCCCATTATACCTCCTCTCCCCAGCAGTCAACACACTGTTCTTACCAACATTCAGGGCTGACAGAACCTATTCCAAACAACAATGTAAAGAGTCAGAAGACATACAATCAAAAATTCTAGAACTCAAAAATAAACTATTGCTGCTTCCAAATGCCCAAGATAAAACAAAATAGAACAAAGCACCATTCATATAATTTATTGTATTAGTCCCAGGTTTCCGAATACCTCCAATATAATACACAACTAATTTTGAACAGAGGTAAGCCTGAATTGGGGTTTCCTCAATAACCTATATTAAAAACTGGCATCTTATACTTTTTTAAGTCAATCAAAATTCCAAAAGCAATTATAAGCCAATCTTTCTTCCCCTAATCTTTCTCTATATGTTTTTATTATTACTTCTGTAGGTGGGCAAAGGGAAAAAAGTAAAATGCAACTTAATTAAATTCATAACACACAAAAAAAACCTTTGATATCTCAGTCATTTTCATGTGGCTACACAATTTTTTGAAAAACAAATGAAATCCCAAATAATACATTATACATGAAAATGTGAAGTATACAGATTACCTGCAGCTCATATTTCTTAATACCAGCTCAAGGTATCTTCAGTCATTCAACCATCAAAACAAATGTATTTATGAAAGAGCACAGAGCACAGCTTGGATGTCTTTTTATTACTCAAGTATAACCCCTAATTATATCGCTGTTTCAAATATTCTGATTTCCAGACACCTGTAGGCTCTTAGAGTCAAGGGGGATAAATACCTATGTGGTTTCAGCCTGCATTTCTTCCCAAACTATTTGGCAGCTCTTAAAAAATGTGACTTGAACTGGGTCTGTTTAATCAAAGTTTTCCTTTATAAATTCTCCTTTGCAAATTAATTTCTACTAGTAACAAATGTCACAGAGAAGTCTTCAGACAATCGGAGTCAGTCCAACTGAAATAAAGGATCAGCCGCTGGTGGTAAATGTTTTCAAAGGAGAAGAGCACGTGTGAGATGTGCTGCCCCATCAGGACAACTGGAAGCACAGATGGCGACTACGCACCCGGACCCTTTGAAACAACACAACCTACTTCAAATAAGGTCATGAAAACAGATGCAACCACCAGGCATAGCTCTAACAAAAGCTCAAAAAGCTCTAACAAAAGACAGTGGGATCAATTCCTTTTTTTTTTTTTTTTCATAGAAATCAGTATACATTTTTGGTATCTATGATTTGTAATTTTGTATACAATTTTGTTATCTTCATTGTCAGCTCCAAATGCTCCACCAAGTTTGAGTCCACTGCACTACACCCTTCAGAGAGAAAAATAAATTTTCATTCCATAAGCAATACCTACCCTGCTCAATTTGTGTAAAGATTTTTAAACCACATAAACCATTCTCACCAGCAAGATTAGAGTCTACCTGAAATAATCCCAAATTCCTTTATTTTCCCCTCAAATGGTATTCTGCAACGCCTACAAGCAATTTCAATAGGAGGCCTCTTTCTCTGTGAAATTCTGCCCTTAAATAAATATATTTTTGTCACCTAAGATTCAGTTAGAAAGGAGACTCTAGGATTTATTTTGATGATCCATTCTGTTGTGTGTTGAAGAGTTCATATAATCTCAAAATTCCTCCTAGTTCACTTAAGCCTATTTCCTCTGGTTCAATTCATACTAGAGTCAGAAATGACAGACAAATGAACTAAATGGAGATTTAGAAATCTCCATTCAGAACCAAACTGAGAATTTTCTGAACTCTTATCAACTTTTCTTCATTGTCTCTATATTTTTAAACTGCTTTGTTCACTCAGTGTTTTAAATTATGAAGTACTAAATTTTTAAGCATCCATTACGGTCTAGAATTAGACATAAGGAAAGAAAAAACTCAAGATGCTAGGAAGAATTAAGTTTGCTCAAAATGCTTCTGACAAAGTCATAATTTGGCTAAAAGTTTTGGCAACACATCACTTCGTTGTGTTCTCAGTCATTACATTGTGACTTAAGTCTCCAAATTGGAAAATAAAGCTCCTTACAGAGAGGACTTGTACAACTTGTTTTGATTTTTCCAATTCTAAGTCTAAGTAGGAAAAAAAAACTGCCATATTCTTATTAGTAAAAACTTTTCTACATAATGGCTGAGCCTCCACATAATGAGTAAATAGTTCTCTGTAGGACAAATACAGGCCTCAGGGGGTCAGAAAGACATGTACTCTTTCGTGTAACAATTAACTTGTTCCTTTCTTTATCTTTTTAAATCCCTTTGGAAATTAAGGAGTGTCCCAATTTGCCATGTAAAACGCGCAACCGTTTTATAAGACAGTTGCCAGCTCAGCATCTTCTAAGTCAGTATGTAGGTGAACTCAAAAATACAATTAAAAAATACAATCCAACAAATAATTTCCATTAAGTGCTGGTAAAAACATACATTTAATAATATGGAAAAACATCAGGAGAACTGAGGTTTCCTAATTAGGCCAGAGAAGAAAAAGGCGGTTTGGTTTTAGAACTACACATCTCTCTTATAAAACTATTTAATTGCACTCTCACAGTAAAAAGATTAGTTGCCTTCAATGGCTTCTCAGAAAAAAAATCCTATTATTTCCTCTCCACTAAGGAGTAACATCTCCCAATAATTACAGGAAAGCTGTGCATTAAGTTGCCTGCTCAGGAAGTACTATTTCCTAATATAATGCAAACATAATCCACTTGTACCAAGTCAAAAATAAAGACTGAATTCTCAGTTCCTATTGCCCTCTTTCATCTATAGTTCTTGTGATTATAATTCCCTCAATAAGAAGCACTAAAGAACAATCCATTAATTTAGAAATTGTCCTCAAGGTCCACTCTCATCTCAAGGTCTCCTCCCAACTAAGATGGTCAGATTCAGTAACTTTATCAGATAAGAGACGAAAGCAGGGAAAAAAGTAATGGTGATGTATGTGGGCCTCTATCACGATAGAAAAACAAGTGCAAATATCCTCAGCACAAGTTTTTGAACATAAACTGTGGCCATTCAACACTCATGTGTCACCTTCTACCAATGATCACAAAGCAGATGGCACTTGTCTGGGGTGACACACAACCAGTCATGCCTCTCTCTCCCACCAGAAACACATCTCACTCCTCTCCTTTAAATGTCTGCACAGAACCAATCAGACTGCAATACTAAATTACCCTCAGACCTAGCATGGCCTTCCTTTTCAGATCTCAACAGCAGTGTGTGTGTGTGTGTGTGTGTGTGTATCCATGTTACTCACAATTTTAAAGAACCATGGAACATAGAGGAAGGGGCCCAAGAAAACCTCTCCATTTTATAGATGGTCTGCAAAAGACTGTGATTCATTCGTGGTTTAATAGAAACACATATAATTCTAGGAATATTACAAATGAAAAGTATTATAGCTTTATCTCAATTATCAACTTCTGCTTTTCTTCCTATTAGAAAAACAACACGATTTGGTTAGTATATTTTGGCATGAACACTGAAGATAAGAAAACACCACTTGTTTTTAAAAGCCCTTACATAGTCCAAAATACAATTCAATATAATTGCTTTTCAAATATTTTACCTCAAACAAGAATAGGTTTGATTTCAAATACCACTAGTACCAGAAGGCTGATCATTAGGACCAAAAGCCTCTCAAATTTGAGACATAGAATCCTACCTTCTTTTATGATCATAAAGTCTTTTACCAGAGGGCAAACTAAAAAGAAGAATTTTGAGGACAGAGAATAGAAAAGTCAGGGTCTGGGAATAAGAATGTCAAGGTTGAGGAACCACAGCTGAGTGTAGGTTCAGAATTAAATTGGTTTCTTGCCTGAAAGGGTAAGAAGCTTTGGCTTGCCTGTTGGGAGGGAGAGCCCAGGGAAGAGGTGGTAGTTACACTGCCATCTCTCTCCACTGGGAAATAATGAGTTTCCTCACATGTCTCACACAGAGAGGCAGGAGTTGGGAGTCACAAATACCACAGGAACACTGTTGTGTATGGGACTTAGCTTTTCTTCCCCTTTTCCACTCTCTATCCAAAAATAAATTAATAAAAGTATAAACCTTCATCCAAATGTGCTTGTTTTCAAACTTTCCAGCTTTCCCTGCTCTCTGAACTTGGTATTTAAACCAGTTTCTTCCCATGCCTTCATAGGCCATTTTATGACCAATATCACAGCTCTGACCAAACTAATCAAGTGTTGTAGTTTCTAGAAATACACAGATCCCCTACATCCCATGACATGGAATTCTCTTTCTCTTCATGTTCAATCCTATTGTCTGTCAAGAAAGGCAGGACATACAGAGCTAATGAGCAAGCCAAAGGAAGATGAGTTTCAACCTTGGCTCTGTCCCTTACTACTAAGTGGCCATAGACAAGTCACTTTATTTCTTTGAGCTTCAGTGTCCCTATCTGTAAAGCAATCATATTACCTACCAGCTATGATTCTTGTGAGAAATGCAGATTACAATACACAATTTCTCTCACTGAATGACTATTAATATGGCAAGCATTAGATAAATGTAACTATTACTATAATTGCAATTTAGCACTTCAGTTAAGAACACATGTATCTTTAGGAAAAACTGCCCTGTGTGCCACATCTGGGGATACTTCCCTGAAATCCTTCTGAGATGATGCTGAAATCCGTCTCTCTAGATGTCTTCTCAGGAGTATACCCTTTATTACCCATCAGGTCAAACTCTGATCCCAAAATGTCCAGTAGATCTTACTGAAGCTTTTGGTCCATCCAATCTTTGAACTAAAAATCATCACCAAAAATATACTCTTGATGCTTTACAAGAATTATTTCCAAAATGGCCTGACCATTATCAAATAGGAACTTTCTAAAAAGACTACAAATACCTGCACCTCATCCAGTACATTCTAATCCACTAGGTCTTGGTGAGGGGCTATGCATTTTTATTTAACAAGGCTTATGATATGATTATAATGACCTGTGAGGTTTTGGAACCACTGTTTTATATAATCCTAGATATTCTCCCTTTGCAGAGAAACATGTGCAAACTATAAATGACCTATTCAGCTTTTAATTAGAGCACTTGTTCTATGAAATACACTCCCTTCTTCTTTTTCATTTAAGTGACAGTAATCCCCATCCAGAGGTCCCACCAAAAACAAACACACCCAGGACACTGGTAACTAAGCAGGCACTGAAGACTCTGCATTTGTGCAGAAAAACTGCGATAAGCAGCTTCATTTGTCATTATTAATCTATCTCATGTGGGGACATCCACCGGCAGAAAGGCTCTCCAAATGCCAAGAGCTTTATTTTCTTGTGGACCATTGAAACCTAATTATTAACAGATCAGTAAGCCCTACTACCAGACTTTCATACAGTCAAAAGATCAGAAAGATAGTCTTCAATCATGGGCTACAGACAGCAACTACGGAACCGAAAGGCAAATTCATTTCTTTGCCACTGTTCTCCCACATGCCACAGTATCTAAGCTTCCCATGAAGATCTAAACCTCTGCAACACACTGCTTGCATGTAGATAACCAATTTTAGCAACTCAGAACCTTTAGATACACGATGTTATATGCTCAAATCTGCCTGTTCTGTTTGTCCTAATTATAAGGATCTTTACACCCTACCAGCCACTCTACCCTGATTACCATCAAGTCTTCAGTCAGTCTGCCCTACATGCCAACAGCAATAACAGCAGCATTATCACACAGAGCACATCTGACTAAAAAGGTACCACAATGAAGTTTCCAATCGTAATACAAAACACAGAGCTTGGTTTGGTATATTCTTTTAAAACCAACCATAAAGCTCTGCAGGGAAGCTTTTCAGCATCCCACAAGGACATCTTCTCCAACCACTAGGAAGAACCACAAAGGAACTGGTACCCAAGGCCTGGGGTGAGCGGTGTTCAGCCATGAAAAGAACAAAGCGTCCATACCTGTCTGAGTCCCTTTGGCATTTTCTTTCTCTTCCCAAGGTGCTGGCAGAGATTGCGGTCATTTTCTCGATCTGAGCTGTAGTGATGTGGGTGGCTAAGCCGGCTCTTCTTGGAATGAAAGGACAAGCCGTTGGTAAGTGCTTCCCGTTTCTTCTTTGTCAGAGGGGTCTGGCGTTTCTCCACACGTTCCTGAGGCTTAAGTGCTACATCTTTCTGTAGAAAAGAAGGAAAGAGAACTGGTGTTTATACAGGTATCTAAGGACTCAAGCAAAATACAGGCTAATTGGAGTTACTAAAAGGGAAGGTGGGAAGAACAGGAAAGTGGGATATGAGAATACCTAAAACAAGGAAACATGGCACTTAATTGCTCTGAATCCCTAATGCCACCACAAATATATCCTTTTTATTGTTGTTGAGCAAAAAACTCAACTAAACACAAAGTACCTATCCATAAATGTGATTACAGTGCTCCCTGGGACAGTGGCTTTCCGTTGGATTCTGTGCTGAGTCCAGCACACAATATTCCCTGAAGCAGCTAAATACACTCACTTCCCAAGATGGTACATCAATTATGTTTCAAAAGAGTACTAAGTGTGCATACTATTCAAAAACAGCAGCACAAGAGTGAACATACCAGCGCCAAGTGGATGTGAGCCAGCAAGAAAGAAACTGTCAATTCATACCATTAAAATGTTCCCTTAAGGCATTATATTTTTACCACAAGTTCCTCTGAGTATCCTTAATTCCTATCCTCTTTGCAAAATGTAACAGTCTTATCACCAAGATCAAAAGCAACTTTTCATTTACTGCTGTGGGTGGCAGGGGTGGGAGAAAGGGTAGGAGGAGGGTAACGGATGTTCTGGAATAGCAAGCAGCATCTATAGAAACTACAGGCAAGAATTTCAGGCCATACAACCTAGAGGAGTTATGTCCCTGCAGACAGCTCAAGATATACTGGCATTCAAAAAGACATGGGTTCAAGCCCTGATGCTGACATTACTCATTACAAGGCTTGGAATAAGTCACTGCAAATCTGAGCCCATGTGAAAAATATGCTCAGATATGACCGCATTCCATACATATGAATGTCCTCTGATTCATGAGAAATCCCATTAAGCACTAAAATTGAAAGGATTTGGTACTCTATCATTTGTAGAATAAATATGATCTCCTTCACTGAAAGTGCTCCTTCATAGAGTCTCACCCCTACATAATTCCTCAGTGTCTATAGTCCTCAGTGCACATTTAAAAATAATATAAAACCAGAAGAAAAAGTTCCCTTTCTCAGTTCTCCCCAAAATACCACTCTTTCCTCTCCTTCAAAAATATTGAGGTAGTTACCTATTCTACTGCTTCTGCTACTTGTATCCCAACACTCCCCAATTGGAAGACACAGAGATCCTGGATATCTTTTTCCCAGAAAAGCCACAGCTGTTCGTTTGGGACCTTGGACTTTCAGGTCTGCTTTCCCTTAGTCTCAAAAGCCCTCCCTTCCACAGCTATACCTTTTCTAGCTCAAGGACTTTTTGCAGCGCTGCCTACTCAGGAGCCCTTTATATAGGGCAATAACAATGTTCTCAGGCATGCACTCATTCAACAAAAATTTTTTTGTGCACCTAGTACAAACTTACCACTTTCCTACAGTGCTGAAAAAACAATTGTGTAGGGGGAAAAATCCCTGCCTCAGGAAGCTTAGGTTTTAGGGGACAAATACTAAATCAAATCACAAAATAATATAATTGCAAACTAAACTAACTGCTCTATAAAGGAAAGGTAAAGGGTACTAAAACTGAGATAAATGGTATAGTGGAGAGGAGGGAGGTGTGATTTAAGAGATGACTGTCATTTGGCCAAGATTTGAAGGTCTGAGCAGCAAGAACATCTTGTGCAAAGGTCCTGAGGCAGCTGGTAGCATCACTCCTTGAGAGAATGAGGGCAGGGACTAAGTTTCATTCATCTCAGTGACCACAGAGCTTCACATACAGACTCAGGCAAATATTAGGTAGTACATATATTTATGTTTGCTAGGTAAATGCATTAATGAGACAACTGATTAAAGTACTTGAACCTACAATCTGCAATATTTACTTCATAATGTCCCAAACTGCTTCTAGTACAGAGTGTTAGGAAAGCTGGTTGAAACAGGAAATCAAGAAGCCTAGCGGCTTTTGCTTCCCTTGAGAGAAAAGCCATACTGTCCCTTTTCCTCCACTGGACTCGGTAGTCAGTGTGAATGTCTCATTTCATCCATAATGACGTGGACACTGAGGGCTGGTGTCCGCATCAGCGAGCACTCACGAACAGGGACCCAGAAGCCAGGAGCCATCATCATATGGACAACACACCAACTTGGAGGGAGTATGTGCACATCAGCCCAGTCTCCAGACCCCTGTGACACAGCAGAGGAGCCAGCTACGGGAGCCGGCAAGTTCTCAGATCCTGTGCCGCTGCTATAGCGACGGGACTGGACCCCGGGGAGTCAGGTATGGGAGTTGGGACTTTCTAAGCCTTTGTGCCACTGCCATAGAGACAGGACTAGATGCCGGGGAGTCAGGTACGGAAACCGGGACACTCCAAGCCCCTGTGACGGCCCTGGGCGGCAGAGAGAGCCAGATACGGGAGCCGGGACATTCCCAGCCTCTGTGCCACTGCCATAGTAACGGGCCTGGGTGCTTGAGGAGGTGCCTACTAGAGCCGGGACATTCAGCAGTGGTAGGCGACCAACGCAGGGACCAGTGTGAGGACCAGCGTGAGTGTAGGTGGAGACGAAGAACATCAAGAAACTTCAAGGAGTCTGCACCACTGAACTTCACAAGGATCATACCACACAAGTTTACACCATAAAACCAGTGTTTCAGAACAGATCAATTTTGGAAGCAGAGACTAACAAGAAGAGTCTCAAACAATGGGAAGACAAAGAAACAATCCCCAAATGAAAGAAAAAGCAGAAACTTCAGAAAGAATGTTAGATGAAATAGACGCTGATCAACTATCAGACAGTGAATTCAAAGCACTGGTTATTATGAAGTTCAAAGAGCTCACAGTGAACTACCAGAAACTACAGGGGAACTATAATGATCTCTCTGCAAACTACAGCAACATCAAAAAGGAAATGGAAACTATCAGCAAGAGACAAGAGGAAATGAAGAATACAATTTCCGAATTGAAGTACACAGTAGAAAGTTTCCAAAGTAGGATAGATGAAGCGGAGGATAGGATTAGTGAGTTGGAGGACAAGGTAGAAAGCATCTCACAGAAAGAGCAAGAAAATGAAAAGAGGCTCAGAAAGAATGAAGAGGGATTAAGAGAAATGCAAGACAATATGAAACGTAATAATATCTGAATAATAGGAATAACAGAAGGAGAAGAAGAACAACAAGGGATAGAAAACGTATTTGAACCAGTAATGAGAGAAAATTTTCCTAATATGATAAGAGAAAAAGTCTCACAAATCCAGGAATCACAAAGAGTCCCAACCAAGAGGAACCCAAGGAGGCCCACTTCAAGACACATCATCATCAAAATGGCAAAATTCCAAGACAAAGAGAGAATCTTAAAGGCAGCAAGGGAGAAAAAAGAAATAACATACAAGGGACCCCCAATAAGGTTAGCTACTGACTTCTCAATGGAAACACTTCAAGCAAGAAGAGAATGGCAAGAAATATTCCAAGTAATGAGAAACAGAGGCCTACAACCAAGGCTACTTTACCCAGCAAGGCTCTCAATCAAGATAGATGGCCAAATAAAGAGCTTCCAAGACAAAAGAAGTCTAAAAGAATATGCCTCCACCAAACCAGCTCTACAAGAAATACTAAAAGGACTGCTTTAAGGGAAGGAAGGATAAGAGGGAGACAGAGAAGAACACAGGTACAAAAAATGGCAATGAGTAAGTACCTATCAATAATAACCTTAAACGTAAATGGATTAAATTCTCCAATCAAAAGACACAGAATAGCTCAATGGATGAGAAAGCATGACCCACACATATGCTGCCTACAAGAGACTCACCTCAGGACAAAAGACCATCACAGACTAAAAGTGAAAGGCTGGAAACAAGTTTTCCAAGCAAATGGGCAAGAAGAAAAAAAAGCTGGGGTAGCAATTCTCATATCAGACAAAATAGACTTCAAAAAAAAAGGCTATAAAGAGAGACCCAGAAGGTCACTTCATTATACTCAAGGGAAGAATCCACCAAGAAGACATTAACATTGTAAACATATATGCACCAAACATAGGGGCACCCAAATATATCAAGAAAATCTTAGAGGACTTCAAGAAAGATATTGACAGCAACACAATTATAGTAGGGGATTTGAACACCTCACTATCAAAAATGGACAGATCTTCCAAACAAATTATCAACAAAGATATTGTGGCATTAAACAACACCCTAGATGAAATGGACTTAACTGATATATACAGAGCCCTTCATCCCAAAGAAGCTAAATACACATTCTTTTCAAATGCACATGGAACATTTTCAAAGACAGACCACATGATAGGACACAAAACGAGCCTCAAAAAATTCAAGAAAATTGAAATCATACCAAGCATCTTCTCTGACCACAAGGGACTGAAATTAGAAACCGACCCCAAAGAAAAAAGCCCAAAGCACCCAAAAACATGGAGACTGAATGGTATGCTATTAAACAACGAATGGGTCAAGAATGAAATTAGGGAAGAAATCAAAACATTTCTGGAAACAAATGAAAATGATCTCACAACAACCCAAAATTTATGGGACACAGCGAAGGCAGTCCTGAGAGGGAAGTTTATAGCAATACAGGCCTACCTAAAGAAAACAGAAACATTTCAAACAAACAACCTAACCCTATGCCTGCAAGAACTAGAGGAACAACAACAAAGACAGCCCAGAGCAAGCAGAAGGAAGGAAATAACCAAGATTAGAGCAGAATTAAATGACATAGAAACTAAAAGCACAATTTTAAGGATCAATGAATCCAGGAGTTGGTTCTTTGTGAAGATAAACAAAATAGACAAGCATTTAAGTAGGCTCATCAAGAAAAGAAGAGAGAGGACACAAATAAACACAATCAGAAATGAAAAAGGAGAGATTACAACTGATACCACAGACATAGAAGAGATTGTAAGAAATTACTATGAAGAACTGTATGCCAAGAAATTTGAGAGCCTAGGGGAAATGGACACATTTCTAGAAAAATACAATCTTCCAAAACTCAGTGAAAAAGAAGCAGAAAATCTAAATACACCAATAACAGCAAAAGAAATTCAAGCAGTAATCAAAAAACTCCCATCACACAAAAGCCCCGGACCAGATGGTTTCACAGGAGAATTCTACAATGCATTTAAGGAAGAGCTAACCCCTATTCTCCACAGACTATTTCAAAAAATCCAGAAGGATGGAAAACTCCCAAATTCTTTTTATGAAGCCAGCATCATCTTAATTCCAAAACCAGATAGAGACACAACAAAGAAAGAAAACTTCAGACCAATATCGCTGGTGAACATAGATGCTAAAATCCTCAACAAAATATTGGCAAATCGCATCCAACAATATATCAAAAAGATCATACACCATGATCAAGTAGGATTCATCCCAGGGATGCAAGGATGGTTCAATATTCGCAAATCAGTAAATGTAATACATCACATAAACAAAAGCAAAGACAAAAATCACATGATCATATCAATAGATGCGGAAAAAGCTTTCGATAAGGTACAACACCCATTTATGATATAAACACTCAGCAAAGTGAGAATACAGGGAGCATTTCTCAAAATAAAATAATAAAGGCCATATATAAGAGACCTACAGCCAATATCATACTCAACGGGAAAAAACTAAAAGCTTTTCCACTAAGATCAGGAACAAGACAAGGTTGTCCACTTTCACCACTTCTATTCAATATAGTATTGGAAGTTTTAGCCACAGCGATCAGGCAAGAAAAGGAAATAAAAGGCATCCAAATAGGAAAGGAGGAAGCTAAACTGTCACTGTTTGCAGATGACATGATAGTGTACATGGAAAATCCTATAGACTCTACCCAAAAACTGCTCAAACTAATTAATGAGTTTGGCAAAACAGCTGGTTACAAAGTCAATATCCAGAAATCAAAGGCATTTTTGTATACCAACAGTGAATCAGCAGAAGCAGAAATAAAGAGAAAAATCCCATTTGATATAGCAAAAAGAAAAATAAAATATCTGGGAATAAACCTAACTAAGGAGGTAAAGGACCTGTATGCAGAAAACTACACAGCACTGAAGAAAGAAATCAAGGAAGACACAAACAAATGGAAACATATACCTTGTTCATGGATTGGAAGAATTAACATCATCAAAATGTCCATACTACCCAAAGCAATATACAGATTCAATGCAATACCTATTAAAGTACCAATGGCATATTTCACAGACATAGAACAAACACTTCAAAAATTTACATGGAACCATAAACGAGCCCGAATAGCAGCTGCTCTTTTGAGAAAGAAGAACAAAGTAGGGGGGATCACAATACCTGATATCAAACTGTATTACAAGGCCACTGTAATCAAAACAGCCTGGTACTGGCATAAAAACAGGCACATAGACCAATGGAACAGAACTGAGAGCCCAGAAATCAACCCAACTCTCTACAGTCAATTAATATTCAACAAAGGGGGCAGTAACATAAAATGGAGTAAAGATAGCCTCTTCAACATATGGTGTTGGGAGAACTGGACAGCTACATGCAAAAAAATGAAACTTGAGCACAGACTTACACCATACACCAAAATAAATTCAAGGTGGATAAAAGACTTAAATGTAAGTCATAACACCATTAAAGTCCTAGAGGAGAACATTGGCAAGAAAATCTCAGATATTTCACGCAGCAACTTCTTTACTGATATGTCCCCTAGAGTAAGGAATGTAAAGGAAAGAATAAACAAATGGGATCTCATCAAAATAAAAAGCTTCTGCATGGCTAAAGAAAACAGTATTAAATTAAAAAGACAACCAACTGTATGGGAAAACGTATTTGCCAATGATACCTCAGACAAAGGTTTAATCTCCAAAATATACAAAGAACTTACACGACTCCACTCTAAGAAGACACCCAACCCAATTAGAAAATGGGAAAAGGACTTGAGCAAACACTTCTCCAAGGAGGACATACAGAACATTCAGAGACACATGAAGAGATGCTCAATATCATTAGCTATCAGAGAGATGCAAATTAAAACCACAATGAGATACCACTTTATACCAGTCAGGATGGCTATCATAAACAAAGCAACAAACAACAAATGTTGGAGAGGGTGTGGGGAAAAGGGGTCCTTAGTTCACTGTTGGTGGGATTGCAGACTGGTACAACCATTATGGAAAACAGTATGGAATTTTCTCAGAAAAATAAAAATCGACCTGCCTTTTGATCCAGCAATTCCACTGCTAGGATTATATCCTAAGAATACTAAAACATCAATATCGAAGAACCTATGCACCACAATGTTCATAGCAGCACAATTTACAATAGCCAAGAGTTGGAAGCAACCTAGGTGCCCATCAGTAAATGAATGGATCAAAAAATTGTGGTACATATATACAATGGAATTCTATGCTGCAGAGAGAAAGAAGGAGCTACTACCATTTACAACAACATGGATGGAACTGGAAAGCATTATGCTGAGTGAAATAGGCCAGGTGCTGAAAGACAAATACCGTACAATCTCACCTTTAACAGGAAGCTAAACAACAAAACAAACAAGCAAGCAGGAAAAAAAAAAAACCAAAGACACTGAAATAGAGAACAAGGGGATAGTGACCAGAGGGGAGAAGGAAAGGAAGTTAAGGGGTAAAAGGGGGAGGGATTTGGAGGAACAAATAGGAAGGACACAGGGACGAGAACTAAGGGGGGTGGAAATGGGAGGGAGGTGGGGAGCAAGGGGCGGGGGAGGCTGGGATGGGAAAAATAGACAAAAAACTGTACTTGAAAAATAACTAAATAAAATTAAAAAAAGAAAAAATAAATAAAATCCTGATGCCAGTTGAAAAAAAAAAAAAAAAAAGAAGCCTAGCAAGCACTGATGGCACATAAGAAGGATCAACGTAAACAGCAAGAAGCCACTAAAAAGGAAAAAAAGCCTTGTCCTTGCAGCAAAAAGACATAAGAGAAAGTGAGTTCCTCTGGTCTGACTTTTAGCTGCTATCACTGCAGATGATCTACTCCTGCCACTGACAAAGCAGATTTCCTAAGGCAATGACGATGTGGTGAGAAGTGTTTAGGGTACAAGTTGAGATCAAAGCAAGTGCACATGGACACTGTCTGAGAACCTGGTACATTATGCCTAACACATGGTAAATGTTCAGTAAGGTCTGCTATATTTATTCCTTTGTTCAGTCTCTGCTACCTGTCAGCTATGTCAGACATCTGCTCAGCACAAACTATTCAATACTTAGACTCACATGTAATTATGATAGTCAGCACTAGCAGGAGCAACAAGGTGAGTTCTATCATGGACTGCTTTTATATAGTATCATTAAACTGCACCACCTCTAACAATAATATATAAATTCTACATGGAAAAGAGAGGGAAAAAACACTCCTTTGTTTGTCATAAAACCCACATACTGCTCTGCATTATATGCATGTACAGTATGATATTAATAAACAAATGGTATTTAATGATGTATCAACTGTGCTTTTTAAAAAATTGTGTCATTCTCTCAGAGATGAAATCTTTCATACAGAGGTGCTCCAAAATATACTGAAAATTATGTACAATTCCACAATGTGAATTAATATTTATGAGTATGGTATAATTTTTCCAAATTCATTTTATTTTCATGTAGCATATTAATCAAGGAATCTCACTGCACTGCAGAATAGCTACAAAGAGCAAACAGACCCCATGCCGTGACATTAGCTTGAAAAAGACTGGCTGAAGTCTAAGCAGCAGCAGTATAATCATTTTAGCTCCAATTAATATTGAGATTTTCAACACCAGAGGGTGTGAAGGGGGAATGGTGAAAGAGAAACCAGAACAAAGTGTGTGAAGAGGCAATAGCCTAAGGGATAGATATCCCACCTTTTGGCATCTCTGGACCACACTGGAAGACAAAGAGCTGTCTTGGGCCACACATTAAATACACTGATATATATAATCACCAAAAAACCTCATAACGTTTTAAGTAAATTTACAGATTTGTGTTAGGTCACATTCAGAGCCATCCCAGACTGTGTGTGCTTTAGACACACCTGGAAGAAGTAAAGAAGAACTGAAGTATTTTAAAAGTTTCTGTTATGTAGAAGTTTTTATTTTTAAAGATAAGAGATTATCTTTATTCTTTCAAAGATATAGTTTTATTTAAAAATTACTATATAGGTCCTTTTGTACAATTCCTGAATAAACCAAGTCACTGTTTCTTTAATCCCTCTATAAATATTTACTGACTGCTATGTATACATTAAAATAATTGTTTAACTTTTCACTGATTGCACTGGGGCAAAAAAAAATATGACAAAAACCGCTTACTATAAACAATGATAATTAAAGACAAATTGATTATAAACCAATCAGCCTTTAATATTCTAAAGAACTGTGTGCACAATTACATAACATGTATATGTTTATAGATAAATCCACAAACCCATTACCAACAAACTATTAGCAACTAATTTAAGAGTCTCTTTAAAAAAACATGGGCAGTCTATAAAATAATGTTATAACACAGGCAGTAAAACTGTTAAGTTTATAAACTAACTTTTTAGGATCAATAACTGACAATTTTGTAAAGCACGATAATTTATTAGTCTACCATGATCTAGACTAGTGCTTCTCAATGAAAATTAATGTCCATCAAAATTACCTACAGTGCTCTCTGAAAATAAGAGGACTCAGGAAGGGAACTATTTATCAAACAAGCATTGGGAGAAAAGGGAAGAAGAGCAGAAGGACAGAAAAGAGATCAGGAAAAACACTGTATGGCATTCTTCTGACAATCACAGTAGAAGCAAGAAAACAAGAAAGCCAGGCAGCCAACAACAGAAGGCTGGCTGTGAGGTAAAAAGATTTAGACATATATGCTGGCAATAGAGGGGGTAAGTGTATAAGCCATGCACAACAGATGGGAACAGGTTTCATGAACAGTTGAAATTCTGTGATTTTTAGGTCACTGGTGATGGAGGGCAGAGTCACGGCACCACATGTGCTAAGAGGCTCAGAGATCAAGTAACAGAGTAATTTCCTTCAACACTTAGTCTTCCCTAAAATACGTGATCTTGCTGTAGACTTTCCCTTCTCCCAAATTACAATCTTCCACCAAAGGTTTCCTCTGCCACTCCTGAGTATTAAAATGAGATGGTTCAGTGTTGTGAAAACTGAGGAAGAGCAACAAAGTGCTGATGAAGCACTACATGGGCTGCAGGGCTCCATTTGCTGATTACAGATGAAGCCAGAGACAATAGAAAATGAGGGCATGATTTGCCTGCCTTGCATGAAATAAGTTTTAGAAAGAAAATCTCCATCTGATTTCCCAACCAAACTAATCTGAGAGCAGCCCATCACTCACAAAGCATCTGTGGTATGTGTTCCTGCATGTGCCTATGTGTATGTATACTGTCAATGAGAGGTGAGATTTAAACAGAACTTCCGTCAGTTACCTGATCTTAGGGACTTGCATTGAAAACAACAAAGAAGCCAGGAGGGGAGGAAAAAGTGCTTTGCCTGTCACCATCACAAGACATTAATGGCTGTGTGCTGTCCTTTTAGTCTGTCGAGTCCTTTGCTGGTTTATTGTATTACATTTGTACCTGCTTTTGAATGTTTCTATGAACATAGATTCCATTACTTTTCTCAAATGCAAAAGAAGTGAAAGTGTTTACAGTGATCATAAGTAGTAAAAAAAAATTACCAGAGAAACAAATATACAGCTCCTTTTTATTGAATTTATTGGGGTGATACTGGTTAACAAAATTATACAGTTTCAGGTGCACAATACAGCTCTTTTAAAACTTACAACTTATATGGATGTATTCACATTGGTCCCGAACATTGAACTTTTGGACAAATGGACTTAACAGGTTTTCGGGAGCTCAACTTTTTTAGTAAATAAAGGAGACTGTAAGAAGCAAAATAACCAATGTGGCATTCAAAAGATAATCTCTTATGTTCACATTTTAAAAAAACAATAATCAAATTACCTACTATGTGCCAGACACTTGGCACTGTTAGAAATATCTAAGAAAGGATCCTTGGACTGAGGCTGCTTGATGAGGGTAGCGGGCAAATCAATGAGCTATTATACTAAAGTGGGTTGGGTGTGGAGCAATGAAGGTGTTCTCTACTGCTACCCTCATAAAATTGCAGCCCTGTATTGGCATAAAGATAAAAAAAAATGATCAGTCCTGGCTGGTGTAGCTCAATGGATCGAGCCCCAGCCTACATACTGAAGGGTTGCTGGTTCAATTCCCAGTCAAGGTACATGCCTAGGCTGCAGGCCAGGTCCACAGGCCATGTCCCCAAAAGGGGGCACATGAGAGGCAACCACACATTGATATTTCTCTCCCCCTCTTTTTCTCTCCCTTCCCCTCTCTCTAAAAATAAAACGTTTTTTAAAAAATTGATCAATGCAACAAAAGAATCCATAAACACACACAGATACACAACTGGTTTTCAGCAAAAGCACAAAAGCAATTGTAGGAAAAAAATCATCTTTTTAACAACTATTGAGGGAACAAGTAGATATCCATATGCAAGAAAAATAATTTTATCAATGTCCCAATGTAATTTTAAAAATTAATTCTAAATATATCATAAACCTAAATGTAAAACCTCAGGGAGACAGGTAGGACAACTGTAACTGATTAACAACAAAAAACCTAAATATAAAACCTAAAACTAAAAACTTGTATTAGATAATATAGAAGAAAACTTTTGTAACTTTGTGTTAGGCAAAGATATTTTAGCTATGATACCAAAAGCACAATCCATAAAAAACAAATTGATGAATTACACTTTATCAAAAATTAAAACTTCTCTTTAAAAGACACTCAAGAAAATAAAGAGATAAACCACAGAATTTTAAAAAATCTTATAAAATGTGTATCTGAAAAAATTTGTATCTAGAATATGTATTTTAATTATCAAAACTACATAAAAATAAAACAAACCCACTTTTAATTATTTTGTTCAATTGCAGTTGTCTGAATTTACCCCCCAAAACTCCCCCCATCCCAGCCATACCCACCTCCCTCACTTGCTTCCACACCCCCTCCTTCCCCTTGCTTTTGTCCATGTGTCCTTTACAGTTGTTCCTGAAAACCCTTCTGATCATTATCTCCTCCTACCTCCCCTCTGGTTACTGTCAGACTGTTCTTACTTTCAATGTCTCTGGTTATATTTGGCTTGCTTTCTTTTATTCATTAGGTTCCTTTTAATGGTGAGATCATATGGTATTTGTCCCTCACCACCTGGCTTATTTCACTTAGCATAATGCTCTCCAGTTCCATCCATGCTGTTAAAAAGGGTAGAAGCTTCTTCTTTCTCTCTGCTGCATAGAATTCCATTGTGTAAATGTATCACAGTTTTTTGATCCATTCATTTACTGATGGGCACTTAAGTTGCTTTCAGCAAGCACTTGGCTATTGTAAATTGTACGGCTGTGAACATTGGGGTGCATAGGTTCCTTTGAATTGGTGTTTCAGGATTCTTAAGGTATAATCCCAGTGGTGGAATTGCTGGGTCAAAAGGCAGATCCATTTTTAGTTTTCTGAAGAAATTCCATACTGTTTTCCACAGTGGCTGCACCAGTTTGCATCCTCCTCAACAGTGCACTACGGTTCCCCTTTCTCCACATCCTCTCCAACACTTGTTTGTTGATTTGTTTATGATGCCCATTCTCACTTGTGCGAAGCAGTATCTCATTGTGATTTTAATTTGCATCTCTCTCATGACTAGTGACGCTGGTCATCTTTTCATATGCTTCCTGCCCCTCTGTATGTCCTCCTTGGAGAAGTGTCTGTTCAAATCTTTTGCCCATTTTTTATTGTTCTGTCTTCCTGGAGTGGAGTTGTGTGAGTTCTTTATATATTTTGGAGATCAAACCCTTGTCTGAGGTATCATTGGCAAATATGTTTTCCCACATAGTTGATTCTGTTTTCATTTTAATGCTGTTTTCTTTAGCCATGCAGAAGCTTTTTTAATTTTATAAGGTCCCATTTGCTCATTCTTTTCTTTATGTACCTTACTTTATAAAAGGGACATATTAGTGAAGATATTACTGTGTGGAATCTCTGAGACTTTCCTGCTGATGACAACCCCATTTTTTTACATGGACAAAAGATGTGAACAGATATTTAACCAAAGGAGTAACATGGATGGCAAATAAATACATAAAAAAGATGCTTAACATCAGCAGTCATTAGGCCAGCATACATGCATGGCTAAAGTGGAAAAAGCATGCCCATACCAATTGTGGGCAAGGATGTGGAGGAAATTTCATACACTACTGGCAGGAATGTAAAATAGAACCACTTTAAAAAACAGTTTGGCCATTGTTTTAAAAAGTTCTAAGTGCACCTACCATATGATCCAACCATTCTCCTGCTATGTAGTTCCCCAACAAATATAAGAACATGCCCACGTAAAGATCTACACATGAATGTTTATGTCGGCTTTATTTATTATAGCCTAAAACTGGGAACAACTCAAATGTACATCAACAAATGAAAAGATACACTGTCATCTAACTCAATGCAATATACTCAACAATAAAAAAGAATAACCAACTGATACACACTGTAATATGAATCAGTCTTGAAACAATTATGATGAATAAAAGAAATCAGACATAAAAGAATAGTCTGGATGATACAACTTCTATAAAATTCTAGGAAATATAAAATATTCAATAGGAACAAAAAAGCAGGTTAGTGGTTCCCTGATAGAGCCAGCAAAATTATTGAGGGACAAGAGAAAATTTTGGGATTGATAGACATACTCATTGTCCTGATTGTGGCAATGGTATCACAGGTGTATACACATAAGAAAACTTAGCAAATTTTACACTTCTAATTTGTGCAGTTTTCTAATATGTCAATTACACATCAACGGGGATATTAAAAAATGGTAACCCTTGCCACTGTGCACAGTGATCACATTATCATTACCAATAATAAGATTACATTCAGCATCTATCAAAAGAAGCTCTTTTTTCAGATTTCTGACATGAAGGGGTGACCACACTCTGGCTGTAGCCCATATGTGGCCATGAAGTTTCCACTGGAGAAAACTAAGCTGTGAACATTAACATCACAGTCAGATTGAGGAACAGTACACACGTTCTACACATCATTTTCAGCTACGAGTCCACATTGGTGCCTTATTTTCTTCACTTCTAACAGCCATTTATCAGTTATTCAGATGCTAGCCTTTTGTAAAATTTTCCTATCTTTCTTTCAAGGTTACTGGTTAGTGTTTTATCACAACCTTGAAACAAAACAACTTTTTACTCTACTCAATGTAAAAAATATTGAGGCAGCTTAATCAAACATATTTACGATGTAAGGGAATCCAAATGGACAGAAAAATGTTAAAGAGAAAGAGAGATTGAGTTGAGGTCAAGTAGAGACAAATTCTGTATATAAAAACTGTCAAAAGTTACGGTACCACTGTTAGAAGGGAGGAGCAAAAAAAGAAAGAAATACAAAACCAGCTGCTGAGCTCTCCTCAATTCAGCTATGGGATGAGATCACAACTATCAGCTTAAGTGAGATTTTTGCACATTGTGAATTGAAAACGTCCCAGCAGTCTTCCATTCCCATAGATAATTGAGAGCTGGCTGCTGTTAGACTTTAACACGCTCAAAGTGGTTGAGTCCCTGGCAACCAGATGCTATTGCTTAAAACAGTTTAGGCTCTTAGCCCTGAAGGATTCCTAAAATTGGATTACAGTCCCTCCAGATAATCTGAGAAATACAGCATGACAAAAAGGAAATTTAAAAAAAAAATTAACTCCATAACAGCAACATTCTGAATGCTGGGCAAAGCATGACTGAGGCAGAAAATCTCATCAGCAAGGGCTTAAGGGCAGTAATATACACAAAGGGTGAGTCAAAAAGTGAAAAGAACCCACACAAGAGAGGAGGACACAATGAAAGCCAGAAGAGAAAGTGAGCACCAAACAATTCTCAGGCCTTTCAAAGGTCAGGCAGTCTGGTTTCCTAACTGAAGAGAGGGGAGCAGAGCACCCATGTTTCTATTGCTTTTTCAACCATTCAAATCTAATCCACTAAGGTCATACACACATTTGAGAAAATGATTAATTCCAATATTCCCTTCTAATTAACCAGTATTTATTTCTTTACTAGGCATTCCATGCAAAAGATGGGAAAATAGTTAATGTACTTATTACAATGTAGCAAAATAATTAGTAATCGAATCTTCCCGTAATACTTGGTTTAGCTCCACAGTGATGGTGGCTATGACTTCATCATCATCATCCTTGAATTCCTAGCAGAGAACACTGTATGAGGCACACACCAAGCTGGTTTTGAACAAATGACTTAGAGAAATGAGAATGCAATCAACGTTTTTGTTACTCTGGAGGCTTTTGTTCCACCATGCTATGAATCAGATTGCTCCATGTCTCTTCCTTTCTTAAAAGAGCTTTCAAACTTACCTATCCCTCACTCATCCTTACAAAACCACTACTACTCCCCTAAATACAAAAGAAGGGAAGAACATATGCTTCAGGCAGTATCATAAATCATTTTATTAAGTCCAAGAGAAGACAAAAACAATAAAGGATACAGACTGGGAAAATGTCAGGCATTGCTGTCATTATTGTGACTTGATATTGATGCCAACCTACCATGTACTGGGTCTCAATACCTCCTTATTCATAAAAATATAAAAAATGTTGGCATTATTATCTGAATATTCTAGACAAGGATCCTGACTGACCATTAAAACCTCCTCATAGCCAGATATATGATGCAGATTAGTAATAAGGTACAGACTTTGCTTTTCTTCCCTTAAAATGTTCCCAACTTCTTATCTTCCCCAGGTACCCATATACTACCACATCTTCATTTTAAATGATTAATGTCTCTACAAGTAGTCCACAATTAGCTTATCAATACTGTGGTACTTACTATAAGTGGTGTGCACTGAATAGTTACTTCCCTGTCCTAAAGGAGATTCTGCAGGCGACAGGTATTCTTTCTAGCTTTCATTTGAAAATGGTTGCCTTCTCTGGGTTTGCTTTATGATTCTAGAGGAAAACTAGAGAAAATTATGTATGCCCTTAGAATCCAACCTAAAATATGGATATCTGCCCTAAGTGAATCTTTAATTTACTTGAGAAAAGATATAGTATATCAATTCATTTTACTTTTCTAACAGAGTAAAATTAAATTTACACAGGAAATAAAGATTCAGGCTCCAAGCTATAGAAGAGTCCTCAATTCCTCTCTGCCATGCTAGACCAGTTCTGATCCCCATTCTTTCCCTTAATATTCCTCCAAAGAAAGAGGGTGGGTGGATCCTGATATAATTTCAGACTCTTACAAAGGGGACCAAAAAAAACAAAGTCCACTAATAAGTCCTTCTAGCTCTGGCTCTTCCTCACACTACAAGAATAATTGTTACATCCTTTCTCAAACTAATTTTAATTGGTTTCTCGAGGACAGAGACCAATCTATGTCAATCACTGTGAGTGAGGGTCCTCCATGGGTTGATCCCTTTGGTTCCTTCAACCTCTCTAATATTATTGCCCTGGTAAACTATTTAGCACATACAGAACACTCAACAAATGTAGCTTAGAGTTCATTAACTCAGTAGATTTTTCTTCCAGATCCTACTTTCCAGACCTTTAAATATGTCTGTGAAATTTCTTTTCTATATAAGCAACCTTCAAGTTCATTGTTCCAACTTGGTTTTGATTAGAGAAATAGACATGATTTGCTAAAAGGTAAGATCATTTCTGAATATAAAGCAAAGACTAATTTATGATTTTTCGTAAACAGTAATATTTGTATAGCCACTTAGCATAGAGAGTTTACAGTATCTTTTTAAATCAGCACCTCATCTGATTTCCTAATAACCCTATACCGCAGGCTCCATGCTTTCCATTTTCTAAATGAGGAAACTGAGGCTTGTCAATAAGTGACTTCCCAAAGCCAGACAATCAGCAGTAGACAATCAGCAGTTAACAACATACTATGGCTCTAATTCTGTTCTCATTCCCAGGTCATTATAGACTTATTTGTAAGTGCTGGGATTATGACCTTTTCCTGGAAGAAAATTTTAAATTATAGTTTAGTATTCTCATTATAAAATCCTTCTATTCACCTCCATTTCCCCTCCAAAGCATAATTAGGGAAAGGCAATGCTGCCTCTTATGTCAATTATCTGAAATCTTTCTGAAGGATTTAAATCGGAAATAAAAATCTGGACAGAAATAAAAGCTTTGGCTTTCCTCTAAAAGGGACAATTTTTACCATTTTATTCAAGGGGTAAAAAGTGGCAGAGAATGACACCTTTCTGACATTAAAAAATTAAGCTATATAAACACTGCAGACCCTGAATTTCACATGTTCTGCTTATGTGGCTCAATATTAATGAATAATGACAATGGCTATAAATACCCACAGGTACAATAAGTTAGAAATTCCTGTTCAGTGTATATTACAAATGCTCTATCACTAAGTGAGGAACTCATATGGGTTTCAAGGAAAGTTTTCCAATTCTTGGAGCTTTTCCACCCAGTTCTATCCTTGATTCTGCATACTCCCTTTCTTTCTTTCCCATCACCTATCACCTCCGTTTTCTATTTCAGGTTTTATCCAGAATTTTATATCCTTTAGCATCATATAGGTGAAAATAAAATAAACTATCCTGCAGGTTTCCACAAAACAGAAAAGTGCTTCATATGTACCTAATGACCTGTGAAACCAACCAAATAAGCTCCTCAAGCTATTGCAGCAATGACTGTAAATTATAGTTGAAGAAGGAAAAGATACTGTCCTTTCCACTGGCTACTACACTGCTTTGAGAGATGAATGGCACTGTCAGTTTTGCATAAGGATCAGATGCTAATTCTGAGGTAATTGTAGCATGCAAAGATTTCCAGATTTTTACCCAGTTTCTTGAACAAGCCACAGGCTTGTCTGTATACCAGAGCTGCTTATAGATAGATTGATGTAGTGATGTTTAGGTACTTATTGGGTCTATCAGATTTGACAATGAAATCAATCTCTCTCTTTAGAAACTCTGGGTTAATGACAAAGTTTATTAAACTGCAGGCAGTCATTCAGAAAAGATCAATAGAGACATGATTACAGAGTAACCTAAGGATTAAACACAAGATTTATCACAAAATTAAACTGAATTAAATGTTCTCTGATAACACTTGAAATGCTGTCAATACTTTTAACTCATCATCTACCCCTTCTGTGTTAGTACCTAATAGGTAATAGGGATGTCTGGTTTCAGAAAATAACTGCCATATAAAACCATGAGCTGTAGAGATTTGCTGACAGAAATGAGAGTCCCTTCTGAAAATGTTCTCTCATTTATAAGCAGCAGCACCTTAATTTACCAATCAGAGCTGTCCACTTAACTCAGTGTTTTGAGTTTCTAAATATATACCCCATTCGGCCCATCCCTAACAGGTCTATACATCCTTACAGGTGTACAAGTATCTCGGAAACTAGACTGCAAATTACACACTTTAAACAATTTCCTTCTCTCATCTTACACAGAAGCATGAAGTGTGACACTGGCCTTTGGTCTTTTGAGGAAAGGAGCTGGAAAATGTTGTCTGGTTTTCCTCCCATCCTGGTAGGATTTATTGATGCCACCACAAGCTCAGCAAATTATATTCATGAAGGTGAACTCACCATCACAGGCTATGAAAGCTAACCACTGGCTAAACAAACTGGCAACAACATACACACTCAAAATCAGTAGAGAAGTCAATATACACGACAGCTGTTGGAACTGACATCAATACCACAGTGAGAAAGAAGGCTCTGCAGGACCTGAAATGATAAAGGCCAGGCCTGCTGTGTGAGGTTGGAAGGGTATGTGCATGAGCAGATGGATTGGTAAAGAAATGTTATGGGGCAAGAATTGAGTCTGTGGTTTAAACTATACCTTGGATGACAGACAGCATGTGTGTGGAAGGCTTTCTTTTTTCCCTTGTCCATTTGCTGTCATATTGCTGTTAGTACACTTCATCCCACAAATGGCATCAGCCCTGTTGTGATGGACAGCAGGCTCCAGTGATTTCAATAGTAAGGCAGCTATTCTTTCAAGAGGGACAAGAGCCAGGTTGGAAACAAGATGTTGAAGCTGATACCACCCTGAAATTCTATCATTCCCTCATCAGCATACTGATTTACACCAGAGAAACCACTTTTTTCCTCAGCAGTTACCTAACTTTATAAAACTGTTTAGAGCTATAGGTGGCCCCAAATATTTCTCAGTTCCTCAGAGAACAAGAATGCCATCTGGCCTGACGAAGAAAGGGGAATCTGCACCCCACCCAAAGAGCTGGGGCTGCTTCACAGTACTCTGAGCTAAAGCTTCTTGTGTTCACACTCCTTTATCGATAGAGATCCTATCGGCTTCCTAGATTACAGCCCCAAACAGAAACTTTATTCCAAGAAAACAACAGCACTTCGCTGCTGTACAGTCCTTTCATTTCCTATTTCCTCCTCATCTGTTTTGGCAAATCTAGTCCTGACATAAGCAGGTGCTCTGGTGGCAGTTAAGTCTGGGTTTAAGGACTGGTTTTGCCACTTTGTGGCTTTGTAACCTTAAGCAAATCTCCCAGCCTGTTTAAACTTCCATTTTTACTCCTCAAACACAGGAGCAGAGTTATGAGGTTTAATGATATCTATGGAAAGTGTCCAGGATATTTCCTAGCACAAAGTAGATAATAAATAAATGATATGTATTAGTCTCTTCCTGACTAATACAATTATGGTTTTAGTCATTACAAAGGGAAATCATTCATCACTGTAGAAGGTAATATTTGGCACTGGAGGATTAATGATGAGGTATATTCTCCATATATCCTCATGGCTGTGTTTACTAAATGTATTTCAGTGTACCATGCCATGTACTACATATATATAGCACCTACTTTATTTAGCACAGCACCCTGTGAGGCCTCAGTTTTCTCATTTCTATAAAATGAAGGTTAATTATGGCACCTAACTTACAAAGCAACAATTAGGATTAAATAAGCCAATACAATATCTGGAATATATTAGGGCTTGTTATTTTATTACTATGAATTAACTGGACCAAGGTCATATACCTTGAAGACAGCACCAGGACTCAATGCAGATCTGCATGGCTATAGAGCTCATGCCATTACAACACCTTCAAACTGAATGCAAAACCCTGGGAGGCGCTCTGAGCACTTAGATTTAAACTTTGGTTTGGGACTCAATATTTCCACTATTCTCAATAAGCACATCGCTTGGTCTATTTAACCTATGAAAAAATGCAAAGAAAGTACAATTTGCTCTTTAGAATAAAAACACCATATAAATTTCCATAATTTTCCCTTGACTCTGTCTTCTGTAATTTACAGTAAGTACAAACAAGAGAAAGTTATCTTAAAAAGAAAGAAAAATGCGTATCTTATGCATACCACTGAAATGGAAAGATGAAAAACTTTAGGAAAGTTTAGCCTTCTGTATTCATGGCACATCCACATTAAAAGACCACCTTGTACACCATTCTTAGGGACAGGCAAAAAGAAAGCCTAAAAAGGCATTTGCTACTGATTCTATCATAAACATCTTTCAACTACTTTACCCTGGCTGGTTTTCCAAATGAGATCTGTCCATTTGATAGATAGACTGATTAGATAGATAGATTGATTGATAGATACACATGGAATCATTACTAGCTACAGTTCAACATGAAAAGATTACCTACAAAGCTTCCTGCTAGAACCTAACCTTGAAAGAAATGGATTTCTTGAACTCTATTAGGGAATCTCTCAATGTACCACCCCAAACCTTCCCCATAAGGCTCAGTAGAACAGGGGGAGATGGGAAAAAGCAGGAGGAGGGGAAAACAGCTCTCCTTCCCAGCTGAGCACTGACACATACACTACCGTTTGGGAGGCAATTTTATGTGCTCTTAGTAGTAGATTAATGAATGTAATTACCTACCATTGTGGCTGTGAATGCTGCAAAAACTATAATTTATAGAGTGCTGTAAAGTTCTAATGTGTTTTTATGTCCATAAGCTGCTTAACCATAATCTAATGCATTTGTACAAGAACAGCCTAAGTGGCTCTCAGCTGAAGAGTGAACACAAGTGTCTGAACCTCAGCAATTCTACTCATATGTCTTTATAACCCAACCCCGTGTGGTAAGCATCTGAAGGAAACAGCTGCTGAATTATACAAATAATTCTAGAGACAGTGACAAGGCTCTCTGCCTCGTTCATCAAGAGTTTCTGGCTGACAAAGGGCCGCAGGCCTTAATTAAATGCTGGAGTGGTATTTAACACATGTTTGGTGGTTACTTTTTCTTTTACCACCATCAGCACCACCCTCTCCTTCACTCCATCTGCCTTCATTCCTTCCCCTAGAGCACAGGTGGCAAACACAAGGCGCACGGGGCCGAATCCAGCCCTCCACCTTGTTTTATCTGGCCCGGCACCTTGTTTCTGCCTAGCGGCAGCACTAACCTCTTTCCCCCTGGATAAGGAGTAGTTACATTTATACAGTCCTAAAATTACATTCGGCCCTTTAAAGGCAACCGTGAGGCTGATGTGGCCCCTGGTAAAAATGAGTTTGACACCCCTACCCTAGAGGACGTGAGGCATGATAAGAAAAGCCCAAAGAGAAACATTGCCTTTTTCTTTGAAAATATCCTACCTGACTTCCAGCTTTAAAAAAAAAGGCTCACCATTTCCAATATTTCCTCTTTTCCTGACATTGTATTTACAAAGAAAGGGAAATATATGGCTCAACAATTCTTTTGACATCTAAAGCAAACTATCCTTTGAGACTGCCTTTGTCAGGGGTTTGAAGCAACTTGTACGATTCTACAGATAGATTATGATGATGAGGGTGGTGGTGGTGGTGACAGCAGTCATGGTCTCACAGTGATGATTGTCATGGCTGGTGCTCGTTAAGCTTACTACATGCCATTATCACATATCCACCATAACCCTGTGAGCAGGTACTCTTGACAATCCATTTTCAGATGGTGAGACTGAGAGTTGTGATTGGTAGGTGGCAAGGCAGCTGATTCACTTCAGCTTTTCACTCCAGAGCCTGTACTAAACTCACCAGGCAAGTTATTTATTTAAGGTTTTCTCTGCCTGTAACATAGAGATAATAACAGTATTTACCTCACAGGAGTGTTGTGAGAGTTAACTAAGTTAATGCATATAATGTGCTTAGAATATCTGTGTCAGGACCTAAGCAATGGTTAGTCCACATGGGCTATCATTACAATTACTCCTCTGGAAACAGGTAGAATATGAATATACTGTGGGTGGGGCAGGACACTGTATGGGACACCAAAGCCTGTGTATATTTTCTAGAGACAAAATGGAAGACCCAGAGACTTACCTTGAAACACAGTGGTAGCTAACAACAGATAAAGCAGCAGCAGCAAAGTGCAACAGGACAAGCCCCACTCTATTTCCCAAAGCACAATATTGAGCCAACAGCACTCCCAGAAGATACACGCCAAAGGGTCCTGAGTTAGAAGAGCAAAAAAGACTCCCTCAGCAATAGGAATCCCCTTTTTTTCTGTATTTGGTGGCAATGCAATAGGATATCTGTGAGTAAATGTTTTAGTACACATTAAAAATTAAGTAGCTTCAGAAAAACACAAGGCTAGAAAATATTTAAAACTCTTGGTTGAGTACAGAGACAGGATAGCATTACGTCAGTGGCCACTCGAGGATGAACAGCCAGCTCTAAGACACACAATCAGGGTAAATTAGTGCCGTGGCTTATAAATAATTAATACTCTTCCTAGTTAAAAAGGTACTACTCTCCAGAATTCATAGGATAAGATGTGATTTGGATTCAATTAAAGTTCTATCCTATCCAGGAAGAAATTCTGCCTCTCAGAGACAGCCATGTGGCTGCTTCTGTACTTCATATTCCAGATTGATCTGTGGAAGCCTCAAGATCCATAACTCTCAAAGGGCTGCTTAGGTAGTAGCTATACTTCTATCTTCCCCAACAGTAGAATGAAAGGGAAGAAAGTTTGAACAGAACAGAACAAGAAAAGCATCTCCTACTTCCTGAAAAATTAGCTTTGACCTTGATATGAGCACTGGTTCCTGTTCTTGAGTCTGAAACAAGAGGGAGGGAAGGGAGAGCGGAGATAAATCATTTTCTTGAAAAGCTAAAGTGGAACTGTGCAGAATAAGGCTTTGGAAAGTGGCCAGCCCCCTGCCCATGCCTTGCCCATCTTAACTTTCCCTACTACAAACCACTGTTCTCTAATTCCTCTAGTAAAAGAAAGTTGCTAGTCACATGGAAGTGCCCAAACATCCACTGGGTTCCTCACCCTACATGCCGTCACATTGCCATTTGCCTTCCTCACCTCGGTTTCTCTGTTGGAACAGGATCCTAACCTGTCTCCTCACAGTCTCTCCACACACACACTCTCTCTCTCTCTCTCTCTCTCTCTAACACAGTTCACAATGCTGTCCCATCATCTTCAGAAAGTCTCATGACTCCTGTCAGAAGCAGAATTCCTACTGCTTGGGAATGTGCCCTGACATTACTTACTGGTTATGTCTCACACACAACTTCCTATCTATCAATGTTTCTTAAGAATGATTTCTCTCTCCCAAACACACTTACACTTTCTGTCTATACCAATGTCTGAAAGAGGTCCCACTGGGATAAGGTAAAATTACACTGAACTGTTTATTTATACATGCTTTTTGTGTCATTCTTTAATAATTTCTAATTTTGTATGTTTTAATGTAGTACATACAGAAAACTAAAATGACCATTAAATGCACAAATAAATTCATCACGAAGCACACTGAAAAGAAACACTAAAATTAATGAAATCTCTCTGGAAAAAGTCCAGCAGTGTTAATATAACAAGAATGATTTGCATGACATCAATATAACCTGGCAGCCAAGGAGAGTGGACTAGAACAGTGTGTGAACAATGATGACTTCACTGTACTAGTCAGTGGGGATGTGGTGGTAGATGCTGTTGAGTGAACATGTGCATTGAGTGGCCATCACATTCAAACTGATTGAGTGAGTAGAGCAACGAACCTAAATCAGATTTTGTGTTAAGCTTGAACATTCCTCCAAGGAAACTATTCAGATGATTCAGAAGGCCGCAGCTATGGGCAACTGGTGATTGGCAGCTTCAATAAAACAACACACCCACTCATGCACTATGTCTCCTGCAGAGTTTGTTGGCAAAATATCCAATCACCCAAGTGACTCTGTCCTGCTACAGCTCAGATTCAGTGCCCTGCATCTTCTGGCTTTTCTAAAACTAAAATCCTCTTTGAGAGGGAAGAGATTTCAGACCAGTGATAAGATTCAGGAAAATATGACGGGGTTGTTGATGGCAATGGGAGAACCGCATGAGGTCCCAAGGTGCCTACTTTGAAGGGGACTGAGGCATCACTGTCCTATGTATGATGTTTCTTGTATCTTGTATTTTCTTTGATAAATGTCTCCACTTTTTAAATTACATGGCTGGATACTTTCTGGATAGACCTTGTATATAACCACCGTGTGCTTATTCTAAGTGTTTTTGCCAACAGGAGTGTACAATCAAAAAAGTTTGAAGACTTCTGGTTTAGATTACACAGAAGGAAGCAAACACCTTAGTAGTAAAAACCTTTTCCTATACTCCTTGGAACATTCAAAGCTCTTACCTCTCAAAAAGTCACTAGGTGATTTACTGATATAGTAACTAGACATTACTAATCAGAGGGTACCCAGGGAAGATTTAGAAAAGGTGCTCTGTGAAACCAAATCCCAGCAGTAGGCAAATAAATAAAGCATTAGACTGCAAGAAATAATCACATTTAGAACAAGTGTCAGGGTATCATCTTTTGGTTTTAAAAATGTAATGACAACTTCAGAGAAGGTACAAGACCACCAGCTAATTAGTGGGCAGCCATCAAACACACTGTTATGTGACTGGCCCAAAGATTTTTTTTTAACAAACACATCAGGGATTGGCCTATTTAAATAGGATACTGTATGAAACTATATGAAATCAAGGAAACAGGTGATAATACTCATCAATACATTTTTCTCGGGAGATAAAATACATAAATCCAACTTCCTCCCATCACTGCAACACCCATAGTCAGATAGATCTGTGTGACCGGTCATTTCATTAGGGAAGCTCAAGGCTGCAACGCCTTCATATAAACTAGATAAATGCTTACTGGGAAAGATACTAAACTGTTATTTCAATCCCTGCAGTAAAGGTTTCATGCAATTCCTGATCAGTCAGGTGGCTTTTGCAGTTAGTATCATGGCTACTTCTACACTATGAATCTCTTGCAGAAGACTGCCACATTGTATCTAATCTCCCATAACACCATGCTTGGGTAGGCATTCAATAGAAATCTGTTGTATAAACACTGCAAATTTTTTTAAACTTAAAATTCAGTATTTAATAAAATAATCCTAAAGTCTCTAAGTATTTTCTACAAATAAATTATAGGACATTTTTTCAAGCTATCTGTGCCACACAGAGAACTGTGAACCATTTTTATATCCCAAGCTCTACACAAAAATAAAACCAGGAGTAGGCATAATAAATCTTTTTAGTCCCTTGAGTCTCATGTTGACAATTTGATGATGGCAATAACAGTTGATTTAGCAAGAAAAATAATGATTATATTAATGTCACAGACCTTAGCACTAAGTCTCCAATCTAGCTGGGATAGGAGCAAAAAATAATTTCTATTCCAAACCACATAACCAAAATGACTGAAGAGACTATTCTGTTACATAAAGTACCAAATCAGCACCATTTAGATGAAGAGGAAAGAAGTTAATCCCTTATACACAGAGATGCCTTAGATGAACATTGATTCTTTCCAGTGGTTTGAGAAAGGCTGACCTAGACTTTCAAAAGCATATGTTTATTTGATATACTTCCAAATGCCTAGATAGTCAAGTGCAATAGTTTAGCATAAGGAGAGCAAAACATTCATCCAGGAAGAACTTGGGGGAGGGAGAAGAGAAGCAGGGAAAGTTGGAGAAATAAACATGCAAAGCATGATCACAATGGATTCAAGGAAGAGTCTAGTGAAAGATTTTTTTTTAAGTTTTAAATGGTTTGGAGAAGATAATAGTCAACAGAGAGCCACTGAAGGTTTGTAGGGGATGGGTCATCACTGCATGAGAGTGAACACTCAGTATGTCTATCCTGTATACCCTCCATCAAATAGATGTAAGGCTTGGGGGTGACTCCTATTGATTTAACTTTCTTAACCTCTGCCACCTCTCTTTTACCCCACCTGTCACTACCTTAAACTTGACCTTTTCATCTGGACTTCTATTATCAATGTACTAATTGGTGTCCGTGTTTCCAGGTTTTCACTCGATTGCTAGGTGAAAGTCTAAGCATGTCACTCCCTTACTTGCAACCTTCAATGGCTATCCATTAATCAATTCTGATCTCCTTGGCCTGGGCCCACAAGGCCTTCCATGATATAAACCCTGCTGCTTATGACTCAAACCTCATTCATTTCCTGTCATCATTTCCTGCACCTCCTCCCCCACTACACACTTACACTCCACACATACTAATGTACTATAAGTTCCCCAATTATGCCAAGTGTCTCTTAAGTCTCTTTAAAACTATAATATTCTCTGCCACTAATATTATTCCTCCTTGGTCCATTAAACCCCCTCAGCTTGGCTATCTCTCACTTAGCTTTAAGGTTTCCATTTTCCTTAACAAAAACACTCATTCCTTTCAGATAATAATTTCCATCCCTTTACCAGTCTACAGACCTTTCCAGGCCAGGGTCAGAGCCTTGTTTGCTACCACATTTCCAGCAAGTTGCAGAAGGACTGATAGGTTTTAAGTGTCAATAAACATTAGATGAATAATTGAATGTTTTCCTCTACTATAGGGACAATCCTAGTACATGAAGCAGGTGACTCTAGCCCTTTGTCACACATTCTCCCTGGGAGGCAGGATGAAAGAAGTTATTCATGGTGCAGTATTCTAATCAGATCAAATCACCCCCTTAGGATAAGCACCATCTCTATTCCCCTTAGGATTTCTAACAAATCAACTCATAGTTTAAGCTGAAGAAATGCACGCCAATTTAACTTCCAGTCTCAGCAATGAATCAGTAAGGGTGGTAATGATAATGGCTGTTACCATTTACTATGTCCATAGTAGTGCCCAGGTGCTGTGCTCATTTACCTAGTCCTCACTACCCCTATACATTAGGGACTCTGCTTCTCCTACCATATGAATGAGAAAATTGAGATTTCGAGAGGCCAGGGTTCTCAACCCTGGTTGCTAATTGAATTTCCTAGGAAGCTTTAAAAAAGACAATGCCTGAACCCTACCCGAAGGCAACTAAACCCAAATGCTGGGGCATTTTTTTTAACAGATTTTATTTATTTATTTTTAGAGAGAGGGAGAAAGAAAAGGGAAACATCAATACATGAGAGAAACATTGATTGGTTGCCTCTCTTCCACAAGCCCAAACCAGGGCCCAGGCCCTCAACCCAGGCACGTGCCCTGACCAGGAATAGAACAAGGGACCTTCCACTTTGCAGGCAACTCTCACCCAACTGAGCTATGCTGGTCAGAGCTGGGACATTTTTTTAAAAGTTCCTAAAATGTATTATCACAGTTGAGAACCACAAGGTGATGTGTCTAAAATTCTCCAGTTTCTATGCTGCAGACAACCGGAAGTCAGTCTGATTCCAGTGCCTGACAAAGCTCTTAAACCACTACCCTCTGTTAAGCTACTTCTCTGGATTTAAAAGTCCTGGAACTTTTATTATTTGTCTTCAAAGTATGTGCAGGCAATAGTCTCCAGATAAGTAAAAGACGGGTCTTTTTAGAATACAGATTTTAACAAGAGCCACTCTGAATGTGTAAGTCTACTTCATGGTTCTCACTGAGACAGCACAGAGGGTTCTACTAATTTAATAGTAATGCTCCTAACTATATCTTCTACTTCTACTTCCTACCAGACAATTCAGATGCTGCAATACACCATGGATGTTAATATTCCACCATTTAATTTAAAAAGGAGAGAGGGAGAACCACTAGAAACCCAGAATTTTCACTGGAAATAATAGGTAAGAAGAAGAAAATGAGTTTTTAATTGAGGAGGGAGGGGCTAAAATTTTTAAAGCCTATCTTAAAACAATGCTTTAGATACTCCAGTACTTCAAATGCATTACAAACCAAACACAGAAGCACTCTGTTTTAATTTAAGCACTTAGAAAAGAATTCAGGTTCACATTACATAATACTTGACACTGATTTATTAAGGACATACCCAACATGACAAGGAATGAAGGAGACAGAAGAAAACATTTAAGCAATTTATAGATAAAGGGGCAAAAGGCATAATAGATTGATGTTCTAATCTTTTCTACCTCTGAAGCCTGAGCTTCAAACAAAGAAAGAAAATAAGAAATTATCCATTATTTCCTCAATGTGAAAAAAAAGAACAGAACCATGAACACTGGTATATGTCTCTGCCAGGCTTTCCTACCTATTGAATTCAGGGTCAGTTTCCTCAGTGCAACCTGCACAGACACCCAGAGCCCTGCACTCAGAAGGGCTTGGCACTTAGTTCAACGGTCTATAATTTTATCTTTCAGTTTGTACTTTCTACATGATGTCTGATGAGAGAATGAAGCATATGTATGAAGAGAGTAAATTTATGTAACAGGCATGTCTGCCACTGTGTGCTGCCCCATTTGCCCATAGCATTCACGATGGCCCATGAACACAGAATTCTGATTACGTGAGAGTTCAGTAAGACTCAGAGTACAAGGTAAGCATATTATATCTATCACAGAATAAGAGAAGACACCAACAGTCCTGGAGGCTGTATTTTCTCTTCTAACCAGAATTTGGCTTATAACAAAAAGGAGGCAATGATCTTTTAAGAACTCTGACCTCAAAGGGTTCATACACTCATTCTGGAGAAAAATATATAAAAATGGGAAATTTTACAAAATAAAGCAATGCTTAAAGTCAGAAGTAATATGTATCCAAGAATGACATAGCAATTAAAATTGCTTATAGGTGGGAGGAAGAAAATAAAAATAAAATATTGAGGTGAAAAGGGTTCTTGAATAAGACTCAACAGACCTTTTGACATCCACTTATTTAGTACACCCAAAACCACATTATAGATGGTTTTGCTTGCATAAGCCAGAGATCAAACCACATTTTCCAACAACACCTGCCCAAGCATTAACAGCATACTACTTCAAACTCACATGTCAACAGTGCTTGATCTGCTTCATCCAGAAGCAGTTGTACAGGGACACTGACTGTCACTCACAAGAACTGAAGTGTAGTATAGGCATGCACTGAACCAAAGGCAAATACTTCTTCCAGCACAATGCACAGGTATGAAGACAGCTCTTCATTTTCCAAGCTAGCAGAGGGGAACACGGGTGCAATTACCCCTAAACTGCCTAAGCCCCGTAACACTTACATTTAAAAGTCAATACAGGTAGTAGAAAGAGCAATGTCCCAGAAGGCTAAGATCAAGATTTAAGTCCTGCTTTATCTTATACAAGCATTTCAAACACCAGAAATTCAAATGTCTCATTTATAAAATAGGGAGACAAACTATCACTGCTCCCTCATAGGTTATCATGAGAATCAAATCAGAATGTGATAAAAGGAAAGTGAGGAACAAATATGGCAGTATTAATTTTGGAGTAGTCTTAATGTGATTTAAGAACTTAGCTTAAAAATTAATGTATTCCTGCATAGAAGCTGGGTGGTAAAGGGCACAAACCTAGCCTCAGTAAATCAAGACTGTTTTGTGGATTTTCATGAAGGTAGAAATGGTTAATAAATAAATATGAGAAATGATTATAATTTTATTGAACTTATTAAGGTGGTATTGGTTAATAAAATTATACATATTTCAGGTGTACAATTCTATTAATACATCATCTGCATATCATGTTATTTCTCCACCACCCCAAGCTTCCATAATCACTTATCTTCCCTTTAACCTCTTCTACCTCCCTCCACCCCTTTTCCCTCTTGTAATCACAATGCTGATGTCTATGTCTAAGAGTTTTTCTCCTTGCTTAACCCCTTCACCTTTTCCACCCAGCCTCCAACTCCCTCCCCTCTAACAGCTGTCAGTCTGTTCTCTGTATCTATGAATGTGTTCCTATTTTGTTTTAGTTTATTTTGTTCATTAGATTCCACACTGGTTACAATTTAAAGGAAGAAAACATCTGCTGGAGAACTTTTAACATTCATCTTTGACACATGCTTTATGATCTATCATGCGCAACAAGTAGATATATGTGGTATGGCTATTGCTTGGGCCAAATATTCTCATCCAAAAATGAGTAGTATCTTCTTGGGTAGTAAAATGATACAGCTGAATCCTAGGGTAAATGAACAATTTTGATAGCAGTAGAGCTTATAGTTAAGTACCATTATACATATCTACCTAACTTATGAACTTTACAAATAAACAGTTGCACAATTTGTCCATACAACAAGGGAAACTTTGGGGGTATTTAACATATGATAAATTTCGATTTACTTCTTTGTAACATTTTAGTAAGTATGGTATTTTATTTCAAATATGTGCCTGTGTAGGGTTGCTAAATTAAATACAGGATGCCCAACTGAATTTGAATTTCAGATACAAATTTCTAGAATAAGTATTTCCAAATACTGTATGAGATATACTTTTACTAAAATATAATTCTCTGTTTATATTAATTCCAATTTAACTTTTGTATCCTGTATTTCATTTGCTAATACTGGCAGTGCTGCCTATTTCATATCTATCATTCTCCTGTCGGTTTCATTGGGAAAAAAAACATGTTGGGTAGGGGAAGAGGGTAAAACAAGAAAAATAGATGGATTTAAAGAAGTTAGCTGAGAACAACATCAAAAAAGTTTTTTGCCATGCAGTCTTAAGTGAGATGAACACAGATAAGAAAATGTTTACCTGGTTTTAGAACCACAGTCCCAGGTCAGTGAACTGGAAGGGAATTTATGCAAGGGCAAGAGGCCAAAGAGGAAATGGTACACCAAAATTCAGAACCAGAACATCACTGACCTGGAGAAGCCAAAAAGGAAAAAATATCTACAACCGCATAAACAAAATAGCAAAATAGATAGTTCTGCAGTGCAAGAACATAGGCAGTCCTTTTTAAAAAAAAAAAAATTCCCTCCTATTAGTCATTGGGACTCCTCATATTAAATGGTATTTGAATACAATCTACTTATTAAAGCATCTACATGTAGCCTGTCCAGGCTCAATTTAAGTAGATGAGCAAAAAAGCCCATTCAAAAATCAAACTTCTCATTAATCCTGACAGGCATTCCAGGAGCAACGGCCCCAGATTACACCCTCCCACCAAATTCTTAGGCCTGCCAGCCTCCTTGATGCCAGTTCAATAATCAGCTCAAGGAGTCAGGATCTCCTTTAATAGCAGAGAAATGTGCCCTGACCTTCGAATCACCTAAGGCGGCCCACAACAAAGCAGATGGAAAGATGCTGGCTGTCAACACGGCTCCCCACTGCTTCTTTATTGTCTTTTAAAGACAGACCATGAAAACATGCTGAAATCTAAACCTGGCAGAAGACCCCTATATCTCGTGGACTATATCCCCTATAAACCTGGATTCTTTTTCTGGATCATATCTGCTGAAGCACCACTGAGTACACTTTTCCAGACTGACAGTCAGTCTGCCATGTGAAACATCAAGAGCCTGGAAGAAAGGCTATGGTCCTGACCCCCAGTCTGCTAAACCAGGATCTAAGGGCTCATTAGACACCGCTGAGCAAATCATAATCCTAGGCAACACTAGGAGAGCCCTGGGCAGACAGAAATAAACCCTCCTATGGCAGTTCTCAATTACAGCTGAAACCAACCCAGACCCTATGCTAGTACCTAACAAGTCTTCTCTTACCATAAATTAATGACATATATTATGATAGGAAGACTGAAAAAGGCCTAAAAAGGAGGTACCAGAACCTCAACCTCACCTAGTTTTCTCAAACTAAAGATGTTCTGTTCTAGCACTTGTTATGTGAAAGGGCTTGCTCCACAATTTATTCTTTCTTCAAGTACTTCTAATAACACACTGAATTCAAAGTTATCAGACCAAGCCCTACTGAAAATATAAAAAGAATAAGATAGTTCCTGCTATCACAGCTATTATAATGCAGCAGGGAGGTAAGATCCTTAAATAAATACCTAGTATGTGGCACATGGCCAAACAGAAGTGTAATGGCCTTCTGCTCTTGGAGCAGGGAGAGAGTACACACTCCAGTGGTAATCAGGGGAGGTTTCCTAGAAGAGGCATCTGAGCTCTTAGCAAGAGCAGGATTTTGAAAGGCAGAAAGGAGAGAATTAAGAATATAGGTAAGTACCTAGAATATAGGTAAGAGAAAGAATATAGATAAGGGAAAGTTAGTAAAAGGTAGGGATGGGTTATTGAGGCAGAGAAAAGGCTGCTTGATCACCGGGCCTAGAAAGTTTGGAATTCATTGTCAGGCAATAGGGAGCCATGGAAGGCTTTTGAATAGTATACTGAAATAAGCAGACAAACAGAGAACTACAGGAAGGTTTGGAGGAAAGAGATACCAAACACAAGACCAGTTAGAGGCTACTGAAACTGTGCAGATGATATGTAATAGAATCTGAACAAAGCAGGTAGAAAAAAAAAAGAAAAAGTAAAAAGGAAAGGAATCTCACAGATAAGAAACAGAATTCATAAGAGCTAAGAAAGAAGAAGACTACAAATACCAATAAAATTTTTGGCTGAAAAGACACCAAAAATGTAGTGGCCATTACTGAAAAGCAAGGATGAATAAAACTTTATGAGAAGGTACATTTTTCTTAGATACACTGAGATTCTAATGAAGTATCAGATATATATGCAATTGGGAAGAAAAATTATGACTAGAAATAAAAATTGGGGCATTATGGCATTTTGATATTAAATCTTCTGCACTGATGAGGTCTGCAAATAAGAAGAGTCAGCAAAATTGAACTCTGGGCAGTGTACACAGTTAGGGATTAGAAAAGGAAATAAGACGAGAAGAAAAATGACCTTAGTACGAGACATGGATAAAGAAAAGGAAAAATGTGATGTCATAGAAGCCATAGCAAACAAAACATTTCAAGGAGAGAACCATTAACCCCTGTTAAACATTTCAGAGACTTTTTGTAATAGGGGAAGAGAAATGAGAAAGGATCCTTGAACGAGGAGATTAGAAGGTCTCAAGTAAGACTTCATCTCTATTGATATCAATGACTGGGGTGGATGTCACCTGATACTGAGAGCCCAACCTAACATTGACTCAGGACACACTGGACTCAAGTCTGGGCACCAGCTGAAAATATGCACATTAATTGTGAGCGCCAAAGAGCAAGTGCATGGCCCAGACTCAAAGATCATTCTAACCAGTGGTGTCTTACAGAAACCTTTATCCAGCTCCCCAAATTCTCACTTCCCACTTGCTGCTTTCTCCTCCCTAGAATTCACAATCACCAAGTGAAGGAGTGCAGAAAACATCACAATCTAAATATAAAGTCCCCTTTAAAAAGGAAAAAAAAAACAGCCTAGCATCCTATAATGTCCCACATATGAGACATAAATCTTTCTGTTCATTCACGTTTGACTGTAAGTAAAAAAAACAGTCAAGGGCAGATATATGAACTTCCTATCTGCCCTGTGGGATATTTGTAATACAGAGAGTAAAACTTACATAATGTGTGTACAGAAGAGCAGATGGGTTTTCCAATAAATGAAATATGATCCTACACATTTTTCCCCTCTCCCATTACACTTTTAATTCACTAGTTGCCCTGTCTCTTTCCAGGAATATTCTCTTTTTATACTAAACTACTATCTATTTGGGAAGCACATTACCATCATGACAAATCATGGCTTCAGTGCCAACCCAAAAGGATTATGCAATTTACTCCATGACATCTTTCATTAATGCTTCTGTTACCTGATTTTAGCACTCATTATTTCAAATATTTTAGATAAAGTATGGTTTCCCTCTCAGTACAGAGAATGATAAATGGTTTGCAAATAAATGTGAGAGTCTCCACTTAGTATGCCAGAGAGTAAACAGTGCTCCTGCTGCTGTGGCCCTTTTATTATTTGAATCCTGAAGAAATTGTTCTGCAAACAGCAGGGCTGCAAGATGACATCTGTGTGTTCATTAATGCATCATTTCCTTTGCACAGAAGCCCTATAACTGAAATTTAATTCTAATCTTTAATTGAACAAAATTGCTTTCAGATGACAAATTAAGGAGAGGGCGCCACACCCCAGCACAGGGCTGCGGAAAGGGAAAGCTGCATCATCTCTGCTCCAGCAAGGAGGAAAACAGCAACAAACTGAACTGATTTGCTCTCACTTGGCTGCACTGTGGAAGAAAAAGAGGAAACAATCTGCTTTATTATAGTTATTTCCTAAATAAAGTGAATGTGGGAGTATTTGAATTTAAAGTCCCCCAATCTACCCAATGCTGGAACAAAGTACAGAATATTAAAGACATGGCACCCACTTGACATGCTCTACATCTTGGTTTTAAAGGCAGAAAGACATATTTGGGTTTAAAAATTATAATGCATACCAGCAGCAGTAATTTGTTTCGCTTGGGGCTTAGGAGTCCTGCCTCCCCAACTACTTCTGGGCATCAGAACCACAGCCAAAGTCAGCAAACCACAGATTGTAATGCAAGGCTGAGTAGTGACCCACAGGTTCCTGAGCACCAAACACAATGCAAGACGGCCTTCTGGTCAGCCTCTCCCCAGGAGGCCACAGGACTTAATGGCAGTATGGTGCTCTTTCTTTTTCTGTGGCTCCATTTCAGTGTACCCACAATGTACTCAGGCTTGCTGAGGGGCATGCACACAGCCTCCCAGCTCTGCAACACTACTCCATCCAGCTGTGGCTACCACAACTGACTCTACAATTAGGAAGAATCCTAATCTATACTTTTTCAAGACATGCACATAAAAACACATAGATTCAGAATAATTGCTGAGGACACAATTTCTGTCAGTGGCTCGTAAACTTTTGCAGAATCATAAAACTCTTTGAGAATATGAGGAATTTGACAGACACAACAGAATCTTAGAAAAATGAAGTTACTAAATTTTACAGACCCCCAAAAGTCAACCTCTGGCTTATATAGCATATGAATACGTTCATTTGTTTATATACATATATGCATACATCAATATACATACACAACCAGAAGCACTCCACCACCACACTTCTAGAACTCCAACATTTTTGGAAGACTCGGGTGAAATATGTGTTGTGGGACTGGGTAGTCTTGACCAGCCCTTCTCCCTGGTGATCTCTAAACACTCTTCTTTAAAAAAAAATCTACTTTGAAGAGACAGTATCATTCTAAAGAACTAGACCAAAATCTCACACAAACGGTGTAAAGGTAAACTTCTGATGCTGAAATAAGCAAAAGGGATTACTGGACCTCCTTTCAGGAGCCAGTGGGGAGCATCTCATCCTACAAGGACAAGTACCTCTGTCTTTGACTAAACTATTTTACACTTCTATAAACTGTTTAAAGACATGCATTAAAATTCTACACTGAAGGAGAACAACCCTTCTCCTCATCCTGAAAAAGCCAGTTTATGTTCATTCTTTTCAACAGTCCTTTATTCCACATAAATTTGTGAATCTTTCACTTCTCCTTTGAACCTGAAGTAACATATGCTTGGTCTGTTCATTGAATAAGTTAAACACATTCTTTGACACAGGTACATTTAATATCTGTAACACAGTCATGATATTATCTTTTTTTTTTTTAATATTACTCCTTTAACTACTAGGAGTGACACAACTTAGGCCCAAGAAGAAATAAGAACCTGTCTCCAGGACTCTGAATTCTAAAGAACGCTTTTTTCTCAACAGTCAACATGAGGCGGTAACATGTCTTAAATATGAAAGTTAGTTAAGAAAACTAAAGTCTCCTTTCAAAACACACCATATTTAATGTCCACTACAGGAGCCCTGAAATGAGTTTTCCCAAAGGTCTTCTTAAAATGTGTCCACTTTTAAATTCAAGAAGACTAAGTAAAAACTTGGTCATAAGGCAAATAATTCAAGGAAGCCAAATCATACTTCACTAAATAGCACAAGGCAAACCAATTCTGTTACCAGAAATCTAAGCAAGTTATCTAGCCAGCTCCCAAAACAAAGTACAGGAGAGTAGCCATGCTCGCCTCTTATCTCACATTTTTCCTCAAAAGGTGAGGAAGCCATACTTCAGGACTAGCAATTCTAGGAGACTCCAAGGGAAGCTTCAGAGGTATTAAGACATAATCATTTATCTGAATTAACATTCTACTCCAGATGAGGTAATTAATTAAGCAAAAGAAAACAACCCTTAGTACTTTGCTCTGATAATTAACAAACGTTAAATCTGCCATTGGTAATTTACTACTCTGGGAATAGAAAATTTCAATTGTTCGACCTCAACCTGCAAGCCTTTTATCTCCTTGCAAGCTTTTTTCAATAATCCTTTATTGGCTGACATTAAGGAAAGTACAAAAGCAGTAGGGCACTGTTCAAGATGCTTACTTAACCTTTATAACTGCGAGATGGTACAGTGTGTGCATTTTTCAAAGTGACAGGCTGCTTTATAGGGGAACATCCACAGACAAGGGAAAGAAGTACCAGGTCTGTCCAAAAAAGAGAACAGCGCCCTCCCTATTTTCCCAACCAACATGCAGCACACTCCTGTAATGCTATGTTAATCCCTGCACTAGGAGACAGCCAAAATCCACTTATAGGTCCTTCAAGCACTGCTTTCAGAATATGGTAAAACTCTGAAGGCGGAGTTGGAAGCAGCAGCATCACTTCCCACCCCCTCCTACAAATCAAAGGAAAGAACATATTGAATCCTGCTTTTTTAGTAACTTGAAGCCATGCATAAAAATCTGCTTAACAGCTTCAGCCTGGGAACATTTTTTTTAAAGAAACTGCATTGCCCCGTGAGGCGGGTTTTGTTTTGGGTGTCGCCTTAGTCATATCATCAGAGTCAATCACCAGGTTTTTTGAGGGCTGTGCCCATTACAATGAAATATAGGCCTTTGAGTTAATAAAATCATGAAATAAAAAACTTCTGAAGTTCTTTCAGAGGAAAAGTGACATCCGAATAATGCATTTCATGGTAAGTGTCATGTGACATACATGCTTATGAATAAAGCAGTTGACATTGCAAGAAGCCACACCCTATGAACCCCCTGAAAAGGGACATCCTGTGGGAGTTGGCACCTATCCCCTGGTGAGGCAACTGCACAAAAGTGCTTACTTAAAAAAATTCTGTTGGGTTTATGTGAGAAAATTTAAGCAACATATATCCTTGTGTTTGCTGTATCTCTTTACAATGGAATCTAAAGCAGGAAACAGCAAGGAGGCGAGGGGCAGTGTGGGGAGGAATAGGGGCAGTGACAGATGGACCAGCTCTACAAGTATCAGTGCCTTGGTTCCATGGGAAATTGTGATTATAGTCAAAGTGTTGCAGGGAAGGGACAGGTGGAAAGGACATGAGGAACTCCTGAGTGATCTGGGTGGTAGCGACATGAAGGTATATGTGCATAAAATTTTAGCTACCCCTTAAGAACAGTGCACTGTATTATATGTTACCTCTCTAAAAAGATAAATGGTTCAGGAAGAGATTTTTTAAATGCCTAATTTAAATCATGGTACTCCTGCCTTACCATTTAGATATCACCATGGTGTAGCAAGAAGACCAGAGCCAAGATCAGGTTCTGAACCTCACTAGTTGTCTGTCCTTGGGTAAGTGCCTTTTCCTATGTGTAATCAGGTCATCATACTAAAAAAAGATAGATACATGAAATTAGGGTCCTGGATTCCCCAAAAGGCAGTTGAATCAGCCCTTATGACTGTATGTAAGGCAAAAATCATGTCCTCTGAAATTTCTGAGTTTGAACACCTCTGCAGTCTCCTATAGTCCCCCACTCCCATTGTTCCCTGCTGCTTATACCTGTCCAATTCATTCACTTAAGCTACCTGTCTTATCCCAGCAAATATGTGAATTTAGGAGTCCCTGCTTTAGGCCCCCAAAATCATTTCAAACCCTAAAATTCTAGATTTAAAATACAGATACTCTACTCGGACTTTTTTCACTCTGACTCTGAGAGGCGTAACAGAGTTGGGAATTTAATAGAGTAACATTAGAGCATGTATTGACATAGAAATATCTACTAACAACTATCCTGCACAATCCAGCTGGCTGGTTATTAAAGTCAACTAGCTGGTAAGAAACTTTTTAGTTGCCATGTTTACAGGTTCTTGTTCTCCTAAATCTACCAAGCAGGCATCCATACACAATTAAGATTTAATGCTCTACTTCTGGATGCAGATGAGGACATAGGTAACTAGAATCAACCACCACAAATAGATGAATATGGGTCTAACTAAGTACAAAGATCTCTGTTAGTAACTAAAACACAAGTCTGTCATCGTGTCTGACATTTCATCGAATTCTCAGGTCAGTTTTCAGGCTGTGTTAAAAGACAGTTGACTTGCAAAACATGATATATGGAAGGTAACAATTTTTGTTTTAATTTCACAATGAACCATAATATGATGATGACATAAAGCTCTCATACCCACTCTCTTTTCACCACTACTAACTTCTGTATATCTACTTCTGTTTTAAAAAATGTTTAGTTAAGTCTTGAAAGACATCCACTGTAAAGAGTTCTCACTGAACTATTCTTAACCCCTCCACTTTGATTCTTTTGAAAGTACAAAATGTTCAACTTTTATCCAGCAGCTAATGGTTCATGGTTTCATTTTGTAAATGTTGGTAATGACTGTCTTGACAAGGCTCTCTGCTTCAATGAACACAATATTTGTAATGATGAAGATGCTTAGATCCTTTCTATATAATATTTAATATAATAGTTCTATTGACTTGACAACTGCAATGATTTCTAGGAAGTAAGCAAAGCAGAAATAATTAGTACTTGCATAATGTCCAATCCTATACAAGGCACTGTCAGGGCAAAGATAATATATCTAAGATTCAGTCTCTGGCCACAAAGGGATTAAAACAGGTTCCAAGATCATTTCCTCTTGACCTCACAGTGTAAGACAGAACTAGTAACTACTCTGTGAAGCCCTATTTTTATTCAAGGGCCGCACCCAGTTGTTTACTTTCTTTAGTACCTTCACTTCTCTTACTCCTTCCCAAGGCTGCATTGCCTTCTGGCCACCATCCCTCCTCTCAGCACTCAATCAGAGCCCCACATAGGAATGGAGGAGAAGGAAGGTGCAGCTCCATCCATTCTACTCTCAGCTGAAAGGGGCTATACAGAGGACACATTAGGAATTGAGGACAGAAACAAGATTTAGGACTTACCTTGGAGTTAAACAGAAAGACAGAGAGAAAAGACCTTAAAAGCTACCAAGTCAACCTCTTCATTTCACAGTTAAGGAAAACCCACCAGGATACAGGAGTTTCAGCTCTGACTTAAGTTGAAAAGCAATGCATAGCCAACATAGTCAACTTTTAAGCTCCAATCACATACAAAATGAAGCAAAAGTAAGTACACAGTTCTTCATAAAAATTACAGTACTTAATAAATAATAATAATAAACTCCGAGTTTTGAATACTCACAACTGTAAACCTACTTTTGCCCCAATCTACGTGTGTGTGTGTGTGTTTATCATTAATGTTAAACCTACCCCAATGCACTGACATCCAGGTGACCGTCCTTACAGCAAGAACACTCATTGCTATTTCCCAGAAGTAATGATAAATTCATACTGAACTATCCACACCCTAGATCCTTATTTTGGCAATATTATGAGGCAATATTATCTCATAGATATTACAAAAAGATTAAGTTGGGCATCTGGAGAGGAAATGATGATTGAAGAACAGGGCATGGCTCAGTGGACTCTTAATACCTATGCTCATGGCATCAAGTAAATGCCCATGGTGCCATCAGGCTGTCTGTAAGGGCCTGGGGTTGGCCAAAAATTCACTACTGAGCTTGCTGCACTTAAAGGCTTGAAGGCCCCTTAATTGGAGATAAAGACAACAATCCCTTAGCATATTAATACCATTCATCACCCAAAAGAAATGTTTATCAACTTAAGTAGTCTGAAACTACAAATTTAACTCCAACTATTAAGAAATGACAAGTACTTGCATTATTGGTACAATATAGGCCACTTCTATGGATATCTTAAAAATCAAATAAATTTCAGCTATTACATCATTCAACTCAGAGGCTGCTAGGTGAAGTTTTGTATAATAAACTACTGATCTATATCTCCAGGACAATAAATCAACAAAATTTCAAGTACTCATTAAGACCTTACTTTCTTCTCTTCAAAGTACTAAGCTACAATAGCCTGTCCTATTAACAGTAAGAGACAATGTTCTGTCTTTTTGTTGGCTCAAAGAGGGTTTGGCAGGCAGGTCTAGCACCAGACCTGTGAGGCTTAAGTTAGACAACAAAGACAGCTCACTGTGTTCCAGCTGTATAAGCAGGGCTCTCATTTGCACAACACTGTCAAAATGGGCAAATAAAAACCAACATATAGTAATAATACCTCTTACAACTCATTTCCAGGGCTGTCTGCTTTGTTTTAATGCAGTGTGCAAGAGCATGGACATTCTCTTTCATTAGACATTCCAAAGGGAGAGGGGAGGAAGAGCCCTGTCAGTATATGTCTAAATAGATGGCATGTGTCTAACTCTCAACAAATCCATCATTCCAAAGTGCCTACAGCCAAAGGAATATAGCAAAGGACTTAAGGATTATAATGCACAGACTCTCACTAAACTAATTTCACAGAAAAAAAAAAAAGAAAAGAAAAAAAGGAATCTCATGCATCCCTTCCCCTAGAGCTGTATTAAGTCCTAGCTTTTTAAAGGAAAATTGCAGTTCCTTGAAGAAAAAAATGGGGGCATTTCAAATGCTTATTAGTCCACGCTCACTCTGTATAAATGTCCCAATACAGAATACACCATCAGTCACTTAAAGGCAACAACCTCCAAAGGAACCTATGGAAGATTCCAGGCTAGCACTCAATCAGCTGATCCAATTTGTATGTTCAGTAGAAACATGGGTGACCGCAAATTACATTTAAAGGACATTTTATGTTCACAAAGCATTCCCATAAATATTATTTCATTGATTTCTTACATGAGTAGGTTTGAGGCAACTCATATCAATCGAGAGCACAGGCTGAGAACAGTTGAGTGACTTTTCCAAGGTCATACAGCTATAGTTAGTGCATCCAGCTCAAGTCTATAATGAGATGAGGGAATTAGAAGATGAAGGCCAATCAAAACTGGAAACCCAAAGGGTATAGAGGGAACCTCCTACACAATACAAAAAGAAGTGACCAATGCAGAGGTGAAATACAGGGAGGGGGACTACAGAAATAAAGATTAGCAACTATGGCATTAATCTTTAATAATAAGGATGAAAGAGACCAGCTAAAAACTGAGAATACACAAGAAATGTATTAATGCAGTGTGCTTCTCAAAGCCCAGCTCCTAAGCCCCAAGCCTTGGAGATCACTTTCCTACTGGTGGGGTCCAGGCTAAGGGAAGGAGTCCCAGGGGTAAGTGGTAGCTAAGAGAGTTCAGCTTGCCCATTGGGACTTGGACTATTTCTGATGTGTCCACTTACGTGTTGAGGTTCACATTAGGAGAAACATCAAGAAAATGAAGTGTGCAGCCCTGACTGGCGTGGCTCAGTTACCTGGGCATCATCCCACAAACCAAAAGGTGCCAATTCAATTCCCAGTCAGAGCATATGCCTGGGTTGCAGGCCAGGTCCCCAGATGGAAAGCATGCAAGAGGTAACCTATCAATGTCTCCCTCCCTTCCCCTCTCTCTAAAAATAAATAAATAAAATCTTTAAAAAATTAAGCGTAAAGAATAGAAAAATTATCTAAAATCAGAAAGTGAGGAATGACTCAAACAATCTAGAACATCTAGGCAGAAAACAGAAAAACTTGATTTATGCCAACTTGATTCTCCACTCCGAAGAATCACTATGGGGGAAGAAGCTATAAGCAAGCTGTGTCTCAATCCAAGGGACTATTTTTTTAAAAAAATGAGAACCATCCTACAATGAAATGGGCCAAACTAGGGTCCCCAGGACTCTATACCTGAAGACCTAAAGCAGAAGCTCACTGACAAACCCCTAGGAGTGAAAACGCAGAAGGTGGGAAGTCTGGATGAGGGGCCCACACAGCAAGAATCCTTCAATCTCAGCCTTCAGTTTCCTTTAAATGAAAAACAAAACCAAAAATTATCTATCTAACTGAAGGCAGTCATTATAAATTAAAGTGGCAGTTATATAGACCATGATCAACATTTGAAGTTCAGCAAGCTAAGAAAGTGATGTGCATTAATGAAACAAATCATACACCATTACAGAATTCAACTAAAAATAAAGTATGTGAAATGTCTTATCTACAATCTGGAGTTGAGAAAACTGAAACCCTGTGAAGAAAGCATGCTGACTACATATGAGATTAGAATGGATCAATAAAGAACGTCAATACTGCTACTATTTATCACATAAGATAGCAACAAAAGATATGAATAATTTGTGTTCTAGTTGATATAATAAAAAGAACTCAGGACTGCCCTGACTAGTGTGGCTCAGATGGCTGGGCACTGTCCTACAAACTGAAAGGTTGCTGTTTGATTCCGGGTAAGGGCAAATGCCTGGGTTGTGGGTTCAGTCCCCAACTGGGGTGTGTACAAGAGGCAACAGATCAGTGTTTTTCCTCATACTGAAGTTTCTCTCCCTCTCTTTCTCTCTCCCTTCTCCTCTCTCTAAAAATAAATAAAATCTTTATTTAAAAAAAAGAACCCACCACTTAAAATTAGGAGGCTAAGTAATAGTCCTGCTTTTATTACAAAAAGACAGTAGAAATCACTTCCCCTCTATAGGTTTCAGGTTCTTTGTCTGTAAAATGAGTGGACTGGACAAATGCCCTCTAATGGCCAATTCAATAATAAAATTCCGCAATTCCACAGCGATAAAATAGAAAATATCAAATTCAAAACAGCAAAATTGTATTAGTACTTAGTTTACCCCTGAACTTTAAGCTTTGATTTATTTTTGAAGCCATTTTCTTCTAGGTTTAGAAGTTTTATTTTAGTCAGACTATGTATATCAGGCACATTGTTAGGTAATATTCCTAACAAAAAGTTTTCTCAGCATTCAACCTTAATGGTTAAGTAATTTATTTCTACGGATCTTCAATCTCAAAACAATCATGGACCAGAGAAGTAAAGGGCTCATCTGTAGAGTCTCTATTTGCATTGAAAAATGAGCAGTAGACACCTGTGTTCCTAAATTGAGGAGAATCAGTATTTTCCTAAAAATGAAACCAAACTCCTTCCCACAAACACATATGCTTTCTAGAGAACTACCCTTTCAAAATTAAAAATAAAAATTAATAATAAAATCTTACTGATGACTTCTGAATTAAATACTTCCTAAGAAAGATATAACTAAGGTCACAGAACAATGTCAACAATAAAGAAATACAGAGTTACTTAAAATTCCCAGCACCAAACAGTGATTATTACACAGCAGTCGCTCAATATATAATTGCTAAATAAATTACTCTCCAACAGACAAGTGAGAAAAGTAACTACCTAATCTTTCAGAAATAAATGCAAAGCAACACTAATTTTTAATCAATTAGGAAAATATGATCACTTGGTCACATATTAAATTTTGCCAGAAACATCAAGAAACACATATACTTGCAGAAAAAACTACTATGGCACTATAAGAAAGTAACACTGAAGAACCTCTAGATAATATCTTTTACCTTTTACTGACACAAACAAATAAATATAATAACAATGCTTAAAATTCTGATTAGGCCTTAACCAACAGGACAGAAAGCTCTGAAGAGTTCAACTTGATGACACATAAGCAAGGATACAGGGAAGAAGTGGAATGTAGAAGTTAAGAGCATGAGCTTTACACTCTAAGACCTGCATTCAAATTCCAGCAATCCCACTTAGTACCTAAGTGACCTTAGCAAATTACTTCTCTAAGCATCTATTTCCTAACATGCAAAATAGAATAATAGCATCTAATAGAGTGAATTTAGAAAATTACTGATAGGCACTTAACACAGTGCCTGGCAATTGCAAGGTGCTTAATAAATAGTTCAGTGCTTACAATTTTTTAGGCATTCCAACCACAAGTTCCACTCTTTATGGAATATGCTAGAGCGAGAGTGCAAGCTGGGTATGGTGGTATCAGGGAGAAAAAGTGAGTAGGTGTGATCTTTCACTCCTTTATTGGAACTTCATAAAACATGTAACTCTTTCTGTGGAGCAAAAAGGCTTCCACATTCTACTTCAGAACAACTGATGTCCAAACAGAAGTTAAGTGCCTAGCCTTCTTTTACTTTTATTTCACTTAAATATCAAAGCAACACTGTGATGTAAGTATATCAGTGATTAATATTAATATTTAGTTAAATATTACTATTTAATATTTAACTAAAACAAAGATTTAGTTCCATAAAGATGGGGTAAATGTAATCCCATGGGACAAATGTAAAGATGGGATTATTTCATTACAGGGTTTCAGTTTTCTCAACTCAAGACTGTAGATAAGACACAACACAGTTTATTCCTAGCTGAACTCTGTAATGGTATATAAACTGTTTCATTAAGGCACATCACTTTGTTTCTTTCTTAGCTTGCTGGACTTCAAATGTTGATCATGGTCTATATAACTGCCACGTTTAACTTATGACTATTTTCCCTACTGCATCTAATAAGACAGTAAAAAAACTGAATATTATATATTAAACAAGCATTAAGATGACTCTAAAAGGCAGAAAGAATAAGAATAGCTAGAAAACTTGGGACACAAGGAACATCAAACTAATAGGTTTCCTGGGTTTTCTCATAAACTCCCAACTGAGCACTAGGAAAAAATCATACAGAATATATTCTCTGACCATGTTGAAATCAAAGTAGAAATAAATAACAGGAAGACAACTAAAAAACCTCAAAAACTTATAAATTAAAAAAATGTACTTGATAAATAATACATAGGTAAAACAGGAAGAAGGCTCAAAAGGAATTAAATGCCCTGAATAAAACTGAAATTCCAACACTATCAAATCTGCGGGAGCTAAAGTCATGCTAAGTGAAAATTTGTAACAATAAATGCTTACATTACAATAGAGGGAAAGCAAAGACTTACCTTTTCACTGCATTTTGTGCAGTGAATATTACCCTGACACCAAATATAGACAATGGCAGTATAATACAAAAAAAGGAAAATCACTGAATTCTATCCTTCAAGGATATACACACAAAAGTCCTTAACAAAATATTAGCAAATAAAATTCACCAAAATGTGTAAAAGAAAAAGTTGCACATAATGAGCAACTGGGGTTTATTCCCAAGATGTAATATTTTTGAATATTCCCAATATTCAAAAATAAATCAATGTAAGCCATTATACTAACAAGATAAAGGAAATAAATCACATCATTATATCAATCTACACAAAAAAGTATTTGGTATAATTCAGTATCCATTTATGGAAACCAAGAATAGATGGAAATTTCCTCAACTTGGTAAATAACATCTAGCAAAAAACCAACAGCTAACATCATACTTAGTGGGGAAAAACTGAATGCTAACCAACTAAGTTGGGAGAAAAACAAAGATGTCTATTTTCACTATTGCTTTTCAACAAAGTATAAGTTCTAGCCAGTACAATAAGGCAGGATATGGAAATAAACAGCAACAGATCAGAAAAGAATATAACTGTTCCTATTTGTCGATGACGTGATTGCATTCCAAGTCCTAAGGAATCTACAAAAAAAAAAGAAAGAAAGAAAGAAAACGCGTAGAACTAATAAGCAAGTTCAGAAAAGCTAAAGGTGAAAGAGCAACTGACAAAAATCAACTATATTTCTACATACTAACAAAAACTTGGAAACCAAGATTGAAATTACAATGTCATTTATGATCTCTCAGAAAAAAATGAAATATTTAGGTATAAATCTAACCAACCTTGTACAGGTCTGTTATGTACAGCATATGGGTTTATTATTTACAGCATATATTTTGTATGCTGAAAACTACAAAATGCTGACTGAAAGATATCAAAGATGCTCTAAGTAAATGAAAAGGCATATGTTGTTCATAGACTGGCAGGCTCAATATAGCAAAGGTGTCAGTTATCTCATCATAATTAGTGTACAGGTGTAACATACTTCCTATCAAAATCCCAGCAAGATTTTTGTATGGACAATATTGTTCAAAATATATGTAGCAAGTAGCCCTGGCCAAGTGGCTCAGCTGGATAGAGCATCATCCCATATGACAAAAGATTGCAGGTTGGATGCCTCATCAGGGCACATACCTAAGTTGCAGGTCTGATCCCCATTTGGGGTGCATACAGGAAGCAATTGATTGATGTTTCTCTCTTTCCTCCTACCTATTAACAAACATATCCTTAGGTGGTGATTAAATATATATATGATAAGTAAAGCAACTTGAATAGCTAAACCTTTGAAAAAGCATAAAGTAGGAGAACTCTATGCAATTATTTATTATAAAGCTACAGTAATCAATTACTGTAAAGTACTGGTGAAAGACATACAAATCAATGGAAGAGAATAGGGAACTAAAAAGTGCTCAACACAAGTGTGGCCAACTAATTTGTTTAACTGAAGTTTAACTGGCATACAATATCCTATTAGTTTCAGGTATATATTATTGTGATTCACTGTTTACATACATTATGAAATGATCACCACAATAAGTCCAGCTACCATCTACCATCATATAAAATTATTATAATATTATTGGTTATATTCCCAATGCTGTACATTACATCCACACCACTTATTTTATATAACTGGAAGTTTGTAACTCTTAATCCATTTCACCTATTTTGCTCACCCTCCCATAACTCTTCCCACTCTGGTAACAATCTGTTTCATGTACTGTGAGTCTGTTTATGTTTTGTTTTATCTGTTTTGTTTTTTAGGTTCTACATATACGTGAAATCACGAGGTATTTGGTTTCCTCTGTTTGACTTATTTTACTAAATATAATACCCTCTTACATCCATCTATGTTGTTGTAAATGGCAAGATTTTATAGTTTTTTTATGGCTGGGTAATATTCCATTGTGTGTCTATATGCATGGATGGATAGATAGACATACAGGAGATCATCTGTTTTTCTATCAGTGGACACAGGTTGCTTGCATATCTTGGCTATTATAATGAACACAGGGTAGATACATCTCTTTGAACTAGGGTTTTTATTTTCTTAGGGTAAATATCCAAAAGTGTAATTGCTAGGTCATGTGGTAATTATATTTTTATTTTTTGTTAAATTTTCATGCTGTTTTCCATAGCGGCTGCACCAATGTACATTCCTTTCCATAGTTTATGATGATTCCCTTTTCTTTACATCCTCATTAATAACTTGTTATTTTTTGTCTTTTTGATAATAGCCATTCTGACAGCTATTAGGTGATAGGTTATTGTGGTTTTGTGCCTGTTGACCATCTGTATGTGTTTTGTGGAAAAATATCTATTCAAGTTCTCTGCCATTTTTTAATTGGAGGATATTGATATTAAGTTGTTTAAGTTTTTTTATAAATTTTGGATATTAATCCCTAATCAGATGTATGACTTGACAAAGTTGCAAAAACAATTCAATAATTTAAGAAAGGCCTTTTAACTTAAACAAATAGTACTGGAGTAACTAAATGTTCATAGGCAAAAAAATAAACTCATCCTAAACCTTATACCATATACAATAATGAGCTCAAAATGGATTATATATTGAAACATAAAATGTAAAACCATAAATATTAAAGAACACATGAAAGCACATCTTTAGTTCTTTGGATTTGTTGAAGAGTTCTTAGACATGACATCAAAAGCCTAACCCATAAAGAAAGGCAATTAATTTGACTTTATCAAAATTAAAAACTTTTGCTCTACAAAGGACCTTGTTAAGAGAATGAAAAGACAAACTCCAGATTAAAAAAATATTTGTGAACCACAAATCAGACAAAGTACTCATAACTAGAATACACAAAAAACACCCAAAGCTCTAACAGTAAAAAAAAAATAATAAAAAAAACACAGGCAAAAGGCACAAACAAACATTTCACTAAAGTGGATATACTAATGGCAAATAAGCATATAAAAAGATGTTTAACATCACTGGCCATTAGGAAAATACAAATTAATCATGATGAAATTATCACTGTATACTTATCAAAACAGTTAAGTAAAAAACGGTAACAATATCAAATACTGGAAAAAATGCTGATAAACAGGTTCTTTCATACATTGCTGGTGGAAACGTACAATGGTATAATAATTTTGGAAAAGTTGGGCATTTCTTAAAAACTAAACATACCATATTACCCAGCAATTGCAGTCCTGGGCAGTTATCACAGAAAAACAAAAACTTATCTGAACACAAAAATCTGCAAATGACTGTTGTTAGCAGCTTTACTTATAATAGCCTCAAACTGGAAACAATAAAAAAACTCTTATAGGTATATTATTAAACAAATTGTGGTACATCCATACCATGGAATATTATTAAGCAATATAAAGGAATGACGACTGGTACAAGAAACAACTTGGATAAACTTCAAGGGCATTATAATGAGTGAAAAGAATAATCCTAAAAGGTGATAACTGATTAAAGTTATGATTTCATTTAGACAACACTTGAAATAACAAAATTGTGAACATGAAAAGCAAATTTGTAGATGCCAGGAAACTGGCAGGGGCTGGAGGAATAATGATGGGTTTTGCTTTCAAAAGATACAACTAGTAAGAACTTTGAGATGATGGAATAGTTCTGGATCTTGACTGCAGTGATGGTTATACAAACCTACACATGTGTAAAAGGACATAAAGTTATACATACATGTTGTATTGGATGAACAGTAACCTGGCTCTCTATTATTTTTGCACCTTCTTATAAATCTAAAATTATTTCAAAGTATAAAAAATAAAAAAATAAGGGAACATTCAAATAGCCTACACAACTTGCCAAAGGTCACAAAGTAAGTAGTCAACAGCTCTTGAATCTAGTTTACCTGGCTCCCATATTCTTATCTCTACCAAAAGCACTGGCTCTGATACCTTCCTTCTCTAAATGATTCAATAAATAAAGCCAATGATGTTGAAGGGGCAGAAAGTGTACTTCAAATGTAAACATAAAAGTTAAATAAAATAGGCTGACTCAATTTTGCAGACAAGTGAATGTCAGTCATGCTGGATATATGGTTTATTTAATGCTCCTTCCCTAGACAGTCTTAAGAAAAAAAAGGAAGGAGGGAGGAATGAGACTTGTATTCCACAGAATTCTTCGAGGTGGAAGAAAAATGTAATTCAATAAATAATGTTTTCTAGATGCACATGGAGTAGCAACCAATAAAGACAGGGTTTACCTGAGGGCACTAAAGTTCAAATGGCTCTGGTTACAGGTGTTTCCCCTAGGTACCTACACTTGGGAGGGCGTGGGCATCGGCAAACCGCTACACCACCACCACCACCACCACCCTTGTTTAGTCACAAGCGCTTAAAAGAGAACAAACATTTAATTCCCTTGTAAAACAGATGAATGCTTTATAATTTACTGGCAGCTGCTGGCAGCAACATGCTCTGCTCTCATATTCCTATTAAGCAAGCCGTGGCTGATTTATTAAAAGCTCGGATACATCAAAACAAATGACTGAGACCATCGTTATAGTACTATTTACAACCCCTTAATGGGGTTATGAGTAGGGGCAATGCAGTACAGACTGCAAACTGCTTCCCTTCTGGTAGAAGGAGCTGTTTCCCATGGATGGGAGCTGCCATTCTCAGGTAAAAAGATGCAGCCATGCACAGTGAGGAAGGGGGTAAGAGCCCATACCTATAATGGAATCAGGGCCAGCTGTGGCTTACAGCAAACCACTATGACAAGAGTCTAACAATCCCTGAAGGTTTCTAGGACAAGGTACAGATGGTTGGACTCTCTACCCTATGCCTCAAGTTTCTCACTAATTCCAAAAACCTCCTCATCCTTCTCCACTTCTACTCTACAAAATAAATCCAGTAGGAAGCAGCACCTCCTCAGAGGAAATTGAGGGATAGAATTGGGAAGAGGATCACATGATATTGAGTGGCAAAAGGGCAGGACAGAGCTGTTTTCAGACACAAGAGATGAAGCACTCAGTAAGGCCTCTGTTAAGTTCGGAGCTGCCAGCTTCCCCTTTCTGTCCTCATCCTTCATCTGTGGCTCCAACCCTGCTCACATGCTCATGTGTCATTTGCTCAGCTACCTACCATTTGACTCCTCACAAAATATGATCTGAGCAAAGATCTGATTCTAGTCTTTTCTTTTCTTCTATCAAAGTAAGCTCATAGGTCCCTATTTATAGGGGCACCAGCATTTTGAAAACCAAATCTGAAGTAGAGAAAAAGGTCACTAAGTTATACAGGATGAGGACAGCCAAGTGGATCCCCAGAGTTGTATTGGTGCTGAGGCCCAAGCTGAGTACTGGTTTAGAGGATATAGTGGAGCCAAGTAAATGCTATATTCTGAAATCATCCCATTTAGAATGAAATGCAATCTTTGACATAAGCTACAAGGAATGATTAAACTTGATGGGGTACAGCTTTCACCACATGGCTTTGTGAACTCCTCAAAGGCAGAACACTAGGTCTTGTTCCTTTCTGAACCCCCAATTCAGTCTGATAGCTCATGGACTCAACCACAGGTTTCAGAATGAATGAAGGAATGAATGAACACACCAGGCACAAACAAACCAACCCTAATTTAAGAACCTAGTACTTAATAACTTCTCCATTTCTATACAATACATTCTAATAAGCCAATATGACTGATAAAACAAGTAATAATATTATAATGCAACTATACAACTACTAGATGGAAGAGATGAGAAAAATTAAGAGGAATAGGAGAAATACAAAATGCCTAAATTTCACTGAAAGGCTAAGAACTTGAGCTCTGCCACCCAACTGCCTGGATTCTTGTCCTGCCTCAATCATTAACTATAAGCTGTTGCTCAAATTACTCAGCCTTTCTCCCTATTGTTTCCTTCTCTGTAAAATGGAAATTTATAAAGCATAGATCAGAAAGCCACTATGGTGACTGAATGAAATAATACCTGTAGAGTGCTTACATTAAGAGCAAAATGTTAACATTTATTATTAATATCATGGATTCTGGATCTACTGCCAAGGACAAAATCAAGAAGAGTTGACAAAAGGGAAAAAATGATGAGAAATCCAGTGCCCCAAGTCTCTACAAAGTCACCTTCCAAATACTGTTCTTAGGTATTTCAGCTAACCTCAAAGTTTGTAGCTGACTGAAAACCCAGTAAAAGCCACAGAGTAATGAGATTGCCAAAAACACTAATGTGATCTTGACTTGCATTAAGAGAATAGCATGGTCCAGAATAATTGTAGAGTGGTCAATTATGGCTTTTTTTCTGTACTCTCAGACCACACCTGACATTGGAAAGCTTTGTGAATAACAATATGCCTGAGAGCAAAACATGCAGAATATACTCACAAATGCCAATAACAAAAAAATTCCCAAAAACCTTGAAAGAAATCACAGAACTAGAGTGAAGGGTGCTTTAAACTGTCATTTTGCTAAAAGGCCACAGAGACCTTGGAAGCTCCTATCCATGAACTTCTTAAAAACAGGAATTGTGTGTCATTTATTTTTATCTCAAGTGGCTGCCCAGAACTGAACTGTTCACAGTAAGTGCCAGAATAGAACCACAACATTGATTCTATCAGGGCTGCCTCTGGACTGGTGGAAATGAAAAAAAAAAAAGAGGGCATACAGAAGGAAGAACTGGGGAACTCTGGATGAGCTCAGCTCACCTCTAGTTTTGTCCAAGGTCAGCACTGGTCCACCCAACGTGGAGCTAGTTCATCAGCACAACTTTACAGAACTGGACCCTCCTTTCATTTGCAAACATTCCAACCTGCTATGATTTCTCTAAGAGTAAGCCAAAATTACCAACTTTCCTTTTCCAGATTGTTTCTCATTCATGGCAGTGTGGCCACTTACCAAGGAAGCACTGAACACCCAAGGAAAACAGGCTTGTGTGCACCTTTATTTAACACTCAGAAGCCCAACTCCCCCCTTCTAATTTGCTAATAATAACAGAGCCCTGAGTTTAAGAGGGAGCAATGTGACCAGCTTCAGGAATAAAGAATGAGTGCTCTTAACCAATCATGGTCATCTTGATATTCACCTTACAAGTAACTGGAGACTGGGGGTGGGTGAGGGCTGGTGATGTGAATCAAGTCTGATCAATAAGATGTAAAGACATGTCTTTGTGCAGGCTTTTGAGAAAAATCTTCCTCCTTGCAATAAAACAGGTATATGTACCAACAAGATTCTTTTGTTCCTGCATTCTTCCTTCTTGTTTTGAATGCTATGTATACAGTATTCTTGGAATAAGTGTATACATATAACCATAAGGTCACAAGCTTATAAATGAAATTCAACACACTATGAATAGCAAGGGAAATGAAGGATGAACAGAGCTTGAGGCTCTTTGAGTTTCTTGTTCAACCTTGTGATCTCTTATTCCCAACTCTTTGTTAAGACACTTTGTTAATTGGGGTTCCCATTACTTACAACTGAAAGCATCCTATTTATGTATTTCCACAATCCTAATATATTCATTTCACAGGATGAACAAAATGATTATATCTGAGATTTAAGTAACTTTACAAGCCTGAGTGAGGCCACATGCACAGACATGATGTTATGTAATATGTAACATAATGCAGGGTCAAATGGACGAGGACTGTGGAACCTAGGATTCCCAAATGTCAGGGCTAAGATCTACCCACAAGACTAAAGCAATTTAAACTTTCCAGCATGCTCTAACAAACAACAGATCTAGAGGGCTGAGGTCCCAGGGGTACAGCCTGTGTTCTTGAAAAAACCTCTGAGTGTTTCACTTAGTCAAATATTATGCTTCTGCTTTTTAAATATTTCCATTTAAATGTAGATTTTGACCTTCTCTCCAATGAAATATTAATATGAGTATAAAATATATATAACTCATCATCTCAGAGAGGGTCTCTTTCAAGCGTCTGTCATGTTTCCTCTCTGCTGTCTTGGGATAGCTTCTGAAAACCTTGACAGTTTTATCTGCAGAACCCATCTCTGCCAAATGCCTCATTGAATGACTGAAAGGTAGATGACCACATCCTTCTCAAATGCATTTTGGGTTTGTTTGTTGTGCCTGTATAATGTCTTGCATTCAGTTATCAGTAAGACTGGTTTTCTTATAGCAATTGTCATTTATGGACTAGGTGGGCAAATGAAAACTGTCTCTAGCAATACAATGCAAATCCAATGTAAAATATCTCCTTTTCTAAATAAGTAGCTCAGATTAACATTAACTGGGTCTTCTGTTTTGATAAGTAACTGCAACCCCTTAAGCAGAATAAAGGGTTGTTTTATTTTATTTTTAATCACAAAATGTCCCATTCATTCAGCTTTATCATTTTCATTATTCAATCGGCCAAATGATGACCAGACCAAGTATAGCAAGGAGGATTGACCAATATGTGAATTTTTCCCTATTTACTCCTTCATGCTTAATCACTAGTCATGCTAATGTAATGCAAATATACTATTTAATAAACCACTTCTAAAACTAAAATATCTCTAGCACTGACTGCTGAAGTAGAAAGATTGTATTCAAGAGTTGAAACGCATAGGTCCAAATCTGCTGACCTTAGTTGTTAGACCTATGATTCTCCATTTCCTTATCTTTAAAATGGACACATGTGCTTACTCTGAGGTTCTACTGCCCAGATTAGCACTTGAACTAAGCCAACAAAAGGTTCCCTCACTGATAAATTGAAAGCTTTGGAACTAGCCTCTGAGGAAATCCAACATGTAACATTCCACCTGTTCCTATGCAATTAGGTCAGAAACAAACACCAAAGACTGCTGCTTTGTTCTGTGTATCACCTTCCCCATTAATTCTTTTACTTATCTACTCAACATTCTCACTCATTATACAAATATTGAGTTGGGCAAAAAGTTCGTTTGGTTTCCCCATATGATGGCTCTTAGTAGCACTTACTTGTCTTTAACTTTATTTGGAACAACTTTGTTAAGACTGTATTATGACAGCTGCCATATTAGTGTACATTTAAAAAATATCAAAATTGATGAATATTTGAGTAGTCACTTTAATACTGAAGATGGAAAGAAAATAAGCAATATTTTAGCATATTATGCTTTATTATTTCAAGAAAAGGCAAAAGCAAGACTGAAATGCCAAAAAAAAAAGATTTGTGCAGTGTATGGAGAAGGTGCTGTGACTGATCGAATGTGTCAAAAGTGGTTTGCGAATTCTCATGCTGGAGATTTCTCACTGGATGATGCTCCATGTTCAGGTAGGTCAGCTGAAGTGGATAATGTTGAAATCAAGACATGGAGAGCAATCAATGTAATACCCCATGGGAAACAGCCAACATACTCAAAATATCGAAATCAATAAAGTTATTGGTGAAAATGAAAAAATGTGCCTTTTATTTTACAGAATAAACTAAACGGACTTTTTGGCCAACCCAATATTAAACTAGCTGCTTGTGAGCTAGTAAGAATCAGGTCTGAGAGGTGATTCTTCTATAATTCTGTGGAAGTAATTCTTCTGGCTTGAGGCTTGCTGAATATTTTACTGAATACCCCCATACTACTTTTCTCCCCCAACTATCTTTACAAAGAAAAAACTATTTAATGTTGTGGGAGGGGTCTACAAACAAAATCTTTGTGTTTTTTTCATAATTTCAAAAAGGATATGAGCCTTCCTTTTTGTCAAACTATAATCTCAATAAACCAGTTTTATTGAGTTACTTGGAGACAGACAAAAATGAGGTCACGTTAGAGAGTCATACTCAACATGTTTGACCTCTAAACCTATGTCTATAGTCTAGAACACTAAAATGTGTTTCTAAATTCAACCAAGCCCTGACTGGTGTAGCTCAGTGGATTGAGCACAGGTCCGCAAACCAAAGGGCCACCAGTTTGATTCCCAGTCAGGGCACATGCCTAGTTTGCAGACTAGGTCCCCAGTTGGGGGCATGTGAGGGGTAACCACACGTTGATGTTTCTTTCCCTCTCTCCTTCCCTCCCCCTCTCTCTAATAAATAAAATCTTAAAAAAATTCAACCAACATTTATTGAGCAACTGCTAAATAGTGCTCAGCTTTGCAGACAAGGAGAAGAATCTAGGTCACAGGGAAAAGAAGCCAAAATCGAGTAATTACAACACAAGTAATGTTCATAATAATAATAATCCTGGGGCACTGTATGATGTCTAAGAAAAATGATAGGCAGTGAAGGTCAACAATTCACTGCCCACTAGATATGCTGATCAGAATGTCAACTATAGCCCAGAGATCTTCAGCAGATGAGGGGGCTGATGGCCCATTCTGACTCTCAGGAAGGTCTTTCTTCAGCATACAACTGATTCTCATTATTCCCAAGGACCCTGCAAACCTAAAATACTTCAACTACAAAAGCTTCAGAGCTTGCTAGAGAATGGGACAGATCTGACCAACATGCCCATAGATCCCTGTTTTGATTAATTGTGGCCAAAAAAATATATCTATCTGAAGGAAATACCCCAAACTAAAGCTCAGGTTCCTCTGTAAAGTAGAGGTAATAATAATGCCAGCCTCAAAAAGTCACTGTAAGGATCAAATAAGGTAATACATAAAGCACCTTAGGCAGTACCTGGCTTAAAAAGTACTATTGATTTCACTGTTATCATCCTCATCCTCATCCTCATCATCCTTTTACCTATGGCTTCACTGGTAAAATAAATACATGATCTCTAAGAATCATCCCAAATTACTCAAACTTCATGCAAACTCCAAATACTGGCCACCCAGTTTTGTCAAATGTACAAATTACAAAAGCTTGAATAAGAATGACACTGAATATGTATCTTCTCTGTTGTCACACACCAGCTCCCACTTCAATATTTATCCATGTCCACAAGCTTCATAAAACAAGGCAATCCATGCCATCGAGACAGAGAAGGAAAAGAGAATATCTAGCCCAGGACCCTAGCTGCAGTCAGAGACCATCTTGAGACCCCCATTAAATGAAGTTCCTCATCTAAACAGCATTGAGAAGCTACACACCCCAGGGAGGCTGATTTGCAAGTTTCCATTTTATGCCAGATTTAAGCAGTCAAAATTAAATGGAAAACATGTGTAGAATTAATAAAAGGTTCAATGTTGCTTTATTTCTTATGCTAAATCACAATCAATGATTCCAGAGAGCGCTAAGAGCTTTTAAAATACACCATGTGGGTCCCTTAACAAACAGGATCCCTCTTGATGAATACTCTCCGACTGATGTCCATGGCAAATAAGCAAGAACACATAGCAAATCGCTACATGCAAGCCCCCATTTCCCTCTCTAACAAAAATGGCTTGGCATGACTCGCGGCATGACCAGGAGGTAGAGCGGAGCATTAGGCAATTGCAGGCTCCTCTCAATGGGGCACTTAGGGGGGATAATGAAGCAGGGACCATCCACTCTGGAGGGTAGACTCTGGAATCATCTTGGGCCTCCAGAGTAGCAAAAGAGAACAAAAGGTAACCAGGAAAGAGACCTGATTCAAAGCCTAGTTCTAGGAAGTTCTAGCTAGATAACCTTGAATAAATTAACCTCTACGAGCATCTGCAGAATACAGGAAAGTGCTACTCTCTTCAAAGAGTTGTACGAAGGAACAAAGAACAAATGAAATGTACAGCTATCATTATTGATGGTTTTCTCCATCACCAAGACTGCCACACTACCTATGTACATAACCCTCATAACAACTTATGGACCTGGATGATGATGATGATCCCCATTTTTAGATTAAAAAAAAAAAAGCTGATCCCTGTTAATCCTTTTCGCCATCATCCCAGGCCAGGTACTGACCCTGCACTGTCTCTAGTTCATGAAGTCGACCTTAACAACCCCAAGCACAGTCAAGGTCTCGTGGGTACATCTCACAGAATCTCCTATTAAGTTGATACTTAGTTGATCAACACAAGAGCAACAAATACCTAACACTGACTTTGCACTAATCATTGTGGGTTTTGTTTTTTGGCCTGGTACCCGGACTGTAGTGACTTCAAAGTAGAAACTGTAGCTATCATCCTAAAATTATTGCCCACCCTCACCATTAAGCACACTATATAGTGCTTCTTTTTTTTTCTTTTTTTAAATTTTTTTATTGATTATGCTGTTACAGTTGTTCTATTCCCTTCATTCTCCTCCACCCTACCCCCCCATGCCCACCATTACCCCCCCTTTAGTTTATGACCATGTGTCTCAATTCCTTTAGATTCTATATTTCCCATGCTATTCTTGCCCCCCCTTCTATTTTCTATCTACTGTCTATGCTACTTATTTTCTGTACCTTCTCCTCCTCCCACTCCCCTGTTGCTAACCCTCCTTGAGATCTTCATTTCTATGGTTCTGCTCCTGATCTAGCTGTCCTTTTAGTTTGCTTTTGTTTTAGGTGTGGTTGTTAATAACTGTGAGTTTGCTGTCCTTTCACTGTTCATCTTTTTTATCTTCCTTTTCTTAGATAAGTCCCTTTAACATTTCATATAATAAGGGCTTGGTGATGATGAACTCCTTGAATTGGATCTTATCTGAGAAGCACCTGATCTGTCCTTTCATTCTAAATGAAAGTTTTGCTGGATAGAGCAATCTTGGTTGTAGGTCTTTGGATTTCATGACTTGGAATACCTCTTTCCAGCCCCTTCTTGCCTGTAAGGTCTCTTTTGAGAAATCAGCTGACAGTCTGATGGGGACTCCTTTGTAGGTGACTGTCCCCTTAGCTCTTGCTGCTTCTAGGATTCTCTCCTTCATTTTAATTTTGGCTAATGTAATGATGATGTGCCTTGGTGTGTTCCTTCTTGGGTCCAACTTCTTTGGGATTCTCTGAGCTTCCTGGATTTCCTGGAAGTCTATTTCCTTTGCCAGATTGGGGAAATTCTCCTTTATTATTTGTTCAAATAAGTTTTCCACTGGTGGCTGTGCCTTTCCCCCTTCTGATACCCCTATAATTCGGATGTTGGAGCGTTTAAAGATGTCCTGGAGGTTCCTAAGACTCTCCTCATTTCTTTGAATTCTTGCTTCTTGACTCTTTTCTGTTTGGCCATTATTTGCTTTCTTCTGGTCCACTCCATTGATTTGAGTCCCAGTTTCCTTTTCATTGCTATTGGTGTCCTGCGCAATTCCATTCATTTCAATTAGTTTCGCCTTCATATATTTGTCTAATTTGTCGGTATAATCAACCAGTTCTGTGAGGATCCTGATGACCAGTGTTTTAAACTGCGCATCTGAGAGTTTTGCTATTTCTTCATCGCTTAGATCTATGAGCTCTGGGGCTTTGAGATCTTGCGACATTTTTGGTCTGTTCTGGCCCTTTAAGTGTGAGAAGCGGTGCCTTGGACTCCCAGGTCGCTGGGTTTTGATGCTGTATGTGGGGGCGTGGTCAGAGCGGGGAAATGGCGGCGCCCTCCACTGCTGCTTCCTGCGGACCCGCTGGGCCCCGGTCCAACCGCCCACTCCCTCGCCTGTCCACCCGCGCACAAATGCGCGACCACAGTCAACACGCAGCACAGGTCCCCCGCTGTCTCCCCAGCGGTCGCTCACTAGGTCCAACCCTGCACCTGGATTCCACGCGTCTGGATTCCGTGCCTGAGTCCGGCTGACCAAGACCTCCTGTGCAATCCCGCTTCACCAGCCACTGGTTTCGCCCCTTACCAGTCAGGCTGAAGAATTTGTTGTTCACGGACTTCCGAAAAGTTCAATTTTCCGTGTTCTGGCTGTGTTTTCTGTTGCTAATATTTAGTTGTCTCTAAACTTGGTTGTGTGAGAAGGTACGGCACATCCACCTATGCCTCCATCTTGGCGGAAGTCTATATAGTGCTTCTTTTGAGCAATGAGTGAATGTTAATATCATTGTAATTGCTAAAATTTTAATTTTTTCCTAGGATTCCAAGTATTGGGACTAATCAAAACAAAGCTCATGTATACAGAAGGTGTATGCAGGTTTCCTGAGCATCTGTGGCAAAGCTGTTTGTCATTGACCCTAAGGAGCTTAGTCTGCCGATTTACTCCTCAATAGGTATGAACTGGAATGATTTAATCACAGAAGAATCCACCTTATCCAAACAGATTAAATTACAGGCTTTCAAATGGGGGTACAAAGTGGGGAGGGGGGACAAATTACCATAAAAGGAATTATCACAGATTACCTGTACAATAAGTGTTCCTAAATCCAGTTTAAACCATTCAATTTGCATAAATTCTTTAAAATGTAGTATTTTATAACTGCATAAATACAAAACTAGTCTACATTTTGTCACATGTCCATGTACTACTTTCTGTGAGTTCAGCCATAGCCGAGTATTTCAGAGATGTGGTCAAGGAACTCCCCAAACACACCAGGCAGAGGATGATTACTGTTTGACAGTGATGTCACACTTGCCACTCATCCATAAAACTGTTAACATGGCGCATGCCTTCTCAGACAGTTTGAGTATGAATCTGCTGATACTACATACAAGAAAAGGGTAGTTTTGTCTGAACCTTTCAACTCAAAGAAAGGTAAAAGATAGATTTATAAAAATGTACAGTCCTTTGGACCCAAGTTGGTCACATTCCTTATACACACACAATTATTTAAGGCTTTCTGATGATCAACTGAACAAACAGATAAATAGTGGTTTGTGCTGATTCTTTCCATAAGGTATATCAATAAATCTTGGCCAGGAGGCAATTTGTTCTAGGACAATGAGCAGCTGCTGCTCAAATGTGCCCACACTCTAAAATCTCTTTACCCTCTTTCCAATAATGAGACTGCTACCTGTGAACCTGAATTGACAAACATCTTCACCTTGGGGGTGTTAATGCATTTCCCCAACCACTGACCTTCCAATAAAAGAAGCAACCTGCACTGAAGCACTGGAAGAACATGCACTATTCACCCCAAGCCAGTCTTCAAGCTTTCCCAAACTCACTGAAATGATTTTTCCTTTAGAGATATCTCCAGAAATACTGCTTTTGTCACATGCCTGGTTTGACAGACAGTAAAGGGAAGGGCTACAATATCTGTGATGGTTTGGAGGTCTCTTGGCACAAATCTTCAACACTGACTCAAAAGAGCTATATCAAAAGATGGGATTTCATTCTGTCGCATTTTCCCCTTGCCAAAAATCTCTCTTGGCTTCCACTAACAAAGACAGAGATTCAGCATATCCAGGGGCCAATACTCCCTGGAGTACTGAGTTAAGAAAAATCAGATCAGAGTTCTGAGCTCTATTTATAGTACTTGTCATTTGCAGAAATTCCTCCTGTGTATTATTTCAGAGCCATGATCAAGTGATTCAACAACATTCATTCTGTTGGCAATGAGAGAAGGCACCAGGTTCTTTTCTAAACTTCCCTCCAGCATTAAGAGTTGGCTCAGAAAGCTTTGGAAATATCGTCAGACCGTTCCTTTATTCAGGTGAGGAATGGAGAGTGGGCAGCTCCACCTACAACAGAAGTTCAAACTGGAGTATAGAAGAGGTAACTGGCTAGACCTCAAACTAAACAACCTTATTTTAAGATAATTTGAACCCTAAGAATAAAGCCCTTTCATTATACATGCTTGAGTGAACAATCTATGGACTGTTTTCCTAAAGTGTCAAGAAAATGACCTACAATTCCATGAGGCTAGCCAGACTGAAAAGAAGGGTGAAGAACAGGCATATGGGTTACAATGATGGGGAACTGTAACAATGGAAAAAAGGCAGGGCAGCAGGTAGAAGGGTAAAGGGCTTATCAAAGTTCTCTTTCTCCCCTCTCTCTCCAAGGACCTAGAGCAGTGGTCCCCAACCTTTTTGGCACCAGGGATTGGTCTCATGGAAGATACTTTTTCCACGGACAGGGGAAGGAGGCTGAGGGGGCAGGGGCCCACTCACTTCCTTTGGTAGACAAGGGTGGCAGGCAGACACAAGAGGCAAGGTGGAGCTCAGGTGAGCTTCTCTCAGGGCCTGGTTCTGGGTTGGGGAACCCTGGCCTAGAGCATTATTTTTCAACCTCGCTGACATTTAGAATCCCTTGAGAAACTTTCAAAACTGTGTTTTTGTTGTGCTTATTCCTTGAGATTGATTCAGTCTGGGATAGAACTCAAGCATGATTTTTTTCAAGGCTTCCAGATGAATCAATTGTGAATGTGGATAAAAAATTTTTAGTATAATTACTATGAAATTAATACACTTAATTTCAGTGTATTAATCCAGAATCTGGATTTTTCAAAGACATTCTATGACAAATTCAAGTTCAACCAAGATTTTTCAGGATCAGGAATCCAAATTTAAAATTAATTTGAAGTTCAAATTGATTGACATTTTATAAGGTCAAAATCCAATTATATAATAATACAATAATCACATCAACTGTGAAGGTAAATTGTAGGGAACCAGTTTGTCTTGGCCTGGCAAATGTGACTCAGCTCTGTATGGAAAACCTACAGATGCGAAGTGGTGGGCAGGAGCCAGACCTTCAAACCAACTGAGTTTTCCCGTGGGAATCAGGCCTAGAAAATGCATATAGATTGTTATGGCTTGCTCTTGCTAAAACTCCATCACCCTGGTCTAAAACAACAAATGTGTATTGTCTATCTTCAAGGTAACTTCCAAAGTCTGTGTGAGCTCTCCCAAGGACAGAGCTAATGAGCTCATTGTCATTCCCCTTTGCACGTTATTTTTATTTCCTTGATTGTACCTAGAATGTAGACAATAATATTCTATGTGATAGATAAATCTTTCTATGATGTAAGACCCCAGGAAAACAATAAAAGCTGTCTAGGCAAGGGTCAGGGCGCTCCCCTCTTGAGGAAGTGGCCCAGGCACCATAGGCACTCTCCCTTTGAGAGAGTAGTCGTGCCTGTTCCCTCTTTCCACACAGGGTTGTTGTCCCCTGTGCATTAATTCTCGTCTTATACCACAACAGGCGGACTCTGCTGGACAGAGTCTGCAACAGTAAATGCTTTGGGGGAGGGAGTTGCAATTTCATACCAGCTGCATGCATGTCAGATGAACAGAAACAGAGGATCAGATAGAACAGTGGTTCTCAGTAAGGGGTTCCCTGACCCACAGTAATAACTGATTACCAACTTTTAAATAAAGCATAGTAGGAGCTACTTATGGGCATACAGGAGAGAAATTAAATATTCTCTGAAGCTTAGTTACATTCAGGCAAAATCTCACAACATGGCCAACTAATTAGTATTTATTTTCACTGAGATTTTCTCCTCAAAACCCCTTTTGATCTCTACTGCTTACTTCATCCTCAGGCAACAGGGGGGCAGTGTACAGTTAACAACTTTTTGTTGGGGGTAGCAGGTGCTTCTTGTATCTCTCTTATAAGGCAAAACTCTGGCAAAGATCTCAGAGTAAAACCGAGGACTATATCTCTTAAGTTGCTCTCTACCATTTTCCTCTTAGCTTGTCAATTTATTAAGTTCCAGCACCAAAAATTCATTAGGCTTCTGTAGGAGCAACATGAGAGGCAACCTGAGTAGGTGAAAAAATCCGTAACATTAAAGTGTCCCTGCTGTCCAATACCAGGTGACCCAGGTGAGAGAGAGGCAAGGGAGTCTATAACACGCAGCCTTTGGGCACTGGGTCAGTATTATTTTCTGATGTTATCAGATTCTTGGCACATGTTGCTAAGGTCAGGATCTTCCATGTGACAGATCACATATGCCAGTGACCAAAACTCCATTCTAGAACTACCAATCATATTCCAGTCCCAACAGCTACATACATGGCTCCAGAGAACCCATTCCCCTCCTCAAAACTACCAATCAGCTGATGCTTGCTTTTACCTACACTTTTCACTAAATGACCAAAAGAAAACACTGTTATTAAAAATAAAGGGAATGGAAGATTTGAAACACTATAAAAGTTAAATGCAGACACAGGATCTCATAAATTAAATTCATAACTTCCTTTGAGGGGGAAAAATTACATAGTTCAGGTACCTGAAAGGTTTGAAAGGTTTGAAAGGCTTCTCAGAATTTTAACATAATAGCTATCTTAGGCCCAAACAATCTTTTGAGAAATGTCACACAAAATACTAATGCCACTTACAACTGCTGAGCCACTTAGCAAATGGGTTAAAACCCTGAAAATTAAGTCAGTCACAAAGCATCACTTAAAATCTTTCGCCATTTAAATCACTTCAATGGACAAAGCCAAGTAACTTTCAGTTATGGAGCAAAGTGATGCAACAAATTGTACTTTTGATCTCCACGTCTCACTCCCTCAACATCGATATGCATTATTCTATTTTCTCCCTGTCACTTAGTCCAGGTTCTCTTTAAAGCTGAGCCACCTAGAATCCAATGAATACCCAAGACAAAGACACGACATTGCCATATGACTCCAAAAAAAATCCAAACAGATCTTTTGGGTTCTGGTTTTGAAAAGGCAAGCCATGGCTTCTTAGCAAGTCTTAGAGTAACAAAAGACAAAAGGAACTGAGTTTTTCCAGACTCTCTGCACCCCTGGGAAGATCACACAATTCAGTACAGAAAGAGTAGGTGCTTCTTCACCATGACTGGCAGCAAGAATAAGCCAATCAAAAAGCTACTCAGACTGGATCTTTTTGTCTCTGTTTGGATTCTGGAGTCCTCAGAATGAAGTAATCCTGGAGTTCCACACCTCATTCCCAGCGATGATGCCCCAAGCCTCTGTTGGGGCAAAAAACTTACAGAACAAACACTGTTCCCCAACTGCAATTGTACTACTGAAAAAGATTGTTTCATTACTTTCTTAAAAAGAGAAAAAAACCTTTCAAAGTAGCAAATTGCAAAAACATAAAAAAATTTCATTTCAACCTTTTTCTTTTTCTGATTTTGGTTAGGAGAATTGAGGTCAGAATCATGGTATATAAATAAACTACTTATTTCACCCCAGAATTTCTCTATTGTATACAGATTTCAGTACTGTGATGTCTAGAAAAGTCTTCCTTTTCTGGCCTTTCACTATAATAAAGGTTTTCTGACTCTCAGCCTCTGAAGGGATTACATTTCATTCAGAGATGGGAAAAGGAGATGAAAATCATCGGCATCCCTCAAATCAATACTTCTAAGTCAGCTTCAAAATTCTACTTAGGATCAGCAAAGAAAAATGATTTTCCCCTAACTTAATGCTCTGTTACCCACAATTTGGAGTTCCTCATGCTTTCTATTTTTGTGCCCTATAACCAAACCGGAGAAAGAAATTCAAGTGCTTGGCTGGCTTTCAGTAAGAGCTTGTCAATTAATGTGTAATGAATGGACAAATGAGTGAATAAATAAATGTGCTCCACTATAAGATATTTTGGACACACATTTAAATAAATCAGAAATGTTTCTTCAGTGATAATTAAATCAATGGTAGTTAGCTACTTCCAGTGAGGATAACTAAAATAAATTACTTTTTTTAAATAACTAAAATAAATAAAACCAACTAGGGAAAATTAGAGGATATACTTCGAATTTTGGGTGAAATATCATTAAACACTAAAATTGGACTGGCCCTTCTTAGCAAAGTAAGAAAAGAAAAAATAGGTTATTTTATCATTGTCTAACAATTAGAAACACAAATTTATTAGGATTTTTTGCCTCATATTAAGTTTTAGGATTTATCAGGGGGCATGTGTATACATGAATTACTATAAAATACCACTGTCTACAAAAGAGATAAGACAAAATAGAGTAACAGAAGAGGAAAGAACCCATGCCATGGGCTTCCTCAGTGAGAACAAACATATACAATGGCCACAATGCAACAGACAACTTGGAGTGAGCAATCTTAGAGACATTCCACCAAGGATTCCAGTGTCATAGCTCAAGTATGATAAATAAATGACAAAACAACACTCCTCTCCTCCTATGAGATTCTAAAAGCCCTCTCTGATGCCAACCAAAAAACTTTATTTCACCAAGGTGTAAGTCAAATGTTACTTCCCTTAAACTGTAAGAAGTGCTTTTTCTCTCCCCTGCTTTTTAAGTCCTCATGTCAGAGCTTCATGTGATGTTCTAACACAGACTTTATGCTTCAAATTTCTACTGAGGTTTCTACTGCAGTTATCTTTAGAATCCAGGGGTGGGTTTCCTTTCCTCTCTAAGGGTTACAATTCATATCTATAGGATGAATTCATGAATTCATCCCCAATGAAAATAAATGTGCTACACTAGTGCACAAGGGAAGCAGCTCTTGAGTACAAAAAAAAAAAAAAAACTTTTCTGCACTTCAAATCTTCAATGCTGACTGTTTTCCTTATATTCACACATAAATAACACTCTCTCTGGAATATAGGAACGTAGAAGCAAAATGAGGTTCTGCTCGTAAGAGGTGGGGGCTAAAAGGGAAGACAGAAGTCAGCAGAATGGAATGATAGGACACAATCCAGAGAGCTCCAGTGTGGCTCTTTTCAAAACCCCCACCAACCACAACCACTTCTCTATGATATACTTCTGAAGACCAAGGAAAGTATTTCCCACCCTGGGCCTATCAGGTGACTTAGGAAAAAAGCATCTACTAAAAGTCAAGGTCAATAAAGCTCAATAGCCAAAGTGGCCTGATAAAAACAAAGCTGAAGCTAAGTGGCTTGGTTCACTTTTTTCCCTTAACCTATGTACAGTTTAATTTTTATTCTAGGATTCCTTAAGATGAAAGGAAAAGTTGCCCTGGCTGATCTAGCTCAGTGGATTGAGCACAGGCCTGTGAAGCAAAGGGTTGCCAGTTCGATTCCAAGTCAGAGCATTGGGTTGCAGGCCAGGTCCCCAGTAGGGGACACATGAGAGGCAACCACACATTGCTGTTTCTCTCCCACTCTTTCTCTTTCCCTTCTCCTGCCTGTAAAAATAAATAAATAAAATATTTTTTTAAAAAGGAAAGAAAGGAAAAGTAAACAGCAAATGGCACACAGTAGGAACTCAATAAATTTATTAGATGAATGAAAAAACCACAAACCATCAGGAAATCTTTTAAAAATGAAAATATTAATCTTTCAACAGAGGGGAGGAGAAATTTCAGGGGAAAAAGGGTTTACAGGAACAAGTATAAAGGACACATAGATAAAAACTAAGGGGGTGGAAATGAGAGGTATGTGGGGAGCACTGAAGGGGTGAGCTGGGAAGGGAGTAAAAGACAGAAAACTGTACTTGAACAACAATTAAAATAAATAAATTAAAACATTAATCTCTCAACAGGATTATACTAAACTATCATAGACATGAAAAAATATGCTGCTCAGAAATAAAATATTATATGTGAATACTGATACAATAGACTAAAAGTGAAAACAGGCTTCTTGGCAAGACAAAATCTCAACTGTTGATAAAAGTTAACATTCTCCTGACTATGTAAAATGTGCATTCTCATCTATCAATTGCATTCAGCAGAGGCAAAAGGCAAGATGGTTAATACTGATGGGCAGAAACACACACACACACACACACACGCACGCACGCACGCGCACACGCAAACAAAGGATTCCAAACTACAACAACTAGGACAAATAGAACCTTGAGATGCCATTACTCACATTCACAGGGTGTTGTAATCCAAGCCAAAGTACTACCCAAAGCTCAGTGTACTGAAGAGATTTATAGTTAAAAGCCATGGGTTGAAAGCCCAGTTACATCACCTAAGGTAAGTCACTCAACCTCACTGAGTCTGGAAATTTTTCATTCATAAACTGGAGACTATAAGTACTTGCTCTGCCAATCCACAGCCTTATGGAAGATTAAAACAACCTTCTACATAGAAAATTAACACTAACCTATATAAAGAGCTATTTGACTGCAAAGGGCTACTTCCACTTAATATATTCTTGGTACTGGTCAATCTACAAACCAAATACTAACAGTTTATCAAACTCCCAGGCCATGATCCCTTGTGTTCACAGAATTCCCCCTTTATGAGTAACTATAGCTGCAAGTCCTGATGCTATCTAATAAGGAAAATGAAAAAGAAAAAGAAGGAGAAAAAGGAAAAATAAAAAGAGAGAGAAGAAAAGAAACAGAGTTCCTAATTCCCCTGTACAAAAATGTAATTTGTGTTTAAGAGCAAAAAAACCCCAAACAACAACAAAGAACCCATTTTCATTTGATGTGCAGAACCCATAACACCAATAAGGACTAGTTGCCTAGAGACATAATAAATGGTACATTTATTACCCCCTTACCTGACAATTTATGTTGTACACAGCAAGCCTTTGTTGATCTTAACCAAAAATCAGGTTTATGACTTGAGCATTTCAAAGCTGAGTATCTTAACTCCTTCTAGAGCAATATAAGCATTTGCTTGTGGACCAGCTCCCGCATGGACCACAGAAGGGAAAAGGCTCTGGGATTAAGTAAAATGACCAGCTGGTAAATATGGACTCAATTCCATTATTTTAGTTATCCAAAACAAGTAAGGTAGGGAGATGGTATTAAGCATCTAGTATATGCCAGGTGCTAGGTGGGCCACAGAGGATTCAGAGACACAGAAGGCACAATTGCTACCCTCTCAACTGTAATCCACTCCATTGCCAACATGGGCACTGAAACAAAAAACAAAAAAATGACTGCTAAGAAAAACTAGAATTGTTCTCATTCCACTGCTTCTTCCATTTAAAAGCACTCCTTTCAGATCAGTGGTTCTCGTCCTGGCTATATGCCGGAAATCACCAAGGAAATTTTTTTTAAAACATGTATAGCCTCCATGCTTGAGAACTAGTAACATCTGGAATTGTGGCCCAGTCACTGAAATTTTATAATAGCTCCCAAAGTGATCCTAATGTGACCCCAAGGTTGAGAACCACTTCCTTCTGTCTCAGGAAGGTTTCGGTTATATGACAGATGACAGTAATATATTTAACAGAACAGACCTAAAACTGTTTAAAAGACATGTGTCCTCATTCATATGGATAACAAATTTAATATTTAAAAAAAATGTCTGAAGCCTAAAGAAAGTTCTATTTACTGGATAAAGAGAGAAATTTCTTTCTGGACTGGCCCAGGAAATATGTGTTAGTAAACATATGTCCTGAACTTAAATTACTATCCACACAAAGTCACCAGGGAAAGAGTCTTAGAAAGTAGCAAAAGTTTATTTTTTTCTGCTTAAGGCTCAATCTCACTAGCCTTTTTAAAAAAACTAGTCACTAAAAGTGTCATTTCACATACTCCAAAACACATGTAGGTAGCCTTCAATTGTTCTCCAAAGCAGATCAGGAAATAAGCAAATACAAAAGCAATTGCAAAGCTCAATTTCACCAATAACTACCCCAAACTTCTAAAGTCCAGTCAGTGTGAGAACTATGGTCACTGAAAGTGCCAAATGTTTAGGTCCTTATCTGACTGCTCCCTTTCAATGGTCTTCCCAAAATTAAGGAAAAGGTGACAATGTCCACAGAAAAGAGATACTCAAGTGGCTTGTTCAGCAAGGTGGATTCTCCAAATACAGGTGTGGAACTCATGGAAAGAGTAAACAGTGCACCTCAATCAAGATGAAGAAAAAATCTAATGCTATTTTCTGCCCCTAAAGAATTTATATTTCTGCCACAACAACTGACCACAAGGTTATCAGTTCCCACCAAAAATAATAATGATTATTTATGATATAGTTATGTGTCATAAGTAATAGTGACTAACTTATTGAGTATTTACATTCAGTGACTAAGGTTAAGTATTCAATGTTAAATAGGTACTACATCATTAAATCCTCACAATATCCGTATGAGGTGCATATTATCATTCCTATTTTACAGATGGGAAAGCTGAGGCAAAGAGAAGTAAGGTCTTGGGCAAAATCACATAGCTAGGATTTAAAGTCAGGCTGTCTCTTCAGGATACATCATTTTCAATTCCTCTAAAAGTACCTAACAAAAATCACCTCAATCCTCATTACACTCTTTTCTCTTAGTCAGTTCACATAAAATATTTATATTTTTCCCTGTGAAATTAAGAACTTCCAGTCTTTTTCCACCTAGCAATCAAAAACTTCTTCAGCATTTAACAAGTACTTCCTTCCACATGTACATAAGTCAAGGAGATAATATGGTGTCGCATAAGCTGAGGATGGGCAGAAGTGATCCCCAATGTAATCAAAACCTGCTCATCAACCACTTGGCACTGCATTACTAGTTTGTATTAGTTTTCCCTAATAAACACAGCAGTCAACAGTTAAGTGTACAAACTAGTAAACTGAGAGGACTTGGATTAATAAGCAGGGATAAATCTAATTTGCTGACAGACTATGCCGATGGACTTTAGCTGCTGTGGGACATGTGTTTAGGCACCTTTTCATCACTGCTGCTGAAATATATATTTCAACAAGCAGGCTCCTCTTACGGGCTCCTTACCTAAACAAATTCCCCGTGCTTCTCTGACAGTCTACACAGAGTTGAATTCAAACATAGTAAGGTATACTGCCTTATCCCATTCCCAGCCAGCTACTATCCTGCACATCTTATTTCCAGGTGTAACATGACACATAAATATGTATCTCTATGGCTATTCAAGGTTGTTTATGGTTCCATGTAAATGTTTGTTCTATATCTGTGAAATATGCCATTGGTATTTTAATAGGGATTGCATTGAATCTATAAATTGCTTTGGGTAGTATGGACATTTTGAAGATGTTAATTCTTCCAATACATGAGTATGGTATATGCTTCCATTTATTTGTGTAATCCCTAATTTCTTTCTTCAGAGTTGTGCAGTTTTCTGAGTACAGGCCTTTTAATCCCTTGGTTAGTTTTATTTCCTAGGTACTTTATTTTTCTTGTTGCTATAGCAAATGGGATATTTTCCCCTGATTTCTTTCTGACATTTCATTGTTGGAGTACAAAACTGCCTTCCATTTCTGAATATTGACTTTGTATCCCACAGCTTTGCCAAATTCCCTTATTAGGTCAAACAGTTTTTTAATGGAGTCTATAGGGTTTTTTTATGTATACTATCATGTCATCTTCAAACAATGACAGTTCTACTTCCTCCTTTCCAACTTGAATGCTTTGTATTTCTCTTTCTTTCTCTCTCTCTCTCTCTCTCTCTCTTTCTCTCTTTCTCTCTTTCTCTCTTTCTTTCTTTCTTTCTTTCTGACCACTGTGGCTAGGACTTCTAATACTATGTTGAATAGAAGTGGTGAGAGTGGACATCCTTGTCTTGTTCCTGATCTTAGTGGAAAAGCTTTTACTTTTTGCCTGTTGAGTATAATGTTGGCTGCAGGTTTTTCATACATGGCCTTTATTATGTTGAGGTGTACTCCCTTAACTCACACTTTGTTGAGTGTTTTTATCAAAAATGGGTGCTATACTTTATCAAATACCTTTTCTATTATTGATATGATCACATTAATTTTTGTCTTTCCTTTTGCTTACGTGATGTATTATGTTTACTGACTGGGGATATTGTACCATCCTTGCATCCTTGGGATAAAAATTCCACTGCTGGGATTATACCTTAAGAATCCTAAAATACCAATTCAAAAGTACTTATGCACTCCAATATTCGTAGCACAATTTACAATAACCAAGTGCTGGAAGCAACCTAAAGGCCCATCAGCAAATGAATGGATCAAAAAACTATGGTACATTTATACAACGGAATACTATGCAACAGAAAGAAAGGAGCTTCTACCCTTTACAACAGCATGGATGGAACTGGAGAGCATTATGCTAAGTGAAATAAGCTAGGTGGTGAAAGACAAATACTGTATGATCTCACCTATAAGTGGAACCTAATCAAATAAAACAAGCAAGTAAGCAAATTATAACTAGAGGCACTGAAATAAAGAACAAACTGACAGTGATCATGGGGGAGGGAGGACAGAGATAATGGGAAAAGAAAAGGGAAGGGTTATCAAGGAACATGTATAAAGGAATCATGGACAAATAAAAAAGGCAAGGGAAGATCGAGGATGGGAGGTGGAGGTGGGTGGGTGGGAGAAGTGGTGGTGCGAAAATGGAGACAACTGTACTTGAACAACAATAAATATATGTCAAAGCCTAAAAGAAAAAAAATGTGCATCTGCAGTTTCTATTCAGGAGAGGGGAACAAGGCAGACGGAGCACATCACACCTGTGTGAGAAAAGGCAGAGAAGCATGTAGTAAAGTTCCTGAAAAGGAGATTCAGTTATCAGGAGATACAATGATGGCATAGTTTTATGGCTCTGCCCATCTCCTAACTTGCTGAGTACCAACATGCTTGCTAGGAAGTGGAGATTAAAAAGCAAATAAATAGCTTAAACTAAACTCAAGGTCCCCAGTTTAGCTGTAATCATTCCCATGCCCTTCTCCCTGGTATCCCATTTTGGACTTATTTTTGTGTTTTGCAGAATGTGGGGACCTTGGCAGTAAAAGAGTTGAAGTAATAAACAAAATATTGAAAAGCTCCACGTTCTAAAATTGCAACCTTCAGCGAAAGCACAACAGTAGGAACCATATGTATGTTCTTATGGGACCAAGAGCAAGGAATTCCCTAAGTAAATGTTATTTGACTGCTGGAGAAAATAGCATAGTCCTTGCATCTACTTTTGGGTGGGGCAAGATCATACATGTCCTGTGCTGAAACTATTAAGCTCTTCCAAATATAGTTCCACCAAATGAACTTTGTCCTATGATATATTTCCCTTTCTCTTAACAGCCCTCCCAGCAGCTAAGACTTCAGCCAAGATCAACAATAACACAATTCTAAAAAAAATGTTATCATTCCATTTGCCAAAGTTTAGCATCTAGAGCAGAAAGGGCACAAAACTTGCAAACAGATTTGAGTCAAATCTTGAATGTGCCACATCTAGCTACAGAGCCTTTGGGTCCTTCTGAAAAAAATCTCCATATCATTAAAATGGTGATGGTTAAGATGTACCAATGACAGTGGTAAGGATTTTTATCAAATTGCATATGGAAAACATCAACAGAGTGTCTGGTCCCTTGATTCTTCCCTTCCACTTCAACCACCATGAATCTACTGAAGCTCACAACACCATTCTCCTAGAACTGCACTAAGTTCAAACCCTTCTCATCTGTCACCATTACAATCAGAACAGCCTCTTAACCCATCTACTTCCCCCCAGTCACTGGGGCTCCCCTCTGATCAGATTCATGATATATAATTCTGATATTTCCTCCCTGTGCAAAAACCTTTGGTGGCTCCTTTCTGCCTTTAAAGGAAAACAAAAACTTACTAGACTTAAATCTGTATTTCCTCACGTCCCGATTCCTCTGGATCTACCCCCAACCCCAAGTTAGATCCCAGCTCCCTCTATCCAGCACTTTACCTACACTGTGCACTTTATCTACAGAGGGCCACTCATGAGTTACCCCTATTTTTCATGAGTGCCTCAGGCCTCCCACTTTTAAAGTGGTAGTCTTAGGTAAATAAAATCCTGCTCTTGAGAGCTTTACTTTATTAAGCCTCTCCAGGTGTGAGATCTCTGACCCCAATTAACTGCACCCCTGCCAGGGGTAATAAAAGAGATGAACTCACACTAGAATTCAACTTGTGAGGAACGTATTTTTCTTCTTAAAGAAACTGCCTAAATTTTGTACTTGATTTTACATTTATTTTTCTTGGTTAGAGGCTGAGTTCATATTCTCTCTGTATTTAACTAAGCTCTTGGAAGAAAGAGAACCCTTACCATCACATTTGCACTCATGTACGCTGCCACTCTCCCTCTTTCTCTCCTATTCATTCCTCAAAACCTGGCTCACTACTCCCTCTTTTGTAGGAAATACCACCATGATGATGCACTGCTCCCTCCTTCCTCTGACCCAATTCACACATAACTGACATCTCAGTTTCATATCCTGCTGTAGAGTACCCTATTCTCTCCCTTTCTGTCAGCAGTCCTTAATTCCATGTGCCCTGTTCATTGATTTATTCCCTTTGAACAAATCAACCTAAAGCAGAGGTTCTTAAATTTGAGCATAAATCTGAACCACTTGCAGAGTTTGTGAACCAGACTGGTGGCCCCAACCTCCAGGGTTTCTAATTCTTTGGTTCTTGGGCGATGCCTAAGAATCTAAAATTCTAACAAAGATGCAGGTGATGATGATGCTACTCATCTGGGGACCACACCCACAGAACCACTGACCTAAATTTCTCTTTCCCCAACTGAACAGAATGCACCTTTGGAGCCTGGAACTCATACTACTTTTGTTTTTCACAAAGCTGGGCACAAACTATGTGTCTGATAAATCTCTGTTGACTGACTGTCTTCCTATTTTACTCCCTCATGGCACTGTGTCAGAGTTTCTGAAGAAGTGCCATTATAGAAGCAGCTTTGTATCATTCCTGTGCTTTTGTATTATCTCCAAGCAGTACCATCTAACTGAAACAAGGTATAGGAAAACACACCTCATAAACTCCATGAAATACAGCAGCAATTAACCTCATGGGACAAGAATCTAAGTCTTAGGTAGAACGGAACTCTTTGATAAATATGGGTCCATACTCCTCAAGACTTGCTCATATACAGTTATTTAAAGCTCTCTGAAGATGTCTGTTTTTTGTCAACTTTCCCCATATGCCTGCTACCACTGTGTGCATTTTGAACCAGGCAACTAATAGTTTCCACAGGCAGTCCAGCATACCTGTCAGTTCACAGGGATCTGTTTCCTCTAGGAACAGCTATAATGGCATCAGGGACAGATACAGGCTGAGAGAGTGCTTAGAACTTCCTGAAGAAATGTTTAAAGAACCCCTGAAGATGGAAGGCAACTAAATGTGCCTTTGCAGCACTTAATCATACTACCTTATTACAGTCAGTGAAACTAAACTTGGAAACTATTTCTCTGCTCATTTCCTCAGTCCTGTTTTGGAAATGGGCAGAAAGGGTAGGAAGATGGCCACCAAGGCAAGAAATGTTCCTTGATTTGGACCAAAAATTTCATTTATCCTTAAAAAGGAAAACCCGTCAACACAGCTTGGGTTTATTGGATGTGTTGCCCCACTCAATTCTATTTGAAAATCATTTCCATTAAAAGCCACTTAAGAACAAAAGATGCACTTGCTGGGCCCCACTATACCATTTCCATAGAACTAAGCATAGCCAAGCTTTGCATCACAAGAACTGGCCCTGCTGATAGATCGGTTATTCCCGAGGAAAACTAAGGAAAGAGACATTTTTTCACTACTCAGCAAAAACTCAAAGTCTACTTACTAAACATAATGAAATTTTACAAGGTACTGAAGTGATAACCCCCAGGCAGAGAGCCCATGAGGCAATAAATATCTTATAAACACAAAGGTCACAGGCCCAGGTGTTTATGAGCACTGAAGATGTTTATGGCTATCCACTCAGCTAAAAATTTGCTTTCAACTTTACACTGTTCTTTATCACTAGCTCCATTATTATTCTCCAATTATTTTGAGAAAATCCAAAGCAAAGAGAACTATGAAAGAGCTTTATGAGACTGTTGAGCCAAATCAGTATGCCAGAAACAAATCAATGCTTCAAAGAGTTCTGAATACAATTAGAGGCAAACAATAGTCTGATGTGTCTGGTAACCTCCCTCCAAACCATTATTGCATAGATTAAAAGATTACAGATATTCCTCTCTGCCCCTTAATATTAATAGTGATATAAAGCACATTTAATAAATCCAAACTGCCACTACCCTAAATTGGATTATGGGTCTGGTTCTTCATAAACTGACATGTACATGCAGACTCAGTTTAATAATATACAATCTCGGGTCAATCAAAATCTACCCTCACCAGCTCTCTATTTATTATCACTTTTGCCACAACCTGCACCCAATCAGTTGCCATCCTAAAATTCTCTTAGCTGGCAGCTGCACAAAAATCTGTGCAGCATCAGCATAACAAGTGACAGGTCTTCCCATCAATTACAACTCAGAGGGAAGGATGGCTTCAGCAGGGACATAACCCCATAGTCACACACCACCTTAGTTTCTGACAGACCATCAGATCAGAAAGGAAGCTGTCATCAATGGAGAAAAGAAACCCAGCTCCTCATTAGCCAGGGTTTTCTTTTCTTCTTTTTTCCCCAACACATTATCAAGGAATAATCATGGGCCAACTCAACTCTGACAGCTCCATATGTAAATGACATTTAAATGCAGGCAAACAGCTCACAAATAAAGAAGCTGCAGTTTCGTTGCTTCTCACAGACCCACTCAGATCTAGTGTCCATGTTGTGGGTCTCTCTCTAGGTTTTATCTCCTGCCATAGGACCAGCAACATCACAATGAACACAAAGATGTTATGACAGGACTTTGCTGAAGATGGGGATGAGCTATGTGCATCCTGTTAGGGTACAGAGGCAGGTTGTGCTTCAGGAATAGAGTAGCACCACCTTGTGGACCACCCACATCCCCACGCAGGACTCTCCCTCCAGCCTTATTTTTTACATTTAGACAGAAGGGAAGGGGAGGGAGAAAGAGAGGGAGAGAAACATCAATATGTGGTTGCCTCTCACATGTCCTGTCCTGGGGACCCAGCCACAACCCAGGCATGTACCCTGCCTGACTGGGAATCTATCCAAAGACCCTTTGGTTCACAGGCTGGGGCTCAATCCATTAGCCGTATCAGCCAGGGCAGGCTTTGGTTTAAGTATCATAAATCTACTTCTGCTCAGGCTCTCCACCCTTTTGTGGCTCTTAATACAAATTCTAATACCCTTTCAAGTTCAACTTAAGGCCCACCTCCCCCACAAAGCCTACCCCACTCACTAATCCAAAGGAAACCACTCACATCTCAATTTCTGTGGTGCTTGCATGAAACACTGACACCAGAGCACTGCCATCTATTTTATCCTGAACAGCACTCCAATTGTTAAATACAGGCCTTACTCCCCAAAATGAGCACTAGCTTCCCTCAACAAGACATATTCTGTTTTTCCTTACTCACTCATACAGGGTATACACAAAGTGTTCATAAAACCTAGTACATGAAATACTGCGTTCAGCAAAAAAATGAATTAGATAGGGGCTCTTGGCAATTAAAAGCATAAATGTTTCTTCCTCTAAGCATCCTCAGCATCCTGTTCATCCTAAGTTATCAACTTACCATACATATGTTGGTTTTTTATTTTAATATTGGCTTCTCATATCAGAACTAGTGATTCTCAATAGCATAGCTGCATCCTAGTTTGTCTTCCTAGTGACACAAATCAGAGTGAGCCCATGATGATGGTGATGGTGATGGTGATGGTGATGGTGATGGTGGTTGGTGATGACAAAAAAGAATGGCTAACATTTATTGAGTATTTACAAAGTATGAAGCACTTCACAAAGACCTGTTTTAAGCACTTCCCAACAGCTACTATCATCATTTAACTGATAAAGGAACTGAAGCTCCAGAAGGCTACCTGAGGTCTCAAAGCTGTCTGACTCTAAAGTCAACCAAATATCTCCTGAACAAATGAGTTAATGACCTACTTTGAGCAGGAAGGTAACAGCAGAATAAAGAAACAGTCAATTTGTAATCAGATGTCCCAGGCTAGAATCTTGCCTCTGTCACTTACTAAATAAGAAACCATAGCTGATTCATACCCTCTCTGGCCCTCGTTTCTTAATCTACAAAAAGAATGGGGGTAATAAAACCTATTTTATAAATCTAATGTGAACAGCAAATACTAATAAAACCTCTTGGTAAACTGTAAAGCACTCCATGCTTATCAGTCAACTGGGTCAAAAGCAAGCCCTTTACAAAGATCCTAGACTAGTACCAGGGGACTTCTGATACTAGACAGAGATGGAAGGGCAAGGCGCCACTGACAGCAGCTCGGAATGGCATGCATAGAACACAAGAACAACATGAAAAAGCTGCTTATGTGAAGCAGTCCTTCATTTCAAGCTACCCAAAAACCTACCCTAAATCTCAGCTTAGCCAGAATAACTGAGTTTAAGACACAAAGTGCTGCGTGTCCAGGGAAGGCAGAACATGAGTACATATTTTTAATTTCCACAGGCTGATGGAATGACCTGAATTTCACTAGAATGAGTGGAATTTAAACAAATTAATATATGTTAAAGCACACAGTATCATGCCTGAAACACAAATGAAAAAAATGTTTCTTTGCCTCCTCTTAATGATCATTAGGAAATAAAGCTTTCAGCTGTCAGAAACATATGGATTCAGATTATCTGTCTCCCAAGGCAAAAACTTGACCCACACTTGTGAGCTTTATTCAGAAACTAAAGTCTTTCTATACTCCCAAACTAGGCATCATTTCTAGCCTCTGTAGTACCTGGATTTCAAAGGCAAAGGCTCAGCCTGTCTTGCTATTAGGAAAACTGTGCAGCACCTAGCATGAGCTCTCTTGGTTAGCTTCACACTGACAGACGCCCAAGTCCAAACACAAATTATTAACTCCAACAGGAACACATTTACTGATGGGGACCTCATAAGAGTAAACAGTATGAAAAGTAGGGATGGTTCTGTTGTTTTTTAGCATATATGTAGAATATATATACACAGGTGAAATGTGTAGGTCATTAAAAATTGGAAAGAGGTCTGGAGGAGATGTGAAACAGAGCAGAGTATTTCCCTCTACCTACTAAAAACTACTTGCCCTGATGTTTCTTCACCACAAAAAAGATCTGTCATCCAAGCATGACTTTCTGATTGTGTTCAAATACCTTGATCCTTTCAACCTGACAACTTTTTCCCTTATCAAACTCTCTCTTAAGGTGGTCTCTCTTAAGGAAGTATTAACAAGTCCATAGAGAAAACTCCCTAAGTTCAATAAAAAGTGTTATGTTAAACTGTGTATAACATGCACGATAAAGGGAAACACACCCTTCTAGCTACAGAGGAAGGCAAATCATATATACAGATGGAATATGAAAGTCTTTGATGCTTTATCACATTTTGGCATATTATTTGATTACTATACAAGATGGCAGCTTAAAACCATGTCAGAAGACTAGTTGTAAATGTATTTATGGCGAAGCCAGTGTAATTTGCAACTGACTTACCACAGTTTAAAGAAATAAAATTTAACTAAAAAACAATTGGCTTCTCTATCTCTAAAAGGGGACCTAGCTTAAGAAAAGAATGTCTTTTATGAAGATGCCATGAATGCTTTTCCTGTTGGCCACAACGCTGAAGCTTGCGCATTCTTGGCAAAGCCTGTAGCATAAAGAGCACAGCCCCTCCTCTGCAAGCACTGGCCCCCAGACATCTCCAGAGTGCAGAATCCACTCCCCTAAGCTGCTGGACACACACTGTGCACACACAAAGTTCCTACAGATTCTTCTAAGTGCCCATTGAGCCCCCAAATGCACATTCACTGTGTAGGCTGAAAGCAGGACTGTAGGTGACAAAGGGAACATGGCTCCTATTCTTTACAACCCTATTCAATATACTGAGTTAGAGACTCCAGACTGTGCAGGGCTCCCTGCTTCAGAGGCCATCACCCAGGTGCTCTTGGCTGGGAGTCACCACTGCTGCAGAAGGAGGAGTCCACACAAATGGGTCTACCTCACACAGACCTCTGCCAGCCACAAACGTTTCTCTTCTGCCTAGCTCAATCCTGTCCACAAAGTGCTCTTGTGAATACAACTACCATCTTTTGCTGAAAATCTGTCTTGTTCTCACTTGTCTCTCTCACTCCAAAATGCCTGAGCAGAAACCCAGGGGAAGTACCAAATGGGGGCAGAAGCATCACTATTTCCTGTAAGGATCATAGGAAAACAAATGACGTGATTCAGCTTTTCACAACATTTGTATTTACAAGGTACACCAGTGAGGCTTAAAATGTATGGTGCCAAGAAATGTTAAGGGAACAGAAAGTACGACTCCCTAAAACTGCAGAATCTTTAAACCAGAAATTTACAATGGGTTTTTCTTGGCAAGGAGAACCTCAATGGAATAATGGTTAAATTGTACTTACTCTGAGGATGTAAATGGAAATACCACACTTACTGGCACAGTCCGAAGTCTCAATTGCCCTGGACTCAATTGCCATTTCATAAATGCAGTCCCTGTTGAACCACAAGCAGGATTTTGAACCACCCCAACTCAGCTGCTGACTTCCCCCTTTTTCTTTTTACTAAAAGTCCTTATGTGCCCACAGAGCTATGCCAGCTAACACCCAGAGTTTGGGAAGTGTCTAAGTCTGATGATTAAAAGCAGGAAGGCCTGGACATTCATTAAGGACTACCATATGTCAAGCACAGGGTTAGGTGTTTTAAATATATTCACTACTTCTAGGTACTTGAGAATTACATACCAGAATTAAATCCTTATTAGGCACTCCCCATATCCCATATAACTCAACTCCACAACTAGAAAGCAGAATGTGTGAGAATAATTAGGAAGCCTCCAATATGCATACCAGACATGTGCCAGACACTGTACAGACATTATCTGACTTATGCTTCACAAAGAACTCATTTGTCTAATAGAGAAACATATGCTTACAGATGTGAAATAATTTTCAAAAGGATATCAGAGGGAGGTTGGCAAATCCAGTAGTGTCTGACGTGACATCTAACTCCAGAGTCGTCATCCCTCTAGATCAAACTCTCTCTCCAAGTCTGCTAGAATCTCAAGCCAATGCTCATGCTTCCAACAAAGACTTCCTAAGTGTGTGCCATATTCCAGACATTGTTCTAGCATTTGATGTAGGTGGGCAGGACTTCCCATCCCCAACAACATGACATGTAAGCAGAAGCTGAATATTGTAAGGACATAAGCTGTGTGTGTGGCTGGGAACACAATGTTCCAGGCTAAAAGAACAGTAATGCAAAAGTTCTGAGACTGGGACTTCTTAGCTTGGTTTAAAGCACAGCAAGAAAGCTCAAGGGCCAGAGAGGATTAATGGAGGGGACAGCAGGAGACGAAGTGGAAGATAACAGGCTCCAGACCATGCAGTATCTTGTAGGCCAGGGTAAGTACAGTCTTTAAATTGCCTTCTTAGTGAAATGGAATTCTCAACTGAAGATTGATATGATCAACTGAGGATTGATATGATCTAAAGTACATTTTAAATGGGCCACTCTGGTTGCTGAGTGAAGAACACTCTGAAAGGAGCCAGAAGCAGAAACAGAGACATCAGCTGGGAGGCAACTGAAGCTATCCAGGTGAAAGATGACGGCAGCTCAGCCCAGGTGGAAGCAATGGATGTGGGGAGAAGTGGCCAGGTTACATTCAGTCTGCTTTTAGCCCTCAAAGACTGACAAAACCATTCCTACTTTACCTTCAAAAGAATCTGGATCCAGACCCCCCAGAGTTAAAAAGAGCCACACAACCCTGGCGAGTATGGTTCAGTTGGTTGGAGCATCATCCAGTACACTGAAAGGTCACAGGTTAGATTCCCAGTCAGGGCACATGCCTAGGTTGCAGGTTCCATCCCCTGTTGGGGCATGTTCAGGGAAATTTCTCTCATATGATGTTTCTCTCTCTCTCTCTCTATCTCTATCCCCATTCCTCTGTCTCTAGAATAAATGGATATACCCTCCAGTGAGAATTTAAAAAACAACAACAAAAAAAAGCCAGGCAGACATTCAAATGGGCATCAGTAAACAAATTCCAGTAGAAAGTTTTAGCCCCCAGCAATGGACTCACTCACTGAGGGCATCCTGGAACCTATGGAGATCCAACAATTACAAGAATATGACATGTTTAGGTAAAGCATGGCAGATAGAGAAATTTTACAGTACCACCACCTGAGTGACATTTTCTCTGCTCCTCCAGGTAGGGCTAACCATCTTTGGCAACCCTGGTGCCCACATTTATCATACAATGCAGCATCAGGTCTGACAAAAGCTAGACGGAAAATGTAACCCCCTATTTCCACCTTGCCAATTCAAAGAAGTGTTTCTTTGCATTTTTTCCTCCCAGAAAGACCCTAATTATACCAGAGTTGAGGAAAGATGGCTTTTATGTGGTTTTATCTCCCAAACACAGTATTGTCATGGGTTTATTTATTTGTGTTTTTATAGTAACATGATGCTCTCCTGTAATTGAGACTATTATGGAAAGGGTTGGCATGTGTTTTCCACAAGATTAAAGGCAATTTTTGTTTTCAAAGCCACTATTGCTTCTTAGAAAACTTCTTCCCTATGCTAAACTAAATCTACTAAGCCAAAATTCTACATTCTCCTGGTCTACATTACAACATTGCAAACAGAACTAGAAGAAACTATTTCATTCATGCATTGATTCAAGCAGTATTTACCAAACCTCTACCGCACCAGGCTCTGTGGGGGTAGGAAAATACAGCACAAAATAAAACAACAGTCTTTGCCCTCCAGGGGCTCAGACTCTAGAGGGGAACACACACAGAAGTGACTATGCTACAAGGCAGACTGCAACAAGAGCTATAATAAACAACATGCACTGGAAGAACAAGGAATGAAGAATTATTTCCACCTGGTAGAACGTGGTGGTTTGCAGAAAAGCTATGATGTAAACAGTACCTTCATGTCCCATGGGCCTAGGAAAGTCATCACTGCCAGCAGGTTGAGCAAGGCCAGAGACACAAGAGAGGGGGAAAGCTAAGGATGTGATTAACTGAAAATCACCTGAAAAGGCTTTGTGTCTGGAGGATAATTTTTACTGGAGGAGAATGGAGGGGCTTGGAGGTAATGGGGTACAAACAAGATCAGAAAGTGGGGCTTAAAGCTACTATGTAGGGGCACCCTCCTTGACTGAAAAATTCAGATTCAGATATTCAGGGGACACCATTTCAGGTATCCAAGTAAGAAAAGAATGTCTGTCATGTGTTGATTATATGCCAGACACATGCAACATATCCACATGTACCTTGCAAACCTCACAGAGTGATGCAGCTTGGTAGCACTAGGAAACCCAGATGACAGATAGAAAAACAATGTTGGGTCAAGTTTTAATCTGTTCTGGGTTTCAAACAATTCTTCCCGACTCCATGTGTCCATCTAAGTATTTTTCCCACGAGGCTCTGCAGAAGTATCTTTTATGAAAGCAACTCACTCAGTCAACAGTGTGGAGAGTAGTGCAGAGTCAAAAGCACTTTGGCCAAAGTACCACTCCAAAAGTGGTGCTGTTCTCAACAGATATAGAAGATGTGAGGGGAAAGAATAGAGACACTTCCAGGATGTGTGCTTTTGTAACCTCAGAGCAAACTTCACCTCTCCAGTTTATATGCTTCAGTATCAATTGTATGTAAACATTAAAATGCTGCTTTCAAAAATTTAAACACGCTTTGAATTGTATGATTGGGAATATTATTTATCACCTTATTTCATTATTTCACAGTATGCCTTCGAATCCTCAGAAAGCTTTAAAACACAGTATCTGAGTAAACTGTAACAACAATAACAACAAACATACAAACAAAAACATTTTAAAGATGAACTTAAAGGCCAGAAGGCAGTTACCTTTTCAAGGTCAGGTTGTCTCCTTCTTCTGAACCCCAGCCCACCACAATTTTTCCCTGCCCCACAAAGAATAATGTCATTAATCATAGTCTAATGGAGTAAATATCACAAGGACACACATAATCGCTTTTAAAACCTATTGTCCCCTGGCTGGTGTAGCTCAGTGGACTGAGTGTCAGCCTTCAAACCAAAGGGTCACCAGTTCAATTCCCAGTCAGGGCACATGCCTGGGTTTGAGGCCAGAGTTATTCTCCTCTAATCTCCCACCTTTTTTCTCTGTCTCTTAAAACTCTACGTCCTTTTCTACCTTCCCCAATGGTACTCCTAAGCCAAGTCAAATTCTGAGCTAGGGCTTCTCAGGATCTGTCCTCTCAGAAGACACTAAGTCCTCTCTGGTAGGAGAGGATCTCTCCTTTATTATTAAATAGCTACTGTGTGCCAGGGGCTTCCCACACATCATTAATACAATAATAGCAAAAGCAGTATTTACTCAGTCTTAATTATGGGCCAGGCACTGTGCTAAGCATTTTAAATATTATTACAGTTAATCCTCACAAGAATCATGCAAATCTGGTAGTTTATTTTTGTACTCAAGGAATCTGTGGCTCAGAAACGTCCAGTGATTTGACAAAGATGACAAAATCAGTAAGTTACAGGAATGAGGCTTGAATCAGAGCCCAAAGAGCTCAGAGGCCAGTGCCCTTACCCACTCATACACAGCACCAGCAAGGTGAGCATGTTAGGACCACAAGCAGAGTAGGAAGTGTCTGGATATGGGAGGCTGGAATGTGTGTGGAGAAGCAATGGTGGAGAAACAGTCAAGTGGAGGTCAGATTATGACTTACCTTTAAGTCATGCTAGGGAATTCAGGCTTTCTCCAGATGCTAATCATCAGACAAAATACTTTCAGTAGGTCAGTGACCTGGTCAAGTATGTATATTTTAGGAAAATCAATTCTGGTTTCAGTGTGAAGAAGTTATTTTACTGGGGCAGGAACAAGCCTGAAGGCAGGCGGAGGGGTTACGAGGTTTTGTATCACTCTAACAAACAGATGATGAGGGCAGTGTTCACCAGGGCACTTCCTAGGTGTCCAATAAATATTTGTTAATTGTGGTATTGATTGGTTACAAGCAGAACAATATGTTGCACCTATTGAGGCGTGTCAGCTCTATCATATGGCCGTTTCAGTGTGTAATTATGGACTGGGTGCAATGCTGTCTTATGCCAAAAAGGCATCTCTTCACAATCAGCATTGTGTTACTTCCACTCTGGGGTTTTTACCCTCTAATTTTGTGCTTCTCCTAATGGAAGATTTCAGATGAAATGTGAGGCCTAGGTTCTGAGCATCTGTATTTATCTGCCTTCTTTCATTTGAGGACAGGAAGAAAAGTGGACATCTGGTTGTACAGATTTGAAGAGGAGTTGTACTTTTCCAGGATATGCATCCTGCACTCTGAAATAACCATTTGCATACCTTACAGTCAACGAATCAGAGAACTAAGAGGTAAGGCAAGCTAATAAAATGATGGCTCTGACAGAGAAGGACGCCTGTCTGTCCACCAAAAGCTTTTAACAGCCAAAAGAGAGTGATATCCAGATTAGAAGGCTCAAGAAACCACCTATTATTTGCAAACTCAAAGTTTTGTACCCCTCTCCTCTCCTAACAGAAACCATGCAGCTGTTGAAGCCAATGAGCCAGAGGACCAATCCATATTCGCCCTGTTCACCCTGGACCTTGAGACAAAAACCTCAGGATACACTTTTGCCTTGCTCAGCCCAGCCACACAATTAATTTCTTCCTGTGAGGTAAATTCCTGCTTTGGCCGTATACACAGGGGGCAGCTGATCAAGACACCTCATGGTAAATGAGAGGACGGTGCATCTGGATGGCTGAGTGACAGAAGAAAAACTAAAGGCCTATCCAGATAAAGTGAAATTTAAGAAAATAATTTACTATATTATCTAGTTAGCACCTTATTTAATGCCTAACATAAACCTTAAATATTTAGAACACTAAAGACCCAAAAAACAGTCCTGGCTTCTTAAATAAACCAAGATAGTACCATTATAGTATTATTGCCTTCCAAACTAAATCACTCAACAAGTATCACCTGAACACCCAGTGGTTCTCTAATGTAAGTGTATATAAAAATCTTTCAGCATGGGAGTGGGCAGGGGAGATATTAAAAATACAAATGAGCACACCCAGAGAGTCTGACTTAGTAGGAATGGAGTCGGGGCTGGGGTGGTAGTTAAAATATGCCCCCAAATTCTTTAATACTCCTACCTTCAAAACATGGAGCCTAATTCTCCTCCCCTGGAGTATAGACTGTATTTAATAGTTTCCTTCTAACAGAATGTAGCAGAAATGACGGTCATGACTTGCAAGACTGGGTTTTGTCTCTCTCCTGAATCATTCAGTCTGGAGTAACCAGCTGCCATGTCAAGAGGTCCATGTGATGAGAAACTGAGGACTCCTGCCAAAAGTCATGTGAGTGGACCATCTTGAAAGTGGATTGTCCAGCCCCAGCCAACTACTCAGATGACAGGAGTTCTGGTCAATATCTTGACTGAGATCTAATGAGAGAACCTGAGCAATAACCACCCAGAAATTTCTGATTTACAGAAATTATGAGATAATATTTGCTGTTTTAAGCTGGTAAATTTAAGGTTCATTTATTAAATAATCATACATAACTAATATACCTAGAAATATGCATTTTAAATTCCAATCTTGGTGACTTACAACCAAAAATAATTCAATACCCATAGTGACAAAGTCCAAGTTTCCAATTTACTGTGAGCTTCTTTGTTAAAAGAAGGAAAACAACTAAAAATAAATTAGATTGTGTTCATCTTATATGAGCTCATTAGATTTGATTAATTTCATTTTCATGATATCCCATCATTTAAGCTTTAGAGAGGCAACATGAGGTTCAGGAAACTAAACACTATAAAAGCAAGTTGGCCATCACTTGCTATAAATATTTTTAATTTCCATCTAAAATTTACATTGAGTGGTGTAACAATATTACACAATAAATATTTCCTGATTGACTTTTAAATGCTGAAAAATAGCTCTCTAAGGAAGAGCAGATAGATATTTCTTTTCCTGAGACCAAATATGATGAAGGATCTGACAAACATACTTTTATTGTAGTGAAAAGCTAACCGATGGCAATTCTTTAACTTGGAATCACAAGAAGGAGTCTATGGGTGAGTTCAGCTAAGTATGAGGGCTAAAGGCAAGGGCTCTGAAATAAAAATGCTTGGATTTAAACCCCACTTAGCAGCTGTGTGCTCTTGGTAAAACTGTTCATCCTCTAGCTCTATACCTCAGTTCCTTCCACTTATACTTCATATATGGAAGCACTCAAAAAATATATGCTATCTATCCCAGTTCAACACCATCTCCTACTAAGCCTTTAAAAAGATATCCTCAGATACTAAATCTTGAATTTTGTCCTCCTATTCTTATTTTGTCTTTCTTCTGTGGATTTGAAGCTGGTGAAAGAAGACCTTGGTGGGATTCAGTCCGCAGAAAAAAAGACTACCCCCTCCCAGCTTTTTAAATACTATCACCCAATATTAATTTAGTGCTCACTGGGAGCATCACATCCACACTTCCTAAGGGAAGTAAAAGTTGGCTCTGTTCCCACACTTGGGGCAGGAAAAAAGTTCATTTCTACTGAAATTTTTAGAATGACTCCCAACCTGAAGTGAAATGATCTATGTTGCTTTGCTTCTCCTTTACATAGATTTGCAATAATCTTCCAGAAGAATTTGAATTTTATCTGTCTTTTCCATACCCTTTTTGTCCCCACATATTTTCTTATACTCACACTGGTATTTTCTTGCTGTCACACTCAATCTCTAAACACAATACCATGATCATTTGCCTCACTGAAGATACAAAGTATCTTTCACTCCCCACTGGAATTTTTTTCTTCTGAACAAGAAATGCTAAGAAAGTCTGCCTTTTCATATTATTTGTCTCCTCATTCTATCCTCCACTATGGCAATCTCTCTAAAGCAGATAATGTTCTCACAAGGAAATTTCTGCACAGGGGTCAGAAGTAAAGGATGCTTTCAAAAATGCTGACAGTTGAGCAAAGCACTCGCCACAAATGTAAAATTGGTGTGTTTTGAAAGCTTTACCATGTTATCTCACAATATCTTTGTAGAATCCCCTACTTGTTACCAAGGCTTCTACTTAAGTTTTACAAGGCACTGGGTTGAGGCTACAAACACTACCATATTACATTCTCACATCGGCATTCTGCATCTGACAATCAATGACACTGAGGAAGAGTTCAAAGGAAGACATAAATGTCCTCCATCATAAAAAACTTAAAATGTCAACTGCTGCAGGCTCAAGAGTCTAAAAAGAAAGCAACTCCAGTTTGTGCAGAGATATGGGCATACATCAGAACTGGGGAGGTCTTGTTAGAACACAAATTGCTGGTTTCCTCCCACCCCCAAAGGTGATTCAGTAAGTCAAAATGGGACCTTGAAAGTTTGCACTTCAAACAAGTGTTCAGGTGAAGCTGCCATTGGTGGTCTGAGAACCACAGTCTGCGGTAAAGGGTTGAAACCCAGAGATGCTACCACTGGAGAAATGAAAAATGTGATGACAAAATCTAAACAATTCTCAACAACCCAGGTCTGTTACCACCCCTACCACTAACAGCCCATGACTCTACATTCTGGCTCTCAACAGGAATAGAACTAATGGATCAGGAGAATGACAAAACAAAGTCTGGGCTATTAGGTACACATGGACCTCTCCGCAGTGACCTCTTAACATAATGCTTCATTAAAGGCATTACAGGACTAATTTTCATGACAACTCTTCATTGACTTTTGGAAAGTAGGAACAAAACGACACTTCAAATCCACCCTCAGAAACTCAGCACTCCAGAGCCACATCAGGGACTAACTTAGGTAATTCTCTGACATACTACAAAAGCCAATAATGAGTTCTCATTCAAAAGCGAAGGTATGGGCTTCACACAATGAAGCCTAAAATCTCTGGCTTCCCCTGGTGACACCTGCAACACCGTTGTGATTTGTGAAATCCAAATAGAGTCAACCTACAGGTGTGCGTGCACCTGTATTTTGTGTTATGGTATCTGCCTCCATCCATCAGAAGCACTTCCATCTCCTTTCCTTCTGTTTCCCTGCATAGTATCATGTCACTGGAAAATGAAATTTAAAGGAGCTCTGAAAAATGTTAAACCCTAAAGAGAAGAGCATGTGTTAAAGTCCTCCCCAGGAACACCTGTGAACTGCTGCATTTAATTAGCTTACAGCTGGTTCTGACTGTGCATGAGAAGACAAAGATTTGTTTTTTGACTGTAAGTCCTAAGGTTGAATTTTCCATAACTATTCACAACTACAGGGATTTTATTTGATGGGCAGAGGAAATAGAGAAAGACCAGGATGAGAAAAGTGTCCAGAAGAGCAATCAAAGTCATTACAAGGAGGCAAACACAATGAGTGGTAGTATACTGTTGTGTATCAGAGACTCCCAGATGGCCCCCTCACAGTCACATGCACAGTCCCCAGAGGGAAACCATATGTAACAAGTGGCAGCATTTATTCAGAGTTATCTCCAATTGGTGCCATTCAGAGTAGACTGCCAAAGAGCAAACAGTGCACAGTACATCAACAGTTTCAACAACAGTATTCCAAGCAAAGCAGTTCCTAAGGAGAGCCATGAAATGCAGCCATTTATAATTCCTCTGAGACACAGATCTGATTATTGCCTGTTGTAGGAGGAGCTAGAAAATGTCCAGTCCAGCACCCACAGCTAAACCTGGCTTTGTCATTCTCTTTTATTAAGCATACAGTAATTGTTTGGGAGTGAGCAAGTATTTCTGGGGAAATGACCACTGTGCAAGAAAGAAAATGTCAATGTAATCTGGAAGGGCAATTAATTTCTAATGTTTATGTAATGAAGAGTCAACAGATGACTCTCTGAAGAATTGTCGCTCTGAAGAAAACCAGTATTCTATACAAAAATGCATATACTCTAAGACTTAAGAATTCACAAAGGACCCATGGCTGGTGTGGCTCAGTGGACTGAGCACTGGTCTGTGAACCAAAGAGTCACTGGTTTAATTCCCAGTCAGGGCATATTCCTGGGTTCTGGGCCAGGTCCCCAGTAGGGGGCACTCAAGAGGCAACCATACATTGATGTTTACCTCTCTTTCTCCCTCCCTTCCCCTCTCTTTAAAAATAAATAAATAAAATATTCTTTTAAGAAAAGAATTCACAAAGGATTTATCCCTTACAAATTATACTATTCCAATGGACCTTCTAACAGCATGTAGAGGCCAAGTCCTAAGTAGAGTTGAACCCAAGCTACGAACTGTAATCCAGAAAAACAGAACACCAGAAAGTAAGATTTTGGCTCATTCACCCAAAAGAAACAAGTACCCTGACTAACAGCAATCAGTGATGGTTATAGCACACCCAATATGAGCCAGCACTTTAAGATTCATTGAAAAATACAAGTTCCTCTCTAGTTGAACAGATAAGACAGCTGCACGAAACAAGCAATAATGTGAGATAAAGTTTTATTAAGTATTGAAATGAGTTCATAGTCAGTGTTACAGAAGAACAGATAAGAAAGACATCAAGTGGGACAGAAGTAGACAGAAAAGCCCTTCCATTATCAGCCAGAATAAGTTATCAGGTCCCCTTGTAGGGCAAAGGGTGATTAAGACTTGTATAAACTAGTCAAGCAAGAAATATACCCTGTCTTTAAGAAATATAAGATTTGAGAGAGGTGGTTTCATTGAAGACTAGGGATGAGAGGGTACATAAGCAAATAATAACAAAGCACAAATTCTGACCCACACCAAAAAAGAAAAAAGAAAAGAAAGGTTTTCTTAGGGCCTTTTCCATCAAACTCTGTAAGAAGAAATAAATGTATAACCCTTAACATACATATTCAGGCTAAGGATTTAGTCAGGGAAGCTTTCCAAAAACAGAAAACATTTACAGGAACTGATAAACAGAATACCTTGATCCCAACCTGCTGGTCGGATTAATGTAGCAAACATAAAAGATCTCGAGTACATGCCAAAGAGTTAAGCAAACCATCCTGCCTCATGGCCTCTACACCTCTTCTTCCTACACCTCTTCTTTCTCAGATATTGACTTTGATGGTCACTTATGAATTTTCTTCTTCTTGGTGACAACTTTTCTGGCCACTGAATCTAAAATTGCATCCCCACTGCCACCAATATATACAACATAGCATTTCCAGTGCATGTAGCTTTCCTCCTTCATTTTTCTTCATGGCATTTAACTTCTCAGTATTCTAGAAATTTTACTTACTTATCTTCCTAACTGACTGCCTTTACCACTAGAATGTATGTTCTTTTGGGTGAGCCATTGTATATTTTGTTCACTTTTGGATTCTGAGCATCTACAACAGTGCCTGACACATACACAAATAATGAAAACTGTTAAATGAATTAATGAATGAATACATGTTTGTATTGACACCTATAAGGGTTTTTTCTTTCTTAAAGACTATATGTAACATAGTAAGCACTTTATTGCATAGTACTTCCTTTAATTTTATACATTTTCTAGTAGATGAATAAATTCATCAAGGTATTTTGCATTTTTTGCAGAAAGTTTTGCTTAGCACTAGGCATCAACAGGCACATAAAAGCTTTTGGTCATAAGTCCCACTTCTGTTTTTTTTTTTAACAAGGTGTTACTTTTTTTATTTTTAGGGAAAGAAGGAAGAAAGAGTGAGAGAAAAACCTCAAAGTGTGCTTGCCTCTCACGCACCCCCTATTGGGGACCTGGCCCGCAACCCAGGCATGTGCCCACTGGGAATCAAACCGATGACCCTTTTTTCTCAGGCCAGCACTCAATCTACTGAGCCACAGCAGCCAGGCCATGTCTATTTATTTTTGATCATTCTTTCTAACAGAACCTAACAGTTAACTCCATCAATGTTAATTACCATCACTGAAACTGGCAAGTATATCCTTACCACTAACTGACATGTGTTGTTACACTATGGACTCATTTTATTCAGTCTAGAAATGTCCCAAACCTTGTGCTTAACAATAAAGACAGACAATGATGAGCAATACAACTAGAATCCCCATCCTGGTAGAGCAAATTTTCTGATATGATAACAATTAATAAGCAAGGACCAAACACTATGATAAGGTTTGTTCTATGATAAGTAAGGGAACCATGGAAGTCTGCACCAGGAATACCTATTCTAGTTTAGAAAGAGTAAAAGAACAGTTGTTTTTATATATTTATCTAATGCTGAGTAAGAATGAGTCAAGTATCCCAATAAAAAGGAGAAGAGGTATAAAGTATTCCAAATGGATAGAATATAAATAAATGGGAAAGGTCAGAAACAAAAACAGAGCCCTTTCCAAAAACAGTGCAGGTAGGGACCAGGGAGAGCTGCAAGGTCTGCTTGTGGCTGGAGAAGTAGGCAGAGACCCTAACACATCGGGCCTTCAGAATTAGGATACTTGAATCACTCTCACTGCCAGAGTGACTAAAACACTGGCGAACTAAGGCTGGTGGAGAATTGAGCATACTTTTAAAAGACCAAATCAGAGTAAGTATCATATGTGGGCAAGGGTAGCTTCACAAATTATCCCAAAGGAATGCTTCATGTTAGGGAGACCTAGCCAAATCTAAGGGCAGGAGACGACACCAAAAGAAAAGGCTGCTCTGAAATTCTACAACAGGGACATATATCTGGATATCCCAGATATATTTATGGCTTACCCATTCCCACCAGCTCAACTGCTTCTCTTGCTTTCCCTGATGATCTAATTGCTAAATCTTAATTATCATGTTTTCCAAAACGCCTGCCCTCCTGCTACACAAAGCTTTGAGTATGAGCTTTTCTAAAGCTGATACAGGAACAGATAACCCTGACACTCACAAGGCTGGGAGCACACTGACCTGAAGTGAATAGTTAGAAACAAATTTCCTATTACATGTTTATTTGGCTTACACTTATTTTATTTAACTGTTTCAGAGGGTATGTGCCCAATAACCAGAATACTAAAATATTCTTTCAAACATAAGGTTATAGTACATAAATTAAAAACAATAATCCTTATATCCCTTTTGGTAAATGTTAATTGTCTAATTTTTCATTATCTCTAGGTTTTCAATAATATTTAGATTTCCAATTAGAAAAAAAGACAGGCACGATAGAAAGTATTTGGAGTTACAAATCAAAAACCACCTAGACAATCTTCAGAGTTTTAAGAAATTCCATGTCTGGGTATACAGTTTATATTCCCTCCTACGTAACTTGCATGAAAATTGCCAATTTGATTTTTCCAAATGTTAACTGGATCTCTGTAAACTTAGTGGTGGCCCTTAAGCAAACTCTGGTATGTCAGTGTAAGAAGTCCCATGCTCAGGTACCTACAGATGACAAATCCTACCTATCTAAAACAGTGGCTCCCAAAACTGGTTGGGCCTCAGGAGCACCAGGAGAAATGGTTAAAGATGCAGACTTCCTGGACCCACCAGGACACATTGCATTCAGTGGATCTGGGCTGAGGTTTCTGAATTAGGGTTTTTAACAAGCACTACAAATCCGAAGGCTGGCAGTCTAAACTCCAAACCCACATGATCTAAGATCAGTAGTCCTCAAAACAGTTACACTCCAGTGAAGGTATAAATTGATCCACTAGTGTACAGGAGAAAAAATTATCTTTTATTTACAGTTACTTCTCATACCATCCTTACATAATTTCTAATTTATAATACATATTTAGTAGCAATGTATCAGTACAGTATGTAAAGATATTGGCATTGCATGATCAATCCTTCTCATGAAAAAAAGTAAATAATAGAAAATTTGGGAGCCATAGGAGCACTTTTGCCCAGAACTGCCAATAAACATTCCAGTGTCCCAGGAGAAATAGAATCCATATGAAACTAAAAGGAGCGTGGTGAGGGAGCAACACAATGCTTAAAAAATACACTGAAGGAAAGGCTAATAGCAATATGAAAAGATGAAATTATGCTCCAACCTTAGGGAAAGTTCACTGGGGTATCATCTGCTTCATGTATAAAATGAATGAAGGGGTGAACCCCACATTTTCTTAAGGTTCCTCCAGCACTAAAACAGCCCAGTGTTCTGAAACACTGGTGAAGAGATACCCCAAGTACAGCAAAGAAGGATGGTATATGATATACCTCATATTTGAAACAGGGTGACAGAATCTAGAAAATGTCTATCATGAAGGCATTGAGCCCATAACAAGAATCAACATTAACCTGCAATAGCTTCAGGGCCCCTCATTTTGCAGACAGGGAAAACAGCTGAAAGTGGATACTGGTTCTGACCAAGGAGCCCTAGGCAGCTGGTGACAAAGTCAAGTATCCTGATCCCCAGAGCATAGCCCTTCTTTTCCAAAATAAAAAGGCTTTTTAAGATGCCAGAGGCCTAGCTTTCTGAAGATAAAAAATAAGGTCCATTCATTGTTCTCAAATATGATTTATGTTTGTAACCTTTAAAAAAAGAAAAAAAAGTGTTCTGGGATTTGTTTTGCCTCCTTCTCTTTCTTTTTTTTAAAATCTAAGGAGCTGGTGAAGACATAACCTTACATTGTTAGAAAAGAAAATTTAAGAGCATCTTAAATGAGGAAGCCCAGTAGTGATCACACTGTGATTATCAGCGAGGCTGCAAAGAGCCTGTTAGAGAGCTGAGGTCTTTTGGAACACCACAAATCCCCAGCTGCAGCCAAAGGCAGGCACTTCCTTTTCTCTCTGAGAGACTCTGGAGACAGGCAAGGTCAGTCTTCCTTCCTGCTCTACAGCATATCTAAAATTCTGTTTAATGTGAATTTAAAAGAACACAAAAAAAGGAGGAAAGAGCATCTTTGCTAAGGGAACCGTTGCCTTCCTACAAGCCTAGGAATGCTGCGTGGGTACAGCAGTCCAGAGTTGGATTTGGGATCTGCACCTAATCTCTGCCAGAGAGCAACTCCTCAGATCTACAAAGTCCAACTCCATCCCTAGAAGGTGGTTGTGAGTGGGGGAGGGACATGAACTTGTAAAAGTCCCCCAGGTGATTCTCACGAACATGGCACTTTGAGAATTAGAGTGTGACTGATATCTTGATTTTGAGACAAGGAGACCTAGTGGTCCTGCTGGACTCTGTGGGGAATGCTCCCTGCCCCTAACCGCTGCTAGGTCCCAGAATACTTTCCCTAAAAGGTTATGTTATAGGAGTGGAGGTGGGAGAGCAGAATCCCCAAACTGGAAACTTAGCCACTTCTTCATTCAAAGATGAAAGAGGGAGGAAAATGAATTTGCACTAGGCACTTTGCACATGTGATTCCATCAGATCCTTTCAGTAAACATTCCCTCCCACACAGATGAACCCTAGTTAATTCAAACCTTCTAGGGCAATCTGGACTCAAGCTGGGCAGAAGCAGGCTTTATCTCAAACATAAAGATTCTGATATCAGGTCAAATGAGAATACAAATGGGCTCATACAGACCTAATCACATCATTCAAAAGTATTTTAAAAATCAAATATATTTAATATTAATGATTGATATTCTGAATTATACAGGAAGGCCAAATTCCCCCAAAAGTTCTGCTAGGCAATACTTCATTATCCTTGCTCAATTTACCACTCTAAAACTAAAAATAATGGAACTACATGCATTTCTTTGCAACTATCCCACAAATCTGTCTGCACTATCCCCACAATTGTTCAATTTAGTGAGGTTTTGCCATAAATGTTTTTCTTGTTCCAGATCACACCACAAAAATGTCTGATTCTGGGAAAGACTACAGGACTATGTGGTCTCCCTATTTTCAATATCTGATCACCCTATCTATCTTCAGTTGCGTTCTATCTCTTCACTCCACGTGAAAAGGAGTGAAGCAGTGGAAATGTAAACGGGAATAGAAAACTTAAGATGTCACACCTCAGAATCTGGAAAACATTCACAGTGGCCATCCCCAGCCCACCCAGAGGAGCCTTGAATGTTAACATCTGAAGGGCCCTCTCAAAGTAGTATTCAAACATTTATAGCTCCATAAACTTACTGTGTAATCAAGGTAACAATGTGCATGGTAACCCTGTGCATGAATTCAAACTCCACGAAGTAATTAGGTGGAGAGGAGAACAGGCAAACACACTTCAAGAGCTAATAGGGTCCTGTTTATACTGAGCCATGTAAAAGCACAGAACAGGAAAACCTAGCTTTGTGCTCCAGCACTAACCCCTCTGCTCCTAGAACCAGTAATGATATGTACATAACAAGCTCTTCTCTCCTCAAGGATAAAGATGCAGAGCACTAAGTCACCAGTATTTCTGGTTCCAAATTTCCCCTCTTCCCATCTCAAGCCGAGTGGAATCTACCCACAGAAAGAACCTTCCGTAGCCAACTGCTAAGTGCCTGTTTCTGCTGTCACCATTCTCACTCACTTCCTTGACTTACTGTGCCTTGAAACTGTAAAATGGCCTCCTAATTGTTGTAATTCTGATTTATTTTCTACAAAGCTTCAGGAATAGCTTTCTTTTTTTTTTTAAGAAATAGCTTTCTGATGGCCATCTCTTACCATGACCAAACACTGTCTATAGATCCTAAATCTGGGATCGAGGGCCCATGATTCAAGCCAACCTCCCTTTCAAGCTTTTTTCCTCTGTACAAATTCTAAAGTCACAAAACTACAAGCCGATGGGCTAAATTTATCTGTTGATATATTTTCTTTGCAACAGTTGATAATAGCAACCACGATAATAAGAGCAGCAGCAAATTTAGAACTTCCTACGTGCAGGCACTCTTCTAAGCACTGTACATACATTAATCCTTTAATCATCACAACTCTGTGAAGTTATGACTATTATCTCCATTTTAAAGATAAAAGAAAATGAGATTAAACAGGGGAGCAAATTGGCTCCAGAGTCTGTACTCTCAGTAAACTGTGCTTCCTTCTCTAAAGGGATAGGCACCTGGCTGGATAAATGAACAAATAGGTGGATGGATTATGGATGAACAGATGAATAGGTGAATAGATGAGTGGGCGGGTGGGTACAGGGTGGCACTATTTTATAAAGTGTTTTAAGGTTTGTGTTGGAAAAGCACAGTCTACACTGGCAATGAAGGAAATGAGCTCTCTCTTGAATTCTCCTGGTTTTCCTACCTGTAACAACAGAAACAAAACTGATACATGGACTTCCCCCAGGTGACATAGCCCACCTGTATAACCAAGTGGCTTTACCTTTATTCTTACTACCAAAATAGTGACATAAAAAAAAATTTAAGCGCCAAACAGATAAATGAAAGTGCCTAATAAAGAGAAAAGGCTTTGAAGGAAGAAGAATAAATGAAGTATATGGACTGTGCATATTTATAGCACCTGCAAATTAATTTCCTGGAAATAGCAATAAGCAGATAAAGTATCAGTCCTTACTGGAACCAGGAACAAAATGGATACAGCTACAGGAACACATACATTTACAAACATCTACCCCCAGAATGTCCAGCAATTTTCCAACATCATAGAGCAAAAGGATGGTAAATACTGCCATATTTTTGCCTAACATCAATACCTTCCTGTCACTCTATTACCTTCAGTTTGCTTTTACAAAAGAAAAACGCCAAACAACAGAGGCTGAGAGAAAGTGTTAAGAATGACACAAGCTTGAGATGGAAAAATGTAAGGCTAATAACCTTGCAAAAAAGAGCTTGCCTTCTGTGACCTTCTCTAACTGGTCACAGATTGGCTGGACCAATCTGTGGATTGGCTGGACCTCAGACAACAAGTTCTCGGGGCCTCTTTCCCTATCTTTAAAGGAGGGATCTAAAGACACTGTAAAATAATGATGTCTCCCAATTCCTTGGCACAATATTTTAATCCAATTCTACCTAATCATCATAATTTTCCCCTGCACTCACTCCAGGAGTCCTATGCTCCAACTGCACCCCAATAAGTGGTATTCTCCAACTAGAGCTCTCACTTTGCTGCCTCTAGGCCTGTTCACACTTGAAATACCTCTTCTTCCTTTGCCTACCCCTCCAAAGCAATGACAGCCTATTGATCGTATTGTATCAGCAGCCCTCAGCTTTGTTGTTCCCCTTGACAAAACACTTACGACTCAGCAGCTACTCAATAAATGTTTTATGAATTTCATTAAACTGCTATATTTATATACTTTGCCAAAAACATGAAAAATGCTAGAATTTTCAATGAGTTTCCAACGGAAATAGAAATGACCACAGGCCCTAGTTTTAAGTTTCCTGCTAGAGGTAGGTCACCTCTTCCCTAGCAGGCCTTGAGTGAAAACAGCAGATGTGGACCTTCCTCCTCTCTATCTGCTATCTGTAAGGGTAGGTGAAGCTTCAGAAAAGACCAGCCTTCCTTATATCCAGAGGAAATGGAATCAATCAAAGCAGGCACTTTCACCCAAGATGTTGATGCCACGAGGTTTAAGTGACCAATGGGTCTGTTTTTCCACAGAGCAAATTTCAATATTAATGCACCACCAGAATTACCCTGCTCCTGGGAGAGAGCTAAGGCAGTTATTCTCATAATTTATCATACATAAGAATCCCTGGAATAGTTATCCAAAATGCATTTTTCTAGACCAGAAACCTACTGAACCAGAGTATCTCTGGGTAGAGTATGTGAATGAAGCCTGGAAATGCGGAGGTTTGGCAAGCTCCCCAGGTTGTGGAGCTTTCCCATGCTGCTAACAGTAAACTACTCTTTCATCAACAAACAGTGGCTCAAAGGAGTTCAGATACTCCAGATACTTGGTCTTGTAGATTCAGAGAGAATTGGGAAGAAAGCTTTGGGGGAGGAAGAGAAGATCTGTAGTACCTTTATGAAGACAATTTATTTGGGGATTTGAGGTAGTACAGAGACAGTATTCCTCTGTATCAGTGTCTACTGTGAAGTTTAAAAATGGTAACCAAAGGTCCAAGCTTGGCTGGTAGTAGAGACTCAGTAATGACTGACAATAATAATTATCCCTTTTACTAACTCCCATTATGGCTATTTTATGGTTGATGTTTCCTTAAAAACAAGTGAATGTAGATATCATTAGTCCTAAACCACGTTCCCCTCTGACTTCCTTTTAAGGAATAGCTCTGATTCTGGCTCCCCACTTCTCACCCCCCAACAATGCCTGCTAGCTGCTACCACCAATACCTTCCCACTTCCCCAGGACTCAGCCAAACTAACAGGAATGTTCAAGCTCTTAGGAAGTGAATGGACCAGGCACAGTGCATGTATTACTTACCTGTGGGAAATAAACTGGAGGTAAGTCACCTATACCAGAAACCTGGCCATAAGTAAGGTTTCATACCCCTGTGACTACACTGCTTGCTGAACATCTGAAGTATTTCCCAGGCCAACGTAGGTCCATTATTTTCAAATGAGAAAGCCTATAGTCATGTCTAAGTATCTGGAAATTAAACCATGAAAAGAGCCAAATATTTCTTTACCTTGGCAGCTGTTCTGCAACCTCTTTTCCTGACACTAGTCAATGAAACAAACTAGCTCCTTCAAGTTCAATACCATTCTTGTCACCTTCCCCTTCAGAGAAAGCACTTCCCACATTTTTGCCATAAATTAGAAGCCTTCCATTTTGCAGATATATGAAACGACCTGACGGCACTCCACAAAGAAGGGCCATATCTCAAACACCTAACTAAATATAGGGAGATGATTTGTGATACTTAAATATAAGTACTGTGCTATATTCAGAGTTTTAATCTCATGTTTTTCAATTTCATTATGAAATTACAGCCCCAAACCTCTGGACACAATAGCAGCATTGTCACACTGTAACCGTCACCTATGTTGCTCAGAGGGAACATGCAGCTCTATCGGAGGTCACTCACCAAGAGCAGTAAATTCAGGGCTGCACAAAGACATCTTGCTCCAGCTGATCCCATTCAGTCTAGGGAGCATAGGAAGATGTAGAAGTCTGACCAGATGACAAGGTATCAGCAGTTTAGGGCCATTATTTTTAAAAAGCATGCTTAAGGCTGAGTTATATAAATTAGAAGATGGCATCAGAAACTATGAGGTCATCCTCCCATCACAATCAGCTCCAAGCAGATCTCTGCTCAACAGCATGGAAAAACGGGTGGGTTCAGATTAGTGGGGCCAAAAGGTCAACTGGAGAGTAAGAGTACAAGAATTCACACTAGAGAGAAAATAACTGTCTTTCTGCTATATGAGGACAGAATCCAGTTTAGGTCTCAAGGTATAAGCAATCCCAACATAGCATGATGAATTTAGGTCAAAAAGATGAACTTCCTAAGCAAACAAAAGGAAAGGTAATTTAGGGATGCTGAAGTTATCACCATCAGTGGCTTTTAAAGAAGAAAGCATCATCTGGGACTTACAATTTTAGAATATTCTTAGTGGGACAAGCTGATATTTTGCTTTAATGAACACTTAAATATCAACGGCTATGTACTAGGCACCATTCTAAGTACTTTATGAACAATCTCATCTAATTTTCAAGACAATCCTAAGAGGGAGGTATTATAATTTTTCAGGTGAGAAAACTGAGGAGCAGAGCAGTGATTATGCTTGTCCAAGGCCTTAACCAGAATACTATTACCATATGGTTCCTAATATATGTTTTCACTATGATTCAATTCAAGATAATTCTCACATTCATTTCCTCTCTCTCTCCCTCTCTCTCTCTCATACACTCTCATACACACACACACATACACACACACACACACACACATTATCCCACATAATGTGTATTCAAAGAGACATAATATGAACTGTGAAAAAAATCCACATTACAGTGATTCTCTGATGTTTCAACTCCTAGAGAGATATTCAGTTTTCCAAGTTCAAAAAGAAAAAAATTCTTTTAAAAAATACTTGCCCTCTGTCTATTATATAAACTCTGTAAGGGTCAGAGTTCAGGTATTAAATCTAACAGTGGCATCTATTCTTAACTTCCAAAAAGAACTAGGGAATGCATAAAGATCTCCTTGTCTCACTGGAGAGATAGCTGGCACTGCCCCAAGAGAACAGCCTATCCAGGGCCAGAAAAAATTCTGAGCTCCAAGAGTAATAATCTTAATGCATTCTCACCCATTACCTATGGCTACAAAAAAGTTTACCCCCTACCTTCATCTAAGGTCTTATATACTCCTACAGCTATGATCAGAGAAGGCTGATCCTAAGTTGCTCCTCAATGAGTACTTTGGTTCTGGTTCAAACACTCTAACAGGCCAGCCTAAATCTAAGTTTCGGTGTTCCTAAGAGAACGTTACTACAAACTACATGGGCATCTTTTAACCAACCCCACGAGATGATTGCATTCTGGGACTTAACTACCCCTTTGAGAAACTGAGGAAATTGACACTGAATAAAGATAATCAAATACACTGGTTTGATGAACCTTTGGGATCAGTTTTACAAAATATTAATGCCTGGGGTCAACCATCAAAGGTTCTGATCTAATTGGTCTGTGATGCAGCCTGGGCACAGATACACATTTTAAGTGCCTCAAGTATTCTGATGTACATCGAAAATTGAAAACCACTGTTTTAATGGAAATTCCCACCTATTCTATTTTTCCAGTACAAGGCTGTACCACAGACAAACTTGAAGTGCTTAACTACACTTTGTGAAAGGGGCATTAATGCAGCATCCTTAATGCTTGTGGAGTAGACACTAAAAAGGTGCTCGCAGGAAGAGTTCTGTATCTTCTTCATAACCATTGTTAATGACATTATACATTCATCTGATTAATGTTTTTTCTAAAGAGATAAACTCCTTTTATAATACAGTTTTAGAAAAGAGTTTGCAAATCCTTGGAAATTTAATGTGTTTTCTGTCCTTGGAAAATAAAATCAAGTACCCTATACTGTTTCCTTTATACCCTTGAGCTGAATGGAACAACTAATTAGACTATTTCTTCCCTGCCAATATTTAATTACCCTTCTGTCTATGCAAGTTTTAACTATCCCACCTCCCTTTTTAAGAAGATGGTATAGAAGTATCTCTTTTGAAACTTGAAACAAGCAAGCAAAAGCAGAAGTTACAAATAATGGTCAAGTCTGTGAAGGCTATTTGGGGAATCTCTTAGGAATCTTTCCTCTTAGTTTCTCAGACTTTCCACTTTGACTTGGGTGCTTCTGTTCTTGAAGAGATATACAAAAACCAACTATAGCCCTGGCTGGTGTAGCTCAGTGGATTGAGCGTGGGCCTGGAACAAAAACCAACTATCCTACAGGCTAAATTATATTCAGACAATACTGGCGGTACTCTACTGTGAAAACTTAAGAAATGCCATAATCACTTCTTGGATTCCCTGTATTGGGAATTTATAGTATGAAATTTCATTGGATTGTGGTCTACCCGGACCTCACACACTCCGACATGGCAGTGCTGCCCTCACTCTAAAGTGTCTATTTTGTTTCCCCCAACCTGATACACTTGGCAAAATGACTTCCACCTTCTTCCTTTGCACCCTCCTCCAAATGGCTGGAATTAATGAGCCTGTAAGCTAGGGGCAATGTCTCTCCACAGCTGTCTTCTCAAGCAATTATTTAGAGACAGAAAAGGAAGTCATTAACAATCCTGGGAGTCAGCCATAGACAGCTCTGCCACACAAAACACTCAAGATAGGGCGCTGGGCCAAAAAGTCACTTTTTTATTTGGGGTTAGAGTGCACTGGGGCAACAAAGTGGTACAGAGAGGAAAGATATGGGAGTAGATAGCAGGTTATCACTGTATTTTTCCACCATCTTCAGCAACAGTGATTTCTTTTGTGCAAAAAAAAAAAAAAAAGACAGTCTAGCTGAACCAATCGAGAATTGATTCAAGAGTGACCACAGGCAAAAGTGAAGGGATGTCAGAGAAAATAATGTCTCTCTGGAAAGTCTCTCTGTAATGCCAAAATAGCTGCCTAAAACAGTGGTGAAAGTTCCACCTCTGTCCCAGGAAGCTGGGGAAGTAGGCAGGACTGGTGTCAAGTATTATAACAGTCATTACTATAATAAATGTTGGCGAAGTCTATTCAAAAGTATCCTGACTAGTAAAAACCAAAACATTTTACACAAAGTGGCAAATTCCTCTCTCTATATCTAACTATTCACCATAACAACACTGGTCTTACCAAGTCAAAGTTTTCTTGAATGCTTTAGAAAGCTTGCTACTGAGTTTAGTTAGTTTCTTCTCTTCATTGAAACTAAGCTGTCTTTCTGTGAAAGAAAAAGAACTCCCAGATTTTCTGTTTGTTAATAAAGACAAGTAACTAGACTCATCTTTTTTCCCCCTTTTGGAAATAGACCATGTTTTGGGAAAAGAGTCAAACTTTGGGCCTGGTAATCTGATTTTAAAACAACATACAGGGCCAAGTCTGTGTCTCTATGAACTCCAAAGTCTTGGAAAATCATCAGTGATGAAAAGTCCTATGGCAAACTAAATTGCCATGCCCTACAACAAGTATGAAAGCCAGTAAGAGGTGAGTTCAAATTGTACTATGATTATAACCAGTGCCCTTAACTTCAGAGTCTTAGTTTCCTCATCTACAAAATGATACTAAACCTCTGATAGGCTTATGCTTTTCAAACTTTTTAAAGCACAGCACAATAAAAACACATTATTGTCAGGATCTGGTGCACACACACCCACCTCTATACACATACATTCGAAACAAAAGTTTCTGAAACAATATGCACTCTTACCAAAAGTGATATATTCTGATATCACCTATCTGATTTCACTCTTTAAAAAAAATGATGGTTGTCACCCATTAACATGTTAAGAAATGCTGTTTTATTTTGTTGTTGTTGTTGTTGTTGTTTTAAATCCTTAACTGAGAACATTTCTTTCATTGCTTTTAGAGAGAGACAGAGAGAGAGAAGCATCAACTGACTGCCTCCTACACACACCCAGACTGGCAATCAGTGCTAAACCAGGGACTGAACCCACAACTCAGGTATGCTCCCTGACCAGGAATCAAACCTTCAAACTTTTGGTTACAGGATGACACTCCAACCAACCCAGCCATACTGGCCAGGGCAAGAAATGCTACTTTAAAAACCACTGTGATCGATCAGATGTCTTAAGGAATAAATGTATTTAGATGAGATCCAATAGCAAAGAGCCCAGCATACAGTAGGGTAGTTTCTCTGTTCATATAGTACTCTCCTTCCAGAGGAAGTGACAGAAAACATAATTCCTGTTCACCTGGGCAGTCCAAAGAATACACCACAGCACTCCATTCTCTGACAGTGAAAAGCCACTGCTCTGGGTTAGACTGTCAGACAGCCAGTCACACCTACAGCTGCTGGCACTCCACTCCGTAGAACGTATTCTTTACGTGCTCTTTATCATTCATTTCAGTCTTGTGGAAGGGACTTTAATATTTCAGATTCCCAAAAGTTACTTATCACCATTTTAATAAAAACAACAACAACAAAGCCTGCAGAACATCAGTTTGGAGTGAGAAGGAACCTCTCAATTACACAGAACAGTCTTATGAAAAGCACACCCGTAAAACCTAAGACTGACTTAACACAATCAACACTAAAAGCAACTGCAATGGTGACCTCTAATCCAGCTAACAAAGGCTTCAAGTCTTTAAAAAGGAGGAAGATAGGACCATGGAAAACTCTTCAGACAGAAATCTCAGAAGGGAGGGGTACCTGGAAGGAGGGAACTGGAAAAAAGTAGCCGAAGAATATATATATTCATATATTTGCAGCCCATGAACACAAACAACAATGTGGTAAAGGGGGCGGGGTCGCTCAGCTGGCTGGAGGGGAGGCAAAGTTGGGGGAAATGGGAGACATCTGTAATAGTGTCAAAAATCAATGAATGATGAATAAAAAAATGGGGAGAATAAAAACTTCTTTAGAGAAAAAAATCATTTAGGTTTCTATGCATGCTAGCATTCCATAATAACTTTAACAACTGAAGTGTTTAAAATGTTTTAGGTAATAAAACCACTATTTTATTTAATAATCATTTTATTTATTTATTTTATGCTTATTTTTAAGGAGGCCTTCCATGACCATAGCTACTAAACGAGCTTCTTATTCCATTCTCTTTCCTGGGGTTTTTCTTCCTCTTTATTATTTATCACTACAACCCCCTAACTAGAATTTAAGTATCAGGAGGGCAAGGACTTTTTATGGTTGTTTGTTTGTGTCTTCCTTTACCACTGCAACCCTAGGATCTACAACAGTGCCTTGCACAAAATAGGAACATAAGAGACATACATGAAATGAATAAATTAGTGAATTAAATGAGTAAAACATTGACTTCCTCACTAGAGTTTTACCCCCAATAAGCCACGGGCCTCTTCCCTCTCCCTTCTCCACAGTTATAAGAGAACCACAGAAAGACAAGCTGCTATGCCCTGAGGGAATCAGCTGCCATCACACACTGCCTCCCAGTATCTGTTCCTTCCTTTGTACAGACAACTAACAACTCCCCAGTGCTCCTTCGCACTGTTCTGGGTCAACCAGCTGCTCATTTCCCCTTGACTCAAGCAGAGACAGGTGATTCAAAGCATGTCTCCCTGATGCTACTCCTTCACAGCCTATCCAAAGTTGAAGCCCTTCCACCAAGCTTAGAAGAAGCCTCTCACAATGCCCCCCAAATAGCAGCTAACCTCAAACATGAAAAAACAAAAGGCAAAAGGGACAAAGCAAAAATCAAATCCCTCTGAACAGACATACTCCAACATAAAGAAAGACAGCTTCATTTATACCCTTATCCTCTCCAAGGAAATGTCTGGGCCTTGAGAAAAAGGCTCTCCTCTTGGCTGTGTACTCCAAGTTGTGGGAGGAAAGACCATGTCAAAATTTTAGATTTTTCTAACAGGCAGGTGAGATCTGCTTGATCGAGCAAGCAGCGAAATCTTACTGGAATCCAGGCTCTCCTTGTTTCCAAACTTGTGTGGATGGCACTTGATGACATTTTGAATAGTTCAATACCTACTCACAATGGAAACCACGCTCAAGTGTCTGGGTTAAGTAGTTAAAAGGGTGAAGAGACTGTCATAGCAGTGTAACAAAAGGAAATAAACACATACATCTGGGCAGAGAATTTGAAGCAAAAAGGCATTACTGACTAAAGAAATCACTTCAAATGACTTACATACTACAAATTGGCTTTAAGAGACATCTCAGTCTGCACATGTATTCCCTGCTGAATGATGATACCTATTCAAATGATCAAAAGCAGTCCACTCTTAAATTCAGGTGAATCCCAGACCTCAGAAACAGGCAAAGGAAAAAATGGTTCAAAATCAGAAAGGCAGTAAATGTTACTCTCAGGACAAATATTTCTAATATGCCTCAAGCTTGCTAACAGCCTTTTTTTGCCACAGGCATGCTACTTTCCTTTGCCCTCATTTTATTTCATACAAAGTCCTTCGCTAATAGCCATGGAATATCCAAATGGGGAAAAGAAGGCAAGGGCGAAGCATTCTCCCCTCTCTCCTGCTTGGAAAAGACTTGAGAGCCTTCAAAGATGCTGCAAAAATCAGTGTGAGTACAACAGCCATGGGTAAGAAAACTGAATCCCAATGATAAATCTGCCAGCTGGGAACCACTTCATAACTAGAGAACAATCATCTACTTAAATAAATGGCTAGCATCCAACTCAGTACAAACCATGTACTTAGAAAGACCAAAGTGGAAACCATCCCAAAATCACCAAGGGTCTGATCCCTCCTGAACTGACTTCCAGCAGTCCCAGTGTAACATCATTCCTCTCATTAAGGGGAATGTTCTAATCTCCAAAGAATGTCATGTATCTCAAACAGATTCTCAATGAGGTGAAGGAGAGAGCCAGTGGAACAGTGTGGTCTTCGAATTATAGCAGGTTCAGTGACGTCAACTGGAATAAGTGAAGCAAAAAAATATGAGCAGCACCCTCTCGAGAGGGTCAAAGTGATTGCCTAGCACAGGTGGCAGAGCTGGGCACACCAAAGGAGCACATTACTATGGGTATGGTAGATTTGGACATAGGTAGGAAGTAAGGTCCAGAGGAAGGCAAACAACATCAAGCCCATGGTGATACACAATAAAACCATAGAGCTGAAATATTATTACTAATATTTGAATAATTCTTAGCAATTCAAGAAAGCCTTTCAGAAAAGGAAATTTCTCTCATAGGGCACGAAGAGTGAAAATTAAAATATAAGCGACCCTAACCAACTGTCCAAAGACAAGGTAACATAACACCTTGCTTCTTCTCAACAGAGGATGCTCTCAAAGAGATACTTAGAGATACTTGGTTGCAACATAATGTGTAAATTTTTCTTTTTATTCTTTTTTTCTTTTAATGGTAGATTTCCCTCCTTGATTAACTTTTCCTAAAATCGAGAGAGGAAAATTATCTTTCCGTCCATGGGAGCATACTATCCAGACAGCCTGGAAATATAACCTGAGAATTCACTGGGGTAAAGGCCTCTGGGATTGAAAACATTCACAAGACAAATAATTGAGAATTGACTATAGCTACAAATAAAGTCCCTATGGCCTGAAAATCATCTTCCTCTGGTAGGGATCATGTAAAACCACCAGGATGGGAAGAGACACTACCAGTAAATTAACAACAATGCAAGGTTCTAAAGCCTGGCCTCCATTTCAGACTTCCCGTACTTGATCCACAGAGATAGTATCCAGAAGCTGGTATTTTTAACAGGCTCCTGTAGACTACTTTCGAGGTTTAGAAACACTGAATTAATCTCCCTACCTTCATTTACAGATGGGGAATTAACAAGTCTTTCTGCTGGAAAACCTATGGTCAGTGTCCAACAGAGTGCAGATCTTCATGCCAGGGTTTGGTAACCTGAGAACTGACCCACATGGCCAGCCAGAGTAAGGCGGCCAATTCTCAGGCCACAGGCAGCTCCCTCTCCTGAGCTTAGTGTGTGGCCTTTGAAACAAGTGGGAAGGGAGGCAGAGAAAAACAAACACACACATCAGCCATTGCAGTCTCCACTGAGGTTAGATTACAAGTAATGTGGTAAAGTACCTTCAAGCAACTGGAAATACTCTGAGATGCCTGTCAATTCTGTGCGGTATAATTAGCTAGCAAACCAAACAATGATTCTAGTGAGGGTGGGGCAGAAGAAGAGTATTCTCTTTAGGAATGCTGGTCTCCAGGGTTGATGCCAAGGCCATGCTGTGTGATTCACAGTACCTATTGCCTCCAGCCATTTGGTACCTGTGAGTGCATCCAGCCCATTTTTAACAGCTAACCAAGACTGCTGCTGATGCTGCTGATGCTGCTTTGTGCTCCTGGCTAACACAGTATCCATGTAGGCCCCCCTCTCTCTCTACAAAGAGGCATTGTCATTATCCCTAAAGCTGGTGGTGTTAGGCAGACATGTTAACTATAAAAAGAATTGGTTTTAATACTAGTTTTCATTTTAAGAAATAAAAATAATAATAATGCCCTGGCTATTGTGGCTCAGTGGACTGAATGCCAGCCTGCCAACCAAAAGCTTCCTGGTTCAATTCCTGGTCAGAGCACATGCCTGGGGTGCAGGCCAGGTTCTCGGTTGGGTGTGTGTAAGAGGCAACCTGGATGCATCTCTTGCACATCAATGTTTTTCTCATCTCCTTCTCCCTACCTTCCCCTTTCCCTAAAACCTCTGCAAGTAATTCTGAGAAAATACCATAACAAAGGATAACGTTCATCTGGGCTGTGAAGGCAAAGTCTTGAATTTAAACAAAGAAACAGGCAGGAATGATATAATGGAAACACAAAGAGTTAAACTGGGGAATGAACTAGGGATCTGGATTCCAATCTCCGCTTCACCATTACCTGTAAAATTAAGCTGGTTATGTTTACATCAGTTTCCCAGTTTGTAAGAATGAAAATAGGAGACAGAGTAGGGGAAAATAATCAAGTACTTTTAGCTCTAGTAATATAATTCTAATTAATGTAGAGCTTTGTGGATTGCTCTTTAAATGCAGTTGAAGTCATTATTTGAGTCAACCTGATTAAAATCCTACCAATCCAAATTAAAACTAAGGGAGAGGCTATACATGGTTGTTTTGGTCCAATTTGTTCCTTATTTATAAAAGAATTCAAGAAAAGAAATGAGATAAGGGTGGAAATTGTGACAGCCACTAATGATATCATTTAACTCAACCATGACACTCACCAATGATCATTTGTCCTGAGATTCTATTTCCCTTTTATCAGACATCGGATGCAAACCTTCCTTTCAGGCACTTGTGTATGGCTACATTCACCTACAGCTCTATAAATAACAACAGCCAGGCATACAGTGACCAGCCACCTGTGAAATTAGCATTAAATGGTCTGATCAGGTTCCTTTACCCATCCCTTCCTCCTCTGCCATAGGCAAAAACTCCAGACAATTCTCATGCTTCCCACAGCCTGTGGATGGAGAACAGTCCTATCACCAACACAGGACAGCCATTTCACTGTACATCACTCCAGTGGGTTTTAATGGAAGTGGTCTAAATTATAACAAGCACCAAATCTCCAATATTAACTTTATTACTTCTGAGCCCAATGAAATTTATTACAACAAAGGCTCTAGAAGCTCTAAGAAATTAAACATAGTCTTATTCTTACAGAGCAAGTTACCTTATATTTAATTAAACCTAATAAAATTAAAAACAAAATTTAGTAATAACATCTAAAATTTGATGTGACTAAATATCAATTAAAGCTGAAAAGGAAAGACTCTTTTAGATCATAGTTAGCTGTGACTAGTACCCATTAAAACAATGTACTACCAGCTTTATTTGTTGCATTTATACTCCTTTATTTTAAACATGAAAGATTCTTACCCAAGTTGGAAAATACAAGGCAGTAGCATTTTTTGTGAAACTTCTCAGAAACAAGCTCTTCCTACCCTTACTAATGCACAAGCAATTGATATAAAAGATCATCTTTCTGATTCATTCAACAAAAATGAATTTATTGAGCAGACTCTATGTGTCAGCTCCATTGCTAAATTCTGGGGGTCAGGGGAGTCAGGGGTCTCACAATGAATAGGAAATGTTCCTAAAAACCTTACTAGTATTCACATGCATTGAATACTGACAACTACATGTAGTACTATATTTATTTCATTTTATTTTATTGTTGTTCAAGTACAGTTGGTCTCAGTTTTCCCCACCACCACTTTCCCTGCCTCTCCCACCCTTAATCCTTCCCCCCTTCAGCTCTGTCCACAGATCCTTTACACATGTTTCTTTCCCTTCTTTCCCTTGTAATTCCCCTCTCCCTCCCCTCTGGTCGCTGTCAGTTTGTTCTTTATTTCAATGTCTGTGGTTGTATTTTGCTTGCTTGTTTGTTTTGTTGATTAGGTTCCATTTATAGGTGAGATCATATGACATTTCTCTTTCACCTCCTGGCTTACTTCACTTAGCATAATGCTCTCCAGCTCCATTCATGCAGTTGAGAAGGATAGGAGCTCCTTCTTTCTTTCTGCTGCATATTCTATTGTATAAATGTACCATACACTTTTGATCCACTCATTTACTGATGGGTGCTTAGGGTGCTTCTAGCACTTAGCTATTATAAAGTGTCCTGCTGTGGACACTGGGGTGTATATGTTCTTTTTAGTTAGTGTTTCAGGATTCTTAGGGTATAATCCCAGAAGTGAAATTGTTGGATCAAAAGGCAGTTGTTTTTAATTTTTTAGAAAATTCCATACTGTTTTCCACAGTGACCTCACCAGTCTACATTCCCACCAACGATGTACTAGAGTTCCCTTTTCTCCACAATCTCACCATCACTTATTGTTTGTTGATTTGGTTATGATGACAATTGTGACCAGTGTGAAGTGGTATCTCATTATGGTTTTTAATTTATATCTATCTGATGACTAGTAAGGCTGAGCATCCTTTCACATGTCTCTGGGCCCTCTCTATGTCCTTCTTCAAGAAATGTCTGTTCAAGTCCTTTAATTGGATTGTTTGTCTCCTTGGATTGAAATCATGTGAGTTCTTTATATACTGTGGAAATCAAACTCTTATCCAAGATGTCACTGGCAAATAAATTTTCCCATACAGTTTCTCTTTTCATTTTGCTGATGTTTTCTTTAGCCATGCAGAAGCTTTTTATTTTGATGAAGTCCCATTTGTTTATTCTTTCCTTTATGTCCCTTGCTTTAGGGAACATATCAGTAAAAATATCGCTGCACAGAATACCTGAGATTTTCCAACCTATATTCTCCTCTAGGGCTTTTATAATATCACAACTTATATTTAAGTCTTTTATCCACCTTGAGTTTATTTTTATGAATAAAACATGGTATAAGTTGGTGGTTGAGTTTCATTATTTTTGCAAGTAGCTATCCAGATCTCCCAACACCATTTGTTGAATAGGTTATTTTTACTCCATTTTATGCTTCTGCCTCCTTTCTCAAATATTAATTGACCATAGAGAGTTGGCTTTATTTCCACACTCTCTATTCTGTTCCACTGTTCTATGCCTATTCTTATGACAGTACCATATTGTTTTGATTAAGATGGCCTTGTAATATAGTTTGATGTCAGGTATTGTTATCCCTTCTATTTTGTTCTTCTTTCTCAAAATTGCTGTGGCTATTTGGGGTCATTAATGGTTCCATATAAGTTTTTGAAATGTTCATTCTATAGTACTTTATTTTATACATGAAAAAACAGCTTTAAAGAAATAAAGTGTGAAAATGGGAGTTACTTTTCAAAGTTTAGCCTGTCATTATCTCACAGCCCCCAAATATACCCTATTGCAAGTACATACATATACAAGACCGTCTGGGTAAGTAGAGATTTTCTATTTAAATCTGGAAGAAGAGAGGATGGTCAGTGAATACTAATTACTGATAATGGTGACAAGCCCTCAGCTAAACTCACTGCCCCCTTGCTTAGTAGAAATCCATGCTATTCTGCAGAGCTCATAAACTAATCACCCTGTTCCAAGAAACAACTGAAGAGGTTAGACTTGTTCACAGCATCACATTTATAAAAATACAAGTCAACCCTTTCTCTTCACTTACTATTAAGATCAAGCTAAATAATTTTTATGGCCCATCCACACCCCTATAGCCCAAGGTAACAACACCTGTATCTGAATTCTGAACTTCTGCACCCCTGACATGTGTTAGACCCTGAGTCCCAAACCTGACTGCACATTATAACCACCTAGGAAGCTTATAAAAATACCTGGGTCCCACCCCAGAAATTCTGATATAATTGGTCTAGAGTGAAGAGCTGGCATGGATGTTTTAAACTTCCCAGGTAATTCTAAGGCAAAGCCAAAGCTGAGAATCACTTTACCAGACCAGTACCTCTCTAAGCAAGGTCTCTGGACTAGCAGCATTAGCATCGTCTGTGAACTTGTTAGAAATGCAAACTCTCAGGACCCAATCCAAATGAACCAGAAAAGCTAAAGGTGATGACAAATTATCGTGTATTTTAACAAGCCCTCCAGGTGATCTCAGGCACACTAGTATATGAGAACCACAAGATTAGACAATCTTAAGGATGCTAAAGAATTAATTTACTATAAATTAATTTTAATGCATTTGCATCTTGCATTTCTAAATAGAGACCAAGACCCCCAATGCTAGTAACTATAGTTTCTATTCATTTCTGTGTATCCCTGAAGCCAGCACTGTGCCTTATACAAGAGATGCTTTACCCACATTTATTGGCTTATTACCCATTGAGCCTCCCCATGGAACACAACCTACATCCCTCCATGGAGAAAGGGGAGAGCCCTGGACCAACATGACTGGCATGAATGATCTGTCCCCAGAAATCTGATGCATGCGTATGGCCTCCACACCACATTTTCAGCTCTCCCATATCATCCAAAACCCTCTTCCTTTCATTAAGTGTTACAAGAAGGGGTTTGGAAGCAATCCCTATAAAGTGGAAACCTTTCTCCAAAGTCTACTATTTAAGATAAGGAAACAAAAAGTATTTGAAAACAATTTGTGTGTTTTAAAATTCAACACTTTTGATCACCTGCTGAATGCAAAGCACTCTGCTGAGAATCATTAAAGATACAAATATGTCTTAGGCATCAAACCTCAAAAGCTTTATAGTAGTACCTACAGGGCTTTATTTTAAAACCCACCTTTCCCAGGAAAATGTTATGTTAAGACCTACATAAAAAGGAAGCATTCATAAGAACTGTTCAAGAAATGTTAGCTGCTTCTATTAGGACCAGAAGCAACATCTTTAATCAAGCCAAAGTATTTTCACTGAACCATAAATTGCACAAAAATCTTTTAGAAAGACATGTAATAAAATTTCAAATAAACACTACTATTCCAAAAGGTGATTATTAGCACCAGATATACATATGCCAAAACACAATCAGAAAACTTATGTATATGGACAATCTTCCAAAACAAAATCAGAAAGAATTAGAGAATCTGAATATACAGATTATACCTAATGAAATTAAAGCAGTAAACAAAGAACTCCCAACCAACAAAATATCTGCATCAGAATGCTTCACAAATGAATTTTACCAAACATCCTGAGAAGAACTAACACCTCTCCTTCTCAAACTATTTCATAAAATTCCAGAGAAGGAAAGCCCCCCCACCTCATTTTATGAGGCCAGCATTATCCTAATTCCAAAAACAGATAAAGACACAACAAAGGAAATTACAGGCCAATAACCCTGATGAACACAGATGCTAAAATCCTCAACAAAATATTAACAAACCAAATACAGCAATGCACCAAAAAGACAATACACCACAACGAAGCAGGATTTATCCTGGAAATGAAAGGTTGGTACAACATTCACAAACCAATACATGTAAACCACATAAATAAAATGAAGAATTAAAAACCAAATGATCATACCCTATCAAGAGATGCAGAAAAACCATTTAATAAAATCCAGCATCCATTTACAATAAAAACTCTCAGCAAAGTGGGAAGAGAGGAAAAATACCTAAAGATAATGAAGGCCATGTATGACAAACCCAATGCCAGCATCATAATCACAAAGTAAAAACTACAAGCATTCCCCTTAAGGTCAGGAACAAAACAAGGGATATCCACTTTCACCTCTCCTATTCGACATAGTACTGGAAGTCCTTGCCATAGCAATCAGACAAGAATAAATAGAAGACATCCAAATTGGAAACGAAGAAGTGAAACTATCATCATTTACAGATAACATGATGCTTTACATAGAGAACCCCCAAAACTCCACCAATACACTACTAGAACTGATAAATGAATTCAGCAAAGTAGCAGGAAACAAAATTGATATCTGGAAATCAGTTACATTTTTACATGCCAATAATGAACTAATAGGAAGAGAAATTGCGAAGTCAATCACATTCACAATTGTTACAAAAGGAATAAAATACCTAGGACTAAAACTAAACAAGAATGTAAAAGACCCATACTCAGAAAATTATGAGACACTGAAGAAAGAAACAGAAGAAGATACAGATGAGGGGATGTACATACCATGTTCAATGACTAGAAGAATTAACATTAAAATGTCCTTATTACCCAAAGCAATCTATAGATTCAACACAACTCCTACCAAGATTCCAACAATATATTTCAAAGAACTAGAACAAATGTTTCAAACACTTATATGGAACCACAAAAGGACCCACATACCAAGAGTTATCCTGAGAAAGAATAACAAAGTTGGAGGAATCACATTACCTAATATCAAACTATATTATAAGGCCATAGTCATCAAAACAGCATGGTACTGGCATAAAAACAGACACAGGTTAACGGGAAAGAATAGACAGCCCAGATATAAACCCACACCTTTATAGTCAATTAATATTTAACAGAAGAAGCAAGCACATACAATGGACTAAAGATAGTCTATTCAATAAATGGTGTTGGAAAACTTGGACAGATATCTGCATAAAAATGAAACTAGACCACTTTCTTACACCACCACACACAAGAATAAATTCAAAATGGATCAAAGACTTAAATGTTAGAGCCAAAACTATAAAAATCATAGAAGAAAATAGAGGCAGCTGGAATCACAGACACTGCTCGTGACAATATTTTACTAGATATACCTCCCTAGGCCAAAGAAACAAAAATAAGTAAATAAATAAACAAACAGGACTATATCAAACTAAAAAGGTTTTGCACAGCAAAGGAGAATGTCAACAAAATAAAAAGACAACACACAGAATGAGAGAACATATTCAGCAATACATCTGATAAGGGATTAATATCCAAAATTTATGAAGAACTGACAAAACTCAACACCAAAAAAAAATAACCCAATTTAAAAAGGGCAAAGGACCTAAATAGACACTTCACCAATGAAGACATAGAGATATGGCCAATAGACATATGAAAAGATGCTCAATGTCACTAACCATCAGAGAAATACAAGCAAAAACCACAATGAACTATCATCTCACACCTGTCACAATGGCTATCATCAATAAATCAACAAACAGGTGCTGGCCAGGATGTGGAGAAAGGAGAGCCCTTTTGCACAGTTGGTGGGAATGGGGACTGGTGCAGACACTGTGGAAAGCAGTAGGAGATAACTCAAAAAATTACAAGTGGATCTGCCTTAACCCAGCAATCCCACTTCTGAGAGTATATTCACAGGAACTGAAAACACTAATTTGAAAGAACATGAGCACCCCTATGTTCACTGCAGCATTATTTATAGACACCGAGATACGGAAGCAGCCCAAGTGTCCATCAGTGGATGAATAAATAAAACAACTACAGGACATTTACACAATGGAATACTACTTGGACATAAAAAAAGAATAAAGTTTTACCCTTTGCAACAGTGTGGATGGACCTGAGAAAATTTATGCTAAGTGAAATAAGTCAGTCAGAGAAAGACAAATACCATATGATTTCACTCATATATGGAATCTAGTGAGCAAACTGAGCTATGAAGGAAAATGGGGACAGACTCATAGATGGAGAGCAGGATGACAGCTAATTGGGGAGAGAGGTGAGGGAGTGGAGAGACTGAGCAAAAAGGACAAGAGAACTCATGGACAAGAGTGTGGAGATTGTTGGGGGGAGTGGGGTATAAGGAGACTAAATAGTTATGGAAAAGAAATAAAAATAAAGATTCAATCAGAAAAAAAGAAAAGAAAAATATATTTATTTATTTTTAGAGAGAGGTGAAGGGAGGGAGAAGGAGAGGGATAGAAACATCAATTTGGGAGAAACATCCACTGGTTACCTCTCGTATGTGTCCCAACCAGGAACCAGACCTGAAACCCAGACATACACCTTGGCCAGGAATCAAAGCAGTAACCTTTTGCTTTGCAAAATGACTCCCAGCCAACTGAGCTACCCCAGTCCAGGCTTGTTCTTCTTTGAAAGATTGCCTGGGCTATTCTGTGTGTTTTATACTTTCATATGAATTTTAGGACCAGCCTGTCAATTTTGGCAAAAAAAAAAAGAAAGCAACTGGAATTATGTTGAATCTTAATTGTGTTAAATCTTCTTACCTATGAACATATTTTTCATTTTACTTAGGTCTTCTTTTAAATTCTTTCAATAATGTTTTATAGTTTTCAATTTATAAGTCATATAGTCATATATTTTTGTTGCTATTCTGAATGAAATTATTTCTTTAATTTTATATTTGGGTTGTTCGTTCCAGTGTGTAAAAATACAATTGGTTTTTGTATATTAGAAAAAAAGGGAAGAGGGGGGAGGGGAGAGGAGGGGTGGGGACATAGTATCTGGGACTAGAAAGCCCTGAGTGGCCAATTAGAAAATGGCAGGGGGTGGGAGGAAGATCCTCCACTTATTAAAATGTTAACAATGGTGTAGCTTTACTAGCTTCACTCGTGGCCACACCGCTGGAGCCACTTAGAAATGCATGGGAGTGAAAATAAGACATGTACCTCTAAAGTTGCCTTTAGAGATTATGCCTTTGTTGTTCCTCCAAGGTGCTGGGTTGTTTTAACCACAGAAGGGCAGGTGAAGGCACAGCAGTGAGGGCAAGAGTTTATAATACTCACTCAACCACTTTCCCAGTTTACTTTTGGCCTTAGTGAAAAAGGCTTCATTATGAATAGGAATCTGGGACCCTCTCCTGAAGAAGCTGCTTGCCTCAGTCCCAGTAAGGATTAATGGTCAGTTATCTGGCTGTTTTCTTCCACAGGTCATACAACAGAGATACTGGAAAAGGCTGTGCACACTACACCTGATAAGAACAGACAGCAGTGGGGAAGGGTACTATCAATGCAGACAACTCAGAGGACAGTCAGGAGGAGACACAAATATAGCATGGGCATCTCACAGCATCCAGGAGAAACTACCTTAGGAAACAAACTCCTAGCTACTAACTCCCAGGTTTACTGAACAAGCAAACAAGTTAGACCTTAAACCGGTAAGCATTCCATAGTTGCATTCATGGCTTACTTATTTTTTAAAGAACAACAGAGGATGAAATTTGAAAATACTCTTAGAAGTCCCTTTTATCCACACTTTCTACCCCACCCAGACCTTGCTGGAATACCTTCAGTGCCATGAGACTTCCTCATCACATTTTGGAAAGCCTTGTCAGAATGCTTTTTTTTCAAATGGGGCCATAATATTCTTCTCTATTCCCTCTCAGAAACCGCAATCCACATAAATATTTTAAGACAACTATTATGTGCACGTTTTCAAGTGTTATCTCCCCAATGCAGACTAAAGATTCCTAACGCACATTCCCCCCCCCCGCCAATAATTCCCTTACCAAAAGATTAACAAGACTGGAAGCTATAACTGGATCTGACTCCTCTGACATTAGGCATCTGATGACTGTTACCAAAACATACAATAGAATCGAAGAGCAGCTAGCTAAGTAATAAGCACTGAGAACTTGAGAAGGTTGGAGACCATGTGACCCAAGGACCAGACCCAGCTCTGGCTAGACCACAAGAACCCCACGGTGAACTCGGAGACAAGGTGTGCTACCTAGGGCCAATCTCAGCCCACTATTATTTAAAAGTAAAGAAACCTGGGGTATCTGCAAAGGTGCGGTGTCAAAAAAGTAAAGTTACCACTCTGACATCCAGTTTAAATCTGATACCAGATTAAAAAATGACTTTCCTCCCAGCACCCTGAGCAGCTTACCTGCCCCAAGTAGGAGACATAGACAGCCAACCTCCAATGTAGACTTAACTAGATCTGCTCCAGGACAAACAACCCAGTTGCTCTGAAAGCTGTACCTTAGATAAAAGCATCCTCAAAGACAATTACCTATCCCTCACTTCCAACCTTAGCCTTGTTGCTACATTCATCTAGGTGGACCAGTCAGGCCAAGCTAACGTCAGGGGGGAGAGTAAGAAATGTAAGGAGGCCTGACTCACCCAGGCCCTGTGTTGGAAGTGGCCCTTCAGTAGGAGAGAACCTGTAAGTCTCCTTCAAGGGATTAAAACCCCAACCTAGAAGTCAATATAAGGGCCATTAGGCTAAAGTGAGGCCAATAGGAAAGACCTAAAAGCTGTGATGGCTAGATTAGAAATCATTTCCTAGCTTCTGTTGAGAGCAGGATAATGACAGAAAGATCCACCCCAGGGAGGTGCTGATGAAAACCATGGCTGACAAGGCAGCAGCAGCTAGCACAAGCAGATGTGGAATCTATCCTGTCATAGCCAACAAGAAGATAATGCCCTGAGCAGGAATGGAGAGAAAGGTGTAGCAGAGTGGGAGAAAAAGCAAACACACACCACATTGCTGTTTTTTAATAATGTAGCATCACAAATTTACAGCTTCTAAGGATGCCATGTAATATTCTTTACAACATTACCCAACAAAAAAAAACATACACATAATTATTTTCATGTGGGGATAATATGCTTAATGGTTTCTAATTACATATTCTGTTTATTCTGCAAGTAGTTATCTGGTAATTCATAATTTACCAGAACAAGTTTCTATTTACACGGATTGCTAACAAATTTATATTCTGAAAAATTCACAACTAGCCTAGATTCCTCTGTAAAGCTCAGTTCCCAAGAGCCACCAACTGCATCAGAATCACCTGGGGCATTAATTAAAAAATAATAATTCTTGGACTTCATCTTAGATCTACTGAACTAAAATCTCCAGGGATGATTGGCCTTACACACCATTATAAATCAACTTTACTTAAGTGTAATTTACTTAGAATAAAATGAAGTATACAGTCGGATGAATCTAACAAATGTGTACATGACAATCGTTATACATAATATTTCCATAATCCCAAAAAGTTCCCTTATGTTAGGACCATGGATTTTTGCCAATATTTCCCATACTTTTATTTGTTTCAAAAATAATAATAATAATTGCTTGTTGAAGCACTTTTAGGATCACAGTTTTAAAATTCTTGCCAGAATTCTAACATTTGATTCATCTCAGTATTGGTGTCTGTTATTGGCTGTTCTCATTCATGTTTTGATTTCTTTGGTTCTTATGACTTCTGATTGTATCCTGGACATATTTATTTAGTAGGCAGTCCCCCTGTTGAAATGTAGCATGAGCAGTGAGTGAGTATGCAGAGTCTGCATCCTCCTGGGCCTGCCAACACTACCCTGACCAAAGGAGAAAACTGAATCACCTAGCCTATTGCAAGTGGTGTGGTGGAAATTCAGCTTCCTGCTTGGTGAGCTGACATATTCCCAGGGAAATTGGGGCACTGTCTTATTATTCCCAAGTGAAAGTGTGAAATCAGATTCTCCTAAGCTCCAATGTGACCAGGGAGGGAGAAACAGAGGTCTGATTCATAAAGCTTTGTTGCTCCAGGATGGGGGTACTAAGTTCATCTTAAAGGTCTACCCCATTGAAAATCCCCTGGTACTGTCCAGGAGAAATGCCTTATTTTGCTTGGAGGAGATTGGAAGATCATCACCCTGCTCTGCTGACACCACCCCACAGGGGAACTGAAGTGCACTGCCTGATTCCCAGGGGCAGGATGGGAGATCAACTTTCTGCCTGGCCCAGTTGAAACAGACAGCAAGGGTATGAGGGTGTTGGGTATGGCTGTGAGAGTACTGCCATATACTTTTCTGTAGTTAGTCCAACTTTTCCTCAGGCCTTTGACTAGGGGAAACGGGCTTTTCTTAGAGCTTTTTTGGTCTGTGCCTCCTAGTGATGCTGGGCTGAAGGGTTTTGCAGCACCCTGTCCAAGATATATAGGAGTCAATAAGTACACCCAGGGAACTCACGCCATGTTGTTCCTCCAGTCCCCAAGTTGTAGGCAGCCTTCCTCTTTCTACCTTTCAAAGGTTTCCTGTGTTGCTTTGTTGTGTTATATCTAAGGTTTTTGGTATATGGGGTAGTATGTAGGAGGAATAGGGCTATTCTATCTTGGAAAAACTGAAAATCTTTATAGGCTATCTTAAAATGCTTACAGGATGATCTAATGCACCAGCGGGTTCTGGAATGCCACACTATTACAATGTAGAACTAGGGTATCATGGAGAAATAAGACCAACTAAAGAGTTCAATCAAACAACCCCCAAATTATAGCTAATACCTACTAAGTGCTTGCTATATACAGGCACCTTACTAAACACTTTATTTGTATTATCTCATTTAATTCTTATAACAACTTTTAGGTAGGTTATTAAATAGTTTAATTACCATTTCCCATACAAGGGAAGATACACTGAGTTTAAATAAATTGCCTAAGGTCACACAGCTCATATAGTAAGCTACGAATCAAAATCAGGCCATTGGGCTCTCAAGAGCCCATAACCTCACATATTCTCACAATGCAAGGCTCATAAAGCCTTGTGTATTTTTACATGTGTATTTTTAAAATTTATTCAAAAACACTAAAGCATTACCCTACAATAATAAATAAAGTCAAGAAACACAGCAATCAAAAAGGACTTGCCTTGGGCCGTAAATTCATAAGCTCACTGGCATCTTCTCTGGATTTGGTGGTATAAATCATTCAGTCCTAACCCTTTAGTCTGGCTTTTCATAACCTAATTTCAACCTGTATTTTCAAAGTTTATAAATTCCCTGACAGAAAGGCCCTTATAAACCTCTGTCAGACCATACAGTTGTTTATAACAAACTAAGTAAACATTTATTGAATTAGTAAGAGAAGGAATGAGTCCAACAGCAGAGAAACCACAGAGTAACAACTCAGACCTAAGGCAGTCAAAACAGCACTAGACCAAGTGAATGTCTAAGCTGTACCTGGATGTGACTTAGCTAACTGGGTACACCTCAGGCTCTGCAAGCCTCACTTATCTTCAGTTGCAAACAAGTTCACAAACTTGGATGCAGTCTAGCTTCCTATGCCAAAAAAGAGGGAGGCGTGGGGGTCCCTAATTCTCTCTTTTTTCATTGAAGAATTATGTTGCATGGCAGACAGGTATGAGGTATAACTAAAACCAAAATTTTCAACCTCTGGATTGGACTCCCTGCTCCTATTTCCCCCAAGATACCATTGTTCCTCTCCTCTGGTGATCTGTCTTCTTGTCTATTTGGGAAACTTCCCACTGCCTTCCAAAACTACCCTAACTGAAGAGTCCTCCTGGACATCTTCACTCCTGCCCAGTTTCTGTGCTTCCACCATGCCTGGCACCCCTTCTACATAAAACCATCCATACCACACTGTGAACTCCCTGGAAGCAGAAACAATGCTTATTCACCTGCATATCCCCAAGGCTCAACAAAGTGCCTAGGACTTAGCAGCACTCAATGTAAAGTATCTTACAGCCAAATACTTTTCCCTTTTGAACTCCAAATTGACTCTCACCACTCCCCTTTTCAGGTAGCTGTTAATGCTATAGGAAAAATTACTCTTGGAAAAAAGTCATGGAACAGAAAGGAAAATTATCAAATGAAAGCCTATTAGCAAGATCTTTGGGTGCTTCAGCATATATCAGGTGGTAGAGGGAATTTACATATTAATCTCCTAAAGACGTGAGTGTACTTTGGTCCAAGTGACTGCCTCCATGATTCTGAGCTCTCCCCCACAGTTTTCCAACACAAAACACACATCTTTTTAAACTGGAGAGTCAGCAAATGAAGCAACATTTCCTTTTGTGATGTACTTTATTTTGTTAATATATTTCATTGATTATGCTATTATGGTTGTCCGAATTGTTCCCCCTTTGTCCTCTCTCTACCTGGTACCTCCCATTCCCACCAGCAATCCATCCATTACTTCATGTCCATAGGTCATGCATATATCTTATTTGGTTACTCCTTTTCCTATACTATTTTTTAACACCCCCGTCTATTCTGTACCTACCAATTTGTATTTCTTAATCCCTGCATCTTTTCCCCCCATTTTCCCCTTTCCCCCTCCCAACTGACAACCTGCCAAATGCTCTCCCTATCTATGATCCTGCTTCTGTTCTGCTTGTTTGCTTAGTTTGTTTTTTAGATTCAATTGTTGATAGTTGTTACTTTATTGTCATTTTAATGTTCATAGTTTTGACCTCCTTTTTCTTAAACAAGTCCCTTTAACATTTCATATAATAACGATTTGGTGATAATGAACTCCTTCAGCTTTACCTGGTCTATAAAGCACTTTATCTGCCCTTCAATTCTAAATGACGGCTTTGCTGTATATAGTCTAGGTTGTAGGTCCTTGCTTTTCACCACTTTGAATACTTCTTGCTAGACCCTTCTAGCCTGCAAAATTTCTTCTGAGAAATCAGCTGACAGTCTTTTGGGAATTCCATTGTAGATGACTATCTATTTTTCTCTTGCTACCTTTAAGATTCTCTGTCTTTAACCTTTGGCATTTTAATTATGTGTCTTGGTGTGGCCCTCTTTGGGTCCATTTTGTTTGGGAGTCTGTGCTTCCTGGACTTGTCTACTTCCTTCATCAAATTAGGGAAGTTTTCTTTCACTATTTATTCAAATAAGGTTTCAATTTCTCACTCTTTCTCTTCTCCTTCCAGCACCCATATGATTTGAATGTTGGTGTGTCTGAAGACATCCCAGAGGCTCCCCAGTTTTTTTTGGATTCTTTTTTCTTCTTGCTGTTCTGATTGAACGTTTCTTACTTCTTTATGTTCCAAAACATTGATTTGAGTCTAAGCTTCATCCACTCCACTGCTGGTTCCCTGTAAAGTTTTGTTTTGTTTTTTTAAATATGGGTGCAAAGTGCTTTTTTTTAAAGACTTTATTTATTTATCTTTAGAGGGGAAGGAGAGAGGAAGAGAAACATCAAATGTATGGTTGCCTCTAGTGCATTCCCTGCTAGGAACTGGCCTGCAGGGAACTGACGTGCAACCCAGGCATGTGCCCTGACTGGGAACTGAACCTCAATCCTCTGGTTCACAGGCCTGTGTTCAATCCACTGAGCTACACCAGCCAGGGCTGTTTGTTTGTTTGTTTGTTTGTTTTTAATGTCACTTAGTGTAACCTTAATTTCTGCCTGGGGTTTTTTTTTTTTTATGCTGTTGAAGTACCCAGTGAGTCCCTTGAGCATCCTGATAACCAGTGTTTTGAACTCTGCAACTAATAGATTACCTAGCTCCATTTTGTTTAGTTGTTTTTCTGGAGCTTTGTTCTGCCCTTTCATTTGGACCATATTTCTTTGTCTCTTCATTTTGGCAGCCTTCCTGTGTTTGATTCTGGGTATTACATAGAGCTACTTTGACAGCCTATCTTAGGAGCATGGCCTATTGCAGAAAAGCACACCTATAAGTTGAATGGGGTGGAGCTTAAATAATCACCAGGGTGAGGGAACCCATGTAGCCACTCTGTGACTGTCCGGGGCAGGGGTTAGAGAGAGGACATTGTTCTGGAGGAGGGCAGTGCCACTGCCTGGCCTCTGGAGTTTTATCTGGGTGGAAGCTGTTTCTCAGTACTTGCCCTGATGCCAGACACTTCAATTTCTTGCCATGTGTCATTGGTGCCCTTCCACCTGTTGCCCTGGTGCTGAAGCCCAGAGGAAGTGAATCTGCGTAAGTCTAAGTTCATTGCAGGGTCTTTAAGAGAAGACTCCTAAGAATCCTATAGTTTCTTCCACTGCCGTAATCCCAACTGGTTTTTATAGCTAGAAGTTATAGGGATTTACCTTCCTGGCACTGGAAACCTGGGTTGGGTGGTCTGGTATGCAGCTGGGATCCCTTGCCCCCAAGGCACCCCTCCTGATTTTTATCCACCACACAAGGATATGGGACTGCCTGTTCCACATCTCCATGCCTCTCGGCGTCCCTCTGCACATCCCTGCACCTCTCAGCGTGTCTCCATATCTCTGTCCCTCCCTCCCATCTAGTTGAATGTGTATTCTTCAATTCCTTAGTTGTTGGACTCCCATACAGCTGGGTTTTCTGAAGATTCGGGGTGATACTCATTTTGTAGTCTAGTTGCAATTTTTGCTGTGGTTGTTTGTGCACAGAGGCGAGCTGTGTTTACCCTGCCTTTTGTGATCTACTTTAAAACTAACTGGCCATTACTCCTTCAAGTATCAATCTATTCCTGCCTTATGTGAAATCATTTTTTGTTAAGTACAACTAACTGATATTCTTGAACAAATTGGCTTTACATTTATCCTCTAACTTTAAATAGTGTCATTAAGTCCTTCTAAGTGCAACTGAGCTCAGTAAAAAGGAAGAAAATATAAAGAGAGTGTTAGAAAGTTATTATGTAAAGTAATCAGAGACAAGCAATCAGCCTGGAGGGGAAAATGTCAGCCTTCTGTTGTTCTCCTGTAGGTATTTTGAAATCCTTGCTTGCTTTATAAAGCATACCCTCTCTGAAATTCACAACCAGCCTGTATGTAGCATTTTGCAAAGCTTAAGGTATGGGAAGCAAGACAACTGCCTAATGAAGCTCAACCTAAATCCTACATGCCATATAGTTCGGGCTTGCCAACAGTGTATTTGGCTCAAGATAGAACTACTGGCTCCAATGATGTTGGAGCCAAGAGACTGGTACCTCAAAATGTGTCTTAGACAGCAAAGAATGCACCCCCTGGACTCCTCCACCTGCCTTTCTGGAAATCCCTGTGAACTTAAGGCTGAGGATATAATCATTTGTGTTAAAACCTTTCATACAAAATATTCACACACATATATCTAGTACATCACAGGACTTTACTTAATGTCTGCTGAATGATTACAATACCCACACAAAGTTCCAGGGTCTTCAACTTATAAAAGTGCAAAAGATGCTTGGCTACAACAACAGAATTACCTGAAATAGATCAAACTAATATCTAAAAATACAATAAAAAATACAAAAAAAACAAAACCGGGGCCTCTCAATAAAAGAAAACCAGTGTGGTGTGGCTCAGTGGATTGACCACCCACCTGCAGACCAAAAGGTTGCCAGTTCCATTCCAGGTCAAAACACATGCCTGGGTTGCTGGCCAGGTCCCCAGTTGCAGGTATTTTAATGGCAGTTGGTAAATGTTTTTCTCCCTCTCTTTCCTCCTCTCCTCTCTTTCTAAAAATGAGTGAATGATATATTTTTTAAAAGAAAGATTTACCAGTATAGCCCTAACCAGGTGGTTCAATTGGTTGAAGCAATGTCCCATACACTAAAAGGTTGTGGGTTTTATTCCTAGTCAGGGCACATAACTAGGTCATGGGTTCAATTCCTGGTTGGGGCACATACAGGAGTCACCTAATTGATTTTTCTCTCTCACATCTCTCTCCCCCCCAACCCCAACCCCCTAAAAGCATGAAATATATCCTCAAGGGAGCATTAGAAAAAAAGATAGTTAGTATATACTGCTTATAACATACTCTGCACATTAACAGCCCCAAATGAAAACTAACCTGTTTCACTAAACCAACCATTTGGAAGAAGGCTCAACCATTCTAGTCAGACACCTGTTTATGCTCCTGAATTTCACATTTATATGACACTGGTTAGCCATCCACCAAAAACACCAACTGTTTTTAATAATAATGGAAGCAACCAATAAACACTGAAACAGTTGCTATGTGGCAGCACTGTCCCGAAAGATTAACTTGTGTTGTATCCCTCACCACAACCCTGTAAACGAATAACTAAAATTATCTCCATTTTTTAGCTATAGACCCTCTTAAAATAATGTCATTATATTTTTGCCTTCGTGTATATCTCTCATTTATTCTCAACAATCAACTTTACTCTGTGAGCTAGGAAAGAGGAGCACTAAAGGACTGAGCAGTGCACTGCCCTGTTCAGCCACAAGCTCTGGTCTGCATCATTAATTTCCAGAAAATAAAAGCAGCAGCCAGCTCCCAAGAAAGGAGTGGAGGGAAAGCAGATACAAAGCCAAACATATCATAACCTGGGGAACAACTAGGTCTCCAAGTCAGAGAGCCAGCTCTTTCCAGCTAATTGTAGAATGGTGCATTTCCATCGCCATTAACTTCAGGAAGATTGCAGCTAATCTCACTGAATTTATAAATGAAATCCACTCTATTAACATTACATAGTCACCTCTCAACCTCCCACTTCCTGGACAGCAGTCAATACTTGGAAGGCAGTCAACTTACTTTTCCCCATGGAGCAAGAAAAGAAATTCCAGTGATGCTGTGTGTACACACTAAGAAATATTCACTCAACTGTCTATTTGTGATTTTATCTCCCACCTAATTACAGCTGAAATAATATAATATGATTTACACTCCTTGTTCAAGTGTGACATATTTAATAGATTATTCAATATTGGTTTATCCAGCTATGTCAGACTGACAGCAGCACTTAATGTTAATCAGGGGGATGCCTATGTATCAGTCTTAAGCTTCATACAGTTCAATGAAATTATCAAAGTTGCAAGACACCATCAATATGTTTGTGTCAAGAGCCTCGGGATGTCTGTTAATTTTTCCTTCATGTTCTGCTTCACTGCACAGGATTAAGGAAGGAGCATAAGTGAACCCATGTGCCCAGACTCTGCCTCACTTGTTTCACAGTCTAGACAGCTCAAGGCCCAGTACACACAGAAGGTCTGTCCTTTTATCTGGGAATAATCCCATCAGACCATACTTCCCTATCCTCTTTTGGAGGTTGTCTAAAACCTAAATTCCTCCTTACAGGAACCTATCTTTTCCAGCTACCTCATTCTCCTCATCCTCCGATTTCTTCCTCTGGGACCCATTTACCCACAGCTCTCCACCTTCCTAATCAAAGCAACCCTGCTTCGAGTCCCTGTCTTGATCACACAATTTTCTCTATGGTCCAACTCACAATGATCACTCACTCCATCCACTACTAATTGAAACCTGGTTCTTTTGCACAAGGACTCAGTTTCTCCCCAGGTCTTCCTACTCAGTCTATGCCTCACAGCTTGCAAGTGAAGAGCTGGTGGTGCTGAGTGTCCTAGTTCTGCAACTAGACTGTTAGTTATTTCACTAATTTCATGCAATAAGAAATATAATCTCGGAGGACAGACTAACACGGGTTTGAACTGAGCAGATAACCTCCCTTCTCTTTGTCTGTTTCACTACCGGGGAAATGGGAATGCACTCTACTAGGTTACTGAAAGATTAAATGAGGTAATTAATGTAAGTAAAGTGTTTAGCAAAATAACTAACACATGGTAATTGCTAAATATTTTTAAACTATGTTCACTTTTTTCTTTCAGTTTATACAATGTGACATGAGAAGAAGACAGGGTGAGTAGCTTAGATGTGGTCACAGCTACTTGGGACCATGAGCATAACTGAAACTACAAATTCTCTTCAATCCCACTGCACTTGTAGACACTTGTACACAAACCAAATATTTACCAGGTAATAGCCACAGACAGCAATATACCAAATAATGCACTGCCTAACATCCTGGAGGAGACAGGATGAGAATATGACACTTGCACAGAGAAGGATAAGGTCTGGTAGGAAAGACTGTCACTGGTAATCACAATGCAATTGGTCAAGCACAATGATGACAATAGCCTCAAAGTGGAGCACAGAAGAAGCAGTGACTAATAAGCCATAGGGAAGGGTCTAAGAAAGTTCCACAAAGTCACATATAAATTAGTCTTAGAAGTTGTGAACAGAAAAGTAACATTAAGCAGTAGGCCAGATGTGTGCCTCAAAGCAGAAAGAACCCACAATGATCTGAAATGTAGCCCTTGTTAAACAGCTTACTGGCTAAGGCCTTGGAAAGAATGCACCAGCTGGAGTCAGCTAATGATCACGTCCATAAGCCAGAGACAGAAACATTGCAGGTTACTACACACACAGTGGAATGATCATTACTTCCTAGCCCTTATCAATTCTGTATTGACATAAAAAAAATCACCAATGAGCCTTCTGTTGGTCCTTGATAGTTTCTGCATGCCTGAGGCTTCAGTATGGAAGGGCCCATGTGGAGGAAAGATGACTGAACTATCCAGCCCAACTACTATAACAGGTGGAATACAGACAGATGTATGAATTCTCCCTCCCACTCCACTCCCCACACTCCACTACCTACGTACACATAGGACTGTTTAGCACTGTGACAAACAGTCAACTCCCTGATCAAAGCTTTGGTTTGTCCCCAAACATATAGCACTAAGGGTCATAGCAGATTACTTCTTCATGTACTCTTTCCAGGAATGCCACTCCAATGGCAGAGGGGAGGTTCAGGGAAAACACACCTGGAGCCACTAACATTAGATTTTATAGGAAATTATCATGTCACTCCACACTTATCTGAGCTCAAGAAGCATAATACCAGGTGAGCATTTGCACTCAGGCTTTCTAAGACTCAACTGGCTTCTCCACTATTTATTCCTAGATCCTGAGAAGGTCCTTGTCTGGGTCCAACCTAATGAGAGGCATCAACATACAAGAACCGAAGATAGGTCAGAGCTCAGAGGTACGACTAAGAAAATCACCTATCCAAGAGGAAGATCAAAACCCAAGAAAACTAACTTGAATTAACTTCTTAAAAATGTAGCTGCTTATAGAAAAGAGTGTCTGGTGGTTCCTCAAAACCAATTAAAAATAGATTTATCATACAATCTGACCATCCCACTTCTGAGTATATGCCCAAAAGAATTAAAAGAGGGGTATTAAAGAGGTATTATGTTCAAAGCAACATTATTCACAATAGCTAAAAGGTAAAAGCAACCCAAGTATCCATCAACAGAATCAACAGACAAATGGATAAGCAAAATGTGGTCTACACATACAATGGAATATTATCAGTCTTAAAAGGGAAGGAAATCCTACATGCTACAACATGGGTAAACTTTGAGGACATTTTGGTAGTGAAATACGTCAGTCACAAAAAGACAGATATTGTATGATTCCACTTAATGAGGTACCTACAGCAGTAAATTCATAGACAGCAGAATGGTGGGTGCTAGAGGCTAGAGGAGGGGGGAATAGGGAGCTGGTGCTTAATGAGTATAATTTCAATTTCACAAGAGAAAATTCTAAAGCCTGGTTGCACAATAATGCAAATGTACTTAACACTAATAAACTGTACATTTAAAAATGATGTAAGACAGCAGAATGTTATGTGTATTATACCACAATTAAGGTTTAAAAAGCAAGCTGTGTGGATTGTATACATACAACCCAAAACTTTATGAAACCCAATTAAAGTGTTTCCCATGTAATAAAGACTCTGTGGGTGGGGTGAGAGTGAGGGGTCAGGGAAAGGTATAGAGGAAAGACAACATAACCATCAACAAGACTCTAGCCTAACCTGAAGCCTAAACAATATACAGCCAATCAAGAGATAAGATTAACATTCCTAAACTATCAAGAAGGTCCTTCTATCCTCTCCAGATTCCTCTGAGGAATTTTTAAAATCTTTCAGAGGCATTGTTAATATACTTACATGGGCAGCCTGTAAAGAGGAGCAGAGAGACCTCTCTGTGAGTTTGGGCCACTGGCTGTGGAGGACAATGAATCGGTCATTTTTCCTGAGCCTGGTCCTACAGGCCCAACTGTAACTAAGCACCCTTAAAGTTATATAGCCTTAGGGCCAAAACTGCTTCTTTATCCTTAAACTCAAGAGGTTGTTTGTTCTTCCAAAGCCTAAAGTCATGAACTCATCAGCTCCCTAACATTTGCCTTTCCACAACCATATACTTCTCATGCTTAGCAACATTGTCACTAATGTGAATGGGATTTTGTTGATAAGTGAAGTGAAATCTTCTGCATGCTGAAGTCAAGCAAGTTTTGCAGGTGTCAAAGTACACACCTTAGAAAAGACATATCTAACCTAGCTAGAATGCCAAGTACCACTTCTTTTTATATCTTCCTCCCCACACATTTATCACTTTCATATTTTAATTCAGTACTTTCATCCAGAAGTCAGCCAGCCAAAATATCCTCAATTCTCTGTCTAAGAATTGCTGGAGAAAGATCCACAACCAACCAGTTCAGCCCTGTACCTCTCCATTCAATGCAATAGAGATCCTCAAGGTTAAAAAATGCTCTGTGGAATAAAAACAGCTCCTCTGAAAGGCATTCCTAATTCCAGAAGAACAGCTAGGCCTCCAGTGGTCATCCCAGCTAGCAAGGGGCCCATGTCACATTGTGGCACTTTAGGAAATTACTAGGCAGTATTAATCAAGCCTAAATTGATCATAGAATTATCAAAAACCATCTTTTATGCTAGTAATATCAGTAAGAATAGAATGAAATCCATAGCCTTGAGTGACTGGCCTTCTTATCAGGCCAACAAGTTGGGGGCCATGAGCAAGTGAGACCTTGGTGCTACACCTTCAGCAGTTAAACAAATGAGACCAACCAGTCCCTCAACCAAATTCAAAGATTTTAAAAATCAGAATGAGAATGTACCTGCTTTGAATCTTAACAATATTCTATATTAATTCAATGCAGAATTCTCACTGGGTATCTACCATATCCAAGGTACCAAACGAGGCTTTTAAAAAATCTCAGACTTGGAGAAACCCATCACAATTTAAGGCAGATACAATAAATACATAAGAATAGCAAAGGAAAACATGAACTATGCACTAAAGGGTAAGTAAAATAATAATGTTGATAAAGAAGTAGCACAGTGCCACGTACTATTCTAAGTATATCATACACACTAACTCATTCAGGAATCACCATGACCCATGGAGACAGTATTCCTATCATCTCTACTTTACAGATAAGAAAATAAAGACACAGAAAAGTAAAGTAATGTGCCCCAAATCAAACAGACTCTAAGTAGCATAAAAACTGAGAGTCTCAGTCTAATATATAATGCAGGTACACATACATAATGCATAATATAAAAGTCTGATATACAATGGAGAGCGATAATGGCCAGTTGGGGATGTAACAGAGACAGAGGCATCTGAAATGGACCTAGAAGGATGAGTGGATATTATTATACTGCTATATATGATAGATATGAGGAGACCTAATGAAGATTGCTTTATGTACCTGTTCTTATAAGAGCAGTCACAAGCAGATGTAAATTATACTAACACTGATCGTTGCTGTCCTGGCTTCTACACCCACAGCATGCATTTGAGAGGAAAATGAGATCCCAAGACCTGAAGAGGTTTCACCCAATCATCCTCAGTGTACCCCAAAGTAACACTGCCTTTCAGACCCCTAGGTATCCTCCTCTAGACTCGTCAGCACAGTGGAGGCACCTCCCTGATGAACTACTCAATTGTGCTCAAGCAATTAAAGCACTCCAGTGAAGATTCACCCTAAATATTTTTAAACCGCCCTATTAAAGGTGTGAGCCAAGTACAACATAAGATTGCATTCTTATTTTTACTTCCATCCTTTACAGTCACTCATTTAGGGGTGTGAAAATAAAACTTGTATTTCACTTCTCACTTCTCAAATTTCCACTTGATTCAAGAGGCTTGTACCCCTGAGCTTTATGATGGAGGTGCCTCGCAGAATGGGTTCTGTATCATGACTGCACATAAACAAGAAAGTATTTCATTTCAAGACCAGAGATAAGAGCAGGGAAAAGGACAAGAGCAGAAGTACATCCACGGAAAAATTTAACCCGCAACTCCTCCTTCCAGTTATCAGATCACCCAGCCAAATTCCCTACTGCGAGAGCAAAAAGGGAACTCTCCAGAGTTAATTAAAGGTTTCAAGAACTTCCTCAGTATTCAGGGAAAGCCTGCATTCCCCAGCTTCCTATTTGATCTCAAATCTATGTCCCACCCCCATATTTTCTGTAAACAATTATCCCATCCTCTCAGTCCCTGACCCTGGAAATATACACGAGTTACATATGAAGACAATTGTACAAAATGGCAAACAGAACTTGAGCTATTGAATGCTAGCACCAAAGGAAAGGCATTCTAACTCATTAAATCAATAAGCAATGAAAAACCATAGACATCCATATCCCCCACAGCCATATGTTTCAATTCCAATCACAGCCACAGCAGCTAGGCTAGACATATTATCTGACAGCTGGTAGACATTACATTGATACAGCAACACATCACCCCAGGATGGCACAGAGAATCCCAGCACATACAAGCTAGAGGACCAGAGATCTGGGGCCCATTTACTCTCAGGGCAGAACAACAAGCCATCGGTCCAAGGGCATTTCCAGGCAGCAAATGCATGCATTTAATAGTATTGTAAGCTACAGATTTTATGGTCCAAGAACTCCAGTAGCCAAAAAAGACACAAGCCAGCAAAGGGGAAAGTGGAAAGCAACTCTAGCATTATATCAATGATTGGCCAAGAATGAGTAAGTTAGCAGACCACTAGGAAATTTCACCTGTCTTCAAGTCTATTTGCAATCACCATATTGACAGATGCCTTACATATTAAGTCAAATAACTACAACTATAGAGATTTGTAAATTGAGTTTTTTGAATCTCAAAACCTACTTTCATAATGATATATAAGATTACTTTGGAGATGCTACTGACATTTGTGATCATCTTAAATAGGCAACAGCTCTTTACATAAAGAATTTACATTTCCCTACCCTCCATTCAGTGTCTCTAGAAAGCAGTGATTTATAAGTAAATAGCTACATATGTTAATGGAGCCCCTCTCTATTATGTGGAATTGTGATTACTTTAGTCTCACTATGAAACAAATTTTCATTGAAAAATATTATCCCCAATGAAACTAGATAGTAACAACAAAAGTAGGTAAGTTTTGATGTTAAAAAATCACTGTTTTTTAAATAGTATATGACACTTAAATTTTGACCAGGTCTTCACTGCTTGATTTCATATCATTATCATAAAAAAAGAGTTGACAAGTTCATGGAAGAGTGGTCTTCATTTCAGTTACTATTCAACAATTTTTCTTTATTAGGCAAGAAATCAAAATACAACATGCAAAAACGCAAGCAAAAAATAAAACCTCTATTTGTACGTGATCTTCTCTATGACGAAAATACAAAATGAATCCCTTAAGGGCAAAAAAAGTGAAGACCAAAAAGTCAGGTTCACCTTCTAGGGGGTTTTCCAAACTTTGAAATGGATCCTTTATATTTGGGGTTGGGGTGATAAAAACCTATAAAATGGGACCCTAAAAAGCCTCAATATATAACAGAGTCACATAAAAAAGGGGGGACTCATAAGTACACCTGCTGACAGGCAACTAAGAAGATCTGACTCCCTATGACCAGGCAGTCGTCAGGGGTGACATCAGATGTTTGAGAGCAAGTCACAGATTATCAAGGTATTTTGTTCAATCATCTCAATAAGAAGTATAATATAGCAATTAAGTAGATGAGTCCCCAAGGACAGGTGTGTGACATGGAACAAATCATCTACCTTTTTTTTTTCCCTAACATGAAGAGAAAGCAGGCCCTACCTCCCAGCATTAGTAATAAAAAGGATAGGCCGTGGGGCTGACCTTTTCCCACATTAGGATAGAATGCTGCTGCTGATCATGTCTTCCCCAGGGCACACAAAGCAGCAAGTCCACTGTCTCACCAGGTGTCTCTCCAGGAGAGAGCTCAGATGGGGGTGTAAAGAAAAAACTCCCAACCCTAACAACTGGAAGGCAATTCCTAAGAACAGCAAGGAGATTGATTAGAAAATTCACGGGAGCTTTCAGCAATTTACAAGTCAATGAGCTTTTTAAACTGGAAGGCATCCTCCTGGCTATTCCACTGGTAGTGAGTTGGGAACCAAATGTGGTGACAACAGATTTCGTTTTTATGTTTACTGCAGATTATCTGAAGAGAAGGAGACTAGGGGCATGACCTACAGCTAGTTTCTGATTACTTAGTAATTATGCCAAAGCTAGAAAGTTAATGATGCAGTGAAGTAACCTATCCAAAATTTTAGAATGCAGCACTATGAACATTGAAGGCCTAATCGACATCTAGTCCCACTGATGAACAATAGCACCAACAAAATGAAGAAGCAGTTCTAGTGTCAAAGTGGTTTCTTTGCTAACTGCAAGAGACAAACAAACAAAACCAAGGCTACATCTGCAATATGACCATCATCCCCAAATCAAGCACAGGGAGAGAAAGCCACCCTCAGGATCAGCCCTTGAGGGATTACAGGAAGACCAATTAAATCTAGCTTTCTCTTGGTTGTCCCCAGGAGGCAAATACATCCTCACCCTTTAAGAACCAGATCAAAGATCACCTCCTCTGTGAAGCCTTCTCTGACAAGGCAGACTGGCCTAGTTACCTGTGTCTTGAATGCTCACTGCTGTGTATTCAGAATTCTGTTGGCATATTTACCTCAAAGAATTGTAACTTGTTTCTGTACTTCACTGCCCTGTTACACTATAAAATTCGTAGAGAAGAAGCAAACATTCTTTGCTTTCTGCACTGGATGAATGACTGAATGAGTGAATAAATGAATGTTACAAGCTTGAGCTTTAGTCAATTCGCAAGGTTAATATGTGTACCTCGTGTTAAAATTGTTGAAGTCTACACTGCAGAAATAGGGTTGGGGCCATTAAGAATATTAATTAGATGGTTTTTAATAAACTGGAAGCAGACAATCTGGGAGAAAAGGTAAGGGAAAAAAACCACCAATCTCTGAATAACAGAATATTAAGTAAAACACAATGTAACAAAAATAAAAGCACACCCTGCTGTGTCAACATCATAACAAAATAGATTGAGCAAAAACATTGTTTATTACCCATTTCTCTCTTCAAATAAATCAAAGGGATTTAATCCAGTATTAAGAAAGGATATATAATGATAACTGACAAAACCCTATCCAAACGAAATCTAACATGTCAGATAAAATGATATATAGGGACTAGATGGTTATGTAGATAGACAAGAGAGTGGAACTGCAGCCTACCTTGCCAGCAAGTCTCTTACAAAATAGCAACAGTTACCTCTTATCACCTACGCCACCATCAACCTCACTTCTCTGAGAGCACAGGGATTTACTTTTTCCAGTCCATCACGGCCCTTAATCCCCTGAAGTATAAATTTCGTGAGAGCAGAGACTTCATTTTGTTTATAACAATATCCCTAGAATTTACAATAATGCCCAGCTCACAGCAAAGGCTGAGTGAGAGAAAGGGAGGGAGACATGGAAGAAGGGAAGAAAAGAAGCAAAGGGGGGAGTGAGGGACTAGTTGAGAGGAAAAAGAGAATATTTCACCTTTGGGCAATTCTTACATGTCTTTGTACAAGCTGCAGAGTGCTGTGACAATTCAAGTCAATTTTTCCTACAATTTTGGTGTTTAAAATGAAAAAAAAGCAAAGGGTTGGGGTTTTTAACTAGCAAAAATGAATTTTAAAGAGTAAGGTACATCTGCATTCACTCATTCAGCAGATGTTTATTTTATATGCTCACCATGTTCTGGGCACCAACACTATGCACAGGTAAAAAAGTAGCAAAATCAGACTAAGCATATAAAAAGATTTCATCACCCTCACCATCAACATAGGCATCTACTCTGTTTCCTGACCAAAACTAGCAGTCGCTAACAAGTCAGACCTGCATTAGGACATAAAGTTTAATTGTGACTGGTATCATTCAAGACAAAGAAGTAGAGAAAAGGTGACAAAGCATAAAAGAGACAAGAAAAGATAAAATGAAGAAAGGTAAGAACAACAAATGGAGTTATCTGGCCTAGAGAACAAGGCTGATTTCATTAGAGGCTTCAAATACACAAAGGACTTTTATGAGATAATCCTGAGCATTTCCAGGGTTCTTTCTTTCAGAGTAAGGCCTGTGTTTAGGTATTTCCTTCTACTGACTTCAGAAATGTCTTCCCTAAGTCAGAAGTGAATGCCAATATTTTGCTTGTTGATATGTAAGCAAGGACTTAGCATTCCTAAAACACACAAATACTAGTTTCCTCCTTCCTAGGCTTTAGCAGGCTGTCTGTAGGCATTTCTTTTCCACCCTATAATTTCTTCTCTGCCTTTGTTAAAACTGTAAGCACATCTGCAAAAGACTAAACATGATACTGTAAATGACTATCACTTCCTTCTCCCTCACACTCAGCACCCTGACTAAAGAAACATCACTTCACAAGCACTTTACACAGGGTTTCAAGAGGGCACATGGCCACATCATTACCAACAGCTACCAGCCGCATTTGCACAAGCCAAAGTTACTTCTTAGCCTTACTCTATGACTTCTGAGAAGAAAGCAGTAGATGGCTCGGGGTTAGCCAAAGTGGGTGTCTGCTGGGCTGGGTGAAATAATGAAGGTGCACAGCATCCATTAGCAAAGTATGAAATCATTCAGGTTTGTAGTTCAGAATCTTTCCAATCCCTGGCCTGTACTCCCCCTTCTCAAATGTAGTTCCTTCAACTCCCATCACAAAGTTGTCTCATGCCCATCTCATGCCCAAAGTGTCCAGCCAAGTAAAAGACAAAGTTCTAGACTCATTCTCAGGACCCCCTGTATATCCAATGCATTATCATCTCTCAAAAATAAGTAATAATCAAGAAAACCTGACATACAGGGAATGGAGGCACAGTAGAACTAAATTTTTCTTCCCACTGCTCTCATCATGTTAGTTTTTGTGTCACCCCAAGTATCCCCATGACTACCAATAGTAACATCAAACTCATAATATCAAACAGAAAAAAAGAAAAGCTGAGTTAAGTGAGAACTCATTAAGCTTGGCAATGCAATTCTTATGTGAAGGAAATAATTTATTATTGAAATCTTTTTAAGAGACAAGTTTCCCACCCTTTCTAATCTCCATGCTTAATTAAGATGACTACTTTTTGATGGGGGGGGGCTGTTGTTTTAATTAAAGACTATGTAACAGGAGAGAGTTTAACTATAAAGTGACAGCAAGATACCATTATGCTTTGTGCCATCTCAGCCTCAGGCACTTGCCATGCATACCATCTCCACTATAGTTTTCCTAATCTACAAACTAAAGGGAACACTGGATTTAGAAAACAGGGCTGGTAAATTCTTTTTTTCTGTAAGACTACAGACTCAAAGTGGTCTGCTGCAAACCTTACCCTTGCCTGCCCTCCCCCAAACTACTTGATGGGTGACCCTGTCAACTCACTTAACCTCCCCATGTCTGTAATCCCTCAGCTGAATAATTAGTTGTGTCCCCTAATCTTACGGGAATGTTGAAAGAGATCTCCATTAACAGACTAGTCCTGGCAAAGTTATTTGCTAATGACAAATGACTATATAAGGGTTATGTCCTGAGGGCCACAGCGTGGTGTAGGGGCAAAAGAAAAGACCTGGAGCTGATGCCACTGGGTTTAAAGCTGGACCTTAAAATGTAACAGCTGCCAGAGAACTCAGGCAAGCTACATATTCTGTAAACCTCAGTTTCTTTATTTGCAAAATGGCCCAAATTTACCACCTTCCACTCACTGCTGTTATGAGAATCAGAGGAACAAATACATGTAGATACTTAGAAGTGTCTGGCAGGCACTAAAATGGCATTCTCCTTTGCACCTACAAAATCTTTGCAACTTCTCTTTGACACTAGCACTGGCAAATGCCCTAGATAAGTCCCACACAATCTCCCACCTAAAATAATGCAGCAGTCTTCTATGCTCCTATTTCTAGTCATCACCATCAATCTTTTATCATCCATCTTGCCATCAGCAAGTGTGGTATTCCAAAATGCATCTCTCATACTATTCCCTGCTACTTAACATCCTCCATCAAAGCCCAACATCCTACAGAGTTAAAGTCAGAAGCCTCAGAGAGCTAGAAATGACCTTTCACCAACTGGCACTAGCTGACTTTAACCCCTAGTTCTGAAACTGTCCTTTGCTGCTCCTCCTACCACTCTTTGTTCATCATAATCTCTTGGGACCTCTGCATGGACCAGATTCTGTCCCACACCCAGTCTGCCAAATAAGCACCTCTTCCCACATGGTGCTGGGTGTGTAGGAGAGGCAATGATGGGAAGTGCTTTGGCAATCTGAATTTCTGTAGCCTCCTCTTCTGGTTTAAGTTACCTGTGACATCACCAAAGGAGGAAGAGAAAAAAACAATGCATTCTGAACACGACAGCATAGAAGGTAGCCAGAAGCAAGACAAATCAAGCTCTGTCTCCCTAAAGGTCACACTGAAAGAGGATGTCAAAGCTGATGTAAAGAAAAACAGACCACTGTTACACAAACTGCAGGTGAACAGCAAAAACCAACCAGTGGCATGCAAAGGCCTATGATGTAACAGTGTTCATCACCAGCTTAATTACAAACTCCCATGCCTGGAATGCAGCTCTGACAGCCTGAGCTCAGGGAGGACTGCCAACTCTCCCAGAAATCCCCAGTGCCCAGCTGTCTTGCCTTCTGGATATAAGCTCCTCCAGCTGCAGAGTGGAGACAGATCTTCCTTGAGTTAGAGGACATTTCCTGAGCCTTTCAAATTTGGCAAAACATCCAGAACTGACTTCTGGATAAGACTGTTACCAACTCATGATGATGAGGATACCACACACTTCTGGAGTTCCCTGCCACTTGGAAAGGTCTTTCATAGACACCACCCACGATGAACCCTCCCAGCATCCCAAGTTGGGATTCCCATGTCATTAGCATTCCCATATTATGAATGAAGAGACAACTTTACAAAGACTAAGTAACCTCCCCACATGCCAAGGAGCAGAGCCTAGTGCTTCTCCAGATCCACCAGCCTTGCATATATGCAGAACTGTCCAGCCAGGGAGCCTCTAAGGAAGAGAATATCCAGTGAGCTACTCCAGAATTTGCTGGCTTCCTGAAGGACTCTTCTCTCACCCCTTTCACATACAGAGCACAAAAACCACATCAACAGGGAAAATTTCCAACTCACTAGCACAAGGTAAAAAAAACTTCCATCTTACATGTGTCCAAACACACCCCACATAAAATATGTGATAGGAAGCTGCCTGGCATTGCCTATCCCTGCAAAGTGGAAGAAAACCCTACTACAGCACTTCTGAAATGCCAGGCACTGCATTTTGCATTCTCAACATTATGTGATCACACAGAAATTCTCCAAATATGAGATAGATATTTCCATCCTAATTTTCTAAGGGTCCAAAAGCCTAACTTTCCCTAGGTCATTCAATGAAGCCAGTATCTAAACCCCAGATAGTTTCTAACCCACGTGTTTTATTCTAGGCGATACACAGTCTTTGGTTAGGAAACATGACCTCCTTTGAGAAAAGTATACTGGAGACACACAGTGTCAAGTGATTACCTCCTAAAGTACAAACAGCAGCCCTGCAACTCACTGGAGATCCAAAGTACTGAGCTTCATTTCTGATTTCTCTCCTGCTCCTCCATCAGTGACTCCTGAGAAATCTATATTAGTCTCTTATCTCTAACCACTCATAAAGTATGCTTTCCTCCTGAAAGTCATATTCTTCCACAGGTGACCTTAAGGACTAAAGAGCAAGAGAATCAAAATTGACAATCTCCCATCCACTCAATGATTAATCCACTATAGCCAAACCAAGAGTGTCACAATCCCCCAAAACTAGTCACTTTTCTAGCCCAATTATCCTCAGCAAAATAAGTCTCAAGATTCTAACCTTAAATACTGTTAGCAGCACTGATTAAAAAGTCTTAAACATATTCTTTTACTGGTAACCACATTCAGGGGCAGTTATTCACAGCATCTGGTTTAGAAATGAGATACAGAGTTAGCTGTGGATTGATCAGTGCTTAGTACAAAGAAGAAAAAAGACTAATTCCTGTATTATTCTTGGATCGGTAACCGACAATCTTGGCACAGATCCATGACATTGAGCCCAGAGAGACTCCAGGCCCCATCTGTACGACAGGAAACCTGGGCAAGCCAAAGTTGTGTTCTGACAAGTTGTGTTTCCTCCCACCAGGAGGCTGAACACCCCTGCAGAGAGCCAGAGCCTATCCCAGCCAGCTCACTCTCCCAGTAGTCTGAACAACCTGCTCTTGCTGGAAAATGGCACCCCAAGGAGGCAGTGCCAGACCCGTGAAACTCCAAGGAAGAGCTCCTTAGCCAGCACAGGTGCACTGTCTGAGCATTTGAAGAGGGGCACACAATGAAGGAACACAGAGGTGATGAAGTAAATCAGCATCTGTGGTGGTCACAGTCACAAAAATATTTAACTTTTGGGCAAGCCAAAGCTGTGTTCTGACGTGCTGGGCACTGTTACAAAAACTTTATGTGGGTAAGTTAACACTTAATCCTTGTAATTCTGTAAAAGAAATATTACTGTAATTACCATTTTAAAAACAATACATAGAAAAGAAAATAGGGTCCAAGATCACATCCAGTGGTAGAGACAGGGCTCAAACCTAGTAAGTCTGGGTTACATCTGTGCAACCCTAAGCACTAGACCTTAGTTCCTCATGATGGTTCTTGGCGATACATTTGCAGATGCAAGAAACTGAGCAAGTACCTATTTTGGATCCACTTCTGTGTTGCTGAAGAAGTTTAGATGTTAAGAAATAATCCTGCAGATTCAACCACTAATGAGTGGTCTCAAATTCAGACTAATAATCCATCCTTTCATGCACCCTTCTTTCCTTCTGCCTGTTTTCCTTCTTAACTTTTCCGTTCCCCTTCCATAATAGAGAATACAAGGAAAAAAATCAAAAGTTACACAGAATATAAGGAAAAGTAAATCCCTTTCACATCACTATTGTTTTTTCTACCTCTCCTCCCCAAAGGCAGCCATTGTTATAAACATATAAACTTTAAATGGTATTTAGGAGATAAACAACACTGAAAGTCACTCAATAAATGGGCAGGAATCAATCTGCAAGACTAAGAATAAAAGCCAACCTACGCCTGAACAAACCTCTCATATCTTGAGGGTAGCTAATTAGGGTACTATTTATCAACCACTGCTTCACCCATATGCTTAGGAAAATAATAATTGGTCAAGTGACCATGTTTAACTCACCCACCCTCCACCAAAAAAGCTTCATGCACACTTGAAAGTTAATTTAGTTTTTCTGGTGAATTTTAGCTAATATAAAAACTCAAAAAGATGTGCAAATCATTTTTATGAACAAAATGATTTGGTTTGTAATGCCTATTACACCTGCTTCTTATCTTCCATTGCGTCCCTTTTTTTTTCTTCCACACTTTCTACTGTTTATTATCGTCATGGAACAGGAAGAGGTGTGAAGACTCAAAGCATGGATTTCCACTTTATTATTCCACTCCCTAATTCTGGGTGACCTTTGACAAATAAGTACCAGAATTCCTCAAAACTCAGTTCTTCCTAATCTGCAAAATGGAAATAAGACTACCAGCCTTTGTGGACTATTCAGTGAAATGATGCTTGAGGAAAATGCCTGGCTCATAATAGGCACTCAATAGTTACTAGCACCCCTTCTTCTGCCTTCTCACTTAGGTCAGACCTTCATTCTGGACAGTGACGACTCCAACAGCCTTACATCTTTGATTTTCTCAGTTCCCCACGTGCTCTACCAAAACATCACACACAACCCAACTGCAGTCATTTACTACTGTATCAGCAAGTCTTAAATCTGAGCCTCATCATAAACAGAATGAGAAAACAAGTGAATGCATCCAATGTCTTCTGAGGGCTATACAAATGGGGGTTATTATAAAATTTTGAATATATTCAAGATATTCAGATTCCTTGTAAACTTCTCCTCATCCTCAGGACCTAGATTCCAAATACCTCTCAACTTCCTTGTTCCACCAGCCCCTTCGGCCCAATTCTAAGAATCATATGTGGCCCACTCTTTCCCTGTAGTTTGCCCTCCTCCTTTCCTGCCTGTAACGCCAGGGTGGCTTTTAAAACAAATGAGAATGGCACTCAAGAAGCAAAATAAAATCACTTAGCTCTGTGCTCCCTTCTCCCTTGCTGTTATTTATTTTTGTGTATTTTACTAGAAGCAACATTTGTCAACATGGCAGCAGAGAAGCCTCAAGCCAGGGAGAACTGTTTTTGTATGAAACAAATAATGTAAGCGGTGCAGGAACGATTTTGAGTAAAGCTGCCATATGAACGGCCACAAAGTGCAAAATGGTGAGCTCTTGCCTTGTCTACAGCAGCTGCTTCACCACCCAAACAAACAAATACTTTAGAAGGGGAATAGCTCAATTGGCTATTTACACAGAAATTCAAATAATTTCAATCACATCATCCAGCAACAGGCAAACTGGCATAGCCCACAACTGAAAAGAAGGTAAGAAGAGGGAAAGAAGGTGGGGCCTGCAAGAACTAAGGGGGAAAAAGATAAAGAAATAAAACAGTGAAAGCTAAAGGGTACAGGATTCTTAGTGAGATGTTCTAAAATTGTAACAGCTACACATACCTATCAATACTCCAGAATCCACTGAATTACATGCTTTAAGTCTGTGGATTGTGCTGTATATGAATTTCATCTTATAAAGCTGTTTAAAAGGGGAGAGCTGGACAGTGGCTTCACAGGAATATGAGTTGGTAAATAGGAAATGCATCCTATTTACCCTCACTGACCTTAGATGCCTGAAGTCTACCAGGCTCACCCCTATTACTAAGCAATGCATGTGTCACCTCATTTAATCTTGACAATCAACTCTTCAGATAATACTCCCAGTATGCATGGAATCTGGGGCTCAGAGACAACTATGGTAAGCCAGGAAGTTCTCACCAAGGCCCTCACTCTTTCCATATCACCCCACAGCTTCCCCAGTCAGGTAATCTCACCACTGGAAAACAGGATATTTATGGCTAGGAGTGTATTTTTTTCCAAAGAACTAAACTTACTCCTATGCAAATTATTATATTGGAACTAAACTTGTCACAAGAACTTTGTAATATAGTCATTATTTCCCTCTAATAGTAAAATGATACCAAAAACAAACTTGTTCTCTTTGAAGACACAATTTTCTCTAAGAACCTGACTCACTCTACATATAGGGTGGGGCAAAAGTAGGTTCACAGTCATTCATATGGAAAAGAATATAATAATTAATAAATAATAATATAAGAACAAACTTCGTCTTCTGTGCACTGACAACTATAAACCTACTTTGGCCCCACTCTGGGTAGTGTCATCCAGGATTGTTGTGGCTGCCTATTTGCCCCAAGTACCATTCTTTTATTTTAACAGCTATTATGTCTTTCCTCCCTGCAGTCAATGAGAGTTCTTTGTAACTATCTATGTATATCAGAATATAAAATTTTTCTTTCAACCCCTATATTAGGAGATTAAATAAGGAAGTGACCAAGAGGAGCTTCACCAGTCACTGTTACTATGGAAATAAAGTTCCAGAGCTTTGTGACAGCTATTCGTCAATCATTTTTTTTTCAATTTTATAACCAGGTTTTCAAAAGATGGGGTTGCCATGTATTTGACAACTAAGACTTTACAACAATGATGACGATTACTATTATATCTGACTTTCATGTAATACTTATAATTCTTGCAAACCATCAGACTACACTAGTTCCTTTAAAAATCAGATATGTGGTCTCCCCATACACCTACTTTCCCACCTACTTCATTCCTTTGCACAGATGCCTTACCTAAAAAAGCTTCAACCTAACAGCATGTGAGATAAGGAATCTGAAACTCCAAGCAGAGAAAGCTGTTTTTAAAGGGAATATGATCTCTACCTCCCAAGCTGAATCTAGATGACAAAAATCGTATCCACATAACATTCAGTAACTCAAATGTCATATTAGAAAATGCCATTCTTATAAGGAACTCAAGCTTAACATTAGAAAAACCCATTCTTATGAGGAACTATAAAGAAAATTCCACAAATACAGTATATATAGATTTAACTTGGCTTTCAAATCTTTTTAATTAGGAAAGAAAACTAATAATACTAAGTCATTAATATTCTCCTTGGTGCAGAAACCCTATAAATCTGCATGCTTCATTCCCATTTTACACATGGGAAAGTGGCCTAATAGTGATTTAAAAACTTAAGCAAATTTATATTCTCTCTCTCATAATGTGTGCATAGACACACATGTATGGATAAGGGGTGGCCCTAAAAAAAAAGAAATTATCTAGAGAGCAGGCCCCTTGTCCCTTTGTAGTACAGGCTTCCCCAGCCAAGTGAGTGTTCTAGGAACCCATCTGTATTAGTATACCAGCTGGCATTATTGTGAGAGGCTGTGTTTGGCATCAGTGAATTCTTTTTGAATATTCTTTCAAAAAAAGAATAAGCACACGGCTGTTCATTTCATGATGGTGGTTTACCAGCACACCTGCCCACACCGTAGTGAGAGTACAGCAGTTTTTGACCAAAACCATCATGACCCCTACACCCACCCTCCCTATTTACCAGATCTCACCCAAGTGACTTTTTTGTTTCCCCAGATGAAAAAAGTCCTGAAAGGGAAACATTTTGCCAAGGTGGAAGAAGTGAAAGAAAAAAGTGGCAGAAGCACTAAAAGGCATCAAAGTAGATGATTTCAAAAACTGTCCTGAGCAGTGAAAAAAATGTTTAGATAGGTCTATTGCATTAAGTAGAGAGTTCTTTGAAGGTGTGTAAAGTTTAAAACATGTAAAAATAAATACACAATTTAAAAAAATAAATCACAGGTTTTTGGGATCCCCCTTGTGTGTGTGTATATGTGTACTTGTATACATTTCTTAATGGCAGGGGTCACATTTCAACCTGAGTCTGTGTGAAAGCCAATCTAGTACTTGAAGGCAGTATACATAAGTGATAAACCACAGACAATGAAGCCAGAGAGACCTGAATTTGAAATCCATCTTTGCTACCTGCTAGCTACATGATCATGAGTAAGCTACTTCCCTGTGTATAAAACAGGACTAACAATATCTTGCAAGTCATACTGAAAACAAAACAAGATCATATTTATAATGCCTACAGTCCAGAGGTTACAGTCAACAAATTATTCATGTTTTGTTTCTATCACATCACGGTATACTTAAAGGCCATATAATAATAACCAGCCTTTACTGAGAACTTAACCATGTACAGGCACCATTTTAAATGCCTTCTCCAAGGTCACAACACAACGGCAGAGTTGGGATTCAAACCTAGGCATTTTGACAGGCAGAGCCATAGCTCCTACTCACTATTTTGTAAGGCAGAAATACATAAACTTAACTTTACAGGTAACAGTATATAAGTTCCATTCTGTTGAGCAATGGTTCTCAAAACTCTGGTCCTTGGACTAGCTTCATGAGCATCCCCTAGGAACAGGAAGGTACAAAAGAAAGAATACAAATTCTTGGACCCTGCCACTAACCTTCTGAATCAGAAGGGGTGGTCCAGCATCCTGTGATTTAATAAGTGCATTACAGTCACCAGGAAGACTTGTTAAAATACAAATTGCTGGAACCCAGCAATATAAGGCATATGCTTAGGCTTCTGCCACAGGCAAAGAAATGTAAGCATGCTTGAACATAAAAATGCCAATAATATCTGCCTCTTCAACTCTAGTCCCCAAGGTACAGATTTGCAATGGCTGATGCTGGTGTTCCATATCCATCATCTGAAAATTTGTATTTTCCTCATAAACTGCATTCTGAACCAAGCAGTCAATTTAACAGTCCACCAGTATGGTTCCCCAACTCACTCAGCAAAAGCCAAAGTTCTCACAGTACCTAAAAGGCCCTATATGATCCATGACATCTCACCACCCATCCTGCTACCAAACTCTCTCTGAATTCTTTTCCTATCTCTCTCTGTTCCACTTCTACCTCCCACTCTGCATCTTTGCTGCTCCTCAAATATGGCAAATAGTAACCACTTAGGACCCTTGTGCTTAGCAGTCTCTCTTCTTGGACTGATATTCTTCTAAGAAATACTGCACAGCTCATATCCATTCCTTGCCAAGTCTTTGCATAAATGTCAATTTAGAGAGGTCCTTCCTGATCCCAAACTCCATGCCAGCACATACTTATTCCCAAACCCTAAATTATTTTTCTTCATAGAATGTATCTCCACCAGATAAAACAAGCGTTTACTTATTTATCTGCTTGTGGCTTGTTCATCTCAAGGAGAAGGTAAGTTTCGTGAGGACAGAGATGGTTTTTGTTTGTTGCTATGTCACCACAGCTAAGAGGAGAGCCAGGTACCTACTAAGCATTCCTAACCATATGTTCAATGAATGAAGAATTGAAAACCCAGTTAATCCCAATGACTATTCCAAATAGCCAAATGCCTTTTATTAAAATGTTGATACATGGACTGGCACTGTTTTTATCTTTGTATTACCAGTAACACAATTGGGCAAAACAACTGCCAAACGCACACAGAATACTCAAAATCCCATTTCTTAGAAGAAATGACATGTACCATGCAAAGAGCAAGATCACTTTTTCTAAGGCCACACAAATATTATTTCCCCTGAACATAATTTCTAATGTACAGACAGCTCCAAAATATAATCTATATTGGAATTTGCATAAAATTCAACAGACCTGAAGATATTAAATTTTAAATCTGCATGCAAGAATGACCAAGTAATATTAGTTTAGCCAAGGAGAGCATGTCTGTAAATTTGAGAGTTTGCAGATGTAATGAGAAGAAAAACTGTACACTTCAATGAAAGCAAGTTGATTAAAATGATCTGATGTAGTGGTAACAGTGCAAAAGAAGCAAACTACATTTCAAATTTTATAACCTGGACTCTGATAACAGAGGATGAGATTCACTACTCCAGAATAGGGCAATGGAACATAACAGAATCAGCTACAACTATAAATAGTACCAGGTGACAAAGGTAAACAGCCTAAGAGTTTCAATGTACCTGTCTGGCCCTACATTTTCTGAATAGCCCTTTGAATCAAGGAGATGCATAACCAGAAGTGACTGATAGCAAAATGGTAATGTCACTAATCTCACCAGGTATACAACCCAATCCATGCATTGTGAATACCTGTGCAGGTGTGTGTGAATAGTAAAAGTTTCTTGCTCCCTAAAACACTGAAAAGGAAAAATTAATTGCTCAGTGACTTGTTTTGAAATAACTAAGGTGATGGGACTAAGAAGAGAAGCTGTTTAAGGACTGGACATCAGGAGGTCCAAGACCCTACTCTCAAAAAGTAGCCAAATGCAGTGCAGCACTTTGCAAAAAGCCTTCCATAAGAAGAGTGTGGGTACTCCTCAAAGATGAACAGCCAAAGAGGGACTAAACTTTCTTAGGAGTCTGTTTACATTGTTTTAGTCAGTCTTCTATGGGGATTCTAAGCACTATTTTATTTGAAAAAAGTGTACTAGTGTTCTCTTTTTTTTTTAGGAGGGGAGGGGTGTTTTATTTTATAAAAAGATACTGGAATTCTCAAAGTGTGAAAATCACTAGTCTAATGAAATGGATTCTACAGAGGAGTCAGGAGATGAACAAGCAAATGCTAATTGAAGTATGGTGACTTTCAGGCCATGTGACTTTGGTCTACTGCACCTCTCTAAACCTTTCATCATCAGTAATCTCTATTCCTAGATATATACTCAGGAAAGAATTATACATAAATGTTCAGTGCAGTTTTATTCGTAATAGTCCCAAGTGGGAAACAGTCCAAAATCCATCAACAGGAAAATGATTAAACACATTCCAGTATGTCCATATAATGGGACACCATGCAGCAATAAAAAGGACCAGACTCTTGATAAACACCAACAATGCGAATCAGCCTCAAAATAATTATGCTGAGTTAAAGAAGCCAGATATAAAAGAGTACATATATAATTCCATTTACACAAAACTCTAAAAAGAAAACACTAATCTTTGAATACTAGTTTTATAGGGAATATGAGCTCCTACAAAAATAGGGGCATTACCTTGTGGGGTGAAAGAAATGTTCTGTATATTGATTATGGTAATGATTACAGTCCTGAGCTCACAGAATCACATACTTAAAATAGACACATTTTATTGTATGCAAAAAAAAAGTTGAAAATGCATATACTATCTAACCATGACAATGTTATTAAAAAAGAGATAAGTGATATGTGGAAGCTTAATATACATACACTGGGGATTAAACAGGTAAAGGGCAAAGCCAGAGCAAACAACACATTTTTAATTTCAAAGTCCAACAATAAAGTACAGAAGGCAATCCCACCTATTAACAACAACCATGATAAATGCTAAAGTATTGGCATCTCCTTTGGTCCAGAAATTTAAGATCTTTACATGTATCAACTCATCAACTCAACTAGTCCTCACAACAATCCTATAAGGAAAGTATTGTTGGGAACCACCCTGTCTGGTTTCAGGAGCGGTAAACGCCTCATGGCTAAGGCTGAGTGAGTGACCTTGGGACCATAAGCCAGTAAGGAGACAAAGCTTATCTCCCTGGCAGGAGTACCACTTCTGCTCCTTTTTCCATAACTAGCCTCCAATACTTGATCAGTTAGCCAATGACAGGTAAAACTCCCAAGGCGGGGGAATGACCTAAGATAGGCATCACATGGAGGCCCCAGGGAAGGACTTGGGGGCTATGAAGAAAGGGGGTGATGGACCCTCACCCCTTGGCTTTGACGAAGCCTGAGTCCTCATTTCTCCTAATTCCTTGGCTATCTTGCCTCCTCTGCCTGACTTAAACCTGAAACAATGATAGAGGGCAGCGCAGCCCTGTGCTGGAAAGGGCAGGTTCCCCAGGTGATCAAGCCTGAGAAAGGATATGTAAAATCCTGTGAAGCCTGCTTTGCTAAGAAGGCTCTTAGTTAAATGATAAAGGCCCAAGCAGGAAATGAGTTTGTTTTCCAAAGTTTTGTAGCCTTTTAGCTGATAGACTCTGATTCAGGAGAAGTCCTAATAGTTCTTTATATGCTATCTACTGTTTGATCCTTACTGCCTGACAATGATTAATGAGCTGTACCTGTATTTCTGTGCAAATTAAACACAATAAAAGCCTATCTAGGCAAGGGTCAGTGCACTCTCCCCTTGAGAGAGTGGCCGCTCTGAGGTGCTCTGACCGCTCTGAGGTGCTCCCCCCTTTGAGGGAGTAACTGTGCCATCCCTTTTCCTCCACAGGACTTGGTAGTCTGTGTGAATTTGTCTCATGTCTCATCCATAACACTGCAGGCACTGCAGGCCAGTGCACGCATCAAGGTATTATTATTATTATTTCTATATTACAGATGAAGAAACAGAGAGGCGAGATCATTTTCTCAAAGCCACAAGAAAAGCTAGAGCATACGTATTTTGGATGAGTGAAAGAGGGCCTTATAGATAGCAAAGTACTGGCCTGGAAAGATTTTCCCATCTAATGACAAATAAATATAAAACTGCTGCCTCCAAGCCAGAGTTGCCATTGTGCAGAAAACCTTCCCAGTCAGCACAGTAGAGAGCCGGACTAGAAACACACCTTTTTTTCATGGATTTGGAGAATAGCGAATAAAAACAGAGGCAGCTAGAACAGAAAAAAGTTTGTAACATCTGTACATTAAAGTAATAATAGTGGTACAGAGGGAACAAGTAACTAACACTTAATATGTGAGGCTTTACTGAATTTTAAATACTTTCTCATGCAACTTTCACAGCATCCTTGAGAAACAGGAAATATGATGATGATCATTCATACATGAAGAAACTGAGTCTTTTGCAGATAACCTGCAAAGGGTATATACAACTAGCAAGTGACAGAACCCACAATTGAATCAAAGTTTATCTGTCTCAAAGTTAAGTAATATTGCTTAAATCTACTCCAGTACCAATCTCAGTGAAATCATAGTGTCAAGGAAATATGTAACATGGGAAACAAACAATGAAAGTATGGACAGTCAACTACACCTCAATTGTCTCCAACAGTTGCAATATTTTTTGAGACTTTAATAGCTGCTGAACTTAAAAGCACATATTCCAGGAATGGAGATAAGTACTGAAAATATGAACTCAGGTAATCTTCATCGTATGCAGTCCTACAAGGTGAAATTAAGAACAAGTTCCACTTAGAACCACGTACCCAGCCAAACTGTCTTCTAAAATGAAGGGCAAAATGAAGACATTTTAGATCAAGTTAAAAAAAAAGAAAGAAAGCATTTACTACTAATAGAGCCTTACTAAAGAAAATTAAAGGAATGGTGAACAAAGAAATGGGTATGCACAGCTAAATCTAAAATGTCACCTGTACAAAAATGCCTAATTTGTGTACTAAAGAAAGACAAAACCAAAATATCAGACTTAGTTGGAGATAAGAGGGTGAGCGGAGTTAATAGGTGGTCACTTGCATTGTCCAAGACAGTTAAGATATGGATTAATTTAGATAAAATGTATATGTGTTTTTATTTCTAGGATATTTATTAAAAACATACAGTGCTGATCTTCAAAACCAAACCAGAGTGCAATGGAAGTGCAGTGGAAGGGGTAAGTGTAGGTGCCAGAATTGAATCCAGGATGCTAACTCCCCAAGACCATTTATAAATCACTAGCAGCACATCGCACAAGGTTAGCTCTCAAGGAATCACACATGAGTCATTAAGAAACAAGCCTATGCAGTTCCTGCCAAGATGAAGGCCTAGGCAGAAACCCTTGGCTTCATTACACAACCAAAGGGAGGATAAAAACTAATCTAAAATCAATAAACAGCCAAAATCAATATAAAATCAAACTGCATGGAACTCTGACAACCAAGGAATTAAAGAAAAAAATCAACCAGAACAACCAGACTGGTAAGGTGGACTGCACAGGCCGACTCAGAAAAGCTCAGAGAGGCGGCTCAGGGGTTAAGCTGACTGCCCAGTGGCAGAGTTACATGGGAGGGACTGACTTAAGGGAAAAACTGATACTCAGAGTTGACTGTGGGCTAAGGCTGGGGTTGCCACTGGTAGGTGAGAGATATGTCCAGAGTCTGTTGGAAAGTGTGCTAGAGACAAGCAGGTGAGCTGCATTGTTCCCTCTCTGCCCCACCCCCCCACAGGGGCAGCACAGCAAAGAGGGTTGCCCCACCCTGGTGAATACCTAAGGCCCCGCCCCCTTACATCCTATCAGCTGCACCAAGACAAAGACATATGGCCCAAATGAAAGAACACCGCAAAACCTGAGAAAGCAATGAACAGACTGCCAACCTATCTGATGGAGAATTTAAAGCCCTGGTAATCAAAATGCTCACAGAACTGATTGGGCTTGGTCAAAAAATGAAAGATACCCGAAATGAAATAAAGCAAAATATTCAGGGAACCAATGGTGACAAGAAGGAAACCAGGATTCAAAGCAACGATTTAGAACAAAAGAAAGAAAGAAAACATCCAACTGGATCAGAATGAAGAAACAACATGACTCCACTCTAAGAAGACAACCAACCCAATTAAAAAATTGGAAAAGGACTTGAACAGACACTTCTCCAAGGAGGACATACAGAACATCCAGAGACACATGAAGAGATGCTCAATATCGTTAGCTATCAGAGAGATGCAAATTAAAACCACAATGAGATACCACTTTACACCAGTCAGGATGGCTATCATAAACAAAGCAACAAAAAACAAATGTTGGAGAGGTTGTGGGGAAAAGGGGTCCTTAGTTCACTGTTGGTGGGATTGCAGACTGGTACAACCATTATGGAAAACAGTATGGAATTTTCTCAGAAAAATAAAAATCGACCTGCCTTTTGACCCAGCAATTCCACTGCTAGGATTATATCCTAAGAATCCTAAAACATCAATTTCAAAGAACCTATGCACCACAATGTTCGTAGCAGCACAATTTACAATAGCCAAGAGTTGGAAGCAACCTAGGTGCCCATCAGTAAATGAATGGATCCAAAAATTGTGGTACATATACACAATGGAATTCTATGCAGCAGAGAGAAAGAAGGAGCTACTACCCTTTGCAACAACATGGATGGAACTGGAAAGCCTTATGCTGAGTGAAATAGGCCAGGTGTTGAAAGACAAATACCATATGATCTCACCTTTAACAGGAAGCTAAACAACAAAACAAACAAGCAAGCAGAAAAAAAAACAAAGACACTGAAATAGAGAACAAGGGGACAGTGACCAGAGGGGAGAGGGAAGGGAATTTAAGGGGAAGAAAGGGGAAGGATTTGGAGGAACAAATAAGAAGGACACAGGGACGAGAACTAAGGGGGGTGGAAATGGGAGGGAGGTGGGGAATACTGGGGGGGGGGGGGGCTGGGATGGGAGAAATAGAGAAAAAACTGTACTTGAAAAATAACCAAATAAAATTTTTAAAAAAAGAAACAAGAATCCAAAAAAAAAAAAACGAAGAGAGGCTGAGGATTCTCTGGGACAAACTGAAATGTTACAATATCCGAGTTATATGGGTGCCAGAAGGAGAAGAACAGCAGCGAGAAATTGAAAACTTACTTGAACAAATAATGAAGGAAAATTTCCCCAATCTGGTGAAAGAAACAGATTTCCAAGGAGTCCAGGAAATCCAGAGGGTCCCAAAGAAGTTGGAACCAAAGAGGATCACACCAAGGCACATCATCATTAAGTTACCCAAGAAATTTAGAATTTTCTCTTGAAAATCCTAAAAGCAGCAAGAGATAAGGAGAGAGTTACATACAAAGGACTTCCCGTAAGGCTATCAGCTGATTTCTCAAAAGAAACCTTACAGGTAAGAAGTAGTCAAAAGTCATGAAAGGCAAGGACCTACATCCAATAGTACTTGATCCAGCAAAGCCTTCTTTTAGAATGGAAGGACAGATAAACTACTTCCCAAAACTAAGGTCAAGTTAAAGGAGTCAGTTCATCATCACCAAGCCCTTATTATATGAAAATTAAAGGGACTTATCTGAAAAAAGGAAGATCAAAAATATGAACACTAAAATGACAACAAACTCATAACTATCAACAAATTAACCTAAAAGAAAAACAATTAAAACAAAAACTAAGCAAACAACTGGAACAGGAACAGAATCAGAGAAATGGATATCACACAGATATCCAGAAGTTCAGTGGGGAGGGAGAAGGGAGGACTAGGCGGGGAAAGGTACAGGGAAGAAGAAGCTTAATTAGTAAGCATAAAATAGATGGGGAGAGATACAAATGGTATAGGAAACAGAGGACTCAAAGAACTTATATGTACAACCCATGGACACAAACTAAAGCAGGGGGAATGCTGGAGGGTTGGGGGGCAGGGTGGAGCTGGGATAAAGAGGGAAAACTGTAATAGCATAATCAATAAAAATACTTTCAAATTGTAGCTTTTATTAAATTAAATTAAAAATAGTAATAATTTAAAAAAAACAAGCCTATATTCCTGCTTATCATCTTTTCCCAAAGTACATGAAGACTTAAGATTCAAGTTCTCACTGGATCCATTTGATGAGAAATTACCACCACAGGCTACACTCCATCTACTGTATTCATTTTTGGCCTGTGCCTGCAAAACCTTTTCAAGCAGGAGGGCAACTCAAAGAAATGCTAACTAAAATGGGCATTTTTTAATAGCTAGAACTATCCAAGCCCATCACTGTGTTCCTCACACCAGAGGAGCAGCAACAACTTCACACATAGACTCTATGCAAATCTCTCCTGTTGAAGACAGTTTTAACTAAAGTATGTTTATATCAAGAAACTTTAATTATGTTTCACAATTGTGTCTTCCTTTCTTTCAATTGTCCAAAATTTCAACTGCAGTGCCTCAGAAATAGATTAAATAAAGATAAGCTCTTGTCAATCAGAGCTGGCTTCTGTCCCCACCCACACTCACCCCCCCACCAGCACCCCTACCTCATATGGTTACTAGTTGCAAATGCTGCCAATCCAGAAAAAGCCTGCACATCAGCTGTCATTCATTCCTGTCTAAATGATGCTAGTCAAACTTCATTACAAACAGTGTCCTGATCAAAAGCTATAGCCAATCAAGTACACAGAATATCAAAGAAGCATCTGGTCTTGTCTAGCTAGTATCTGGCACAATTCCCATTCCTGGAAGATGCAAGCAGGGCCAGCCACACCTCTCCAGGGCCAAAAAGGCAGCTAGTCATGTCTCTGGCACATTTCAGGTTGCTGTAAATTACATGTCTTCTGTTGATTTTGCTCTCACTTCATTAGCCCACTGAAGGTAGTCTCACACATTATTAAGTCTTCCTAGCCATGAAGACAATTGGGAGTTTAGCAGTCTTCTCGTTCATTAGCTGGTTATGCCACTTAAGGGACTAAAGCCAAGCTGCTTAGTTGTTTCTGATCCCCTAAACAGCAGGTTCAATCCTCCCCCTAAACATACACACACAAGCAACAGTCACCTTTCCATACACCAGCACAGTATCCACACGTTCTCAAAACAGACCACATACACTAACTGCATCAACACTCAAGAATTAGTATAAATCTGATAGTGAAAACATCAAAGACTCAATTCTTTCAACTCAAATGCTTATTTTCAACTGTGTCAGCATTATGTTTTTGTTAATGACATTTATGTAAATGGAAGAAAAGGAACGGATTAAAAAACATTGCCCTTCAAACACTTAACAAAACAATAAAATAGAAACTGGGCAAAATCTAATTGAGGTGGTTTAGATGGCTGTTTTGTTTTGAACCTGCAAACTCTTTATTCCCTGGTTGGACTATCCTGTCTGTCCCCATGGTTGAGTGCAAAAAGCTGTAAACCCAAGATACTTCATGCCAGTCATGCTCTGAAATCCCAGATGTGTGTGCCCCCATCAGGAACCTGGCTGTGTCAACATACAGGTGCGTAATGACTCAGAGGTGGGCCATTCATATCAGAAGAGGTATTTGCCTGGGTTCAGAGTGAATCAGAAATTCAGTTATTAGTAACAGAAGTGGTTATTTAAATGTATGATTTCATCCTGATTAAAACTAATGGGGGAAAGAATTTGCATTTGGCTGCCTAGTAAATAGTTCTCAGTTGTTTCACTTTTAATATCTGAAGAGGAATAAGAAGGTAAGGTTTTCAGGGCAAGAGAAGAGGCAGGTAAAGTTGGTGGGGTGCTATCCCACCTACCCACTTACCACCTCCCAAGATCAGAAGCTTGGTTTTACACCATATTCCTTTCACTTAGTGGTTTTTAACAACCTCCATCCATCCAACCCCCTAGGCCAGAACCTAATGAAACATTCCATCTTAGAAAGCTTAACAGTCCAGTACACCTAACAAAACCACCCAGAGACACCAGAGAGCATCTTGTATGCACATTAATAATTGCAGTATATCTGATTAGAAGAATGCAAAATAAGAAGCCATTAATAGCAGCCCTCATCTCCCTCCTCCACAATGATTATCAAAAGAACAGCAGCAGCTGAATCACAGCTAAATCCTATTCACAAGAGACCTGGGGCAACAAAGAGGAAAAAAACTGTTATAGTGCTTCTCTGGGGAAGCTGCTTTAAGTCACTTTGATTCTTCTGTCAGTCACGCCTGGCACAAACCAATAAGCATGCATAACGCAAAGAAAGACAAGATTCCATTCTTTCCCTCCCTCTGCTTAGCATAATGTACCCAGCATACTTAATTGCCCTGCCAACCAAATTGCTATTTGCAAGGCCTCCAGAGGAACTCCTAGCATCCAGAGACGCAGAAGCTTAAATGTTTACCCTAAGAGCACAAGCCACGTCAACCAGAAGACTGAAATGCTGGCCTCAGGATGGCCACTGTGTGTTCTCAGAAGAGTAAACTAACCAACCAGATGACTTTAAACAAATGTTTTCTTCTGTGCCTCAGTTTCTTTATCAGTAGCACACCTGTTCCCTGGAGTTACTGTGGGAATCAAAGGAATTAATTCAGATAAAGCACTAGGAACAATGCCTAAGGAGTAAATGTGCTAGCTTGCTTGCTGGCTGGATTCTTCCCCCTTTCCTCTCCTCTCCTTCCCTGGGCTTCCTCTCCATAAACCCTTCTCCCCCTTCACTCCCCTTCACCCCTCTCCTCTCTCTCTCTCTCTCTCTCTCTCTCTCTCTCTCTCTCTCTAAGTGAAGAAAAGAAGGTTGGAGAAGAGAGAAGAGATGAAAAGAGGGAGGGGGAGGAAGGAGAGAGAAAAGAAGAAAAAACAGCTGAATCAAAGTACATGGTTTAGATATACAGATAAAGAACCTAACAGCCAATCCCAGCACTGCCTCCTGCATTGAACTTTTTTACCCCATCTCAAATCTGTAGAGGATAATAACCTCTCCCTTTCAGAGGCACAGCTTTCCCCTCCCAGGTGAGCAGACAGTGTAGAAACCAGATTTGCCCTTTGCTGCAAGGAACCTCAGCAAAAAAAAAAAAAAAATTAAAAGTTGCCACCAGACATAAAAAGATGCTCCACATCACTAATCATCAGGGAAATACAAATTAAAATTACAATGAGATATCACCTCACACCTGTCAGAATGGCTATCATCAATAAATCAACAAACAACAAGTAATGACAAGAATGTGGAGAAAAGGAAACACTTATACACTATTGGTGGGAGTGCAGACTGGTGCAGCCATTGCAGAAAGCAGTATGAAGTTTCCTCTAAAAATTAAAAATGGAACTGCCTTATGGCCCAGCAATTCCAGAAATATATTCAGTGAAACCTGAAACACTAATTCAAAATAATATATGCATCCCTATGTTCACTGCCATGTTATTTACAATACCCAAGACTTGGAAGCAGCCAAAGTGTCCATCAGTAAGTAAATGGATAAAAAAAGCTGTGGTACATTCACACAATGGAATACTAACAGACATTTTTTTTAAAAGAGTATCTTATCCTTTATAGCATCATGGATGGACCTGGAGAGTATCAGGCTAAGTGAAATAAGCCAGTTAAGAAGAAGAAAAAAAACATAATTTCACTGATGGAATCTAATGAACAAAATAATCTAACAAAATAGAAACAGACTCAGATACAGAGAACTGGCTGACAGCTGTCAGAGGGGAGGAGAGTTGGGGGCTGGGTGAAAAAGGTGCAGGGATTAAGCAAAGAAAAGAACTCACAGATACAGACAACAGTATAGTGATTACCAGAGGGAAAGGGGGTTTGGGGGCTTTCAAGAGGGTATGGGGAGTGGTAAATGGTGATGGAAGAAGACTTGACTTTGGGTGGTGAACACGTAATACAATATACAGATGATGTATTATAGAGTTGTACACCTGAAACCTATATAATTTTATTAACCAAAGTCACCCCAATACATTCAATAATTTTTTAAAGTTTTCTATAAACCCAGTATTTTGAGATTGGTAAGGGATCTGTGAATTCCCAAACTTTTGCAATGAAAATGAATTTGCTGGTAGAGAGCCAACGTTTCCGATTTGACTTGGCAGAATATACCCAATTAGGATGTTCTCTCAATGTAATTAGTGATGCAATGTCAATGAGCAGTTTAGCTATTGACAGTACCTGTTGCAATTCAATTTTAAATGTCAATGACTTGTTTGGGTTCACTGTAACAAGGCTTTTTATACATGACAAGTAAGCATCTTAGAGCAACAGAATGGATGATGAAAATAAGAGGGTGAAGAAAATCAATAGGCACTGTACAAGGAGCTGCCTTTCAAATATCCCTGCTCTGACTATGCCTTGAGCAAGGCAACCTGTTTCTCCCCTAAGCAGGCTGGGGATTCAGGGAGTGCGTCACTGTCACCTCCCTTCTCAACAGATCCCCACTGTTCTTAATGAAATATGGGTAGAAGGAGCAGACAAGGGTTAAGAGATAGGTGAGCTTGAACAAGTTAGGTAACCTTAAGCAAGTTATTTAACCTCTCAAGTGGCCTTAATTTCTTCATCTATCAAATTAGAATAACTGTTACCATAACATAAACACAGTATTTAGCACAGAACCTGGTACCTTAATAACAGCTCAATAAATGTTAGCCTTCTGGTTTTATTCAACCAAATGAAATGGTTAGTACTACTTAAAACAGTAAAAAGAAAAAAAATTAACTCATTATAAAATGGTGTTGCAAATTCAAATATCTATGCAGGACCTTGAGTACAGCTGCTCACCCCAGGAAAAACTAAGAAGGGACAGCAACCGGCAGCAAAGAAACCCCAGCCCTTCCTGGCACATGCAGCCCTCAGCACCATTGGGAGCTCCGCATGGGCCATGACCTGCTGCTGCCAGATCTTTTGATTTTCCAAGAATAACACCAAATCTGCATTTTTATATGAAATCTTCTGCCTTTTAATGTTTTTTAAACACCAGATAGGCCAAATGAACCCTACCTGTGGCTGGAGTGGCCTCATGGACTGAAGTCTGAGGACCTCTCCTATCCAAAATAACCCACAGGACCTTCCTGGGAAAAATCCACCAAAAGTTTTCCATATAGGTGAAGACTTACTAGAGATCAAACCACAGAAGGACCAAAAGAAAGTCTACGGTGTTCTCTAAATCACAGGACAAAAAGCGGCTGGGTCTGTAGCAGAAGCTTCCTTTCTGACTTAAAGCCTAGCCTGTTCACTGAGAGGGGAAATGGATGATTTACGAGTTGCAAGGGTGATACAAAATGCTAATCAGCTTTAAGATGACACTGGATAATAGAAGCAAATTTACATTTCTAAAATAATTCAAATGGTTTTCATGGATAATAGCAGGCAAGGATAAGGATAAAGATGAAGTGATGATATTTCAGAGGCACAGAAAATATCCCAATTAATCTAGGCCATAAATCTACTACAAATTCTTACTTCCCTCTGAGAACATAACCATACCACAACTGAAAATCACAGGAATTATCCAAGGGAATATCAGCTTTCCCAATTCATGTGCCTAGGAAATTTCACTCTGTTTCTCACATGACTTTGGTTTACCACAACATCCTTGGTGTCCTCATTCCTCTTTGCCAAATATGGATTGGGAGGGAGAAGATGAGAGCCAAGCAGTGAGGATGAATGGACCAGTGGGAGGAAGGGGCCTGGATTACTAAAGAGATGGGTGGTTAAATAAGAATTCATGAAATCCAAAGACCTACAACCAAGATTGCTCTATCCAGCAAAACTTTCATTTAGAATGGAAGGACAGATAAAGTGCTTCTCAGATAAGATCAAATTCAAGGAGTTCATCATCACCAAGCCCTTATTACATGAAATGTTAAAGGGACTTATCTAAGAAAAAGAAGTTAAAGAAACATGAACAGTAAAAGGACAGCAAACTCACAGTTATTAACAACCACACCTAAAACAAAAGCAAACTAAAAGGACAGCTAGATCAGGAGTGGAAACATAGAAATGAAGATCTCAAGGAGGGTTAGCAACAGGGGAGTGGGAGGAGGAGAAGGGGGGGAGAAGGTACAGAAAATAAGTAGCATAGACAGTAGATAGAAAATAGATGGGGGGGCAAGAATAGTATGGGAAATATAGAATCTAAAGAACTTGAGACACATGGTCATAAACTAAAGGGGGGTAATGGTGGGGACGGGGAGGTAGGGTGGAGGGGAATAAGAGGGGGGGAATAGAACAACTGTAATGGCATAATCAATTAAAAAAATTAAATGAAAAAAAAACAAAAAACAAAAACGAAACAAAAAAATTCACCAGAACAAAAGGAAAAACAGGGTTCACAAAGTACCATCTTAGACAATTTTCACCTTCCTCTACAAATACACATACTTAACAAAGATTCACTGAGTACCCACTAATGCCAAGTGCTGTTCTAAGTACTGAAAATTCAGCACTAAAGAAAATAAAGTCCCTGTACCCACAGAGCTTTCTTATATCCTTTGGTAATCCCTGCTTCGGGCTTAGATTTAATCTTCGAATCCGATATAGATATTCTAGATCATAAAGAATCTTAGAAATCTCATTCAGTGATGAATGTGAGATACAAATTTCTTTTAGAGCTTTCATTTAACCAACATTTCACTAAGCCCTGCCCTCTGAGCCAGACTCCCACACTAGCTATCTATAGCAGTGAACCATGTATGGAGCTCACAGACTCCATGCTGGGGGGGTCTGAACTGCCACCTCCACTAAACAGAACTCACCACACTGCTGAGGTGTTTGCTGCCATTTCTGGGGATCCCCAGGCTTCTAGTTAAGGGTCCTAGTAGATTCAGGAAGAAAAGAGGCTAAATTTGCTCATGACCCTCAGGCCACTTCCACTGGAAAAGCTCTGTTCTTCTCTTATTAACTGGTAGTCTAAATCAGATTTCTCTAGGGAAAAAAAATAGGTCCACAGGCTACAAATAATTAGAAGGTAAAGCAGTATCTCATGAAGGTTGTTTGTCCACTGGTATTCCCCATTACACTGTGTTCATTCCCCTCAATGTCCCAATGTCCACTGATAGTCCCAGGTTGCTCTGTGGAAAAATCAGAAATGTGATCCCTTCTTCATAAGACAACTGTGAAAGCCTTTGAAGAGAGCACATGTGTTACCTCCTCTCACCCCCAGGCCTGACATCCTAGTTACATCATCACAATGACAGATATGGGTCACCTGCACATCCAGTTGCCTGACCATCCTCTTGCACTTAGTGATGCAAAACTATGTACTACAGTATCTGTTTCAGCACTGGTATTTTCCTACAAAGAAGTTTTTGCAAAATATTCCATTTAGGACATCTCCTCACAAAATCATACCAGGTCAAAAACTTAACAAAGGAGAGGGAAAAGTATCCTACAAACTGTTCGTGGAAACCTGGAAGTTTTGAAGAACACAGTGGAGTTGCCAGAGTATCAAATGTGTATGTAATCATAAGAATCAGACTCCTGGGACCTATCCCAAAGCTACTGAATCAGACTTTCTAGGAGGAAATGCTTAAAAATCTGTATTGTTAATAAATGTCCCCATATGGTTCTAATTTATTACATAAATATTTTATAACAAATATATCTATGAAACCAATAGACTGAAAAAGTATAGGAAAACAATACTTAACACTTGTAGCTTTCATAAAATAAAAGGAAGATTTTTATGGTTGCTCCCTCTCATTTTATTATATTGGTTTCTACTTCTCCTTCTTAAACCTGTCCCTGCCCTGACCTGTGTGGCTCAGTTGCTTGAGCGTCACCCCACCAAAGCAAAAGGTTGCCCAGCCGGATTCCCAGTCTGGGCACAGGCCTGGGTTGCAGGTTTGGTTCCCAGTTGGGATGCATGAGAAAGGCAGCCATTCGATGTTCCTCTCTCACAGTGATGTTTCCCTCCCTCCCTTTCTCCCACCTTCCCCTTACTCTAAAAACAAACAAACAAACAAACCTGTCCCTAATTCCCTCTGTCCCTAGTTCCACTGATCCATGTACAATCTAGTTAATATAACATATTGGATACTCGTATTGAAGCTATGTTAGAAAAATTACTGTACAACAAACAGACTCTCCACTGAGAAGACCTCAATTTATATAAAAAAAAATCTTTCAGAGCCCTTACAATCTTACTGGCCTTCTGTAACACAAAAAAGAATCCCGGAATTAGTAGAATTATTAAGTGGTTATATAGCAGTAGATACTGTGAAGATTAAAAAAAAAGGAAAGAAAAGTTTCTATCTTGCACTCAAGAAAATCAGTTTAACCCTATCCCCTCAATATGTAAGTGCTTAGACATTACAAGATTAAAAAATACTAATATGTGTATCTTAGTATCAACCATATGTGAAAGCAAGACTCCTCCAGCCATGGCTTATAACAGGAGACCCACTAACTACCCCTTCGTTCTCTCCCTCATCCCTAGTGATTCAAACTCCAATCATGAAGTTTTGAGAAAACAGAATTTCATTTATTTACTCTGAAGCAGCTTAAGAAAAAAAGTCCCCACGCACCAGAGAGACACTTCTTTTCTTTACCTAAGACATTACAAAAAGAAGAACAGAGAGTTATTATTGGCACTTGAATTTACAGAAAAATGGCAGTCCTTCAACCCCCACACATGGAAGAGCTCTTCAATTTAAGCTGAAAATGGGAAATTAATTTTCAAGTCTCTGTCTAAGACACAGCTTTTAAAAAGGCATTAACCTACATTTGGAGATTAATTCAAATACAGCCATCTTGTTTTAGTGGGTACAATCCAACTTTTATTAAGACAAAGACAGATTCAGAGTAATTAAGAGCTTGTCCAATATCCAGAATTTTATGACTCTAAATATTAGCGGAGCTGGCATTCTTACCAGCTTCGCCTCAGAGCTATTACATTATAAATCCTCAGTGGTAATGAAATACCAGCTAAGAAGGGGCTGAGTAAGTTTCATTTAAAAACCAGCCTTCTCATGGAGGACTACCCCGACTTTAATATAATGTATAGCCCCTCTTAGAACATTAATATTACTGGGAAAAAAGGTGAGTGGTTACAGATTTTCTACTAAGGAACCCCCCAAAAGATAAACAAACTGAGGAGGTATGTTATAACAATGCTGAGGGACTCCCTGGTGCCAAGGTCTAGGAGTACCTTGCTGATTTGAACAGGAGACAATATACCCACCCTGGACATCCCACCTGGGGATGTCAGTGCTAGTCTATCTGTGAGGTACATTCTTAACACTGTGTACTGTTTTTACAATGTAGCAGGGTCACAAATATAAAACTTTTTAAAGTTAACATCTCGTTTTTTAAAAACACCCCAATGGGATACTGACCTAAAACTTTTAAATGCTGCCCCTGACACTCCCTTCTCGCAGGAAGGTTTCATCAAAGTCACCATGTCAAATCTCTTTCTACCAAGCAGACTGAATGGGGCATTTATGGAATATGACCAAAACACTAACAACTGGTCATCTTTTCAGACTTGACAAAAGCAGACTCTTGAATACTAAGCTCCTAATGCAAATTTATTCTGCACTTAAAACACCTCCAAAGAGTTAATCACATAGGGACTATAACATAGCTTAATAAAGTTCCCTCTTTGTGCTTTCATCAAATTTGTCACTCACTGACTAAAAAGGGGAATGCCAAAGATTCCTCTGCCCCAGCCCTCAAATAGTGATAATGTGAAGGAAGCCTGTCTTCTCTTCCCTGAAGGAGGGAAATGACATGTGACCTGTGTACTACACTTGAGCCAAAGCCAATTCCCCATATCTTTAAAGCATTAAAAAAAACCCTCGATGGAATAGAGCAGATGAAAATACACCATGCAGTCCAAAATTAGCAAAAACCTAGTTATTAATCTCTATGCTCTCAGAAACATCCTTAACTGGAAGTTAAACACCAACCTATATTCAAAGAAGTAATAGCCTGTCTTTCTCTGTCTACTAAGCATTCACCCCTCTCATTGGAAATAACATCCTTTTCCTAAAAGGATGAATTCTACAGAATAAAAACTGCCAGGAAAAAAAATTAATGGAGACATCATGCTTTCTTTGACAATTCAAAGATACTGACAGAATATAATAAACTGTATTTTAGGGGATTAACAAAGGTACCATTTTCCAACATGAACAAAAGAATTTTTTATTAAATACTTGTGATTTTTTTCTCCGTAACATGACTTTATTCTTTATTCAAAAGAGAAATGGATATCTAGTATTTGGGCTTTTTCTACTGAAAATGATCAAAGCCAACATTTCAGCACTGTCACTTCTGAAAGTCAAATTGGAAAGAAAAAAATATATACACCAAAAATACACAGGACACATGGAAATAACACCAATGGTTTATGAGACAGGAGCTCCATGGGAAACAAGGCCAATTCAACCAAGAGTTTCCCAGGGAGACAGCACTCCCTTGTCTGCAGATCACTGAGTCTCCTCATGGCACCTCTGTAGACTGACAGACACCCCCAAGTCCATATTAAATTATTAAAGATAAATTAACACTTCTAGATTAAATGTTTACTTCCTCAAGGTGAAGTGAAATCAATGAACCTGCGTTGAGCACCTATATGTAACTATGCCTCAGTAAGGCACAATCAATACCCATGATAGCAGCCTGCATGACAACGGGCCCCCAAAGAACAATTTTCACTTTTTAAATTAACGTATCTTGATACCAGAGTTAAGAATTGGGGACACAATCTTCCCATAGGCTTCCAACCCCAGAAAATACATACTTTCTAAACATCAATAATTGTGCTGGGCACAGTGATATTGATACTTGTAATTTGCTATACAAGGGACTTCTTAATACACTGCTTAAGCAGTAATCTTCACAAGAAATTTGCTACTCATTTTACATATGAGAAAATGGTGGCTTTGGAAAGCCAGAAATTGACTTGCCTAAGGTCACTTAAATAATAAACTGTAAAGCTAGAGTTTCAATACCAATGGATATGGACTCTGTGGCCCAGTTCTCAGGACAGGGACAGCACAGTTGTATAAGATACAACCTTTGTACTCACGTGGAGTTTTAGAATTAAATTTTGATAAGAAGACACTGGCAGGAAGCTCCATGACAAATGCTAACTGAGTGCACACAGCTGTGCAAGTAGCTGAAAAGGAATAACCTCCTGAGGCAATGAATACAAAGCCCATGGAACATTTAAAAACCCATTCTGTACAAATCACTCAGATTCACAAATGAGAAACAGCATGTTAAAGCACTCTGTAGGTCATAAATTTCCACAAATGTTAGCTGTCAATAAAGGCAGTAATGCCAGCTACGCTTTCCTTAGTATTTGCTATGGGTCAGGTACCACGTTGAACATTTCACATGCATTTTCTTATTTAACTAAAGGATTCATCAATATTATCCCCAGTTTATAACTGAGGAAAGAAACTAAGTTTAGAGAGGTTAAGTTACTTGTCTATAGTCACATAAGGGTCACATAAGTGGCAAGTTTGTTAAACAAGTCTTTGTCAAAGCCTGTTATCTATATTGCCTCCAATGTATCTACTTTCTGAAGTCATTTTAGTTAAACAGAGTCCTTACCAACTACTCAAATATGGTTCTCATGCCATAAGTTTCTGATGAACATCCTCAACTTGCAAGTTTTTATATACCCAGATCCCCAGTGTCCTCAAATAGAAGGGTTGTGGTTAATTTCAGGGTGGGGGGAGGACCCATATGGTCTCTAACTATTGAGAAAAATCCAAGGTATAATGGTGCACGCACTAATCAAAGGTTATAGCTATTTAGTAGTTTAAACATTTCTAACTGAGGTTCTTAACAGTGCTTAAGAGAAAGCTTAGTGCATTAAGATATTCTCTATACATTTATTATTTTTATCCCAGCTTTATAAATGAGTAAACAGACTTACAGACATTATAGGAAACTGATACAGTAATTCTCGCTATTTCTACTCCTTTCCCAAGACTTATAAATAACAAAAGCTCATGGTTTAACCCACCTTTCCTCACTGCACATAGAAAAGGTAAGAAAAGGGCACATAAATCAAGAAGAACTCAGATGGATGTAAGAAAATTGCTGATAATAGCATACAGGCAAATTATACATTGACAAAACCCTTGAAACAAAAAGGTACCCTATTACTATTTTACAAGAGAAAATATATAAAAAAAAGAAGGATGAAATCCTATATACAGGGAAGTTCTTTGTGTTGTAACAGCACAAAATTGAAAACATTATACATTAGAAGAATATAAAGTATAACACAATTTGATGTACTATAATGGAGTCATTAAATTATTAATTTTGAAGATAAAATAGCAACACAGAAAATGGCTTTTTAAATGTTAAACAAAATACAAAATTATTTTTTACTATCGCACCACCATAAAAGTAATGTCTGCATTATAGATAAATCATAGAAATAAAGGTATGAAAATTTAAAAGGGGGGAGGCAGTGATTTCTTAAAGAGGGGTCTGTAGTCTATGAAATCTTTATCAAATCATTATTAAAACAAGTGTGTCTTTAAATATTGGGTTGGCCAAAAAGTTTTAGTTTCTTTCATAAGATGGCTCTAGTGGCATTAGTCATCTTTAACTTCACTCAAAACAACTCAGATTGTATGTGACAGCTGTCATATCAGCATACATTTAATAAAAAACTTATCAAAATTGGTAAATTTTTGTGTAGCTATTTTAATATTGAAGATGAAAGGAAATAAGCAATATTTTTGCCATATTATTCTTCATTATTTCAAGAAAAGTAATGTGACTGGATAAGGTGCTGTTACTGATCAAACATGTCAAAAGTGGTTTGCAGAGTTTTATGCTGAAGATTTCTCTTGCTGGACGATGCTCCAGAGTCCGGTAGACCAGCTGAACCTGATAGTTATCAAATCGCAACATTAATTGAGAGATATCAATATTGTACCATGCAGGAAATGGCCAACATACTCAAAATATCCAAGTCAATAAAGTTATTGGTGAAAATGAAATGTGTTTTTATTTTACGGAAAAAATTAAATGAACTTTTTGGCCAACACAATACAACAGTAAATGAGAAAGAAAAGCTATTCTCCTCTCACTCTCTGCCCAGCTGTTTCCCTGCCTTAAAGGTATGTATGTATGTATGTATGTATGTATGTATGCATGTGTGTGTGTGTTAAAAGTTGCTAATATTGAAGCTTTCTTGTGTAAAGTATCTCACCTCTCACAGAAAAATTAGGTTTGGAGTTGGACATGGTATATATAAATTCTATTTGAAATAAAACAGTGTAACCAGCATGTCTGTCTGTCTGTCTGTCTCTCTCTCTCTCTCACACACACACACACACACACACACACAAATATCTCAATACTTCCTTTTTCTATGCACTGTAAAGGACTTTCCCATGCTGTTTTTACTAGAAAAACATTAAAAAATCCAATGTTCACCTGAATGTTCTAACAACCCATAACAGGTAGATACTGGCTATTTTCTGGAGATTTTCTATAATGCTAAGCAGAAAGTTAAGATTAAAGCTGCTAGCTCTGACTAAAATTAATTCTCGATAACTGTTTAGGGAACTTGTACCTTGGAAAGAGGGACTCAGCTGACTAGAGTAGTCTCCCCAGTCCACATAGAATATGTTCGAGGACCCCCACTGGATGTCTGAAATCACACACAATACCAAACCCTACCTAATACTATATTTTTTCCTGTACATACTTATCTATGATAAAGTGTCATAAAAAAATTAGGCACAATTTATGAATAAAGACTTAACATGGGCTATAATAGAACAATTACAATAACAGACTATAATACTAATTATGTGAATGGAGTCTCTCAAAATATCTTATTGCACTGTATGAGTACAGTGTAGGTACACTGGACAAAGGGTGATTCACGTCCTAGATGGAATGGCACACGGTTTCACTACACTACCAAACGCACCATTTAAAACTTATGAACTGTTTATATCTGGAATTTTCCACTTAATATTTCCAGACTACAGTTGACCATGGGTAACTGAAACTATAGAAAATTAAACTGCAGATGTGTGGAGACTACTATAGTTCCAACCTCTCTCTTCAAGAAGGAAAAGTGTTTTGTTTTGTTTTGTTTTGTTTTGTTTTTTAAAAAATGCACAATCAAGCATGTACCAGCCCACATACTTTGTGTTCCAAATGAACAGCATCACTTTGGTTGAAACTTTTGGAGGCAGCAGTTCTGACAGAACTACCTGCACAAGGGAAGAATGGATGAATCAATGCTGGCCTAAAGATATTAAAATTTAAAAAAAACACAGAAAACCCTCAAACATTAAAAAAACACATAATGAGAATGTGCCTATCCAGTTCATTATACAGATTTCACCAACATTTCCCGAATCCAGAGTAAAGAAAGCTATTATCCACAATAATGCATTTGCATGTATGCCTTACCAACCAAAGCATTTCCTGGATTTTAAATTACTTGTTTTTAAAAATTCAGGATATATAATTTGGGATGGTAGGCACAGACAGCAACACTTCAGCAACTGGACTCCATGTCCCTGGGGAGAGAGAACTTCCCAGCACCACACCGTCCTCTTTCAACTCTCCCTCTACATAAGCAGGGACAATTTCTTCCATTTGGAGGCCTACTTCAACTCCCATGCATACAAGCGTAATGTAATCCCCCATAATCCACTACTGAATTTCTTTCTGAGTGTACCACATTACAACTCCATTAGCACGTTAGTTCTCAACCTTTGCTGTACTTGGAATAACCTAGGGAGTTTTAACAGATAAAATTCTGATCTGACTGCCAAAGGAGTATGGCCTGGGTACCACAGGATTTTGTAAAGTAGTCCGGGGGTGTGTGTGTGTGGGTGTGTGTGTGTGTGTGTGTGTTTTAACAATTTGACAATTGATTCTAAAATTTATATGGAAAAGCAAAGGACCCAGAATAGTTAAAACATCTTGAAAAAGAACGAAGTCAGAGGATTCACACTAATGAATTCCCATATTTAAAATGAAGCCAGAGTAATCAAGACAGTGTGGTATTGGGATAAGGACAGACAAATACATCAACGGAGCAGACAGAACAGAGTCCAGAACTAGACATCAGCAGCAATACATTTACACAGGCAAATGACTTTCAACAAAGGTACCAAGAATATTCAATTGGAAAAGGAGTCTTTCAAACAAATAATGCTAAAACAACTGCATAAACATGAAGGAGAAAAATGAACCTCCACTCTTACCTTACACCACACACAAAATCTGGGATAGATCATAAACCAAAATGTAAGTAAAACTTCTAGAAGAAAACAAGGAAGGATATTTCTGTAACCTAGGTAAATAAATATTTCTTAGAACACAAAAGACATGAAACATGAAAGGGAAAAACAAGGTAAAGTAGACGTCATCAAAATTTTAAACTTTCAGCTCACCAAAAGGTAGCATTAGGAAATTAAAAAAGGAAAGCCAAAGACTGGGAGAAGTATTCATACTACATATATTTGACATGAGATGTATAACCAGAATACATTCTTTAAAATCTTCTATAAATCCGTAAGAAAAAGTCAAACAACCCAATTTAAAAACACTTGAACAAATATCTCTCATAAAAAAGATAGTGCTCCAAAACATGAAGCATCAGGAAAACACAAATTAAAGCCATAATGAGATATTTTATACCCAACAAAATAGAGAATAAAGAAAAGACAAATACCACCAAGTATTTCTGCAGATATGGAACAATCAGATTCTCATGCAATGCTGGTGGGAGTAAAATTGGTACAACTACTTTGGAAAATTGTTTTGCAGTTTCTTATAAAGGTAAGCAGAAACCTATATGCCTTATGACCCAACAATTCCACTCCTAGAAATTCATCCAAAAGAAATGAAGACCTATGTCCACTAAACAAAAAATGCCACCTCATACCAGGTACAATATTGACCATTACAGATGTATGTATAATAGCCAAACATGTCAAACAACTCAAATGCCCACCAACAGGGAAATGGTTAAATCGTGGCAAATCTACACAATTTAGACTACTAAAAAAATTGCTACACACAACAACATAGGGTAATCTCAAAAATATTACATTTAACAAAAGAAGCCAAACATCAAAAAGGTACAACCTGTATGATTCCATTTTTATGAACTTCAAAAACACACAAAAACTAAGCTATGATGACAGAAGCAGAACAGTGGTTGCATACCAGAGGAATGAAAAAAGACTGATTAGAAGGACTAAAGAACTTTTTCAGGTGATAATTTGTTCTCTAGTTTGATGGGAATATGGGTTACATGGGTGTGTGTTTTTTGTCAAAACTCATTGATTTTGACACTTACGATTTGTTTGTTTCACTACATGTAAATTGCACCTTAAAAATTGTTAATTTATAGCTAAATTAAGAACCACTACTTCTGGAATGGGGGTTAATCCAATACCTCTCCCCAACCCTTCATCATCTGAGCTCTCCATCAGTCAATATCACAATGAATTTTCATGCAAAATAAGGCTATAACTGTGCATAGCCAATATTTTCACACACACCCTACATTTTACACCTTTCTGCTCAAATCCTGCACACATGTTACCTGGATATTGATGAACTGATCTAATCCTGGTTCTTTTACATCACAGTGTACACCTATTTCAGGAGACATTAAAATCTGGGAGAGCTAGCAACTATTCCATACAACTTGCCAGGCACATCTTCCCCTCCATATGGCCCTCAAACAGCCTGCTCTCTGGCTTTGATTTGCCGCTTCCCCTTGAAGACAAACCTAGCCATCCCACAATACTACTGATCTTCAGGACCCCAAAAAAGGCCAGGCCTCATGCCTCAATCTTGACTAGTCTTTCTCCCTGGAACGTCAACCCTGCCTATCTACATGCATACTCCTTCCTGTCCTTTGAAACATCATCATTGTGTCACCTTCTTCATAAAGGTTTCTTTGATCTCTCTCCAAGCTACAAATGCTCTCTCTTCCCCAAAGTACGCAATGCATATCTCTAGCACACATAGGCTATGTGGTAAGCAATCTGCTGGAAACAACAGCATGTGGTTCACTACCTTCTGGAAGTTACCTATTTGCATGATAATCATGCTTACTTTTCAAGCTTTTGTACTTAGTCAAGTGGACTCCATGAGGTAAGGGACCATCTATCTCTTTTTTTGACGTATATTTTATTGATTATGCCATTAGTTTCCCCATTTTTCGTCTTCATCCCCCCTCTGCCCTGCAACCCCCAATGCTCCATCCAGCATTCCCCCCTTCATATCCATGGGTGTGAACATACAAGTTCTTTGACTTCTCCATTTCCTACACCCTTCTTAACCTCTCCCAGTCTATTTTATGCCTACCAGCTATGCTTTTTATTCCCTGTACCTTTTCCTTCATCATTCTTCCCCTCCCCCTCCCCCACTGATAACCCTCCATGTGATCTCCATTTCTCTGATTCTTCTATTCCTGTTCTAGTTGTTTGCTTAGTTTTTGTTTTCACTTTTTTAAGTGCACTTGTTGCCAGTTGTGAGTTTACTATCATTTTACTGTTCATAGAATAGAAGGGCAAATAAAGCACTTCCCAGATAAGGTAAAGTTAAAGGAGTTCATCATTGCCAAGCCCTTATTATATGAAATGTTAAAGGGACTTATCTTAGAAATAGAAGATCATCTAGCTCTTATTTATTATGGTAAATCCTGGGATATGGTAGGTATTTGATATATTTCTACTGATTTTACAAAAATATTAATACTAATACCATACCTCCCCTTACCCTAAAATAAAGTCGGCTGGTACAGAGGACAAAACCAAAATGACTAAGGCAAGTGTATTTTACATCTGTGGTGAATATCTTCTTGGGAATTTCTGAAAGCTTACAGATCTAACATAACAAATTATTCTCTGTGGAATACTAAAGTTTAAAAACGCTTCAGTTCTAGCCCTGGCTGATGTAGCTCAGTGGATTGAGCACGGGCCTGCAAACCAATGGATTGCAGTTCGATTCCCAGTCAGGGCACATGCCTGGGTTGCAGGCCAGTTCCCAGTTGGGGACACACGAGAGGCAACCATACACTGATATTTCTCTTCCTCTCTCCTTCCTTTCCCCTCTAAAGATAAATAAATAAAATATTTTAAAAAAACACTTCAGTTCTTACATCAAAAAATTCTATTAATGACTTTTTCTAACTATTCTTATTAGTAAATGCTATAAAGGTCTACAGCATTTGCTAGATATGTACATATCTGAAATATACAAATTATTAATGAAAATTAAGCCTTAAACATCACTAATCCAGAACAGATTTCCTCTCTGGACATGCCTACTCAAAGAGTTGCTCCTCTCCAGCAAAGTCCTCTATCCAATCACTCCACATTTCTCACATTCATATTCAGCTGGCAATAATAATTCAAGTCTTAAACATAATTCAAAAATCTTTGCAAAGAAAAAAATTACCACTGGGGGATTTTTGTGTTTTTAATATTTATCCCTAAGCAGTAACATTCAATCAAATCTTTTTCATTCAGCTCAGCAAAACAAAGCAGAAAGTTAACCAATTCTGTAACCTTGAATCCTAATGGTACAGTTTTGCTTTCTGTGCCTTTAAAAGTGCAATGTTTTCATTTCTCTGCAAAAGTGCTGATCCAGAGGGCACAAGACAATAGGAGTGCTGTGGATATCATTTGCAGGGAAAAAAGGAAACATGAGAGATTAAAGAGACAACTCCCTCACACATCTACTGATGAAATGCTTTATGGTCTTTTGAACAGAACTTATTTGAAATAACAAAAAAAAAAGTAAAGATTTACACAGGCCAAGGTCTGTAGCAAATTGTTCTGCAGCACTCCATGCCTCACAGAGTTCTTACAAGACAATGAAATTGTGAAGTCACAGAGCCTGGAGTAGAAAAGAAGGCAAAAAAAATCATCTAGTCATTTTACAGACAAGAAAACTGAGGGGCAGAGAGAAAATATAACTCACTCATGGATATTTGACATAGAATGTTAGTGGCAGGTCAGGAGTCCCAGGTAGTCTGACTCCTCCAACTGAGTGATTTCTTTTCACCAGTTTAACAAGATCCCTTGTTTACACTTGGGAATATACCCTGGAGGCCCCTCTATTTGCTAAAATCAACACAAGTCACTCTGAGTCTGTAGTTTACTCCCAAGTCCTTTCATCCATTTTATACCACTGTGCTACAGATTCTATTCTCTCCAGGTGATTGCCAGACATTCCAGGATGCCTAGCTTGACTCCTGCCTCTGCCTGAGGTCGACTGAGAGTGATCATCCATTTCATTAAACCACTATTACAGTGTAATGAGTACTCTTTATACAATGCCAGTAGACTGGGATGAGAAGCTCAACAGTCCATTACTTACCCACTGAATCATTTCTAGCACTGTGCCACCAAGTCACTTTCTCACAGAGTAGCAGAAAAAGCCTGGCTCTATCCAGGCTTTCTTCCAAGGTTTCAGAAACACCAACAGCGGTGAGAAGGCAAAAAATAATACCAGCTAACATTTAGAGGGCATGTGTTATATGCCAGTCCTGGTCTCTGTGACTGGCATGTGTTTCTCATATAGTCTTCACAATCACCCTTAGACCAGGTACTATTAAATATACCCCCCATTTTAAAGATGGGAAAATTAACTTTTCCATGGTCACATAACTAAGTGGTAAAACCAGAACTGGGACCAAGATGGTTATACTCCAAGAAATTTACTTAATATCAACCACTAAGCTGTATGTCCTCGGTTTGAATTAAAACCCTAAAAAATAGACCAATTCCAAAGCAATCCTTATAAAACACTCATTTTCTTCTCCCTTCTCAAGGACAGTAAAGCATTCCGAATGTAAGGTTTCCTGAATTTCCTTAATAGGTCTCAGAAAGTCACACAGCTTATATAACATTCCATACACAAGGTCTGTCCAGAAAAATTGCAGCCATTGTTAATATAATAAGAACAGTTTGCATGACATCCATGTAACCTGGCAGCCAAGGAGAGTGAACAGGAACGCACATATGTGAACAATGACGACTTCACTATACTAGTCAGTGGGGGGGTGGTAGACACCATTGAGTGAGCACATGTACTTTGTGGCAGTTACATTCAAAATGACTGAGTGAGTAGAGCAATGAATCTGCTTCAAATTTTGTGCTAAGCTTCAACATTCCTCTAAAGAAACTCTTCAGATGAATCAGAAGGCTGCAGCTATGGGCCACTGCTGATTAGCAGCTTCCTCACAATAACGTGCCTGTTCATGCATCACATCTCGGGTAGAGTTTTTTGGCGAAACATCAAATCACCCATGTGACTCAGCCTTCCTAAAGCCCAGACTTGGCACCCCTGGGCTTTTCCCAAAAATAAAATCACCTTTGAAAGGGAAGAGATTTCAGACCATTGATGAGATTGAGGAAAATATGACAGGGCAGCTGATAGCCACTGGGAGAACTGTGTGAGGTCCCAAGGTGCCTACTTTGAAAGGGACTGAGGCATCATTGTCCTATGTATGATGTTTCTTGTATCTTGTATCTTCTTCAATAAATGTCTCTATTTTTCATATTACATGGCTGGATACCTTCTGGACAGACCTCGTATACACAAGATCATAATCTGACTACTCCAGGTGAACAAGGCAGAAGTGATGGCTGGGCGGGGGGGCTACAAAAGCTGCTGTAAATGACAAAGGCTGTAAAACCAGGATCAAGTGTCCAACTGTCTACCACAGTGCTCTGAAACAGGTACTGCTGTGACCTGCAGGTTAATATGCAGTACAGCACATCTAACATGATCCAGTCCTCCTCCTTGCTTCTGCAGTGCTCTGCAGTAGCTCTCACCAACTGCTAAAACAGAATGTGTTTTGACATGTAGAATATAAGCAGCAAAAAGTTGCTCTTCTAATGTCTGCTTTAAAAACTGCACAGGCACTTCTTGTAAATGGTCGTGTTTGGTGATATGTGAGGTGTCTTGACACTTTGGTGATACCATATTCCAAAATAAATAAGTAACAAGTCCAGATCACTTTCTCTCTCTCCCCTCCCCACCCCTCAAGATTTAAGTTCTATTCTCTTCAGTTCTATTTCTATTAAAGCAGAAGATTCCTAATGTTACCCAATACTTCTACAGGGAATTTTAATAGAAAAGTTCCCACATACCACATTCTGTTCTGCACATCAACAATGTAAGCCTATGAACAAAGTCCATCCTTAAAAGGGAAACAGAAATACAGGTAAATGAATTGTCTAAGGTCACACAGCCACTAAACATGAGTATGAGTTAGAGTAAGAATTTCTATCTTTTTGCCAAGGCATTTTGCATTTAAACTATTTTATTCTGTCTATAAACCAAAATAGCACTCTTCTCTTCTTGTGTCCCAATGACAAAAGTTTGCCTCTACTTGGGGGTGGAACTCTGAACAGTTTCAAGAATGAGTAGTCTTTAATCTTCAGCCACTAGCTACAGAAACGGTATCACTATGCACCCATAAACAAAGAGAATTGCTTTTCATTCTCTTGTCCTTCAATGTGAGGATCTGAAACTTTCTCATGTACTGAATACTTCAGGTTAACAAAATCATATCCACACCTGCTTTACATCGTACCTCTACCAATCCATCCTTCAGCACTATTTTTTGGGTGTCTGTACTTACCTATTTAAAGAGTTTGGGGCTCACCACTTCCCGAAAGATAAGGTCAAAAACTCCTTTCAAGAACTTCCCCAGTCAGATCTGAACACATATATTGAATGTCCTTCCCAACCCAGTCCTCTCCATGCTCTAGCAGCCACACTGAACTCACTCAAGAGCTTCCAAACAAAATTCATTTCGACATCTCTCCAATTTCATTCACCCTCTTTTATCATCCTATAATATCCTTTCTAGTCTTGAGCACTGAACAAAAAGTCCTCCTTATCACTCCAGATCTAGTTCTGTGATGAGTATCTCCAGCTTACTTCTCAAAGCTCACAGTACTCTGTGCTCAGACTATTCCAACTACTATAATTATATAACATTAAATAATATTAGATGGTGACTGAGTCCTACATTCCTCTTCCCGTTCCCAGGAACGGGAATTACTTTTCACAGTGATAGGCACAGAGACTCCCTAAAAATCTATTCCACAAATTTTTATGGATTAAGTCCTTGGGAATACAATAATGAGCAAAATAAACTGGGCCTCAACTCTCTTGGGGCTTACTTCTAATGGCAAAAAGAAGGAAAAACATTTAACAAATAAACATAAGCCTAAGGTGAAAGTGAGTGTTATGAAGAAAAATAAAACAATATAAGGGAAGAGAAAGTACTTGTTTAAAATAATCAGGAAAGATCTCAAAGCTTCTGGCAGTAACTTGAATCAAATAAGCCTTAGGAGTAAGAACATTATAGACAGAATCAGAAGTACAGGAGTCCACTCTTATCCACAGGAGATACATTCCAAGACCTACACTAGATGCTTAAAACTGTGGACAGAACTGAACCCTATATATACTGTATTTTCCTTTATGTACATACCTGTGATTAAAGTATAGTTTATAAATTAAACATAGTAAGAGATTGACAACAGTAACTAATAATAAAATAGAACAATTATAACAATACAGTGTAATTAAGTTATGGGAATGTGGTCCTTCTTTCTCTGTAACCAAACAGATAACCGAGACAGCTAGTAAGTGACTCACGGGTAGGGGGCATGTACAGTGTGGATACACTAGACAAAGGGATGGTGCGATGGAACTAGGCTTCATTACACTACTCAGAACAGCAGGTAATTTAAAACTTATGAATTGTTTATTTATGAAATTTTCCATTTAATATTTCAAACTGCAGTTGACCTCAAGTAACCAAAACCATGAAAAGTGAAACCTTGGAAAAGGGGGAACTACGATAAATTGACAACCTTGGGAACAAAGTACATGGTTTCTGAAGTACCTGAGCATAGTAGCAGCAGAAGTAAAATCCCACAGGGCTTACACTACAAGCAGCACACTACTTATACCTGGGCCAACAAAAACTGAACCTGGTCATTCTGAATCCCCTGTTGGCAATAATGTGCCTTGCTGCTGATGAATATGACAACTGGATGCTATTGTGCTGAGTGAAAACTGCCCACAACACTCTGGTTTTTTCTTGTTGCTGCTGCTCAGTCCTTTCCTAGCCTCTCAATCTTGTACAACTTTCTCAGGGTGAACTCCATTTCACCTTCTTTAGCTTTCTCCTAAAAAAATGTCTAGTAAATACTGTGGTCCCATTTCCTCCTACTTTAAAACATTTCATAGCCATTTCTGCTGCAGTCCCCAAAAGATTCTAATAAATCTCCTTGCAATACACTGGGCAACCTTCTCTCTCTCCTCTCCCCTAATAACAGTAGAAGCTATCTAACTTCTTAAGCAGAATTTTGCTCCCTGCAAAGCAATAAAATGACTTCTTACAAAATTCTGCCCATTTTTTCTGTGTTATTCTAAAGCTTAACTTTTTACATGTCCCTACAATTATTTAATTTCAAAGAAAAATACCTTTGTTTAAGCAAACCTAATATATGGACTTATGCATTTACTCAAAAGATAAATTGGGCATGACTCTGGTTATAAAAGGATTTTTTACTTTAGAAAATGATTCATAATAGCATTACTAAAAATGGCAAGCTCTCCTATTTCATACTAAATTTAGGAGTCAATTCTCACACAAATCTCTGAGGACACATCATTAGGTCAGGTGAAGTATATCTGAACAATGAGATCTGCTTTCCAAGAGCCAGGCTTAGACTCTTATTACATATTCTTGGGAATATTATATTTAACCTCCACCAATTTGGAAACCTATGACCCTCAAGGGTTCATTTATAATCATCCTATTGTAAAAGGCTATAATTCATAAAACATATGCCTCAACTCCAAAATGTCTAAAAGTATAGTAACTAGAAACCCACCAGACCAACCAGTTTCCTGCCTCTCTCCTAGCTGAGATTCCATACTTATAATTGTTCAGGCAGCCAACCTGTATGTTTCCATTTTTCTTATGCACACATATTACCACACCAAATTACCTACACTGTTCTCTGCCACTTCTCACAGAACTCTTCCTGGACTTTTTCTGTGCTCACACTGTCTGATCATCAATTTGCATGTCAGTTCCTATTAATTGGATTTCATCCAACCAGAATTACAGCTGCCTCTCTCTATAAAAGAATAAAGTGATTTTTTCCCTTCAATAATGCCAGGGTCCCTACTAGGGAATCAAACTGTCACTCCGCTTGCGATTAATTATCCTGAGCTACGCCACTGTTTCCCTTCCTTTATAAAGCCATGAACCATGTTCCTTCCCCCTGTGATTAACAGCAGTCATGATGATGCCTTATATCCACTGAACCAACACAAGAGGGAAATCCATGCTTCAGTCATAGATGACAAGCAATGACAAGAATATGTGAATAGAACATTTAACTGAAAGCAAAGTCTCTTACACAAAATGAATTCTAAGGTTAAGGGCTTTTCTTACATATTTCTAAGGCAAAAGATCCCTCAACTTCTCTTGGTAGTCCATTTCTGTATCTCAAGCCACGAGGTTAAGACAGTTTTCCTGATACCTAAATCTCTTTAGCCACAAAATAAGCCTGTGATTTCTTGTTTCCGTAGTGATGGCGAAGATCTTATCAGTCTCTTCCCTGTGACAACCCTCCCTGGCATTTGAAAGCTCCTTTAAATTACCCTTCAGTCTCCCCTTTTTCATGTTGTATCACACTCAAGAAAGGGACCAGGATGGAAAGAAGTCTCAAAACAGTATCATGTGAGACCCAGTGAAGACACTGAGATTTTTTTTTAGTCTTAATACTTAGGGAATATGATAGCTGCCCTTAAAAAAAAATCTCAAGGGTTTCAAGTGTGAAAGAGGAAATTAGATTTATTCAATATGACCCCAGAGAGTAAAATGAGAAAGAACCAATAGGTTCCACAACCTGCAAAGAAAGAGACTTCCTCACAATATAAAGTAGGAACTCTAAATTTCTGGGGCAGAAAAGACCATCTGTCAAGGCAGGCCATTCCATGTCAGCAAAGGTAAGATCACCATTTGGAAGACATAATAGAGGACAAGCTGGCTAAGAGGATCTCTAGCTTCCTTCCAACTGTACAAAAGTAATCATTAAATGTTTAGGTGACTGGGGTTTTATCACAATGAAAGGGGTAAGGCGAAGGCAACAAATGATAAGCCTCCCACTCTCACATACACAGCACACATTCATAAATAACAGTATGTTATGCAAAGGATTATGGGGAGGGGCATATTATTTCACTTTAGTGGAAAATGAGCAAAGGTTGAAAAAAATCACTCCTATCATGAAAGACAGAATAATGACCTCCCAAAGATGTCAAAGTCTGACAAAGTCTTTAATTCCTGTAAAGTATAAATATAATCCATGGAAAAAGAAAACTAAGACTGTAGATGTAACGAAGGAAGCAGATCAACTGATCTTAAAATGTGGGGGAGTAGCATGGATTGTCCAGGTGGGCCTAATATCTCAAAAGTCCTTAAGCCCAAGATGAAGATGTGAGTAGAAAGGGGGAAACAGAGAGATGGCATCATGAGAAGGACTCGACCTGCTATCGTTGGCTTTAAAGATGAAAGAAAGGACCACAGGCCAAGAAGATGAGAAGCCTTTAGAAGTTAAGCTACTGAAGACATGGTAACAGAATCTCCCCTAGAGCCTCTAAGCAGGAACACAGTCCTGCTGACACCCTTTTTTAGCGCAAGGAGACTCATGTTGGGCTTCTGACCTTATAAAACTGTAAGATAATAAATTTTTGTTGTTTTAAGACACTAAAATTTGTGGTAATTTGTTACAGTAGCAAACAGAAAACAAATACACCTACCAAGAAGCCTGATATGATACTGGAGCTCTTTGAGAATGTATTGTCATACATTCTCAGAAAGAATGGGTAATACTTGCTAAGTAACCTTAAATGATAACCTTTAATTATCTTTGATGATCTTTGTCTTATATGAGAAGCATGGGTTAGGGGAAGTATATCCAGACCAACATAAACTGCTTTAACAAGTAGCCTCTAAGCCATATCCCATACGTTCACATGACAGACTTGACACATAACAGGTTCCCAATAATTCTTAGTAATTTAAATTGAAGAGTCAAAGTTGAAATGCCATCTTTGGCCTCCTTTACTGGCAGGAACAAAAAGACTCCCATGCTAACCAGTACATGGCTCTACCACTCAACAATCTCACCCAAGGACTAAAATAATAGGTGAACTCTGTCCAACTGCCCTCTGTTTAGGAAAAACAAGAACAGTGTATATATGTGGGAATGCATGAAAGAAAGACTGAGATAGTGAGAGCCTTTCCAATCACCTATGCTTCCCCCTGCCTCAGGAAACAATCACTCCTTATTATACACCAGACCTACCTCCACCCCCTTCCCAAAGCAATAAATGCTACTACTATAGATATAGTTCCCCCAGTGGTAGAAAACCTAAAGCAAGATATGTCAAAAATCATCACTTTCTCCTTTAATTCTGCTCCCCTTCATTCCTTCCTTCTGATGTCCATCCTCTACACAGTCCAGAATGCTATCCAACTTCTCTCTCCTCATTTCCCCTAAGAATTATGGTCATCCATGGCTCTGTGCCAGTCCAGGAGTGAGCATCTGAAATGCTATTATTTCCACATGGGGCCACAAACACAGAGCCCATCAACCTGACTATCATACTCTCTATACCCAGAGTGCTTTGTCAACTAGAGCCAAGCAAAGCGGCTCCATAGGATGGGTTAGTGGAAATATACCCAGACCAACATAAACTGTGTATTTTAGTGACTAGGATTCTTTAAAAGTGCTTATATCTGGCCATATATAAGTTCACAGAGCTGCACAGTCTCTTATTGTCACATTCTAAATCAAAAGCACATTCCACTCTACTCTGATATAAGCCTGAATCTGTCTTCTTCAGAGAGGACAGGAATTAAAAGAAAAAAACACCACCTTGGGAAATAAACATTTAAAGCTGGTAATATGTAGGTGTGGAAGAGGAGGGACTTATAAAAGAGGGAAACTTTTATACATGCACACAAAAACACACACTGGCACACACAAATAATATTTGAAAGGCTTTATGTTACCAAGAACTTTAAATTTAGAATTTCAGAAATGAAAAATGCCAATCTTACCACTGACAAGAGTCTCTCTTATTTTAAAACTTAAAGAAAAAGCAGAACATTGTGGTCCATAGGTTCTTTGAAATTGATGTTTACACAATGGAATTCTATGCAGTAGAGAGAAGGAAGGAGCTACTACCCTTTGCAACAATATGGATGGAACTGGAAAGCCTTATGCTGAGTGAAATAGGCCAGGCACTGAAAGACAATTACCATATGATCTCACCTTTAACAGGAAGCTAAACAACAAAACAAACAAGCAAACAATAAAAACAAAGACACTGAAATAGAGAACAAGTGGGCAGCGATCAGAGGGGAGAGGGAAGGGAATTTAAGGGGAAAAATGGGGAGGGATTTTGAGGAACAAGTATGAAAGACACAGGGATGAGGACTGGGGGGGGCGGGGAGGGGGGAATGGGAGGGAGGTGGGGAGACGGGGTGGGGGGGCTGGGATGGGAGAAATAGACAAAAAACTGTACTTGAAAAATAACTAAATAAAATTTAAAAAGAAAGAAAAAGCAGAGAGAGACTTAGGGATCCTTTCTTTAATGGTTCTCCTAATAGACATGCTCTTTGGCCATCTTACCTGACAGTGCAGTGGTTAAGAGTGTATGCTCTGATTCTTCTCCCATCTCCATCACTTACTAAAAAAGTCCTGATTTTTCTAGTGCTTTTGTTTTGCTTAGTCACAAAATAAAATGATTACAGCATCCGTACCACAGAAGACTGTTAAGAAGGTTAAATAAGTTCATACATATATAAATCATTTAAGAGTAGTGCCTGGCAGAATGTAACTTTACTTGGTTATGTAAGCAATCATGATCCACATCTGTCCCTCACAATAACCCTACTGGTCACAATGTCACTCTGACCCTGACTCAAAGAACACAACACTGATTCTTCATTTCTTCATTTTGACTGCCTAACCTGACTGTTCATAATCTGCTGAATGGGAAGGGTACGTGTCTATGATTTTTTATGAAAACAGACTAATTTTTAGGAAGAGTTCAACGAGAATATGAAACTCCAAGAGAACAAGTAACCCAGTCTCTATAGGGTCTATTTCCCTTTTTGTGAACTGATGATCTCTAAGGAATCCTTCTACTACTAGAGCAACCCACTGGCCCATGAATTACCTGTTCCCAACCTAAAAGTGTCCTTGATTGCTTTCTGAATAAAAAAATATTGATAATGCTTCAAGAGCCACCAATGTTCTTCCAGCTGCTATCTACCCAGCATAAAAAGTGATCAGCTCTTTAGCCATTTGAAAATCGTCTTTCAACCACAGTTGGATTACAATTGCTTGAAACATTTCTGAAACCACCTTTTTGGCCATATGCCTCAAAAAAAAAATATATATATATATATACCAAAGAAGGAGCCATACCAATTGCTTTAAAGTCATTTACTGATGATAAATCTAAGCAGGGTTACATAGATAGTCAAGGATCTTCTATTCTATGGCAGATGACTCCAAATAAAATTTGGCTTCCTGAGAAAAACTTAGGCAACACTAAAGACTAACACGACTCAAACTATTAACAGAAAGAATATAAATATGTCTCAAGAACAACAAGCACCAAAGCAGAGTCTCTGAACCTTTTAAATTAAAGCTATGTAAAAAGAGTGTGTATAAGACATATATGTGACAAATATGCTGATTACTACAAGGTGCTGATGGAAATAAATAAAAAAGATCAAAATAAATGAAGATACATATTATGATTATATATTAGAAGACTCAACATACTAAACAATTCTCCCCAAATTGATCTACAGATTTGATGAAATTTTAATAAAAATCCCAGGAGGATTTTTTGTAGATATAGGTTAGACAATTGTAAAATGTATATGGAAATGCAAAGGAACTAAGTAGTCAAAACAATGTGCAAAAGAATAAAGTTGGACGACTCATAGCACTTGATTTTAAGCAATACAAAGGTACAGTAATTGAGACAGTGTGACACTGAAGATGGGATAAAATAAGATCTAACAGGACAGAACAGGGAATCTTTAAGTAGATTCACACACATAGAGAGATACTTAATTCTTGACAAAGGTGTAAAGACAATTCGATATTGAAATAAGTATATATCCATATGAAAACAATTATTTTCCATCTCTACTTCACACCATACACTAAAATTACCTCAAAATTAATCCTCAACCTAAATCTCAAATCTAATACTACAACAGAACTTGTATAACAAAACCATTATGATCTTTGGTTAGGCAAAGATTTTTCTAAGCTGTGATACTGTAAGTTTAATCGATAAGAGAACAAACTATATTTGTATTTTACCAAAATTTAAAATTGCTTTTTGAAACACATTGTTAATGGAAATGAAAAAACAAGCCATAGGATGGAAGAACATGTCTGTAAAATCATATATTTGATTAAAAACCTGAATTCAGAATACATAAAGAACTCTTAAAACTCACGAAGAAAACAAGCAACCCAGTTTTTTTTTAATGTACACTTTGAACATTTGTTTCACAAAGGGAGATGGCAAACAAATGAAAAGACATTCAATAACACTAGTCATTTGGAAAATGCAAATGAAATAATTAATAATAAGATTAATCTACATGCCTATTAGAATAGCTAAAATTTAAAAAATATTGACCATCCCAAGTGTTGGCAAGAATATGGAGGAAAATGAAACTTTACGCACTGCTGGTGGTATTATAAAACAATACAAACACTTTAGAAAACTGTTTGGTAGTTTCTTACAAAGTCAAACTCATACCTGACATATGACCCAGGCATTCCAATCCTAGATATTCACCTAAGAGAAATGAAGGTATATGTCCATACAAAGACTTATACTCCAGTAGTCACAGCTGTATTTATAATGGTACAAAACTGGAAAAAATTCAAAAGCCACAAAAGAGATAAATGGGATAAACAAACTTTGGTAAACCCAAAACACAGAATAATATTCAGCAAAAAAGGAAACTATTAATACAAGTACATGGATAAATCTCAAAATAATTGTGCTTAGTGAAAGAAGTCATACAAAAGAGGAGAGTACATGGTATATAAGATTCTATTTATATAAAATTATTAGAAATGCCAATTAATCTATAGTGATAGAAAACAGATAATGGTTGCTTCAGAAAGGGAACACAGAGAGGCAGGAGGAAAATATTTTAAAGAGATGTGAGTAAACTTTTGGGTACGGTGCATATATGTTCACTATCCTAACTGGGGGATAGATTTCATTGGTACAAATAACTATGTCAAAACTTAATACATTGTATCCTTTAAACATGTGAAATTTATTGCATGTTCATTATAATTTCAATTTTTTAAAAAATTCAGATGGGAAAAAAGTTAAAAAAACAAGCATAATAGCGGCTTATGTCATAACAGTCAAATGGAGTAATCAAACAAACAATACAGTATTTCTGAAGTCCTACGATGAAGGAAGTATAGAATACTATGGAGCACAAAGGAGGACCATTATTGGAAGCCTAAATATGATCTTATGCAAGAAAGGATATTAAAGCTGACATCTGAACAATCGGTAAGCCTAATTAAACTAGCCAGGGGTGTCCAACCTGCAGCCCATAGGCCATCTGAGGCTCAGGATGGCTATGAACATGGCCCAACACAAAATTACAGATTTACTTAAAACATTGTGAGATTTTTTTGTGATTACTTGTCACAATGCATTTAATGTGTGGCCCAAGACAACTCTTCTTCCAGTGTGGCCGAGACGCCAAAAGATGGAATATCCCCGGATTAGATCTATAAGTAAAGTTACTTAGAAATGATGCTATGTTTATTTTCAGTATTGTTATAAGTCAACTCATCTTATTATCACATCTCATTTCATGATGATTATGTTGTACTTTACTATAAAATACCACACATTATACATACCTCATATTACATACAAACACACACTTTGAAGGCAGTCAATTTCTCAGAAACAATAACCATCTGTTATAGGACCACAGGCAAGACTAATTTTATTTTGTTCTGTACATGGGAAAAATTGCAGAATTCAAAGCAAAGGAACCAAGGTAATAATTTGGTTGGGGTTATTTCCCCTCTGTTTTTACAAAGGTAGAAATAAATCATGGAAAAATTGTTTCAAAGGAAGCACAGGAAGTGCCTGTATAAATGGATTTAAAGCAAATGTCCTCAGACCTACAAGCCTTTAAATGTATTCGGCACTGTTATATACTTAATATGGATATGGCCAAAGAACTACAAATAAACTTTTTCCCAAGGAAAAAAATGTAGATCTAATAATTCTAATCTCTCTACAGTATAAATAGGATAGTTTCTATCATTAACTACAACCTTAGAGGAACTTTGAAAAGAAGGACATTAAGAACAGACTGAAGTCTTCCATTATTCCTTAAACTAAATAGTAATTACAAAACACCTGACCTTTTCTCCTTTTCTCTGATTGTAAGATCCTGTGAAGTCTTCTCCTGGCCAGCTCTAAATGCTAAACTCATTCATTAACCATCATTTTCATGTTAACTGCATGGGGAGGGGGGACTATAGGGGAGGGAAGTGGGTAGGGGAGACAGGACACACTCACAAGACAATGGAATGGAACCACATATACTAAGTGGTCATTTTCCTCCACGTGTGCTACATAGATTTCAAAATAAAATACACAAGAAAACCTCAATGTCCCTTTAAAAACTGATTTCTACCTGTCCAGTAGAAATGAATTGTTAAATGAACTGTCTGTCCCATGGTCTCAGCCACCATGCCATTCTAGGGTTAAGGAGTAAAGAAACAGTCCAAAACGGTCAATAGGAGCCAAGAAAAAAATAGAAGGCATGCAACATGCAAAGGAAACCACTAAGAACTATGGTTCAACATCAAGACCAGCCCTGACAATCACAGCCTCTTCCACAGGTCTGTCCAGACAAATCTGACTGTTAAGTTGGACACACAGCTTCACAACTTCTATATGCTATGCAGTTCAGAAACAATCATTAGTCACATCTTATGCCTGAAACATTTTCCCCCAAACCTCCCTTTGAACAATCAAACAAGAAATCTTACCAGAACGATGCAGATGTTAGTTGAACCATTAAATGTTTACTTTCAGAGTCATGCTACTTTCTTAAAGATAGGACACGCTTCTTTAAAAAAAAAAAAAAAACTTCTCAGCTAAAAGACTATATTTGGGAAATTTAGATTTTTGTCTTTTATATATACAGTAGGACATAATCAGGAACTCACTTTCCCCAACTTTGGCCTTCATATAAAGACCTATGGCTGCTCTTACTTTCAGATAAAAATAAATACTCAAGAACGTGATATATGACCCACCATCTAAGTAGCCACACCAGCGATTTTCCTAATAGAATATTAAAGTGAAAGCCAGTCTAATGCATCCCAGAGAGCCCAGCCAAAAGCCTCAATTTGAATTTAATTGCCAAATACATTTTATAACTAGAATATACAACCAATAACAAGCTTAATTATAAAGTAGACACTTTAATTGCTTTTGGAAAACTAGCCAACAACCTGTGGTATACAGCTTCAAAAGGATGCAATTGCATGAGCTAATTAAGATCCAAATCCTGACAAACTCCAGCTCTCACAATGATACTCACTTACAAGCTGCATACAAGTAAGGTATGTAAAAGGATAACTTAGAAATTACCTATGGAATTTAGGAGACTTTAATTTGATTTTGCTTTGGATCTTCCTCCCACAATTTAGAGGGATGGCCTTCAGGAAGAGAAAGTCTCCCAAGTAAGAAAGTTAGGATCTAACGATATTGAGCATCTCTTCATGTGTCTCTGAATGTTCTGTATGTCCTCCTTGGAGAAGTGTTTGTTCAAGTCCTTTTCCCATTTTTTAATTGGGTTGGGTGTCTTCTTAGAGTGGAGTCGTGTAAGTTCTTTGTATATTTTGGAGATTAAACCTTTGTCTGAGGTATCATTGGCAAATATGTTTTCCCATACAGTTGGTTGTCTTTTTAATTTAATACTGTTTTCTTTAGCCATGCAGAAGCTTTTTATTTTGATGAGATCCCATTTGTTTATTCTTTCCTTTATATTCCTTGCTCTAGGGCACATATCCGTAAAAATGTTGCTACGTGGAATATCTGAGATTTTCTTGCCAATGTTCTCCTCTAGGACTTTAATGGTGTCATGGCTTATATTTAAGTCTTTTATACACCTTGAATTTATTTTGGTGTATGGTGTAAGTTGGTGCTCAAATTAAAACCACAATGAGATACCACTTTACACCAGTCAGGATGGCTATCATAAACAAAGCAACAAACAACAAATGTTGGAGAGGTTGTGGGGAAAAGGGGTCCTTAGTTCACTGTTGGTGGGATTGCAGACTGGTACAACCATTATGGAAAACAGTATGGAATTTTCTCAGAAAAATAAAAATTGACCTGCCTTTTGACCCAGCAATTCCACTGCTAGGATTATACCCCAAGAATCCTAAAACATCAATTTCAAAGAACCTATGCACCACAATGTTCATAGCAGCACAATTTACAATAGCCAAGAGTTGGAAGCAACCTAGGTGCCCATCAGTAAATGAATGGATCCAAAAAATTGTGGTACATATACACCATGGAATTCTATGCAGCAGAGAGAAAGAAGGAGCTACTACCTTTTGCAACAACATGGATGGAACTGGAAAGCATTATGCTGAGTGAAATAGGCCAGGCATTGAAGGACAAATACCATATGATCTCACCTTTGACAGGAAGCTAAAGAATAAAACAAACAAGCAAACAGAATAAAAACAAAGACGCTGAAATAGAGAACAAGTGGGCAGCGACCAGAGGGGAGAGGGAAGGGAACTTAAGGGGAAAAAGGGGGGAGGGATTTTGAGGAACAAGTATGAAAGACACAGAGATGAGGACTGGGGGTGGGGGGAATGGGAGGGAGGGGGGAGACCGGGGCGGGGGGGAAGGGAAAAAGAAAAAAAAAGTACTTGAAAAGTAACTAAATAAAATTTAAAAAAAAAAAAAAAAAAAGAAAGTTAGGATCATCATTTGCTTTAAGTCATTTCAGATCATTTTATATTTGGATTGATTTATTTAGCTGGGTAGGTTCTGGCATTTTGTTAAGTTATATTTTATTGATTATGCTATTATAGCTGTCCCAATTTTCTCCCTTTCCCCCCCTCCACCCAACACCCCCTGCTCCCTCAGGCAATCCCACACCATTGTTCATGTCCATGGGTTATGTGTGTAAGTTCTTTGGCTACTCCATTTCTTACACTGTACCTTACCTCCCCACAGCTATTCTATAACTACCTATTTGTACTTCTTAAGAACCTCTTCACCCTTTCCCTCACATACCTCTCCCAAATGGCAACAACCATTGAAACCTTCCCTGTATCCATGATTCTGTGTTCTTGTTTGCTTTGTTTGTTTTCCACATTCAATTGTTCATAGATTTGTATTTATTGTCATTTTATTGTTCATAGTTTTGATCATCTTTTTTTTAAATCAGTCCCTTTAACATTTCATATGATAATGGTTTGGTGATGATGAACTCCTTTAGTTTTTTCTTGTCTGGGAAGCTCTTTATCTCCCCTTCAATTTTAAATGATAGCTTTGTTGGGCAGAGCAACCTTGGCTGTAGGTCCCTGCTTTTCATGACTAAAAATTTCTTGTCAATCCCTTCTAGCCTGCAGTTTCTTTTGAGAAATCAGCTGACAGTCTTATGGGAACTCCTTAATTGTCTGCTTTTCTCTTGCTGCTTTTAAGATTCCCTCTTTATCTTTAACCTTTGACATTTTAATTATGACATGTCTTGGAGTAGGCCTCTTTGCATCTATCTTGTTTGGTACTCTCTGTGCTTCCTGGACTTGCATGTCTATTTCCTTCACCAAATTAGGAAAGTTCCTTTCATTATTTTTTCAAATTTTTGCTCTTTCTCTTCTCCTTCTGGCACCCCTATAATGCAAATGTTGGAATGCTTAAAGATGTCCCAGAGGCTGCTCACACTATGCCTATATTTTTTATTCTTTTTTCTGTTGTTCTGATTCTTGTTTTTTGCTTCCTTACATTCCATCTCATTGATTTGATTCTTGGCTTCCACTCTACTGTTATTTCCCTACAAATCTTCATTTCAATTAGTGTATCCTTTGTTTCTTACTGGATCTTTTTGTTTTGTTTTTGCTGTTGAGGTCCTTACTGAGTTCCTTGAGCATCCTTATAGTCAGTGCCTTTAACTCTGCATCTGATAGAGTGCCTATTTCCATTTTGTTTAGTTCTTTTTCTAGAGTTTTGATCTGTTCTTTCATTTGGGCCATATTTCTTTGTCTCCTCATTTTACCAGCCTGTTTGTTTCTATGTATTGGGTAGAGCTCTTATGACTCCGTGTCTTGGTAGTATGGCCTAATGTAGTAGGTGTCCTGTGCAGCCACCCCTATCACCCAAGCTGGATACTTGAGGTCTGCCCCTCATGAGAGCTGAATATACCTTCCTCTTGTAGTTAGGCCTTGGTTGCTGTTGGCAAGTCAATGGGAGGGATTTACCTAGACCAGTGAGCTGCAAGGACTAACTGTGACCACTATCCACCAACCTCTGCCCTCCATGGAGGATCAGCTGTACAAGGGTAGGGTGGTGGTGATCTGACATGGTTTGTAGATTTCCACTTGGTGCACAGGCTCTGTGGGTGGTACAGGCCAAGGTCAGCCTCCACCTGTGTTTTGCCCAGGGCCATCCTGCCTAGGCTAAAAAGCAATGTGAGATGGTTGCTATTTGTGCTGGGCTTGGATATTCCCAAGAAAGCCAAACTGAATCTAGGCTGGCTGCTGCTAGTACTGTGGCTGGGGCCACTTAGCAAGAGATACGGGGGTTGGGGACACACTGAGGTCAGCTGTTGCTTCTTTGAGAGGATTTAGGAAGTTGTGAAGCATGAGCCAAGACCAGCCATTCATATGATACAATCTATGTTAACAGCTTGTATGGGCCTGCAAGTTGGGTGGGAGGGAGTCTCAGGGGATCTCCATGGGTGGGGGAGGCAAACAGTGTTAGCCAGGTTGATAAAGTCTCATGTATGGCAATGGCTGGTCAGCTCTGTGGCTCGGTCTGGACGGATGTGTTTTCTTTAATTCTGTAGTCATCAGACTTTTGATTTCTCACAGTTCTGAGTGATGGTTGTTCTAAAATGTATTTGTAATTTTGATGTGGTTGTATGAGGAGGTGAGCCGTGTTTACCGATGCTACCATCTCTACTGGAAGGTGGTTCTGTCATTTAAAAAAAATTTTAGAGGGAGGAAACTAAAATAAGAGTCAACATTTTGTGTGATGTTACTGAAGCACTGAATTAAATTTGGTCAATGGACACAGCTCAAAAGGTAACCAGAGAGTTTTATAAGAAATAAGAACAGTATTTTGCCTCATTTGTACCTCCACCACACTCCTCACTTAATAAAGTTTGGAATTCTCTGATTTATGTTATTTAAGGAACAAATCCTCATGGTGAAAGGGGTCAACAAAAGAAAGAAAATCTCTGATTTTGCCTTTTCCACTTTGAGTCAGTATATGCTGGCAACTAATTCAGAGAACAAAAGTACCTCGTCATCCACACTGCTAAATACTAGGATGGATGGTTTCAGAAATGTGCTTATATTTAAGGAGCCATAATGACTGATTCACCATCTTTAAGAAGAGCACTCTCAAGAGTGAAAAAGTTTCCCAACTATCAGAATGGCCAGATGGGCCTTGCTCAACACTGGCAGAGAGAAGTAACAGTAAAAAGGATTATGGTGTGAAAATTTCTGGCTGTACTACAACAGAACTCCTCAACACACTGTTACCTCCTGCTGGGGCTAACTCATTCTTCTGGTATCAAATTTAACTCCACCCTAGATAGCACAATGATCTACATATGGCACCCACACATAGCCCCTTCCTTTGATTCACACCAACTAGTTTAAGTTCAGATGAGCTATAATAGGTTTCTGTGGCAGATTCAGTCCTCAGCAAGGAAGCAAGTCCTTTGTATACAAACATCCAACCAGGCAGCAAGGGCATCAGCTGAGTCATCAGGGATGTCTGAGCTATTTTCAGCAGCTCTGATAAACAAGCACATAACACCCCCCTCCCTCAGCTTCAACAAAAATGCAGCAATAAATGGAAGGAATTTAATGTGGAGCTGGTTATGTGTCAGAGATCCAATTTTCTCAAGGAGTTCTCAATAAGGCACCATATTCCACATCCTTCAAAAAAAGTCCATGTATCTTAAACCAAAATTCAATAGAAAAATAACAAAAACTGGCCTTTGTTCATTATCCCATATTATTTATTGAGTATTCCCTCCTAAGAGAAAATATAAGAAAAAATGCAAACTGCTGCTACACAATGGGGTCATAACTCAGATATGATATATCTCTTACAATAACACAGGTCACATGTTAAGACTGCTTTAAATACTCCAAATACTGTAGACCCAGCATTCAGCATAGCATAAGGTAGGTGCTTGACAGCCATCTGTGTCCCTGCAGAATCCACTGCCCACCCATTCCTCTCAAGAAGGGGCTCCAGACTCACTGAGGACAACCATGCCTGCCTCCAAGTAACTGCTGTATGGTCACTATTACCCTCACATGTCTAACTCCAGAATCACACAGAACAATATCACAATGCTTCTGAAATATTGCCAACATCTTGCTGTTTCTATTATTCATCCTCAAAAAACGAAAGAAAGTCTCAAAAAGGTTTTTTTCTTTCAGTCACCCATGAAAAAGAGTTTAGGAGAGCTGATCTATCTGATGCCCTGGGATATTTTTTTCTGCTTTTGTCTCTGAAGATATTAACAAACCAGTGATACCAGACAGGGGATAGGTAAGCTAAACATCACAACATCCTCTGAACCATTCAGACTTTAAGTGGAACACACTAGGCTTTCATGAAGAAGCTCAAAAGATCAAATTTGTTACTCAGGGCTCATTCTGAGTCCCCTCTGGAACCTTAAAGAAAACCTATAAAGCAAAGGTTCAGAGAAGAAAGCTGTAAAGCCAGCATCCCAAGACAAACAATCCCAAAAGCCTAGATGCAAAGAGTAACCAATTCTCAAGCAGTCTAAACCATAAACATGATATGAACAAGTGAGAAGAAGGCCTCTAAGACCTACTCTACAAGGCAGACATTTATCAAACTAGATAGAAATAGGGTCTAAAGGTACAACAAAGAAAGCCAGTATTATTAGATTCGTATTTCAGTTAATTTTTTCATATATGTAACTATCATGTTCTCCCAGCAAACAGACTCTGTCTAGTTGATAGTCAAAATTAGATTCAAATACTAATCCCACCAGGAGGGTAGGAATCGGTCTGCTTTGTTCACAAACGTAGCCAGCATCCAGAATAACGCCCAGCATTCTGTGTGCATGCAAATACTGTGTGCATGCAAATTTCTTTAATCTTCACAACTACCTAGGTAATAAAAAAAGATTAAGATATGTAAGTGGCATGCCCAAAGTCACACAGCTGGCAAGTGGCAGCATGACATTTCTTGAACATGTATGTCTTTGGAGTAGATCCATGAAATAGTATATTGGTTAGTGCAACCAGTAGGCTGACTGCATAGTGTAATCAAGCAGTCCTTTATTTAAAGGCTTACTCTAAATTCTGCATTGAACTAGGTGCTAAAAATTAGTATCTATCTCTAACAATTGTTATAAATTATGAAACCAGCCAAAGGAAACAAAAACTGGTGGCACTACAGTCTAACCCATGACTAAAATTTACATGTATTAACAGCTACAACTCTTACAGATGGAGTATATCTATATAAAAACCATGTACAGAAAATCTAATAATTAAAGCATAGAAGGAGTTAACCTGTTGCACACACTGATGATCTCTTAGGAGGAAGGGAAAATCGTGCTTTCATAGTTAAGGTAACAGAAAGAAACATTTAAAATGTGGTAACTGAACACATTTGAGAGTTTAAGAGTCAAGAAGCAATTCAGGTGTGCTCTACAGGAAAAAAGCAAAGAAAATGAATAAATTCTAAGAAAAGTATCAGAGATTGCGCAGTCTCCAGACCTAACCTTCCAGTACCTTTTATGTTGGTTTCCTGAGAACATACCAATTTTTGTGTACAGCTTAGAGCAGAAGCTTCAACATTCTTTGCCTCACAATATGCATGATATCATGTAACCAAATGAGGTGAAGCGTAATCTCATCACACAATACAACACAAGCAGCTGTGAGTTCATAGTTAAAGGACATCGGCTCAATTCAGCTGCACACCTGCAATTATTTAATGTCTAGTTAAGCCTGTCTCCATTTAATAAATTACTTGATAATTACAAAGAGAATGAGAAGACATAAGCTACAACTGAGAGCTGAAGACAAGGGTAGAATTAACAAACAAGGGTAGAGAAAAATTTGCAAAACCTATGGGAAAGAACAAGGTATTTGAATCAAACAAACTCAGTAATTCAATTTGACAGATATTTCATAAGCCATCTGTGAGGTGCCAGGCAGGGTATCAGCCATGGTAGAGGGCCCATGGCTAACCTGCCCAAGCCATTTCCTTCAGTGCACTCGCCCGGTCCCTGAGCTACTTCTAGAAGGGAGGACTGAAAGAACATCAGAGTTTTCACTTCTCCAGGCAGGTAAAAAAGTTTCAGGATTATCAATTAACCTTTTCACTTAGTGAAAGAATAGATACTCCCCCAGACTTCCAACACACAGTCACCTTTTATCTGTTCAGAAAACCAGAGCAGAATGTGTCAGGACAATACAAAACTACAGATAATATAGAAATCTCATTTTCACCAATAGTTTCAGACTCTCCCCACCAGCTATTTCCTGAAATTTACCCAAAAGAAATTTATTTTTCTTGTCCTCCTAGAATCCTTCTGGTGAAACAATTTCAAGAAAGAAGAAAGACAGAGAAGGGAGGGGTTGAGTGGAGAAACTTCCATAACACACTTTTTGGGGTGAATGGTGTGCCCCCAAAATACTACAGTTTGGAGTTCTAACTCTTAATGCTTTAGAATAATGACCATTTATAGAGTTAAAGAGGTAACTGAGTTACAATAAATTCTTTGGGGTGGGCCCTCATTAAATATAACTGATGTCCATGTAAGAAGAAGATATTTGGACACAAGGCCCAAATATGAGAAAAGACCATGTGAGGATACAGCAAGAAAGTACCCATCTGCAAGCCAAGGACATCAGCCTCAGAAGAAATCAATTCTTATCTGGGTCTTCTATCCTCCAGAACTTGAGAAAATAAACTTCTATTGTTTATGTCACCCAGTCTCTGGTACTTTGTTATGGCAGCCCTAGCAAACTAATACAACCAGCAATCAGACAATCAACTCTTAAAAAATAAGTAATTTCTTGCCCTGGTCAGGTAGCTAAATTAGTTAGAATGTCCACCCAATATGCTAAGGTTGTGGGTTCAATCTCCCATTTGGGCACATACAAAAAGCAACCAATGAAAGCATAAATAAGTCAAAAAACTAATAGATGTTTTTCTCTCTCCCCCCCTCAAATCAACAACAACAAGAACAAAAAAAGTAATTTCCCATGAATAGACCCATTCCAAATTCCTCAGCTTAATTTCTACTTAGATCCAAATAAAAGACCAACAACATGTTGGTATTTAATCCTTGCCTGTTGGGCCACCCCTGGCTACAATGTTACAGATGAAATTCTTTCCACACAGTAATTCTGCTTTGAACTTGGCCAAGGGAAACTCTACTCAAATCATAAAAGGACCCAGGCACTCCACCATCCATCTATCCAGTCATCCTCTCATCTATTCATTCATTCATTCTACAATACTTACTGGACTCCTATTATCTGTAGGGAAAACTTAGAAAAATTAAGATTTGGGACCAGCTCCTATACTAAGTAGTATGAGTACTAGTACTAATTACATGGTCAGGCTGAAAACCTATGGAAGAATCTTTTTAGGCATGTCTAACACACAAATGTTTCCAAGTATGAGAAGGAAAAAAGGAAAGAGGATGACATCTTAGGCACAGAATCAAAGCAGGAATTGGAAGTTAGAATATGAAAATATCTGAATGTGATGCTCTAACCAAAGGTGTATGACCTTGGGCAAATGACAAAAGTCTTTGATGACTGATTTAACAGTGTAATAAAATCATGCTTATCAAGTACCTAGAGTTGTACCTACCAATGTAGGGCCGCTAGTGGTTATATTTTGTTTGTCCTGGAAATTGTAGATAGTTCTGTGGGCTGCACAATAGAGAAGAGTAAGTCTAGAAATGAGGCTGGAAAAGTATGCTGGAGTCAGCCTGTGAAGAGCCTCACATAGCATACATACTAAGACTTTGGAAAAACTATATCCTGTGGACAACAAGAAGCCTATGAAGGTTTTTTAGACCCCAACTGCAATGTGCTGAGTTTGGGATTTCTGAAAGAAATCTTCATTGGAGATGGTACAATGAATAGTTGAGGAGAGAATGTTATCAGGGTGAGGAGTCAGTGAAAATTGCTGGGCCAGAGAAAGAGGGGTCAGAGAGGACAGGATACAGTCAAGGTGCATTTCAGAAGTAAAACAGAACAAAGTGACCTTCCAAGACGAAACTTGTTTCAAAAAGAAAATGACAAAAACTGTAATTGAGATGACTAGTCAGGTTATAGTTTCACACTCTAGAAACTGTCCTAATTTACATTCTAATGTATTTTAAATACATGAATACAAAAAAAAGCTAGCAAAACAGACAAGCACTCTTGACCAATAAACACTTTCTTTTTTTTAATATTTTACTTATTTATCTTTAGAAGGGAAGGAGAGAGGGAGAGAGAAACATCAATGTATGGTTGCTTCTCGTGTGTCTCCTGCTAGGAACTGGCCTCTGCTGGGAACTGGCCTGCAACCCAGGCATGTGCCCTGACTGGGAACTGAACCGCGATCTTTTGGTTTGCAGGCCCGTGATCAATCCACTGAGCTACGCCAGCCAGTGCAAACACTTTCTTTAAAAAGCCAGACTGCAGAGAGCTTTTACTCTTAGCATTTAACATCTCTGATATTTACTAAAGTTTATAGTTCCACTTTCCTGGGAGTTATTTTATTGTTTAAGTGGACTGTATCCATAATATCCATCCTTCCACTCTGACCAAACCAACAAATGAAAGTAAACAGTTTCCTCTGACCCTTCAACTTGCTATTTTCATACCTAACCTACTCTAAAAGTGTAATGATCAGCTCTAAATCTACGACTGAGGGCAAAGTACTAAAGGCCAGTACATTTACATTTCTCCCAGGCTGCAGCATGAAAATTTAGTGACAAATCATCTTTTTTCTTTTACAGAGCAGTGGATATACAGGTTTTTTGAGAAGAGGCAATGCAGGGGAGAGGAGATCCAAAATCAGTTGTTGGGGATGTACTTCCATGAGTCACCTTCATAATCCTGGCCATTTTTTAAGGATTTATCAGGCCAATAAAACAGACCCAGACAAGTAATGAGGGAAGCTGAACAGGTTTCAGAAAGGCCATGCACTGGCGTGGCCATACACTGGTCAAAGTCAGACCACTCATCAGGCTTGCAAAGAAACAGCAGACCACAGACTGGAATCACTCAGGAGTTCTGAGTCCCAACCTCTGCACCAAGTTCCATGGACTTCAAATACCTGCCCCATGGACACTAATGATGTGCCTTTCACAAAGTTCTCTCACTGATCTTTCTTCAAATTGCTCACTTTCCCTCCTTTTCTCTCTGCCCTTGCCTTTTTCTCCTTGTATTTACACAACTAGAACCACATCTGAATACTCAACTACAGCCCTTTTAGTTGTGGCCCTCATAAAAATATCCCAAAAGAACTGCCTGTTTCTCAAGTTATAAGTCCTCCCCTCTGAATTTACCTACTTTTCCCATAATAAAGCCTCTCCATGCCAGCAATTAATCAAACCCTGAACACCACACAGAAAGAGCCAAGGGGAACTCTTTGACCTCTTCATAAAGCTCCCTGCCAGCAATGCATAGGTCCCTCAAAGTCTCTCACAAGCACACCAATGTCTACACTGATCACATGAAGAGGCTAATTCATCTCAGGCTTCCTTCCAGCTCTGATGTCCTACAAGGGTACAATCAAAACCCAGGGACACAGGAACTATTCTAGGTTCCTACTTTGCTGACACTCTCTTCTTGGAGAGAGTCTCTTGCTGATACCAGTCCTCTCAAGAGACCAGGGGAAAACAAATGGAGATTCAGAGTCAGGAGACCTAGAGTCAAAGCCCAACTCCACCACTGAGGAACTGTGTGCCCTTGGACAAATCTGATAACCTATTTGACCTTCCATTTCCTGAACTGTAAACAGAGAATAACAATACCTAACAGCTATTTTAAGAGAGTTAATTGAAATAAAATGAAATATGATAAACTGTGAAACACTACAGAAATGTTATCATCAATGCCTACAATTTCCCTAGTATCCCTACTTCATCTACTAATGGTTCCTTCCTTCGGGATGCACATCCCAGTCACCTGTATTCTTACCATACGCCTATAATTCTCAACCTTTTTCATCTCACAGCACACATAAACTACTAAAATTCTACAGCACACCAAAAACTATTACATTTTTTGCTGATGTGACAAAAAATTAGGTATAATTTTGATTCAGTCGCAGTAAATAGCTACTGTTATGTTGCCCACTGTCATTTTTGGCTATTTAAGGAAAAGAGGTCAGTGCTGTTGACTAAATAGTCAGGTACTGTATGTTTTAAAAACTCTTGCAGCACACCAGGTTGAAAATCACTGCTGAATGTTATGCCAAGGGTGCCAACAATGACAATCAGGTTTGCAATTCACAGGCATCTGTGTTCAGGTTTCTATCAGATTATAAACTCCTCAAGGGCTTCTGGCAGAATCTCACACATCATCTTGTTTAGAGTTGGGCACTCACTAAGTACTCAAATGCTGTCTAAGTAAATGACATTTGTTAACAGGTTAAATCCCTCACAAGCTTAAAGAATACAGGCAGAAGAAAGGTTGAGCAATAGAAGCCCAATGCTATACAACTGCTATTATATCCCATGGTGTCTGAAATCACTGCCTTTTACTACTTTTAAGCCACTATTGATTGGCAATTCACAGCATCCCCTCCCGGCCTATGCTAAGAACTTTATATGTACAATCACACTGAATCTTCACAACCACTCAAGGAGGCAGGTACTATTATTATCCAATTTTATAAATGGGGAAAGTAATACTAAACAAAGAAGTGAAGTAACATGTCTGAGGAGACACAACTAGCAGTGGCAAAGCAGGAGTTTGAATCCAGGAGATCTTATTCTAGAGTCAGTGCTCTTAACTTCCAGGGAAGCCAAATCCTTGTGAAACATAAAGCTTCAAGGCATGTCTCCATTTGGGAAAATCACCTCTGCCTCCGTGTGTTAGCTCCTTACCCCAAGAACCAATTAACAGGACAAAAGGACAGCATGATGCTACAGAAAAATCAGAGCTAATCATTGTCTCAACTAGCATGTGATATAGACAGAAAGGGAACAACCAAATATTTAATGTGCTTGAATCCTGTTCTGACAGTTGCTTGAAAATCACATTTATAATTGGAAGTAAATCTCAAGAAATGCAAACTCAAACTTGAGACAAGGTTTTTACTTCAATAACTTTTCTAGTTAATAATTGATATTAGTAAAAGAAGAATAATGGAAGACAGGCTCTTAATTTTTTGCCCCACAATGGAGGCTAGTCAGAGAATCAGCAGTATCTCCCAAATCTGTCAATATGGAAAACCCCCAGAGGCTGCCAAGAGTCATGAATTACATTTGTGTCCTTCTTTGGGCTGACATACGTATATATGACAAGACCCAGAATTCCAGGAGAACCAAACTTCCTTAAATCATCCAAATATTTAACAAAGCTAATAGTGACACAAAAACAGAAAAAACAATATCCTGGCAGTCTTTGCAACTTTTCTGTAACTCTCAAAGTATTCCAAAATAGACAGTTTATTTTAAAACTTAGAAAAATAACAACAATAAAAAACCAATAGAAAAATAAGAAAGAAATATGACCTGACTATTTACAAAAAAAGAAATACTACCTGATCTCGGATATAGTAAGAAATGCTCAGTGTTACTCATAATAAGAAACACAAATTGAACTTTGAGATACTAATTTTCTCCAATCAGATTGGCAAACATTCAAACTGTTAACAACACACCCTGTTGCCAAGGCTGTGAGGAAACCTCTACTCTTACACAGGTGGGAATTTAAATTGATACAACCTCTACAGAGTGATTTGGCAATAATTATCAAACAATTTCACTGAGAGTTCCGCTTCTGGGAATTTATCCCAGAGCTGTACAAACACCTATTGATAGGATGCCACATGATCAAAATGATCAAAATTATTTACTACAGCATCAGTTGTAGTAGCAAAAGACTGGAAATAATCCAAGTATCAGGAAAGGTTAAATTAATTATGGTAGGACCATACCACGGAATATTATGCAGCTATAAAAGTAAATTAGGAAGCTGACTCTGTACTGAGATGAAGTGATCTCCCAGATATATAGGTAATGACCAAAAAGCAGGATGAAGAACCATATTTATATTATCTAACTATTGTGTAATATATATATATATGTACTTCTATTTGCTTTGAGAAATTATGGAGGAAATATGGGAACTTGAGGAATAGTACATATAGCACATATAGTTCTAGGGATGGGAATGAGACACTTCTCTATATGCTTTTTCGAATCACATAAATGTATTACCTACTTAGAAATAATAAACAACAGATAAAGAAACCACCAAAACCACCTTTCACAAATAACAGGGTCAATCTCTGGTTTCATCTCTATGTGTATTATATTACTCAGGGATTATTAGATACCATTCTCCAAGTTCTACTTCTATCGCTCCCTACAACATACTTACCTCACATGATGTTAGGAAACATAAACCTGTTGAGGTCCAAAACAGATGTTGAAAAGGGACAATCCCGAAGGAGCCCCAGATAAAGTTAGGCTGACCAGGAGCAGGGAAATTTTTACTTCCTAGAAGGGCTAACCGCCAACTAAACAAAGAGCCTTTTGAATTTCCCTAATAAGCCAATGGCAATCAGCTGTTTAGAGCTAGCCAACAGCTAACAGCCACACCTGCTTCTGTTCAAAGCTTGCTTGCATACCCCTGTATAAGGACATAGCTGCAAGCGCCGGGGTAAGGCTCTCATCTGCAGCTCTCCTGAGCATAGTGTCCTCGGACACTCAGAGAGCTCACCCCTGCGCAGGTAAAACTTGGCCAGTAAAGTAACATCTTGAAAATTCTGAAAGTCTCCGAACCTCTGTTTCTCGTGACGGCAGATGCAACAAACCAATTTAATATTAACCCAAAGAGTATAATTGAATGCAAAAATGTAAATGTAAAAATATCAGCATCAAATGGGTGCTATCAGCATCAAAATATCTGACTCAAATGCCATCAAATTCATCCAAATCAGTACCTAATGACCTAACCCCAATCAAATACCAGACTAAAATTTTTCAAGCTGTTCATGTGTATTTGTTTTATACCTTATTCAGTTGAAAAGTAATGTAATATAACAGTACCTTCATTGGTACAGTCAACTCAAAAATATATTTCTTGTTCCTTTGTTAATGAATTCTAAATGAATGGCATGTACCTATGGCAAAACACAGGCTACCACTTTCTCTCCCAGGAAATGCCCATTTCTGGAAGTATCCAAACTGTACCAGGAGGATACTCCTGCTTTACAAAAACAGTGCCTCATTTACTATTATTTTCAAAGACATTCATCTTTTTGCAAAGCAAACAAAAAGTAATCTTACCTCTCACTGTCATACCTATACTGAAAATATAAATAGTAAGGACACTTCATTAAGTAACAAATTTCAATCCACCTTCAAATTTGAGGGTTAGCATTCCCACTACAATCACTTCTTTAGATAACTCCTGTCCACTAAGCACCCAAATACAAATCAACAAAGGTCAACTACACCACATTTGAAAACCTAAAGAGTTTGATTAGCACTTATTTTTGGTTGCTGTAATGCAGCTCTCCCTGCACATAACTGGGCATCAAAATCACCTGGGAATTTTCAAAAATTGAAGATTCCCCATCCTCATCTCATTTAACCAGAAACTCCAGGAGTGAGACCCAGAAATCCGTATTTGTTTTTAATGAAGACAAATCTCAGAACCACTACTTGGTAGCAGGAAGTAAAAGATCAACAAACATCAGTTTCACAAAAGTGACCCAACAATTCAAGGGAAGACTTCAGCAAAGTTGTACTTGTTATAAGAGGAGACATCTGAAAAGCAAAATGAAGACCTAGTGTTGCCTGTGAAACTCAGAAAATCTCCCTGCCAATTAGTGTAAAGACCAAAGTAGTGTTTCTCAAGCTTTGGGACATACCAGAATCACCTGGGGCTTATTAAAGTTTCTGATTCAGTAAGCACAAGAATTTGCATTTTCAACAAGTTCCCAGGTGATGTTGAAACCCTTTTGAGAACCACAGGGCTAGAGCAATGATGAGGAATTCAGACTGCTGTAATATGTCACTAACTAGCTGCAGAACTTTGCGCAAGTCCCAAATTCTCTAAGTTTTGCCTTTTTCTTCTTCCTCTGAGAGATTACACCAGTGCATCTCCTGTAACTCCAACACTCTCTAGTTCTATGAAATAACAGCACATGAAATTGCAGGAATCTAGGGGGCGAGAGGAAAGGTTTCAGTCCCTGTGACAAGCAATATATTACACTAACAGACAAAAAGTAACACACATCCAGAAGCAACAAATTAGTCTCTTTTTGTTGTCAAAACCCAAGAAGTATTTCTAACCTTTATGGCCAATGGGAAAAAATTACACTATTTTTACTTCCAGAATCCCATGCTTGTATAGAAAAACAAACAAAAAAATCAAGGCATGAATTCAATATCCCTTTAGTACCAAGTTCCTCATTTGCCAAAAACTTTCTGTGGCTTTACCCACAAAAGGGAGACATGAGATGCCAAAATTTAGTGAACATCAAAAACACACCAGATAGTGACAGATGTTCTGACATTCTGTTCATCAAGTCTCCACAATTATATAAAATAAATATCCTAATTCTACAGATAAAGAAACTGAAGCTCACGAAGCTTAAGTTGCTCACTTATGGCAGCACAGATAATCAATGGCAGAGTCAAGGTTTGTATTAAAGTTTATATGACTCCAAACCTCTTACTCTTTTTATGGTACAATGATTTCCCCATCATTTCCATCTACCATGACCCTTTAAAATGCCACTAGAAAAAGAACAGGGTTCTAATGTTTTTTAATTAATTTTGAAGATTACTTTCACAAAAGGTCTTTCAGGCAGTGCATTCCCCACCAAGCTCTTGAATAGCAGAACTTCCATGGTTTTATAAGACTGTTTTACTTAAATTTTCACCCAAGCCTGGAAAATAGGACTAATATCATGACCTCAACTACCCTGTACAACATAAAACCCCCCTTAACAAGTGGATTGTTGTAGGTTATGGGCCAGAAGAGGACAAATAAATCTTCCCCAATCCTCATCTATAACACAACCCAGACTGATAACTACTATGACCCTTTTAAATGGTCAAATTCAGAATAATATCGGCTGATCCCAGAAAACATTTCCCCATCTCCCCCTTTAGGAAAACTTGAGCACAAATCCACATCAAGTGCAAAGATAACAGATACCTAAGTTGAAGGACATAAGAAACTTTTTAATGCCATTTTTAATGCTTGCAAGCTACTTACCTGCATACCCAATGGTTCGTCTATGTAAGAACTCCCCAACCTATATTCATTCATTTCTCCTATTAAATCACAACACAAATATGTTCCTAGAACAACACTGTAAAACATTTCATATGCCTTTATTGCACAGCCCTATCAGAAGTGTGGCCTGAAAAATGATGGGCCTTAGAGATGATAGGTGTTTCTATAACAATTCATCATTTCAAAGAGCAGCCAAGGAAAGGGTGTTCCGAAGGTGTGGTTCTTTCCTCTACTCACTGTCAACCATGCAAGAAACTGTATTTTGTTTTCTCTACAGACCTAAAATATAGATACAGAATGCTGCAGTAGTCTGCCTTACCCCTAGGAACAAGCAGTTTCATACAGCTCAGAAAAGTATTTCCTGGTGGACCAGCAATGCCACAGCCCTTCTGAGGCACATCCACTGGGTACCTGTCACTACAGGCCCCACTGAAGTTCTCAGCTGGATAGCATGATAGGCCATGGCAGGGAGCTAATGGGGCCAAGGTGAGGCATCAGAACCACAAAAGGGTTGGTTCACTTGGCTCAGATCCAGGGCTACAGACTGCATGTCTAAAACTCAGCTTGGTAAATGCTGGCAGTAATAAAGAAAAAATTCATTCTCCTCCAGAAAATTACCTCCTACCTTGGATCCCACTGAAAGCAAATCATACTTAGAAATTACTAATTCTATCTAGAGCACAAGTATGTACAGGGCACTCGATGAAAGAAATAATGGCATCTATTAATCAACTTACTAAGTGATCAGCATTCAACTTTCAACTAATACTTATTGATTACATACTGTGTATTATGCACTGCTCTAGGAGCTATGGATACAGTGAATGGAAAAAATGTCTCTCCCCTCACAAAACTTCCAATCCGATGGAAACAAGCAATATTAATTAACATGGTAAAAATAATTTAATGGAAGTAAAGCAGAGTAAGCATCACAGAGACTGAAGACAGGGAGGAACTATTTTAGACAGGGTCAGGTAAAACTTCTTAGAGGAAGTGACTTCCTGGCAAGAGCTGAAGTGAACACCTGACATTTATTATCAGTAATCTTTATGACAATCCCTCAAGCAGGTAGCTGTATTTTACAAATGAGGAAACTGGGGCTCAAGCTAGTTAAAAGACCTGCCCAAGTTTATGAGTATCATGCCAAAAAAATAGCTTAAAACCCATGGTACCATTTCCACTACACAAATGACAGCCCTAGACTCAATATAAGATGTGTATATCCCAGAGGGTACACAAGAAGATTCATTCAGGTCCAAAAAGAAAATAAAACCATCTATGTACACTTATTTTTAATTTAATACTTTAAACTTCTGTTTTTATGTCAGATTTATATGTTTAAATATGTATACAATTTAGAGGTGGATTTAAAATATTTTTTATTGATAGACATGAATGATTATTGTGCAATTTCAAGATCATTGCACAAGAGAAAAGATGCCAAGGAAATAAACATGGTCCTTCTTCCCCAAACAGAATGTTTTACTATACACACCCTTATTCTGTGAACATAATTTTAAATTTCAAAATACAAAGTGAAATAAAATAAACCACACATGTGAATATACAGTGCAGCTCACTGTGGAGTGGGACATTTTATCCCAATGCCTTATCCAGGGCTGGGTCCCCACATACTGATTATTACAGTCTGCTCCCCTGACAGGAAACCTGCTTATTCCACACTGAAGGGAATCCACAAATCACTTCAAATTGATCATCAGACAGCAGCTGTCAACTGGTGATAACTTTTGGTCACTCCCTACCCAGGCTATTTAATATACATGGAAACATAAGCTTCATAAATTGTTCAAATATATATTTATTCAAAATACCATTATGAGTCCATCATACTGTTACAGGCTATCAGCTAAATAATATGCATTTTTTAAAAGGCTTGGCAGCTTAATACATATTTTTACTGCTCATATAACTCAAAAACAGCCTCAGAATAAAATGTTTAATTTGATACATAAATAGTCCATTATATAGCCTAATCCTCTTTTGTGTTTTCAAAGAGGGGAGAAAGTGCCTGGGTATTTCAATTTAATAGGAGGAGCACAGCAAAGGAAAGGGAAAAATTATCCACACACAGTTGCTGGTCTTACTTCAGGACCAGGTTTAAGGGTGTTGGTAAATAAAGGGGTATCTGGGGGAAAAAAAGGTATCTGGTTATCAGAAGCATTAGGGACGATCTTAAAAAAATAGAAAAGAAGGCCATTATTTAGATAGTCTCCTTTATATTAATGCTCCCTGAAAATGTCTAGTATCATTTACTGTAACTATAAAATTGATCTGATTGACTAGTGTTTCTTTTTTTTATTGATTATGCCATTACAGTTGTTCTATTCCCCCCTCCATTCCCCTCCACCCTGCACACCCCTCCCCCACCATTTCCCCCCTTTAGTTCATTAACACGTGTCTCAAGTTCTTTAGATTCTGTATTTCCCCTACTATTCTTACCCTCCCTCTATCTATTTTCTATCTACTGTCTATGCTACTTATTTTCTGTACCTTCTCCCCCCTTCTCCTTCTCCCACTCCCCTGTTGCTAATCCTCCATGTGATCTTCATTTCTATGGTTCACTCCTGATCTAGCTGTCCTCTTAATTTGCTTTTGTTTTAGGTGTGGTTGTTGATAACTTTGGGGTTTGCTGTCCTTTCACTGTTCATCTTTTTTATCTTCTTTTTCTTATCTTAAACAGGGTCCTAGACCTGAACTACTGTGACCACAGGAAAATTCCTGTTAAGATATATAACTTAATCTATAAATCTTTCTATGGTTCTCAAAGGCGAATGTGCAATTTACACAGATACTCACCTTCTTTTATATGACCAAGAGCTACTTACTAGTTACTTAATAGGTGACTTAAGAGGTTCCTAAAATCTATATAGGTAAGTTAAAATCACCAAGTTACAGTACACAAAAAACTTGAAATTGATGTACCAAGAACTTGGACAGTTCTCCAACACTGCAAATTGTCTACTGGGCACTCTCACATACTAACATTGGGCCTCTCGGAATTCTCACAATACTCTGGAAAGATGAGGTGTAATGTCAGTGTTGTTTGAGTCAGTTACAGTTTTACAACACTCCTATTCCTGCTTTTTAATTATAAATTACTATTAGTTTAATGTTATCACTAGAAATCTGATTCGCTGAATATTATATGGTTAATTTCACAATGTGTAGTTGCTATTTATAATGTTTATATTTCTGTCCTGTAATTTTCAATAATGAGGCCTTAAGACATATATGTGCTGTGGTAAAAATAACAATACAGACCCCTACAGCTGAAGCAGATATATACAAGGCCACCTCCAAAAAAAAATTACTTGTATAGTAAACCTTCTGTGATTTTATGTTCTTTAAATAACCTGCCATCTACGACCAAAGCAAGTACAACAGAATTACATTTTTTTAATCTTATGGAATATACTGCTTTATAAAATAAAATAGTGCATAAGTGGCTCAAACTAATATTTGCTTATCTCAATGTTGCATGGTAAAGGTGAGATAAGGAACCTATGCCTCACCTAAGTGAGTTAAGTCCAAAAAACTTGAGAACTACTCCAGATCAGTAATTATCACCCTTTCCTGAGTCATAGCCACTCCTGAGAATCTGATAAAAGTTATAATCATCCCCACAAAAAGATACATACACGCATTAAAATTTGCACCCAGGGGCATATTTCTTAATTCTTAAAGCCCTTACAAATCCAAAGTACTTGCGCTGAGACAGTTTTACTCTCACTTTTCCAAAGTTTCCCAAATATACAAAGGTTAATAATAAGTATCTTTTTGAAACTACTTATGACTCCCTGAAAATTCTGCAAATATTGGGTTGGCCAAACAGTTTGTTTAGTGTTTTCCATATGATGGCTCTATTAGTGCTTACCCGTATTTTTCAGACTATAAGACGCACTTTTCCCTCTCCAAATTTAGGAGGAATAATGGTTGTTAATGCTGCTGTTGAGTTCTGTTTACATTTACATTGGTGAAATATTATGTTATTTATGTTATTAAATATTTGCCACATTTTTTGCTTCAACATTTTTTCCTATTTTCTTCTTCTAAAACCTAAGTGCATCTTATGGTCCAAAAATACGATAGTTGTCTTCAACTTCATCCAAAACAATTTTGTTAGATTATGTTGTGAGAGCTGTCACATCAGCATGCATATTTTTAAAAACTTACTAAATTGCTGACTTTTTGTACAGCTATATTAATATTGAAGATGGGAGATGATATACAACATTTTAGGTGTATTATGCTTTATTATTTCAAGAAAGGTAAAAACACAACTGAGATGCACAAAAAGATGTGCACAGTGGGTGGAGAAGATGTTGTGATTGACAGAATGTACAAAAGTAGTTTGTACAAGCTAGAGGGAATGGCAAGAAATACTCCAAGTAATGAAAGCAAAGGCCTGCAACCAAGACTACTATACCCAGCAAGGCTGTTACTTAAAATGGAAAGTGAAATAAGGAGTTTCTCAGATAAATGACGATTAAAAGAGTACACCTCCACCAAACCAGCAACGCAAGACATGCTAAAGGAACTGCTTTAAAAAGATGAAGAAAAAGAATCAGAGAGAGAGGAACACAGATACAAAGGGGGAGAATGGCAATGAATAGGTACCTATCAATAATAACCTTAAATGTAAATGGATTAAATGCTCCAATCAAAATGCACAGGGTAGCTGAGTGGTAAGAAAATATGATCCACATATATGCTGTCTACAACAGACCCACCTCAGAACAAAAGGTCTACACAGACTGAAACTGAAGTAATGGAGAAAAATATTCCAACCAAACAGACCTGAAAAAGAAAAGCTGGGAGAGCAATATTTATACCAGACAAAATAGATTTCAAAACAAAGGCCACAAAAAGAGACAAAAGAGAACACTTCATAATTCTTAAGGCAAGACTCCACCAAGAAGCTCAACACTATAAACAAATATGCACCTAACATGGAAACACCCAAATGTCTAAGAAAAATCTTGGAGGACTTTAAGAAAGACATAGACAGCAACACAGTAGGGGATTTTATTGTAGGGCATTTTAACACCCCTCTATCAACAATGGACAGATCTTCCAAACAAACATTCAACAAGGACATTTTGGCACTGAACAACATACTAGATCAAATGGACTTGACTGATATACACAGGACCTTTCACCAGAAAGACATACAATATACATTCTTTTCACATGCACGTGGAACATTTTGAAAGACCACATGATAGGACACAAAACAAGCCTCAGCAAATTGAAGAAAATTAAAATTGTATCAAGCATTTTTTCAGATCACAATGGCTTGAAATTAGAAACTAACCTCAAGGAAAAATCTCAAAAACAATCAAATCCATGGAGACTAAATAACATATTATTAAACAATGAATGGGCAAACAATGACATCTGGGAAAAAAATTAAAAAGTTTCTGGAAACAAATGAAAATGAACATGTAACAATGCAAAACCTACAAGACACAGCAAAGGCAGTCCTGAGAGGGAAGTTCATAGCAATACAGGCCTACCTATAAAAAAACTTTCAAAAAATGAAGACCTAACCCTACATCTACAAAAACTAGAGGAATGACAAGAAACAAAGCCCAGAGTGAGCACAAGGAAGGAAATAATCAAGACCAGACCACAGCAGAATTAAATGACATAAGACTAAAAGAACAATTCATAGGATCAATAAATCTAGGAGTTGGTTCTCTGAAAAGATAAACAAAATTGACAAGCCTTTAACCATATTCATCAAGAAAAAAATAGAGATGACCCAAATGAATAATATCAGAAAGTGAGAGAGGAGAAATTACAATGGATACCACAGAAACACAAAGGATCTTAAGAAATTACTATGAACAACTATGTATTTTGATGCCCAGAAATGTAAAATCCTGTGCAAAATGGACAAATTTCTAGAAACATATAATCCTCCCAAACTGAGTCAAGAAGAAGCAAAAAGCCTGAATAGGCCAATAACAGTTATTAAAATTGAAGCAGTAATAAAAAAACTTCAGGCATACCAAAGCCCTGGGCTGGACAACTTCAGAAAAGAATTTTACCAAACATTTAGTAAAGAACTAAACCTGATTCTTCTCAAACCATCCCAAAAAACCCAAGAAGAGGGAAGACTCCCAAACTCTTTTTATGAGGTCAGTATTACCCTAATTCCAAAATCAGATAAAGACACAACAAACAAAGAAAACTACAGGCCACTATTGTTGATGAACATAGATGTTAAAATCCTCAACAAAATACTGCAAACCACATTTAGCAATACATTAATAAGATCATACACCATGATCAAGTGGGATTCAACACAGGGGTGCAAGGATGATAGAATATATGCAAATCAATATGTATAATACATTGCATAAATTTCTGAAAACAAATGAAAGACAAAAACAATATGGAAAACAAAAACCACATGATCATATCTATAGATACTGAAAGCATTTGATAGAGTACAGTACCCATTTATGATAAAAACACTCAGCAAAGTGGGAGTAGAGGAAACATACCCGCCACATAATAAAAGCCAGCCCTGCCTGGTATGGCTCAGTGGATTGAGTGCTGGCCTGCAAACCAAAGGGTCACTGGTTTGATTCTCAGAGCACATGCCTTGGGTTTCAGGCCAGGTCCCCAGTAGAGGGTGTGCAAGAGGCAACCACACAGTGAAGTTTCTCTCCCTCTTTCTTCCTCCCTTCCCCTCAGTCTAAAAATAAATAAATAAAAATCTTTAAAAATAAATAAATAAAGGCTATACACAAGAAACCTACAGCCAACACCATATTAAATGGGCAAAAACTAAAAGCTTTCCCCCTAAAAGGAGGCACAAGACAAGGGTGTCTGCTTTCATTACTTTTATTTAATAAAGTATTACTAGCCACCATGACCAGACAAGAAAAATAAATAAAAGGCATCCAAATTGAAAAGGAGGAAGTAAAACTGTCACTCTATGCAGATGACATGAGAGTGTACATAATAAACCCTATGACTCCACCAAAAAACTACTCAAAATAATAAATGAATTTGACAAAATGACAGGATACAAAGTCAATGTTCAGAAATTAAAAGTATTTTTGTACATTAATAATGAAATATCAGGAACAGAAATTAGGAAGAAAATTCCATTTACTAAAGCAACAAGAAAAATAAAGTACTTAGTAATAAACTTCAACAAGGAGGTAAAAGACTTGTACTCAGAAAATTATAGAATATCGAAGAAAGAAATTACGAAAGACACAAATAAATGGAAGCATATATTACCATGTTCATGAATTGGAAGAATTAACATCATCAAAATGTCCATACCACGCAAAGCAATCTACAGATTCAATGCAATCCCTACCAAAATACCAAGAACATATTTCATAGATATAGAACAAGTATTTCAATTTATATAGAACATAAACAACCCCAAAAAGCCTCAGCAATCTTGAGAAAGAAGAATAAAGTAGAAGGGATCACCATACCAGGTATCAAACTCTATTACAAGGCCACTGTAATCAAAACAGTCTGGCACTGGCATATGAACAGACACATAGACCAACAGAACAGAACAGAGAGCCCAGAAATAAACCAATGTCAATATGGTCAATGAATATTTAAGAAAGGGGGGGAACATAAAAATGGAGTAAAAATAGCCTCTTCAATAAATGGTGTTGGGAGCTCTAGACAAAGACATGCAAAAAAATTAAACTTGCCCACCAACATATACCATACACCCAAATAAACTCAAAATGAATAACAGACTTAAATATAAGTTATGATACCATAGAAGTCCTAGAGGAGAACATAGGCAAGAAAATTTCAGATATCCCACACAGCAATATTTTCACCAATACATTCCCTAAGGCAAGGGATATAAAAGAAAGAATAAACAAGTGGGACTACATCAAATGAGAAAGCTTCTGCACAGCCAAAGAAAACATCAACAAAATTAAAGGGAACCAACCATATAGAAAAACATAATTGCCAATGATATGCTGGACAAGGGTTTTTGATCTCCAAAATATACAAAGAACTCACAAGACTCCAACCCAGGAAGACAAGCAATCTAATTTAAAAATGGGCAAAGGACCTGAACAGACTCTTCTCTATGGAGGACATAAAGAGGGCCCTTATACACACGAAAATATGCTCGACATCACTAGCCATCAGAGACATACAAATTAAAACCACAATGAGATATGACCTTACACTGGTCAGAATAGCCATCACTAACAACTTAACAAACAAGTGTTCGAAAGGCTGTGGAGAAAAAGGAACCCTAGTATACTGCAGACTGGTGCAGCCACTGTGGAAAACAGTATGGAATTTCCTCAAAAAAACTAAAGATGAAACTGCCTTTTGACCCAGCAATTCCACTGCTGGAATTATACCCTAGGAATCCTGAATCACTAATTCAAAAGAACCTATGCACCCCAATGTTCACAGCAGCACAATTCACAATAGCCAAGTGCTGGAAGCAACCTATGTGCCTATCAGTAAATGAGTGGATTAAAAAACAACTGTGGTACATTTACACAATGGAATTCTACACAACAGGAAGAAAGAAGGAGTTCCTACCCTTTGAGGCAGCATGGATAGAACTGGAAAGCATTATGCCAAATGAAATAAGCCAGGTGGTCAAAGACAAATACCATATGATCTCACCTGTAAGTGGAACCTAATCAACAAAACAAACAAATGAACAAAATAAAACCAAAGACATTAAAGTAAAGAACTGACAGTGACCAGAGGGGAAAAGGGTGGGAGATAACAGGGGAAAGAAGGGGAAGGGGCAAGTCAAGGAACATGCATAGAGAACTTATGGGCATGGACAATGGAGGAAATTGACTATGGGAGTTGGGGGGAGGCAGAATGGAGCAGGGGAGAGCAATGGGGGAAAAGCTGGGACAAATGTAACTGAACGACAACAAAAAGAAGTGGTTGGCAAATTGTCTTGGTGCTATTGACATTTTGGCCAAACGATTTTTTGCTGTGGGGCTGCCTTATGCATTGGAAGACATTTAGCAGCACCCCTGACCTCTACTCACTAGAAGCCAATAACGGGAGATAGCCGACATGCTCAAAATATTCAAATCCATAAAGTTACTGGTAAAAATGAAAAACATGTATTTTATTTTACAGAAAAAAACATAATGGACATTTTGGCCAACCCACTGTATCTTCATTCTTATACCCTACTCTGTAACATCCTTGAACCTAGTGTTAAGAATCCCCTGTTCTAGATTTTATGCTTTTCACCATCATTTCAATATCAATTCAGTAAACTATATCTCGTTTCTTTATCCATGTCAGGATTTGTTACTATTTTTTGATACAGTGAGGTTTATTACTTTCTACTGAATCCTTCTCAAAAACCTAAGGTAAATATTTTGCCCTTGAGGAGAAAATGACCTACTGTAAATGTCTTCCATTCCAACATCTGTGGTCCTTTCACTATAAAGCCATATATCTTTAAGATTAGAATATTGTCTTTTGTGTGTGCATATCCCTTCACACTTGGGAAAATTACTACCTCCCGAGGAATTTCACTTTGAACAAGTATTTCTTATACTGATCTGACACCCATCTTCCTATATCCTACCTCCAGCAAACTTTGTTCTCACTCCACAGTTCCCAACATGAAATCTAATATGCCTTTCCTCCTGCAGACAGCCTCCTGAATACTTAAACACAGAGGACACAGCCTCCCTTGCTCTCTTCTGCCCACACAGCCTTCGGGTTTGGAGGTCCACCTCACCATCCTGATCATTTTCTCTCAATTTTATAATTTTACCTGAGTCTGAACTCAACACTCCAAGGCAATTTCAACAACAGAGTAAAAAGACCTGGAGTCTTTCTCTAAATACCTTACTTGTACCACTGAAGCCTCAGACTGAAGCAAGACTTTTTATAAATGTTATCAGTTTGTGAAGTCAATGTCCTGCTAAGAAACTTCCATGTCAAAACCCTCTGATCTCAGAAAACATGGCACCATCCTTAAGCCCAGTTTCCCCAAATTCAACTCTCTAATCCTCAGAAATTTCTGCAGTGAACAACTTGCCCACTTAACAAGCATCTTAGTTTGTCTAGAATTATATGATGGTCAAGCAGGAAATGGGGGAAAGTAGTACTCATTCTGAATTCCCGAAGGTAGAAAGGTGGCAACAGAGAGAATAGAAAAGTGTGACCCACTTTAATTTTCTCTATATTTCAAAAGGAGTTTTCCTATGCAATCAGAGGAATATCCAAAACTGGGCTTTAGAGAAAGGGTAGGCTTTAGATAGGCAGAGGAAAAGACAAGGTTATTTCATGCTACAGAATGATTTGAGCAGAGATGCAGAGGTGAGAAAGCCTCTGGTATACTACAGGGATATGGAGTCAACCACACCGGAGTATGGAAAGGGTCCACGTGGAGTTGCTTGAGGGAGCAAGACTGGAAAGCAGGCTAGGGTCACAGCATTGAGGCCCTTAAAAACCAGGCTGTTGAAGTGCAGCTTTCATCCTAGAAACATCAAGGAGTCACTGAATTTTCAAAGCAGGAAAGTAGTATGATGAAAGCTATAACTTTAGAGACAATACAGGTCTATACACATCAGGCATTTAATCAATGATGCTGACCGGACATATAGATTCAAACTGCCAGGAAAGAAGCATCTTGTGACCTAAAACTTACAGAAAAATCACTTCCCTAGTGAAATCCACCTCAGCAACAACTCACTTTATCTTTCTAATTCAATTAAGGACAAAGAAAGAAAGGTAAACAAAGACTGTAACTCAAACAAGCTAACACTGCCTAGGAATGTCCAAGATTCCCTCAATTCACTCCTAAATCAAAATGCGAATTTTGCAGAAAGCTAAAAATGATATAGAGACATTAAATATTTAGTCTTTCCATTTGCTATTATTGTTCAGTAGTTACTCAGCTGTAGCAGTCATTAACATGCTGAAAAGGAACTTCATGTAAATTCATCTCCGGTCTGGGAATACTGCTGCTCTGATGTACTGGCTGCAAGCTACATCCAGCTTAGAGGCACCATTTCCCCACAGGCAGGGCCAAATGTCTGGTTCACTCATAATTTACAAATGATTATTTTTCTAATTAATCATTCATCAAAAACATAAACAGCAACAGGGTGTGAAGTCAATGCTAGCAAAAAAACAGAAGGGTACACAGATCTGTCAATTCCTCTATCGAAGCTGTGAACCAGGGCAGCAAGCCTTGGTCCTATTGAGGGACCACAGTAGAGTCACCAGAGAAGGCTCCTTTAGACTGATGGAGCTGCCACTTCAGAGCACAGCTTGCCCTTGTCCCCAGGTACAACTGCCTCTCAAGCACTCTAGCGGGGATAACATTTCTATAAATGAGATCCTCACTGGTCTCTCTCCTTTCTCCAGATGCTCCTCCAATGCCTACCTCATCTTCTCACCCCTCCTTCTCCTCAAGACACACAGTTAAAATACTTCCCCTCAAGGAGGGTCTTCATCATGTCATCAGAACCTATGGGGCTATTTCCGGTCTCAAGATGCCTGACTCTTAGAACTTGAAAGGCCCTTGAACATTCCCTGGTACAGGCCCTTCATTTTATAGTTAGGAAAATAACTAGGGAGGTTCTAACATGTCCACCATTATCTGTTGAGTATGACATGAGGACTCTTCAAGGAGAGGCTTTGTTTTTTTCTGGATGGGTTGTCCTCTCTCCACCTCTGTAATGATTAACAGAAACTGCAATGCTGAATAATCACAACGCTGCTGCAACCTGCAGCAGACATATGCAAGACCTACCCACCCTTCCAGACTGGCTAAGTTTTAAATATGTAAATTGGATGTCCAAAGTGGCTGTGCTAAATCAGCACTGAAAAGCTAGTACCGGTACTATGTTAGATTTCTAAAAGAATATAAATATCCAGTGTTTTCCCAACCACCAGGATTGAGCAGCTAGACCCTGGTCTGCAGAGAAACCAAAATAATCCTAGCTCATGTCAACCTGCAAAGCTGACTGCTAACAAAAGAGCAAAGGAGGCAGAAAGAATCCTCACCACATCCTAATATTAAATTTCATTCACATGAGGCCTTACAGTCATTAAGTTTGGGACAATGTGACAGACAAGGAAGAAATGAGCTGCAGTGATGTGAATGAAGTTTTAATACCAGGCATATAAAGCACAATCTTTGCTATTCAGGTTTTCCACCTGTACAGTAAGTGTATCCTCCCCACCTACAGAGGTGCGCTGTAAGGAAACAATGTCCTCAGGAGGTATAAAGTTATCCAGAAGTGGAGCTCTAATGGAAGCTTACCTCATTCATTTACTCCTATCATAACTAGGATATTATAACATAGTTAGAATTTAAGCTTATTGAGTGCTTATAACATGCAAGGCACCATGCAAAGTACCTTACATACATTAACTCATTTAAACCTCACAAAAACCAGACTACTATTATCTCCATTTCACAGATGGAGAAACTGAGTCATGGTGGTTCATTAAATTGCCCAAGGACACATATCTAGTAAATGGAAGAGCAAGGATTTGAGCGCAGGCCTTCGGTATCAGTGACAGAATTCTTAACCACAAGTCTCCGTCATCACTTAGTCATCTGTGACAGAAAAAGAGTAAGAAAAACAGGAGATGTTTAAGGAAGAACAGAACAGAACCTAAATTGTTGCTAAGACAAATCTGATATATTCAGATAATTACAACAAAGTATACACAATATCTTTTCTAGATGCTTGGAATGGACAACAGGATTCTGAAATAGGTAAGATAAAAGTACAACCTCCACATTTTATAGATGACAAGGGTAGGGAGCAGAGCACTGAGGTGATTTGACTAAGTGCACTCACAACAACTGCAGCCCAAGTCTCCAAACCCCCAGGCCAACATTCTGTGCAATTTATAGGCCTTGGTGTAGCAGTATGACCTTGACAAATGATTAACCAGTACTGATGAGGCTGATTTCAAAGGCCTGATCAAACTTGAAACAGGACATCGTAACTCTTTCACAGATACCCTGTTCTCCATGGAACCACTGTGACAGTTTGGGGTAAGTGTTTTAAAAAAACAGGCCTGGTGAATATTTGTGCATGCTTGGTGCGATTGTGAAATGGTGCAACCACAGAATGGAGGTTCCTCAAAAAATTAAAAATAGGTGTGCTATATGATCTAGCAATACCACTTCTGGGAAGATATCCAAAAGATATCTCAAAACATGGACTCGAAGAGTTCCATTAGCAGCACCACTCAAAACAGCCATAAGGTAAAAGCAATCCAAACAACCATCAAAGGATGAATGGGTAAACAAAATGTGGCATACACATACAATGGAAGAATAGCCTTAAAAAGGGAGAAAATCCTGTTACATGCTACAACATGGATGAACATAGATATTATGTAAGTGAAATAAACCACTCACAAAAAGACAAAAACTGTATGTCAAAGACACAGAAAAAAGAAAATAGAAAAGGGCTACTAGGAGTGAAGGAGAGGGCAAAAGAGGGAGCTGTTGTTTAACAGGTACAGAGCAGCGACTATCAACCTTTTTCATCGCATGCTGCACACAAACTAATTACAAAAATCCTGCAGCACAGCAAAAAATATACTTGTGGCCAATCTTACAAAAAAAATGGGTATAATCTTGATCCATTCACACCAGAAGGCTATTATTATATTGGTTGTTGTCACTGTTTTATTTAACAATCTAAGGGAAAATAAGTTAGGGCCCCTGACTAAACAGTCAGGTATTACATGTTTAAAAAACTCTTGTGGCACACTGGTTAGAAATCACGACTACAGAGTTTCAGACTGGCAAGATGAAGAAGTTCTAGAAATTTATTTCACAGCAGTATGACTACACTTTACAGTACTGAAACTGATCTATACATTTAAAAATGGTTAAAATAAAAATGTAATATATGCTTTTTACCACAATAAAAAATTTTAATTAAAATATAGGCAAAAGGACTTAAACAGACACTTCTCCAAGGTGGACATACAGAGGGTCCAGAGACATATGAAAACATGCTCAACATCGCTAGCCATCAGAGAGATGAAAACTAAAACCACAATGAGATACCACCTCACACCAGTGAGAATGGCCATCATAAACAAATCAATAAACAACAAAGGTTGGAGAGGTTGTGGAGAAAAAAGAACCCTAGTGCACTCTTGTTGTAATACAAACTGGTGAAGCCACTATGGAAGACAGTATGGACTTTCCTCAAAAAACTAAAGATGAAACTGCCTTTTGAACCATCAATACCACTGTTGGGATTATACCCTAAGAATCCTGAAATACCAATTCAAAAGAACCTATGCACACCAATGTTCATAGTGGCACAATTCACAATAGACAAGTGCTAGAAGCAACCTAAGTGCCCATCAGTAAATAAGTAGATAAAAAAACTGATGTACATTTACACAATGGAATACTATGCAGCAGAAAGAAAGGAGATCCTACCCTTCACGGCAGCATGGATGGATCTGGAGAGCCATTATGCCAAGTGAAATAAGCCAAGCAGGGAAAGACAAATACTATATGATGTCACCTTTAACAGGAAGCTAATCAACACAATAAACAAGCAAGCAAAATACAACCAGAGACACTGAAATAAAGAACAATCTGCCAGTAATCAGAGAGGAGGAGGGAAAGGAATAATAGGGGACAATGGGGGTGGGGGGCCTCAAGGAACATGTGTAAAGGTCGCACGGACAAAGCCAAAGGGGTGCAGTGGGTTCAAGGGTGGGAGGTGGGGGAGGTGGGGAAGGTTAGGAAGGGGTGGCATGGTGGGGTGAAAATGGAGACGATTGTATTTGAACAATAAAAAAGGTGTTTGACAATATCAATTCAGTTAAACAATGCAAAACTTCTTTATTAAATGTCAGTTTGTGCAAGTGTGTTTTTATGTGTGAACAGTGACTACTATATTATCAGAAAAGCAAATACATCTCAGATAAAATTAACCACTTATGCTCTGGAAAAGAACAAGTGTTTTGTGAAAATTCTGCAGTAAATGAAATAGATCTGTTAAACTGAAAATGTCACTGAAGTGTTTGGAAAATAGAGTATAACTTTATTAAGGAAATAAAAGAGTTTTTATTGTATTTCTGGATGTAGTAAAATGATTAGGTAATTCAATAAAACTTCAAAATGAGGGGGAAAAGCTTTAATAAAAAAGTATGTCAAAAAATAGGCCTGGGCCCTGGCTGGTGTAGCTCAGTGAATTGAGCTCGGGGCTGCGAACCAGACAATCGTGGTTCGATTCCCAGTCAGGGCACATGCCTGGGTTGCAGGCCAGTTCCCAGCAGGGGACGCATGAAGGCAACCATACACTGATGTTTCTCTCCCTCTCTCCTTCCCTTCCCCTCTAAAGATAAATAAAATCTTTAAAAAAATGGCATAGCTTAAAAAAATAGGCCTGGGATTAGTCATATTAAGTAGCTGTTTAAAAGTAATTCATACCAGACTTTATCTGAATTCATTGAATCAGTGTCTTTGTCAGAATACTATGACAATTCTGAAGATCCCCTACCCATACAACACTACTTAGATATTTACAAATGAGCTAATGAACCAAAGAGTTCTTGAACTCTTTGAGTTGAAGAACCAAAGAGTTTGGTTCTTGAACCAAAGAGTTTCTTCTGGAGAACTACTAAGGGATTTCTACTTAGTGTAAGGCAACACGCCTGAACCTATTTCACTGTGAGAATAACACACACATGCAATTAGTTTTTTCCAATATAACAAAGTTTATGATATTCAAAAACACAACTTACAAAAAAACTGTAATATCTACATTAAAAAATACACAATGTTAAAAAAAACTGACACTAGTTTAATCAAGGAGTAAACTAGTAAACTAGTTTAATCAAGGTAACTGATTTAATTCAGGAGTACTTGAATGTTAAAAAAAATTCCTCATGTCTATAAATTCACTCAACTAAGGTAACACTTAACCATTTCATCCAGTTAAAATAAATGAAATTAAATAAAATGAAAATGCCTCAAAGGAGAGAATATATATAACTAAGATTTGCTTTTCCTCCCTGGAATAAATGATTACTGACAACAGATATACAACTGCATATTTTACAAGTCTACCTTGGAGAAGTGTAAAACTGCATGCACACTGTCCTCTCTTTTCTTGATTTCTTCCAAATTTGGACCATTCCCAAAAATATCTTTTCATTCCTTAAAACTACCAAGTACATTTTAATGCAAGAAGAGCTTTCTTTTTTTACATTTGAAATGTTTGCAGAACACTCTACCACATACACCACTCATGTTCCATGAAATCAAAATACATTTCAAAAGTGTAATAGCTAAGATTACTGAACACTTAAATTTAAGTGCCTTATACATGTGTTAACTAAATTTAATTCTTTTTTATTTATTTTTTAATTGATTATGCTGTTACAGTTGTTCTATTCCCCCCTTCATTCCCCTCCACCCTACCCCCCCATCCCCACCATTACCCCCCCCTTTAGTTTATGACCATGCGTCTCAAGTCCTTTAGATTCTATATTTCCCATGCTATTCTTGCCCCCCATCTATTTTCTATCTACTGTCTATGCTACTTATTTTCTGTACCTTCTCCCCCCTTCTCCTCCTCCCACTCCCCTGTTGCTAACCCTCCTTGAGATCTTCATTTCTATGTTTCCACTCCTGATCTAGCTGTCCTTTTAGTTTGCTTTTGTTTTAGGTGTGGTTGTTAGTAACTGTGAGTTTGCTGTCCTTTCACTGTTCATCTTTTTTATCTTCCTTTTCTTAGATAAGTCCCTTTAACATTTCATATAATAAGGGCTTGGTGATGATGAACTCCTTGAATTTGATCTTATCTGAGAAGCACCTTATCTGTCCTTCCATTCTAAATGAAAGTTTTGCTGGATAGAGCAATCTTGGTTGTAGGTCTTTGGATTTCATGACTTGGAATACCTCTTTCCAGCCCCTTCTTGCCTGTAAGGTCTCTTTTGAGAAATCTGCTGACAGTCTGATGGGAACTCCTTTGTAGGTGACTGTCCCCTTAGCTCTTGCTGCTTCTAGGATTCTCTCCTTCATTTTAATTTTGGCTAATGTAATTATGATGTGCCTTGGTGTGTTCCTTCTTGGGTCCAACTTCTTTGGGACTCTCTGAGCTTCCTGGATTTCCTGGAAGTCTATTGCCTTTGCCAGATTGGGGAAATTTTCCTTTATTATTTGTGCAAATAAGTTTTCCACTGGTGGCTGTGCCTTTCCCCCTTCTGGTACCCCTATAATTTGGATATTGGAGCATTTAAAGATGTCCTGGAGGTTCCTAAGACTCTCCTCATTTCTTTGAATTCTTGCTTCCTGACTCTTTTCTGTTTGGCCATTATTTGCTTTCTTCTGGTCCACTCCATTGATTTGAGTCCCAGTTTCCTTTTCAACGCTATTGGTTTCCTGTGCCATTCCATTCATTTCAATTAGTTTCGCCTTCATGTTTCTCTAATTTGTGGCTATAATCAACCAGTTCTGTGAGGATCCTGATGATCAGTGTTTTAAACTGTGCGTCTGAGAGTTTTGCTATTTCTTCATCGCTTAGAACTATGGGCTCAGGGACTTTGAGAATTTGTGACATTTTTGGTCTGTTCTGGCCCTTTAAGTGTGAGAAGCGGTGCCTTGGACTCCCAGGTCGCTGGGTTGTGATGCTGTATGTGTGGGCGTGGTCAGAGCAGGGAAATGGCGGTGCCCGGTACTGCCGCTTGCCGCGGGGATGCTGGGCCCTGGTCCAACTGCCCACTCCCTCGCCTGTCCGCTGGCGCACAAATAGGCGACCACAGTCAACACGCAGAACTGCTTCCCCGCTGTCTCCTCCGCAGTCGCTCACCTGGTGGGTTGCTCGGTCGCTCACTAGGTCCAACCCTGCGTCTGGATTCACACGTCTGGATTCCGCGCCTGAGTCCATCTGACCGAGTCCTCCTGTGCAACCCCTCACCAGCTGCTGGTTTCGCCCCTTACCGGTCAGGCTGAAGAATTTGTTGTTAACGGACTTCCGAAAAGTTCAATTTTCCGTGTTCTGGTTGCGTTGTCTGTTGCTAATATTTAGTTGTCTCTAAACTTGGTTGTGTGAGAAGGCACGGCACATCCACCTATACCTCCATCTTGGCGGAAGTCCCTAAATTTAATTCTTAAAACTACTGTATAAGGTAAGTTACCATTTTGCTGGTAACATAACTGAGGCACAAAGGTCATGTAGTTATGACACACTTGAGCTTGGATATGAACACTGTTGAACAGGTTCTAGAACTCCTGCTGTTTACCACTATGCAATTCTGTTTCCCATGTGGTATCACTGAAAGAAACACACATGTGTAGATTCTGCCATACCTGCAGGAAACAGGCCTATGGGGAAAACCAAAAAGAAACTATGAATGTCCCAACACGATGGCCTCAAGTCAACTGCAATCTAACTTTGTTTTTCTTGTGAAATAGGTACAATACCTTCAATGCCTTATGCAGGCTGGACTGAAACACTCTCCCCTGATAGCTCCCTTCTTCCACTTCTCTAGACAGGCATTTCTGTCTCAGACAAACTTTCCCATCCCCACAGAAATAACTGACTACAGAAAATGTGTAGCATCACTGGCAAAAGCTAAACAGAAGGAGTCGGCATGCATCTCTCTTTAAGCTGTATCTCCAACTGAAATATAAGACAGTGGGCAGGTTGTTTCTTTGAAATAGATGGATCTATGGTTTAAGGGCAGCACAGAGCATAAATCTGTCTCTGAATGGCTCATGCCATGTCTTTCTCGTTTTGTGTGCTATTGTATGCTATCTGGCAATATATCTGTCACAGCTCCACTTCCTCCCTTCCACAAGAACAAAAGTTGAGAGAGATTGGAAATACAACCCCAGGCACAGCATTATAAAGGCAGCAATTGAGCTTCTGAAAACTTCAGGCCAACTCTAGGAAAAACACCAGTTCAGCTTTTCTGTACAAGAGGCAATTTGGTTAGGTAACAACCCCATTTCGTCATCTTTTTTGTTCAACTTGCAATGGAAATCTTATCAGAGAAACCACCACTTCCCATAAAAATTACTTGAAAAAGGATAACTTGATGCTGAGACCCAAATTAAATCTAAATTGTGCTCTTGCACACAGTGGTCCCATCCACAACACTGTAAGCTATGAACAGCCTACAGATAATTCTAGGTTCCCCTTAAAACTATCTGTGTAGCCCCAGGGGAAGACTAAAAATGCTAGCTGCACTGCTCTCTGTCTCCTCTCTGACCTATAGGACTGGCTTCCTCCAAGAAATGCATGCATGAGGATCAAGGAGGGGACAAGCTTTTCCTATGCTTGCCCCAAAGAATATTGGCCTTTCAGATTAGCTCTTCCAGATTTCACAGGGAAGCCTGGGAACTTGGAAGGGTATTACAAAAGCCCTGTCTTTTGGCTCCAAGTATCTTAAGAGTAATTTATCAATATCACTGCCAGCCTCACCCCAAGAGCTTGCTTTGGAATAACAACTGCCCAGGATCTCAGAAAGGGCTTTCCCAGAGAACTGGCAAAGATCCCCAAGTTTAAATTACTGATCCCAAAACGTAGCATAGAATCTCAGCCCATTTGAAGAGTACACTTATAAAAACCACCATTCAGGCTCAAAGCTCCATGACTTGCAAATGATCCTGCCTCTGTCTAAGTTTGCTTTTGGTGCACACATCCCAGGCAATGAATGGAATTTAATACAACTACAAAATTAACAACAAATGGCCTAGTACATTTCATCTAGAGGAGTCAACAATGTAAGCAATATCTCTTAAATCTCCCCAGGAAGGCTATAAGAATATCTGAAAAGCACCAAAATAAAGCTCTGTGGGTTTGAAAACAAAACTAAAATTAGATTAGATCAGCAACTGCACATTACCATTTCCCTAATCACAAGAAGCCTCTTGGTGAGGACAGAATACCACCTATTTTCTTGACTCTTCAAACAGACAACTTTATCTACATCTTGATAAAGCAATATTTTCACTACTACTTGGCAAAGGCTGGGTTAATGCTGGGTTTTCTAGTTAAGCACTCTGGTTTTACAATTGTATACAACCAATTTGCAAACAATCATAATATAACAAAAGATACTCAGCATGAACTTTAATGATACAATCTAGACTTCTGGCCAAGATGGAGGCATAGGTGGACACATTTTGCCTCCTCACACAACCAAAAGAAGGACAACAAATTTAAAAACAAAAAACAACCAGAAGTGCCAGAAAATCAAACTGTATGGAAGTCCAGTGCCAGAAAATCAAACTGTATGGAAGTCCAACAACCAAGAAGTTGAAGAAGAAACATTCATCCAGACTGGTAGGAGGGGCAGAGACAGGCGGGTGGAGAGGACTCACTCAAGGTGGTTGGCAGACCAAGTGAAGCCACAGCTGGTGGACCACTGGTCCCACATTCACATGCAGATAAACCAAGAGGAAAAACTGGGGAGTGAGACAGATCACACAACCCAAGGTTCCAGTGAGGGGAAATAAAGCCTCAAATTATCTGACTGAAAAACCTACGAGGGTTGAGGCAGCAGCAGGAGAAAGCCTCACAGCCTCACAGGAGAGGTCGCTGGAGAGACCCACAGGTCCTAGAATGTACACAAACCCACCCACCCAGGAATCAGCACCAGAAGGGCCCAATTTGCATATGGGTAGCAGCAGAAGTGACTGAAAGCCAGCAGAGAGCAGAACAAGTGGCATTGTTCCCTCTTGGACCCCTCCCTCACATACAACATCACAACAATCTCAGCAATGTGGGTTGCCCTGCCCTGGTGAACACTTAAGGCTCCACCCCTTATTACATAACAGGCACTCCCAGATTTTAAAAAAAAAAAAAAAGGTCCAAATGAAAGAACAGATCAAAACTCCAGAAAAAGTACAACTAAGTGATGAAGAGATAGCCAACCTATCAGATGTACAGTTCAAAACACTGGTAATCAGGTAGCTCACAGAAACGGTTCAGTACAATCGCAAAACAGAAAAAGGTGAAGGCTATCAAAAATGAAATAAAGGAAAACATACAGGGAACCAACAATGATGAGAAGGAAAGCGGGACTCAAATCAATGGTTTGGATCAGAATGAAGAAATAAACAGTCAACCAGAACAAAATAAAGAAACAAGAATTCAAAAAAATGACAAGGAACCTCCAGGACAATTTTAAACATTCCAACATCTGAATTATAGGGGTACCAGAAAGAGAAGAGAAAGAGCAAGAAATTGAAAACTTATTTGAACCATAATGAAAGAGAACTTCCCTAATCTGGCAAAGAAAATAGACTTCCAGGAAGTCCAGGAAGTTCAGAAAGTCCCAAAAAACTTGGACCCAAGGAAGCACACACCAAGGCACATCCTAATTACATCACCCAATATTAAAGATAAGGAGAGAATCCTAAAAGCAGCAAGAGAAAAGGAGAGAGTTACCTACAAAGGAGTTTCCATAAGACTATCAGCTGATTTCTCAAAAGAAATCTCATAGGCAAGATGGGGCTAGAAAGAAGTATTCCAAGTCATGAAATGCAAGGACCAACTCCATTGCCTCCATAACATTGCATTTGACATCCAAGATGACTCCATCCAGCAAAGCTCTCATTTAGAATGGAAAGGCTGATGAAGTGCTTCCCAGATAAGGTCAAGTTAAAGGAGTTCATCATCACCATAACCCTTATTATATTAAATGTTAAAGGAACTTATCTAAGAAAAAGAAGATCAAAAATATGAACACTAAAGTGACAGCAAACTCACAGCTATTAACAACCAAACCTTAAAAAAAACTAAGCAAACAACTAGAACAGGAAAAGAATCACAGAAATAGAGGTCATATGGAGGGTTATCAGTGGAGGAGAGGGATGGGGAGAGAGGGGGAAAAGGTAGAGAGAATAAGTAGCATAACTGGTAGGTAGAAAATAGACAAGGGGAGGTTAAGAATAGTATGGGAAACGTAGAAGCCAAAGAACTTATATGTATGGCCCATGGACATGAACAAAAGGGGGACAATGTGGGTGGAAGCGGGTACGCAGAATGGAGGGGAATAAAGGGAGAAAATGGGACAACTATAATAGCATGATCAATAGAAATATATTTTTTAAAAAGAATAATATAAGAAATTATATTATTTTAAAAAGAATAATATAAGAAAGAGTTTATATGCACGACCCATGGACATGAATTAATGGGGTGGGGACGCAATGCAGGTGCTGGGGGGGATGCTGGTGGTAGGGGGGTACAGGGCAGAGAGGAATAATGGGGGGAATAATGGGGCAATTGTAATATCATAATCAACAAAATATATTAAAAATTATTAGATTCCCAGCCTTTATCCCCATCTACCTGCGTGTCTCATGCTGTGATGAATTCTCAGGCAAGACACACTTATAATAATAAGTAAAGTTAAAATAACAACGGTCAGCCTATTTTGAGTGTTTACAGTGTGCCAGGCACTGCTCTAAATAATACAGATACGTTGCTTCATTAATATGGTGGGAATTCAAATCATCTCATTTCACAAAGTCATTAAACACAGAGGAGGTTATACAGCACAGATGTCACGTCAGACCCACACTCAGAGTGAGGCAGTGAGTCTTCAGAACCCATACTATTAACTGCCATGTCACTCTGCCTCTCAACAGAGGCAGCCAGAACAGAAGACATACAAACTCCACACAAGATATTTAGAAAACATCTGGTACATTTGCCCATACCAGGAATCACTCATGAAATTGCATTTCATCTATTATATGCTGAAGTTTCCTAAATAGTAAGTATAGGATCAGAACAGAAAGTCAGGGTAATAATAATGTACTCTCCTCAGCTATGTCCCAGACACAATGTGTGACCTCTGTCACTCTCTAATATGACTTTGATTCTCTACTTAAAATATAGGCGTCAGACTTCCTGATCCAATTTTGCTGATGGCAAATGTTTGTAATAAGTTGAAAACATTTCATATTTAGAAAAGATATGAAATGACTTTGGTATTGTACTTAAAACACCTAGGAAGAAAAGTATACTCTAGCAACAAAACCACTAAACCCTTCTGATTGCAGCCTTCTAGACTTCTGACATCAAATTATCATTTGTGGCATAATAGTCCATATCCATTTTTGCCTGAGAAGCACATGCTACAAAAATAAAACTGATGTCAAATGCTTGATGTGACTTCTGGAGTAACTAACCCACATCAAACCCTAGTTACACACTAACTGCTGCAGTTAACTCTATAATTATAGTAAGACATTTCCACCTATAAGAAATGCAGGCTATGCACAAAAACACAAATATAGCCTTATTCTGACCCAGTTCTAGTGCCAAATGCTTCATGAGAACCTTGTAACAAGCAACTTATGTGGACACAAACTTGGCCATGGACATTGGTGGAGCTGGTTCTGGGTACGTGTAGAAAGCAATCTGCCAGAACAGCCATGATTGTTGCTTAACAGTCTTCTATCTCTCCATTGGGCCCCCAAATACACATAGCTGCCAAAATTACCCCAAATGACTGCCACAATAGGCATATCATCTCGCTAGGTTTAGGGGATATAAAGTCAGGTGAGGAGCAGGGCTTCCTTTAATACAAAGGAGGCCCGAAAAATTGTAATTATCTTCTGGATGGGTGGGCCTCTTGTAGTACAGGCTTTCCCAACTAGGTGAGTGTTCTGGGAACCCATCTGTATTAGTGTGCCAGTTGGCATTGTTGTAAAAGACTGCATTTAGCTTCAGTGAATTTTTTTGAACTCTTTCAATGCATTTGCCCATTTCATGATGGATGGCCTACAAGCACACCTGCCCACACCATACTGAGTGTTCAAAAACAGTATGACCCCCTATTCACCCAATCTTGCCCAAGCAACTTTTTTGTTTCCCCAGATGAAAAAAAAATTCCTCAAAGAAAAAACTTTTGCCAAGGTGGAACAGATGAAACCAAAAAATGGCAGAATCACAAGGCATTAAAATCGACCATTTCAAAAACTGTTTTGAGCAGTGGGGAAAAAAGTATCAATAGGTATAGTGCACCAAATAGACAGAAGTTTGAAGGTAACTGAAGTTTAAACATGTATAAATAAATACATAATATTTTATAAATAAATACCAGATTTTTGGGAGGGCTCACCTCATATAATGCACAGCCAGCCTAACATTCCCTTTCTTTTCTTACTGAAATCGCCAGGGATGGCACTGCCATTTCTCTTTCAGGGCCACAATCTCTTGCCTTAACCAGTCTCCTTCTGTGTTCCACTAAAGCACAGAATACAATCCCCATTTCTAAAAATACACAGTCCTTACCAAGGTTTTTTAATAGCATCAAGAGCTAATAACAACAGGAAAACAGAAAGTTAGTGAAAGAGTTCAAGTCAAACTCTAGAATGAAAATATTTAGCAATGATTTCATGCTAGGAATAAATTCTAGAAACATTATATGGACACCAGGAGCCATGAAGTGAAGCAACCACCACTCAGTGGTCACACAATAGCCAACAGAAAATGAGTTACTAGCTGTTCACAAATTCCTAGTGGTTCCCAGAAGAGTGAAAGCCCAAAATTCACAACTGGCTTTTAGCTGCCCTCTCCAACAAAGAACTACTTCAATTCACATGCCTGATACTTACAACAGACATGCCAGAACCAAGAAAGAGAAGGAAATGCTACCCGCTTATGAAGATACTTAACTCTCATGATAGGACAGTCGTCTCCACTCCTGGGGCTCCTGGCCACTGAATTGTGCCACAACACCACTGGAAACCAGTCAGGGAGGGATGCCAGCTCCCTGCTGGAATAAAGAATATTTATAGAGGACTGCCTGAGGAGAGGCAGCTTATCCACTCCTTGACATGTTCTCAATGTTGTCCTTGGCTCAAGTCAGCCCTTCAGAGCTGCCTGAATGAAATACATGTCACTGGGTTATCAATATTCAATAAAAGACATGTAAAAACAGTTATTTCATAAATCACTGTTGTGTAGGTATACTTCATAGCCTCATCCACTCCACTGAGGAAATTTCTCAGGACAAGTTACAAATGTTTCTCTCTCTATTCTGTCCCCGTGGGGAGTTAAGTAAGTAATCTACCTCTACCTATCGCAGAAGCCCTTATCCTCTGTGTTTTTGCTCATTAGCCTCAACATGGCTTTATTGTATTTTCTCTACACATGTTTTCTTTGTCCCAATTCCATTTTATTTATTTTATTATTATTACTTTTATCCTCACTCAAGGATGTTTTTTTATTGCTTTTCTTAGAGAAAGAAGGAGAGAGAGAAACATTAATGTGAGAGAGAAGCACTGACTGCCTTCTGTAAGTTCACACCTGGTCTGGGGAATGGAATGAAACTGCAACCTAGGTATATGCCCTGACCAGGAATCAAACCTTGAACCTTTCAGTTATGGGATGATGCTCCAACCAACTGAGCCACACTGGCTAGGACCTCCTCATTTTATTATAAATCTGTTTTATCGTACATGTTCTTATAAGCCAGCTCAAAGTTTTTTCTGAATGACAATGAAAATGAAATAAAGTAGAACAAAATACCTTAATAACTAGTATTGCCTACACAAATGGCTGCTTCACCCAAATGAACCTTAAAGGGAACAAATAGTGTTGTCCTAAAGAACCAGTAGCATTATTCATAACTTTAATCTGTTCATCGCCCTATGATTCATCATCACCAATCAAAATCCTGAGATCCATCTCAAACTTACAGCTGTATACCAGGCTGCCAAATTCAAGGTGGCAGGCATGCACACACACACATTCATGAGTGACCAAAGAAATAATCCTTCTTCATTACTTTTTTAATACCAAGTTATCATCTTATAGTGACTGTTTTCATATATGCTTTCCTATTGGATCATTAATAACCTTGTTGTCAGATAGATGGGACAAGTATTAGTACCCCATTCCACAGTAGAAGAAAAAAGATTTCTTGAGTGATCTGTCCAAAGCTAATGAGTGCTGGGATACATGCAGAAGATGGTAAAACTGAAATACAAGTAAAACAAGAAACAGACACCCACTCTGCTTAATTAATTATGCTCTAGAGTTTAACGGAGGGAGGGCACACCTGTCCACAAACTTTTCCTTTTGATAGTCTCCTAGCTAAAGAACTTATGGCCACCATATTTCATTGGGAATGATGCCAGATGTTTCTGGAGCCCCACAGGTTTTTATGTGCCAAAATATTCCTAACTTGAAGCCTCAGGCCACATTTACAACTCTCCAAAGAGTAATCCTGAAACTACTGGAATGAGCAAATGCACACTTCTCCTCTGTTTTTCATTCTTAAATCTGCATTAATTCTCTGAAGTTCAGCTGGTATTTCAAAAAAAAAAAAAGGAATTTTATTTTTTTCTCTACTATAACTGCAATGTTTCAGAAGAGATTCAGTATGAGGATCTCCAGAAGCCAAGTATCAGAAAATCGCAGAATTTTAGAGCTGAAAAGAAGCTCAGTAATACCAAAGAGGAGTTAAGGCAGACAGCACATCTTCAGTCATGCTCACTCTGGGCCTGAAAGGGTCATTTCCACTTTCTGCTTTTGGATCTTGCCCATCAAGCTCTGAATTCCAGGATTCAACCATAAATTCAACCTTAAAAACATAGTTTGGGTAGAGTTGGTTGGAGAATCATCCCATACACTTGAAAGTTGCAGCTTTGACCCCCAGTCAGGGCACATACCTAGATTACAGGTTCAATCCCCTGTCAGGGTTTGAATGGGAGGCAATGGATTGATGTTTCTCTCTCACATCGATGTTTGGTTCTCTCTCTCCCCTCCCCTTCCTCTCTCTCTTAAGTCAATAAAAACATATCCTTGGGTAAGGATTAAAACAAAAAAAACAAAGTTTGGGGATGGGACATTTATGGAATGAGGATAAAGTAGTAGCCACTCTGATATATAAGCTCCTAAATCACCTATTTAATGATATAAATCATAGCAAACTCATCCAAGTAGAAATGTTGCATCCCTCAAGTCAGAAGTCTAAACTCTCAAAGTCGTAAAGTCTAAACTTTGGATCAAAAGTCTATGGACTGACCTAAACCCTACTGTTCACTATGTAAACTGACTGTAAAAGCAGAAACCAGGCCTCCACCTCAGTATCCTCAGATCTAGGACAAAGCACCTGGCATACAAATGGCAGTCAATAAATACTCAGTAAGTGAATGAATAAAATAACTTCATAGCCAACAAGAGTATAAAGATGGTAGAGCCATTTCCTACCTACATAAAACACACTACACATACCTATACTTGGTAAAAAGAAAAAAAGGAAAAAAATTTTAATTTTCTTTAAAGAGGAAAGAAATCAGCTTTCAAGGAGCTTTTGAAGCCAGAGTTATCTTGTCCAACAAAATTTGCATTTTATGGTATGGTGTCCAGATGGGTATTTAATGGGGTAAATATTTCGTAATGTATATAAATGTCTAATCACTATGTTGTATACCTGAAACTAATATAATATTGTGTTAATTTTAATTTTTAAAAAGGAAAAGAAATTCTGTCCCATGCTGCAACACAGATGAACCTTGAGGGCTTTAAGGCCAGAGAAAATATGCCAAATAATACATGTTTCCACTTACATGAAATACCTATGGTCAACTCTCCAAAGAGTATAGACAGAAACCCATATAGACAGAAAGGAGAATTTGGTTGCCAGGAGCAGGGGGCAGAGGGTGAACAGGGAGTTATTATTAATGGATATGGGTTTTCTGTGTTACAAGATGAAAAGAGACCTAGGGATGGATGGGGGTAATGGTTGTAGAACAATGTGAATGTACTTAATACCACTGAACTGTGTACTTTAAAAAAGTTAAGACACTAAATTTTATTATGTCTATTTTATCACAATAAATTTTTTAATTTACCTTTTATGAAATGTTTACATATTAAAGAGTCAACTGATCCTATTTAATTTAAATAGAAAGTAAATATTTTATAATATTTAAATATTAGGAAAAACTTAAATGTCAAATGATAAAGGGATAGGTGAACAATAGTATATCGAAATAATAGCACACTATACATAGCTGTTAAAATTAACTATACAGAATCTTTGAATCTTATGCCAAAATATTACAATATAATAAATCAGAACATCAAGTTGAGATACTCACATGCACATATATGTGTATGTTTTTATTGAAATCTGAATCCAGGGGAGTGGACAGAATATTGTATGTGTCTCACAAAATACTGAAAAGATACATGTCAAAAAAGAAAAGTGATTTTCTCTTAGTGGCAGGAATACAAGTAGCATTTTTGCTTTGTGCTTTTTGGGCATTTTCCACATTTTTATACACTAAACATACATATACAGTGAGACACATTACACATACAGAAAACTCTATAAAACATGTTTATATTCCAGAAGAAGAATAACATGAACACTATTGTAACCACAGTTATGATTTAAGAAATAAAACATTATAGTACCTCAAGGTCCCCTTATGTGTCCCTCAGTGATCAAATCTCCTTTCCCCCTTCTACAATCTTTCTCATTACTACCACATACTATTATTATTTATATGATATGATCTGGAAAAAATGATACATTCTTGCTATAGATGAAAAAATGCAATCCATACTGGGAGGGGGGATAAATTATTTATATTTTTAAAGGATCATGATTTTGGTATCTTTTCCAGAAATGTACTTATATCCAATCCTATGTCCTACCTCATCTGGTATAACCATATAACTCATGGCTAACCATAACTTCGGAAAGATGGGCAGCACAGGGCTAAATGTGACCTAATTCCAGTACCCTTGTTCTGCCTAAGTGACAGAGCCAGCTACAAAGTAATTTAACAACAGTTTTGCAAGGAACTACAAGGAACTTGATTGCTAGGTTCATGAAAAAGATATTAGTTATCATAATCGACAGAGTATCTTCACAAAGATTGTCCCATGCTAACAGGTATTGGTCTATGTATTTTAAATACTGTAAAGTAATAGTAGATAGGTAGTTTCCTTCCTTCCTTCAGTAATCTTTAAAGTGGGACAGCCATGATACCATGTTTTAATAGAGGGCATGGTGTACTATATGTACATTTAAGAATATGAGATTTATACAACTGGGACTCCCCAAAACATTATTTGGTGATGACCACTGGGAATAACTAAAGCTGCACTATAATCTTCATGTCTTGGAAATTCAAACATCCCTAAATGGAAGCCACATTGCTCACATGTATCAAAATAAAGTAGCAAAATAGAGCCACAGAACCTGAAGAGAGGCAAAATAAGTCAAACTAAAATCACCAAGAGCCAAAAATCAGATAACATCTAGAACAACCCTGTATATACACTCAGTTATTGGTCTCCTTCTATCCACTGAGTGGCAGCTATCACCCAGATGAGCACATCTGATGAATTACACACTATTTAAACATTCATTTGTTGCTTGCCATCAGCAGTCATGCTATCAACTGCAACAGTAACTAAGCCTCAGACAAAAGATGTATTAAACAGCAAAATAGTTTTAGGCTTGGTGATATTTTTGGAACACTAATGCTTCACCATAAAAACAAACCACTGTAAGCATATAGCTGATGAAGAGCAACACAAGCATTGTTATGTGGGGGTAGAGGTAAAAGCCAGGCTGCAGAGATGATCAAGAATAGCTGGCCTCATAGCTGGGAGGTTTAATCCCAGTAGTAATTACTGCTACCAGATGGGAAATGGGACCCAGAGGCACAGTGAGTACATTCATAAATGTAATGAAATAGAGAAGAAAGGTAGAACAAAAGTAGGAAGTCCCAATCTATCTCCCTATACCTACAGATCTGCTGTTAGAAATACTGTTTTTGGTACTTCTCTTTCTTGCTAGACATACATTGTCTTAACAGCAAGACTCCAGGCTTACAGGGCAGGAACCATATGCTTCAATTCTCTCATACTGTCCCCCTTAGGATAGGAAAAACTGTAAAGTGCCTACAGGTGTTGGTCAGTACAGATGTCTTAGAATTCAGTTAACTTAGAACTGTGGCCTAGAACTTAGATTTTAACCAAATGAGAACCTGCCACAAAGGAGATGAAAGGGACTTCCAGTCAAGGTAGCAGCAAAGGCAGACATGGCTCATCTCTGCACAACCACATCAAAATCAGAACTAAAATGTAGAACAACCATCACTCAAAACCATCAGAAATGAAGTTGCATAGAAGTCTGACAACTACAAAATTAAAGAAACCACATCCGTCCAGACTGGTAGGAGGGGCACAGACAGGGAACAGGATGATCTGTCACCCATGTGTAGTCATTAAAACTTCAGGAGGAATATCTTGGGAACAAGGAGTCCCAGGCCCACACCAGGCCTCCCAGCCCAGTTTTTCGGTGCTAGGAAGATAAATTCCCACAACTTGTGGCTACAAAAACTAGAGGGGATTAAGTCAGTAGAACAAACTGCTGGAGCCTCAGGCAGTGCCCTCTTGAAGAACCCACACACTGACTCACCTACTGAGACTCACTCCCTCTGAGCTCCAGCACCAAGGCAGCAGCTTAAAAGGCACCAGTGGCACAAAGGGAAGAACTGAAGTGTCTGGCATCAAGGTAAACAGAGACCACTGTCCCTTTTCTAAATCTTCCCCCCACAGAGTTGGCAAGCCTGTGCAATATCTAAGTCTCCATAAACCTGGCCAATACTGTTTGACCCACCATGGAGATCCCAAAGACTGTGCTACCCAAATTATGGATCCACACGAGCTGCTTTTCCACATGAATAATTGGTCTTGGCTCAAGCTTTATGATTTCCTAAGTCCTCTCAAACAAGCAACAATTGGCTTCAATGAGCCCCAGGTCCAGCACTAGTAGCAGCCAACCTAGATTCACAGCTTGGCTTCCCCTGGTATTCTCCAAGCCCAGTACAAGTAACAGCCCTCTCAGATTGCTTTGCAGCTCAGGCAAGGTGGCCCTGGGAAAAACACAGGTGGGGGCTGACTTGGCTGCACCACCTGGGAAACAGCAAGACCAGCACATCCTATAGAAGGCTACTTTCCATATTAGAACACCACCACCCTGCCCCTGCACAGCTGATCCTCCATGGAGGGCAGAGGTTGGTCAGTGGTCACAGTCAGACCTTGTAGTTCACTGGCCTGGATAAATGTCCCATTAACCTGCCAACAGCAGTTAAGGCTCAACTACAAAAGGAGGGTGTACTCAGCCCACACAAAGGGTGTTCCTCAAGTATCCAACTTGAGTTTTACGGGAGGCTGTGCCATGGGACTCTACAGGAAACCTACTACATTAGGCCACACTACTAAGACAGGGAGTCATAGCAACTCCACCTAATACACAGAAACAAACACAGGGAGGCTACCAAAATGAGAAGGCAAAGGAACATGGCCCAAATGAAAGAACACATCAAACCTACAGAAAAAGAACTCAGTGAAATGGAGATAAGCAAGCTATCAGATGCTGAGTTCAAAATACTGGTTATTAGGACACTCAAGGAACTTAGTAAGGATGTCAACAATACAAAAAAGATCCAATTAGAAATGAAGGGTACGCTAATTGAAATAAAGAACAATTTACAGGGAAACAACAGTGGAGTGGATGAAGCTGATAATCAATTCAGTGATTTGGAATATAAGGAAGAAAAAAGCAAACAATCAGTACAAGAAGAAGAAAACAGAATTCGGAAAAAAAACAAGTACAGTGTAAGCAGCCTCCAGGACAACTTCAAGCATTCCAACATTCACATCATAGGGTGACAGAAGGAGAAGAGAAAGAGCAAGAAATATGAAAATCTATTTGAAAAAATAATGAAAGAAAACTTCCCTAATTTGGTGAAGGAAACAGACATGCAAGTCCAGAAAGCACAGAGAGTCCCAAACAAGATGGATGCAAAGAGGCCCACTCCAAGACATATCATAATTAAAATGCCAAAGGTTAAAGATAAAAAGAGAATCATAAAAGCAGAAACATAAAAGCAGACAATTAAGGAGTTCCCATAAAACTGTCAACTGATTTCTCAAAAGAAACTTTACAGGTTAAAAGGGATTGGCAAGAAACATTCAAAATCATGAAAAGCAGGGACCTACATACAACACTGCTCTACCCAGCAAAGCTATCTTTTAGAATTGAAGGGCAGATAAAGAGCTTCCCAGACAAGAAAAAACTGAAACAGTTCATCATCACCAAGCCCTTATTATATGAAATGTTAAAGAGACTTATTTAAGAAAAAGGAGGTCAAAATCATGAACAATAAAATGGCAAGAAATACAAATCTACCATATGATCTTACCTTTAACAGGAACCTAAACAATAAAACAATCAAAATATAACCAAAGACACTGAAATAGAGAACCGGCTGACAGTGGCCAGAGGGGAGAGAGGAGGAAATTTCAGAGGAATTTCAGGGGAAAAGGGAAAGGGTCTACAGGAACAAGTATAAAGGACACATGGACAAAAACTGGGGGGTCTGGGGGTGGAAATGGGAGGGGGGCTGGGTGGATGGGCTGAGATTGGAGTTACTTTCAATTTGCAGGTTTTCTTGAGACAATAGCTCTTTCCACCTCCCATTTGTCTATAGTTTACTTGAACAAATAGCTGCTCTGAAAAACACAGCAATATCACCATTGTTAATGTAAAATATTAATGTCTCATTTGTTCAACAGTTTTGTGGAAATTAAAACTTTTAGGTTAATCATATACTGAACAATTTTAATTAAAACAGTTATAAAACAATGAATTCACAAGAGCTAGCCTGGAACTTTGCCAGCTCTATTGGTTTAACGCATGTAGGCAAAACTCATTTTTATTGACTTAATGAATGCTAATATATGACACAAAATATGCATGTGAAGCTCCTAATACAGTTAGTTAGTCCATCTGGTCTTCTTGCATTCTCTATTTGTCATTTTTCTTTGATCGCATAATTGAAAATGAGTTCTCTGTGTTAGAAATGATAACGATGCCATGTGCGGTGCCTCATCAAAAACTGTTCCTTACAAAAATCTTTCAGGGTGAAATAAACAACTTATACTCTATTTTGGCTGTTACATGGCTAGCAGTAAAAGGAAAGACAGGCCCAACAGCTGGGTCCAGAACCACAACTGCAGTTTGAAACAGTATTTCCCTTTCACTGACATTTCCAATGGTTCTTTGTTTTTCCTGAGGGTACGATAAAGACATAAGGATAAAATATTATTTTTTCAATATACTTTCTTTTTTATTGAATTTATTGGTTAATAAAATTACATAGGCTTCAGGTATACAATTCTATAATACACCATCTCTATATTGTATTATATGTTCATCACCCTATGTCAAGCCTCCTTCCATCACCATTTATCCCCCTATACCCTCTTCAACCTCCTCCATACCCCCTTTCCCTTTGAGAATCATCATACTCTTATCTGTTCTTATGAGGATTTGTTTGCTGGGTTTTTGGTGGTTTTTTTTTTGCTTAATCCCTTTACCTTTTCACTCAGCCCCACAAACCTCCCTCCCCTCTAAGAGCTGAGTCTGTTCAAAAATATATATATATATATGCGATTTTAAATATTTAAGATATATCCTCAAGTATTTCAATTTGCTCCACATTATATACAATTTGTTTGATTCATTTTGGGAACCATTTGTTTGCCAAAGTAAGCAAAGTTCAGGCCCTTTGTTGAATACTTACTGCAAGCAAAATTACCTTTTAGCACAAGCTAAGAGACCTGTTATTTCGAATAAGCCTTAGGAACAGCACTGTTTCTGACCACAATACCTTCACACAAGCACCCAAAGAAAGTATACAATTGGTTTTCCAGACAAGCACCCAAAGAAAGCATACTCAGCTGTTAGCATCCACTAGAATACATCTCCCCATCCATCTCAGTCCCACAGTGAATCTGAATATTCCAGGACTTATAGTTTATCAAGCTCCAGAAACACAAAAGGAACACACCACCCAACCTTTACAATAAAATCACAAGTACAAGTACTTCATCTCAGCTTCAAATTTAAGCAACTATACCAAACAGTTCAGTATAATTTAAATGGTGGAAATGATCTCCAGCATAATTAGATTAGTTGATACCGTCACATCTGGTATGTATCTTATTTCAGGTTGGACACATCACATGTGAGGCATATAAACCTATAAAAGGTATTGGATTTTCCTCTTAACCACTTCATTCAGGTCAAAATTTTACATATATATATATGTAAAATATATATACGTACATATATATATATATATGAATGAATGAATGAATGAATGAGTCTACTCTCATGAAGCGTTAAAAGCAGTTGGAATAGAAAATTTACCAATTTAATTCCAATATATTAACCAAGGCTCTCTGGGAAGTCAGTTTACCTCATCAAAGTACCAGGGCATAAAGGTGTTTAGCAATAAAGAGTATCAATCTAGGCAGAGGACTATTAAAATAAACACCAACATCTAAAAGCCTGATCCAAACAAAAGACATTATTTCAAGTCCAGGCAGTCAATAACCTGAATTCCAATCAGTCACAGTAGCAAAAGTTATCATTTTTGTAAAAGTCTGTTGTGATAAACTTTCTAAAATGTAGGCATTTAATAATGTCTACTGATAAAAAGCAACTATTTTTTTCTGGCATAATCTATTTGTACAAATCACATTGGCTAGAACTAACAGGAGTAGACTAAATGATCACAAATAAATTTTCAACTCTGAAGTTCTATAACTGCATGTCTTTTTTATAACTAAAATTGTAATATGCAAGAGTTATAAGAGACCTCAGAGATTACTACATTTTACTACAAACCCCCTCATTTTGAAAATAAGAAAAAATAACATGCTTCTAGCCCTAGGAAGTTGAAGCCAAGAGCTAAAACGATATTTATAAATTACACAGGAATCTCAACTAAGTATGCCCTTATCACTGGTATTTGAGAGGTGCTTTTAATAAATCAAAGCATTTAAATAAAGGTTCTAGCCCTAAGACGTTAATGGCTACCCTCTGCTTCCCCAGCATCCATATTTTCTACAGCAATGATCTCAACTAGGGTGATCCTGCCCAAAGGACATTAGGCAATATCTGAAGACACTTTTGGTTGTCACATTTGGAGGGGTATCTAGTGGACAGAGCTAGTAAACATCCTACAATGCACAGGATACTTCACAACACATCGCAAAGAATTACACAGTCCAAAATGTCAGCAGTACTAAGTACCCTGCTCTAAGGGGTCACTGCCCCTGCCAGCAACACTCAGAACACACCTAGAACCTAATGCCCAAGAAGCAATTACTACCAATTGCCATAACAATAAAAAACAAGATGCTCCAAGTACCTTTGACTCTTACTAGAAAATGTTTTCTTTAAAGGAAAAAAAAGGGAGAAATAGAAAGGAATAAGAAGTGTATATGGGAGGTGGGAGGTAAGGTAATATTGGCTTTTGAACAAGATAAAAGGAGCAAATAAAGAAGAAAAATTACCCTCTCTTAGAAACCTGTGAAAGTATTTCAAATCATTGCAATTACAGGCACCCAGGAGAATCCCCATTCACTTCCACAAGGTTATTTTCTCCTAACACTTATGCTATTTCAAGTTAAAATAATGCTGTCACAGAGTGGTTGTGCAGCACCATTACAGACGATAAGTAAATGGCATGGATGTAGCCCAGAACCCGTGGCACGCACATATACGCAGCACCTCGGCATGGTGTTTATCATTCCCAAGGACAGCTTTGTTCATAATTCTAAAACACCCAGTCCTAACCTATCTTATACCGTGAAAATGTACCTTAGCAAAATCATGAGAACACAACAGGCTGCCAGGTTTTTTAAAGAGAGCAGCTCTTCTTTCCCTTGGTCAGGGACCTAGGGCCCTACAGATTTTATAAAGTATCACAACAATTGCTGTACTATTTAGTTTATTCACAATTTATTTGCAGAGGCAGCTCATATGATGTTTTAAAAAAAAACACCTACCAACACCAGATGGCAAGATTCTAATCAGTACGTGCATTTACAGGAGTAAGAAAAAGAAGTAATCGCCTGAAGCAGCAATAGTAAGAAAGGTTTCAACCACTTTGCTCCACCTCTCCAAGCACCTTACTTTATAGAATAGGAAGCACTGTGGGAAGTACAAACCTTGTAGTTTTCAAACTAAACCTTTAAGATTTTTCCCTTCTAACATTCCTTGCTAACTTGATTAAACTTACTTTTCTTTAGAGAATTTTCTCAATATTTCCAAAAAGCAAATTCACCCTTAAGAAAAGTTTTTTTTTATTTTAATTGTCCAAGTACAGTTTTCTGCCTGTTGCTCCCATCCCAGCCCACCTCACCTCCCCCAGCCCTCAGAAAAGTTTTTTCTTAATCTTTGTAACTCACAAATCAACCCTTCTAAGGTTGTAGTCTTCACTAGTCTCTAGTCTCATTTTTTTCTTTAATCAGAAGATTGCCTGCATGTACAGAATTCTCTAGGACTAGAGTTATCTATGGCAGGGGCAACAGAGCTTCCACAAGTTCATCCACGTAGGACACAGCACATTCCTGGGTTGTTCTTTTTCCAGCTGCTTTGATGTGCAGGCTTCCCACTTCCCAATGGGCTTTTTATATTCCCTCCACAACAGAGGTTAAAAAGTAAAGATGCAGTATTTCTTTGCATTAGCTCATCATTGTTTTTACATAAGCCACATCCAAGTCAGCATCTTTTCCAAAATCACCTTCTCACAGACGTTACAGAACCATCCCCCAAAATAAATAAATTCTAAATTTATTAACAGGTAGGACTGCATCCTAAGATATCAATAATAGCTGGTTTCCTTCAACCTTAAACCCTCTGTCCTTTGCTCCCTGGCTCTACCTAGAGTTTGCCTGGTTTTATTTTTTTCTTTCCTGGAGGCTACCACCATAAAGTCCAGAAAGGTTCAAAAGGTTCATACATACACCTGTGTGTGTATGAATGTCTGTATGCATGTGTGTATATATGTATGTATGTATGTATCTGTGTCATGAAAAGAAAAGCTCCCGAAAAACTCAGCGATATAAATGACTGAAAGCTGCTGTAAAAAGTCCCTTAGAGCATCAGCCACACAGGAACAAAAGGAAAACATCAGGAAAAAGGAAACAGGTAGTCCAAGATGAAAAAATAGTAGGAAAACACAGGCTTCTTTGAAAGCTGCCAAGAAGTCCTCCAACAGAACCCAAGGAATGTAGGGGCCCCAAGCCTAGAATGTTGTTTCTCACTCTTCCTTTTAGAATCCCCTGGAGTTCCTGGACAGAAAGATGGGGTACATAGCACCCAAGACAAACCATACTGAATTTTTCAGTTGAGTGGAGGTTATTGGTTTTATAAGAATTTTGTTATAGTTTTATCCCCTTCCTAAAGTCCCTCTACATTAAGCAGTAAAACCGATTTTATATTGATAAAAATGGTTAACATCTAAGGGGACACAGAAAGCTCACGAATCAAAGATGTTGTACAAAGTCACTGGAAAGAAAGAGAAAGCAGATGAAATGGGAAAGAGATTCATTCACACGAAATGATGAGCTAAGGCTTCAGGCTGGACTTACACATCTTTTTAATATATCATTTCAATAACAAAATCTCTGGGCAACAAGCACTGAAAAATTGGGACAGTAGAAACAAGGGCTGGATTCAGATTTGGATTTGAAATTTGGCTCTGTGAATTACTAACTATAAAACTATAAAACCTCAGGCAAGCCAATTAACTAAGTTTCAGTTTTCCCATCCATTAGACAGAGATTTAATTCTTACTATGCAGGGCTGTTGTAAAGCTGGCCAAAATGTACAAAAACTACCTGTCCCGTGATGGGTAATAAGTGAGCACAGAGGTGTTATTTTGAGAAAAACCATGCTTCCTAAAGAACTGAATCTGATCCTTTTAAATATATTTAATAAGATAAAGAGAGGAAGAAATCTCCCCTAAAGGATTCCATGGGAAACAATGTAAATGTGGACCCAATTTAACAAGTGTCTTACCTCTGATTCCTAGGAAAGCTTAGACCCATATTTCACTATGTATTCCCTAACCTTTCTTTTTTCCTTCCTGCCAAATTCCTCACTTTCTCAAATCCCAGCAACCAGGAATTTTCTGTAAATTACTGGTTTCTCACTTTATTCCCCAATAAGCCAATGCCCTCCAACTCCCTGCATATGAATGAACTTGTATTTCTGGCATTGATCATTTTAAAGGCACTTTCCTAAAACAAAAGCCACATTTTCAGTTCATTGTATATCTGCAGGTTTGTGTTTTGTTTCCTTTACCTAAGAATATTAGTGTCTTAAAAATAAACTTTGCCTATACCTCACCTCTCCTCCTGGAAGCACATTCCTTAATAGTCAATGGGAATGTAGAGATATGACTATCAAAAGCATAGTAATTTAATTCACTAAACAATTTCACAGTGGTTCTCAAAGGCCACACTGTTTACATTTGGTAATTGCTATCACTGTCTGCAATGTTTACTTTTTAAACCATGGATTTACTTCTTTTTTTAAAGAACTTCCCTGGTAATGAACTGAAGAGCCTACAAAGATAGCTATGCCTGTAAGAACTAATGCATTATATAATATTGTACAATAATTTGCTCATAAATACCCCCAAGTTTGTAGGAATTCTTCTTCAACACAAAAGGCCTCTGCATCTAGACAAAAAGATCAATAGATGAAGAGTCATTCAATTTCTTCACTGTGTCATTTGGTCGGTTTAACTTCTGTGTGCCTCATGGTGTCTCTGCATTACATACAACAGGTTCAGAATCTGGAAAGTTGTTAAAGATCAGCAGAACTCTCTAAGTTACTCACAAGAGAAATACTCCTATGTAATTATTAGTGCTCAGAAATGAGCCTGCAACACTAACACTTAAATCAAACAAAAGGATAATAACATAAATAGGTCCATCAGTCATCCATTCATTTTATATTCACTGAACACTTTTTAGGAGAATAACTCTATCTGGAAACTCAGATTTGTATTTCAAATAATTAAAACAATAAGCATTTCCAATACACCTACTGAATAATAGAAAAGGGTCAGCAAACTTCTGTAATATACCAGATAGTAAATATTTTAGGCTTTTGGGGCCATGTGGTCTCTGTTGCCAACTACTTAGTTCTGCTGTTGTAGCACAAGCAACCAAAGACAATAAAATAAATGAATGAACATGGCTATATTCCAATAAAACTATATTATGAAAACTGAAATTTGAATTTCATGTGATTTTCATATGTCATGAAATGTTCTTCCTTCCATTTCTTTTCAAACATTTTAAAGTGTAAAAATCATTCTTAGTTCATGGCTATACAAAAACAGATAGTGGCCTGGTTTGGCCTGTGGGCCGTACTTTGCCAACTCCTGCACCCAAGCCCAATGTGATTGGCATTTGGGCAGGCATCAAGAAGAATTAGACAATTTCCCTACTTTCTAAAACAGAACAAGAGAAATAAACCAATAATTATAGCACAATTTGATAAACGCTAAGGAGAGAGGTGTGTCTAGTGTTACAAAGAGCCAGAAGACAAACCAATTAAGGAAATTTCTCCTGAATTGGCAATGAGGTCTTGATGCAAACACTAAAGCAGTTCTAGTTTGTTTTGTATATACCTTAATAAACAAAGAAACTGTGACTTTAAGAAACAACCTTCACCACCCACATTTGCTAAGACTTTATCAGAACATGCCTGGGTGAGTTTTAGAGACTCCATTAGCATTCCAGGCCAGGACCTCCCATAAAACCCATTCTCCATTGATCTGCCAGGAAGCAAGCATGTCCCAGGTGGTGGCTGACTGAGACTTAAGAGCAAGTCCACAGGTCCTGCCTGTTTATTTCACTGAAGTTATTTAGTTATCCCAGGCAATAGTTTCCAAGTACTCTGTGATATAAAGAACCAAACAGGTTTTTCCCCCAAGTGAAAAGCCAAAGAAATAATCGGGTTAGCCAGAATCTCAAATATTTGCTTGCACCCCACTGGTTCTGCCTAATCAAATCAAGTTTATTAGAGGGTTACCTCTAATTAGCACTAGGTTTTACCTGCATTTGGAGATGTTTAGGCAGATTTATTTTAATTACATCAGAACAAACTAAGCTTGAGTCTTGAGACTTTAATTGTCACAACTGTCTGCCCGGATGTTTTGTTCCAAGAGGGAAGCTGATGGAGCCAGGAGCCAGGCTGACATCATCAGCTGTATATTTAATTAAAGCAAGATGAAGTGCAGGCAGTCTGAAAGGGATGGTGGGCCACAGCCTTCCCATCCAGACACAGCAAGGCTACACCACTCATGAAAACTAAGGAGCTAAAGCCTTAGACCTTCCCACTCATCTGGCAGAAGGACTCCCTTTCCTGATGTCCAGGAAGGCAAGCACTCCTTTATGAGCCTCTGGTTTCTCCATGAGTCCTAAGTATCACATGGAAGGAGAATCAACAACTATTACCTCCTAAGAGCCAACAGGCCACAGATCCCTTAGAATAAAATAAAATACTACATAAGCCTTCACAATGATGAATGGCCCACACATTCACAGTTTCTACCAGATGTACTGGCAACTAGCTTCCTTCCATCGATGTCTGAGTGACCCAAGATTTCATGTAATAGCCAAGACCTTGCTTTAATGTGGCAGTAGGTTTCTGTCACATTAAAGCATCAGATTGCATCAAGCTTTGAAGGTTCCTTCATTTGAAGTACTTCTGGCAATAAAAATTTTTCTCCCCATAGGAAAAAGGAAGGAAGGGAGGGGGGGAGGAAGCCTGATGTTGGATTTGTGATCTAACATCAAATTAATATATTCAAGCAAGTTCTCCCACTTGAGACCACAGAGGGAATAAAGTGGACCCAGCATCTAGGTTGTTCTTTCCTTAGTTTCTTCTCCCCAAAATCAGTCTCTTCCTGGTCAGGGAGGACATGGGCTGTGTCTCATTCATCTCTATCCCTGAGGCTTTCCCCTGTTACATTAGGTGATTAAACCAAAGAATGGGATACAGTAGATTTTGTGCCTTATTAAGAAATGAGAAAACTCAATGATCTAAAAAGAAGAAAAAAATGTGAGCAAAATAAGCAAATTTTAAAATGTGAGCAACATTAATAAACCTGGATAAAAACCAAGAAAGCACAGGATAGGAATTTTCTTTCATACCAGGTTTTGCCCTCAACAGACCATCAATCACAACCTATTCAAGGAGTGTCAGGAACCTAAGCCTTTGTGGCAACACTAGTCAGGAACTCATTTCCCTCTGGCAGCAAGTTCTTATTTCCCACCTAGGTCTTCCAAGAGATCTTAGTAGTCAGCTGTGTGTGGACTGCTAATGGCTCTGAAATGAATGTGTCACTGCCAAGGTCACCACACAGTGAGGAAAAGGTAAAGGAGCCATTTGTCAGGAGATACCAAGAAAATTATTAAACAAATCCCATCAGTCAAGATAGCTGGAGGCAGAGAAATGAAATACAAGGGACATACAGAGAAAAGAGGAATGTATCCTGCTACCATCCCAACCGCAACTTAACTTTCAGTTTTTAATGACAGTTCTTGACAACAATGAGCATATTACATCAGCAGCACTGCTGAAGCTCCACTTGAGAAATAAGATGGTCTTTGCTTTTGCCTCCTGTTCATGTCTCTTCTTCTCTGTCCAGTACTACCTTGGTCTGTTAAGTTGACTGATCCAGTTGTTTCTACAAGCCACCATCTAAGCCCCTGTCCCAACCAGTCCCCACAAAGTCACAGCTCCTTCCTGAGAAACCACAGCCTGATAATAGAGGGCCTTCATATATTATCAATATCACACCTCAGGACAGCCATCCCATCTCTGGTTAGGGAAGCCCAATGTTCACCTTTGGGTAAGGGCCAAAAGGGGACTCCACTCCCCATCCCCCGAATTCTTCTACCCATTCTGTGGTGTTTCTCGAAATTTAGAATGAATCAGAATCACCTAGAGGACATGTTAAAACATAAACTGCTAAATCCTACCCCCAGAATTTCTGATTCAGTAGGTCTGAGGTGGGACACAAAAAAGCCTGCATTTCTACCAAGTTCCCAGATGATGCTGATACTTCTGATCTACAAAGAATAATTTGAGAACCACGGCAATAAATTAATGAAAAACAAGAAAGTCAAGCAACTGCCACTTCTAGTTTTTTTTTAAATATGACAGCCCCCAAATTAATGTAGAGCCTAGAGCTTTTTCTGTGTATGAAACAGCTGCCAAAATCCTGAAGTGTTTGTTTTGTTGTATAAGCAACCAGTTGTGATTTTGCACTCAGCCACAAAGCAGGAGTGTAGTGGTTTGTTTTGTTTTGTTTTGTTTTTCATTAACTTGAGGATTTGTTTCATGTCTGTATTACCGTTTTACAGTTTCTAATTACTAGGCTGTAAAGTGCCAAATGGTCAACAAGCTTCCCTATTGTTATTCAGGTGCACCAACTGGTGCAAGCTCTGAACAGCGCCTTGTTTTATGAGGCTACTGGACAGCACAGTCGATGCCTATGGATACGGATACTCACATATTATAACAGGAACACAAATTAACCACAGAAACACAACCTCCACCAATTAACTAATCTTTCCAAAGCATGAGAACTTTTGGCCTTATTTCCTTGTCAAGAGTCCTGTTATCTGACTGCACAGTTTATAAAGCTCACCTCTAACATTTTTCTTTCAGGTTCTTTAAAACACACGGTGGGCATCATCAAATACCAAACCAGAACAGCTCAGTTAATGAGTAAACTGAAAATATAAAGACTGTAAGAATTCAGGTCAGTTTAAAAGGGGAGACATACCAGATAAGAAAAGGTACCATAAGCATAGCTATGCTGACTGTGAACTCCCAACCTTTCCCCCAAGGAGTTGGACATGAACCCTGAAATTGGACTGCCTGATTTGAATCTTGATTCCATCACTTGATTCCAGTATTGTATATAGTCTCAAGTTATGGAACCTCTCTGGGCATCAACTTTCCATATGTACAGTGAAGACAGTGACAGCACATATACTTTATCAGGCTCCCTGGGATATTAAAAGACATAATCCATGTAAAGTGCTTGTCACGGTGCTGGGCACATTTTAAGTAAACAGTAAGCTTTAGGTAACATTGCTTCCTGTGAAGCTCCAGGACAGAACATGAAAGGGTCTGTGTCCTCCTTTCCCCCAGGGCATGCCAACAAACTATGGAGGGGAGGACGGCTCTCCTCAATCCCAAAGGGACCAAGGAAGACTGGGAGAAGCTTATGTGGAAAGCAAATCAAGAAAATTTTAAAAGAGAGAAGGAGTGAGCGGACTTATAAAAAACAGGCTCACCAGGCAAAATGGGTGAGAAGAGCAGAGACGGTATGGAGAGAAGAAACAGGGCTGACAGCTGGTAAAAGCATCTCTCCAAGTTCACCAGACCAAGGTCTCATACTGTGATCTCAAAGCATCTGAGAACTATTAGTACAGAATACAGAAGTTGTACAAATTTCTCCTAACCAGATCCAATTTTCTCCTTGAAATTCCTTCCCCAACCTCTTCCAATTTGGAACTGTCTCAAAAGAAATAGATACAAAGTTGAAGCAAGAAGGTCTTCTTCATAGAGTGGGAAGAAGAAGCCCAGAGGAACTAAACCGGGCTGTTGCAAAGGACAAGGCAGGCAAGGAGACTCTCAGGTCGGAAGGCCACAGGAGTAAAGTTCATAAGGACAAAATAAACACACATTCTTCCAGTAGCTGTTTCTTAACAAAGACAAGTGGGCAATCAAGAATCAATAAAAGTAAAAAGCATCCTATTCCTCCTCAAAGAGCATGAGGGAAAAAAACAATTTTGTGAGCATATGCATGCACATACAGAGAATTAAATTCTTACTACACTTTGAGAAAATTATGCCTCTTGCTTCAGACGTGTGTACTCTGCTGTGCTCTGAAATTCAAGAGTGAGAAGTGTTCTGTCAATGACCCTCGCTCTTGAAAATATAAGAGCTATACAGGAAGAGAACAGTACACACTTGATACAGAGGAGGGTTGAAGAGAGATATTATCTTCATCCAAAGGGCTAGTTGTGCTTTTCTTCCTAAAAGCAAATCAAAACCATTAATCTATCATTCTTCAGATTGCACGTCTGGTCTACACCTGAAATTCTCTTTAGTCTTTGGGGAAAGGACACAAGTGAAGATCTGCCCATCAGAAAGGTTAAATGAAGAACTAACAACTCATGTCTTGGCCAAAAAATGAGCAGAGCCCACATGAAGGAATAAGAGCTAACAAGGCTCTATCAAGAAAAAAGTCCCTACTCCACAACAGCACTGGAAGTACCCAGGCCTGAGTCACCTCCGCCCGTCAGATGCAGAAATCTTCTCATGGTTATTCTTCACCCAGTAGCCAGATAAAACATCAGATGCCTTACTTTTTGCTCGTGAACCAGTTAACTTACAGAATCTGGTTCTGTAAGTTACTACAGAATGGATGGACACTGAGCTCCTAGGTAAGGCAGTATACATCTGATTTTCAAAGATGCTAAAAAAAACATTCCCCACATCACTGGAGGCCAATCCAGTACATTATGGAGTACATAACAATCACTTACCCATCTTGAAGTTGCCCATATCTAACTAAACTACCTTTAGCAAAGGTCTACGTCAAATTTACTATTTTGTCCCATAGTTCCTTCAGTCTTCATTGTGGATGCAATTAGCATATAGTCAGAACTGGACAGTGCCAATTTCTTCTATTTCTTCCTTTTTTTCCAAAAGACATTCCATCTATAATGAAATTTGATGTAATTTATACGCCTTTGTAAAATTAGCCTGCCCATAAATTCACACATTAGAAAAAAATCACGACAAAAAGGATGTTTACTTCAGAAAAATATGGTCACTGTAGATACAGTCAACAGCCAACTAAAACTTAAAAGTAAAACCAGAAACATGCCCAGGAATTCACAGATAAAGATGCCTCCAGCTTCCTAGTTCCAAGATTCTTTATTTTACTCCCAGCATCTAGGTGTTTCAACTATATATATATACTCAGGATATGATTCTTAATGTCAGCCTCTAAAATGGATATGGGCTGTTAAGAGATGATTTCATAAAGCTTAAAAAATAAAGCTCCCACCCATCTATCCACTCCCACACCTGCCACAATGACAGAGCAGCTGATTTTACAACTGTTAACGCAGATCACTCCTGACTCTCCCAAAATGGGGGGGGGGGGGAGGGCAGAATCCCTGGCACAGTTACTAACAGCCACCAGGCCAAAGGGCAGCCAGGAGACAAACCATTTTTCTATGTGGAATGCTCCCTAGGTATCTACTTTCAAATTATTTAGAATAACTTGCCCCAAGCCAAAATAACCAAACCTATTTTAAGAAAGTTCTTATCTGTCAGTTCACCTTCAGGGCTAGAGACCACCACAGAGAGTACAGGGCAATGTTGCTTTATGCAGATCTGAATTCTTCAATAAGATTAACTTACCTAATAGGATTTAGGGATACAATAAAGGCCATTATGGGTCTCCTACAAGCTAGAGGCTCCAAAGGCTTTAACCATTTGATTTAATCCAATCTAGCCTAATCTAATCAAGGCTGTCTCCCTGTATTCTGTCAGTGGACTTTGAGCAGTGATCTTAAAAACAAAAGAAAAACTTCCATTCAAATTACACCTTGAAGACCAATTATATATTAGCCTTTACCTAGAAACTGGTGCAGACCTGACTACAAATATGTGTGTGGGTCTTTTGCCTTAATTTGCTAGTTTCTATGATCTACCTAGGCTAAAGAATGATTGCACTATCTACATTTTGCTTAGAATTTAATTAAACTGCCCAAGAAAATTTCACAGGTTGATTAGTAACCTTACTCAAAAACCCACACGTTCCTTATTACTTCTCTGGAAGAGGAGCAAAGTTGTAATTCACCAGCAAACTCTCTGTGCAGACAGGGGTTGAAAGACAAGTCATATCATCATTGGAGAGATTCTCCTTGACTGACAGTCCACATTTTTGTGCAAGGTGATTTCTGTCCCCTAAGAGGCTGCAAGCACTACCTCCATATGCCTAGCACAAAGACAGTTTACTGTAGAGTAAACCCATGTCAGAGTATTACAATTTCACCTGACCCCTTCAGTTGACACACTAAAAGAAATAAGTCGGCTTATACCCCAAATCTGTATCATCACACCAATCACCAAGCTTGTACGGGTTTAAGACACCTAGAAAAGTTTCTTAGCCACACACACACACACACACACACACAAAGATAATATCTCAGTAATATTTCTGTATTAATATGGTGAAATGATTAAAATGATTTGATATATAGCGTTAAATAATTAAACTTAATTTAACCTGTTTCTTTTTGCTTTTTCAAAGTGGCTATTTTAATGCAGCATGTGTAGCTCAACCTATTTCAATTGAACAGTACTGTTTCAGACAACCTGCCCACTTTAGTTCCTCATAACAATGTCGAAGGGGAAGCACATATTTCATTTCATTAACTCCATCAGGTCAAAGCCGGATGATAACCTTAAAAGTAAGAATAGAATAATCTTTGAACAAATATTTACTGAGGCCTCAGGAGTTGCATAATGGATTGCAGTGCCAACTCAGGCACTAAATATCTAAATCAACCTAAATATAATGTTTAACTTCTCTGAACTTAATAAAGGCTCATCCATCTGTAAAATAGAGAGGTTTCACAGATCTCTTGTCCAAATTCATAGCTATCTCTGATTACCTCAAAACAGGAATCTTCAGTCCTTTCAAGTATACAGTCTGATTCTCAGCCCACAGAACTATGACTGCATTTACCAAATGCATCCTGCTTTGGGGAATTCCCCAGAGCACACCAGCTCCAACAATCCAAAATATCTGGTTTCAAATATTAACCACTGAGTAAAATGGTCACCTTCCCATCATAAGAAATACTTCATCAGATTATGCTAATAGCACATTTGAACTTATGTGGCTTAGATAAAGCTGTTGTTACCAGGAAATCAAGAGGTCAATTAGAGATCCAGAAAGGAAACACTGGTTATCAGAGGAATGGGTAGCTTCCAAAGGTGTTGACCACAGAGGATGCACAACTTGTCAGAAATGTCCTCAGTACATTTCAAGCCTTGTTCCCCACTAGTCACACCCAGGAAGCCCTGTCCCTTTCACATAATATTGTCAGGGACAACACGGCCTCCAACACCTCACTCTGACCCAAATCTGTATTCCCAGTGGTCCATAACCTAATTAAATTTTAAGAAAAATATTCAGGTTAAAATATGTTACCCAGAGAACTTACAAGGAGACAGTGGCAGAGCCTCAGTTAAAGGCAGAAGATATAAGAATAAGAAGAGTGGGCCCTCAAAGGACACAGCCTTGCACAGGATTCTAATACAGTACATTAAAAAATGAAGTAAGGCAAGGTAACAAAGAAGAAATGAAAACCAGCATTTCACACAGTTAAACCCAAGAAACAAAGGCAGAGAACAGTGTAGGGCACAAAGAGCAATAAGCAACTCACTTTTAAAAGGCAAACAGAGGGGGGTGAGTAGAGTCTCGAGGACTGGCTACTTGTACAGTCCTCCAAGGCCCAGCACTCAGAAGAACCCATACTTGATTTAATGCTCTGCTGTCACCCTCTTGAAGTTCTCAATTTTTTAACAATGGGTTCTGCGTATTCATTCTGCCCTAGGCCCTACAAATTCTGTAGCTGGTATTAGTGTTAAAAGATGGTGAGAAATCAAGCAGGGGCCTGATGGGGCTAAAATGGTGAAAGTCCTCATCTTTAAGCTCTGAATGACCCACTGGCAATCTATGTCATCATGGCAGTGGCTCTCAACAGAGTACTTGACAATGACCAGGGATCCTTATGATAAGATTCTAAGTCAATAGGTCTGGGATGAGAAGTGCATTTTTAACATTAACAGGCTCCCAGGGATTTGAATGTAAGAAGTTTAAGCAATTATATCTAAAATTTAAGGTATACTAATGCTTTGTTATCTCTTACAGATAGAAAGAGTGTGGAGAAGGGCTTCCTTTAGCAAGCGTGTCTTTCCCCAGCTCCTAACCGACTCCAGACACTCAAGTGTCTGTAGATAGCCCTGCACTTCCAAAAAGGTTACCAGAGCACAATTTATAGAAACAGTATGTCAGGAGCCCAATTTAATGAGTTAATCATCCCAGTGAAACAAAACTATGGTTTCTTGCCATCTAACTTATATTCAGCTTCAACTCCCACCCCTTTCCCATTGCCTCCAACCTCCAATCACCCAAGTGTAGCAAACTGGCCCACTTTGAATGGCTGGAATTGTGCCTCTACATAAGACCATGTGGGGAAGGAAAAGGGCAGAGAAAAAACAGAAAAAAATAATTTTATGGTATACTTTTTAGAACACAATGTTCCTTTACTATTCTTATACCTACCTTGCTAATTCCCAGTGATCTTCCCAGATTTTGCTAAGTGCTGCTCTTCAAAACAGCTAGGACAGGGTTAGGTTCCTCTTACCTTAGGTTCCCCATACTCTCAAAGAGCCTATGATTATCCTGTTCATCCCTCATCTAATTATAACTATTCAGCTCTTGGTTCTGACTTTTTTCTTTAATAACCGTGTCTCCTACAGACAGCTACAAAGCATCAAGAACTCTGTGTAATTCACAAATGCCTACTCCTTAGCACCAGATAGTGCTTAATAGACATGTGAATAAATGAGAAAGGTTACAAGTTTGGGGTCAGCCATAGGAAGAGAATAAAGTGACTCTTTGTTTATGGAGCAAAAGGGCAAAAAAAAACAAGTATATTGATGAGATTCTGACAACATAGCAAACCTAAGGCACAACTAGACCAAGCGGTTTCATTTCTTATCTCCACTCTTTAATGGTCCTGGGATGGTGTACACCTGATATTCTGAAACACAAAGCTCTGTGTAACAGACAAAAAACAATTTTAAGCAGGTACTTTGGAACCTAACTCTGTGGTCTGTAGAAGCCTCCTTGCTCCCCACATACCTAGAAAGACAAACTCCTTAAAAAAGAAAAAAGTTTCCAGCTTACTCAGGAAAACCAGAGAGCTCCAAGGCACCTAAAAGTCTGAGACAAACGGTAAATAGATTTAAAAAAATAAAAAGGCCTATTCTCTAATGGCACCATGTAAACACAATAAAAGACATTAAAAGAGCTCAGTTCAGTGAGTGCCATGGAAAATGACCAATCTCACTCTTGCAACCATTTTAAATCCAGCTCCATACAAAGCTCCTCCCCGCACTGTGCCCAGACTCCAACCACAGCTACCACTCCAAGCACATAACACTGCTCCTCCCCCATGGAGCAGGACGTGAAAGAGAACAGGAACACAGAGCAATTCACAGAGGGATCCAAGATCAATGGGAGCAACAATCAACAGGATTACAGTAAAATGTTTACTGGAGGCCTGAACTGAGCATATAAGAAAGATCTGACTTACTATTTGTCTCTATTTGGGAAAGTTGTAGACTGCACAATTAAAACAGATCCAGTCACTGAAAGATCAGGAGGATTTAGATTTGTGCTTTTCAAAGATGCCACTAGTGTGTTGATAAAATTTTAGAACTGAAAGAACACAAACTGGAGGGCAAATTGATAGACTCCAAAAGGACCAATGCTTTCAAAGGGAAGGAGCACATCAAAAAAGGTTTTTGTGGGTGGATTGAGCCCAGTTACTTCTGGTAAAAAACATTTAAAATTATTTTGGAGACTTTGGAGAGATTGAAAATAACTGAACCTCCCATGGATACAAAAACAAATGAAAAAAGAGGTTTTTGCATTGTTACATATACAGATACAGAGCCACTAAAGAATTGTTAGAAAGCAGGTACCATCAAATTGGTTCTGGGAAGTGTGAGATCAAAGTTATACAACCCAGTGATATATATAGAGGCAATAAAAGCAATAAAAAGAAGAAGAGGTATTGCGGTTGAAGGGTAAGGTGGTACTGGGGTGGTGGTCAAGGTCAGGGCCAAAACTGAACCAAAGATTTAATAACTATTTATGATCAAGGATATGGATATTACAATAGTGCCTATGGTAGTGATCAAAGCTATAGTGGCTATAATTATACTGGGTATAACTATGGTAACTATGGATGTGGACAGAGATGTGCAGACTACAGTGGCCAATGGAGCACTCACAGCAAATTGTCTCAAGGGAATGGCAATCACCAAAACAATTATCAGCCATACTAATGGAGGACACTGGAGAAAGGAGGAGATTGCTAAAGTAACCCATCCTGCAGGACAACACTAAAGAATAGTCTTCTGTTGATCTAAGATATTTTGTAAAAAGACTTTCTACCACACAATATATAAACACCAATTAATTTTGTTTTCGATTTGTCTTTTGCTGTTATAATTCAATAAGAATTTGTGTTTATACAAAATTTTTTAAAGATTTTATTTATTTGTTTTTAGAGAGAAGGAAGGAAGGGAGAAAGAAAGAGAAACATCAATGTGTGATTGCCTCTTGCATGCCCCCTACTGGAGACCTGGCCCACAACCCAGGCATGTGCCCTGACTGGGAATTGAGCTGGCAACCCTGTGGTTCACAGGCCAGCACCCAATCCACTGAACCACACCAGCCAGAACTATACAAATTTTATTTGTATCATTTCATGTTGAACCTCGAATAAATGATTCCTTGTATGGAAAAAAACTGACTAATTTCCAGAAGTCCCCTCCATTTATTCCTTCATGGGTTCCAGCCTAAACACTGTTCCCGCCCACTTATTTGAGTGATTAAGGCCTTTCCCCAGCCATTCAACATAAATAGTGCTAAGTTCTTAACTGAAACCCACTATAAAAAAAATAATGAACAACAAAATTTAGGTGCTGCATAATTTATTTACATTTATATAATACTTCCTCCAAGGAACTCAAGGCATTTTGCAAACTTAAAATCATCTAGCAGATACTAATCTTCACAAAACTCCCAGGAGAAAAATAATATAAGGAGCATAATCAATAATAGGTCACTTACCATCATACTTACATACCTATGCACATGAATATCCAAGGGTATGCCACTAAAAATCTCTCTAAGCCATAGACATGAACTAATTCAGAATATTATAGGTGATATTTTTGAGGAAACCAACCCAGAAAGGAGTGATTACTGTTCCACCACACTAAGAAAAAATGTCATTAAACCTTTCCTCACATCTTTTTATTCTGTAATAGGAAAAAAAACCCCATCCCACTCCCAAGTTAAATATTCTAGATCATCTTAAAAATATACCTTGTGGGGTGGGTGGGGGAGACCTTACCAAATTCTAATACTCATTGTTGTCCTGAATCTCCTTAACCTAACCTCTCAGAGGAGAACCTGCATTTTAAATAAAGACCTCAGGCTTCCCAAGGCCTTGAAAGGTATTGGTAATATTTTGTTTCTTAAGTTGAGTAGGGAGTACATGAATTGGGGTTTATTTTTCATCTTTTAACCATTTTTATAATGTGTACAATGTCTTTAGTGCTCTCCCTGATTCTGTTCATGTAGACCAGGAACCATGCTTTGGGAACCTGTACAGACTACCTCAGAATTTCCCTGGGTACTTTATAAAGTACAATCCTGTTTTGGGTTGAACTGTGTCCCCACCAAAAAAGAAAAAATATGCTCAAAATTAATGAATGTGACTACATCAAACTAAAAAGCTTCAGCACAGCAAAAGAAGCCATTACCAAAACAAAAAGGCAAACAAACGAATAGCAGAAGATATCTGCAAATAATACCTCCAAAAAGGGACTAATATCGAAAATATGTAAACAACTCATACAACTCAACAAAATAAACCCAGTTTAAAAATAGGCATAAAACCGAAAAAGGCACTTTTCCCAAGAAGATACACAAATGGCCAAGAGATATAGAAAAAGATGCTCAACTACACTAGCTATAGGGAAAATGCAAATTAAAACCACAATGAGATACCACCTCAGACCTGTCAGAATGGCTATAATCAAGAAGACAAGAAATAAGAAGTGTTGGAGCATATGTGGACAAAAGGGAACCTGCATACACTGCTGGTAGAAGGGTAAATTGGAAAAGCCTCTACAGAAAACAGTATACAGGGTCCTCAAAAAAATTAAGAACAGAGCTACCAAATAATCCAGCAATCTCTCTTCTGGGTAGCTACTTGAAAAATGTGAAAACACTTATTCATTAAGATATACGCACACCTGTGTTCACTGCAGCATTATTCATAGTAGCCAAGACATGAAAACAATATAAGCATCCTGCAACTAATAACTAAATAAAGAAAATTTGGTACATGCATATAATGGAATACTACTCTACCATAAAAAATGATGAAATATTGCCACCTGTGACAACATGGATGGATCTCAAGAGTATCGTGCTAAGTGAAATAAGTCGGACAAAAAAAGGACAAGAACCATATGAATTCACTCATATGTGGTACATAAAACAGAAAGCAACAAATAAACAAAACAAACAAGCTCACAGACACAGGAAACAGTATGGTGGTTACCAGGGAGGAAGAGGTAAGGGGGAATGAAAAGAGTAAAGGGGGTCAAATATACGGTGATAGAGCAACACTAGTCTTTGGATGATGAACACACAAGGCAATATACAAATAATGTACTATACAATTTTAAATCTGATTCATATACATTATTAACCAATGTTATTCCAATAAATTTAATTTTTTAAGATATAATGAAATCCTAATTCTCAGTACCTCAGAATATAACCTTATTTGAAAGCAGGGTTTGCTACAGATGTAACTCCTTAAAATGAGGTCATACTGGAATAGGATGGGGCCCCTAATCCAATATGCCTGGTGTCGTAAAACAACTGCCATGTGACCACTGAGACACACTGGAACACCTTGTGATGATGAAGGCAGAGGTTAGAGCTAAGCAGCTGCAAACCAACAAACCTCCAGAAGCTGGGAAGAGGCAAAGGATTACCCTACCAGGTTTCAGAGGGAGCATGGCACTGCTCACATGCTGATTTTCAAACTTCTAGCCTCCAGTACTATGAGAGAACATATTTCTGTTGCTTTACATCACCCACTCTGTAGTAGTTTGTTAGAGCAATCCCCGTCCTAAGAAACTAATACAAATCCCTACCACCAGTGGTGTTGGAAGTACCAAACAATCTGACATAATTTTGAGAAATCTACTATAGGTTCTAAAATCCTAAGAACATTTGTGAAAGAAAAGAGCTCTAAATAACCTCATTGTTTTTAAGACAAAAAAACTGACAGAAAAAGACAAATGCCTTATGATTTCACTCATATGTGGAATCTAATGAACAAAGTCAACTAGCAAGCAAAATAGAGACAGACTCATTGATGGAGAGCAGAACGACAGCTATGGGTGGGAGAGTTAGGTGGTGGAGGGATCAAGCAAAAAGGAACAAGGGCTCATGGACACGGAGAACAGTGTGGTGACTATGGGGGGGTCAGTGTAAAGGGAATAAATGGTAATGAAAAAAATACCAAAAAAATCAGTTTCACAATGAATCTCAAATTCTCATCACTAAAAAAGTAAACTGTTAATCTGATAGTGACAGTAGTTTAGGAACACAATAAAATATCTGAAGGAAAGATGAGACACGAGACAGGTACATTTCTAAGTGAACACAGAAGAGTTCAGGGACTAAAAGGAAATATAAACAAAAAAAGATAGCCTGGCCTCCTGGCTCTGTAAAAGGAGATAGGAAATACCCTCAGACACATACATGATGCTGCCCAAGAAAGTTTTAAAGAAACTATCTGTGAAACTTTCCCCACTAGCCTCAGTTATTGGCTTCTGTTCTGATTGTTTAATTAAAAGGTTCAAGAGACACCTGATCTATGCCTGGTTTGCTATAATTGTATTTGCAAAGAGCTAAAGCTGTCTGGTTCCACTATCCATCCATCCATCCTTTTAAGTGACTGACTATAATCCATAGCAGACATACTTAGCAAACTTTAAAATACAGACTCTCAACATTGTTACAATTAAGTCACTCTGAAATGTCATGAAAAGCAATCTAGTCCCATTAAAATCTTCACACTCTCATTAAAAAAGCACTTAACAGACTTGAAAATGTTCCTAATACATTATTTAAAGACACAAGATGTACAGTGACTAAAATCCTTGTATAAGGAAGAACAGTAGCAGTCTACTTTTTTTAAATGGGCAAATTTGTGTCATAATTGGGTAATTGGCAAGCTGCAGGTAGCCGTCAGGTTGTAATATACTGGTTTTAAAAAGGCTTGGGGGCCTACCACTCCTCTGAAATGCCAGTCCACCCAGGAACCCTCAGCATCGAATCTTAGTTAATGGTCCTTCCTGCTTCTTCCCAGGACTTCTGAGCCCAGGAAAGAGGGAAGAGGAAGAAGGGGTGGGGGGAATCCAGACCATTTCAGGAGACACCACCAGGCCACTAGCCATCACTATAAAGTCCAAACCTCTAATCCATTTGGTCTTCTCCCTTTCAATTAAGTCAGTGCTATTTAAGTGTTACCATTCAGGGAACTGAACGTGTTTTCACAGGTCCTAAATGCCCTAGAAGAACAGCAAGAGCCCTAAGCTGGAAGTCACTTTTCCACTCCTCTCTTTCCCTACCCCCCCCCCAAAAATTCCACATAATCCACCTCCAACTAGGAAGCTGAACTTTGAACAATAGGGAGTCTGACACTTGACTCCGAAAGCAACTATAGTCATTTCAAGGGAGAAACGGCACATGCAGGCACAGGTATTTCAGGCTGAATCCAGCAGGCTTCATGGGTCAAATTTTGTTTAGTGTTTCTTCCAATAAAATTTCTGAAAATGTTGAGTTTGTATAAAAGATAAGATTTATGACTCCTGTTTCCTCTCCTTCACAGGACTTGCTATCAGGGCACAAAGCCCTCAGCCAATGAATCTATAAAGTGAAAGGGAGGGACTTCTTAAATTCTAAGATCCTCCCTCTAAACCACTAGTGAGTCCTTAAGTTGCAATGAAGTGCCAGGTCAAAAAAGATACATAAAAATAAAAAACCCTTCAATGTTTGGTAATTTTGACTGTAATTATTAAAAACAAATAAAATTGGATCATGGTTCGATTCCCAGTCAGGGCACATGCCTGGGTTGCAGGCCAGTTCCCAGCAGGGGATGCACAAGAGTCAACCATACATTGATATTTCTCTCCCTCCGTCCTTCCCTTCCCCTCTAAAGATAAATAAATAAAATCTTTTTAAAAAATTTAAAAAAACAAATAAAATTTACATGGCCTAGAAATATTTTTTAAACCCCTATTCAAGAATTCAAGATGTTTTCTATCAGAAGGAAGATGATGAGATTCCTTGAATCCTTTTCCTAGCCTATCACCTTACTTCTAATATATCATGGTACTATTGCTAGTATGATAAATGAAACTGAATAAATACATGTAACAAGTTAATCATTCCTCCACAATTAGTCAAATTGCCATTCAGTGAGTACCTGTATTACATACTTAAAGTTTTATGTAATGATTTCATTCTTTTTTAAAAAGAGGTGACTATCTCAATTTTACCAAGAGGGAACCTAGTGAGAAGAAGCAAGTTTACCAAAGTCAGAAAAGCAGAAAACTGGGGGAAGGGTACTAAGCTCTCTACATCTTGACCTATGAATGAATAAATTAACAAATGAGCAGGCAAACAACTGAATTTCAAAAGTTAAAAAAAAAAGGTGAGACTCGGGAATAAGAAATTAAGAATTCACTATATAAATTCCTACCATTGAGGCTTTTCAAGAGCAACATTGTTTTCATTAAGTGTTCCTGTTTGGAAGTCTAATAAGTTGTACTTAAAAACCAAGGGCATTATGGCTTAGATATCAGTCTCCTCAGAAAAAGAAAAAATCTGGAAGTCTTCCACAAATAGTTCTGAGTAAAAGCTAAACAAAGAATGGGAATAGTTGCAATTAAACCCCATTCTCCCTGGCTCACTGGCTGCCAGGGGGGGTCACTGTCATCCTGCAACCTTTGCACTTTGTTCTTATCTCTTGCTCTTGAAAGAGAAAGAATAAGAAGATGGTGGGGAAAGCGGACAGTCTTAGTCAGATCAGACATAATGGTACTGCCACAATGTAATACCACAGACTGGGTAAGCTTAAACAGCAGACATTTACTTTCTCCGTTTTGGAGGCTACAAACCTAAGATCAAGGTGCCAGCATGTTCAGTTTCTGATGAGAATTCTCTTCCTGGCTTGTGGATAGCAACCTTCACTCTGTACCTTCACATGGCAAGGGGAAAGTCACAGGTAAAGAGAAAGATAAAGAAGAGAGGAAAGATGAGAGGGAAAGGGTTCTCACTCTGGTGCCTCTCCTTGTAAGAGCACTGATCCCATCACGAGGACACAGCCCTCATGTCTCATCTAAATCTAATATCCTCTTTGGGAGCAAAGACCCCATCTCCAACTATCATCACATTTGAGGTTAGGACCTCCACATATAAATGGGGGTATATAATTCAGTCTATGGCAGGGAACTTTAAATTAACCCAATGCTGCTATTGGAACAATAGTTACAATCCCTCAACAAACAATGCGCACCTAACATCTGGGTAGCGAGGCAGAAGAATGAAAAGACGTCAAGTCTTACATTCACTAATATCTGTTAAGAGCATGGTACAAAAACACCACAGGGCTGGAAGTTTTGAATGAACAAAAGTACTTTAAGTCAGACAGTCAATCAATGGTCATTGAGGCTCTAACATAAAGAAAGAAGTTGAAGCACAGATCCAAAAGAAGAAACAAACACAATATCTTAAATATGGTTTCTGTCCTTCATATGTGTGGCTACGATCCTCACCTCCTGGTGTCCATGCCCTTCCTTTCCATGGTCCTCTCTCCTTGACTGCGGGAGATATCTGTGACTTGCTTCTAACCCATAGGATCCGGCAAAGATGACAGATGTTCATGATTATGTGACTATATTCCCAGACTCTGGAATCTGCCTTGTCTCTCTCTTGTTGGCTATAAGAAAGTGAGCAGCCATGTGACAAGTAACTACAGGCAGCCTCTAGAAGCAGAGAGAGCCCCTAGCCAACAAGAAAATAAGACCATCAGAGCTCTACAGCTTTAAGGAAATGAATTCCACCAACAACCTGAGAGAGCTGGTAGCAGACCCTTTCCAGACAAGCATTCAGATGAGACTCCATCCCAGGCAACATTTTAATTGCAGCCTTGCAAAGAACCCAGCTAAACTGTGCCCAGACTCCTGGCCCACAGAAACTATGGGATAATGTTATTTTAAGTCACAAAAAGTTTCAGTTTGTGGCAATGTGGTTATACAGCAATAGATAACTAACACAACATAATTTTCTTGAATATACCATTTAAAGTTTTAAAATCCTCCTTTCCCTCAGAAATCAACAATGTCTGAGGTTGTGTAGGTGAGGAGGTGGGGATATTATTAATCTTTCAAGGAAAAGAACAGGAAAGAGCCTAAAATAAATGCCTGGAATTGTCTAATCACAGAGCTATTCATAATCAGATTAATATCAAATCTAACCATTGAGGACACTCAGATTCATAAAGCCTTGGTGACACATACAGGGATACACAATACATTCATCATAAAGCCAGGAGCCATATTCCTATAAACAAGGCCTTTCCACCCAAGGCAATTGCTTCCCTCAACAGCAGATAAAAAAACTCAAAATGTGTCTAAAAAGTACAATTCCTCCTAGATTTAGAATTTACAACCAACTATTTCTTTTGCAGTTAAGACTTCGCAGCACCTCATTGAATATAGTTATGTATACTGTTCACATAAAAAAAAAATGAGGTGAATTTGTCCTGACTCATGAATATGAACAAGCTTGTTTTGCTGTCTTTTTTGGGGGGGATCTTCCCTTCAAAATAAAACATAGGATAAGTACAATTTACAACAGCCAAGTGCTAGAAGCAACCTAGGTGCCCATCAGCAAATTAATGGATCCAGAAACTATGGTACATTTACACAATGGAATTCTATGCATTAGAAAGAAGGAGCTCCTACCCTTTGCAACAGCATGGATGGGACTGGAAAGCATTATGCTGAATGAAATAAGCCAGGCAGTGAAAGACAAATACTGTATGATCTCACCTTTAACAGGAACCTAAACAACAAAACAAACAAGCAAGCAAAATATAACCAAAGACACTGAAATACAGAACAGGCTGACGGACCAGAGGAGAGAGGAGAGGGAATTTCAGGAGAAAAGGGGAAGGGTTTACAGGAACAAGTATAAAGGACACATGGACAAAAACTAAGGGAGGTGGAAATGGGAGGAAGGTGGGGACTGGGCACTGGGGGGTGAACTGGGATGGGAGTAAATGACAGAAAACTGTACTTGAACAATTAAAATAAATAAATTTAAAAAAAGAACTGCAGCCTTTTGAGAGTGCTGGGTATACTCCTGGACAAGCAGCCTTTCTACTCCAAAAGGGGCTAGTGGGGGGGGGGGGGCAGAGATTAAATGAACAAAGCCATTCAACCTAAAAATACATCTACTTTTATAAGTGAATCCTCCCCAGACAATCACTGAATGATTAGCAACAGAAGAGATTGTGTTAACTCTGGTCCAACCTCCTCAATTATTGGAAGGTTAAATAATTTACACAAAAAAGGTCACAAAGAAAATGAACTAAGAAACCAAGCTACCTTGCAGTTCAGTTATTTCCATTGAACCATACTGGGAATCAACTCCACACCCACCCCCAAAATGCATACGGCTACAAATACTTTAAAGGAAAATGCTGACCTTGGGCATCAAACACAACCACTAGTAGGGAACAGAATACCAAACTCAATTTATCTTAGGATATTCCAGATGAGATACAGGACAGAAGACAAAGGACCTGCAAAAACTAATAACTACGAAATTTTTACGTGAAATAAAAACACTTCATGATATGGAATTGTTGAACTCTCACAAAAAAAAATTAATTGAATTCTTTCAACTTAAGTCACATGTAGGCATTTAGGGAGGAAAGGAAGCTATCAAAAGGAAATATGCTCTTAATAATACTACCATCTTCTCAATCTATGTTTTGTATAAACTATTTTTATTTACTGAATTTACTTAAAGTGAGTTAACTGTCACAGCCCCAATACTTTGTCTAAACAAAACAGCCAGTGCGTACTGTGGGTACTGGTACACACTGTTCCTTTAGGCCCTGTAGGTACAGGAACATAAGGCCAGTGACAGGGAGGTAAACTAGGCTCGGACTACAGAAAATATGATTAATTCTAAAGGAGGGAAAGCATACAGAAGCCTAATCAGCTTAGTCTTGATGCATTAGTAGGACTTTGGCGAACCTAGAGGGGATCCAACTAATATGGTTTTGGCTTTCTGTATTAACAGCAGCCCTGTTCCAAACTGGGGGAAAAACACCATTCCTTCCTCTCTCCCATTATTGTTCATTGCACATTTGAGCTCGTTGTTGCTATAATCTGTTCACATACATGTCTGGTTCCTCCAATGGACAGCCAGCCCCTGAAGTAGCACGTAGACTCCTTTCATCATTATTTCTACACAATACCTGGCAGGACAGCCCTTGACACAAATTAAAACTCTATCATTCAACTTACAAAATGATAAAATAACTTTTAGATCACTTGCCACTTTCTTTAATCTCTATACCGCCTAACCTTAAATCTTCAAAAATTAGTCTGTGACTAATTTTTTTAAGGGGAAAAAAAAGAAACCTTGAAACCCACCACCTACCATTTCACACAAAGCTGACAGAAACAGCGCTTAACATGCATGTTCTGTCAGTAGAAATTAATTATTCTTAACAAAAGTTGCTGCTTTGATTTATTCCACATTACTACTCCCCCTACCAGCCTTTTCCCTCACAGGTCAAAGTTCTGCAGGATATTAACAACTATTCCCTTGGGGAGTAGAATGAATAGGATTCTGGTTCAAGTAAGTTTGGGAAACACTGAGTTAAAGATATTTTTAGGCAGACATCTCAATGCTTTCAATATGCTATTATTAAAGTGAATTTCCAAGAAAGAAATGTACTAGGTTTGCCAAAAATTCTGTTATACTTTTTCAATACAATGGCTATAGTAGTGCTTAGTTGTCTTTTAACTTCATTCAAAACAGGTTTTATGATTGTATTGTGATAGCTGTCATATTGGTTTGCATTTAAAAAATCAAAATTGGTGATTTTTTGTGCAGGTACTTTAATATTGAAGATAGAAAACACGTAACAGTTTTAGCATATTGCACTTTGTTACATCAAGAAAGGTAAAAACACAAGTGAAACACAAAAAATTTGTGCAGTGTATGGAGAACGTGCTGTGACTGATCAAACATGTCAAAAGTGGTTTTGCAAAGTTTTGACATTTTGGCCAAATAATTCTTTGCTGTGGAACTGTCTTATGCATTGGAAGATGGTTACCAGCACCCCTAGCCTCTACTCACTAGAAGCCAATAGTGGGAGATAGCCCACATATTCAAAATACCTAAATCAATAAAGCTATTGGTGAAAGGGGGAAAATGTTATTTTACAGAAAAAGATAACAGACTTTTTGGCCAACCCAGTAGTATTTATGGGTTTTTCATTTAGCCCCAGAGTACCTTGTTCTCATTCTTTTACAGAAGGTAAGGAATACTTTCTGGGAAATTTATTCAAGTTAACAGCATTTACCAACTGGAGAAAACAATACATCTCAGTGGGAAATCTTCAATATATACAAGCAAGGCGGACAATGGATTCATTATTTCATTCCTGAAACCAGTATTTTCTGAGCCCTGCCCTATAAAAGAAAGACAAAAGCTCTGCACTCACAGACCTTAAATCCAGTGGAAGGGAAGAATGCCCTACGTCCCCAGTGTGAGAGATAAAGAAGTTTTTCTAGTCTCCTTGAGCTGGACACTATTTCTTTTATAGCCCCCAAGCACCTGGTGGATATTCTGTAAATAACTCTTAGCAGCTTGATCACAGTCAAATCTGTAGACATTTTCCAAATTGCCATGAAAACCAATCAAAAGAGTAATAAAATGGACTGCAAGAAATCCATGTTTGACTATTTGATCATGTGGATAAACTTCTATAGAGATACTCCTTTTGAAGAATAATTGTTAAAGACCTAGAAGGTGCCTTAGAAATCATCCACTTTACCCCCCTGGATTTCCTAAGAGGACACTAAAGATGAAGAGATTAAGTGCTTGACCAAGATCATTCATACAGGCTACAAGAGACGGCAAAGATAACAATGCAGCTGCAGAAGACTGTGACCATCTGCCACCTGGGGCTTCTCTCCATCCAGAGTCAATGGCTTTATCAACTTACAGTCAGTCCCCTTACTGTCACTTCACTGCTTTCTTAAAAAGATAAGTCATTTCATTCATAATGATTCTCAAAGTACTGTCACAACATAGCGTTCACTTTGGTCATATCCAAACCCATCCCCAAGAATCATGGCATGACCCCTGCAACCAGAAAAATGACCAACATAGTAGTCTTCCGGTGCCTTTGGGAACAAGAACAGATTTCAAGCCAACAAAACATCAAAGAGTATGCTCTTATAAGCAGAAATTAGACTAAATGCCTATGATCAGAAATGTAAAAGCCCAGCAGAGCAGTCAGTCAGTCCTAGCTAGGTTCAGCCCACAGCTCACAGCTCACGTGCACACTCACCTGCTTTTCTGCTCACTTGCTCTCTCTCTCTCACTGTCTGTCTGTCTGTCTGTCTCTCTCTCTCTCTCTTGCTGAATGACCCAGGACCAGAGGCTAATTCTTTCCCCATTTATAAAGATTTGGGCTAGAGGTTATGAAGTCCCCTTAGGGTCACAAATTCTATGATTCTTGCTGAATTTATACCTGCAACAAAGTACTTGTCATCCTCCTCTTGGGCCATAATCAGTTTTGTTCTTTTTTGAGTCAAGATCTGCTACATTAGCATCAAGTACTAAATGTTACAGGGCATAAAATATATAAGTACTCTCTAGGTACATTTTATTATACTTCCCTATCATTTAACATACAATAAAAAGATGTACTATGAAATATTATGGAACCTAAGAGTACAGTATCCCAAGCTGGTCTGGCTACCATGGTGTCTAATTTCCAGAACTCACTATTTTAATAAAACTCTGTAATAATTTACTAAGAAAGGGAAAAGAAAAAAGTCACAGGAAAAAATTAAACCACAGATATGTTAAAACTTCTCTTTAATTCCCTTTTTCCCCTGGCTTACCCTAATACCAGCTTTTGCTACAGACAGTATTTTGGAATGGCAAACTGTAAGGTTTCAAAGAGAAACTGTATTCAGAAGCTTCTATTGGAAAACAAGGCACATATGTACCCCACCATGAACTAAATCACAGATGGGTAGAGGCTTCTCCCAGCACCTGGACCCTGGGGGAAGCCTCTGCTGTACCTGCCTCAATTCCTGGCTAAATCCCTAGATCCTGGGGCAGGTGAGACCATCACTCGGATCTCCAGATAAGAGGTCAATTCAATACCTTTCCGACAGCCAGATGGCAGTACTGCTGGGAGTAAGTTAAAACGTCTATTGAGAACAAAATCAGAAAGGTGAAAATATTAGAGAAAGGAAAAAAGAAATGTTAATTAAGAGTATGTTGAATTTTAACAAAAACTGAAGCTGATATCACCAGAGGGAAAAAAGGGGGAATTAGGGAAGCTGCACTGCATATAAGAATTTTACTTTTTATTTTAAATGTAATCATACTAAATACCATCCTGGGAAAAACCCTAGTACTATAACAATCTGGGAACTACAGTGATATAAGAACTCCAACTTCTCCTTGATCATTAACTAGTTCTTGAGCAAGATGTCACTTAATCTTTCTGAGCCTTAGTCTCCTCAGCTATAATACTTTGAGGGTGGGGGGTGTCCCAGATAATCTGAAAGATCTTTTTCTTCAATCCTAACTCTCCTGCAAATCTGTAGTACTCATTCCATGAACAATGAGGAAAATACAGAATGATGCATTAGGTACCCAAACAGAAATTCAGACAAGGTGCTGTGAAGCTTCTCCAAATATACCCTACATGAAGATGCCAGAGTTTATCTTGCTCCTCTAGTCACAATTAAACAGTCAACAAATTCATGGGCTTTGCCACCACAAGAAGATAAAATATTATCTCGTGAACTGAGCAAAGCTATCCACCTCTTGTTTTGATTTTACATCGATATTCCTTAGGTTGGTCCTTATTCCTATGAAAGACATTGTTTCAGAATCTTCTCTGCAGGAAAAAAAAGAAAACTTCTTTCTTAATGAAACAGCTACTTGGTTTTTTTATTCCATACCTTTACCAAAAAAATATCATTATTAAAAAAAACCAATACTCTATTGTACTAGATGAGGTAAACTGGCTTCTTTCACCTGTTACTGGAAGAGTATTTATTTACATGGTTGACATAAATTTTAGGAGCAACAACAAAATCACTGATTATGATGTAGCCCATCTTTGAGTCAATGCTTTCTCAACTGTGCTCTTGAATACCAAGAATAAATACAAGACTCTCATATACTGCTAGTGAATATGAAAACTGACACAACCTCTGAGAAATGTAATTTGGCAATATGCATCAAAATTTTGAAAACATGCATGACCCTGTCAAAGTAATCTCAAATTTTATCTGTTAAAATAATTAAAGAACTTAACAAAAAAATCAGTAACAAAAATATATCACAATGCTGGTTATAATATGAAAAACCTATAATGAGCTTAAGTATCAAATAATAACACAGTTTAAATATGCTTAGTATATCCACACAATGAATTACTGTATAAACCATTTAAAATGCTGTAGAACAACACTTTATGAAATGACAAAAGTGTTTCCAACTTATTAAGTAGGAAAAAAGCAGATTACAACTCAGTTTGTACGATGTGATCCATTTTTTGTAAAAACACAAAACATATGTAAGCATTTATATATACAAATTCATGCATTCCCTTACACAGAAGAAAAGTATAGAAAGATGAATGCCGGGTTGTGAATGGTTGGGCTGTATTTATATTATCTATGATCTTTATTTTCTTTCTTGCTTACCTATCTAACTCTTCCAATTTATATCAGTATATGTGGCTTTTGTCATTTTCTAAGTTTTCTAAATTAGAAAATTAAAATAATAACACAACATTCTAGTACCAGACTTGGTAGAAGAAAAAGAAAATGCAGCTATCCATATGAAGAAACAGCCCTTGTGTCCTGCCAAAGATAAATGTAAATTGTTTGCCTGTCCCTGCTACAACCAGTTCAATTAGCATCAAATCAAAGGCTCTTTAAAAGGCCACGCACAAACTGTATGGGCTAGAGTCTAATTGAGCCAGTTGTAAATTAATTACCTAATGTTGTCAAAATGGGTACATAAAAAAAAAAAAAAAACCTCATTCCCTCCACAGAGCGACCTGAAGCTGATCCTAAAGGTAAGCAAGAGACAAGCAATCTTAGTGGCTAATGTTTAGTTTTGTAAAATAGACAACGACAGAGGTTTCACAAGCCATTGCTGATTCATGACAGATTTCCTTGCCAAGGCTTGATTTGTTAACGTCCCCTCCTCTGTTCCCAGTTAAGTACCTCTCTTGGCAGAGAAAATGATGCATTTCCATTCTCTCTCCTCTTAATTCTTAAGACTTCAGTTCTGAGATGAACGAATCAGTGCCAAGTATCTGAAGAGACGGGACACTGAATTAGAGCCAGAACATTAATCCACAGTGCCCTCTGGTACTCTGAAGCTGAAGAATTCATTTCAGCTTTCCTCATAAGACTGACTCCATGTGCACGCCTCCACTCCCTACTTTCTCTCCCCTCCCTTCCAAAAAAACCTCTTTTACAAAATACCCATTTACTGTAAAGATGCATCTCCAGTGTTTAACTGGAAACCATATTATTCTCTCAGGCGTATTTTAGCCATCACAAAAACCTTTTCAGTCTCAAAACTGACAGGTTAAAAAAAAGAGAGATAGGTGGAGGGGGTACCCTATGTTAAGTAAAGCATAAACACCTTCCTTAAGGATGTCACTTAAGTGACTTGAAATGAAAACCTGTATATCCCAAATAACTGAATTCAATTCCCATTTTGATCACCACATACGCAGGCAAACTGCAATGAGAAAAATGTCAAGATACTACTTTTAAGTGACCTTACCTTTGAGAGCTCAGACTATAAGGAAAAACCTGGACACCTAGAGGACTAGACTAGCTTATTGTATTCTAGTTCAACACATGTAATGACCATGTGATTAAATACTAAGTAAACAGCACCCAAGACTGAGGGCTTTAAAAAGAAAAAGAATTTACAAGGAGCAAATCTGGAGTTAGAACCATGACTAGATTTGCTCAGAACACTTTGCCTTGAAATTCATATTTAATACAATCATAGTCCCTTTGGGATGGAGAAAATTCAAGTTTAAACCTCCATTACAATAATTCAGAAGAGTGATAAGTGAGCCCACCATTCAACAACTGGAACTCAAGACCCTAAGACAGTACTCTTAGAAATCTACTTTTTAAACACAGAATGCCATTGTTCCTCCAGTGGAAGTAGGAATGACTACCTGGATCTGAATCCATCTTCCTGAAATTAACCCTACGAATGCTTTAAAACAGGCACCATGTGTCTCCTGAACAGCCTCTTCTACAGAAGAAACATTGATAGATCCACTTCTCCCAGTGTGATGATGAACCCTCCACAGTTCTGACCCCTCTCCCTTAGGCCAAAAAATCCTGATTTTTCAAGATAACTGATAACACTCATCCATTCACTAAAAGCCTCCAATATTCCCTCTACCCAAATGTAGATGGTAAGAATGAATTTGATTCAGACAGATTAAGGGCAGCATCTATTTGACTAGCAGATATCTTTCAGTGATTATGTTTGTGGTGAGACCTGCTTCCTATTTTTTTAATTATATTTTATTGATTATGCTAGTACAGTTGTCCTGATTTTTCCCCCCTTTGCCCTCTACCCAGTACTCCATACTCCAAGGCAATCCCCACACCATTGTTGATGTTCATGGGTCATGCATGCAAATTCTCTGGCTACTCCATTTCTTATACATTACCTTTGTATCCCCATGGCTATTATGTAACTACCTATTTGTACTTCTCAATCCCCTCACCTCTTTACTCATTCTCCACCAGCCTCCCATCTGGCAAACATTAAAACCCTATCTGTATCCACAGTTCTGTCTCTGTTCCTCTTGTTTGCTTAGTTTGCTTTTTTAGATTCAATTCCTGATAGTTGTTACTTTATTGCCATTTTATTGCTCACAGTTTTGATGATCTTTTTTTGTTTCTTAAATAAGTCCCTTTAACATTTCATATAATAATGGTTTGATGACGACAAACTCCTTGTTTTTCTTGTCTGAGAAGCTCTTTATCTGCCCTTCGATTCTAAACGATAGCTTTGCTGGGTAGATCAATGTTGGATGTAGGTCCCAGCTTTTCATGACTGAATTTTTCTTGGCAATCCTTTCTAGCCTGCAAAGTTTTTTTTTTTAATTTTTATTTAATTATTTTTCAAGTACTTTTTTTTGTCTATTTCTCCCATCCCAGCCACTCCCGCCCCATCTCGGAAGTTTCTTTTGAGAAATCAGCTGACAGTCTTATGGGAACTCTTTGTCTGCTTTTCTCTTGCTGCTTTTAGGGTTCTCTCTTTATCTTTAATAACCTTTGGCATTTTAATTATGATGTATCTTGAAGTGGGCCTCTTTGCATCCATCTTGTTTAGGACTCTCTCTGCTTTCTGGACTTGCATGTCTATTTCCTTCACCAAATTAGGGAAGTTTCCTTTCAAAACAGATTTCCAAGTTCTTGCTCTTTCTCTTATCATTCTGGTACCCCTCTATGATGTGAATGTTGGACTCCTGAAGTTGTCCCACAGGCTGCTTATACTACCCTCTTTCTTTTGGATTCTTTTTTCTTCTTGTTGTTGTGATACGTTGTTTGCTTCCTTATGTTCCAAATCACTGACTGAATTATCAATTTCTTCCACTCTACTGTTGTTTCCCTGTAAATTATTCTTTATTTCAATTAGTGTATCTATCCTTCATTTCTGACTGGACCTTTTTATACTGCTGAGGTCCCCACTAAGTTCCTTGAGTAACCACACAGCTAGTGTTTTGAACTCTATATCTGATAGGTTGCTTATCTCTATTTCATTTAGTTCTTTTTCTGGAGGTTTCATGTGTTCTTTCACTTGGGCCATGTTTCTCCTCGTTTTTGGCAGCCTCCCTATATTTGTTTCTGTGTATTAGATAGAGTTGCTTTGACTCCATATCTTGGTAGTATGGTCTAATGTCGTAAGTGTCTTGTAGAGTCCAGTGGCACAGCCTCCCCCATCAACCAAGCTGAATACTTGGAGGTGCACCCTTTGTGTGGGCTGAGTACACCCTCCTCTTATAGTTGAGCCTTAACTGCTGTTGGCAGGTCAGTGGGAGGGATTTACCCAGGCCACTCAGCTACAGGGATTGGCTGCCTCTGCCCTCTGAGGAAGATAAGCTGTACAGGGGCAGAGTGAGGGTTCTCTGACATGGTCTGTAGCTGTCCACTGAGTGTGCTGTCCCTGGGGTTTCCTAGGTGGTACAGGCCAACGTCAGCCCCCACCTATGTTTTGCCCAGGGGCCACCGTTCCTGAGCTATATAAAGCAATCTGAGGTGGCTGCTACCTGTTCTGGGCTTCCCTGAGATTCCCAGGCAAAGCCAGGTCATGAATCTAGGTTGGCAGCTGCTACTGCTGGGCCTGGGGCTCATTGAAGCCAATTGTTGCTTGACAAGATTAGGAAGCTGTGAAGCATGAGCCAAGACTATTATTCATGTGGAAAAGCAGCTTGGGTGGGCCCATAATTTGGGCGGGGCAGAGTCTATGGTGATCTCCAAGGTGGGTCAAACAGTGTTGGCCAGGTTGATGGAGTCTCAGATATGGCACAAGGTTGCCAACTTTGTGTGAGAAGGGTTTAGAAAAGGGACAATGGCCTCTGCTTGCCCTGATGCCAGACACTTCAGTTCCTCCCTTTATGCCACTGGTGCCCTTCAAGTTGCTACCTCAGTGCTGGAGCTCAGAGGGAGTCTCAGTAGGTGAGTCTGTGTGTGGGTTCTTCAAGAGGGCACTGCCTGAGGCTCCAGCAATTTGTTCCACTAACTCAATCCCCTCTGGTTTTTGTAGCCACAAGTTGTGGAGACTTATCTTCCTAGCACCAAAAAACTGGGCTGGGAGGCCTGGTGTGGGGCTGGGACTCCTTGCTCCCAAGATATTCCTCCTGAAGTTTTAATGACCACGTATGGGTGACAGACCATCCTGTTCCCTGTCTGTGCCCCTCCTACCAGTCTGGACGGATGTGGTTTCTTTAATTTTGTAGTTGTCAGACTTCTATGCAACTTCATTTCTGATGGTTTTGAGTGGTGGTTGTTCTACATTTTAGTTCTGATTTTGATGTGGTTGTGCAAAGAGGTGAGCCATGTCTGCCTATACTACCATTCTGACTGGAAGTCCAGACCTCCTTCCTTTTTAAAAGCAATAATAAACGCTTCTCTCAAGTTTCACTTCAGTTAACATTTTCCATTAAGCAGTGTACTGTATCTTTAAATTTCTCTTTTAACTGTGGAATTCTGAATACTTACAATTTTAAGGAACTAGCTCAGCTGTATGTGAACATAAATTTGAGAGAAAAAGAGAGAGAATAAGAATATAAAGAACAAGCCGAAAGAGAAGATCTGACACCTAAAATGAAGATCCATTTTTATACTCCTACCTTTCCAAGCATGAATTGAGTTCTGACTCCAGACTTATTCTATCTTCTGATCCCTTGGGGATCCAACACTTGAAATTAATCAACATTTCCAATTAATCAAATATTTAGTGAGTGTCTATTATGTGTTCAGTATGCTAAATAATGACAAGACTATAAAGACCTTGAACACATAATCACTAAGTTAAAATCTACTTAGAGAGATAAAATATTTATTTTTTCTAAGACAGAATAGTGAATAATGCAAGGAAGTACATATAAAAGTTCAAAATAAGTGAGAGACATCTGAAAGGCCTCATATGACTTAACAAGAGTTCAGTGACAATGATGCCCTCTAATTCCCTCATATCCACAAAAGAATAATACCCAATTAAACAAAGAATTTCCCCCATTAATAATAGTTAATTCCACTGACTGCCCACTTCTTCCCAAATCTATCCAACCCTAAAATGTAGCATTACTAAAGCTACAATATTTGATAAATTTCTGTTCCCCAAAGAAACATATGAAGTCAGAGAATAGAAAAGCTTTAATTAAAACTGAATTATAAAGCTATCCTGATCAAATATTACATATAACAGGTTCTAGTATTTCGCTAAGTAAACCTGTAGCAGTTCAAGATGGACCACTCATACCTAATTCTGTTGTAATGAACAGTGTTACTGAAGGATTTTAGGAGCTAAGGAAGGATAAGCCAGCAGCACAACATGTAAAGTTATTTTGGATTTAAGCAATTCAACAAACATGCTGCCATAGAATGCAAAAAAATAAGACAATCAGTCTGTATGTATGTTTGTGGGGTGAAAACTGTTATCTATAATTGGACTAATTATATACCCGAAGAAAACTGAGTGGCCCTTGCCTGTGTTACCTGGCTAAGAAGTTCTTTCATTTGACTAACCACTAGGCTGTTTTACTGTCAGCAGTTCTTCAACATTAAACATGATACAATTCACCAAATAGCTCTTTTCTGTATCCCCTGGTCTTGTTATGACCAAAACCCAGGTGTTATACTATTTTTTTCTTCTTTTAAAATATTTAAATGGGACAGAAAACAGGTGCAACTCTCAAACTGCTATTGCTTCTCAAAAGGTCAAAAACATTGTAGGTGGCAACAGAAACAAGCACCAGTCCTTGGTTCTTAACCTTTTATGGCTCAATGACCCCTTTGAGAATGTGACAAATGCTAGAAAATGTGTGTACACAAAATTTTCTGCCTATGACTTTTAGCAAGCTGGTGAATTCTTTAAAGTCTGACCCAAAATTAAAAACCTGTAAACCCTGTGAATCCTGTGGGGCAGGGATTGTGTTCAAATTCTGGTTTTTATGCCTGGTTGTTAAGATAAGCATTGCCCCATGAGTAAACAATTCTCATCTACTCATGACATGGACAAATGAATAAGAATAAAATTGGAACGGTGAAAAATACAATGCTATAGTTTTCTTAGTGGCTTCCGAATATGATTACTCAAAGAATCACTTGGGGTGCTCTTCAGAAGAGATTCCTGGGTCCCACCCTCCAAGAGATTCAGATCCAATAGATGTGAAGTGGTCCTTCAGGAATGTGTATCTGTAAGTAGTTCCACAATGATTATGAAACAACCAGTGTACTTTAACTCAGTTGGAAAGAAGGTCTTCATTGTTTCTTAATGTATGGTTAAAGAAGGATATACATATCCATGCGTTCGTTGCACAAACAGAAAAAGAGTTGTCTCAACTGCTCCAAGTGGGCCTGACAAACTCTTAGCACCTGAGTTTACAACTCTGATACAAAAAGAAAAAAATCTGAGTAGTGTGTTTGGTGGTTTGTATGTTCTGTTTTCCCTGAAAGGTCATGCTGTGATTCACAACCAGACACGTACTCAAATCTAGTTTACAGCAAGAGGTTTAGCATAGCTGCCAGTGAGATCTCCTCATCATTAGAAGCACAGCTTTGCTAAACCTTCCTGACAAGTTCTGATTTCACAGGCTCAAACCACAAAATATGAATGAATATACTCTAATTTAGAAGAAATTCGTGACAACCTGGATAAAATGTTGTTTCACAATAAAAATGTTTGTAACAGAACATATTGCCATGCAACACCTTCAAGGGGACAAAATGTCCCCATGTGTAAGATCTTGTGATTAAGAGACTGGGCTTAACCTACCTGATCAAGGGCCTCCATTTCCTCTTTCTTACAAAACTAAAATTTGTTAAATCCCATTCTCCTTCTCAAGCATATTTTCTACAGCTCAGTGAGATGATTCATTCCTTCCTTACTTCACACAATAAATGATGCTAGACCCTACAGTTGTGTGCCAGGTATGCCAGCCCCCAGAACAATGCAAGGTGAAAACTGCAGACAGCAGGTCTCCTGGCCTCCTGTTGCTCCCAGTCTACTGTCTATGGTTATTTCAGGACATTATGTCAAGAAAACAACAAATTCCTTACTGGAACCACTACATACAGATGACAGGCTGAGTCTACAGAAAGAACAAGGACTGTATTGAGAAGTCAGAGCATATCTCTTTATGACAGTATCTTCCTCATGCTACACACCTGGCACATGTGCTGGAGAGGGCCAGGGCCCAGGGAAGTCAAGAGGCTGAAGTTCCAGGCGAAGCCCAGCTTCCTGTGTGACCTTCAATTTGAACCAATGAATAAGAATACCACTTACCTTTGATTGAGAACTGGGTACTTTGCAGGCTTATCTGTAGATACTTTACATGCATTATCTTCAAAACAACCCTGAGAGGTAGAACTAGAGTGTCATGTTGCAAAGCACAAAACATGCTCAGACAAGTTAGGCAAAGTGACATATCTTGTTAAGTAGTAAAACCAAGATACACATATAAGTCTCTCTGAGTCCAAATTACACAAGATGTATGTAAACTGAAAGAATTGTAAAGTTGACATCTTCTCCAAACTCTAACACTGTGAGGAAACAAACAACATCTCTCATTTTATAGATCCCAAGGCCCAGAAGTAAAACACCTTGCTTGAAGTAGTAAAAAAAGCATAAAATAGCCACCTCCATATTTTCAGTCCAAACTAAGCTCACCATGATGCCTCATTAGCTTCTCATACACTATTTCCCTCTCTCCCTATAAAATAGAGATAACTGACCTTTCTCAAAGGGTTGCTGTAAAACATACAAGTCAAAATGAATGGTTTATATAAATGTAGAGCAAATGGGATTAAGAGCTTAAATCCCAGATCTACACGGCTACAAGGCTTCAGGCAGGTTACTGAACATTTCATGTCTCAGATTCCTCATCGGTAAAACTGGGATAAGAGTGACAACAATCTCAGAATTATGACAATTAACAAAAACACAATAAATGCTCAACAGTAAGTGCTCAACAAATGTTAGTATTACCATTATTATAAGCTTTTCATAAATTCAACTGTCTGCAATCTGGTAAAGAAGTTTCACTATAGAGACTACAGAAAACATTCTTTATAACTTATTAACTACAACACAGTGATTTGCAAATACAAATTTTTAACTAAAAATTCAAAATAAAGTAAAAAAAAATTGGAGCCCCCCTCTCTCCATTGGTCTGATTTACCCACAATAAATCCAAGCTCCAAACACACCTCAATTAAACAATGATCAAAGGCTGCAGAGTGCTCTGCAGCCTTTCACACCTACAGAGAATGTGCATAAACAGTCTTCTTGCTTCAGAAGGCTGTTCTGAGAATTAATGGTTGTAAATGCCCTTTGTAATCTTTGACAATGGTGCTACATAAGCACACATTACTATAGGCATTATAAATTAAGTATGTGGTTACACATGACAATACAAGAAATGCCTGAAACATTGTTCCTTTCTTCAGCATCCAATTAAATTACCATTTCCCCTAAGAAGGAATTCTGTTGCATTATCCCACAAAAATGACACCACCACAGACACCATAGATGTTCATTATGTCCCAGACACTGTCATAAGCACTTAATAACTCTTTTAATCCTCACAACAACTCTACATTCCTATTTTTCCATCTTACAGGTGGGAAACTGGGTTAAAAGGACACGAAGCTAATAAATGGCAAAGCTGGGATGTGAACGCGAGTCATGAGGCTCCAGAGAACCTGCTGTTCATCCACAGGACACGGTGACCTCCACGAGCAACATTTCTGTTGATAACCACCCTCTCCTGCTCTTACTCCACAGGACAGTGTGGCCTCCAAAAAATAAATCCTCTCTTCATAAACACCACCTCTGCACTGTACCTCCACCTATTGACACTGCTGTTTGGGACATTTTGGTACCAGTTAAAAAATGCATCAGTTTTAACTGCTCTACTAACCCAAAGTCTCCATGAGGTCAAGGCCCCTTGCCTCCTCTGTATTTATATAACCCTATTCCTTCTAAACATACTGTTGGTGCTCAAGAAAGTAATCAATGAATTTATGAAATGAGTGTTACCAGTAAGAAGCTGATCATTTAAAGAGACACAACTCTTTCTATACTTTTTGTACTGCACTTGAATATTAAGCTGCATTTTAGGGGTTAATGTTTTGCTTTTGTTTTCTTTCTAAGCAAAACTAATCTTATTTTCTCTGCTCAGGCAATACATTTCACTAATTACTAATTCAACAGACCAAAGAAAAACAGACTATTCAGCTGTCAGATCACACAAGACCTTTTTAATACTTCATTCTTGTGGAAGTTTTTGAAGCAGAATTTTTCAAAATCCCATTTCTGTTTTAATGACTTAAAAAAGAAACTGCCCTTATGAGGGAAAGGAGCATATAAAAGGTAATAAACATTTAATGATCCAATAATTGGTTGTATCAGAGCAATCACTGTTAAGTAATTAACTTTTCTTTCCACTTGTTCACTTGATATTTTGAGTACCTTTGATAGGCCTGGAATTGTTCCTATTATTTATATACATTATAACATAAAACTTTTTGGAGGAGTCCAAAACACAACAAGGTTACCAATCAATCACTCATGTGTATTTTGATACCTTTGCAGTGTGGCCTTTAAAAAGCCAACTGATTAGCAAAAGCAAGGGCATCCCAAGCCTTCAGCACAGAATGGGCACCAAAGCTGCAGAAATGGCATTACTGCTAAACTGTGGGGTCTGTACACATGGCAGCAAATAGGGGTTAAAGGAAAACACAAGAGAAAATTAGAACTTAAAAGATAGCAAAAAAATTTAAATTGCACCACCAGAAAAGAATACAGTGAACAGCTGGTATGTTGTTACTATGCAAAATTACAATTAAGCTCAGGTTAATGTCATTTCCAACTAATTACCTACAGTCAGAAGAGAGGCGCACTAGGAGATTTCACTTTACCACAACAGTTTCCCTGCTTCTGTCTCTACCATCCACACAACTACAAGGGTCCTCATAATTTTTCTTAATGTCGCAGCTACACGAGGACATCCATCCCATTTCTGTCAAAGGGGTTCAGAAGTTGCTAACATTTCAAAATCTCCTTTAGTCACACTTCTTATAACACTTCCTTCACACCAAAATAATGCTCATAGTGTCTTCTCAATAGCCTAATGTCCTTCCTTCCAGTCTCATTCTTTCTCCTCCTTCCTTCTAACATCCTTGTCCCAGACCCTTTTTTTAATGCCTTGTATTAAAGGAAAGTACTGGTCACTTCACATTTGCTGTACAAATTATTCCTTACTAATGACATGCTTAACAACTTACATATAAAGGATTACATATAACACTTTCTAAATCAACCATGTTTTTTATTTACATGCATTCACCTTAACCAGTCCCACCTCCATCCCCCAAAAGAAAGAAAACCCACCAGCACCACCAGGGCTAGAATTCCTGCCATTCCACTGTCCACTATACCTATCTGGCCAAATGGTGAGAGGGTCTCTCCTGCCACTGCCATTTGAAGGGAACTTGTACATAAGTAGATACAACAGAACCGAGTCTTGCAGAGGCTCTGTAGCTTCCACATTACACTGGACACACACAGAACTACTTCAATGCCAGCGCCCTTTCCTATGAAAAGAGGCAAGTTAATTTGAAAGACCTTGCTGAATTCACTTCTACTAAGAGTTGGAGGGGAGAGACAAAGGTCCAACAACCTCAAAGCAAGAGAGAATCTTCTAATCTAAATCACTCTTCTATCATCCATTCACCTTGGGCACTGACCCAACAGCATGATGCACCAAAGTGCATGACACTATCTCTCCTGCTTCATAGGCACCCAAAAGTGGACGTCAGGTAACTTACCTGTTACTTGCACCCCTGAGAATCTGTGTGGTGGAGAGAATAAAGGGGGGGGGGGGGGAACAGCAGTACCTCCTCTGCTAGTAACGGACAGATTAACTGCATAATGCTGTAACAGATTTCAGTTCCTTTGTGCACACAGGAATATTTATTTAATCAATGTACTGTAACAAAACAAGCCTCTGGTGTACTTTTTGGAAAGATGGAAAACCCTTCAGAGCAGGGTGATTGGAGTCTTGTCACCACTTTAGTTGATATCTGAGATAACGGAGAAGGGGGACTGTGAGGCAGGGTGTGGGAGGGGCAGCGCTTCCATCCACAGAGCCCACGTGCCTGCCAGGGAAGTACAGATGTGCAGCTGCTGGCACATAATTGCTAGTCACCATGGCCTGCAGCCACAGACAGCTCTCTTCCTTCACCAGAACACAGCTCAGTGCAGTGACTCTCTACCCTTTCCAAGAAAACAAGCAAGCTTGTTGTTTTTAATACACCTAGAACTTCTCCCCCTAAGAATCTAAAGATTCTTCAATGTTGAAAGAAAAAAAGAAAACCAGGAAAAAAAACCCTCAAAGAAACTCCATTACCTTTAGCTTTAAATGCTCTGGATGCAATGGAAGGGAGGAGAGATTATTCTGGGGTGAACTGAGAGGAGGGCAAAACTTTTTAAGTGTTTGTTAACCAAAACACCCATTTTCCTCAGGTACCAAGATAAAGATATTCGGCTACTGAGGCAAGTTTAACTGGGCTACCCAGGGAGTAATGACAAGACTCATTTGTTTACCAGAGTCATAACTGCCAGGGCTGCTAATCTGTCCTTACACATTTTTCAAATCTGTCATGAGAATATTTCAGTGAATTAGATTTCAGAAAAGATAGATTTTAGAGCTTAATCTTGATATATACTAATACATCAAGTGAGTGAGTGTTAATAGACAGTCACTGTCAAGAACTGATTTAAGGCTGACTCAAAACATACACAACACTAACTTGGCATCACTAAAAACTTATGGAAGTAAGAATGATTAAGCAGCAACTAGCCCAGAAATGCATAATACTTTTTACACTCATACCTAATTATACTGTTTTATCAACTTTTACTTATTGTCCCCAATATCTTGGGATTTGAGGAGCAGGATGGAAGAATTTTAAGAAATGTAATAAAAATCAAATATTTTTTGCAGGGTTCTATGTCTTTAGCTTGGTCCTGGTTACTTGGGTGTTCACTTTGTGATAATTCATTGAGCTGTACACTACATTTATTTCAGGATGTGTTCTAAGTTACAATATGTAAGGTTTGAAAACCATATATGCATGAGTGTTTTATTTCCAGAAATGGTTAGGTAGAAGAAAAATTAATTAAATTAAACCACCACCATTACCACTACTCTAAAAAAATAAAAAGTATTTTCTAAAAAGGTGACTCTAAAACTTCTGCACAGGGGCTTGCTGAAAAAACAAACAAACAAACAAACAAACAAAACCCTCCTGGGAAGCCGTTAAAAAAAGCAAATGCATCAGAGCCACACAGCAGGGGTTAACTTTTAGTAGATGAGCATAGTGTCCAGGAATCTGTATGTTTAACAAACTAGCCTGGAGGTACAGATGCGCAACTAGGTTTGGAAGCCACTGCACAAGAATTTGTGTCTCACAACAACCTGAAACCATCCAACCCAGATTCTCCATACCCAACATGGGTGACAAAGTCTAATTACTTAAAGTTTGCAGGAGCTTTAACAACTAAAAGGGTACACTCTCACCAAATCCAAAAAAGAGCAAAAAATATTTGTTTGAGTATTTCATAAATATTTTTATACAATTTCAATATGTAATATAATCATTAAGCTACTTCCACTGGGAACTTCCATCCTGCAAATTTAAGAATACAAAGTATGAAATCAAATTACTCATTTGTGACCATATGACATTCAGGGTCACTGGCAAATCTGAACGTGTGCTTTTCCCCAGCACAGTCTGGAAGCCTGTCCCTAGTCTCATTATCATTATTGTGTCATTGAGAGTTTAAATTTTTAGAGGTTAATCACACGACCAAAATCATTTAAGCTAAAAACACAAAGACAAACGGGGAGCCCATAGTTTCTAACCCCAGACGAAACTCCACTACCCATTACAGATTAGCTCCCCATTAGGGACCTTTGAGGGTTAAATCCAATCCACATTTTTCCCTTTCAAATTTATATTCTGTAGTTTTAGATAACCACATTAAGCGGCTTGGGAGCTCCGCAGTAAACTGAATTCTGCTCTGGGGCGTGCACAGGCAACATCAATTCAAAGACAGAAAGAGCACTACCCTGGGGTCTTTTATCTGAGCGCACAATCGGGAAGCCTGCTGGATAATTTGTTTTAGAATACCAGAGCACTTGTTTTTAAACAAAGCATTAGCCAAGGAAAGAGGTTACAACAAAAGGAATCACAGGACCAAAAGAAAAAGCAAACAAAAACAAAAAGCCAAACATCAAGTATCAAGGTGATTCTTTCCACCCTCTTTTAAAATCTTATTTGCGGAACAAGAAAATGTCACTAAAGGTTTTCGTTTAGGTCTGGTTTTATTTCCCCCCTCTTTGGGGTCTTTTAAACTTTCACCTTGAGGGAGACACAATCAAAAAAGGGAGGGGAAAAAAGGAGGTAGGAAGGAAGGCACATTTGCCCTTTTATGAATCTTCAGATCATGCAAAACTCTAGTTTGTAGACAACTCTTGAATTTCCTCTAAATACTTTCCACTTTTAAATAAGCCTACTGAAGACTAGAAAGACATCCTCAAGAGTAGGTCAGATAATCCCACAGACAAGCAAATGTTACATTCTTAAATGCCTACCACCTCCTCCCTAGGGCAAAATTACTCAGAACCTAGCTCTTTTAATTTAGTTCATCCACAGGAGTGACACAAATTAATTTTTAAAATTTTAGTTCGGTTAAAAAAAAATTTTAATGGAAGCAATATAGTGCAGTGGGAAAAGCAGTGACCTATATATTAGGAAACCTGAGTTGTATATTCCTGTCCTACCACTAACTCAGTAGGTCGCAAGAACAGTTATATAACACATTTTTCTGGATCTGTTTTCTCAGCTATAATAAGGTGACATCAAATGGGTATGTTATCACCTCTGAAAACATTCATAGAAGAAGGAGGGAGGGTTAAGAAAGGTCTGAGACCCCATCAAAGCAGTAACACCATAAAATTCTTAAGCATTAATTAAGTTCTATGATGCAATGGTTCAAGTAAGGCTGTGAAGTCAGAATGTATGGGCTCCACCACATACATGTTCATGTGTGACCTTGGGTGTAAACTCTGCAGCTGTTTCCTCTCCTACAAAACAGGGATCAGTACCTACCTCCTAGGACCACTATCTGAGGATTACTGAAATTGACTTAAGCAATTACTGGTATAACAGTACCTGCTATCACAGAAATGCTAGTTCTCATTATGATTATCAAATACTTCAACACTGAGCTGATGGTGGAGACAAACTTGACAAACAATTAAGTGTTTTCATGTCTTTTCTAATCAAAGGAGAAACAAAAAGATACTGCATCTCTACAGGAGTTTTTACTTCTACAAACCCTCAGAAGTCCCTGCCCTTATTCCTAAACCTGTTGATTTGGGCAGCTCCCCAAGTACTGGACACTCTACTCACCTGCACACACAGTCCCCAAGTACCCACAGATTTCAAAACTCTCCAAGAAAACCTAAGCTGGAAAAAGAAAGTCCTCTCATCCTTGAAAACAGTAACAAAAAATGTTATTTCCCATCCACTCTTTGACACTGACGTCAAAGCCGTGTTAGAAATCCAAAAGCTGATAAAAACAATATATATACTTGCTTAAATGTTTTAGATGGTTCTTTTTAAAGACCTCACAGGTATAAAGAATTTTTTTACATGATGAGATTTATTTTCCCTCGTTGGTGAACCACTCTGATGAAGATCACCCAGCAAGGAAATCTTATCAACCACTGTTTTCTTCCTCCACTTAGCCTAAAAGCTTTAAGATTTCTTTTTCAGTATTTTCCCCCTCAAACTTTCCATTTTCTCTCCACAATCCATTTTATTGAGTGACTTCAAACATCTTCTCTAATGCATTCCTTCTATTCGAGGATTCCATGGTATTCATCAGTGCCCAACTCCCTGACTGCTGTGGAAGACTGTGACAGATTCGAGCTTCACTTCTGATTAAGTCTTCCCAGTGAAAGGAACCTGATAGCCTGGCCCAGTGGAGAGCCCTAGAAATAAACTTCCCCTTCTGCCTTCCTTTCCCTCAAATTTATGAGCACAAAGGTAGATTAGGGGATTCCACTAGAAACAGAAGAGAATCAAGTATCATCATTGCCTCAGCATCTTCCCTGAACTTGAAGCTTAAGCTGTTCATCTATTTCATTCTCATCATGTTAAGCTGATAACTAATAAAATAAAATTTAACTGATTCCAAAAATCTCTGCAAACTTTAATGTCTCAGCATTTAGCCTCTCTTGAATACATTCATGAAAGCATTTGTAATTAAAATCTTCAGAATCAAACAATTAATTTAAATCAAATTAGGCACACACACACAAAAAAAGCTTCCTACCTGCCAAATGGTTCCCCTAGAGCTTTTCTAGGATAGGATTACAGTTTCACCCACCTTTTCTCACCAAAGAACAATGTGACACCAGAATGTAACAATTCTCTGCCCCACCAATGTCATTCCTTGAAGCCAGGAGTTCTGTTTGCCCACATGCCTAGAACAGTGCCTGGCACACAGAAGAAACTCAGGAACCATTTACAGAATGAACATCTAGGTAGAAGGCGTGTGGATGCCCCAGAGAGCTAACACCTACAGGAGATAATTAATCTCTGAATAATCGAGAGTTGGCAATACCTCTGAAAGATGTCACGTCCTCAGATATATCCACAGAGAACTGGCCATTCTGGTGATAAGAGCACATTTTACTGTACATCTTTACCTACATCCTGCTGATAAAGCTGTGACTCTAGCAAAAAGGCCATCAACTGCCATCTGAACTTTCCAGTAAAGACACATCCAATTCCAGGTTTTCAAAATGAAACCCTGTGTCCCCACTGACTTCTAAAACAATTTTATAATAACTTTCAGCGCATCCCAAACACTTCATCCTGACAGTAGCTCCCAACACTTCCAAATTTCTCAGTCCCCTTTCTAACATCTCATTCCTAGTTTCCAAGACACCTTGTACAAAAAAAAAAAAAAAAGTAAAAGTATTCCCAGTTTTTCTTGGTCAGGGTGGAGAGGAAGACATAGCATCAGGAGAGGAGCGCTCCAGGAAATGAAAAATAATGGCCAGGAGTACAGCTCACTAAATTATATATATGGCTTGGTACTGGCCATCTGAAGAAAAAGTGACACACCTTCCTCCAGGCAGAAGGTCTCTGTACCCTGACTACACAATAGAATCCCCTGGGGAGCTTTTAAATGGGTGGAGGCTTTCTCCGGTATGTCAGGGACTTTTTTAAAGCTCCCCAGGTGACTCTGTTTTGCAGCCAAGTTTGAGAATCCCCCCACTCTAAAGCTTACAGTTGACTGGCTTCCTCTTCAGATAGTACACACTAGAAGTAACTCACAGCTTTAAGAACAGTATGGTTAAAGCTGTGGTCCATGGGTGTTGGTAATGTTATGTTTCATATTATCCATATTCACAAAATTTCATAGTACTATATACACATATACACACATTTTTACATGAATATACTTTAAAGCGAGCTCATCATATATTGGCCCTTAAAAGCACAAGTATTAAAAAGATGATTCCACATTCCTAAGCAGTATAGGCACTGGTGGTGTGTGGGGTTTTTTAATCACAGGGCAGGGGGAACAGGGAGAATCAAGATCACCTAAATTAAGTCTGCTGACTTGAAAAGAATGACCCGATTTCTGTAATAACACTTAACAGTGCAGCTCTTGGAAAATGCTCCAAAATGAGTTCGGAAAGATCGAAAGGTATCTATCTACCTGCTTAAGCAGCAATCCACCTAAAATCAGCAGAGTTACCAGGGCTTAAGCCAGACTGTCTGTGAAAACCTTTATATAATCAAACATTTGCAGACACAAAAATGGGTTATGAGAAGACAATATTACTCCCGAGGCTCAGTTCTAGAAACATCTTAAAATGGGGGTGGGGGGAGTAGGAGTATATTCCAATGAAAGTTTATCCAGACACTAGCTCATCCCCTTCCTCTTCGTAAGGGAGGCAGTGTAGGCCCTGAAATCAGCCAGTCTGGGTTCAAATCCTGACTCAACAACTTCCTAGCTGCATGACCACAAGAAAATTATTTAATTTCTCTCCACCTCAGTTTCCTCATCTCCAAAATGAGAATGATGTTACCTACTTCACGAGGTTGTTGTGAGGGCGAAATGTGATACTGCTCTGGGGTATAATGAAGATCACATGCAATGAGTCCTTGATAACCATGATTACCATTGTTGTTTTTGTCATTAAAATTATTTCTCAAATGGCAGTGGATTACAGCACTAAGGAACAAAGCTAGTTCCCAATCTGTGGTTACTGAGCGTTGGGATTCTGTATATTCTTGAAGCATGTCTTTTGGGAAAATCACACCCATAAACAGGAGAGGAGACACAAATCTTCTGTGTCCTAAAGCCTGGAATAGTGGCAGTGAGATGCAATGGGAAGCTCTCATAAAAGAATGTAACATGTAAGTCCTAGAGCAAGTCTCATTTTAACACCAGCTGGGTGATCTTGGAGAAATTCAAACACTTTTGCAGTATGGAAGTAAGGGTTTTGGACAATTGAGTTCAGCTGTTTTTTTAATTTCTCAAATCACTGGAGTTTAAAAGTCAAAGTTTTACAGGCTCTTCCTCATCTCTTCCCCTTTCCTCCTCACTGGATTGCTCTATTCTATCCACCATGGCCTCCTACAGCTACCCACCACACCACTCCTTCCTCAAAACCTTCACTCTCCTTTCCCTTCCTTGAAGGCTCTGACCCTGCCTAACCACATTTCTCCCCCCACCCACCTCTTTTTTTCTCCTTTTTACTGAATTTATTGGGATGACACTGGCTACCAAAATTATACAGATTTCAGGCACACAATTCCACAACTAACTGCTTTTCTTGATTCCTCACTTCCTTCAGGTTTCTGCTCAAATATCACCTCCTCAGAGAGGCCTCACCTAAAAGAACCACTATAAAACTGCACATACGCTAAAGGAGAGAGAGAGACATCTCACAGTGCTGTCATGATTTTGTGTCAAGATGATCTAATAAACTTGCAAAACAGAAAATAAAATAAAATTGCACATATACATATATATTAGATTCCCACTACCATACATCTGTAGCCTGCTTTCGAAAACCCGTCACCACCCAACATATTATGCATTTGTGTATGATTTGCACTATGTCCCCCACCGCTACTAACATATAAACTCCATTAGAGCAGGTATGTATGTCTCTTATCTATTACTGCATGCCCTCTGCCCAGAACAGTACCTGTCTGGCACACAGAAGTGATTCATAAATATTTCTTCAATGGGGGAAAAAAAGAATCCAGAAAGATACCTTTTTCTGGTATCTCTTTGGTATGCAGATACCAAAGAGAATATTACCCTAATACATAGAACAGGTAAAGGTGGTGCTCTGGTTAAATGAGGCCACGGCCTCCCCTCAGCTGACTCAGCAACCCTGAGGTGCCCCCAAATCACATTCCCAAATTCATTTTGTGCTCAGAAAGTCTTCAACTCCCTGTTATTTCTGTTAGACTCCAAAGAGAAACATTAAATTTGATGAATGACTTTCCATTCTGTAATTCCACTTATATTCACTGGCAGCTGCACTGAAGTTCCCTGAAAATTCAAAGCATACAATGTCCCAGAACTGCTGTATCCCTACAACTAAACAGCAGGCATGTCTGAATAAGGGGAAAAAATCCAACTCAATGAAGCAGATGGAAGGGTGTTTCTTTCCATACTCTATCACATGCCTAATCCCTGGGCCTCTGGGACCTACCACAGAGGCTCTAGGCTGAAAAAAAAAAAAATCTCACCACATGTAAGAGAGTAAGGAAGAAGAATGGTGGATTCTGGACCCATGTGGAGACCAATGTTATACAATGGAGTATATAAATAAGGCAATATGGTAGTCAACTGGTGGCTTCCTGACTCCAATACTTACTCTCTCTTTTTACATCTAAATGACCTCCTGGCTTAGCTTGCCCTGGGCTTACATTTAGGAAAACAGAGTGAGGGAAAACCCTAGAGAAGAACTCAACACAAGGCACATAGACTTTAAAGAGACACCCCGAGTAGCCTACTGGCTGCAATATTGTGAACAGGTCTTATATACAGCTAAAAGTTCCTCAGAACTGCAAGGAAATTTGAAACCTACTCAGCAAACAAGTAAGGACTTTTGCAAATCTTTATCATCCAGTCTAGCAGTGCTGAACTAAGCAAGAGTTATCGATTGAAAGCATGGTGACCCATCTTCTAACACTATAATCAAATCCTTAAACTATAGACAATTTAGTGCTTTTTCATGTCCATCTGTTTTCTAATGATACTTTGCTGTCAGCATCCTACAGGAGTGCTTCTTGGAAGATGGAAGTAATGACAAAGCACATCATCGGGAAGGCAAATACATGTAGTACTAACCATTTTACAATGACCATATGGGCTGTGTTTCAACAATGCAATTTCCTAATCAGCCTGAGCATACATATTTCTCTGTCCTTAATCCAAGCACACCATGCTAAATTGGTAAGAGTACTGATGAAATATGGGCAGCAGATGTACAGATATACAATCTACAACAAGAATGTTAAAGAAACCTTCATCTGTAAACAGTAAACAGAGGGCAGCCATTGCCCTGAAGTGAAAGTGACACCCATCTCTACCAGTCTTCTTCACACTGTTTCCTTAATCAAAAACATCACAGCAGGGTTATTACAAACTTCTGAGGGGTAAGGAATAACACAAAGAAAGTTAAAAATACGCAATTCCTACCTAAGTATTTACAATCTGAGGCAGGCCCTGGAGGTAATACAGAACTCACATTTTACAAATATATAAAATTCAGGTATAAGAGATTCCTTTTTAAACGCTGGACTTAAAGGTGTATGGTTCTTATTACACTAGACTTTTATAGTAATAGTTAAATTTCAAAGGACATGCTTTGACTAGGATCTGCTGTACAAACTCAGGTACAAACAGAAATCTACTATATTCCTCTTTTGGATAAGCAAAAGGATAGCCATGCTCCTTGAAGTAGCTGGAGGGAAAGGACAAGACTACAGGTCTCAGAGCATGATGATTCCAAGAAGAAACTGCCTTGTCTCTTCAAACGAAAAAGACTTTTCAGAGAAGTATTTAATTAGACTGATCTTCATATTCACCCAGAAATCTTTGGAAATTTCAGGCCCAGTAAGGTACTCATATTCATTAATTCCCTCTCTCTCTCTCTCTCTCTCTCTGTTGTGTATACGTGTGTATGTGTGTGTGAGATACTACTCCTCAAGGGGTGGTCATCAGCCAGCTCTGAATCCTGAAGTACTAGAGGATGAACTCTGTGGAGACCCACCTTGGCCCAGAAGAAATGAGGAGGGGGCTTCTCAAGATGTATAGTACTCTAATCACACTTAGAATTTCCATAAGAAGCAAATCTAACAGTCACATTTATTAGCATACTCTTTGTTGCATAAACAAACCTCTACAGGAGGAGTGGGAAAAGGGGGGGAACAACATGCAAATGTGCTTAGAATAATAAAAGGAAACAATAACAGAGAAAATAATGCACCATTTGTCAAAAGGTACTTTCAAGATATAAATATCAAGAAAGGCAAAAACCATTTAGTATGGTTTTTCACTAGGAAGAATAATGAATCTACTAGTCAAAAAAACAAAAACTAGCAAAAAGATCTGTTTTATGTGGAGTAGATTGCCATGAGAAATGCCACTTGCTAGAATAATTCAAAAGGAGACAATTCAAACAGAGAAATCAATATTAGAAAATACGATTGTACTCACAGTGACCTGTTGAGAGGGTGCCAGTCCCTTCTCTGATTTTACACTTCTGTTCCAAAAATATCATTGAGATCACTACATATGTGAAAGGGTTTAGTACAGGAACTGCCAAACAGTAACCCTCAGTATTAGGAGCCTGAATCCTTGTCTTTGACAATGGCTTAAAATCTACCTGAGCAATGTGACCTGAGAAAAGGTCAGATTTTTATACAGGGAAAAGCAGTGAAAGAAAGAGAAAAGGAAAAACTAACAATAAAGAAGCTACAGATGTGCTGTAGGAGTGGCAGCCACCTACTGTAAACTCCAGCTTTTAAAAAGAATATAAAGGACTTCCCAAAAGCTGATGAGGTACTTTTCCCTCCCTGAAGCCTATTATTATACCTAAAAAATCCTTTGTAACCAAGAGAATTTTCAGCAGCAACAGAGAACACATGTGGTCTACCAGAGACCCATATGGGACTCTCACAAAATGAATTTATATTAAAAAGAAGAGTGGAAAGGGGTAAGGAGCACAAGCTTTCAGGTCAGGCAGAAACTGCTGCATTTCCTGCCTCTCTAGTACTGACCTTGGGCAAGCTGACCTAAGTTTCAGTGTCTTAAACTGTAAAATAGGGATATCGTTTGTTTGTTTGTTTGTTTGTTTCATGGGATAACTCTAATGAATATAAAATTCCAAGCACAATGCCTGGCACAGAGTAAGTACTCAGTAAACAGTAGCTCCCTTTTCGAAAATGTCTTTTCCTGGAATTTTTGTGGAAATAGGTCAACTCTAAATACGCACTCACTGAGTACCTACTATGCATGGATTACTGAGCAAAGGAAGCAACAATTCTGAGAACTTCAAATATCCTATGAAAAACATACACAAGGAGAATACAGAGTCTAAAGGTAGAGAACAGAGGAAAATAAAACAATACATTAGAAACACAAGGGAAAAAACCTCCAGCTTTCCTAAGGTTACAGTCATTCTCCCAAGTGACACACAAAATGCCAGCACAGAGCATATAGCTGACCAAGAGCATGTAACAGGCACACAATAAACCGTTACAGAGCATATAACAGTACCTGAACTTCCCACAAGATCTCAAATAAAACAGAGTACACAGTGTTTTGGTCAACACTTTAAAAACTATTAGGCCAGCCCCCAAGACCTCAATCTATGGGGAAAAGGCATTTTATAAAAATGAAATACTCTAAAACCTAAGAAATAAAGCATTTCTCTGACCTACTCCATATCCCAGCATTTGGACTATCAATAAATTTTATCATCATCAACATCATCATCTATGATTCTGGAAACAGTTTCTACAGACAAAATTAATTCTGGATTGAAATATAGGTAAAAGGATGTCTTTACTCAATAGGTTTTGAAGACTGAATGATTCAAAGTAGAAAGCCACAATGCCAAAATATTAAATTTTACAAAGTGACCAAGGGAGCTGGAAGCTGTGTAGATATGCTGAGTTAAACAGTTTTCAATACTTTCAGGTATCATATGCAACTACTTTCTTTTAAAACACAGGGAATTATTTCTGTAATCACATTATACTTCAATTTTTTAAACAGTTACAGTCCTTCAACTGAAGGTGACCTAGAACAATCTGGTCCATTTCTATATTTGACTAGCAAAACTAATTTTAAAACAACACAACTGTCTAACACAGCAGGTTTCAACATTCAGGTGTGAAATCACACCTCCCAGCACACAGGCGGAATTATCCCCCTGCCTCTCACCTGTAATTATCATTTGCTCTCTCCCCAGGCGGCTCTTAGCCACCATATATCCTCCTAGGCTCACATCTGGAAACACAAACTCCCTCTGGGGCTCATATGCTGGGGGGGGGGGGGGGGGCAGGGAGGGAGAGGGAGGACACAAACAAAAACTTTATGCTGGCTTAGATGCCTTCTGAAAATACCTTTTTCCACACACAGCTTAAGAGCAATTTGACAAAATTACAGCATCTTTATGTCACATAGTTAACAATAAGTATTTTTCAAATAAAAAGAGTAAATTTACTTCACAGTTCCCACAGAGGCCAGCTTCATCCATTAAAGCCAATTCCAAAAATTTAGCAAAGGATCTTTCATCAGTTGAGAGGACATAATTAGATGTTTTGATTAAAGCATTTTCCTCCCATGGTTAACAAGACATAACAGATGTCACCAACTTCCCTAATAACAATACAGCCCTGCATTTGGCATCTTTACAATTTTAAAACTGAACTGTCATATAGAAAAATTACAGTTAGGGTGCCTCTTTACAATCATGACTCTGAAGTGGTTATGACATGCCTGAACTCCCCAATGAAACAGATATGGAAATCCTATTCCATATTCATAGCCAAAAGTCCACCTTAGCATACACTTGAAAACCAACCTCTGAAATCTGAATGATGCAAGCTTATTCAAATCACCACCAATTATTCCTGGAAGCACAGATCGAATGAGGTATGAAACCTGAACAGAAAATGCAAATCTCACAGTCACTTTCTTCCAGAAGTGCATGGAACACGTGCAGAAAGTGTTTCAGGAAAAGCAATGTCCATCTAAATAGACCCACTGTACCAAAATCCCAACTTCCCTGCAGAGAGGACAAGTACTATCCCTCATGGGGGGCGGGGTGGGGGGACTCTCATTTTTCACAGTGAGAGTCTCCTGGTGCATTTGGTCCAGTTTACAAAAATTCAATTTATACCAATTTTGTCAACATACCAGTCCAGAGTGTAACTAGAAATAAGCCTGCATTTTAAATGGAAGACAGTCTCTCTGATTGAAGTTCAACTTAAACATCCTGGTTTAACAACTCCATTAAAGGCATCAAGCACAGATCTAAAGATTACTCAGCCCTTTTGTCAGTCGCATGTGTTATTTATAGGAGAGTATATCAATCATGCCTTCCCTTTATTATTTCCTACTTTCTAGTCCTAAACTATTTGGTCTGCCAAATTAATACATTCCATTGCTACTGCAAATCTAAACAATGCTTGATAAAAGATTAATAAAATAGTTGGGTTTCCGTAACCACATACACACCCAGGGAAATTCATCAATGTCTATATTTGCATATTTGGCTGACTGCCCCCTGCAGCAAATATGTAAAGCATAATGCTCAGGTACCATGTTTTATGGTTTGCATTTAACTCAGGGTGTCAATCTGCTTCTATTTTAATTATATCCATCTTGATATGTTATTACAATCTCATGAAAACTTCTTTTCATTATATGATTGACTATAAATATATACACATGACAAACAGTTGTTATAAATTTCCTGGTTCAGCAATAAAGAGGCTAGATGGCTTAGCCAACACATCATGTGGATTTAATGGTGTGAGCCTTTCTTCAAAAGAAAAGTTTGGTTGAGTCTTTAATTCCACCATACTCCAAAGTTCACTGGTTTCAAATGTTCTGCTACCAAACTTGTTAAGTTGCTCTAAGTTTCTCTGAATTGCCAGGCTAAAGAAAATATTTTATCCAAAAAAATTACGTTAAATTTTTAAATAAACCCCATTAAGGTCATTTTATAACCAAATAGTTATTTTATCTTTCCAAGGTACATTCAAAGATGAGAAATCCTGATATCATCACCCCACATCCTCATTCTGGAAAGAGAGATGAGGCTGGGTTGTTAAAATCCTTAGAAAATTAGAAGTTTTACAATTGTGGGTGCTCCTTCTCATTTGCAGCATTATTTCTGCTTTAAAAAAAAACAAACTCCTTCCAACATGTCCGGTCTTTGGGAATCCTAGCACTAAGGAGAAGTAGACAGTCTCCTAGTTTTACTGGCTAACAGTGACAGTTTCTTACTCCTAGGGTCAATTAACCCCTCTGAGCTGTGTTTTTCTCTGTAAAATAAGAGGTATTGTGGAACTACATCACTAAAACCAACAATAACTGAAGTAAAATGGATCAAAGGACTGCTCTGAAAGTTGAGGTCCTAACTTTAAGAAACTCCTCCTAAAGATGTTCTGCATGTTAAGCTCAAAACTGTCATTTTCACAAGTAATCTGATAAGAAATGGGAAAGAAGCAAACTGCACTACACAGCACTGCAATAATAGTAACAAATAACAGCAAAACAATAACAAATGCTTGTTTCCCCTTTTGTCCCTGTGACAGTATAATTTCACTTGAATTACATAAAATCACTTTAGAACAGCATAACCCAGTACATTCCTTATTTTTGCCAAGTGAAGAGAGAATGGGGTGGAACACTGGAATTTCTAGTATGTGGCTGAAAAACAAGTGATAATCTAATGTTCAACTATTGTTTCATCTACATACTCATTCTTCTAGGGGTTTCTTCTTACTTAGTTTTTAACTATGGAAAACTATTCACTGAATAACCTTTAGCCACTAAGTATAACTAAACAGAGACCCTAGCAAACAACAACAAAAACAAAAATCTATTTCAGTATAACCTTTAAGGGATAATTGCAAACACTGAACTCTTTTAATGCCTCTTTTCAAGCTCTAAAATATCACTGCCACCAGAAACTTTGCAGAAACCTTAAATGAGGCTGGTAGGTTGGTGTTCTGCAATGCAGAGTAGGTGTGGGGACAACAAGGAAAACGACGTCCCTCAGGTACCATCACGACTTGACCTTGGCACTGACTTAAACCCTGTCCCAGATTCAGAATGTTGCTCCAGTCTGAAAGTATCAAATATCAGCCACGTAACCAAGAGTCACATTTGTCTTCACAGGCTGTGCTTCTGAATTGAGACCAGGTCATTTCAAAATGCCTCAGTTAATAGCAATCACACAGCACCTGCAATTTGAAGGCTTTCTGCCAAAACTGAATCCCAACCTACATTAGCCATTTTCCATTACTTAAAAACTGGGGGCTTGCCCCTCTCCTCTTGCAACCCCATTTTACCACACTTGGATTTTCCATGGTTCTGAAGGTACCAAGGAGATATGGCACCTTGAGGTATAGCAGCAAGCCAAAATGACAATTAAGTAAAAAATATTTGTATGTAATTTGGTAATTTGTGACATTTCTCAGGCAAACTCTAACTAGAGGTTCAGATAAAAATGAGAAATCAGAATGATGCATTTTAATAGCCCAGAAAACTGTAGCAAGTAATTCTCTAACGTCAGAGTCCCTTCCTCAAACAGGCTGTTGGAGTTCAAACAATGGAAATTTGAAATTTGTAAGTTTCCACATTTCATTCACAATTTCCTAAATCCATTACCTTTTAGTAACTTCATTAATAATTTTGATAGCTGTATCTCAATAAAGGAAGAGTGGGAAAGAAGGGAGGATAGTTAGGAGGGAGGGAGGGAAGGAAGGAAGCAGGCAGTGAGTAGGTGAGTTGGGAATCTACTGGATTCTGTGATGAGGCTGCCATTGACACTAATACATGAAATAAACACCTGCAAAGAAGGCAGCAGTACAGAGAATTTCAAGACACAAATCGGTCCCCTTGCAAAAGATGAAATCAGAGACCTGAAGAGGACTGAGACACAGAAACATGTACTTGCCTAGTGTCTTCCTAAGCAAGCAAAGGAAGCCAGGCTACGTGAAACCCACTCCCCCACTCCTCAGTTACAAAAAGCATAAGGAGGACCTATTCTTTGGACCTTACAATGATACCTATTGACTGCATACCTCTTACTCTCCAAGGCTTGTGAGAAGAAATGAAGGAAGATCACAGCTATGACTGTTAGAAGATAAAGTTAGGGTCTCACCAGCCTTAAATTCTATGTCCCTCTACTACAGAAAAAAAATCAGCATTCATCTAGGAACAGGTACAGATTTTGTAAGAAAAACAGTTCTGACTCAGCTAACAGTGTCCCTAACTTATTTTTGATCTATCTTGGGTTCCACCAAACTAATTCCTATCTTGCTCTTCCTACTGAGTTTTTAAATCTCCCTGATTTTTTTCAGAACTTTATCAAATGAACAGCAGTTACCTCATTATCAACCTTTTTCCTGTATCTACAGAATATTGGGTTTACTCCTGAATGTGAAAAAAAGGGTGTCTCTTGAAGAGAAAAAAATAGCATGAGGCACTTTCACTAAGTTAGGCTACATTTAGTGTACCAGATTCCATAAAGAGCACTGGGCAAAACAGAATATAATGTAAAGTCACCTAACCCACCAACCTCCACCCTCTGTGCATGTGGACACACACCCAACACCCTTCTTCAAGAAGTACTCCAGACTTCCTGTCCAAAAGACTCCCAAATCTTGCAGCCACTGAGACCTAAATTGTTCCTTTACTGCTGCCCTCAACTACTATTTTTTTCAGCTTAGGGACCTTATTTCTAATTCTAACATTCTCTCAAACTAATCGCTCCTTATTTCTGACAGTATATAGAACTGCTGTATAGTCTCAGGATCTTTTTATATCACCCTCAATGTTCCTTGAATTGTGTCGAAGGCTCTATTTTTTTAACCCTTTTTGAAAAGTTAGAGAACAAGCTCATGAAAGGATGAAAAGCTCATCACTAACTCTGTCATTCATTTTTTTCAATTTACTGCTTCATTTATACGCTACTTCCCAAAAAAAGAGCTGAAGTACTTAATCTCAACAGCTAACACAAGCTGCATGGAATCATCACATCACAATCTTCCACCTCATCTCACATAAATAATCCTGATGTGATCTCTGTCTTATACAGCAAAATACTGAAATTCAGTACACATGGTAAAATATGTAAATTCATAACCAACCCATTATTCACACTCTTCTTTTCTGTAAACTTTCTTACCATTTCACAGATCTTAAAGCTATGCACACTTTCAGCAGTGAAATGCTGGAACTGACCCATTTACCCTGCAGTCCCATTCCAAACTTCCCAAAATAAAAAGTGAAAATGCAAAAATAAAACGTATCTCCACAGCTCTCCCTGGCTGACTGACAACAGAAGGATTCTGACCTTTTTTGAACTAGCACTTCATACATAAGCAAGCAAAAGGTAGATACTCTGAAAGCTTTATTTTAACATTAGTGTCAACCTTTCTCATCCAACTTTCTTCCCCAGCTTGCTAAAAAGCAGCACTACAGCAAACTAGAAGGGACCAAGAAGACAGGATATTTATTGGCTAGAGGCAGCGTGGTGGCATGACAATTGGGTGTTATCACACCAAGAGAGTTATTAATGAAAATCACTGACCAATTCTTACCTCATGGTGGGGTTGCTAACAATCAATGAGAGGGCTGACACCAGGCAGGAAAAGAGAACTGGAAGAGAAACGAACTAATCATCCTTGTTCACACCTCGTACTACCCTTGCCACTCCCACTTAAGCAGCAGCTTCCACTCCAACTTCAAATGTCTGTGCCTGGTTTTCCAAGTCATCTGTCCTGGGCCCACTAACCCCAAACTCAGAGATCACCAAGTTCCTGGAAGGGATCTCTGAGATCTTTCCCAGCATCTCCCATACCAGATTATGGATTCTAATGCCAAGAATAAAAGTGCCCTGTGGTCAAATAAATTTAGGAAATAAGACACATCACATGGCCTTCTCTGATATTTAAAACTCGCATTCATATAATAAAAGACTTAATTCTGGCAAAACAAGTCACCCTTTAATTTTGCCTAGCCCATCCAGTTCCGAAACTATTTGACGACAGATGACATTTTTTTTTTCAGTCTGGAACACACAACCCATGAACATCTGGCAGAGCTATGTTCCCACCTAGCTGAGCACCTTTGCTCTGAAACTAATCTAAACCTCTCAACTAATGGATTAAGAAAATGACACTTTTAGAGTACTTCCCAAGGTCACTAAAATAGTCAGGACAGCGAAGCCTGGACCATGTTTCTGGTCTCCTGACTCCCCCAACAAGCACTCTTTAGCTCCCTAATTTTGTACTCATTTCTATCAGCCCTTCCCTGCTCCAAGCCTTAATCAAATAGCGTCTTCTCACTTTTTTCTGTGCCTCCTTCACTATTCCCTCTTCTTAGAATGCTCTTTCCACTCTGCATTCTTTATCTATTCATATCACTTCAACCTTTTAGGCCCCATCTTCTCCAAGAAGCCTTCTCAAATACTTCAAGCAATGGCACTCATTACCCCATTCTATTAAAGCCCAGTACACTTACTTGGTATTAAGCATTCCAGCACCTATTTCAAAATTATTTTGTAGGTGCAGGACTTAATTTATCAAGTGAACTGCACACTCCTTCAAGATGCTACATATATATTTAGGTTTCTCTGTACTCTTTCTGGTGCCTTGCACATATCAAGCACTCCATAAATATTTGCTGACTGATACAAGGAACATGATTAATGTTTTTTTAAACGACTGAATAAGGGAGATTTTACCATAATAAATTACTAGAGCCTATTAACATGGCATACCATAAGGACAAATTCTGAACAGCCTATTTACGCTAGCAATGTATAGTGTTTCGGAGTAAGCCCTGAAACCAAACTTGATCCTGTACCCACCAGGAATGAGTCTTCCTTAATTTTCACAAGTCTGCAAAACTCCAATTGCCCTCCTGTCTGCTAATCTCACCAATTTCATCTTTGCTTCCCTTGGTCAGAGGTACGAAAGGGGGCTGCACTAAGAACAGTGCACAATAGAGAAGTGCGGGGAGAAATAATGGATGTGCAAAGTCAAATTTTCAGCTGCAGTACTCACATGGCTTACTAATCAAGACTACAAAGAAAGAAACCCAAGTAACAGAAAGGCAATATTATCTGGCATATCAGGGTACACTGACAGTACTAGTACCCCAACACTTCCATTCACAGTTTGCTAGAAGCCACTTTTTTTAAAATGAGACATGACATCTGGGGATATTCACTCTCCTATTATTCAAAGAATATCCACATAAACAATATCATATCCAAAGGGTAACTCTTTTTCAAATGCCTAATGAAAATAACACCATGTTCAACTTTAGCCTCCTCACCTACCCTATTATCTTCTATCATGAGACTCTTCACAGTCACATACTTGAACTGCAGGGCACAATTACTCAAGACAAGTGTCCCTGCAGAATATGAAACTACCTCAGCCAGTTTCACTGCCTATAAAGTGTGGGCTTCTTAAACTATTGCCAAAGCTTTTGTCATCTTAAATAAATATCCAACGGTGAAAAAATAATCAACATAAAAAGGCTGGTTTTCATTAGACAAGGTTCTTTCTTTTGCTCCAGCATTTACTAAATCATAGTTGGGCCGGAACACTTTATATCAGCAATTTTCATTACTAGTTAGCAGCCTTTTTTAAAAGTCAAAATTGATGTGTCCATTAACATCTGAAGTATGCTACTCCACAGTTTGCCTGCTACTGCTCTAAACTGGCATAAGGAACAAGCCTAGCTTACAAGCCAACATGTCTGGTTTCTTATCACATCATCATAGTAGCACAGCAGCCTCAACGTTATGTGGTGATGACTGTTTTCATTTCTAAACATAAGGCACAAAAAATAGTATGTATTTAGGGTACTCTTAGAATCTACAATAATTTTTAGCATTTCAAAGCATTCCTGTCACATACATTTCCATCCAAGTTCACAGTTCAGTTGCCTGTTTCCCTCACATTGTATGGTGACATTTGAGTAAATCTCCCAAAATGAGTAATACATAGGTTTTATCTTTGTGACCACTACACACATATGTTTGACCATCCAGCACAGACACAAATGTGCAGCAAACAGATCTACCTTTGTTCACAGAATCAGACATACATAATGGTTTTTATTCCCCACTGTGTTTTCAGTCTGTAAAGTTTATTTACAGCTTTCCTACAAAAGCTGGGTCTTTTAAAGATGAACACTGACAGGATATTTGATAATATTAAGGAACTGTAGTCTATTTGGGTGTGATAATGCTACAACGGGGCTTTGGGTTTTTTAAGTCATTACCATTTAGAGACACATACAGAAATATTTCTCATATCACATCTGGGGGAGGAATAAATAAATGGGACATACATGAAACAAGATGAGATATGATCTAGTTAGTAGTAGTTGCTGACCTTGGTGTTAGGTCCACTGAGGTGTTATCAAACTGTTCTCTCTACTTTTGTACATGTTTAAATTTGTCTATGAAGTTTTAAGAAAACTTTTTTAAAAGTTACACTTTTTAGACCCACACACAGATATGTAAATGATATTTAGATATAAAGGTTGTATAGTATTCAGCTAAACAAAACAACCTTGGTTTTGCATCTAGAAAAGTTGGAAAAAAATAATCACAGCAAGAAAAGAAATGGTGTTAACAGTACACTTCATCTTGGTTTTCTTTAAAAATTAAGGTTTTTAAGCCTAAAAGAAACTAGAAGAGCGTATGTTCTCTCAAATGCCAAACAGATAGATATACACATCACAAGCCCAGGCAAATATTTATTTATGGAAAGTTAACGATTAAAAAAAACTGCATAAGTTGTATCTATCTCCACTTGGCCTTCAGAAATATTCATGGAAATCTGCAGGCCTCTCCTGCTTACTGAGAGAGGGGCCACAGGGAAGCCCAGGGTAACCACACAAAAAGCAGAACCACTTGTAACCAGATTTTGCAAGCATCATCCTAATGTACCACAGATAGCAATGGTGAACCAAACTCCAGGCAGCATTTTCTATTAGCATGCATGCTGCTATTTCAATTCCTATTTTAAATCAAGAGAGACACAGAGAGAAAGAGGTTACATAGTACAGTACCCTCCTTCCTACCTTGGCAAAGTTGAATCCACAGAATTATCCTAATAAGTGGTGAGCCTCAACTCAAAACAACCGTGTAAGATTCACTTTAACCAATAAAGTACCAATTCCAGAACCAAAGGGTAACTGATTCAATCACTAACATCAAAATCTATAGTCACCAATACCACCAACCACCTTCCCTTCCTCCCCAACCACTAGCAACCATCCACTACCAGCATCACCACCAGCAGCCCAACCAAAAAGCAGTTCAAATGGGAAACTGGCTCCCATTAAAATATATATATATTTAAACCTAACACCCAAACACACACACAAAACCAAGAATCTAAACCTTTACCATTACTGCATGTGAGATTTAAGCTGTCACTAACAAAGCTTGTATTTGATCATCTCAAACAATACCATAAAAGCAAAAAATCATAGGGAGAGGGAAAAGTTTCCTTCAGGAACCCCTAACCACCATATCAGGTGCATGAAAGGCTAGAAACCAACTATCCTGGTTTTGTGCTTAAGAAAAGCCGGAACAACTATGCAGAATCTCAAATTCTCATTCTCTCTCTCTCTCTCTCTCTCTCTCTCTCTCTCTCTCTCTCTGTGTGTGTGTGTGTGTGTGTGTGTGTGTGTTGTGTTGGGAGTGGGGAAAGGAAGGTGGGGGAGGAAAAGAGGGGTTACATTTATAAAGACCAATGACCCATGCCAACACCAAATGTGATCCTTCCAGGTAAAGACACTTTCCCCCCCATCCCCTCGACCCTCTCCCTCTAACTCCCCTAACCCACCCCCCTTCCCCAGGAGCTGGTTAGAGGGCAGGAAAACGTGCATTTGTAAATCAACACTGCAGGTGCCCAAGGAATAAAGACATATATACATACACAATCAGAAAGAAAAAAAAAGAAAACACAAAAAAAGGAAAGGGAGAGGTACAATTGGGTGACAAGCCCTTCAGATACCAGCCAGGATTTTATTCTTTCCTCCCACCAGTCCTCCCTGGTGCACCTTTTCTCTATCCTTTAACCAAATTGCTCATGTACACACACACATGTGCATATACACACACACACACACACACACACACACACATATATATATATACACACACACACAGATATTGTAATTAACCCTTTCTGTAATACAGCCCCTTACGGAATACAGAAAGATATTCCATCCTTTCCTCTCTGCTCTCCCCTCCTCCCTCCTTTCTCCCAACCAGGAGAAAACGCCCCCTTCCCAGCTTCACCAGGAAAAAAAAAAAAAAAAGGCAGGGAGGGGGTCAGAAAACCACAAAACCCCATTAGTCTCCAGTCCCGAGGACACCAGGAAAGGTATATACTATACAGAAACACACACACACACGGTCATATGGCTCCGTAGAAAAACCGTCCACGGGCGCCCCAAACCCAGCAAAGAGACTTCCACCAGCCAAGAAGCCATGATTGGGAGGGAGAGGAGGAAGAGTAGGGACAGAGCTATCCGTGGAGGGGGGCGCATTGTTGTAATGCCTGAACCCCTTTCTATATGCCCATCTGCTGTGGAGGGGGCGCAGGGAGGGGGAGCAGGGGAAAGGCGAGCGAGAACGAGGACCAGGAGACCAGGCATGGCTTTGAGATTCCCTCCTGCTGGCCGTCTTGCCCGCGCCCCCAGCTCCCCCCACCCCCCAACAATAAGACCTCATAAGACAGACAGACAGACCGGCCAGAGCGCAGTGAGGGAAGCAGCAGAGCTGGGTGCAACCGAGTAGGGTCGAGCATAAAGAAAACCAGGGGGAGGGGGTCCCCCTTACCTCCAGCGCTTCAAAAGTGACAAAGCTGGTCATGGCAAATCCATCAATGATGTCCTCTTCGGCCGAGGTGGACTCTCTCCGCTTCCTCCGCGGGGGTCTGGGCCGGGACGGGGCGGAGGACGGGGGCTTCCCATTGTCTTCCTTGTCGGAGCCCGACGACGAGGCGAGCGAGGGCGCCCGGGTCCGGCCGGCGCTGCCGCCGCCGGCCGCGCTAGCCCCCAGCCCGCCCCGGGAGCGCCTCTCCCGGTCTCGCTGCGACCGCGACCGCCGCTTTTTGCGGAGTCCATGGCCCCGCGTCGGGCCGTCCATGGCTCTGCCGCGCCGGGGTCTCCCCGCTCGCCTCCTGCCCGCCACCGGTTCCAGCCGCGGCCACACAAAAAAATTGACACCAACCCCTCCCTCCCCCGTTCTCGGCTTCCCTCCGCCCCGAGGAGGGCGCGGGGGAGACGGCGGCCGAAAGAAGGGAGAGAGGGGAAGAAAGAGAGGAGAAAGAAAAGGGGGAAGGGGCGGAGAGAGGGAGGAGGGACGGGAGCGAGGGCGAGAGGCGAGAAGCCCAAGTGTTGGGCTGCCCACGGCACTGAGGGTCGGAGATTCCTGTGAGCGGCGCCGAGCAAAGTAATGGCTGAACACACAGGTCTCCTTTAGAGGAAAGAAGAAAAAAAAAAAATAACTCACCAAGCAGGCAATAAATCAGAATAGCGGAATGCTTTGATCAAGAGACTGGGAGGCTCCGGGGAGCCCTCCCCGCGGCCATTCTCTGCCGCGCCCCTGTCCCCCGAAAACGCCTGCCCCCCGAGTCAAAATCGGGTCGAAAAGGTCGCAGGAAAGTGGGGGCAATGAACTTCACCCGCCCCTCACACAGGAAAACACCCCCGCTGCCTCTCACACACGCCTCGGAGGAAACTCACTCCCAGGCTCCCAAATTTTTAAGAAATGCATCCAGGGGAGGCTTCCGAGCGACCTGAGAGGGATGAGACCCCCCAGAGAGGGAAGCATAATAATGAAATAATTAGGAGAGGAGAGGGCGAAACTGGGAGAGGTGGAGAAGGGAGGTGGAGGAAGGGAAGGAGGATGCTGGAGCAGTTGTGGGGTTTGCTTTTTGGTCTTGGAGGGGGGAAGAGGGGGGCTTAAAAAAGAGAAGAAGCAGATCCTGATGCTGCCACCCACCCTCCTCCTCAAACGAATATTTTTTTCCAGTCCCAGAGAAGAGGTCACCCTTCCTCAAAAAAGAGGGTGTGAGTCCGTCGACGAGAAAAGCAGAAAGAAATCTCCAGCTGGAGAGACACTGGTGTGCCGCCGCCACCGCCTCCTGCCGCCGCCGCTGCCTCTCCGCTTCGCCCAGTCCGAGGAAGAAGCGCGGCCGGGAAGCGTTGGGAACGCCGGTCTCACCGTCGCCGCCTCTAACGCTGCCTCCGCTGCCGCGAGAACCCCGAGCCGGGGGGTGCACGGCGTGTCTCCGGGCGGCTGCAGCGGGAGCCCGGGCACGGCCCCATCCTCCGCCTGTCCGCCTCACTCAGATCCCGCTCCTCCCCCTCCGCGGCCGGCCCACCGCCGCCGCCCGCCTCAGCACAAGCCCGCGCACGCGCACCCGCCCTCCCCGCGCCTAGCTCAGCGCGCGCTCCCGCCCCCGCGGTCCCGACTGGCTGGTCACGTGGCGGACCCGGCTCCCTCCTCCCCCGCCCCCTCCCCAGTTGTAGAGTGTGTAGAAAGCAAAAGGCTGGGGGCTGGCCGCGTTCGCGAGCCCAGGGCATGCGCGCTGGGGCGGCCGGGCCTGCGCATTGTTGGGAGGGGGGGTGTTGGGAGTGGGCATCGAGGGTGTGGTGGGGGTTGTACAGGGGACTATCGGTGCGGGGACGGCTGTGGTCCCGCAGAGTTGGTCCGCGAGGGTGTGGAAGCTGTGAAACGATCTTGCCATCGCATTGGGGATAAGTGGGCACTACTGTCCCTTCTCTACTCCGAGGTCCGCGCCCCACCCCCTGCACCCTCCTCGGGACACTTGTCTCTCGACCCCCTCCCTACCCAAGGCCCTCCGGAGGCGATCCAGCTGCCGTCCCGGGAGGGCCTCCAAAGTACTCTTCCTGGGTGACCTGCGCAGCGGGAGGAAGGAGGGACACAAGGGGGCTTCCCTGAGAAGGGGTCGCGATTGGAAGCGACCCGCAAGGGAACAGATGCCAAAGCGCAGGCCTCTATTCCACTGGGGGGCACTGGGAGACCCTTCGGACAGAGTTGGAAACTTTTTCCCACGCGGTAACACAACGTGTGATCGAGTGGCTCCGCACCCTAATGACCTCTGGACCCTCCTCGCTTTCATTCGGGAGTCCGATGGACGCGCGGACCGCTTGGGAGCAGGCGGCGAGAAACTCGGGGTCGAACTTGAACCTCCGCAGCGTACTCGGGCAGGGGGCGGGGCTGGAGAAGCTGTGACCTGCAAAAGGCAGTTCCCACCGCTGCGGGATGCCTATAATTTGGGTGAGGAGAGAGTCTTTCAGGCTTTTCCTATCACCGCCCCTCCTCTAGTCGTAACATTGCTGATGCTTACCAAAAAAAGTTGTACTTAAAAGTTTACTACTGCCCAGAATCGAACAAGAAAAGCGAGTAGCCTTTCTGGGTAAAATATTTGTGTCTTTTTCGGGGCACTGGAATTTGTTTACTAAGAAAGACGCCAACAGCCCTTTCTCACCAGCCGGTTAGATACCAGCCTCACTTTCTATCCAAGGACTTAAGTAACTAGACACATCACCTCATACCCCAAGCTCTGCGCCCCACCCCCTGCACCCTCCTCGGGGCACTTGTCTCTCGACCTACCCGAGGCCCAAGTAATCTACACTTAGGGAGGAAGAAAAGAACGATCTGACATTTGTTAATTGCTCGCAATGGGCTGGGCACATACCAGACCCTTGTATATGACTTCTCTTTAGAATATAAATGTGTACTTTTAATCGTTTGTATTACTGGAAGAAGAGAGAGAAAACAGTAAGGACCTGGAATACCCAACGGTCATTCATTCATTCATCTTTTCATTTAACACTTAGGGCCTACTATGTACCAATCACAGTTCAAGGTACTGGGAAGACAATAATAAACAAAATGAAAAAGGTCCTTCTTCTTGGATCTTATAGTCTCTTATAGTCTAGCAGGCAATCCTCACTCACCTTGCATTTGGTTGTTCATTCCCTAAAGTCACACTCTTCAGCATCCCCATTCTGAATCCCAGATCTGGGTCTTTATGAAAACGTGGTAGGGGAGGGAAGGGAGGGTGGTGGGAGCCATGGTACAAGGGCAAAGAGGAACAACCACTGAACTGTGAATAAGAGCTGAGCTTTCCGCCTGTCCAGGGAACAAACCATTGACCTTAGATAAGACTTTAAATGACTAGTTTTCTCATTTATAAATAAGAGTTTCAATTAAATGTTCAAAAAGTGATCTACTACTGGCCTCAAAAAAATGAGATATTTTCTAGTAGACTGTGTGCTTTATTTATTGAGAAATGGTGACTGATATATGGCATCTGATTCAATTTATCAGGAACACAGTGCACCTTCCAAAAAGTACCTTCCTAAGATAATTTCACCCTGACCCACCACAAGCAATTGGCTAAAACAGTATCTCTTCACTAAGTATACATCTGTGTTAACTTCTAGGATGCTGTCCCATCAGCTGCTGAAATCCATGCTGAAGTTATCAAGTTTATGTCTATAAAAAAAGGCAAGTTCTTTGCAGTTTGAAGCTAGGATTTGGGCTCATTTTTAGGGTTTTTAGGATTGTGGAAGATGCTGTAGACACTGATAAGTTTCAAGAAAAACTAAAAACTAATTTTTCAATTACAGTCACTTCTCAACAAATTTTAGGGGTTGGTTTGAGGAAGGTGTGAAATTGGCAAATATAATAAAAAATATAATAATATTAGTGACTTTTCAGAGTAGCCCTTGGCAGTCTTGTCTTTAAAGAGTAATTTCTGGTAGGGGTAAAAAAATGGATGGTAATGTACCGCATACAAGAACTTTGCCTCTGGCAAGAGTAATTTGCAAATGCATTTTGGGATCATGTTTAAATGTATTTTTTCAGGGTCCAAGTATAATGCTCACTGGAATTGGTAATGCCTTTTGGGTCAGAGTTTCAATTTCCTTCCATCAGGGAATGAAAATTGTGAATGATTTGTGCATATTTGTTTCTAATCTTTCATGTTGTCTAGGTTGTAGAAGGTAGTGATTAATAACCACCATAGCTAAGCACTGACTGTGTGCCAGGCACTGTTCTATGTTGCATTAGAGTATTATCTAGCCCTGGCTCGTGTGGCTCAGTGTATTGAGCACTAGACTGCAAACGAAGGGTCACCAGTTTGATTTACAGTCAGGGCACATACCTGGGTTGTGGGCCAGGTCCACAGTATGGGGTGCTGTGCATGAGAGGCAACCACACATTGATATTTCTCTCCCTCTCCTCCTTCCCTTCCTCTCTCTTTAAAAATAAATAAATAAAATATTTAAAAAATAAAATAATATATAATTTTATTATACCTATTTTATAGTGGAGTAAACTGAGGCTTGACACAGTTATGCATAGGTGGTATAGCTAGCTGTTTAGTGGTAAGCTGAATTTGGCCTGAATGACTCTAAAATTTGTTCTCCTAGTGGTTATGCTGAAATTCTTTACTAAGAATGATTCCTCAAGTGATCGAATGCTATGTATATAGTACAACTACTTTGGAAAACTGGCAATATCCACTAAATTGAAGCATATGAAGACCCTATGGCCTAACAATTCATTTCCTAGGAATATACCAATGTCAAATGTGTGCCAAAAGGTATCTGTTAAACAGCTCAGAGCAACATTATTTATAATAACCCCCAAACTGGAAGCTACCTGAATGTTTATTTACAGTAAAATGGATAATTGGAGATATATTTATATAACAGAATACTATACAACAATAAGAGTGATCTACTTCTCAATGCAGTAACACATACAAATCTCACAAATATAATGCTAAGCAAAAGAAGCGAGACACAAGCAGGCAAAACTCATTTATGCTTTCAGAAAGCACAATACTGATTACCCTGATGGAAGCTAATAACTGGGAGGGGCCATAGTTGGGCTTCTGGAGAATTGGTCATTTCTTTTTCTCGGGGTTTGGTGCTGATTGCCCATGCATGGTAAGTTTGTGAAAATTCAACAAGCTGTATACTATTATAATATGTGCACTTCTCTGTATGTATATCATACTTCAACAAATTGTGTACATATGAGTACCTATATAATACTTTATTTTTTCATGTATTCATAACATTATCCAAGTGCTAATCAAGAGTAAAATGGATAAGCAAGCTATGGCTTATTTACACAATTTTACACAGCATGAACATACAATGGAATACTGTATAGTAAACCAAAATAAAGTATAGCATATCTCCAGATTTCTTATTGGGCAGAATGAAATGGGCAGTTTGAATTCAAGAGTTCTAATGTACATCAGCAAAAGCTTAGGTGACTTCTTTGCCAAAAGATTGTAGTTGATAAAGAGTAAAGCTAAGGAAATAACTCCAAAAGAGGCTTCTTTTTCAGTAGGGAAAACATTTGAGTGGTTCTGCAATACTCAAAGGAAAAAACTTACATCTGTGTTCAGGAATAAACTACTTAACCCAGGAGGGCCTCTCCAGTTGTGCATTCTTTTATTTGAATTGATGATTAATACTCAAACTACCAAACATCTTGAACATTCAACCCTGACTAGTCAGAGAACACTATTACAGCACAACAACTGAACTGAACTCGGAGGCTTTCACTACCCATAGATATTTTGGGTATTAAATTTTCTAAGTTACTAAATTTTTATGTCCCTATAAGTCTTTCACTTTGTACTCTGCCAACATGGCAATTATTAATACATCCTTCTTGATATTACTTACTGGTATATAATATTTGAATTTAATTTATTAAGGAAATTGATTTTTAACTCAAGGCAGCTAAGGTTTATGTTTTGGTCATTTATAACTTTCAGTTATTTTGTGTGTGTCTGCCCTGAGACCAAGGTAGATTGAGGTGGTTAATGAACCTATCTCTATGCCATTTCCAAATGAGCAAATAAGGAGGCTAACACACTCAACATTCCTTCTTTAACCCTCATAAGTTGTTTTTAATAACGACTATTCCTGGGGAGAAGTGATAGCTTGCACTAACTGACAGGTAGCCTATTAGCAATAACATTGTTGTAACTTTGCCCTAATTATCACCTGCTGTTTTAATTTTTTTCCACAATGGAAGATGTTTTTCAAATTGCAGTTATAATGTTCAGAAGCGGGGTGGGGATGTGTGATTCAATTTGTTAAGTGTTGTGCTGTTTTTCTTAATATTGTAACATAAACTTTCACCATCTCTGCAGGCACCACTGATGAATGACACATTGACCCGTCAGTATTCTTCAGACTCTGCCATATGAAACCAAGGAAAGATACCTGCTGGTGACCAAGTGATGATCATGTTTAAAAAAAAAAAAAAGCAGTTCTGGCAAAATTTAATAAGCTTAAGATTTTTACAAATTTAACTAGCCTTCCGGTCTCTTCTCAGAGCAATGCTTTCTACTCAAACATTCATTTGACATGATCAAGTGAGAAAATGGATGGAGAATTATAATAAAAAATGTAAATGATTCTTGAAAGCTACTACTGGGAGATCTCCATATTTATTACTGATTATAACTCTGAAGATCAATTCCTCTATTGGATTTGGTAGATGAGGTGAAGAGGCTTGATTTTATTTTGATTTTTATTTGAAGAGCAGTGGAGATCTAAAAGGATCAGATTCAGATAAGATAACGTCCTCATTGAGACATTATCAATCATATGGAATTATACAACTATAATAAATTATAGTCCCAATCTAATTGCTAGCTCCTATTTTTAAAAACCTAGTGATTATTTTGCATTTCTGCTGTGTTCAAGGCTGTTTGCAGTCTGGTCCCTGTTATGGGATCAACTGCCTTTATTCCAGCATAAATATTTCTATGCATCCGAAGCCAGCCTGGCCCAGAACACTTCCAGGTCTTTGTCCATCCTGCTCCATCACCTCCAGAATCTCCCTTTTCTGTCAATGGACTTACTGAATATCTGTTCATCCATCACAGCTAATTTATCCAACATGGCTAATTCATTTGAAAAGCTTATTCAGACGGCTACTTCCACTCAGATTAACAGCCTCTTTTCTGCTTATGTGGCACTTTAACTTGTATATATTTTGTTCTATTATTATATATTTCAAAATAATATAACAAACAATCATATACTCTCCCAGTACCTTAAGATATAAAACATTTCCAAAATACTTGAACGAATGTACCTCCTCTGGAATTGTGCCCTCCTTCTTCCCCCTCCCTCACCCCAAAGGGATCATTATCCTGAATTCCATACTTACTATTGTATATATTTCTCTATATTTTTATTTCATTGGAAGTATCCCTAAACAATATACGATTTTATTTTTGCATGTTTTAAACTTTATATAAATGGTATCAATCTATACATATTCTTCTAAAACTCATCTTTTTATAGTCAATGCTTTCTTTGTGTGAATGGTTGGTGTCAATACATATAGCAGTTCCTATGCATTCATTTTCATCATTGCCTAATATTCCAGTATATAACTATTCCATAGCATACTTATTTATGTCTTGTTGGTAGCCATTTAAGTTCTTTATAATTTTTTGGTCATTATAAATAATGCAGGTGCATAAGGAAACATGTCCCCCTGTTTTTTACACAGCTGTAATGGAACTGAACCACACTCTTGTATTACTTTATTATATACATATTCTATGACTTTTTCCTATAGCTTGGTAAACTCAAGATGATAGCAACTGGGTAGGCAATGGCAGATGCTCAAAAAACTTTAACTGATTCAATGTCTTATCCTTTCGTGTTTGAGTTTAGACTCTATAGACTCAGGCTGTTGTGTTTTAATTGGGGTTTTTATACTCACACTTCAGAAATCCTAAAAGCAAACCTGAAGGGACAGTCAGTTTGGTCAAACTTAGTGTTAAAATGAGCTGCTACCAAGCATCTGTCCTTAAAAATGGGTTGGCAGTACCTCTGAGTTCCTCAATGATCCTGCAGAATTTGGAACACAGTAGATGTTTGACTACAAAATTAAGTGATTTTGTTTTTCTGCAAGTGCCATTATTATTTTGAAAGAGCCTAAAAAAAGGAAACAATATACTCTGTGATGAAAATTCCTTGACATTCAAAACAAACAAACAAACAAACACATTGTTGTTTCAACTATGCAAATAAAAATACTGTCCAGTGTCTCGAATGGGTTCATATTACCAAGAATTGTCATAAAATAGTTTTTTAAATAGCAGGGCAATTGATGAAAAAAAACTAGCTCACAGGAGAAAATACTGATAATTTAACCTGTTTCCATGTTGTCAATACAATTTTACCCTGTGTCATTTTCCCCAAAGTTTTATTTCTTAAATTTAAAAGAGGAGTATCACACACACAAAGATATTTGTAGCATTATCATTTATAATTGAGAACACTAAAAGCAACATATATATCCTGCAATGGAGGATAATTAAGTAACTTAAAATGTGGACATGATAGAATTTTATAGAGTCATTACAATTACACATGTCATTTTGTGAGGATATGTATTCGTTAACTGAGGAGCAGAATTGTACATACCTTGTGACTGTAACTGCTTTTATAACTGTTAAATTATATAAAGTTCAGAAAGAGAAAAACTATATAACATATACTTGCCGTATTTTAATGGAAATTTATTTTAAATTCTATTTGTTAAATTTATTAGATAATAGAGCTTTGTAAGTATAACATTTCTTTTCAAGTGAGATGCTTGTTTTAGAGTGACCAACTGTCCCAGCTTACTTGGAACAGAAGGGTCTCCCAAGACAGAGGACATAACTTTGATAAAACTAGGACCATCCTGGGTAGAGTTGGACAGTTGGTCGCACTGTTATGTGTCTTTGGTTGATAGAAGAAGGTGGGAAGAAATTATAATTTTATTTCAGTTGTCAGGAAATGAACTAGACACCAGTTTGGTTACTAATTAGAAATTATTTATGTTTAAAAGTCAATTTTTGCCCTGGTTGGTGTGACCGGGTTGGAATGTTGTCCCATTAACTGAAAGGTTGTGGGTCCAATCCCCAGTCCAGGCAACCAACTGATGCTTTCTCTCTCACATCGATGTTACTCTCCCTTCCTCTCCTGAAACACAATGAAAAAATGTCCTCTGGCAAGGATAAAATAAACAAACAAAAATAAAAGTATTTTTCTATGCTATGGCTAATCTTGGAAAACTGCACACAAAGTCTTTAAGAGACAACCTTCTGCTAACTGCCTATTCACCTGGTATCTATTTCAACAAATTACTCTCAGCACACATTAATTGACATAATTACTGAAAGCCCAAAATCAGATTATCCACTGTAGCTCAAAGAAAAAGAGAAAAGAAATTATTGTTCCAGCAAATTGCAAAAGTGTTAAAAGGGGCTTTAAAAGGTTGTTCAACTTAGATTTTAAATAAAGCTTATAAAACATGGCTATTTATTTTTCATTCATGAGACAATTTTGGACTCATAACAGTATATTTTGGCTATATATCGCAGCTTAAAAGTAAGTCTTTTTAACACCCCGCACTTTGTTATGTTCTTGTAATCTCCATTGTGCATTGTGCACTCCTGTTGGAAGACAAATTGTATCCACTACTATTATCTCTTTTCATAATTAACAATCATACAGTTATTCTAGAAGCACAACAGCAGCAACAATTACATCTTTGTATTTGCAAAAAGCTTACTTTTCAAATTCCTGGCTCTTTTTCCTAAAATACTGACATCATAGTAAAACAGTGTTCTCCTGCTATGGGTTTGACTCATCTGATAAATTAGAATAACATGATGATAACAAAAAAAAGACATATGTTAGGACAATTCCACGAGGCAAACAAGTCTTTGCTAGGGCTTCTTTACTTCTATTGCTTGAATACATGGAATCTATTGTTTCATGGTCTTTCATACTTCATTTCCTATGCCAGATTGTTCTTGCCACTTAAAATGTAGTCTCTTGCACAGTTCACTTTCCCTGCTGCCTGTTCCAACTACTGCATTATTACTAGAATGCCTTTGCTTTCCAGAATCTTTTATCAAAGGTCATTAGCATTCTTTATAATCATCATGAATATTGCTATTATTACTTACTTTTGATCTCCGGCACAGAATGTTTTCTTTTTATTGCAACATTTGTTTTCTCTATCATTAATAACTAGTCCCACACATTAGTATAGAATTCTGCTTTTGTTGCAAATTAACTCTGATAAATCAGAGAAACGTGAAGGAAACAAATGTAGACATTGTGGTTCAATTCTTCAAGATAAAAGGGGGCGTGTTCGGATTCTTTGTTACTCTCACTTGATAACATGGAATCAAGCACTTCATGACCTATAAAATCTATTGTAAATTTCTCTTGCGTTATTAATTGTTAATTGTGTTTCCTATTAATAACACCTTAATTTTATATAACAGAAATGTAGTGATATTTTCACCAAAAATATAGTGGGAGAGAAGAAATAAAGAAGAGAAGCTGTAACTCATGATTAAAAAAAACAATGAAGATTTTTATGCATTATTTGTATCAGATGTTTCTATTATTCTTAAGCTCTAGGTCTTGTCTCATACTATGGAGAAGTTGTAAGTGCAGAAACAGCACAGTGTACCTGTTCTGTTCAACATCTTACAAAGGTTTACTTCGATTCCGCACAGTAGGCATCCTAACCTTGACCTTCACTTAACAGTACCTACATGCTAACAGCATGTCAAAGCTTCTCACTGTAGTTCAGCACCTCCATCTCACAGCACGCACACACACAAGCAAACGCACACACACACACACACACACACACACACACACCACCAGCATGTATCTCTGGTCAAGTCCACGTTGGCCAATTCTTTCCTCCATCTGCTAGAGATGTGTTGATTGTCCCAATTCACTTTTGTAGAAGACAACCAAAACATAGTAACCTTACAGCCGTCATTGTCAGTGGAAGCCAAAACCCTGGGGAAGCAAGATATTCACAAAGGTTCAGTGTCACTCCCAGGATTGCTTATCAATTATAAATGGAAATGGAATTTTAACATTACAGATATTTGGTGACTATCACCCTTAACCGAATGATCAAACCCTGTACCACCAATGATGACATCATGTACCTCTGATATGTACACAATTCCTGTATAATATTCCTTGCAAAAATCGGTAATCTAAATCTAATCATTGGGGCAGAACTCAGCAAATGCAAAGTGAGAGACATTCTGCAAAACAACTGGCCTGAACTCTTCAAGTAGGTCAATATTGTGAAAAACAAACAAACAAACAAACAAACAAAAGCTGGGAAATTATGGAACATGGCAGGGTAAAGAGAGAGGATAATTGAATGCAACATATTTTTTATCAGATCCTACAATACAAAATAAATAAATAAATAAAGCTACACAGGACATTATTGGGACAACAGGGAAATTTGAGTATAGAATATACTTTTAGATAATAATACTGTATTAATGTTAAATTTCTTAAGGAATTGTCCTGTGGTTATGTAGAAGAATATTCTTTTTCTTAGGAGATAAATTCTAAAATATTTAGGAATAAGGCATCATGATGTCTGCAATAAATTCTCAAATGGTTCAACAATGCCTATATATCCAGAAAAGGGGTAGAGAATGAGAAAGAGAAAGGAAGCCATGTGGCAAAATGTTAAGAATAAGTAAATCTAAGGGAAGGTTTTATGGTCTTCATTGTATAATCCTACAGTTTTTCTAAGGTTTGAAATGTTACAAAGTAAAAAGCTGGAGAAAATATATTAAAAACCTTGTATTTCTCAGGAAAAGCAGTCCAGAAGTGAATGCATTAAACCAAAAATGCATTTATTTAAACCTACATGAAAGTGCAATAGATTCCAAATGTATGGGTCCCAAACATTATTGTAAAATAAGGCAGGATCAGAACCAGCAGGACATTGCTCTGTAGACAACATTGCTATGTACACTTGTTTGGGAAAATGTATATACATATACATTCGTGTTTATGCATATTCAATAATATGTAGTTACATGATAAAGTTACATATTATTTTATATATCATTAGAGATACTGTGGTCAAAGATATCATTTTACAAACAAGTAAACAGAGGCCCAGAGAGGTTTGGTGCCTCGCCCAATGTCACACAGCTACAAAAAAATAGAGCTGGACTTGGAATCCAGGAGTCCTACATTTTATTAACTATTTTAGGCTTCCTCATTTAGTTATTTCAACAACAACAAAAAAAGAACCCCAGCAAAACAATAGTTAATTCAGAATTTCCCAAACTGTTTCATCTTAATAAAGTTTTTTTGGGGGGGACGTTGTGTATAAATGAGTGCTACCTAATCCTTTTCTCTTTTTCTACCAATCCTCTGTGAAAACCAGACTACAGAGCATGAAAAAGGACAGTAACAACATTATAGCCCAAATGACCTTAAAAGCAAGTAAACCCTGTTATTTGAATGGAGTAATGGATAGTCCTGAGCATCAGTCACTCTAGATGTGACAGAAGCACACTTCTTGTTAGAGCATCAGAGTAAAAACCTCTTTAGCATTGCATTTGTCTCCTGGAAGCAAAAGAGAAGAGATGACAATAATGAGAATGTTGTCTTCTGTACAACCTTTTCCAGATATATCTCATATTGGAAAATAGAATCTGACATAAAATTAAGCTCCTTAGTTAAACAGTCTCATTCCTCCTATTCCTTCACGTCACTTCTACTTGCAAACAATGCATGGAGTGCCTTAGAAACCTTTTCTTGTCTTTGATAATGAAGATCCTTACTTTTTCCCCTTGAGGAATTATCACCATATTCTTCTCTGTAAAATGTGGACATATTTGATATCTGAACACCATATGTATTTCTTTGTTCCCTCCCTTATTACTATCCTAGAAACTTAATTGTTCCTAGCTGATATGATAAAACCACATTCAAGCATAAAGTGCTATGTATGGAAATACCTTCCACCTGGTACTAACCTACAAATTCTTACTTTTTTTAAGAAATAAGAAGTCATTTAGAACATGTATGGTACCAGAATCTCAAGGCAATGCAAAAAGACTAAAAATAATTTTATTCACCCTCAGCTAGGCAAACCTAGAGGAAGATTAGGAGATAAGTTGCCCACATTTATCATCATACATTCAATCAATACATTCACTAGACATTTCCCCCGACACACTATTAAACCAACCCCCTCTACTAGAAAGATAAAACTCTTTAAATAGAAAATAAGTAGACAGTGATGAACAGCAATATTATCCCTGCCTACAATTTAAGTTCCCAGGACTTTGGTAAACTTCTAAATCCTTTCTGATCTGAACACAAAATTGTATTACCCTGCTCTCAGGGGAAGATAACTTCAATGCTTGCTCTCTTATGAGATGTTATGGGGCAGAAGAATGACTCCTGCACTTACAGAATGAGTAGTAATAGCCTAGGATTCCCATACATGTGAACAATATGACCCTGCTGCATAGGGAACCACGTTGCTGCTGCACTTAAGTTTCTTGATTCCAGGGCATCCACCTGGATAAGCAATAGCAACTCTGAAGGATCCTTACTTCAAGGGCAATATATTAGTCCGCATCCTCCAGAGAAACAGGGTAATAGGAGAACTGATACATTCAGATGACTTCCGACGGTTCTACTTACAATTTTTCAACTTTACAATAGTGCAAAAGAGAGATATATTCAGTAGAAACTGTATTTTGGGTTTTGAATTTTGATTATTTCCCAGGTTAGTGACATACAGTATGTGATACTCTCTCCTGATGCTGGGCAGAGGCAGCAAACCACAGCTCCCAGTCAGCCACCTGACCAGGAGGGCAAATGTCCCATACTCCACAGTGTGCTATGTTGTCAGCGGGTTGTTTTTTTTTTTTTGGATATTGTACCATAAGCCCATGTGAAGTAGGATAGGCTAAGCTATGCTTGGTAGGTTAGGTGTATTAAGTGCATTTTTAACGTAGGATATTTTCAACCAACAATGGCATCATTGGGATGTAACCCCATAGGAAGTTGATGAGCATCTTTTCCATTTACCTAATTTTTCAAATACTGCAACATTTCTGCTACATGCCTATCAGTTGCATATTTTCCTGGAACCTCTTTCCCAGAGTCCTCTGATCCATCCCAGGTGCTCCTTTGGCTTGCTGCATCATTGTCATTCTCAGATTTTCCTCAAGTATCATCTTGAAACTTAACTGAGCCACTCTTCTGAGTTACGCCCCATGTTCCCTGCATCCCAAATTTCCCTTTCTTAGTTTTTCCTTTGTCTTGTGCCATATACCTTCCAGTAAGGAACATGGGTGAAAGTATTTAAAATTCTTGAAAGGCTAAAAATGTATTTATCCTATCATCACATTTGATTGGTAGATTGTGTGGGAACAAAATTCTACGTTGAAAATCATTTCCCTTCAGGATATTGAGGCACCGCTTCATTTACTCTAAGCTTCCAATTTCACTATGGAGAAATCTGATCCCATTGGGATTTCCAAACCATTATATGAGGTCTCTTTTTTTCTCTGTAAGACTTTTTTTTTTAAGAGCAGTTTTAGGTTGAGAGAAAAACTGAGGGAGGGGAAGGTAGAGAGATTTCTCATATACCACCGCTCTTACACAGGCACAGCCTCCCCATTGTCAACATTCTCCACCAGAGAGGTACATTGATTACAACTAATGAACGCACCATATTTAACCAAAGTGCGTAGTTTACATTAGGATTCACTTTTGGTGTTCTACATTCTATGGCTTGGGACAAATGTATAATGACATGTATCCACTATTATAGAACCTTACAGAGTATGTTCGCTATCCCCAAATCGGCTATGCTTTGCTTATATAGCCTTCCTTGCCCCTCCCCCACCACCAACCCATGGCAAACACAGAACCACTGATGTTTACTGTGTCCATTGTTTTGCCTTTTCCAGAATGTTATACAGAAATTATATAGTATGTAATCTTTTTGGTTTGGCTTCACTCACTTAGTAGTATGCATTTAAGTTCCCCTCCATCTCTTCATGACTTGATAGCTCATTTCTTTTCATCACTGAATTATATTTTATTGTCTCACTGTACCCCAGTGTATTTATCCATTCATTTACTGAAGGACATCTTGATTGCTTCCACAGCTTAGCAATAGTAAGTAAAGCTGCTGTAAACATCCATGTGCATGTTTTGTGTGGACGTAAGTTTTCAACTTCTTTAGGTAAATATCCAAAAACATGATTGCTGGATTTTATGGTAAGAGTATGTTTAGTTTTGCCAGAAACCACCAAATGGTCTCCCAAAGTGGCTGTACCACCTTGCATTCTTTCTTATCACGAGTGAGAGTTTCTGTTGCTTCACACCATAATCAGCATTTGGTGCTATCAGTGTTCTAGATTTGGGCTGTTATAACAGGTACGTAGTGGTGTCTCACTGTCATTTTACTTTCTGGAGGCTTTTAAGAATATTCCCTTTATACCTTCTGAAATGTCACAATGACGTAACCTGGTACAGAATATAGTTTCATTTGTCGTATCAGGCACTGAGCGAGTAGAATATTCTAAGCTGTGACGTTTTTGTTTGTGTCTTTTATAATTTCCTCCTCTTCAGTTTCTGGCACTTCTGTTATTTATATGTTGAACTTCTTGAACTGATCCTCTTATTATATTTTCTCCCATATCTTCCATCACTTTGTCTTTTTTTTGTCTTATTTTCTGGGAGATTTCTTCAACACTGTCTTCAAACCCTTCCACTGAATTTGCTTGCCAACTTTCAATTTCAAAGAACTATTTCTCTCTTTTTTGTTATCTGTCTCATTTTAAGGCATCACATTCTTGCTTTGTGTATGTATTATGTTTTTACCTCTCTCTATGGCTATTCTTGGTTGTTTTGAGATTTCTTTCTACTCTCTGAATTGTTTAATTTCCCTTTTCTTATCCCCATCCCCACACCCCCACATGCATTGTTCACTTTGGTCTCTGACTTTCATGTTGGAAGCTTTCCTCCAAAGTCCGGTACTTTGGCTTGGTTGTCTGTTCCTATTAAAGGATATGAAAATAACAAGCTAATTGGAAATACCAGGTTCCAGAGAAAATTGGGACCTGAAGAGCTTCATCACAGGGTGAAGATGCTTTAAGCTGGCTTTTTCACTGATAGGACCTATAAATGCTGGCATTTGTACATTGTTTTTTTCCTGTGTCTTTGTAGTATCTGCAGAGAAGAATCCTATGGTTTTGAGGAGATGAGAGGTGTAAGCTTGGCTACTGGCATCCAAAGCACTTATCTAGGTGAAGGTTGCAAGTTTCCAGACCAGTGTCATAGGCTGCAAAGCACCACACAATTGCTAAGCTTAGGAGAATTGGATGGGACTCTTTTTTTTTTTTTTTTGCCTTTTTCTCAATATAGATTTAGACTTAAACTAGGAAATTTCAGAAGCTAAAATTACTCCACTGCATATTTTTAATAGGGGAACAGTTGGCCTTTTGTCACAATGAAGCAAAGTATTCCTTTAAAAAAAAAGCCTGCTCTTTCTTAAAGTTCGCCAGTTTGAATGTTTTTCATGCCCCAGAAACTGCTCGTAACAGCCCAGCATAGTAAGGGGAAAAAGAGTCTGGATCTGTCTGTGTATGCTGAAGTTCTGAAGCTCGGCCAAGGCATGAAGTCATTTAAGGGTCTAAGAGATGGAAGTAAAAGCTTAGAACATCACTAAATTGTAACAGATGAACTGGACTCCAATCAAATATAAAGATATATTACAATATTTTGTTCACAAACAAATGGCTATAATATTGTACTAAGACGTTAGAGAAATGCAAATGGAGACTGAGGTTTGAGTTGCTGCTGCCAACCAAAATATATATTCTAGAAAACAAAAGGGCCCTAATAGGGTACTCAGTTGGTTAGAGCATTTTCCTGATACATGGAGGCTGTGGGTTTGATCCCCAGTTAGGACACATACAAGAATCAACCAATGAGTGCATAAATAAGTGGAACAACAAATTGATCTCTCTCTCTCCCCCTCTTCCTCTTTCTCTAAAATCAATAAACATACTTTTAAAATTAGAAAACAAAAGGAAGGGTGTTTGAAGGGCAGAAAGAAAGAAGTTCTGTCTAACATTAAACCAAGCACACATACAATCAACTAATGAGTCAACAATATAAAAATACTGCCTCTGCAATATAGTCCAAATCAGAAAAAGTTTGGATCTTGGTTTATATATCATAACGTATCTGATAACAAGAGGTGCATTTTTTATCAGAAGTTAGATCAATATTTTTTTTAGTATCTAAGATTTTGGAAAAGTCCCCAAATCTTATATTTTAGCCTTTAAAATGTAGAGACTGACATTAAGTTTTTAGAGACAGAAATTTGACCTGGGTCTACTTAGGAAAGCAGAATATGTGGATGCTCACTATTCTATTTTGGGTTACTCGAAACTCCAATATTTTTAAAAGATGAGATAATACTACTAAAAGATGAGATAATGCTGCATTCCGAGCCTTATGTTAAGGTGGTCCAAGTGGCCTAAACAGTGTTTGATTGAAGCCTTATTTTTTGAGACACGTCATACACCATTTAACTTCTAGATAACTGCTGGCACAAAGTTTGCACGTCATCGTCTTCTCTTCAGACCACAGAGAGGCAGCCCCCTGGAAACTTATCTTTAACTAATTGAGGAGACACACAAAAAGTTATGTACAATGAGTCATAACAGCAATAAATGGAAGGTTACCTATATGTCCAACTTTCAGGAATTGAAAATGAGGAAATATCCTGAACTTTAAAAACATCTGCCAGCTTGCCAAAGTTTGACTTACTGTGTTTGTGCATTTACTGTCTAAGTATGTAATAAGTTTAAATGATAATGAAAGCATATAAAGGCCCTGGGCAGGTAGCTTAGTTAGAGCATCGTCCTGATACACCAAAGTAGCAGGTTTGATCCCCAGTCAGGGAACATACAAGTACCAAATGAAGAGTGCATGAATAAGTGGAACAAAAATGCGATGTTTCTCTCTCTCTCTCTCTACCTTTCTCTCTCTTTCTCAAATCAATAAATTTTCCCAAAAAGCATTTTAAAATATCTGGGAGTAAAATGAAAAATCAGTTGACCTAGATGAAACATTGCCTTTGGAGCCAAAATCTACTTACTCTTTTTTTTCTTACCCACTGTATCTATCAATTTTCAGGTTGTCAACAAAAGTTAGTGAAAAATCATGCATTATAAAACCATCCTGATAATAAGATTACAACAATAACTTATAGTACACAAATTAAGCTACACATTAATTTATCTTATAGAAAATAATCAACATACCTAGAAGAGACTTAGAATTCTTAAAATTTCTTTTCATTCAAGACCTTTGTTTCATGAAGAGATGAAGGAACTGAAGTTCAATCACTTTGTTTAATGTCATTTGCAGTGACAGGGCTGGGGCTTGAACAGGTTTTCTTGACTCTACATCCTCAGCTCTGTGTTCTCAGAGCAGGCATCCAGCAATTACATGTAGCATAGTATTCATTTACTAAATTAAGTTAATGTTAATTAAATGTCGATGATGAATCAAAAAATAGCTGACCTCAAACATAAGGTGAATAAAAATAACTTCTGGACAGCTAAAAATAAGCACCATTACTAAGCAAAATTTTTCATCTGTAGCTATTTTCTCGAGTAATTTAGAAGCACAATGACCCTATATAGCAAATGTAGTTTTAAAAATTAACTAAAATACACCATTGAAGTTCATTGTCCTTTTGGAGATTTCCCCTCCTGAAATGTCACCAATAATAAGGCTCTTTACTGGGAAATTACATTTTAAAAAATCTCCTCTTCTATTCCTCTCACAGGAGGAATTACTTACTCCACAAATGTAATACATGCCTTTACGACTTGGACACTTTTTGTGTCCTTTTCAAGGTTTTCTTCTGTCTTAGTCCTCTTGTTTTTTTAACTGTGAGTTTTTACAATTGTCTGTCAAATTATCTAGTCAGTGGGAGTTTTGTACACTCCTTTCATTTTCTTTCTCTGTTCTTTCTAAGGCCAGTTCTTCATAGCTCGACTAATCTTGTTTTCTTGCTTTTGCAAGTGTCATATTCAATTCTGGCAATTTTTGCTCTGTATACATTTTTAATTACTTCTTTCCATACCATATTTTCCAAGTTGACTCTTTATGTTTTTTCTAAATACCTATCACTCACCTAACATGCCTAAATTTTAAGTCCCTTATAGATCTCTGCATGATCAACCACACAATTTTTACCCTTTGATGTAGTGGTTTGTAATGCATTACATTTTAAGTAATTGCCTGTCTTTAAAGTCTTTACTTATACTTCATTTCTATAATATCAGTTCTATATATGCAGTTGAAGAAACTCTTTCCTTCTGTATAGATGGTTTCCATTTCATAGATTTTTAAATTTACAAACAAGTACCCTTTCTTTGTACACCGAGACCCATCAGAAAACCTTAAGTCAAAACACCGGATCCTTTAGAGAAGAAAAAAAAAAAAAGATGAGACTGGGAGAAGTAAGAATGGTTAGGAGACCTGTCCTACAAGAAACTCACTACTAAATATCCACTTTCAAAAATTTTTAAACTCCAGTGATCTCTCCCTGGGAAAGTTAAGGAGCATTAATTGTACATGCCTTAGAGTTGAACAAGAATTTGACAGCTTCTCAACACCTAGCAGAGACATCAGTACTGGAGTCAGCGCTTGAAACTGTGTGTCTGTGAGAAAAATGGAAACACTTTTCATCTTTCTTTCCCTTCCTCTTCTCTCTTGCCTTTGCCACTTCTTTCTTTGAGGACTCAGGCTGATTTTAGAAGACTCGTTGTGAAGGTAGAGTTCTAATAGCTAAACAGACTTTGGCGGGCCACTTTTGGAACTTAGCCACCGGGTTATCACATCACTGCTATGGGAAAGTATTTCCCAGTTACACAGCCAAACAAAAAAAAACCAGTGACTAAAAAGAAAGAATATCAACTTATTTATAAATTGCAAACAGGCTTTTTGTTTTCAGGCTTAGAAGCCGAGTTCTATTTTCGAATTCTTCCTCATCCCAACTAAATAATTATGCTTTACATTTCTTCAAAATCATACAAACCTTTCAGTAAATGCGTTGGAATTTCACTTAAATCTGCTTCTGTTCAGGGCACACCTTAGTTGCTCTTCTCTTTTTTACAGTGTAATTGAATCTGACTTTACATGATCTTTCTGGACTGTTTTCCTTTCGCCAAACTCATTGAGCAGTCAATTTTGGACTCAGTTTTTACTGTGTGGTTCACTTTTGTCCTTCTGTTCCCAGTGCTGCACACCAGTCCTTATCATGGCTTTCTTCTGGGCACACAGGTCCAATCTCCTCATCATATCAATATAAATAATTTTATGTCCACTCGTTATCTCTTTAGTTCTTCGAAGTGCCATCTTTCTTCTCTGCTAACCATCTTATTTTTTTACATACATTAATTACTAAGATATTTCAGTTTCCCTTGGCACCATTTCATTTTATGAAAGGATATACCTGAAAGAGGTCTTTTTCTCTTTGGTGGTTAAAGTTAACATTGCTCTTTCTGGTGATTTCTAAATGCACTAACAGAACCCATTGTATTCTTTCTCCATCTCTTCCTTTCTTACCTCTAACCTCAACTCTTTTTTGTTGTTGGGTCTCCTTCATTCAGTGGTTTTTCCCTATTTCTCTTATTGTTTTTAAGAAAATGTTTCCTGTACCCACATAAGGATTTCTATCCATAGTTTTGGTCCTTATAACACTAGCTCTTCCCTCAGAGAGACACATTTTTGATGTATGAAACATTCCACAGAGCTGTCTTTGCTTGTGTGAATGTGCTACCCCATGATGCTCTGTTTGTAATGTCAAGCTTAGACAAGAAAGCTAAGATCTGTGATAGGTGTTAGTATCTTTCCCCAGGCTGTTCACCCCTTACTTCAGCAGGATATGGACAGTGAGTTTTTCCACAGAATCCATGCTCATCAACAATTCTGAGGGTTGCACTAGCTTTTAGATTATAAAATGATAACGTCCTGTGGCTAACGAGAATGGGAAAAGTCAAGGACCAGGGAAGTATGCATTGTTTGTCTTTTTTTAATGCCAGGATAGGCAAAGGCCTTCTGTTTTCTTGTATTAAGGGTGACTGTGTGCTGGAGGTGGGGACTTAATGTAGGGGAATCACATACTATGTGCAAAATACAACAGCCAAGACAGTAAAGAGATAGAGGCATATTTTCTTTTCACTTCTTTGTCTTTCATTCCCAGGTGTAGTTTATAATGCCCTTCACTTTCTGTTTAAATAACATTGTGACTCAATAGCATATTACCAAAGATTATTGCCACTAATGGCTTTGCCTTACTGTACACTCAAGTACAGTTTAATGATATCCCAGTACAATACTACATGCTGATATGCCTTAGTTATGGTTATTTTATTCCTAATTAGCTCATTAATTTAGGCTTTTATATTTCACATGCACTTGTATTCCTTTCCAAAGTTTTTTGCCCCTTTATTGAGAATAAATGAGGCATTTTGTGTTTGCATTGTATTTATTAAGCACATACCATGTGCGTTCACATTTATTATATATTGAGTGCCTAGCAAATTGCCTGGCACATATTTTTAAAAAGCTTTATTGAGATAAAATTTACATACCACAAAGTTTGCCCTTTTAAAGTATATAATTCAATGGCTTTTCCTGTAATCATAGAGTTGTACAACCATCACCACAGTCTGTTTTAGGACATTTTTATAACCCCTAAAAGAAATCTCAATATCCCTTATCTGTCACCTCCCATACTCCCTCCCCCATCCCCTTTTCAGCCCTAGGCAACCACTAATCTAGTTTCTGTCTCTATTGACTTGCCTATTTCGGGCATTTCAAAAAAATGGAATCACACAACATGTGGCATTTTATAAATGGTTTCTTTCACTTAATATATTGTTTTCAAGGTCCATCCATACTGTAGCATATATCATTATTTTATTCCTTTCTATTGCCAAATAATATTTCATTATAGGGATATACCACATTTAATTTATCCATTCATCAGGTGATGGACATTTGGGTTGATTTTACATTTTGGCTAGTATGAATAATGTTGCTAGGAACATTCATATACGGGTTTTTGTATGGGCATATATTTTCTTTTGAGGGGTGATATGCCTAGGAGTAAAATTGCTGGGTGTTATGAAAACTCTGTTTAACTTTTTGAGGAACTATCAGACTATTTTCCAAAGTGGCAGCATCATTTTACATTCTCACAAGTAGTGTACGAGGGTTCCCATTTCTTCACATCCTCACCAGTACTTTTTATTACTACATGTCTTTTTTATTATAGCCAGTCTAGTGGATGTGAGTGGTATCTGGTTGTGATTTTGATTTACATTTCCCTGATGGCTAATGATGTTGAATATCTTTTCAAGTGCTTATTGGGCATTTGTATGTCTTTGGAGAAATATCTACTTAGATCCTTTGTGCCTGGTACATTTTAAACATGCATTAAAATTTGCAAATAACTAGATTAATTATAAAGTTTAATCACCATAGTAACTGAGTTCAGTAGATTTTACTAGCTCAATTTTTTAGACCAGGATTAGAAAGTTAAATGATTTATTCAAGACCACATTGAAGGTCAGTTGGTTATTAGGCCTTTGGGTCCCATCTCTCTACTCTTGGGGCCAAATACTTTGGGTGATAACCCTACCACACATCGGTAAACAACTCAGTGAGTAAGTGCCTCTGATGATGGCTACTTTATGTGCTGCCAACAGAGACCCACAAAAGCCTGCAAATCAGAATACTTATACTTGACCTTGACTTAATCTATTTGTTCAGTACATTTCATTCTTATAGAGCTAATTTGTTATGTATCTTTTATTTAGTTTATTTTTCAAGACACATTTTAGATGATTACAAACTGACTTATTTAGCCACTCTCAGAGATAAGATTCAAAGAGAATAATTGCCTTGTTTTTCTTCACTTTCAACATCTGTAGGCAGACCATTCCTAGAGATGTCAAAAGGTCACTTGACAAGACATATTCATTTTATGATTGAAGAGGAAGATAATTGCCCTTCATATCAGTCCTTGTTTTAAAACTACATACATTATGAATTTCTAGTGTAAAGGAAAAGAATACTCTTGAAAGGTTATCTCTTGAAAGCTAATTTCTTTGGCAAACCCAGTCTAATGCTCCCCAAATACTGCGGAATCTTTTCCAGCTCACCCCTTCATCTTCCGGTGTCACCCACCTTCACTTCCTGTTCAGTTTCACTGTGAAGTATACCTCTGAAGTTCCAGAAGGGTGATGTTTTTTTCCCTTGAGTTGCTAAGATTGCTGCAAGCAGCTCTCAGTTCAATGAGCAGCAATCCTGATTGTTCACCCCAGAAAGGTCAATACAACATTGTGGAGAGCATTGCATGTTTTGCATATTTTTTTCCCTTTTTTTTTTTTTTTGCCAGGAGAGGCTTCACAGTACAGATGTGGAATAGCCTTGGAAATCTGCCAATGTAAATGAACGGAAACGCTCATCATTTGCCCACATTGCACCATTGACCAGAGTGTTGAACAGAATCCAGGTTTGATTTTACTTCCCCTGGCCTTGCACTAAATATTAAATGACTGAGATAGACTTTTTATTACATGTGCCAATGTGCTTCCCTTTCACTACGGACTGCTATAAAGCAATGTGGTCTTTTCATAGACCTGAGGTGTGTTATTAGAGCTTTTCATTTCTCCCAAATGCATTAAAATTTCTTTAGTCAAAACAAAACTCAGCTTCATTCCAGGCCAAGCAGCAAGAAAACAATTCAACATCAGCACACACAGGACACTTAGATCAGTGACGTTCTGTGGGAAGATGTTAGTGTGTCAAGTATGTTGTTCCATGGAATCGTGTGAGATGACATTTTAGGTACTGATTCAGAGTCAGAGTCCTCTAAGCTTTAGGATCCCCAAACTAGTGAGTCTTAGAACTGGCTGGTACACAGAGGACACCTCATCTAGCCTCTCATCCAATGAAAAATTGTCTCCATTGTGGTCTTCAGGGATGGCCACCCAGTACCCACTGAAATACTTTTTGGTGCTGGGATTCTCTCCTTAAAGGTAAGCCTATTTCAGTGCTGGAAACTTCTGATCCTTGGAATGTCCTTCCTTATGCTGAGATTTTTAGAATGTTCCCAGACTTTTTTTTTCAAAAGTACTCTTTAATTTCAGCAATAATATTGTCAGAAAAGCAATTCGTACAGAAAATTAATCATTAAACTTCCTATGTTAAAATGTTCAGTGGGTGCCCTGACCAGTGTGGCTCAGTTGGTTGTCCCCCTAAAAAGTGAAAGGCTGGTTTGATTCCCAGTCAGGGCATATGCCTGGGTTATGGGTTTGGACCCCCAGTCAGGGCACATAAGAGAGGCAATTGATTGATGTTTCTCTCCCTCTCTTTCTTCCTCTCTTCCCCTCTCTCTAAAAATAAATAAATGAAATATTTTTTAAAATGTTCATTTGGTGGTGAAACTGCAAAACTGCCAAAGCTAACTCCCAAACCAATCATAGACCAATGACTGCACCATGTTAGGTCCCTGGACATTTAAAATCCTGACAGCCCACATTACTATGAGTACCCATGTTATGGAAACATTGTGTGTTTTACACCCTCAGTCTAGGCAAAGTGTTAGATTAAAGTTTTAAAAAGTTATGTTGGAATTTACATTGTAGGCTAAGAATTTAATAGAAAACATTTTGGAAAATGGGCTTAAAATGCCTAATTCACTGCAATTTTGGCCAATCAGTCTGCTTTGTTTTTTGACAATATTTTGGTTTATTTTGCTTATCATAAGAAGTTGACTTTGATTTCAAATAAATTTGTATACGAGTTAGGTAAGCTATAGTGAAAAGTGACAGAATATATCTTTCTATTTATTCATATACATTTAAAAATCTCAAAGGACTCTAAGAAACAATTCAATAGCCTTTCCTAAAATATTTCTAGTGATTCTTAATTTCTAGCATGAGGTTGCTTCTGCTTCTCACGTTTACAACAGTAAAATTCCATGTAAAATATATTTTCCAAAGTAGTTAATTTTTATGTTACTGTGTATGTTTTCCCTTTAAGTTTGAAAGTGTCATTGAAAGTTTTGGGGTTTCTCTTAGGAGAAGGGCCTTGGGAATCATAAGCTGCTATGTATAAGGGGATTTTGAGATGGCATGCCCATGCATTCTGGCTTGCTATGAAGACATCCTGTCAATTTCAACATTTGTCCTGGCAAGAGTGTCCTGGTCTTCACAGTAAATTATGTGGTCTTCCTTCTTAAAGCTCATTTAGTCCGATAGTCTCATCTTAGAGAGGTGAGAATCGAAGACTAGGAATGACTTTCACCAGATCTCCCACATTAGGTTGGTGACTGAGTGGGCCCGCAGTCCACTACTCCTGCATGCAATAGCAACCATCCTTTGACCATAGTAGGTTCCTGCTTTCTCAAATGGGCATTTGATTTCTGGAGGACAGCTTGTGAGCACGTAAGAGCCAGATCGCATCAGCAAGTCATAAAAGCGATCCTAGCAGTTGTTACTGTGATGAGAGCTAACAGCTACCTCTGCCCTAGGCGCTCCTTCCTCTTGAAGCAAAGAGTGTGAGGTTACACCAGTTTTCCCCTCCAGTCTTCATAAGCCAATTTTTTTCACATGAAAATACTTTTTTATTTTGCAAACTTTTAACTACTTTATGGTCCCTATTTGAATCACTTTCAAGCCCTTCATGTCTCTATTTATTTATTCAGGTTACTCATATCAGAAAGTACATTCTTCCAAAGGTGTGCCTAAGTATTTTTTAATGTAAAAGTTAAAAAAAAAAAGAATACTGGCCAATAGTATTAGGTTGTAGAGATAAAGAAGAGTGGCCAAAATGCAAGGTATGAAAGACAAAATCAAGATAACTGAACCTGTGGCAGGTTTAGGCTTAGAGACTGAGTGTTAATGGCTCACTTGCCATAGAGTCCCTGGTGTGAAGTGAAAACATCTTCGTGCCAGTAATGGGGCAGAAGGTCTTATTTAATTAAACAAATTTTAGCCTTCAGAGCAGAAGCCTAAAAGGAAATCAGTTTTCTTTGCTTATAGCTTCTTCCTGTTTGCCCTGACTTGAATTAATAACCAGGGTTTGATCTTTGCTGTAACATTTACACTTGCACACACAAGCACTGGGCTCCACAACTGTTGGCAACTCTTGCAGCTAAACAGGGAGAGCAGGAAACCTCCTTCAACACATCCTTACTTTGTGTTTGGCCAGCAATTTGAGGCTGTTTCCCAAGGCTGCAGGGAGGTTGTCTTCGTGGAGTAGGAAAAGATCAAGGACTGAGAGAGTGCTTTCCCTGTTCGGAGGAGCTGTAAGGAAATCCAAAGTGCCCTACAATATTGCAAGCATTGCTTAGAGACTTGAGAGGAAAGAGTGTTGTATGCATTTCACAGGCTTCTTTATTTTTCCAAATCCATTCAAATACAAGATTTGTATATATTTAGGGGGCTCAGTTGTTTAAATGATCACTGAGGATTAAAAGAATTCTGGAGCCTCTAAACCCCTGCTGGGCCACTAAGTTACTGGCTGTTGTGAGAGCAAATTTTTTTCAGCTTACCAATGCTTCCATTGCCAATGGAAATAAGCACAAAATTGGCTTCTTTTCTGGGAGCTAATTAGGATTAAATTTCCAAACTGGTGGCAGAATAAATAATAAATTACATGTGCCTTTGTGCATGCCATTTCCTCTGTCTGCAAAGCCTTTCATCCCTTCCACTTCCCATGGGTCAAGACAAAGCTCTTGACATCGCAGCTTGATTTCCCCAGGTGGAAGTTATCAGTCAGTCCCTCTCCTGAAATCCTACAGTATTTTGTCTCAACCACCTACTGTTTGTATCCTTATGGCCTTATTTCTCTAATTAAAAAGAAAACTCTTGAAGAGAAGATCTATGTTTTATGCATCTTTTGGGGGGGGAGAGGGAGTCATTTTTTGTTATTATAATTACGTTTTTTCTGCATCTTTCTGTTCCTTAAAAAACCTAATGCTTTGCTTGGCATATAGTAGGTGAGCAGTTAGTATGTACTGAATACATGGATGATAAATAGAAAACTCTTAATATTAAGAGAGATTAGTTTTTTTTTTTAAAATCTAGTTCTTACATGAGCTAAAGGGGAGTCAAAGGAACTTCCCCTTAGGTGCTTTTACAGGCCTGAGATGATGCTGGTTGTCATATGAAAACTACGAATAGGCCCTAGCTGAGTAGTCATCCCCATACACCAAGGTTGCAGGCTCAATCCCCAGGCAGGGCTAACACAAAAATCAATCAATAAATGCACAAATAAGTGGAACAACAAATTGATCTTTCTCTCTCTAATCGAGAAATAAAAAATAAATAAATAAGGAAACTACAAACAATTCAGTTATTTGAATTCAAGTAGACAGCTCCCCATTCACCCTGAAAACATAACACATCCACAGTTATTGCTTGTTTGTTCTGCTCTTGACTGTAGTTAAACCAGCATGCATAACTTAGATATGTAAGATCTGGAAGATGCTTTCAGTCCCTCTTAGAAAAACTGCATTATTATAGATATTCTAATCTTTCCATGATGCCTTTTACCTGTTCCTTCCTGCTTTGGTATGTTGTCAGTCTTTTAGGTAAGACTAACATTTTTATCCTAATTAGACAATTACAGATCATGATGAACTAATTTGTTAACCTATGTTCACAAATCATTTAATTACCACTGCCAGCTTTGATGTGCTGTTATTATTCAGTTATGGGAGTAAACAATTCGACAGCTAACAGGAAGAAACTCATTATCTTCTGGGAGATATTGTTGTTATTTTCACTGTCTTAAAAACACTTTAATCAAAACTTACAAAAAAACACTTTAATCAAAACTTTTAAGAATTCTGACATTGTTCTTATTACTGTAGTAAATAAACAGAGAATTCGTTTCTTTAATGTGCACAATTATTTGGGGCTGAGTAATAGCTTCTGGGTTTCACAATGAATAGATTTCTTAAAGAAAAAAATAAACTTTTCTTTCATGCCAATTCACAGTCTCCAATGATGGTGTAATTTATAAAATGCAGCTCCTAATATTGATTTGTGAAGCACTTTGATGGCTGGAGATAAAAGGAGCAATCTCCTGCCTATTTGATGCTGCTATATACTGTCGTTCAAAGTCTCTTGATCTTGTAGTAGCTTTAATTCCATTCAGTAAGCACTCTAAGTCACGGCCACAACCTGGGTTCTTTCTGTGCTCCTTGATGACTAGGGAAACCTGGCTGCCAGGTGCAAACTCCCATCAGGTTTTACAACTGCTGCTGATAGTTTGCATCCAGGATCAATAATATCATTATGCATTTATGTGCAAACATCAAAATTACTCTAAGCAATTAAGTTCCTATCTTCCCTATAGTCCCCCAGCAATAACATATCCTATGGAAGGGAATGCTTGTTATATTATTAGGGGCTATCTATCTGAACCTTGCAATAATATTATTGACCCATACTGTTGCCATTTATCACACAGCATATGCATGCTCAGGTTGTTATTTATCTTTAAGGTTCTTGTCATTTCTCTTTGACTACACTGTGAATTTCTCCAGGACTGAGGCTGTGCCTGCTGCCTCTTGGAATCTCTGTATTACCAGAAAAACACCTGGCACATAGTAAGTAGTAGGCTCTCAAAGATATATCTGTGGTTGGTGAGTAATCTTTACCCTTATAACTCAAGGGATAGGTAAAATTGTTCCTTATTTTCCTATTATGACAAAATAACCTCTTCTTCAGCTTCTTCTGGGTATTTTGGGTGGCAGCACTACATACTTCCTCCAAGTGAACACCCAGTGTTCGATTACAGCAAAGCACACCAAGTGAATGCTAATCCAAGCAGTAGAGATGCAGACCTTCCCTACATCCCTTCTGTTCGGATTAAAGAAAAGCTGATCCCATGGTATTTTTGCATTCTTCCTTTGTCCTCTATCAGTCAGCAGCTATACCCATAACCCACACTTTCTGACAGCTTGCATCTTCATTTCCCTCGGAACAGCAAAGGAAATGGTATTAGTGGGAAGGTTTGGAGAGAGCTAACTCTTAAAGACTTTAATGGGAAGGCTCCCTAACATTCCATCTTTGGTGGCATTCGGTATAATCACTTATAACAATATTAGAGGATGATGCTGTGATTCTGCCTTACTGGGACACAGAAACCAGGTCACCTGACTGAACACAATGTGGGGCGACCTGGAGGTGCAGGGATGTGTGTACTGCTCACCATCACTAGTGAGCTGTTAGTGTTTCAGGCAAGTCAAAAAAGCCTTCTTTGCTGGGAATAACAGCCTCTGGAATTGCAGTTGGAAATATCTTTAAATGATGATTTTTAAAATTCAGGAGCCATGGCTTATAAACAGGGTACATTCTCTTTACTGTTTTGGTCACCATACCTGGGCTTTTTAAGAAGAGGGCCAGATGCTTATGACCCATGATCTGGCCTCATCAGAGGACCCCAACAACTCATTCTGGTCCCTCTTGTGTTCACATCTTCCCCACCAGCTCCTCCTCCCAGGATCCTAATTTGAGAGCAAGTGATGGTATAAACATACTTGACCAGTCTCTTCTCCCAGTAAGGTACTATTAAAGCAACAGGGGATAGCTTTTACCTGGCCTCTAAATACAATTAAAATTATTGCTTCTGTTGGTAAGATCTAGTTTTCCCTTCTTTTTTAGTAAGTGATAATTTCTCAGTGGAAACCAACTACATGAATGAATACTAAATATTAATAAGTTTAGACACAAAAGTATTCTAGGTATTATGAGGCAAGAAACATTTAGGATTTTTTATTTATTCTTATTTATTTATGTAGTTGGGTTTTGACAATCTCCTAGTTATTGCTTTCAATATTATAAGCTGTTTTGGGGCAATTGTAATTATATCTTACTTTGAAAATGCTTATGTTTGGAAATGTTTATAGATTAATGGAATTAACTAGAGAATTTGCTAAATCTCTTGGTCTCAAGGCAACTGAAAAATCTGCTTGCCACGGAAGAATTTCACTCTTATCTTCCAATTTGTTTGACAGTATCAACAGGGAAAGTTAGTTGTGGTAGAGGGGCTGAGATTGAGTCCACATATCTGAATACTTAGAGAGTGACTGTGATTTAAATGCAGGTTCCTGGGCCCTGCCTCAGGTTTCTGAACCAGTGACTTAGTTTGGGCTCTTTCAAAAGTAGAGCCTTAGACAAGACTTTGTGTGCCAGGATTTTTTGTTGTTTGTTTGTTTTTTAAAGATTAGACTTACTTTTTTAGAAAAAGGGAAAAGGAGCTGGGAGAGAAATACCTATATGAGAGACAAACATCGATGGGCTGCCTCTCACATGTGCCCCAACCAGGGACTGGGCTCACATCCCAGGCACATGCCCTGACTGGGAATCAAACCAGCAACCTTTCACTTTGTGGAAAGACACTCAACCAATTGAGCTACACCTGTCGGGGCAGTGTGTGCCAGGAGTTTGGCTGGTGATCTCAGTAGCACGCTGGCAGTGGTCTAAGGAAGGGAGACACAGAAGAAAGAAAAGCCAATACAAGATACATTAATGAGAAGGTTATCTCCGTGGGCAAGTGGGACTCAACCCCAAAGGGATCTAAGAGATTTCCAAATTCTCACACTGGTGAGTGAGGAAACTGGAGTATTTATCCTCAGCTCCTGTTGCTCATTGGTCCAAGGTTGCTCTCAGGAATGCTAACTTCCTACTTCTGGCCTCTCTCATGAGTGCACACAGCCTGCTCTGTGACCAGAGAAAGCCATCAGGCAGGGAATCACAGAGACATTGAGACAGGAAGCTGTTTGTGTGCATGGAACTAGTCATAGAAGCTGAAAATAAAAGAGAGAATATGGGCAAGGAAATAATAGCACCTCCTAGAAGCAGAATCTGTGGACATGTGCCTTGGATGTCTGTATTTTTAACCCCAGATAATTCTAATCTTCATGGAAGTTTGAGAACCACTGCTCTCAAAGACAATCTGATCAGGTTGTTTCCATGCTTTACTACCTCCAGAAAATATAGAGCCCTTAGTATGGCATAATGAGGCTCCCAGGGTCTGGCTTCCTTTTTCTAAGGCTACATCTCCTATTTCATATTTTCCTCTCTAAACTCAGGATTTAGCCATCAAATTGCCTGCAATTACTGGAAAACCAAGCTCTTTTACACTTGTGCCTTGTGCTCAGAATGTTTTGGCTGCAAGTAGCAGAAACCCTGACCAGCAGTGGCTAAAACAAATAAGGATTTATTTTTCTAACATAGCAAGAAGTCTTAAGATGGGTGGCTGCTGCCACTGGTTGGTTCCTTGGCTCAATATACTCAGGGCAGGAGCCTGATTTTTTTTTTTTTTAGATTTGCCTTCATGGTTTCGAGGGGTTGCTACAGTTCCAGGTATCCCATTTCGATTCAAGTTAGGAAGGGGCTGCACCAACCCAGCAAAAGCCCTCCCAGAAGAACTAGCAGAGTTCCCTTCATTGGCCAGACTGTGCCACATGGCTACCCTAGAAAGCAAGGAAGTAAGGTAGACATTTGACTATTTCAGTCGTTATAGAGGAGGTGGGAAAGGCAAATGCGGGTCGGATAGTTGAAAATGGTGTTAGGTTGGCCTTTTCTCAACCCATTGGCCTGGGGAAGTCCTATTTAACTTTTGAAACTCATTTTCCCTGCTAATGTTTTATTTTGAAAAATTACAAACTTTCAGAAAAGTTAAAAAGCATTGTACACCTATATAGCCACTATCTAGATTCTACAATTGACATTTTACTAGATGTGCTTTAACACATCTCTGTTCATCTATGCATTTCTCTAGCCATCCATCTAGCTATCTGAATTTTGAGAAGCAATTCAAAGTAAGTTACAGAAACAAGGATGCCTTCTCCAAATACTTCATCATTATCTAGAGTTCAATATTTCTTTAGAGTTCTCTTTTAGGTAAAATTTTCAAATAATAAAATACACACATCCTAAGTGAGTTTTGACCTTAATAACCAAGCCCTTATCAAGATATAGAATATTACCATCACCCAGTAAGTTTGTTTTCTTATGTTCCCTCCCCCACAAATGCAATCACTGTTCTGATTTCTTTCATAGTAGATTAGTTCTGCTTATTCTAGAACTTCTTATTAATCGACTCATACAGTTTGTACTCTCTTATCTGAAATTCAAGACATTTTGAGATGCTTAAGAATTGACTCCCTTGAATATCTTCCTTGCATGCACTGCCTTCTGAAATAGTAACTGTAATTCTTTTTTTACTTACTGTTTACTCATTTATCTTTCCCTTGTAGCATATGATTCCTTCAAGGGAAAAAATTTTTTTATTCATCTTTGTATTCTTAGCATAGCTCCTGCAGACATTGAATAAATGTTTCTTGAATGAGTTAATGAAAGAATAGATTAAAGTTCCTGGATCATAGTAGGTTAGTAGAAAATTTTAGTCCATTTTCCTTTTTTTTGTGTATAGTCTCCATCTCACTTCATTAGAATTAGCTGAGTGGGCATCTGTCTTCCCGTCTTGATGTGCCCAACTCAGATAGGCGTCTGCCTTAGTCACCCTTGTAGCTAGTGCTTAGCATAGTACTTGGCACATTCCATACACTGTTTTGAAAGTACAGATGAGTAATGTGACTGTTCATTGTATGACTAGCATCCTGATGATTCTTTTTAGTGGGTTTTTTTCCTACTAACAATGGGATCCAAGAGTCCTTGTTGAAAATGGGAAGATGAGCTAATTCTTTGTTTTCCATGAACCACAGTTCTGTGGTCTGGGCTATGTGAAGCAGGCAGAGTGGTCTTTTGTCCAACCTTGACCAGGAAGCACTCTTCCTCTGCCCAGTTGCTTATAGGTCAGGAACCCTGTAGTAATAGTTCATGCCAAGTGTTAACTGATTACTGAGATGGGGCTGGTAGGGGCTCCTGGGTATTTTGTATTTGCATTGGGGAATCTGGACATCTCATATTCTGTGGGGCCCCTATTGCTATGCTTCCAGGCAATTTACATTTCTCTTCAATCCAGGTTCCATTCCTGGATTGCCTTTAAGAGAGGGCACGTATCTCTCATTGCCTTTGACTGCCCTGGCCCACTTGGTTGACTTTCATTCCATCCTCATATTCTTCACTTCATGAAGAAATAAATCCCAGAGTGAAATGCTTCTTAGGAAAGAAAGTTCTCTCCAGAAGGAGACTATGCATTTGAGGTACCATCTAGTACCTTTCCCCAACCTCATGTATATAAGAATGAGAGAAGCAGCTTCCTGGCTGCTTCTTGAAAGATTGGTCCCCCCTTCCCCAATCATCATGTCCCCTCCTATACATTTTCTTCCTACTACCACTTTTGGAGCCAAGATCCAGATTAGACTGGTGTTGCCTGACAACATTAGCTCGTTGACAGGATCTGGGTCCAACAGAAGGAAATAGTCCTGCAGCCTGGAGTTGTGACCTAAGCATTAGAACTGAGTCCTAGACCTGGTTTTGCTATTGATCCTCTGTGTTATATTGGATAAGTTATTTCCATGCTTTGAGCCTCAATTTCCCCTTCTGGGTAATATCCTAGATTCCATCTAAAACCACTGCCAGATCTAAAGTTGCATGAGCTATTCAAGAGTCAGATTCCATTTGAAATGTCAAATTTAGGTTCCACATGAAAAAGACCTCAGCTGGCAGATCAATAAGGAATCCAAAGAAGTCATTTTTCACCTGTGAGTCCTTCATTCATCATTATCTTCCTTAAGCATCTCATCTTCGGTGTCAGCCCTGAGCCAAAAGATCTGTCCAGTGCACAGCTCTTGCTCTTCTGAGTGGGCAGCAAATGCAGGAGGAAGCAAACCCGGTTTGGTTTGGCCTGGCATGGAGTGAGACGGAAGTATTAAGCAACACAGAAGTGGCTGCTGGCAGGAGATCACAAGGCTTTGTCCAGGTTCATTGAGTGAGGAGGGTGGCCATGTATAACTAGGAAAGGTGCATAGCATGAAAGCGCTTGTTTGGGAGCAGCCACCACAAAATGCTCTATGCAGGTGAGCATAGTCCGTCTTAATGAAGCATGGAGCACCATGTATTTCATGTTGATGCATAAGGCTAACTACTATATTAACTTGGACACCTTGTCTTCTCCAGGTGAAGGAAGTGGTGACTGTAAATGGAGGCCAGAGTGCTCACCAGCCTTGGCAGGGGAAGCCAACCAGGACAGAAACATTGAGGCCTCACATAGCTTTTGGGATGCCTTTCCCAAAACTAGAGCTCAGACACATAGGTGCTTACCTGTTACATACCATCCATCCATTTCCAGACTCTGTTTCTTAATTAGAGGAGGTATTTTGAACGTGCATAATACCCTGTTCCGTTTTAACAGCACATCTCCACTGTCTACTGCATGAAGTGACTTCCTAAGAAATATTTCTAAAGCTGGAGTGCAAAGGAAAAAGTTCTTTTCAAAGGCAAGTGTAGTATAAGAAAGAATCAAAAGAAGTCAAGCATTAATCTTTATCAGGGAATCTAAACCATTTCTTTACATTGTTATTGGCACAAATGTACCTAATGCCTTATGGAAACCTGATAGATGAACATTTAGGCAATTAAAAAGGGATAAGTCCAGGGGCATTTATGCCTCCTCACTTCACTGAAGACTGACATCAGGAGTTTTCTTTTGGGGGGGTTTTGTTTGTTTGTTTTACAAAACAGCATCTTCTCTGAGTGCTTAAAAATATGATCTGGTTTATATACCTCAGTTGACCCTATTCTAACCCAACCTAACTTTAAACGATCCTCCTCAATGCAGGAGAAATGCCTATTTCTCTCTCTCTCCCCCTTTCTCTCTCTTTCTCTCTCTCTCTCCTTCTCCCCTTCTCTCCTTCCCTCCCTTCCTCAAAGAGCCACACCACCGACAAGGTTGAGGTTTGCTAGAGAGACATACAATGCTAGGGCTGGAAGGGCCTGGAGATATAATCCAATCCCAGATTTGACAAATGGGGTTCTAGAGATATGTCATGACTTTTTTGAGATTATCTAGCATGTTAGTGCTATTCTCATTCCACAATATGATCCCCTTATTATAATCCTTTCCTCTACACCTGCCTATCTTAAGTGATATCCCTAACCCCTCAGATTTAAGGAATTATCCCTAGTAAAAAAGCAAACCCCTAGCCCAGAGGGTTAACACACTCAGCTATCATTCACTTTCAACTTAGTGAGAATTGGTTTACCAGGTCCTTTCTCAATATCACAGCTCTGTAAAAAGAGGTTAGGGGTGCTAAGTAGTGGAGGAGGGAACGGATGGGCCAGAAAACATGGGATCAGGCTGGAGTGGAGGGTCTGAGAGCAGCCTGAGTGGCTAGGGAAGAGCTGGCAGAAGAAGGTGAGATAAACTGCAAAGCAAAGTATGCTTGACTTCTACATATTTTCACATTCAAACTAAAAGCTGGCTCTAATTGTCTAGCATTTGTATGCTTATGTTCTTTGAGTACACATGTCTGAGAACCTAAGTGTACTTACACAAAACCCAACGCTGAATGTGATGTGTCACTGTCACTGTGTCTCGGTCTCCTTTAATCCACTGCAATCTGGTTTCTGGCCCCCACACTTAAGGTCCTCAACAACCTCCCTGTCCCTAAGTTCAGTGTATGTAACTTTCAATTCTTATATCACTTAACCTCTCAGCACGACTTAACAATTTCCTCATTCTTGAAAATCTGTCTCTCTACCATTAAACCAGTCCTCCTTATTCCTCCAGGCTTTCAGGCCATTCTTTCTTTCTTTTATATAGACTCATTTTTAAGTCTCTTCTGAACCCTCTTTTCTTCTCACTTTATAATCTTTCTTTTTCCATCCATATCTACAGCTCTAATCATCACCTACACAAGAATGACTCATAATTTGTATCTCTGTTCTAGACCTCTGTGTTCGACCTCCAGGAAATCAACTCTATTTGGCCCTCTTGTTGGGTGTCTTAGGATTTGAAACTCAATAAAACCCAAATGAAACTTATGATGTTTGTTCTGCAGATTTGGACTTCGTACAGTGCTCTGCATGGTACAACCATGAATCTACTTAAATAAGCCTGGGATGTTGAATGACTCTTAACTTTTTCATACTCACCCCCATATTCAATCTGTCATCCAGTTCCATCAAGTTTACCTACTAAAAATGTCTCACATCCATCTGCTCTCCATCTCTACACCCACAGTCCATCCTCTTTCACTCGGACACCTGCAATAGTCATGTAACTATTCAGCCGACATTCATGCTGGCCTCCTTTAATGTGTTCTCTACATTTTATCTCGAATAATCTTTCCAAAACACATCAAATTATGTCCCACTTTCTCCATGCTTAAAGATATTGTATGGCTTCTCATTGTTATTAGAATGAAAGTTTAAAGCCTTTCACACAGAAGTTTCATGCTGAGCTCCATTCTTTCATGCTCTGCCATCCAATCACATCGACCTCCAGTTGTCATGTTGAGCTCCTTCCCAGCACAAGGATTTTCCTGTGCTCTGCTCTCTGTCTGGAACATTGATCTCTTCCCTTTCCATTTACTTATCCGCTGTCTCCTCAGATCACTGTACTTCCCCAGGAAAGCTGTGCTGGGTCTCTTCAACAAGGCCACATCCCCAGATTCTAGGTTTTCAGAGCAATATATTCTTCTTTTCTTAAAATAACCTAGCATGTTTTTTAAAAATCTGTTGTGTTTTTAAAACACATGACTTGTCCAATGTTTTGATGAAATATGTGGATGAAAGCAATATCAAATTTAGTTGACAATTTATATTTGCTTGTCTAATCCTCACACTAGACAGTAAACAGTAAGAGGCAGGATTGCACCTGCTTTTTCTTTCTTCTTTTTTTAAATTTATTTTATCAATTCTGTTATTATAGTTGTCCCAATTTTTCCCCTTTGCCCCTCATCCACCTGGTACCCCATTCCCTCCAACAGTCACTCCTCTTAGTTCATGTCCATGGGTCATACATGTAAGTTTTTTGGCTACTTCATTTCCTACAGTGTTTTTAACATCCCCTTGTCTATTTTGTACCTACCAATTTGTGCTTCTTATAATTCCTGCACCTTTCCTCCATTTTCCTCCTTCTCCCTCCCAACTGATAACCCTCCAAATTATCTCTGTATCTATGATTCTGTTCCTGTTCTGCTTATTTGCTTAGTTTGTTATTTAGATTTGGTTATTGATGGTTGTGAATTTATTGCCATTTTAATGTTTATTCTTTTGATCTTCTTCTTTTTCTTATATAATTCCCTTTAGCATTTCTTTAAATAATGGCTTGGCAAATATGAACTCCTTTAGTTTTACCTTGTCTGGGAAGCACTTTATCTGCCTTTTGATTCTAAATGATAGCTTTGCCGGATAGAGTAATCTAGGTTGTGGGTCCTTGCTTTTCATCACTTTGAATACTTCTTGCCAATCCCTTCTAGCCTGCAAAGTTTATTTTGAGAAATTAGTCAACAGTCTTAGGGGAACTCCTTTGTAGGTAATTGTTTGCCCTTCTCTTGCTCCTTTTAAGATTCTCTCTTTATCTTTAACCTTTGGCATTTTAACTATGATGTATCTTGGTGTGGTCCTCTTTGCATCCATCTTGTTTGGGACTCTCTATGCTTCCTGGACTTGCATATCTATTTCCTTCACCAAAGTAGGGAATTTTTCTTTAATGGTCTTTTCAAATAAAATTTCAATTTCTTGTTCTCCCTCTACTCCTTCTTGCATCCCTATGATTCAGAAGTTGGTATGTTTAAAGATGTCCCACAGGTTCCTAAGTCTCTCCTCATTTTTTTGAATTCTTTTTTCTTTCTGCTGTTCTGATTGAATGCTTTTTCTTTCCTTGTGTTCCAAATCATTGATTTGGCTCTCAGTTTCATCCCCTCTAATATTGGTTTCCTATAGATTTTTCTTTATTTCACTTAATGTAACCTTCATTTCTGCCTGGTTCTTTTATATGGTGTTGAAGTACAATGAGTTCTTTGAGAATTCTGATAACCAGTGTTTTGAACTGTGCATCTGATAGGTTGTTTATCTCCATTTCACTTAGTTCCTTTTCTAGAGTTTTGTTCTGTTCTTTTATTTAAGCTATATTTCTTTGTCTTCGCATTTTGGTAGCCTCCCTCTATTTGTTTCTATGTATTAGGTAGAACTGCTTTGATTCACTATCTTAGCGTACCTGTTAAGTTGTATGGGGTGGAGCCTTAGGTAATTTCCAGAGCAAGGCAACCCTTGTCACCACTCTGTTGCTCTGTGTGGGGGAGGGTTTGCAGAGGGGACAGTGCTGCTGCCTGGCTTCTGGAGTTTTGCCCAGGAGGAAGCTGTCTCCCCACTTGCACTTCATTTTCCCCCCATATGCCACTGGTGCCCTTCCAGCTGTTGCCCTGATCCTGAATCTCAGAGGGGGTGGGTCTGCATGAGTCCTAAGTGCATTGAGGGCCCTTTAAGAGGATGCAGTTTTTTTCTGTCATCCCAACTCCCACTGGGTTTTACAGCCAGAACTTATAGGGACTTATCTTCCTGGCACTGGGACTCTGGGCTCTGTGGTCTGGCCTAGGGCTGGGATCCATTGCTCCAAGGTATCCCTCCCATTTGTTATTCACCACATGTGGATGTGGCATCACCCATTCCTGTCTCCATGCTTCTTGGTGCCTCTTTGCACCTCTCCAAGTCTCCACCCCCCACCCGTCTAGATGAATGTGGCTTCTTTAAATCCTTGATTGTCAGACTTGTACACTGCTAGATTTTCTGACAATTCTGGGTGATATTTGTTTCGTAGTGTAGCTGTATTTCTTGCTATAGTTGTGCTCAGAGGTGAGGTGTTTTTATCTACACCTCCATCTTGACCAGAAGTCTCTGCATTTCCTTATCATTTTACCCCTAGAATGCAGTGCAGTACCTGCCACATAGACATGTCATAAGTACTTGAATATCTTCTCATTTACTGTACCTTTTCTTGTCCAGAAACTGGGAATATTGCTATAAACTGAAGCTAGATCACAAGGTCTCTGACAGATCAAATATTGTAAGTGAATAGGCTGTCACAGACTAAGATGTTATCTAAATGTTAATGTGAATTATTGACATTAATGAAAGAAATGGGTCATCCACACTTATCGCAGAAAGAATGCATTAAAACCATTTTACTCCATTACCTAAATGAAGCAAAAAATGATTTTGTATCCTGTTCTGAAAGTTTGAGAACTTTTATCCTCAAAACTGAAACTTATCAGACACGTACATGCCTCTGATTGGAACTCTTCAGGTAGCAGATGCAATGGACAGTTTCTCAGCTGATTTAATCTACAGGGTAGGGAACAGCTGGGTGTTGAGATTGTTCAGATACTCACTATCTATACATAGATAGTTCAAATTGTTAAACTCTGTAGATAAATTGTAACTCTTGAGATTATAGACCTGTCAATCTAGAAGCAAATGTGGCCTGCAAGATTTTCTCCCTTCAACTGTATGTTATTTGGAAGCTCACTTCATCTCTTGCTATGTCCTTACCTATAAAATGAAATACTAAAACCTACCTGACCACCTCAGGGTCATTGGGAGAGTCTAAAATAAAGTTAAACAAGTGAAATTACTTGTGAATCATAAAGCTCAATACATCACGAATTCATTCTTATTAATAGTAATTGTCGGTATGCTTGTTATTAATATTCTACACATAAGTCATACATATAAATAGCCACGATGACTAATTAGGTTATGATGTTCATGCCCAGACACCTGTTATGGAACAAGAAATGTCTCTCAGATGACTTGGGTGAAAAAGAACAATAGTTAAGAAGTCAGAATGTTTCTAGATTTAGCCTTTTATTGTCCCCAAATGGCCTTTTTCTGTCTTTCCCAAGAACTGTGCTATGTCCCTAACAGGAATGGAGTTTTTTTTTTGTCAAAAATAAATATGATAACTTCATCACAGCAATGCAGGACTTCAAACACAACGATCGTATGCCCTGAGCATTGTTTCATCTGGTGATCCTGAGTGGGGCTCTGGTCCTTTAGCCACATGTCCATTAAAACTCTGAGCAAATCATGTGTTTTAACCACACATGCCAGGTCTGGGGGAATGGAAATCTCTTTAATTATGAAATGGTTTGCAGATTTGCTGGGTGAACATGAGATTCTATTTCATAAGTGCAGAATTATGAGTAAAAAAACAAAAACAACACACAGAGAGATGAATCTGGAGCCCAATAGGAGAGGAAACAAAATTGTTTGAAGAGAAAGGCGTAGAGTCCCTTTGGCTAAATTCTGGTGGTTCAGAATTTTGCACCTATCAGTGTCTTTTATTTGCCTCAGTATAAGATATTTCTTCAGGCTACTGGACAGCTTTGAAATTGCAAAATATGCACGGAAGCACATTCGTGGAAATGTAATCTTGTCTTCCCCTAGACCTGCAGGGACTGTGAGTGCCAGGGGCTTCCATGAGCTATACTGGGCCTCCTTGTGCCAGTGAGATGGAGAAATCTGAGCTGCCCAAGAGAAAAGTGACTGTGCAGGAGAACCTTGGACTCAAAGGCCAGAAGTGCATGAAAAGTAAAAGAAGTTCGTACATTTAAGTAATTGAAACAACTGTTAATAAATATACTTGCTCCAAGGATGTGAGATAATAAAGACAGGCAACTGGCCAAACTCCCTAGGCAACAGAACAGAGAGAGAGAAGGCAGCATCCTTTACTAAAATGCAACCAGGTTGTTCAAGGGTAGGCACCAGGAGGAACTTACCTATGGCAAAGACTTATTCAGTTCTGAAGACCTAAGCACCATAGCTTGAGGAATCTTAAACAGTAGAACAGAAAGCACTGGGTTAATTTATTTGGAGACTGGGGGATAAAAAAGGAGCTCAGATAGTCTCCTCTTCAGTTGAATCCTCTTTTTTCTAAGCACACTAACTAGGATGAACTGGTGTCAGTGTGCCTAGGTTTGAAACCAGATCTACTACTTACTAGCTGTGTGACCTTAGGCAAGTTACTAAATTTCTCTGTGCCCCAATTCCCTCTTTGACTAAACAGGGATAATATTGACAGACTATTCCCTTTCAGGTTGTTGTGTGAATCAAATGAGATAAGCTATGTAAAAGCCTTTAGCATGATACTTTGCAGGTAGTAAGTACTTCATACTTGTTCGCTATTATTGTTATTTTGTTACTGTGTTAGTACTTACCCTTGCCTTTCTTCCCTCTTCTCCATGCACATTCACAATGTAGTCCTATCCTCGCTTATTTTGGGCTCCAGTTTTATATGTTTTTTACCTTCAGGGCACATCACATCCACTTGAATATGGTGCTGTCCTCTCACGTTCAGAGTGGCCTTCGTCATTTCCCACTCCACCTGACTCCTTTTCCCAAATACTTGTCATCAATACTTCCTCACTTTAATCTCCTGGACCTTTGGAGTCTTTGCTTCTTCTCTCTTGTTCATCACTGCTATTCTGCCCTTCTTTTAAATTTCTTTTTAGCTTTCCAGACCTGATGGAGCATGATGGGAGTTGACATCTGCCACAAAAAGACTGAAAAGTTTGGCTCAATGACCCCAGGAGCCAGGTCATCTACCTAAGGCTGTTGGTCAAGCTGTACCAGTTTTTGGCTAGATGAACCAACTCCATCTTCAAGTTGTGCTAAAGAGGTTGCCATGAGTCACACCAACCAGCCCCCTTGTCCTCTTTCCAAATGATCTGGAAGATGAAACTTCCTAGTCAACAGAGCAAAACTGCTGTGGTTATAGAAACTACAACCAATGAAGTGTGTGTGTACAAGAGGTACCCAAATTGAAAGATTTTGCCGTGTGTGAGCAGCTGTGCCTGGTGCTGCATCCTCAAGGCTGGGAGCATGATCTTCATCTTTGACCAGCTGGCCTTGGACTCCCCCACAAGGGCTGTGGCACTGCCCTGCTCTCTAGTCCTTGCAAGAGCCGAGAGGTGTGCAGGCACCTTGGCAAGGCCCAGAGAACTCTGCCCAGCTGCAGCAAACCCTAGGTGCGCTCCAAAAGCCCGAAGTACGAGTGGGCCAGAGGCCACTGGCTGGGCTGCGGCTACCAGAAGATTTTTGGGTGCTTATTTTTTTAAATTTCCTTTTAGTTCTCTTTACCACTACCCTCTCAATGATTCTGTTCCTTGAGCAAGTGATTATGAACCCTACCCTGCCTCTTTTTCCTCCCCCATTCATTCCGACTACCCTTACTGCCAGTTCATCCCATTCTACTCACTCCAATCACCTTGCTAATCTTCCTGAAGTTCCATTTTGCCTTGGTGAATCTCGTGCTTAGGGCCAAAAATGACTTCCAATTGTCCCTGCAGTCCAATTCAAAGTTATTTTCAGGGTGCCAGAAATGTTTTGTATCTGCATCAGGATGGTGCTTCACCTGTGTGTAGATTAGTCTGCTTGTACCATTGTAACAAATACCACAAACAAGGGGACTTAACAGAAATGTATGTTGTCACAGTCCTGGAGGCCAGATATTGGAGATCAAGGTGCCCCGCAAGTTTGAAGCCTCTGTAATTGGCTTATAGATGGTGGCCTTCTCTCTGTGCCCTCACATGATCTTTCCTCTGTGCGTGTCTGTGTATCTGTGCCCTAGTTTACTCTGCTTATAAGGACACCAGTCAGATTGAATGAGGGCCCACCCTAATGATCTCATTTTAACCCAATTACCTCTTTAAAGACCCTCTCTCTCCATGTACAGTCATAATCAGAGGCAATAAGAATTTAGGACTTCTGGAGAAGGGAGACACATTCATACAGAAGCTTCTTGCAAAGGTCCAGGGATGAACAAACAAATGGCAGATTAAGGAACTGGAAGCAGCCCAGTGTTTCTAGGGGGCAAGGATGTGATACAGAAAGAGGGTGTTGAGGCTGAAGAGCGACTCCACTGATTACTTAGAGGACTTTGGATTTTACCCCGTGGGTGAGGGAGGGGGAATCACTGAAGGATGAGAGTTGGTCAAAATTGTAGTTTAGGAACTTCCCACTGGAAACAGAGAGGGGAATGAATTAGGGGTGCCCCAATGGAAGTTTTCCCTAAACTCTTTACATCCCATTTTAGAATTTATTGTCTCTATTTTTCCTCCAGGACTCTAGATTTCTCTCCCTTCTTGATTATAATCTTGTTCAGGGTGGGGACCCTGTTTTTCCAAGGGCACAGCATAATAAGTTCTGCATAAAAACTCCAGAGGAATTATCTTCTGCTCTTTTTTCCTCACTACTTGTCAGAGGTCACCGTAACACTTTCTTTGAGAACAGAATGTGGTTTCCACATGATTATCATACTTATTTTATTAAAATAAGTATTTCTTGGGCATGTCCAGACAATCATCTGATGTCAAGTGCAGAGGTGGAACGGTGGACAGAGGCGGTGAGCCACAGAGCAGTTTCTCACACTTCCATGTGTACACAGACACCGGGGGCCTTTGTTGCAATGCAGATTTTGATTTTCTGGATCTGAGGTGGGGCCTGAGAATCTGGTTTTCTGGCAAGCCCTTTGGTGATGCTGATGCTGCAAGTCCACAGACTGTACTTTGAATAGCAAGTGTACGGGGAAAGCACCCAGAAAACCCAAGGGCCTGGCTTTGACTTCTGCTTTGTCAGTAATTGGATGCGAGACCTGCAGTAAATCAAAGAACTTTCCTGGGCCTCAAACTTTATCTTTACATAAAGACTTTAGTTGATCTCTAAGGCTCTTTTTAGCTTTAAAAATTAATCTGTGATTTGGTAAGTTACATTTGGTGGAAACATTTTGAGAACCTTGGAGAAAATAGGTATGTGTATTCAGTCCATTATAGTTATTAAAGTTACTGATAGAGGGGCCATGGTTTGAGTTCCAGTGGATTAAAAAAATAATCCTTTAATCCTCCTAGCGTAGCCACTCACCACTTGGCTTGGCACAATGTAGACTATTGCTTTGAAAGTGCTAAGCTAACAGGAAAATCCCAAGTTGGGATCCTGTTGCATTTATACTCCATTTGTGGCTGCACTGTCTAGGCTGCATGTTGAAATCACTTTTCAATCTCAAAACAAACCTGCATTTACTTTAAAACAAAATTTTAAGGAGTTGTACGCAAACCCCACGTTTACCACGGTAGCCTGGAAAGAACAGGTGCAGCTGAGTGTGGGATTTGGTTGATGTGATCCCCAAAGGTCTCAGCACTGCTACTGTATGTGGATGAAAAGGGTGGATAATGACGAGAGGTATAATCTCATTTGTTACGGAATGCTATTTGTGACAGCTCATTGGAGCCTCCACGATGAAGGCCGATAAAGAGGTTAAGAATATCTTCTCCCCTCGCCCCCCACAAATACTGATTATTCAAAGCAGTGGCAGGAAAAATCAGAGGACAGCATCACAATAAGATAAAGGCAATACTTGCTTTCAAATACAATTCTCTTCTTCAGCATTAACAAGCTGCCAAGTGGTAGAACAGCAGAGGAACATCCTTAGGACTGGTTGGTTTCATTTCATTCCGACAAGGCTGGTTGAAGGAAGATGGGAAAATGCAACTCCAGGAGCTTGAGTGCCAGCTGGGCGACTGCGTGTCGGTGCCGTGGTGGGGTTGGGGGAAGGAAGGACAGGATGGGAGGCTGTGAGGGAGCAGGCTCCAGAAATGCACCAATAAGCCTCAAACAATTACTCCTCTCAAAAACACTTACAGACCCTCAATTCCAATCCAGCTTTTAAGATGTTGGCCTTTTTGAGTGAGTGAATTTGAGACAGTATATGCAATTATAAAAAAGTATAGTAAGTACAATCATATGCCACTTAATGGTAGGAACCCATTCTGAGAAATGCATTGTCAGGTGATTTTGTCATGTGCAAACATCGTGCAATGCACTTACACAATCTATTACATGCCTAGGCTGCATGGTACAGTCTGTTGCTCCTGGGCTACAAACCTGTGTAGCATGTTACTATACTGAATACTGAGGAATTGTGGAACAATGGTATTTGTATATCTAAACATGTCTAAATATAGAAAAGGTACAGTAAAAAATTGTACAAAAGACTGTGTGTGTGCTGTGTGTGTGTTGGAGGGGCTGGGGCAGGGCAGTGGAGGAAAGTGCAAGAGGAGGTTGGACTAGACATCAGGAGGAGGGAGGAAGGAAGGAGTGGGCAGAGGGAAGGGAGAGAAGGAGAGAGAGAGAGAGCAGAGATAAAGCTTGAAAGAAATAATGAAATGGAGAGGGAAGAAAGAGAGAGGGGGAAGAGAGAAAGAGGGAAGAGAGAGAGAGATCATTGGGTTTGAGAGTGGAAGAAGAGACAGATAAAGAGAAATGAAGAAAAAGGAGGTAAGTTGATGCACCTGAGTATGAGTGCACGTTTGGGTGTGCAGGGAGGTGGGATGGGCTGGTAGAGGGGGGCGCAGGGCTCCTTTTACCATAGCATGTTCCCCTGGATCCCTTGCCAACCCTGGACCCCAACCAGGGACACTTGGCAGGTGGACAGCATGCTAAGCCTCCTTGACCATTTAAACCACCTAGAGCAAGCAGTAAATGCAATATTGTAGTTGAGTCCAGCCTTTACTTTCAACGTTGCAAAAGAACTTTTTGCTTATAATTCATTTTAATCTTACGGAACCACAGCCATATGTGGTTCCTCATTGACCAAAACACTGTTACATGGTGAGTATCTGTAATGTACTTTTGCTCTTTGCCAGCCTTCCCACCTTGCAGCCTTCCCACCTCGCATCACTGGGTGTAAGTCGATATGACAGTAACAAAACTGTTGTTGTCTGGCATGTCTCAGGAGAGGCTGCCTTTCCCAAAGCCTCAGTGCAGAAACTCCTAACTGTCCAGACTTTCAGGAGGCTGCTTGTCCCAGAGATCTCACCTGCATTGCTAGAAAGCTTTCATCTCTCAATCCCTGCTGCTGGCCTTGCCTGTATGTGATGCTGCTCCTGTTAGACCTACATCAGTTCCTCTGGGGGCTGCAGCTTTTAGGTCCTGCCTGTAATTCCACTTTTGAGAGGATCCTTCTTCTCAAGCAATCTGGGGCCACTTGGTTGTTGCTTTTGTCTTTCCCCTCAGCATCCTGCCCAGCCAGGATGAAAATTCAGCTAATTCCTTTTTTCTCTAAGCCATAAAGCTCTTCTCTATCCTTATTCTTCCTAGAAGGTGGCTTCCAACCACTGCTCCACATGTATTCAGCCAGCCCCTTCTTTCTCCCTGAATTTCAGTTAGTTGACTTGTCTTGTGGTTTTTTCCCAAAGCTTTTGGTACCGAAAAACAAAAACAAAAAACCAAACAGACTTGTTCTTAGGGGCATTTTTTGTAATATCATAGTGGGAAAACAACTCATGTATGCATCTTTAATTTCTTCTTATGTTGTCTTAGCTTCTAGGCATTAACATCTAAAAAGGCAGTGGCTGGAGTTAACAGCAGTGCAAATGGCCCCAGTACACCCCTGTGAGCTCACAAACCATAGCCTTGAGCTCTTAAGTGAAATGTGAAGGCATTTCACAGATGATGACTGTGGGAAAGCCTGGACTGGCAGACAGACCATGTGGGCTCAGCCCCTTACAACTGTTTTCAGTCATTGCACCTCTTGAGCCGCAGAGTCTTCGTATGAAAAATCAGCTGAACATTCAGGAAGTATTCTTAGGTACTGCTAGGAGATGTGCCTGGGTGTACATGGGTGTCCAGACCATGTTCATACCCTAATTTTTTCTTTTGTTCTCCTCCATCAGGAAGACAGAAAAGCTGACCCTTGGCCAGTCTCCAGAAAGCTTTGCTATTTGTCTTCCTTTGTAGGCAATCTGGACACCAAGAGTCATTTTCATGGGGATGTTAGGTAGAATAAAACTTTGGGCAATATCTTAGGGAAGAAATTCTCAAGGGAGTATAGGTCACCTTACCAAGTCTGGTAGACACCCCCGCAACCACCACAAGCCTGGAAAGGCTCAGACGGGGGTGCTTTGTTGATTCCCATAGGCTAAAGGGAAGCCCCAATGTGCCAAGCTCTGTACCCTCTCCTCACTGCCACTTCCTCAAGATAACTAAGGACAGACACACTTGGATTCAAATCCTACTCCACCACTTGTGTCCACAAGGACCTATGCAACCATAGCTTAGTCAGTGTCTATGCATTGAGCTCTACTGCATGCCAGCAACTGTGTTGGGTGCTGGGGATACTATGGTGAACAAAAAATCAGGGGTACTTCTCTCACAGACATCATGGTCCAGTGGCAAGCTGCTTAACTGCCCTGAGACTCAGTCTTCTCATTCGTAAAATGGGAATGATAATACCTAGCTCATAGGTTTGCTATAAGACATAAATAAGGTGACCACTAAGGAGCTGAGGAATGCCTGTCACATAGTAGATAACATGTTTTGACATGATAACCTCGGTTGTTTATTACAGCTCTGAACACAGCTGTGAGTTTGTTTTCCTGGTACAAGAGAGGCACTTATCAGTATCTAACAAGTAGAACTGCCTCATGGGAAAAAAAACCTGTATATGTGAATAGGTTTAGATGTATTTAAATAAATGTAAAAAAAAATGGCAAACTCAGAATGGTAGGATTAGAGAGAAAAAAGGGAGAGACTATTATTTACCTCTGATTTACGCGTTTGCTTAAACTATTATGCATTACTTTTCAAGCAAAAATATTTAATAAAATTGTAAGAAGCAAAAAAATATTAATATATAAAACACATTAAGCAGTACCACCACAGGAATTGGTCAATCTTGTTAGGATGACATTTTCTTGTCCTAGGAATGTGGACAAGTTTCTTCCAAACAGCCCCTCCACAATTATCCCTGCCCTGCCCCCTCCACTCCCAGCCTCAGCCACAAGCTGTGCTCTCTAAACCCAGAGTAAAGGGTTAATGTTATTGTTAGGTTGTTTCCTTCCGCAGTCTCCTGCCTGGCCAGAGCTCTCCGAGGGAACAATAATCATTATCATCTCTGACAATCTGCAAAGATGTGCTCTAAGAGAAAAAAGCTGAAAAATTGCATGTGCAAGTTATAGTATGTGTCTTAATTTTAGATCCACGATGAAACCACAGAGCACTGTAACATACTGTTATTTATCAGAGGCAATGATTAGAAATGCCAGTTTGCATAGTACCTATTTGTGTCCATAAAAATGCAGTACATACTGACCGGTCTGGTCTCTGAACTCCAGATTGCCCTGTTGTTTGGACATCTTAATTTCTCCCAGTCCCCAGACCAAGCAAGACAAGTGACAAAAGAGCTATCTGCTCCTCTTGGTAGAGTAACAGGGTGTCCCACAACAGTTTTCCTTGTGGGCGGCCAGAGCAGCCTGCCAGAGCTGTTGGCCAGAGCGAAGGCTGAGGTCACACTTTGGAGCAGGGCTCAGGCGGTGGGCCAGGCTCCCTGGGGAGCACCTGGAAGACTTTCTGAGCACTCCATAATGGGGAGGGGAATGCCAATGGGGTCAGTAGTCTGCCAATTATGCAGTGGGATCTGGCACGAGATACATTTGGAATTACTTGCTATTGTAACACTATTTGTACCCCACATCGGTAAGATCTGGGAAGCATTTGAAATTACAATAAGAAATGCAGGTGCCTTTTTCTCTTTTTTTTGTGGTAGTTCTTAATAATGATTAAGTTCTGGAGCAGGAGTGGGAGCTATACCTTATAGACCTATTTTTTTCCATTTTGCCCACCCAGGAGTAGATTCCCATACTTCAGCTCTTCTGGAGACCAACATTTTTCCCTCCTCACCCTCCAGTCATAAATCAGATAGTGAGTTCTATTTTAATTCAGAGAGAAGGACTAAACCCCTCTCTGGCTCTCGCTGAGTTTATCTTCCTCTAGGTGATAAGGTCCCCTCTTGCCTCCAGTTTCCTACTGTTAGATCTGGGCACGGTTAATTGCCTCCAGTTTCCTACCTTTAGATCTGGGCATGGTTAATTCTGTTTCTCTCCCCTTCCCCCTTCTCTGCCCCAACCTCCAGCACTCAGGCTCAGAGTAGGACGTGGGACCATTCCACAGGTTGGTTTACTTCCGCCTCATAAGCCTGCCTCATAGCCACTCACCAGTCCCAACTCTAAAAGGGATAAGGTAAGGGAGAAGTCAGAACCCACGAAGTCTCAGGAACCCTCTCAATGGCTGGGGTTTGGCTTGGTCTTGTATGCTCTGAAGCATTTGTAACCCCCTAGTATTTATAAGATTTTAAAGCAAACACAGAGCATACAAACTACACCCTGGTTTTGATAGTATTACACTTGCACTCTCATCACCACCAGGGTGGGTAAGGGAAAGCATATTGGTGCAACTTTTCTGCAGAGTTCCAAAGACATTCAAGCCTTCTGTTAAGATGATTTTTCTGGGCCTTGTGACCACAGTTCCCTGCTGCCCTGGTGTCACTAAAAGCAGGCTATTGGTCACTGGCCAGTCAGGTGCTATGGTAGTCTCTGTAGCCTTCAAGTTTAAGAAATGAGTGTCAGGAGACTTCTAACTTGTCCAGTCTCTACATCATGTGGGTTATGTGTGGCAGGAGATGAACAAGCAACACCAAATCCTTGCTCTCAAATCCCAGTTCAGGGAGTACATTGAGCTTGCTTGCTATGTGCTCTGAGCCCTAGCAACCTCCCTCCTGCCAGTCAGCCTGGCCTGAATACCAAAATGTGGTTTTATAACATTACTGATGTATTACTTCTTGTCCTGTATCAGATCACTCTGAAATGGTTCTCATGAAGTTAATCTGATATCCTTCCTTTGTTCTTTACCTTATCAATTGGAGAAAGGTGAGATATTTGTAGCAGACACATGTAAGCACTTGGGGTCGGATGTGAGGCTAAGCATGCCAGATGCTTTTAAGGCTGAGAGCGTTGACCCCTACACCTTAATGTTAGTGTCAGCCTGTGCTATCTGACCTCTTCAGGCCAGTGATTCTGCTGGTCTGGAAATGACGCTTTGAGAACCGCTGGTCTAGACCAACATCTAGACCACACTGAGTGATTTTAAAGTAACTTTTGTTTGATTCTCTCTCCTGTGGTCAATGGAAAGGGCAAATTGCCACTTTATGTATTTAATTCTGATTAGACTGGTCAGTGAGTGTGACTGGCACAGTTAGGCTTAAACAAGTCTGCCCAGGGCTATCAAGATCATCTTGCACCTAGGACTTCAGTCAATTCTTGCAAGTTACTTAGCTTCATATCATCTTCCTTTTGCTAGTGCTATGCTTAAGAGGCACACCTTAAATAAGCCTAGAACTCATCATTACTACCCTGATGCCAAGCAGAATTTTAATAATAAACCCAAGTTAAAAATTTGATTTTAGAGAGTCAAGTATGTTCTGTAATTCTTTGACCAGAAAATAGTGCCTCTGAAAAAAATTTACCTCAAGTAAATAATCCAAAATACAAAAGAATATTTATGCATGAAAATGTTTATCATGGCATTACTTAAAACAGTGAAAATTTAGAAGCAAAGCAAATGTAAATTGTAGACTAAATGTAAGATATTAATGGTAGATTAAATGGGTGTAGCATATATTGAAAACTTGTACTATCTTCCCAATTTTTCTGTAAATCTAAAATTGTTGTATAGTTTGGAAATGTAAGAGACTCACAGTGGTCAATGAATCCTAAAAAAAAGAACACATTTGGAGGACTCACCGTTCCTTATTTAAAAACTTACTAAATAACTACAGTAACCAAGACAGTGTGGTACTGGTGTAAGAATAGACCTATGGGTTGATGGAATGAAACAGTGATTAGCCAAAGAACATTTATGCATGGATGCAGAAAACAATGTGGTAAAGGTCGGGTGGAGTAAGGGCTGGGTGGAGGGAGGCTAGGTGGGGGAAAATGGGGGGCATCTGTAATAATGTCAATAATTTAAATAAAACTGAGTTCAGAAGTAAGCTCTTGTATTTATAAGCAAAAGATTTTGACAAGGTGCTAAAATAGTTTAGTCAGGGAAGAATAATCTTTTCAACATTGGTGATGGGATAGCTGAATATCTACATGTAAACATGAAGATGGATCCCTTCTTCACACATATGCCAAAATTAACTCACAAAGGATCATAGGAAAACCTTAAAACTCCTAGAAGAAAAAAAGAAGTAAATCTTTCTGACCTTGGGTTAGGCAAAATTTCTTAGATATGACACCAAAAGCACAAACAATGATGACAATGACAAAATAGATATATGGGACTTCAAAGTTGAAAACTTTGTGCTTCAAAGGATGATGTCAAGAAAGTGAAAAGAGAGCCCAAAATATAGGAGCAAATATTTGCAAATCATGTATCTTATGAGTTACTTGTATCTAGAATAGATACAGAACTCACACAATTCAATAATAAAATGACAAATAACCCAAGGACCTGAAAAATATTTCTGCAAAAAAAAATATAATGACCAATAAGCACATACAAAGATGCCCAACATCAGTAGCCACCAGGGAAATGCAAGTCAAACCCCATTGAAAGACTATTTCACATCCACTAGAACAGTTATAATAAAAAAGACAGATAATCATGGATTTTGGTGAGGATGTTGAGAAATCGAAATCCTCATATATTGTTAGTGGCAACATAAAATGGTACAGACACTTTGACAACAGTCTGGCAGGTCATCAAAAAGTCAAACAGAGTTGCCATAAAATCCAGCTGTTCTATTCATAGGTATATACCCAAGAGAATCAAAAGCTTATGTTCCTACAAAAACTTGTCCAATGACATTCACAACAGCACTATTCATAATAACCAAAATGTGGAAACAACCCAAATGTTCATCACCTGATAAATAAAATGTGGTATATCTGCAGTTTCTAGCACAACTGATGTTGACTTATTACTGCAGGGTAAGCCCTTCTATAATATGGTAATGAATATTTCAAAGCTTTTTGTTTCTCATCCTATAAAAAAATTAACTTTCTAGAATATTTCTAACACAAGTTTTGTGAGTTTTGAAAAGTTCCTTAAGCTTTCTGTGCCTCAGTTTCTTCATCTAAAAAACAAGAAGATTAATACTATCTAATGCTGGGTTGTAAGAGAATTAAAATGATACATTGTGTAAAATCACCAAGCTCACAATGGGCATGTATTAGACTCTCAATAATATGAAAAAAGAAACCTGTTAGTTTCTTGGCATTCGAGGTCTTTACTGGGCACTGTATTTATCAGACCACTCTTGGCTGCAAGCAAGTGAAATAGCACAAAATAGATACAGCCAAGAGGATTTGTTGGCTCACGAAGACAGCTGGAAAAAGGTGGTAGAGGTGGTGTGGAGGGCTGTGATACTGGTCTTGGTGATACCTGGAGACAGGCCTCTAGAGCCTCCAGGGTGCTCTCCACGCTTGCTTCCCTGTCTCCTTACATGTTGTTCATTATCTGTTGCTGTGCCACAGCTTCTTCCACACGGCGGGACATGTAGGTCCTGGTGCTTCTGGTCTCACATTCTCCCACCTTGGCCTCCACCAAGAAAAGACTATTTTTCCTTAGCTGAAAATGTTTGGGAAGAAGAACTCTGATTGTCCCGGCTTGTGCCATGCACCCACCTCCGAGGTTACATGTTTGAGTACTAGGGTACTAAGATTGGTAGCTCCCACTAAAACTATAAACTTGGAATTGAGAGAGTAACCCCTTTTCAAAAAAAAAGTGTGCTGCTTGAAGCAGGTGAAACAAAATGTGACAATTGTACCCATTAGGTGATAATGAAATGGAGATAGTGTAAGTCTACAGGACTCGATCATGGTATTTCAGCCCCCATTTATTATCTTGGCAGGAAGGTCTTGTGCAGTGAACAAGTTGTAACACTGTGTGTAGTGGCCTGGCACTGTCAGAGCCTCACCTCCAATCCAACAGATGTCAGATGAGTAGGATTGCTGAGCAGGCTCCATGGGCAACACATTTTTATGTTTAGGGACAACACACTCATCCAAAATGGGAATTCCATCCACCTAGGAAGACTATCTAACGGGCATTCACCAGAAAGCATGAAGCTACAGTGTGGAATCTGGACTAGAGGTACAGAGCTCAACACAAGATGCTTGGTGGATCCTAGACAGGAGATTCCAGTTCTAGCTGCATTTGAGGGGAATCTGTGACCCAGTGTGGACAGGGACAGAAGTTTCTATCCTGCAGCCCATGTTGGTTACAACTGGGCCCCCATGGGACTGTAACAATAACTCAGTACTTTCACCTGAGAGCAGCACAAACAGGCATGGTAAGCCAAGCCCCTGTGCCCCAAGCCCATAGCCATCATCAGCCCTCCCAAGAGGGTGATCTACAGTGAGGAGCAGTACCAGCAGCTAGAAATGGCTCTGGCAGCAGCAGTGGCAGCAGCAGCAGCGGTGGCAGCCCAGAAGCCCCTAAAAATGGTGACAAATTCCCTTAAGTGTCACCTGCTTTCTAAGCAGGACTGCCCCAGGAAAATAAATGGCGAACTCCCACTGTTTAATAGAACCTCTGGTGCCCATTTGTACATGTGGTTTTGGAACCTCCTCAGCGGCTTGCAAAGGCTCTCCCTAAATTTTCTTTCAACAGTGCACTTTCCCTTTCTCTTAGATGTGCATAAAATGAACTGGGCTTCCTGAGAATGCTTTCCAGGTCAGATGGTTGGCTGCCTCTTCCCTTCAGCTAAATAAAGGACACCATCTTCAAAGGACAAGGAGGTGAATCCATCTGGTCTCTCTGATTGCACTGGTCAGGGAAGTTCCAGCCAAGTCCCAAGCATTAGCTACGTGGACAGTCAGTGCATACCACCCAGAATCTACATCTGGCAACCAAATGCACCTTGCTCTGGCCACCCACATACACAAGATCCAATGAGCAACAGCCTCAGCATTCTCCTGACTGAACAAAGAGGGTGATTGCCACAAGCAGGGCTATTGTTCGATTGGCACTGGCATCAAAGGCCTGGGCCAGATCCTCTTTGTCCGTCAGCTGCTATTTAGAAGGAAAAAGAGAAGAAAAGCCAACCAATAGGTTTCTTGGAAAGAATCATCTGCGGATGTGGGACGTTTGCTATAGTGCTGGGCTAACGTGATTCTAATAACAACTTGCAAAGCTACTTAACATGGAGAACCTTACCAACACATATTCTGAAATGTCACAGTGCCTGGTTATAATGGGAATGCTGTTTCTTAGATTTTGAGCTTTTGAAAGTTGAGTCATGCCTACCCGCCTATGTGGAACCAGGTTCGTGCAGTATTTGGGGTAGGTCAACACCCTTCAACAGTGTTAAGAACATGTCATCTGGTCTTCAGATAACATACTCCAAGAGTCTCTTTCCCAGAAAGTCAGATTTTTCTTTTTACCTGGCCCTATGCCTCCTCCTTGCCAGGGAGGAATATTTTTGGGGGGGTGGGTCAAAATTTTAATTTTATTATAAAATATTTCTGCCCTGGCTGGTATAGCTCAGTGGATTGAGCATGGGCCTGCAAACCAAAGGATCACTGGTTCTATTCCCAGTCAGGGCACATGCCTGGGATGTGGGCCATGTACCCAGTAGGGGGTGTGCAAGGGACAACCACACATTAATGTTTTTCTCCCTCTCTTTCTCCTTCCCTTCCCCTCTCTTTAAAAATAAACAAATAAACCCTTTAAAATATTTCTGACATATAAAAAACCAGATAATAAAAGTATTGAACTTGTGGTTTCCACCTCTGGGCTTTAAAAAAATTACAAATAATGATGTAATTGCTTTCCTTCCTCCCCACCTCCAGGGGTCACCACTCTCCCTGGGGTTGATCATGTCCATGCAGTACTGTACTTTTACAACATGGTTCCACATACAGTCCTTGTTTTAGGTGTTTTAAAACTTTGTGTAAATGGAGTTATATGATGTAGACTTCTGCAACTAGTAACATGATGCTTTGAAGCCCCTAGGTTGATACATTGAGTGCTGGTTCATCTGTTTTCACTGCTGTAGAGTGCTTCCTGTATGGATATAGCATGACACATTCATCTATTCTTTAGGTGAGAAATGTTCAGACTCCTTTCCGTTCTTCATTGTCACAAATGCTAAAATGGCAAGCATTCTTAGGCAAGAGTATTTAATTAACCTTCCTTAGGATTGCTGGTGTGTGGCAAGAACAAAAAGCAGTCAGTTTCATACTGTTTTAAAATTTTTAGAGACAAGCTATTCCTTATCGATGTGTCCAGTGTGGGTCTGGCCCACTGCCACTCTCCATCCCCCACTGTTCTCTTGGGTCATCTTTACACCTTTTTCCTGGCCTGTGTCTGGTCTCTTCCATGTCTGTTTCCTGAGGTTAGCTCACCTGCCATCTCTGACTCCTTGCATGAATTTTCTTTCCCAATGGACTTTGGCTTCCCTTACCCATTTGGTTATGCAATTTCTAACTATTTTAGGTGAAAACCTCACACGTTCCCTGTATCCTGTTCTTATGGCTTAGATGCTCTTGGCAAGCAGCCTTGCTGAAAATTTTAGGGCCTTAGAAATAAGGAGGGGAGATTCATAGAGTTTTCTCTGATACCCCACCATCGCTTGCAAAGGTTAGCTGCCAAGAAAATGCTCAGTGATTGAGTGATTTACTGAATAAAATAAGAGGGTAAAATGGGATTTGATAGATGTGGTATAAGGTTGGGGTTACATGAGCTGTTCTAACAATACAAGTAGATTAACTCTCATTGAATAGGAGTTTTTTATGAAATGCTTTGGCACATAAGCCAAGTTATTTCAGAGAGCATAATAAATTTGATGTTTCCTTTTACCTAACTGTATTCCTGAAGAATCTGTAATGTTCAACACCCACATATACATACACACTCAGAGGCATACACAACACTTTCATTTCCTGAAAAGGTTCAGTGATAACCTATTTTAAGCACCGCTAAGCAATTTAAATAAAAGACTACTCAGTTGCCTTTTTAAGTAAACTTTTATTGAAGTATAACAAACCTAGAATGCATAAATCATGATTGCACAGCTCAATGAATATCCACAAACTAAACTCACCTCGTAATCATAATGCAGATCGAGCAACTGAACCTAACAAGCTTTCCAAATTCCCATATGTGCTGTGTCTCAGTCACTGTCTACTCCCCGCAAGGGAAACCACTATTCTGAGTTCTAATACTATAATTTTGCCTGATTTTGAACTTTAAACAAATAGAATCATACAATGTGCACTTCCCTAATGTCTGACTGTTTTTGTGCAGCAGGAAGTTTGTGAGACGTATTCAAGTCATTGTGTGTAGTGTAATTTGTTTTCATTGCTACATGGTATTCCATTGATGAGCATATTATTTGTTTACTTCATTGTCAATAGTCAATTGTCTTGTTCTAGTTTTTAAACTATAGTAAATGGTCCTACAGTAAAAATTCTTGTACATGTTTTTGTGGGTGCACTTATGTATAATTTCTTTTGGGTATAAGCCTACAAGAGAACTGCTAGTCCAATGGGTATGCATACATTCAGCTTTCATAATGCCAACAGTATACTTGCCATTTTATACTTGTGTCAGTAGTGTGTCAAATTTCCAGCTGTTCCTCACTCATACTTGGTGTTTTCTGCCTGGGGCATATAGTAAAAGCTCTGTGCCCGGTCTTCCAAGTTATAGCTCCTTCAAAAATCACATTTTTTTCTTCTGATTCTTCTCCTTTCCTGATCCTTCCATTTGTTTTGCTGGCTTCTCTTCTTTTGCCTACTCTTTACATGTTATCTTTTTTCCCAGAGTTCTACCTTCTTCCTTCTTTATTATTCTACCCATACAAGACAATACATTCAGTTTTTTAGTCGGCAAACAGTGAGTTCCTGCTGTGTGCTGGAAATTGTGTTAGCTGATGAGTGAAACAGAGCTGGTCTCTGCCCTTGGTCTAGTTGGGGTGCAAGTATTTAACAAGTAAATATCATAAATGACTTTTCAATTTCACATAACAATCAGAGCCATGAAGGAAATGAGATGAGTCCATGAGCATAACTTGGGCACTTAATTTGGATTGAAAAGCTTAGGAAAAGTCTCTTTGAGGAATCTGAGGTAGAAAGTTGAGTAGAAGGCAAAGGGGATGAATGCTGGGAATCAGCATATGTGATAGTTTAGAGGGAGGAAAGTGCTTGGAGCATTCAGAGACCATGGGAAGGCCAGCACTGGAATCTAGGGAGCAAAGTAGCTTGCTCTAAGTCTAGAGGGGGAGGCAGCAGATGCAACATGTGGAGCCTTGTCAGCCCTGTTAATTAAGCATTTTGTATGTTACTGCAAGTCCAATGGGGAACAGTTGAAAGGACATAGAGCAGGATGTCCATGTGTCCTGATAAATGTTAAGGATTAGTCTTGCTTTCAAAATAGATCACTTTAAAAAAAAGCATAGGAAAAACAAACCCATTCCATTTGCATGAGGCAGAGTTTGAGGAGAAAAGGAAGAATTTATTATTTCCAAAGAGGTAAAATTTGGAGAACTGAGCAGTTTTGTTGTTGTTGTTTGTATGTTTGAAAAGCATACATTTCCTTTATTGCCATTAACCGGAAATATTTTGTCTGTCTCTTGCTATATACTACTATTATGCCAAGTGCTTTAAAATATACAAATTTACATTAAGTGGTAGAACTGATATTGTAACTTAGATCAGTATTATTCCAAGGTCTATATTATTTTAAGCCCCACAGGAGAGAGGATGAAAGGCATGATGTAAAGGCTTCTCTCCACCACACGGGAGGGCATTGGGCTCTTCCAGGCTGAAGGAGCAGAGGCAGAGGTTTAGAAGGAGTACGGCACCAGCAGGGAATCGTAGGAGAGGTAGAAACAAAATAATGGGAATGTGACATCACAGAAACCAGTGAAGAGACAGTACTTTAAGGAGTAAATAATCAACCTCATCAAATGCTGCTGAGAGATCAGGTAAGAAGAGAACTTCAGAGACTCTATTGGATTTAGCCAAATGGAGGTCACTGGTGGTCTTAACAGGAGAAATCTCAGTACTGTGGGAAGAGCAGCAGAGAGAGTGGAGTGGATTAAAGACTAAATGGAGAGAGAAAGTAGAAGTATCTTTGGTGGAACAATTTTCGTAGGAATTTGGGTGTGTTTGGGAATAAGAGAGAATGTTATTTGGAGGAGGATTTGAGAGCAAGAGAAGGTTTTCTAAAGGTGCAACTTCCTAAAGAGATGGACAGGTTGAAGATGTAGGAGCTAAGTCCTACCTCTGCCTGAGAAGGAAGGAGGGGATGAACCCATCCACATTCTTGGCTGCTATGGTGGCCATGAAAACCAGCTGCCTAGATCTCTTGCTGTGGGAGCTAATTGATGGATGGCCCCAGCCGCTGGCCTTCTGGGTCCACTCCCACATCCCTGCTGAGGCCATGATTCCCGCAGGCTGTTCCCAGTAAATGACTAAGCGTGGCAGGGCCATTCCTGTGGTGATTTTGGCATGAGGACTCTCTGGCCCCCACATTCCCGCCTTGGTCCTGGCCAATTCTTTCTTGGAAATGTGCTGCAGTCTGAGATTCTTCAAGTCCAATCTTCCTTCCCCCTTCCTTCACAGGTGCCACTCCTGCCCTCTGTGCTTCCTCATTTTTATTTTTTACAGGCATTTCCCCCAATAAATCTCTTATGTTTAATTCTGTCTTCACATCTGCTTCTAGGAGGACCTTACATAGCTAGCGACTCCTGAATCAGCCTATGCCTATGGATTTCTTCTCACCATCAGACTTGTCTTTCCAGAGTCCAATTAGACAACCACAACTAGAATACTGCAGTGAGTGACCCCAGCTTATTTCCTCACTGTTATTCTCAATCCTTCTGCTGAGTACATTGTTCACACTGCTATCAGAGTGATATTTCAAAACAAACATTTGGTTGTGTAATGTTTTAAAACTTCATTACCTAACTGCTTTAGATTCTACAGTGGCTTCCCATCATGGCTAGAATAAAACAGAAACTCCTCACCCTGGTCTCTCTGACATCTAGTATATTCCCTGCACTATATCTCAACCATGTATAGCTTTTTCCTTCTTGAAAGCCTTTCCTCTTGCTGTTCTCTGGAACACATTTTCTCCAGAGCTTCAGATGGCATAACTTTCACTTCCTTCATGTTTATTCTCCAATGCCATCTCCTTCCATGGGACCTTACATGATCCCCTCATCGCGAAGACTGCTCATTCCGTCCCCACCCACTATCATTCTTTATCCCCCCTACTCTATTCATTTTTCTTTTTTGGTAGGAGTGTTATCATTCTGAAGTTGTATTACTCTTTTGATTACCTACTTGGGCTCAATAAATATTTAAAACAAAGACTACAATACAGTAAGTACTGTTTAATTTAAAGATTCTGACAACTATATATTAAAACAGTACACTCTGATAGAAATATGATATGAACTACTTATGTAATTTCAAAATTTCTAGGAGCTCTCTGTTAAGTCTTAAGCTTCTTGGATAGTAAGTGTGAGTGGGGGTTGGCAGTTGTATGTAGAGAGGCAATAATTCCCTAGGCGGCCATGGCTGGTGGCAAGGGCAAGCTCACTTTATGGAGATTAAAGTCTTCTAGTTCATAAAAAAAAAAGGCACTGAAAGAAAAGATCTGTAACCTGGGTTTATCATGAATTAGTCCTATGACCTTGGAGAGACCACTTGGGTCTGGGATGGCAAATAGGTTTTATCTTTTGTGTCATCTTCAGTCTATTGGCAGTGGCTGCCTGAAGATCTGCTAAGGGAAGGTTTCTGACGGTTAGTCTGAGCTTCTGGGGAAACAGTTCCTTGCCCAATTAGTTATATCTGCCCTGGGCACCCTACCATTGCTCTGAATGTTCTGACTTTCTTGGAGTCTTAGTTTTTACCTCAATCAACAGGGCATAAAAATAACAGCTCTCTCAACCCAACTTGGATGCTATGAAGCTCAAATGCAGTAGGCTGAGAAAATGCTATGAAAGTCTAACACAACACTAAACTGTTATTAGAAATATATCTCAGCGAGGCCAGGGACAGTATAATGTATGTGTGTCTCTGCACAAATGCCTGCCTGTGTGTGTCTATATTCCCCCAAGGAAAAAAAGAGAAATATATGTCAATGTCTTCTGAAAAAACTGGGTCTGGAAACATGCTCAATTGTTCCAGGCTCAGGATGTGGAAAAGTACTCATCAGGAAAAGTTGTCCTGATGAAGATTAAACCAGTTGATAAGCTTAAAAATCTACCCTTCACAACAGCATGGGTGGAACTGGAGAGCATCATGCTAAGTGAAATAAACTAGGTGGTGAAAGACAAATACCATATGATCTCACCTATAAGTGGAACTTAATCAACAAAACAAGCAAATGAGAAAAATAGAACCAGAGACTTGGAAATAAAGAATAAATGGACAGTGACCAGAGGGGATAAGGGACTGGGGGGTGGTAAAGGGGAAAGAAGGGGAAGGGGCAAGCAAAGGAATATAAATAGAGGACTCATAGACAAGGACAACGGAGGATGGGGGATCGACTGTGGAAGTGAGGGGAGCTTTGTGAGGGGAAACAATGGGGAAATAGGTGAGACAACTGTAATTCAACAACAATAAATAATAAATAAAGAAAGAATCTTCAGTTTAGCTTTTTCCCCCGCCTCATAGAGTCAATTTATTATATTCGTATATGCACATATTTAATCTATCTATCTATCTATCTATCTATCTATCTATCTATCTATCTATATTTTAAAAACAGTCTCTTTGCAAGTCATTTTAAAATTTTCAAAGGCTTAACTTCTGCTGCTTTGGGAAGCAGAGTGTCATTTTTCCTCTTTTATAGACCATTTATGGTCTGATGAAATTTACTTCTCTCTACCTGGCTGTCTTTCCTGGCTTCTCCCCTCTCTGCAGATGCTCAGGCCACCTCAGTGAATCTGGTATTATTGATTCAGGAAAAGGCTTTGATTCTGCAAGCTGCAAGCTGTTACTCATGAAACTATGACAACTTAGTATTAGCTACAAATCAATGAACTTTTTAAATGCAATTGAAGCAACAAAACTCTCTTACTGCTAACCCTTGATAAGCTTACCCTGGAACTGCCAAACCTTTATCTTAACAGCCATGTGATCTTTGTTGCTGTGATAGCCCTTTTGCTGCATTGATAAGGATTACACATCTTGTAGAAGCTGTTGTCTTCTCTGGAAACATTGCTAAGTCGGTTGGAGGAAAAAAGAGAGTCCCTTCCTATGGGTGGACTGTGATAGGTCAGTATTCTCAAATAAACCATTTTCAGGCCTCTTCCTTTTCACCAAAGCTGTTCTTTAAAGAAAAAAATACAAAATGGGAACATATCAGGAAAGTTTCAAGCTGTGACAAGGGGCTCCTGGCATGATTCACTGGTGAGGGTGTTTAGATCTTCACTTTTGTGAGCCATTCTATAGATATAACCCCTTGCCCCTTGCTTCATAGCAGTAGTCTCTTTCTTAGTTTCTCTCCCTCAGTCCTCAAGCAATAAAATGTACATAACTAGGTCACTTAGACATCTACTATTTTCCCATACCATTATGAAAAGCCTTATCAAATGCCCTTTACTTACATGGGTCACTTTTACCTGGAGTTTGGCTGCAGATGGGTTTAGTATAATTTAGGAAAGCAAGGGGAAGAGCTATCCTAGGGAGACCTTCAGAGTGTGTGTGAAGACCAGTACTGACCCCCTATATGTCATTAGCCTATAGCTGGAATGGCCAGATGGTTGATGAAAACTGCTTGTGAAATTGACCCTTGCCCTACCATGTCCCTGATTTTCACCTGGTCAAATGTTATCCCAGGAAATACAACTTTTGGTTATTTCTGTTTCCTCCCTGTATCCTTTGGTTCACAGGCTGGTACTCAATCCACTGAGCCACACCAGCTAGGGCTCCTCCCTGTATCCTTTTCCTTTTCCTTCTGCTGTTCCCTTTGTCCCTGCTCTGCACCTTTCACTTTGGCCATTGTCCCTGCCACCAGCTCTGTGAAGGTGAAACCTGGCTCCATGGCTCAGCTGTGCTGCCTGACTTTCAGTTCTCTACTGGGTTCTATGGGGTCCCAGTGTTGGGATGCCTGCGGAACCCCCTGACATTCACCCACTTGCCTCCTGAAAGTGATTGTTAACACCCCAGGGCTCAAATTTCCTTCAGTGCATATTGGGAGGAGGTAGATAAATACTCCCTTTATCTGTAAATAATCTCTTTATCTCTCCTATGAATGGTTCTGATGTGCATTTTATTGGGCTTCTCAGAGATCCTGGCAGGGTCAAGCCGCAGTTTTCCACAGTGGTAGGGACTTCAAGGATCACCCTCATTTTGGCTTTTTTTCTCCCCTGTCGCCAACTCCTGCCCCTGGGATCACCTCCCAAATAAGCTGCCTGCATACAAGCCCCTGTCTGAGGTTCTCCTTTCCAGGGCAAATCCAGGCTGAAATGATCTAGAAAGCAGTTTCAGGATGGATTCTGGAAGTGGGAACACTGATCAGTGGGCATCTGGGATTCCACTGGTTATGGTAAGAGGGGTGGACTCCTGATCTCCACTAATACCATAGTTACTAGGTTCTCATTGAGAGGACAGTGGCCTGAGAGGCTTATGCAGCATCTGTGACACCTGAATAATATGGAGACTTATGCAGCATCTGTGACACCTGAATAATATGGAGACAATATGGATTGTAAGGTTGGTTGACTTTAGTCAACTTCTTTAGGAGCTGTGGTGAACATGCCATCACCTGAACTAAGCTGAAACTACATTTCACAGAATTCCCTTTATTACATGGTCTGATTTAGTTTGGGCTATGTGAACTTGTGTGAAATTTGGGGAGTAGCTGTATTTATTTTAGAGTCAGAAGGTGTCTTAGTCTGTTCAGGCTGCTATAACAAAATATCACAGACTAGACAGCTTATAAATAACAAATTATTTCTCTCAGTTCCAGAAGCCAAAAGTCAAGGCACAGTATGCCAGCATGGTCTGGCCAGGGCCTTATTGCAGGTTAAAGACTTCTTGCCGTGTCTTTACATGGTAGAAGGGGCTAGGAAGCTCTGTAAATCTCTCTTTTAAAAGACCCATTTATTCTTTCATAAGAGGTCTAATCCTATTTATGAGGGCTTCAGCCTTATGACCTAAGAACTTCCCAAAGACTCTAACTCTTAATAATCAATGTAACTTTTACCATTGCACTGATTTTTAGGATTTCAACACAGACATTCAGATCATAGCAGAAGGTAAGCAGGGGTAACCAGGCACTATTGCAGCTCACAGATACTATTGCTGACCTACTGGCTCATCTTGGGCGTGTGAAGCAGATGCTAACCCACAGCTCTTCCAGCTCCCATAAGATCCCCTTCACCTTCTCAGATTGCCTGCGTGGCCTACTTCAGTCTTAGAACCAGATGCAGAGGCAACAGCTGAACATAAACTACATAACCAGCTCCTACAATTGTGAGGTTGACACTATAATAAAGCCCATATTCTAGATCATTTCTAGTGGTTCTACTTTTCTAATCAAACCCTGACTGATACAGAAGCCCTGAAAAATGGAAAAATGTAGGCTCAATCCAGCTAACTGTCAACTCAGGAACACTGTGCATGTTGGAGAGCCCCCAAGGCAGTTTTTAAAGAGATTCATCTCCTGCAGCTGCAGGGCAGACAGTGTTGAAATCCCGACTGAGGAACCAGTTGCAAGGACAGTAATTTCTAAGATGTAAGAATAGTAATGTTAAAAAGGAGACTGAAAGCACAACCCCACCAGGTCTCCTATACCAAAGGATAGAAGACTCTGAGTTTTGGCATTAGGACAGTTGGATAGAGAGGCCTGAGAATCTTGGCTCCCCAGGTTCTTGTGTAACTCTGGGCTGGCAGAAGCAGAATTTCTCCTTCTCTTGGAAAGGGCATTCTTCTTTTTCTTGGAAACCTGCAAAACCTCGCAAGCTGGTGCTTGTGTTCCTGATGATTTTGCCACTCGTCACCTCCTGACCAACAGAGTCCCAGAGCATCCCAGGTAAAGAAATACAGTCACTGCTCTGGGAAGAAATAGCTCCACACTCCCCCAAAGTGCAGAACCTGGCTGATATGAAGTGATGAGAACTGGGGGGGGGGGGGGGGAACCCAGTGGTGATGGGACATCAGCATCTCTGAAAAGCCCAAAGATACTCTGAATGATTTTCTAAGATTTATCTTCCAAGTCACTAAATTTCTTCACCCGCCCCATGTTTAGTCTGCTTTCTGACCTACTCTTTGATTATTTTTATTTCATGGACCATACATTTTTTTAATTTTCTAATGCCTATTTAATTTTTTCTAAGTGTTCCTGTTTTCTTTAAATATTTTGTCCAGTCTTCTTTAACAAATTTTATTTCTTTCCCTGGCCAGTGTGGCTCAACTGGTTGGGCACTGTCCCACAAACCAAAGGGTTGTGGGTTTGATTTCCAGTGAGGGTGTGTGCAAGAGACAATCAATTGATGTTTCTTGGGCACATCGATGTTTTTCTCTCTCTCTTTCTCCTCCCTCTGAAATCAATAAAAAATTTTTAAATAAAAAAAATTATATTACTTTATATTTAAAAATTAAAACAGTTATTTTAAAGATTTTTTAAAAAGAGAATATACTATCTAAATTCATTAAAGGTGTACATTTCTATAAATTGTTGCTTCTGTTGTCTCTTCTCTCAGGAATTGGTTTTCTCATACAAATTGTAAAAATAACCAATACTTTAAACAAGTATGTAGTCAGTAAGCAATTTTATTTTATTTCTGCTGCCTTTTAAATTTTTCTCAGTTGGACTAATTTTTTCATGCCTTTGGATGCAAACTTGTGCAAACTCAGTGCCATTTTTATACTTTAAGAATTAAAAATTTTGTAGTCACTTTACATTGAAAGCACAATCTCAAATTTATATACATATCTCCAGACCCAGGTAATAATCAGCACTTCGTGGAAACATAGAAATGAAGATCTCAAGGAGGGTTAGCAACAGGGGAGTGGGAGGAGGAGAAGGGGGGAGAAGGTACAGAAAATAAGTAGCATAGACAGTAGATAGAAAATAGATGGGGGGGCAAGAATAGCATGGGAAATATAGAATCTAAAGGAACTGAGACACATGGTCATAAACTAAAGGGGGGGTAATGGTGGGGATGGGGGGGTAGGGTGGAGGGGAATGAAGGGGGGAATAGAACAACTGTAACAGCATAATCAATAAAAAATTTTTAAAAAAAGCACTTCGATTTTTATTAAAAAACAAAAATTTTGTCCCTGTCCTGCAGCAGGTGTTTTTGGAAAGTGGGGTATGATTTGGGTTATTTATTTCCCTAGTTCTTTTCTGCTAGTTGACTGAGAATTGTTTTTGATCCCTCTGGGCTGGAGGAAAAAGAAGAGGGGAACATTCCTAACTGACTGCATAGCCATTAGATGGCTCTGTGTTTAAAACAAACTTGTTTTCCTTGGGTGTGTTTGTGGATTCTCCCAAAATGTCCACTACCTTCTGTCTAATGTTTGCTTCATCTGGGTGATGAACATGCCTTCAGCCATCTTCAGTTTTCACAGATTCTAGGGTCTGATGGCATTTATCTCAGCTGAGACCTTTTTACACCTCTTGGTGAACCTTATAACTCTCTCCTCCAAGGCCCACACACATCCAGTCCATGGGAAACACGCATCTTTTGCCCCAACACATTCTAAATGGCAGGCCAATCCCAGGGCATCTGTCCACAACTTAGTAGGCTGTTTCTTGTGCATTAGCTTTCTCAGGTGGGAGTTGGACCCTAGTCCCTGATGTCCGCCCTTACCTTCCTCTATCTTTTTCTCCCCATTGTATAAAGTGGGTCTTGGCACACTTCTCCAAAGAAATTGTTCACCAATACTGAAGTCCCGTCCTTGATGTGTATGAGAGTTTAACAGTCATCTAACTAGTTCCTGACTATTTCCTTTGAAATTTCTGCATGGAAATCTACCTCACAACTTACTTTGAATCCTCTATCTATTAACATTGAATCTCAACTTGTTAAACAATTTTTTACTGAGCATTCTTCTTGAATAGGAATGAATTTTCTTTGTGTGCCTCATGACCTTGGGATTCAGAAGTATTCCAACCAGGTGGTTCCATGTTTGTTCTTCAAAATTCATGAGTTCCAAGGTAGTGTGTATATTAAATTCTCAGTATGTGGTTTCTGCAATCTATAAGTGGTTGTGAACTTGGACTCCATTCCTAAAAATGGTGTCAGCTTGGGATTTTGATTTCTTTCAGGTCACCACCTGAAACTCTAAACAGATGATCCATTCTTCTAATCAGCTGACAATGTTTTTTAGGGATTTCAATCCTTTTATCCAATTTTTCCACTAACCTTGATTCTCTTGAAAAAGTTTAAGGGCATTAGAGAGGATGATTTCTGATGCAAACAACAAGACATTCAACTGAAACTAGCTTAATCAAGAAACAAAAACAGGGATTTATAAGCTCATGTTGAGGCTTAGGCATAGGATTTGGGCTCTGCCAATTGGTTTTATCCCTGTCACTCTAACTTTGGACCCACAGCTATAAGGAGGCAGGGATGTAGACCTTTCTCAGGATAGCAGTAGTGGCAAAGTGGCTTTCCTCATGATAAAGAGATAGGGCCAATTGAAGTGTCCAGAGACCAGGGCCAGTGTCAATGGTTTCCTCATCCACTCAGTTCTACGGTGCCATTTTGGGGATTGTTCCTGAAAGTTGAAACTCAAACCTGATTCTCCATCTCATGGTGATCCTATGAGCTACCCGATATCCATGAAATAACAGACAGCATACAAACAAATAGGAAACTTTCTTTCTCTGATTGGTCATGCAGATTCAGTTCCAGGGTATGAACTTTCAAGCATAGGTCTATATTGTGTTGTTATCCAAGGAACCAATAGATAAGTATTTTAGATCCCAGTTAACAAAGATGCCTTTCTATTCAGGAGAGAGTTTGTAAAAGCCTGTGTTTTTTCCCTGATGCAAGAGTTTTCTCAAGTTTGCATGATAGTAAGCCACAAGGGAGCCTGTAAACAAGAAAATATTTTCCTAAAAAGTATAAAACCAGAAAGGAAGCATGTTGGTAAGGAAAATTAGAAGGCCATGGTTCTAGTTAGCTTCTGGGATATGAAGTGGCCAGCAGGAAGCCCCTGCTGAAGCTTCTTTGGAGGCACAGTCCCCTGATAGGCCCACCAGAATGAATTAGCTAAAAATTCTACCCTCAAATTATGGCACATAAAAATTTGATAAGTTGAGCTCTGTAGTATTACTCATTTGAACATCGACAGATTCCTACTCAAATCAATCATTTCTTTTTGGCATAGTTGAACTCAAACTGCTCTTTTGACAGTGATTAACCAATAGTTGAGCTGGGTCTTAAGGCTCTTCCTGTTGTAAAGCCTCACCCCAGTTCTCCATCTCCCATTTTCCATCTCTCTTTTAACTATAGTGGGAGGGCAGGCATCTTGGGTAACTGAAATGGGTATCAAGTTGTCATATATAGAAGTTAATGTGATGTAGGATTCAGAAATCCCTGTTTTATTCTGTTTAAAATGGAATTTTGTCTGGCCTAAGATCATTCCTAGCCATTCTGATTCTGGAAATAGTATTACAAAACAGACTTTAGGCCATGATAATCATCTTGGATTTTTGCCAAGATCATCAAGTTTAGTGCAAAGGCAGTTCCTGTCCACAGAACCGAAGACTGGTGATAGACTAATAAACAATCTTCATTATTGATAAGTAACTCCTCAGAAGATTTATCATATGCAAGAAGTAGAGTATAGATTTGTACCTGTGTGTAAGTTATACCTAAACCTATTTGCTCTTCATGCAAGATTGTTGGTTGGGAGGCTTGCTGAGAAAAGAGACAATGTGGAAATCTGAGAATAAGTCCAGCGAGCTAATGAGTCTGTAATCATTGGGAGATGACAGAAAGCTCTTTTTGAAGATGGAGTAAACTCCACTTTATGTTCAGTCTGAGGAATCTATAATCTGAAGAATCATTTCATGTCAAATTTTCAGTAAGGATTGAGGCAAACATCTACACTTTGTCTTAAAGATAATGAGATGTATTGTTATGGAAGAGTTTTCTATACCGAGCTGCAGAGAATTCTGGAATCGGTGAAATATGGAGAGGTCATGTGTGGACTGTTAGCTTTAAAAGACTTTCTCAGTTGTCAGTAGTTTTTTGTTTTTCTGCATTTCCTGTCATGTTATGGGCAGCTATGGCACCAAATCTGTTAAAGATAAATCCGAATTTTATTAGAAGTAAATTTTTGGCAAGTAAAATTGTTTATAAGAGGCTTTGAACTTGAAGAATTTCTATATGCTTCCTAGGTGTTCCAACTGTGATGTCCATTTCCTAATTTTGTTAAGTTTGTGCTTTTTCTTCCCTGGCATTCAAACTAAGTAAACGGATCAACATTCTGATGGCTCAGATGTGTTGGATGACAATCAGGAATATGTTTAATCTGTTTCTAATGAGTGATTGGGTGGTGTTTTTAATTCTTTGGATGCGAGAATGTAATTTATGGAAACTTAAAACCTAGAACTTATTTGAAAGAGGTAAGTGTTTATTGACAGCATGATAGAGTAGCACATAAGTTGGGGGCAGTACTTGATGCTTGGCCAGGGCAAGAGCCAACAGTCTCAGTCTAGGCAAACTGTCTCCCTCAAAGGTCCAAACAGTGATGCAGCTCAGATTCAAATCCAGTTCTGTATGGTTTTGGGGTTCATATTCTTCACATTCTTAATTTTTATGTTATCCATTTATTTGCTCTTTCAGAATATATTAGTTAGAAGTTAACTAGAAATACAAACAATGGTACTGAATAGAAACCTGGGTCAACTTGAGGTACAATTAATTTTTAAAACAGCTTTATTGAGATATAATATACATAACATTTAATTTATTTATTTAAGGGATATAATTCAATGTTCTCTAGTATACTCACAAGGTTGTGCAACCATCACCATAATCTAATTTTAGAACATTTTTATCTCCTCCAAAGAAACCCCATATGCTTTAGCAGTCATTCCCCACCTCCCCTGCACCCCCAGCCCAGGCAACTGTTAATCTGCTTTCTGTATCCATTGGTTGCCTGTTCTGGACATCTCATCTATATGGAATCATACAATATGTGGTCTTTTGTGAGTGGTTTCTTTTACCTAGCATCATATTTTTTAAGGTTTGTCCATGTTGTAGTGTGTATCAGTACAGTACTTCATTTCTTTGTATTGCTAAATAATATTCCGTTGTCTGGATATCCTATTCTGGTACATACATTGTTACATAAATCCTTTCACTAGTTGATGAATATTTAGGTTGTTTCCACTTTTTAGCTATTATGGATCTGGGGAGAAAAAACTTCTACTCTTGTAGGGTCTTTGGCTGGCCTAGTAAATTAAACTTTTATAATACAGATAAATGGGAGAAAAACACACAAAAGTTTAAATAACTTGTGTACATGGGAAAGACCTAGTAAACTGAATAACTCTCTGAAATGATGGAAGCCCTCGCTTTAAATAAATTCTTCAGCAAAAGATAGATGAAGATTTGGGGATGGGCAGTCAGTTATGGGAGGTTATCAGGAAAAGCCCAACAAACAAGGGCAAGGTTGTTACCTAAATATTTAAGTCTTTGCCTTTTGTACTGATAAGACTTTCTAGAGATAAGATTGACCCTGTCCTCTAAAGTACAGTGAGGGAAACACCCTGCAAATGGAGATTTCTCTTATACATGTAAATTCTTCTTACAAAAGGATAAATTTGTTTTAGAAGATTTCTATGTTTGTAGTTTATTAAAATTAATAAGCCTAAAATAGTCCTTACACCAAAGAGACATATTTAAGGGTGGCAAATTCCACTCCCCTCTAACTACTATGAACATTCATGTAGAAGGGTTTGTGTGGACATATGTTTTCAAATTCTCCTGGGTATGTATATGTTTAGGAATGGAATTGTGGGGTCCTTTTGAGGAACTGCGAGACTGTTTTCCACAATGGTCACATCACTTTATATTCCCACTCATGATGCATGAAGATTACAATTTCTCCACATACTCACCATTGCTTGTTACTATGTTTTTATTACACTTTTTTTATGAAGCCCTTTTTATTTTTCCATCCTGTGCCCTCCTGTGATTTCTTGACACTCCTGTTCACTGGTGCCCAATATTCTGAGCTGTTTCCTCACTGTCTCTGAACCTCCATTACTCTGTGATACCTCAAATTATTGTGTGCAGAATTAATGTTTTCGACTTTACCTTTCCCCCATCAAAATATAACTATCCCATCTGCAATTGCAGTATGTCTCTGCTGTGTTTGTATATCAATTTGGTAAGCTCATTTTATTAAAAAGTAATGAATGATAGTAGTTTGCTATGTTACTTCTCCCAGAAATTCTGGATTTTAACAGGGCACTCTTAAAGATTATATACCTTAATCTATGGGGTAAATTATTTGTGGCAAAATTTAGGCAGGATGCAAGGACATGGTTGAGAAATATGTTTCAGTTGGGCCTAAATGACCAGTCCAACTTCATTTGGTCCCTTTCTTGTACAGTTCCACAAAGGTGCCTAGGATAAAGAGCTCTCAGGATGGGAAGACTCAGTTCTCTTTCTCTCGTAGGAAACTGCCCTTCTGGTACCAATGTATCTCACTGATCTGGTCTATCTCAAGGTTAAATCCTATCTAGCCCATTACTTAGCTAATTTTCAGAAAATTGGAAATAGTTATATAATTCCCTAGCAGATTATAGTGGAATTATGAAGTTTGTCAAATCAATAAATGCACCAGGCTAAATAAATATATTTTTGAAGAATATCTGAAGTGTTCTGGTCTTCCCCAAATGCGATCACCTTGATTTTGGGTTTGCATCCCAGGGATTTATTTGAAGACTACTTAGAAATAGAAGATCTTAAAGGACATTTCCTCCCTTTTTGAATCATGGGAAAATTAGGCTTTCTAGTAATTCTTAGTCAAATAAATCACTTTATTGAGTTGTAAATGCTGTTATTTATATTGTTGTTTCTCCCCTGGCACACACTTGACCATCATCATGTTGTGGGACTTGGCACTTATGGTTCTTCTCCTCGTGAGAAAGGGAGCTGCCGAAAACAAGGTTCCACACTGTATAATTTCCATGGCTTGTATTAGTGCAGACAGTATAGTCACCATAAAGAAGAAAAATTACCAGTGGAAGATAAAACTAAAATACTAGTTGCATTACAATCGCATTCTAGTGCTGCAATAAATTGCATGAAGCCAATAAAGCAAAACTAACTGAAGATATTTGGCACAAACCAAAAATGAAACGAGAGTCATTATGTTGTCTGCTACAGGGCCATGCCTCAATGTAGTTAAAGCAATAAACTACCTGGGAGTAATCTTTACTTATTTTAAATTGCATATTCCAATTACAAAGCTGTTTCTGGCATTTTTGCCATACAACTTTACTGAGCTAAGGAAAAAAAATTACATATCTGAATAAGTCATGTTCTACTAAATGTGCTTTCCCTCTCCAATAACTCATAACTCACTTGAGTCATAATGTTGTTTATTCTAAAATTAATCATGGTTTTCTATCATAAATTAGCTTTTCTCCAACAGACTGGAACTGAATTGATCATGAACTCCAATAACTACTTACTTGATCAGTAGCTTCCAATCTTTCCTTATTATAATCCCTGGCTTTTAGCTTTTCAGGATCAATGAGCCTTTCGTTTGACTAAAGGAACCTAACTAAGTCAACCCTATTGGGATTTGAGGAGTGAACTTGTATATAGTGTTAAGTAGTTTTTCAGAAAGGTAGATTATCTGAGTTGATAGGTGATTTCCCCCATCCCCATGTACTGCTGTTTTACATGTTAATAGACCTCTTTACTTCAAAGGAATGTTCCCTCGGGTCAGCAGCCCAGAAAGCCATTGCATCTTTAAAATTATAAGAATTTACAAAGTTAGATAAGGTCTAGCTAGCAACACCCAGGGATGCATGTAGGCAGTAGGCACCATTGTTTCCTGGATAAACCAGTGATAGAGTTTAGGGCTGTCCTTGTCTTTTTAAATCAAAAGAATACTTTTATTTTTAAAATATATTTTGTTGATTACATCATTACAGTTGTCCCACTTTTTCCTTCTTTGCCCCCCTCTACCCATTACTCCCATTCTTTCCAGCAATCCCCCCTTTAGTTCATGTCCATGGGTCATGGATATAAATTCTTTGGTTTCTCCATTTCCTATATTGTTCTTAACACCTCCCTGTCTTTTTGGTACCTACCAATTTGTACTTCTTAATCCCTGCACCTTTTCCCCATTCTCCTCTTCCTCCTTTCAACTGATAACCCTCCAAATGATCTCCATATCTATTGACTCTGTTCCTGTTCTTGTTTGCTTAGTTTGTTTTTTAGATTCATTTGTTGATAGTGATTTTTTTGCCATTTTAAAATTCATAGTTTTATATTCTGTTTTTTCTTATATAATCCCCTTTAACATTCATATAATATGACTTGGTGATGAGGGTGGAGGGGATGAAGTCAAGAATCAAGTCAATAATTTAGAACATAAGGAAAAAAAAGCATTTTATCATAACATAAAGAAGAAAAATAACTTTAAAAATAAGAATAATCTTTGGGACATCTTCAAACATACCAACATCTAAATCATAGGGGTACCAGAAGAACAGGAAGAACAAAAAATTGAAAACTTATTTGAAAAAATCATTAAAGAAAAATTCCCTAATTTGGTGAAGGAAATAGATATACAAGTCCAGTAAGCATAGAGGGTCCCAAACAAGATGCATACAAAGAGGACCATACCAAGACACATCATAAAATGCCAAAGATTAAAAATAAGGAGAGAATCTTAAAAGCAGCAAGAGAGAAGCAGAGTTACTTACAAAGGAGTTACCATAAGACTGTCAGCTGATTTCCCAAAAGAAACTTTGCAGGCTACAAGAGACTGGCAAGTATTCAAAGCAATAAAAAGCAAGGACCTACAACCTACATTACCTTATCCAGCAGAGCTATCATTTAGAATGGAATGGAAGAGCAGATAAAGTGCTTCCCAAATAAGGTAAAACTGTAAAGCTGTCCTCTTGAGAAGATGACAGCAGGAGGAGGATGGAGAGATGGATGTCGAGAGGACAGATTAAATTTATTCTTGCTTTAATCTAGTTGCATTTTGATTGTTAAACTTCATTAACAGAACTGTTTGCATTAAGTAATTCAGTAGCTTTTCATACCTTGTTTTTAAAAACAGCATTCTCATACATTGTGGGAGTATATCAGTGCATTATTTGTGCGGATTATTTTAGCAGTATTCATTGAAAGCCTTAAAAATAAGAAAAAAAGGCATGTAATTTGGCCTAGCAGTTACTTCTAGGAATTTATCTTTGGGAAACTATCATGATTAGGACAAATATGTTTGTACTGGAAGCCTTGTTTATAGTAATAAAAAGCTAGAAACCACCTTAACATATCAGAACTGGAAACCAAATAGGTTTTAATGCATGCACAAAGGGGAGTACCATGCCTATAGCTCATTAAGGGAGCTATCATGGAACTTGAAGGGAACACTTAGGTTTGGGGAAGAGGTGAACAAAATATTACTTAAAAATCAGGTTCAAAATGGCAAGAAGAACATACTGTCAGTTTTTGCTATTAAAATATATGTATTTATATAAAACAAAACAAATTAATGTATCAGACTGTTAAATGTGGTTGTGTTTGGTAGTTTTTTTAAAAAATATTTTATTTATTTATTTCTAGAGAGAGGGGATGGGAAGGAGAAGAGTAGGAGAGAAACATCAATGTGTGGTTGCCTCTCATGTCTTCCCTACTGGGGACCTGGCCTGCAACCCAGACATGTGCCCTGACTGGAAATTGAACCGGTGACCCTTTGCTTCACAGGCCCATGCTCAATCCACTGAGCTACACCAGCCAGGGCTTACATGTTTGGTAGTTTTATTATGTGACTTATTTTCTTCTTTTTACTTGTATATTTATTAAGTCTATTATAATGAGTCAGTATTACTTTTGTAACCAGATAAAAATACAGTTTGAGAAAAAAACTCAATGAAATTCATGTATTGCAATGATTATTACAATGTGAAATTCTATTCTTTTCTCCATCTTGGGCTAGGAGTGGGCTTAGTCCCAGCTAGCCCTGCTTTTTCTGCCTGGGCCTCCCTACTGGCCCCCAGGATTCAGCAACTGCACATCTTTGGGGATGATGGTCATTTGATCTTTGGGACTGGTGATCTTTGATTTCATGAGGATCATGTCAGCTGCCATTGTGGTGAAGGGGGTTTGTGGAGAAGGTTTTGAATGTCTTCTGATAGTTTGTTCCTTACTTGAATCCACCCCTTCTTCATTACCCTGGACGTTTTGTGAGCAATGAGGTATATATCTTCTGATGACCCTCATGCCCCTTCTAAAAAAGGCAGTCATTGATTATTGTGAAGAACTGCTCTAAAGTCAAAGGAAGTTGGGATCAGATTCTGGTTCTGTTTGCTGGGGCAAGTAAAGCTCTTTACACCTCAGTTTTCTCATCAGTGAGATAGATGTAATAAAAGTTCTTATTTTATTGCCTTTGACCTGGGTTCTGCCTCAAGCACGTGAAGGCAGTGTAGGCTGTCACAGTATGCTACTCCAAAACATGCCCCTTTGGCATATTGATTATTTTAAGTTAAAGACACATGAAGAACAGAAGATGTAAGAAGGGCTTGCTGATCTTCCTTATTCTGCTCCAAAGCAGGAGTTAAAACTTTCCTGTGAAAGGTGTCCTCTCTGTATCAGGAGGAAAAAAAAATTATCACCACAGGTGGGAAACTGAGGCTGAGAGAAATCAGTGCAAACAGACTTTGTTAAACTAACTAGGTAGTTTCCTTAGTTATTTTTTCATGATTAACTGTCCTAGTCCAAACCCCTTAGTCTTGTCACATTTTCACAATTTAATACTCTTTGGACCTTAAATGTTTCTTCTGATCTTCAATTTTCTTGTGAAGTCTTCCATGGATACATAAAAATAACTAAATAAAATTTTTATGCTATTCTCCTATTAATCTGTTTTACGTCAGTTTAGTTCTGAGGCCCAGCCAAAGACCCTACGAGGTAGAGGGTAAACTTTACTTCCCCTCTAGCAGCCACTGAGGGATATTTGCTATTTTTTTGCAAAGAGGGCTATTTGTTGATATCTCATATATTTTTAGGTCCTGTGCTGAGAGTATGATAGATGTGATCTCACTTAACTGCAAGAATGTGTTTACTGGGTGAGCCCTGCCATTACATACTCACTTTGCAGAAAATGAACCTGAGACTCAGATGTGCTTCCATCAGATGCCCACACTTCACAGTTATCGAGTGGCTTTTAATTCTAGTTCTATTTTGATCTCAGTCTCTGAAATCAATTATATATTTAGAATTATTTGTTGACACTCAAGATTTAGAATTAATTTCTCTTTCAATTACTCATCTCAAGGTCAAAATTATCAACAGTTTTAGCTTCCGAACAGCTAAGACACCAAGCTGTATGTCAAAGGAACTAGAAGAAAATGTGTTTTTTTGCTCTTTTCAAGGTTCCTGGTTTCAATTTATCACCTAACTAATAACCTAAAATAAAATGGGCTCATTTGCATGAGAAGTATCTTTGAAATGAAATGCAAATGTGGTGAATGGCACATTTGTATGTGCCAAATGTGGTGAATGGCTGGTGCACATTGTGTCTCTTTCATTATGGACAACAATCACCGGCATTAATTAATTACATTTTCTTTCTTTTCTTGCAAGGTAACTGCCCTTAAGTTTTTTGTTACAAAGGGAGCTAATTCCATTGTGCTTCCATCAAATGTCATCTTTTAAATAGTTGGGATTTGTTTTTGCTGATGTTTTACAAACCTTGTAATCTTGTCTACGGCATTCCTTTCTGATTGGCCTGGCACGTTCATTTGAATTTTTGCAGGAAAAAAATTCACAGACTTGTGATATCACAATGGGTATCACCTTAGCTTCCTTTTGGAGTCCTGTGAGGTATTATTATTAGGAAAGCCATGTTTTTCTACAAAGATGGGAAAAAATCACTGCTGTGAAAATGACTATTTCTCTCACAATAAAGGTTTAAAATTCCAGCCATCTGAAAAATCAGTAAATAAAAATAAATAACTGACTTACTTTTTTTTTCTTTTAAACCAGACTTTTTCCCCCCTAAAGTTGTAAACTGGTGAAAAAATAAACTGACTTAATGTTTTATTACTCATTGACTGTAAAATACAATCTTGGCAAGTTGATGAGCAACCATAAAACTAAAAACACTGCCACAATAATTCAAGAAACTTACTATGAAACAGAATTATGATACACATGAAGCTAAGTAGGCAAACATTAATACTAACATTACTTTACTGCTACTACTATGAGTTAGTATTTGTTTCAAGGACCTACTATGTGCTAACTATTATCTCTTATTTAATTCTCACAGAGGCTGTGAGAGGTTTGGTAAACTTCCCAAGATCAACACTGTAAGTCACGATTGAAACCGAGAGCCCTACCTAGTTCTGCCTATCGTCTGTCAATGCCTGTTTTATTAACCACCATGTTATATTGCCTTCCAAAATGATTTCAAATTAGTCTTCATGTTTACACTAAGTTATACTACATAGCTTCGCTCAAGCATCATTTAAGATCATTATATTCATAGTGTATGATGTCAATTTGACTTTGGACATGTAAAATTCATTGTTTCCCAGAGAAAGCAAATTCTAACTTGTTTCAAGGCTGAAACTAGAGAAGTAAGGAAGGCTTTCTTTTCTTATGTCACATAATAATTTTTAAAAAGGGATTTATGTTGAGAGAAATCATCATGTTTGAAATACGTTGGTACTGAATATAGAAAAGAATTCACCAATTCAAAACATTCTGAAGATGACTACATTGGTGGGCATTGGGTGTGTGCTGGCCGCCTCTGCTTTCTCTACAGCCCAGCCCCACTTCTCTACGGAGGGCAGGACTGCAGTTCATTTTGCTTGCTGTATTTTTTAACCTGGATCTATACAGGTACTATACAAACTCATGATCTGTCCCATTAACTTTTTCCCACAGCCCGTTTCATTACTACCAATAACCATCCTTTAAGTTATTTAAGACAAAAATGCTCAGTAGTGGCAGATCCAAGATAGTGGAGGAGTAAATAGAAGCTACACTAACCTCCTCCCAGGACCAATCTGGAATTACAACTAAACTGTAGAGAAATCATCCAGAATAACCAACTGAACACTAGCTGGAGAGAAGCATCATAACAAAGGACAGACAAAAGAAACCACTTCATCACAACAAGACTGGTAGGCAGTGTACAGAAGGAGCAAGAGGGCTGGCTGGGCTCCCATGGGTGGCAGCTGAAGTTCTGGAGTGCTATTATCGGTAGTTCTGAGAAGTGTGGGTTCTAAACCCCAACTAGGCTCTCTAGCCTATAGCACCAGAGCCAGAAAGGAACCCAGAAAAAATCCAACTGTGAAAAGCAGCAGGGTTTCTCTCTGCCAAGAAGAGATGGCTGGAGAAGCATAGAGCCTTTTAAAGGGCCAAAGCACAGAATTTCATTTGTAGCCACTTACCCTGGGCTCAAGCAGAGAGAGGGCAGAGTGGACTAGATACCCTTGAGGAGAGTCTGGGGTTGGCAGCTCTGGGAGAGAACTGAAGGAGCAGCCTCCAGGATTCCTATGCTGAGTCATTCCCCATACAGCAGAAGCCATCTTTCTCAGGCAGAGCACTCCTCTCCACTCTGAGGGGTAGCAATAGCCCCACCAGCAAGAATTATTCTGCCCCACCCTGTGGAGCTTAAGCCTGGCTGCTGAGGACTGCTTGATTAGCTTAACAACTGATCAGTTTAACTGCTGATTAGTTCAATCACTAAGGTGGAAAATACAAAGAAGCAGCCAAACTTCCAGCCAAGATGGAGGCATAGGTAGATATACTTTGCCTCCTCACACAACCAAAAGAAGGACAACAACAAATTTAAAAACAAAAACCAACCAGAACTTCCAGAAAACCGCACTGTATGGAAGGAAGTCTGACAACCAAGAAATTAAGAAACATTCATCCAGACTGGTAGGAGGGGCAGAGATGGGCAGCTGGGATAAAGAGGACACACAACAAGGTGGCAACTGGCTGAAGGACTAGACAGGTGAGGCAGCAGCTGGTGGTCCCACATTTGTGTGTGGATAAGCCAGGAGGAACAACTGGGGAGCGAGATAGGCCATGCAACCCAGGGTTCCAGTGCAGGAAAAGGAAGCCTCAAAACCTCTGGCTGTAAAAACATGTGGGGGCTGTGGAGAAACTCCCAGCCTCACAGGAGAGTTCGTTGGAGAGAACTCTCACAGGGTTCTACAACATACATAAGCCTGCCCACCTAGGAACCAGCACCAGAAGGGCCCAATTTGCTTATGGGTAGTGTCTGAAGTGACTAAAAGCTGGCTGAGAGCTGAGCAAGAGGGAGAAAGTACTCATGGATATGGACAACAATGTGGTGATTGCTGAGGGGAGGAAATGATAATGGAAAAATTACAATAAAGATTAAATTTAAAAAATGGTCAGTAGCTTTGACTTCTCTGATTCTCTCAAACCAGTCTAATTAGTCAATTAAATTAAATGCCAAGTGCTGTTTCTAGCTCAGATTATCTGTCTAATCCATTTCCCCGGTTTCTATGACTACCTGCCTGGTTGAGCCCAAATTATCTCTCTACTCAGACAACATCAAAAACATTCTGATTCATCCTTCTGTCCTCTGCATCTTTGCCACGAGTTTTTTTCCTGATGTCTGTGAACTTTAGAAAGTTCAAATCCCACCCTATAATTACTTAGAAAATTTTGTGCATGTGTATACTTTTTTCCCCTAGGAGAGAATCTATAGCTCTCATGAGATTCTCAGAGAACTTTTTGACCCAAGAAGGATTAAGTAGTGCTCTTCTACTTTATGGCTAATGTAGATTACTCTATCTTTTAAAATCATACCTGCAATCATGTTATCTCTTTGCTTAAAAATGTATGAAACTCATAGTGCCCATTGAATCAAATAGAGGTGATTTCTTTCAACCTATGTAAATATACCACTACTTAAGTTCTCTATATTCATCTCTTCTTCTTTAGGATACTTATTTCTTCAAGTAGGATACTTATTTTATTTGGGGAGGCATTGTGCCCAGTACAAAATAGTAACCTTCCCAGACTCTCCTGCAGCTAGAAATGTACATGTGAACCATTCTGGCCAATGAGAAGAGGTGGAAGTTCACTGAGTACTTCTGGGAAAGCTCTTTAAAAGGAACAGATTCAACTATCCAACTCCTTTGACCCTTTGCTTCTTATTCTTTACTGTTTCCTGCAAGAATGGCGTTGCAATGTGGCATTTTTCTCTTATGAAAATGAAAGACAAAAACCATGTGCTAATGTTGGTGAAGGCAAGAACTTTTCTACCTGCTTAGTACAGCCTATGCCTAGATGGTTTTTTTTTTCCTGTGAGACTAATAAAACTCTTATTTATTTAAGGTTCTGCTGGCCTAGGGTTTATAATTGATACAGTTTACTGCAAGTTCCTAGAATCAAGCCTCATCTCTCTTTATTGTTTCTATTATTTGCTACTCTAACCATACCAGATTTCTCACTATTTTTCCAACTTGTCCTATACTTAAAAAACCTTTTTGTTATAGAGTAGTTTTAGATTTACAGAAAAGGTACTATGATGATTTAGATAATTGCCATATACTCCCACCCAGTTTCCACTGAAGTTAACATCTGATATTATCATAGAACTTTTGGAACAACCAAGAAACCAACATTTGTATACTACTATTAACTAAACTTTAGTCTTTCTCCCCCCTTCTTTTAACATATTTCATCTTGTTTATGGCTGAGTAGTATTTCATTGTGTGTGCCACTTCTTTATCCAATCATCTGTCAATGGGCATTTTAGGTTGTTTCCATGTCTTGGCTGTTGTAAATAATGCTGCAGTGAACATAGGAATATATTGATCTTTATGAAGACGTGTTTTCATATTTTTTAAGTAAATACCCAGAAGAATTATTGGATCATATGTTAGTTCTATTCTTAATGTTTTTGAAGAAACTCCATACTGTTTCCCATAGTGACTGCACCAATTTATATTACCACCAGCACTGTACAAAGGTTCCTTTTCACCTTCTCCTCTCCAGCACTTGTCATTTCTTCTGTTTTTCATAATAGCCATGTTAACTGGTATGAGGTGGTATTGAGTTGCATTTCCCTAATAGCTAGCAATGCTAAACTTCAGTCATTATTTGTATTTCAGTATATTGTTCACTCATGTCTTCTTTATTTTCTAGAATGGCACCCAGGATACCACATTTCATCAGTTTTCATCTCTCCTCAGTTTCTTCTGGTCTGCGACAATTTTTCAAGTCTATCCTTGTTTTTGATAACCTTGACAGTTTGAAAGAATACTGCTGGGCATTTTATAGCCTTCTCTCAGTTTGAATTTGTCTGATTTTTGCATGGTTAGGTTGGTGTGATAGGATTTTGGAAGGAAGACTTCAGAGGTGAAGTGCCATTTTTATTACGTCATCTCAAAGGCATATACAATTGACACATCTTATCACTGATGTTCATCGTAATCATCTGGTTCAGGAAATTTTGGCCAGATTTTTTTTTTGGCTGTAAATTTCCTTCTATGTTTTTACCCTTTGTAGGAGATTAAGTTCTATCTCCTGGAGGTGGGAATATCTATATAAATTATTTGTAATTCTTCTACAGAGAAAATTTGCCTCTAAGGCAATAATTATCTATTTTTTGTTATTTATTTATATCATTATGGACTCATGAAACTTATTGTATACTTTGGGTTGTCATCCAATACTACACTATTGAGTTGACAATACTACACCACTACACTATTTTGTTGCCTATTTATTACAGCTTGGCCTCTGTATTCTTTTGACATGTTCTTATTCTTTTGTTTTTTTTTTTTAGTACTGCCTTACTTTTTGTCACTATAAGATGTTCTGGGATCATCTTGTATCTTCCCTGGACTGACCCTAGAATTATCTGAGTTTATTGCCAAGGAGCTCTGGTTCCTTTTAGAGAATAGTTTTAGAAACAAACATATGGGCTCTTGGTGTGCTCATTGCTGCTGAGATGTCATTGCTTCTGGGCCCTCCCAGCTGACAGAACTAGGGAAAGTATGTGTACATTCTAACTCATGACTGCACATATCCATAATTATTTCAGTATCTATCCATGTGTATATTATACAAATGTGAGTTCTTGCTAATGTTTCTGACTCAAATCCAGCATCCTGTAGCTTACTCTAACATTAACCTCCTGTTTATCAGTCACCTGTCTGCCCCCATAGTGATAAACCTGGCTCCTACCACTGATCTTCTATTCTTAGTATATATACCTATATATACAATATACATGTAAAACAGCTTAAGAACTTTTTAATTTATTTTTTATTGATTATGCCATTACAGTTGTTCTATTCCCCCCCTTCATTCCCCTCCACCCTGCACCCCCCACCCCCACGATTCCCCCCTTTAGTTTATGACCATGTGTCTCAGCTTCTTTAGATTCTATATTTCCCATACTATTCTTGCCCTCCCCTTATCTATTTTCTACCTACCGTCTATACTACTTATTTTCTGTACCTTCTCCTCCTCCCACTCCCCTATTGCTAACCCTCCATGAGATCTTCATTTCTATGGTTCTGCTCCTGATCTAGCTGTCCTTTTAGTTTGCTTTTGTTTTAGGTGTGGTTGTTCATAACTGTGAGTTTGCTGTCCTTTCACTGTTCATGTTTTTTTTAACTTCTTTTTCTTAGGTAAGTCCTTTTAACATTTCATATAATAAGGGCTTGGTGATGATGAACTCCTTGAATTTGATCTTATCTGAGAAGCACTTTATCTGTCCTTCCATTCTAAGTGAAAGTTTTGCTGGATAGAGCAATCTTGGTTGTAGGTCTTTAGATTTCATGACTTGGAATACCTCTTTCCAGCCCCTTCTTGCCTGTAAGGTCTCTTTTGAGAAATCCACTGACAGTCTGATGGGAACTCCTTTGTAGGTGACTGTCCCCTTAGCTCTTGCTGCTTCTAGGATTCTCTCCTTCATTTTCATCTTGGCTAATGTAATGATGATGTGCCTTGGTGTGTTTCTTCTTGGGTCCAACTTCTTTGGGACTCTCTGAGCTTCCTGGATTTCCTGGAAGTCTATTTCCTTTGCCAGATTGGGGAAATTCTCCTTTATTATTTGTTCAAATAAGTTTTCCACTGGTGGCTGTTCCTTTCCCCCTTCTGGTACCCCTATAATTCAGATGTTGGAGCATTTAAAGATGTCCTGGAGGTTCCTAAGCCTCTCCTCATTTTTTTGAATTCTTGCTTCCTCACTCTTTTCTGTTTGGCCATTATTTGCTTTCTTCTGGTCCACTCCATTGATTTGAGTCCCAGTTTCCTTTTCATTGCTATTGGTTTCCTGTGCAATTCCATTCATTTCAATTAGTTTTGCCTTCATATGTTTCTCTAGTTTGTGGCTATAATCATCCAGTTCTGTGAGGATCCTGATGACCAGTGTTTTAAACTGTGCGTCTGAGAGTTTTGCTATTTCTTCATCGCTTAGATTTATAGGCTCTGGGGCTTTGAGATCTTCTTGAGTCATTTTTGGTCTGTTTGAGCCTGTTAAGTATGAGGAGCGGAGCGCTGGACTCCCAGGTGGCTGGGTTGTGACGCTGTATTTGGGGGCGTGGTCAGAGCAGGGAAATGGTGGCCCCCTTTGCGGTTTCTGGTCGCTGGGTGAGGAGCAGAGCCTTAGGTAGTTCACCAGGGCAGGGCCACTTAGGTCACTGGGTTATGACACTTATGTGGAGGCAGGGTCAGAGTGGGGAAATGGCGGCGTCCTCCGCTGCTGCTTGCCGCTGGGACTGCTGGCTCTCGTCCAATCGCCCTCTCCCTCGCTTGTCTATCCACACACGAATGTGTGACCACAGTCAACCCGAAGCCCTGCTTTCTTGCTGTTTCCTCGAGGTTGCTTGCTGAGTTGCCCACCAGGTCCAACCCTGCGCCTGGATTCCTTGTGCCTGAGTCCGTCTGACCGAGTTTTCCTGTGCAACCCCGCTCCGCCAGCTGCTGGTTTCGCCCCTCTTACTGGTCAGGCTGAAGAATTTGTTGTTATCAGACTTCCGAAAAGTTCAATTTTCTGTGTTCTGGCTGTGTTTTCTGTTGCTAATATTTAGTTGTCTCTAAACTTGGTTGTGTGAGAAAGCACGGTATCTCCACCTATGCCTCCATCTTGGAGGAAGTTCTCAAACAGCTTAAGAACTTTTAACCTGTAATCTTGTGAGAAACAACTTTACCAGCCAGAGTACAGTCTTTATGTAGAATTACATTTGTCTGTAGATTTATATTTTCCAATGTTCCTGAGATCAGTACTTCTTTTCCCAACCCCCTTTATAAGTTTGTAAAACATTTATGGTTTTTTTTTGGTCATTGTCTGTGTTTCATCCTGGGACACTCTCTCCCATCTCCTGGTTAATTAAAAAGTCTTCATACACTGAAGCTCACTCTTTGTGATGTAAACTTCTAAGGGTCTTGACAAATGTGTAGCAATGTATTTACCACCCAGTTCCACAAAGAAGGATCCAATCATTCTATTATTCCTGTTTGTCCCCTTTGTTGCTCCTTCCTACATTTTTATTTTGCCTAAAACTTACTTATGCTCCTCTGCTGCTGCCTACTCCCCTAATTAAAGATGGCTTGAACATCTTTTCTTTCGTGAGTTCCATTCTTTGGATTTTTACCTCTTAATCCCACAACACACACATTACTACTCAAATATAATCATTACTAAGGTTTCTGTAGCACTTCAGAATTATTTCCATTATAGAATTACAATTTATAATGTAATTATTATTTTAGTTTTTGTCTTCCTGATTCCATAGTCATCCTTTGGGCCAGAGACTGTGCTTTGTTTATTGCTATTTCTCAAGAACTAGTCTTACAGTTTATGCTTATTAAATGTTTGTGGTTTTCTGAACTGAATATGTGATAGTGATAGGGGAATTCAAGAGTTAAAGATTTTAGATTCAGTCATAGTTGATAGGCTTAAGTGATGAATACAGATGGAAAGCTGTTATTCCAGGAACTGGAATGCATGACCATGTGACTCTAGGAGGCTGACAAACAATTCAGTCTTATGCCACAGGGGACATGCAAGTGATGGAGATGGTATTTGAGCTGTTGTGTTCCAGGGTGGGACATAGATAAAGACTTATTGATCATCAGATAAAGAAGTACTAGGAAAATCACCACTGGCCTGCAATTCTTATTCAATTAAACTTTTTTCCAAACCTCTCACCTACTTTTTCTTTTACTTATAAAAAGGTTGGCTTAAGATAAAATGATTTTGAGGGCCATAACCTGTCCATTTTCTTAGTTGCTGGGATCTGAATAAAGTGCCCATGAATATTCAATCCTTGTCTCTATTTATTGGTTCTGGTAGTGACAGGCAGTACGAACACAGACTTTTCCAGTTTCAATAGGTAATATTCAGACTAACCTGCTAATTAAACTAAATAAGTATTTTTGGGGAACCAACTAAGTTCTTGGCAGCTTAATAGGTGCTGGCTGTCAAGATTACACAATGAGGATCCTATTTAAAAATATCTGTGGATTTATAATGTCATTGAAACAATAGTAATTGATGCTGACATGTGATTGTGGTCTGGAGGTTGGAGTTGGGGACGAGGAGAGGTCTTCATTTGCTATTTTGGGCAGGCAAAGTTTCAGTGATCCAGTATTTGAATTATGGTATTTTAAGAAATATTGACTCAGATAAAGAAAAAAGACAAAAACAAACAAACCCAACAACAAAAGTAACTACCTTTTTCAGTGTCTCTTTTTAAAAGGAGAAAGAACAGATTCAGGGGTCCTGTGGTGTACCTACTCAGCTCTATTTATGTCAGCCATGGCAGCACGTTAATTTGTCTGGTCTTTGTCCCAGGTTCCTGACACAGAGCTTCTAAAAATCCTTGGAATTTTCCAAGGGGAGTGTTTTTGTTATTCATTAACCCTCAGATCACATCTGAATTTATGCTAATGAGATAACTTATGGTCCCCTAGGTAGCTTCTGGGTAGGTAGAGGAGGTGGTCACCAGAAAGACCAATCTTGGGATCAGAGGGTTGAACTTTGAGCCACCTGTGCCAATATGCAGCAGGGTGATTAGAGATTGAGTCAAATCACATGACCAATGATTTAGTCAATCATGTTTACATAATGAAACCCTAATAAAAAGTCTGAACACTAGGGCTCAAGGAGCTTCTTGGTTGATGAACACAATGATGTACTGGAAATGTGAAGTGTGCCCTGATTCCAGAGTGAGGAGGATATAGAAGCTCTCTATTTGGGAGCCTTGTTGCCCTTGCCCTATAAGTCTCTTCATTTGGCTGGTCTAAATTTGTATCCTTTATAGTGAAATTTTAATCTTATGTATAAAGCTTTCTTGAATTCTGTGAGTCCTTCTAACAAATTATGAAACATAAAATCATCATAGGAATACCCAAGTCTGTAGCTAGTCACACATAAGTGCAGATGGCTTGAGAACCCCTGATGTGCAGCTGGCATCTGATATGAGGACAGTCATGGAGGACTCAACCCTTAACTTGTGGGATCTGTGCTAACTGCAGGTGGTTAGTCCCAAAACTGAACTGCAGTAAATCTGTGCACCAACAATGAGTGAATAAAACATCACTACGGAATTTCAGGCTTGACTTGAGATCAGAGTGATGTTTGGGGGACTGGTCTTTTAAGTTTCTTCAAATCATATTTTGTGGATTTCTTGCTATCCCTCATATAATGATAAAGACAGATGGATGGGTGCTATAAACTGAATGTTTGTGTCCCCCCGAATTCATTTGTTGAAACCTAATCTCCAAAATGATGACATTAGGTGGTGGGGACTTTGGAAGGTGATTTGGTCATGAGGGTGGAGCTCTCTCTTGTGAGATTAGTGTGCTTATAAAGAGGCCCCAGAGAGCTCCCTTTCCCCTTCCAAAATGTAAGGACACAGTGAAAAGAAAGCGATCTATGAACAAGAAAGTGGGCTCTTATCAGATACTGACTCTGCCAGGGCCATGACCTTGGACTTTTTAGCCTCCAGAACTATGAGAAATACATTTCTGTTGTTTATAAAGCACCTAGTCTATGGTGTCTTGTTAGAACAGCTTGAATGGACTAAGGTAATGGGAGAATACAGTTTGTAAACATGGTGAAATGTAGGCCTGGCGCTGGGCCATTTGGAGACCATGTCAGTAGTAACATTATAGTATCAAGTCTGTATTTCCTCCAGGGATGGATGCTCCTCACTCCAGGGCCACAGACCTGCAGGAACCTCTCTCCTAATGCCTTATACTGGGAGGTTCAAAATCCCAATGTTCATGGGAGTTAGTGTTTATTTTTTTCTTCTCTGAAGAAAAAAATGTTGTTGATACTGGTATCCAAATGCTGTGTTGCTGAAACTAATGGCATTGCCAAAATTCAGCCTTACACTGCCGACAGATCTAATTCTGACTGAACACAGTTCACAAATCAATAAACTGTTATTATCTAAAGTTCTATGCCAGGACCTGAATACTGCCCTAATTTAACATGACTTAACACATCACATTTCTGTCCTTTTTCTGTCAGCTGAAAAAAGAACAACAACAAATATTTTTAGGGAAATGACACCCTGGGTTACACACACCTGAGTCCTTTGAACTTGATTTTTTGGAGACAAAGTTGCAAAGTAGGAAAATATACCTGTGGAATTTCTCAGCCCATCATTTACTTTTTTTGTTTGCCACCAGGCCTTCAGTTCCCCCAATATCTTCCTTTGTCGGGAGAACAACCATCTTCCCCAGGAATTGGCTCATAATGGTAGTACCTTTCCAGAGGTACGTGCATTTTAGTAAGAAATCCTTCAACATCTGTAAGTCAGCATGGCTCATAGGAAAGTGTTGGAATGTGCTGGGAGGAAAATACACAGCAGCAGAGAAGTAGCATAGATGCAGCATCAGAAATGCCTGGGGCTGAGTTTCAGTTCTGCTACCCTCTGACTTTGCGACTTTAGGTAAGTTTTTCATTCTTTGGGGGCTCAGTTTCTTCAACTATAACACCATGGAAAGGGAGAACTAACATTTACTGAGGGTCCTATAGAATGATCTCATTTATTTCTCACCATAATCTTACACAGTAAGCACTGTCATTCTCATTTCTAGAAGAGAAAAGTGAGGCTCAGAGTAAATACAGAAATTGCCCAAGAATGTGAATCTGCTGGTAAATGAGAGACCTTCTCCACGTTTCTGAAACTGATGACCTAAGACCTTAACTTTGAGTTGTCCTCAAAGAATGATAAACTGTTCCCAGAATGATAAGCTGTTCTTACTGCCCACATAGTAAGTAACCTTTTCGAGAGTGCTTTAGGCAGCTTTGAGCAGTGAGTTCTGATACGTGATGGGAAGGCTTCCATCAGCTCCTCAGAAGGGGCATCCCTTTGGGATGGGAAGGATACCTAATCAAAGGCCATTTGCCCGATGGCCATTCCTGCTTCCTCCTTGATAACAGGACCCACCTTTGTCCAGTTCACAATAACGCAGCCATTGGTCACTCCAATCCCTTAGAGCAAATTTGCACTTGCCTAGCAGCTGGCTCTGGCCATTGGTCCTAGTTCTGGACAATGAGACCCAAAGGACAGTCTGCTGAGGAGACTTCTAGAAAAGATATTCTCCTCTAATAAAAATAGAGAGATATGGGAAGAGATGTGCTTTCTTTTTTTCTTCTCTGGATGGTGGTGTGGGAAGACCTCTGTCTAGAAGGGCTGAAGCCATGTTGTAACCATGAGGTCAAGGCCAAAGAATGCCACAGAGATGCTGAATCATCCTGGCTGAACTGCTTTCCAGGTTTCTAGTTGAATAACATAATTATTTTTCTCTATCATCTAAGTCATTCTTTGCCCCATATTCTGATACTTGCAGCTGAAGACACCCTCTTGCTCGTCCTGGTCTGTAGAAATCATCTTCTACCTCTGAGTGTCCTGTCCTAAAACTTTTTATGTGTTAGTGATGGCTCTAGAATTTCCCAGTTGGCTGGGCCCTGTGAGACATACTCATCTTTTAGCATATGGAAGCCCCTGGGAAAAAGCTATCCTGTCCTTTGTCTGCAGAGCAGGAAGAGCTTCTTAATCACAGGGCCCAGTGCAAAATCCAAATCCAGTGCCCCTTGTTCAAAAATCATAAAGAATTTCAGGGCAGTCACAGCAGAGCATTAAGCCAAGCATGAGGCCCTTCTAAGCACAGGACCCTGTGTGACTGCTCAGATCATCTGGTCCTGAAGCTACTGTTGCAAGAAAAAGATGCTTGAGAGTCACAGCCTCACAGCCAGAATCCAGCCACAGGGCTCTCTGTTGGTGAGAAGGAGGTTTCTAGTGTCCTCCAACTCCCGCTGGGTAGTTTCCTACTCAGTTTTCAGGTAAAGCTATCTCTTTGGAGCTTTTGTTTTCTTGGGCTGGGTTCCTTAATTTTGGCCTGGGTCCCTTAATATTCATTTTGATATGTTGCTACTCTAAATTTCTGCAGGAAGAAAGGGAACTAAAATTACTGAGCTCCTTTGTACTAGGCATTTTTATGCATATTATCTCTTGTCATAACAACCTTAGGAGGAGAAGTGTTTTATATCTCCGCTTTGCAGATGAGCAACCCAAGATACAGAGGCATGATGTGACAGGAGGTGTGGTTGGGATTTCAGTGTGAGCTGGTCTATTTCCACTGTTTGAACTCTTTCTTCCACATCTTTCTTTCCTCCCTTAGTTACCTCTTTCTACCCTGTAAGTCTCCAATAACACAGTTTCCATGAGTGAGTCCTTTCCCTCCCCAGTGAAGTGGGAGCATTACATCTTGTTCAGCCTTCTCTGTCCACGGCAGGGGATGTTTTAGCAATTACTTTCCACTCTGTTTAATCCCATGGGAGTCATTATGTTGGAGGGTAACAATAAAACAGGCTCATTGGAATTTCCTGAAGGTAAGGCTCTCCTTTAAACAGTTTCATTGTGCTAAACAGTAATGGCAGAGGCTGTTCCTCTCCATGACAACTTTGATTGGCAGGGAAACCCAGACTGCAGGCTGGAGCCAGCAGTCTCTTCTTTTGTCACAAGGATTGGGCCATGTTCCAGGCACCATTTCACTGTGAGTGCCAAAGCTGATAAATGCCCTTGATAATCACCTTCCCCCAGCCTTCCAGTCCATCCCTTTGCATTCCATAAATATTTCCCCAGTGTCCATTCTTAATTGCCGTGGTGCCTTGGGTCCAGAGAGTTGAGACAAAGTCTCCATCCTTAAGAAGTTCACTAACTAGTAAAAGAGGAAGACAACTTAATACACATAATACAGTACAGTGGAAGAGGGTATCAAAGAGGAAGGGACTGATTACTTTTCTTCAGGGAGTCCAAGAAGGGTTTCTAGAAAAGGAGGTCTCTGAGTTTGAAAGATTGGAAACAGTTTTTCTTGATGGAGGGGAGGGTGAGTGGGTGGACTTTCTAAGCAGAGGGAATAGCAGTACAAAGGCACAAAGCATCATTGTGTGTGTCATAGTTAGCTGTCACTGCATCAGAAATCCCCTTAGAATTCAGTGGGTTAAAACACTAATCATTATTTCTCATGGGTTGGCCGGCGGGCTCATGGATGTAGCCTGCGCTCAGCTGAGTACTGACTCCGTTCCATGTGTCTCTCGTTCTGCTCCCGGTGCTGGACTGATGAACGTGTCTTTGTCATGGCCTCAGTGGAGGTGCAAGACAACAAGTAGAAACATGTTCACTTTCATTTCTGCCACATTGTATTGGACAAAACAAGTCATATGACTAAATCCAGATTCAAGGAGTGAGGACAAAGCCCCACTCAAAGAGGAAGAACACTGCACCATTAAGGGGCTTGGGGTATGGATATAGGGACAGTTAAAGATGTGGGGCCATTAAGGCAATTTACCAAGGAATTGCTTCTCAGCACTGCTCTATTGAGATCTTGGGATGGGTTATTCTTTTCTGTGGAAGATTGTCCTGTACGCTGTAGGATGTTTAGGAGCATCCCTGACATTTGCCTGCTACGTGCTTGTACATCTCTAGTTGTGCCAATCAAAAATGTCTTCAGAGTTTCTAATGTCCCTGAGGGGTGTTGGCAAAATTGTCTTAGTTTAAGAACCACTGTACCCAAGTAGGTTTAGAAAACAAAAATATGTATCCCAAGTTGTCGGAGTGTAAGAGGGAAAGCAAGGAAGTAGAGAGGAGGAGAGGGGGTAGAAACGGCTAAGGAAGCAGCTGCCGAGGTAGGTAGGGGCTGTTTTCGGAGGACCTCACTTGCCAACATCAGGAGTTTAGATTTTATCAGAGGATATCAGATTTGGGTTTGGAGCAGTTGACTCTGATGTGTAGTGATCTGTTCCCACGCAGCAGCTGACCTCTTGTTCCCAACCCAGATGATGGCCAGCCTCAGTGCTGGGCTTTTCTGGGGCACAGATGCATAGCAGTGACCGCTCTTGCAGCCACCGGGGGTGGAAGGAGTGACGCCACTCACACAAAAGCACAGATTTCTGTGTGCTTCACTGGGCATGGAACACTGGCTTATCTCTGCAACTGCATTAAGATTAATGATAGCCTTTTTCTGAAACATTTTGCTCTTGGGCCTCAAGGAATACATTGTTCCAATAATTCCTTTGATTTTTCTCATCAGGGGATGATGCAGCTGAGTAATAACACTCATATAAATACTTCTTTGCCTTTCAGAGAGCATACACCCTTCTGAATTATATGCTGCAATTTAGAAATTACATTCACATGTGGAATAATATGGCTTGGTGGACTTCTTAGGGAAGCAGGCATCAGTCCTTCAATTGTTAAAGATCCCTGGGTATTTCTATTACAGTATAAATTAGCTAGTATTTTTCCAAGTTGATTATTGGTATTTTTACATCTATTATATATTTATAAGGCAGTAGAGGTACACACAGGTTCACAGCCTCAGGAGAGAAATGTCTTCTGGTTAACTTGGCGTTGCAGGTCTTAGCGCAGAGGCACACTTTCTTTGAAATCAGAATTCTTTCAAATTTAATTTAATGGTTATGGTTTGTAGCACAAGACATAAAGGGTGTGTCTTCCTTCTTATTGGATTTTTGCTGAAGGGGACAGAATCCTGTGAGAACAGAGTGATTCCCAAGTGGTGGCTTTCGATGATCTAAACAACCAGTTTCCTTTTGTGATGGGAGTGAACCCCGTAATATCTGTGGGTCTATTTCTGCATAGAGTCATTAGGACTTCAGAGACAACTGGACTGTGTGTCGTGTTGAAGCCTGCCAGAACACTGTTTCCCAAACTCGCTGGCTTTTAGAAGTTATCTGACGTACTTGTTAAACATTCCTATTCTCATGCCTGGGAATCTCTGTTTGCCAAGTACTATAGGTGCTTAATGAATGGGATAAGTTTGGAAAGGAATAGGCCAGGTTCTCAGATTTGGCTTTTCCTTCTAATCACTGAGAAAACTTTTCAGAATCCAGATTCCTAGGATTCACTTGAAGTCTCCGGGGACAGGTCCCTGGAATCTATACTTCAACAAAAGCTCTCTAGGTGATCACTCTGGTTTAGATTACAAATTCCTCAAGGTCAGAAGTCAAGTACCCATCTTGTCTACCACTGAATCCTGTCTGCCTTAGAACATGCTTGTAGTAGGTGCTCGGCAAATATTAGTTTAATGAAAGAAGTCTTAATACATCATGCTCCCATGAGTTTTCTCTCTACTGCCTTTTTCTCTTGTTCTTTTCCAAATGCTAAAAGCATCAGATTAAACATACTTTCTCCCTTGGACTTTCTTAGTAGAGAAACATGCATTTAACTGAGCTAATGCACAGTAATTCAGTTGGGGACTCAGGGGGCTCAGCATTTCCATATCTGATGGGAAAATGTTTGGCTAGCAATTCCAGGTTTACAAAAACAAAGCAAACCCCAAACAAAAAACTTTTCTTTTTTTTTTCCACATACTTGATCGGGAAATTTCTCACAGGACCTACCCTATTTCTGTTTGTAATCTAATTACTCTGCATGGGAGCTGCTCTGAGGGGAAGGAGATGACAGACTCTCGGGACCAGGCCAGTTACTTTGGGTAAAACACATTGCTGGAGATAACACCTCCTCCACAGGGTTATTATAAAAAGAAAAGCAAAGAGTTTAAAAGCCTTTAGTGAAGTATAAGAAGCATAGAAAGTATATGTATGTTTGTACAAAATTAATATCTTTGCTCTTGGGAGATAGAGTATTAGAATAGAAAGAGCTCAGGTTTTGCTCTGAGACTGAACTGGATTCAAACCTGGCTATGCTCCTTAGTCTCTGAGGTGCTCTGAGCCTCAGTTTCTTTCAGAGCAGTTTAGGTTAAAAGAATGAATGCAGTCAGGCACCTGCAGGTGGGGAATCTGATGACAGAGGGAGGTATCCTCATAAGCAGACAAGTAATCAGTCAGGTTCTAAGATGCTTATCAGGTGAAGACAGAGCAGCTCCAGCCTGTCTGGCCAGGTGTCCCTCCTGTGGCCCCTGTTGGGTCCTGACTGCCACACTGCCAGACGGGGAGAGGACGTGGAGGCAAGTTACTGGCATTTTAAAAATTGTAGTAAAATACATAACACAGAACTCATCACTCTAACCATTTTAAAGTGTACAATTCAGTGGCATTTAGTACATTCACAATGTTGTGCAAGCACTGTGACTACTTAGTTTTAGAACATTTTCATCACCCCAGGAGGAAATCCTGTTTTCAGTGAAGAAGCCACTCCCCACCTCTTCCAGCTCTCTATCTCTATGGATTTACCTATTCTGGACTCTTCATATAAATGGAATCACATAATATGTGGCCTTTTATGTCTGGCTTCTTATGGTAAGAATAATGTTTTCAAGGTTTATGTGTGTTGGAATGTTAACTTTATTTTACAGATGAGGAAACGGAGGCTCAAGTCACTTGTCCGAGGTCACTTGAAGCCCAAGCAGTTTGGCTTGGGCCATTCTTTATCTTTATGCCCTTCCAACTAGTCTTGGGGCAGGGGTGGGGGTTGGGGGCACTGTGCCCTGGGGAAAAAGGCATCTCATTGACAGTCCTAATTAGGTGACTATATGACTAATTCATTCAAGTTTTTTTAGTTGAATTCATTCTATGTACTATGGAGATAAGAGATCCGTCAAGCTCTGGGTTTGTCCAAACTTCTAAAAAGAAACTATTTCTGGGTCAGCAGCCGTGAGGACCACATTGAACAGTGACAAGGCCTCAGACACATTTAGCTCCCAAGCTTTAGTCCTGCCCTCTATTCCACCCTTAGTTAAAACAGCATTTCCTATCAGTGGGCCCTGATCCTGGACCCACTCTACTGCTGTGACGGAGGGGTGTGGGGATCCGGGTGTTTAAAAAGTGTCCCAGCTGGTCCTTAGGAAAAAAGATGTGGAATTCTTCACTGCAGATGGGGAAACTGAGACCCAGTAGAGCGGTGACCTCCCCACGGCTTTGAATTTATTTCCTTTGACTTTTTCTAATGAAGAATGGAGGCCTGAGGTACTGAAGTATTACTTTTACTAAATAGTTATGTTTTATTACCTATTTAGCTCTTTGAGAATGGTTACCTCAAACACCTGTTCATCTATGCACTGCTGGAGGATGAGGACAGATTGTTGGAGCTCCCTCCTTACCGTTTAAAAACCAGTGACAAGAGATAAGGACGACTGACTCCCAGACTGACTCCCAACGCTGATGACAATGATGATTAAACCCAGTGCCAGGACCTGGCTCCCATCCCTTAACTTCGCTGGATGAACTGTCTTCCTTTGTTAAATCAGGATAATGACACTCTCCTGCTGTTGTTTGTGAGGCCAATTAACTACTGTCTTGGAAGATCTCAGACCTATAAACACTCTGTAATCAATTCAAATGTAAAGAGCTTGTTGACTAGGACTCTAGTTTGTGAACTAAAGCGTACAAAAGCCGGAAGATGCAAACGTTCAGGTCTGCCCTGTGAAGCCGGGCTGCCAACCCCATCCCTACCTGCTGGTAGGTAGTAATTCAAACCCTATAAAATGAGCAACTAATGGTTCTGTATTGTAAACAAACAAAACCCTGTGTGGAATGAGTATGAACTGGTCTTCCAGAGACTTTTCCTGTTATAAATGATGGCTTAAGGGCTGTGCATGTGTGTGTTTGTGTATACATTATGGTTGTCATTTTGGAGTTCTTTTTTCATGGAGGTATCAAGGCCAAAATTATTACATGGCAAATCTGCTTTTGGAAATCATGCCAACTTAAAATAATTTGTAATAAAAGTCCTGCCTTGGTCTGTTTGGGCTGCTGTAATAAACGGCCATCGATGGGGTGTTTTGTAAACAACAGAAATTTATTTCTCATGGTTCTGGAGTCTGGGAAGCCCAAGGTCAAGGCACTGGCAGATTTGGTGTCTGATGACAGCCTGCTTTCTGGCTCCTATGGCTGTCATCTCTCTCTAACCTCACATGGCAGAGGGACAAGGGAGCTCTCTAGGGCCTTTTTTATATGGACACCAATCCCATTCATGAGAGCTCTACACTCATGACCTAATAATCACCCTCAATGGCCCTACCTCCAAATACCATCATACTGGGGGCCAGGATTGAGCATATGAATTTTGAGGGGACTTAGCTTTTAGTCTACAGCAATTCCCAGCACAGAAATCCCAAGTGATACCTAGCAGCAGACTACAGGCTGTTCTTCTGGCCTCGTTCAAGCTGAATGAGGGGAGGAGAAGGGAGAGAGATGTGGGGAGGAGTCTCCCTGTCTGAGCAACTCCTCAATAACTCCTACCCACACCTGAACCTTCACTCTACCCCCTTGGCCTTCCCTTGTGAACTGATATCTTTTATAGCTCCCATAATTCACAAAACATTTTAATGTTTCTTACCTCATTTAAGCTTGAGAACAACCCTCTGAGTCAGTCAAAGCCTTTATTTCCACTCCCTTTTATAGACGAAGAAGTTGCACTCTAGCAATGTGAAGTCTGCCTTGACCTGGCTTCTTAGTTTGGGGTCATTTTTATGACAACCCACATGCCTCCCTTGTGTGCAGGGAATCCTCCCAGTGAATTTGGTGCTGGGATCCACATGGCACAAATGTTAGAAGACTTTGTCTTGAGCAATCAGGTAGGGTGCTCTTCTAGACATGGGACATTGATGTGAATTTTGGGGCTTCTCACATTGTGGTCTAGGGGAGGCTCATATTTTTGAAGCACTTTTAGCATGTCTGGCCTTGTGCCAAACTACTGGTGTGCAGTATAGCCTAGTAGTCAAGTGTGAGGTTTCAATTCCTGATGTTTCCATTTATCACGTTATTTAAATTTTCCGTGTCTTGGCTTTCTCTTGTTAAAAAAAATACTGGCTGGTGTAGCTCAGTGGATTGAGCACAGGCCTGTGAACCAGAAGATCGCGGTTCGATTCCCAGCCAGGGCACATGCCTGAGTTGCAGGCTGCTTCCCCGCAAGCCAGTTCCCAGCAGGGGATGCATGAAAGGCAACCGTACATTGATGTTTCTCTCCCTCTCTCCTTCCCTTCCCCTCTAAAGAAAAAATAAATAAATAAAATCTTAAAAAATAATAGTAATAACCACAACAGTCTTTTTCTCATAGGGAGATTGTGAAGATTCATACTTAGAAAATTCTTATAAATTCTCATGTTAGGGAGGATCCCGAGGTTGAACCATGGATGACTGACATAGCTGGAATAGTTATCCAAGCCTCTCCAGAGTGTATGTTCTTAAACTTCGACCTGAGGTTACCTATTAGTAAGTGCCAATACACCCAAGCTCTGGTGTCATCTACCTACTCATTTGAGCATTGACTGAGTGGTTACCATGTGCCAGGCCAAACTAAAGATTCAATGCTGGGAATAAGATCTCATCATGAATAAGGTGCTGATCTGGTTGTAGGGCATGAAGTGAGGGGCTTGGCAATTGCAATGAGAGGCTAATATGGCAGTACTAGGTGGTAAGTACCACAATGGTGGGAAGTCTAGGAAGCTGGGGGCTCAGAAGAGAGGCACCGAATACAATCTTAGGGAAGAAGATGACCCCTGCACTGAGTCCAAAAGATGGGCTAAAAGGTCAGGAGTGGATATGAAGTGGGTAGAGTCTTCATGGAGAGAGCAATCTCCTGGTAGTAGGGCCTGGGGAACCAGGGGACAGCACTCTTGGAAAGAGTGAGGGGAGCAGGGGAGGCTGCTGAGAGGGGAGGCTACAGAAGGTGTGGAGGCTGTATCTGGAGGGCCTGGTGCACCAGCCACTGAATGTAAGCTGAAGGCAGTGTATTGTGATCATATACACATCCTGGAATGATTGGTGTCTCCAGTGTGGAGAACAGATGGAACAGGCAGAGGAACAGTAAACCAGAAGCTGGAAAACAAGCTAGCCATTTCCTCAGAAACTGGGGGCAGCAGGGAAGATAAGAAGGCCTGAATGAAATCGGTAGTAGTTGTGGTGGGTGCAGGAGGGAGGGGCTTGAATTCCAGACCCCTCTTGCAAGGCTGGACCATTCCATCTAGATTTAAAAATGCCCATCCATCAGTAGATAAATAGATTTTAAAAACCTGTGGTACATTTACACAATGGAATATTATGCAGCCATGAAAAGAAACAAAATCTTACCTTTTTTGACGGCATGGGTGACCTGGAGATTAGTATGCTAAGTGAAATATGCCAGTCAGAGGAAGATAAATAGCATATGATCTTACTTATGTGCAAAATTTAATAAACAAAATAAACTGATGAACAAAATAGAAACAGAGGCATGGACACATGGAAAAGACTGACACCTGTCAGATGGAAGGGGGGTGGGAGGGTGGATGTAAGAAGGTGAAGGGATAGAATATTTATATATATATATTCCATATATATATGGTATACACACACACACACACACACACACACACACACACACACCCCACATAGACACAGACAACAGTGTGATGGTAGCCACAGGGAAAGGGGGTTGGGGTAGGTGGAGGTGGGCAAAGGGGGGATAAATGGGGACATGAAGAAACTTTGCTTTGGGCAATGGGCACACAATACAGCGTGCTGATAATGTTTTATTGTGTTGTATACTTGAAACCTGTATGGTTTTGTGAACAAATGTCACCCCAGTAAATTTTAAGAAAAGACACCATAATTAAAGACTAGACAGAGAATACATAAATAAATAAGGCCCATTAAGCTGCCATTTGTTGCCCTTATCTTTCAATTTTGTCCTTCAATGACAGTGAACCAGATTTCTTGAGAAACCATTGGCATGAACTGACAAGGTATAGAGGAGGGGGAGTGTCCTGCCCATCTCTTGGTAGGTGCTGACAACGTATCTCTGGGAACTTAATTTAACTCAGGGCTTAAATCTTTGCAGGTGCCCGGTTACCAGCAGGAGATGTACTGCTGCCCTAAGGAAGGCTCTCTAAACTATTAATGAGAGACTTATATAGAGTTTAGAGGTCCTGAAGACACCAAATGCTTTAGTGCCAGCTATTTAAGGTTACAATTGCCTGGCACTCCAAAGCCTAAGATTGCAAGGCAGGTAGATGGAAGAAGCTCTCAAGGGTTGAACATTGCCTAGAGAAGGAAGGTACTGCAAAGGGCTGGGCTCAATGTGAGTAAGGAACACCCTGCTTTTGACCAGCTTTCCACCCTAGCAGGAGGCTGCATCCCAGAGCTCTGACCTGGAAGAGCATTTGCCAATTTCCATGGTATAAACATTTCACTAACTCTGATTGCAAACTACTAATGTGATGTCGCCAAATCCAACATTGGAAAGAGAAGCGCACAACATTCTATAGTATTCACAACATTGATACAATACACATCAATGACCTTAAGAGCACAGACAGTAGTAATAGTAAAATGTAGTAAAATAATTAGGAAGTAATACATTTAAAATATTTATCACCTTTGTTTTTAATATAGTTTATTCAATTATAAGATTATATAGTTTAATCTTTAAGGAAGGTTGGGCAAAATGCCTGGTAAGAGCTGGCTGTAGGACACCACTCACTTTAAGGCAAGTCTCGGCTGCGCTTACCCACTTTTGTTTCAACACTTTGTGGGCTGTTATTATATCTGGGGTTGGGACAGACATGCTTCTCCCAACTTACATGGCTGACTATTTTCTCATTAGCCTGAGTTCAAAGAGCTTCTCTGCTCATTTTTTCAAATGTCATGCTTTGGCCCTTTGTATTCGATTGTATTCTGTGTGCCCAGATTCTGGTCCCATCCAACTCTTTCTTTGTTCCTCAGAGGAGACCCCTGGCAGTTCTAACTCTGATTCCTATGACTTCCCTACCCCATATTCATACAGTCATCAAACCCTTGTCCTTCCCTACAATTTTTCCTCTGGAAACTCCCAGCAGCATCTCTTCCAGCTGTCACCCAACTTAGGTCAGGGTTCACCCCCTTCCAGCTGACTGCTGCGGTGCCTGCCCCGGCTCTCTTTTCTTGTACTCCTCTCCTCCAGTCTTCCAGCCCCTGATGGAGTCCCTATCACCATTCCGATCATGCCCCCTCCCTGTTTAAGATTCTGCAGTGGGACCTGCTCCTGCTGTGCTGGGCAGACCCAGTTTGCTCAGGCTGCAGTTTCTCTGTTCTTATTACACCGAGGCCACCCTTATGCATTTGCTGGTGCGTAGCATTCTTTGCTGGTCAGACCTACTGGCAAAACTCTCCCCAATCATTTCTGTAATATGTTTCCTCCCACTGATTTAACTGGCCTCTCCGGGGAATTTTAAAATTAATCAGCAGCACAGAGGGAGAGAGTGAAAGGCATGAAAGTCACGGTTTTAGCAAAAATGAGTCTGGGTGGATTCCAAGGTCTTTTTTGGGACATGCAGGCTGAGTCCTTGTTCTGAGAGGCAGGGGCGGGGAGGACATCGAGACCATTGGCTGACGGTGAAACACTGAGGCCAGCCAATGGTTTTGGCATTTCTTGGGCAAACAAGGGAGCAGACTTAGTACCGTTGATGAATTGTGGCAGTTAAACTAGAAGTGGGTGTGGTGTGTGGATGGCCTGAGGAGGGAAGAAAAGTTCTCTAAAAAACAAAAGAAAACCCCAAACTACAACTGTTTTTAAAACTGAAGCAAAATGGGTAGGTATTAAATCAAATCTTTATTTAAAAAAATTGTTCTCCCCCTATGTGTAGACAATGGCCAAGCTAGAACAGAAAGCTTCCGAGAAATAAACTAGAATCCTAGGGAAACACAGCCCTGGAGTCAGGATGCCAAGCTGGCCACACCCACCCACTTAGGGCCTTCCTACCACCTGGCAGAATCCCCACCAGCCAGTGGTCTCTTTGAGCTTCTAGTAAATCCTCTCCCTCAGTGCAGAGGAGGCAGATGTCTCAGACTGGGAATAAATTCCCTGAAGCTGAGCTGATTTAAACAGTGTCTGGAGAGAATGTTTTTCCAAAAAGTACTGTTAAGTTCTTTCCAAGTGACTTATAGTGTATGTTCTCTAAGTGTCCTATAATAATTTTAATTTAATTAGAGTGAAAATTTATTATTTACTAGGTGCCAGGCACTGTGTTAAGTACTTTATAGGTATTATCTCAATTAATTATCACAGCAGTTTTATGATAGAAGAAAGGTGGATATTAAAGATATTTAACAAGTAGTCTTGCATTAACCTTTTGTTTGCAAGATGATGAGGAGTTCCAAGGGTTTGGGAGCAGGTTCACTAGAGGGCCTGGAGTAACTTCTATTCACTGATTGCTATGGGAGTATTTTAACAACTGGTATGACCACACAGCTAAATACTGTCTGATTAGCAGGTATATTAAAACACTAATATGAGATATAGTAACAAAGATTAGGTTTGACTCTGACTAATGGACAATGCAGAATGTCAGTAGCTTATACAAATAGTTTATTTCTCACAGAAATAGTGAATACATTTAAAAAGATTACTGAAAGCTAGAATGTTCTGGTCATCAAGAGAAAAAGCATTATTTTGGGGGCATTGAAAATAGTTAGGACTTGCTGTCTACCGATGGATGAATGGATAAATACAATATGGTACATACATACAAGGGAATATTATTCACCCTTACAAATGAAGAAAATTCTGACATATGCTACTACATGGACATTATGCTAAGTGTAATAAATCAGATGCAAAGACACCGCTTGCCTTCACTGTGAGAGCCAAAAAACCCCTAACTTTCTTGTGTTCTCTGACAGCCTGGGATAGCCATGCAGCAAGGTCTGGACAGGAAGTAAGCAGAAGCCTGTTGGAGTGATTTAGGGGGAAAGATTTTCTTTAAAAATAGGACAACATTGAGGCTATACTTCACTCTCTTTTTGGTGGTAGCTCCACCAGGAGCTATGGAAACAATCTTGCGACCATAGGAAAAGATCAAGAGAATCACTAAGATATTATTTCTGACATCACTGAGATGCTGGACCAATACCAACTGCATGTGCCTCTGGATTTCTTATGTGAGAAAAATAATACCTAGCTGTTTAAGCTACTTGATGTAAACAAAAGCATTCCTAGCTGATACAAATAGCTTAGCTAATTATCATATGGGAGTCAATGCCCAATTCCCAATTATCATATGGGAATCAAAGGTACTTTTAGTCAAAGCAGAAGCCACTTCATTTTCATTCAAACATGTTTGTTTACTGCCTATACCATACCAGCTCTGTGCTAGGTTCTGAGTGTTTGATGGGTTTCAGGAAGTCTTCCTGGACACCCTCAGACTGAGTGAGATTTGCCCTCTCTGTGCTCATGTAGATTCTACATGCCACATGTGTAAATTCTTCATCTGATGCTAAGTTCCTTGAAGACAGATATCACATGTTTGAGTCATTTCTGTATTGCCAGTGCCCAAGATGGTGTCTGACACACAAACCAGCACCCAGTTAAATAAATTACTAAGTGACAAGAGCACCACTTCAGGTGTTCAGGATCTGAAAATCACGAGAGCCTTGTTTGCTAGCTTTTAGGAGTGCTGAGGCCTTTTCTGTCTGTGTACCTCACCCGCCCCCCGGCCCCTGCATCGCCACGCAATGTGCACGTATCAGTGAGCACTTACTCCACTGGACAGAGCTCTGGCAACAGTGATTACTGTCATGATCTCACTTGAGTCAGGCACATGGAATGGGGCTGGGGAGCCAAGGCCCTTTATAAAATTAATTATGAACAGGCTCTGAGAAGCTGCTGCAGAGATGCTGGCAGTCAGATTCTTAGGCTTTTGGCTGCAGGGATTAGACACTGCTGGGAGCAGCATAGGTAAAAATAAGCTAATTAGGCCTGGTATATAGCTGTGCCTTGAGAGTGTCCCGAACTACCTGGGTACACTCGCTGTCACTTTGCACTAGAGAGAGGTCAGAGACCATGCCTCTGGATTAGGGAGCCTTGGCACTTTGCTGGGGCTGCCACATGGAGGAGGGGATTTCACTGGGTAGGACAGGACTTTGGGTTGTTCTTTTGGAACAGGGTTGTCAAAATAGACTAGGAGCTCAAATAAGGAGAAATTCACCTCTTTCTGAACCAAAACTCATGTTTATGTATTTTTTTACGCTACATTTTTTGCATTTACGTTTTCCATTAGCATGTTATGTATTTTCTATAATGCATCTGGGAAACAGGAGGCCAGGCTGGATGGACATTTCCTACTTGGGCTTAGCAGCTTTTCCTCCCTAAGTCAATGGCTGTACACCAGTGATGAGAACCTGGATGTTGGCGTTAGCTGCTGTGTACGCAGAGGTAAGTTATTTCTCTCTGAGTTTCAGGTGCCCCATGACTGAAATGGGACCCTAGTCATTCCTTCAGTCTGTTGTGAAGATGAAAGGAGTGGATAAAGTGCCTTGTGCAGCTTGGCGTGTGGTAGGTGCTCGATTAGTGGTGGCCATAGTGCCATTATTATGGTAATCATTGTTTATTCCAAGGAATACAAAGGAAGACATGGTGACTCTGTGTGTGTATGTGTGTGTGTAGATAAACGTATGCATATTCATCCCTTTTTGAACTTCCAGATTTGTAAAATCTGCAGATGGAAGCTTCTGTTGGATGGATAATGTTCAGGTCTCTCCTTAGCAGTGTCTTTGGTTACTAAGCAGAGCTCACATTTACTGAGCCAAGCACATGCCTCATTTCATTTCATCTTCACAAACAACCCTATCAAGTTGGCACAAATCTGTCTATTTTTGAGGATATCGAGATCTAGGGAGGTTCAAATTTGCCCAGGGCCTTGCAGGATTCTTTTCCTGAGTCCCCATTCTGAGTCCTAACCCCAGGCCACCCTGTCTCTCATAAAGATGCACCCTAGCTTTTGCCCTGCTGTGCTGTGTTGTGGAGTGTGTCTTGTTGAATAGGCAGCCTTCTGCCTTTGTAACTTCATTTGAACTGTTGACTCTGCTGGCTTGCTGTGTTGATCCCTTTAGTTGAGATCAGCTTGTTCTTTTCTCAAAGCCAACCTATTTGCACAAAAGCACTAAGGAGGCCGAAGATTGCTGAATATTTAACATTCACAGGCAACATGCCACAGTAACCAAAAACACTTGAAACAGGCCCAGACAAGGGGGTGGGGGAAGGAGAGGACTGGAAGTGGAGGCCCAGCAGATTGCTGGCCAGCGGCAGTGTCATTCAGACACTTCTCAGAAGCTGGAGGAACTGCAGCTTGGTTAAGTCAGAGAAACACTAGCCAGCGCTGCTATTGTTCACATCTGCCAACGGTAACTGCCTTTGGCAGTAGCATTTGCAAAACCCCAAACAAAAGAGCTATTGATAGAGATGAACCTCTGGGTAAGCAGTCTGATGGCAGTGACTATTTAGATTGGTAGAATCTTGGAGTTAGGTCCCAAGGTTGCAGCTAAATCACACCAATTGCTTACTTCTGACCTTTGAATTTCCCCTGCATATAGAAGTTTCCCTGCATATAGCTGGGAAGGTGCCCTACTGAAGGGCTTGGCTTCCCTACACTTGGATGGGGCAGAAACCGCTTAGACAAGGGCAAAGTCTACGTATGATCAGGACTTTGGGTCTTAGTTTGCTGTGCACTTTCATTTAAGATGGATATAAACATTTTTTTCCTGCCGTAACATGTAGGGGTTACATGGACCATATTTATTTCCTAATTGTGGACAGAGAGGTACAAATTTACTGAATGGAAATATAGAGCTTGTGGATTGAATTGAATTGGGTTGTCAAGTTACATTCAAGAAAATGTTCTTTAGTGGGGAGCAGGTATGTAAGGCCAGAGTTCTTGGCTAGAAAGGTGAAAACACAGAGGAGTTAGAAACGCCAGGTGTGTGATACTGCTGCGGCTGACAATTGTGTAAGCCAGGCAGATAAAATAGCTCATGTGTTCAGGGAGAGAAATGCAGTTTAGAAATACAGCACCAATTTGATGACAGCTCAAACCTATGAGGGAATGAAAAGAATAAAGAGCTGTGTTGGTATAATTGGTTTAATTCTGCATATTTTACATAGGAAATGAGGGTACCTTGATTGACACTAAGAAACACTTTCAGGAGTTGTTTTGTCTAACTGGGTATACTCTAGTCCTTTATTACTTTGGAGTGGGAGGGAAATAGAACATCTAAAATTAAGGTCACAAAATACCAGAATCAGAAGTTCAGAGCCCTGGAATGTTCATTTTTGACAAGCACCCCAAGAACTGCTCTAAAGTTAAGGCCAAATATCTATGACTGGCAAACAACCAGCTCATGGGGAAAGAGGGCAGTGTCTCCTTCCGTCTGATGGAAGGTGTGGGCAGACAGGGCATTCTGGTGAACAGCTGACTTGGGGGGACCCTTGTCCCATTTTGCAGTGGCTCTTTGGGATCTAGGCCTGTGCTTCCAGCTTCTGAAGGACTCTCTCAGAGATAAATGCTGACAGAGTTGAGAGTCTACATCCAGCTGGAGACTAGCTTTCCATTAGGTAACACATTGCACACGCCTCTTTCAGCCAGAGTAAACTGAGTGAACTGAGTGGTGGGGAGACATGCCAGGCAGAGAGGACTGGGAAAGAATGTCTTGGCCAGTGGAAGAGGTGGATATGGGGTTCTGGTCTGGCTAAGAACTCCTGGACAGGCTACTTTGCCTTTGTCATAGCTGGACTTTATGTTCTAGCGATGCAGATAGACATTGAACAAGAAAACATGTGGGTAAGAGTAATTCCAGAGGGTGATAAAGAGAAGGAGAAACTAAATGTGTGGCATGATAGAGAGAGGGGTATGGGGGATGGGTGAGAGCAACACAAGATAAGAGCAAAAGACTAGCTAGCATAGCTGGCATTTCAAACAGATGCTCCAACAAGGGGCTACTCTAGTGCTCCATTGGCCTTGGGCCCACAGAGACAGTGCTGTCCATCATCCCCATCCACTACTAATCTTTAGCTCTGACCTTGCAAAAAGCACAGGAATACATGGAGTAAATTCCCCTGATGACAAGAAGCCACAGTGGGTGTGGACCTGCTGTGGAGAGCACATTAGAATCACAGTTAGACATTTTGGCTTACAATTCAGCTCTGCCACTTGCCAGTCAATCCTGAGGAAAATTAAGGGACTTCCCTGAGCCTCAGTTCTCTCTGTTTTCAGATACCAAGTTCAGAGGGCTGTTTTCATGGTTCAGAGAGAGAACATGTACAGAGTGCTTAGGCTGTAGTAGCTGTTTTGTGTCCCCTCCCTCCCTCCCTCCCTCCCTCCCTCCCTCCCTCCCTCCCTCCCTTCCTTCCTTCCTTCCTTCCTTCCTTCCTCCTTTCCTTTCCTCCCTCCCTTCCATCTTCCCTCCTACCTCTCTTCCTCCCTAGCCTGCCCAGGAAGCACTAATAGCAGAAGAGATTTAGATGTTCCTGGCTTCAGATTGGAGATGAATTAGCCAATACCCACCCTATGTTCCCAGGTCTATTAGGAAAAATCTGCTGAAGGTGGAAAATCAGGGTAACTTTGCTTGTGCTTGTCTGTTGGGAACTGCTCTGCCTGGTTTCAGGAATTGTAACTGCCCCCCATGGCTAAGACTGAGAGAGTGACCTCCGGAATGTGAGACATTAAGGAGACAAAGCTTGTCTCTGGTAGCAAACGCTGCTGCTTCATCCTCCAGCCCCCAGTGCTTGGTCGGATAGTCAATGACAGGTAAGACCCCCTGGGGGTGGGGTAACCTAAGCCAGACATGATCACTTGGGAGGCCATCATGGAAGGACTAAGGGGGCTGCAACAAAGAGGGAGTGATGGACCCCCGCCCCTCTATTCTGACATAGCCTGAGTTCCCATTTCTGGCTAGAGCGGGATTTGGGGTGATCAGGCATAAGAAAGAATATGTAAAATTCCATGAAATCTGCTTTGTTTAGAACGCTCTCATTTAAATGATAAGGGTCCAAGCAAGAAGTTTGTTCCTTGAAGTTTTACGGCTCCTTAGTTATCTGACCCTGACTGAGAATAAGCCCTCATAGTTCTTTGAATGCTATGTATTGTTTGATATTTACCTGTATTCTTATGCAAACAAACCCAATAAAAGCTTCTTGAGGAAGGGGCTCTTGGCTTTTCTCCTCTGAGAGATTGGCCACCTTTCCTTTCCAAGCAGATCATGTCTTGGTGGTTTCACTTTCATCTGTGGCAGACGGGGGCAGGGGGACTTTGCAAGCAAAGTTGCCCCCACACTTGTGTCTGAAAGAGAAATGACATGCTTTTGGTTCTGTTTTCTCTCTCCTTAACACACACACACACACACACACACACACCCACCACCACATAGCTGCAATAAGAGCCTTTTTTGATCCCCTCCTTTATCTTCCTCTAGCTGGCTTTGGGCTTCCTTATTTGGGATTTCCATGGAGGGCAGGAGGAAAAGCTCTGCAAGGAAGGAGGAGGGGGGCTGGTGACATGCTCCTTCTTTACAAGGCAGAACTGGAGTACGTGGTCCTTGGCTCACCAGCTGCGTGCATGAGCGTGTTTAGTTGTTTTTGGCAGCTAGTTCCTGGTTTAGTTGGACCCAGCTGTACTCGATTTCAGCTAAGAAGGGCTGTTATGTCCTTATTTTAGGAGGGCAGATGTATACATATTAGCCTTAGAAATTGTATTTATTGAATACGTACTATGTACTTAGCTTTATACAAAGTAAACCTTAGGGAGGAACAAGATATGCAAAAGTTTAGAATTGTATGAGAGGAGTTGGAAAGCTTTAAGGAGGCAGGACTCTTCTGAATTCCTAGAAGGTCTACTTCATCAAACACTTCCTGAGCATCTATAATGTGCATCAGAGGTGGTTCCAGCTCCCAAGGATCTCTTGGGTGAGTGGGAGAGAGGTGAATAAGAAATTACACTATAACAAGACATGCTATATAATAGAAGCACAAAGAAGTTTCTATGGGAGCCCAGTGAGGTGGGGCAGTGACTGAGTGAGACTGGAGGAGGAAGGAGAGGACATCAGGGGCTGGGGAGAAAGGTAGTGCAGGCAGAGGGTACCCTGCCCAGGCTCTCAGGCAGGGGTGAGAGAGTCAAGGTATTGAAAACTTGGCTGCTTGCTGGGCCAGGCATTCACCTGTGACTGCCGGTGGGGGGTGGGGTGGTGTTGAAAGGCCTGGGGTAGCAGCAGGCACTAGAAGCTTGGGCCAGTGGCTATTTACCAACTTGTTCCAAGTCCTTTTCTTATTTAACAACTGATTCTGTCCTAGAGTCTGTGTTGGTGGAATGACCCTATACACTCAGGTGAAAAAGAAATAGCTCCATGGAAAAGTGGTGATGCTTTTGGACAGCGGAAGTGCAGGCCAAGCCTAGGGGAGTGGTAAGAGATGAGGTTGGAAAGGCAGGGGGGTGGTGCTCAGAGTATGAATAGCCTTTTATACTCAGCTTAGAGTATGGACCTTAAGGCAAAGCCAGTGGGAGCTGTGGAAAGGTTCTAAGGGAATGCAATTGGATGGATGGCCCTGCAGCTCGGGGCAAGGTAAGAGACCCACAAGCAAGCTTTTCCAGGAATCCTTGAGAGAGTTAAGAGAGTCTAGATTAAGTCAGTGAGGAGGGAGAGGGACACAGCTTTAAGGTACATTCACAATGTCAAATTCTAGGTGATTGGCTGGATGTATAAGGTGATGGAGAAAAAAATTTAGGGTGACTCTCTGGGTGCCTGGTGCAACAGAATACAGAAGAAGGTGAGGGCAGAGGTGGGGTGGGGTTTATAATGGACCACCTGAAGATGGGGAGGACAGGGTAAGAGGGGTGCTGAGCCTAAGCATCCCAGACTCAGGAAGTCCCGTGAGTGAAAGCGGCGTGAAGTGTATAGAAGATCCTGTCGAAGCCAATGTGATGTGAGTAGAAGAAAGAAGTGGGGCATAGGTTGCATGTGTGGCTAGTTTCATCCCTGTTTTGGAGTCAGCAGGAAGGGTCTGGACTTGATGGCATCGAGGGGTGACAGCTTAAAAGGGGTGTTAACATTAGAGTGAAGGCTTGGCTGGCAGAAAGGACATGGAGAAAAAGGCATACATGGGTGGCTCGTGTGAGGTTTACTGAGCTCTAGATATTCAGGGGCCCTGGCGGTTCAGTGGGGGTGGGTGAAGGGCTGCTGAAGGGAGCAACAGAGAGTGTAATCAGAACACCTTCACTTCATGACTTTTTGCTGTTGTGTCTTTGGGGTTTGGTGAGATATTTCATTTGATTCAAGAGTTTTGCTACTAACATGAAATTGGAAAGCCACTGCACTAGACAGTCATGGACGTATCTAGAAAATGCTGTGGAAACTTGAACATCGTGGGTGCAGGTTGCACTCTACAGAAGAAAGGAGGCAAGATGCATTTCTCTATCAGAATTTAAAAATTGTGCCTTGTGTTTGAAGCTCTGAAGTACAAAAGAGTAATATGAGACTTAATTACATGCTCTCGTTTTCTCAGTTCACACATTTACTCTGTTCCCCATGTTATGCACAGTGTAGTGTTCAAAAACCCAGCGGCTTCTCTGAAGGACCTTATTATTTATAAATACAGAAACAGCTACAACTCAAACACCAGTTAAGTGGGGTAAGTACTACTCCAGGCAAGGGCACAAGGACCCCAGTTAACGAGATGAGGTATGTCACCTCAACCACCTGCCACCCTGAGAATGGTGCTTGAGTAGAGTAGGTTGAAAGAAACAGAGCTCTGTGAGGGCCCCTGAAGCAGGTGGAGCACTGTAAGACCCTGAATATCCAGCCTGTTATTGAAGGAGAAAGAAAGACCCAGTAAAGAGTATTTATTAGGAATGTTGACCTTTGGTTTTCTTTTCTTATAGTGCCCTTCTCCGGCTTGGGTATCAGGATAATGCTGACCTTGTAAAACAAGTTTGGAAATGTTCTCTCTCCTTCAATTTCTTGGAGATCTTTGAGAAGGATTCGTATTAATTGTTTAAATGTTTGGTAGCACTCACTACAGAAACAATCTGGTTCTGGGCCTTTCATTTTGGGGAGATTTTTGATTAGTGGTTCAATCTCCTTACTCCTTGTTGGTCTGTTCAGATTTTTTATTTCTTCACAATTCAGTCTTGGTGGGTTGTATGTTTCTAGGGATTTGTTTCTTCTGGGTCATCCAGTCTGTTGGCATAGAATTGTTCATAGTTTTCTATTGTGATCATTTGTATTTCTTTGCTATTAGTTATCATCGTTCCTCTTTAACTTTTTATTTCATTTATTTGAGTCTTCTTTGTATTCTTTGTTAGACTAGCTATAGGTTTGTCAATTTTGCTATCTTTTCTAAGAATCACCTCTTAGTTTTGTTGATTTTTTATATTGCTTTTCTGGTCTCAATTTTATTTATTTCTGCTCTGCTCATTGTTATTTCCTTCCTTTGCTTATTTTGGGCTTACGTTTGTTCTTATTTGAAATTTCTAACCCTTGAGTTACAAAGGAGGAAAGATGGTCTACACAAGGCAAAGGAACTGAATTTCTTCATTCTTCTTTTATTAGGCTATAAGGTATGAGCAGCATGTACCATAGTAACTCTGCAAATGAGACTCAGTATACTATAACTGGAAGAGAGCTAAGGGGTCCTGGAAGGGCTGGCAGTAGTACTTACCACTTGGTGCTGGACAAAATGACCTTACAGGATGCTCTTCTGATTTAGCCACCATAAATGAGATGAAGCATATGCACATATAGGAGGAATTGGTTGATTCCAAATATGGTGAGAATTGCATGGCACTTCCTCCCATTTGGCCTCGTCCAGCAGTCTGTGGTACAGTGAGCAAAGTACTGGCTGATACAATGTTCGTATGTTTTTCATGGAGCTGTATGTAGTCCATTTAAATGAATGTCCCTTCATCTGAGAATTTGTTCTCTCTAAATTTGGGGGGTTTAAATATCCATTATATCATGAAATGTTGCTAATGTGTTTTTGTATTTTTGTTCTTGATTTGGCAAAGGAAAAAAGTGGGCAATACTATTTTAGTCCCAAAAATCCTTTTAGGAAAATGTTCCAGAGCATGAAATCCAAATTGTTGGAAGCCACAGTTTATTATCTAGGTATTTAGTGAAAAGTTCAGTGGCTGTGCCTTAGGCCCTAGGGACACTCTTGAGACTGTCCCTTCTCTCCAGCTCCTCCCCATAATAATAGACCCTTTACCTTTTCCCTGGTTCACTTACTTGTGGTTGTTTCTTCTGCTCTGTCTGGCTTTTTTTTTTTTTTTTTTGGCTCATGTGACCTTTGGACCGCCTGCTTGGTTCTTGTTTCTGCCACCATCCCTGTGTGTGGCATTCAGAGCAACCTTATTTCATGTGCTGACTCCCAGCCTATTCCCAGGCACCAGAATCTCAGTCCTGGACCTATCTATGGCCGTGCTCCTCATGAAACCCCAGAAGGCATTGCAAGTGCATTTCCTGATTTGATACTTTTAGATATTATTGACTGATTTCCATTCAGATGACAGTATCTGGCTTGCCTTTCTTGGATATCAGGCATTCCAAGGAGACTGATGATGGGAAGACTATGCCAGTCTTGGACAATATTATACAAAATGTGTTTGCTGAGGGTCTAATGAAAGGGTAGGCTGTCCCTGGGGCACATTCATTTATAAATGTAAAAGCCCCATGGGCAGTGGAGAGTACACTGAGCTGAGAGGGGACCTGTATTCGAGTTTCTGCTTCACTGTTAATAGTCATAAGGCCTTACTTAAGTCACTGAAATGAATCCCTCACTTTATGGGTGAATAAAATGGGGTTTGGTCTGGATTCTCTCTGTGAGGTTTTAAGTCTGCAGTTCTCCAATAGCACACTAGTTTTGGGATCACCTGTCCCCTCTGAGAACTAGGGTTGGAGATTTCTAGTCATGACAACTAACAGCAGATGGGACTTAACTGATTAAGCCCAAGTTTGGGTGAGAGTGGCAGAGTCTGAGATGAGGAGAACCTGGCTGTTGTTTTCAGGGACCTTTTATTTCTTTTTTATTCCCTTCCGCTGAATCCCCATTCCACCCCATTTCACCCTATCCCACCCCATGACTCCTTCTTTAGTGGGTGCTAAATTCTAAGCTGAATTGTTCTTGCACTATTTCATATGTATCAGTTTCTTCTTTTTAAGTAGACATCGCTCTTATGAAGGCCTGAGCCTGGGTCTTGTCATGTGGTGTGCTGGTAAAATTTTTAATAGCTGGTTCTCTGGAAAAGAAAAAATTCCTGGTTTGTAGCATTTGCAAATTTCTTAGGTGTAAAAAGCTCCCACCATGGCTGATTTCAAACTACTAATGACATGTCACTGAAGCCAAAGAGAGATAACCATAATCAGCTTTCATGAGCTAGTATGCATCAGTATAAACCAGTATGAGCCAGTACTATCCAATATGAGCCAGTATGAGCCAGTACTATCCAATATGAGCCAGTATGAGCTAGCTTCAGCACATTGTTGACTCTGAGAACAGATAGCCTGGTGCTGGCACACATAGCAGGTTCTCAGGAACTGCTTGCTTGGCAGCATCCCCACTGTGAGGACAAGAAGAAAAAGGCAGGACAGAGAGAAGGTGCTGCTTCGACCTGCCACGTGGGGCATGTATTGTTAGCACCTTTGAAAAGTGCTCCTTCCCCATTGTGTTTTCCATCTTCCATCTATGGCTAAGTAATCTTTCTCAAATAATACATTTTGAATCATGTCACCTTTTAAAATCTTTAACAGCTCTTCATTGTCCAAAGATGAATTCTAAATGCTTTAGCATTTAGACTGGTATTCAATGTCCTTTAGGGTGGCATGCCCAGCTACCTTACCAGTAAATGCTGGTTCCAATAAATGCTGGTATTCAAGGTCCTTTGGGGTGGCATGTCCAGCTGCCTTACCAGTCTCCAAAACCTCAGCAGGAATGCACAGAGTTTCCTGCTGAAAGGTGGGTGCATAGCTTCTATGTCCCACCCTCTCTACACTTTCAAACCACTCAAAATGTCATGGTTTCAGGCCTTCTGACCTTTGTATATGTTGTGGCTTCTGCCTTGCTTGCCTCTCTTCCACTTACCAACTCGAGAATTCTTACTCCTAAGGGCTTGCTCATGTGCTGCTTCCTTTAATGGAGCCAGACTTGAAATTATTTGGGCTGTTAGACTCCCCCCTGAAGTGCTCCTTGCAATCTTTAGATATCTCTATTAGAGCATTGATCACACTGTGTGATATTATTGCACAAGTGTTTATCAATCTGAGCTCACTGAAAGCAGGGAACACTTATTTGTTTTATCCCTTGCACCCAGCACTATGCCTGTTACATATGAATAGTAGCTGTGCAGCAGCCCTGCATTAAATGGCTAGCCAGAGAGACCATTGGACTTGGCCTTTCCTCACTGTTCTTGCCTCTGATTCGACTGCATAACTTGCAACAGGCAACAGCTTCAATTCTTCCATTCCCACCTGGGATTAAACCAATACTAAATAGTTTTATTTGGTTGACTGTTGTCCTTCCAGGCAGATGAAAGTGGCAATTCAACCCTCTCTTTCTTATCAACCCCTGCATGTGTCAGAGCATTTGAAGATGGTGTATGTGGGAACTGTGGCTCTCTGGTGACTTCTTTCGATTTAATTAGTCTGACCTTCTGTGATAATCCCCCTTGGATGTCCCCGACTCCCCCCTCCACTTCTGTATCATATTCAGGCTTCTGCTTTCATCAGCAAAAGACCAACTGCTCAGCTAGGCCTGTAGCATAATTCACAGCTTCGCTCTCAAAAATGAACTTTTACTCCGATGGAGCTGTCCTTAGCATTAAAATTGGCCTGAGAGAGCTAGGAAAGTTTATCTTGGAGCCAGCATGGGGTCTGTCCCTCCAAGTCAAATATTTCTCTTTAAAACTAGAATGAGCTTTAATGTGGCACTACCAATAGCTTCCTGAAATATTGGCATATCTTTAAACATTAACATTTAGTTACAGTGCTGAAGGCTTTCTGGAGAGTTTTTAAGTCTGCCCTGCTCCTCTGAATAACCAGGGCTTTCACACAGGCTTTTTTCCCCCATTTCAGACTGCAATGTCTCTGGTCAGAAGAGGGAAATACACCTCTTCTGCGAAACATCTCAATACTGGCTTAATTGAATGGCTATTTATTTGAGCCCACCCACATAGGATTTTCTGAATGATGTAGATAGGCCACTTAAGAATGATCCACAAAGTCCTCCAAGGTACCTTGGTGCTTCTGGTCTTCGAGATGCCGGGGACATTCCAGGGAGTTTAATGTTCTCCTTTTAACCCTCTACCCCAGCCCAGGCTGAGGTGTATAATTGTTCTGTTCTCCAATCCTGCTTCTCTCACTATTTTGGAATAAACAGAGCAATGTATAAAAGAATGACTTATTTTTCAGCAGTATAAGATGGGGTGAGGCAATTTGTAACATGAACTTGTTCAGTGCTTATTGGTACACACCCTGGGGCAGGAATTATTCTATGCACTGGAGATAGAGATGATAAGGCATGGTCACCACCCACAAGAAATGGGTGGTCAGAAAGAGACGCGTCCCTCTCCTTTCCCTCCTCAGTGGAACATGTCCAAAGAGAAGTACAATTGAGGCACATTAACAGGGTATCTGGAAACAAGAGCAAGGGGCAGCTAGCTCTGTTGGGAAGAATTGGAGAAATTGTCATAGATAACTCTATTAGAGCATCAGCAATAAACCAGACACTGAGCTGGATATTGTAGGTTCAGTAGAGTTTCTACAGCTGCTGCAGATTAAAAGAAGCACTCTGGGCAGTGCCCTGGCACCTTGAGGAGTAGGCATGTGTTTGGGTGGCTTGGGCACAGAAAACACCAGACTAGGGCATTGAATGATGAGGGTACAAGGGTTTTGGGACCAGATTACAAAAGGTTTTTCATGCAGGGTTAAGGAAATTGGGTCTACCCTGTTGGCACTGTGGCATAGTAGGGTTAGAAGCAGAGTAAGGGAATATGAAGATTAGAATTTGTGTAAGATAATGGACAGTGGCATGACAAAGAGAGGAGTGGAAATAAGATAAGAACACCACGATAACAGATGCAGAAACGAAATGATGACAGCCTCAGTGAAGTCAATGGCAGCAGAGAGAGTTGGGAGAGAGTTGTCTGCAGCTGCCAATTAAAATCACTGTGCAGGGGCTCAGAGAGTGGCATTGGTGGGGGCGGCCATCAAACACCAGGGGTGAATGATCACAGGTTGTGTGGAATGTCACTGTGCCCACTCCAAAAGTGACTCTGTGTTAAAGTATACACATACATATATAAAGCTTGGTATCACAATTATTCACCTAGATGTATGGGGAGGTGTTTAAGGGTTAAAATGCCACTGAGATTGTGTGGCAGAACATTTACTGCTCTCTGCATATCCATGTGCTCACCCAAATTTCTCAGCCCCCTTGAAGTTAGATGGGGCCATGTGACTAGTTCTGGCCAACTGGCTATTAGCAGGAGTGATCTATGTTGGTTTTAGGTTGAAGCAATTAAGAACTGTGTCTTCCCTGGCCACAGTATCTTGAAAGCCATGTCTCTCATGCGTGCAAGACCCTTGGACCCATGAGTCACCACTTGAAAGGAAACATCCCTGGGAAATTTTCAGATATACAGAGAACTTTGCATGCATAAGAAATGAATTTTTATTGCTAAGCCATAGAAATTTGAGAGCTCTTTGTTATCAAGGCATAACTTTGCCTATCCTGACAAAAATACACCCTTCTTCTTTAAGGCCAGTGAGGCCTGGAAAAGCTGGAATGAGGCCAGTATCTATGAGTGCAGATTCTTTGAGCTCCTTCACCACAAGCTGATGCTTGTCAGAAAAGTGTTCAAGAGGAACCACATCACAGAGGTACGCTTATCTGCCTCAGAATACTTGGGCTCCCCTTGGCTGGAGAATATGACAGTTTCCTCCAAAACAGGCAGCTTCTTGGGGGGAAAAAAGGATTATATGGTGAAATGCCAGAGTCCTTTATGATGCCAGAGAGATTGACAGCTATTTTTAGTACTCCTGGAGTATGTGTCATCCTGAGAAAGCATAAATGTATTACAAGCCTCTGGGGGCAGGATGAAAGCTTCTCCAGTCATCAATAGTGTAAGCCTCTTGTCAAGCCTGAGGCAGAAAAGGGAGCCGAGGTGGGAAGAGGATTCAGAATCAGGTGCTGGAGGAGGTATGGCTAAAGGACCTGGGGATGTTGGGCCTGGAGGGAAGAGGACTTGGTGGTGGTTGCAGGACTGGGTTTTTAAAAATTCAAGGGCTATTATGTGAAAGAGAGAGTAGGTTTGTTCCTGGTAGCACCTGTGGGGCAGAGTTATACCAATGGATGGACGGTGTACAGAGACAAATTCCAGGTCAATAGAAGGGTAAGTACACATGCTACAGACGGAGCTGTTGGAAGATAGATTGTTAGGGCTGCCTCTGTGGGTGCTGAGTTCCCCATCACTGAAAGACCTTAATCAAAGGACGGAAAACCACTTGGCAGAGAGGTTGCTGCAATAACAGGCAGCATGAATTTGAAGACAGTGCTTGGGTTAAATACCTGTTTTTTCTATTTCTGTTTCTTCCACCCCAGGGATATATAATCTTGGGCAAGTTATGTGACCATTATGAACTGGTTTCTTTTATTGTGAATAATATTTTAATAATAATAGTATTTACCTCTCAGGATTAGAGCAGATATATGATGTGAAATACATTCACAGGCTGGTTTTGAGATATATCGATAATAACACCACATTCATAATGAGACCTCACATTCATTGGACACCTAGTTTGTGCTAGGTACCCTGCTTTGCACATATCATCTCATTTGACATTTATATGAGACAGGTACTATTATTATGTCCATTTTACACATGAGAAAATGGAGGACTGGAGTGACTTGCCTAAGGTCACATAGCCAGAAAGTTCCAAAGTTGGGAACTCCAGTCCAAGTCTGTCTGGCTCTGGAGTCTAAACTCTTTTTTTTTTAGTCTTTTTACATTTAAAAAATATTTTTAATTTACTTATCTTTAGAGGGAAAGGGAAGGAGAGAGGGAGAGAAATATCAATGTATGGTTGCTTCTCGTGGGTCCCCTGCTGGGAACTGGCCTGCAACCCAGACATATGCCCTGACTGGGAATCGAACCGAGATTGTTTGGTTTGTAGGCCTGCGCTCAATCCACTGATTCACACCAGCTGGGGCTAAACTCTTAACTATTAAGCTTGTTATAGCTCTTCATGATCAAAATAGAAGATGCTACTCTGAATACTGCAAAAGGACCAAAATTTTATTTAAAGACACCCATCATTGTATGGATAACTGCTCTTAGTAAAATTAAGTTTTCTTCTAATATCTCCTTTCATGATTGTATGCATACTATTCAACTGTTTAATGGCTGTGATGTTTAACAATGGTGCATTACAGTTATCTATTGCTACCTATTAAACTACCCCAAAACTTAGTGACTTAAAATGACAATAATTATTTTATCATTCACTCTTGTGGTTTTGGAAGCTGTCTGCGCTTAGCTCGGTGCCTTTTGCAAAGGGCCTCTCACATGGCTGCAGTCAGGCAAGGGCTGGGTCTGGGGTCATCTCAAGGGCTTGCTCCTTACAGGTCTGCCTGCTGGCTGTTGCTGTTGGCTGGGACACCCACATGTGTCCTTTCCAGGTGGCCTGGGTTTTCCTACAGTATGGTGACTCACTTTCAAGAGTGAGCATCCTAAGAGGGCCCGGTGTTTTTTTTTTTGACTTGGTTTTTGAAGTCATAAGGCAATACTTCCTCCATAGCTACAAGCTCTCCCAGATTCAAGAGGAGGGAGCGAAGACCCCTCACCTCCCAATCACATTGTAGGATGTATACATGAGACAAGAGGTATTATTGAGGCAACTTTTAAAAAGTTTTAAAATATTCTGCCACAGGCTGATAGGAGGCATTAGTTCAAGGTATCATTTTGGGAGAATAGTGAAAAAAGAGCTAGGGAAGAAAGGGCTGAGAATTTCTACACTATTTCCATTTTGTGGTCATTTCGTTTTAAAGAAAACCATCCCAGCTGGTGTATTTCTATAATTTGTCTTAACTGAAACATTGATCAACACCTCATCTGATTTTTGTCAACTTCAACATTGGCTTTCAACCAAGTCAGTGTTTGCTACCTACCCTTCATGGGCTATATTTTGTTACATATTTATATGTAAAAATTAACATCCTGTAGCTTACAACTTGAACATTTGCAGTTATGTCTTTTTTTGTCTCAAGATTTTCTAAAGAGTATTCAATGGACATTTGTTGACTGATTTTAAAAAGTTCCTTATTCTTTTAACACTAAAAAGGTGAAGCAAAGAGGGTGATACTAGTCATGACCTATCTGGTGGTAAAGAGAAATTTGAAAAAGGACTAAAAGACTATGGCAGGTTCACATTGTAAAGCTCTCTTCTTTTGGAAATTGTTCTTAGCAATTTCTCCCTTAAATGGTACTGTAAGGAGCTGAAGAGGCCTAGATTCTCTTTGATTAAAGAATATTCTGAGGAAATAGGATTAGAGAATAAAGGTAAAGCATCATCTTTGGGTCTTTTAGTTCATACTTTTGATGGAAAGAATTCTGTCAAGGGAACCTAGGTAAGGAGTTGGGAGATTATGTCATCTGCTGTTGAATTTTGATGACTGGACTTTAAGTGCTTGTCAGGCTATGGGTGTCAGGGAGAAAGAAGAAAGTAAAAATTTAACTGCAGGAGTGAGACACCATCCTGGCTCTTCCAGACGTTCTTGAAGGCTTCCCAAGGCACTGCTTTGCCCTCACTTCTGTCAATGCACATGCTCCTTCTGTGCTGCACTGACGCAAGGGCATTTGGGCTCTTCTTGCCTTCTCCTCCTTGTCTCTCTACTCCTGTGGAATCCATGCAAGGAGTGCCTCATAAGCACTTGGATCTGCAAAACAGTGCCTTTTGAATTTATGTCAGTGAATGGGACACTGAAGGAGAATTGATTAACTGTATCATGGACTGGTGAGGGACCAGGAATTTATAAAGGAAAACCAAAGCTGACAAAAGGGAAGGTGGAAGAAGTGATTGCAGGCTATGTGGAATGTCACTGTGTGCACTCAAAAACTTACTATGTCTTAAAGGATATATATATATATCCTTTATATATGAGACCTAAATAGGGAGAGGGAGTGAGAGATGAAGAGTGATAGAGACAAGTGCTTTATAAGAATAATTATTATAGATTTTTAGAAGCACACACACATATAGCGTATATACATATGTGTTATATATACAAAATATAACTTGAAAACACACAGATATGTACACACACAGAAATAATAAATGTGGGTTATTTTCTTTTGAGGAGAGTATTTTTGCATTACTTCACATAAAGACTTTTTACTTTACCATAGAATCCCTGAGGCTGATCAGTCCTTCTCTCTCCCTCCCTCCTTCCCTCCCTCCCTCCCTCCCTCCCTTTGTCTCTTCCTTTTTTTTTTAACTTTTTTTATTGATTATGCCATTACATTTGCTCTATTCCCCCCTCCATTCCCCTCCACCCTGCATACCCCTCCCCCACCATTTCCCCCTTTAGTTCATGAACACGTGTCTCAAATTCTTTAGATTCTGTATTTCCCCTGCTATTCTTACCCTCCCCCTATCTATTTTCAATCTACTGTCTATGCTACTTATTTTCTGTACCTTCTCCCCCCCTTCCCCTCCTCCCACTCCCCTGTTGCTAACCCTCCATGAGATCTTCATTTCTATGGTTCTGCTCCTGATCTAGCTGTCCTCTTAGTTTGCTTTTGTTTTAGGTGTGGTTCTTAATAACTGTGAGTTTGCTGTCCTTTCACTGTTCATCTTTTTTATCTTCTTTTTCTTAGGTAAGTCCCTTTAACATTTCATATAATAAGGGCTTGGCGATGATGAACTCCTTGAATTTGGTCTTATCTGAGAAGCACTTTATCTGTCCTTCCATTCTAAATGAAAACTTTGCTGGGTAGAGCAATCTTGGTTGTAGATCTTTGGTTTTCATGACTTGAAATACCTCTTTCCAGCCCCTTCTTGCCTGTAAGGTCTCTTTTGAGAAATCAGCTGACAGTCTGATGGGAACTCCTTTGTAGGTGACTGTCCCCTTAGCTCTTGCTGCTTCTAGGATTCTCTCCTTCATTTTAATCTTGGCTAATGTAATTATGATGTGCCTTGGTGTGTTTCTTCTTGGGTCCAACTTTTTTGGGACTCTCTGAGCTTCCTGGATTTCCTGGAAGTCTATTTCCTTTGCCAGATTGGGGAAATTCTCCTTTATTATTTGTTCAAATAAGTTTTCCACTGGTGGCTGTGCCTTTCCCCCTTCTGTTTCCCCTATAATTCGGATATTGGAACATTTAAAGATGTCCTGGAGGTTCCTAAGCTTCTCTTCATTTTTCTGAATTCTTATTTCTTCATTCCTTTCTGTTTGATCATTTTTTTCTTCCTTCTGGTCCACTCCCTTGGTTTGAGTCCCAATTTTCTTTCCATTACTATTGGTTTCCTGTGTATTTCCCTTCATTTCAATTAGTTTAGCTTCCATATGTTTCTCTAATTTGTGACTAAAATCAACCAGTTCTGTAAGGATCCTGATAACCAGTGTTTTGAACTGTGCATCTGAAAGACTGGCTATTTCTTCATCGCTTAGATCTATCGGTTCTGGGGCTCTGAGTTGTCCTAGAGCCATTTTTGGTCTATTCGTGCTGTTAAGTAAGCTGAGCGAAGCCTTCGTTGTTTACCAGGATGGGGAGACCCAGGTCGCTGGTTTGTGACACTGTGTGTGGGGGCGTGGTCAGAGAGGGAGCAATGGCGGTCCTCTCTGCTAGCCCAGCCCGCCTCAGTCACACCACACGCCTCAGGCTTGTTTATCCGATCGGAATTGTGCGAGCCTGCTGCCCCGAGCAGGCTTCCCTTCTCACTGGTTTCTCCGCACGCAGGTGCGGGACCGACCGCAGACAGCCCGCTGCGCCTCTTCCTTGTGCGCTCCCGTAGCTAGCTCACTCTCGATCAGCGCTTTCGGCTGCTAGCGCGCTCACCGAGCACTGCCCGGGAATTTTTTCTTGCTAACCTGTTCCGCTGCTGGCTTCGCTCCTCATACCGGTCCAGCTGAGTATCTAGTTGTCCTTTGGACTCCGTATTGTCGATTTTCCGTGTGGCTTGGTTGTGACTGCTGTTAAAAATAGTTGTTCTTAGATTTGGTTGTGCACAGAGGCAAGGTGGTTCCTCCACCTACGTCTCCATCTTGGCGGAAGTCCTGTCTCTTCCTTTTTAATCTTATGGAAATTTTTCAAACATACACAAAAGTAGAGAGAAGAGTATAATGAACCTTGGTAAAGAGTTCCTCTTTGGCACATGTACAGCAAGGTTCAGTTTCTAAAAAGTTGCCTGGAAAATTTAGGAAGACTCCTTTTTGTGTAAATTGAAGAATAAATATATTTTAAAAATATATGCTCAAGAGATGTGTCCATGTAATAAAACTGTAAAGATCTCCTGACCTAATATATATCAATAAATCAGTAGAAAAATAGCTATATCAGAAGGGCCCCTCCTCCACTTGTGCATTTAAAAAAATTTAGCCTTGTGAGACTCTAAATCTAAGGAGAAACGCTGAAAATACTTGTTTAGGCCAATGCTTTTGGCTAGTTTGTTATAATAAATGACATGTGGTATAACTGACCAATTATTTCAGTGAAATAATCAAGTGTGTGTGTGTATATACATATATATATTATTTATTTGTTTGTTTGTTTGTTTTTGCCAAATTGACCAATGGTTTTACAAAATCAACCTTCTGAGCCATGATCTAGATAGTGGCTTTACCCCAGTGTGCTCTGGGCCAGTGAAAAGAAGGAAGTGGCATGTTCTGCCTGGGGTTAGTGGTCACCCAGAGTGACTGAGGTGGACTGAGCAGGAGAACCTGGCCTTTGGACTTCCACCTGTGAGGGATCCCAAGGGTGGAAGTGAATTTCTGGAACTGGCAGATGACAGCCAAGAGGTGGACTTGCCTCACTCATGTGTTGCTTGTGAGGGGCATCTGGGAGCTGAGTTGCTGTGGAGCTGAGGAGGAGAGCTGGGAACACTGGAGGTCTGTGAAGAAGGAGGGAGACAAGTAGCTTAGGATGAAGTCTGTGAACCAGGTGAGGTGTCAGAAGTCTGTTCTTAGTGGAAAGGCCCCATGGCAGGCTAGGACCACTGTGAATGCTGAGCCAGAGTGAAACGGTGTTGGGCGTCACCTGCACGGAGCCATCTTGAGATATCGCTAGAGCCTGGTTCTCCCACTGTTGTACCTTACAGTCCCTTACATGGAGAACTTTTACAAACCCTCAGTCCTGGGCTGCACTCCAAACAAATCAGAATCTCTCCATGTGGGACCCAAGCATCAGAATTAAAAAACAATTCTTCAGGTGCCTCCAAAAGGCAACCAAGTGAGAAGCAGTGGCACAGGGTATGAGACAGGGTAAGAAGGAGGGTAAGGACAGCTTCTGTCCTGCCGATAACCCAAGTTATGTGATCTTGGACAAATCAATATCTCTGAGCTTCAGTTGTTCATCTAGAATTTGAAGGGGTTGGACTAAGTAATTTTATTGGTGTTTTGAAATATGACCCCCAATTTTTCAAGAGGTGGAGTCTGCTTCCTCTCTCATTGAAGCTGTACTTTGTGATTTCCTGACCAATAGAATATGGACGAAGTGATGCAGTTTCTGGGTCTTTGTTGTGGGGTGCTGATGGCTCCTACTTTCTGCCTTTTGGGATACTTGCTTTTGGAACCCAGCCACCATGTTAACAGGAGGCCCAGGCCACATGGAGAGGCCATATGCTGTTGTTCCAGGAGACAGACCCATCTGAGGTCCCCATGGATCTCTAGTATCAACTGCCCTGTGTGTGTGATGATATTGATCCCTAGCTGTAGAGTCACTCTCAACTTTGAATCTTTTTAGCTGATGCCCTAAATAGACTTTCCCCACTGTGGGCAGAGATAAACTGTCCCCACTGTGTCCTGTCCAAATTCCTGATCCACATTGTCCATGAGCATAATAAAATGGGTGTTTTACTTTATGAAATTTTGGGGTGCTTTGTTACACAGCAGTGATAACTAGGACCATCTCACAGCTTTAGCATTTAAAGAATATTAGGGAATGATAGTATATATAGAGAGTGTTTAAGGGGAGGACTTTGCAGGTAGACTGTCTAGTTCGAATCCTGGCTCGACCTTTCTCTAGCTGTATCAGTTAGGGTAAATTACCCTTCCTATGTCTCTATTTCATTGGACATGAGATATTAATAATACCTACCTCACAGAATTGTCAAGAAGATCAAATAACTTAATATATTTATAGAGTGAGTCCCACGCAAATGTTTGTTTGCAATGATTTGAAATAGTGATAAAGAACATGACTTAGTCTCTGTTACCTGTAGTTTGTAAGATGCTGGAGCGGTACGTAGGCTGTTGCATAAACTAGGCATGACCTGCGTTTGTCCAGCACACATCCTATGTTGCTAAGGACATCCACATTGTTCTTACCTATTCAGCAGGTATTCAAAGGCACCTTGGAATTGTATATCATGTCTCTGGACCTGTCACTGTCACGTTGCTCAGAAATTGGATTCCGCAGAGTGGAAACATGTGGCTTGTTGGCAAGGCAACTGGTTCAGAGCAGGGACATTTCCAGGCTGAGAGAGCTCGCCTTTGTCAATTGGGTTACAGCCCTCATAAAAACCTGTTTGTTTGTGTTCTTTTCTGGGTGCTCAGGCACATCAGGCCACCTTGAGTGCTGAGGGGCGAGTGCTCTCCACGCACGAGTGGCTCCAGCCGCACTTGTCTCTCTGTGTGCCCTGGCTGAGAAACCAAGCTCGGACTCCTCAGTGGGGAATGCCCGGGCCAGGCGATGCTGGGATAAACTACACCCCCCTACCCGACCCCAGGTTCCATGCTAGAGCAGGGAGGGCCTGCAGCCCTGAGTGCTTCTGACTTTTCTATTTTTACCTCCAGGTAGATGGAGAGATTGGGGAGAGGGTTTGCAGCTCCTGTGCTCTTTCATGAGATGTCATCAATTTTCATTTAAAAAATCAGAAGGTTAGCCTTCTAAAATACCAAATTTTGGGTGTGACAAATAGAAATTTATGGCACAAGGGTTAACTGCCACACTATTAAAATCTGTCAGCAGGGCCATTATGAGTGAAATGAAAGGATGTGAAAGTTGAAAAATTTAGACGCTCAGGGTGGCATTGGGGGAAGTGGCGGCTGGTGGCAAATTCTTGTTTTCAATGCTGGCTCTGTCATTTGCACAGCTTTGATCTAGGAAAAATTAACCTTTCTGAGCCTCCACTTATATGTGGAAAGGGAATGATGATGGCATCTTATCAGAGCACTGTTGTGAGGGTTGAAAGGGATCCAGTCTGTAAAAAGAGCTTTTTAAACCATAAAGCTTGACAGATGTTCAGCTTTATATGCTGGTTTGGGATGACTCCATAAAAGATCCTTATACTTGGTTGTCAAGATCAGATAATATTCTTTTTGTCTTCATTTGTTTATTCCCTCACTCACTCATTTATTCAACGAATTTTTACCAAGCACTTCCTGTTTTCCAGGCACCATACCAGTTGCTGGGCGTATAATTAGTGAAAAAACAATAAAAGATCCCTGTCTTTCTGAGCTTAATTCTAGTGAGTAGAAACACAGATAAATAAGTAAAATGTGGTATATTAGACAGTGATAACTGCTATCCAGGAAAATAAAGCAGGTGGGGGACTGGGGATTCACAGGGTGAGGAAGCGTTTCAGTTTTAAATACCATGTTAGGGAAGGCACCACTGAGAGGGTGACATTTGAGTAAAGGCTTGAAAGCAGTGAGGAAGTGAGCCATGAAGTCCCCTGGGCGAAAAGCTTTCTAGGCAAAGGAGACAGGATGGATGTGTAAATGCCCAGGGGAGTGGATTTGGGGTGTCTGAGAAACAATGAAGAGGCCAGGGAGCTGCGGTGGGGTGAGAGGGAGAGAAATGGGAATTTCAGGGCCACATCATGGAGGGTCATTCCAGGAACTTTGGTTTTTTCTCTGAATGAGATGGGAAGACCCTGGGAGGTTTGGAGAAGCTGAGGGATATGATCCCACTTAGATTTAAAATATATAATTAAAAACAGTTTTATTGGGATAGAAGTGACCTATAGTAAATGACACATTTAAAGAGTGTACTTTGATAACTAAAAACTTTTAAATTATGGTAAATATATATAACATAAAATTTACCATCTGAACCATTTTTCCATGTGTGGTTCATCAGTATTTAGACTATCACATTGTTGTGTGACCAATATCATCTTTCAAAACTAAAACTCCATCAAGTTGAACAACTTCCCACTCTCCCCTTCCCCAGCCCTGGCAACCACCGTGCTACTTTCTGACTGTGAATCTGACTCTGCTCTAGGCATCCATACAGGTGGGATCATGTGGTATTTGCCCTTTAGCGACTGGCTGACTGGCTTATGTAATTCAAGTTTCATTCGTGTTGTAATATATGTCAGAATTTCCTTCCTGTTGGATGAATTATATTCCATTGTTTGTCCATACTGTATTTTGTTTATCCTTTCATCTGTTAGAGGACACTTGAGTTGCTTTCATGATTTAGCTTGTATGAATAATGCTGCTATGAATATGGGTGTACACATATCTCTTGGAGATCTTGCCTTCAAGCTTTTGGGTATAAACCTTGCAGTGGAATTGCTGGATCACATGGTAATTCTATTTTTAGTTTTGTAAGGAACCGCCATGTTGTTTCCCACTGTGGCTGCACCATTTTAGATCCACACTAACAGAGCACAAAGCTTTCAATTTCTCCACATCCTTGCCAACACTTGCTATTTTCTCTTTGGGTTTTTTTGATAGTCACTATTTTAGTGGGTGTGAGGTGGTATCTCAATGTGGTTTTGACTTTTATTTCCCTAATCATTGTGATGTGCAGCATCTTTTCATGTGTTTGCTGGCTATTTATATATCTTTTTTTAGACAAATGTCTATTCAAGTCTTTTGCCCACATTTTAATCTTATTTTTCTTTTGTAGTTGAGTTGTAGGAGTTCTTTATATGTTCTGGATGTTAATCCCTTGTAAGTGATATGATTAACAGATATTTTCTTTCATTCTGTAGGTTGCCTTTTTACTGTGTTGACTGTGTACTTTGATGCACAGATGTCTTTTTATTTTTGATGTAATCTCATTTATTTTTACTTTTTGGGCCAATGGCAATTTCATAAATTTTGAGCTGTCTATGTGTCTGTTTATCTATACACCTACTTACCTACCTACCTACCTACCTACCTGTGAAGCCATCACCACGATCAAGGTAGGAAACAGATCCAACACTCCCTCAGATTTCTTTATGCCTTTGCGATCTCTCCCTGCAGCTCCTTGCTTCCCCCACCCCTGTCACTTATCCCCATGTAGTCATTGATCTGCTTCCTGTCATTAAAAATTAGTTTTTTTCTAATATTTTATATAAATGGAATCATATGATATACATTCTCTTTTTCTGGTCTCTTCTACAGCATAATAATTTTGACACTGATCCATGTTGTATGAGCACTTCATTCCTTTATACTGCTGAATATTCCGTTGAGCGGATACAGCACAGTTTGTTTATCCAGTTTCTCTAGATGTTCAGGTTGTTTTTAGTTTTTGGCTGTTAAAAGTGAAGCTGCTATGGCCCTGGAGAGTGTGGTTCAGTTGGTTTGTAGAATAGTCCCATAAAGTGAAATGTTGTGGTTTGATTTCCAGTCAGGGCACATACCTAGGTTGCCGGTTTGATCCCTGAAAAGGGCATGTATGGAAAGGCAACCAGTCAATGTTTCTCTCTCTCTCCCTCTTTCCCCCTTCCTCTTTCTCTAAAAGCAATGAAAACATGTCCTTGGGTGAGGATTTAAAAAAATTGAAGCTTCTATGAACATTCCTATAAAGTCTTGGTATGGACATATACTTTCTGTTCTCTAGGGTAACTGCCCAGGAGTGTAATGGTAATATCATATGGTGTGTATAGGCTTAATTTTGTTCAAAATCGCCAAACTCTTTTCCAATGTGGTTGTACCACTTTACATTTGAAAAGAGTGAATGATGAGCAAAGGTGGAGGCAAGGAGACCACCCAAGAGGCTATAACAAGAAGACAGGTAAGGGATGGTGATGTGTTGGACTGGGGTGATGATAGTGGAGGTGATGAGGAGAAATTTGGGTGCATCTTGAAGATACAGTTCATTTTCTGAGGGATTAATGGGGCATGGGAGAGAAAGAGAGTTGAGGAGACTGTAGCTGAGGGCCTGGAAGCAAGGCTTTGCTAGTATCTGAGATGGCAGGGCTATCAGCCACCAAAACAAATGAGGGCCAAGACCTGGAGCTTCGTGTGTGACGCATAACATTTGAGATGCCTACTTGACATCCCAAGTGGAGTGGTATTTGGACATATGAGTCTGAGCTCAGTGCGAGTCCTCCCCTGTTCATAGTAGGTTCTGTGTCATCCGCTGGCATTTCTCTCCTGGATTTGTATCCTTTGCTGAATTTGTCACTTCTTTTACTGAAGCTCACAGACTAGTCACATAAGTTCTGACTCACTGAGGCAGTTGTTCACAATGTAAGCCTATGACAACCCAGGAGCTGAGAGTGAAGTAACTTTTTATCAATTCCCTTGTAGTGGATGGAGATTTTCTGGCCTGGCTGACTTAAAGGAGGAAAGCCAAGGGATGCTTGTAGCTCTTTCCCTCATTACTCTGAAGCTTGCCTCTGGTTGTTGGAATTGTTTCCCATTTGTTGATTTAAAACCTGGAGCTGACACTGGCTAAGTTTTTCCTGCCCATTGATGGCAGATTCCAGTCACATGAACAAAGGGAGAGGTAACCACACTCTCCTTGGTCCTGAGGACTATGGTGTGCACTGCGGAATAGCTCCCTTGGGATGTTGCTGTTCATCAGTAGTGAACTTGGATCCATTTCCCAACTACCTGGAGATTTGCTTGAAATGCATCTGAGTCACAGTTTTAAGAAGAAAAAGAATTCATCTTTAAGGAAGACTGAAAAACTAGCACTAGTATATTATTGAGGCCAATAAATGCCTCTTTTCTTCCCTTGGGCAAGTGAAACAGCGCCATCCACTGGTTTGTCCCACACATGGCACAGCATCTCCAAGGCCCATATGTGCTGAATTTCTTATTTCTTATGCAAGTCACTTAATTTTTCTGAACTCTAACAATTTCTTTATGCCTCCTGGGAATGTTAAGTACATGAGAGTGCTTGATAAATTATGTTTTATTATAATTATAAACAATAATTTATAACTCTTTCTTAATAGTTCCCCTGTTACTAGATTCAGAGAATCTTTTATGTATTTATTTAGGTTGTTAGATGGTCATCGTAATGAAAATTTCATGTGGCTTTAGTTTTTGTTATTTATAAAGTCCTTAGGATAAAAGGGTAGTTAAGAACTTTAAGATAGTTCCTGATATGAATTGCTAAGAGGTGATGCCAATTTCTACACCCCCCCCCCCCCCCCCGCAGAGTGTTTGTGGACTGGTTTCATTGCAGTGTTGTAACTGGGTGATTTCTGAAGTTACTTTAATGTAGTGAGTGTAAGGTGGTATCACATTATTTAAGTGGGCATTTCTTTGATTACCGGTAGAGTTGAATATTTTCCCACATGCTTGTTTACTAGTAGCACCTCTGTTTTCATGAATTATCTGCTTAAGTTCTCTGCCAGTTTACAAATTAAGAACTTAATTTTTTTATCAGTATGTATGAACCTCAGGTAACATAGAAATGAACATTTTTTATATTTGCCATGAAAGCTTCTTCTAGATGATATTTTCCCTTTGATACTGCTTTTGCCAAATGGTTACTTACTTCTATAATGTCCAGACTTTCCATCCTTTGGAATTCCTTTCAACTTCTAAAGTTATCGTTCTTGCGTTCGCTTTAGCAGTACATACACTAAAACTGGAATGATACAGAGAAGATTAGCCTGGCCTCTGTGCAAGGATGACACACACATTTGTAAAGTGTTCCACATTTTTTATGGGGTAAGAATTATATCTCAGTAAAGCTGTTATAAGAAAGTATCTGCCCTTTAAAGATTTGAAGCAGTACAGTAAAACAAGTCCTCTTTACAGGCAAGTCCTTGCCTTACAGGCAAGGATTTTACTTAAGCTTTTTCTATCCATATTCATTTGTGATATGTGCCTATATTTTCCTTTTTGTGTATTTTACCTTTATCAGGCTTTAGGAAGAAAATCATGCTTGCCTAGTGGACATAAAGGCACTCTTATCTCTTTTTGCACTCTTGATGTTTTATACAATATCAAAATCATCTGTTTCCTAAAAGTATGAAAATTGTTCTGGTGCAAACATTGGGACCAGCTGCATTTTTTAGGTTGTTATCAGAAATTTCCTTAATTTCTTCCCTGGTTCTTATTCTGCTTAGATTTATACTTCTTGAGTCATTTTTAGTAAACTATATCATTCTAGAAATTATTCATTTCATTGAGGATTTCAGTTTATTAGCCTACAAGTGTGTAGCACATTCTCTTTGGATTTGGGGAGAAAATCTATTTCCTTTATTTTGTCCTGTCTTCATTCTCATTTTTAATTAAAAATCTTCCCTTAATTGTATTTGTCAGAAGTTCATTTATTTTAGTAGTCTTATCAAAAAACCAGTATTTGAACTAATTTATTATTGTACTACTTTATGTTTCGCAATTTATTTATTTCAGCTTTTATCTTTATTTACTGCCTCTTTTAAAATTACTTTCCCCCTAAGTTCTAAATGGAAGGCTTTGTTAACATCAACTTGAAAAATCCCAGCCTTAATAGGATTTTGAAGCCTGAAATAAGTTTTGGAGAAAGAAACCGATATCTTCCCATTATATGTTTATCAATCAGGGACCAGCCAGGACAACGGAGCCTGCACCAGCAGGTTTAATACAGCCAATTCATAGGGGAACTAGCTGTGAGGTGTTAAAATAGCTGAAAAGCCAAATGGGCTGATGAGTCAATGCAGAATGAGCAGCAGCAGCAAGCTGCCCCTCCCCACCCAACCAAGCTGGAGGGAGAAGAAGAGGAATGTTCCCAGATCCCAGGAGCTGGGTACCTGTTGGGAACCTGAAGCACAGAGCTGACAGAAGCCTCAGAAAGCAGCGATGGGGTGGAGGATGGAGAGGAAAGGGGAAAGGAATAATCCAGCTTTTACTACCTTCCTCTTTTCCCATCTCCTGCTAGAGCTTCTCTTTGACAGAAGCCAGTTAGCAAAGGAGCCTGAAATGTAATTTGTGGGGGTTCAGGTTTGACAAGGAAGGGCTCTCAATGGACCTGAGAACAGATGATAACCAGCACGGACACCTTCCCTTCACGGCAGGTGAGGCTGGAAGAGTTCCTGATGCTGGAAAGATGACAGTGCTCCACCAGGATGGCTCCACCAGGATGGCTCCCGCTGGGTCTCACCTACGGCACCCCTTCCCTATCTTCCCTTTCTCCCTGCTAGTTTTTAATCATTGAGCCCATTTTAAAAAGGTACATTAAGTTTGTGTCCTGACTCTTCCCTCAGCCATCTTACCCACAGCTTGATTCTAACCTGGCCTTGCACACAGAGTGCCCAGCTTGTTACCTCCTCTGACTTCTTTGCTCAACTCCAGACCTGGATTTCTAGCTTCCTAGTGGTCATCTTGGATGCCTCAGAACTCCTGTAAATGGAATTTATGATGTTCTCTTTTCTCCAAATCTCTTTCACCCTCTGCATTCCATTCTCAGCTGATAGGACCTCCTCCATCCCAGCATCAGACCTGGTCAGCCTGAGTAACCTTGAACCCTTCCTTCTCCCTCGGTCCCTGGTGGGCTTCTGCACATCTGCTCAACTGAGTGCCCTAAGATTTCTCTGTTTCTTTCTTCTCCCCTCGCTTCAGCTGCACCAGCTCTGGCCTCATTATTTCTGCTCTGGCCTCTTTTTTCTTTGCAATTTGGTTAATTTCAGCAGTACATGAAATAGAGAAATTCATAAAAGTCACTATTTTTATTGTAGGCAGTATCTTTTCAGTGTTTCACTATGCATATTTTAAGTTAACTCGTGCTTTTCGAAAAGGGGTCCTTTTGGTGTTGAGCACCTGTGTGCTTGTGGAAGCAGTGCTGGGTATTAAGTCTTACTTCTGAGGAGTAGCAGTCTGTTTGGAGACCTTCTTGCCTATCACTTAGAAATGCTATACTATTTGTTAAGCTAAAGCAGCAATGTTCTACATCTAGTGGGTACATTTGGAATTGACTGAATAAATGTTCAGTACATTAAAGGATTAACACTATATTGTGATCCATGATGATTTCCCAATATACAATCATCTTCTGGTTATTATCGGCTGGTACTGCATGTTTTTCAATGGCTGCAAGAGAGTTACAATGGGTTCAGGAAGTAGCAATGAGCCATTCAAAGACAGCAAGATCCCCAGAAGAGCCATTTAATGGTTAAGTCTTCACTAAAATGCCTCAAGGAGGTAGACTGATAACCAAGCACTTCTATTTATTTCAAGACATGAAAAAAGCATAAGTACTTATTTATACTTTTTTAGATCCATGGATGATATTAAGTTATAACCCTGGAGGGTGTTTTATTTTTGCAAAGATAGGTTCTAAAAATCATAAAACCAGATATATTAATAATAATACACATATCAAAATTAGATTAAAAATATAAGTCATGCCTCTCATTCGCTGTCCTGGTGTTAACGACATGTATACAAAAATATATACTTAGAATACCACCAAGCACCCCAACATTTACAGATGTAGGTGTTGTCAAAAAGGTCTTTCTGTAACTTTAGCAAAGTGAAACTGTTTTCCCCTCCTCTAGTCTCCCTCTGTTCCAGGCCATTCCCCAAGTTGCTGCCAAAGTGATCGTTTTGGGAACAGAAACTGATTGTGTTCCTCAAGGCTGTGAACCCCCCAAGTTCACCCAAGTATACAGGATTAGCTACAAATTTATCTGTTTTGGGATCAGCTTCTGCCGCCTTTCCCCACCTTATCTGTTGCCATTTTTTCCGCTGGTGTTCTCTGATCTAATCATGCCAGACTACTTTCTCTGCCCTGAGAAGGCCAGGCTGTTTGATATTCCTGCATCTGTGCACGTGTTCCTCTCTGATTCTGAAAGGCAGTGGTTCTGAAAGTGGGTGTCCGGACCGGCAGCAGCAGCACCTGGGAACTTATTAAGAATGTAGATTTCCAGATCCCACCCTGACCTACTGAATTAAAAAGTCTGGAGGTGTGGTTGGGAATCTGGGTTTTAATCCTCTAGGTGATTCAAATGCAAGATCAGGTTGAGAACCACTACCGTAAAGGACCTCCCTGTACACCCTGAACCCTACTTAATTACAGATGCCAGCTTTGTGTGGCTTTTTCTGTTACTTTGGGTGGAGTTAATCATTCTTCCTTTAAGATCTCCCAGCGTTTTGTGAAAACCACTACTAGAGCTGTTAAAACCAGTCCGTCTATTAAATAACCATGAGCTTCTCAAAGGAAAGGACTGAGTCTCATTCATCTTTATTTTCTAGTCTTTAGAAATTTCCTAGAAATGCACAAAATACACACATGCAACATGCACAAATAGCTATGATTAAAAGTTATTTAATAAAACACTAATATAATGCTTATAGCCAGGCATTGTTCTGAGCATTACAATAATTGACAAGCTTTTAAAAAATATTTTATTTATTTATTTATTTTTAGAAAGTGAAGGAGGGAGGGAGAAAGCGAGGTAGAGAAACATCAGAGTGTGGCTGCCTCTCCCACACCCTCCACCAGAGACTTGGCCTGCAACCCAGACATGTGCCTTAACTGGGGATGGAACTGGCAACCCTTTGGTTTGCAGGCCAGCACTCAATCCAATGAGCCACACCAGCCAGGGCTAAAACCTTTTACTTCTCATAAAAACTGTAAGTTTTGGGAGCTCTTATAGCTACTACTTTTCAGCTGAAGAAACTGAGGCACAGAGAGGTTAGAGTGACAGAGCTGTAGTTTAAATTCTGGTGGCCGGGCTACAGATTCTGACTCCTATGTCCCCCGCTCATCAGTGGTATTAGCTGTATTAAAAGCATGTGTAGAGAGGCTTTCTGACTGGCAAACTGGACTGCTCTGCGTTGCAGAAGTTCTTGGTAGTGCTGCCTATTGCTTTCCCTTCAGGTTTGGCAGCTCCCGAAGCCATGGAGCAGTGCAGGGCAGCTTCTTAGCAGGCTCAAGAGTTCTGCTTAGTTTCTCTCCTTATAGTGGGAGAGGATCCGAATGAATGGTCTGAAACAGCTTATTTGTTTAATGGCCAGTTATCCCAGCTAGCCCAGGAGGTCTGAGAATCCGGCTAAAGTTGCAGCAGTTTTTTTTTAAACTTTATTTATTTTTAGAGAGAGGGGAAGGGAGGGGTAAAAAGAGGGAGAGAAACATGGATGTCAGAGAGAAACATTGATGGGTTGCCCCTTGTGTGCACCCTGACCGGGACACTGAACTGTAGTTTCAGTCCCGGGCATGTGCCCTGACTGAAAATCGAACCAGGGACTTCTCACTTTGCAGCACGATGCCCAACCAACTGAGCCATACTGGTCAGAGCCAAAGTTGAAGTTTTTAATCTCAAATAAGTCAGACTATTTCTTGAAGTGTTTTGGAAAACTTTAAGAAGAGAATGCATGACATTCTTGCCAAGATAGCACAGTCCCTGCCCAGAGAACTGTTGGCTTAACTAAAGATTTATATCAGCCAGTTTCAGTTCTGAAGCACGTCCCCACTTATACACAGAGTTTCTGGACTACTCTAGATGAAAGGCCTTCTCTCAGCACCCAAGAACTCAGCACATCTGCATCATGTATCTCACACTGCATGACTTATGTGAAGATGTGAGAAAAGTGTATGACTGGGAGTCTTCCAGTATAGTTGGATAGGAAAGCTGAGGCATAGACATGAAAAATTAGGACAAGGCATGATTTTACTTATCAGCACAGTCATTAGTGTGGATTCAAGTGCCAAATTGAGTGATGCCAACAATTAGAGAACAGGTCAGCATGCTATAAGATGCAGATTATGTGTTATGAATAGTAAGTACAAAACAAGTTAGAGAAAGTAGATAAGTGAAAGCTAGGGGAAGGGGAGGTATTAGGAGTGAGTGAGATTTAATCTAAGTAATTCAGGAGGGTGATACACAGCCTCATTGGATCAGCTTAATGGAGAGCTTTTCTGTGTGCTGCATCCTCTTCTGAGTGCTTCCTGTGGATCCACTTGATTTCCACAATAGTCCTGCGAGGCAGGTCTCATTCATAGCCTCATTTTACAGATGATGTGGAGGCACCGCAAAGTTAAGTAATTGTTTAGAGTGACACAGCTGGAAGATGGAGGAGCTTGGGCTTGAACCCGCAGCCTAACTCTAGCCCTTATATTTAACCACTGGACTATACGAGTAGAGTTTTTTCTTTCTTCCGAGATGCTTGGGAGCCCAATACTTGGGATGCACGAGGGTGGACCAGGCCCAAGAAGTGAGTGGCAGAGCATGTGGCAAGGGTGGTCTGAGAGATGGGGCCCATGTGATGCTTGCTGCCAGGTCCCAGGCAGATAATCCAACCATGTGTCCATCTGTAGAAGCTGAACAGATAGGCAGAAGTCAAGCATTAGCTACAGGTGGGAAACAAAAAGTCACTGACTCTGGGAAGAAGCTTCAGCCTCTCAGCCTTTGCCTCCCACCACTTCCCTGTCCATTCTGCTTAGAGACCAGTGTCCCTCATTTCAGTGACTTGTGTCTGACTTCCCAGCTTCCTCTTGGCTCCAATCAGTCAAACTCTCCCAGGGAGACTTCAGTTCCGAAAACAAACAAACAAAAAACAACTTTCTCCAAACTTTCTTCGAGGCCGTGGATGAGCAGCCAAACCCTCATTGAAGGAGTTACTCATCAAGGCCAATGGGGTTTACCCAAAATTCATGATTGCTGGTCACAGCTGCATTTTTAGCACTGCCCATCCAGCCTACGAGAGGGCCAGAGCCAATATCTGCTGTCTGGAGATCTCAATCAAACTCCTAACTGATCACCATTCTTATCCCCCTACAAACCCATTCCCAAAAGCACCCAACATGACAAAATTAGGGATTAATCACATGATGTCACTCTCTGTTTACCCCTCAGTCCCCCACTTGTGTCCCAACACCCTGTAAATGAAATCCACAAGGTCCTCCACTACCCAGTTTCTCCATCTCTCTGCCCTCATCTCCCTTCGCTTCCCCCTCACTCACTCCAATCCACTCATGGGCATCTTTCTTTGCCTTAGAACTTTGGGTCTTGGCACTTATTGTTCCCTCTGCCTGGGCCTCCCTTCCCCAGATAACCCCATGAGGGATTTCTTCTCATCATTCCTATGCCACCTGTTTGGAAAGGCCTTTCCTCCCTGGGTACAGTTACTGCCTTTCTATATTTGAACTACATTTTTTTCCTTCAAAATACTACTGGCTGAAATCCTTATTTGTTTATCTATTATGGCAGAGACTGTTAAATAGCTACTCAATGCTTATTCTCCTCTTTTCTTATTTTTTCTTAAAAACAGAATCCTATTTCTTTGTGGCAAAAATATATCAAGCTGTGCTTATATTTCCCTTCTAGCTTCCCTTAAAAGTTGAAGTTGTTAAATTATATGTATTACCTATGGGCTAGGATTTCAGGAGAAGCTCTTTGTGGGGGCCTGACTTCACTGAGAGGCACCCCCTCTTGCCTTTTCCCATTTTTCTTTCTTTCTGCTAGGACATGGATAAAGCAAATGGAGCTGCAGCAGCCATTTTGGAATATGAGGTGCTCTGGAAGACAGACACCGTGTTCTGAGGAAGACAGGTCAGAAAAATAGAAGGTGTCTGGGTCCCTGATGACATTATAGAACCACCATATGAGTCTTGGATTGCCAACCTGCAAGCTTACTTTATGTGAGAGAAACTAGACCTACAATTTGCTAAAGTCAATATTATTTGGTGTTCTGCTATGTTCAACCAAGCTTATTATTAACAGGTAAACTTATTTATAATCTTTTTTCCTTGACTAGAATGTAACCTCCATGAGTCCAAGGACATTGTCTTTACTGTTACAGTCCTGCTAAATCACTGGTACCTATAATATCATCTGGTACATTATGGGTGCTCAATAAATATTTGCTGAATGATGAATGTATAGTAACAGAAAGGGCCCAAAGTGCTGTTTATGGGGTATGGATCAGTAGGGGAGATGAGGTTATGCTAGAGTAATAACCAAAATGTCAGTGGCCTAACACAACAGAAGTTTATTTCTGCTCAATTACGGTCATCTGCAAGTCTAAGCAGTTTTCCAGTTAGCTATTCTCTGTGTGCACCATGCTTAACAACTTTGACCTTGTAGTACCTTTACTCAAGTTCACCATACTTCAGAGTTCACCATAGAAAAAGAGGGTAGCTCTTCTGTTTTTGCTTACATTTCATTGGCCAAAGTCAGTCATATAGCCATGACTTACTTCAAGGGGTTGGTAGGGAGGGGGAAATGGAAATATTAGAGCTTATTGGTAGTTTACCATGGGTTCTATTCAGCCTCTGAAATTGCTGGGGAGAAAGTGGGCAAGAGTCCTGAGCACATCAGGCAGGGAGGAAATGGTAAGTAATTCACTGAGGATGCCAATTTAAGTGGGCAGAAAAGAAGCCATATGCACACAGTTGCTTCCTTGTGTTTATCTTTGAAGTGTGGGGATGACAACCTCTTCATCATATGGACCAGTCTGTTGCTCAGCCAGGATTGTTGAGAGCATCTGCCTGTGTGTGCTAACTCTGGACCTCACTTAAGGTGCCATAGGACTATAGTCTGTTCTCCCACTTTATTCTGCTACTCGGGCCTGCTCTTTAGGCAACACATTTTAAAACCTAAACCTTGTATCATCTTTGCTTATGGCCCTGTGTCCCATCACTTCAGGATTCTGAATTAAGCTATAAACTAATTCAAGCTAAGATGTGATGGCTTGATAAAATAACTCACCTAACATATTTGCATTTTAATGGAGGCTTTCAATGCCTTAAAGCAGAAAGGTTGTAATTTCAGGCACCCTGGTAAGCAGGTTGAAAAAATATTTTTCTCCAGAGGAGCCTTTTAGTGCTTCTTAAATCTTATCACACTGCTCTGCAGACAGAGCAGGACTGACTCTCCTGGCTGATTTCTGTCATGTTCTAAGCCAGCTGCCTCCTGGGGAGAGGGTGAAGTGATAACAACATGGGCCCTATTTTATTAAGTATATTGGCAAGAGAAGAAAGGAAGCTTATTCAGAGGAAATGGACTCAGGTGTGCGGAGCAAAACAAATAAGCCACCCTATTCCTCTGTGCTCTGATAAAACATGTTGGTGTTCATGGCAGAATTATTCTGCTTTTCCATGAAAGACAACTCAGGCTTTTTGTGCAGTTGTGGAAATAGCTAGGTCTCTTCCCCACTGTTTGACATTTTCCATGCTTGTTGCTAAATCTTTGACAGAAGCATTAGCTTGGCCAGGGAATAATAGTGTTGTAAGAAAGCTGATAATGGCCTAGAAAAAAAAGTATGTATAATACATACCTTGACATCAAATCACTGACTACTTTAATACGTAGTGCACACAAACAGAGGCCTTTTGTGTTGACATAAAATGTAAGCTCTACCTTTCTTCTCATTGAGAAGCATAAAGAACAGGAGAGGAAAATGGATGGAAGAAATTCAAATATTTTCCTTTGGAGACTTTGATATGTCAATGTGCTATATACACCAGTACATTCTCTTTCATTTTCTTAAGTATCATATTAGAGAATGAGAGCGTGTGAGAGAGGAAATAGTGTGTTTTCCGGAAACCAATTCCAGATGTGAGAATCTTGCTCTGACATGGCTTCGGAATTCTAGGGGACCTGACACACTTGAAGTGAGCACCACAGAAGGGTGCTCAAAGGGGCCCAGGCTCCAGGGACCAAGAGCCAACTTCAGCCAGAATAGGTTCATATAAACTTAAATGACAGCCCCTGGGGTGGAGCCATTGGGCACAACATAGGACCATGGGTAGCACTTTCAAGGTGGGGAGTGAAAAAGAGCAATAAAAGTAGTGGAATGTGTAAGCAGGTTTTATTGACTGCTGAAATTTTTTGACTTAGATTTTTTGGGGAAAAAATTCTTTGTATGTTTCCATTGTAAAGTCTTCCCTCCTGGAGTGCCAGATGATAAACTTCAAGCCTTTTTATTTCTTTCTCTCATTTTCAGGCTCTCTCCACAAAAGCTATTACTGCCTCCACCCCCTCTTCTCATCTTTCTCCCATCCTTCAAGCAGTTAGTGAAATGTCGCTTCCGCGCTGACAGCTCTTTTCCTACTTTATGGCCGAGAACTCTGACCCCAAATATGCCTAGTTACCTCCTGCAGATTACACTTAACCCTGACCAGACTTTGATGTGATTAGAATGTATTTTGAACTGCAAGGAATAGAAAACAAGGCTCACAGTGACTTGGAACAATGACGGCACTTAATTGTTTCACCTAACAAGGAGTCTGCTGTTAGCTCATTTGTTTGCTTAGAGTCCCTCCTACATTTTTTAAAATGTGGCTAGTATGATGGAAAAAATGAATTTTTAATTTAATAACAAGAGGTCTGCTGTTAGGAGCAATGGCTTCCCAATGCCATCGAGGACCGGGCTCTTCCTCAGTTTTAACTCCATCTTCTCTGGGTATGGACATTGAGGCCTCACGCTTAAGCCTCGTGGTCACCACATGGCTGCCATAGCCCTTTGCATTCAGGGGGGGTAATCAGGGATCTGGGTGATAAAAAGGATCCTCCTCTTATCAAGGAGGAAAAGAACCATTCCTCAGAGGTCCACCAGTAGACTAGCTCTCAAATCTCAGTGTCCAGTGCCAGACCTCACGGCTGTCTAGAGATAGCCAATGAGCTTCAAGAGGGGCTGCCAAAATTAGTATCTTGCCAGGTATCTGGTCATAATTAACTCAGACTCATTGTGATCTTTTGCCTGAAAATGGACAGGTCCTGCTAGTAAGGAAGACATTGGGGTGGGTAGGCAACTACAGTGTCGATCTATTTGTAGATGGTACATTTTTAACCTGCTGCTGGTTCGTGCCACTGACGTGTATCTCACTCTGCAGTGTATGCATGTCCCTGGGTGATGGCTGTAAATATTTGTACATGAAATAATTTTTTACTGATTTTCATTAAAAAACTAATATGGGTTTATATAGAAAGTGTTTTGCCCAAGATTATACCAAATCGCATGCTGAAAACAGTGATAATACAGATATTGAAATACAAAACCCTACAGGTAATTTCCATATTTGAGCAATCAATGTGTTCCAGTAAAGTGCCCCTAAGGTGACTTTATGTAAAGTGAATCCTGTATTCCCTTTAACCATTATTACGAAATTGGAGATACATTCCCTTTGAAAGACATTATTCTGTAGGTGGTAGATGTAGGTGAAAACGATAGCCGATGAAGTTTCTAGATGGTGGCTCAGCTCCCAAATGGGGCTTTGCATCAGAATCTCCTGTTGGGGGTTTCTAAAACCACAAAATTCCCAGGCTTCTTCTCATATTGCCAGAATCACAATCTCTGAGAAGGAAATCTGGGGAGCTGTCGATTTATAAAGCTTCCCAAGGGATGTTGATATACAGGCAGGTTTAGGAATCATTGTCATAAAGCCATACGATTATGGAGGATTTAATTAACTAGTAGGACTTTGAAATAATTTGGTCTGAGTGCCTGATTTTACAGATGAGGAAGGAGAAGTTGTGAGACCTGCTAGTGGACATAGAGTTCTGCAGGAACTGAGACTCGAATTCATCCTCTGGACTCTGATGCTTGTGCTCTAGCCAGAATGTCACCCTCCTGGGAAGGGTGTAAGGATACTTCCTATGGTGCTTCCTCTGAACTGGGACTGCACTGCTTTCTTCGTATCTCTTGCTCTTTTATTCATCAACACTTCCTCAGTATATATAATTTTCTGTGGGAGTCATCAAACTACTTATTCTTAGGAATTTTTCCTTTGGGCCAAAGATGTACATTGCCATACAGAGCCAGACCACATGATTATGACCCACCAGGGGTGACTAATATTGAAAAAAATATACTCCAAACAGAAATATTAAATATGAAGATGGTATAACATTTTTGTCAACAATTTTGTGTTAAAATTCTATTAAATGAGCTTAGTTGTGTCAAGAAGGTGTTAATGATGGACTCATGAAACTAGCTTATTGTAAGGACTCATGAAACTTCCCTTATTGAAAAGGGAAGGACACTAAGATTTCATTTATTATGCAAACTTTTTTTAAAGCTTATTATATACAAGCTACTGTTTCAGATTCTGCAGTAAGGAAGGTGCTAGAAAGGGTTTGAGATAGTAAGACAGGGAAAACTTGTAACAGACCACTACAGTATAGTGTGATAACTGTAACATTTACGGTGTGCAAAGCACAGTGATGGCATGGAGGAAGAAAAGAACTTCTCTGGGATTCAGGAGGGAGAGGGCTTTATATATGGGCTGTGGCTTCTGAGTTGAGTCTTACTGAGAGCAGAAATACAAAAAGAGAAACAAAGAGGATAGACATCCATGTCTTTTTAAGAGGTTGAATTGACAGGATCTGGTGGCTGATCGAATATTAGATGAGAAGGAGGGAGGAGTCAAGAACAATCTTCATATTTCACTTCTTGGAAACAGAATAACAAGATGAAAATTTTTGTTTTGTTTTGTGGAAAATATAATGAGTTTAGTGTAATCCCTTGCCTTGAGTCACCTAAAAGACATATGATGAAATTGCCATAGACAAGAGAGAACTTTCTGGGGCTATAGCTTTGAGAGCCATAATTTTGGTGTTAATGTATCGCTGTCTCATGTTGAGTAAGGAGAGACCTGAGGCTAGAAACCAGGGTGCTTCTAACATTTATGAAGTGCACTTGTCAGCTTTTGCTGCATAACAAAGTAACTCCAAATTTAGACTTAAAAGAGCAAGCCTTTGTTATTTCTCATGTTTAGTGGTTTGACTGGGTGGTTATTCTGGAGCGAGTTGGCCCAGCTGAGGCCAGATGATCTATGATGGTCACTATGAAGTCTGGTGGTTGGCTTGATGTCAGATGGGACAGTAAGATGATTTAGGCACATGTCTCATTATCCAGCAGATTATTAGCTCAGACATCTTCACATGGTGGTGGTTAAAGATCCTCATGAGTTATGCGAAAGAGGAGAAAACTCCAATGCACAAACATTCTCCAGGTTTCTGGTTGTGTCACATTTGCTAAGTGCCTTTTGTCAAAATAAGTCACCTGGCCAGCCTAGAGTCAGAGTGGGAAGGGGATAGATACAGAATAGGGAGTCATTGTGACCGTCGTTGTGCTCCTGCAGGGACAAGGTCGGTGGAAGGGGAGCCCATGACTCTCTGGGCAGTGTGCCAGGCAGTTTAGAGAAGCTTAGAGAGGTAAGCTCTTAGCTCAAAGTTCCGCTAAATGATGAGCTGCTCAAACCTTGCTCCATCTAGATCCAAATTTCATGCTTGATTACACTCCCACTGTATCTAATTAGGATACACTTCTTGTCTCTGGAGACCCTCCCACTATGCTAAGAACCCCTTTTGCTGCCCCTGAAACAAACACATGAACAAAAAAAAGTGTAAAGTGACCCTTTCACATTTTGAGAGCACAGATTATGTGCTTGTATTTGACCATTTATTTTTGGTTATGATTAAGGCTAACTGTTTGTCTTGTGGCTGGTTAGGAATATTAGCACTGGAAGTGCTGCTAGCACATTCTGGATTTGGCACTGTTGGCTTGGGATGACTCATAGGGAGTGGGTTTGCCTTTGAAAGGTGTTTATTCTTTCTCAGTATCTGTGTGCAATTTACTCTTTCTGAAAATCTATTCTTTTTGCAAATGATAATTCTTCCTTCATGCTTGCTTTCAAGAGGAGTGCCCCAGAGCAGGTATTTTGCTGTCTTCACTCCCCTCATGTCATGGAGTCTATTCTACATGGTGAGCTCTTAGCAGCAACTCTGTGTGTGGGATATTTGTTGAACGAGTAGGTGTAATATGCAAGGATCATCAGAAAGCCCCAGGCAAGTTGCTTCCTCTCCCTGTGTTTCCTTTCCTGACTTATGAGATGAGAGGACTGGACTAAAAAATCTGCAAATTCACCTCCACCACTAAGGGCTAATTGGGATTTGTAATCCTTGCTTCTCAGGTAACAGGAGAAGGTCAAGGGTGTGGGTTAGCTTGCTGTACAAAGTTTTGGGTGATCCTGGGCCCGACTTCCTCTTCAGTGGTCATTTTCTGACATGGACCTTCACAGCTATGCTGCAATGCTAGCTAGTTCCTAGAACCCATGTGCACTCATGCTCTCACTCTGCACAAGTGGCTCCTCCTCCTGGAAAGTCCTTCTCCTCTAAAGCACTCTTTCCTTATCCTTTAAAACTCAGCTCAAAATTCAGAGATAACAGCTTCTATGAAGTCTTCCACAATCTCTGGGAACCCACAATCTCTGGGAACATGTCACCTATGTTCCCAGAAGTATTGGGAACACTTTACCCTGCCCTCTGGTATCCTGTTTATATCTTTACTGAAGATATACTCTCTTCACCCTCTATTATAACTTCATCCTCTATTATAATTTTGTGTTGCTTCTTTGGGCTGGGAATTCCTTGAAGGACATGGCTTGGTTCTCTGTGTCTCTAGTTGCCTAGTATAGTGCTTGATGCATAATGATGCTCAATATATGATGAAAGATTGAATAGCTGCCTCCATCCTACTCTGCAGAGTTTCCAACTGCTCCAGCTTTTTCTGGTGGTGGTGCTGACTTCCATCTTACAATGTTAGGGGGATGTATTGTAAGTGTCAGTGCCCCTTTAAGTAATATGGGTAATGTCTATAGGTTCAGCAGTGATTTGGGGCATTTCTAACTTCCAGATGCTCATTAATGAATTCCAGGCAAGTTCCAGCTTTAAGTGACCTCTGGTTTCTGGGGATTTGAGGTCCTTAGAACATTCCAGTGTTTGCAGAGAATGAGCAACTATTTCTCTGGTTTCTGACACTTCATATGGGCAGGGAACATGCCAGATAGAAGGAAAAGCAGAAGGCAAAGAATAACATGGAAGGATGTAGCAGATGTTGGGGAGGTTCCATGCTTCAGTGGCTGGAAGGATGGTGGTAGTGCCACAAGTAGAAGCATATGACACAGGATGAGGATTGGATGATAAATGTTTGATCACTCCAAGCAGTGAAGTGATGACTGTGGAATTGTCTAAAAGGCAGTCAAAATGGAGACTGGAGCTGGAGAGAAAAAAGTCAGAATCTGAATGAGAAAGACTAGACATACTGAAGTAGAGAATGTAGATGGAATTGCCAAGAGAGAACATACAGAGAAAGGAGAAGCTGGTAAATAGCTACTTGGAGAACGTTGTTTCTAACAATGAGCCAGAGGGATGGAGAAAGATATGAGTCCCAGAAGAATATAAAACCATAGAAATTTATGGAGAAGGGTTTGTCGAGAGCTTGCTTGGAGACCCTTAAATGGAACTCTTACTCATAAATCTTAAAAATAGAGTGTGTCTTCATGGAATGATAGCCTCCTCAGCTGTGTGTTTGCAGGTTTGTTCACGAAGACTGACTGTCTCGCCCTGCCAGTTTGATGAGATGAGTCAGTTCAGACAATGGGCAGGAGACAGATTTTTCATGGGAGTGGGGAACACTTCAGTAAGATGGCATGATTAGGAACTGTCAGATGACACAGAATCACTGGGCTTTTAATACTGATAGAATTCTTGACTGCTTTTTAAAATAACCTTCTTTAACCTCCCAGGCTTTCCCTATGAGCAAAAGGTATACTTCTGATTTATAAAACACAACAACTACATCCAGATGGGATGACCCCTGTGCTTTCATTAATTAACTTAATTTTGGCATTCACCCAGGCAGAAAAAGACTGCTGTATTGGAAGCTATTCTGTTTTTTCTTTTTTAAAAATAAGCAGTTAGTACTTGGAAATTCTTATTTATTGGGAATTCTTATTTATTCATTGTGGTAAAATACACATAAATTTTACCATTTTAACTATTTTTAGTGTACAGCTCAGGGGCATTAAGTTACATTTACAGTGTCCTTCAACCATCACCACTGCCCATTTTCAGAAAATTTTCATCATCCCAAACAGAAACTCCGTACTCCTTAAACATTAAATTCCAATTTCCTTTTCTCCCAAGACCCTGGGAACTTCTATTCTACTTCTGGTTTCTATGAATTTACCTAGTTTATGTACCTTATATAAGTGGAATTAAACATATTTGTCCTTTGTGTCTGGCTTATTTTACTTAGCGCATCCTCAGAATTTTTTCATAGCGGTCTGGAATTTGGCTGTCTCAATGTCTTGCGTACAGATTTCTGGAGTATGTGACATAATTTCTCAATTATTTTCTCAGAGGCTTTTGCTTTGTTATGTCTTGCAATGGTGAATGAAAGTTTCTACCCGAAGAAGCCATTCTGCCCATTTTTAATACAACTTCCAGTTACAACAGTTGTGTGATGGTAATCCTTGCAGTGGTTTCAACTTCTGCCAAAGGCCTTCAAAGGCGGAGGGAAGTGCTCCATGACCGACACGCCCTGCCTTGTGCACTTCTGGCCACTCAGTGGCCTTCGGGAACCCCCCACTATGGGATAGAACGCCAGGGCTTCTTTATCCCAACTAATTGCGACCTTGTCATGTAAGCACTTGTCACCTATCAAAACACTTCTTCATTTTGATGGCTTTAAGAAATTTTTTATAAGCTCCAATTTTTTAATTATTAGATTCAACAGACATAAAATCACTCTGCCAAATTGCTATAAAAGTTTCTAAATGCTTATTCCCAATTTCTATAGTTATCTTACTGTGGCCTAGAATGCCACTGTCCCCAGTCCCTTACCCTGAGGAGCCCCCCAGGATGTGTCACACAGGAGGGTGACTTGCTTGCAAATACCTTTTGATAGATTTTTTAAAAATATTTTATTTATTTTTAGAGAGAGGGGAAGGGAAGGAGAAAGGGTGGGAGGGAAACATCAATGTGTGCTTGCCTCTCATGTGTCCCCTACTGGGGACCTGGCCTGCAACCCAGGCATGTGCCCTGACTGGGAATTGAACCGGCAACCCTTTGCTTCACAGGCCTGTGCTCAATCCACTGAGCTATGCCAGCCAGGGCTGATAGATTTTTTTTAAAAGACATTTTTCCTCAGGATGACTCTCCCTCTTATGATTCTTTACCCCCTCATACCATCTGTGTGCCTGATCTAATCTCTGATACTCAGCTTCCGGGGAAGAGGCTGTCTTCCCATTGTTGGGCCTCATATTTGTGTTAAGATCTCTGATGTGAAGTAATGAAACATCGTTGGCTACAATTCCTATTGAGAGCTTTGCAGTTGGCAGATCTGGTTCTCTCAAGACTTCATTCTAGGCTCCTACCATCGCCATTCACAACGTGAGCCATCAACATGCCACTCGAAAACCCCCTGAGCTAAATGGCACGGCCCTGCAACATATACATGTATACCAAAGCTGCAGCCAATTTCTTGGTCTTAATAACAATATTTAAATCTCTGGACAACTGCTGGTGCTGATAATTGGTTATCTTCAATAATTCTGTGAGTTAATTCAACACTGAGTGTTAAGTGGCAGGTAAGGCTTACAGGAAGCTGGGATGGTGAGAAATCGTGTCGAGGCCTATATTTAAGCTCTATAGGTAAGCAATACTATAGTATACTTCTGCTTAGAAGGTCATGATCAAAGTAAAAAGGTGGCCTCTTAGCATATGAATTCCAGGATTCCAGGGGACTTTAAATACCTGAGCATAACAGGAGCACACAAAATATGGGCGTTGGCCTTTAGAACTGGATTTAGTTCTTCCTCTGCCATTTATAATCTCTGTGAGTTTGGGCAGATACTTAACCTCTCAGAGCCTCAAGGATTAAAATGTTAGGAGGATTAAATGAGAGTGTATGTAGAGCTTGGAGCCTGATGTATAGCAAGTGCTCACATGTTGGTTTCTGTCTCCTCTGTGATTTCTCTGCCATGTGGAAAGCAACTTATAAATGCTCAGGTTATAGGTGAAAAGCAGTCAATTGCTTCACAGAAGTGGCTGAGAACAGATTTATATTGCCTGCTGTTGTACTTTTTTTTCCTGGAGATTCTGCCGTCCTTGTCTCTTAAAGAGATTGTGTTTGATAGCAGTAAACAGGCTTTTAAGCAAAATGGCTCTTTAATCCTGCTCAAGCATACTCTGCACTCACAATAGAAATGTAGATAAAAACTGAAATGAGATATCACTTTTTACCTATTGGTTGGGCAGAAATTAAGAGTTTGATACCATGCTGGGTTAGGGAGTGTACCTCCTGGACAGCGGGGGCCCGGTAGAAGGAAGTAAATTGGAACAATGCTTATGGCAAGGAATTTAGTAATTTCTTTCAAAATCCCAAATGTACATTTTACTTCTAGAAGTGTATTCATGCTTTATCATATGCCAAAGAAAGTGTTTACTTATATAATATTATCTTCAAGGTATATTTTAAGTAAAAGATGCAAATGCAGGAGTATGTGTATAGTTTGCATTGTATATATAATATTTATGTTAAATAAAAAGAAAAATTCATTCATCTATCTAAAAAAGAATATTTTTGGTTGACCCAGACATATGTAACTGTGGGAATACAATGGAAATGGAACAGGAGCACAGGGTGTGCAGGATCATGTAATAACACAGCCTTCTCTGCACGTGTGCGGCGTGGGTCTTTCATAGTTCTCTTCTCCAGTAAGTCACAGGAGCTCAGGTGGAGCCTGTATTGCTTTTCTACTCTGAGCACCTAGGATAGGGCCTGTGCCTGGAAACACTGTAGAATGAATAAATGAATTAATGAATTAGGCAACTTGACTTCTCTCCCGAACTTACAACTGAATGAATCCTCACCCAGTGTTCACTTCGAATATTGCAGAAAATCATAGCTGTGGTGGGAGAGAACGACTAGGGGCCATAGACCCTGGGGCTACATGACCTGATTATTCATCACTGGAAAGAGCTAGTAATATTGTGTAAGAGAACCTAATGCTTGGCACCACTTGAAAGGGTAATTTACATAGAAAATCTCTTCTGACCAGGTCAGTTTTATTAGTCATTTTATTAAAAATTATAAAATACTTATGATAGAAATAAAAGATAAGCAAAAATTAATAACTAGCAATCCCATTAGCCAGATATAGCCATTTCTAATCTTTGGGGATGCAGCCTTCCCTTCTCCATTTATAACACACACACACATATACTTGCTTTCTTAAATAATCCTTATTTTGCTTTACATATAACAAATGTTTTACAGTTTATATAAAACAAAAGGTAAAATTATCAAGTCAGTTTAAACATCTATCTCCTGGGTGATTAAATGGTAATGGAAAAAATAAAAGAAAGATTAAATTTAAAAATGCGTCTTCTTACTTGGTCTTGTTTCTCCTTTGTGCTTTGCCACCTTTAAGCAGTGATGCAGCTGTCACCTTTTTTAGGACGTGCCCATACTCTGAGTACTTGTACTCTTCCGCTCTGCTGTACCATTTCAGATCGTAATGCTCTTTTCTGATTATTCTCCATAACACTAAGGCAATTTCTCCTACAACCATATAGAAGGACTTTCAGTTCCCTGAAACGTCCCATCCTTTTCTTTTGTGCCTTCTGGACTTCTCTCTGACTTGAATGTTACCCCAAATCCCAATTTCTCACTTAGCTCTTTTGTGTTCTTCAGACCTCAGTTCTCAATGTCAATTCCACAAAGAAGGCTTACCTGGTCATCCATTCAATTATACAGATGCCCCTTCTCTGCATTACTGTTACACCTCCTGCAGACTTCAATATCTTAGAGCACTCACTGCATACTGCAACTTTTGGCTTTCTCCTGGCCAGTGTGGCACAGTTGGTCGGAACATTGTTCTATAAACCAAAAGGTCATGTGTCTGATTCCTGGTCAGGGCACATGCCTGGAATGTGGGCTCAGTCCCCAGTGTAAGCATGTGTGAGAGGCAACTGATCAATGTTTCTCTCTTACATCAATGTTTCTCTCCTGCTCTCTCTCCCTCCCTTCCTCTCAAAGTCAATGAGCATATCCTCGGTTGAGGATAAAAATAAATAAATAAATACTAGCTTCCTTGTCTGTTCCTCCTACAAGATTATAATCTAAAGTGAAGGAACAATGTCTTATTCAACCTTAATTTCCCGGAAGCTGGTGACAAGACTGAGCTAATAGTATATGTTCAATAGATGTAGATGGACTGAGCAAAAGCATAAAATGCAACAGATATTTACAGTTTACATGAGGGCTTTCACACGTTTTACCTCACTTAGCTGGCTTCTCTTGGATTCATTTAGGTAGAGAGAACACATCTTACGAGTTACCTTTGACTGTTCTTTGCCCATTCAGTACTCCTCTTCATGGCAGTGGAGAGATCTATCTGATTGGTGGTTTGAGCAGAATAATCTGAACATGCTCAACTCAGTATAGCCCTCCTGTTTCTTTTTGGGAGTGAGCCATGCACCAAGAATCTGAGGTTTCCTCTGCCTTTCAAGCCCTAAGCCTTAATTCCCCACTTGGCATGCAGAGGCCAGCCCCAGCCCAGGGTGGCCTGGGACTGAGGGAGTCCTCTGCCCCACGCAGGGGTTCAGGTGGCAGGCCCATTAATCTCTCATTCTATTCTTTCTTCTCACTTGGCTTCTCTCAGGATTAAAGATGAAAATACTGGCCTCTATCTTCCTCGTTGTTTTGTTTTTCTACTTATTTAGTGCTTGGGAGGGGAAGAGACACGGTATTTTTTGATAAGCCTTTGGCAGCCTCAGTAGGTGTTTTGACTATTAGTCCCATTGAATTGCTGAGGAAACTGGGAGTCTGAGTGGTCATACAACAGATCTACAGTCATGGTGTTGCTGGGGCCTGATACCAGATTCTCTGACTCTCCAAACTGTGATTTTTCCACTTGAAATATTGTTTGAGTTGTCTTCCCACTGTCTGCACTGCAAGCTGTAGCTGGAATTCCCACACAGGGTGGAAGGGGGAACTCTGGAATCTTCAAGTTCCTCCTCAGTCTGAGTCTATAATTCACCTTCTGGGCTGGCATCTGATTGTCTATTTGTTTGTTATCCTTCCCCACGGGGCACATGCTAAGTGTTCAGTAAATGTATGCTTGCCACTGCCTGATGGTTTAGCCTGAGAGGCCTTCAAGAAGAGAAATAGGCTGTGTAAACATTCACTACAGATGGTTGCAAAGGAGCTATGAAGTCATATCTTCAGTATGGGAAGCACCAAGCAACGGTTTTCTCAGTCACACCCATAGACACAGGTCAAGGAGTCATCAATCACATACACCATCCTCAGAAATGAGACTGTCAACGGAAGCACAAGGGTAGGAGCTGGTGGGCTGCCTGACCACGGGCTCCATCCGCTGCTTTAGGGGAGCTGAGCCAGGCTCTCTGTTATAGCATGCAGTTTCTCAAATAAGCTCGGCTTTGGAAAACAGTTTCCTCTACTTTTTATGTGTTTTTGGGCTTTCAGACCCATGGGTATTTTGAGGGAAACATAGTCCATATGTTTCTGATTTACTTACATTAAACTTGCCAGAAGTGTCTTTTGTAAAATCTATTTCACGTCTGGGAAACCTTTTCAGCCTGTTTTTAAAGGCTTTTACCCTGGATCTTCACACTAAAAAGAAAGCAGAGAATTGAAACAATTATTAGAATATAACTGAGCCCAGAAAACCCTTTGTGCTTTTGATACCTGAGCATTTCTGGGAAAAGGTGAAGCTAGAAGGCCTCTGGTACGGAGGTAATCACCCCAGATACCCCTTCCCATTTCATGTGTGGACACAATCTGCACAGACCAACATCCTTCTCTAAAGCATTGTATGCAAAAAGTTTGGTTTTCTAGTTAAATTAATCTTGGCTAAGCATCCCTGGTCTGTTTCCTATTCAGAAATCTCTGAATTTCAGTAGGTTATAAATATGATAAAGTGCTTTTATTTATTTATTCTTTGCTTGGTGGAGAGAGTGACATAAATCCAAGGAAAAATAAATGTATAATACATAAAACTTTCAAACTATACTACTAACTTTCAAATGATAAGTATTATTATTTTTATTAGCAATAAATGTCAAAGTACTGAGTAGTGGCTGGGAGAGTTGAAGTGGTGGGAGAAAGAATATATTGGGGAGAAATAGGGACAACCCATGTAGGAAACGGGGAAAGCAAATTATAGCTAACTCACCCAAAGTACACATCAATTTAAGAAGCTGAACTATATTTTTATAGTCATCCAAATTCCCAACCTAGAAGACTGGATGCAAGTCAAATGCTGATATGAAGATATGGGACCTCCAGAAAGCAGAAGACAGTCCTCCCAACCCCCAACTACCAGCAAGGCTGTAGGAATCACACATTGGCTATCACCTATTGTCAATTCTTAGTTTTCCTCTTAAACTGTATAGCATTTTCATGAAGAGAAATTTTGGTTTGGGGAGATTATTTTCCACTTCAGTTCTCTTTGCAAAGTTGAATGTGTGTTTTCACAGACAGGTGTTTATGCTGAGATGTTCCAGAAATTACAACTAGTGGAAAGTAGAGAGACAGTGTGACAGGTAGGTGAAATGAAAGGTATTTGAGAGAGGACACAGACTTTGAAAACGAGAGCACAGCTTTTCGGATCAGGCACTGGTTTTAACCTGCGAGATGCATAAAATTCCCCGAAGGGGTAGAGGTGATTGGAAAGATGAGAGAAGGAGAATGACAAAGGAGATCATTCCAAGATGCCTTTTGTTCTCAGTAGGACATCTTGCCCTTGGCTTCTTTCTTTGAGCACAGACTGCCAGCAACCCTTAAGGCTGTAGTCATATCCCTCACCTGCTCTCTTCTTCTTCTCTGTCTTTTGGGAAAACACCAAGTCACACAGTTTTGATTGAAAAGGGGTCATCACGGTTACATTATCAAACGTTTTTATTTTACAGTTGAAGAAACGGAGACCCAGAAATATTAAATGACTCCCCCACGGCCACACCGCTGGTTAGTGGCTAATCTAGGACTCAAACCAAAGGCTGTTGACCTTATTCCAGAAAGCCTTTTCCATCACGGCAAATGCCAACATTTAACTTGACCTCAGAATATACACGACATTCAAAATTGTATAACATTAATACTCTTTGTAATTTGTTATTATACACTTAAAATGTTACTAATGTGAACTTTCAAGTAATTATATATTACTAGATATTCCATCATATTATTTCAATCTGAAATTTCATATGCTGAGCTGGTATAAAATTAGAGATTCCTGTCCTATCCCCAAGAACAGACTACTTTTCTTGCCTACATAAAAAGGTTTATTTTTAAATATGAGAAACTGTGTTTTTTTCAACCCAAATTCAACCAGATGAAACCTTAACTTTCATTTTCTACCTTCAGAATGATAACCTTGCTCACCTAGATACCTGTGTCAGCAAAATGTGTCTGTAAGTTAGGGTGTTCTAAGCTTGGTCAGGTCACCGTCTGAATTTGTACACGCTCTCCAGGCTTCCATTATTTAAAGAAGCGGTACTTGGATTAGGGAGGCAAGTTTCTGGCATTTATGATCATACCCAAAGCAGATATTTTTCTCTTATTTCCTTGGGAAAAATGGGAGAAGAAAAAAAAATTTGAGGAGCAAATCCAGAATGCTAGTGGCTCCAATCTTTCACATAGCAAAAGAAAAACAATTACAACAGGTAAACTGATCATAACATTTTGTGAAAATTTTATCAGGTGGCACATGTAATGCTATTGGTCTCTGTCAGTGCAATGTGAAGTGTTTTACCAGAACATTTGTTTTGACAGAGCATGCTAACATGTTATTTAATTCTTGACACAGGCATTTCCCATGCAACGCTCAACTCAAATCCTTATTAAAGAATCCTTCCAAATTGATTCCATACACAGGCTTGCATGAGAAATGTGCATAAACATTGTCATCATGTGTCTTAGGTACAAGGGACCAAATGTTCAGCTGCATTCTGTCAGACGGACCACAGTTCTAAATGCAGTATAGAACAATGCCATTTTCTTGAAACAGAAAATCGCCACTGGCTTCTCAGCATGGCGGTAAAGACAAGAAGTTTTTAGGCCACTTGTACATCATTCTTGTGACCTAGTTTTCATTATTCAGTGAGTTATATTACTGTATATTTTCTTGTGTGCCAGTTAGGATCCGGAAGAGAAATATGTAGTTGGGTTTTCATTTGTCAAAATCTCTTGCAGAGTTACCAGCCTTCTTTCTTAATTGATCAGGGTCTTTGTTTTGGGTGTTGCCAGTATAATGCTTTTGTACAAGGACAAACTGTCTTAAGTTAAGGTCAAGTGCTTCTTAATGTACTTGAATGGAAGTTGAAAAATTAAGATACAAAGGAAGTAAATGCCAAAGGACAGGAAAGTATAGACTCAAAGTCAAGCCCTAATGTTTCTGCTTTCCTAGCAGGAAATAACAGCTAGAATCAGAAAATGCAGAAAAAAATAAGAAGAGAATGATATTTTAGTCATGGCTAAGAGCTTTTGGACAACTCCCCGATGCTTCCTCACTGGGGAGGAGTCAGTCATCCCTCAAAGCCTGACCCGTGCTGGTCTTCCAGGAAACTTGTTTGGAAGACATAGTGAAAAGAACACAAGTTTCAGAGTTAGGTGGGTTCTAACTTCCAGCTCACCCACATTCTAACTCCATGACCCTAAGTACATTAACTCCTTTGAACCTCAGTTTCTTTATGAAACATAGGGACAAGGATTCCAATTCTCCAGCATAATGTGAGAAATCAATGATATAATTTATATAGAAATGACAGTATACATTGCATATAGTAGATGCTCAATGAATGTTATCTCTTCTTAATTTCTGTAACTTCCTATGGTAAAGACATTATACATTGCTTGACTTTAGAAGTCTTTCTGTTTGTGGATGTTGGGTTGTCCAATATTTCAGAACATTGTTTGAGAAGCAAAAGCTAGTACTAGAGAGCTTTGCTTATGTTTGACTCATGTTGACTCTTTAATCCTCCAGATACCAGATGCTGCATTTTCCTCTGCATCTTCTTTCCCATAGTTGATCTCCTGGGGTTTATAACTCCTTGCATGCCTAAAACTTCTGTACCTATGAGTTCTCTCTGAGTCCTCACTAGCCCCCTTTTCCTCCATTCTGGGCTTCAGCATTACCTCAAAATTCTCTAATTACTTCTAGGGGTAATAATAACAGCTAACATTTATTTAATGCTGTTAGTCATTGTGCTAAGTACATGGTGTCACTCAGCATCATTTAGCATAGCTTACAACAATCCAAAAGAAGAAGATGCTTTTATTATCTATATTTGATAGTCAGGTTCCTGAGGCTTGAAGAGGTTGAGAAACTTGTGCTGAGTAAGTGGCAGAATGAGGGTTTGAGTCCAAGACTGTAAGACTTCAAAACTGGAGCCTCGCCTGTGCCTGAGCACTCTTTCAGTACCACCTGGTCCTCACTGGACTTGCCAGAGGCACCTGTTAGGGTGCTGGAGGTCACGGACTTTTCATCCTCAAGGGCAAACCATTGACAACAGTTGCCACTCAGCTGAAACATTCAGTGGCTATGAACAGGATGCAATTAAGTCTATAAACAGTTATGATCACCTGAAGGATAATTTGGAAATGAGAACTCTTTCCAATGAATAGTTCAGATGATGTAGGTGTCCATATTTGATACTCACAATGTCTGTGCTTCTTATTGCAAATGCATGAGCAGGAAATATCTCTGAGTGTCTTCAAAATGAACAACTGGAGGAGTCTGAGTGACCCTTCAACCTCTTGAACTATCGAATTCTTGCACATACAAGAGCTTCACATGCAACAGCTGTGTCCATCCTCTTAGGGTGAAAGAACAGTATGGCTTCAGCCTTTAGGAAGACACTATTTGCTGATATAATGGAAACAAGTTGGAAATTTCCCTTCTGTTCCAGCCCTCAGTGTGGTTACTTTACCTCCTTATGTCTTAAGTTCTACAGCCCTGGAGTCAGGGGCAACATAGAGGTGAGGGTGTTCGAATTTGGCTGGTAATTTAGAAATAATGTAGGGAGGCAGGTAATCCAGGTGGTCAGTTGATTCCTACAGAAAATAAAAGGAAAAAATAAAGGAAGGAAGAAACAAAGGAAGGAAGGAAGAGGGAAAGAAAGAAAGAGGAAGTAAGAGAAAGGAGGCCTAAAGTTTCTATAGGTAGAGTGCACACATAGTTCCTCACCTCTTTGTTTACACAGGCACAGAGAGCAGGACAGCCCAGCGTATGATGCACTTGTAACCTAGCCAAAGGGGTGATTGGTTAGGAGGCAGACAAGGCTGGGTTTGAATTCCCATTCCCTTAACTTTTAGGAATGTGCTTTTTGAAGAAAATGTATTTTATTGATTATGTTATTACAGTTGTCTGAATGTTTCCTCCTTTGTCTCCCTCAGTCCAGTAAGTACCTCCATTCCCTCCAGCAATCCCCCCAACCTTAGTTCATGTCATGGGTCATACATGTAAGTTCTTTGGCTTCTCCATTTTCTATACTATTCTTAACATCTCTCTGTCTGTTTAGTGTCTACAACTCTGTGCTTCTTAATCCCTGGACCTTTCCCCCATTCTCCCCTTTGTCCCTCCCAGCTGATAACCCTCCAAATGATCTCCATATCTATGATTCTGTTCCTGTTCTGCTTGTTTACTTAGTTTTTTATTTTTTAGATTCAGTTGCTATAGTTGTGAATCTGTTGCCATCTTAATATTCATAGTTTTGATCTTCTTTTTCTTAAATAAGTCTCTTTAACATTTTATAATGGTTTGGTGATGAACTCCTTTAGCTTTACCTTGTCTGGGAAGCACTTTATCTGCCCTTCCATTCTAAATGATAGCTTTGCAGTATAGAGTAATCTAGGTTGTAGGTCCTTGTTTTTCATCACTTTGAATACTTCTGCTACTCTCTTCTTGCCTGTAAAGTTTCTTTTGAGAAATCAGCTGACAGTCTTATGGGAATTCCTTTGTAGGTAATTGTTGGCTTTCTCTTGCTGCTTTTAAGATTCTCTCTTTATTTTTAACTTTTGGCATTTTAATTATGATGTGTTTTGGTGTGGTCCTCTTTGGGTCCAACTTGTTTGGTACTCTCTGTGTTTCCTGGACTTGTATGTCTATTTCCTTAAACAAATTAGGGAAGTTTTCTTTCTTTATTTTCCAAATAGGTTGTCAATTTCTTTGTCTTTCTTTTTTCCTTCTGGCATCCCTATGATTTGAATGTTGGTGTATTTGGAGATGTCCCTGAGGCTCCTTATTCTATCCTCATTTTTTTGAATTCATTTTTCTTCTTGCTATTTTGATTGAATGCTTTTTTCCTTCCCTATGTTCCAAATTGTTGATTTGAATCTTGGCTTCATTTCCTCCACTATTGGTTTCCTGTAGATTTTTCTTTATTTCACTTAATGTAACCTTCATTTCTGCCAGGGTATTTTCTATGCTGTTGTACTCACTGAGTTTTTTGAGCATCCTGATAACCAGTGTTTTGAACTCTGCATCTGATATGTTGGTTATCTTCATTTTGTTGGTTGTTTTCTGGAGCGTGGATCCATTCTTTCACTTGGGACATATTTCTTTGTCTCCTCAATTTGGCAGCCTCCTTGTTTTGTTCCTGTGTATTAGGTAGAGCTGTTTTGACTCCCTGTCCTAGTAGCATGGCCTATTGTAGAAAAGGCACCTGTAAATTGTGTGGGGTAGAGCCTTAAGTAATTGCCAGGGTGGGGCAATCTGCTTTACCACTTTGTGGTTCTATGTGAGGGGAAGGCTCAGAGCTGAGACAGTGCTGCTGCCTAGCTTCTCCAGGTTTGCCTGGGAGGAAGCTGTCTCCCAGCACTTGTCTTGTTTCCCATTACTTCACTTTCTCCCTGCACGCCACTGGTGCCCTTCCAGCTGTTGCTCTGATGCTGACTTCCAGAAGGGGTGGGTCTGTGTAAGTTCTAAGTACATGTGGCCCCTTTAAGAGGAGTCTCCTGTAAATCCAGAGGTTTCCTCTGCCATTCCAACCTTCACTGGTTTTTACAGCCAGAAATTAAGAAAATTTATCTTCCTGGTGCTGGAACCCTGTGCTGTGTGTTCTGGCCTGGGGCTGGGATCCCTCACTCCTGAGGTGTCCCTCCTGATTTTTATCTACTACACATGCATGTGGGATGTGCCACTCTGCCCATCTCCATGTCTCTGTCCCTCCTACCCATCCGGGTGAATGTGGCTTCTTTAAATCCTTGGTTGTTGGACTTCCATACAACTCAATTTTCTGATAGTTCTGAGTGGTCTAGCTGTAATTTTTTCTATAGTTGTGTGAGTAGGCAAAGTGCATTTATCTCCATCTCCATCTTGACCAGAAGTCTGTCGACTTTCAGGAATGTGATTTTTGGGAATTCAGTAATTCTCTTTGACTGCCTTCAATTTCACATTGGGGACAAGCACATAGGAACAGTTAAAAACCACCCTCAAATTCTGATACTTCTCCCAAGGAAAGGTAGGAGTCTGTGTCTCCTCCTCTCAAATCTTGGTAGCTTTTGTGACTGTTTTAGTTAATAGAATGTGGCAGAAATGATGCTGAGTGGCTTCTGAGGCTAGGTTATAAAAGCCACTCAGTCTTTCCCTGTTGTTTTGGGACACTTAATCTGGGGGCAGAAAACCACCACATAAGAGGCCCATCTCCTCTGGAGAGGCCACATCTTACAGACACTATTAAGCAAACAAATGAAAGCAGCATCAAGTGGCAGCCACTGTGTGAGCCATTGGGAAAATACAGTCTAGTCAAGCTCTCAGATGACCACAGCACAGCTGACATCTGACCACAATTGTGTGAAAAGCCCCAAATGAGAACTACCCAGACAAGCCCTTTGCAGATTCCCAACTCACAAAATTATGAACTAAATCTAATTGTTGTTTTACATTGCTAAGTTTTGGAGTGATGTAAAGTAGTAGAGCATCGTTAACCAGAGCACATACCAATATTGAAGAGTTGGTGAGCAAGTATTTGTTCCACTTCAGTCCTCTTCCCATTTAAGGTTGTTGTCATTGTCAAGGATGACCTCATGTCCTCAGGATAACGTTTTGCAAAGGCAGTGAGCACAAAGTGAGGTCCTCTCCCTAGTGACAGCCTTCTCTGTAGTTGTGTGCCTTGGGACCAGCTGTGTAAAATGGAGGTCATATAGATAGTTTTGTGAACTGGGGCAGAACCTGGAAAGGTGGATAACACCACTGAAGGCTTCCTGCCACTCTCAGAGGTCCACATTCTTTGACACTTCTCCTGCTGAACAGTGTGTCTGTGGGATAAGTGGGTCATTCAATAAAAATGAAAGGTGAGTGGAGAGGAAATACTGAGCATATTTAGCAAAGTAAATATTGAGAGGGGGTCAGAGCACAGAGCAGAAAGGTCCCTGTGACTCCTCTGCCCAGGCTTTAGCCTCCACGTAGAGATGGAACTGGCACAAGGCTTCCTCGGCAGAAAAGGCTAGTCTGATGTATCGTGAACTTCTGGATGCTGAGTGCCAGTGAATTGTTCTCCCCTCTGTCTCTGGTTAAGTCTGCTCCTAGTCAGTTTTCTGCCTTTCCCAGGTAGAGTGTCCTATCTTGTCTTATTTAAGGGACTCAAACTTCAGCAGAGACTTATGATTTAGACACTAGAAAAACACAATTTTCAATGTTGAGATAGAAATGACAGCAAAGTTTGAAGTAAGATTTATTCCTGCCTTTATGACCTCAAGGCCAGCCCCTTCTTCCCAGTAACACAGATGCATGAATGTATTAGCATTTGCATGAATGCCAAGTTGTTTTCTGCTCTTCTCCCCTTCACACAGTGTAACCTCTGAGAGGGGTTACCATTCTCCTTGGTTGTCTTGACCTCAGCCAGGCCACAGGGGGTGAGGGGTCTGTAGTTGGGTCCCTGGTAACTGGTGCCTCTGGGAAGTTCAGAGGACTTTGATAAAACACTATGCTGAATTCCTCTAGAGAGGAATTTTTGATAAGAAGCCCAATAAAACCAGACATTTGGGTGTCAGTGTTTGTGTTAGTGAGAGAAGGAGTTTATTTGGAGACTTGAGAAGGAGGCTCTGCTCTTTAAAAAACCACAGAGGGAAGTTTAGCCTTCACGTGGGCAGCTTCCATCAGAGAGCAGATGGGGCTTTCCAGGCACAGGAATGTTTCCAGATGCCACATGTGCCTTTGAAAGGCAAGGCCCAAATTCTGTAAGGAGATATAGGCAATGCTGTTGCCCATGGGCCTTGGGGGCCATGATCAATCCTAAGAAGGCATAAAGCTCCCTTCTATCCCCCTCTACCCAGGACCACTCCCTGTCAACACTGCAAGTAAAAGCCAATCAGGCAGGACTGATGTCTCAGGAAGAAAGCTGGCAGGGAGCATAGGGAAGGAGGTTAATCAGACTCATGAGCCTATTTGTCCTGGTGCCAGGGTGGAAGGGCATGGCTAGGGGGCAGGAGCCTTGACATGGTCTGAGAGTATCACCTTTCTCTTCATGTCAGGACCCTGCTGTGTATTTGCCAAGCACGGACCTGGTCTTTAGTCCCTGGAACTAGCTCTGGAAAGTTATCTGCTGGTAGCTGATAACTAATCTGTGTTCTCAGATGGACACTTTTGGCTACTTTGGTGCTATATGAGGTTGTCCATTTTGTGTAATGACTTTCAGTCATTTTGTGTAATGACTTTCAGTCATTTTGTGTAAAGTCCTTTCCTAAGGCACTAAGGACTCCCATGTGATGTTACCTGCCTACTGTTGGGCAACAACAAGCTTGCAATCCTTCTCCAATGGTTTAGAGTATAGCAAGGGTTCTGGAACAGACTATACCTGAGAGCTTGAGTTAGTCTGCTTATCCTGACTGGTATGCAGAGAGAGGGGGGCAGGGGGAGATAGAGAGAGAGAGAATGAATTAAGGATATTCTCCATATTGCCTTTAGTCACCCTCCTCGGCTAGATGCATGTGAGTGTGCATGCACATGTGTACATGCTTCTATGCAGGCATGTGTATATGAGCCTGCATATACTTACTCTGTTTCTCATTATGGTATTAAGGGGGCGTTTGTGGAGAATATGGCAATGGGGATTTTCCTCTATACAATGAATCTCAAAAGTTTAAGAACGCTGAAGAAAAAAAAAAGGAGTTAGGCATGTGGCTATGATATGATTTGGGCTCTGGAATCCCAACTCTACTTCACAAACCAGCTGCGTGATTTTTTTTTATTTAACTTCCCTGAGGCTGAGTCCTATGTTTCTCATTTTAAAGACCAAGCTAATCATTGCATTTACATTATAGGTTTCTTGTGAAGCTTAAATGAGATAATCCACGGAAAGTATTTGGCACAGTGCCTGTGCCATTGTACAGGACTTGTAAATGTGAGCTATTACTATGATTAATCAATATCTCTAACAACCTCTCGATATTGCATTATAGATGGGCACCATGTCATCGTGTCTTTATCAGAATCTTTGTTGAACTCTTATATGCTTGTAGCTTTGCCACCTTTTGGGGGAAATGTGCCCCTCTGCCCCCACCCTGTGGGTTTTCCTGAGCAGCTAGAAGACCCTGTGTGCAACAGCCTCTCTTCCATGTCACTGTCCCACATGTCAAACTGAGTGTCTCCTAGCTTGGGATTTTGGGTGCCTGTCTTGCTTTCCTGACCTCACTCTGGGTGGGGATTACTGGCCAAGGTTACTAGAGCTCTTCTGTTCTGAACTGAGGGATTAAGGCAATTTACTGGCAAGACAAATACATTTCCCTTCCTGATTTTAATAAGTTCATCACCTAATTGAAAAAGTGACATAAATGGCAAGGGAAGTTCAGAGAGAGCATGTGTGGGGTGTGGTATGCAATTGTGCGTGTGTGTGACCCTGGGTGCTTATGGCTATATGCACCCTGAAGGAGTGCAGTGAAGGAAAATGAAAGCCATAAATCCCACACTGCTGTACTTGGAACATCTTTGGAGTTTGAGTCTGAAGATTATAGTTGAACTCTGCCAGTTCATTCATTATTTAATCCTTTAATTGATGACAATGGCAGAAGGATGACAGCAGCACATCCTTGGCAGGGAGGCAAATTCCATTTGTTTGTTTATTACAATTGCACAGTTTATCTAGTGGAGACCAAGTGATGGGAGGTCACCCATGCTTCATGGTTCAAAATATTGTTGTAAATAACAATTAATCCACTTAGCTATCTGGCTTCATTCAACCTGAAGAATCCCACTGGGTATAAAAGATACTGGGCGAGAATGTTGAGGAAGAAGCAGAGTTTTCCATTTCCTTGGCTCCCTCTTACTGTCTGGTCTTCCAAAATTGCCTGAGGTTTTCCAAGATGATGAATATTCAGGAGCGTTGGTACCATCTCTTACAAGTCCTGTTGTTTTGCTGCCAGTGGCCCCTTTATGGCAGTTAACTACATATTACCTTGGGATGTTTCTTGGATTCCTGTGTTAAACTACTAAAACTTCCATTATTCATTTGTATTCTATATATTGTCTTCTTAAAAAGATTACAAATGCCTTGAAGGCGGGGATTATCTTCCAGGATCGTATGGGATAAAGCTTAGTAACACAGGAAGTGAACATTGATTGCACTTCTATTGTGTGCCAGAACCTGTGCTTGGAGCCTTCATATACACTCTGTAAGATTTGATTGTGGAGAAAACAGAGATAGAGATGTGTCTGAATTTAAAAAAATAACAAATGAAAGAAAAAAGTCAAAACTATAAAATAGTTAAAACGATGCAGTCATAAATTTGGGGAGAATATAGTAACAGCTTTAACAAGATTTTCTTTATAAGAGACTTAAGCATCATATTTATATTTGCAATCTTGTTTCCATCTTGACATTGGTCTTCAAATGGCTCTTTCTAAGGTTTCTGATTATTTTGATGAGCAAATCCACGGGTTTATCAGGTTTATTGAGGAAAACAGAAGCTATTCCTTGCATTCTGGGTACAAAGACATTTTAAAAAATACTGTTTTTTTTTAGAACATTACAGATTCATAGCAAAATTGAGCAGAAAGTACAGTGAGTTTTCATATACCCACCCTGTGTTCCCACACAGGCTCCCTGACTACCCACATCCACATCAGAGTGGGACAACTTGTTAAAACAGATGAACATACATTGACACATCATTGTCACCCACAGTCCACTGTTTACATTAGCATTCACTCTTGATATTGTGCATTCTATAAGTTTTGACAAATGTACAATGATCTGTATCCATCATTATAATATCATGTAGAATAGTTTCACTGGCCTAAAAATTCTCTCTGCTCTGTGTACAAAGAATTTTAATGTAGGATTTGGAGGTAATTTAGCCTTTAGGACCCATAGAAGACTGCCCTGCAATTTGTGGTAATCTACCATCAATGATTTTAGCCTTATATAACAAAAGGACATTGTAAAAAACAATGGCCTACAGACTAAAAACATTCACTACACACCCTGATTTTCAAGAAAAGAGATTCAGTGGAGTGCAAAACGATAGGACCATTGCTCAAATTTCCCATGCAAGTAAAGTGAGGGGCAAGGTAAAGCAACAGATGCTGCTTCTTTATATGGAGCAAAAAATGCTGGACATTGAAACTGGATTCAGAAAAGGAAGAGGCATGCAAGATATAAGTGTGAATGTTCACTGAATACTGGAGTGCTCCAAAGATTTTCAGAAGAAGTTTAGTCTATGTTTTATGGACTATAGTAAAGCCTTTGTGCAGTTATGCAAAGTTATCAGCTGCTCTGAAAGAAGTGGGTATGCCTCAACATTTGATCATTCTCATACATAACCTGTACCAGGGACAAGAAGCCACTGTTAGGACAGAACATGGAGAGACAGAATAACTTCCTTCAGGCAAAGGTGCATTTTATCTCTGTATTTACTTGGTCTGTATGCAGAACCTATCATACAAAACCCTGGGCTAGACTCAGAAGAAGAAGGAATGAAAAATTGGTAGAAGAAACATTAATAATTTAAGATATACAGGGACACCATCTGACTGGCAGAAAGTAGCAATGATTTTAAATGACTTCTGATGAAAGTGAAAGAAGATAGTGTCAAAGCAGGACTACATTTGAAGACCAAGAAGACAAATATCATGACTACAGAAGAAATATACAACTTCAGTACAGAAAATGAAGACATTGAAGTTGTTAAGCATTTCCTTACCTCAGTTCAGTACATTCAAATGGAGACTTCAGCCAGGAAATTAAGAGAAGACTGAGACTTGGAAGGGTGGCACTGAGAGAATTAGGAAATATCACCAAGACTAATGATGTATTACTAGAGACCAAGGCTAAGATCATCCACACCTTTGTATTCCCAATTCTTATGTATGGAAGTGAAAGTTGGACAATGAAGAAGGATGATAGGAAATAAAAATTGGTTCGTTTGAAATATGGTATTGGAAGAAGAGTGGCTCTATGAATAGCCTGGACCACTAGAAAGATGAGCAAGTGGGTCCTAGAGCAAATTACATGGGAAACATTGCTGGAAGCAATAACGCAAAACTGAAGCTATCTTACTTCAGGCACATCATGAGAAGGCAATGTTCTTTGGAAAAGACAACCATTCTTGGGAAAATGGAAGGCAGCAGGAAAAGAGGAAGACCAAATATGAGGTGGATTGACTCCATAAAAGAAGCCATAGGCATTGGTGTACAGGAGCAGAGCAGAGCTGTTGAAGACATAGTATCCAGGACACTATGGATAACACTCATTCATAAGTTCTCCAGGATTCTGAGCCAACTAAATGGTAAATAACACATACATACACATCACACACACACCAAAAATGGAGGAATTTGAAAGAGGAATTTGTGATTTGGGAGCCACAGTGAATCTTCTCTCTGATGCTATGCTTTTCTTCATCTGCTTTTGGGGAATACTAGGATTTTCTTCCACTTTCTAAATCTCCAGTGGTTGACTCTCATTGGGGAAACTCATCACCAAGTGAAGAAGGGGATTCTGGGAAATGTATTCCTTGGCTTTTCTTAAGTGATGCTGAGGAGTCAAAAGGACTACTAGTGCTGAGTTGACAACAATATTTTTATAGTTGACCCTTCCATAGCATTAGATCCTCACCCCCCCCATCCACAACCTTCAGATAGTTTAGTTTCCAGAGAAATTCAATGCACTAATTTCATTTCTGTGCTGAGCATCTATCCTGAATCCCTGCCTCCCTCCTTGTCTTCAGTTCCTGGCAGGATAACCTAGAAGAACCTCCAAAGACACTCCTATCCTTTCCCCCTTGTGCTTAGAACATGTCTAATGTGGCCAGAAATTAGATTCATATTTAGTTGTCTATGATCCATTGTGTTTTACAACTTCATGATCTTTATTCTTACTACATGGGTTCTATCATAGTGTATTCTTAGGCCAGAAGTATTATTCCTGGCCTTATTCCATTTCTTTTCTCAATACAAAAATTACAGTATACCTTCAAATTCAGTGTCATTATTTTATAATAACATATCATATACATCTTAGTCACAGTACCTTGTAAATGGAAAGAGTAACTTGTTGAAACCAGCATCTTCTAAAAGACAGGTCATGATTTTGCTGAGATTCCCAGGGGCTCATTTACGGAATGACACTAGATCCAGCAGCAATCGTGCCATTAGCCTGGGCTCTCTAGGACTTTCCAGCCTTTTTGCTCCACTTGTTACCAATAAGTGGCTGCTTTGTCATGTGAATAGTAAGATAAAGCTGGCACTCAGCTCAGCACTGCACGTAAAATAAGAATCCCTTGAATGTCATGGTCATTGTGAGTCCATCCTGTGTAAAGCCTTTCCATTACTAAAACAAAAGAAGAAGAGCAATGAGCTTTCCAGTGTTTATTCAAGAAGGCTTGAAGTACAGGTAGCAGCATTCATAGCACCAGCAGGGAGTCTCTCCCTGCTGAATGATTTCCTTGTTCGCGGTCACACTTTGCAGTGAATGCGGGAACAAGTGAAGATATGGAATGTGTATGTATGTGAACCTCCTCAGAAAATTATTTTCAGTTATGCATTACCTACTTCCAGGTTCAACTGTCTTTATATTTTGCTCCTTGTGTCTCTAAAGCTACAAACAAGAGTGACTCATTCCTGCTCTTCATATGGTTTTTGTGTCATAAACTGAGGCTCACTCAAATTTGTGGCCACTTAAATTCACAGCCCTTTTCTCTTCTAATCAAATTTGGATTGTCACTTGAAACATGAAAAGGCTGGCTTGTCTCCTAAAACACCTAAACATTAACAAAAACAAAACTAAAACCTTTTCCTTTTTATTATAAAAACAGTGTAGTTACATTTTAGAAAATGTGGAGATTGTTGACAAGCAAACATAAGTTAAAAGCCCTTATAGTGCAGTGCCCAAAGACTATCACTGTCGATATTTTAGTAAATATTTTTAAAACCCTGTCTTTGTTTTTATTTCTATCCCCATTTCTTTTGCAGACCCATCCGTATCCATAGTCCCCTACACACAATGTATCTTATTGGTGATTGTTGGTATGCACACTGTGTAGTTTGCTTTGCAGTCTCTGTTTACTTAAATATTTATTTTACATCATTAGTTATCTGTAGAACCATTTCTAATGGTTGCCTCTTGCCTTTTAATGTTGTTTATGCAATACTATTTAATTACAGGCATGCCTTGGCTATATTGCAGTCTTGGTTCCCGACCACCACAATAAGGCAGATATCGGATAAAGCAAGTCATATGAACTTTTCGGTTTTCCAGTGCATCTAAAAGTTATATGTCCATTGCAATCTATTAAGTGTGCAGTCACATTGTGTCTAAAAAACAAGGTACATACTTTAATTAAAAAAATCTTTTTGTTGGTGGAGGGTCTTACCTTTAATTCATAAAAAACCCCCACTAAATTGGCAAAGGGCAATAAAGCAAAGCACAAAAAAGCGAGGTATGCCTGTATGTTGCTTTGTAACAATGTTTTCTTAACACATTTATCATACAATCGTGTCTGATCAAACCAGAGAAGAGCAGATATCAGATAATATGGCCCAGTCTGGACTGATGACTGTTGTACACACTATCCTGTGAAGAAAGGTTTTGCTTAGCAAAGATAAATGTTGGTGTTGGTGATACCAAATGGGTCCAAAAATGACTGAATTTTCAGACAGTAATTTAGCAGCTGTCACTTTGTCTCTTTAACTTGAAGACACACATAATTTCCTTCACTCCTTGTTTTTTCCAATAGACCTAACGCAGGCTGGAAAATACTTATTGACGGTGGAGCTATTTGTGGGTAGTCACAAACTGGTAATATAACTAACTAGGTTTTATGTAGCGAATACCAAGTATGTGCAAGAACTTTTGGTAGATGTTTGAAGAGAAACAAAGGTAAGAATCCTCCCACCCCAAATGAAAGCCAGGTACTTGTGTCTATACGTGTTGCCCACCCAATATCAGCTGCCTTCTTATGCTTTGCTAAGTGTCCCAGTTGTTGTGGGTGTTGTTGTGCCTCATTCAGATGCTTTGAAATATCCAATTTTCCAGCCTGCCTTGCAGGTAAGGGTGGGCATGTGATAGTATTCTAGCTGATTAGTTGTAAATAGGAGTCTGCTCAGGGTTCTGGAAATATTTAGACTTTTTTACAGTAAAAGAGACTAACTTCATACACTGAACACTGACTTTGTGTCTGGAGCTGTGCCGTATTTTAATCTTGAGATAGAGCAAAGAAAAAGAAGTCCACTTTCTGGTGACATCACTGAACAACTAAACTGACAGCAGCAACTTCCTGTGTCTGGATTTGTTATATGAAAGTAATACATTCCTAATTGTTTATATCACTGTTAGTCAGTTGCTCTGTTCTCTTGCAGCTGAATACATTCCTGAGGAAAACATTATTTGAGTGCAGAGATGAGCATAAAATGCAAATGATTAAGTATTTCTCAGGAATGGTAAAAAGTTTCATTTGGCTAGAATAAAGGATATCCTCATTCTCATCAAGAATGGAGGATACAAGTTTCCAGGGATAGATTGGGCTGCTATGAAAAAAAAAATACAACAGGAGACTTCTGCCAAGATGGAGGCATAGGTGGAGACACCGTGCTTTCTCCCACAACCAGGTTTAGAGACAACAAAATATTAGCAACAGAAAACACAGTCAGAACACAGAAAATTGAACTTTTCGGAAGTCTGATAACAACCAATTCTTTAGCCTGACTGGTAAGAGGGGCGAAGCCAGTAGCTGGCAGAGTGGGGTTGCACAGGAAAACTCAGTCAGAGGGACTCAGACGTGCAGATCTGAGGCCTGGGGTTGCAACGAGTGGACCAAGTGAGCGACCCAGTGAGTGACCGGCATACCCAGCAAGGATGCAGGGCGGTGGGTTGACTGTGCGCAGATATACCAGAGAGGGAGTGGGAGGTGAGATGGGACTGAGCAGGCCCCAGTGGCAAGAGGCAGCAGAGGGGACCGCCATTTCTCTGCTCTAACCCCGCCCCCACATACAGCCTTACAACCCAGCGACATGGGCAGCCCCGCCCTGGTAAACACCTAAGGCTCCACTCCTCATAATTAATGGGCACATAGAGATCAAAAATGGCTCAAGAAGATCTCAAAGGCCCAGAGCCCATAAATCTAAGCGACGAAAAAATAGCAAAACTTTCGGATGCACAGTTCAAAACACTGGTGATCAGGATGTTCACAGAACTGGTTGATTTTAGTCACAACCAGAGGAACGTATGAAGGCTAAACTAATTAAAATGAAGGAAATTGCACAGGAAACTAATAGTGATGAAGAGGAAACTGGGACTCAAATCAAGGGAGTGAACCAGAAGGAAGAAAATAATGGCCAAACAGGAAAATATGAAGAAACAAGAATTCAAAAAAATGAGAAGAGACTTAGGAACCTCCAGGACATCTTTAAACGCTCCAACATCTGAATTATAGGGGTAGCAGAAGAGGGAAAGGAACAGCCACCAGTGGAAAACTTATTTGAACAAATAATAAAGGAGAATTTCCCTAACCTGGCAAAGGAAATAGACTTCCAGGAAATCCAGGAAGCTCAGAGAGTCCCAAAGAAGTTGGATCCAAGAAGAAACACACCAAGGCACATCATCATTACATTAGCCAAGATTAAAATGAAGGAGAGAATCCTAGAAGCAGCAAGAGCTAAGGGGACAGTCACCTACAAAGGAGTTCCCATCAGACTGTCAGTGGATTTCTCAAAAGAGACCTTACAGGCAAGAAGGGGCTGGAAAGAGGTATTCCAAGTCATGAAATCCAAAGACCTACAACCAAGATTGCTCTATCCAGCAAAACTTTCACTTAGAATGGAAGGACAGATAAAGTGCTTCTCAGATAAGATCAAACTCAAGGAGTTTATCATCACCAAGCCCTTATTATATGAAATGTTAAAGGGACTTACCTAAGAAAAAGAAGATAAAAAAGATGAAAAGTGAAAGGACAGCAAACTCACAGTTATTAACAACCACACCTAAAACAAAAGCAAACTAAAAGGACAGATAGATCAGGAGCAGAACCATAGAAATGAAGATCACATGGAGGGTTAGCAACAGGGGAGTGGGAGGAGGAGAAGGGGGGAGAAGGTACAGAAAATAAGTAGCATAGACGGTAGGTAGAAAATAGATAGGGGGGAGGGCAAGAATAGTATGGGAAATATAGAATCTAAAGAACTTGAGACACATGGTCATAAACTAAAGGGGGGAATCGTGGGGGTGGAGGGTGCAGGGTGGAGGGGAATGAAGGGGGGGGGAATAGAACAAATGTAATGGCATAATCAATAAAATAAAAAAAATACCACAGACCAGGGAGCTTACACAACAGAAATTTATTTCCTAGAGTTCTGGAGGCTGGACTCCAAGGTCAAGGTGCCAGCCAATGTGGTTCCTAGAGATGGCTCTCTTCTGGGCTTGTAGATAAGCATCTTCTTATTGTATCCTCACATGGTAGAGAGACAGTTTTGGTCTGTCTCTCTTCCTTTTCTTATAAGGGTCACCAGCCCTATTGAATTAGGGTCCCAGTTTATGACCTCATTTACTCTTTATCATCTTCTCACTGGCCTCATGGTCAAATACAATCACCCTGGGGACTAAGGCTTCAACATATATATATATTTTAAGGGGACACAAGCATTTAGTCCATGACAGTGGCCATGGGGTAGAAATAAAGGGCTGATGTTTGAGGGATTACAGGAATAAAATCTACGATATTTAACACTGATGTGGAGTGAAGGCAAGTGATGAATCAAATATATCTTTTTGGGTGCCAAGCCTGAGTGACTGCAAAAATGCAGGAATCATTTGCAGAATTAGAAAACATCAGAAAATGCAGATTTTAGAAGAATTCTGTTTCTAGGTCAACTGAACTGGCAGTACATTCAGTAGGAAATGTAGTGATGTGGTGGCTTCTTACAAATTTGGGGGGTAATATTTCCTATGTGTTAGACATTGGTCTTTTAGGAGCATTATGCTAGTTAATTATCAACCCCCTTTCTGTTTTATAGATGATGAAACAGACATTTGTGGTATTCTAGGCTGGAAAATCATTTCCCCTGTTACTGAAAGAAACCTGTCACAGTAGATCACCCAACAGCTATGGGTGGTCTTTGTGGACTCTGCAGAATGCAAGTGGTTTGGAAAATTGGAAGTAAGCTCATGGAATTTGGATTTCCAACCAAGAAAGAAGACGGAATATGCAACTAAACAGGTTTCAAGAGAGCTCAGTGTTAGACTAAGGGGCTGGCAAGTGAGCACCTAGAAAAGGAAGCTGCAGACACGAGCAGCCAACATGGGCTTGCTAGGACTGCGTTTTATGTGATTCACTTCATCCAGAATGCTGAATGTCAGCCTGATGTTTGGCAAGAAAAAGGACAAGTGAGTGGAATAGTTACTGATTAAAGAGCTCTATTTTAAAAGGGACTGATTTAAAAGTAAATGTTAATCCAGTGGGAAGTGTGTCGTGACAAGCTTGGAGATGTGCCCTTAATTTCTGTTTTTTTCTTTTAATCTGTGATTTGCATGAAAAAGTTTACTGATGTGTAACAAGAATCTGGGAGTCTTGTAAGCACGTTGGAGATAAAAATCAGTATTGTGAAGTGTGTAAACAAGAGGTCGAGGGGGCCAAATGAAACTAAATCAATGCACTGAGATTCGTGGAAGGTCCAAATCCCAGGTCCAACTGCTCACAGCTGGAAAGACACGGCTTAACACCATTACATGTGAAAAGAAGTGGTAGTTGAGAGTGAACTATGTGATCTGACTGTAAAAGAGTAAATATAACTTTGGCGGTCAAGCATAGGGGTTCTGTAATGGTTACCTTTATTCTAGAATTCACAAGAAAGCCACCAGAGATCTTTGTAAAATATAGATCAGTTTCTATTACATAAATATACTCTTGATGGCTCCATACTAAGTCCAAATGTCAAGACTAGTATATCTATTTTTCCCTAGAAGCTTATTTTCAGCCTAGTATTCTATCCTACCTTCCATCTAGTATATTTTATACATTGCTGTTATCAGAAAATTCTGCGCCCTGGGTGACACTAAGCCACTTTATGGCAGTGGCTTTCCTCATTCTAGAATGAGCCTGGAGTGTCCCCCCTTCCCCAACCCTTAACCTTTTTGTTAAAAATCCTTGTTTCTTAAGAGAGTGCTGAATGGTGCTCTCCTCTGTAGAGCCTCTTCTAACTTCCACTCCCATATTCCAGCACCTAGCCAGCTGTGTCTGCTGTCTGTCATGGGCACAGGCTTCTTCATACATGTCTTCTCTCATGTCTCATGATTACTTTTTTATCTATTTGTTTCCCTCAATGTGATAACCATTTTTGTGATCATCTTTGTATTCCATGTGCCTTGTTAAGTGCTCTGAACTAGGGAAAATTCAATCTTTTGTTGGGCAGAATAAAAGGTGATTGAATAGTTCAAGTGATAATTTTTATTCTACTTCTGTGGAACACAACTGGGTCATTATAAATACCTATTTTATAGTTCTACAAGTTTCTTACCTACCAATAGTTTCATGCTGTAAGGAAACAATAATAACTGAGACAGATATACCAAGACAAGTGTGAATATGCTTTTAGAGGAGGAAACATAAAATGCTGATGGACAAACCTACAGATTGTATATACAAATGGAACTTTAACTGTATTAGAGCAATAAGGATAGAGGGCCATTGACATGATCTTTGGAGTCAGTCAACTGTGGGCCAAGTCCATACTCTGCCATATTTGCTGAGTAATTCCAGGCACACTACTTACCATCTTTGAGCCTCATTTTCCCATCTATTAAATGGGCATCAAATCCTCATAGGATGATTATGAGTATTAAATGAAGTAATAGAGGTAATGCATCTTGCAATTGCAATATCACACAGGAAGCTTGTTATATGATGAAGAGATCAAAGAAGGAGGAAAGAGGCTTCTCTCTGGCCAGGAGGAAAGAGGACTGGGGACATATGTTTAGTATCACGAGGAAGAGGGATTGGATTTGTTCTGTGTGACTCCAAATGGTAGAGCCCCATGGGTGAAAGATGTAGGAAGGCAGAGCTAAGCTTGGCTGAAGTTCTGAGAGCCACAAGTAGTTTGAGAAGGACTTCTAATAAGGTAGTGAGTTCTCTGTCACTGGAAGCATTTAAGCACAGATTGCCATTGCTTTGCTGGGGATGTTGTAGAGAGAATTCAACCATGAGGTCAATAAATGAATTAGAATTCCTGTGATGGCCTGTAGTTTCAGCTGTCCAGGTGGTTCTAGAATAGAAGACGACCAATTTATATACTCTTTACAATAACTTTATTGTTATTTATAGTCTCTTAACCACAAGAAGAATGGGATTCCTTTGACTGAACAGTTAGAAGGGCTGGCTGGGGGAGGGGAAGCAGTTTGTATGCACCTGGAACTCTCAGAAGGCCAGTTATATCTGTGGAAGCACCTATTGCTCTGAGGAGGGTCCCTGACACAGCCAGATTAACCTCACCCCATCCTTAGTCCCTGGTGTAGGTCTAGCACAGAAAACCTGTTGAATGAATGCATGAATCTGTGAAGAAAAAGAACCAACATTTTCATAACCCAATCTTCCAGCGTTGCTTATTAATGGCATAGCCCAATTGCGGAATTTCACTGTTAAAAATTCTTCTTATGCTCATGGGACATTATAAATCTTTCAGAATGTGTTATAATCACATCAGAGTACTGTTAGTTCTTATAATAAGCCAAGAGGAAGAATTCGTTTTTGGTGCATATGAGTTAAAAAAAATTCTTTCAGTTTAAGCCCACAGCTCTTTGAAAGCCTTGGCATATGTTGCAACTAACCCAAAACTACTACTAACTGTGCTGGAAACAGAACCCTCACTCCCCCTGCTTCCCCAAGAACAACAAGACTCAACAAATCTGGAAGCCTTGCCTCTGTCCTCTTTTAAACAGTTGTTACTGAGAAGCCGAGTCAGCCCACAGTGCATATGGCTTGATTCAAGTGGCTGCACTGGGAGAACACAGCTCCAGGAACACACGGGCGCATTCTCCGCAGACTCTGTCCTTTTGCTGTACTTATCACTGCACACATCAGCAAACAGCGTGTGTCACCACCAGCACCGGTAATCAGCTAGACAGAGTCTAGTGGCTGTAATCTCGTCTCTATTTCCTTTGAACTCCTGAGAGGGGATGACTGTCACAGGTCTTATTCCATCATTTTTGCTGTTAGATGCTTAAAGTGAGAATTGTGATAAGTTGGCCACAGTCTTGTTTCCAGAGTGCTTTGGGACTTTAGGGAGGAGATCTGCTGTGGGTAAAAGACAAAGTGCAGATCTCAAGGACACAAGGGGAGGAGGAAAGAAGGTTCAAGCCCTCTTCTTCCCTGGGGCTGTTTTGGTGTGGCTCCCTTCTCTGCTGCATGAGGCAGATAGGGCAGTAAATTAGGCCATGAGAGTGCTCAGCTAGGAATAAACTCTGCCCTTAAAAAACCAAGGGAGTCCAGGGAGGGGCCCCTGGGAAGGGAACATGGAGCAGGCTAATTGGGAGCTCTAAGGGGGCTCTTAAGGTAAAGAGTCCAGAGGAGCTTTTAAATCCTGTGTGGAGCTCAGTTTACATCATCAGGCTTTCGACCAAAGAGGGATTTATGGCCAAATCCTCAGCCCCAGGCTCAGTTGGGAAGGCAGTAGAGATGGGGATTACAGCAGCCTTGGTTACTGCTGGTCAAGGGTTGGAGATCTCGTGCATTTACCCTTTCCAATAACAAACAACTGTTGTCCCCTAGCAGACAGAAGTGTGTACATGCACAAAAGTTGGAGGTTTTGGTTTATCTGCCTGAAGAAACTTGCATTGTCAAGAGAAGCTCTGGTTTTCATTAGCAAAATGAGAAAGAGAGAGAGATAGTTTGTGCCTTGATTTTGATTAGTAGGAATTTGGGTTTGGCAGAGGTAGAAACTTCTGGGTTCTCAAAAAAGCTCACTTCCAAATGAATAGACTTCTGATGTAAAAGACTTTAGCATCTGGATTGTGGACTGAGTTGGCATTAATGGACTCAAATTTCTTTTTATTTTCTTGTTTTTGTTTGTTTTTTTCCTATTGAGAGAGGGAGTTCTTAGAAATACATATAAGATGGGCTCAGACAACAGGAGTTGTTGGTACAGTTTGTGCAAGAACAGATTTTGTTGAATGAGGATGTGGGCGCTGCCTGCAGGTGATGTGTCATCTTAGACTGAGTCAGGGGAACAACTTAATGGAATTAGGTGAGTGGTTAAAAAGGAAGCAAGCAGCAACAACAAAACAACAATTTCCTCTTACTAGAAATCAAGTTTGCTCACTGGAGGTGGACAGGTAACAGTAAGTGAGTGAGAAAGATTTAGGAATTGATATGTGAACAGAAAATGCAGAGATCTTGGGAGGCAACTCAACAAGAGATGGAATCAGCTTAGAAATCAGCTTCAATCTTCTAGGTCTGGAGAGACCTCTGGGAAGAGGAACAGAAGCTGCAAAAGATGTCAGATGATTGCAGAAGGCTTAGCTCCTAGGAGAGGATGGGAAGAACAGGTTCACCCATCTAAGGGCAAGTTGAAGGGTTAAAAAGCCATCTGAACTTGTGTTTTGAAAAGTACAGTTTGAGCTGTCAGGAGATGGGAGTTCAAACCTTGGAAGAAGACAAAACTTATGAGATTTTGAACCTCATGTTATGATTAACAGCAGGCTTGGGAAATTCTCCAGAAGCAAGTGAAATTGAGAAATCTTTTGAATGGGTTTCTCCAGGTGGGACAAATATGAAAACAAAAGGGGGAGGGCTGTTCTCATTTAAGGCAGACATTACAGGACAAACCTAAGTTCCAGAATGGAAGGAAGATAATAGTAGCCACAGAAAGTGAAATGTTAACACAAAATAAGTAAGCCTCCAGAGCCTTCAGATTTGGAGAAATACAGAGAGAACGGCACGCTTCTGGGATCAGGGGAGGTACAAGCCTGTGGACTGGGATGGAGATCAGGGTGCAGGTATGTGGAGTTGGAGAGGGAATGGGGGGAAGCAGGCACAAATTATGAAAAGAAAATATCTTGAGGAGGATATGGGATGTTTTCTTAGAATATGGGAAACAGTGTCTTGATGTGATTCTTCTTTCCAACAAGTATTTACTTTGTAGGTGATGAACTTTGAACAACACCTGGCCTGGCTAACTGACATGCTGAGAAGTTGAAGTCAGGTGGGCTTCATGTTCTTCCTTTATTACTTCTTGGTAAATCTTTTCACTAAGCTAACAGGACTCATTATCTACAGTAGATGATAACAGCATGGATCTAGATTATATAAAATGTTGGATTTAGGAAACATTATATCAGCTTGGGAATTGATGTTAAGATTGTAAACAACTATAATGGTCATATTTGATGTGGGGATTATGTGATTTTTTTCTTGATATTGAGGAAATTGGCCTCATGCTATTGTATTGTGTTTCCTTGTAAATCCCTGAAATTCTGGGAAGATTAGATACTCAAAAGATTGAGATAATCATATTTCGAAGGTTCCTGTGGGAAATGCCCCAGTCTGTGAGAATGCTGAGAACGAAACCCAGGCCTGGAATGTATTTCATTTGGTCAGGGTTGAATGGCTCTGGAAAGGAAGGAAAGAGATGAGAGGGCCGTGTGAGATGACAGCAAGTCTTTAATTGCTCTGAATCGATCTGAGTGAATGAGGAAGGGAAGATGAACATATATTTGTAAGTGTTGAATCAGCTTTCCTTTCTGGCATAGTGCCAATTGAGTCATTATGAATTACTATTTTTAGACATTGCTGGATTCATTTTGCTAATACGTTGTTTTTAATTTTTGTACCTGCATTCATGAGAGAAATTGACCTGTAAGTTAAATTTTTTTGTATCATCATTGTCTGATGTTTGTATGGAGTTACACTAATCTAATAAACTGCATATCTATCCTATGGAAGAGTTTAAATAATATTGGAATTACATTTTTCTTAACTATTTGGTTGAACTCTGCTACAAATCCATCTGGGCCTGGGTTCACCTTTATGGAAAATAAGTTTAATTACAGAGTCAGTTTCTCTCATGAGTATAAGACCATTCAAATTTTCTACTTCTTCTTGGGTGAAGTTTGGTAATTCATGTTATTCTAGATTTTTAAAATTTTACCTACATTTTCAAATTTATTAATATACTGCTGTTTTTAAGGAGGAATTTCAGAGAAAGTAAGAATATCATGATGGTCATGATAATACACTTACAGGAAAGTGGAGGAAGGGTTCAGGAGGGAGATGAAAAGACTGGGGAAATGAGACAAATAGATCTTGGTTTAGACATGGTGTAAGTGAGAGGCTATTAATCCCTAAATTTTCAGGAACAGTCCCCTTCATAATTTATTTCTAGTAACACAAACAGATAAAATAACAAAGGACTGATTTCCTACTGTGTTTATTCTCTGATTTGGGGTATCGGGGTTTAAAAACATATGGAAAACATCTTTTCCATTAAGTGCTTACAAGTTAGTTGTTTGGACAAGATGTAAGTAGCAGTAAGAACAATTCACAGCAATGAATGACCTCTGCCAATATAGAATATTAAAGTGGTATTAGGGTTCATTTAGGTTGATTTCGCCATTGAATAAGGGAGCCAAGTAAGTCTTCAGAGAGGAAGAAAGACAGGAATTGGCCTTGCAGGGTGCATTCAGTTTTAGAGGGGCAAGAGAAAGACAGGGACCAGCTGCACAGAAGAAATGTCTACTTTTCCCACTCCTGATGTAGGCCTGCCTATGGGGGCCGGTTGCACATATGACATAGCATAGCCGCCTAATATTGCTGACTGCAGACATTAATAACTTCCTTATTTTACAGAGAAGATGGAAGATTCCACAAACCAGCATAGAAAGATCTCTTGATTTTCATCTCATTTCTGATGCTAGTTTTACCAATGTCTGCAAAGGTAAATATGGTATTTGAGGGCACTTGTGTGTGCAGATGACAGGCTCTGTCTGTCACCCTGTTCATACATTGCAGGGATGGATACTAGCGCCAAGTCCTTGTAGGTAAAACCTCAAGGCAGGTAATTTGCCTTAGGAAAAAAATGGAAGCCAGTTGATGATGGTCTGAGAGATTTCAAAAATCAGGTGTACATTGAAGAAGAAGAATTTTTTTTCCCTGTAGGGAACTGGAAACTCCAAGAAATAATGTGTGTAAATAACGAAATCTCTTCTGTTACTCTGGAACCATCTTCCTTGGGTAAATACTATTTATTAGCCCTTGGGTAGAGCCTTGTGGAAAGGCCCAGTTGTGCTTCTGGGCCTGAGACTGGGCCTGCAACTCTGGAAGCTGATTTCTCGCTGTTGGGCTTGATTTTCTAACTGGCCCACCTCCTGCAATTCCACCCATCGCTCGTAGGCTCCACTTCACCACACACCTGCTCCCTCCAGCCGAATACCAATTCTTTGTCCCATTATTCTATCTCTACTGGAAACTCTGACAACTTTTTCAAGTTAAAGTTTTGAAACATCATCTTAGAGAAGATGCTCTTTTCTGTTTTTAAATTGATCTCCTTTTCTGTCCAAGTGGCAAGCTGGGAAGCCCTGTTCTGAGAGGTGGCTGCATTAATGCTGGTGCTTATTCCCGGGACTCCCAAAGAACCCTGGAAGGGGTCTCAGAGAGATCGCCCTTGTCCCCATTTTTCAAGGGAAGCAAAAGAGGCCCAGAGAACTTGTCGCTCATGTCAAAGCCATATAAATGTTAAACAATTAGGAAAGTGCCTGACACACACTAAACAAATGGTAGCATTATCTGTAATTATTTAAATCACCAAGAGACAAAGTAGTAGCTCAGCAGGTCTAAGATGGACCAGGTTCAAAGGGAATGGTTCATGGGGATGAAGAAAACCTAATAGGATGGTTCAAAGTCAGTGAGCCCCAACTTTTGCATTCACAGAATGGTAATGTTTATGGGGCACATTTGCCTTGCTGGGAGCCAGAGAGAAAGAGTTCGAGGTCCACCTGCTACCCCGACAGCTGAGAGATCAGTATCTCAGTATTTTGCTGCTGTACAAAGCCTGGGTGAAGTATTTGGGACCAGAGTATGACAGAAAACAGGAAGTTGGGTGGAAAAGGCCATGGCGAATGATTACAAAGATGGCTCAGACTGCCAGGTTGTCAGTGTCGTGAGGCCCGGCCAGGAGTGGCTGGCTGCACTACAGAGTGCAGCCCAGCAGAGCTAGTTCTAGCCTGAGCACAGATACTTTCACCAGGCCAGGTAGGCTTGTTCAGCCCCCAGTCATCTCCAGGAGGTCTGTGGGAAGGCAGGGCCCCATTCTAGGGGAACTGAGGTCTTAAAAACATTAACAGTTTTGCAGTGCTCAGCGCCCTGACTTTGGATAGAGTCAGCCTCAAAGCAAAGGGGAGGACTGAGCTGTGGGTGGGGCCTACAGGATGGGGTACTGGCAACCAGACGGACCCTCATAGGACGTGGTGGGTGTCCTTATCTCTAACTGTGGTCAGTGTTCCTTCCTCCCACATGCACAGTAATTCCTTTTAAGCTCCTCAGTGGGTCAAGTGGGCAGTGTCCATGTCAGCAGCACTTACAGGATGTGCCAGATCATCCTGGCCAGCTTGAGACTTCCCTCCAGCTATTACTCAGCCAGACACTTGCCTCCCTTTTTCTCCACAAAGCTTCCATTAAGCTGAGAGCAACACGGGGATCTCCAATCTCTAACCTGAACTTCCTGCAACAGTTAGCTTTCTTTTCTCTGATTATAAAAGCAAGCACTTTCATTTACAAGATGTAAAAAAATATAGAAAAATACCAAGACTTGAGTAAAAACATCCACAATCTTAGCACATTTTAATTTTTCTAGATCCCTTTTCTATGTATTGTAATAGAGTGGTTAGAGACCTGCACCTGGTGTCGGAAAGGTCTGGGGCCGGACCTGGGTTTGAGTTCTGCCTCTGCCACTAAGTAGAAGTCTCCTCTCAGCAAGTTGCTTAATTTCTGTCTTATTTAATTACTTGTAATTGTATGGATGCCTTTCTTTTGGGCCATTATAGGAATTAAATAATATAATGCATATAAAATGCAAAGTATAGTTTGTGGCACATAATAAATGTTTAATAAAGGATAGTGCTTTAAAAATGAATTGCATGCTACATGGGTTTTTAAAAACTGTTTTGTTAATTTAGCAGTGTAATCTGAGTATATTATATGTTAAATATTCTTAAAGAACAGTCATTACAAATCTGTTTACTGTTTCTAATTCCAAATACTTATCTTAAATGCAACTTGCTCAGACTGTTATTCATAAAAGTCAGATTAGAAAATGTTCATAGTTGGACATATACTTCAGCAATCATTTTCATGTTTGTTATAGTAGGTTGTTTTGAGATTTTATTTATTTTTAGTCAGAGGGGAAGGGAGGGGGAAAAAGAGGGAGAAAACATCAATGTGTGGTTGCCTCTCATGCAACCACTACCGGGGACCTGGCCTGCAGCCCTGGCATGTGCCCTGACTGGGAATCTAACCTGAGACCCTTTGGATTGCAGGCTGGTGCTCAATCCACTGAGCCACACTAGCCAGGGCTGTTATAATATGTTTTATATTGAAAGCATGCTGGTTTTTGTCTAGATGAGTCTAGAGTCCATATGCTTGAGCTTTCATTATGAGAGTACCCATAGTTAAAAGTTTACATAGAGAATTAAGAGTTGTCAAATGTTCACTAGCAGACTTAAAAATTTTAACTCTACTCAAACATAACTGTTTAACACAAACCTGTATGGCACTGATATTTGGACAGTTTACAGGTTATTTTCAGATGTTTTGGCAGTATAGTATAAATCAAAAGCAAATGAAAATGGCAAATTTTGACAAAACACGGGATTTCATGAAACTGATGAAAGTGTTATAATAGGATGGCTTGTGCTGCTCTCAACTCTATTGACCAATAAGGACCTCACAATCAGATAATAGGAAGTCAACTGACTGGATAAGAGAAAAAATAGGAATGAAGTTACTAAAACAGAAAAAAATTGGAATATGAAAGGATTTAGAGGTAACCTTATCTTAGGTCTTCTGAACATTTTGTAAAAGTTAGCCTTTTTGTGGTTATCGTACCTCGACTTCCCAGTCAACCCTTAACTGCTTTTTATACTTTAAGAATATGCTTAGAATTTAACCTAGACTTTATTAAATATGAAACAAAATAATCTCTTATTAACTTTCATTTTATTTTTTTAAGACAAGCTGTAGTCAAAATCTCTTCACTTTGCACATTGAGATGTTGGTCCTTGTTTTATATGCATTCCTGTGAGTGGCTCTTTTCTGGTGCCAATCACCCTAGGAGATGGAGAACCTTCTAGGTTTGTTCTGCTTTGCTAACCACCAGTGCAGTATAAGTTTCAGTGGGGGAGGAGCTACCCCTAGGCTCAGCATGCTTTCCAGTTACTTCCTGACCATCACCTTCAGTAGGGTAGACCTGAAAGCCCACTTGAATTAGTATGCTTTAAATGTTTATGATTCTATTCATCTTGACTATCAAGATATGCTTATCATTGTGCTTTAATTAATAATAGTTAAACTAGAAAGAGTCATTTGGGGAGGTTGGGGGATTTTACTTCACGGAGATCTTCAAAAAAGATTTGGATGAGCATCAGTCCTACTAGACTCCTGAGACGTGGGTCTGCCTGTAGGCAGAGGGTTGAATATAGTATCTTAGGTGTATCCTCTGGTTACTGCAAATTATATTTGAAATGCCCTGGCAGCTCTACACTGGGACCTTTCGACCCCACCACCACTCTTTGCCATTTACACTGACCAGGTAGAAACAGAAATGGTACCGTTTACACCCTTTGGAGTTGCACCAATTTCCCACCCACCTTCGGTTTCTGATGAGGAGCTACTTTACATTTAGCAGCTGAACTAACTGCTGTGCTGTGGGTGGAGAGGACCCCCTTAGCCTTCCTCTGTTCACCTATTCTTGCTCTGGTCTATGCTGTTTGGGACTTTCATTCTTTTCGCATTTGTGTGTTTTCCAAATTAGTAGTTTGCTCTTGTGTGTTGACCTTTTTAATATTCTGTATTTTGATTGGTTGGTCTTACCATTCTCTCTCATTTTTAGCCTGGCTAACCCTCCAGGGAAGAGGTGAAACAGCTATCCAATAAAAATACAAAATACTGAAAAGGTCAAAATACACTATTATAATAAATTACCATAACTCAAACAGGGAAGCAGGCATTAAAATTCTGATACATACAAGGATAGAGATTGGCATGAGAGTTGAAAATGGCACCGCATTAATGCATTTGGATGTCAGAGTTCACCCAGAAGAGAGTAAACATTCTAAAACCAGAGTCTGAACATTATCTTGTGGGTCTCCTTGCTGTCACATCCTAGCATTGTTGGATAATAGAAATGCTGCATTGAACTGACTGCTTTCACTGTTCTCTTTCTTCTCTAGAAGTGGGGACAAGAGGGGAAAAAAAGAAAGAACAAACACAATCTCTGCAAGATGAAACTGTTAAATCAGGCTTGCGGAGGACCAGCCACAATTCATGGCTGGTGAAGACACAGAGCATTCATTTTATTTATTTTATTATCTGGCTTCTATGGGCTGTCACTTGGCATGAATGGCATGCATGCAAAACAGAGGTGCAGTTTTCAAAGCCGTTTTATCCCCTCCTCAGTTGGAATAGTTATTCTAGGGACACTCCATAAGACATTGCTGGGAGCACAGAATTGGGAATTAGGACTTCTAACTCTAACCCATCTCTGCCAGGACTTGCTGTGGCTTACGTAAGTGCTTACATCCTTCGTCTAGCCTGCCCCATAACAACGACAAAGTCTTAGTCAATATTACACAAGACATTGTAGATAAAAGTGCCTAAAACAGTGTCTGTCACTTCGTGAGTCTCAAGTAATATGAAATATCCCTCCTCTTCCCAAGCTCTGATTCTGGGCAAGTCCCCTTACTTCTCTGAGCTCTGATTGCCATTTTTTTCCCCTAGAGCTAGAAGAAACCTAGTAGTAGAGTGCATGATTCAATGACTTGCCAGAAGTACTCCCCACCACCATGCCCTCCATCCCATGGGAGAAGCAGAAGCTAAATAAATCAAATCTCCAACCTGGAAGGCCATGTCATATTGGTTGGATCAATAGGGACTCCATTTTTTCCCAGACGTTACCAACATCGGCGGGCAGCCTGCAGTTGTGGCCCATTCACCTCTGCTGCCTGTCACCCATAATGATGGCAGACCACCCCCCCTGGGGGGGCAGGGTGTGCCATCAAATGCCTGACAGAACTTCAGGGGAGGAGGCCTCCTGCTCTTGGGCAGCCACAATCTAATCGGCTCCTGCTCAAACAAATTATCTCTTAAGTGGTAGCGTGAAGAGAGCTGTGTTAATCTACTAAATCATAAACCTCTGCGCAGTGTGATGCTGAGATCCAGACAGATACTAATCTGTAGCCACACTGTCAGTTATGGTTTTGACACCAACACTTTGAATTGCCAACAGAAAATCGTATTTGACATTTAATTCCAATCATGCAGAGCCTTTCATTGAAAGCGCTGTCAGTTTACTTTTATTTGGGAGAAGGGGAGACAATATGCTCATGTCTTCTGGTGATTTTTTTTCTTGAAGGAGGTGGGGGTAGAGAGGAGAGGGGAATAAAATCCAACTTCAAATAATGTACCAGTTGAAGAATTCTTTAATCCTCATGTCGACCCAATGTTGAATACACTCCCACATGCCTTTGGTTTTATAGCCTCAAATTTGCTGCATTCCAGCAATCTCCATCATTTTACACAGATGAGGCATTAATTCAGGTCAAACAAGGATTAATTAGTTGGTATGAACCAGCCAGTGGCATCAATGTGCCAGCAATCGTTTTAAAATAATCTGTTCTTATTTTGAATTGGTATTTTCTAACGGCGAGGCCTCTGGAGTATTATAAAATTGCAATCAGGAATCCGATAGAAGTGGAAATGAAGAAAATGTCAGTTTTAGCAGTGTTTAAATGCCACCTTTCTCAAGTTAGGTCTGTGGGAAATAAATGGATGGATGAAGGGCTGGAAAGATGGCAAGAGAAGTAGTGTTTAAAATCAGGGCTTCTTAAACTTGAGGGTGCTTTGGAATCACCTGGAGGGCTTGTTAAAAGATATTGCTGGTGGGTGCCACTCCCAGATTTCTGATTCAGTGGGTTTGGTGGGGCCTGAAAATGTGCAGTTTTAACTAGTTCTCTGGTGGGGCTAATGTTCCTGATATGGGACCATATTTTTGAGAATCACTGCTTCAAAATCAGTGTAGCCTTCAGCCAGGGCAGAATGGAAACACAAACTTGGAAACAAGAAAATGGGGCTGGGGAAACATTAACCCCAAATAGTACAGAAAGCACATCAAAACTTCCACACAGGGCAGATAGGTAAGAATCATTACCCAAACCAGCTAATATTTGAGGAGCAAGGGACCAAGAACTGAGTGTGGCTAATCTTTTCCCCTCTCACCTGTAGCTTCTCCAACCCTTTGACTCTTTTGGCAGTAAGAAGGAAGTAAGGAGTGGAACCAAAGGTCAAACAGAATGTAACCTATTTGAACACTGAAGATGGACTGGAAGGAGAAATTCCATTGTTTCCTGCCTGTCTGCTGAGCTGGGACTTGGTCTTCTGCCCTTGGACTGATACTGACAACCATCAGTTCCTGCTTCTCAGGCCTTCGGATTCAGACTAGAACTACTAGTACGCCATTGGCTTTCCTGGGTCTTCACTTTGCAGCCTAAGTCCCATGACTTAGCCTCCATAATTACGTGGGCCAAATCCTCATAATACATCTCTTAATGTGTGTGCGTTTCCTGTTGGTTGTTTCTCTGGAGAACATTGACTAATACAAGTGCCAGTGGGGAAGAAGCTCAGTTTTGAGAATGAGGCCACATAATCAGAGCAGGACTGCCTGAAGTCTGAATGCTAAGTATTGCAGCCGAGCTCCTTAATTCTCCCTAATTAAAGGCAAGCATGGCCCAGATGTGTGGGAAGGGTTGAGCCTGCACCTGAAACCAGGAGGCTTCAGGTTGGCTGGCTGGGCAGGGATCAGGGCAGGGCCTTATCCTCATTGGCTGCTCCCTCCCTGCAGGTGCCATGTGTACTAGACAAGGCCTTGAAGGCCTTTGTACCACCCCATTCCAAAGCAGGTCAGTCTGACAATGAAGGGAGAGACTGGAGGAGCAAGATGGCATAGGGCCTATTGCCTGTCACCTTGTGGTGCAGGAGGACTCCAGAGCTCTTCTGAAGGCTCCTAGCAGTGATAGGGGAGCTCTTCCTCCAGTGCTTGCTGCCTCTTTCCCTTTTTTCTATATTCCCTGACATTTCTTGGGAGAGGAGAAAGTTGTATAGGGAGTGCTATGTGCGTGCATGCACACTCTTGTTTGTTTCCCTGCTGGTCCAGGTCTAGTACTCTGTTTGGTGCAAGAAGACTGAGGCAGCAGTGGCCATGGCAACCATGGCAACAGCAGGTACCGACATTGTTGAGAAATGTGGGAGATGTGTGAATTGTCCATTTCACACTGCTCCTTTAATGCTGATGCCGTCCCTGGGGATAAGGAAACAGGTGGAGGACCAGAATATTGTGTTTTCCCTTCCTGCTACATTCTGGGGCAGCCAGCTGCTATGCAATCTTGTGAGAACTGTAGTCACCAAGTGAGAGCCACCTGACGGGGGTACCGTGCTTCCCACCCACAGCGGTGTTTATTTCATCTCTCACCACATCAAGGCCTAATTAGAGTAAGTATTTCTTCCGTCTTGATTGAGGCAAGGGCACCTACCTAGCACAGTGTCTTCCCTGAGGTAGACATCCAACCACATTTATCACTGCTGGTGATAGTGATAAACACAAAGAGAACTCTTGGAAATATAGTGGTAGTCCGATTCAGTTGATTTGAATAGGAAGAGTTAAGCGGATAACCATATCAGTATTTGGAGGGTTTTTTTTCTTTATAAACCATGAATTTGGCTGCCATCAAGGTCTCTGTGTAACCTTGAGTCAGTAATTTTGCATCTCTGAGTCTCAGGTCCCCCTACTTCCTGGATTTATTATGAGAATAATAAGCTAAATAAGATTGAACATGCTTAGTTTAAATTAACTCAACAAATATTAATGGTTGTACTTGCATAACATAGTGGTTAAGGACATGGACTCCCGGGCCAGCAATACATGAACTCTGACTCTGCTGCTTACCTGCTGTGTTATCTTGACCTCTCTCTGTCTCAGTGCCCCCATCTGTGAAATGGAGGTTATAGGGGAACCTGTCTGAGAGGCTTTTATGATGATGGAGTAAATTAATTTTTATAAAGTTCTTGGAATAGTTCTTGGCATATAGCAACTGCTATATAAATGTTCATGAAATACATACATGAAATTAGGTATCATACTACAAAGTATCCTGTGGAGACAATCTGATGGTGGAACAGTCAGTAAAAATTTAACCTTTCCCAAAGTTGCCACTTTTCTATTGGCTCGCTTTTCCCACACCACAGAAACCTCTAATCTCAGTGGTTCATGGTAACACACAGTAGTCTCTTGCTCACGTTTTAGCTGGGCTGCTGTGAGGCTGTTTGTCTCTGCTCCATGCTTCTCAGGCTGAAGGAGTAGCTCCAATGTGGGACATGCCTACACTTTTGACAGAGGGGAAGAGCAAGTGGTCTGAGCTGACCCCTGCAACCTCATTTAAAACTTCTGTTTGGATGAGACATGGTCAAGCCCAGGCAAATTACATGGCTGTGAACTTGAACACGCAATTTCCTTTCTGGGAGGGGGATAGTGTATAGTGGTGAACAATGTAGCTATCTCCTGCAAGAACCAGGTGGGGAGGAGGACACAGCACCATTTTGCATGAAGAACAGCAGAAGTGGTAAATGTCTTCACATATTTGAAAACTTTTTGGTGGGAGATTGATGACATATATACTGTGCAGCTCTTAATTAAAGCACAAAGAAATAATTGGCTCAATATAAATTCTTATAAAAACTGGCTGTTGCAGATGGGTGTCCTTATGGCGACCTGGACAACCCAATTACTGGAGGAGCAGCAGGACCGCAAGATGGCCTAGTGGGGTTCATTCAGTTGTGTGTTCCCTGAATCATTTTCCTTCTGACTGCAAGTGAACTCTACATAAATTCAAAGGATAGCTAATTTCAAGTCATTTGGAGTAGATATATGTGGCTGTTTACACATCATCTTAACCCTTGTATAGGACATCAAATGAGATGTTGTGGTTACTTGCAGTTCATTCAGTATTTGTCTTCTTCTTCTGGGCATGTAGGAGGATAGCCCCTCCCTGCCCGCCTGTAAAACTAGGCATTGCCATGGGATTTGCTTTGACGTGAAATGTGAGCACAGATGATGTGTGTTACTTCCAAGAGGAAATTTTAGGGCAGATGCGTGGTTCACTGTGTTTCCTTCCACTGTAGCAGTGACTGTGAGCACGCTCTGGGGGAGGTCTCAGCAGTCTGGGGACTGGACTGACCGCAGAAACAGATTCCCCTGCTGGGCCCTGCTGCTCACATGTTATGACTGACACATAAATGTTGTCGTGATTAGTCAATGAGATTTTTAGGGTTGCTTGTTATGGCAGCAAAATCTCGTCTAGCCTGTCTGCTTATGTTTCTACCACCCAGAGCAGTGCAGTCCAGTAGAAATATAATGTGAACCATATATGTCATTTTAAATGTTCAAGTCACCTTGTTAAGAATGTGAAAAGGAACAGATAAAATTTGTTTGAATCGCATATTTTATTTACCCCAATATCAATATGTAGTCAATATTAAAAATGAATATTTTAAATTCTTTTTTCCATACTTTGGTGTGTAGTTCACACTTACAGCACCTGTATTTTGAGCTAGCCACAGTTCAAGCTATAGTCACATCAGACAGCTCAGGTCTGGCGTCTTCAAGAAAAAGACCTTTCCAGTGACTTTCCAGGGACAGAGGTTAGAAGGAGGCAATGGGCCTTTTTTTTTTTTTTTTTGCGATAGGTTGTTTAATTGGGCCCATATTCATTGTGTGAAGGGGGATGATTTGGAAGCAAAGCAGAAGGTCTATTATGTCGATTTTCAGGTAAGCTGAAGGACAACGGAATATTTTACTAAATAATATTCTGCTAGGAGACAAAGGCAAGGGGTGTTTATGAGAAGGGGAAGGGGAACACACATCAATGGAAGGGAGACATTTCATTGGTGCAGATAACATAACACAATGACGTTAAAATTTCAGTCCAGTAACCATTGTTCCATTAGTCATGATAACTGCTTTCTTACTCTCTTTGCAAACAGTTCTCTGGGAAACAAGGTTGCAGAGGTCCTGTCCAGAGGTTATTTGCCCTATTTTAATATTTCAAAGATTTGAGGCATAGGCTGTCCTTCAGGGGTGGCAGGTCCAGCTGCATTTTAAAGTGGCTTCGTATGTATTATTTTTTACCAGGAGATTCAGGCATGCAATCCCAGTTACTAAAATGCCCCTTTGGCTGCTGTTTTACCAAATGCCTTCACATTAGTGCCTTCATTTCCAGTAGAGGATGAGCTATTAGACCTGCTTTCCATAGCTGGGGACACGGAGGCACAGAGAGAGGAGAGAGCTAACGTAGCAGACACTGTTACATAACTCATTTATCCCTCACAGTCCATCCTCAAAGTCTGGTCCGTGGGCCAGCAACACCAGCATCACCTGAGAGCCTGTTCTGTGAAATACTAATCATCCTAGATAGAAACCATGACTTAGAGGCTTTTTCACATTAGATTTTGTGTGTTTTAGATAAACGGGTGGTTCAGTCACACTCAGACACATACACCTGTGTGTGTGTATGTATGTAGTATGTATGTATGTGTGTATGTATGTAGTTTGCAGTGAAAAGTCTGCCCCCCCTCATTCCCACTGGCCCACTTCCCACCCACTCCCCACCTCCACCACATGTAAGTTACCACTATTGCTAGTTTCTTGTGTTGTCTTCCAGAGTCTTTTCATGCATATATAAACAAATGTGAATTTCTAGTCTTATTTCTCTCTTACGTGGAAGGTAGTGTAATGCCCACACTGTTTAGCACTGCTGGTTTTTCTTTTTCACTTAAAATGAGTACATAGGGTCTAGCACAAATAATGCCTTTTTATTACATAAAAATATGTTATTACAAAATCATTAGCATGTGATTCTGTAACATAACAATATCACACTTAAGCACACTATATGACATTTTAGGTGAAATGTCCAAATTGCCGTCCATCTCATGCGAGACGTTCACATACCAGCCACACTCAATGGTGTTACTTCTGCGGGACCCTGTATTCAAGTTCTTTATGTAAGCATGTAGAGATACTCATCCTTTCTTTTCTTTATGGTGTAGTTCATGCAGTTCACTGAACTGTTATACTATATTTATTTAACTAGTCATCTATCGATGAACAGGAAAGTCGTGCTTTTACAAACAATGCTAAAATAAATAACTGTGTTTACTATTTTGCATGTGTATAAGGATATCTGGAGGATACATCCCAGAGGTGGTTCTGCTGGGTGGCAAGGACCAAAGATTTACATTATGTTTTGTCAACTTGCACTAACATGGGCTGAGAATGGAACTAAAGTCTTCTGCAACTATTGGGTGTTTGTCAATTTTCCTGTTTAGATAATTTCTGCTTTAGAAATATTGCTGATATGTAATTGAATATATAAATATTCATACCTGTTATATCTTAATTATGAATTGTACCCTTTAACATTATAAAGTGTCCTTTTTCATATCATGTGATGGTTTTTGGCCTCAATTCCCCCTTGTCTAATATTAATATCATAAACACAACTTTCATTTTGTTTGCATCTTCCTGGTAAACCTTTTCAGTCTTATTTTTTTTAATCAATTTGTTTTTCATATTTTTTCATATAGCACAGAATTTGGATTTTCTTTGTGATATGATTTGGAAAATATTTACTTTAACCATTGAGGATTATTTACATACTAATATGTATGCTTGAGCTTAGTTTTTTCATATTATCATTATTTTTTATTTATTTTTATTTAAAAATATTTTTTAAAAATTGAGCTATAATTGACATATAACATTTTTATTTATTTATTTATTTATTTATTTATTTTATTTTATTGATTATGCCATTACATTTGTTCTATTCCCCCCTCCACCCTGCATGCCCCTCCCCCACCATTCCCCCCCTTTAGTTCATGAACACGTGTCTCAAGTTCTTTAGATTCTGTATTTCCCCTATTCTTACCCTCCCCCTATCTATTTTCTATCTACTGTCTATGCTACTTATTTTCTGTACCTTCTCCCCCCTTCTCCTTCTCCCACTCCCCTGTTGCTAATCCTCCACATGATCTTCATTTCTATGATTCACTTCTGATCCAGTTGTCCTCTGAATTTGCTTTTGTTTTAGGTGTGGTTGTTAATAACTGTGAGTTTGCTCACAGTGAGTTCAACTTTTTTATCTTCTTTTTCTTAGGTAAATCCCTTTAACATTTCATATAATAAGGGCTTGGTGATGATGAACTCCTTGAATTTGGTCTTATCTGAGAAGCACTTTATCGGTCCTTCCATTCTAAATGAAAATTTTGCTGGATAGAGCAATCTTGGTTGTAGGTCTTTGGTGTTCATGACTTGGAATACCTCTTTCCAGCCCCTTCTTGCCTGTAAGGTCTCTTTTGAGAAATCAGCTGACAGCCTGATGGGAACTCCTTTGTAGGTGACTGTCCCCTTAGCTCTTGCTGCTTCTAGGATTCTCTCCTTCATTTTAATCTTGGCTAATGTAATTATGATGTGCCTTGGTGTGTTTCTTCTTGGGTCCAACTTTTTTTGGGACTCTCTGAGCTTCCTGGATTTCCTGGAAGTCTATTTCCTTTGCCAGATTGGGGAAGTTCTCCTTTATTATCTGTTCAAATAAGGTTTCCACTGGTGGCTGTTCCTTTCCCCCTTCTGGTACCCCTATAATTCGAATGTTGGAACGTTTAAAGATGTCCTGGAGGTTCCTAAGCCTCTCCTCATTTTTTTGAATTCTTGTTTCTTCATTCTTTTCTGTTTGGCCAATATTTGCTTTCTTCTGGTCCACTCCATTGATTTGAGTCCCAGACTCCTTTCCATTACTATTGGTATCCTTTGCATTACCATTCATTTCAATTAGTTTAGCTTTCATATGTTTCTCTAATTTGTGACTAAAATCAACCAGTTCTGTGAGCATCCTGATAACCAGTGTTTTGAACTGTGCATCTGAAAGTTTGGCTATTTCCTCATCACTTAGATTTATTGGCTCAGGGGCTCTGAGTTTTTCTTGAGCCATTTTTGGTCTATTTGCGCCGTAAGTAAGGGGGGCAAAGCCTTAGTTGTTCACCAGGGCGGGGCCACCCAGGTCGCTGGTTTGTGACGCTGCGTGTGGGGGCGGGGTCAGAGAGGGAGCAATGGCGGTCCTCTCCGTTAGCCCAGTCTGACCCCTTTCACCACTGCCCCAGCCTGTTCATCCAAGCAGAATTGTGGGAGCCTGCTGCCCCGCGCCCTGCGGTCTCAATACTGGCCTCTTCACTGGTTTATCTGCACGCAAATGCGCGACCTACCGCAGACAGCCAGCCGCTCCTCTTCCCTGTGTGCGCCCGTAGTGAGCCTGCGATCCGATCCCCGCCTTCAGCTGCTTGCACGCCACCAGGTCAGGGATCTTTTCGGTCAACCAGCTTCGCTGCTGGCTTACCCGTTTAGCCGAGCATTTCGTCCTTTATTTATTTATTTATTTTTTCGGACTCCGTATTGTCGATTTTCTGTGTGGTCTGGTTGCAATTATCGTTGTTAAAAATAGTTTTTCTTAGATTTGGTTGTGCACGGAAGTGAGGTGGGTCCACCTACACCTCCATCTTGGCAGAAGTCCTGACATATAACATTATATTAGTTTTAATGTGCATATAATGATTTGACATTTGTATAGACTGTGAAATAATCACCATAATATTTATTTAATACTATCCTCACACAATTTTCATATTATGTGTACCCTTTAAGTCTTTTTGTATTTATTTTGTTTCATTTTTTGTTGTTGTTCAAGTACAGTTGTCTCCATTTTTCTCTCACTATGCCCCCCAACCCATCCTAATTTTGCAGCCTTGATCCTACCCCCTTTGGTTTTGCCCATGTGTCCTTTATATATGTTCCCGAAAACCTTTCATCCTTTTCTTTAAAATTTTTGAGTATATTTTATTGATTATGTTATTACAGTTTTTTCAATTTTTCCTCTTTTGCCTCTTTCTGCCCAGTATCCCCCTTCCCTCCAGCAACCCACCCAACCTTGGTTCATGACCATGGGTCATACATATAAGTTCTTTGGCTTCTCCATTTCCTCTACTATTCTTAACATCCCCCTGTCTATTTCGTACCTACCAATTATGCTTCTTAATCCCTGTACTTTTCTCTCTGTTCTCCCCTTTCCCCCTCCCAGCTAATAACCCTCCAGATGATCTCTATATCTATGATTCTGTTCCTGTTCTTCTTGTTTGCTTAGTTTACTTATGTTTTTGTTTTTTTAGATTCAGTTGTTGATAGTTGTGAATTTTTTGCCATTTTAATGTTCATAGTTTTGATCTTCTTCTTTTTCTTAAATTAGTCCCTTTAATATTTCATATAATAATGGCTTGGTGATGATGAACTCCTTTAGCTTTACCTTGTCTGAGAAGCATTTTTTTTTTGCCTTTCCATTCTAAATGATAGCTTTGCTGGACAGGGTAATCTTGGTGTGGGTCCTTGCATTTCATCACTTGGAATACTTCTTTCCAGTCCCCTCTCACCTGCAAAGTTTCTTTTGAGAAATCAGCTGACAGTCTTATAGGAACTCCTTTTAGATTACTCTCTGGTTTTCTCTTGCTGTTTTTAAGATTCTCTCTTTATACCTAATCTTTGGCATTTTAATTATGATGTGTCTTGGTGTGGTCCTCTTTGAGTCCAACTAGTTTGGGACTCTCTGTGCTTCCTGGACTTGTATGTCTATTTCCCTCACCAAATTAAGAATATATTGTTTCATTATTTTTTCAAATAAGTTTTCAATTTCTTGCTCTTCATCTTCTCCTTCTGGCACTACCCTTGTTTTTGTTCTTTTTTGAAAATTGTTTTCTTCTTGCTGTTCTGGTTAAATGTTTATTTATTCCTTATGTTCCAAATAATTGATTTGAGTCCCAGCTTCCTGTCTTTCACTGTTGGTTTCATTCCCTGTGGATTTTTCTTTATTTTATTTAGTGTAGCCTTTATTTCTTCCCTTATGCTTTTGCCATACTCAGTGAGATTTCTAAGCAGCTTTATCACCTGTGTTTTAAACTCTGCCTCTAATAGGTTGGCTACCTGTGTTCAGCTTAGTGTGTTTTTTTTTAACTTGGGTTTTGTTTTGTTCTTTCATTTGAGCCATATTTCTTTGTCTCCTCAATTTGGCAGCCTTCCTGTGCTTGTTTCTGTGTATTAGGTAGAGCTGCTTTGATTCCCTGTCTCTGTGCTTCTTCTACATTGTATGGGATAGAGTCTTAGGTAATCGTCAGGGCGTGGCAGCCTGCTTTAGTGCATTGTGGCTTTGTATGTGGGGGGAGGGGTCAGAGAGGGGGCAGTGGGGCTGTCTGACTGCTGGAGGCTTGTTCAGCACTTGCCCTGCTTCCAGTCCCACGACTGGCACCCCTCTAGGTGTTGCCCTGGTGGTGATTCCCAGTGTGGGTGGATTTGTGATCATTCTAGAACCCTGTAGGCCCTTTAAATGGACTCTCCTGAGAGACCCACAGTTTCTTCTGCCACCCCAATCCCCACTGGTTTTTACAGCCAGGAATTATGAGGCTTTATTTCCTGTCACTAGAGCCCTGGGCTATGGGTCTGGCCTGGGGCTAGATCCTTAATGTGGGACATCCTGTTTTGCTGGCTGCTGCTGCCCCCTCATCATCACCACCTTGCCACTGTCACACACTGTCCTCTCTGCCCCAGCTCTCAACTCCACCCTTCCTGCCCATCTAGATGAATATGTCTTCTTTAAGTCCTTGGTTGTTGAACTTCCATACAGTTTGATTTTCTGGCACTTCTGAGTGTTTTTTGTTTTGAGGTAGTTGTAATGCTTCTTATGCTTGTGCAAGGAGGCAAAGCATGTCTACCTATGCCTTTGTCCTGACTGAAAGTCCTCTTTCACTCATAGTTTCTTTTTAAGTATTCCACTCTCTGATCTTTGCTGTGTGTGTGTGTGTGTGTGTGTGTGTGTGTGTAGTTCTCATATTTAGGAGGGTTGGTATTTTTGTCCTAGTTGTTACCTTCATAAAATTAATTATGCTTTTATATAATTCTCTTAGTTTCTATTTTTTTACACAGCATCTAATGGTTTTCTAGTATGGCAATCATCAACTTAATATGTTTCTTGTTCTTTTGTCCTTCCTTCTCTTCAGTTTTCCAAATTGAGTCAATAATGGTATCTTTCTTGCAGTTTGTATTTGAATGGTCAATAGACTTTTGTTATTTTTCATGCACCTGGATTACTTGATTTGTCAGCTTTAAATAATATTCTCTGACTATTACCTATCACAGTGAGGCAAATAGCAGAATTATTACATTTCCTGCCTTCCTTGTCTTCACTTGTGCACTATTTCTGTTACCTGAGTCAATTCTAGATTAGCAGGGCACATGAGGCATTCTCTTCAGTCATGAAAATCTGAGTATATATGTCATTTTTTGCCCTAAGGTGCATGTATTTAAGACTCACAGCCAGTTGTTTTGCCCTGGAACCCCAGACATTTCTCACACAGCTACAGTTTATCCTCTAGACATATTCCACACAAGAGACTGTGGGACAACAATCCTTGAGTTTTTGCAGTTTCCAAACTGTTTGTCTGTAGTCATTATACTTGGAGGCTAATTTGGATAAACAGAAAATTCTTGGCTGAGTCGTTGAATCCTTGGGGATTTTTAGGCATTTCTCCAGGGTCTCCAAGTGTTGAATGTCGCTGTGGAAATCTGAAGTCAATCTGATCTTTTTTCTCTTGTAATTCAACTTTTAATGCCAGATTAAAGGATTTTTTTATCTTTAAAGTCCAGCAATTTTGCCAGGGGATGTCTTCGTGTTGATTACTCTGGGTCAGCTTCCCTGACCACAGAATTTCTTTTTGACACATAGGGTCAAACATTTTGTTTCAGAAGAGTTTTCTTGAATTTTGTTGTTCAATATTTGCTTTCCTTTATTGTTCTGGTTAATTTTATTTTTTATATTTGAGAGAGTCTAATACTGGATCCCTTGCCTGCCTTTGCATCTGTAATTTTGTCCCTCATGTTCCAGAACTCCTTTCACTTTTGTGTCCTTTCATTCCAGTTTTGCAAATCTGTTTCTGTAACCCCCTTTTCCATTCTCTGCAGTGTCTCTTCTCCCTTTTGTGCCTTCAGGTGTTGTTTTATTTCTGTGATTTCTGTTCCATTCTTTTCTGCTTCTTTCCTAAATTTAGCAAGTCACATTTCACTGAATTTTTGGAAATTGATATTTTTTCTGTCTTTTGCCCATATTTTATCCTATAGAATCTCTGTGTTGGTGCCAAACCAGTCATCTATATCATGATGTTGTTATTATTTATCTATAATCTATGTGATATTACATATTCTATTACTACGATTATTATTTTTTAAATTTTATTTAATTATTTTTCAAGTATAGTTTTCTGTCTTTTTCTCCCATCCCAGCCCGCTCCGCCCCATGCTCCCCACCTCCCTCCCATTTCCACCCCCCTTAGTTATTGTCCCTGTGTCCTTTATACTTGTTCCTATAAATCCCTCCCCTTTCTCCCCTTAAATTCCCTCCCCTCTCCCCTCTGGTTGCTGTCCCCCTGTTTTCTATTTCAGTGTCTTTGTTTTTATTTTGCTTGCTTGTTTGTTTTGTTGTTTAGCTTCCTGTTAAAGATGAGATCATATGGTATTTGTCTTTCAACACTTGGCTTATTTCACTCAGCATAATGCTTTCCAGTTCCATCCATGTTGTTGCAAAGGGTAGGAGCTCATTCTTTCTCTCTGCTGCATAGAATTCCATTGTGTATATGTACCACAATTTTTCATCCATTCATTTACTTATGGGCACCTAGGTATTATTCTTATTCCAGTGATTTATAATAGTAATGATAATTACAGTAACGACAAAAATAATAATGCTTTGTTGTTATTTGCCATGTAATGGGTTGGGTTTTCTAAACCAGCTCCTTGACAAAGATGGACACCTGCCAGGGCATGGCTCAACCTGTGGTTCTCTGAGCATCCTGCCCCCTCTCCGCTGCTATGAGCTGACCCTGCCCCAGAGGGCCTAAGTCGCCAGTTCTCTTCACCAGTCCTTGTAAGACGTGGGACATAGATTTTTGCTCTTCAGGACCAGGCCTCTCCTGCAGGCCATGTCATTTGGGTAGTGCTTTCTGAAATTTGCCCCTGCTGGGCTGTCCTCTCAACCTCATTGCTTCTAGTCTTTGCTGCTCCCACAGGAAGTCCAATCTCAGCCAGTTTAAGGGTCCCTACATGCTCTTTGGCATCTAGATTATATCCATGTGCAAATCTATGGAAATTACAGTGTGTGCAGTTTGTAATTGTCTTTTTGCTTATATGTTTGCTTTCTAAGGAGGGGAAGGGAGATAATGAGGAAAAGCAGACAGCAGCTACTTATTTATATAGCCATGCTCACACCAGAGTCCTGCTTCTCAAATCCACTTGAAATCCATGTACTGTTGATGTTCTTTTGGGCCACAGGTGTGTGGCTCCTTTTAAAGCCAGGGATACTTGGCTGTCTGTAGAGTTGCTTTATGAGATAAAGTTTTTCTCAGCAGGGACAGAGAATACTTGGAATATGTTATTCTTCATGATAATGGCGCTTTTAGTATCTACCAATTCTAGACCCCTTTTCAAAAATCCAGAAAGGATGCTTTTATAAAGCAACCAGCAAACTTATATAATTTATGCTGCAGGATCTCAGAGTGGCTGACCTATTTATTGGCTTTTGGTCCAAAGTTGGAGAATAACTAGAGCTCTGGTACCCACCCAATAGTGACATCAAAGTAACCCCAGGTTAAAATGCAAGGGGTGTTCTCATACAGAACTGACGGGAGCGTAAATTGGTACACAATTTCTAGAGGGACTCTGGCAATCTGAATCAAGAAATAAACAAACAAAAATCATATCCTTTCTCCTAGTAAGTCTATTTTTAGGAATCCAGTTTATGGATAGAATCAGAGACACAGAGATCGATGTCCAAAAATAATTACAAAATGTTGAAAACGAATTAACTTTTCAAGAGCACTAGTTAAACTGTGGTACATTCATATGATGGAATAGCGATATGGGAAAAGGCTTATGATATTATGTTAGGGTAGGATATAAAAATCCATAGGCTATTAGATCTTAACTTACGTAAAATGTGAAAGAAAAACAATTGAAAAGAATTATATCAAGCATTAATAATGATCATTTCTGGCTATGAGACTATGAAGTAATACTTATTTTCTTTTTGTATGTTGCTGTATTTTGAAGTTTTTCTTCAGTGAGCATGTTTAATGTATTTTATATTATCTTTTTAGTTTTAATTTAATTTTTGGGAAATGCATTCATGTGGGACAAAATTCAAAGGATATATAGTGAACTGTCTATTGCCCATTTCTCTCTCTTATTTATTCATTCACTCATTCACTCATCAATTGCCTAGTTCTTCTCTCTAGAGGCAAAAATACTATTAGTTTCATAGGTACACTTTCAGAAATGTACTATGCAATCCAAGTAAAAACTCCACACATATATCTTCTTTTTCTCTCCCTTTTTAATATAAACAGTAGCATAGTTATATATACACACCATTCTGTTTCTTTTTATAAAAAGTTAATATATCTTTTTATAAAAGTTAATATATCTGATGTGACATCACATCAGAACATTCTGATGTGATGTCACACCAGGATAAGAAAAAAAACTTCTTAGAGTTTAGGAATTGTTGAATAAAATTCCATTTTTGGAGATATCTTAATTTGTTTAAATTAATACTTCTAGTATCATCAATCTTTTCTTTGTTATACACAATGCCTTGCTGAATGAGAAACATGTCATTTCAGACATGTGTGACTTTTATGATCAGTAACAGCTGAGTATAACTGCCAACAGGGTCCTAAATAGTGGCTTGTCAAAGAGGCAAGTTCTTATTGTTCGCGTCCAGCTTGACGGGGCAATGTTGATTGTAACAAGACTGAGATGGGCGGGAGGGACAGGAAGGAAGAAAGCTCTTTCATGGCTGAGGGATGCAAACTGTGTTGTGGGTACTGCACTAATGAAGTTAGGTTTGCTTTCCACGTATAGTTAATGCATTTCAGGAATTCTTGTCCCCTTAATGTACATCTATGTGACATCTCGTGGAAAAATCCTTTCCTTCCAGATTGTCCAGTTTGTTGGCATATACTTGTCCTAGTATTTTCTTACAATCCTTTGTATTTCTGTAGTGTCGGTTGTTAGTTCTCTCTCATTTCTGATTTTATTTGTTTATTTATTTGTTCTTTCTTTTTTTCTCAATGAGTATGCTTAATGGTTTGTCAATCTTATTTATCGTTTCAAAGACCCAGCTCTTGGTTGCATTGATTTCTTGTATTTTTTAGGCTTCATTTTGTATATTTTTGCTCTGACCCACACTATTTCCCTTCTTCTACTAACGTTGGCTTTGTTTGTAGTTGTTTTTCTAGTTTCTTTAAATGTAAGGTTAGACTGTTTATTTGAGATCTTGTCTTATTTCTTTTATTTTATCTCCCTTATTACAGGGAGACCTGTAATGCTATGAATCTCCCTCTTAGAACTACTTTCCCTGTGTCCCATGGATGGACCTAGAGGGTATTATGCTAAGTAGAATAAGTCAGTTAGAGAAAGACAGCTACCATTTTATTTCACTTATAAATGGAATCTAAAGAACAATTTAAACAAACAAATAAAAAAGAAACAGACACATAGATGCAGAGAACAGACTGATGGTTGCCAGAGGGGAGGGGGATGGTGGACTGTGTGAAAAAGATGAGAGGATTGAGAAGTACAGATTGGTAGTTACAAAGTAGTCATGGCAATGTAAAGTACAGCATAGGAAATACAGTAAATAATATTATAATAACTATGTTTGGTGCTAGCTGGGTACTAAAAATATCAGGGGAACACTTTGTAAAGTACACAAGTACCTAACCACTATGTTGTACACCCGAAACTAATACTAAATAATATTAAATGCAGAATATAATTGAAAAAAAATAAAAATTAAGAATAAAACAAAATTCTTGCTATTAGTCTGTTATTATTTTACACTTACATGGGGCCTACACTTCTTTAAGTTACCTCTTGTACACTACCTCCTTTGATTCTTATGGTTACCGTGTGGAATAAGGCATGATTGCCCTCTCCCATTTCACAGGGGAGGGCAATCAGCAAGCACCGGGTCTCCGATTGGTTACTGTTCTAGCGCAATCAGAGCCAGCTTGTCCCAGTTCCACTCTCTGGTCTCTTTGGTCTCTTTCTTTCTGACCATGATGTATATTACAACTTTGGCCTTCTCAACTTCTTTCTTCTGATAGCCATTTACTGCAAGACAACTCATTTACTTACTAGGGGCAATATTTCACCACCCATTTCTCTTGGAGATGTTATTAGGTTGTCACATTGCTTAAAACTAGACTTTCTATGCTTGATTTCTTCATTGAGATTTTATGGCTGTGGTGGGCTATTTCCAACTAAATATATTGCAGCTATTCTCATTGGCATTGAACTTTAGGGCCTCTGTCTCCAATCTATCTCAGTGTTGGAGCAGGCCCAGGGCTGTTTTCTGTGGAAAATCTTCACCCTGCATGGGCTTCTCACTCAACTCACCTCAAGTTTATATCCTGGTTGGGCTTCTTAATTTATAGGAAAGGATGTCAAGCATTCTGTTTGCTCCACTGGCTGTTAAAGTATAAAGATCAGCTCTTTATCAGCAGTATGGAGCATCTGGGTCCTTTTTGGAGGGCAAGGCCCTGAATTTTGTGCTGCCCAGTTCTTAACTCACATTCAGCAAAACCCTAGTCTTTTCCAATTGTCTCTATATCATTTATTGTCACTTATCTACAATACCTTTCTCTTCTTCTAAAATCAAACTTAAAATGTTAATGAACAAATAGACAAGGAGCACTACTAGGAACTAGTCCTAGGTAGTAGTCTAGGTGTTGGAAATATAGCAGTAAATGAGAAAAGTTCCCACTCTCAAGGAATTTGTATTCTAGTTAGAAGAGACAGATAAATAGGCATTAAACAAACAAACAAGGAAACATATGGTATGTCAAGTGATGATAAATGCTAGAAAAGCAAAAACGATTTAAGGAAAATAAAATGAAAATTGTGTATATACACTATTTCATGTAAATAAGTTTGGGAAAGCTGCATAGTTGCATAACATTTGGATAAAGACCTGAAAGAAGCAAGTGGGTGAGGCACTTGGACATTGGAGGGACGAGCATTCTAGGTAGAAGGCATGGGGTGGGGGCACTGAGGTTTGTAAGCTTAACCGGGCTTCTCATATTTGGGGAACAACAAGGAGACCAACCTGGCCTGGAACAAACAGAGGGAAGGAAAAGTAGAAAGAGTTGAAATTAAAAAAGCAATGGTGTTGCATGAGAGGGCCCTGAGGTTGGGGCAGGGGGCAGAGCACTCAAGGCCAATAGGTATATTAATGTATTAGAGAGGTTCTCCAGAAAAAAAGAATCAATAGGACCTCTGTCTCTATCTCCATCATATCTATCTCTATCTCTATCTCTACCTCTATCTCTATCTCTGACTCTATCTCTATCTCTTTGTCTATTATCTCTAGTCCAGGAGCTGGCAGGCCTGAGACCCAAAAAGACCAATGTTTCAGTTTGAGTTGGAAGGCAGGAAAAATCTGATGTCCCAGCTCAAATCAGTCAGGCAGGAGGTGTTTCCTGTTACTCAACCTTATTGTTTTTTGGGGGTCTTCAACTGATTGGATGAAGCCCACCCAAATTAGAGATGGCAATCTGCTCTTCTCAGTCTAGAAATACCCTCACAGTCATACCCAGAATAATGTTTGACCAGATATCTCTGCACCCTATTGGCCCAGTTAGGTCAGCACATACAATTAACCATCCCGGTGGGCAATAGTACTTCTGGCTTTTATTTGGAGAGAGATGGAGAGTCATTGGAGAGTTTTGAACAGGGGTGTGATGTAAGCTGACAAATTCTAATAGGGAATCCTAAGTGCTGTGCTGAGAATAGACTGGTGGGGGAGGGGTGGAGAGGGCAAAAGTGAGGGCAGAGAGAAGAGTGTGGAAGTAACTGAAGTAATCTACATGGGAAATGAGTGTGCTTGGACTGGAGCAGTACCTGGTGAAGGTGGCATGAAAAGGTTCTCTTTCTAGATGTGTTTTTAAGGTAGAGCCTCTGGGGTCACATAGGTCTTTGTGCATGTTTTTGTGACAGGAGCTCTCATTTGGGACCATAATTGTTTACTTATTTTCTTCATTATTATTATTTTATTATGCTTTGTAATAGTAGAAACAGAGTAATAATGGCTAACAGCTACTGAGCTGTGTTCTGTGTCAGTGACTGAGGTAAATGCCTTTTATACATATTATTTCATTTGATTTTCACATCGACCCAATTTTAAGAGTGTTTTTAAAATCTGGAAATATGGATATTATTATTTTGCATTTTGATAGGTTGAAGTTATTCTTGATGAGGTTTTGGTTTTCAGACATCCTATAAATTAGGTTTGGACACAAGTTTTAGAAATGTGGCTAAGTTCTCATGTTAGTAAAATGCTTACACTGTGTTTAGTACCTAACAGTTACTGAATGAGTGGTACTCATTCCTTTGCAGATGTTTCTGTGGCCCACCATGTGCCAGGCATATGGATACTGGGGACATAGCACTGGCTAGATGGTTAAAGTGGCTTCTCTCACCCAGCTTGTATCCTAAGGAATGGCTTATTTGGGACCAGGGAAGAACCTTGTTTGGCATGAGTGGGAGCATAGAAAGAAGCCCTGGAGTGGGGAACAGGGACAGGACTATTGAGAAACTTGAATGCCCAGGCAAGGAGCCGTATTTAGAAAAGAGGCAATGCCTTTAGTTAGGTAAAGACAATGAAAGCTCTTGGAGTAGATTGAGGAAGGGATGCCTATTCTTGGCTCATCTGCTGTTTTTTTCCCCTTCATTCTTCTACAGTGCAGCAACAGAAAAGTACTGGCTAGAGTGAAAATCCTACTCCTTCTACTTGACGTTTAGCCAATAGGACACCTCCTCAGTGGAACATCAAAGCAAGTGACTGAGCAACAAAGGAAGTTGTCCCTCCCCCGCCCCCCTATTCAGAGGCAAGATTCGTAGGCAAGCAGCTGTGGTTCACATGTGAGCATATGGCTGGGCCTGGTGTGGCCCAGATTTCACCCGAGTGCCCTTAATGAGCCAACAGCTGTTTCTGCTGCTGCCTCCCCATCCCTGCCCCAATGCCCTGGCCCTCCCCACCCCACCATCCCCATGAAAATCTGCTCTGCAGGCAGAGCTGTAGGGTGCAGTGGAGGAGGGGCCAGAAGTAGCTTTCCTTTTACTTATAGGAGACCACTCCTTGGCACTGTAGCCCACCAAAGTAATGGACAATATAGGGAGCTCCCAGTGTGGTCAGCTCTCCTCAGAACTTGGTAATGGATCTGCAAAAAAAAAAAAAAAAAGACATCAAATAAACACAGCCCTTCTGCAGCCAGTTTAAGTTTAATGAAAGAAAGGCACAGTCGGCTGGTGGCATTTACTATTTGGGGGCAGACCCAGGGTGAGGGTTGCAGTAGACCCTGAGATTATAAAACCTTGGTTCTCATACTGTTTCTGCTGCTAGGAGCTGGATGTCATTGGACAGGTCAGTCAACTGCACTGAGTTGTCGTTTGTCATCTCAGTAAACCGAAGGAACCAGAGCAGATAGGAAATACCATCATGACTGTGACTGCATTTACATTCACTACATGCAGGCGCCGATCCAAGAGCTTTCTGCGTAGATACACAGCTGTCAGCCACCTCTACTTCGGGTTGCTCTCTTCCCCCATTTCAGAAGAATCCTGTGGGGTTTTTTGTAACCTTACGTGGAGCCCCCATTTTTAAAAAATCTGCTTTGTTTGAAACAGAAACAGTGGGCAGGACTCACTCCGGCCATTCGACTTCCTCTTCTGTCCTGATGTGGCTGCACCAAGGACCACAGTTAGAAGTCGGACACTGAGCATTACAGCTGCTGGGAGTGGATTAGTTTCCTGTGGCTGCTGTAAAAAATTACCACAAATGGGGTGGCTTAAAACCACACACACGTATTCTCTCACAGTTCTGGAGGTCAGAAGTCCAAACCCAGTGTCTCTGGTCTAAAGTCAAGGTGTTGGCAGAGCTGGCTCCTTCTGGAGGCTCTAGGGGAGAATCCATTTCCTTGCCTTTTCTAAAAACTTCTGGAGTCAGCCCATTGGCTGCCTCCTGGCTCCTCCTCATATCACTGGGACCTTTTCCTTCCTCACATCTTCCCACTCTGTGCTGTAGTCAAATGTCTCCCTGTTGTCTCTGAGGAGGGTGCTGGCGATTACATCAGAGCTACCCACGTAATCTGGAATCATCCTCCTATTTCAAGATCCTTAATTTAAATCACATCTTCAAAGTCCCTTTCACCATGTAAAGTAACAGTCACGGGTTCCAGGGATGAGGAGCCATTATTGACCCTCCCACTGGGAATAGCTCCTCAGCACTGTTAGCTCTTCCAGACAGTCAGAACTAAATAATAATAATAAAGTCACTTATGTATTGATCGGTCCTTTCTCCACTCCCGACCTGCCCTCCACTTTGATCTTGCTCCTAAGGCAGTGCAGTGTACTGGGTAGGATTTGTCCTCTGAACCTGGGTGGAGTGGAGCAAGAAGCTGGTGACATGAAGGGGGTCCCAGTGCTCCCGGGTAGGCCTGTGTGTCGTGTGCCTTTGATCATCGCAGCAATGTCAATAACAATTGTTTTCCCCTTCATGATTTAGCTCCACTCAAGCTGAGTCTAAATGATATCAAAACAGCCAGTCAATCTGTTCAATTTACTCAGTCTGTCAATTTAGTAGAAAATAAAAAATCAATTAAATTAGTGGTTTGAGTGAATTGACAGGTAGTCTCATGACTCAGCTGGGTCGGGAAACCATGTATACACAGCTCCAGAGAATCCCTCTGTCTTAATATGGTTAATTCTCTTAATGGGCCACTCTATAATCACGGTGCCAAAAATAATACCCTTTCTCTGCATTTGCAGAGATTTTAGCTATTTTAAGAAGTTTCACAGTAATGACCTAATTTTGTTGTGCCAACGTCCTGAGGCATTCAAGACAGCTGGGGAAACTGAGACAGAGAGGCTCAATAAGAAATTTGAAGGTTCGCAGCAACAATAACAACAATATATACTTCTTAAAGCGTGCTAAGAACTGATTTAAGCAACTCGCATATATTAGCTCATTTAATCATTTCCAAAATCTGCAAGGTAGGTTATCATCCAGATATTATCCTGATATTTTATCCAGATGTTATATAGATTTCACAAGGAGTAAGTAAATCAAGGGCAGGGGCTAGAATTCAAACTTAGGTCTTTTTCTGCTTTTTTCTCTAGATTAGAACTTCTCAACTCTAGCTCCACATAAAGATCCTGAAAATATGAGAAGTCATAAAGGTTCTACACTGCAGCTGGATTTGGAATGGCAACGCGCTGGAAATAACCTAGAAAGAGCCAGAGTACATCTCCATGATGGGGTGGTGTGCAGCTAGGAAAAGGAGTGAGAAAAGCCTCTGCCAGCACTAGTGATCAGTCTCCAGGAGTCAGTGAGAAATCGAGCTAGGTGTGTGGTCTGCTACATTTATTTAAGAATGGAAGGGATGATGTATTTCCTGGTGAGGACCTCTACATCGAACTTGTCCTCACTTCTTTCTTACAATTTTTTTGCATAGTAAAAAAGAAAGGGATAGAGCAAATACCTATAACTTAAAAGAAATTTTGTTTACCAGCAAATTGTAATTCATGGAAAAGAACTAGGAAGTTTTACTGCTTTCAGTAATCACATTGTTGATAATAGTTGATTTTGTCATAATAAGGGATAAAACTAATTAATAATTATAAACCATGCTTTTTTTTAATGCAAAGAAGATGTTATACATGCCAGACCACTGAGGTAAGTAAAAACCCTGTAGTGCAGAATTTGAATAGGAAGTATGATATAAATTAATACTTTTTTCTTAAAACATGAAACACAAATTAATACTTTTTTCTTAAAACATAAAATTTTCCAGCTCTGTCCACTAAAAAGCCCTAGAAACAATCACCAACTCAGCAGCAACAAGCACCCTTAGCACCTGCATTGTGGCCTCTAAATACTACTTTGCATACAATCAAACCGGGGCCTACAAGGGAAGTGGATAATTTCAGTGTGGGGGGCAGGAACACACACATGAACACACTGTGTCACACAGGAGTGCAGCAACAGCCGGGACCATCTCAGGAGGGCTCACGAGTGAAACTGAATAGGCCTGCTCTGGCTAAAGTTAGGATACTTTGAGCAGAATAAAAGTAGTAATGGCAGTGGATTAAAACACATAAAGTATGTTTATATTACTGGGTTCTCGATGATACTCTTAATGGCAACAATTACAAACCTTTGGTCATGTTTGGAGGATGCTGGTGAATCAGCTTCCTGTCTTAGAAACTGGCAAATGAAGAGAAGATCTCAAGGATTTATGTTGCTTTCCTATTTGAACTGTGCCTCAGGTAGCCACATAGTCAGTAACAAGGAGTTTCTGTTAATAGGAGCATTCTAGCTAACATAAGTAGGAATCATGGAGTTGGAATATTATTGTTTTGAAAGCCCAAATAAATTAATGAATGTAGGCAGTGATTATTAATGACTAATATGGCAAAAAATGAGGCAACCAGACATTAAATATCTTTGATGGGAATATACAATACCACTTATGAGGTAGTCTTATCAAATAATTCAAATGTGAATTTTACTAGGCCTCCATATCTAATGACTAGTTAATAGTAAATATAGGGACAGAGTAACATATTAAACCACGCCATGGGGATTCAATCAGCTAAATCCAGATGGTGAGAAACTCTACAGGACACCTGTCCTCATTTCTTCATAAAAGAAAAATAAATTGCATAATAAAAAGAAAGAGAAAGAGGAGGAACTTAGAGATTAAAAAAATTGGGGGGAGATATGTCAATAAATTTTAACACATGGAACATATTTGCATTCCAACTGAAACAAATGGTTAAATATATATTGAACAGCAGAGGAAATTAGATTTTATCAGATTATTTGAGGAGTAATTTTAATAAAGAGAACTTTTTCTTTTTAGAGTCTTTATCATTCAGAGATTCATCCTGAAGTTTGACATCTGGGAGTTGCATCAAAATAATTATATTTGGGTGCCTGGGAAGTGGGTAGGGGCGGAAGTAAAATAAGATCAGTTCTGAGTTGTTAATTACTAAAACTGAGTGAGGTAGGATGGTGTTTTATGCTGCATATTGTTAAAATTTTCTAACTAAAGATTTACAAAATTTATGGAGAAAGAATTCCTGTTGAATTGCCCGCGGTAATGCCTGGGGTGTTTTGCTTTTGTTTCGGTTTGAAAGCTCCCTGCATGATTTTAATGTGCAGCCCAAATTCTTGAACCTCCTTGAATTTTCCTTAACCTTTCCCCAGGGGGTTTGGAATTCAGTCCTGCTAGAGATACCTTGTGCTGGGGAAACAACCCTTCTTCTGTGATTCATCTCATCCTACATTTTTTCAGTTACTTCAGTTCCAGGGTTGCAAGATCTATTTTTCTATTAGTTTTTCTAATTTCCCCAGCTGGTTTGAAACTTCAGGAAGTTAATAGCCATTTTGTATTTGACTTATTTTGCCCTTGAGGCCTCTGAGAATGACTGCCAATAATGAGCTGACCCAATTTTAGAATCCGGGTGTGGTTCCTAATAATTCACTGCCTCCTTTGCTCGAAGAGGCAATGCCCGTATTCACAGGCATCTGTGGGCAACTCCTTCGGAGTCAATTTCAGGATGCGGGTTGTGCTGCAGGGAGAATCACAGTCTCTCCAAGGCATTAGTGTGCAAAGCGGAGGAGGAAGGGGGTGTGAACAGTTCCCTAAGGCTTCTTCTACCCACCTGTTTGAGTGTTCTGTCAGGTCAGGAGAACCATTTGGGAAGCTACTTCCCTGCCTTGGGTTGGGGGATTTTTAGGGTAATGAGTGATGGTATCTCAGAGGTTTCCTGCTCAGGGCTCCAAGCCTGAGTAACACAGCTGGTCTACACAGGGGAGCTGGGCCTCAAACCCAGCTGGTCCAGCGCTGAGCACACTCTCCTGCCCATTTCTTACAGGGCAACCTATCCCTTCACTGGTTCACTCACCAGACACAAACACACCTATACATTTGTACATATTTGTTTATGTATATGTATACATGCACATACAGACACCCAGACACACGAGCACATCCAGAACTTCAGATACAGTTTCAGGTCTTGAAGTTCTAATGTCAAATAAGATAGACAAGGTCTTTGTTTTCATTGTGTAGGATGAGGAGGCATATGGGTGGGCTTGTGGTTGGGAGAAAGGAGACTTCCAGATAGTGTCAGGAAATGTGGATGGAGTGTTCAGTGGATCATTTAAAGTTCAGTTCTCACCTGAAGTCATTTTTTAAAAAATCCTCACCCAAGGACATTTTTTTCATTGCTTTTAGAGAGAAAGAGGAAGGGAGAGGGAGAAACATTGATGTGAGAGAGAAGCATCAATCAGTTGCTTCTTGTATGTGCCCGGACTGGGGATTGAACCTGCAACCTAGGGATATGTCCTAACTGGGAATGGAACCCACAACCTTTCCATCACAGGATGATACTCCAACCAAATGAGCCACACCAGCCAGGGTATCATTGAAACCTTGACCCATGCTTGAAAACAATCAAATCACTGATGTTTCCTTCATTATCAAATATGCCAGATAATATGATCCAATTAAAAGATACATAATTGAACATCATTGTAATGTTGAAGCCCTAGCAGTGTTTATCTAGGTGAGACCCCTGGGTCAGCAGCATCAACCTCATCTGGGAACTTATTGGAAAAGTGAATTCTTAGGCCCCACTCAGACTTACTGAATCAGAAACTCCTGGGGGTGGAGTTCAACAATTTGGAGTTTAGGAAGTCTGCTGGGAGATTCAAATGCACAGCCAGATGGAGAACCACTGTGGTAAGCGACCTCCCCTCAGAGCTTGAACTCTTTCCATTATGGATGATTCTGATACCCTCTCACCTTTGAGAACTTTAACGCTGATCAAAAAAGACCCTTTACACCAGTACCTCATATGTCCTGGCTCAGACCTCGGAACCATAGGGTCTCTTAGTTTTCATTGTTTCTAGCCTTTAAAATCTATCTCAAGGCCTTTTTGTTGAGCTACCATTCCACCTAGGATTAAAAGTGAAGAGAGAAATGCAGCTGAGAAAAGGGACGAAAAGGTAAAATGAAGTATTTGTTTGATTTTTTGCCTACTGTTGCAGTCCCACCTCCTCCCCTGTCTGTCTGTCAGCTGTCTGTGTGTCTCTTTACCTGTCTTTTTTTCTGTCTGTCCTAGTGTCTTTCCTTCTGTCTGTCCATCTGTACACATGTCTGTCTGTCTATACATCTTTTATCTGTATATCTGAGCATGTATGTATCATCTATCTGTCTGTATCTGATAAAAGGGAGTGGAAAGGCCGAGAAAATAAAGGGGGAAAGGGGTCTGAGTAAATTTTTAACCTCTAGAAGCTTCAGAGTCTTCAAATGTCAAAGATGTGTGTGTGTGTTTATACGCATATGAGTGGTTGTGTGTAACATTACTGTTTCACACAAATAGTATAAGGCTTTAAGGTGAGTGCATGTTGTATGTTATAACAGTTTCCAATGCACGTAGAGGTGGTCAGTCAGTGGTAATAGAAGGAAGGAAGGAAGGAAGGAAGGAAGGAAGGAAGGAAAAAGGAAGGAAGGAAGGAAGGAAGGAAGGAAGGAAGGAAGGAAGGAAGGAAGGAAGGAAGGAAGGAAGGAAGGAAGGAAGAGGAGTGGGCTGAGCAGGAGGGAAGAGGAGCGGAGGAGAGACTGCAGGAAAGGCCAGCACACATCCCAGGGGGACTGACTTGAACTGTAGGACAAGTGGGTGGGGCCGAGGTGGTAGGGCACAGTGTAATGACTGAGGACTCTGTAGGGGGATCTCGAGGGTGGGAGAGCCAAGTGGCATTATAATAAGGTGCCTCAGAAATAAGAGGGGAAAGTACTTTTTATGGCAGTAATGAAAGAAGCTCAATGAATGTTTCTTCAAATGAATTGCATGTTTACGTTTCAGAAATGGAGATGTGCCAAGAGTGCCTGGGGACCTTCTCCCACAACTTACCCACCCACTCCTGACCAAGTTGTGAAAATATATACCTGTTTCTCTCTCCAAGTCATTCTACCAGCTAATTATCTGTGAAGATTAAAATCATGAACTGAAACTCCAAAGCTTTTTATGGGCATTAGGGGAGTATTAAATAGGAAGATTGGAAGCAAAATTACAGTTCCCCAATAGATTTTGGGGGGATTGATAGAAATCTGCTTTTAATTAAAAATATAAAGCAACAAGGCCCCCTATGAACAAACAAGGAAGTCTTCAGGGCTTAATCCCATGTGAAAATGTCTACAGATGTCTGCGGGGATCTCAGCCTCTGCTGCCTGGTCTGTGGGCCTCTGGGACAAGTGATTGATGGGCTGGCTGAATTTTCAGCTGAGAGGCCTTGCTAAGAGATACATGAAAACAGAGGCTGTAATGCAGCTCATAAGATGAAGTAATGGGCTTGTCTCTGTCTAGGTCAGGAATTCTGCCAAGCACTGTGTTTTAAATAAAATGAGGCTTTTGTGGTTCTTGGCAGGGGCCTGCCAGTGCAGGCTAACTTTGGCATCTGTGTACTGGGCTTTCTCTAGAATGTGGCTGAGGTTTGATACAAGCTTAGGGGCTACCCAAGGGTGAGGATACCCTCTGGGCTTGGGGAACCCTCTCTAGCAAGCCCATTCCTCTCTCAGTAAAGACATTACTCACTCGCTCAAGCACAAAACCTAAGAACCACCCTTGATCCTCCCCTGCCACACACAGAATGAACTTTTTTGTGTGAAGCCCTCAGCAGAAAAGGCAGTACAGTACAATGCTTAAAACAAGGCCTGGGAAACCAGATGGCATGGCTTTGAATTCTGGTTGCTACCATCTGTTAGCTTTGTGGGCTTGGCAAGTTATTCAACTTCCCAGTGGCTCAGTTTTCTCAGCTGTAAAATGGGAATAATGGTACCTACTTATGCAAATTTTTGAGAATTAAATTGATGTAAATATAGTACTTAAAACGGTACTGATACTATCGATGTAAGTCTTTGTGTACATGTGTATGTTACTATGCTTATAATAGTTAGCTACTATTGTTATTCGTGATGATTATTTTCATCAACTTACTCTTGCTCTTAAAAAACCCCAGACTTCTCTCATGTCCCCCAAGGTCATGCATAATACTAGTCTCTCTGTTTCTCAAACTTGTCAAGTTCTCTTTCACAAAGCCTTTGTGCTTTTTTTTTTTTTACATCATAAGACACCCATGTATTTAATCACTGTAGTCAATCCTACTACTACATTGTATTCTAAATTTTTTCTTTATTCTTCAGATTCTCTAGGCTTATGGATATCATTAATCTTCAAAATCATTCTAATCATTTGTATTGCAAGATATATATTGCTTTTTTCCATCCAGGATTTCTATGACATGTTGTTGCTTCATATCATTTGTACCCTTGTGCGAAGAGTCAATCTTAAGAACAGGGCTCATCTCCTTCACTTGTCTGGCACTAGATTGCATTCATGCCACTGTTCTCGGAAAGAGCCTTGGGTATGACCTCCACAGCATCTGTGAATGCTCATGTGGCGTAGTGCTCCAAGGTTATGCCCTTTGCTGCTTGTCTAACTGCGAGAGCAGAAGGGATTTCAGCAGCACCTCTGCCATACACCAAGCCATTAACACGGATGAGGCTCCGGACGATGCACAAAGCATTGTGAAGGGATTGCTTTCCTTCTTTGATGATTGCATTCTTTTCTCCTCTGATGTAATTGGTTACAGCTCTAGAGTTCTTATATTGCTTGATGAATTCTCAGCTTTGCCCAGTAAAGCCCAGCTTCTCAGCTGTGGGTTCTGAAAAGTCAAGGATGATCTGTCTGCCCTCTGTTGCAATGGCTGAATTTCTCAAGTTGTTCCGAGGAGGTAAATGATTTGTTAATAGTCTCCACTGGCAAATAGTTTAGCATCTTTAATTTGCTGAATCATCCCTTCCAACTTCTCCCTTTTGTATTTCTAAAGGGCTTTAAGGTGTTCCATAGAGGTCATGTCCAGCATATGCTTAGTCTTTGGTTTTGGTGGTTTATTTTTGTTTTATTTATTTATTTTCTTCCTTTAGGTACTTTTATTTTATTTTTTAAAAACATTTTACTTATTTATTTTTAGAGAGAAGGGAAGGGAAGGAGAAAGAGAGGAAGAGAAACACCAACCAGTTGCCTCTCACATGCCCCCAGCTGGGGACCTGGCCCATGACCCAGGTGTGTGCCCTGACTGGAAATCAAGCCTACAGCCTTTTGGTTTGCAGGCTGCTGCTCCATTCACTGAGCCATACCAGCCAGACCTTGCTTTGGTGGTTTAAATGGACATTGAGAGATGCAATCTTAGTATCTTCTACTTGTTTTGGCATTTGTGTGTCACTGAAATCCTTGTCCATGATCATGATCTTAATAGATTTAGTGTCCTCCAACCTCCTGGCCACGTTGACTCCTACTATGGTGAGCCCTAAGCCAGTGTCTCTGCACTGTGTACTGGCCACAGTGAGGACAGTGCTCATGGCAGTCTCGGTCATTTGTTGGGGATAGCTGTTGGCCACTTTGGAGCCCAGCATGGTTTATTCAGTCTGAATCAGGGTCTCAGTGTCCTCTACATCAACAGGGACAGGATCACTGATCTTGTCCAGGTGCTTGATAGCAGTGTGGGTGGCCTGCTCTTAGCCCTGGGTGATCCTTAGCTGGTCAATGCCATGATCCAGCAACTACTTAGCTTCTTCCAACAAGGTGCCAGCCAGGACAACCACTCCTGTGGTTCCATCTCTATTCTACCATCCTGTAATTTGGGCAGTTCACTATGAGCTTGGCAATCTGACAATCGACATCCATCATGCTCAACATGGTGGCGCTATCATTACAGTCACATTGCCTTTATCCACTACTATTTGGTCCAACTGATATACTCATTGTATTTCCTACAGCCTTTGCTGCCATCATATGAGACTTGAGGGCCAGAAGTCCCATAAAACGAGAGTTGCAGTACTGATCCTTGGTGATGAGGGAAGGGCTCCTGTATCATTCAAAGGTGAGCGTCCCTACAGATGCCATGGTACAGCAGCAGGAGTTACTTTCCCACAACCAGCAGGGACCACTGAGTCTTTGTGCCTTTATTTCTTCAGTACAAAGTGCTCCATCCTATTCTTCTAATAGCTATTTTGCTGTCTTTTTGGGGGGCGTTTCTTCAAATATCACCTCCTTAGAGAGACCTTCCATTTGCAGGCTATTATTTAGCCTCCCTGTGGCTACATGGCCAAAAAGTTCTACCCTACATGGGGTCAAGCTGCATTTTATCTTATAGCTGGGCCCACTTATCCCTCACTAGGTTTATATAGGAAATTATATAGGAAATGCCATCTGAGTGAACCTCCAGGTTGGAAAGTAAGTTGGGTCCCCAGAGAGGGTATGGCTGGTTGGCCTCCTCTTCCATCAAGATCACATGGCAGCTATTGCAGAGCATGGACTGGAGAGAAAGTCTGTCCAGAGAAGACTTGCTGAAGCGAGAGGGGAAAATGCACATGTGAGATTTACCTAAACTTGAGCAGGAGGTCGGGGCTGGCTTCCTGTCCCTCTCACAGGTTCCTTAGTTGATAGGTTCTCTGGGGAAGATCTCTCTGCTATGTGGAGGAAGGGCATTTAGGTAGATCCAACAGCCAGTGCAAAGTCCCTGTGGCAGAGGTGTACTTGGTATGCTTGAAGTCTAGCAAGAAGGCCATGTGTCTAGAGTGGAGGGAGCAAGAGATAGAGTTATACAAGGGCAGGCCACAAAGGTAGAGGGGGTCAAACCACACAGGGCCTTATAGAGCACCACCAGAACTTTGGCTTTTATTCTCAGTGACATGGGGAGCCTCAGTGACTTGAGGGTTTTGAACAGAAGAGTGACATACTGAGTCTTAGATTTTTAAAGACTGCCTTGGCTGCTATGCTCAGAATATCTAGTCAGATGATTAAGAGATAGCTCTTTAAGATGTTTACACTCTAATAATGGCAATAAGATTGACACATATATAACAATAATACAAGATAGAAAGTAACAAATGCAGTGAAAGACACTGAGATCCTTGGAGGGAACTCCTAAAGAGGACTGAGAGATTGATCCTAAAGAGGAAACAGGGATTGATCTCAGCTGGGCTGAGAGGAAGGTAGCATTGTAGTACGTATTACAGCAGAAGGACCACTGAGATGGGCCTTAAGATGGGTAGAATCTGAACATGGAGATCTGGTGGTAGGATTGGCATTATGGGTCCTGGTGGTGGGACAGAGTGAACCCAGTAGCCCAGTAGCTATCACCTAGGCCAGTGGGTGTCAGACTGTGGAGTGCATGCCTATCACTAAGGAGCTGGTTCATGCACAGTGACTCTATTCACCTTGTTCACCTACTGTGTGCTTGGCACATAGGAAGTACTCTATAAATATTTCTGAAATAAAAGAATCCAGAGGACTTGGCTACTTATTGGATGGGCAGGGTAGAAGAGAGAGAAAGAAAAGGGAAATAAGGGTACACCCATGGATTACAGTAAATAGTCAACTAATGAGTGATTCTTGGGGGACACAAGAAGTAAGGGGAAGATACAAAGCAAACCAAATATAACTAAGCAAAGCAAAACCCAGAAAATAAAGAACAACTCAACCGGATGGCAAAAGACTAATTATACACAGCAGAAGGCCTGGGTTCTGATCCCCAGAGATTCTAGACCTATGGGGTGAGAGAGCTTATTTTCTCATAGTAGTTAAGAATCCCCACCCTAGAGCCAGATTTCTAAGATTCTTATCTTGGTTCTACCTCCTACTAGTTGTATGATCTTGGACATATTATTTCACCTCTGTGCATCAGTTTCCTGGGTGGCTGTGAGAATAAAACAAAATGTATAGTCATGTACCTCTTAATGATGGGGATACGTTCTGAGAAATGCATTGTTGTCTGAATATTACAAAGCACACTTCTACAAACCTGGATGGTGTAGCCTACTACCCACTTAGGCTCTATGGGACAGCCTGTGTCTCCCAGGCTACAACCTGCACACTGTGTTTCTGTACAAAACAACATGAGATTAAATCAAGCACAAGAGAAAAGGATGCAATCAAGAGATGCAATAATACAAGACATGAAGCCTCTGCCAGTGTAACATGGCATGCTGTTTCACAGCAAACTTGTTTTTTAATAATTAGAGAGAGTACACTGGAAAACAACAATAAAATATAATATTGTTGTTATATAATAACCAGTAACATAATCATCTGTTGTCATTATTAAGTATTGTGTATTGTACATAATTGTATATGTGATACTATTATACAATTGGCAGTGCAGAAGCTTTGTTTACACCAGCATCTCCACAAACATGTGAGTAAGGCATTGCACCATGACGTTACAATGGCTATGAGGACACTGAGCCATAGAAATGTTCACCTCCACTATAATATTATAGCACCATCATAGTATATGCTGTCCATCATGGACCAAAATGTCATCATGTGGCACATGACTGTACTTGCATAGGTTTATAGCAATACCTAGCACAGAACATGTATCTGATATGTTTAGCTGTCACTTTTATTGTTATTAAAAAAGAAAAAAGGGAGTCCCCAGTTCAAGGAGGAGAAGAATGAGACAGCTGCATGGGGCTGGGTAGGCAGGGCTGGTGGGCACTGTGGGTTGTGGCCACAGGTTGCACCCACTGGCTCTGTCTGCCTTTATACCTTTGGTTCTAGGATGGAATAATGGAGCAAGGCAGTCTGTGGGGCTGGGAGGGAAGAGGCAGCTTTTTGAGGTGCTGGGGAGAGAAGAGGGGAGTAAGTGATAGTGGGGAGAAACAGCTAGAATTTGAGCTCTGAGAACACCAAGAAAACAAACACTCAGTAGTGAGGATTCTTATTGAAGCAAGCAAGACAAACCTGCCCCGGCAGGGCAAGAGCTAAACTTCTTGATGCCCTAGGGTGTCTTGGTGGAAAACACTGCAGACAACTGAGATTTCCACCATAGTCCGAGCAGATGGATTCAATAAGCCCATGGCTATTTACATCAATGCAAAGACAGTGTGTGTATATTTCTGGCTCCTGGGGTCTGGAAAGAAAAAGGAATGATTGAAATGAGAAATGTGCTGAAAGGAAAAAATGGGTAATATAACAAATTATGCTTAACATAATCCCTTTCATACCAGAGCCTCTGTGTGCTCAGTGGGGGAACTTGTAAGCCCTCTGAAGACCTGCCCCATACCAGCTGGGATCCAAGGTCAAGGCCCTGGGAATCACTTTCTTGCAGTCAGGGGACAGAGGGCTGAGTGGTGATGGAAGAGCAGAGGGATGCCTACTGGAACGTGTGCTGGTATTGAATCCTGTCCCACTCTCCCCTGGCTGTGTGACATTGGGCAAGACCAGAGCCAATCAGTGCTTCAGTTCCTGAATCTGCGAAGGGAGCAGGGTAATCCAACATCCCTCATGGGTGGTTGGGAGAATTAAATGAGTTATGATATTCACATGCTTAGAACAGCATCGGGCATTATCAACATAGTTGCTGTTAGAGTTGAAGAAGTACCATGTAGTTCTTTGATGGAGGAGCCTTCTCTGTATCCTTGACATTATTGCCACAGCAGCACCTTCAAGGGAGGGTAGCACTCACAGACCAGGTTTGTGTTGGGCTCTTTCCAGGGGTTGGGAATGGCAAATGCCACCTGATATTGTTCCTGGCTGGGGCAGCAGAGGGGATATCTAGTACCTTAAGAAGCACACAAAGCCAGTTCAACGCCCCAGAAGAAGGAGCTGGGCTGGGCTTGTTTAACTAGGGAATGGAGGCTTGCTGAATTGTACATTAGAGGCACACAGGGTGCTCTGGTTATTGTTGTGGCTTTAGAAACCACAATAAATTTCTAGCTAACACCTGCCTGCATGTTCAGAAGAAATGCCCTGTTTCTCTCCAGACAAGGGAGCCTGGCTTCTGGCTACCTTCCTCTCGTGAGCCTTGCACTTTTGCTGCTTGGCTGTGGCTGGGAACCAGCACTGTGTCAGAATCAGTGGGAATGCCCACTGGAGTGGCCATGGGGGAGGAGGCCTGGCTGAGGCTCCATAAATCTCTTAGCTGCTAGTTTTCTCAGGGGAGAAGAAAAACATTAAAAGAGCATGTAGGGTTTTCTAGGTCTGTAAGCGCCCTGTCCAAGGCTCTCAAGTGTTCCTTATGAATCAGCCTCCCCAGACTTAGTGCCAAGCACACGGCTCTTGAGATAAGGCCTGGCTCCTCCTCAAATGGAGCATTTTAAGAGTTCTTGGATGCTGCAAATGCTTCACCAGAGCCTCACCATGGGAAAGCTGCCTCCTGCCAGTGCGCTGTCCTCAGATCCCTGGCGCTCAGAAGCTGGACCCTGCTGTCATGCCACATTGTGTCACTTGGAACCATTAATGAGCTAGGGATCATTAAGCCAAGGTCTGGGTTTTTTCCTCATTTGTCCTCACAATCCTGGGCGGTAGAAAGGCTTTTACTTGTCATTTTTTTGCTGGGTGAGGATGCTGGCTCAATTGCTCAGCTCCAGCTGCACAGTCAGGGGTGAACCTGCATGCAAGTCATCTTCCATTAAGAAAGCTCTGTGGTGTGCATGCACCTGCCTTTTCCAGGTGACAGGTTTCTAGTCTGAGGGATACCTGCCAGGCGAGCTCTCCCACTCCGTCTTGAATCCCCAGCAGTGCCTGGCATGTGACAGGTGATGGATAAGTGCACAAAAGCTGGCTCTTCGGCAGAATAGAACAAAGTGGAGAGGTATGCAGAGGTGACCGTGGAGGGACAGGAGTGGGATGAATGAACTCAACTTCGGGGCTGGTCCCTCAAGGGTATGGGGAGAGGGGAAAGGAGAGTCTGCTGTTCAAATGACAGAGTGCAGGGGACAGGAGTAAACGCTGAATCCATCCAGCTGTTTTCAAAAAATATTTCTAAATGCAAGGCTGTGGGCTGCAGCATGGATCCCTGGAGAGTGACACTTCTCAAAGTTGGGTGAGTGGCAGGGCTTTGGCTCTAAATGATTTATCCCACCAAGCAGGAGCCTAGGCAGCACCGAGGCTTTCAGGGCAGAGCCCTCACCTCAGAAATATGGGTCCAGCAAGAGTTTGGGAAGGACGGCAGACCCCAGACAAGGTAGCTGGAGTTCAAGGAGAGGTCTTGTTATGGACTGAATGTGTATGTCTTCCCCCATTCACTTGTTGAAACCCTAATCCCCAGTGTGATGGTATTTGGAGGTAGGGCCTTTGGAAGGTAAGATTAGGGTTAAAGGAGGTCATGAGGGTGAGACCTCATGATGGGACTAATGCCTTTTAAGAAGAGAAAGAGGCAAGAGCTCTGTCTCTCTCTGCCTTGTGAGAATAGAGAAAAGATGACCTTTTGCAAATAAGAAACTGTATCCTCACTAGACACTGGATCTGTGGACAACTTGACCTTGGACTTCCTGGCCTCTAGAGCAGTGAGAAATATATACCTGTTGTTGCAGCCACTCAGTCTATGGTATTCTGTTATAGCTGCTTGAACTGATGAAAGCAGGTCTTGTCCTAATGCATTGTTGATCAGCAAGTCAGCAATGAGAAGCCGTCCTGTGGATGGGGGAAGGATAGCGGGGATTGGGGAAAATGCAAGCACATGCAAACCAGACTTAGGGCACCGACTCAGCTGCAGACTTCACACCTATCATGTGCACACATCTTGTGTGCGTGTGTGCCTAACATACTCCTGAGGGTTTTATAGCTGCCCAACTTTCTAGTTCCTAGGCTCATGTGAATGTACAAATTCCCCAAATGGAGCCGAGGTTCACTGTGCTCCTTGGGACCATGCACCTATATCTTCCAGAGTCTCCCTCTTTGTTCTGCTGCCATGTCCAAACCCTGGTTCTCATTTAGCTGATGTAAGAGATGCATTTGGTCTATTACCCATATCCCTTTGGCCCATGGCATTACTGGGCACTTCCGTCCCAACTACCAGCACACCAGCTGGTCATCTGAGACTTTTCTCATGACATTCAAGGCCTTTGTGACTTGCTTTTCTAGCATCATTTCCACCCACACATTCCAGAAATACCAACCTTATTTCCATTCTCTGAAAGTTCTCCTCACTTTCCTTTTGGATAGCATACTTTCCTTCACGTTAGTGACTGCCAGAGAATTCAGAATCCTCCATAGCTGAGCTCAGCCATCTCCTCCCTGTGTTAGCATCTGGTTTCTCATGTCTCTGTATCTATATAACACTTTGTCTACAGGTCATTGAGCAAACACTCATTCAATCAATTTTCACATGTGCTGAGTGCTGGGGTTATGTGTGTGTTGCCTATTTTCTTTATTAGTTTGCATGCTTGTTTGTTTTTCTTTAACCATGAAATTGTGAACTCTGCAATAAATGGAACATGCCTCCCAGTGTGTACCAGGGTTTGGGGTGTGTGGAAGATGTTTAGCAAACCTTTGTAATTCAAATGGAAATAAAAAGATTGTCTTCTGGGCAAGAAGAGAGTCACCTTGTGCCTCATATGAATAATCAGATTCTGTTGATGCGGAATACAGTATAAAATGCACTTACCACTAAAACATTACTGAATGTAATTTAATCTCTCTTGGATGATTCAAAAGCTCTCTAGAATCTTATAGGGTTGCATGATCATCAATGTAAGCATCAGTTCTCATTGTATGGCACTGCCAGTAAGATTGACAGCATTCTGAAGAAATCAGAATTCTCCTTTTTTAAGCCAACAATTTGCTGAAGTGTTTTTAAAAGTGCATATTATAATCAAATCTTGATTAAAAAATCTTTTTTGGACAGAGCAGGTTAAGTCGAGTGAGCTGTTGGGTGGATGAGGGTATAATGAATAGGATTATCTGGGAGAGGAGCTTGTATGCTCCTGTCCTTGCTTACAGTAAGTAGTTAAGGTCCTTGAACCAAAAAGCAGCGACCACTTCTTGGAACAATTGCACAGTGTCACTAAGACTGTAAGCTAGCACAGGGTAGGGATGCAGCTGTTCTTGCTTTGCGCGGGCAACACTCTGCACAATGGGGTCCTCGGGTCAGATTGGAAGATTGAGCAGTCTCTTTGCCTTCTGTGTTGGGAACTGCACTCTCTTTAGTCCACAACTGGCTAACTGGATAAAGCTCATGACTGAGCTGTGGGGCTGGATACTTTAGCAAATCAGCAAACACAAATATAATCTCCATGATGTAATAATCCACTGGACCTGCTTTGGTCTCAGCTCTGACATGTGAAGGGCATGGAAATCATTACTCCCATCCTTAGCAGCAACAACAACAGAAGTGGAACAAAATGAAAATGAATTGCTTTTCCCAGACCCCCCTCCATCTGCCTCCCCAACAACTCCTTCCAGAGAACTTGTTGCCAGACAAACTACCACCTTCAAATTTGGACAGACAGGCAAATCCTAAGAGTCACAGCCCAGGTCTATTTACCTAAACCTGAAGCTAAGCCCCTGGGGCCATAAACTAGTAGACATGCTTACAATGGCTGTGTGTGGACTTGCTTGAGAGTGGGAAACCCTGTACTGGGCGATCACAGCATATACAGAAGTGAAATGAATGCTAGCAGTGCCATAAGCAGAGGCAGAAACTGGGTCTACTTTGTTATAGGCTATCTGCACTACACATGAAATGGTGTACTGTAATTGGAAGCACGCTTACATTAGTTAAAAATATATATTGGGAACTCTAAAGCAACCAGTAAAAGTTTTAGAAAAGAAGTCTGATCCATATGCTGGGAGACGAGATAAGATGGAATCATACAAAATGCTCAGTTGAAACCACAGAAGGTGATGCAAAAGCTGCAGAATCGGGGGGGACCCAAAGAACAAAAGTAACAAACTGTAAAACAGTTATAGACATGGTAGAAATTAATCCAATATATTAAGGATCACTCTAAATGTGAATGGTCTACCTTAATTTAATGAAATCTACAAAGAAACTTCCAAATAGAGGTTCTGAGAGTTAGCTCCTGGACATATTTTTTGGGGGGCCATCATTCAACCAACCAAGAAGGGGTTTAGACCAAATATTCCAGATCTCACTCAGCTCCCAAAGTCTCTGACACATAAACGACAAAGGGCAACTATTTATACTATATAAAGAATTAATCCAAGTAGGTGAGGTAAATATCTACACCTCAAGAAGTAAATAGATGATTTATTTACCTTGAGAGGTTCATGCACACTATAGAGGGATGCTCCAGTTGGTAAGCAGACAGGCATGGAAGTTCTGCCTTCCTGATGTCAGAGATATGAACTAAGATGACTACTCGATTTTTGAGTCTAAAAAAACCTAAAACCCAGTGCTAGCAAGGATGTGATGAAACTTAGATTTACATGTGGACCCACCATTTATTCCCATGGATGGACTCACAGTAGGCGTTTATTATATTTAATTGCTGATGGGTGCCTTGATTGGCAAAACTTTTTGGGAGAAAAATGTGGCAACATATTCCAAGAACCTTAAACATAAAGGTATCATTGGCTGAAAAAATGTGAAAGTTCTAAATATTCTAATTTCAAAAAAGGTCAGAGTGGATTAAAATATAAAGCACAATCCAGTTATATTTTGTTTATGAGAAACCCACTTCAAACATAAAGACTCGTATTAAAAGTAAAGACACAGAGAAAGATATATACTATGCTAACCCTATCATAGTATGGAGAAGTCATGTTAATTTCAGACAAAAGCAGACTTCAAAATAAGGAGAATTGTCAGAGATAAAGAGGGACATTGCATAATGATGCTGTCAATTCTCCAGGAAGATGTAACAGCTCTAAAGGTGTTTGTACCTAATAGCCTATCAGAATTGAGAGGCAAAAACTGATAGATCTTCAAGGAGAGGCAGACAAATCCTCTATTACAGCGGGAGCTTCAGCATCCCTCTCCCAGTAATTGGTAGATCAAGCAGGAAGAAAATCGGTAAGGATGTATTTGACCTAAAATAACCTGCTGGGTTACAAGAAAAACATCCTTTCCTCTTGTCTTTTATTTCCCTAACCTGTTTGAAAAGTCGGAAGAGACAGTCATAGGGTAAGAGTCTAGCAACTACTGGAATTTAATTTGGTTTAAAAAAACTACTGGTTCTATTAGAGCAAACAATTATTGCCCCTTTGGTTTATAAGATAAGTAGTGGTATTTATATGAGTTTTCACTTGTATAATCACTGCTTTATTTCAAACCACTTTCATGTCAGAATTGGGGGTGGGAGAAATGAGTGAAGGGGTGAAAAGGCACAAACTTCCAGTTCTAAAATAAATAAGTCCTGGGGGGTGTCATGTTCAGCCTGATGGTTACAGTTCACACCGTATTGCATGTTAGAAAGTTGCTAAGACAGTAGGTCTTAAAAGTTCTCCAGAGGAAAAAAATGTAGCCATGTCTGGTGACAGAGGTTAACGAGACTTCATGGTGGTGATCATTATGTAACACACAAATATTGGATCATTTCGCTGTATACCTATAATTAACAACATGTTATATGTCTATTGCACCTCAGTAAAAAGGTACTTTTGTGTGCCTCAGTGTGTTTGATCCTCATAAATGGTATCTATAAAATGGGTATGAAACTGCACCAAGCAGGCAGAGCAGGCATTTCCAATTCCACTTTATAGGTCACATAATTCAAGATTCAAAGAGATGAAGTGATTTGGCTGCAATTACCCAGATAGGAAGTGACAGATCTAGATACGAAACCCAATTCTTTCAATTTTTTTATCCCACTATTCCTTCCACTCCACTAGGTTTCCTCTCGAAATAACTGAGTTTGAGAGCAATTTCTTTTCATACTGCTATTTTAGACTTTGTAGACACAGCATTATGGGCAACACCCCCCCACCAACACACTCCAACATCTGTACAATATTCCCTTCTAAAGATGTTCTTTTGAAAACAGCAACTAGTGTTTATGAAGTCATTCTGGATTTGACGGGATGCTGCCAAGCAGTCAATGCCCCCCGCCCTCCCTGGCTCCCTCTTCTCCTCTGAACCACTCCCTCCACCCCCACCTCCTACAGACCACTGTATCTGAGGCTCCCATTGCTTCAAGAACCGCTTCAGAGAAAAAAGGCTTCAGATGCTTGGCTTTTAAGTGCAGTCCTGATGTAAGTCAGAAGATGTTGGAGAATACCTAGTGTACCAGTATTTTTTTCCGTTCCAGATGAGATTTTGAAAGAGGAGACTCTCACTGGGGTGGGGGAGAAGATGGTTTGTAAGGCAGCGAAGGGGTGCTGGCACTATACCCTGCCTCTCCTCATTCCCCATTGCCAAAGGAATGTGGCTGCCAGGACTCCTGTGAACACCTGGGCCTAGAGGAGGCAGCGTCTGCTTGTAGGAGCATATCCATGGCGTGGGACAGGATTAGCTGCCAGAAGAGTCTAGGCTGCGGGATAGGACACCAGGCCTTGAATTAGCAAGGCAAGAGCAACAGATACTTCAGGGCTCCTAAGTCAGGTGGCAGGTTGCTGAGGGAGGGCTGTGGTGCAAGGACACGGCCTTGCACAGCGCAACAGATCTGGGGCAGAAACTGATGGCTGGCTGACCCAGTGGCCATCGCCATCCTTGCTTCCCCTGTCACTGTCTGCTTTAATGGTGTTTCCCTAGCTTTTACTGCAGCTGGAAGGTCACACTAACCTCCAGACTTCATGTTTGGGGATGAAAAGAAGCTGCCTTGGAGGGTTCTCAAACTCGAGCACGCTTCAGCATCCTTGGCAGGCTCGTTAGAGCACAGATTGCTGATTCTAATTCCTCAGTCTGGAGCTGGGCTGGAGGATTTGCATTTCTAACCAGCACACTGGTGATGCTGTTGCTGCTGGCGTGGGGACCGGGCTTGGAGAAGCACTGATTTAACTCACTGTGAGTCAGGACGACAATTTTCTGCCTTCAGTGCAACATGATCCCAATACCAGGTCACGTGTGAGAGAAACATGGGCTGGGGGTGGAAATTAAGTTCAGTTTAGAAACACAAAGGTAGAATTTCTTGTCCTCTTCTGTGTTCATAGCTTGTGAATTCATAGTTGGATATTCAGTAGGGTCTTTTTAATTTGGAGAGGGAAAAATGAAAAGTCCACAGGGAAATATTAAATGGGTAATGTTCAACTTAATTTACTGTTTATAATTTTTAGATGAGTGAAAATTGATCATAATTGGCAGCCTGAAGGAGGATAGCTTAAAAATTCATTAAAGTATACACAGGTTAAATGCACAGAAAGATTTGCAACAGAATGCCTTCATCACTAGGATCTCAAAGTCTCGTGGCTACTGTCTCCCCCTCTCACTCCACTTCATGCGGCAGACTACGGGTATTTATGCATCCTCTTCCAGTGAGATTTCATCTGTATTATATGACACATTGTGTGTAAACACCCTTCCCTAATTGGAAAACGAGACTTAGTGAAACATAAGGAAATGTCAAGTGCATGGTACCCATTTACTTTCAGGGCTTAGGTTTGTGCCAAGCACTGGTTGTAGTTTGGGGTGTGCTGGGCGGGGTGCAAAGGTGCATGTGACATGTCCCCAGATGGATTCTAAACTCCTTGAGGAGAGAAATTAGAATGACTGCTCAAATGCCTTTATGATTGGGTAGGATATGGCAAGTGCAATAAAAGTTATTTAGAAAAGGGGCAGAGGACTCATAGGAGGCCCCTTGATAACTAGGAAAGGCTAATGTTTGAGGGCTCTTTAGTGACCAGGGGATTTTTGATAGTGAAGATAAGACATTTTGGTATTAAAAAGACCTTAAAGTACATTTATTCCAACGGCTCACCTGAGATTTTTAATTCCTTCCCAGCATCTGTCCAAATAGTCATCTCAACTGGGCATCCCTTCATTCATTTGCTCATGCATCTCATATTTAACTAAACTCTTGTGTGTGTTCAGTGCTGAGGAAGTGGTGAGACGGTGAGCCAACTCAGATGCAGTCCCTACCCTCCTGGTGTTTATGGTCTGGTAGGGGAGACAAGTGAACAAATGGAAAATTCTGAGATTGCCAAGACAAGGGATAAGGGCAATGATCTGCTCTCTGAAAGGGTGGAGCCTGAACCTAACAAGATCAAAAGGATGCGAAGCACACACTAGGTGAAAAAGGGGGAGGGGAGCATTCCAGGTGCAGGGCACTACCCGGGCAAAGGTGTTGAGGCAAGAGATCCCAGTGAGAAGTTCTAAAGGGAGCAGAGGAAGCAAGGAGACAGGTAAGAGAGGAGGATAGGGAGGAGGGGAGGCCAGCAGGAGCAGTGCCTGAGAGGCTACACAGAGTTGTGCTTTGGTGTCCTAAGAACACTGGGAATCCTTACAAGGGTTTAAAGTAGGGGTTTGGGTAGGCGCTGAGCAGCAGGGGAGATGTGTGTGGGACACAGGAACTGTGTGTGTGTATATAACTGTGAAGGACACACAGTCAGATCCATGTTTTGAAAAGATGATTCTGTTGCACTTTGAAATGGATCCATTGAGAGGTGACTCCCTACCTGTCCATTTTGGATAGTCCTACTGGTAGGGAAGTGTTTCCTTATAATAAACCATGCATCTTTGGATGTCCAAAGATAACTAGCACGAGCCTACATACTTTCTGAAGGCTAAGCAGCCCCTAATCCTACACCTGTTTCTCATTTGACTTCACCTGAAGTTCCCTCACCACCCGCAACTGCAACTTTTTACTCTGAATCTGCTCGAGCCTGGTCCCTCAAGTGTGAAGCTCAGAATGAATCCAGAGTTAGAGTACATTTGACTGGAATGTGCACATCATCTCTCATTCTACAAGCTATACTTCTAGTGCAGGCTAATGATGCGTTCATTTTGGGGCAGTCAGGTCACACTATTGACCTGTGCTGAGCTTCCTGACAACTCTAGTTCCCCAGGCTTTTCATATAAACTGCAAGTACACATGGCTCCCTCTTCCTCTACATATGCCTCTTGGACTTAAGGGCAGAAACTTACATTTGTTCCAATTAAATCTTATCTTGTTAAACCCAGTTCATCACTATTCTGTCAAAAATGCCTGGAGTCTTTATTAGGCTTTCCAAAATATATGCTGTACTCCCACAAGTTTCCACCCATCAATCTACACATACTTGAATGCCTTTTCTATGTCAGCTCTGTTCTCAGTATTGAGGATTTAGAGATGTTTAAGACTCTGTCACTGACTTCAGAGAGCACAAAGACACATAAAAAGGCAAATATAATACAGTGCATAGGATGTAATAAGAGAGGTATTGAGTTTATGGTAGTAGGTAGAGGTCCCTAGTCTAGACCTGGATGATGGCATGGATCATAAGGGAAGATGCTCTCAGTAAATCCTGCGTAACAAGCAGGACGGTAGAAGACGTAGGGTACATGGCATTTTGGGCAAAGGGTAGAGACTCAGGAGCAAGAGAAAGGTATTGCACTTTGAAGAACCTGCAATCACTTCAGTGATGATGAAAATCGAGGCCCCTGAGAGGAGGATACAGATGAATAGGGAGGTGGTTGGCTTTGGGGTTGTCATTTGACAGAGCCCTAGTAGTTGATTTAAGGTTCAGAGTCAGGCCTCCCAAATTTGAGGAGAAAGCAAGACAAAGCAAAGCAAAGCAAAGCAAGGCGAGATCTGAGTCAAGGGGCCCAGGGTACCAGGAAGCTTGCTATAATAGGTGTTCAGGTCAAGTTCTGAGGTCCCTTGCCCTGAACTGAAGCACAAGAGACATGGTAATTTTCTGCACTTGGGCATGAGGTCAGGAGCACATTATTAGTAACAATGCCCCAATGCTGAGCCCTGGGAGGCAAGGCTCTGGCTTCTGGGCAGTAGTGGTCCTGAGTACTGGGTAGGAGAGGGGAGCAGGGGGGAAGGAAGTAGATTTAGATGTGAGAAGGAGCAAAGCGGCAACATCAAAAACTATGTGTGCCCTGATCTCAAGGTGTCTTGTATCTAATGGAAAAACTAGATGTGAGGCTAATCTGGCCCAGTGAGTTCTTAATGAACCCTGTTGCTTCCTTTTTTAAGTTCTCAAAAAAACATTTCTTCTAGAATCTTTCCTGGATCAACATAAGCACACTTGTTAGTACTCCTCTTGGGTTTGGAGGCAGGATTCCAGTCTTTTTTTTTTCTATCTTAAAAAATTGGCAAAAGCAAGGCATGCTCTCTGTTTTAGGAGTGGGAGTGAAGGGAGCTTTCAAAAAGAGGAACTAGGTAGCCTCTGGAGGGCCCCTGTCCTCCCCACCATGCCGGCTCCCATTGCCTTTCCCCCACAGTCCCATAGACCTCCCCAAATTCTAGCAACCAAAGGCTTAGCCCATTAGGGAGTCTCCAGAACTCTGGGCCAGTGCTACATTTTGGTTGGCTAGTGCCTTTTTCTTACAGGAGAGGTCCCCAACCACCAGGGGCCACTGACTGGTACTGGTCTTGTGGCTTGTTAGGAACTGAGCCACATAGTAGGAGTGAGAAGCAGGCTAGTGAGTAAAGCTGAAGCTTCCTCTTGCATTACTGCCTGAGCCCCATTGCCCACCACCTGCATCTGTAGAAGAATTGTCTTCCAAGAAACTGGGTCACGGTGCTAAAAAGGTTGGAGACTGCTGCCTTACAGCTTGTCAAATAGAGTTGATTATCACCCTTACATCTTTGGGAGGAGGAACTCAACTTGTCCATCTTCAGGTCTCTCTCAGCCTTCCCTGCTCCTCTATAAACAGTCTCATTAAGAAGTTCTGACTCCCTGTGAAATTCAGTTGGTTCAGGACACTTGCATGCTCTGTGTTTGAGTGCTGGGTTACAGAGTCTACCTCTCTGGAACTCTGGTTCCTGCTTCTCACTGCTCATTCTGTCTCTTTTGGAACAAAGATTCCCATCTCTGACAGGTACAAAAGAACAAAGTAGGATGTGGAAGGATAGAGGGTGCTTCAGTGGAGGAAATCCAATAAGCTAATGACTAGAGACATTTGGGAAATGGCGAGAGGCCAGACTGGATTCCAGGCTTGTCCCAGACATCCAGAGAAGGCAGGGAGGCAGAGATGGTCATTTGGGATCAATTCACACAGGGTTCTGAGTGTCAGGCTAAGGGGCTTAGGGGTCATTCTGGGGCCATGAAGAATTAGGGGAGAGCCTGGGTTAGGTCAGGAGATGGTAAGCACTGGGCATGTGCAAAGTCAATTCTGGACTGTGGAGGGGGACTGGTGGTGGGAAAGGCATTGGGGGATCCTTGTACAAGTCCAGGAAGGAGGCAGCAGCAAGCATGAGAGGATGGGTGGGAGACACAGAAGGTGGGCATGGAGGTGACATTTGACTTTTCTTTAGGGTCACAGAACATGATGAACAATAGCGCTGATGGTTGAGTTTTGGTGGCTCCATGCTCTGCATAGCCCCCAGTGGAGCGGCTGTGAAATCCATAAGGCTTTTGTGTCTACAATTCATCATACATTAGCCAATTCCAAATTATGTTTGGGTTGAAATTTCTGGTTTCCAACTAATGGTTTATCTCTTTAGGGATTTTGAAACATTCTTTTAATTTTTTATAAGCTTCATGAAGATCTTGAGGGCAAATACAAGCATAATTTTAACCCTTTGCACAATTTGACCCCAGTAGAAGCCCTTCCATCTCTTTCATATTTACGTTTTTGTGGGAGTGGGGAGAGGCTGGCTGAGATGATGCTCATGCTGATGACCCAGTCCACAGCCCACCAAACACACAATCGCTGCACGTTTGGCCCACCCTTTCCACATTCCAGGCATTTGATGTTTATGAGACATGTATGATTTGGAACTGGAGGGACAGGGAGGAGAGAGAAGAAAGAGACAAACTTGGAATGTTTTCTGTTCTGTCTGTCCCTCAACTGGGTTTGGGGCCTTTGGGTGGAGGTTCTGAGACTGGATGGAGGCTGGGAGACCATTCTCCACATGCTTGCAAAGCACAGTCTGGAACACCAGCACTGTTCTGTAGTTTGTACGAATGAAGAATCTCAGGCCCCACTACAGAACTAATAGAATCAAAATCTATTATTTAGGACCCCCTGAGATTCCTCAGCACTTTAAAGCTTAAGAAGCAGGCTAAATGTACCCCATAGCTCTTAAATAAGAATGTCTGAGGGTTCGCCTGGGCACTTTTCACAAGACCCCAGGGGATGCTTCAGGTCCTGGGCCACACCTTCAGCAGCAGGCATCTGGAGAATGTGCCGGTCTCCAGGCACAAGCATGGCATGAGTGACTCGGAGATGGAAGGAGTCTGCACAACACCCAGCACTCCCGGCCAGGCCAGGGAATGGCAACTTAGGGAGCATCTGAGGAAACTCCTGGGAACCCACACTAGGTCACCACACAGGGACTGTTGACATTACATGGAATCTCCTCTGAGGGCTGGAAATAACTGGAGGACCCTTTGACAAGGGTTAGTTTTGTTATTGAATAAGTTGTGCGGCAGGGGTGGGGCTGGATTCATTATACTGTGACTCCATTTCACCCTTTCTAACTGGTAAGGACTAACATATTAGAGATTTTTGTCTATTGATTGATTGATTGATCAAGTGTAGATCAATCTATCTACAATATCTATTTACCTCTCATTCACTTATCTACACTTATATATACACATAAACCTTATCACTTTGCTCATTGTTCATAAATATTGGCTTGCTGATTTCTGCTGTTCAGAATAATATGGGACTGGCCACACATTATTAAACTTTCCCATGAGGATGGAAAAAAGCAGTGCTCTAGGGAAACCATATAGCAGGAGTATTTATTCTCCATGTGGGATGGCAATTGCTAAGGGCAAAACCCTGGTACCATTAAGAAATACCCAAAACAGCCACTCATGGGAGGCCACAAAGCCCAGCCCTTCTCTGCCAGTTCCCTGGTTACTTTGAGATTTCTTGATGTGGTTAGAAGCTGTGTCTTGAAATAAAGTGTCCCATGTCTTTAGGCTTTGTGGAAATTCACTTAGAATTCCATGCAGACATAATGTTTGGCTATTAAAATCAGGGTTGCCTTCAATGACAACCGATCCTCATTAGCGAGCACAAACGACCCACACAAGGGCTCAGATCAGCAGCTCCTGGGCTTTGTGCAGCAGCAAATTGGCCCCATTGGAAAGGGCGTGCTAGAATGAGCAGTGCTGTGTAGCAGCTCTTGAGTCATCCCCACCCCCAAGCAGATGCAAGCCCTGCGTGAGTCCCTGGCATTGTGTGATGCAGATGGTTTGATGGGTGCAGCTGCCTGCACAGGAGTGGTGATATCGTGGATCTCACCCACCCGGAAGAAAGGGAACAAAACAGCCCCACCCCCTTCAGTGACTCTGCTTCTGCCTGTGTTATTACTCCTTCTCTCAGGCTAGAAACATTGCTGTTAACTCTGCCTCTGCTGTCACTGTCCTCCTTCCTGTCGCTGTCATTTGGCATAGCTTTCTTTATCCAGAGGCCTGATGTCCTTTACCAACATTGGGTCAGCAGGTTAGGGCAGGGGGGAGACAGGGCAGCCACTAGGATAGAGCAGACATAGCTGAGAGCTGACCTAGCTCTGGGCACAGTGTCTGAGAGCATCCATCAGTCTCATTATCAATTAGAGGAAGGGACAAACTCCTGAGAACACATTAATCAGGGCTGTACACTAGCAGGCATCTGGGGGCAGCCAGCTGTGGCAGTAGGGTTCAGCAGAATAGTGGTAGGTCTGTGGGCCAGAGGCAGGCCCTGGAGCATTGGTGGGGCATGTAATAGGGGCCAAGGATGGGACTTGCAAGATGGCTCTGCAGAAAGGGGACTGGGAAGAAGAAGGAAGGCAAGGCTGCTCCTTGAGGCCTCCATGTGGGATTGGATCAATGGGGAACCCAGGACAGAAGCTGAGATACAAGGCCCTAGGACTGGGAGAGTGACTTCAGGCTAAGCTCTCAGGGTGGTGGCACTGAGTTTACCGATGACTTCCCTGACTGGCTCAGAACTGACTGGAGGCCCAACAAGAGCTTCAGCTGTTACACAGACGCTTTGGGGCCATTAGCCCTGAAAGTTGAGAAGCTGAGGCTGCAGAAAGAAGCAGAGTCTGGCAGCCTCTTAAACTGATTCTGTTCCTCAGCTCTGTTTCTTCCTTTAAAGGCTCTTTGAGTCACCCCCTTCTCCTCATTTCTGTTGGCCCCACTCTGGCCCAAAGCCTACCACTTCATGTTTGGATGGCTGCCCTCCGCACCCTCTTCCCAGAGTCAGTCCCCGGAGGGGCAGTGCTGGTAATCAGGAAGAGCTGGATTTGTTATCCCAGCTTTGTGATAAAAGCAGGCAAGTGACTCAACCTCACTGTGCCTCAATTTGTTCATCTGTAAAAGTGAGAGAATAATACTGAATGTGAGGATTAAATGACTTAATATAGTAAATTCCTTAAAATAATAATGTTTGACACATAGTGAATGGCATACAAGTGTTTGCTGCTGCTGGCATTACTGTTGTTATTATACTCCTACGACATACACTCCAATCCTTTTAACCTCCTTTTAGCCTCCAGGTGCAAGCACTCACCCAATATCATGGTTTTTATTCCATAAGTACTTTCTCTTTTCTATTCCAATTGCCGCTCCCCCACCCCACCCCGCCGTCATTTTTAGCCCTCATCACCTCTTGCCTAGAAATAGCCTTTAGATTGGCCTCCTTGGATTGGCAGTTAAGTCCCCTTTGAGCTCTTCCACTCTGCCTCCAAGAGCGATATTTTAGAATATGCAAATGAAATTATGTCATTTTTGTCCTACTTGCAATAACTCCACATTGCACAAGGAGTGAGTTGAGACTTCATCTGATCCCAAGCCATCTTGTGAATTCTGTATACCTTTTGCTCCCAATACAGGGTGGGGCAAACATAGGTTTACAGGTTCATATGGAAGATAATACAATAATTAATAAATAATAATACAAGAATAAACTCTTTGTTTCATGTACTCACAACTGTAAACCTCCAAGTTTTGCTCTACCTCATATATCCAAATTTTGGCCAGTTGCCAAATCTGCCTCCATTTGCATTTTCTCTTGTGCCTAGGATTAGTCTTCCTTCCTTCCTTCCTTCCTTCCTTCCTTCCTTCCTTCCTTCCTTCCTTCCTTCCTTCCTTCCTTCCTTCCTTCCTTCCTCCCTCCCTCCCTCCCTCCCTCCCTCCCTCCTCCAACCCCCCTATTTCTTTCTCTATCCCCTCTATCTTTTTGCCAAGTAAACTCATATTCAAACTTTAAAATACAGATGGAGAGAAGTCTTCCATGGTTTCTTCAGCACGTACCCCCAGCAGCCTGCAGTCCTTGCAGATGAGGGCAGAACCTCATTCACTGTGTGTCTTTCAGGCCTTGCGTAGCCATACATGGGCAGGAATGAAATGCCTTGTTAGAAGGTCCTGTCCTGCCACCACCAGGGTGTTTGTCTGAAACTGAGCTATAGGAAGTGAGTTAGAGTCAGTAATTATGACAGAGAAGGAGACTCTTCTGGTGGAACTAAGTAGGGATGTTTTCTAATTCTGTCCAAAGTATCAGGTGCCTGGCAACACCCAGAGACAAGGCATTCCAGATGACAGCTGTGGGTACAGAAAAGAGAAACTCCCTAAGTTTCATCTCTGCAGGCAGCATGTACTTTCACATTTGGAATAGCCAGAGAAAGAGATCCAGGAGAGCAGACTCAGACTGGCTCCAGCTCAGGCTGCTGTGAGCTGAACTGTGAGCAGTTAGGGACAGAAATTCTAGAATCCTCTGAGGGGAGGATATCAGCCCCCTTATACAAAGAAATGGTCAAGTCTGTCTAAATTAGGGTAGGATGTGAAACACTGTGGGAACCAGCAAAAAAGGGTGATGTTGGTCAACAAAAGGGAAAAGACCCATGCAGGCAGGGCAGAGCTATGTCACACCAAGCTACCAGTAACTGTCTGGTCACCACTCCTACTAAACAAACCAAATCTTACTAGGTGCTCTGGCCTGCAGAGCAGTCAACTGGAGCTCGACCACCTACCTAGAACAAATAGGTTGGGGGGACAAGAGGTGCGAAGAATGGCACCAAGACAAAAGATTCTGATCAAGCCGCAAACTTTATTTTTCCGAACTGGGTATATATATATAGGGGAGGAGGGAGAGGAAGGAGATTAGGTTGCTTGCTATTGGCTAGCTTAAGACAAAGGAGGGTCCGCTTATTGGTTACTTGAGTGTAACTTGTACTCGTGGACACCTCATGTGCCTGTAGCTGATTGGCTTATGGAGCTCATGCACACGGATGCTAGCTGGAGGTTGTTTTGAAAGTCCTTGTTGATTACAGGTTCCGGTAATCAACGCAATGTTTTTAGCTAAAGGCCAGGTGCTCGAGACCTGGGGCAAGGTTCCCAACAACTAGGTGCTTGTGCATTTGCAATTTTGTGTGCCGCAATGAAGGAAGGTTCACTGGGAAAGGCTTACCTTTGCTCCACATGTCAGCTGGGGGCACATTACTGGGGGCTGGAGGGTCTACTCTCAGACGGCTCTCTCATATGGCTGCAAGTGGATGCCAACTGTTAGCTAGGAGCTCAGAGAGGACTGAGAGCCAAGGGTCTTGGTTCCCCTCCATGGGAGCCTCTCCACCAGCTGTTTAGGCTCCTCTGAGCATGGAGACTGGCTTGGGAGGGTAAGCATCACAAGGGAACCAGGTGAAGAAGCAGTGTGCTGGGATATGTTTAACAATTGGCCCCTAAGTGGACGTGCCCCAACCTGTACTCAATAGTATTTGCTGATTTCCATGGTGTCAATACTCCCACCACAGTCAATTTTAAGCCACTGAACAGAGTTGGTAAGAAATGTGCACAGTTGGCTCTCAGGAGCTGGTATGAACCAGCTCCATCACCCACAGGTGGAAACTGCTCTGGCCTTTGAGGTCATAGTGTCACTTCTGTTGTACCCCACAGATGTACCCAAATTCAGGAGGAAGGAACTTAGACTCCAACTCTTCATGGGAAAGATATTGAAGTCACATTGTTCCAAAAACTTGTGGGATAGGAGGCCTTTTGGCTGTCATTAAAAAAAGTCATCTGAGATAAGTAGATCCAAGTGACATTTATATTCAAGATTCTGGTAAGTGGTGGTCCCATGGAATGGGGACCTATATCTTTTTGAGTTTACCTATTTCCTATTTTAAAGGCACAGTAATTTTTTGTATATATGAATAATCTGTGCACATACAATACATACTCCACACATACCTGCATGCATATGTCATAGTGTGTGGTCACTAATATTTGCTAATTGAATGGTATTGTGTGGTATGATTTTTGTGCTATTTGCTCTGTGAGTCTCCATTCTCAGAATTAGGAGTTAACTTCGTGTTGGTGAATTTAGCCAAAGGTCATGCAACTGGTGACCATAAGGCTCAGGGTGTTGTTAAGATTAGAATTTAGGGGGCAGTCCTACAATTTCACTTTGTCCTTTGCCAATGGAGGCACCAGGCTGTGGCTCTTGTACAGCAGAGCCAGGCCTCTTTATTTGGAGGCTGGTTAGCCAGCCCACCAAACCTCTAGACCCAGGATTTCCCCTCTCCCTGCTGAAGATGCCTCTTGGCAATACCTGCCCCTGCCAGACAGAAAGTAGGGGCAAAAGGAACAGTGACATTTACAGTGGGAAATTTTCATACTGGCTGGAAGCAACTCCTAAAATTAAATGTATGGATTATTTTTGGGTTTCATTATTCAGGTTATTCCTGTTCCCACTGACATAGATAATTGGAAATTGACTGTACTATCTATTTGAAAAGGTTGCAGGAACACAGTGAATGATTTATGTGGCTGAATGAATGAGAATGTGGATCTTCTGATTTTGTGTGTATTAATAAAAAATTTCAGGACATAGCTTTCAATTAGTCAGTTAACATTTACTGGGAACTTTCTGTGTATAATACTAAGTTTGGGGATTTGAAGAATTTGGTCATGGTCTCTGGTCCCTAGGAAAACACGATCTACCCATAAGAAGTTATATGACATTATAATGGACCAGTGGCTATTCAATACAGTAATTGGAAATGAATTAAATACTGTGTATTTGAGGTCTAGAGACCACACAGAGCTTCTTCTTTAACCTATGTTGCCTCTATTACTCTTCTCAATGGTCTTGTGAGGTAGAGATTATTACTTTTGTTGATAAAGAAACTGAGGCTCAGAAGGTTAAGGGACTTAGCCCTGAATTTTCAACCAGTAGAGTGAGGATTCATTGTCTGGACCTTTTCAATGGTACCCCAGCCATCTCATTTGTTCCCCATGAATCTTCACACCCCACCCACATTTATTGAACAATAGGTGCTATCACAACTGTGTTATTTCCTTTCGGCTTCACCCCTGTGGTAGCTTGTGAAGGCTCAGGTCTGAGGCATGTGGAGATCACAATGGCACAAGGAACAAGAGGAAGTATAGGCTGGGGCTTCCTAGGTTGGACCAGGGATGTGGAAAAGTGGCATAAAATTGAAGAGACATGAATTGAAGAGGCATAAAAACCTGACAAGTGGCCTGTACATACTATAGAAGTGGAGGGAAAAGTGACTGGATTATTCTTAGATTGCTGTAGGAAGAAAAAACATCTACTCTTGAACTAGGCCTGAAGATCAGGTGGGTAACCCAGGGCAGGGGATCGTGGAGAGGGCATGAAGAGGTTCATGAAGAAGAAAAACCTCAGAACAAAAAAAGTAGAAGACTACTTTTTCTTTTTGGAATGTATGTTTGATTTTTTTAAATATATTTATTTATTGACCCCCAAATCAATTCATTATATTGATGTATCTGTAAAAACTACTACTATTATTGCCAAAATAATTAAAAGGAAAGTTTTGTACTAGGAGACCAGAGTTGCTGGAATGGAGGGTTCTGGAAAGTGGGTAGTTGACATCAGAATTGGACAGTTTGGTTTGAACCAGACTGTGGTAGATCTAGTGGCCAGGTCAAGTAACAAAATGTTCTTCCAGAGCAATATGTTGTTTTCAGGAAAACATAGTAATGCTTCCTGATTTGTTTATGCCAGAATGTTCTGCCCACGAAAAATAAAGTGCTTATTTACTTTTCCAATATTGATATATTATAAATATCTAAAAAGTACAAAACATATGTAGCACAAGTTGTCTTTGGCCCCACCTTTGGCCTCCAGCTATCCAGTTCTTCTCCCCAGAGAAGAGCCACTCCTATCGATGCTTGTTGGGAGTTTTTATTCTGTGGCATTTGCTAAGATCAGAGGGTCTGTGCCCAGATGGAGCCAGTTTTACATGCATCATTCCAAGTCGTGCCCAAGTTCTTTATTCTATTCTTAGATTACAGCTCAACACCATCTCTGTCAGATGAACACTGGTTGCATGAGTTGTCGACATTACTCATGTGGTATTTAGTACATAAGGACATGAAGTTCTTTTGGGCCTGTGGTACCCAAGGTACAGAACATAGTCAAATCAGCTCAAACATAATAGGTGGTTACTTTTTTGTAAAGAGAGTTCACCAAATCCAAGAATAAATTCCAGATAGAACCAGCCTCTTGGGAACTCTGCCGGGAACCAGAAAGATAATTGAGTTTTTTTTTCTCTTTCTATCTTTGTCTTTCTTTGTGGTCACATGATGCTGGTTTGTCCAATCTTCCTCCTTCTGTGGACTAGCCTTTTCTGAAAAATGCCTGCCCCAGTCCCTAAGTCTATGTGATCTTCTTTGTCCAATGCTTATCACTCCTATTACAAAAGCTTCTAAACCTCTTAATGTAAATTCTGGTGACAATTGGAGTGAATCATTTTATCTCCCTGAGTGAGGCTGCACTGCCATAAGCTGCACTGGCTGTTTTGGGGTCACATGGTCATCTCTAGACCCATGAGCTGTCACTTGAGAGGGTGAGAGGTGAGGTGAAATGGCAGGATGGAGGTCCTTTCCAGACAGCAGAGAGTTACCCTCAGTGCGGCTTTGTACAGTCTCCATTGCTTTGAAGAAGCTCCCAAGGACAGAGACCTGAGGGCACCTGGCTTGGTGCTCAACACACAGTTTTATGCTCCACAAATATTTGTTGGTTTTATTGATGTTTGTTTCCCTGTTGGAAGATACTGTTCATCAGGAAGGACCAAGAAGTCTGCAGCAGATATTTTATTCAAGTGCCATTAAGGAGTGTGGTGAAGCAGAGAGGACTCAAAAATTAGTTACTGCCAGGAAGTAATGATTTGGAGCTGTGTGCTCCTCTTAGGAACAGGATCAATAGATTATTTTCATTAGAAAAACAAGGCAAAAAAAATATCCCACAGAGGCAGAACAGCTGTATCCTGGGATATGTCCTCTAGACAGACTTAACTATAAGTCTATACAGTCCTCTGAAAGTGTGACAGAGTAATAAACTCTTAATTGGAACATCTTGGAGGGTGGCCAGCTCTAGTGAGTGAAAATTGTGAAATTATGGCAAGTGCTTAGCCAAGTACAAGGCCTATTTTAATGACTGGATAAGAATCATTGATAAGCACAATGTTTACATGCAAATGATGCTGATAAAGTGATTGCCAAATATCCAGAGCTAATTTTCTTAAGTAGATTATACATTACCCTTCCAATTTTGTTAGAATTGATAATTCAATTTGCAAACATATTTTAAAAATCACTACAAGTCCCAAACGAGCTGATTGTGAATATATACTTTATTGTTTATAAAAAGTTGCCATTAACTTGTGAATTTATAATTGCCAAAAATGACATCCAATTCTGATTGTTTTCCCAGGGAAAAATGTTATACAAGGGATGCATAAGGCATTTATGCTTTGCCAAAGTGAGTACATATACATCATTTGCATTTGGTGTATATGAAGAAATGTTGTCTATTGGGAAACACAAGGGAATAGGATTCTGGAAAGCAAAGTTCTGATCTTTTGCAAAGGTGGCCAGAACAATTGCTTGTCCCACCTACTCTTTCTGCAGTGTGGCTTGGCCTTATTCAATCAAAGAGTGGGGAGTGTCCACCCCCTTGACTCTGACTGGGCCATGTGAGTGCTTTGACAAATAGAATACAGTGGAAGTAACTCTGTAGAAATGTGTCTACCATGAAGCCACCATGCTGTGAAAAGCCTAAGCCACATGGAAAGGCCCTGGGGGATGTGATACCTTGTAGAGTGAGAGGCCAAGGAACACCAATGCACCATACAAGTGAGTAGAGGAGCCATCTGTGAAGTGGGCTCTCCAGTCCCTGCCTCCTGGCTGGTGCCATGCAGAGCAGAGGTGCATTTTAGCCATTTGACCCACAAAGTTGTGAACAGCATAAATGGTTGTTTAGGTGTTGGGGTAGTAAGTCACTAGTTCCCTCTTTGCCTCAGTTGTTTCATCAGAGAAATGACCAAGGTGACCCTTTCTCTGTTTCATAGGGTTAGTTTTTGAGATGTTGTTACTGCCAGGAAAAAAAAAATTAGTTACTGCCAGGAAGTAATGATTTGGAGCTGTGAGATAATGTCTGTGAAAATCACTTTATAGGTTAAGAATGCTGAGAAATGTAGGCTAGTTGCTGGGCTCAAGACAGTGATGTACCCAAAGTACTCTCTAAATATGAGGGTTGCTGACTGTTCTCATCACAGCTCCGGAATTCCCTGCATCTTCCATCTCTGTCCTTCAGGTTCCCTCGCTTGATCCTCTTATTTAATCCTATCATATGTCAGAGGTCCTCAGGGAAAAATAGATGAGATCCTGATTCCAGAATTTTCCTTTATGATTCTTCCTGGAGGGAGCCACTCCTAATGATTCTTGTTGGGAGTTTTTATTGTGGCATTTGCTAAGATCCGAGGGTCTGTGCCCAGAAGGAGCCAGTTTTACATGTACCATTCCAAGTCATGCTCAAGTTCTTCATTCTATTCTTAGATTACAGCTCAACACCATCTCTGTCAGATGAACACTGGTTGCATGAGTTGTCGACATTACTCATGTGGCATTTAGTACATAAGGATATGAAGTTCTTTTGGGCCTGTGGCATCCAAGGTACAGAACATAGTCAAATCAGCTCAAACATCATAGGTGGTTACTCTTTTGTAAAGAGAATCCACAAAATCCAAGTTGATATCAACTTGTCAACAACTCCAGAACACAAGCCTCATGCCCATGTTTTACAATTTCTTTACAGTCAGTTTGTGTGTCTATACATGCAAACTTTTGTAGGTGTGGTAAGATGGGCAAGAAACTGCTTGGTGCTTATTACTAATTGAAAAGTCAATTGTGAATGCATCTCCTTTTAAAGAATCTGAATGAATTGCTTCTTCTCCATGACCCAATTTATCCACAAATGCCAAAATATCCCTCTTGTGGTTGGTTGTGTGGAAATGAGAACAGATGCTTGACCTAATGATTTGTGACCAAGTTTACATTCTGCAAGGCCATCTGTACTGGCAAGAACCATAGATAGGGATCGATTCAAAGTGTAATAGGGAAACCAGTGGTGAAATGTCAGCAAGGCCAAATATAGTTACTAGGTCCAGAGAACTAGAAACAGTATTGAAATGAAACCTGATACAGGGTTATAATGAGAAAGTCCTCTGGATTGGAGAGGGCTCAGGACAGTGTGGTGAGAACCTTAGAGCAGCCTACATCTGTCCCTCTGAGCTACCTTCCTGTAGGGAGACCAACTGTTCTGATTTACCCTGGACATCCCCAGTTCCAGCACTGAAAGACCCATCTCCTGGGAAATCCTTCATTCCTAGAAAAACTGGGACTGCTAGTCATACTACATACCTGAGTTTTTGTTCTAACTTAAAGGGTGGAGCTGAGCAGAGAGTGTTCAGTCAGACATACCCTAGACTGGAAGTGTGGCGGTCAGAATGATGAGTTGAATTAGCTTGTGTTCTGTCCTGTGACATTGCTTGTCACAGAAGAGGGTCCCAGCACAGTCAAATCAGGCAGGGATGACTCAGCCATTTCCACATGTCCCTGGATGGTGCCATTGTACATGACTGTTCTCAATGTCTTCCCAAGTAAGAACTGCCAGTTTGGACCCTTATGATAGGTTTTCTTAACAGGAGTCTCAAATTTTTGAGGGTCCTGTGTTCCCAATGGTGGAGAGCACCAATTCACTGCTGGTCATGCAGTGACCAAGTGGGCAATTCAGCGTTTCATCTACACACTAAATGATTACCTACCAACTATTAGGTCAGGGTCTCAAGTTTCATCATGCAGCAGAATCACCTGGAGAGCTTACTGAAACACAAGTTCCTGGGCCCTGTCTCCAGAGTTTCTTATTCACTAGGACTAGAAAAGCACCCAAGAATTTGTATTACTACCAGTTCCGGGGTGATGCCAATCTGCTGGCCCAGGTACCACAGTTTGAGAACCATTAGATTAGGTGCCAGGCAGCTTGATACTTCATGCAAAGCCCACCAAGGTAGGAGTTATCACTGAAAGGATCATTGCAGAACCAAAAGACTAAACAGTTTGCCTAAGTGGCCACTGCTAAGCAACAGAGCTGGGATTTAAATTCCTGTGGGTTTGTTTTTTTCCCCTCCATCTGGCTTTCTTCCATTTAAAGGAGAAGCAAGCAGGGAATGGTTATGTTCTTTTTAATTTTTTCCATATACTTATTGAAGTTTAGTTATTTTTGAAATTTTACTTTATTATGGTAAGAATGCTGAACATGAGATTTACCCTCTTAACAAAATTTTAAGTGTGAAACACATCGCTGTTGACTGTAGGTTCAGTGTTGTACAGAAGAGTTCTAGAGCTCGTTCATCATCCTTAACTGAAACTTTGTGCCCGTTGACTATATAACTCCCCATTTCCATCTCTTCCTAGCCCCTGGCACTACCATTGCGCTCTTTGAGTCTACAAATTTGACTATTTTAGATACCTCATATAACTGGAATCATGCAGAATTTTTGTCTTTTTCTGGCTTGTTTCACTTAGCATGATGTCCTCCAGGTCTCTTCATGTTATTGCATGTTGCAGGACTTCTTTCTTTTTTAAGGCTGAAGAGTATTCTATTGCATATACATAAAACTTTCTTTATTCATACATATGTTGGTGGTCATTTAGGTTGTTTCCACATCTTGGCTTTTGTGACTAATTCTGGAATGAACACAAAGGGCCAATATCTCTTTGAGATTCTGATTTCAATTCTTTTGGATAATTATCCAGCAGTTGGATTGCTAGATCATATGGTAGTTCTATTTTTATTTTTACTGTTGAGGAACATATAATGGTTATCTTCTTAACTCCTGAAGAAACACATGCTTTTCAGATCTTTGCTTTGTTTCCATTGATTTTTTTCCTTTCTTCTCATCATATACATTTTATTTCAGGCAGTGAGTAAGATGTCAGATTCAAGTCTGGATTTTGAGAAGTTTTGCCCATAATATAAACCATGACACTTGCCCACATTCTGAACTCAGTTTCCTTGTCATTAATTAACATCTCATTCTATCTCCAATATGATATAGTTGTTTCGAAGGCAGTCAGAATGTTGGGCTCTAGGAAAGGACTGTTTAGACACATCCTAAGTCATAAGAGGATGTTGTTGGGGATTAATGCCTTGCAGAACTTTCTCCTGGCTCTAAGAACTACTGTAATGTGGAAGCAACAGCTTTTAGCAGCCTGGTATCATGTGACTTGGATTTTGGAATGCTCAACTGGGAAGCACAATTTTTCTGGTTTTTCAGAGTCAAATATTCTGGGGCTGAATGAGACCTTAATGATTAGAGCTCATTATTCTTTTTCATAAAGCAGAATTCTTGCCTTTTACCTAGTTTTTTAAAATGAGATTGTAGGAAAGAGTGTTATAAACTGTACAGCCCCATATCAAGAACAAGAACTCCAAAGATGTTGATTAATAAGTTAATGTCAGGCCAGAGAGGTGGGTTTAGGTGGATGATCTGCAGAGCTCCACTCAGGATCACATCCCATTCTGTTTCAGAGTCAGTGGCTTAGATATTACAGGCAAGAGAGTGACAGTCAATAGGCTAGATGATACCAGGAGAGTCGGATCCACCTTATGAAGCCAGAGTGTGGGCTGAACATAAACGTATGAAATTTAATTGGAATCATTGTGGAGTTATGCATTTGGACTGTATTAGTCAAGGCTCTCCAGAGGAGAGTAAGTGTCTCACACAATAACAGAGGCCAAGAAGTCCTGCATTCAGCTGGCAGCAAACTGGAAAACCAGGAAAGCTGGTGGTGTAATTCAGTCCAAGTCCAAGGGCCCAAGAACAAGGAGCAGCAATTTTCAAGGGCAGGAGAAGATAGATGTCTCAGAAATAGCAAACAGAAAACTTGCACTTCCTCTGATTTTTTATTCTGTTCAGGCTCTCAACAGGATGATGCCCCCCTGCACTGGTGACAGCCATCTTCTTTACCCAGTCTACCCACTCAAGTACGAACCTGTTCTGGAAACACCCTCACAGATGCACCCAGAAAAAATCTTTTACCAGCTATCTGGGCATCCCTTAGCCCCATCAAGTTGACCCAGAAAATTAACCATTACAGGTGCTTTAAATCACTCTGTTATAGCCCTGGGGAAAACTGGTTAGCAAGTGTGAAAAATGAAAAGGTTTTAGTTGACTCCAGCTCTGTGTACATCAGTATCGGAAGGTTGCCTAAAAGAGAAGGAAAGGAAAAAGCACAATAAACCAATGTTAGTTTGGATGAATAGAGGCAAATTGTCTGGGGTGAGCGAGGTGAGGGGTCCACTCTGCCTGTCCTGCACAAGTCAGGTTACTCCTTGAATACTGCACTCAATCTGGGCATGACACCCTGGGGCACAAATGAGGGAGAGAGTCTCAGCTGGTCTCCTCCCCCACTTGTCTGCAGGGTTCTGTAATCCCAGCTCCCACTTGGGCTTCCACATTAAGAGAAAAAGGCATTCATTCTGAAGCATGAGGATGTGTCCAGAGGTGGATCTATTTTGAAGCTAATGAAGCTAAAGCTTCAAACTCCTCTTTTGCCTGGGTCTCTTCTAAGGCACTGGAGGAGCCCTGGCAATCTGTTTGCAGGGTTGTATATTTTTGCTAAATTTTTAAACCTAAAATACTATGGCTAATCAAGACTATCTCTTTCTGCTCTGAGCTTCCTTCTATCACATGGCATCACATCACATCACATCACAGCCCATCTCTTTCCATTTGTGTTGGATGTCATTGGACGGATGGCCAGCATTCTTTTTATCTTCTGAGGGGGAAGTTGAAGTGACATACATTTTCAACTAAATTCGGTGGCAGGGATGTATGTAGCTGGATGGCATTTCTAAGTACATTTAGTTGTGGCATCAAGGAATACTCTTACCTTACCTGCCCTCATGACATGGAGGTACAAGACCAGACCAGAATCACATAGTGATATGACTGGATCCCACAGAGTCAAAATACAGAAGCAAGTGGAAAGTGGAGAAGAAGCAAGATTTGAAGTGTGCAGAGTGATAATCTAGTCTGTGGAAAATTCTTCCAAGAATTAAACAAGTCAAACTGAGTAAATGATTGAGCCTCATTCAAGCTTAGGCAAAATAAAATTTCCTTCCTGTAAGCATAAAACATCCCAAACCCCTGCAATGAGGACATCTATGACACATTGGTTAATGAGAGCTATCAGGTCAAACAAATTTTATAGTTAAAATTTGTTCCTGAATAAGAAAACTTGAATTGTTCCCAAATATTACAGCTATTATAGGAAATAACTTAATAAACAAAATATTGCCATTAACAAGTTGTGATATACAAAGAAACATTTTAAATATAATACAAAACAAGTTTTGGTTAACCATGCTCACTATCAAAAAGCTTATTACATGAAAAGGTAATCAAAGATTATACAGCCCCCAAACTGGAGGTTAAAAGTATTACAGGGGTGTGTCAGGCAGTTAAGGAATACAAGTATATACTATTTTTCTGGTTTGTTATATTTGTCACTTTTTTAAATTAGCATTTTGCTGTGAGTTCTTTCTTCATTCTAAATAAGTATTCACTCTACCTAATTTGGTGTTTATAATTTTATATTATTTTTCTTAAAGAAGGCCCCCTAAATTATAAAAACTACAGGATTCATAAAACCTCCATCTGCCCTGGCTGAGTTTCATAGAAATTCAAACACAAAGGTGTCCAAGGTTCAGAAGGCAGTGGTTCCACCCTGGCTAGACCCTGGAGAATGTGACAAGGCCCTCAACAGAAATGCTGACTGATCGATCCCAGTGTTTAGGCACCTTTGGGGACACCTTTATCAACATGTCAGCTCTCCAGCCTGCCTTTCTCCTTGTGTTCACAATTCTCTTCTTAAAAGGAAAATTCCTTTTAAAAAGTACACATCCTTCCTTATATAAACCACACCCTTAGCATTGAACACCTGTGTCTCTCTTATGTTGCTTTCTTGGCCTGGAATGTCCTTCTCCTTATGTGACTTACAGTGTGAGTCCTCAGCAGTGTCATAGAGGACATGGAGGCTGCCATAGAGGTTATGTCATGAATTCCAGACACTGTCCTGAGCTCCCTCACTCATAGCTACCTGACCTTGGTTAAGGCGTTTGACCAGCTCTACAGCAAGGATTAAAATGCCAACTTCATGGGCTATTGAGAGACACTAAATGAGTGCATGTGTATAAAACATGTATCAACTTTAAAGCTCTAAACGAAAGCTAAATGTTGTTACTACCCATCCTTCAAAGCTCAATTCAAATTCTACCACCTTTATAAAGCCTCCCCTCACCCCCATCCCATTGATCATTTCTTCTTTGTGCATAATACTTGCTTCTCTGTTTTGCATGTATTTTACTTGTTTTATTATTGTTACAACATTCACTTAACTCACTCTTTTATTTCATAAATATTTATTGAGCTCCTCTCTGTACTGGATGCAAACTTTCTCCCTCACTGCATTTATAAACTGGGCAGAGGCTGCTTTATTCTAATGTGTCTCCTGGAGCACTCAGCTCATTACCTTGCACTCACCACGGTCTCAGTAATGGCTGTTTACCTGGGGTGACATTTCAGCTGTACCTTGAAGACTTGAGAGAATATTCCCCAGGAGACAGAGCATGAGCCCTGCTTCCTCTAAGGTAGTGGTTCCACCCTGGCTAGACTTTGGAGTCATTCGGAGAAACTTTAAAAGACATGGGGATGCCTGAGCCAACCTGAGATTCTGCTTTAATGGGCCTGAGCACTGAGTGCTTTGAAAAGCCCCCAGGTGATTCTAATGTGCAGCCTAGTTGCTATCCACTGATCCATGATAATTTTATTATTTGGTGACAGACACACTCCTAGCAACTGCCCCCAGTTCACTGGCCCATTATGGGAACGACTCTGGCATCACAACCCTACTTTATGTCCTAGTGCCTGGATCATGTGAGGTCATTTGTATTTTCTGGTGCACCTGCTAAAGGCCAGGTCAGGCATGCTGCCAATAGCTTTCTAGTTTATTCTTCCATTATCCTGTTACTTCACCAAAATGAGTAACAGGTGGGCCAAGGAGCTATTGCCAGGACTACACATTCTGCCATGTTTCTCATCTTTCTAGAACCTTCTGACCTTTACCACCAATGGCTGAAAAGCAAAGACTCTGACCTACTACCCACACAAGAACTAAAGAAAACTTTGGAGTTCAGCCCCTCCCCCATTTCATTTCCTCTCTTCTTCCCTAAGTCTTTAATCGAATCTTTACACCTCATTTATGTGTTTTTAGTCAGCTCATCCTTTGTTTTCCTTTTTCCCCTCCAGGTGTGCAGAGCGACCTTTAATAACAGGGGCACTCCCCTGACAGCGGTTTTGATAAAGGTGCGAGAAAGGTTCTTTCAGCGGCGCTCAGCAGAGGAAGCTGTGTCTGGTATCACAATCCGAGATGTTCCTGGCTCTACCCGTAATTATAGCTTCTCAACCTCACCTCGCCACCCACTTTTCAGAGGAAAACTATAGTCGGTGACGCTCACCTCCCCAAGTGGGGGCGGCTGCCGACTCCTTAAGCCAGGAAAGCGGGAGCGTTGGCTGGGAAATTAGGATTTCATTCTTTCTTTGCGCTGCGGGTGCTGTCACTACCAGAGAAAGAGATCTGGCTGCGGGCGGAAAGATCCTTCATTCAGGCGATGAAAAAACAACCTTTACCTTTATGGGGGCTTGTTTCCAAAAGAAATTATGCCTCCATTAAGGGCCATTTTAGACCATTAGTGATATGTTTGCATTTCCACAAGAATGTTTACCTTTCTCTGCAGGGGAACAGAGGCCAGTCAGCACTGTTCACAAATTAGTAACTGTGATCAAAGCTCACGGCTCCAGCCCGGAGAACCAACAGTTTGGGTTTGGAGTTGAATTTCAACTCACTAATTGGCTCTGCAGGTGACTTTGTTTTTCCTTCCCACTCCCTAAGTGCCCTTGTCGTCTGGGGATGGCCTCCCCAGGTGCTAGCGAATGCTAAAACGAGGAAAGGGTAGCAACCCGTCCAGGGAGTGGTGTCCTCTCCATAAACCGAAGGTTTACTGTTGAGATTCTCCTCACGGGTCTTGTCAAGCTGCCACTTCACTTCTCCATGTCTCAGTTTTGGTATGATTACGCTATCTGTGTGATACGTGCTTTTGAGTCGGCCCCTGTTCGTGACCACCCTATGAGTGACGAGCAGTGTCCTGTCCTGAACCGCCCTGCACGGCTCTGTAGACTCTTGTCTGTGGCTCTTTCATGGAGTCAGCCCATCTCCTATTTGGTCTTCCTCTTTTCCTGAGGGCTTTTATTTTTCCCCAGCATGACGACTGTCTTTTCCAAAGAGCCCTGCCTTCTCGTGATGTGCCTGAAGTAGGACAGCCTTAATTCTGTCATTTTGGCTTCAGGCTTAATTTGCTGGTTCGTCTTTGTGGTAGTCCAGGGTATCCACAGAGCCCTCTTTTTAAAATTTATTTATTTGAGGGAGAGTGGGAGGGAGGGAGAAGGAGAGAGAGAAGAGAAGAGATGCATTAATCTGTTGTTCCACTTGTTTCTGCACTCATTGGTTGATTCCTGTCTGTGCCCTGACTGGGGATCAAACCTGAAACCTTTGCATATTGGGAGGACATTCTAACCAATTGACCTACCTATCCAGGACCACAGAGCCTTATTCAAATGAGGTGTTTGAATAAGAGCCTTATTCAAACTCCGTATTTCAAATGAATCAGTTTTCCTCCCATCAGCTATCTTCCTGTACAATTTTCCCAGCCATACTTAGTAATTGTGAATACAGGGTGCGGATGATCCTTAGCCTTGGTCTCTAATCACATGTTTTTGATGTTGGTGAATTTTCCTAATAATTCTTACTAGGTTTTTATGTGAAAATTAGTGAGATCATGCATATAAACACAGCAAGTGCATGTCTGAGTGTTTCTGTTCATTAACTTGGAGCTGTTTTTGTTTTGGTGTTCTTTTCCCCCAGTCTACAAATGGGAACCAAAGTTCTATCTGGATGGCTGTTCTCTCCCTTTCTTCCTGGGAAGGAAGCAATGAGGAAATATATGCCCTTCTGAAATCTCTATCACCATGGGAAACTAATAGTTAAAGCTCCACCTTGATGCTTTTTAATCCATTTCCCCACTGATAGTAGAAATCTCTGCAAGTCATTTCTAGCGGGAGAAGCTTCCACCTTCTGCTTGATACTTCCAGGGCCAGAAACTCACTACTTTCCAAGCATGCCTGCACCATTTCAGACTTGAAGAAGTTCTTGTTCACATTGGGTTCAAACCTGTTTTCTTGTACCTTTGACTTAATGTGTTGTGGCGGATGGGATTATAATCAAATAGAACACTAGGATGGAGAATTGAATTCTTGGGTCTCTTCCAAAACTCTGAGCTTCTGTGAGTCTAGTCTAGTCTTTCCCCTGTCCATAGAATAAGGTTAGTTATTCCTTTCCCTGACTACTTCATACCACTTCTGTGAGGACTGATCATCACCATTCTGATTTCGAAACTGATAAGCAATTTAAGGAGCATTCATTAGCCTTTTGGGCAACGTGCAATATGTTTACCAGTACTTCACTTTCAGCGTGACCAACTCTTTAAATGATTTAAGAAAGTTTTCAAACACACTCAAAAGCAGAGAAAAGTATGATAAACCCCCATTTACTCATCACCCAGCTTCAAAAATTACCAGTATTTGTGCTAATCTTGTCAGATGGTTTCTTGACCTTGCTCCCATCTGCCTTCCCCATGGGCTCCTTCTAGATTTCCAGTGTCCACACTGCAGTGGAAAGACTGCTAGACTGTAAGTTGTGAGGGCAGATAGAATACCTGTATTTCCCCCCATTGTATCTTTAGTGCCTGGCACTGGCCTGGTTATGGTAGGCCCTTATTCAAAATTATGAAATAACTGAACTAAAAGAAAAGGACTTGTATGCTCTAACACTCTTTTAAGTATTGTATTCTCTAGGGTAAGAAATTGGTTCTTTCTATATCCCAAAGACATATGATAATACCAAAAGGTCATGACAATAAATATTAACTGACTACACTTAGCTGGTGAAGAAATTACCATACTCCTTTGAGCTTCTTCTGGATGGAGTGGCAAAGGAGACCTTATTGTGTCATTGGTTTGGATAAAGAAATCACCCTTGAATCTGGAAGGATTTACAGGAACAAGTATAAAGGACACATGGGCAACAACTAAGGGGGGGGGAGAAATGGGAAGGAGGTAGGGAGCACTGGGGGGGGTGGGCTGGGATGGGAGTAAAAGACAGAAAACTGTACTTGGACAACAATTAAATAAAAAAAAAAGAAATCACCCCTGAATCCTCTTCCGCATGTGCACTCAGGATTTTATAAGAGCAGACATGGGTACCATCTCAGTACTTTTCTCTCTCAGGACTCAGCTACCTGATTCTTCAAGACACTCAGGCTTTCCCCAAAGTCAGGTGGAAGCAGGAAAGCATTGGAGATCATGATGAATCTTTCACCTCCTTTGCTCATTCACTCATGTGTAAAATAACATTCCTCATAGGGTCATTGAGAACTATAAGGAGATAATGAGTGTAAAGTATATCTCACAGTGCCTGGCATAGAATGAGCATGTGACTGACTACCTTTAAATCCACGTGGCAGCCTTTCATACCTCCCCTCCATTGTCTTCCAAGCTTGCTCTCTTTTTGTGGGACCTATTGTGTGCCAGGCATCATGCCAGGTGCAACAGCCTGGTGTCACCAGGTTACTCAAGGGAACTTAGAATGTTTAAGGTTATGTTTGTAATTATCCTATTCTTCCCCAAGTGTTTTCTGGTGCCACTTTCAGAGCCAGGACCTGGACCTGGAAAAGCCATTGGTCTGACATGGGGTAGAAAATAAACTAAGAGCAAAATAGAATCAGAGGCATGGAGACATGGAACAAACTGACAGCAAGCAGAGGGGAGTGGGAAAGGAGGTAATGGTGGAAAGGAGGGGAAAGGACTAGTCAGAGAACATGTATGAATGACCCATGGACATGGACAAGAGTGTGGGGATTGGCTGTGGGAGTGGGGGGTGGACTGAGTGGAGGAGAGCAAAGGGGAAAATGGGACAATTGTAATAGAATAACAATAATTCTTTTAAAAAAGCAACAAAATAGAAAAAACAAACATGTTATCCCAAAGCATGGTGGGGGGGAGGTAGGAGTCTTTTCCTTCCTTCTTTCCTTCCTTCCTTCCTTCCTTCCTTCCTTCCTTCCTTCCTTCCTTCCTTCCTTTCCTCCTCCCTTCTCCTTCTTCCTTCCTTTCTATCTCTCTCTCACTGTTTTCTTAAAAAACATTTTTGTAGCCGAAGAAATCATCTAATTTAACATTTGTGAAAAGAGAGTCATAAACAGGAGGAGGAACATGAATAGGCAGAGAAAGGTGGGGTACAGGGGTTGAGAGAGCACACATCTGTTCCGCACTAGAGGGTTGCAGAATGGAAATACCTCTCCCTCTGTTGTGCTTTCTGGGGCTCCATTTGAGCTTCACGTAGTTTCACAAATGGGCCCCATATACAAAAGGCAGGGAGAGACTGAAGAAAGAAACAGGCCACTCCAACTTGATAGGTGGCAGTTTTAATAAGTAAGGGAACTTATAAGACTTGTCTTGGGTGGCTGCAGTATAAGTAGATCTCTGTGCTCACCAGCCAGTTTATGGAAAAGCCCTAAGTGGGTTCAGTCATGTGTATCATCCTGGTGGTCTCAACATCACCTTGCTCTCTCAAGTCTTTGTCCTTGAAACAGCTTTCGCTGTGGGAATAGTGGGCAGAAAGGACATGCCAAGGACAGGGGAGGGAAGAGAAGCCTCAGATTGCTGGGGTCCAGCTCTTTGGAATGGGTGGTCGCATTCTTTCAATTACCTCCTCCAACAGATTACCATTGTCCCCATATGGTAAAAATCCAGTCTGCATCCTTTGGGATGAAGGTACAAGAAGCAAGGAGGGGCCAGGAGCCACAGAGTCCCGAGTGATGTCTGCACTCTTGGGATTCAGCAGCAGGAGAGTAGTACATCTCAATAAACAGCCTATTGACCACAGAATCGCTAGGAGAACCTGTGGTACTCTCCTTTTGGCTTTCTCCCTCATGGAGTTAATACTGGGCTGTGTTTGTTCCTTTGCCTCAGCTTCTTCTGGAATCAATAATTTCCTCTGACCAGTGTATATTACACACAGATGTGAGGGGGCCTGTGGGAACTGGACAGGCAGTTCCTCCCAGGCAATCTGTCACTCTGGCTGCTGTCTGGGTGATCGGACCCGAGAGCCTAGGAAATGGTGGCATGTGTGCTAGTTATTGAGGAGCCATAGCTGCTTCTGTCTAGGCCTGCCCAGTTCTGGAGTGACCATGGGAAGAAAAATCACACAAGAAAGGTTGTGTTGCTTTTATGAAGAAGATGTTGCTTTCACATCCTTGCCTTTATCTGTGAGCCTTCCCATTCCTCTCAACCTGGAGTGTTGCTAGAAGGGACATTGGTGGGAGGGAGGGAGGCAGTGTTGCTTGAAGGGAAGTCAAGTCAGGCAGACATTGGTTCAAGACCGGGTTCTGTCTCTTATTGACTGTAGGAACTTGGTGACTTACTTAACCTCCTAAGCCAAACTTTCTCCATTTGATACTAAAAATACCTCACTGGCATGTCGTGGGGATTAAACGAGGTAAAATATATCATGTACTCCTCCTAAAACAATTTCTGGCCACTCCTTAGTAAATGATAGTCATTTACATTGTTATCCCATGTACTTTCTTCCTCATATTATTTTTAAGCCATGTTTTCCTCTCATGGATAAGGTGCTAGGAGAGAAAGATATGGAAAGTATAACTTTTTATATGTCAAGAAAGCATGATTAATAAGTTGAAAATATTTGTGTTTATTCCTTCTGACTATGCTTATTGCTTCTGTAAGAAAGAGCCTGTCTCGGAAATCATTTCATTGAAGAGAGACAAGACAACCCACGGGTGTCTCCTTGTTGAAGCTTTGATACTGGCTACTCCTTGACATTGTTCTGGGGCTCACCCCTCACTGGGAACCCTGGTCTTGACATCTACCCAGGTAGAGTACTAGAGTCTGACAGTTGGATGTAAAGGTCTGAATCTCATGAGAAAGGATTGGGCTGGAGACCTCTATTTAAGAATTCATCAGTGAGTGACCTAAACCATGACTATGGCTGAGCATGCCCAGGGAGTGTACATAGTAGAAACAGGACCATAGTGAAATCAGGAGCACCAATGTTTAAGGAATTACTGTGGAATAAAGATCCAGTGATGGAAAATGGAGCAGGGTGGTCAGAGAGGGCAAAAGAATGGGAGAAAATCATGGTCCCCAGAGATGTTCACATCCTAACCTAAGAACTTGAGGATATGTTACCTTACATGGCAAAAGGAACTTTGCAGATGTGATTAAGTTAACATTTGGAAATGGGGAGATCATTCTACATGGGACAAATGTAACCATAGGAATTTTTATAAGGAAGGAGGGAGGAAGGAAAGTGAGAGCAAGAGATGTGATGATAGATGACTAATGCAATTACTGGCTTTGAAGTTGGAAGAGGGATAGAAACCAAGAAATGTGGACAGCCTCTAGAAGCTGGAATAGGTGAGGGTTTGCTCTAGAGCCTTCAGAGGGAACTGACCAACACCTTAATTTTAGCCCAGTGAGATTCTGACCTCCAGATAATCAACATTTATTTATTTATTTATTTATTTTAAAAATAATAAATTTGTATTGTTTAAACCACTATGTGTGTGGTAACTTGTTCTATAAGGGAAAAACCACTAATATTTCAAAGGAATAAAGTATTTGATGGAGGCAGGAGTGTTCAACAGTGTCCAAGGCTCTAGGTGTGTGTGTGGGTAGCAACAGAATGGGTATCACTGTAAGTCACGGAAGCACATATATTTTCCAAAGGGGATGGAGACAACATATTTGAGGACCAGGCTCAGGATGAGGGTTGGGGCTTCATTTGCCTGTATTTTAAGTGATGAGCCAGGTGAGAGGGGTTGGGACTTAGCACCAAGTTTATCTCTTGGAGTAGCTGGACTTTGGGGCAATCAACCCTGCTGCAGGGACTGTAGGGACAGACAGAAGGGCAGGGAAATCTCTAGTTGCCCAGGCAACACTGGGAGATGGAGTAGCTGGGAAGGAGATGGGACATACCTAGTCAGACAGTCCCATAGACTCTTGGCATCAATAATTCCTATCAACAGGAAACAAGCCAACTGATTAACTAGGTTGAGGTTCAGGTTTATGGCTTCAGTCCAAGAGGGGGCCTGAAATATGACAGAGGTCCAGGGTCTGGACTAAAACAGAAAAGAAATGAAAGGTAAGATTCCAGATAGATACTGGTTGGGTGAACAGGTGATAGTCTAGGTCTCAGAAAAGGCTTCAGGGAAGGAGTGTTGGGGAGCCTAGAACATGGGAATCAAAGCTGAATGTCAGGATGTGGCCCAGAGGGCTCAGTTCCTCTTCCTGCTCAGGCTTGGGGTTGACAGGAAGGAATCCAAGACAGAAGGAATAGAAGACGGCAGAGGGTGGGGCCAGGCAGGGCCTCCCAGAGAGGTGGAAACAAGGTCAAGAAACTGGGGGTACACAGTAAGGACAACAGCAACTGGGTGCAAAGCAATGCCTCGGCTACAAACTCTTCTGATGCTCCTCGCTGAGGTCCCCAATCTGAGGACTGAGCAAGGTGAAGGCAGGGACAAGGAAAGGAAATTGTGTAAGTTTCTCTTAAAGAAAAACCAACTACTTTGGTTAGAACCCTGCTTCACTGGTGAAGACCCTGAGGCTCCAAGAAGAGGTGACTTGCTGGAGTCCCAGAGGTATGAAGGGGCACAGGCAGAAACAGACCCCATGGTGTGAACTCCCTGGTCTCTGAACTCCCTGACTTGAGCTCTTTTACATGCCTACAGCCAGCGCTCCAAACGGCCAGGGCGTGATTCACATTTGGCCTGGACCCACATGTGCATAGTTTACAGGGATCCTACAATCTGGGCTCCTTTTGTTAGGGAAAATTCTGTTTATTCGAATAGCAGAGACCTGGACACAAGATTTGGTAAAGTCATTGCCTTTCCCATGTTGCTAATGAATCAACTGGCATTGGGAGGAAATAGGAAAGGACTGGTAATAGCATTAATGGATTTCATATGGAGATAAAAATGCAAGGTATCCTTGCATTTTTCTCTCTTTGAATTTATAATTAGATGACCTCCCATGGACTATTTCTGTGGTGAAAACCTCTCCTACAAAGAAGTCACTCATTATCACAGATGGCAGAGTGAGATATAAAAACAAATGAATCTGCAAACCAACATTTGCTGAGGAGCAAATATTGCTGACAGGGGGAGGGGCACAGTAAACTCACGTACAGTGCTTTTAACAACAAGGCATGTCTGGGCCCTTTCCTCAGAGATTCTGATTGGGTAGTTTTACAGTGGGGCCCAGGCACCCAAATGTGGTTCCAATGCACATCAAAGGCTGAAAACTATGGAGGTAATATTTTCACTGCTGGGGTTTGATTATTCTCCAGTGGCCTCACAGCTCCATGGCTCTGTGGAATCTGAGTCTGAGAAGTCTGTGCTGAGGCAGGAACTGGTCGCCTGCACTGTGGGAGACTGACAGTGGGAGCAATGATGCAAGTGAGTCTAACAGCCTCCCAGAGTTGGAGGGCTCCTCCCCCCAGTCTCTGCTTCCCTGCCTCATGAACAGTCAGGAGTTTGGCCCCATTTTCTAGAGAAATGATATGCTAGCGTAGTATTCATGAGTTTGAGAATTTGAATGTTTCCCTTGACAATGTGAAAAGCCTGTCACCCAAGTCTTTCCAAGTCCTCTCCTCACTTACATGCCACCTGCAGGTTTCACTTTCAGAACAAGTCACCAGCTCTGAAAACATGAAAATATGTGATTACTGTTAGCTTGCTGGCTTCCTCTGAAGGGGCTGCTCTGGGTGTGCACACATATCTTCTCTGTTCTTATTTTACCTGCTTGGCACAGGAGGGAAGAGGCAGGGTGCAGATCTTGGTCTGTGATGAGAGTGGAACATTTCCAGATGCTAGTGTATAATCCCTTTGGATCTGCTGCGCCTGCCAAGTGAGAGCGTAACAACTGCATGCTACAGAACAGAGAGGAGAAGAGAACAAAAGCGTAACAGCATTCTGTCAGCATGCAGCTCTAGAGAAGAAATGAATGCAATGCCATTAGCATGAGTGCCGACCCACTTTTCCACCTTTGTGTGCATATTTAAAGGATTTTGAATGGGAAGGCATTTGAAGAGAAAGGTAAAATTGATTTGATAGAGCAAAGAATGTCTTTAATGGTATGTTTCTCTGATTCTAATTCAAGGTGTTTCTCTGAAAATTGTTGATTGGTAAAGAAACTCATATTGACCAGAAAGACAAATACAAGTGGTCACCTAGAGGAAGTGATGGGGGAAAAGCCTTAATCATTCACTGTCTTCTTTCGCTTCCTGGTGCTGGCTTGTTTGTGGGAAATTTTTCTCCATAGTGGGAGGTGATAGGTCATATGCAAAAAGAAGTGGAGAAAGATAAATTGAGCATGCATGCAATTGAATGTTTGATCTCTGACCATGGAAGGTCTTAGAATACTGGAAGGTCCGCTGTTTCTAGGACACTTGTAGCCCTTCTGGAAGTGGTCCCCATTGCCTGCTGATGGACTTTCCTGATCCCAGGTTCTGCCTTTCTACATGCCCATTACCAGACTTCCTAGACACTTATTGATGCCTGCATGGACTACTTGTTGCTCACCCCACTGCATTCCCCTCCAACTACCCTGTCATTGGTCTTTTTGGTTCTTGGGTCTTGGTCAGTTCTATGCCCAACAGACAGTCACTGATCCTGCCAGCATCCCCTATAATTCATTAATGCTTGACCTGCACAATTTTTAGCTATCTTCACAGAGGGTCATAAAATAATTTTGGCAACCTGGGTTCCAGTTTTGGAAGCTTGGGTGTGTTGCTTAAGTGTTCCTTGTCAGTGATTTCATCCAAAAAAAAAAAAAAAAAAGGAACAGTGGAAACTGAATTTCATACCTTTGCAACTTGGTAGACCAAATAATCAAAAGACGCTTGATAAAAAGGAGCTGTACTTGGTGACTTTATGTGTTTACTGGTGTGTTTGGAGTGTGTTTCATCTCTCTGAGACAGCAGGTGCCCTCAGAGTGGGACTTGAGTTCATGATTCAAGAGTGCTTAGGACATTTTTAAGTATTATAGAATGTCATCAGGGATTTTTTTTTAGTGAGACAATTTTATTCAGACTTTTCACTTCCATTTGCAGTATCATAGCTTTTTACACCACATATCTACTATTTCAGTCATTTAACACAAATTTTCAGAGCTCATTTTCACTTGTGTCCAAATCTTGATAACTGCTATTTATAGTGACTATGGCTCAAGGGCAGGGATATAATTAGCATTTCTGGGAAGTGCAAATTGAGTAGAATGCAATGTGAAATGCATGGATAAATTCTTATGTTAGTAGAAAGAACAGTAAGTTTGGGGTTAAAATAAAGTACCAATTGTGCTATGTAAATAAGAATATTGTCTGTTTGTTCTTGTCTGTTAGGAGTAAAATGAAGAAATGATAAAATTACCTGTGTTAAATTCTTTGGAAGATATATGGTGTATTTTTTAAATTTTATTTGTATTTTAAACTTACAGAAATTTATCCTTTCATATTTTAGCCCATACCTTTAGTGAAAATAAAACTGGCAACTTATAGTGTTTATCCCATTAGTATTCAATTATATTTCCCAGATAAACAGCTGGAGGCCATCTCTTCAGTGACAAATGTGTTTGATTTGACTTAATCACCGCCACAGGGCACATCATTTACCAACATTTGCTATAGTACAATTTTAACAAGTAGGGTGATTCACCCTAGGAGAGGAGAGAAAAAATGCAAAATACCTAGAAACAAAAAGAAATAAGGCAAGCATGGAATTAGAAAGGTATCTGTGCCTTTAAAATTTTTACATTTTTATCGGGCCTATGACCTTAATACAGAAAAGTGCGCAGATCATAAGGGTACACAGTGCAATGAACTGTCACAATTTGAACACGTACATTTCTAGCACCCAGGCCAATAAATAGAGCATACCAATAACCCAGAACCACACTCCATGTCCCTTGCATGACTTCCTTCCCCAAAGTCACTAATATCTTTTATATTTTTGTTTATTTGTTTTTAAGAGTTTTGGCACTTGTCATTCTAGAATTTCCTTACGTGCAGGACCTTGTGAGGAAGTTCTTGCTATGCCTGTTCTCTCAGGTTTCCATGACTAGGTGCTGGAGTCCAACATTGTGTCCTTGGATTTAACAGTGGCTGCAAGTGCAGAAATATGTTATGATACGAGATATGAACCTGCTATCCCTCCACATCCTGGAGAGCCACAGAGCTCTCTTTTCTTCTGCTACTTACCTCTTCAGCATGGACACAGATGGACACCTGATCTACTTCTTCTCTGGTAGCTTACTGAGAAGCTCTAGTGACATAATGGATATGAAAACACCTTGAGCAGGGTGAAGTCTTGGACCATTATTACATCCTTTAACCAATGTGATGGGCAAGCATTGATAGCAGAGGGAGTTACTTTGAACACGAGGAAGACAAATGCACATGTATTCAAATCAAAGCAGTTGTTGATCCTAATGGTCTTAAATGGCCCTAAACATTTCTCTGAATTTGGGGAAGTGTCATTAACTTAACTCTTTTTCTTTTAATATATTTTATTGATTATGCTATTATAGTTGTCCCAATTTTCTCCCTTTACACTCCTCTGTTCAGTACCCCTCTTCCCTCCAAGCAATCCCCTCACCTTAGTTCATGTCCATGGGTTGTCCTTGTAAGTTCTTTGGCTTCTCCATCTCCTATACTATTCTTAATGTCTCCCTGTCTATTTTGTGCTTGCCAATTATGCACCTATTCCCCCATTTCTCCCATTCCCCCTCCCAGCTGATAACCCTCTAAATGATCTCCATACCTATGAGTCTGTTCCTTTCTGTTTGTTTGCTTAGTTCATTTTTTTAGATTCAGTTGTTGATAGTTGTGAATTTGTTGCCATTTTACTGTTCATAGTTTTGATCTTCTTCTTTTTCTTTAATAAATTCCTTTAACATTTCACATAATAATGGGTTGGTGATGATGAACTCCTTTAGTTTTACCTTGTCTGGGAAGCATTGTATCTGTCCTTAAATTCTAAATGATAGTTTTATTAGATAAAGTAATCTTGGTTGTAGGTCCTTGCCTTTCATGACTTTGAATACTTCTTGACAGTCCCTTCTTGCTTGTAAAATTTCTTTTGAGTAATCAGCTAACAGTCTTATGGGAACTCCTTTGTAGGCTACTTTCTGCTTTTCTCTTGCTGTTTTTAAGATTCTCTCTTTATATTTAACCTTTGGCATTTTAATTATGATGTCTCTTGGTGTGGTTCTCTTTGGGTCCGACTTGTTTGGGACTCTCTGTGTTTCCTGGACTTGTATATCTATTTCTGTCACTAAATTAGGGAAGTTTTTATTTATGTTTTCAAATAAATTTTCAATTTTCTTGCTCTTCCTCTTTTCCTTCTGGTATCCTTATGATTCAGATGTTGGTATGTTTGGAGATGCCCCAGAGGCTCCTTATACTAGTCTCATTTTTTAAATTCATTTTTCTTCTTGCTATTCTGATTGGATACTTATTTCTTTATGTTCCAAATTATTGATTTGAATCTTGGCATCATTCCCTCCATTGTTGGCTCCCTGTAGATTTTTCTTTATTGCAATTAATGTAATCTTCATTTCTGCCTGGGTCTTTTTTATGCTATTGCTGTATTCAGTGAGTTCTTTTAGTATCCCAATAACCAGTGTTTTGAACTCTGCATCTGTTAGATTGGTCATCTCCATTTCATTTAGTTCTTTTTCTGAGGATTTGTTCTATTCTTTCATTTGGGCCATATCTCATTGTCTCCTTAATTTGAAGCCTCCCTGTGTTTGTTTCTGTGTATTAGGTAGAGTTGCTTTGACTCCCTGTCTTAGTAGGGTGGCCCATTGTAGGAAAGGCATCTGTAAATTGTGTGGGGCAGAGACAATGATGTATTTGCCAGGGTAGGGCACTTTGCTTCATTGCTTCGTGGCTACATGTGGGAGAAGGGCTCAGAGAGGGGCCAAGCGGCTGCCTGGCCTCTGGAAGTTTATCCAGCACTCACTCCATTTCCAGTTACTTTCACTTATTCCCCTTACTTATGTGACTGATGCCCTTCCAGGTATTGTCCTGGTGCTGAATCCCAGAGAGGGTGGGTCTGTGTAAGTTCTAAGTCTGTGTAGACCCTTTAAATGGAGTCTCCTGAAAATCCAGCAGTTCTTTCCACCACACCAACCCCCACTAGTTTTTACAGCCAGAAGTTCGGGTGATTTTTTTTATCCTGGCACTGGAACGTGGGCTGTGTGGTCTGGCCTGGGCCTGGGATCCTCCACTCCCAGAGGTATCTCTCTTATTTTTATCCACCACACACGAATGTGGGACTGCCCATTCCGCTGCCTCTTTGTACCACACTGGGTCTCCATGCCTCTCCACCCCTCTCTGAGTGTCTGCCTCTCCTACCCATCTGGTTGAATGTGGCTTCTTTAAAGCCTTGGTAGTTGGGTTTCCATATGTCTCAATTTTCTGGTGTTTCTTGGTATTGTTTTGAGGTCTGGTTGTAATTTTTTCTGTAGTTGTATGAGGAGGTGAAGCATATTTACCTATGCTTCCATCTTGACCAAAAGTCTCATTAACTTAACTCTTTAGGGCATAGCTCTAATAAGGCCAGAGTCATGGAGTAACCTCCATGTCCTAAAACATTTCAGGCTGATGAATAATACCATACCCCAAACATCAGAAATTAGATGGTTTGTGAACAAGAGGAGTTCATGTCTCACTGGTTTGGTTGCTAGGAAGTCCAAAATTGAGGCAAATTTGATGTCTGATGAAAGGCTACTTTCTGGTTCTTACACAGCTGCCTTCTTACTCTAACCTCCCATAATGGAGGTCTGTTATAAGGACACTAATCCCATTCATGGTGGCTTTGCCTTCATGCTCTAACCACCCCCCGAAGGTGGTGATTAGATTTTGGGGGGAACACAAACAGTCCATCTCTAACATTCCATATGATCTAATTGACTTTATTTTGTGGTGTATATGTTCCCATTTCCCCAACTGTATCTACTTTATTAGAAATGTGGTGTTGATTATTAATGACTTTTAATATGATAGATCATAATTAGATTATTAGAGTATCAGAGAAAAATATCAGAATATATAACTTAATGATAAAGGATTTTTTTTGGATGAAGGGCAGCACATTCTAACATTTATGATGTGAGTCAATGGCCCTCTGATGTTTTGGCAAGGCCTCTGGTAACTTTTGGAACCTAGACTGGTAGCGTGGAGGCACTGTGTTAGTCTATGTTCCTTGCCCAATGACACTTTCTATTTCTCAGCAACTTTTCCTTATTGCATTTATTTCCCTTTTTATTTAGTTGTGGTTTTATTTTAGTCTGTTTTCTTCTTTTGGCTTTCTTTTCCTGGGTTATAGAGGTCAGATGTGGCCTATTGAGAATAAATTTCTGAAATTTCATTCTTTATTTCAGTGATTTGCTTCTTCTTTTAGTCCAAACAGTGGTGTTCTTTCCCATCTGTTCTGCTTTTTTGTTTCACTAGGTGTTCTATTATTTGTTTGTTTATTTATTGGATGGTGGTGTCTTTTTACTTATCCTCGACAGAAGAGAGATTTGTTTTGCCATGGTTCTTGCTGATGGTTGGATATGTGCATTGCCTACTGGGTTAACTTATGCACTGGGTCAAACCCTCTTCTCAGAGATTCACTGAATGCAGCTCCCAAGAACACTCTATGATATATGGCAAGTTTACTCCCGGTAGCTTCTGCTAGCTAAGATAGGACTTTTTACTCCCACAACCTAATGTTCTAACATGTTTGAGAAGTGGAACCCTACCTACAGCTCCTAGAATATACTGCTCCAATAGCTCTTCAAGAGCTCTTGCTGTGTACCTCCTTCCCCAAGACTTCACCTCCTAGTGTGGACTGTATTCTTGAACTCCCACCAGCCCAGTCCACCTGCTGAAACCCGTTATTTTCTGGGAGCAGTGGGTTCTAGCTGAATGTTGAAAAGTGCTCCTGATTTGGGCCAGGAGAGGTGGAGTTTGGAGGAAGAGGAACTGTACTCTGATGGCCTCAAAAATCAGCATTCTTGCAGGAGAGGGGATGCAGCCCTGGCTTCTGATGATACATGTCTTGAACTGCAGAGCAAACATGGGAAAAGGAGGAATGATACGGGTTTGCTTTCAGCCCCAGTGAGCAGTCAGTTGTGTTATTCCTTCTAGTTCCATTGCTTTATGGATGAAATCTCCCCATTTCTATCTAGAAATACATTGACTATTGGTCCTGGTTTTTCATTGAGTCATGAAGTTTAGTTTTTTCTGTGTTTTGAAAGGCATTTTAATTAAAATGCATTTTTAATTAAAAGTTTGGAAAGGACATTTCCAGGCAGCTAAGTAGATGATATTTAAAACTAGAAGCTGAATACAGCTGATTATTACTTAATGTTATAATCGTTGTATTTATCCTTTTCTCTCTCAACCTGTGTTCTTTTCCATTTAATATTCTTTGTTTTCTGTTATCATAAATATTATTTTTGTTAAATACTTCGCATTTTTCTATTTCTATTTAAATGCAATAAGAGGGAAACTTTTTCTACCAGACTAATGTTGTTTCATAATTAAACCTACTTAACTAAATAAAATTCTGTGGTTTTTTTCTCTAATCGTGATATATTTAAACCAACAACTCTTTTTTGAATTCTAATTTTAGACTGGCTGAGAGATGTTCTGGACTTACTTTCCTTTTTCTAATCCCTGAACTTTGGTATACTTTTGTATCTTGGAAGCTATACCTTACTTTTTTCTTATTTTTTATTTTATTATTTTTTAAAATAATTTTATTTAGCTATTTTTCAAGTACAGTTTTTTGTCTATTTCTCCCATCCCAGACTTTTTTCTTTTTTACCTCTTATCCCTTCAAGTTCTCATGGTAAAATGACATGGTACAATATTTAAATTACTTACTTTACGTAACTTTCATCCTTTTATGTTGATCAGGTACAATAGGTGAAAAAAAAATTTCTTTTTTTAAAAAAATATATGTTATTGATTATGCCATTACAGTTCTATTTCCCCCCTTCATCCCCCTCCACCCTGCACACCCCTCCCCCACCATTCCCCCCTTTAGTTGTATGACCACGTGTCTCAAATTCTTTAGATTCTATATTTCCCCTACTATTCTTGCCCTCCCCCTATCTATTTTCTACCTACCGTCTATGCTACTTATTTTCTATACCTTCTTCCCCCTTCTCCTTCTCCCACTCCCCTGTTGCTAACCCTCCATGTGATCTTCATTTCTATGGTTCTGCTCCTGATCTAGCTGTCCTCTTAGTTTGCTTTTGTTTTAGGTGTGGTTGTTAATAACTGTAAGTTTGCTGTCCTTTCACTGTTCATCTTTTTTATCTTCTTTTTCTTAGGTAAGTCCCTTTAACATTTCATATAATAAGGGCTTGGTGATGATGAACTCCTTGAATTTGATCTTATCTGAGAAGCACTTTATCTGTCCTTCCATTCTAAATGAAAGTTTTGCTGGATAGAGCAATCTTGGATGTAAGTCTTTGGATTTCATGACTTGGAATACTTCTTTCCAGACCCTTCTTGCCTGTAAGGTGTCTTTTGAGAAATCTGCTGACAGTCTGATGGGAAGTCCTTTGTAGGTGACTGTCCCCTTATCTCTTGCTGCTTCTAGAATTCTCTCCTTCATTTTAATCTTGGGTAATGTAATTATGATGTGCTTGGTGTGTTCCTTCTTGGGTCCAACTTCTTTGGGACTCTCTGAACTTCCTGGATTTCCTGGAAGTCTATTTCCTTTGCCAGATTGGGGGAATTCTTCTTAATTATTTGTTCAAATAAGTTTTCCACTGGTGGCTGCTCCTCCTCTGCTTCTGGTACCCCTATAATTTGTATGTTGGAACGTTTAAAGATGTCCTGGAGGTTCCTAAGCCTCTCCTCATTTTTTTGAATTCTTGTTTCTTCATCCTTTTCTGTTTGGTCATTTTTTCCCTCTTTCTGGTCTACTCCTTTGATTTGAGTCCCAGTTTCCTTTCCATTACTATTGGTTTCCTGTGCATTTCCCTTCATTTCAATTAGTTTAGCCTTCATATGTTCCTCTAATTTGTGACTATAATCAACCAGTTCTGTGAGCATCCTGATCACCAGTGTTTTGAACTGTGCATCCAAAAGTTTGGCTATTTCTTCATCGCTTAGATTTATTGGCTCTGGGGCTCTGAGTTGTTCCTGAGCCATGTTTTGATCTGTTCGTGCCTGTTACGTAGGAGGAGGTGTTCACCAGGGCGGGGCCACCCAGGTCGCTGGTTTGTGATGCTGTATGTGGGGGCAGGGTCAGAGAGGGACAATGGTGGTCCCTTCTGCCACTTTCCGCCACTGGGGCCTGCACGGTCTGTCTCACTGATTCGCTGCTTCACCAGTTTATCTGCGCTCAAATGTGTGACTGTGGTCAGCCCTCAGTGGATCCACCACCTTGCGCCCTCAGTGGGTCTGCCCACTTCTCCACACCTGGGATCTGCCTATGGCTGCCGGCTGCAGGCAGGCCTGGGTTGTGTGCCCGGTCGGTCTGGTGGATCTTTCCTGCCCGGCCCGCTCTACTGCTGGCTCTGCCCCTCTTACCAGTTTGGCTGAAGGGCTCGTTGTTGTCAGACTTCCGTGTAGTTCAATTTTCTGTGGTTTGGCTGCGTTTTTGTTGCTAAAAGTTTGTTGTTTTTAAACTTGGTTGTGTAAGAAGGCACAGTGCTTCCACCTATGCCTCCATCTTGGTGGAAGTCCCCCCAAAATTTTTACTTCTAAAGTAGTCTTTGATAAGTGATGATAACAGGCCCTGGACCCCTTCTCCATTTGTGCTTCTTCTTATGTCATACTCAATTCATCAACAAGTCCTGCCTCTTTAATTTTGAAACACATCTTGAATCCCTACACTGCTCACCACCAATGCATCTACTTTTGTCTCTCCCGTCACATCTTAAGTGCTTTCTTATTTCCACTATTGAGTCACTGCAGTCTATTCTCCTTCCAGCAGCTTGAATGATTCATCTAAAATGCAAATCGAATAATGTTCCTCCTCTGTTCCACCCATTCCCCCAAGAGCTCCCCATCTCCCTCAGAAAGAAATACATAGTCCTCTTCAAGGCTGGCAAGGCCCTGTGTGGTCTTGCCCATGGCTCCTTCTCCATATCTAGTTTACCTCCCTGTTCTCTGTGCTTTGATAGTTCTGCCACCAGATGCCTGCATGGCTCAGTCCCACCCTTTAGACCTCGACAAACATCCATCAGCAAAGTCTTTACTAACCACCCTGTTAAAATACCCCCAATCACCCAATCCTTTCACCTCATTTTGTTTTTCTTTGGAGCAATTGACATGTTATATATTTATTAGTTTACACATTTACTGTCTGTCTTCCTCATTATTTTGCTCATTGCTATGTCTTTAGTGCTTAGAACAGCCCTAGCCACAGTCTATATTTGATGAATGTATGGATAAATAGGTCCTAATACATTAGGTTTGCATGATCTAGCTTCTAAAATACTTTCGTTCTGGTTAATAGTTTCAAACTGTTTCTCTGCTATAGAACATTCTCTGCAAACAAATTGTTATGAAGAACACCAGTATGCAAAACCGATATAACTGGAGTGACTTGACTAAGTGGAAGGGTGAGAGCTAGGCAGAGAAGCACCCGGTCCTGAGTTCCTTTCAGAGCTTCAGCCCCTCATGGAGTTGCTGAGTGTGTTTGAAAACCACCAATGTAGTTTATCTCACCCAATTCCCATAACTACTATATATATATATATATATATATATATATATATATATATAGTCGGTGTCTATATATATATACAGAGAGAGAGAGAGAGATATGTTTCCTGCATGGTCTGTCTCCTCAGTCGTTGTCCAAAGGGCTCTGAGAAGCTGTAGGAATATGCAGGCACAGACTCAAGGTCCGGCTTTCTCTCTAGCATTGTGGAAAGGGACTGTACATCACAGGGCAGAGCCCTGTGCTCCCTTATGCCACCTGGACAGAGCCTGAGGAGGGTGACCTCCCGGGGTACCCACATTGGTCCCCATAACTACCATAGAGAGCAGATATGATTGCCCCATTTTATAGATGAGGTAAAGTAATAAATAAGCCACAGGGCTGCAAAGTGGCAGAGCCAGACACCGACTAAAGTCTGTTCACTCCAAACCCTGGTTCCTTCCCTCTGCACTGCTTTCTTATTCCCTTAACTCTCTTTTCAACTAATTATTCTTTATTCTTGGCATCCTGTTTTCTTTCTGTGTCCTTCTCTTTACCCTGTTTGTAATTACATGCTTTGGGCCTTTCCTTTTAGGGACATTTCTGGCCAGAATCCTGAGAATTCCAATCATTTATCCTCCGAGGTCTCTTTATAGGTCTGGGAAATGTTTTCCCAATTATTTCCTTAATTATAATTTCAAGGTTACTTACCTTTCCTATTCCTCTAGAGATTCCTGTTAGTCAGAGTTTGGATAATCTTGATCTATTTTTAGGGCCATTACATTTCCCCCCTTGAAAAATGGAGAGCTGTTTGTTGAAATTCTGTTGTTTGGGCAGGGAAACAATTTGCTTTTGAGCATTACTGGTTTCTTTCTCCATTGTTTCATTATTCTTTTTTCTATTCCCAGCATGGCCTTTCAACCTGCATCTCTGCCCTTGGTCTCTCCCCTCCGTCTCACAGGGTTGTGTCTGTGCATCTGCTATGTGTATGTGTGTGGAAAGATTACACTTCGGATAGAAATTATCTGCACAAATCTATATTTTTTCTCCCTTGTTCTTCATATAAAAATACTTTTTATAGATCCTACAGTGATTCTTTTTTTTTTTCAGGGAATTGTAGCTTTTCTAAATGCTCATGTGATTTCCTCTGTAAACTCACTCTTTTAAAAGTGTTTTCACATTTCTTTTGGTAGTTTTGACTTCCAAGAGAATCCATAGCCAACACATGCTCTACTGTCTCCTTGGATGCCCTGAGAAGGGAAAATCTTGACTCTATCCCACATAATTTAGCAGAACCACATAGTTTAGAAACATAAATATTTAAACAGCTTTAAGCTGATAAACTGTAAGCCTGAGACAATTTTACTGTCTAGAAACATGATTGGCCTTTTTACCATGATGGGTTAGACTTCCCCAGGTTTTCTCCCATATTCTTTGATAGTTCAATTTGTGCCAAATTAAAAATTTTACAATGCATCGCTATATACCAACCATGTTGTTTCTACCATTAACATTTTCTTATACTTGGTTTGCTGCCTTTCCAGTTATCCTCCTGATGAGCTGTTAAATATCAGGCTGACTGACTTTCGACAGGGGAGAAATTTCTGGAACCCTTGAGAAATTACTTCTCTGAACTTCATTTTCCTCACCTGTAGAATGTGTTTGGAGTAGATGGTAGTTTTCTATCTGTTTTCATGGAGCCCTCCAGTTCTGTGGAGGGGCAGGAGGGCCGCTGTGTGGACACAGGAAGAAGGGTATGAAGAAACATGTATCATTTCAGCAGGCCAGGCTCCTGTTCCCTCATCACCTCAGCCAGAACAGTTCAGCCTCGTTTGTTTTATGTTTTGGGTTTCTATGTATTTGCTAAGGGAAAAGGGAATTGTGCAGGTGAATCCATTTTTAAAACTCCTGGATAGTGTGATTTTAAGACTGCTTTTCAGCTCACAGATAGGATGTGTCTGGTCTTTCTCACTAGCTTATAAAATTTTAGAGAGTATAAATGAACCATCATATTTGAGACACTCCTATGTGCCAGGCACTTTGCCAGACACTTCCTCACATTATTACATTTACTTCTCATAACAACCCTATAAGACAGGGATTGTTAACCTCTTTTTACAGATGAAAAATCCAAGTCTTAGAAAGTTGACTTATTTAAAGTTGCTTGGCCTGCAACTGGAGGCACCAAGGGAGAATGATGCACAGAACCCCTTCCTCATAGCAAGAAGGCATTTACCTGTTGGCATAGTTGTAAGTAACTGGGCATTTCACAAAGCTTTCTTTAAGGTGAGTCATGAAACTCTTGGTCAAAGATCTTCTGTGTTGTTACCTCAGTGAGTTGTGAATACAGAATTCTCCTTTCAGTCACAGAGACTGTTGTAGAAAAACCTTGGGTAGGAGAATCTAAAGCTGAGAGTTCTAACTGTGAAAAAATAGAGCAGGATGAGAGGGGTCATGGCCAAGGTCAAAGCAAACCTATGTTATCCCTTTGTGGAGTTATTTTTCATCTTTATTTTTGCTTTCTACTATGTAGCTCCATTTCCTGTCTTGGAGAACTCTCTCACTGTGTGTGACATTGGAGGATTGGAATGCAGTGTCTACAGAAATTGGAGACCTTCTATCTTGGCCCCTTGGTATGTGGCCCCTGCTCAGCCAATTGGATTCCCTCTTCCGGGCCTTTGTTTCTAGAAACAAGCAAAACAGATAAGGATTCTTTAGAATTCATGCTAGGAAACAGTTGTAGGCCTATCTTAAGGCAATGCACTCAATTAGCAGTGGTCATACCATCCTGTCCAAAGATCGTTGTTTTACCTGTTTCTTGATTCTCAGAGATATGGTTTTCCTCCCACCCTGCTAGGAATAGTAGACTATGCTCCTGATTTGTTGCTGCTGCAGACTTGCTGTTGTTGCTGTGCTCTGATATGAAAATGGGGAGAATGCTCATTTATCTACTCTGTGTTGTACTATGCTTCCTGCTTTGAAAACAGCACATTTTTACCCTACATTCTCACAAGGATGTTTGTACTGGTTGAGTTAGGTTAGTTTATGATGTAATAACAAGCAACCCCTGATTCTAGAGGCTCAAACACCAAAACTTAATTGCTCCCTCACTACATTTCCATTACAGATCAGTAGTGGTGCATTGTTTGTTGTAATCAGGCAAGGGCTCATGCTGATGAAGTAGCTACCATGTGAATATTGCAGGTTACTGTGGCGGAAGGAAAGAGGCCCTGGGAGAGTCTTCACCAGGAATTAAATGCTTAGCCTGAAATTGACGTATATAACTTCTACTCTCAGTTCACTGGCCAAAACTAGTCACATGGCTCCACATAAACAAAAAGAGTCCAGGAAGTGCAATCCTTCCATGTGGCTGCAAAACACAAACTTAATGGAAACAATATCTTCAGCTCTGGTCTTATGTCCTCACTTTCTAGGTGTTCAAAATGTGTCCACATAGCCTGGTAAGGCCAGTTCTCATATCATCTTCTTCATTGTTCTCCTTTCCACCCACTTTATAGGAGAACTTGAACAAAGTTTCTCTTTCCTTCTATCAAAATTATGCATTGAACTCCCTACACAGCCACATGGCAACTCATGGATGTGGATGCAACAACTGTATGGCAAACCTGGAATGGTGGTTCAGTGAGTTGGTTCCAGAAATTGTCAGGCTCTGAATTTTAGTTTGATAGTTTGAGCTCATCTGGACGAACTGCTACAAACATGTGCACACAGACGTGTCCAGTGGGTGTGCTCTGCACGTATGTGTAAGTCAGATGTCAGCTATACTTTTGTTGCTTGGTCCCTTGGAGAAACTGTAATTCCCACCCTACTCTAGTCACAGAACCTCAAATTCTCTCCAAAGGATACAACCTCTCAGGGCTCTAAGAAGCAAGGTGGACTTCAGTGAGGATTTTGTAGGAAGAACAGGGGAGGGTATGTGAAAATATCTAGCTATACACCAAAACTTGATCTTTTTTTCATAGCTGGCAGATCTTACATGGGACCTGATCTTTATATGCTCCTTTGCATGCAGGAGGTGCCATGAGGCTTGTTGTTGCCAGTGGAGTGAGGGTAGAAGTGATGTGTATCACTTCCAAGTATGAGTTTTTAATAAGTGGATGTACCTTCTCCAATGGCTTGTTAACTTTCCACCAGCTAGAAGCAAAAACCTCACAGGCCTTAGGGGGTGTCAGGCCAACAAGGTAGAAGGAGCCTGAGTCCCTGAATGAGCCATGTGGGGAACAGAATTTTACATAAGTGAGAAATGATGTCCAGGACTGAACTTTTGAAGTTTACCTGTTTTACCAGCTAATGTCATCCTAACTAACATAAGAGTTGAAATCACATGCAACGCAGCCAATTAAGAATCCCTCTTAGACATTCTTTGTCTCCAAAGTCCATCTCTGGCAAAGCTGCCACCCCTAATTTTTCCCCAAATAATGCAAATTTATTAGTTTCTTTCCCTTTCCCCAGGACTATGACCATCTAATCTGAATTTTACTTTTCTGGCTTTTTGATAAAGAAGAGATATTTTACCACAGTTTCTAACCATGGACTGCATTCCTATACTCAAGAAGGAAGTTAGACAATCCCTATTTAACAAGACCCATTCTTCGAAGACATTTGAGAAACTATCTCTAATTCCTTAACTAATATTTTGGGTTTTAAACTCTCTTCTGAATGGATCACCAACTATTTATTCCTAACACATGGCTTTCTCCATCTACTTATACTTTCACTAATACAGAAAAGCACTGTGGATTGATGGGTAGAGAACTGACCAGGGAACTAGAAGACCTGGGTTCTAGGCTTACCTCAGCCTCTTAGCAGCTGTATGAATCTAGGTAAGGTTTCTTTTTCTTTCCTTCTTTTTTTTAACTTCTCTGGATATCAGTTTACAAACCTTAGGCCAAGAGGGTATCTCTGGAAAAACCAACAGAACTCTTTCTACTCCTGCCATTTTTCATTCTTTATTGGTTGGTTCTGTATTTGGTAGTGTGGATGACACTAGATTTTCTAAGATCCTACTTTCCACAAAAGCAAATGGATATAACTGTGGACTAAAACACAAGGCTGATTCATAGAATGATTATCACGATGCATATCAGCTTCTTTGCTTTAAGGGAAATTTTAAGAGCTGTTCTATTTTTTTAAGTCCCAGATGGCTTTTTCAGGTATCTTGGAGAGGCAAAATTATAAACTTTCTTTATTCTCTCTCTGCCTCTCTCTCTGTCTCTCTCTCTCTGTCTCTCTCTCTCTCACACACACACACACACACACACACACACACAGCCCATCAACTACTAAAAAAGGCAGCTTGGCTGCTCTGAAGATTTTGTTGATGTATAAATGCTTTTGGCGAGCAGCTGATACTGACACTGAATGGGACTTTCTGAGATAATAAGATGCATGAAATTGAAAAAAATTGTGAGGAGAGCAAAACTTTTCTGGCAACTTTTAAGGAAAAAAATTGCTGTCTCATTTGGGCTGTGTGCTCTTGCCTGTGGGGGATTCTGCAGGGGTATCATCTTAAAAACACTGGAGAGACAGAGCCTCCTGAGCACGGCTGGCATCAATGAGATACCCACAGCTAAAACCTCATTTCACAGCTTGATAAAAATTGAACATAAAAAACTGTTCCTGCTTCGAGTAAGTGTAAATATATGCTATTTTGAGTTGAGAAGTGCTACCTCTCCTAATTGAATTACTAGCTTCCAGCCCCACCTCGCTTCTAAACAATGGTCCGTGGATTCAGAGGCATTTGCATCACTGAAGATAATTGCTCATTACATCTCAGAGAGTTTGCAGAAGCATTAGCCTTGATTGTCAAAGCCTGGCCAACGTGAACTCAGGAAGACACTTCACCGCCGAATTTTGACTCATGAAGTCATCGATGCCAATATTTAGTCTGCTTTGTAATCCTGCAGCAGGAACTCTGAAAACCACGTTTAGCTTTTTTTAGGTTCTGCCAAAGGTGGGCAAGAGGGAGACTGTAAATGGAAGCAGGAAGTAGAGAATTGCATCTTCCTATGGAGCGAAGACTTCTTGTTTGTTTCTTGTGGTCTTTCTGTTCTTGTTAGGGCCACCCCATCAGTAATGCTTTCTTCCTGTAGTAGTAGCTGAATCCAGTTTGCAGTTTCTCCTGTAAATAATTCTCCGCTTTTGCAGACAAGCTTCATCATTTCCCATTATAGCCACCAGCGTCAATCAGCCATTCTTCCTCCTCAGAGGTGCAGGGACCCATGGCTTCTCCTAGAAGTTCTCTAAATTTCATTAATTGTAGTTTCTTCTCTTTATTCCTCCATCCCTAGAGGTGGTAGCTTCTTCCTATAGTTTCCACCTTGTAATAACTTCTAGTTACCTAGTTTAAAACTCTCTACCCAGAGAACAATTTCTTTTGATTAAAGTGTCTATGTTGAAAGAACTTTTGCAATTTCTTATTTCTAACTGGACTCTGATTAATATGCCATCATGAACAGCCTAATTTGTAAGTTTCTGATTTTTTCCCTATGCATGGATGCATGCACATGCACACACATGTATTATCATGTTTAATCATAAGTACATGCCGGTGTTTTTACAACGGTGGCATTATATTCTTTACCCACTGTTCTGTAACAGCAAGAAGGAGCAGGCTGGTGGGGCAGCCCAGAGTTTCATTTGGCCATGTTGATTTTGAGATGCCTGTTTGGCCAGTAAAGTGAAAGCCTGGAGTTTCTGGGAGAAGTCAGGGCTGGAACCAGATTTCAGAAATGCTGTTCTTAACCAATATGTTATGGCATGTAAAGGGCTAAAAAGGACATTGAAGGTCATTTAGAAGAGCAACCTCCATTCTTGGATGAACAAAACAGGGCCAGTGAGTGGGTGAGTGATTTGCTTAAAGTCATGCACTTCAGCCTAGATATCTACAAGCCTGCTTTCTTGATTTTCATATTAATGAATGTTCAACATGTAGTTATTCAACATCAACTATAAACGCGCAAGCTCCCTGCCAAGTATTTTTATTTAAATGACTTTATTCAATCCTGTAGTCTTTCTACTTTTGTATTGCTGTCTAAAAGCATAAATGCCTTTCCAGAACATGTCCCTCACAGCCCTCAGGGGCCAGCACTGACAGTTGCATTTTATAGTTGCCTGGCATGTCTCTGGGGAAAAGAAACACTTACCTATTCAACTCAAGTGGCCAGCCCTTCCAGGAGCAGAGTATGGCCACAGCATGTTAGGATTTTAATGAGGGCATTCTTTAAGCAGGAGATAGAAATAAACCCTTGAAACTGTTCAGAAGGAATATGTGTCTTCAAGGTTCATCTTGTAAAGGAACTTAATTCAATAAACATAAGTGCCAGGATCCCCTCTCTCTTCCTCCCTCCTTCCCCCTTCCTTCATTCCTTCTTCCCTTTCCCCCTCCATCTTATCTTTCCTCACGTACTTATCTGGTCCCTACAGTTTGGCAAGAATTATCTGGGCATTGCAGATACAACCATAGCTATTACTCTTATCTTTCAGCCTGGGTGGGCTGTGGGGTCATGAACTCCGTTAGGGCAAAGACCCGGTGCTGCACTTTTTAAAAATTGTGGTCAAATGCACATAATATAATTTTCACCATTTTAGCCATTTAAAAGTGATTATGTAGTGGCATTTAGTATATCAGCAATGTTGTGCAACTATCACCTCTATCTAGCTCCAAAATATTTCCTTATCCCTAAAGAATATCTCATACCTGTTAAACAGTCAAACTTCATTCTTCTCTTCTCCCAGTGCTTGGCAACCACTAATCTGACTTCTATCTACTCTCTAGATTTACCTATTTTGGATATTTGATATAAATGGAATTATAAGTATATGTGGTTTTTCATGTCTGACTTCTTTCACTTAGCATGTTTTCAAGGCTCATCTGTGTTGGTCCTTGCACCTCTACTCTATTCTTTTTCATGGCCAAATAATATTCCATTTATGAATAAACCACATTTTCTTTATCCACTCATCAGTTGATAGACATTGGGGTGTTTCCCATTTTCAGCTATGGTGAATCATGTTGCTATGGATATACATGTACAAGCTTTCACTTCACTGCCTCTTTCAGTTCTTTCAGGTACATACCTATGAGTGGAATTGTTGTACCATATGGTAATTGTGTGTTTAATTTATTAAATACCCACCACACTGTTTTCCCCAATGTCAAACTATTATATTTCTGTGCTGCCTTATAATGCTGAGCTCAGTTGCAGATGTGGCATTTGAAATAACAATCAATCTTAAAAGATTGATATATGAAAAGACTTGAGTTATCAATCTCTAAAAATTGGGCTTTATGACAAAAATTGATAATATATTTGGTGGTGCTTCCTGTCTCTTAAGTCATTCTGATAATAATGTTTGATTTGAAATTTGAACAACATGCTTTACAAAGCAAAATTCTACCATTGTACTATGGCAATTATTTTCAGTTTTACATTCTGTTCCAGTTAATTTCTGGTGCACAGATATTTATATACTTAGAGTATACACGTACATGTAAATTCTGCATCCCTTAATTAATGCTTTACTGGGAAATTTCTATAACATGACATGTTCTTCATAATTGTTTTTAGTAGCCATATAATATGTTAACAGGCTGATTTCTCATAGCTTATTTAAGCTACTTCTTTTTTTTTAATTAATTTATTTTTATTGATTGTGCCATTACAGTTGTTCTATTCTCCCCTTTATTCCCCTCCACCCTACCCCCCATCCCCAACCCCATTCCCCCCTTTAGTTTATGACCATGTGTCTCAAGTTCTTTAGATTCTATATTTCCCCTACTATTCTTGCCCCCCATCTATTTTCTATCTACTGTCTATGCTACTTATTTTCTGTACCTTCTCCCCCCTTCTCCTCCTCCCACTCCCCTGTTGCTAACCCTCCTTGAGATCTTCATTTCTATGTTTCCACTCCTGATCTAGCTGTCCTTTTAGTTTGCTTTCGTTTTAGGTGTGGTTCTTAATAACTGTGAGTTTGTTGTCCTTTCACTGTTCATGTTTCTTTAACTTCTTTTTCTTAGATAAGTCCCTTTAACATTTCATATAATAAGGGCTTGGTGATGATGAACTCCTTGAATTTGATCTTATCTGAGAAGCACTTTATCTGTCCTTCCATTCTAAATGAAAGTTTTGCTGGATAGAGCAATCTTGGTTGTAGGTCTTTGGATTTCATGACTTGGAATATCTCTTTCCAGGCCCTTCTTGCCTGTAAGGTCTCTTTTGAGAAATCTGCTGACAGTCTGATGGGGACTCCTTTGTAGGTGACTGTCCCCTTAGCTCTTGCTGCTTCTAGGATTCTCTCCTTCATTTTCATCTTGGCTAATGTAATTATGATGTGCCTTGGTGTGTTTCTTCTTGGGTCCAACTTCTTTGGTACTCTCTGGGCTTCCTGGATTTCCTGGAAGTCTATTTCCTTTGCCATATTGGGGAAATTCTCCTTTATTATTTGTTCAAATAAGTTTTCCACTGGTGGCTGTGCCTTTCCCCCTTCTGGTACCCCTGTAATTCAGATGTTGGGGCGTTTAAAGATGTCCTGGAGGTTCCTAAGCCTCTCCTCATTTTTTTGAATTCTTGCTTCTTGACTCTTTTCTGTTTGGCCATTATTTGCTTTCTTCTGGTCCACTCCATTGATTTGAGTCCCAGTTTCCTTTTCATCGCTATTGGTTTCCTGTGCAATTCCATTCATTTCAATTAGTTTCGCCTTCATATGTTCGTCTAATTTGTGGCTATAATCAACCAGTTCTGTGAGGATCCTGATCACCAGTGTTTTAAACTGTGTGTCTGAGAGTTTTGCTATTTCTTCATTGCTTAGATTTATAGGCTCTGGGGCTTTGAGATCTTCTAGAGCCATTTTTGGTCTGTTTGTGCCGTTATGTATGAGGAGCGGAACCTTGGACTCCCAGGTCGCTGGGTTGTGATGCTTTATGTGGGGGTGTGGTCAGAGCAGGGAAATGGTGGCGCCCTCTGCTGCCACTCGCCACTGGGGCCTGCTGGGTCCCGTCTAATCACCCACTCCCTTGCTTGTCTATCTGCGCACGAATGCATGACCACAGTCAACCCGCAGCACTGCTCCCTTGCTGTTTCCCCGAGGTCGTTTGCTGGGTCACTCACTAGGTCCAACCCTGCGCCTGGGTTCCACGCACCTGAGTCCGTCTGACCGAGTTTTCCTGTGCAACCCTGCTCCACCAGCTGCTGATTTCACCCCTCTTACAGGTCAGGCTGAAGAATTTGTTGTTATCAGACTTCTGAAAAGTTCAATTTTCTGTGTTCTGGCTGTGTTTTCTGTTGCTAATATTTAGTTGTCTCTAAACTTGGTTGTGTGAGAAAGCACAACATCTCCACCTATTCCTCCATCTTGGCGGAAGTCCTGGCTGCAGGGGTCTCCATTCTGGCAAAGCTGCGTGGTTTTCCCTTTCGCCTCACCAAGAGGGGGTCCTCACTCTGCTGAAACCGCGTGGCTTTCCCCTACATGACTGCAGGGGTCCTCACTCTGCTCCAAACTGCGTGGCTCTCCCCTCACCTGGGCAGTTATCCCCTCATGTCCTGGAGCCCATCTTTTTCCAAGCTCTCCCACAGGCACCGTCACTCAAGGGCGCAGCCCCTAATTACATCCTGGGTCTCCCAAGCTACTTCTTTATTAGCAGATATTTAGATTGTTTGCACATTTCTGAATATTGGACATAATTCTGAAATCTTTATTTCAACATTTAGCTTTTTTTCCAATGGATATTTCTCTTCAGTTATTTTTTGAGAACAAATCCCTCAGTGGACAGAACTGGGTTAGAGGGTGCATTTATTTGCTCTGCCCTTGATGCGCACCATCGTATTTTCTGGAGTAGCTGTGCCAATGTGAAGTGCTGTCGATAAGTGCTTGAGTATTCTTGTTTCAATGCAATTTCATTAAAATTATCTTTCTTTCTTCCCTTCCTTCCAGTTCCACAAGGGTAAGACAGTGCATTGTCACTTGGTGACTATTTCCCTTCTCTTGCCACTGCTTCAGAAATGCCCTTTACTTCTAGTGTAGTCAGAAGAGGAGAAAATGACAAACAAGTGACCATGGGGAACATGAACAGGTTAATAAACACTTTGTGGGGTCTAAGAGGCTCCGAGGACCCATTATCATCCCAGAGGCAAGCGAGCACAGCCCTTGGTGGAAGACAGCCATTCTGGGTTCCCCTCTAGAGCCAGATCTCATTAGTCCCCCCTTACCCTCCCTGCTAAGAAGGAAGTAGAAAGGAGAGCTGGGGCTTCCTATTTCTTTCAGTACCTGATTTTCATTAGGTTTGAAGCAATGCTTTGTTGTAGTTTAAACTGGTTCTTTTGTTCAGTCTGAAATCTACCGCCTGCTCCTCTTTTCAGGATGAGGAGGACCACAGGGCCAGCGGTAAGTTAGATGTGTGGGATCCTAGCTCCAGGACTGATGTGAATGAAGGATTGGGTGACAGGTGATTAACCAGCTGCAGCTGGGATTGCCCAGGACGCCCCACCCCCTCTCTTGGAGAGAAGCAGTTCCTCAAGCAGTTCCCCAAGCGAGAGGGCCTGCTAGAGGAAAGAGAGCAGAGTGCAGGCTCTGTGCTCAGCTTCTGTGCTAGGAAGACCCCCCTTCGTCCTTGTTAGATGCAAAATCAAACCCTATATATCCACCACTTCAATCCTTTCTTTCTCCCTCCCTTCCTTCCTTTCCCCCCTCTCTCTCTTTCTGTGTAAAATATACATAACATAAAATATACTATCTTAACTATTTTAAGTTGTTCAGTAGGACTAAGTACATTCCCATGTGCACTCATCACCACCATCTCTCTGCAGAACTTTTAGCATTGGCAAACTGAAACTCAGTACCCATCAAATGACAAATTTCTCTTTCCCCTCCCCCCAGACTCTGGCACCCACCATTCTATTTTCTATTTCTATGAATGTGATTACTCTGCATACCTCATATAAGTTGAATCATACCATAGTTGTCTTTTCGTAATTGGCTTATTTGACTGAGCATAATGTTCTCAAGTTTCATCCATATTGTGGCATGTGTCAGAATTTCCTCTTTTTAAGGCTGAATAATATTCTATTCTGTTCATATACCACTTTCTTTTAGTCCTTCCATCCATCGATGGACAATGGGTGGCTTCTGCCTTTTGGCTATTGTGAATAATGCTGCTGTGAAAGTAGATGTACTCATATCTCTTTGAGACCCTGCTTTTTAATCTTTTGGGCATACAGTCAGAAATGTGTCATATGGTAATTCCATTTTTATTTTTGGAGGAGCTCCATACTGTTTTTCATAGCAGCAGTACCATTTTGCATTTCCATCAGAAATGTGCCTTGGTACTGAGTTACTGGGATTATGTAAATGTGGTGAGATAGCAAAAGGCTTTTCCAGGCATCTTCTGCAGATTAGGAACAGGAGCAATGACTGCACAGCCTGCCACGACAGGCAGGTCAGCTGGGTCAAAGGTGTCCTGAGTCTCTCTACAAGATGCCACTTTTGGGAGGCCAGAGGGCCTAGTTTTTAAAAATATAATTATGACTTTTTATATTTTAATTTAGCACAGTAGTAAGGTAAGTAAGCTTACTTAAGACTGTCCTCTTTTTATTTGTCTTAAAACTGTGTTGACCTTCCTGGAGTACTTCAAGTTCTAGTGGATGTCAAAAATGAGTTCTCAATGGTTACCTATTTAATGAGCTCATAAAAATAGTGCTTTTTCACTGCTTTGTCTTCCTAGATAGAATGTTCCCAGAACAGGTTCCTTAGGACAGTAGTTCTTTGGGACATTAGTAGTTAGTACATTGAAAAAGAATTTAGATTTCAGACAGGTTTTTATTTAAATATACAAATGCTGATGTGACTTTCAAAGGGGGACTTCATCATGCAACAGCTCTCACATTTATTTACTTAGGAATCATTATTTTTGAGGATCATTTCAAGGTACTGATATTATACAGGACATGCTTTTTCTAGGTGGATGAAGCCTCATATTTTTATTTCTTCCTTCATGGCAATTTCTGTAACCCACAGGGAGCAATGTGACTACTTCTGACTTGGGCATAACTGAGTCCAAATCCTACTGGTTCTACATTTAGTTACCTGGATGTAGAAGAGTTCTTTAATCTCTTCAAGACTCAGTTTTCTCTTGAGTGTAATGGGAGAATGTTTAACCTCTTTGCAGGATTAAGGGGAATGATGAACATGAGTCATCTTTTCTTAAAATATTTTATTTACTTGCTTTTAGAGAGAGGGGAATGGAGGGAGAAAGAGAGGGAGAGAAACATGAATTGGCTGCCTCTCATGCCCACCCTGACTGGGGACTGAACCCACAACCCAGGCATGTGCCCTGCCTGGGAATTGAATTAGAGACCCTTTGCTTTGTGGGATCATGCCCAACCAACTGAGCCACACTGGCCAGGGCTTGAGTCATCTTCTTTCAATCATTTTACCCATTGAGCTGCTGGCTCTGTTATTTGCAACCTCCATATACCACTGGTAGGTTATGCTTTTTTTTGCTGTTATTGAAAATGCCATGTTCCTTTCCTGGGTTGTAACAAGTTCTTCCAAGCCTCTTAACTGAGTCATTCAGATCATTTTTGTCTGGTGCTGTTGTGACAACTAATAAGCGAGAGGAGATATATGTGCTGAGGTCAGCCATCTGGTCTGACACATGACCCCTACAACAGAAGGCTGTCCAGTACATTGATCCAGATGGTATAGATACAAAAGTTCATTCCTTTGCCTCCCCATTAGTTGCTGCTAGCCCTTGTCTGGCACTGACCCACGAAATCTGATTCTTGGTACTTGCTCTGAGGAGGTTTGGTGTCTCCTGCAGTGTAGACCTGGTATCTGATCTCCCCTGCAGCTCAGCCTTGCAGACTCTATGTTCTTGTTTCTGACTTCTCTCTCTCACACAGAACCTGTGCTTTTTTTCAGCTCTACAGGCCCCTTAGTGCTGACAGCACATGACCTTGTCTCTCTATGTAGATAAGCTCAGACATACCCTGCAAGACATTACCTTTTACTTGCTCACTTTTCTCTCTACTTTTATACCTTTGTGAGCTCTAATGCAGTCATTCAGCAAGTTTTTACTGTGTGCTTCATGTAGTCAGTAGTCTCTGACGATGACCACCAACCATTTCTGCCCACTGTACATCTATGCTACCCTTCCAACCACGAGTGGAGAATTCTCTCCCCTTTAATCTTGACTGACTGGTGACTTGCACTGACCAAGAGAAAACAGTGGAATTGATGCTGTAAGCTCTGGGCCTTGATATGAAGAGGCTTGGTAGCTTCTACTTTTGCTCTCTCTTGAAAGTTTCCATGAAGAAACTTGGGAGGGACTCATAAATGATGAGAGGCCAGAGCAACAGGCTGCATGGAGAGGGTTTGAATGCCCCAGCTGACAGCACTGAGGCCCAAGACATGTGAGCTGTCTTGGTGTAGTAACTGGTCAGTGCTCAGTATGTAAATAGTATTTTCTTAAAGTAGATTATTTTATGAATTTTAAGCATTTATTAAGTTTCAACGGTATGGATAGTGATAAAATAATATAAAAAAGAGCTAAAAAATGCAGCCTCATCAGTGACCATGTAGACAGAAAAAAATCTGCTCAGCTGATCTCAGCCAATCACAGAATCTGGAGAAATTATAAGTTGTCACTGTGTTAAGCCAGGGGCTGGCAAACTTGTCCTGTAAAGGGTCAGTAAATATTTTAGGTGTTGTGGGAGGGCTTTATAGTCTGCTGTGATGATTCAGCTCTGCTGCTGCAGAGTGAAGGCAGCTGTGGACAATATGTGAATAAATGAGGGTGGCTGTGCTCCCATAAAACTTTATTTACAAAGAAGCTGGCCTGCTGGATGTTCCTGTGGACTGTAATTTATTGATTCCCCCCTGTTAAGCCACTGAGTTTTGGGGTGGCTTCAATAATGTGATAGACAACGGAAGTGGTCTACTCATACTCTCCAGGCACTAGAGCTAGTGTTGAGACAGGATGTCAACAGGGCAAACTCCGTCCTGACTTCACCTTGTCCTAGATTTATGGAAAAAGAAATTAGCATCAATAAACTTCTGTCTAAATAGCCCCCAAGGCTCAACTCTAACTGGTAAGTATTCAGTATACTGGATAAGTGCTGAAGGAAAGAGCTAGAGTTGGAGCTGAGATTTGTTCTGGTTATTCTTGCCACATAATGAGCCATACCCCATTCAAGCTTGGTGGCATAAAATAACCATTGTATTATGCTCATGAATTCTGTAAGTCAAGAATTAGATAGGGATGGCTTGCCTCTGGCTCAGAGTATCTGGGCCTCAGCTGGGAAGACCAATAGCTGGGGATGGTTTGTCACCTGAAGGCTAGAGTCACAGAGATGGCTTTACTCAGGTGTCTGGCAGTGGATGTTGCTGTCAGCAGGACTTCCAACGAGAGCTATGGTCTTCTATGGAGCACCTCTGATTGTCCTGAGTTTCCTCAAATAGGGAGGCCCTGGGTGGTTCAGGGCTCAAAAGTGAGTGTCCCAGTGAGCAAGGTAGAAGCCTTGGAAGTCAGAAAGCATCGTTTTCACTGTTTTCTCTTAGCTGGGTCACTAGGGCCAGCCTAGAATCAAGGAAAGGGCGCACAGGTACCACTGCTCTATGGTCAAAGTGTCAAAGAGCTTACAGGCAACTTTTAAAATCAGTGTCTGATATAAGAGTAATTCAATTTTGAGTAGCTTTGGGGTTCTAAGCATTTCTAGTTGAAGGCCGAATCTGAGTTTATAATGATCTGCTTAATCTGGCTTTGAGGAATAAATAACATGGGAAATTAGGGTCGGTGATGGTCGCAGTTCTCACTGGACAAGACCTGTGGTTTTCGCCTTTCATAGCAGTGTGGGGTGGTGATCAAGTGTGGCTGCTGGGTCAGACTGTCATAGACCACTGTACCAGCTCCGCTGTTGTATTGCTTTGTGAACTCGGGCCAATTTCTTTGCTTTAAAAAATTTTTAAAATTGTCGTTCAAGTACAGTTGTCTCCATTTTCCCACTGCCTCTCCCCCAACCCCAGCCAGCTCCACCTCCCACCCTTGATCCTACCCCACTTTGGTTTTGTCCATGAATTCGGGCCAATTTCTTAAGATTTCTAAATCCTAGTTGCTTCATTTAGAAAACAGAGACAATAATATTATACTTCCAAGAACTACTGTAACATCCCTAATTGGACAAATCATGTATAGTAACTGGTCAGTGCTCAGTATGTCAATAGTATTTTCTTAAAGTAGATTATTTTATGAATTTTAAGTATTTATTAAATTTCAAGTGTACAGATAGTGATAATATAATATAAAAAAGAGCTAAAAGAAAAGTAACAACAACAACAATAAAAAAACCACTGGGCAATCCACTTATCCTGAAAGTTTTTTAATTTTGGTAAATATACTTTTAAGATATATAAGGTATCTTTACATCTAGAGGCATAAAATTATTTCCCCTACAAATGTATACACACAGAATTTTACATGAATGGCATAATATTCATGGTGTTTTATAACATTTTAAAACAATACCATATCATGAATATCTTCCCAGAAAAAGGTAGAGCTCTTTACCATTTTTAAAGAACTAATAGTAGCTTTATGGACTTGCATAGTTTAACTTGTCCCAATTCTGTCCCAGTTATGGACACGTAGATTGTTTCCATTTGTATTCAGCTTGGAAGGTAGCAGTTCTGCACTGAAGATGGTAGTAATGACACCCATAGGAAGTGAAATCTAAAAACTAGACTCTGGGATAGCCTAGTATGTTTAACTATGTCCTGTTCCCTTTAGCTGGACAACTACATTTTTCACCAGAAAGCAAGAACACAACACAAATAATCCCTCAGGTGCCTTGATTCAGCCACAGGTCTTATGATGAGCCCATTGAACTCACCCCATGCTTCTCTTCTCTTCTTACCTCTGGCTGATATCTTTGGCTCCTGATTTCTTACTCATTTCTTATCTTTGGTGGCTCCCTTTCTCCTTGAGCAAACATATGGCTCTCCTTGTGTAGGTCCCTGGCTTCCAGTGGTTCCAGATTCATATAGCATGGACCCACGTGGCCAGCTTTTCTATTGGGACTTGCTCAGACTCAAAGAAAGGGAGTCACAAACATTGTTTTAATGATGAAGTCATTCTACATCACGGAAGGAAATGCCACAGAACCTTTATGGCTAGCAGACAGTCTTTCTGCTATGAATGGCCACTGAAGGGGATAACCCTTAACACAAATATGATGATAAAAGGCAAAAGGAATATGGTTGAAAAAGTATAAAAAGAACTATTGAAATTTCAAAGAGGAGAAATGTATTTGTCTGGATCAGAACCTGGGGCTGCAGAAGACTCAACTATTGTGGAAAAATATTCCTAAAAGGATTTTTTTCCCATCAAAATTAAATTAAAATATATCTTAAGAAGAAATTCACTGGGGATTTTTCAATCTCTCTTCTGCTCACCAGATGGGCAATCCTGGGTCCACAGAACTTATATCTTTTGTCAAATGATGTTAGGTTCTTAGCATATTCTTATAATAAGAAAGACTACCTGGGAGGATATTGAAGGATTTTGTAAAAGGTATTCTTCTCAATACTACTCTTATGAATATTCTTAAGGACAAGTTTGAAGTAGCTTCCCCCTTGTTTTGCATGTCACAGGTGCTCACTATTTGTTGAGTTACTGTGATAAACAATACAAAAGCAACCAGTTATTAAGAGACTTTCTTAATTCAACATTTCCTTCCTTCAGACTAGATGACAAAGCTAATATTCCTAATTCAATTATTTATGATATCCAAAAGGTGGAAAGACCCTAATATTCATCCGCTGATGAGTGAATAAATACAACGTGACATATCCAAACAATGGAATATTACTCAACCATAAAAAGGAATAACAGCGATAAACACTACAGCATAGATGACCCTCAAAAACATTATGTTGTGTGAAAGAAGCCAAAAGACCATATACTATATGATTCTATTCACATAAAATGTGCAGAACAGGGAACTCTGTAGAGATAAAAAGTAAGTCAGTGGTTGTTGAGGGCCCTGAGGGATGGGTGAGAGAGAGGTGAAGGTGAAGGGTACAAAGTTTCTTTTCAAGGTGAAGAGAATGTTCTAAAATTGAGTGTGGTGAGGGTTGCACATATCCTAAATACCCTAAAAACCATTGACTTGTACACTTTAAGTGGATAAACTGTATGGTGTGTAAATTATATATCAGTAAAGCTGTTAGAAAAGATTCCCAATGCAAAGACCTAGTTTAGCTAGTTACAAAGTTAAGGCAGACAGAAGTCTATTTCAGCTCTGTTTCATGCCCTAAAGCACAACCGGGAAAGAAAATTATCCTGGGAAAAAGCCACCCAAGGGTGTATCAGGGTGCTATGTCCACTCCAACCATATTGGAGCCAGCTCGGCATGAGGCAGCAGCAGGCCATCAGTAAAACCGAACCAGGGGCACCCAGTTGCACTTATCGGTGACCTGGGACACAATCTCATTGCTACCTCATTTGCTTTCAATCTCTGAAATGTTCTAGGTCTGGAGTGGTGTGTAGCTCTTATTACATTCAGAAACTGAAAGTCTGACCTGGTCAGCCTGTGGGTTCTTGGCAGCTGCAACCTATAAAGAGCTGTTGAATGATGGGGTGTAGCTGAAGCCAGGGAAGCAGAAGGCAGTGTGTCTACCATTATATACAATAGTTTTCCTGTTGTCAGCTTTTCTTGTTGTTAGGAGAAACAATGAGGAGGGGCCGAATGGCTCTCCACCTTCTTTTATGATACCCATGTTTTGCTCTTTGTGAAATAAGGTGCATGGAATACACAGGTTATCCTTCTCTGTTCAGGTCTATTGGCCTTAGAGCTGGTGGAAATTTCTCTCAGATTTCTATGATACCACAGGCATGTTAGAGGAAACTGTGAAAAGAAGACATCAGAGGCTGCTGCCTGATACTTTTTCATTATATTTCTTAACACCAGTATCAATTTTCCAAAGTGTTTTATAATTCTATTTTTTTATTTGCATTTGGATAGGCCTTCTAGTACAAATTTGCACACACATTTAGCTTTGACTCTTTAAGATTTGGAATTCAAATTATCTGAATCTAACTCAATATTACTATAATGCAACTACTTTTACACTTTATGTGTTTCAGAGGGCCTTACGAACATGGTCTTATGAGATGCTATTAGCAGAAAGCGGGCTGGGTCAAGAACCGGGAGTCGTGGGTTCTGGCTTTTTCTTCAACCAGAGGTGGGATGTTAGAAGGTCCACTTACTTATCCTGGGCCTCAGTTTTCCAGTTTACAAAATGGGTGAGTGGACTTGATGTCTCTGAGATCCCTCCCACTTCAGCTACATTATGATTCTCCGTTCACCAGTGATGGTGATTTTGATTGAGCACAGAGAGGAAGATAATCAGTGTCAAAGAAAACAAACAAGCAACAGTGTGTGTGAATGACAGAAGTTTCCTGTTTGACAAAGGCTTTAATTTTAAGTTGCCCCAATCAGTCAGACTGAAGCTCTGAGATTTACTAGTTAGAATCCTGTACTTGTGGTTTTGTAAGATGAATTCCAGATATGCCTCTTTGCTTACAACTGAAATGAAGTGCTACCAGTGGACACACATGGAGTCCCTTGCTTGACATTGGCTATTGGTAGAGCAGGGGATCTGACCTTTGAGTATGTAAGTGGATTACCTGAAGGGTTGGTTAAAGCACAGATTTCCAGGCCTCATTCCCAGAGTTTCTGATTCAGTAGTTTTGGAGTGGAGCTGAAAGACTTGCTTTTCTAGTGAGTACCCAGATGAGGCTGGTGCTGCTGGTCCAAGGACCACACTTTGAGAACTATTGAATTAGAGGTGTATTAGCTTAGTGAGATGGATTTGTTTTTCCTGTCTTGCCAGAGAAATTCTAAGAGCGTTCCCAAGTAATTAAAGAAAATGGATTGGTTTTTGTTTGGCCACTTCCTCCTCTCCTTTTCATTTTCTCTGATTAATTTCTAGTATGATCTAAGACTGCTTGGCTTGGTTATAGAGTTTATATTCCAGGGGAAGAGGCTGGAATGGGTGAGCTATCTTACTCCAAACAACCAGGAAGAAAAGGAGCCAGCAGGAGTCACAGTAGTTGAATATAGAGGGTTGTATCTTCTGCAACCAAGAAAAGCAATACTGCCAAACGGGAAAGAGGAAAAGTCCACACACCAGCATCTACTGCTGATTCTAGTTTCAAACACATGGCAGACTTGTTTGCCAAAGTCAGCATTCTACCCTCCATTTTTTTTCAGAACCACACAGCTAGACTGCATTTTCAGCTTTCCTTGTAGCTAGATGGGGTGACAGATGAGGCATTTCCAGTGAAATGTGAGTGGATGAGATTTGTACCTGCTTCAGGCCAAGACATTTTAGAAGAGATGGTGCCTCTTCCTTTGTCTCTTTCTTGCCCTTTATCTGGTTTATAGAAATACAAGAAGCCTGGGTCCCTGGATTACCACATGGGGTGGGGGGGAGCTACCGGTTGTTCAGGCACTTTTAAATTCTTATGTCAGTTAGAACTGTGCATTTACTGCATTTGAGTTATTATAGACTTGGGCTCTTTTTTTTTCCCCACATCAGTAAACATATATTCCATTATTTCTCAATATTGCAGGATCAGTCTGCAGGGATGGGACAAGACAGAAAGTTAAGACTAGATAAATGCATATCAGATCTTTAAAAATGAGCTGAGAGCTACACTAACCAATATCCTCTATCCCCTCTAGGGCTAGATCAAAGCAAGGGATCTTCGGGCACTTTTGAGGCTTGTGAGTAGAATCCAGAGAAATAAATCTATTGAGAAAACCCCATTTTACTCTTCTGTCTTCAAGATAAAAAATATTGCAAAAATTAGTGTAGGCTATTTGGAAAACATTCTGCAGAAGAAGAAAAGGCAGTCAGTGTTCTCTATGCAGAATTCTTGTTCGGGAAATATTTACTGAAAGAAAAAAAAATTTTAGGAAAGTTTGACCAGAATAGTTGCAAAAAGATATGGTCTTGATGAAACAAGAAGCAAGACTGTAAGAAGGAAATGAAAGAGGGAAAGGGGCTTACAGAATAAGATTCAGATTTAACAAGCCAAAAAAAAAAAAAAAAAAGGGAGAAAAGAGTTAAAGAAAGAAACCAGGGTATGTGATGTGCAGTGCCGAGATTAAAATTCACTGTGATGTAGGAAGCAAGAAGCACTCTCAGAGTTCAGGGGGAAAGAACTAATAGATAAAAGCAAGAAGAATTAGATTCGGAGAATGTAAAAGATAAAACAAGAATTATAGAGATTATTGAAAAAGGAAACAAGTGGTACAAAGTGTAAAAACTGAAAATATATTGAGGGAATCTATGTGAGGGAAAAACCAGCCGAATTTATAGATGGAAATAGCTTGTGATATTATAAGCAACACACAGATACATCCTGGCCATTTCAAAAATTCTAGTTATTAAAATAAGCCATTTGAAATTATGCAAATATCCAGTCAGAAAAAGAAATCAGTTTTACCACAAGAGAACAAAAAATTAGGTTGATTCCAGACTTCTACTCTTTAGTTTAAATGCCAAAAGATGATGGGATAGCATCTCTACAGTTTTTAGAGGAAAAAATGTTTAGATGCATGGATTTTAAAACTGTCTAGTTTTTCATTTATGGTTGAAGCTTGAAACAAAATATTCCAGGAAAGTTAAGGATCTAGGCAATTTAGCAACTATTTGCCCTTTGTGGGAAACAATTTTTTTGAAGACATTGTTCAATTTACTTAGAGCTGAATCAATATTGTGAGCTCAAAAAAGTCAGTGCTCTGATACCCTTTGTGTAAAAAATGATCTCTGAGTGTCTGTCTGCCATTTGTACTGCATCCAGCCTGCTGTCCTGGGAGGCCTGAGCCGGCTTCTGAAGCAGGCTGATCTTGCTCCACCACATCCATGGCAGCACTTCTAGCTCTCTGCTCTGTGTCTTTACTATTCAGAAACCAGGACAGCTCAGGAGATCCAAACCTTGGTGTCTCCCCACCTGATGGAAGCTCTGGAGCTAAATAGATGTAACTGCACCACAGATGGTGCCGGAGAACCCTCAAAGGCAAACATTTTTCAGAGTCCTAGATGAGAAATGAGGCCTTTGGCCTCTGCCATGGACTGAACATTTGAAAGCTAATTCCCAATGTGATGGTATCAGGAAGTGGGGCCTTTGGATGTTGATTGAAACATGATGGGGGCAGGGGGCAGCCTCATGAATGGGATTAGTGCTCTTATGGAAGAACCCCTGGAAAGCTCCCCGACCCCTCCCACCATGTGAGGACATAAGAAGATGGCCCTCTATGAACCAGGGAGTGGGGCCCTCACCAGACACTGAATCCTTGGGCAACTTCATCTTGAAATTTCCAGCCTCCAGAACTGTGAGAAATGAATTTATGTTGTTTATAAGCCACACAGTTTGTGGTATTTCTGTTATAGCAGCCCCAAGGGACTAAGACAGTCTCCTTTGCTCTCCTTGTTCCCTTTGTCCATCTCTGTTCCCCACTGAGTGGGGAAATTGACACATCTGCATTGGAGGGTGGGATTTCCCCAGTCCTCTCTCTATCTGGACCTCTCAAATGAAGATGTATAGTCTGGCTAATAAAAACAGCTGGCTTGGCATGTGTTGGAGTGAGGGAGATTAAGAGATTTAGACAAACTTTCTTAAAAAAATGCCTAGGATTGCAAGATATTTTCTGCTGCTAAATCCTAGTTTTGAGTTCCAGAAACTAAATATTACTTTAGTCTTCTTTCTTCCCTCCCTCCCTCCCTCCCTCCCTCCCTCCCTCCCTCCCTCCCTCCCTCCCTCCCTCCCTCCCTTCCTTCCTTCCTTCCTTCCTTCCTTCCTTCCTTCCTTCCTTCCTTCCTTCCTCTTTTCCTTCCTTCTCTAATAAACTCCAACTAGATACATATGCATTATAGGCTGATTAGGGCTGAAGGATGAAGGCCATCCACAAGAAAAGGCAAAATATTACTATGTTCCCTTTATATTAGATGATCCTAATTTATGCACTTTATATGAATATGCACATTCTATATAAACATATAAAATTCAACTATTTATGAAACATGACTATCCCTAGGTAGTAATATAATAGGTAATTTTTATATTAGACTGAAATATAATTTTTCCAAGCTTATTATAATGTACATGAATTGCTTCTTTTGTAAAAACACAATAAATATTGTTTAAAAATATTATTAAAATAAAAAGTATAAGGACTTGCATGCTTATACCAAAACAGATAATATGTAACAAAATTCAGAAGGGCAGTAATAACTTTTGTGACATAAATGTAAGGTTAACTGTATTAATAAATCCATATACATAAGCATCAATATATAATTTTCCTTTATAAAACCAAATGTATTTACTTCAAATAATTAAAAATCCACTCACTGTTCATATGCTGCCATGGCTGTTCATGGTACTTCTCATACCAACCAATATGTGAAGTCTAATAGTGACATATTTGTTGTAAATGGGCATCATTTGTCAATAGGCATAATCTTTTCTGAAATCAATCTGATGACCTTTTTGAGACTCCTTACTGAGGGCTCATTCTGGCAAAAAAAGCTAGAAATCTGTTCCAAAATCTGGCTTTCATCACCTCCTTCTCTCTTCAAAGGAGAGGAATGGAAAGGGCATTATAAAACAGGAGCCATAGCTTGTTGGGAAAGATGAATCACCAAGTGATGAATCAAACCAGCACCACTGATGGTACCCTAAATCATAAGAGCAGCCTGTCAAGGGAAACCCCATAGGATATTTAGAACTTGGCACCATCCATCCATCTCATCCAGGGTACATTACTGGGTCCATGTGCTCATGTGACAACTGATATTTTGGAATAAGGAACTCCTGGGGTTCTTATCAAAAGCTTCTCTGGCTAATTAGAAAGGAGTCAGTCTCCCGCCTTTCCCTGGAGCTGTTACTATTGTGAGATGCTAGAAGTGGATGTCTATATTTATGTCATTCCAGCACCAGCCCTGCTGTTTGGAGTAAGCAGCCAGCTCTCCTTGGACTTCTCTGCCCTTCTCCTAGAACTGAGGAAAGGTCATCTGAGCAGAACATCAAGAGTGCTCTTCCTGAAAGCTCTGGATTATGAAAATAGAAATGATATTGCATGTGGAAGAGAGTGCTGACATGTCTTTGAATGATAAACCCACCTCGCCAAGTCCCCACATGGAGAGATCAGATTGTCTTGCTTATTCTTTCTTCCTGTTTTCCAAGCTGCATCCTGAGCACTGGGGCCTGGGAAAAACTATGTTACTGTGACACATTTTAGGATGGAATTTTCTAGAATTGCCTAGGAGTTCCACCGCTTCAGTTCAGTATCTCTCTTCAGTTGGAGTTAGCTCTCGATCAGCAGCACTTGTTGGGTCTTCTCCTGGCTGCTGGAATTTCCGTTCACTCTCTCCTCCAACCAATTTCCTGAGCTCAGTTTAAACTTGTCACCCATCCCACTGTCTGAGCTGAGGCAGATGAGTGAAGGTTGCACCCAGCAAATTAGTTCAAAAGTGAGGATGTTAGGCAGAGTCTGGGTTATTTTCAAACAGTTAAATTCAGTCAAGCCAGCAGGCAGTTACTAACTGGTTGGTTGTGATCCAATCATCAAAAGGGTTGATGTCTTTCAAAGCCATCTGTGTATATAGACACAGCATTAGTTTCTATACACTAACATCCCTATGATCACTCTTTTTAATCAGCACATCAATGCTTTGTACCCTTTAGATTTTTCATGCTTGGTGGTATGATTCATTAGAGAATTAATTTATTCTAATTAAATTTAAGGCACAATATTTCTTAAGCCTGATTCCACTTAGAAAAAAGATATGAATTATATAGGAGCAAAGATTTCAGTTTCAGTGACTTTCTGGGCCTGAAAACTAGAAATATAATTTAGAGTGAACCCCTCTATTCTTCTCCTCTTCCTCCTCCTTCTTCCATATTCTCTCCAAGTCCTCAGAATATAACATTGTCCGCCTCAATTCCAGAGGTGAAAGGCATTGCTGGAAACAGCAAGAGACTATGCATCACCTCCTTCCCTCTTTTTCTGCTCTTATTGTACATTTGTGAACCAGGGTCTGAGGAAAACACATTGGGTAAAGAAAAGAAAAACATAGGGATGGAGGGAAAATACCTGGCTAAATTTCCAACTGGCTTCTCAAGGCATCCACCAGACAGGCTAATAACTTTAGGCAATGTCTGACAGGTTGATATTTTGAGCTTACTTTCCTAAAAAAGTACCTTGGGACCCAAAATATTGTAGTGCCTACCTGCCATGTGAAATTCTAAAAGAAGACTCAGAAAGCCAAAGAGGAATGCCTAGAAAAAGAACTGTTTCTGATTTTGGCAAATTTCACAGGTCACAGAATTTGTTGATTTAAATAATCTATTAAAAAAAGACTTGCTCAGTGGGCTCTGTTCTCAGGGACCAGTTTGCTGGCTGGACTTACCACCATGTTCAATTTTAGTGACTTACCACAGTAGACACTTGTTCCTTAATTTATTTCTTCAGGTACACTTGGCCCTGTATGTCCTCAGAGCTCCAGATCGAGGTGAGCTCTGTTATCTCTAATGGCTTTGCCTCTTAGACCTCAACCGGGTGGGAGGAAACATCCCACCTCTGACCTCTGTCACACAGAGCTGGGATGCCATGCCTTCCAAATGCCTTTCTTTTTCTTGGCAGGTCTCAGCAGCTTCAAAATTTGCTTGACATAAAATTTTCTTGACAGCCATTGAAGGTTTCCTGAGTTGCCCAGAGCAGCAGCTGCCGTGGGTACTCTATACCAGTGACCGTGATATCACTGTGTGCTCCAAGACTGCAGCAACTATTTTGGGTTAGGGTCTCCACACAATGGCCTGGGGCCTTTTGCTTTATCATAACTCTCATTCTGCTGGAGCTACCAGCTGTCTCTTGGGACTCTGGGTCTTTCTGCTCCTGCCCTCATCAGGGAAAAACTCTGGTGTGGGTGAGAGCACCTCAGTCCCAGTTAGAGACAGAATGATAACATCTATTCAGAGAAATGCTGGCTGCTGCACAGCCACAAAAAGATGTGGAGATATGGGACCAGGCAACCCAGAAGGGCCATTCCTTAGAGCAGTTGTGATGAGTATGCAGCTTTCAATGACTTACTGTGTTATTTGCCTGTATCTGAGAAGCCCTGTTCTCCAGAGGCTGATGATGATGCTCCCAGGGCAATGGTTTATTTTCCTGCATAACATCTGTTTTCCATTCCTGCTCTTCATAAATGTGCATAGTTGGCTACTCGCCTGCACTCACTTCTCCCTCCTCCTATCCTTCTTTTGCCTCCTCCAGATAGCTTTTCTCTTTGGAAGGAAGAGATCATTTCTCTCCGAAAACAGGTCTTCCCATAGAGGAAAATGCTGAATGATGCCAAATGCGGCCTTTGGTTTGTGTTTCCTGGGGTTGCACCCAGAAAACTGGGCAGAGCAGTGCCTCTGGAATCTCTTCCCATCTTATGGACACAAGCCCAAATCCCAGCCTTTCTAGTGGGGCTTCAAGTTGCCTCTGTGGCAGTGGTGAAAATGTCAGGGCTCACTAGGTGGCTGCAGACGTGTCCCCTGAGTGCTGAGCTTCAGATCTTCCCTCTCCCCCTCCTCAACCTCCCCAGAATCCCAATTGCCTTCACTTCTAATCAGAAAAATGGGGGAGGGAGGTATGGTTAAAGCAGAGATCCTAAAATAGGTCAGGCCATCACACAGGTTCCAAAATAAACGTCATTAATGCCAAGTCACTGAACCATATAGCCCAAGCTGACAGGGCCTCGTTTGCCTGCTGCTTCTGATTTGGGGTTTTAAAGAAACAGTGAACATCAGTGTAAAAGATTTACAAAGGAGCCCCCCAAAAGGAAGAAATTTTGGGGGTGAGTTGAGGAGAAGACAGGATAAAAGAAATGAGGAAAGACCTTGCCATATTAGGATTTAAGTGCAAATCAGAATTTGCCCTTTATAATCCAGGTTGCTATTTTTGGTTATTAATGTGAGATTTGGAGGGGACCAGAATGGGAAGGAATAAATCCATCCTTGCCTCAGTGCAGGTTTGAACTTTATGACGATGGAATAGTAAGCACACAGCATAGGGTTTTATGCATCAGCACAACTTTGTGTTAAATTGTTCTCAGTGGGTTCCTTGTGGGGGAATGTGAATATGAATGGCCCTGTTGTTCTGGAGGTTGAATTGCAATTACCCAGATGTGATAGGAAACGTGGTCTTAACACTGCCCAGTAAAACAGTATTCCTCCATTCATGTATGGAACCTATGGTCCATTTACTTTCATATACACAAAGTAATCTCTTTGGTAGTCAAACTCCCACGAGCCACCCAGAAAAGAGAAGAAAGAACTCTGTTGCCTAGCAACCAATGGAACATTACAACACTAGATAAATCGAATCAATATTACTCTCAATATTGAACCCTTAGATGATGAAAAAAACCTCAAAGCCATGTCCATAACTCTTCTACTCTTTCTTTTCCTAGACTCAGCAGTGAAGTGAAACCAGCTTGTAGTTTGACAGTCTCCAGGGACCTACAGGAAGGGAGAGGACAGTGTGTTGAGTTCCACAGGAGAACCCATCAGTAATAACTCCAGAAAGGAGGTATCCAAAGGCTGAGTCCCCAGAAATTTGGAGCCTCCTGCCTACCTTGGCAGCACTGGCTAGCCTGGAGTGAGGTCATTGTTCTGAGTTCTTAACCTGCTGGCATCTGGTCAGAGCTCATTAAAGTTGAAGAGACCAAGGTCATTCTGGCAACTGTTTCTTTAAAAAAGCTCTGGAGGTCGGGGCACATAGTGCCCTTTCACTAGCCCTTGGCCTCCAGAGCCTTTCTTCACCAAACCCTAGCAGGGGACTCTCTGCTCACACTCCTCAGATTGATAATTTGGGGCAGTCTATTTTAACCCAACTCTCATAGTCAGTTTTGCCCAGGGCCTGCATCATGGTAGAAACCAGCCTAGACTGGGGGAACTTCAGACAGTGTCCAACTGCCTCAGTTTCCCAACTACTGACTTTTCTTTCTGGTAATAACGTTGTGCCATATTCCTAGAAACAATGTCCTGGCCAAGCATCTTTTTGTCCATAGTGGCTCTTGTATAAAGCTTTCCTTGGGGCTCCTGACTTCTGGCATCTGCCACAGTGCTGTTAGAATAACTCATTATTCACATATAAACTTAGAGGGTTGACCTTGATGAGTTCCTAAGATGAAGGAGAGGAAAACTAACCCTAACTTTGCCACATGCCAGGCACTGCACATGTGCTTTAACAAAACTGGGCTGGTCATCTATGCCTTGTGATATCCATATGAGGTAGGTGTTACTATTTCCATTTTACAGATGGGGAAATTGAGGATAACAAAGTTATAGCAACTCACTATTTTTAGAGAGAGTTGCAGTATCCTAATAATTTAATGGTTACTCTGGACTTATCTCTGGTCTTTGTGTGGTCTCCGAGAGGTATACGGCTGGGAAACGAGTCTTTTCTTATTGGCAGTGGGTCATCCAGTACCATTGAAAAGGTGAAGAATAGAACCTAAGTTTTCTGCACAATGATGTGGAGGATGGTCTCCACTGCACAAGGAAGAACCTGTGAAAGGATGAGACAGGGTGAGACAGGAAGGTCTATTTGCCTTCTCTCTGGATTTCAGCAGTGCTACCCAGCTCTGATAAGCTATGTTTGCCCTCTGAAAGTGTGTATGTGGGTGCAGCCCAACATTTAGCTCTGGGACAATTCAGGCAGTCCTGATTTTCATAATTTTTCATCATATGAGCACTCAAACTTAGATTAGAGTGTCCTCACAGATGGGGGTGTAATTCAGGGGACTTACAACATTGGAGGAGGAAATAAAAAAAACTATATAATTTTCCCATAGCCTACCAGGAAAACCCTCAGGAAGACAGAATCTCCACAGGGGTTCTATGCTACATTCTTCTTGTACTACTGGTCCCCTACCTACAGGTCCCCCTTGTCAAGCATCTCATTCTCCCTATCTCCATGGGAAGCATCTCTTTTTACCTTTTGGGAAATCTAGTTGCCTATCTTCAGGGAAATCTCTGAATCTCAAGGTCCATTAGCATTATCCCCCATCCACTCCAAGAGTACATTCCTCCACACCTGAGTCATTACACTGATGACAAGACCCAGGGCTGGTTCAGTGAAGATGTGCAGCAAGAAAATTATTACTTTTACTAAGTCCCCAAACAGGGTACCTGGCAGGATTGGAGCATCCATGTCTTCTCTCTCTCAGCCAGTGGAGTCTTACTGTCTCAGGATGACCTGATTCCACAGCCCTGAAGTCTGTGTAGCTCAGCATCTTGGAGCAACCTTGCTTCTTGTTCATTTAGGTGAGGTCCAGTCAAGCTAAGACAGAGGCTCCCCTGGGTTTCAGGTCATAGCCCTCTATTAAGTGCTCTGTGCATCCTCCCTGGACAGGCCTCCGAGTCACTCAGTTGTCATTGTCCTAACAACTATTTGTTTTTCTGCTCCTACATGTCAGACACTGTCCAGTGCATTATTTTACCTGCTCTTCCAATAACACTGCAAGTTAATCACTAGCCCCATTTTACAAAGGAGGAAATGGAAACAAGGAGAGATCATGCAATTTGCCCAAGGACATCCAGCAAGTAAGTAGGGGTTGTGATTTGAAACAAGCTCTATCTGAAGTCAAGGAGCCTATGCCTGTTCTGAGGGGTTGATTTTGCAGAAGCTGGTGAGGGAAGACAGCTTACAGGCAATGCTCCAGGAGCATGAGAGGTACCCAGGAATTGACTGGAGTCCTTCCTGAATTAGAATTATTCATTCACGCCCTTTGCCATGTGACTTTACTTTCCACTGGAGGGAGGGGGTACAAATCCCTCCCCACTGATAACTGGTTTGGCCAATGGGAAAGAGCACATATGACAATTCTGAGCCCTAGAACAAGCCCTGAGGAGGCTTTGTGTGTTTGCTTATCCTTTTGGCTGCTGATTCAGGTAGAGAGGCTTGGAGGGTTGGAGCAGACCTGAAGCCCTCTGAAAGTCTGCAGCCAAGCTAAGCTGACCCACATCCTGGGCTGTCCCAGAAAATCCACAGACCTGGGAGCTAGAAAAAGACATTCTTGTTGCTATAAGGCAATGTGTTTGAGGGGGGATTTTAGGTATATAGCATTATTGAAGCAATAGCTAATTAATATACTACTTTTTCTATGGGGCAAAGTGAGTCATATAGGGAGAGAGTTTGGAAGGATGGGAAGAGAAAGGTTTCTGGGTTACCTGGGAAGGAGAGTGTGCTATTACTTGTCTATCACAGGTCCTAAAAGACCTTGTAGCAAGAATTTCTCTGAACTTTCCAGACATATCACTGTGTCAGACAGATCATTATGCTAAATTTTTTTAAAGGCAGGAATTCAGTGGTGACCTGTGCAGAGCTAAAAGGGCAAAACTGAAAAGCAGTAAGAGAATAACCTTTTACATCAGGCAAAATTGATGACCTGATTCCACAGCCCTGAAGTCTGTGTAGCTCAGCATCTTGGAGCAACCTTGCTTCTTGTTCATTTAGGTGAGGTCCAGTCAAGCTAAGACAGAGGGTCCCTCATTCTGCCCAGGTGCAAGGGAGGACTCAGAACATTAAAAAATGCAGCCATAATACAATTCAACCTTGACGATGATAGGAAATGTTCAGAGAGATGGAGATAACATTCAAATCAGTATTTTGCTCATTGTTTAAAAATGGTCGTGTGATGCTTTAAACCATTGTAATGGTGTTCTTTTTTGAGAAAAAATGTAGAATTTAAAAAAATGAAACATTTGAAAAACAAACCATTTCATACCCATAGTGTGACTCCAGAGGGCTTTGAAGAGTTATTGGACTAAGCTTAGAAAAATAATTATCTGTTACCTTGAAAAAGCAGGTAGGTCACTGCAGAGAGAGAGATTTAATTTTAGTCTATGTATTTCAACACAAATTTAAACCTCCCATGCAATTAACTAAAATAACTGAAATTGGGGAGTGTACAAAGGCCATGCCCATGTATAAGAATTAATGATTCAAATTAAGCAGAATTTATAAACCTGTCAGTAGTTACTTGTTTGACTTGACTTCTCTTTCTGTGATGATGAGCCTTTCTGTTGGAATGGACCACCCAGTCTGGAGTGATGCCCGTCTCTGCCAAGTCGAGAAGGACTTAGCTTCTGAACCAGTGCCTGGCTCTTAGTGTGTTGTTATGGGAGACTTCACTTGGGAATTATTGACTATGTTTCCATGTGTACATCTCTTATATTCCAAAAATCTGTGAAGGCAAACAATGAGTCTTGAACCACTCTATTTTCAACCCTGCATCACTCTGCTGAGCATGGCGCGATGCTCAGTGTCTTAAGTATTGGAGTTCTAGAAATACAAGTTTATTGTTGTGGCAGATCCATTTGGTTGATTGATCTAGCCTTCATCCATGATTCCTTTCTACTTAGCCCTCCTTAATCCAGGCACATGTGACACAACACTGGCCAACAAGTTGTAGAAAAAAGCCACTGGTGGGGGTTTGGGGGAAATATTTTTTAAAAGTTGGCACGTCACTTTCACTTTTCTACCCCTTTTTCTCCCTGTTGCCTGGCATGCATTGTGAGGCTTAGAAGGGCAGCAGTCACCTTGTGACCACAAGGCAACAAGCATCAGATCAAGGTCTACACATTAAAGGTGGTGAAGCAAAATGACACATTCAGTGGTGAGTTGGACGTGGCCTGTACCAGCTTGTGAGAACTGACAGTCAAATTTTCAGGAATTTTGCAAGCCTGCTTTTCAGCACAACCATTATTTTAAAATGCATTATATAAACTTACAGTTAAAGGCATTATATTAAAACAAACATAACACCCCAAACTCATAATTTCCTAATTCTTCTATTGTATTTTACTATCATCTAATGACCTCTGAGGGTATTTACATTTATGATATGTGCATCTATGGAAATACTTTATAATGGTGTGCTACCGAGCATTTCTTCCTAATTCTGCCTTTAATTTTGTCACATTGGTGGCTTAAAATCAAAGTACAGTGGAAGTAGGTACACTGTGGAAACTGGCAAACAGGGCAAATCAGCTTGAACTTCAGAATGGTTGTTGCACATTTACCAGAACACTACTGCAGGGTTCCTGGTGGCATCATTGAGTTATCACATCGGCTTTAGACTGCCTTCTTCCAGAATTCTTGTCAGATGAGACAAATAAGTACCAATGTTTTTTAGTCAAGGTTTTTTTTTGTTTTTGTTTTTTTGGCATTTGCAGCAAAAAAAAAATCCTCCTGAATAATTCTAACTTATGTAACTATTAAGTCATTTGTCTCACTGTACGGAACACAGGTGGAAAATATTCAATGTGATGTTGACTGTTGGGACTGTATTTGGATGTACAGAAGAAAGAAGAAATCCTACTTAGGATTTCTTAGGAAGCCAGGCAGTTGGAACTTGCAAGAGAAAGTCTTGGCAGCCTGTAGTGTTTGAGACATTACATAAACAGCTGATACTTGACTCAATAACTATTAGCACTTGGTGTCAGCATATAAATGTTGGGTTGGAAAAGTAGATAAATTGATTTTCCATTCCTCTCATTCTAGCGTCTTCCTTTTTATTGATGCTGTAGCGATGGATCCTATTACTAGTGTAACAGTCTGTAATGTAAACATGTTATTTCTCTGGTTAAAGAACAATTCTTTTCAAAATTGTATAATGTGATAAACTGTCTCTGAGTTATAACCATAACACTAATAATTCAATCTTTTCTACAAAGCTTTCAGAATTCACAAGCTCTATAACCTATAAAATCTCTAACCTTAAGCCACTATTATATGTTTTTCACATTTTATGAGTTAAAATAGACCTGAGAGTTAAGAAGAGGCAAGTGTTGGTATACTTACTTTAGAGCTAGGGATATTAAGGCTCAGAGAGCTTAAGTCATCTATTGAAGGTTAAAAAAATAAAGAAAGAAAATAGAAAGGGAGACCATATTGCAATGAATTCTATCTTCTGATTACTTTTTTTTTCTCAGATTCACATTTCTGTATTCCACAATAAATATTGAGTTGGAATGCATGAAAATCATCTTTCTGGTATTTCAACAGGATGGGTGGACTGTTTCCCCCCACCCAGGACTCTTGAGGCTGTTAAGAAGAGACAGAGATCAAGTATTTGGGTCTCTGACTACAAAATAAAATATTGCAAATGGAACTAGATTCTTTAGTGCAGATTCTTGGTAGAGAAAAATATATCCTGATAAAAAGTGAGCAGGCTGATTGCTTCCCCCTCCTCCTATAGAGTTTCCTTTAGTTTCTTACTTTCTATTTATTCATCTTTTATTAAATAAATACTTACAGAGTGCCTACTATATGCCAGGCAGTTTTATAGATCCCAGAGAATTCAGTGGTGGGGAAGAATGTCCCTGCTTTCACAGAATAGATAGGGTGGAGAGATGGAGTAAAGAAGGCAACAAGTTAAGGAATAAGAGAGTTCCATGGAGAAAATGGGGTAAAGTGATGTGACAGAGTGTGGCTATAGTTGGGAAAGGGTAAGGTAGTAGGCTTCTTAGATGTGGTTAAGAGGAGATATTTAGTGGGATCTGAATACCAGGTGGTAGTCCTGTGAAGTCTGGGATACAGGCAGACTGGGATGGACACAGACTGGGACGGGGCAGACAGAATACACAAGTGCTGCATCTTACAAAGTAATGCGCTTGGTGTGCTCATACAAGAGAAAGAAAGTCACTGTATCTGGCCCATAGTCCACAGTAATTGATGGTACGTGGTGGACTTGAAGAATTATTTAGGAGTAGTTCATGTGGAATTTATAGGCCATGGTGAAGATTTTTTAAACAGAGACCCAAATGATATAATCAAGAGAATCATCTAGACTGTAAGAAATATTAGTGGCTCAACTAAGAGTAGTGGAGTCAAAGAGAAGCTTATGAATTTGAGACACATTTTTGAGATAGAGCCACAGCAAGCAATGGCAAATTTGATGTGAGGAAGGAGGTATGTGAAGAAAATGGAAGAATTAACAATGATGCCTTAGTTTTTGGCTTGAACCATTGGATTCCTCTTTGATGAGCTGAGGAGATGGGCAGGAAAAAGTTTGGAGGGAAAAAAGCAAGAGCTCTGTTTCAAGTATGTTTTACTAGGAGGTTTATTAGACATCTCAGCATAGATGGCAAATTATCACTTGGATATAGGGGTTTGGATTATTATTAAAGATTATTTATAAATTATCTTTAAAACTAGTGATGTAGGTAATGAAGAAATTAGAGATAGAGAAGGATAGATTAGAACTTGGAGTGTTTCATTACATTATTGTTAGCCCTGCTTAGCTTTCCTCTTTGAGTGACCTTCAAATGCTCTATAACTGTTCTTCCTCTTCTAGCTCCTTCTTATGGGAATTCTCTAAGTTACTGCCATTGGCTCCCCTCCCCCACTCTTTATAATTGCCATTATTCCTGGATGATTGCATGCATTCACATAATTTCAAATGACACATACTGGTGACTTTCCAAGTCTATGAGCCTGTTCTTATCTCTTTCTCTCCCAATCTTAATTAAATCAAATCCACTTAATTCAAATTCATTTAAGTCAAGAAATATTTGTTGGACAACTTGTACATGCCAAGCACTGTGCTAAGCTGGTTGATCGGTCATCGGGTAGCTGTACAGGATGGCATTACTTTAGTGAATCTAACCCTCAGCCTCAGGGGCTTAGAAGCATGATTCTCTCAGCATATCAAGTGGGCCAATTTCTCAGGGTGCAAATTAACCCAACTCACAAGAATCTCATGTATATAAATCAAAATGTCAATTCACTAATTTACAATGGGAAATACAACTTACAAGAGAGCAGACATTCACATTAGCCTTACCTGCACATTTTCTCCGTCTAGAAAAACTACATATAAAACCAAATTGTCAGTAGGTTGCATGGGTTATAACAGATCAGAGCAAAAGGTCTTAGTGGCAGATTTGAATATTTAATATCAGGCTCTGATAGTCTGATGCATCTATGTCCACAGAGAAATCAAACAAATCATGTATTCCTATGGACTTTCCAGGATACTAAAAGAGTGCTTTCATGAGCAGTGCTAAAACAAATCTCTCATTTTCCCTTTTCTATATTCTGTGATCATATTCCTCTTCTGTCTGATACAGTCTTTCTCTGGATAACTTAATATAATTAGTTAACTCACCACCAAGTCTTGTTCTCACCTAGGAACCATTATATCTCAGTAAGAGTGAAACACATACTGTATTTCAGATGTGTGGGAGGTTTTGCTTGGCTATTAGAGAACAGATTTATTTTCTTCATTTCAAATTCTATAGCCTCAAATTCCTAGAATAATGTCTTGCCAATAAACAGCTCATGAAATATTTGTGGAATGAATGAGTGACTAGGTTTGCTTTTGTCTCTATGTGGCTTGGATGATTAGATACAAAGAACAGATTTTATCTAACATATTCAGTTGACTTTACTACAAACTGAATGACTGACAAAAGAGTTTTTCTAGACCACCTCCCAAGATCCAGGGGTCTATCAATGTGCACCCTTCAGGGCAATGTCATGTCAAGATAGAACCAGCAGGGCACATTCACAGCTTCATTCCACATGTATATTCCAAGGGGGTTAACTTTTTGCTGTGCTTTCTTATTTTAATTCAACTTTAGCTTTCCGAGGTTGAATGGCAGAAATCACAGTTAGTCTGTCATCTGCTTTACCATTTCTTCCCAATCCAAATGTTCTCTTTTTCTTGTGTAAACAAAATGACAGAATAAGTGAGTATGTAACGATCCCAATGGATGACCAAGATTCAGACTCTCATCATGGTCAGGGGAAGGTGAGATCTAGGTCACACCCAGTAGGTGGTTTTATAACTCAGTGCTTTTCTGGAAGTCAAGTTAGACCTATGTAACGAGTCTGTGACCTAATAATTCAACTTCTAGGAATTTATTGGGAAGAAATAACTAAAGAAGCAGTTAAAGATTGATATACAAAGAATATTCCCTGTGACGTAGTATTAGAATAGTGCAAGAAAAAAAGCCTAAAAACACCCAACAATGCTTGGTTAATGTGGTATATTCATACAATAGAGTATCACACAGCCATTAAAAATCATATTTTCAAATAAATGGACATGGAAAAATGTTTTATGTGAATGTTGTTGTTCTTTTTCCCTACATCTTTTCCTTCTTTATCCTCATTGTTGCGCTGGGAGTCCTTCTGTGTTCCACATGGTATTAACATTCAGAAGTCTAGACCCTATGCAATTTTTAAATCTAATGTACTCAGCCTTCTAAACCCCAAAGTTTCAAGCATTTTATTCCTCTAGACTTTCCTATGCTCCCACTAATAGGATACAAGAAAAGGAACAATAAAGGAAGAATTATGCAAAGACTGATCAGGGACTATCCTGAGCCAAGACTCTTACAGGAGCCCATGGTTGTGTCAGACGGTGGGAACAGAGGATGGACCTTATAAATTATCACCGAGCAGGTAGAATTAAACAAGGTATTTAGCCTGAATTTTAGAATTTGGGTCTAGGATTAAGAGGGTCAGGTGCTACTCCATAAGTCTGCTACCACAAATAGCCAATGAAGCATGTGAAAGAAATCAAAGTATCAGATTCACGTAAAGATAGAAGTCACATGATGTGTTTCTCTCTTTCTACTCTCGTTATCACTGGTGCCAATAACTGTTATGGGAGGACAGCAGGAACCCTTAATGTACAGGAAAGCAACAGCAACAGCAGAGAAGTGTCACCAACACTAATTTTACCACAACATTGTGATGTTGGTGATAAAATTCTTTGCAGGAAACCACCTCTCCATTCTCAGTCAATTAAGTTTGGGGGCAGAGACTACTCTTATTGGATCCTGGAGTGGGCATGCGAGAAAGGCCTGGCCAATCAGAGCACAGTATCATCCTAGACACATGGATTGGCTCACAGATGGGCAGGTGACTGAATCAGAGGTAATGATATAGGATCTGTGCTAGAACTTGCTATGAAGCCGTAAAGAAAATTCCTGAACTGTTAACCGCCATTTTGCCAGCACAAAGAGAAAGGCAAGCTGACGTGGAGACCATACAGGGTAGCAGATCAGAAGTGGAGGCAGATCAGGCTGTAGGGACATAGTTGGAATCTCAGGGTTCCACCATACCTGACATGTGCTTGTCTATGAACTATTAGCAATGTAAGCCAGTAAATCCTCTTTTCCTGCACTTTGTGTATTTTCTGTCATAACCTAGGATACTAACTAATGGGCTGCTCTGAAAACTAGTTGATCAAAATAGCAGGAAAAAAGTCATAAATTGCAAATAATGTGTGCATGTGTAAAAAAATATACCAACATGTTAATAGTGATTATCTTAGAAATGTGGGATTATAAGGGTACTTTTTATTAAATTTTATTTTGAATACTTTCTGGAATATTTCAAATTTTCCAAAAAGCCCACATATTTATTTTAATGATAATACAGAAGAAAGAAAAACTTACAAGTTTTTCTTCTTCTTCAGTGGTACAGACAAGCCATATGGCCTTTTTTGCAACATCAACAAACATTTCACAGACTCAACACAGTCTCAGATGATGATCAATAAACTCAAGTTGTAAGTTAACCTTGTGTTTAGTTAGAAAATAGAAAAGAAACCATAGCCATTGAATAGCTTAAAAACTAGCATTTAAATTCTTGACTCAGTCTCTGGTAAAAAAGGCCCGAAGACAGTCAAAAGGCTGGTCAAAAGGCCCAGTGATGGGATTTACTGCTAATCTCAAGAAAAGAGCTAATATGGCTGTTGATGGGCTGTTGTTCCTCGAAGGCAGTGGGGAGGCTGGTGGTGAAAGTCTTGGGAAGTCTGACAGGATTAAAGCAAAAGGACTTGGTTTAAACCAGAGTGCACATTCCAAAGGCCTCCGATTTATTTTGTGGTTGGCTTTGCTACCCAGACTTGGAGGAAAAGGTAGTAGAGAGGAGGGGAAGGGAGGGGAGAGAAGGGAGGGGGCAGGAAGGAAGCACTGGAGGAGGCTCCTCCAGAGACAGTGCTGGTGGTGAAAGCTCCACCTCTTCTCTCTCCCTCCAAGCCTGCTGTGGGTTTCATGGTCCCTGGTAGGCAGTGAAATGAATGAAGAATGAATGGTAGGCAGTGAAGTGAATGAACAGCCTGCATTTCTAAAATAGACTGCAAAACTTTACAGTGCAGACCATGATAACATTTATGGGTCCCCACCGAAAGGAAGTTAAATAAATCTCCTGCCTGGGGACACAAAATAATCACCTACCACCTTTATGTTTTTGGGGGAGGAAAAGGCCTGCTCTGTAGGTCCATTTCCTGCTGGCTCCTCTCACACAGGCTGAGGCCACAGGGATGGAATGGTCGCCTCATCCCTCAGGCATTTGCTTTCTGCACACCTCTTCTGCCCACCCGAACTAACTGCACCTTGTAGACTCACCCCACGTTTTAAGCTCTTTTCTGCTTATCAGGATGTGTAACTCAGGTTTGGTGTAATTCCATGTTTGTGAGTCTATTGCTCCCCTCCTTCCTCAAGGGCAAACTTTGTCTTATTATTGTTTTGAACTTTCTCCCTCTTTCCCCGACCCCTGTCCCCTTAATAAATGTGTGTTTGATTTTGAATTTTCATAGCTCCTTCTTTTCATGCTATCTTCCCCACCAAGGTGGCAGAGGACCAGGGAGAGTGACCTTCTCCAGACGGCAGCTCAGCAGAGGTCCTTGGCTCTGGGGTCCCCCCATAGAACACTCTTTTAGGAACCACAAGGTCTTCACTGCCCCAGCCTTTGTAATGTATACTCCAAGTACTGCCTATTTCTTTATAGATTTTTTCCCCAAATTAAAAACACACTAGGCACACAAAGACTCAAAGACTTTTGCTCTGTGCCCTTCTAGAAGGCACTGTTTGGAAAAATAATTAAAAGTTTGGAGTGAGGTAGCCATGACCTTAACTCCCACACAAAATTAGACAAGTGACCTGCCCCACACAAAGCTCAGTGACCTCATCTGTAAGTGGGAGACAAGTACCTGTGTTATAAGGTGGTTGTGGGCATTTAATGGAATGATTCATATTTAACCTTTAACACATAGTAAAGGCTCAATAAATGTTAGTTCCTTTTCTCATATTCAGAGTTTTTCTAGATTTTCCTAGAATTGTCTCAGTAGGAACTCAATGGTTAGTGATGCCTTAACTGAGAATCCAGCCCCTAAAAGCCCTGCATGTTAGTTGCTCCTAGGATGGTATAGTGTCCAAATTAGGAAGCCCCTGGGCTTCAGGCAGGCAGTTAATTCTGTGGACCTCAAGTCAACAATGCACAGAGGTTGCCCCAGCCCTGTAGGTAGGGAGGGCCAGTCTTTTACACAAAGCACAAACAGTTTCAGATGTAAACTTAGCAGCCATCCCCACAGGTGCAACAAGAGACAAAGTCCCCCTCCATTTCCTGGTGCTACCAAGAAAGCTTTGTATCCGCCAAGGATTTTTTAAAATTTTTTTCTTTATTTATTTTTAGAGAGAAAGGAATGAAGGGAGAAAGAGGGGGAGTGAAACATTAATGTATGGTTGCTTCTAGCGCATTGCCTACTGGGGACATGGCCCGCAAGCCAGGCATGTGCCCTGACTGGGAATCAAACCAATCCACTGAGCTAAACCAGTCAGGGCTCCACCAAGGATTTTAATGAACTGATAAGAAAGGCTTGATCATATAATATTTGAGAATGACACTGCATTCTCTAAGTAAAATCAGGAAAGACAGTCAATTTGGAAGCCACTGAAGATGCCCCTGAGATGCCAGCCTTCAGAAAGGAGGCAGAGGTAGTCCAGGGGGTGACAGTCTGACAGGAGGTGATGTTCAAACCCTGATTCACAGCCTGCAGGGCCAGTGGATCCAAAGGGTCTCCTTGAGCCTGCTCAGTTTCCAGAGGCATCTGTGAATGCTCAGCTGTAACTCCTGCACTGTGTCAGCTGAGCACCTGGTCTGCACACATTTCACCTGCCCATCATCCTCCCTTCCCACACCTAGAGCCATGGGAAAGTGTAGATCCAGGTATAGATCTGGGATGCACTGTGTTGGGTGTCTAGAACTCGAGGTACACTTAGGTGAGATCCAAATAAGCATCTCCCCTGTTTCTTTCTAACAGGTTTGCAGACCTAGGATATGTTTGAAATCATTGTAGGCCTATAGTGGTCAGAGGGCAGCCACTACCCTATTGCCCTCATCAACTGAACCCTACTCTGTGATTCTGCTTGCTCAATAGGCATTAATTCTTCCATTCATTCAGGAAACAATGATTAAACACCTGCTCAGAGGCAGGCTATGTGCTAGGGTGATAGGTTCCAAAGTAAGGTGTGTGGACTTGGCCAGGAAGGTAGCAAAAGAAATAACCTCGGGAACTGTTAAAAATACTAATTCTGGGGCTTCTCAGTAGGTGCAGGTAAATTTCAAATGATCTGTGTGTTTTTTTTAACTTCTCATTTGAATGTCTCTGCAGTAGGGATACAAGAAAAAATGACCAGGACTCTGACCTAACTTACAAGAAAGCAGAGAATTTAAGTCTAAGGGTTATAATTAAAGCATGTACAGTGTGCTATGGAGAGCATTGAAAAAGATTGCTAGCACCTTGTGAGAACCACAAAAATCTTCCCAAGTGAGGTGACACTTGAGGTGGGTATTGAATAGAGGGTGCAAATTTTCCAGGTAGATAAGGCAGTAAAAGGCACTTCAGGTAGGGGAAATAGCCAGTGCTTCAGGATGACCTTGTTTGGCTGAGGGGTTGTGAGAGGGTGGGGAATATTTATGTGGCTGGACCATGGGCCTCATTTTGGGGTGAGGGAGTAGGTTGCAAGAGATGAAGCTGGTCAGGTGGGTCAGGTGAGATCACAAGGAGTGTTGTTTGCAAAGCTAGCTGAGTGCTTGTGCTTTATTCCAAGGGCCACTGGGTGCCCCAGATATGTAGGAGGCAAGGGAGCAAATATTTCAAATTTATACTTCAGAAAGATCAGTCTGGCAACCTATATAGAGGATGGATTGGAAGGGGTCAAAGAGACAAAGAGAGCAATTACGGACTTGTGTAATCACCTGGGTGAGAGGGGGTATGGGCCCAAGCCTATGCTAAGGCCATTGCCATGGGGAAGGATCTGTGGGGACAGCAAGTAGAGATATTAGTGCCTCTGTGGTTACCCTACACACATGTCAGGCACTCACGTGTTCCTGACCAGGCAACCACCCCTCCACAGTCTCCTGTCTGCATATGGCTGGGCATGACCTCTAAATGGGCCATGATCGCTGAATTAAGGAACACAACCCACCATCATCATTAATGCAAACACACAGGGGAGTTTTAGAAATCCTGGCAATGCTTTCTGGCAAGTGTAATGAAAAAATTAATTGAATAATCATCCCATGTAAATAGATTTCATGTGAGTGTGCCTTTTGGTGGGAGGGAAGGTAGGAAAGGGGGAGAATCCTGTGATTTATGGCTTTGAGGAGTGTAATGAATTAGGCAGGGCACCCTGCGGTGAGCCTGAGTCAGCCTCCGCCTGTATTATGAGGTGGTTAGATCATTTTGAGCAGTGTGACTCAGGTGACCCAATGCAGGCAAGAGAGATGGGGGTCATTAGAATCTGCCACACTGTAGGAACTCTCTTTAAAAAGAGACTCAAAGGCTTGCTTCACAGTGTAGCTGCATTTCTCTTTGGGATACAGCGTATTCTATCACTTACAGAAAACCAGTGCAGATCCAAGCCAAAATGATAATGATGGAAAATAAATTGATGGCCTCAAAGGGAGAGCTGGGGAAGGAGGAGGGAGAACAGTGGTGGGAGGCTACCTCCAACCCATGGCAAAGGTTCCCGTAAATGGAATGATGCATGAGTTAATACCAGGTAGGAAATATTGACTCATGAGCATGAGACTCAAAATTAGAATTTTTCAATCTGCGCTGCCAGTGTGGTCCAAGGGCAAGAACAACGGGGAATTAGAGACTGAATTATGATTCCCAGTGCAAGACATGTGAGCATTCCCCTGAACTTCTGCTAAGCCTTAGTTTCTTGGTATGCAAAATGGGGATATGACAATAATACCTATTCCAATAGGTAATTTTTAGTACGAAATGTGACTCTGCATTTGGAAGCTGTATGTGGATGCATTTTTGTGCATCTGTTCACAAGAACTTGGAATCTCAACCCACAAGACATAGGAAGGCACAGTCTCATCTTTCTCCTGGAGGACAACACAAGGGGCCCTGAAGAGAATGACTGAGACCCAGCCTGGGCTTTTTTGGGAGGCTTTCACCTAATTATCTAGTATCAAATGTGCTAAACATTGGAAAATAAATTAACATCGAACTAATGTGTCCTGATGTGTTTTGGGGTACAAAAGAACAAGATCATACATTTGAAGGGGTGCGTGTTTCCACTGTTAATCATCCCGGGGAGGGGAGGACAGATTTAATAGAGACTGCAAATTTGATCTGAGCCTCAGAGAACTGTGTTCTGGACCTTGGGTGGAGAAGACATAGCTGGGGCCTTGCCACCATGGGGAGGGCAGGCTGACCCTTATGACCTGGCAGCGTTCCAGGATTAAGGATGGGCCTTCAAACTGAAGGGCCTGCTCTGCAAAGGCCAGGCCTGTGCACCTGAGAAAAGCTACATCTAGTCTAGAAAAGCAGGTTCTCTGTATTGTCATTCTTTTTGGTTAAACCTAAGCCTTTTGGAAAGTGCAATAACAAAAGAGAATGACAATGTAGTGAATTTAATTCTCTAGACTTAGATGTAGCTCTTCTTGGATGCACAGACCTGGCCATTGCAGAGCAGTACCCCTGCCCTGAGTCAAAGCCCATGCTAAACCCTTTGTAGCTGATTGTATCCCTCATTTCACATCTTCTTCTTACCATGTGACCTTGATGATCCTCTCATGAAGTGGTGGGTTCCATGTCCCCTACCCTTGAACCTGGGCAGACCTTTGTTACTGTCTCAGCCAATAGAGTATGGAGGAAATGATGCCATGTGATTTCTCAACTAGCTCATTAAAATTTCATGTGCTGCTGCCTTGTTGTCTCAGAACATTTACTTTTAGAACCCAGCCACCACACTGGGAGGAAACCCAGGCCATGTGGGGGGTAGGGGCACTACAGGCAGGTGTCCCAGCAAACAAGCACCTGAGGTCCTGGTCAGCATCAATCACCAGATTTGTGAGTGAAGATGCCTCCGGATGGTTCCAGACATTTGCTGTCAAGTCACCTCCAGCCTGCAATCTGTCTCTGCTGTATCTTTTCCAAATTTCAGACCTCCAGAATCCATGAGCATAGCAAAATTGTTGTTTTATGGCCCTAGGTTTTAGGTTGGTTTCTTGTATGGAGACAGATCACTGGAACGCCCTTCTTGTGTACTCTCCAGTTGAAGTTTACTGTAAACTTGAACTCAGAAACACCATTTTAATTACCTGAATGATCAATATAATAAACCATAGAAAGCATAATCTAAGTAACAATTAAATGAATTGGTGGACAGAGTTGGAGGGGGCACCTGGCAGGAAAGTGGGAGGACTATTCATCTCATCCAAGATTTATGGCCTCAAAGAAGGAGGGAACAACGCTACACTGAAAGTTTTTTAAAAATACATACTGAGCTATTTTACTTGAAATGGGGCTTTTTTGTTTTTTTTACTAGAGAAAAGGAATTTAACTTAACTATAAACCCAAACTAATTACATTAACTTACTGAATCCAGGCAGAACCAGTTTCAAGTACCACTTTTTGTTTTTGGTGAACCACAAAGTAAATTGAAGTTGTTTTAAAAAAAACTTTTTGAATATAATCTTTTCATTCAAATTTCAAGCAAACCTATATATCTCATAAAACAATTTGGCCATGTTAAAATTTATTATGCTATGAAAACATTATGCTATTTTCTAAAACAAGCATGGAAAAAACTTCAGAAATAAATATATCATTGTTCAAAGTCTTGTGGGGTATACACTAACTCATTCAAAATTGGTTGCTAGAAGTGTCAGAAGTGCATTATTTGTATGAACTGAGGCGGGGCATGGTGCTTCACACACCAGTTCCAAATGAGCCCCAAGTGCTTTGTATATTGAAAGAGCTATATAAATCTCTGTGTTATGCCACATGATATATTAGAAATATCCAGAGCTCTGGAGACTTATAGACTGGGTTAGTATCCCAACCCAGTTACTGTGAGGCCTCAGAAAACTTACAATCTCTTAGCCCATTTCATCATTAACAAAATGGAAAAAATCTGTGTCTACTTCATAGGGTTGTTGTGCATGCCCAGCGCTTTGTGTGTGCATATGACAGAAAGAAGGGAAGGGAAGGGAAGAGAAGGGAAGGAGGGAGGTGAAGGGGGAGAGAGAGGGAGATGGCCAGTTATATCCCATCCAATGTGTGCTCCTGGTCCAGCCAGGAGCTACATTTGCCGACACCCCTCTGGCATCTAAGTGGAGCTAGGACCGGTCTTCTCATGTGAGCAGAAGTGATTAGGAAATGGAGGTGCCTTCCCACCTCTTCTGCCCTTGCCTACCAGCTGGATGAAAAAGACTCCAGAATCCTGGGAGACAGATGGTAGAGCCACCAGGCAGAAAGAACTGTGTGGAGTCCTGGATTCATAATGTGGAGGAAAACCACCCTGGATCGACCAGGAACACCTACAGTAGAGAATTAGGGGACAGAGTGTGACAATCCACCGAGATTCAGGGTTTATTTATTATAGCAGCTGATGTTACCCCACTATTACAGAATCAGAGGAGATAATGAATGCAAGATGAGGAGTCCAGTGCCTGACAGCAGTGTTCTGTAAATGTTTTCATTTGTTCGTTTGAAGGAGTGAAGGATACATATCTCTCTGACCATTCTGAATCTAATGAGGCAGAACATTAGTTCGGTTGTAATCTTTCGGGTTATGTTTTTGAGTCCTGATATGCCAATAGAAGTCTGTTTTTCCCTCCCTAAAACGTCTTGAATTGTGGCTGAGACAGGTGCTTCAGTGGGATAAATAGACTGTGAGTGAATACACTTGCTTATACAAAGCATGTGGTTCCTTTCAAATTTCACTTTAGTATGATATTTGTGCTATATATTTAGTATCACTGGAAGAAGAAAACAGAGAAGTTTATGAAAATGCTAAAATGCTCTGAGAGATAAATTCAGGTCTTAAGATATGGTTTATCAAAGACCCAAGAGGCATTGTAAGTAAGGTTTCTCTGCTTCCCAATCATGGAAGGGTAAAATCTGAGGTAGCAGAGAGCAGCCACCAGGCAATATAATATTCTCCTTTCATTCCCTCCACTAATTAAAATCCTAAGCATTTTTTAAAAAAATGAATATTTCATATAAAATGGTTCATTTTAATACAGCAATAGCAGAAACAAATCATAACAGTAATATCTGTTTTGCTCTTTTTGAAATCTAGTTATTCAGAAATGTGAAATGTAACATAATACCTAGTCAGCTACCACAATTTTTAATTGTCTATTATATCTTCTTTTTATCCTCTTCTGTGTGATTAAAGAAATTACTTTTAAACATCCTCATCTTCTTAATTAATTTTCTTTGTCAACAAAGACTAAGGAAACCACCCAACTGTCTGAAAGCAAGCTACTACATCTGAGTGCTAAGTGCTAACTTGTGACAACAGTTGCCTGACGAATGATGCTCTTTCCTCTTGCTTGCCTCATATTTTATTGAACTAAACTTTGCTCGAAAAAGAATGTGTTTGCTTTCTGGCTATATTGAAAAATATAGCTGTGAAATGCTCCAGCAGAAAGTTCCATTACAAAAGTTGAAGCCAAGCCCCTCTTTGTACATAATCTTTTGCTGGTTCTGTGATGGATGAGTGTAGGGGTGGGGGCCAGACCAGGGACAGGCTGGGGTGCTTTTGTGGGTGGTCAGTGTTGGCTTTCAGCCCACTGTCCATAAATAAGAGGCCAGTTCCTGAAGATGGCAGCATAGAGAGAAAATGATAAAAGGCATTTTTTAAAGAATGGTATTGTTACCATTTGTATTTCCCTAGAAAAGGGGAATAAAAAGGACTTAGATACTGAGCATGATAAAATTGGGAGCATAAACCTGCTTGCTTCACCAAGGAGCTATAGTTCCACCCCCCAGGGGATTACAGCATTGCTCCGCCAATGGGATTAACACTCCTCCCTACTCATTTCCAGTACCGGATTGGATTATTGCAGGCTGCAGGAAGAGGTGCTGGACCAAAGAGGCCTATCCATCCAACTAGGGGGTGTGAACCCATCCAAAGTCTGCAAAGCCTGAGAAATTCATTGGTTCTTTTGAAAAAAGCTTTTGTTCTTTTCAAGCCTAAAATATATTACCCCAGAGGAGCAAAGCTCCCTCTTTCTATCTCTGGCTTGAGACCTGCACTTGTTCCTTACGCTCACATGTGCTCTCTCTGTAACCATGTGGCCTTTGCAGCCATGAAGCCCAGGGCCACACAGGCTTAACACACAGCCTCCAGGAGGGAGCTGGAAGGACACAGCAGTGCACTGCAGCTAAGAACACAGTAAGCCAGCTGAACTCTAGACTAGACTGTACTTTAAGGTGTGGCAGAAACTCTGGGCCCTGGCTTTTGTCTTGGCCTTGCTGAAGATCAGATTGAATATTTTCTATGGCTGGACAGACAAAGATGAGACACTGGGAAATCAGGAGGGAAACCTCCTTAATTTTACATCATCAACAAACCACACCACAGAGCTCCATCCTCCTGTGTGGGTCTCAGAAAATTCTTTTCTGTGTGATATTGCAAAAACTCATTTTTCATTGACAACAGGGTCTCACCCCAGGTTCCATAAAAAACAGAGCCTGAGGCTTAAGGGTTTAAGGCCTAACACTTAATTGGGGTGTGCAGTCCCAGGGTAGCAGGAATGAGGCTGAAAAGAAGGTTAAATATAAGGGAGTGTGTTCTCAACTGACCACAGCTTTACCACAGGATGATACCTCAGTCTCTCTCTGTCTCAGAGAGGCCATGTTGCCAAGGGGAAAGGTGAAAAGAATTTATCTATTGACATCTATTGCCCATTGTTGAAGTTTGTCCTGGATTTCCAGGTTACCTGTGCATGCTTAGTGGATCCTGAGGTATCTGATATCTGAGCAGCAATGTGGAAGCCCCAGAATGAAGGTACATGCACAGGTATGAGGCAAGGCGCCATCTGGGCATACTGACTGACATCAGGGACCAGTATTAGCTGTCACTGTGGATAATGGGTCTGCAATGGCAGTGACAGCAGCAGCAGAGGCCTTGTTCCAGGACCATAGAACTTCCGGCTATGCCCAGGGCCACCTCTGCCAGAAAGCAAGGCAATTATATATATAGATCTGGGATAGGGCCTAATGAATCTGGGACCAATAGCAGGTCCAAAGGGTCTGGGGTTTTTAATTAAAGCTTCAGTAATGGTATGTTAAAATTTAATTTTGCTGAAGCACATTCTAAACTGTGAGATGTGAGGACGCCATGATGCAGGATTATAGACCCAGATTCCTCTCCCTGTCAAATCCTCTTCTTCCCCAACCCCTGCAGTTCCTCTCTGGTTGTTGGAGAGTGCAATGCTGGTTGAAATGGGCTCACTGATGGCTGAGGAAGGCAGGCGATTTGTAAGCAACGTTTCGGGTTCCCGGTGGCTTGGGCATGGAGGTGTATTTAATTGCATTCACTGGAGAAGCAAATGATGGCAATAAGCTCTTGCTGCATGTGGACATGGTGGAGCCAGGTGGGAAAAGCCCACAGCTCCGTTGTTTCCCTCCCTTTTTTCTGTGTCCACCCTTTTTGGTCGCCAGATGTAACAGGATGTAACAGAGGTGCTCTTGGATGATTGGGGGAGTGCCCTTTCCTTCTCTGTGTGACAGAAAAGCTGTCCTGAGTGTGTGTGACTGTGTTCTGCTCCCTCTCCACTTCAAGGCTCCAAGTTAGTTTCTGTTCTGACTGTCCAAAGCTGCCTGCTCTTGACTTCCAGGTTTCCTAGAAAAAAGGAAACAGCCAACAGAAGGGACGGTGAGGCTGGAATTGAGGGTTCACAGTGAGGGCCCTGGGAAATGTTCGAGGGAAACTTAATCCAGGACAGGTTGACACTTGCAACTCTGAGAACTGTAAGTACAGTGGCCGGGGCCACATTGCTTATTTGCTCTGACGATTTTCAGGCACTTTAAAAAAAAAAATCTATTTCAGGATTTCATGAGAAAACTCGAAGGATAGAATGTCTTAATTCCTAATCTTGGTGACTTGAAAGATGTATCTTTTTTTTTTTTTTTGATGTCTGTCTTTAACATGAAACTCAAGTTTCACAAAGAATTGGTTTGCAGCTCCCTAAATATCAATGCCCTGTTCTGTGGTTTGGAAAACTTACACTTAAGTTTAAATAGTTCTGTGTTTGAAGTATCTAGGTATAAAGTTTTCCCTCAATCTCCGGTTTATCACATTTGGTAGCCGAGGACCATGGCTTTATAAGATATGAATAACCTTACTGTAAGTGATGCATAGGGACAAAAAACAAACAAACAAACAAACAAAAAACAAAAACAAAGCACCTCATGAAACTGAAAGCCTACTTTTTCTGGGGGGCATTTCCATAAGTTTGTTCTCTGTTACAAGGTTTTTATTAAATCTGTTTATGTGTTTTAGGAGCATTCTGGTCTTCTATTTCTTCTCGAGTAACTTCTATAAACATTTCCCCCCAAGACCATGTCCATTTCTTTTGTTTTTGTATTTATGGGTATCTGGGTATCTATTTCTAATGTATATTGCGTTCCTTTTAAAAAATTTTTATTTAATTATTGTTCAAGTACAGTTTTCTGTTTTTTACTTTCATCCCAGCCCACCCCCCAGTGCTCCCCACCTCCCTCCCATTTCCACCCCCTTTAGTTGTTGTCCATGTGTCCTTTATACTAGTTCCTGTAATGTATATTGTATTCCTTATTGTCTTTATCTGTTCTCTTTGAGTTGTGCCTTTTCCATCATGATGTGATATCTTCTTTCTCTTTTCCCTGAGTATTTTCAGTGAAAGATTGTTTATTTTTAAAATCTTTTCAAAGAGCCTATTTTTTTACCTTGACTGTTCTTTCCATTTTTATCTTTATTTTAAGAGTTCCTTAATTCCAGCTTTATTTTTAGTTTTTTCTCCCTACTCCTTTCCTTGAGTTTATTCTGTGTTCTATTACTTCTTAAATTAGATGCTTTGATCATTAATTTTTAGTCTTTATTTTTTTCTAATATAAGGAGTTAAGATGATAAGTTAACCTTGTGGGTATTGCTTGAGCATGTGCCAACAGTTTTAGTGAATAAGATTTTTTTTTATGGTTCAGTCACAAGTATTTAAACATTCCAGGGATGAGGCCTTCTTTGACCCACGAGTTATTTGAAAGTAGGTGTGCATTTGTGTCTGTGTGTGTATGTTTGACTGTTGATAATCAAACTGGTGATGCAAACATAGGATTGATTATATACCTGTTATTATATACCTGTTTAGAAATTTGCACAAGAAAAAGATATTTTTTAAAGGTGTGTTTCTGAAATGTCCAAATGCATTGGCTTTACAGTTATCTTTTTATTGTTGATATCTAAATTGAATTTGGTTGAACTTGGTGTATTAAATGCCAGTTCTATGAAGGGCTTTAAGAATGCTCTAACCTGCAGGGTTGTCAATTTTTATAAATGCTTTTTCAATGTTCAAAAAAATATGACTTTCCTAATTGTTTGGTGTAGGGACACACACACACACACACACACACACACACACACACACACACACATTTCCCAGGTGAGGTTTGTTAATTGGGTAGTTCAAACCTTGTGTAAATTAGATTGTCTGCTTTATTTATACCTAGGAAAGATGCATTTTACTCTCCTACTCAGTCAATGGCTTTGACAATTTCTCTTACAGTTCTGTAATTTTTATCTGATAAAGGAGACTATGCTATTAATCATAAAAGGACAGAATTGTTACATCTTCTTGGTGAAGCAGAGCTTTGATCACGATAGCAATGCTCTTAATTCATAATAAAGTTTTCCGGCATTTAAGTCAAGTTTATCTGATATCGGTAAACTACACCAGCTTTTTTCTGTATCTTTAATTGTTATTTTGTATAGCATATCGCTGTTTTTTCAGAAACTCAATCTGCCATTCTGTATTAACTGCTGAATAGTAGTCACTCTATTTACGTTTATGACTGATATTTTTAAATCTCTCTCTGGTATTATAGTTTCTACTTTCTATTTAACTTGACTTTTCTGTGCTTTGTCAATTTGTTTTGTTTGCCTACTTCGGGGTTTATGGTATTTAAAAATTTCATGTTTCTCCTGTACTGCATGGGAAGTTTTTCCTCTATTCTTATTCTTTTACTCACTATGCTTAAAACATTAATAGACTTAAAAACCTTAAAATCCAGAGTGCACAAATCTCTTTTTCTCCAAATAATAATAGACATTAGAACAGTAAATTTAATCACTTTTCCTATCATATATTATTGTAGATCAATATTTAGTTTTATGCTGATTTTTAAACCCATAAATTACTATTTTTCTTGTTTTATTTTGCAAGTGCTTTAGATAAGGAAGCAACTTTTTCTGTGCAGGGCCTTAGAGTCTTTGTTACAGTTGCCTCTGCTGCTGTGCCATAGAAAGAGGCATTGATAATACATAAACAAATGAGTAGCTGGGCTCCAATAAAGCTTTATTTTAAAAAACAGACAACAGGCTGGATTTGGCCTGTGATCCATAGCTTACCAATACCTGCTTTAGATATTTTGACAAGATTATTGCTTTATTTCGTTCACATTGCTTCTTGAATCTCAGACTTTCCTGAAGTGCCTCCTTTGGATGGTCCTTCAGTGAGGTCTGCTGGTCACAGACCCCCTCAGGGTTTCTTTGACGTCGCTGTTAGTTAATGCTCCTTCTGGGGTGGGGTTCAGGTTTAGCCGGGTAAACGTTATCTCAACACTTTTTGTTTGGTATGAAATAGCACATTCTATCATTTTTATGTTTATTTTCAAATCAGAGCCCTCATCCTGATGAGCTTATAAAAAATCCCAATTTAGCTACTGTCAGGACATTTGCCCACCTCTAAGTTCATCAGATTACATTCTAAAGTTCTTAGATTCCCTCAGAGGTGAGGCATTAATGAAAATGAGGATCTGTCAGCACTTCCATGTTACTAGTCTGTGCCTTTCTGCATCCTATGGCTGCTGTGAAGGAAATCTGGAGGCAGTTTAATAGGCATTGTTTTGTAGGTGGTCTGACATTTCTCCCCGCATACTCTTCAGTTTTTCTGTTTTTTCTTGACTTTCGATGTTCCTTGGTTTTACTATGACGGATATTCTTTTTACATACCCGTTCTGATGTTGGAATGTAAAGATTCACAGCTTTCACTGTTTCAGTAAGATTCTCAGCCCTTATCTCTTTTAACATGTTTTTCTCCTCTACTCTAAACATCCTGTTCTTTTGGAACTTTGGTCACCTGGATGTGAGACCGCATCGTTCCTTCCCCCTTGCTGTTTCACATGTTCCCTCCCCTGGGTCTCGGTGTGCTACATTGTAGCTAATCTTTGTCTGCTTCCAGTTCATTAATAAGTTTTCAGTTGTGTCACCCAGGCTTTTACACCTTGTTGACTTTTAAATTTTAATGGTTATGCATTTTATGTTTAGAAGTTCTGCTTGGTTCTTATTTATTTATTTATTTAAAATATTTTATTTATTTTTTAGAGAGAGGGGATGGGAAGGAGAAAGAGTGGGAGAGAAACATCAATGTGTGGTTGCCTCTCATGTGTCTCCTACTGGGGACCTAGCCTGCAACCCAGGCATGTGCCCTGACTGGGAATCAAAGTGGTGACCCTTTGCACTCAATCCACTGAGCTACACCAGCCAGGGCTCTACTTGGTTCTTTACCAAACGTATGTGTTTATTTTGAAAGTCTCTTAAGTTTTGCTCATTTTTATTATACTTTTTATTTTTTAAGTATTTTAAATGCAGTTATTTTGTAGTGGGTAATGATAACAGTGTGTTGCTTGCTCTATCTCTTCCTTTTATATAGTTTGCATTAATTACTTAGCTTAAGTGCAAAGACTTCTTACCCCACCCCCATCCCCATGCCCCACCCTCTCCCCTGTCTGTGCTGTTTGTTTCATAGCGTCCGGATAAAGTCTCCTGTGGGTCTGGTATCATTTTGCCTTCTCCAAGGTGGTGGGGGGAAGAGTTAAGAGAGGGGGAAAGAGAGAGAGAGAGAGAGATAAGAGAGAGACAGAGAAAGGGAGAGAAGCTGGGGATGTGGGCCACGGATAGCAGGTGGACCGATTTCCACTTTCTCTCACGCAAATTTGTTTAAAAGTCTTGTCCTGTTGTCATTGAGGTCACTCTTGGGCTTTGGGTCATTTTCCTAATTCCAGGCAGAGTCCTGAAATTCACTTTAAACATGTTGGGTCACAGTGTTTCTCTTCGACTTCGCCTACCTCCCTCTCCCCAGTGTCTGTTTCTGTTCTTTTCCCAGCCCATGGGAGAAACAGAAGGTGAAATGCAAGGATTTGGGCCACAGAGTTTTGATCTGTGGGAGGAGGGAGACGAAACTGGATCCCTCTGCGTGCCTTTTCCTTCCAAGTCTCTCCCTCCCTCAGGATACCTTATTTATGTTCTTTACTGCATTGCTAAACCCCTGTTATTGCTGATGGTAATTAGCTTTGAGCAATTATAATCATTCTCCATTCCCTCTCTAGCTTTCCTCTCAGCCAGGGGAAAGCAGAGGTGAGGCAGTGAGACTGTGGGGGAGGGCTTCAGTTTGTGAAGCATTTCTACATCTTTTCCCCTGACTGTCCACACATGCCCTCAACCCGTTTCTGTAGAATTGATGAGGTGTTTGTGACATAGTCTTTGATTTTGTCTGTTGACCATCTTTATTCTGTTTGGCTTTTTGGGGACATGAAGATAAGAAGTGCTAATGCCTAGACCTTTAAAAAGAATTATGGCATACCCTTGTGGTCCTTTGCTTTTTAATTGTTGCTTATTTTTATGCTGCTCTTAAATTATATTCATTAGTTTTGAGAGCTGAAGAAACTGTGACCCTGATTTATCTCTTCATATTATCTTAAGTGGTACATCCAAGAAACATATGGGTCGCTTTCTGTGATGAGTGAGGGCTTTAGCACCAGAATGATTCAGATTAAAATCCTAAGCCTGCCATTTATGGTGCTATTGAAAAAAATTACTTATTCTTGGTGTGTCTCAGTTTTATTCTTTGACACAGTGATAACTATTATTGTGAAGTTCTGGAATTTACACTGTATATGTGAGTATACATGCAATAAAACAAGATTCGTTTTCTCTAGGAAGTCATTTGTAAGGATGGACTGAACAATAAATGGTTCCTTAACGTGGAGAATGAGAAGTCCAATGGGAGCTGGCTCCATGTGACCTACAGAGGGTACCCTAACCCTGATGGTGGCAGAGGAAGGCTGGTGAGGATGACCACTCCTCCTTTACGGGTGAGGAAGCTCCCGATCAGGTAGGTGCAGTGCCCTGTTGGAGATAGCAGGAAGAACAAGGGAGGGAAAGGTGCTACTGGTGTGCACTTGGGGGACCGGGTGGGAGGTGGAAGTAGGAGGGGTTTGGGCACCAGGTCATGGGAGCCTCACACATGCTCTCTGTGCCCTACACCAGGAATATGGAATTTAGCCTTTTAGTAAAGGGGAACTTTGTACATTTTTAAGCAGAGAGGTGCCACAATCAGATTTGTGTTTTAGAAAATCTAGAAGCCTTGAGAAAGGTGGTTAGAGAGAATGTGGCAGATTATATAAATGGCTGTAACAATATCAGCCAGCCCACATGCTCTTCTTACCATATGACATTGACCTGATTCCTTTTATTGAAGACTATCTGGGCAGACTTAGGAAGCTGTGTGATGTCCAAACCAGGTCAAAGAGGGAAACACAGCTATTACCTAGCTCTCTGAGTATGCTTGCCCTTGGAATTCAGCCACCAAACATTTGTGGGAACATACACATAGAGAGGAATTCAGGACCCCAGCTGACACGGCTGAGTTCCCAGCCACATGGATGAGCTATGCTGGAAATGGCTCTTCCAACCCCTAGTCGAGCCATCCCATCTAATGCCACATGGCACAGAGAGGAGCTCGCCCTACTAAGCCCTGCCAGAATTCCAGTTTTGAGGGCAAAATAAAGGATTACTATTGTTTCAAGACACTGTGTTTGGGTTGTTTAGCTACACAGCAATAAATAACTGATAGACAGGAACAGAGTAAGAGAATGGGCATGCATTAGGGAACAGAATTGTTCAGGAAAGAGATGATGAGGGCCTTTGCCAAAAACATTCATTCACTGATTAAACAGATAATTATGACAGGCCAGCCCCTGGGATGTGTCATGGGCATGCAACAGGAACTAGATGGACGAGGTCCTTTCACTCAAGAAGTTGACTGGTTAGTGGGCAGTGAGGATGGAGTATAGAAGGGACCCACCAGCTGCTTTCTCTTATTTACCTGAGGATGTGTACTCTCCACATCCAATTTGAAAGGGAAATTCTCTAAAAGAATAACATAAAACAGCTGGAAAAATGCATTGTTACAGGGATAAAAGTGGTGAGGTCCAGAGAGCAGGAAAATGACTTTGACTTTACTTTCTAAGCCCAATTGACTATAAGAGGAAGTGTTGTATTATTATTTTTTGTCTCTGTCTCCATTACAGAAAATTTTCATGTGGGCGCTTCTCTCATTCCCCCCGCATTGTGTGATTTTTAGTTCAAAGCACAAGGAAGCACTTGCTATTTGCATCAGTGGTTGATACTTATTTTTTTTTTTTGAGGTGGAGAGTGGGAGGATTACCACTGTATTCTTTTCAAGTGCTCTCAGTCCCTGATCAAAGCAAGGGTTTTAGAGTCTTAGTTTGCCTGAGATTCAATATAAGACTATTCTTGGTTTGGGGTTTTGAGTAAATCAGTTTTGCTTAAACACCAGAGACAAAGAACACAACCCAACCATTGAACACCATAAAGTCTTTCACAAATACCAATTATTTTTATTGTTCTGAAATGGAATTTTGGGGGTTAGTGGTAATCAAAGAGTTAAACGTTAACTAGGACATTTTTTAAATAATTATTCACGTAATAGTTCATTTAATAATCTGTTCCCTTAAAAGAGCAGCCACAGCCCCTCTTGGTGTTGTCTTGCCGCAAAGTCTCGGCCATTCTGTCTCCTTCTCTTTTGCCACGACAGCAGAATGGCTCGCCCTGACTCAGCTGCTCCGCTGCGTGGCAGTGACATTCAGACTGGGAGGTCTGAGACTGACACAGAGTGGCACTTCCTATTTTATTTCTAACTCGATTAAGGTCCTGAAGAACATAAAACTCCTTGTCACCTGATCTTTAAGTAAGAATGTATCAAATGCTGTTCCTTAGCTGTAAGCAATAAAAATAGACTCCAGCTACTTTAACAAAGAAAGGGAGTTTATTGAAAGGATGATCAATACTTGGAATTGAAGAAAGAACCGGGTAAGACTCCAGGAGAATAAGGCACCGACACCACTCCGGAAACCTGAGCAATAGAAACACACAGGCCATCCTGTGACCATCGCTGGGCTCAGAGGTAGCTCCACCAGGACTCAACAGTTAAAGAAACTGCAGCCTAAGATCACAGTCACCCACCACAATGGAGGGAACGGACCTAGTAAAAGTATAGTACCTGGATCACAGGAGGCGTTCAATAGTGAAAGAAAGTCATTGAGTAAACAAATAAATGAATGAGCTTGTTAGATAGATTAAATGACATCTAAAAATCTCTACCAATAATAATAGAATTTCATCACAGACCAAGGTGACACTTTCTGGGCATTTTCGTCTGTCTGGTATAATGAATACAATGTATTTCTGTCCACTCGAGAAGGCAGGAATGCTGTGTAAAACTGTCTTATTGGGGTTGAAAATCCATCCTGGGTATCACCAAACCCAGTGACAATAAACCCAGAAGAAACACCTGCATCTCATACTGTTGTTTTCTCACTGATAGGAGCATTATGGGATGTCGAGGGACTCCAGGGAAGACGCAGTGACGTTCCTCTGGATAGAGAACACTTGAGACTTGACAGCTGCACATTTCCCTTTATTTCTGTTAGGGCAGGGTCCTGACAGGTCTGTATTTTGCCACCCACTTTTGCTGTATTGTTGTAAATGGCAGAGGTTGAAGAAGGAGAAGTAGAGACACCTTATTACTCAACTTGGTTACAATTTCACAGCATTATGCCCAGAAGGACACACTGAACCCTCAGTGTCCATCTGGAAAACACATGACTCAGATGAAAGATTGTGGGAATTCGACTGGTAGACAGAAGCCAGGTTTCTGTTGGGCAGCCATTGTGCCCCTACGCCTGTCTGGGCAGCGGGCGCTACTCACGACATGAGATGGACCACCCTACATTACCAGGTCTTGAGCCTTGTTTCAGGGTATCCAGCTTTTTTGTTTTTGGCAGCACCCAACTTCCAGGCTAAAGTTTCTGTTCCTCTAAGTTTAAGCCCCCAATTTAGTAGCTTAAAGCACAGTTTATTTGGCTCTCCCAGTTTTGCAGGTAGACAGCTGGGCGGGGTGGTTCTCACTCAGGATTTCTGAAGAAGCTACAGTCCAGTATTGGCTGGGCTGGTGTCATCTGAAGGCTCAGCTGCAATGGACGTCTAAAACATTTTCTTCACTCACAGGTCTGGTGCCTCAGTTGGCCTGGCCTGGCAAGGTGGGCGAGCTGGACATTTCTCTTTGAACGTGGCCTCTCCACGTGGTTAGTCTCGGCTTGGCAGTGTTAAGGCTAAGGCAGTACAAGTTTTCTAAGATTTCTCCTTGGAAGACAAATGGCTTCTTATGTTCCTGCCTTAGAAGTCATACAAAGTCACTTTTACCACATTCTATTGGTCCCAAATAAGTCTCAGGGCCCACTGAGATTCAAGGAGAGGGGACTCCATAAAGGTGTGAGTGCCTGGGGGTTTGCCTCACTAGGGAGCCATCTTTGCCCCAGTCTAGGATGAGCCCCTTCCCACCTATGGTGCCTCCGTAAAGACCATGCCTGGTCTCATCTCACGTGCTCTGTGTTTTCTCCACTCTGGAGTCCTTCCAGCTCCTCAAGTTTGCCCTGTTCCTCCTTTCCACATGCACCTGCCCACCTCCTCCAGCTATATTGCTCTCCCCATCCCTGCTCTTGGTCTAGTTAACTGTTACACATTCCCAGATCTCAAACACAACACTGTGTGAAAGAAATGAGTTCCTTTCCTTCATGGTACTAACTACAGATTGTACTCACATCAGCCACAAGAAGATTTGGTGAATGGATGCCTCCTCCATTAGACTGAGCTCCAGAGCAGCAAGCATAATCTGTGTGTATATATATATATATTTTTAAAGATTTTATTTATTTATCTTTAGAGGGGAAGGGAAGGAGAGAGGGAGAGACATATCAATGTATGGTTGCCTCTTGTGCGTCCCCTGCTGGAAACTGGCCTGCAACCCAGGCATGTGCCTTGACTGGGAATAGAACTGCAATCCTTTGGTTCGCAGGCCCGCACTCAATCTACTGAGATACACCAGCCAGGGAATAATCTGTATGTATTTTTTTAAAAACCCATATTGTGTGCCCTACACTTAGCACATAGCTCAGAAACCTTTGTCAACCAAATGAATGTATGAACCTCTCTTTTCAGACTGTCATACTCTATAATTTGTTATCTTATCTTATTATCTTACCAGGGACAAACCTTTCTATGGAAGAGACTGGTTGAATGCAGAGGATCAGGAGCTTTTTAAGGGGATGAGGAAAGAGTACAGATCTGGTAGGGTTTCCAGGGACATCTTTTTAGCAGGATGCAGGAGGTGAGTAGGGTGCACTAGACTCACAGAGAGATGTAGATTGGAATGGAAAGTGAGATTAGTGAGTTTCTGCCTCAGCCGAGCACAGAGAACCGCCATCCCATTTGGTGCCTGCATCAGGGGATTGGAACTGGTTGTGCCCAGCAGGCAGGAAAGAAGCAGTCAGTTCTGGCAGGTAATGGGTGGGATCCTAAAACAACACAGTTGGTGTGAGTCTGGTGACAGCTGCATGTGGATTCATGGCAAGTGCATGGAGGCTCAAACAGCTGAAAAGTGGCTGAAGCTCCTTTTAATCTAAAAGCTAGGAGAAGTTTGGGGGAAACCTAGTAGGTAAACTGAGTGTCTTGGGTTCACCAGCCTTTCTTTCTTTCAATTACAATTGACATTTAATATTATTTTATATTAGTTTCAGGTGTACAGCATAGTAGTTAGACAATTATATAATTTCCAAAGCAATCCCCCTGATAATTCTCGTAACCATCTGGCTCTGCATGTAGTTATTACAATATTATTGACGATATTCCCTCTGCTGTATTTGGCAGCCCCACTACTGTTTTGTAGCTTCTTAATCCTTCACCTTTTTTCATCCAGCCCTGCTCCCTTCCCCCTTTTTCTGACAAACCTAAGTATGTTCTCTGCATCCTTCCTGTTTTAACCAAATGACACAACTGGAGCCTATAAACAGTGGGGAGCCCCTTTAAAGCAGAGCCGGAGCTGCCACGCCAGAGGCACTGCCTTGTACGTCTTAGACCTCAAACCTTGGAAGGTTAAAGCAGGGCGAAATCACCTCTGGACTGGGCCTAAGTAACCTGTGCCCTGCAAACAAACAAACAAAATGCAAAGGCAAAAATAACAAGAAAGCAGTTGTTATGACTCCTAGACTAAAAACTAAAATCACTGTTTAGAATGTCAGTATGTTATGCGATCCGCACCAGCAGAAGTGCCTGACTTCTCCATCGACAGACTTGTTCCCCTTCCCATTTCTCATAAACACTGTTGCCTTTGGCTCCCAATCAGAACACTGCTTCTGCTTCTGCCCGAATCAGCGTGTCCCAAGTCGCTGTTCTTATTGATATCAAATAAGTGCTTGTTGCCTCTCCCTTTGAAAAGCTTTTTTTCAAAGCCTCTATCTTGCTTCGCTGCTGTGAGTCTGGATCTTTCCTGGCCCCTCTGCGTGTCTGACTTCCTTGTCCACCAAAAGTCACCCTTTGTCTCTGTGCTGTGCCTTCCTCACCATTTCACACCAAATGGAAACAGAAGTGTCCCACCTTCAACCCCACCAGCCCACACCTGACTTCGGTGGACAATCTGGGGGAGAGGAGTACTGGAAATGACAGCAGGGGCAGGAAACAATTTAAAAATGGGTATCAGATATTTCTGTTCCTAAAACTTATTGGCCAACCATCTCCAGACATTCCCCCGGAAAAGCTGTATTTTTCCTTGATTTCAGGCAAACCTTTCGAAGAGACTGGTTGAATGCAGAGGATCAGGAGCTTTTTAAGGGGATGAGGAAAGAGGACGGACCTGGTAGGATTTCCAGGGACATCTTCTCAGCCGTCCCCTAGATCAAAGACCACGTAATGCCTTTGCAGCTGCCTCAACCCCAAGTAAAACTCTTTGAGTCTTCAAGTCTTTTAACATTGAAAACACACAATTTAAAATATGTGCTAAAACACCTTCATCAAAGAAGGCACCTTTCACTAATGGAGAAAGATTTAAGCTGTTTCTGCCCCTTCCCTCTAGATTTTCCTTTGCACAACCAAAGACTCTTTAAAGGGCACTGGTAACCGAATCTACACGCCTGGATTGGGTGCCATCCATTTCTTAGGCACGGTGTTGCCTGCTGGGGGAATAGAAGTGAAAAAAACACTCATGGTCCTTAGTCTCCCCAGGCTTATGCCAGTTAATCCTGCCCTTCCTTTCATGGTTTTCTCTGAGCCCAGGGAGGAATGGGGTGGGGGTGTGAGAGCTCGCTGGTGAGTGTAGCGATTCCTGGCTGAGGCTAGCCTGCACCTCTGCTTGAAGGAACTAAAGAGTTTCCCTTGATCGAAAATAAAATAGCTTTCCAGGCACAATGGTGGCAGCCTGCTTTTGAGCGCCCCTCTCCAGCCATTCCCAGCAGACAACTTGAGCTCCATCTGTGTGTGGAGCAGGCTTCTCAGGCCTGCCTTGCGCTTCCCTCCCCACTCTGTGCCTAGCTTCTGATGCTCTGGCTGATGGACAACCCCACCTCATAGTTGGCCTGGAGTCATCTCATCTTCCTGTAACTTCCCCTTGCACCCCTTGGCAAAAGGAATCACTCTCCTGTCATGCCCCCAGGCAGCCTGGTAGATTCTCTTTCTTTTTTTGTACTTGTCCCTCTGGCCTCAGGCTGCTGAGATTTTTTGCATCTCTGTATCCTCTGCTCCCAGCATCATGCCCTGTGGGGTAGGTGCTCAGCAGACACCTGGGGACTATACTGGACTTTCCATGCTTTATCTTTACGCTGTCAAGTTTTGTCAGCTGCCCAGCCCCACTGTGAAGTTCAGGGCATGGGAGATCCAAGGATAGCCTTCTGATCTGAGATGTGGCTTTATGACGGTGAGTAGGCTGGGCTTGAATATGGTCCTAACTTTATCTCAAGTCACTGAGTGCATAGTTCTAAAAATTAAGACTCATAATAAATCAACAAGTACTGATTGAATTATTAGCTGCTTAGGACAGGACCTCCAAGGGTAAGGCCCTGACCACCCAGGGACGGGGTCACCTGGGAGCATCACCAGGGGAATCAGGGGCTTGAACTGTCAGAGGCAATTCTGAGCCTCTGCCTACTTCTCCTCACAGGCCTGACAGATTTCACAAGCATTCCTCTCTTGTCTAAATAGAAACAGTTAATTTTTTTTTCTTACTGAAAATGTCAGAGCTATGAATGTTTGTTTAGGAGAGGTCCAACTCCCCCCAAAATTTAATTCTGGAACTTCATCAGTATGTTGCTTGTCTGATAGGAACACACAGAATTTTTCATGGAAAAATGCAATAGGTCTTAAAGATGAAATTCTTTTACCTGGTATTTATTTTCATTTAATTACCAGGCTTATTTAATGATAAATTGCATATTATTTTATCATTACAAATGCAGACAGTCCTTGCTTTCTGTGATAGTGGGGACAATACAATGACCCTGTAAACTGAAACCAAGCAAAGTGACCTTCGTAATCAATGGGAAAATTATGATTGTTCAATGACCTTTAAGTTTTTTTTCTCAAAAATTCAAAGTGTTCTTGCTGTCAGTTACAAACATATAGGCAAGTAAAAAAAAAACAGGAAAACTACATTTATTTGGTACAAAATAATTTAAAACAATTGAAACATTGAAAATTAAAGTGCTTTTTTTTGTTTGTAAAAACCTTATCAAGAATAGTTTGAATAGTGTTGATCTCTCTTGGTTTAATTTATGACACAGAGTGAGCATTAACTGTCTCGCTCCTTTCTAAGTTTGAATCATTTTTCTACCATTATTCTTTGCGTTTTCAATGTCCTGAGAATTCTCTGAGCATTCCTTTAATGTGATGTCTCTTGCCAGCATCTTTTCCTGTAGGACCTAGTCACCTTTTTCACAAATCCTCCCATATTTATGTCCACCAGTTTGCCTTCACTGACTTCTGGCTGCATATTTAGGGTCTGGCTGCAGCGCTACTATTCCCACTGTCATCTACAACCCCATTAACACGAGAATCAAATTTCACTTCCAGCAATATTGCTTCTTGTTTCTTTGCTGCACTTTGATCTTGCTTGGCCACTCCCTCTTTCATTTACCCATTTCAGAAAATGTCACACAGATTTCTCACTGGGAGATGAGGAGGCAACTTGACAAGACACTTTGTTGACTGTGAGCCAGCTGCATGACACACATTCAGCAACCACTCGTGGGGTGATCGTTCACTGGTCACGTGATTTGTAGACTAGCACTAAAGTCTGTGCTTTACACGTTAACTCACAGTTAAGATACTGTGGTAACACGCTGTGTTCTGTGTGGTATTTACCCTCTGTGGACTGAGAGCTAAGCACCATTCAGAACCTGAGAAAATCTGTCTTGATTTTTAAACTACAAGTTCCCATTTTGATAGGTATATAACCTATTTCATAATTTAGGAACTTCCTGGCAACCGCTGAATGCACATTTGCCCACCCTTTTCCATAGGTCTGGAGGCAATGCTGTGAGCTTTAACTTCTTCCAAAGGGCTTACTCACCTTTATTTGGGAGGCTGAAGGCAAGAAGAAATTAGAGGTAACCTTTGTCTGGTTTTGTTTGTCTTAATCTTGAGTTTTCTTATCTATGAAGCACCATCTATTGGGTTTAGGTTATTAACTTCATTCATTCATTCATTCTTTCATTCATTATTTATCAAAGCTATATCAGGCGTCTTCTCTGGGTTAAGCATTGTCGAACGTACAGAAATAAATTTAATGTGGTTATTGCCCATTACAATTTAGTAGAAAGGTTCCCAATTGTAAATTACAGTAGATCCTACTCTGTGTTGGTGAATTTGCCAACCTGTTAAAATTATCTGTAGCCTCAAAATCAATACTCATTGAACTCTTTTGGTCTTTAGCAGACACGTTCAGAGCAGAGAAAAATTGGAGTCACCTAACGTGAACCTTCTTAGCTGAGGTCAAACAGCGCCATGCTCTGGCTTTTCATGTCAGCTTTCAGACAGAGATGACCAGATGAAGGAGACAGTGGGGCACAGCACAAGAAGCTCTGACTCTGGAGCCAGTGGGTCAGGGATTTGAGTCCCAGCCCTGGCACCTGTTAGTGGGGTGGCCTCAGGCAAGTCATTTAACACTCTGAGCTCCATTTTCTCTATAGTAAAAGAAGAGAAATAGAATCTTCCAGATGCATTGATTTTAGATTTAAGATAACAACCATCCCTTGGTTTCTACAGGGAAGTTGTTCTAGAACCCTCTGCAGATACCAAGATCTGCTTATGCTTGGGTCCCTTGTATAAAGTAGAATAAAACACACGTTCTCCAATATACTTTAAATCATCTCTAGTGTACTTAATACAATGCAAATGATATGTAAATAGTTGTTATACTGGATTGTTTAGGAAATAATGACAAGAGAACAGTATGTACATGTTTAGTACAGATGCAACCGTCATAGTCCTAACTACATAGTACATGCTTGTCAGCAATAGCATAACATTTTTTTCAAAATATTTTTGATGCATTGTTGGTTGAATTTGTGCATGCAGAACCCACAGATATGAAGGTAGATCCAAGAACCCTGAATTTATTTATAAAAAATTGTGCATTTTTTCTTACATATTTAAACTTCAGTCACCTTCAAAGTACTCTGCATTTGATGCAGTATATCTATTGAGACTTTCTGAACTCTTCTATTTTGATGCCTTTTAGTGATCCTGCCATTTTTGCTTTATCTCTTCCATATCAGCCAAACATTTCCTTTTAAGGACTTTTTTCATCTGGGGAAACAAAACAAAGTTATTCGGGGGGAGATCAGGTAAATAGAGAGGGTGGGGTACAGAGGTCATGCTGTTTTCGGTCAGAAACTGCTGTACACTCAGTGTGGTGCAGGTAGATGTGCTCATAAATCACCCACCATGAAATGGGCATTGAAAGAGTCTTAAAAAACAATTCACTGAAGCTGAATGCAGCCTCTCACAACAGTGCCAGCTGGTACACTGATACAGATGGGTAATATAATCTCAGAATTAGAAAGTTATAATAAATACAATAACATTTTTACATATATTACGTATCTTAAATTTTAAATACATATATCTTACAATGTAAGATTATATTAAGATTAGCCTTGGTTGGGTGGCAGCATTTGGTTGGAATGTTGTCTTGTACGCCAAACAATTGCGGGTTCAATCCCTGGTTGGGACGTGTATGGGAGGCAGCCATTCGATGTTTCTCTCTCGCATTGATGTTTCCCCCCCCACCTTCTTCTCTTTCTAAAATCAATAAACATATTCCTGGGTGAGGATTTTTAAAAAATGATTATGTCGAGATTATTTAAGATTGTAATCTGTATGAGAGAGATGCACTCATGTAGGTACATATTTCCCCCTGGAGCAATGACTCAGCATTTGCTAATTCAGTACTGCTGGCAATGGTACAGACCGTAACTCCCAGGGATCACAAGAATCAACTGTGCATCCAACATGTAAATTACATAGTCAGTTACTGACTCTGTGGTCTTTTTCTCACTCTATTGGGAAGTGTGTTCCTACAATAAAAGATATCTGAATTACTATTGATATAACAAGGAAGATTTAAAACACCCAAATAGGTTTGCATAAATGCTACTTTACTGACTTTAACGATACTTTAATCTAAATAGATTTCTAATTTAAAGTAAATGCATTTTAAATTTCACTCACCTGAATCTGAAATTGTATGCATGATTGATGTAAGGAGAATTCATTGTCCTCTTTGTCCATTCTTAGATTTTCTTTCTTATGTTTCAGAGTCTATCTAATATTATCATTTCACTCTTCCCCATCATCTTTATAATGAACACTGTCAGACATACAGGGACCTTGAATGAACCATACAGTGAACACTTGCATACCCACCACTTAGCATCAACAGTTGTTTTCATTTTGTCATATTTGTTGCACTTGTATAGATGTGTGAACATATTTTATTTTTCCCAAACCACTTATAAGTTGTAGAAATCATAACATTTTACCTCAAATTATTTAATCACATATGCCTAGGAAAAATAATATTTCCTGTGTAAATAACAATATCATGATCACATCTCTGAAACTTATAGTAATTCTCTGAGATGACCTAATATTCACTCTGTATTCAAATTTCTTTACTTTTCTACCCACTTATCTTTTATAGCTGTTTTTTGAACCAAGATCTAATAAAGAGTTATGCTTTGCATTTGTTATTTTGTCTCTTTGATCTCCTTAATTTATGATAGACTTTAACTTTTCCTTCAATTTTTAAAAAAGTTACCCTATAATTATCTCTACATTACACCTTATAGTTAAGTAATGATCTAAGTTTGAGCTCCTGCTCTGGCTGGTCAAACTTGAATTCCAAACACCATTGAGAGAGACTTACTAGTGTATATATCTATACTGAAGAAATAGAAAATATTGAAAAATATAATGCATATGAAATTGGTTTGTAAATTATAAGGGTTATATAGTCTCAGATATTTTTAATACCATTATTTTTAAAGCCATAACATTACCACTTCAAACTCTTCTATTTCCCCCTCCTTTAGCCAGGTAAGAGCACAGAGAGAAGACATTGCTGCGTGTTTTTACACCACCACTGGGACTAAAAATGACAGGACCGTGGGCCATGTGCACCCACAGACAGTCCCACATTCCTGCTGGATGTTGTGTGATAGATTTCCAGCTCTGGCCTTTTTACCAAGACCCCTGTGGCTGGCCCCTGGCCCCTGGTTAAATTCCTACAGGCTTCTTGCTTTCACCCAAGATGGACTGATAGGGATAGGATTTACCATCCTGAAAGAAACAACCAGAAACCCCATATAAAAATCTTTAACAACAAAGAAACAGTGATCCCTGAGAGACGGGGATCAAATGAGGGGAGCCCTACATCTGCCTTAGTTACAGGTGTGAGTTTCCAGGTTGTGGTATAGGGAGAGAGACCCCAGGGGGTATGTAGCAGGCTCCCTGAGTTGAAAAAACAAGACTGAGTGAGAGTCTCCGGAGACCAAGGTGGCTAATACTTACAGGGCAGAGAACTGAAGGCAAGAGAGCTGCATGAAGAGAGAACCCTGGGGTTTTTCAGGGACCCTGCTCAAGTGTTCAGCAGAGTACTGAACACTGTAGAACTTGTAATTCATGGGGCCGAGGTAAAATATTCAGGAAAGTCTTACCTTAATAGTGGGGGATAATAGCCCTGCTTCAGACCTGCTTAACATATCATAAAAGCAAGACCCCAAAGATCAACTGTTCTTATATAACTTTATATCCCAGAATAAAGCTCAGAAATAATTATGGGAATATGAAAAGATCCAACATGCAACAAAGCAAAATTTATGAAGTTCACCACACAACAAAAGATTACCAGGCATATGAAGAAGCAGGAAAATACATTCTACAACGAAGAAACTAATCAGTTCATCAAAACAACCCATAGTGGCCACAGGTGTTAGAATTAACAGACAAGAACATTAAGGTAGATTTTTTTGTAACTGTATTCCACATGTTTAAGAAATTAAGGAGATCCATGGAATATTTATATATATGTTTCCAAGTCAGAATTGTAAAGATGAAAACTATAGTATCTGTGATCAACAATACAGAATGGAATTAACAGAAGATTATACATGGGAGAAGAAATAATTAGTGAACTTGAAGACATACAAATAAAAACTATCAAACGTAAATCACTGGGTAAAAAGAAAATTAAAGAAGAAAATGAAAAGAGCAACAATGAGCTATGAGGAGCCTAACATAAATGTAATTGGAGTTTCTGAAGGGGAGGAGGGGGAGGTTAAGAAATGTTTTTTAAATAACCTAATGAATTTCAAGTGTGATGTAAACTACACACCTACAGGTCTAAGAGTCTCAGTGAACTCCACACACATGGAATATCAGAAAAAATACATTGTAATGCAGTATAACCAAACTGTTCCAACCACTGATGAAAAGAAAATATTAGAAGCAGCTGGAGAAAAAGGATGTGCTAGGAGTAAGAAATAGAATAAAGGTACAGATTGCATTAGATTTCTCATCAGAAACAATGCAAGTGAGAACATAATGAAGAATATTTTTAAAGTAGTGAGAGGAGTTTTTCCACCTTCAATTCTATATCTAGTGACAAACCTTCCGAAACCAACATGAAATGAATGTGCTTTCATATGTACAAGAGCTGAAAACATTCAGCATCAGCTCATGGACCCAACAAGAAATATTAAGAAAAGTCTTTAGGCAAAAGGCAAATCATATGAGACTAAAATGTGAATCTGTGTAAGGCATGGAGATCACCAAAAATTGTAACTATGTGAGTTTATAGTAAGAATTGTTTCTTATTATTTAATTTTTCTTGAAAGAGAAACAACTATTTAAACCAAAATAATGAACGGTACTTGGGGTTTATAACATGTATAAATAAAATGAATGACAACAACAGCACAAAGGTCTAAGGGGAGAAATGGAAGTGTATTACTGTAAGATTCTTGTACTATTTGTGAAATGGTATAATGCTACTTGAAGGCAAGTTGATAAACTGAAAAACAATCCATTAAAATAACAAAATGAAGAGTTATAGATTATAAGCAAATAAAGAAAATAAAACGGAAAATAAAAACAGTAAGTTAATCCAAAAGCAAGCAGAAAAAGCAAGGGACACAATGAGTGGAAGTGACAAACAGAAAACAGACAACAAGGCAGTACACCTGCATACACCATGCCGGCAATCACACTGAACAGGTATCTTGGTGACTTACAGGGGCCTTTCATAAAGAATGTGTGATCTGCCCTGGCCACGTGGCTCAGATGGTTGGAGAATTGTTCTAGGCAATGAAATGTTTCCAGTTTGATTCCCGGTCAGGGCCCATGCCTAGGTTTTGGGTTTGATCCCCAGTTGGGGTGTGAACAGAAGGCAACTGACCAATGGTTTTCTCTCACATCGATCTTTCTCTCCCTCTCTCTCTCTTTTCTTTTCTCTCTGAAATCAATGCAAACAGCCTCAGGCAAGGATAAAAAATTGTGTAATCTGCTGATGTTGGGGGCAGTGTTCTATATATGTCAACCAGTTTCTGATGACTGATGATTACTCATTTTTTCTATACCCTTGCTGATTTTTTGTCTAGTAGTTTTATCAATGGCTCAGAGTGGGGTGTTGAAGTCTTCTACAACAACAGTGGTTTAGTCTATTTCTCTGTTCAGCTCTATCAGTTTTCATTCATATACAGGATCCGGCACCAATAACACCCCTTTTTTAAAAACAAAATCATGAGCATGTAATTCTGCAACATAACAATATCACACTCAAGCATAGCATATAAAATTTTAGGTGAAATGTTCAAATTAAAACTATAAATTATGACACCCATATTATTACCCTACCGACCACACTCCAGCTGGAGTTACTCCTGCTGGACCCTGTATTTTGAGGCTCTATTATTTTATGAATCCACATTTAGGATTGTTGTGACATCTTGGTGGATTGTTTCTTTCATCATTATAGAATTACATACATATCTCTGAATGGATAATGGGGCTTTGGTGTTTCATCACCAGGCTTCTGGGTGACTTAACTAATGACCCTCACTCCTGGTCCCTGACTCTGTCTACAGATCACAGACTGAGTCAGAAGGCACAGACCCTGTGGACATGGGGCTTCCACCCTGGTGGAGCTCCCAGGTTGTGCGAGGCCCAAGACCAGGGTGAAGCCATAGGATTCCACTTTGCCCAATGTCTAAGGATGGTCTGAGTGTTGGAAAAAAGATCTACAGATTATGTGGACTGCATGGTCTTGAATGGCTCCTAAATGTGACGCTGGAAGGCAAGAAGAGGAGAAGGAATCAGCCTTGTTCTGGTTCTCGAGTGCTCTCAGACTTGCGTCATTGATTTGTGAAACCATCACTTAATCTCCTTGAACCTCAGTTTTTATGTGTTCAATGAGGCAGTCCAGTAGATGACTCTTGAAGTATTTTTCCTGTAAAAATCTTTGAATCCTAATGACTATGGATGGAGACAAAGGAAGACAATAGGAAAAACCACTTTGCTAAAACACTGCACCTCACTCCCAAACACACTGGAGTCTGCCAAACCCCAAACGGATTTTACCAGCTTCCCCCCACTCTGTGATTTTCAGAGCTGCGTGTATTTTTAGATAAACACAGTCCATGTGTTTTTCTATTAATTTGCACTTCACTTGACAAAATATTGTTTTTCTGGAGCTTTCTGATGACTTAGAAACCTTTTCTGCCTCTTTCGTAAGCTCCTTCTTTTTTAGCACGGAAAGTCGGTTGCATCTGCCCCCGTGAACTGAGATCCCTCACCTGGGGGATTCAAGTCCTTGAATTTACATAAACTCTCAAATCTGCAAGATTGGATTGGATCCATCTTGTCTTCCTGGTGTTTCCTCACAGGGATGTCTGATGCTTTTCCTATCAAAGTGAGGCATCCCAGCTCCTGAGTCAGTCCTACCTGGGGCAGGATGCACAAACCAGGCCTCAGCCAGCTGGACCTCGTGGTGCTGGCACTGAGCTGCTTCCTGAGTAGAGTTCTCCTTTCCTCTCTGACTTAGTCCAATGCTGGGCTGCTGCCTCTGTCAGTCATCCTGCCTGGTGTTTCTGACACTTGCTGAAATTACAGCCCTGCCCCAGGTGCTTGACAGGGATGCTGCACAATCTTTCCTGATCTACTCTTGTGGTGCCTGGCTGCTAATCTCTGTCTCCTGCTAACAGCTAGGTTCCTGATTACACAGACAAGCATGTTCCAGGCTGCAGCAGACCCAGGCTCTCTCACCTGTTCTTAGATTCCCTCACATGGCTGCTTCTCTGGGAGGCTCATTTGCCTCCGGAGAGGCCAGGGAAGGGCTGATTCTAGTTTCCTCCACATTATGACCAGCTACAATTCCTTTGGAAGATCTGATTGTGAGAAAGAGCCTGTTACATCCCTCTTTTCTGATTCTTGGGGTCCACATTTCTGGGACTTTAAATTGTTGACTGTTTTCTAAAGTCTACAAGCTCCCCCTTAGATATGACCCTTAGAGGGTGACAGTGGTGAGTTAAATCTTCTCTTTCTCCCCTCAACTGGTTAAACATCCATGGGCTAGATATAGATAAGGCTAGAGAGATAGGCAAAGATGCTATGTGGCAGTGGTTCTCACACTTTGCCCTATACCAGAATCATCTGGAAAGCTTGTCAAAGCTTAGATTGCTCGGTCCCACCCCAGAGAATCTGTTTCAGTAGGTCTGGAATGAGACCTGATAATTTGCACTTTTAACAAGTTCCTAGGTGATGCTGAGGCTGCTGATCTGGGGACCACACTTTGAGAAGCACTGTATTTCAACGAGGTAAGCAGTAAGAGGGGATAAGAGAACAGAAGAGCCCATCTGGAGATCTGCTGTATCACCCAGTGCCTGTAGTTACAATATAGTATTGTGCCCTTAAACATTGGTTAAGAGGGTACGTTTGTACTTCACATCCCCCCTTTGTGCTTTCAAGCGGGGCCCTGGCTGGTGTCCTGACTTGTGCTGGCTCTCTGTACTGGCAGATGCGGCCTGGCTGCCATTTAGCCAGCGCCTCCTGCACCTGGGCGGAAGACTGGCCATGCTAATAAAGAATTACAATTTACATGAGAATGACACAGCGAAACGTGAAGAGACTGATAGGGTTTGCCCACCGCCAAATCCTTTCTGCCTGAGTACATTTGATTTGAATTCCTCTGGAAACCTGGGCTCCACAGTGCAGGGCAATATTGAAAAGGTCAGCGGAGGCGATGTCAGACATGGTCTGTGGTTGCTCTACAAGGGCTCTGGTGGTGATGCATAACAATATGTTACAGTGGCCACCGCCGCCCTGGCACTCTGTGGGGCTCACTCTATTTATCAGGCAGCAATAGATTTTTTATTCTTTTTTTTCTTTCCCTCCTTCTTTCTGCTTTTCCTGAATATGGGTAGACAGCAAGCTAATAAGTGTTTTGCAAGACACAGAGAGGATAAATGTTCTCCTCTGCCAGCCCTCCTCAGACTGTTTGGACATTAAATATGAATTGCAGCAACCCCAAAGGCTTAGGCGCTTGCACACAGTGCTTACCTTGGAGAGAGATTCTGGTGTAACAGAAACCCTGTGGTGGGCTGCCGGGCCTGCCTCAGGGGTAGATGTGTTGAGGTCTGTTCTTCGGGCTGTAGAAGAGCCTGTCTGGGATGCTTATGGAAGTAAATAGTGGGTTTATAGTCCGGAGACCAGGGTGTCATTGGTTGGGTTCTCTACTAGTTGATGCTGGGACACAGTGTAGGGTGCAAGAAAGGGAAACCTTAGAAAAGAAAAGGGAAGGAGACAGGATTGGGCTGGGGGAGAAGTGGAAGAAGTAATACTGTGGAGCAGGTGCCACAAACAAAGCTTTGGCCAGCGTGGCAGCAGCTCTGGGGGCAGTGTTGTCCACAAGGGTCCTGAGTCAGGTGGAAAGGTTCGGGAATTTCTACTCTCACTGTATCCAGGACAAGGAAGCGGGCTGCCTCTGTGTTGTGATGGGAGTGGGTGGCTCTCTGCTGCAGACCCGAGGTGCTGCTGGCTACAGGCTGTGCTGATGGTGTTCTCTGTTGCTGGGCAGACAGTGCAAGACAGTGCAGTGTCTAGTACGGGGGTTCAGATGCCATGGTTCCACATCTGCCACTGTGTGAACTTGAGCAAGAGACAACCTTTCTGGTCTTTCATTTCTGTTGAAGAATGGAATTAGGCTGAATGATATCTGGTTAAGAACTATATATTCAGTCTTTTCCCCCACCAGAGTTCCTGGCACAGAGTTTCTAAAACCCTTGTAACTTCCTGAATCAGACAGCTTTCTCCAGAGAAACAGAACCAATAGGAGATTGTATGTATCTATATTTAATTATAGGAATTAGCTCACATGGTTATGAAAGCTGAGGAGCCCCACAGTCTGCTATCTGCAAGCTGAGAACTGGGAGAGCCAGGGTTGTGCTTCTTAGACTGCCTCTGAAGGCCTGAGGATTGGTGGGCCAGTGGGGTGAGTCGTCATCTGAGTCTGAAGGCTTAGAGAGCTGGTGCATGCATTGGATTTTAGTCAAATTTGGAAGAAAAACTTGGAAGACCTAGTGGGACTCCTGGGAGATAAGAAAGATCTTTTACACCTGCTGGGGGCTCCCACAGTGGCAATAATCAAGAGACATCTATGGAATGTCTGACATGTGTCAAGCCCCTGTTAAGTGCAGGGGATGCAACAGTGAACAAGCCCTACCTGCCCTCTGACCTCTGAACAGGGCAATATTCGTTTACTGGGCAAACAAGTGTGGCGTGACTGAAATTATGTCATATGTGATGAGGGTCAGGAAGGAAACAGAGTGGGTGCAGTGAAAGGGGCTGACAAGACCTACATGCGTAAGGTGAGTAGGGAGGGCCCAGGACCCAGGGTCCAATGAATGACCGCTGAGGGTTACGTGGGAAGGAACCCAGAGAACTGCAGCCCTCTGAAGTAGGGAGCATGAGTGGGCTTACCTATCTGAATGCTGTTTCGTCTTTCTATAATTATTTCCTTTCTGATGACTGAATATATTTCAATCTGGACATAGCAATGCATCTCAGGTACTAAAATGAAAATTAAAAAAGGATTTTTGGTGTATAATTGAGCCAGATGAGAGAAGGGTCACTCATGAAGGACACTGAGGCTCAGAGACAAAAATGGAACCAGATGAGGACTCATTGGACATGCCACTTTGGCTGAAGGGCTTCCTTTCCAACCCAGAAGGGCACACACAGCTCTCTTCATCAGCGGGGCTGTGGTTACTTCTGCCTGGTCCCCCACTCCTTCCATGCTGTCCTGTTGCCTTTGGGGAAGGGAGCTCCTCTTCCTAGGGTCTTAGGGATTGGTAGTGCTGTGGTAGGGAGAGAGAGGGCATGTGGATTTGGAGCCAGGAAGACCTGGCATGAGTTCCAGGTCTGCCACTTGCTGGCTGCGCTCCCATGAGCTCCTTACTGACCTTTCTCAGCACCAAAGTAATGACAGGACGTGGCTCTCAGGTTCATCCTGCACACCCCAGGGCCTGAAACAGCAGGCTGTTGTTCTCTCCAGTCTGTGCCTGACACACAGCCAGGGTGATTGTCTTGCCGTAGAAGTCGGATCCTGGTTCTCTCTCCTCAAGACCCTACGGTGGCCCCCTGAAGCACACAGAGTACAAGACAGAACTGTGTGATGACTTCGCAGCCCCCTTGCCCTGCATGGATGACACTGGCCCACTTCAGTGAGGTGTCACATGCACCCCTCCAGCCCGAACCACCCTTCCCCCAGGTCTGCATAGCTGGCTCCTTCACGTCCTTTGATGTGATTTAAAAATTCTTACCTGAGGATATGTTTATTAATTTGAGAGAGAGGGAGGATGGGAGAGAGAAAGAGAAACATTGATCGATTGCCTCACATATGCTCCCTGACCTGGGATCGAACCCACAACCTAGGTCTGTGCACTGACCTGGATTGAACCTGCAACCTTTTGATGTATGGGATGGTGCTCCAACTAATTAAGCCACCTGGCCAGGGCCAATGTAATTTTTATGGTGAGGTGCTCTCTGTCCCCTTTCCTGTCACTGTTTTTTTTTTCCTGGTAGTCTTTGTCACTATTTAAAATACTCTATGTTTTACTTATTTATCTCAATGTCTCCCTTACCCATTAGGCTGTAATTTCCATGAAGGAAGAGATTTTTATCTGGTTGGTTTGCAGCTATATTCCTCAATACCTAAAATTTTCATTGGCATATAATAAATTTCAATAAGTATTTGTTGAACAAACAAAAATGTTACTGTCCCCCCTTCTTCCATGATTCTCCAAGGCAGGGGTGCTGCCCCTCCTCCGTATTACCATCTTGTCTGACGTACTTGCTTCTGCACTGCGTTGTACAGACATGTCTTCCTGGTAGGACTGTGTGCACCTCCTTCATGAGGATATTTGTCCACCTTGGTGTCCCCCAGTATTGCCTTCTTGCTGACATCCCCTGAGAGGACGTGATCGGTGGGAGGCTGCTTGGCTCATGGTCTGCCTTCTGGGCTTAAGCCCTGGAGGATTTGATTCAACTAAATGAACGTCTACTGAGTCATTTCTGTGGATCGGAAATGGGCTGGGGACATGACAGTTACCTAATAAGACAAAGTTTCTGTCCTTGAGTCTACCAATGGAGACAGAGAAAATGGATAATTCTAATGCCACGAGTGAATTTGGGTGGGATATTGTGAAGTACACAGAAGGCACATTTAGCCCATTCTATGATGGTGATGAAGGTTTCTTAGTGGCCACAGGCCTGAGATGGGTGTTGAAGTTCTATCACTTCAAGAAGGTGGGGAAGAAAGGACGAGGACAGAGGTGCACATTACATGTGATGAGGAACCATGAACAGAGGCATGGAAACATTGTTGGCCATGTGTGTGAGCAACTGCTATTGGGGTTTTTGGAAATCTAGCCTGTGAGGCAGGATGGAAGAGAGATGGGGCTGCTGAGAGTCAGGCCTGGGCCAGGGCATGATGATTCTTACATGTTGAGGGGTCTGGACTTTATTCTGATTGAGGTAGGGAGCCATTGAAAAAAACATGGAAAGAGGAGGGAAATTTCTGGAAGAGGGTCCAGCAAACTGTCTTCTGATCTCCAGAGGATTGTTATAGGAGGGGGACTGCAGTGTGTGGTTCTAGACTGTAGGGCTGGCTTAAATGGGCTGAAGAACAAGCAGGGCCTTTTTAATTATTAGGCCTTTCTGATAGCTGGCTTCCTGCTTGGAAGTGAACACCACATCCCTAGGGGTTTGGAAGCATGGATGTGGCTTGGGAGCTTTGACTAGCATTTCCTAAAGTATGCTCAGCAGATGGCAAGCATTGGAGTCATCTGGGGAACTTGCTGATAATGAAGATTCCTGGGCTCATCCTAAGATTTATTGAATCAGAATATTTGGAGGCTAGGCTCAGGAACCTGCATTTTAAATGAATTTCATGACTTTTGAGAACCACAGCTGTAGTCAATACAACCTTGAATAGAGAGTTGGACTAAATGACTTGTAGGGTTCCTTCCAAGCTTTTAGTTCTTATCGTCCATAGAAGACTATTCGAGGAGCCACAGCTGAATGCTTTTGAGGAAGAAGAAAGCTGGAATGAGTGGGAGGTGTGGATTCAGTCTATAGGTGCCCTTCTTGGTCACTTTTTTCCTAAGGCCCCCCTTCTCTGTACTGTAAGTGTTTCACTCTTTCTCTCTCTGCCTTAGTCTGTTTGGGCTGCTATAACAGAACACCATAGACTGGGTAGCCTATAAACAACTTACATTTACTCCTCACAGTTCTGGAGGCTGGGCCTTCAAGATCAGGGTGCCAGCATGGCTGAGTGAGAAATTCGATGTCTAGTGGGGGCCTGCTTCCTGGTCCATCGACTGTCTTTTCACTGTGTTCTCATGGGATGAAAGGAGCAGGGCAAGGTCTCTCTCATAAGGGCACCAATCCCCTCCTAATAACCTAATTACTTACCAAAGACTCCACCTCAATTTTATTACATTTGTGATTAGGTCTCAGCAGATGAATTTTGGGAGGACACAAACATTTAGTCTATAGCACTGTTTGCATTTTTTCATCTAGGTAGTCAATCTTAAAAACAAAACAAAACCGATCTTTGTCCTAGCTTAGTTCCCCTAAACTGTTTCAATCCATCTATGCAATGCAATGTGTAGAAATGCACCAACAATGGAATTAGGCTGATTTGGCTGTGTAATTCAGAGCTTAGAACACATGGAAAAGAGTTTCTTCATCCCTGATGACCATTCAGCCAAAACTGGCCAGTGGAGCTAATTCGATGTTAGAACGTGGATGGGCACAGGATACTAAAAATAACCACTTGTGGGGAAGTTCTTACCACTTCCAGCTTCTTCTGGAGGCTGAGGGTCAGCAGCTTAAATCCTTCGCCCTTCACACGTCACATATCAGGAGCTGCTTGAGGCTCTGGCCTTTAGTGCTCTGTGTGTCCCTGAAATTCTGTTGCCTCCTCAGCTGTGGATTTGAGTGATGAGTTTCTCTTATGAAGTCAGGGCATACACCTTATTACAAGAACGTCAGACCTGGTATTCAATTTGTCAACCCAAATGATACAGCCTCTGAACTTGTTCAGAAAACATTTTACAAAAATTAAATTACACTCTTGCCATCTTCTTCCCAGTCTCTAGGGGAAATAAAACCAACCTGGTTTAGCAGTCTTTGTGTGTTCATTTTGGTTGCACAGCTAGGTGCTGAGATGGGCTCCAGCTGGGAAGCTGCACTCGGTCAATGAGAATTTATTGTTTGTTTCATACTATTTTTTTACTGACTCCATTGTTGTATGGTAAACATTCTTCTCTCAGCATTGCTCCAAGACCAAAGAATGCACCATTTAAGTTTCAGAGTCACACCTGTTTTCTATTAGTTGTTGTCCATTATTTTAATTCTCCGCCTATTGTGTGTGTTCTGAAAATGTAAGTAAATCAATGTCTTCATTCAAAAATGAGACCTTGAGTAGCATTTCACGAGTAAAATTTGTATTATCCACATCAAATGTAATGAAGACTTCCAATGAATAACTCTTGATTATCAGGTGCACACATCCCAGGAATCCAAGAAGTGGAATAATTAGGACCAACAAGATGGTTTCTAAACCACAGATTTCACAGAGCAGCCGTGCTAAGTGATTGGGTAAGAGTGAGGATGCTTCAAAAGTGCTCTCTGGAGAGTTAATGTGAATGGCACATTTAATGGAACATAATCAGAAAACATGCTTTTGACAGAAAAGGAGCAGAGAAAGGGAGTGTGCTTCATCGGGGGTCAAGAGACCCTGTTTCCAGTTTTATCTCTGGGAGAATCTGGTGTGCTGTGCTCAGCCACTGCCCCTTCTGGAACCCTTCCCCACCTCATTCCTTTTTCAGATAAAAGAAAACATCTGCAAAAAAATGCCAAACCATTGAAAAGAGTAATAGCATTCACTGGCTCATTTCGGATAAAAGAAAACATCTGCCAAAAGCATCAAACCACTGATGAGAGTAACAGTATTCATGCGGTCTCACGCGCATCTATATTGGTGCAATGCCTATTTCGTTAATTAGATATTTGAACTAAGTGGTATCTATTGGACAAAACAGCATTTTTCTTTTAAAAATGATTTAGAAGCTATTGAAGTAAACAGTAGTCAGTCATGCAGTTTTTCTTCACTGGGCTCTTCATCAGAACCTCAGAACACAATAACTGAGTTGAGTGGCTGTTTTTCTCAATTCTTCCAAGAGGACTATAACTAGGACCTTTCTAGATGACCAGAAGAGAGTCTAATTTGTTTCATACAATGAATGCTTTAGGGCCTTAAGGGTTAATTCTCTCTTGGAACCCAGGTTGAGGATTCTGCTAGTTCCTCAGTAAACATGGGATTTACCTTTGAAGTTTTTAACCTTTTTCAGTGTATAGATCAGTGCTTCTCAAGCTTTATCTCAGGTGCCATATAAGAAGTGATGCCATTGCATGATGACACACTATGGGCCATGTGTCTGAAAGCTACATGGATCCCAGGCCCTGCCTTGCTGCCCAGAAGACATAAAGGGCCAAAATGTTGGCATACCAACAATCCTTATGTAGGCTGCCAGGTGCTGAAGCACATACTGAGGTCTGTCCATGAAGTATCCAGTCATGCACTATGAAAAAGAGACATTTTTTGAAAAAGATACAAGAAACATTGTACATAGGGCAATGATGCCTCAGTCCTCTTCAAAGTCAGCACCTTGGGACCTCACACGGTCTGAAATCTTTTCCCTTTCAAAGGTGATTTTAGTTTTGGGAAAATACAGAAGTCACAGGTCACCAAATCTGAGCTGTGGGGTGCAGAGTCATCTGGGTGACTTGATGTTTCACTAAAAACTTTGCATGAGACATGACACATAAACAGGTGCTATGTTGTGATGAAGCTGCCAATCACCAGTTGCCCATAGCTATGGCTGTTTTCATCATATTGCATCTCTCACGGATGAAGAACATTAAGGTAGTACTCCTTATTGTTTGCCCTGAAGTGGCATAGCTGTGATGGACAACACCTTCCCAATAAAAATCATAGTTAACATGGTCTTGATCTAGCTGTGACTTTTCTGTGCCTTCTTCAGTCATGGAAAACCAGGCAACTTCCACGGGGATGACTGGGCATTCATTTGCAGATCATTGCTGTAGATCCACCATTCATCTCTGGTTATGACCCTCTTGAGGAAATCTGGTTCATTGGTAGCAATTTGAATCAAGTCATTAGTAACTGCAGCATGATGTTCCTTCTGCTCTGGTAGCAGAAGCTGTGGAATAAATTTTGCCACGACACATTTCAGGGAAAGGGCCTACATCAAAATCTTGGTCTCAGTAATTTTTGGAATCCCCCAATCAACTTCTAGTTCATGCACTATTAGTTGCCAATCTTTGTTGATTTGCAGTCCCTACATGTTCAACATTCTTAGGTGTTTGCTTGTTGCATGCCTTCTAGAATGTGGATCACTTTCAACAGATTCTCAACCATCTTTGAAGCATCTTTGCCACACTTTTATTTGTGCTGCACTCATTGAATTGTCCCCAAAAGCCTTCTGAATCATCCAAATAGTTTCCCTGGAGGAATGTTCAAGTTTAATGTAAAATTTGATGCAGATTCATTGCTCTACTCACTCAGTCATTTGGAATGCAATAGCCACAGTACACATATTCACTCAATGGCATCTACCACCCCCTCTGACTAGTACAGTGAAGTCGTCCTTGTTCACATAAGTACATTACAGCCCACTCTCCTTGGCTGCCAGGTTACATGGATGTTATACAAACTTTTCTTGTTATATTAACAATGGCTGAACCTTTTCCAGACAGACCTCATAGGCTAGGAAGCACTGTTACAGACTAAAAGCACAGCACACTCCAAAGGAGAAAGTCTGTGTTTTCTTGGGAAACATGAGTGGAATGGTCAGGAAACTTTCATTTTAGTCATGTGATATGCTATGATCTCTTTACTCTGCTCGGGGTATTTTTGTTTGCTCCTACCCTCATGTAAAATGTCCCCTGAAGACCCAAGTAAATACTATTTACTTGCACCTGGTTCTTCTGTGTCCAACAGTGTGGGCTAGAAGAAGTGTCTGATCCTTGGGGCCTCTCAGGATGAATATTACTTTCCCCCAGAGGGTCTGGTCCTAGGCGCAAAATTCACTATCAATACTTTCTCCATGTACATGCATTGGGAACAATATCACAGATCCAAGTCTTTCTCCTATTTTTGGAGGGGGATTGTTATTTTATTAAACCCAAGGTCTAGAATGCTCAAGTGCTTTGTGGGGCAGACTCCTGACTATCAATCTAACTGCTGCTAGGAAGGGTTTCTTATTCAACCCATCTTCTCTCATCTCAGCCTTGGCCATAGCAAGCTCAGTCTCATGACTCATTAAAGCTTTTGTATTTTAATTCCCAAATGACACATCATTTGAAGGCAGAGTGAAGACTAGGGCCCAGCTTTTCTGACTTACAGCACAGAGCTCTTTTCACTCTACCATACCTACCACCTCTTCCGAAGGTGTCCTAGCCTCCGTGATGAGATATTCATACCAGGAAATAGAATTGTGAACATCAACAATGTATAGGGTGTGTGTGTATGTGTATGTGTATGTGTGTGTGTGTGTGTGTGTGTGTGAGTGTGTAATCATAGTGGTTGATTCCACTGAATGCTGGATGTTGAAAAAGGTAACAGGTGGTTTTTAACATGCATGAAAATCCTGACTATTCTTCCAATTTCTAATTTGTACTGTGGTAGATTGAATTATTATTTATAATCATTCACCCCTTCTAGTATTAGAATTACACTTTCATGGCCTTTGCCATTTGCCTTGGCAGCAGCTCCCACTAGAGAGAGGGTAGAGTATCTTTCCTTGTAATGTTGGGGTTCTTTGTAATGCATGTGACCTGCTGCGGCTAAAGGGGTGTAAGCAAAATTTATAATGGGTCAGTTTCAGGCCAAGGCTTTAAGGGGCCTTGAATGTTTCTGCTCATACCCTGTGCTCTGGTGACATGCATTGAAAGGATTTTCTACAGGTAACTAAGCTAGCTGCTACCCTTTCACCTTGGATCCCAGAAAGAACAAATATCAAATAGATATCAACCCAACCTGAACCCTGGGGCAGAGTTGCTTTGTGGAGCCCAGTCAAAATCAGTGAATTCGTAGACAACCCACAGAACCCTAAGTGTGAGAATAAATGTTTATTGCTGTAGGCTGCTGAGTTTTGGGCTGGTTTGTTTTGCAGCTTTATTGCAGCAACAGCTTACTAATACAAACATGGTGCCAAGTTGGGGCTTTCCAAATGCTTTATTTTGGGGTACCAGGAAGAAAATTTTTGAATTTTTCAATGTAGACTAACAATTTGTATATATTAAGAAGAAAGCCATGCCTCTCTCATAGTCACACACAATACTGTATCTTTGATATTCTATATGTTTATTTTTAGTATAAGAGGAGGGGCAACATTAGGAAATTGTAAACAGCCTGATCTCAGGTGGGCCTTTATAGAGCAAGAGACTTTGGGGAGCAAAGGAAAAAAGCTTGATTAAGTGGGAAGTGTCCCACATCCTCTGTCAACCCTTCTTTGAACAGGTATAAAGATCATTGATGTTGATGAGTGTGGCTGTGAAAAGCTTTCCACAAATTGCTGGGCCTGGAAACCTACGCTTTTCTTTTCTTTTTTGTGTAATAATTTATATCCCACAACTTTGCTGAAATTTTTTTTTCCGAATTGGTATTTTCTTTTTTTTTAAATTTTTTTATTGATTATGCTGTTACAGTTGTTCTATTCCCCCTTTCATTCCCCTCCACCCTACCCCCCATCCCCACCATTACCCCCCTTTAGTTTATGACCATGTGTCTCAAGTCCTTTAGATTCTATATTTCCCATGCTATTCTTGCCCCCCTTCTATTTTCTATCTACTGTCTATGCTACTTATTTTCTGTACCTTCTCCCCCTTCTCCTCCTCCCACTCCCCTGTTGCTAACCCTCCTTGAGATCTTCATTTCTATGTTTCCACTCCTGATCTAGCTGTCCTTTTAGTTTGCTTTCGTTTTAGGTGTGGTTGTTAATAACTGTGAGTTTGCTATCCTTTCACTGTTCATGTTTTTTTAACTTCTTTTTCTTAGATAAGTCCCTTTAACATTTCATATAATAAGGGCTTGGTGATGATGAACTCCTTGAATTTGATCTTATCTGAGAAGCACTTTATCTGTCCTTCTATTCTAAATGAAAGTTTTGCTGGATAGAGCAATCTTGGTTGTAGGTCTTTGGATTTCATGACTTGGAATACCTCTTTCCAGCCCCTTCTTGCCTGTAAGGTCTCTTTTGAGAAATCCGCTGACAGTCTGATGGGGACTCCTTTGTAGGTGACTGTCCCCTTAGCTCTTGCTGCTTCTAGGATTCTCTCCTTCATTTTAATTTTGGCTAATGTAATTATGATGTGCCTTCGTGTGTTTCTTCTTGGGTCCAACTTCTTTGGTACTCTCTGGGCTTCCTGGATTCCCTGGAAGTCTATTTCCTTTGCCAGATTGGGGAAATTCTCCTTTATTATTTGTTCAAATAAGTGTTCCACTGGTGGCTGTGCCTTTCCCCCTTCTGGTACCCCTATAATTCGGATGTTGGAGCATTTAAAGATGTCCTGGAGGTTCCTAAGACTCTCCTCATTTCTTTGAATTCTTGTTTCTTGACTCTTTTCTGTTTGGCCATTATTTGCTTTCTTCTGGTCCACTCCATTGATTTGAGTCCCAGTTTCCTTTTCATTGCTATTGGTGTCCTGTGCAATTCCATTCATTTCAATTAGTTTCGCCTTCATATATTTGTCTAATTTGTGGCTATAATCAACCAGTTCTGTGAGGATCCTGATCACCAGTGTTTTAAACTGTGTGTCTGAGAGTTTTGCTATTTCTTCATCGCTTAGATCTATGGGCTCTGGAGCTTTGAGATCTTCTTGCAACATTTTTGGTCTGTTCGGGCCCTTTAAGTGTGAGAAGCGGTGCCTTGGACTCCCAGGTCGCTGGGTTGTGATGCTGTATGTGGGGGCGTGGTCAGAGTGGGGAAATGGCGACCCCCTCTGCTGTTTCTCACAGCTGGGTGAGGATCAGCGCCTTAGGTGGTTCACCTGGGCCGGGCCACTCAGAGTCGCTGGGTTATGGCGCTGTATGTGGAGGTGGGGTCAGAGCAGGGAAATGGCGGCGCCCTCCACTGCCGCTGGCCCTGGTCCAACCGTCCACTCCCTCGCCTGTCCGCCCACGCACAAATGGACGACCACAGTCAACACGCAGCACTGCTCCCCCGCTGTCTCCCCCGCGGTCACTCGCCTGGTCGCTCGCTCAGTCGCTCACAAGGTCCAACCCTGCACCTGGATTCCGCATGTCTGGATTCCACGTGCCTGAGTTCGTCTGACCGAGTCCTCCTGTGCAACCCCACTTCACCAGCCGCTGGTTTCTCCCCTTACAGGTCAGGCTGAAGAATTTGTTGTTAACGGACTTCTGAAAAGTTCAATTTTCCGTGTTCTGGCTGTGTTTTCTGTTGCTAATATTTAGTTGTCTCTAAACTTGGTTGTGTGAGAAGGCACGGCACATCCACCTATGCCTCCATCTTGGTGGAAGTCCTCGAAACCTATGCTTTTTGGGCCGAGAAAGATTTGGTCAGAGTTCTGGGCCTATTAAAAAACCTCTTTTATTTTTCTAGTATTTCACTGATGATTCCTTCCCTTAGGCCATAAACATATCGACTCCCCCACATTCTAAAAATCACCCTCAAGGCTCCAACACTCTCTTCTAGTTAGTGTCCAATCTCTCACCTCTTTTTCATGGCCAAACTTCTAGAAAGAGTGGTCTGGACATGCTGCCTCCAGTACCTCACCTCGTACTTTTCAGCTTCTTATGGTGAGACCCTTTTTAAAGCTCCTATTCCCGGTGTTCTGCCTTATATGTGACTGATCCTCTGGGGGGTTTAAAATTGTTTGCCATGGCTTCCCTTTTGAATTTTTTTGCCAGTGATTTTTTAATCCATATTGGGTAACAGATACCTTTGAGTTTCTCATGACATTTTTGCATCTTTTCTCTATTAAAAAAAGTGCCTACTGGCAAACAAAAATTGAGTATTATTTCAGGGGAAGTGTTCACGTATAAGAATCTTTTGATCTTCTTTGACAACTCACCTGGAACCGTATTTGTTCTTTATCTCTTCCATGGGCCTTCTTCTATGTCTATCTTTTCAATATGGCTCACATCAGGGATCAGGTCATTTCCATCTTCTTTCTTTATAAACTCTGCCTGTGTGACTCCCTGCACTCTGAGGATCTGTATGTTAAAAACCCTAAATATGCATTTATTTTAATTCCTTAAATGGAAGCTGATGGCCCCCTCATCAGCTTCATGTCTCCCCAATCTGTGTGAAAAGCCTTCTATTATGGGGGCTACCTACTTCTTGATCTGTTTCCTTCCCCTTTCTGATTTGTACTCTATCTGCCCTGAATAGTCAGTAATTCCTTACCATGATGGGCAAATGAAATGTCTTTGCCATGTGCTCTCTCCTTTTCCATTTTACTCCCCAGACTAATTTTAACTAGTTCTCTAAGGATTCAGATGCTCCCCCTGGCTTCTCTGAGGAGGAAACCTGGGTGCCCTGCCCAATCTAGAGGAGTACCCCCTCTATCCTTTTAAGTATTCAGTTCATCTCCCTCCTTATGCAGTCATTATGAACTGAGGGATGACTAGGTGGTGAGGAAGTGGACTCAGCATGCATAGACTATAGTTTCTAGAAGATGGCTATAATATATCCATCTCTTTCAATAGGCAGTGAGCTCCTTGAGGATGGCTACTTATGCTTTCTTCACTGTTGTATCCTCAGTTGCAAGTTAAGTGAAATTGAGTCATAAATGTTCCATTTGTGCTGCTGGACCAAAATTCACTTGATGCCAGATCTCCCTATGGACTTTTCAGTTGTGTGTGCTAATATACACTATATTTATTTTTGGAGCAAGATTTTAAGTGAATAGCAATTGAGAGCATCCAGCTGAAATGGTATTTTGACATCATTTTTGCCGTCTGAACTCCACCCATTCTATCCTGGGTTTGACTTGGCTTTACACATCTTAACAATGAGAGCCTAGTATGGTTTGCTGGCTGATGGCTAGAAAGGTCACCTTCTGTATTTGAAAGTGGGAGTTCTATAAACACATGGCTTTTATTTGTTGGATGATGCTATAAATTACCTCATTCCTCACCCAATTTAAACAAAACATTTAGCAGATAATCCTTTAAAGAAAAACTATAACCATTAATGAATAAATAAAAATTCTAAACAGGCATACAAAGCAATAAAAAAGTTTGGATATTTATCTAAAAATATTTAGGAAGATAGAGAATAATGTAGCCAAGGATTTGGACAACTGAGTTCTGCAATCTGGCAAGCAATAGACTAGTCCATGGACAGGATTGGATTGCTTCTAATCTGTCCTTCATCCTAAGGTTCCACTAACCTGGGTGACTTAGTGGATGCTGATGTTGTATCTCCTGCCGGGCTTTATTTTCTTCTTCTGTGAAATGAAGGAAGAGAAGCAGATGATCTCCCAGGTCCTTTCTGGCTCTAAACATCTGTGATGTATAGTGGTTTGAATTCAATTGATTATTTTTCAGACTCCTCTGTATATGCCAGCTAAGCCCCAGCTCTCCCTGCTCAGCTTTTCTGACAGTGATAAGTTGCAAAGTCATATAGAAGGGAGTTTTCCATCTTCAATTTGGGAGACATATCTAGCTCTATTACTTGGGTAACTCAATTCAATTCACATTTAATTCAATGTTGACTGAATAGTTACTTCAGCCAAATTACAAAGGAGTCTCCCGGTTTCTCTTCTGAACCTTGGGAAGCTTGATGATTTTCTACTCTCTCCTTCAATCCACAAACATTTATTGATTGTCTACTGTAGCCTAGATATTGAACATTAAGAGTAGATCAAATGGGACCTCCATCTTTTGAGGGTGCGTGAAATAGTGCTTTAAATAAAACTAGGCTCTGCAGTGAAGCTTCCTTGAGTTGGATTCATTGCTCTCCTATTTGCTAAGTAGGTGACCTGGGTGAATTAATTTTATTTATTTAAGCCTAGTTCCTTGCTCTGTAAAATTTGGGATGACACTGGTATTATATTTTACAGGATGTGTGTAAAAACACTATATAAAGGTTGACACAGAGTGGGTTCAGTTGTTCATATGTTAGAAAACATAAGTGAGTAATTATGTAAAAATGATTAGTCTTAATTTATGGAAGATTATATTCACTTAATTTTTTGAAAGGTGACCACACTTGGATATAAGTTGGGGTTATTTGGATTGGAAAGGGGTTAACATTGAATTCTGGACTCAAGGGCTGGCAATACAAGGGCTGGCAGCATGCATAAGATTGGGGGATGATAAGGTGTCTGTGAGAATGGAGAGTGAGGGAATTTCTAGCATCCCTTAGAGATAAGACAGGAAATATAGAATGTAACCAGAATCTCAAGAGCTCTGAATGCCATGACAAAGAATTATTCAGTCATTGGAAAGCCATTCAAAGTTGTTTTTTTTTAAGACAACTGACATCATACCTCTATTTTAGAATTTGAAGTTGCCAGGAGAGCAGGTCTGAAGAAGGGACCAGCCAGGAAGCTCATGTAGTATTTCAGATGAGATAAGCAGAAAGAATGATGAACAAGGGGGTAGTTTCTGATGTGTTTTAGAGGTAGAGGTGATAACTTTTTGAAGTCTATTAGACGGAAGAGATAGAGGAAGATATAAAGATTCTGAGGTATTTAACCTGAGCTACATGGTGAATAGTGATGCCATCATCTGAGACAGGGGATTCAGGATGCCTGGTGGGTGGTATGATAATGCAAAAAGATAAAGTTTTTTTTTTTGTTTGGTCTAAAAGTACCTGTGAAACTCCTCTCTCCCTTTGTTCCATTTTCCCTCCCTTCCTCCCTCCTTCCTTCCTTCCTTCCTTCCTTCCTTCCTTCCTTCCTTCCTTCCTTCCTTCCTTCCTTCCTTCCTGACTTTCATCTTTCCTGTACTTTAATAAATATTTAATATATCCTATAAATTATGCCAGGAGTTCGATAGACATTATAGAATAAAAGAGACTTGGAAACTGTGACTTAGCTTATTTAGTGGAGGAGAGGGCCATGTGGTATTATGAGGGAACAAACAGGGAACAGGGAAACAGAATAAAAGTGGTGGGGGGAGAACCAACTTTAGTGAACTGAGAAGGTTGAATTAAGCCAGGGTTTCAAGGACAGAGGGAGCTAGTCTCTTGGGGAGGAGGGAGGAGAGCCTTCCAGGAAGATGGACTAGCAGATACAAAGGCTCTGAGTGTCCCAGGATGTGGAAGGAGACCAGGGTAGCAGGTGACTGTTGGTCAAGAGCATGGGGTGAGGCTAGGAGAGAAGACTTAGGGATATAACATGCTGGGGTTTGCAGGATGCGTGAAAGTGGGATGCAAAGAAAAGTACTGAAGCATCACATCACCAGATTTAAATTCTAAAAGAAAACTCTGTGTGCCATGTGGAAGAAAAGTATAGTCAGGGACATTGGTTCTAGGTTATTCCTTTCTAGAGATAATGGTGGCTTCTAAGGGAGATGGCACAGAGTGGAACTGGAAAGAAGTTCTGAGATATAATTGGAGTGGTACTCAGAGGACTTTATCACAAAGTGGATATGGGAGAAGTGAAGAAGAGGAAGGAATCAGGGATGACTCCCAGATGTCTGGCTTGAGCAACAAGTAACTGGCAGGATTCATTTACTCTGATGAAGGTACAGAGGGTTTAAGAACATTATGGGTTTAGACATGATGTGTTTGAGCCATTTAACTTATTGAGTTATCTTGGCCTCAAGAGGCATTTTGGAGCTCAAAGAAGAGGTCTGTGCTAAATATAAAATTTTGGGTGTCATTAGCACTCACTCATTTAACAATATTTACTGAGCACTTACTATTCCCTGGTGCTGGGAATCAATCAGTCTATAAGACAGATGGGCACCTACCTCATCCAGTTTACATTCTAGCAGTAGAGCAAAGGAGGTGGACAATAAATAAGTAAATAAATAAAAATATTACTGAGTTTGATTAAATGATGAGCTAGAATACATGTGGGAGGCTGTGCAGCCTCTGAGCAGGGAAGGCCTTTCTGAGAGGTGATATTGACAGCAGGATGTGAAGATTTGGGAGAGGAACATTTCAGGAGGAGGGAACTCAAAAGTTGACATGTGGGGAAGGAACTCAAGTGCCCTGATGCAGGATCAGGAAAACTGAAAGAGCGTGAACAGCCCCCAGCTAAACATTTACATTGAATAAGAGGAGAGGAGGGCTGGTCACTTGCTGATGCTCAACAGCCAACTGGAACTCCAAACCTGGAACTGGGAAAATCAGCGTTGTGAGAGGTAAGGGTCTGGGAATCAAGTGCAGCATGGCTGCTGACGTCAGTGGGGAGACAGACATATTTACCCTTATAGAGAGTGAGGACCAGAAAGAAAAGACAATCAAGCACAGACCTTTAAAATTTTTTTTTTTACATTAAATATTATTTTGTATTACTTTCAGGTATACAGCATGGTAATTAGTCATACAATTTACAAAGTGTTCCACCAATATTCTCATCACCTACCTGGCACCATGCATAGTTATTACAGTTTATTGACTACATTCCTTATGCCAAGCACAGAACTTTGATAGAGGATGAAGAAGCCCCAAAGTAGACCTGGAATAGGAAGGCTGCAAGGTGGTGATGAAGAAACAGAGGCAGGCTGTGGGAAGGGACAATGTCACCAAGGACAAGATGGTATGTGTCTCAGGGGCAGCTCAGAGGTCAAGTGCAGGGGAGAGGGAAGACAGAGCAGTTTGAAATCCCCTGGAATGACTGGATGGGAGGTAGAATTGCAGGGGGCTGGTGTGAGCATGGAAGGTAAGAAAACGGATTCAACGAGCAGAAACTTTTGTTCAAAAATGTTCACAGTGGAAGAAAATATGGGTTGGGTAATAGTTTGAGAAGAAGGGATCATGGGGTGTTTCTTTGTTTTCAAGAATTTGTTCCTTTCCTTACAATGGGCTCCATGCCAAGTCTGGGCCTCAGTGCTGAGGCAGCAAGTTTTCTCGGCTTTTCAGAACTTCAGACTGCTGAGGCTCAGCCAGCCACTCCTCATTTGGCCCAACCCCTTGCTTTTGGCTCATGCAAAGAACAACAAATGAGTTGGGTAAGCAAGCCTGGTGCTTTGATTCAGCATATTCTTGAAGCTTTAAACCACATTTGCTCTAAACTGGCTGAGAGGTCCCATCATAACCTGCCTAATTTCCAATTCACATGCCAGCTATTTCCTCTTAAAGCCTTACACGTAGTAGGTGCACAATAAATAAATGTGATCTGTTGGATGACTGTGATATTCCAAGAACTCTGGGCTCCCATAAATGAGCCAGCACTGTCTAATCAGGTGACACAGGGTGGGCACTGACTATTGTGTCTATGGCATGTCACAGGTGTGGGCACAGGGTGTCCCCATTGGAGAGCTTCCATGTAGGATGGGTAAACAAGAAATTTCCTTTGCCAATGCCTCATTCTTCTAATTGCTTTTAAAAACAGATAATACTTGAAAAAGTCAGATAATATCAAGTAGCATGTACTGGGAAAGTGGAAATACAGGGTAGGCAGTGTGTACACGCCTCCTCTGAGATTCAAGATGTCAAACTGTGTTACTCTGGTTTTGCTTTACAGTATTTCAAATCGCATTACATTATATCACACCACTCTGGAATATGAAGTGAGCCTAAAACTGTAGGATAATGGGCAAACACAAGGGTTGCCTGACAGTATGAATTATCCATGAGCGGTTTGGCATAACATAATCACACCACTCTTTAGGGAGAGGAAGACAAAAAAATCCCCAACTTCTACCCCCCCAACTCCCCCCAAAACCAGAGCTAGATACTCTGGACTGAGCAGCAGTATAATCAGATTCACTGACACACTCTGGCAGCTTCCAGCAGACTGGTCAGCCCAGAGTCCCTGTCATGTTCCACAAGCAACCCTGTGCACATCTGAATCTGAAGACAGAGAAGTTGTATCAATCAAGGTCCTTTCCGATTAATAGAGCTGTTGCTCACCCAGCAAGGGAAATTAGTGACAGGTGGAAATGCCCATTTAATTCATCCTGCAAGGCTGCCCTTTCTCAACTGGCTTGTAGCAACCTGATTCACTGACCCTGTCACACCAACACAGAAAAGTGGTTCCACTTTCTGGAGATAGTATGACTCACAGCTTGGAGGATGCGGCTTTATTTTACAAACAGGCATTTAATAAATGTGTGTGTGTGTGTTACTTTATTTAATAGGCAAAGATGTTCTATTTTTAAAATTGCTTTTTATAATCTGAATTTGCATCTCTATTAAAACCACAAATAATGAGCATTTTAGAATGTGAGCTGTAATGACACCTGTTGATGGTGGACACGTGGGAGAAAATGTCCAGAGGAGAAGCCAGGCAACAGTGGGGGGGTGTGGTGATGGGTGACCAAGTCCCAGAGGCCTGCTCCTCACTAATCAGTAGACTGGGGTCGGGGGCTGGTCATGGGGCCAGGTAAAACCAGGAGGAACATTTTGAAGGCAAACTGAGGCTAACTAATGGTGTGAAGAAACAGGATTTTTATTAAGATCAGCCGAGTTTGGAGCTGGGACAACATTACTAAGCATAATAGTGAGGCTGCAGCTGGGGATGGTCAGCATGGTCACTCTGAGAGTGACCTGAATCAGGTAGGAGGTGAAGGTCAGGGAGAGAGGTTCAGAATAAATGTGGGGCTCATAGGAAAGGGGAAAACTAAGATAGAGGCCTTGTTTGCTGCCACATGACCGAGGCACTTCTGACAGCCTCCTGACTTGTATTCAGTGGTCTACAGATGGGTCCCGGGCTGCCAGTTGTCTCCTTAGACATGTTCTTTAGCCCATTCCTCCACTACCAAATGGAAGCCTTTCTTCAAAGCGTGACTTAAGACTTTCTTAACTTCTCAGCTGGCCCCGATTTCTCCACCTTGCAAACTCATCTCATGAATAGCCCTTGACTTCCTACAGCATTTCTTGGAAGTCTGAGTCAACTACCAAGTGTTCTGGGAGATCCTCCTGAGGTTTTGGAGCCATTTACCTCACTGTCTTTGGGAATCAAGCTCCTAAAAGCAGGAACATCCGGTGGCACAGGCAGGCCCCAGTCCAACAAGCATCCAGCTTTGGGGTGGAACACGAGAGTCTCTGGCAAGGGAAGCATGGGGCATCACCCAGAGGCTTGCAGACCTGAGTGTTTCAATTCCATCTTGGGCAGAGGGGAGCAGAGCGAATGCATGAAAATTCAGAGCAAGCCACCTCCCACAATAAGAATTTTTCTTGTTTGGTATGCAGACTCGGTGATTACTTTTCTCCTCCTTCTCCCCACCACTCTTCCCTGTTCCCGAGTGATTTCAAGTCTCTGGGGGCTCACTCAGTCCATTGAAGGAGAAAAGATCTCAAGGGATCAGCCTCTGATCCTGTTCCCAGGTGGTGATACTTAGCAGCAATTCTCTGGGTCCCCCAGGGACCTGCCTCAGGGGAATTTCTTGCTCTTTCAGGGGAGGCCTATCTAAGTTGTCCAAGAAAATACAGAAAGCCCAACATAGGGGGTTCTTCATCTGCTTCCCACCCCTGCCTCATAGCATAGATGCTGCTGCCAGTCTTGAATTTGCTCTGCCAAAACCCCACTCACCCTAGAGATTTGTGGTTTAAAAATGTATTAGGGTTATTCAGAGAACCAGAACCAAGAGGAAAAATGTTCTATCTATCTATCTATCTATCTATCTATCTATCTATCTATCTATCTATCTATCTATCTATCTATCTATTAGAATTCACTCATATATTTGTGGGGGCTCTCAAGCCCAAAATCTGTAGGGCAGGCCAGCAGGCTGGAAAATTCAGGCAGAGTTTCTGTGTCACAGTCTTCAGGCAAAATCCCTTCTACTTTGGGGAACCTCCCTCTTTACTCTTAGGGCCTTCAACTGACTAGATGAGACCCACCTATATTATGGAAAGTAATCTGCCTTACTCAAAGTCTATTGATGTAAATGTTGGTAATCTTTAACAAAAACCTTCACAACAACATTTAGACTGATGATCTACCAAACAATTGGGCACCAAAACCCAGCTGTGTTGACACAGAATAGTAACCACCACAGAAGGGAAAGGTCATATTGGGTGAAAACTTTAAAAAATGGAGCAAGGAACAGGATATTACCTTTCTTTTGTGACTCAGATTTTATGTTAGTTCCTCTGGAAAGGCATTTCTGGACCTTATACTTTCTGCCACCCCAAGGACAGTGAGGGGTCTCCTTTCTGTCCCCTGCTAATTAATACCCATGGTTGTCCCTGTACAGTACTGTGTTCCAGTGACCCTATTGATAGTGGGGCATTTACCATGTACGTTTTTGAAGAGCTTTGAAGAAAAAGAACTGTTTTCACATTGAGCTTATTAGTAAGTCTTCCTCACTGTTCAGAAATAACATACTCAAAATTTACTTTTATTTGTGTTCCCTCCCCATGCCATGGCTAATAAGGTTTGAGTGCCCCTAAATTTGTTTTTGCTATTTAACTCTTTTTGTAAATAACCACTCTCGTAGGAACTGAATAGGGCAGTTTTAGAAGATGGTAGGCATTTTCCAAATCCCCTCTTGAGTGGGGCTGGGCTTGACTGTCATGTGAACTAAGCAAGCCAGGCTGGAGGCTCAGGTCCCACAGTCACAGCAGACAGAAGAATGGGACCTGCAAAGATTTCTGACATTTGAAATTGATGAAATGATAGAATTTTGGAAAAATTCCAGAGAAGTGTGTTCAAGTCAAAATGTTGCTGCTCTCATGAGCAGTCAATAAATACAAAGGGTAGATTTGAAACTCAATGATAGAAGATGCATGAGGTTCAAGGGGTTAGGGTAGAGTAGAGATGAGCACAAAATACAGAGACAGCAAGAGGGATTGAAGGCAATGGAGGGGAACAAAGAGTTTATTTGGCCACCGCAACTAATGAAATGTAAACTTGGGTCGACCTAAAGCTACCAGATCAAGTGTGCAGGTGTGGGATATTTTCTCTTCTAAGTATTTTCTCTGAGTTGAGTGATTCATGGGAAAAATCAGTGATGGAATTTAATGTGATCCTAGTTTTGACTCATTGAAATTATTTTGATTTGGGTTTTGGGGTCTTCACATTTTTTAGAGATTTTCTCTACAAACTCGACATAAATTAGAAACATTATGATCCATGTATACAATATTTAATAAAAACAATATAATAAAGAAATAATGAACTCTTAGGGGAGTGAGAAATTAAATTAATCCCTAGTTTCCTAACTTTGATTGGCTCATGGCCTTATGTATACATAAAAACTGCAGAAATGGATAGTGATCTTGTGTCTTCACCTCTAATTTATCTGCACTGAAGTTAGGATTTCTGGAATGCTTGTCATGGTGTTGAAATAGAGGCGGAAGAGGAAGGTGAGGAGCACAGACATCAGAGAAGAAAGGAGGGAAGGACATGGAGGAAGGGAAGAAGTTGAATGCGTAGATCTGGGCAGCTGTGGAGCTGAACTTAACCCAAATGCCTTAGGAAAACTATGCCTACCAGGATTACTTGTTAGCTTGCTTGTATCAAGTTCTATCACTCTGAATTTGTAAGACTTTGAAGTTGAACAAAGGGATAGGGACTGTTTTTTTTAAGAGGAGTTTTTGATAGCACTCGGGGGCTGCGAGTGGCCTTATCTTTTTACTGATTTATCAGAAAGCTATGTGCCTCTCTTCCTTTGTTGCCATGTATAACTTGGGCCTACAGTGTAGGAGTTATAGAATTCTTAGTCATTTCTCTGACATTTCATTGCTGAGGATAGTGACACATCCAAAGATATGGCTGCACATGGCTTAAACCAGTAGTTTGAGTAGGTCAGAATCTGGAAGTACATCCACCTGTTAGAAGTAACCAATCAATTAGCTAATTCAGTGACTGTTTGCTGAATGCCTACACTGTACCAGCATGATAGCGGCAAGTGCTGGGAATAATTCCAGGTCAGAAACTGTAAAGTAAGGTGATCGTCAGTGGGTGGTAGGCCACAGGAGAAATCTGTATCTCTGTATCCAATGCCACGCTCCAGAGCTGCCCCAGCTGGAAAGAGAAGTAGGGTGTGCCCAGGAGCTGGAGATGGACAGAAACTGAGGCAGACAGTTAGCATCAGAGAATTCTGGAGGAAGGTGGTAGGCCCTTGGGCACTGTTCTGCTTGAATTGTGTCCTGCTCAAATTCGTATGTTGAAATCCTCAGATGTCACTTTATTTAGGAATAGGGTTGTTGTGAATGTGGTTAAGATGAAGTCATACTAGAGCAGGGTGGGCCCTCAGTACAACATGACTTGGGTCCCTAAAAAAAGGAAAAAAAAATGGCCAAAGACACACACACAGGAACACAACAATGTGAAGATGAAGGCAGGGATATACGAGACCAGGAATGCCCAAGATTGCCAGCACACTACAGAAGGTAAAGGAAAATCCCAGAGCAGATTCCCCCTCATGGCCCTCGGAAGGCAGCAGCCCTGCTGACACTCTCAGATGCGTGGCCTCCAGAACTGTGGGACAATAAACTTCTGCTGTTCAAACCACTCAGTTTATGGTTCTTTGTTACAACAGCCCTAGCAAACCAATACAGGCACCAGCCCAACCAATTCCTGCAACTGAAACAGGGCAGTCTAGAGAGATGGTATGAGACTGGCTCTAGAGACAAAAGTACTATGTCACAAAGAATCCAGACACCAGAAATGAGGGCTCTGATGCTTCGGGTTATGCATGCTGGGTCCCAGAGAGCTGAGCCTCCCACAGTGAGAGAGAGAGGGGCAGCTGAGTTTCTGGGAGAAGGATTATTTGCGCCTGACCTCGTACGAGGTCAGTGCTTGTCCCATATTCCCTTTCCTGGCTCTGTGTGGCTTTCCATAGGTAGTACATGCTTGCTTCCTAACTATTTACACCAGCACCTCAGGCTGCTGGAACTTCATTCTAATGCGCCAGACCAGAAAGTGTTTGGGAGTTTACATTCTCCCTCAGCTACTGGTAGTCAGTGCCTCAAGGATGAGCAAACTCAGTGGAGTAGATTATACTACAGGTGTATTAGTTCCGTGTTGCTGTGGAACAAACGACTACATTTGGTGGCTTCAAGCAACACAACCTAAATGTATTATCATCTTCTTCCTCATCTATGTTACTGTCACAAGTCATATTGCCCAAGAATAGACTCAGAAATAAGGAAGTGATTGATGGAGGACATGCTCCCAGGGGAAACTGGCTAGGGAAGGGCAGAAGCGGGTAGGGAAAGGGAAGAGTCCTAGCATAAGTTAATTTCTGGTGAAGTCCCAACTCAGCCTAACCTCATGGGGAGCTTGGTGAGGTGGGCAGAATAACGGCTCCCACTGATATCAGGCCCTAATCCCTGTAAATATTATTTTATTTGGAAAAAGGGCCTTTGCAAATGTGACTAAATCAAGGAATTTGAGATTATCCTGGATTATGTGGGTAGGCCCTAAATGCCATCACAGCTGTCTTTATAAGAGAGAGGCTGGAGGCAGAGATTGGAGTGATGCAGCCACAAGCCGAGGAATGCTGTCAGCCACTGGAAGCTGGAAGAAACAAGGAAGAGATTCTATCCCACAGTCTTCGCAGGTGGCCAATTGCCTTGATTTGAGCTCAGTGTGCCGATGTTGGGTTTCTGGTCTCCAGAATTGTGAGAGAGTAAATTTCTATTGTTTTGAGTCACCCACTTTGTGATAACTTGTGACAGCAGCCTCAGGAAATGGGTCAAGTTTCTGAACCTGGCTCTGCTTCGCTTGCCTGGGACAAGCCTTGTGCATATGTGACGCATTACTCTTCGGAGTCATAGGAGAAGCTGCACTGTAACTCTGTCCTTGGAAACACAGAAGTATGGTCTGAGGGTATGTCATTTCTACACAGACCTCTCTCTGGTGTTAAATGTACTTACCAGCTAATAAACAAAGTGCTAACAGAAGTTAAGGGGTTGCTTCTCATCCAATGGCCTTAGACACATAGTGGGTCTGGTTCTTGCCACCATTTCTATGTCATTCATAAGAGACGTGGGCAATGTAAGTGGGAGATATATTGGTGCCAGTTATTGGACTGGATTAATAAAAAATAAAACAATTTTTTAATTTAAGTGCTTTCAGAGAATGACACTAAAGAGAATGCTGTGAATCAACAGAACTGAGTCTTTTTTTTTTACATCGACAAAGAGAGTGTTCCCATTTATGAGTCTCTTGACAATCCCCATGTGTAAATGGTGAAGAAGATCAGAGAAAAGTAGTTAACCTGGGACTCAGGTTGAGATGTAGTTGTTCAAGTGTCCACTTAGTATTTCCTTAACTGAACGCAGTCCACAGGGTACCCAAATTCATGATGGGTTTTGCTGTTGAGCAAACAGTATCGGACTAAGGCTCCAGCGTGGTAATAGACACTCCTTTTGCAATGGCTCTGCTTTCCCATGTCTGTCTGACACTTTGGTGAAATCGCTACCGAATCAGAAGCTCCACTAGGGATAGAAAAAAAGCCCCAAGCTTGACACAAACATTTATTGGGTTAACCACGTGAGTCTGGGGTGACCTACTGATGGATTGTCTCTCCCACTCAATGCTCACCTCCTCCGGACACAAGAACTAGGTCTAATTCACCTTTGTTCTCCTCGGGGCACGTGGCCTGGCACTCAGAAAGCGCACAACAAACATTTGGCTTCTAATGTAGGTTCAATTTAGTTCAACAAACAGAGCAGCTCAAAGATGCTGAGGTTGTCACAGTAGAAAGTGGTTTAAAGGTGGTAATAAAATCTGCCTCTGGTCACTGGTGGCTTTACATAAATTAGATTTGCAAATGAGTGAGAGTTTGCTTTGTGAGTTAGCCCTTTGTTTATTTAGGACTTAGTGAATCAAACCCTGGCTTTTTCAGCCTTGTCAGACTTCAGCAGTATCCAGTTTTCTAGGTCCAGTACCTGTCTGGATCATCTGAGAGCAGAAGCCTGCCTAGAGACAGAGGCAGGGTGTAGGACAGAACACTTCTTGTCAGAACTCTATTCTCTTCGCTTCTCTGAGCCCAAGATTGTTATCTCTGAGCCCATCCTTCCCCATTGACTGAGTGTGACTCTGGAGGATCCTGCCCGTCCTGTCTGGCTCCTGGGGTGAACTCGGCTCTCACATTGTGGATGCTGGCTTTGCGGCCAGGGTTTTTCCAGAACATCACCAGCTTGTCTTTTTGACTTCTCACTCTTGACTTGCCTGGATCCTTAACCTGTTTTTTTCTCTCTTCTCCCATCTCATTTTGACCCTACCTTTCCCTTGGTCCCACTTTGTCCCTGGTATTTCCTCGTGCACTAAGCTGCACTCCGGGCACCACCTGGACCCACCGGCATGGCACGACTTGCCGTTCTTGTTCCCTGGCTCCAGTTGGTTCCCCACCGTGCCCACCTGAGTTCAGGAGGCTCCTTTTCCACCCACCTTACGCCCTTAAGGTAGGGGATTGGACCATTCTATTCATAAATCCCGTGGGAAAAGAGAGGCATAGAACAGTAGGTTAAACATTTGACTTACTTTTTTCCTTTTCCTTTTTTTCTGTTGACTTTCTCCCCATTATCCCATCCTCTGCTTTCCCCAGCTCCTCACACCTGGTCCTAACTTGATTGAGACCATGTGTACTTACATGCTCCATCTAAGGACTTGCCTTTCAGTTATTCTTGGGCAGCCCTGATCCTTAAAGGGATGTCCCGGGGCTGCCCTCCTCCTCTTCCTAGTTCCCACTTGAACCCAGAGTCACACCTCCTTTCTTTTGCTAATGGAGTCTCTGTGCTTTTCCTCTTGCTCATTCCTAGGACTTGAGCTCTACTGGCTCCTCATCCTCTGCCTTTTGAGTAACTAATTACTGTTCTTAATAAGAATGGGGTCACTCTTCACTGTCGACAGTTTCCCTTCTGACCTTTGATCAGAGTCTACCCTAGATGAAAACTATTACTGATTCTTGAATTTCTCTATCCGTGTTCTGTCTTTATTCACCCACTGAGAACCTCCAGCTACCCCAAAGACCCAAGGCATCGACTGTGTTCCTGAATCATGATGAGAAAATGCCCAGCCCCCTGGCACTGGGCCAGACCTGGTTTGCAGACTTTCCACTATTGACCTGGCTGACACCCTTCCCTGGAGCCTGGTGAATGGGCAGTGCTCACCCTGTTCTCCTTACTGCTTCATCTTACTCCAGAAGGCTGCCATGCCCTCCCAACAAAGCCTGAGATAAGACTTTTTGTTTGTTTGTTCCAAGAGTATAGAATTGTAAGTAGTCCAGACAGCCAAACCGCAAGTGAGAGCACACATTGAAATACAGAAGAAAAAAATTCCATGCCATATGGGTGATGATACTGAAACTCATTCAGAAATATATTTAATGCTTCAGATGCTCTCGAGTGCTTTTTTAAACACTTACACTTGACTGAAATGACTTTATGCCCTTGTATGTCTGTGTTCTCTGGCTGTTGCTTTTAGATGTACGAGTCGTGACTTAGTAAGTAACACAGTAATGTTTTGAAACAAATTTACCACGTTGACTATTACTAATTTGTATTATGCTTTATGATTTTCAGAGTTGCTCCTTAGACCTTAGTATATTTCATTAAAATGCATATATAGTGCTTTGAAACAGTCAATGGGAGTTTCTAAATTTGTTTCAATGTTGCAGCCATTGCACAAACATTTTGGATATTTTAATTTGAGTTATGAGACATGCAAAACAAGAGGCATCATTATGCTAGACTAAAATGGTGCTACTTAAATGTTAGCAAGCATCAGAGTCTTGTAAAATAGACATCACTCTCCTTTGTCCCCAGTTCCTGATTCAGTCAGTGTGGGGTGAGGCCTGGGAATTTGCACTTCTGAAAAGTTTCCAAGTGACATGAATGCTGCTGGTCAAGGGACCACATTTTGAGACCCCTTCTTGAACTGGCTCATCAATTCTTGACCCTGGGCAGAAAAGCAGAATGCTTGTGAAACTCTTAACAATGTAGATGGCTTAAGAAAACGTCTACGAAATAGTCATAGCAGATATATATATATGTAATTGTGACAAATTAGAAAGAAACTAAATGTACAATAAAAGAACAGATAAATTGTGTTATATTCATATTGTGGATCAGTAAATGAAAGTGAAAAATGAGTGAACTAGAGCTGCATCCATCATCTTGCAAATATCAGGCTGAATGAGAAAAAGCAGTTGTATAAGAATGAGTATCATATATCACTACAGGCTCAAAAATATACAGAATAATGCTTTATAATTCATTTCAATCCATATGTTACATACACATAAGGCAGTATAAAGACGCCTGTGGGAAACAGAATCCCCAGTTGACAAGCATCAGTGACTCTGGCCTGGACGGAGGGGTGGGATGACTCAGCCACTGTGGAATGGTGGTGGGGGGTGGGGGGAAGTTAGGGTACTTCCAATTCATGTGGAAGACTTCTTCCTTAAACCAGTGGGTTTATAAGTGTGTGTTGCAGCATTCTCAAGCCTTTGTCACAAAACAGACAATAAATGTGCATATCACCACATGCACACTTGGGGGTGCTTGGCTGTAGGAAGCTGCACCTGTGATTCTCATGTGCAGATTATTTGGGTGCCCCTGCTGAGCTGCACCCCATGTGTTTGACCCCCTGTCCCCTGTGACAGCTCTCTGGTCATTCATTTCACTCACCAGGCTTGTTCATAGATACTTTTGACGGTAGGTCAGGGTTTCAGACATGGCCTAATAACAAAGCTTCGACACAATGAAGAAAGTCAAAGAGGGTACTGTAGCCTCTGAAAATGGTTTGTAAAGAGGAGCTGAGTTAGGATACAAATACAGGCTCTTTGAGAGAGAAAATAGGCATACGTAGCCTAGGAGAGTGGTTATCACATTAATTACACTTGTTTCTAATCAGTCCTTGAATGCTTACAAAATGGTCAAACTATAGATTGAAAGAAAGAACACAGTTTCATAGCTCTTCTGTTTCTAAGAATTTAATAACAACCACTTTGCAAAACTCTGAACTTCACCTGCCCAATACCCATGCCACCTCTAGCCATCTGGTGGAAGCCATCCGGTGATGGCTTCCTCCTCACACCAGTTCAGGATATTTTCAGAATTCTGCTAGGTGTGAGAGGACAGAGGCCCTCCTCAGTGATGTTCCCCAGTCAGGCCCTCCCTGATGAGGGGTGCCACTATTAGATAAAGCCTAAAATGCATGCTGTTGGCTTGGTGTGTGAGTGGCAGGTCTTCAGGACACTGTTATCAGGAACAGAACAGGAGCAGACTCATGCTGTGCCATGGACAAACAAAAAAACTGTTGTCTGAAGAACCTTGGGAGGCAACTCGAGTGTCTCTAAGGCTGTAGCTCTGGTGGAAAAAAAATATATAAAACAGGATGTTAGTGGTGCGTGCTGTATTTCCCATCAGCAGGCAGAAAATGGGAGATGTGTTTCTTTCTTTGTGGTTCTCAGGCCCCTGCTCTATCACCACTGTGTGTATTGAGTGTACGGAGGGAAGATAAGTTTTTGTAATGCATGACTTACCTTATCACAAACAGCTTCCTAAAAAGTAAATGGAAATGGCCATTCTGCATTCTGAGTTCCTGTATTATGTACTGGATGCAGCCCTGGAGGAGACCCAAGGAGAGGGTGAGTATGCATCTGTGTGGAGAAAAGGGGGAGTGTGGATGCTGGTGGCCAGAAGACATAGCGGTGCAAGGTGACTCAATGCCACGAAAAGTCTGTGAGGGTTTTACCAAGGACATGTTGCCCAGCCACTGTTAGCATCACAATCTTGCCCTGAACTCAGCCTCAGGTACCATTTGCAGGCCAAAGAGGTTGAGGAGTGGCTGTGCCTTCTCCCAGCCTCTGGCTCGATCGAGGGGAATCTGCGGCCTGAGGGGGTGACCTCAATGGAATTCTTGCAGTCTGACTGCATTGGACTGTTGCTTGAATTAAAAATATATTTCTTTTGTGTTAGGCCATTGATAATTTAAGAGTTTGTTACAGCAGCTAGTATTGCTGTAAGTAATATACTCACGTAGAATTTCAATAGGATTCTTTAGTGGCTACCATATGAAGGACAGATATAACCCAGTTATACCTGGTACCAAAATGAAAGCTAAGAAAAGAATAATTATTCTATAAGTTGTCTGTGTTAGAGACTCTTTCTGGAGTCCTTACTTTTGGCCCTGGCCGATTGTCTTCTCCATGGAAAATCGGCTTTGCTGGCAGGCTGCGTGATATCGCCCACCCATTTTCCCCCCCGCCATGCATATTCTCACTGAGCACTTGACTGAACCAGAGCAGTTATGTGACTTGCATTAGGGAGCTCTCTATTTTTTTCTTCTGGAAGAAAAAAGAAAATGCATTCCATTTGCCACTGGTCATGCTGTGATGACAGATAATTAGAAACTTTAATCAATCGTGTTTTGTCAGCATGACTTTCATATAAAAAACAGATGGTATTTAATAAAAAGTCACAGATAAATATAAAATTCAGGACTGGGAGACATCAGTAATGAAGTCTAATGATGTTAAGAAATGATATCTCATAACCCTTTTGCCAAACCCCTTGTGTGTATCAAGTCCTCCGCACCTGTCTGTGCTTTTGTTTGCACATAATTTTCACTTATTTATTTGCCCTTTAAATCTTACCGATCACTGCCCCAAGTTTCACAAGCAGGGTGAACTTGGACCTGCACAGTGTAACTTACAGGATCCATCTCAGGCCACGTAATTCATGTCGGCATTTAGCATGTTCAGAACAGGCTTTTGAGTCAGACCAGCCTACAGTCAAATCCCTATTGTACCATCTTCTAGTTTTGTGATGTCATCTCTCTAAGTGGAATCTGTTTCACTACCTGTAAATTATGGATACATTTACCAGCCTCTTAAAACCATATAATCAAGGGAAATAATATGCACAGAGTACTTAGCATGCTATCTGGTACAGAGTGCTCTGAATGTGCTTTTGAAAATATAAAATCTTCTCTGCTTCACTTTCTAACGAAGGGCATTTTTCTCTTTGCAGGAAATAGGTTTCCTAGCTGGATGACTAAGACTGATCAAGAATCTGGCTGACAGTCCCCAACACAAGGAGCTCCCAGTGGGGCACTTGGAGACGTGAACAAACCACTGCACCAATGGTGCTACTGAGGGAGATGTTTTCCGGGTGCTGCAACAGCTCGGGGCAACTTGCCTGCACACCCCATCCATCACCTAACTTGGAGCATCGCCTACTTTTTTCCAGGCTGTATGTATTGAGCTTACTTGTTTGGAAAAGGAGAGGACCTGTAGTCTTTCCTTTAGAGAACAGGCAGTTAAGGCAGATGCTCTGCACATGGCTGCCTACTGACTGTATCTCTTGGCTGTTCCACTGCCAGAAATTCTGGAGCGGCTCTGCCAGAGACGCTGATGCTGGGAATCTGAGTATGTGCCGTCGCTGGTGTGATGTGGCACGGAGCTTAGTTAAGGGTACAGCTAGAGGCCAAGTAGCACTTAGGTTTCACATACTGTTTTAATTTTGTTTGGTTCCACTCATGATGGCATCTGAAGGCTCGCATATGGGTGTTGGCTGTGGCACATCCTTGTCTGTGTTGTGTCTTCACTCATGGTGGTTCTATTGCTCACTGCTCTCTCTCCGCCAATCCAAACTGTGCCCATTTTCAAACCCAGTTGATGTCTTTCTTTCTCCCAACGTGTTTCTTGCTCAAATTTTCTCTACGAGTGATGCTTTGAAAAATTTTTATTCTAGTCATAGCATAAGTATGAAGTCTATATTATGGCCAGTACATAACTTCAGGTTTATTTTCCATGTTTTATACATTTATTTTTTGGTTTTCTAGCTAGATAATAAGCTTATTGATGCAAGCTACCATCTGACCAGCCGATGCTGACCAAGGAACCACTGTAGCCAACACTGTGCCAGCTGCTTTTACCCAAGTTATCACAAAACACCCTGAAGGAGTTATCATCCCAGTGTCACAGTTTTCTCCGTGAGCCTTAGATTTCTTAATAATTTGTCCATGTATCTAGAGCCTGAATCATGGAGCACATAAGTGAGAGAGATGGATTTTAGGCACTGGTGCCGAGTCTAATTGTCTTTATGCCAGTGCAAATACTCTCAAGGTGGACCACGCTTGCGACTTGTTTTGTATTCATCAGAGTATGTGCAGCAGTGTAATTAAAGCTTAGTAAATCTTGATCAAGACTTTGAAAAGGACCCTGTAGGGATGCTTCCTGACTTGACTTCTTCTGTACTTCAAAAAAGCTGAAGGAAATTTAAGATGGGTTACTTAAAATTGAGCTTAAAATTTTGTTGATCACTTTGTGGCAGCTCTGATGGGAAATACAGTTTGGAGTTCACTGAGCTGTCTGTGATTTGCTTCTATGAATTGGTTTACAGTTTGGTCTACAGAGAGAGAGAGAGAGAGAGAGAGAGAGAAAGAGAGAGAGAGAGAGAGAGAGAGAGAGAGAGAGAATATCCAGAAAAGCCCAGAAGAGGTAAAAAAAATTACTCTTCAGGGCTGATTCCTATATAGAAGTGCCATATCAAGGGAAAGGGGGAAGAAAAGGGGAAGAAAAACCTAGTCTAATGACCCAGTGAATGCCCCTCTACTTGGCCAATGCACTGGAGATCTGTCCCTGCTGAGAGGAGACAGTGTGTGTGAGCAGTGGACAGGGGTGACGAACTCCCCTTCTGAGCCAGTAGCAGGTGCTGCTGCTTCTAACCAAATATATTGGCAGCAATTGACAAAGGTGCCATCAAAATCTAGCTTGGGGACTCATACTTGCATTCTGAGAGGCCTGTGGGTGCTTCTCTTATTGAAAATAAAAATATATAATTTATTCAACAGTGTGCAGGGCTCCATCCTAGATCCTAGGAAAAACCTTGGGGGAGCACATAAAATGCACTTGGGGACAGCACTACCTTAATGCAAAGAAGTGAGAAAGAAACATCAAAAAGTAAAAGAAGATGTCAAATACTCTAGCAATACTGACAAGAAAAAATAAGGAAGCCACAAATGACCAAAATCAGGAATGAAAGAGGGAGTATTACTGTCAAAAGGATAATAAAGGCATACTGTGAACACTGCTATACCCACTGATACTACAACCTAGATGAAATGGACCAATTGCTTAAAAACTTTCCAATGACCAGAATGTATCCAAGATACAAAGTAACTTGAACCATGAATTATTTAGGATATTAAATTCATAGTTAAAAATATTGTGAAAAAGAAATCACTAGGACCAGATAATTTCACTATCTAATGCCACCCCAAATGGGAAGAAATTACATCCATTTTACATAATGGCTTCTAGAAAATGGGAGAGGAGGGAACATCTGCCAACTCATTGTATCAGACCAGGATTTCCTTAGTACAACACATGGCAAAGTGTGTACAGAAAAAGAAAACTGCAAACCAGTATCTTTCATAAATACAGACATTTAAAAATATCCTCCTAAAATATTGGCAAATCAATTTCAGCAATATATAAAAAGAAAAGGATACCATACTCAAATGGAGAGTTCCCCTGGAATGCAAAGCTGGCTCAATATTCAAAATCCATCAGTCCACTCTATCATATTAACAGTCTGGAGAAGAAAAAACATATCATTATATCAATTAATGCAGAAAAAGCACTGACAAAGTAAAACTTCTCTCTGTGATACAAAATTTTCAGTAAGCTAAATAGAAGGGAACTTCCTCAGTCTTATATGGGGCATTGATAAAAAACTATAGTCGAAATCATATTTAGTGGTGAAAGATGGAATGCTTTCTCCCCAAGTTTGAGAACAAAACAAGGATGCTCACTTTCATCAACCTTATTCATCATCACACTGGAAGTTCCAGCTAGTGCAATAAGACAAGGAGAAGGAATTAAAGGTATGCAGAATAAAACCGGAAATGAATAAATAAAACTGTCTCTATTATAGATGACATAATTTTCTACACAAAAAAACCAGAGACCTTTACCAAAAACCTCCTGAAACTAATAAATGAGTTTAACACAGTCACAGAATGTAGGTCTGACCTATAGAGTTAATAAAACTTCAATAAAAATCCAAGCAAGATTTTTTTTTTTAGAAACAGACAAGCTTATTTTAAATTCCATGGAAAGGCAAAGGATTCAGAATAACTGAGCCAATTTTGAAAAAGAAGAATAAAGTGGAAGAAATTACATTACTTAATTAAGGACCTGCCATAAAACTACAGTGATCAAAACAGTGTGTTGTGGGCAAGGAGGTGGATACACAGATCAAATCAATGGAAGAAAATAGGGTCCAGAAATAAGCTCACAAAATATGGCCAATTGATTTTTGATAACTGTTCAAAGAAATTCAGTGAGGAAGTCTTTTCAGTAAATGATTTAGAGACAACTGGACATCTGCCTGCAAATAAATAAACCTCCAAGTTAACTTTACACCCCATACAAAAGTTAACTCATAATTAGAGGAGTTATCAATTTAAAATAAAATGCAAACTATATGGCATTCAGAAGAAAACATGGGAGAATATCTTTGTGATGTGGTTAGGCAAAAGTTCTTTGTTATAAAACCAAAGCATGATCCATAAAAAACAATTGGTAAATGTGGTTTCATTAAAATTAAAAATTTGCTCTGTGAAAAATATAATTTGAAAAGACAAGGTACAGACTACCACAAAATATTTGTAAATCATGTATCTGACAAATGACTTGTGTCCAGAATATCTTAAAAAAAAGCTCTCAAAAGTCAATGGTAAAACAAAACAAACCCAATTAGAAAATGGGTAAAAGTCTTAAACAAACACTTCACCAAAGGAGATATATGGAAGTCAAATAAAGATATGAAAAGATGTCCAAGATCATTATCCATTAGGGAAATGAAAATTAAAACCATGATGTAAACCATCACTGTATGCCTATTGCAATGGCTAAAAGCTAAAAAAAAAAGGGGGGGGAATTACTAACAATACAAATACCTCAGATGAGAAAAAAACTAGAACTTTTAGGCATTCTGATAGGAATGCAGAAAGGCACAGGCACTCTGCAAAGCACTTTGTTGGTTCTTTATAAAGTTAAACATACACTCATATATAACCCAATAACCTACCCCCAGGTTATCCTACAGAAATTAGGACTTATGTTCATACAAAAACCTGTACATGGATGTTTATAGTGGCTCCAGATAAGAAAGAACACAAATCTCCTTCCATGCATAACCAAACTGTGATAGTACTAAGCAATAACAAGAAATGAATTATTGATACGCATACCCACTTGAATGGATTTCAAATGTATTATGTTGAGTGAAAGAAGTCAGTCTCAAAAGTTCACATATTTTTTATTCTATTTATATGATTATGATAGTTAATTTTATGTGTCAACTTGACTGGGCCACAGGGTGCCCAGATATTTGGTCAAACATTATAATGGGGGTGTCTATGAGGGTGTTTTGGGTAAGATTACACTTAAATTGGTGGTCTGAGAGAAGCAGATTGTCCTCCCTAATGTGGGTGGGCCTTGTCTAATCAGTCAAAGGCCTGAACAAAAAGGCTGATCCATTCTTGAGCAGGAAGAACTCTTCTAGCCTGACTGCTTCCACTCTAGGACATAGGCTTTTTCCTGCCTTTGGACTTGAACCAAAACACCAGCTCTTCCTGGTTTTCGAGCCTTCTGGCCTTTGGATGGGAGCTATACTGTCAGCCCTCCTGTGTCTCCAGTTGCCTGACTCACTCTGTAGATTTTGAGACTTACCAGCCCCCACAGTCACATGAACAAAGTCCTTATAATAAATCTCTTTTCTCTACATATGTACCTGCACACGCAGCTCTACAGAAATAGCATAAAGGATTTTGTGGGTGATGAAACTATTTGCATCCTGTTTGTGCTGGTGGTTACATGAATCCATACATGTGTTAAAATGCATGGACCTGTACACTCCTCAGAAAGCCAATGTACCACGTGTTAATTTTTTACTGATTTCATTTATTTATTTTAGAGTGAGGAAATGGGAGGGAGACAAAGAGGGAAAGAAATATGTGTGAAAAAAACATAGGTTGGTTGCCTCTTGCACGCCACTCACTGGGGACCTGGCCCACAACCCAGGCGTGTGCCCTGACCAGCAATCCAATCAATGACCTTTCTGTTCACAGGCTGGTGCTCAACCCACTGAGTCACATCAGCTAGGGCCTGAGTGTAATTTTAAAATAACCCCATGTAGAGAGAGACAGGAGAGGAATGGAAGGCTGGGAGAAATAGTGTATTAGGCAAGACTGGGAGGAAGATTTGAGCAGAACTTCGAAGAAGTTCAACCACAGGAGAAAGGGTGGGGTTTGGAGGGGACAGGGTATGCCAGCCATTCTGGACAGGAACCAGAATAAAGGCAGAGCAGGGGCAGTGCTCTGGGGGCTGTGGCTGCAGAGGCACAGACTGGGAGGGGAGAATTAAGCCAGTGAGGCAGGTCAGTGCCTAATTGTAATGGGCTCTGAATGCCTGAGTGAGACATTTTCATCTAGTTCCTGGGAGTATTTGCAGTTACTAAATAATTTTGAGCAGTGATTTCTTACCAGAAAACCAGGAGGATCAAATTCCAAGGGATTTTGAGCTTCCTGAAAGCCTCCTAGGGGAAAAAGATACTGAAGAAGGTTTACGTAGACATTCATTTGTAAAATCTTTTCTTAAGTTTACAAATGAGACCCTCTGTAAAATACTGTGTCCACTAGGGAAATAACTCTGGGATTGATCTAAATCCGTTAGTCTCAAAGTATTTATGTAAACATCTGTCTCAGTCATGGTCCCGGCAGGAAACAGATGGCACAGTCCAAAGAAAAGGGACCAGACTATTGTGACAAGGCTATTAACGTGGAGAAGCAATAGCCACAGAGGTGGGGACCAGGTTGAGGGCACAATGGGAGGCAGTAAAGTGCCCCAGGCTGGGGGTGGCCTGAGGGAGTTAGCACCCTGGGCCTGAAGGCTCAGAGGAAGGGAAAGGTCCTGGAACTTGGCCAGAGTTGACGCAACAGGACGAGCCACCCCACAGGAGTGCAGCCCTGGGTGGAGGACCAAGCGTTTTGCAACCACTGCCTAGCAGAGAGGAGGCTGGGGGATGGATACACACGGTGACCTCTCTCTCCGCATGCCCTGTCTTCTGCTTCTGGTGATTGCTATTGGTTCAGCTCAAGACAGCCAGAGGGTCCCATCGATGGAGTCCATACTGTCCAGTCCCCTGGGAACTGAGGGTGAGGGTAGGGAGAAAGGTCGAGAGTGGATTTAGAGGGGGGAGTGGAGAATAACCATTGCAGTCATTACTTGTATAGGTACATGTTCTAGGGGATCTGGGACCTCGGTTTCCAAGGGCTACCGGAAAAAAGGGATGTGGGCTGGGCAACCGAGTTAGACACATGGCGACCTTCACCAAGTGCTCAAGGAGGCATGGGGCCTGATCAGAAATCCTCTCTTTTAAGACTTTCTCCTGCAGCACAGGTTGCTTTCAATGCACTTTCATGTATGTATGAAAACGTTTATGTTACACTGATTGTTTGCTTGTAAGTTCTGGGCCTGGTTACACACGCCTGGCACATATAAAGGCCTTTCACAAATACTGAGGGAATAAAGGTGGGTCAAGTTCAGGGCTCCAAGGGAGTGTTTCGATTTTGCTGAGAGGTGTCAGGAATGGCACTTGAGGCATTGTCTGGGGATCCAGGTTTGCTGGCTTCTCTTGCTGCCTTTGTCCTACTTTATATCCATCAATCAGAGATAAGGAGGGCAGCCTGCACTAATGGGATGGAGTATCAACCACAAAGAGGTAGGAGTCATGAGAAATTATGAAGAGGGAGCCCTGGGGACCAGGATGCCTCTTGCTGCATCTTTCCTAATTAGCAGCAGAGGTACTCGGGGGACCCTGGGAGACCAGCTAACGACCATTAACTGCTCAAAAGAACACTGCCATCACTGTCACCATCCCTGATGCTGCTTCTTTAGTCCTCATGGGATGCTTGTTTTCTTGGCAGGTTTTGATTTAGGCACAGGCTTGATTGGGTGACACCAAGAATGCCCCCAAGCTGTGCCCCCAATCTGTGCTACGACTGATAAAAATCATAGACATTTCGAATGAGAAGAACTTTAGAAAGCATCTGATTTGATTTAATTCAGTCTACTGACAGGAAATAGACTGAGACAGGCTAAGTCATCTTTATTGAGCACTTACTAGGAGCCAGGTTCTCTGCAAATCCCTTTGCAGGTGGTAAGTACCCTGTGTATTGTGTACAGCACATCAGGAGGCAGGTGCTGTCACCACCAGGTGCACTTAAGGGCTAGAATGAGACCTCCAACTTCAGGCATGGACAACTCTTTGCTACTAAGACACTTGTCCCCCAAAAGACCATGTCACTGAATTTGAAGGCGCATGCACTGGAGAAGCATGACACATCACTAGGAATTCAGGACAGACTTCTCTGCAAAACCCTGCACACTCAGCCAGACCTTGCTGACTTAGGACGGTAGCTAAAGCCTGTGCTAGCCAGCAGCAGGCTGACTCCAAGACACCCAGGAAGGGTTGGGAACTATTTCCTGACTGTGTGCTTATGCATGTGTGTGCATGGAATACTGTCATCATGACATTTACCATGAGTCTCTTCCTGGGTCTCTTAATACCAGTGTCACTCACTGCCTTGTCACAGAAAGCTTCTTCAAATGTCTCTTAGTCACAGTATTATAGTCTGTCAATGACAGGCATCATGGTCCTCCATCATGAACTTTCTACTACTCATTCACTGATTCATTCATTCATTTGTTCATTCTACTCCAAACATTTATTGAGTATTTACTATGCGTTAGGAACTTTGGATGCAGAGATGAGTGTGATGGCTTGCTTTTTCAAACTAGCTTAATAGAAAAGAGCAGGTTCTTATAAGGACACAGATACCTCACCAAGGCAAGAGGGGGAAGGAAGGGGGAGGGGAAGCAGCAAGGCATGAGAACTACCTTTTATCTCTGCTTCTGTCTGTGTGCTGGCTTTGCTCTTCTCTGTTGTTCACACAAAAATGGTAGGAGGTGGTGTTGCAGGTACAGCCATACAAAGATTGTGTGACTTTCTCTTGGTTCAAAAATCCAAATTCCTGTAGAGGAAACTAACTGGTTTGATTGCTCCTGCTGCCCACATCTGGTGCACTCAACTGCAGTAAGGAGAGCCAGGTCACATTGAATACTGTGGCTGGGCCCTGGGAAGTCATCCTGGGGATTGGGATGGTGGAGCAGCCCCTGGGAAAGGGGGCTGAGCAGCTAGTCCATTGGGATCCCTTCATTGCCGTTATTGTACCTTCCAGGAGCTCTCCTGAATGTGAAGAAAAGGAAGGAGGAGGCCTCTAAAGGCTGCTGTGAGGGGCTCTGGAAAGGAGGCTTCTCCAGATTTCAGAGCTCAGGAGCTGAGTCAGTTTGGAGGGAGTGCAGAGGGCTCCATGGAGCACACAGCACTACAGCTGAGTCTTAAACATGCTTGTGTTCATGCGTGTGTGTGCATGTGTACATATGTGCATGTGTGTAATGGGCCATGGGAGGTTAGGATAGAGTGGCTTTTCAGCAGAGGAAAAAAACACAAGCAGAAAATAAAGCAGCCTGGGGCAGCATGGTCCTTGTGGGAGCAATAGTATTTGGAGCTGCTGAAGCATAAAATGCGAAGCAGCAGAGGCTGGGAAGGACTGGAAAAGTCAGCAAAGGCTCGTGCCTCGAGGGCCTCAGATACTCCCAATGGGTTGGAGTTTATCTGATGAGAGATGGACAGCAAGCAAAGAATTTGGTGTAGGATAAAAATACAATCTAATTTTCCTGTTGGGAAGCTCACTCTTTTCTGGGACATGTTGTAGGGGATTGAAACTAGAGTTGGGGAGTTGAGATAGAAAGTGCATTAGTTCAGATCCTCCAAGAAGTGAAAGTGGAGATGGTATTAAATGTGCAAGGACTTTACTAGAAGAAACACTTGTGAGTTTCTGGTGAGGGAGCTGAAGAAGCCTAGGAGAACTTCAAACCTCAAAGTAAGCCTGACCATGAGCCAAGAACAGAGAAGAGGTAGGTGTAGGGACACTGTACTACACAGCTGCTGTGTAATCGCACGAAGGTTTGGAAGGGGTTTTGGGGCATCTTAAAACCACAGCTGCCACCAGAGAAGTATGACTCCCAGGAATGGGCCTGTGTATTTAGCTGTCAACCCTCCTTAGACATAAGTTTCCTGGTGCAGTGACTGACATGCTCAGCCATTTGCTGGAAGCACAGATTGGGCAATGGATTTCAGAGCCTTCAAGTAGTAGAGGCCCTTGGCTGGTGACAGTCCCTGCAGTTGAAGATCTGCAAGGTACATTTTCATGGCTATCAAAGGTGTATAAAACAATAATCAAGGAAGATTGTTTAATTAGGCTAATTAGGTATCAACTAGGTCACCAGCAATGCAGCTAAAGGATATAAGAGACATTGGAAGGTATGGCCAATTGGTATTGGTCATGAATTGATCATCATTACGGAGCTGTTAGGTACCATTTTGCAGGTTGCATGCTGCACAATTTTATGTGCATGGTCCATCCAGCCTGCTCAAGGTGTGCAGTAGTCTTGGATCAGCACCGCCCTTCATTTCTACATCCTGAGTGTCTGGCCTAGTGCTTGACAGATAGTAACCATTTACCAAATGACTGTTGACTATGAAAAATGTAACTCCTGCCACCAGGGAATGCTTTGTCTAAGGAGGGTTGATGGGTAAATACACAATTAAAATATAAATCGGCCAATGCTTGTAACCAAAGTGAGGCTGGGCTCTGAAGTTTATGCAGCTAGCTGGTGGCAGCTGAGTGTCTAGAATGGCCCATCTTGTCTCCTGAGTCACTCAGACATTTCTTGATTGATCTGGGATCAGTCAGTCTGAATAAGTAAGCTGGAACTTTAATTTTTCAATCAACTTTTACATGCCAGGCATATGCATTAACGATTCAACAAATACTCATGTTCCAGGCACGTGCTGGCATTCAGCAAAGAACAAAATAGAAAAAGCCCTGCCCTCATTGGGGGAAATTCATGCAATAAACAACAGAAGAATGCAATCTTAGGTGAGCGACAAGAAGGGAAGTAAGCAGGAAAGAGGAGATAAGGAATGAGTGCCTGTGTGTGTTAGGGGGAGGAGTTTGCTGTTTTAGGCAGGGTGGTTAGAGAAGGTAGAGAAGCCCCTGCTGCTAAGGAGTTACCTGTGTCCAGATCTAAAGGAGGTGATGACCTGGGGAAGAGCATTCTCCGGAGGGACTAGTGAATGCAAACAGAGCAGAGGAGTTTTTGGCAGTAACTGCAGAATGTAGGAGTCCTGGAGGGAGGGAGGAAGGAAGAGAGGGAGGGAAGAAGACTGTTTGGTGTTTGTTGTGATGTAGCATAGTCAAGAACAGGAGTTTTGGAATCAAAGAAACCCAGGCTCACACCTATTACTCTCCATGTGTGGGTCTGGAGTCCTTATTGCTTTGCTCCCCAGTGTACTCATCCACAAAATGGGGATAGTAATGATAACTAGTGCATAAGGCTGATTCGAGGTAAGGAGGTGAGGGTCGATTGCACTGCCTGGGGTGTCCCCATCAGGACTTTGGGTTTTGCTCTGATTAATAAAGGGAGAACTTTGGAGGATTTTAAGCAGAGTGACTTAGCTGTCCCATTTTATTTTAATTAACTAAGTAATTTAGAGAGGAGGTGTTGGGGGGGGAGAGAAAAAAGGGGAGAGATACATCATTTTGTTGTTCCACTTATGCAGTCATTGGTTGCTTCTTATATGTGCCCTGACCAGGGATCAAACCCCTCAACCTGGGATATCGGGATGATGCTCTAACCAATTGGGATACCTGACCAGGGCCAAGCTGTCCCTTTTTAAATAAAAGGACGCTCTGGCTGCTGGGCTAAACCAAGACATGTTGATCAATCCCTTAGATATATACTATATACGTGTTGAATAACTATGTCGTCCATTTAAAACTAATATAATACCGTATAACAACTATTTTTTAATAGAAAAGAAGACACACAAATACTAGGGCCAGCGGCAAGTCTATGGTGGAATTAGATCTCTAATTCAGAGTGAAGACCTTCAACCACACTAGATTCTGAAGTGCCTTTTGAAACACCAACACATGATTAAATGAGGTGAAGTATGGTTTAAGTGGTAGCATTTTTAAAAGGGGTAAATTATCTGAAAATTAATCATCCATTTTATTGCACGTGTCCACTCTTGAAAACTGAGACCATTTCATTAATGGGAATTTCTAATTCCCCAGCCGTGTTCAGGGCAGAAGCAGCCTCTCTCTCCTCACTTTAATCCCAGCTCTGTGCTCTGTCATCACAAACTTTGTCTAACCATACGATCAAAATTCTTGTTTCGTTTTGTTTTTCAGACCTTCTGCTGTTGCGGAGAAACCGATGCTTTCAGGGGAGTCTTCGGCAGAGGCCCCCAGGAAGGAGTGGCAGACCGGTGCAGCCCCTGTGGACGTGCCGCTTTCTCATCCACTCGTCACCTGTCCAGCTGCAACGGCTGGACAGCCTCTCTGTTCCCTTATCTGAGAGGAAGGTGGCATTCTTATCTTTAGAAAAATTAACCAAAGGGTTTTCTCATTCTTAGTGGCACCAAAACATTGTTAGTCCTTAATCTCTCTTCTTGCCGAAAGGAGAGAATAGAAGCAGGGAAGTCAGAAGGAACTGGAAGGCAGATTCTTTCTAAATTGGCAAAGAGACTAGAAAATGAACTGTTAATTAACCCTGAGAGTTGAACGAGGGTATCTACCTGTATCTCAGGTGAGATGGAGGCTGGCAGCCTCTGAGGGTGTGGGGACACATCGCTGGGAGGAAGCCTTTGATAACACAATGCTCTGGATCTCTGGACTGGCTTCAAAGAGTCTGACCCCCAGGAAAGGGTCTGGGAGTGAATTAAAAAGGAGCATTCCAATAAGGCCTCAGGGATCATATTACACTGGATTAAGTGGGAAAGGTATTTTGTATTGGAGGGGAAAAAATCGATACTGAGCTGGATCTTGGCCATCTGAGGGGTAATGATTCAAGGGACGCTCCAAGGTTTTGTCTGTAATTTCAGCGTGGGGAGCACCCAGGGAAAGCACTTCTGGCACAAGTCGGAGCTCCTTCCTTCCTATCAACAGGTGGTTTCTTGCTGGCAAGTTGTTCACTACACAGCTTCAGCCAGAGTTCAGCTGAGGCTTTTCGTGGATGCCATGCCCAGCTGGAGGCCAGGCTTTTTGCTTCATGCCAACTCACCAGTTTATAGTCTGTCTTCTGTGATGTGGGCACTGGCCTGGCATGCCTCCCCGCTCACTCCTTTATTTTGATGGCTCGACCCCTGTCTTGTCCTTTAAGTCTGCTTCTCCCACCACAGGTCACTCACGGGAACAGTCCAACCCATTGTAGACATAGTCTTTCCTCTCATGAGTAAAAATTGTCCCGTGGGGTGTGCTCAGGCTCTGGGACTCTGGTTAATACCCAAAATGGTTGATGCATGAACATTTTAAGAAAATAGGAGCTTGGCAGTGGTTAAGCAGCCCTAAACTCTGGGGCGGGCTGTGCTTTAATAGTGCCTTGAGTGAATGGCTCCGTGCATCCCCAGCAATGTGAGTGAAGGCAGAGCACTTTCTGAGCTTCTTTCCTAGCTTTTGTCCATCACGGTCTTTGTATGAATCTCATGTGGCAGCAGCTATGAAAAGAGTCTTTGTTCAATAAAAGTTTTTCTGTGCCTATGATTAGAGCTTGCTAACATAGACCACCATTCTGGTTGGCTCATTTGCTAATTGACCCTGGACCCTGCCTTTCTGCTGGGATCCCTTGTACCACCTGCCTCTGCCCATCTGCCTTTGTTCACCTTGTAGGCTTTTTCCCTCCCTTGCAAATTTTGACCAGACTCCCTACACAATGACCATTCTTTACTCTGCCAGCCCATTCCCATCCCCTCCTAATGGATCCTTTATGGCTCTTTTCCTACATTATCAACTCACTTTCCTCTTTGTCAAAATGGGAGTAACAATACTGTGGACCACACAGGGAAGTTGAGGGGTTGAAGTTTACATGGGTTACTTGAGAGGATGAAGGATGATAACGCATGCAGGGCACTTAGCTCAGTGCCTGGCATGCAGGGAGCACTCAGGATGTATTAGCTATTGTTTTTTGTATTGTTGAGATTATTCTGTTTACAGCCACTACCCCTGCTCAGCTCATTCTCCTCCAAGCAAGCGTTGCTATGGTGAACCCAGTTGAGGAACCTCTTGAACTTCCCATTTTTTTCTGCTCAACTGTGTTCTCTTCCACTTGTTTTCTCATTGGCACCCCACCGTCTTATGCAACTGAGAGGGCAATAACACACATCCTAAGAGCCTATAGGGGTAAAGTAAGAGCAAGATACAATGTCTTTCCTCTCTGAATATATCATCCATATCAGCCTTTACAAAACTGACCCTTGAAGTAGGGGCTTTACTATGCAAATGTGTGAAAATTGGGAGTGTTTTGATGGGAATGATTATTTTATTTATTTTGGGTACTGCATGTTCTTAACAACATGCTGTAGGGGATCTGACCCAGGCTTGCATATGCACCTGGGCTGTTTGGCTCTACTCAGTGACCTGATGCCAGGTTGACCCCCTTAGACCTGAAGGGCTGTGGGCAAAAAGGTTGATGACAAGGTGGGCTCTGAGATGTCCTTTTGCCTCCTGGCTGAGGAAGATACAGCACTGAATAGAAGGTGTGCCCTGTGCTTATTATTTTCAATGTGCTACTTCTCCATCTTATCAATAACCTCTTTCACAGACTCCATCATGACAGCATTTATATTTCAGACCTTGAGCATTTCTCCTGCATGATTTGCAGTGTGTTGAAGATCTGTATTCACTAACTTAAAACAGATACTATCCTTAAATGTCTTTTTTCTATGGGCAGAATCTCAATGTGCAAAAAGAAATTAGACTTTTTTTTTTGCTGAACATTCTCTCTCCCTAAAAACTGGACAGGATGGAAGAATAAGCTATAATGAACTGTGTGCTATTGGTCAACTTGACCTAGAAAGTCTCTTAATGTTTGCATAAAAATGATGGTTTTGTACAGCCATGCTTCGTTCTGACAGTTCAGCATTCCCCTTTATGATTATAAAACTTCAGAGCCTCTCCCAGGGATGAGCCTTGCCTCACAGTTACTCATGTGCAATTTTCTGTTGACATCCTTGGGAATTGCCTGCCATATGGTGAAAGCAGACTTTCGCCCTTTACTGGTTAGCTACTCCTCATGGTAATGATTCCGCTTTCCTGAGTGAATTTAATTGCAGAACAGTACGTAATTGCCCAAGTTGGTCATATATAAAGGTTTCAGTGGCTCACTGGGGAGTTTACCCTCCATTAAGGGCTATTGTGGATGTAATTATAAAGTTCTGACTCCTCTGTTCTGCGGAATGGTCAAAACCTTATCAGAAGTCTCACTTATCAGTCCCTGATCTAGACCCTCTCACTGGGAGTGCATTGGGGACCAGGTGATGAGGGCCTGGAGCCTTGGACCTCAGCCCTCCTGATAATGTTCCATTTGCAGGAGAAGGAGTGGGTAGATACTTTGTAAGGTCCACCAAGGGCCCAGGAGGATCATGCGACCTGGGCTATGTGGATTCAAATCCTCAAGAGACTCTAGCCCTCCAATGTAATACAACTATATTAATTAGACTGTTTTTTATGATTTAGTTTCTGATATTTTTGAAAAGAGGACCAGTGACAAACTCTTAAGGTTTTCTTTTCTTGCTTGGTCAGAGTGTATCAAACATACAGGGAGTGTTTGCTGTGCATTTATTACTCTGCAGGACTTCCTGGTCTTCCTGTCAGTAATGAGTGATGCATCTGCTTCTCCCAGTCATTTACACCATGAAAAAAGTCCATGAGCTTTATGAGAAAGCATTTATTGTGCAAAGCTACTCTGAGAATCCTTGGCTATGAACAGGGGAATAGATAAGACATGCAACTTAGAGAGGAGTCTTTCGTTTTGGACAAGGGAGGAGAGGACATTCTGCTACCCAAGAAGATATAAAAATATCTGGATTGGTGTGAGATGGGGTGGGAGGAAAACTGAAAAGGTGGGTGAAAGGGCAAACCCTCAGGACTTCTGTTTGTGTGTGCACCTTTGCACATGTGGGTATCTGGATGGGGCTAATCGGGAGCTGCTAAAGGGTCAGAGCCCTGGTGAGGAACAGTAAAGAGGCAGGTATGAGATTCCACACTGTGTTGTTAGGACCCACTGGGAAGTCCAGAACCTGCTTTCCATTTTCCATTCCTGTAATGCTTAGCTGGGCCAGCTGGGCTTTGCATCCATCAGTATCGATGTGGAGAGACTTGAAAAGGTAATTAACACTCAGGTGTCTGACACTGAGATGCTTGGAATCCGGCAGCACACTGGGGCGGGCAGGTTTGGAGGGTTGCTGCTCCTCAGAAGCGGCCAGCTGTTCCCCCTCCTTGTGGGAAACAGAACAAGATGAGGGCTTAGAAGAGAGAAAGAGGGATTTACTTGGATTTGATGAGGGATTTCCTGGCTGTGAAAACACAAAGGGATATATGATCTTTGGGATGGGAGGCCAACAAGAGACCTTAAATCTTCTTCCCTTCTGTAATTCTAAATGAGGAGAGAGCAGCTCCCCTGCTTCCAATGTGCTGATTCTGGATACAGGAACACAGTCCTGATATTGGCCCCATGACCATTCCACCTTCTTCCCCAATTAAATGAAGAGTGTTGATACCAAAGGGAATCAGGGGTCATTTCCCATCTTCACTGCACTTGTGTTGTACATCAAATCAGTCATCTGAATGTTTCTATTCAACACTATCTGAAGTGGTGATGGTTAGCTTAGGAACACTCCTATTTGAACATGCTGTTGTGAGGAATCTGTTCTAGCTAGACAGAGGGAGTGTGGCATGCTACCTTTTACAACAGAGATAACATAACAGCATTCACCAAGTTGGCTGGATTATTGTGAACATGTCATCCCCAAATGGTTCCGCTGGTAGATGGCATATTGTGTAGAAGGTTATAAACCAGGAAGCCTGATTCAAGTGGCCTCAACTCTTTGGGGCCTCAATGTTATCATCTGAAACACAGGCATAATTGATTCCATTGACTGTTTGTTTTTTTATTTACAGGAATTTTGTAAAGACCAAAAAATATAAATAAATGAGGAAATGTCTTGAAAACTGCAAAGCAGGGGGTAAAATAAAGTATGTTGTTTCTTTTATTCAAGCAATGAGTGCACTCCTTGTCTTAGGCGGCATTGGTGAAATTATAGATGGGGAAAACATTCAAATCAGTTAGCATATAAAGTTTATTGAATCTAAATTTAGCTCAGGATGTTATTTCAACACTCAATTCAATGAAATATTCCTTTCGTTATGTTAAAATATCCCATAAACTGTGAATTACTTCTTGATTTAAAACATTCGTAGAACAGAAACATTAACAGCATTTGTTGCATTCGAAGACGTCCGATGTGGTAGACACCAACAGAGGTTTCTGGAGCCAGAGTTCCTCAGTTCAGTTCTCCTCTGAAGAGATGTTATGGCTCTATGACTTGGGACGCATAACCTCCTTGGGCCTTAGTTTCCTCATCTAAAAAAATAAGATAATAATACTAGTACCACTTAGGGTTGTTTAGAGATTTCAACAAGTTTAAGGATGTGAGGTTCTTGGAGCAGCCCTGGACACAGAGTCAGCCCTCAGTACTGTTAGTGCTTGTTACGAGAAGCATTACAAAGAGAAGACGATAAGAACTCATATGTAACCATGTTGATACCAAAGAGAATCAGGGGTCATTTCCCATCTTCATTGCACATGTGTTGTACATCAAATCAGTCATCTGAATGCTTCTATTCAACACTATCTGAAGTGGTGATGGTTAGCTTAGGCACACTCCTATTTGAACATGCTGTTGTGAGGAATCTGTGGTAGGTTACCCAGTAGGTTACCATCTACCATTTTCTTTCAGACTATTTAAAAACACATTATGAGTATGAAAACAGGTACAGTGTATTACTGCAGAGATGTGATATTCATGTCCCTTGTTTCTTAAGGATTTTAAACATTGAAATATAATCCAATACTTTAAAATTCACCATTTAAAAATATACAGTGCAGTGGGGTTTTTTGTTTATTCACAAAGTTGTATAATCATCACCACTAATTCCAGAACATTTCATCAGCACAAAAAGGAAACCCCCTACCTATTAGTGGTCATTCTCTGTCCCCACTTTCCTTATTCCTGCAGCCACTAATCTACTTCCTGTTTTTATGGATTTACCTATTTGGGACATTTTATACAAATGGAATCATACAATATGTGCCTGTTGTATCTGGCTTCTTTCTCTTAGCATAATATTTTCAAAGTTCATGCATGCTGTATATCATGTATTAGTACTTTTTCGCTTTTTTTAGCTAAATAATATTTCACTGTATAGATAAATCACATGTTGTTTATGCAGTCATCATCTGATGGACATTTGAGTGATTCCCACCTTCTGGCTGCTAGGAATAATGCTTCTGGGAACATTCATGCACACAGTTTTGTGTGAGCATACGTTTTCAATTCTCTTGGGCGTATTACCAGGGAGTGGAAGTGCTGAGGTATACGGTAACTCTATGTTTCAGTTTTTGAGAAACACATTTTGCTTGCTCATCTGAAGTTAGCAGTTGCTTATTTTTTCAGTCATGCACAAAATTTTTACATTGTTGTAGGACACCATTCTGCGTGGCATGGGCCCAGCTCCCACTCAGAGATGCACAGGACCCACACCCACGGATACGTTCTCCCATGGGGAATCAGGCCTGCAATGTGCCTAGGCCACTCTGAGTGTTGCATTTGCTAAAAACTCCCTTACCCTGATTTGCAGCAAACATTTACTGCAAAGTAACTTCCTAAAATCCATGCTAAACCTTCCAAGGATGAGTGCAGCTGGTTCAACTACTTTTCCCTTTTTATTTGCAAATATCCCTCTTCTGGGACATGATTAGAGACATTGGCTCCTTTGTTTTCTGTAAAGGGTAACCACCTAAAGTGAACCTGTGCATAGGAAATGAGGACCATAGGTAATGTGCTGAGAAACCCAATAAAGGCCTGTCATTGTGGAGGCCGCGGCTTTTGGCTTCCCTTGAGAGAAAAAGCCATGCTGTCCCTTTTCCTCCATAGGACTCGGTAGTCTGTGTATGTCTCTCCCCCATCCACAATGTCTCAGAACCCAAGAGCTGGGGTCCTCATCACATTGTAATAATAAGAAAGAGCTGTTCCTCATCCCAGCTGCTCAAGTCATAATGAGAACATACTGCCAAGAGTGAGCAGGAACGTGGAGTCCTCATGACTCCTCCCTGGAGCAGCACCTAAGCCTCAGGTGCTAGAACCAGCCAGGAGATGGACTTGAAATACCGAATAATGAATAGCTAGAGCTGGTGTACACAATATGTGTTTTAAATCTAGGTTGGCAGTGGAGGCGGAGGCAAAGTGGAGCTCTTTCCATTGTTCTCAGGTGTGTGGGACACATGAGCTCTAAGCCTGGTCAGGCTGCACACAGGCTTCCCTGGAATAAACCAAGAGGAAATCAGAATTTGGCTGATTTGGAGCACAATTATTGCATTGTGTGATAAGAGTGTGTTTACTTTTGTAAGAAACCATGAATCTGTCTTCCAAAGGGGCCACACCACTTTGCATTCCCAATAGCTCTGAATGAGAGTTCCTGTTGCTCCACATCCTTACCAGCACTTGGTATTGTTGGTATTTCCAATTTTGGCCATTCTCATGGGTGTGTAGTGGTATGTCACTGTTGTTTCAGGAAATAAACTAATAACTGTTCAGTGCTATGCAGAAAATGAACAAGCAGGTCTGCTGACAGATGACAGGGAAGACTCACCTGGAGTTTCAAAGGAAAGCTTCCCTGTGGAGGTGACTTAAAGCTGGAGCCTAAAGGAAAGGCAGGACTCAGCAACTTGCAAGTTATTTGCCTATTTGCTCACATTTATTACTGCCCTTTCCCTACTCTGCTGTGTAGAGGGGCTGGCCCTTGCAAAATACATTTCTCAGGCTCCCTTTCACCTTGGCTTCTGGCTAGATTTGACTGGAGTTTGGAGGGTATGAGAAGAGACAATTGAGGTGTCTCCCCGCAATTTCCTCTCAGCTTCAGAGATCATTCTGCAGTGGTTGTGTCTCTCCATTGTCCAAGCATCCACTCTGCAGCCCCGTCCCCTGTAGTCCCAGCTCCTACTTGGGGACCTCACTCCTGGGCTCCATTGATACCACCTTCTCCCTTGGTCTCATCATGCCTGGGTGTTATAGTGCCTTTCTGCAGTTTGCTAACCTCTGGACTGCCATATCTTACCCATTTGCCCTTCCAGCTCATCTAGCACCTTTGTAGCTAATTCCTATAATTGAAATCCTCCATTAAAGCATCAGGTGTGGGTTCTGTTTTCCATGAAGATAGCCTGACTGATACACTGAAGTTGGGTGTTTGAGGTCAGAGGGATGCATTTTGCATGGAAGGAAAGGCTCAGCCAAGGTCATAGCCTAGAAAGAACTTTGGGTGTTTGGAGGCCTGTGAGAAGGCCAATGTGGCTGGAATGGTGATCCAGAGAGGAGATACAGGAGAGAAGGGTGGGGAATTGAGCAAGAGCAGCTCCTGTTGGGTCTCCTAGACTCATAAAAGTCTTTGGATCTTACTGTAAGTATAATGAGGAACCTTGAAGGGCCTTAATCATTGGCGTGATCCTGATAGAGTAAATAACTTCCTCTTTAATGACAAGTACACTGTTGTTAGTAGTTATCTTATCACGTGTGTTATGATTTATTTTCTTATTTGTCCCCACTAGGCTGTGCATTTCTAAGACTGTTATATTTTGTTTAATTTCTCTAGAAATTAGTACAATCTCTGGCACATAATAGGTGCTTAAAAATGTCTGATAACTTCAGTTTTCACTTTCTCTCCCCTCATATTTTCCTCTGACCCTACTGGATTTGGAAATGGGGAAGTATATTGTTAACACCAATGGCCCCCCGTAAATCACAACTCCTGATATCCATGCCTTGTGTATTGTACCCCTACGTTGACTGTAGGTTTGGCTTCATGACTTCTTTGGCTGATGAGACTTCACAAACATGAGGTTTGCTCTCTTAAAAGTCGCTGCTATCATGTAAGGAACATGAACTATCCTGCTGGAGAAACCACATGGGAATGACCTGTGTCTCCCCAGGCAGCTGCCCCTAGAAGCCACCAGGCATGTCAGTGAGGTCATGTTGGGCCATCCAGCTTTAGCTGAGCTCTCAAATGACTGCAGCTGTTTGAGTGTCCCCCGTGAGGCCAGCATACAGACTTCCCACTGATGTCAACCGAAACTACAGGACTGTGAAAAAAAAATGGCTGTGGTTTTGAGTCCCTGAATTTTGGTGGTTTGTTAAACAGTGATAGGTAATCAATAAGAGCAGGAAAGTAGAGAGTGGAATAAGTAGAATCAATCTCACTTTTCAGGTGAAGAAACTGAGGTGCAGCCCTAGCTGGTGTGGCTCAGTTAGTTGGAGCACCTTCCCATAAACCAAAAGGTTGTAGGTTTGATTCTGTCGGGACACGTGCCTGGATTTCGGGTTTAGGCCTCAGTACGGGCACGTGCAAGAGGTGGCTCATCAGTATTATTCCCTTGCATCAATGTTTCTCTCACCCTTCCCCTTTCTCTAAAGTCAATAAGTATGTCCTCAGGTGAAGATAAAAAACAAAACAAATGAAATGAAACTGAGATGCAGAGAGCTTAAGTCACTTTCCCGAGATCTACAAATCCCTCTAGTAGTATTTCTGACCAGCCCAGTGAATCTTCCGGAGTCCTTACTGGTGTGCCTGGAGACTAACTTCTTCCATTGGGATCACCTGGCTCCTTTTCTAGTTGGCTTTGGCCACCTGTTTTTTCCTGCTCCTTCTCTCCAGGCCACCTCTTCATAGCTCCCATCCCTCTATCTCCTTTCCTTGCCCCTTCAGCCTTGGAGCAGTGACAGCTTCCTCTTCCAGCTGGTCTCTGGGGGCCTCAGTACCACCTGTGGTCCTCTTAAAGCTGCACACAAGTCCTTAAGAATTCCATTCAGTGAAGTTTCTCCATTCAAACCATCTGGGTGGGGCAAATTCTCTTTCCTGCCCAGACCCTACTAGGGGTCATTAGCTAATCACAAAACTTCATGTGTCACTTTCATGATGTTTGCCATATCTACATGACACCTGGTCTACTGCATGTTTACTTCCTTTTTTGGAAATCATCTCACTTTTGTTTTTTATGTACTAATTAGCTTAATCTCAAGCAACAATATCCATGAAATCAGGCTTTGACACAAAAGTTATACATTTCTCCTGATACATGTTAAAATGCATACATAACTCTTTAAGGAAAACTGTAGGTGAGTACACCACAAATCATCTTGTGCTGATGAAGTGATCTCTTGGGTCCCTTTTAGCTCAGACAAGCTGGGATTCTAGATACATAACTGCAACTTTTGGGTGCTTGTCCTAAGTCAAAAGCTTCTCAGTAGTTTATAGATTGAAATTGTTTTCTTTTAGCTGTATTGCTGTGGTAAACAGAAATGAGGGAAATAGTTCTCTTTATTCACGTACTGGTGAAAGCTTCCAAATGCTACCAAAAGCAGACAACTCATTTGGGCTTTCATTGTATTTTTGTGCAAATAATGCAGATACACGGGGTTTTGTGCAAGTTGAAAATTTCCTTCCTCAGGTGGCCCTCACTCTGGGATATTTGGAGGAAGAGAGAAAAAGGAAGACTTGGCTGTGTTCACTGTAGGGAAGGGACCCACATTACACGCACGTTGCTGGTGGAGATGTGAGGTATGGGCGCTGCAGCTATGAACAAATGCTGGTTAACCCTGGTCTGAAAGGGAGGCTCCTTTAAGAAGTGAGACAAGGGAGATTCCATTGGAGGTCAATTCACACTGTGATGTTAGTTTCCTAGTTCTTTGAAACCTTGTCCTTGTGTCTCTCACCACTGCTCTTCCCACTGATATGGCCTCAGGGCTCCGAGGAGCCTGGCTCTATCTATCCCTTTCCATCTGGTAGACCTCCATTCACTATTCATTTGACATGAGGCTTCTCAAGCACTTTAATGTGAACCAGAACCTCCTGGAGGGCTTGTTAAAACATGGATGGCTGGGCCCTGTACTCAGCGTGTCTGAGTCAGAAGGTCTGGCGTGGGGCTTGGGAACTTGTGCTTCTAACAACCTCCCAGATGCTGCTGCTGGTCTGGAAACTACACTTTGGGATTCCTTGAAATAATAATATGCCTAGAATCTGCCTTGTGCTAGACCCTTGAGATGGAAGGATGAATAAGGCAGGATCCTTGCTTCAAATTGCTTACTTGGCAAATAATTCAAACTCTCTGAGGGTCAGTTGCCTCATTTGTAAAAGAGAATAATTATCCTTATCTCACAAGGCTATTGTGAGAATTAAGTGATATTGAGTCAAAGACCTTTGCTATTTTAGAAGGACACATCTTGAGACCTTTGCAAGTCCCCAATTCTATGAATACCATTAAAACATGTAATTTTCTCCATAAAACTTAGTTAAGCATAAGTGAAAATTTTAAGTGACCCTTTCAGGCCCCTAATGATTCCCTAAATGTGGGATCAAAGCAATTTATAAAAGCAATTAAAATAAATTCTTGCTGGATCACTCGCTGAACAGTTTGAGAAATTACTTTCTCTTAATTCCTCATAGAGTATTTGGTGGCTCCAAGCAATGACCAAATCTGATATTTTATTCTTGAATTTATCCACCACTTCTTTTCACTTTACTTTTATTTCCATTTTTCATATTTGTAACTGGGCTTTTTTTGCCCCACAAAGACACAAAGTATTTTATATTCATAAGTGCTATGGTGTATTTGACATTAAATAGAGAAAGCAACAAGGCTCAGACCTCTGCTAACACACGCCCGCCGCAGGACTGCTGAGCCGCACAACTCCAGAAGAGGTCTTTCACATTGTCCCATGGAATGCTGGTGCTGCCTCTCCACCTGGAAGTCTCATTTGTGACCATGCTGTAGACCTTGTAGGTGGCCCACAAGATTCAAAACTAGTGTTTGGAAACTCAAGTTAACTTCACGAATGCCAAAGCTCTGCTTGGTATGAGAGTGTCACATCTAAAACATTGTTGATTTTCCAAAATGCCTGTTTTCCAGCTTACATTTAGCTTTGGTGTGTCTGGTATTAGCACCACACTTTCTAACTTTGGCTCTTAACAGGGCATCCGTCCAGGGCATTGCTGTCTTGGGTGAGCCCAGGTTTGGTTGGCATTTTGGCAGCCCTTCTGCAGTAGCCCTCCAAAAAGCCCTTGGCTGCTTCAAATCTGTAACATACTGGGGGAGAAACAAGGTTTGAGTTTTGGTGCCAAGTCTGCCAATTCCACTGCATGATCCAGAGCAAGGGTATAAGCCATTCGTGCCTCACTGTCTTCTTCCTTAAACAGCTCTCCCACTGGCTTGGTCTGTCGAGGCTGCTATATCAAAATACCACAGGCTGGGTAGCTTCTAAACAACAGAAATCTATTTCTCACAGGTCTGGAGGCTGGAAGTCTGAGATCAGTGTGCCAGCATGGTTGGGTGAGGGCTTTTTTCCTGGCCTCAGACTTCTTGCCATACCCTCCTCACGTGGCAGGAGGGGTATGGCAAGAGCTCTCTAGAGGCTATGAGACAACGATTTCATTCAGGAGTGAAACCTCTGAATGTGTGACCCAATTGCTTCCCAAAGGCCCCATCTCCTCATACCATCTCCTAGAGGAGTAGGTTCCAAAATATGAATTTGAGGGGGGATGCATTCTTACCATAGCACCCATAAATGGTTTATGTGGGAGAAATAAACTGGTAGTCACAGACGCATGAAACTTATTTGCAGGAAGAGTCCTTATAGGTAATCTAGATTTGCTAACTCCTTTATTTTTATACTATGCATAAAATATTGTTAGACTTTGATTTTCCCAGAAAAGATGTTTTAATGCGGTGGCATTATTATCAAACAAAACAAAACTTGTAATATATTTATGGCATGAACACAAAGATTTCAGCATTCCCAGCCTAACACATCATGCTTTATACTGTGAAAATCAACTTTAGTAAAGAGTAGCTTTTCACTTCTCTGATGAATTTAGGGGATTTGGGTCCTGTTAAATCAGGGTCTGCTTTCCAGATTAAGGGGAATCCCTGCTTTGTTCTGGCCTGGCTTTCAGTTCTGTGCCCAGGGGTTTGTTGAGCAACCAGGGCTGTTGGTGGGTAAGCCTCCTCTCCAATTCAGCAGTCGTCATGATACCTAGGGTAAGCGCTCTGAACCGACCATGGAGAGCCCAAGGCTTTTAAATGGGGCTGTGGACCCACTATAATGAGCTGAGCTTTGCTACTCACTTATCTATGTGTCTGGGGGTGTTTTGCTCATGTCAGTTACAGCGGTTCCTTTCTAGTTTTCAGGCTACCTGTTCCCAGAAAGATCCCCAGCTGCACTGGAATATTCAGAAAGGGCAGCACTGTAATATGACTATTTTTAAATTAACGCACATTTCTTGAGTAGAAGCAGAGTGCTCAGTTCAAGGATAATCCTGGATCCCAGTCACCTTAAGTTCTTAGTTTGGGGGAGACCTTTGGGCTCCTGCCCAGGGCCCTTGTTCTAGTTCACGAAGTGGAGCCACCTCACTAGGTCTCATTCTACCTTTTTCCAGCAGCTACTGAGATACTTAAAGACGACTATTGTACTTACCTCATGGCTTTCCTTTTCCTAGCTGAGAATGCCAGTTTCTAAAACAATTTCTTATGTGGGGGTTCAGAATGAGCCACCCCATTATATGCCTCAATGGTGCACAGAATACTTGGAGCTAAAGGCAACTTTAGCCTCAGGTTCTAGAGTTGCTTCTGCTCTCCCTTTAACTCCCTAGAAGATCTTGAATTAGGAGACTTGCCCAGAATAAGCTATCATCAGTGATACACCTTTTGATCTATCTACAGGGCAGAGCAAACTTCTATTTACTAAGCATCCACTATTATCATCCCACAATGACCCTTTGAGACCCCCAAGGCACCCCACCTCATCCCTAGCTCAGGATGTCTTAATAGCTTCCTCTGAACCTCTCGTGCCCATGGGGTCTCTGACTCTTATGCATGTGAGGTTCCCATACATATGTATATAATAAATCTGGTTATTTTCTCTTGCTCACTTGTCTCATGTCTGTTTGATTATTAGACCAACCAGAAGAACCTTGAGGGCAGAGAAATGCTTGTTCCTCTCCCACTTTTATGTGATAGTGTTGGTTTCCAACACTTCTCTGGACACTTTTTATCAATACTTGGATTTGTCAGTGTGCTTCTGAAAGTGGGGTATCCAGAAATAATTGGGAGAGTCCAGGCATTGTGTGGCTAGAGAAAAGCATAATGGGGGTATGACCTCCTCAATCTTAAATAAAATAATGTATTTATTTAACACTGCATAGGGCAAACCATAACTGAAATTATATTTACACTTTGTGGAAATATAAACAGTAGAGATTAGATGGCATCTAATACAAAACTCTAGTGTTCAGAGGTCTGAAAAATATCATTTGTTCCTAACTACGGTATAACAAACTATCATTTATTTGGCTCATACATTTTATATGAGTAAATTCTCATAATCTCATGAGGTAGGTATAAAATAATAGTGCCATTAAGTTCCATTTTGCAGATAAGAATACTGAGGCTCAATCGTCTGCCAGGTAGTAAGCCCTGGATTAAAAGCCCGTGTACTCTCTACTATACTCCATTACCTTTTCATGTTTTGGGTGGTCAGATGAGAGGTGTTTAACTGAGAGGCTTGCTGCCTTCACAGAGTTGAGGGGTTATTAGTTATCACAGAGAGAAGATTGTGAACCTCACTGAGGAGAACTCATGCAGAATGGGGCATTTACAACAGACACCCTCTGAGACTCCAATATAAACAAGCTCCCTCAGCTCCTAAGCAATGTAGACTTTCCAGATGGAAGCCAAGCCTGTAGGCTTGTATTTATGTAACACTACAGCAGCCAGGGACTCCAACAGGTTTTGTAAAAAAACCAAACAAATAAGTAATCAAATAGAACAAAATGAAAGTAGTTATGTTAAGTGTCCTGCAGAAAAACAAAGTATTAAATTATTTTTTGTTTCTCCTGGCCTCTGTGAGTCATGAACCTAGACATGTTCTCCATCCGGCAGTGCTGAGGAGTCCCCTAAAGGGACTGTTTCAAAACAGGCTGTCTGGGCTCTGAGGTTATCCAAGGGTCTGGGGTGGGATCTCAGGTTTCCAGTTTATGAAGCTTTCCAGTGGTTTCTGACCTGAAGGTAGGGTTGGGACCAGACTGTGGATTTCCACCCTTGGACTACAGGGTGATTCCAGTCTGTTAAGCAATCAGCTCCATGGGGAAAAAAAAAAGCACCTAAGCCAGTTTTTCATTTGCTTGAATTGAACAGTTGGCTTGGCATTGCATAGTTTCAGACACAGTTAGCACGGGCATAAGATCACAGGTCTTAATAAGAGCAGTAACACAAACGTAGACAGGCTATGGTGCCAAAAGATGAGAAGAGATTCAAGAAATGATCTTTAAGCTAAGCAGCAAATTCCATAATTATCAGTATTCTTTTCATGTACTGTAAGAGTCTGCACAATTTCCCTGTGGTAGAATACAGGGAAACCAAAACAATAAACTAAGAGATCTACCAATTCATTGGAGCACAAAATTTAAATCCGTGTTTGCTAACAATATTTCAATTTCTGGGCAAATCTGACATGAAGAGACTGAATAATTATATTTTCATCTTTACTTTGGGAGGAGTCTATTTACTCATTGCTTTAGTTAAAATGCTAAAATCCTGGAACTCTCTATTGTGATATTTACCTTCATCAGATAAACTTATTGCTTAATATTATATTGATTTTGTCTTACAAACATATTCATCAAGTAATCACTTTAGGTCTTAGAAATTTAACATTCAACTTAGGCTTTTGGATGATAAGTCCTTGCATGAAGAAACCAAATGTAGAAACATACTAATAATCAGTTATCTATTGGCCTTACTGTTTACAAAACATTCTGAAGTCCTTGACCCAGTTTGACTCCATCCCAAAACTTTGAAGTAAAGACAGCAGATTTGCCATGGATCTTCTTTAGATTCATCGTCTCTATTTTGTCTGTGTGCTTTTCATCAGTTTATATTCTAATTTGTTGATGATGATGATGTGTTAACTTTCCATTAACACAACCATGGCCTAAAGAGGCTGTCTTTCCCACACTGTGAAATTTCTAGATGGAGGTAAATTTAAATAAAATGAGTGGATATTAACATGGCTAACATTTCACCTTTGAACTAATTAATTTACTAATTCACTTGTTTCTTCACTCAATATGTATTGGGCATCTATTGATATGATGTAGCAGGTATTTTCTACCATCTACAGCTATAACTTTGAGACCTATCTGGTAGTCATTAAGGGCACAGGCTTTTGTGTTGACAATTTGGCTCTGAAACCCTTCTTTGCCACTTTTCACATGACCTGTACATACTGCTACCCTCCTTCCCTTCTCCGCCTCCTCCTCCTTCTTCTTATTCTGTGAGTTTTGCCTTATTTTCCTGTGAAATATAGATAATAATAGCTTGACCTGATATAATTCTGTGTGTGGGGGTGAGAATTAAGGGAAATAGTTTGCATGCAGTGTTTAACACATCACTGCATGATGTGGTAAAAAAGGAGACCTTGTAAATTATAGAATAAAATATTGCCTTACAGCGAAAGCTGCTGTTTGAAAAGTTGACCACAGCCAGCAAGGACACTTGACTTTGATGGATCACACAGTTACAGAAGGAAGTGTTAGATATTTAAAAGCACTCTCTACAAGACATTCAGAGGCTAACTTCTTGTAATTAGCCATTGTGTCAGTTTACATTATTCTGGTTTTGAATTACAGGAAACAACTCAAATTGGCTTATAGAGTAAAGAGAATTTACTGGTTCCTATAAACAGTCAGGCAGACGGACTAGATTTAGGCAAAGCTTGTTCTAGTAGCTCAAAACAGCTGGACTTAGTTCCTCTTGGTTCCTTTTAGTTCCTTCCATGCCTCTTAGAACTGGCTTCAGAAGGTAAGACCATAGAAATCAGAGTATTGTTGCTTCAAAAAGGGAGCACGAATCTCAGGTGTCAATAAAGTAGGTTTCACCAAAGTAGGCTTCTTCCTAAAGCTCCATGTTGGTGTGCCCACCTCAGGTCCCAGTTTCTCCTTAAGCAAAAGAGAAATGACTGTGTAGCTGTGAGCTCCACATGCCCACAGGGCGAGAGCTGGGCTGAGGGGATTGAGGCATTGCTTTGGATGCAAAGTGTAAGTGGACACCAAAATAACTCAGTAATCAATATACATGATATTTTCAGGCTACAGGTAAAAAAATTAAAAATTAATAGAAAATCCATGAAAATATCAAGGATTTAAATATAGGAAAGTTCAGAATCAGCTGAAGAGAAATGATTTCTCCTAGTAGTCCCAGCAAACATCTCTTTTCTCTTCTGGGCCATGAATGAGTTATATCCTATCCAGGCCAGTTGCTGTGGCTACAGGAATGGCACACACCCATTGGCTTCAGCTAATAAGCATCTACTTCTGGAGCTGGGGTAGAGTTAGTCCTATTCCAACCAAATGACTATGAATGGGAGAACTGGCTTCAGAAAGTAAGACCATAGAAATCAGAGTATTGTTGCTCCAAAAAGGGAGCATGAATCTCAGGTATCAATAAAGTAGGTTTCACCATAGTCATTAATTAGCCATATACCCATGTTTTTTTTGCCCACCCAACAACCTGTTCCATTGAAATTACAAATTGATATTGAGACTGTCAAAAATCCATGTTCTGTTTTGTTGCCTCACCTACACCCAGTTTGTTTGCATGCTTTTAACAAAGTCAAGAAGGAACAGGTGTTGTGGGTAGGAGTTATCTATGGTTAGGGTACCTATGAATACTGTTAGGGCAGGAAGGATTAGGGAAAAGGCTGCCAACAACTTCTTCTTTGTCTCTGTGCGTAGTCCTAGCAGTAGGTCCCTGTGTGTGTCTAAGCATGCACTGGTCTATGTGTGTTCACCCATGCATGGATAAGTGTTACCAGGAAGTACTTGGGCAGTGGTTGTATCAGGGGCAGGAAGTGAAGAGTTTCCTTAACTGACCAATCCAAAAAGTCTAGCTTGGGGAGCGCTCTCACCTTTGGCACAGTGATGACTGTCACAGGCACATTTAATGAGGCACTTACTAAGCATCTCTAATGTTAAAGATGCTGTTCACACCTTAACACTTGGTATGTAGCCTAGCTAGTTATGCAAGACTAGCATGTTTACCTCCTCTTTAACAGATGAAAAGACTGAGGCTCAGATATCTTATAGAAAAATATAACTCTAGAGACAAGTAACTAGAAAGTGGCTTAGATCATATTTAGCTCCAGATCATTCCAGCCCCAAGACTCATGGATCTTTTCAGAGTTCCTCGCCCAATAGAGGGAATGAAGATGAGACCTGGAGTCAGGAGGCCAGGTTTCCCCCTGTTCTTTAACTGGCTGTTCCACCTTGGGCAAGTCACTTCCCCTTTCTGGGCCTTGGTGTTCATATCTGCACCATGAGAGTAACTTTCAAGTTTTGTTTTTAGCAGAAGACCACTTCCTTCCCATGAAATCTTTAATGATCAAAGTGGGCTCTCCCAATGGAATCTGGGGAGTGGGGAGTCTGGGGAGGGGATTGGGGATCACAGAGCCCTGCCCATTCAGCAGCCTTTTCTCACTGGGGGGCTCTGGGGAGGTTCCACAGTGTGGAAGCCACCAAACTAGACAAAAGTTCTTTCCAATTCTATCCTATCATGGCTACAGTTTTGAAGGCTCTTTGAAGGGACCAGGAAAACAGAGAGATGAAGGAACTTGAGTCATGAAGTAAATAAGAATAGAAGGAGAAGGATTCAAAAGTCCTCATCTCCAGGGGCAAAGGCGGTGGGGAAACCCCAGGTCCTTTAGTTAGAGATGTACAGGGTGGGGCTAGGGAGAATGTCATCAGTGGGAACACACACATCTTGGCAGTGGTTTCCTGCTTTGTTCTCTCAAAGTCTTTTTCTTTATACCTATTTTGGATACACCATTCATATTCTTTTAGAAGAATTCCATTGTCCTCTCTGTGAGTTTAGAATCTACTACAGGGAATCTCATGAAGTGTTGGTATGATAAATGTTGAAGTTAATTAGATTGGAAGGGGATAATAAGAATATTAAGTTAGTTTAAAAATGGGTTGGTTCCAAGAGCTGTAAGCAGTTGGTAAATAAAAAAGGAAATCCTTTCTTTTTAGTTCTTAAAAGAAATCCATAATGGGTTTTCCTCATAAACTGCAATTATTTTTAAATAGCACTAATGAATAATTTAAAGACCCACTGGGTTAGGCAATTAGTTTTAAGTGTGGATTAATTGCTTTCTTTATAATATTCCATATTAAGTTTTTGCATAATATGGACAGATAGTTCATCTTCTTTAAAAATATTTTATGTTTTCTAAAATGCTCTGATAGGTGAGCAAAGAAGCTCCTGCAGTTATTGTAAAATAACTGTGGGGAGCACATGGCTTCTGAACCTGCATCCAACCCTGCTTTTGGGGAACTAACAAAATCATTGCATTTCTCCTGGTCCCTGTAGTCCAGTAGGCAGGACATGGCTATCAAACTTTTTTTATTGTGACCACAATGAGAAATTGTGGCCCAGTATAAATACACACACAGATACATTAAAATAAAAGTGATTTGCAACAGAAATGTTGGAATACAATGCTTAGCTTTGTTTCACACCCACTAAAATTTTCCACTCCATCCCACTGCAAACATGGTCCAGCTGAGTGACTTCCAGAGGAAGGAAGTAGGGATCTGGGATGGTTGGCCAAGGTTCTTGGCCCAAGTGGTCGAAACTGGGATGCTCATCTTGTAATGATTCACTAGGTAGTACAATCGTTTCTGTACCTGTGTTTTATATGATATATAAAGGTTAAAATATATGTTCCTGCAGTTTGAAACACATCATCTTAGTGGTATTGAAACCTGAATGAATCATATCACAGCTTTCTGTTCGTCTTCATTTTGTTTTTAAAGCAGAGAGAGAAGTATAAACTAAGAATTCCAAGGATGAGTTAAGGGACTGAGAACCAAATCCATGAGTCTCATTTTTAGATCCAAATATATCCCTTATTGGTGGCTTTCCTGAGTGACTGGATAGGCTAGGTACATAGCCAGATGGAATTCCCCTTAGGTGGAGGTCTACAATTTCCTTGGAAGTAGGCATTCACAAACACATACACACAGAGAACACTACACAGGGGCATTTTACTGTTATGAACTTCAAATTCTGAATGACTGTCCTTCCTTTTAGAAAGAGGCATGTTCTTTTCAATCCCCTCTATCTCAATCAGCTTCCTATAATGAGTGCTTATGAATTAACATTGAGTATCTATTTCCCTTATTTTATTGATCTTTCTTGAAGTCATCTTAAAAAAACCAATTGACCTTCTTTAGGGAGCAGTATTTCAAACAATGTATGCAGAATGGTGCAAGTTGAAATCTTGGGCTCTAGTCTCAGCCCTGACCTGCAATAGCTTTGTGGTCTTGGGCAAAAGGAAGTAGATATCTTTTCATAGATCAAAAGCAATCAATTTTACCATTTTTACTCTCTGAGGACACGATGGCATGAAGCTTTTATGTCCCAAATAGTACAGCTTTTTTTTAATGTTAAGAAATATTATCCAGAACTTGGAAATAAGGCAAAAATGTGAGTGGCATGTCCTTTAAATGCCGTGAATGGCCCCAGTTCCACCCAAGGTGGGCCATGGATTCTTTTGTTCACCTCTCTGCTTACTATTGGTAAAATGTTTAGACTATGTGAAATTTTTGTCCTGTAGAAACACAAGTAATTTCTGTCCAACTGAACTGATAGCCCTAAATGTTAGTTTATCACGCTGTTGAACTTTAAATGGTTTTGTATCTAACCCAGAAATCATGTCCTACCACTTCTTTAGTAAGTCATCCTTAAATATCTAGCTTTTCAAATGTTCTTTGAATGAATCTTAACTAACATATTACTTAGTTTCTTAATTAATGAATGAATTGAGTAAAATCTTTGACATGTGTTCTTCCTATATTTACATGAGAGTCAAGATTTTATCTTTTTGGCAGTCATACCTTTTGCAGGTTGCTCTACAGAGATGCCTAAATAAACTCACTCAACAGAGCTGATTACGCTGTGCTGCTTGAGAGGCAAACCTCAAGGGCCACACAAGCCCAAGCACATCTCTTCTTGCTTCCAGAGTGAATCCCAGGTGGTAGTAAAACTCTAACTCCACTGATTCTCCTTTTCTCCAAATTTCTTCTTTTCTTCATGTCTACAGATTTTATGTTTTTTGTTGGGTTCCTGTTTGTTTGTTTGTTTGTTTCCATTATGTTAACAATAACTGGGAATTTGGTTTTATAGTCTGATCATTTGGTGATCTTGTAAATGGATGCTGGAGGTGTATTCCCTGGCAAGTGAGACAGACTTTCTGGTTTGATAGGCTTTGTTTCTTTTGTGTGTACGCTTGTCTATCTCTGGGCCCAAATCCATTAGGAATTCCATGCTCACTGAAGAGAATAGTTTTTTTAAGATATGAACCAGTGAATTTTTGTGTTTCTGATAGTAGTTTTAAGTTGAGGCTGAAGCTGCAGAGTTGAAGTTACGCGCTCCCTCTGCATCTGTAGGTCCATGCGTCTGTCATCCAGACACATGGATGTCTTGTTGTGCCTTGATGTTTTGTTCTACAAATATTAAATGTTTTCTTACTTCCAATGTAGCTTACTACCTCTTCAAATAAAGAAGCTCTGATCTGACAAGTTTTCAGAAATTGATACATCTTACATAAATCTCATATTCCCCAACTTTACAAAAAAGAAGGAAACTACATTTTACAAAAACTACAATTGGCAGAAAATAAAAAAACTAAATCTAGTACTAGATTTAGAAAATGCTTCTGAATGAAAGCATTAGCTCATAAACAATTTAATGTAAGAATCCTGTTTCACTATGTGAAATTGAGATGAATCTTAGGGAAATTGGGCTGGTTCCATAATTTTGGTTTTAAAAATAAATAATAAGCATGTGCCTTAGTCTTGATTTTATTAGTATGAACATTTTGAGGGTTTTTTTCTCATGAACTTCCTAATTTTTTCATGTTGTTTTATGGATCAAATTAACTAACATTACTTCTACATGGCATTTAAGATTATGAAAAATGTGTCCTAGCCTGTATGGCTTGGTTGCTTGGAAAATCATCTCCTAACTGAAAGGTTGCACGTCTGATTCCTAGTCAGGGCACATGCCTGGATTGTGAGTTCAATCTCTGGTCAAGGTATGTATGATTCCCAGTTGGGGCACATACGGGAGGTGACCAATTGATGCTTCTCTCTCACACCAATGTTTCTCTCTCTCCTTTCTCTTTCCATTCCTCTCTCTCTAAAAGAAATGAAAAAACCCTGGCTGGTGTAGCTTAGTGGATTGAGCATGAGCCTGTGAACCAAAGGATTATGGTTCAATTCCCAGTCAGGGCACATGCCTGGGTTACAGGCCAGTTCCCAGCAGGGGACGCACAAGAGGCAACGATGCATTGCTATTTCTCTCCCTCTCTCCTTCTCTTCCCTTCTAAGAATAAATAAATAAAAATAACATCTTTTAAAAAAAGAAAAAATAAAACAATTTAAAAGAAATGAAAAAATATCCTAGGGCGAGGATAAAAAAAGATTTTGAAAAATGTAAATATTGTTTAATTAAATTGAATGATTCTGAAAAATGTACTCATAGCAGTATTTATGCTTTGTAGTATTTCAGCTTGGACATAATTTCCAACATCCTCAGGTAACTTAGAAACCTCGAGTTAATATTAAATTGAGTAATTTAATAATTGTTGTTTATCTAGGAAATTTCTGAATAAGAATGAATAATGAAAGTAATTACTAATCATAATTTTAAATGTTAAATGCATATATTTGACATTATTTTATATGCAAAGAGTGGCGGCCCCATCTGTTTCAGTCTGTGGAGTTCACAGGCACTTCACAAGCTGTGGGCTTTGGTGCAGGTATGGCCAAATCTAAGAACCACATCACTGACAACCAGTCCTGAAAATGGGACAGCAAAGGCATTGGGAAACTCTAATCACAATGATAGGAATCTCTGAAGGGGGTAGACCCTATGTTCCTAAGGAACATGAACTTTGCTGAGGAGTACAACAAGAAGAGCTGGAAGAAGATGCAGGTCAACAGCACTAAGGCCATGAGTGCACATGCTGAGGCAATCAAGACTCTTATAATTTATAAAAGCCCAAGATCCCAAAGGACCAAGTCCACAAACTCAATCAACTTGCCTGTATTCAGGATTGTACTTGTGCCCACATCTTTAAGGGTCTCAGGGTCTGCTGGCCAAAGTCCAATGCCAAGGCTCAAACCAAAGCCCAGGATGCAACTGCAGCACCAGCTGCAGTCCAGCCCTGCAGGCTCCAGTCCAGCCCTGGCTCAGCCTCCCAAAAGTGGCCAGGACCCCATGAAGGCTTCAGAGTTGATACCTCTGCCTGCCAATTTAAGGACAAAGGACTAGTGTGACCCCTGGGATGCTATTTGCATAGGGCTGACATCCTCCTGTGCTATTTGTACAAATAAATCTGAGACAGTAGCTGTCAAAAAAAATCTCACAGAATGAAGCTAATGTAGAACCTAGAGGAAAATTTATAACCTTAAAAATACACATATTAAAAGAATGAAAATGCTGAAAATGAAGTATTTTTAAAAATATATGTTTTATTGATTATGCCATTACAGTTGTTCTATTCCCCCTTCATTCCCCTCCACCCTGCACACCCCTCCCCCACCATCCCCCCTTTAGTTTATGATCACATGTCTCAAGTCCTTTAGATTCCATATTTCCCCTACTATTCTTACCCTACCACCTATCTATTTTCTATCTACTGTCTATGCTACTTATTTTCTGTACCTTCTCCCCCCTCTCCTTCTCCCACTTTCCTGTTGCTAACCCTTCATGTGATCTCCATTTCTATGGTTCCTCTCCTGATCTAGCTGTCCTCTTAGTTTGCTTTTGGTTTAGGTGTGGTTGTTAATAACGGAGTTTGCTGTCCTTTCACTGTTCATCTTTTTTATCTTCCTTTTCTTAGATAAGTCCCTTAACATTTCATATAATAAGGGCTTGGTGATGATGAACTCCTTGAATTTGATCTTATCTGAGAAGCACCTTATCTGTCCTTCCATTCTAAATGAAAGTTTTGCTGGATAGAGCAATCTTGGTTGTAGGTCTTTGGATTTCATGACTTGGAATACCTCTTTCCAGCCCCTTTTTGCCTGTAAGGTCTCTTTTGAGAAATCAGCTGACAGTCTGATGGGAACTTCTTTGTAGGTGACTGTCCCCTTATCTCTTGCTGCTTCTAGGATTCTCTCCTTCATTTTAATCTTGGCTAATATAATGATGATGTGCCTTGGTGTGTTCCTTCTTGGGTCCAACTTCTTTGGACTCTCTGAGCTTCCTGGATTTCCTGGAAGTCTATTTTCTTTGCCAAAATGGGGAAGTTCTCCTTTATTATTTGTTCAAATAAGTTTTCCACTTGTTTCCGCTCAAATAAGTTTCTGCTCTTCTTCTTCCCCTTCTGGTACCCCCATAATTCAGATGTTGGAGCATTTAAAGATGTCCTGGAGGTTCCTTAGCCTCTCCTCATTTTTTTTGAATTCTTGTTTCTTCATATTTTTCTGTTTGGTCATTTTTTTCTTCCTTCTGGTCCACTCCCTTGATTTGAGTCCCAGTTTCCTTTCCATCACTATTGCTTTCCCTTCATTTCAATTAGTTTAGCCTTCATATGTTCCTCTAATTTGTGGCTAAAATCAACCAGTTCTGTGAGCATCCTGATCACCAGTGTTTTGAACTGTGCCTCTGATAGGTTGGCAATTTTTTATTCACTTAGATTTATGCGCTCTGGGGCTCTGAGTTCTTCTTGAGCCATGTTTTTATCTGTTCGTGCCTGTTAGGTATGAGGAGAGGAGCCGAGCCTTAGTTGTTTACCAGGGTGGGGCCACCCAGGTTGCTGATTTGTGATGCTGTATGTGGGGGTGGGGTCAGAGAGGGAGCAATGGCAGTCCCCTTTGCTCCTTCCCGCTGCTGGGGCCTGCATGGTCTGTCTCACTGCTCGCTCCTTCGCTGGTTTATCTGCACGCAAATGTGTGACCTCGGTCAGCCTGCCGCCTTGCACCTTCACTGGGTCCGCCCATTGCTACCCCATGCCTGGGATTTGCCCTTGGCTGCCTGGGTTGGGGGATCTTTTTTGCCCGACCCACTCCACTGCTGGCTCCACCCCTCTAGCTGAGTGGTCTAGCTGAGTGGTTCGTCGTTGTTGGACTCTGTATTGTTCAATTTTCTGTGGTTTGGCTGCATTTATTGTCGCTAAAACTTTGTTGTTCTTAGATTTGGTTGTGTGAGAAGGTAAAGTGTTTCCACCTACGCCTCCATCTTGGCAGAAGTCCCCTGACAAGGATTTTTTCTTTTATCTCAAGAACTTATTAAAAGAACAGCAAATTAAATTTAAGGAAAATAGACAGAATAAAATAATAAAGATCAGATTATACATAGTGAAATAAAAAACAAACATACAACAGAGAAAATTAATGAAATCAAAAGTTGGTTCTTTGAAAATATATCTTAATTGATAAATTTCTAACAATACTAATCCATAAAAAGAAAAAAAGCAAAAATTCCCAATATTACAAATGAAAATGGATGTTACTGTAATGCCAGGTGGCAGCCTGGTAGGCCTCAACCCAGTCCAGGTTCTTGTCATGGTCTAAAATGGTATTTGAGACTGTGACAGAAAGATTTAGCAAAGCACAGTAAATTTATGAAAGCCATAGTACACACTGGAGAAATGACAGTGGGCGACCTTGGAGAATGAGTCACCCCATGGAGCTGTATGGAAGTTTTTTATTAAACATGGGCAAGGGAAAGGATAGGGTGGTCCCCAGCCTCTGATGTTGGAGTAACTGCCAACATGGCCCATCCTTGTCCTTCTTCTCCAGATAGCCATTTTTTTTTGTTCTCTCAATTATAGGAAATTGGGGAGGGAGAAGCTGAGGAACCGGTGGTCAGCGAAGGTCGTGTCTTTGATGTTCCAGCCAAGATGGAAAAGGGGAGGGGTAGAATTCCAAGCCTTTGTTGCCTATTCTAATATTCTTGCTTCAACTACAGATCCTACATACATCAAAAGGCTTAATAAGAGAATATTATTTTTTAAACATTACACCAAAAATTGGACAATTTAGATGAAATAAACAATTTTCTTGAAAAATGTAACTTTTCAAAGCCAACTGAAGAAAAGAAAAACTGAATGTCTAATATTTAATAAATAAGTTGAATCTGTTATTCAATAACCTCCCACAAAGAAAACTCTAAGCCAACATGGCTCCACCAGCTAATTCTTGCAAATATTTAAATAACACCAGTCTTGCACAAACTGTTCCAGAGAATAGGAAAATAGAGCATACTTCCCAACTCTTAATATGTAGCCAACATAACCTTGATAGAAAATTAGACTAAGCTATTATAAGAAAGAAAATTACTGTCCAGTCTCTTGTGCTCTGGTATAATAGAAAATAAATACTTGGCCTTTGTCCAGGTTCCTGGCTCATAACTCTAAACTTAGAATCTGAAGATGGTAAGAGTATCTTTGGTATTCTGTTGAGATATATGATTACTGGAGATACTCAGGGCTGGTCCCCGGTAAGACAGGGTGTCATAAGAAGATTAGATCTTACTGCCCCAATCCCTACCTCTAAAGAAGGGAAAAGGGATGGAGATGGAGTTAACCATCAATAGCCAAAGATTTAATCAATTGTGTCTACATAATGAAACCTCCACAAAACCCCTAAATGACAAAGTTTGGAGAGCTTCCGGGCTAGTGAACACATTGAGGTTTTGGGAAGGTGACTTGCTCACAGACCAACATAGAAGCTCCCCCATATCTTGCCCTATGCAACCCTTGTATTTGGCCATTACCGAAGCATATCCTTAATAATAAATTTGCATTAGTAGGTAAAGCACAAAAAAAAGAGTGCTTATATTTTGGGTCATGTTAAAGAAACACTCATTTTTGTCACATTAAGAAGGAGCAAAGAGGTACGCAGCTGTAGATAACTTTGTTATATGTACTTACAAACTTAGATAGTTTACTGAAATGTTTGTATATGACAATACATTTTTCCCTATATATGAAGGGTATGGACACTTCATATGTAGTGAATTTGTTTTAGCAAGGTGCAAAGGCAATAATAGAGAAATTATAGCCTTTTCATTAAGTGTTGTAACAATTGGATGATTGCTCTTGATCCATACCTTGTATTAAACTTAAACTGTATAACTTATAGAAGAAAACATAATATCTTATGATATTATGAAAATATCTCTTGTGAAAACATAGGAGAATTTTGCCTTGGGAGAGGCAAATTTTTCTCAATATGACACTAAAACCATGACCTATGAAAAAAGAAAAATAATACATTGTATTTTATTGAAATTAAAAACTTTTGATTTCATAAGATATTATTGAAAGAATGAAAATGCAAGGCACATATTGGTATATAGTATTTGCAAGACAAATATCTGATAAAGAAGTTGCATCTTGACTATATAAAGAACTCTTTAAACTCAACAAAATGAAAACAAACAGCCCAGTTAGAAATTAGTCAAAAGATTTGAACAGATATTTTACCAAAGAAGCTATATAAAGGGCAAATAAACATGTTCATCATTATTAGTTTTCAGGGATATTTAAGTTAAAACCATAATAAGATACCAGTGTGTACTTAATAGAACAGCTAAAAATCACCACTACCAGCAACAAAGAACCAACTAACAACAAAATCCTGACAATACCAAGTGCCTGTGCAAATGTTAAGCAACTGAACCTCATATGTTGCTGTCAGGATGCAAAATAGTATATTCACTTTGAAAATACTTTGTCAGTTAGACAAACTATGGTAATCCATGAGATCCAGGAACCCCACTTCAGGATATGCCCATGAGAAATAGAAACTTATGTTTATACAACAACCTGAGCACAAATATTTATAGTCTACTCAAAACTGCTCGAAAATGGAAATAATCCAAGTGCCCTTCAAGTTTTGAATGGAAAAACAAACAGTTGTACAATTATACAGTAGAATACTACTTAGCAGTAGAAAGGACTGAGACTCCCAACTACAAGGCTGGACATCAAATGCACTATGCTACATGAGGGAGGCCAAACTCAAAAGGCTACATACTATAGGATTCCATACATAGGGCATTCTGGAGTAGGCAAACTCTAGGGACATAAAACAGGTCAGTAGTTGCCAGGGCTGGAAGGGGAGTGAAAAGATGATTAAAAAGGGGTCTGCAGGGCTAGGAGGTATTGTGTAAAAAATTGTCTTAGGCTTTGATTGTGGTGGTGGTGACCACATCTGAATGCATGTCAGGCATCACAGACTGTCCACTGGGAAAGGGCGAATTTCACTATGTAAATTATGCCTCAATAAAATGATATTGGTGCTCAAAGCTATACTAGGAACAAGAGATTTGATAGAGAAATACAACTACATACACAAGGTGATGGGATTAGGTTTTGCTTTTCAAAAAAATGGAGTTGATTTGTCTTAACATGTCAGTTTGTTCCAAAATATAAGAGCTTAGTGGCTATGTAGAGCAAGATGCAGACAATATGAAAGAATTAAATTTTATTTGTCTATGTTTATAATACCAGAATCTGAAAAGAGGATACAAAATGTGTTAAAACTTTGGCAAAGTTAGCTCAATTTTGGTAGGCTTATTCCCAAGATTACATAAGAAAGAAAAGTAAACTCATGAAATCTTTTCTGTTACTATTACATTAATTCATAACTTTAACTGGGCTTTCTCTCTGTTAAAAAGATAAATTGATTTTACAGCTTTTATCCACCTAGATAGAGATTCTGAGTCTCACTCGGAGGGTTTCCTGGTCTTTGTGTTGACTTCATCACAACTTTGATTATTTAAAAACAATAACAAAGAACAAAGATTTTTCTTTGTGAACAAACTCAGGGTCCTTACAAACATGTTGCCTTTAAAATATTGTAAGCTAGTATATTATAACTTTGATCAAATAATTAGCCAAATAGTTTTCCTTAGACACCCATGTTCTCATCTTAATCAAGTTACTAAATTTTTTTTGATCACTCTTTGGATTTTGTCTGAGTTTGGATATTAAATGGAGAAAAATAAAATGACATTCCCAGGACAATTTTTACATCAAAAGCAATACTTTAAATTTTTAAGAGTTCTCCTGGAAATCGCAAAGATTTATTATATCACCTATGAAAACAGGTACTAAAAAGAATTAGGTTATTATTTATTTGTTTATTTATTTATTTAGGTTTACTCCATCAGTGCAACATAAGAGCTACATGATGGAAAAAATTGTCAGATCCAAGGAGATGGATTTACTGGATTACTATGATAAATTAACCACAGTCATTTACTTTCATAATCAAAGAGGTTTCTGGTTTCTTCTGATGCTTGCCTAAAGGTTCTATGAGCTGGAATTTGTGTCTTTAACAAGAAAGGTCAGATTCGGAGCCTCCTGGAAAACGATTGTGCCAAACACTTTAAACTATTGATATGTCTAAGAATAGACTCTTGGGTACAGGCTTCTGAGCTGACAGAGTTGAAACCACTTACAGATTACATCAGTAGACAGAGTCTGAATTTCAAGGACTCCGCTTAGTCTCCTGCAGAAAGCAGACTGCTTCCCCAGAAGCAGCAGAATGAGAATTATGTGTGACTGAACATGCCAATGAGGGAAATTCAATTTGGGTTGTTGTTTGGAATACTGTTGATGGTGCTTTAATGTTCCATATTTTATGGACATATGAGAAAACATTTTCTTTTATTTCTTCACTAACTCTCAATTTTAGTAGAATCTGCTTTTAAACTAAAGTGAGACTTTTAATGGTATCTGATTCTTACCCGAAATCCCAGAGTTTGGAAATAAATACTTTTACCGAGTATCTTAATTTTTGTATAGCAATATAGTTTTTGCATGGGTTTATAAGAATCTTCATCATTATTTTTTTTTTACCAAAATATACTTGGACAAACCAATTGTGCCACCAAGGGCATAACTAAATGTCGCATTTGAGGAGGATTCTCTTTTAATTGGGTATGACACACCCACTATTAAGGAAAATTACTGTGATGGTTATTTTATGGTTGCCCCTGGGGTGCTCAGATTAAACATTATGTCTGAGTGTGTCTGTAAGAGTGTTTTTGGATGAGATTAGCATTTGAATTGGTAGACTGAGTAAACTAGATTTCCCTCCCCACTGTAGGTGGGCAGCATCCAATCTGTTGGACCAGAATAGAACAAAAAGGCAGAGAAGGAGGCATGTACCCCGTTTTGCTTCTGGCCTGTCTGCTTGAGCTGGGATAATGATCTTTTCCTGCCCTTGACTGGGATTTATTCTGTTACCACCCCTGGTTTTCAAGGATTCAGACTCAGACTGAATCACACCATCGTCTTTCTTGGATCTCCAGCTTGCAGACAGCACATTGTGGGACTTCCCGTCTCCATAATTGCATGAGCCAATTCCTATAATAAATCTTTTTCTATATATGTATATCCTATTGGCTCTGTTTCTCTTGAGAGCCCTGACTAACACAATTACTGACTTGCCATGTGGAGCCAATGGCTACAGATTGTTCCCAAGGACACCAGCTTGGTGTTCGACTTACAGGGTCCAAGTGTCACAGTTGGTCAGGAAGCCCACCTGTGGGGCCAGGGGGCTTTACAAGTTTGGGGAACTTCAAGGAGAAAAAAATTTATCCCCAAATATAGATATATATACCACCAGGTAAAATCTGGTGGGGTGGCCTTGTGCTCATTGTTTTAGCTTTAGGATAGAAAAGCAAAAATTTGAGGTTTTCTATAGTCCAACCCAAGATTATTTAGGGCAATTTCTGTGCAGAAGTTGCTTCATACAGAAGGGCTCTAGGTTTGCAGAGCAAGTTTAAGGAGGCATGCATGGATAATGAACACCCTTTTTTGTACCTATGTGAGTAATCAGGCCAAACATACTGATACCAGCCTTTGGGAGATTTATTTATGATACCAGGAGGGTGGTAGAGAGACTGCTGTCCAAAATTTGGAAATAAGGCAAACAAACAAACAAAAACAAAATCCAGGTGGTTGGGGGAGTGTTGGCATGTCCATTCAAAGTCCTACAGGAGCACAGCCCACCCAAATTTAGAGGGGTTTCTTTTGTTCAACTCATCATTTAATATCAATTAAAGTTTCCAGATTTAGTGAAGTTACATGCTAAGTTTTATAGATTTTTCTTTAGTAGAGATGCAAATGATCGCTTCTCAGTGAAACAGGTAACACCAAAGTTTAGAGCTTAGTGCTCTAGTGGACATTAAATGGTTTGTGGCTTGTCCAGAAATTTTATTCTAATAGTCCTTTATTAAATTGCCTGTAAAGACCTGGTTCCTTAAAGGCTATTTGAACCACTGTCAATATCTCACTGGTTCCCTCAGTAATTAATGAGTAGAATAAAATGTTTGACAAGTATTCACTACATATTTGCATGAGCTATGATTTAAAAATGTATTCTGATACGAATAAAGGTTTTTATTCTCGTTTGTTAATCTCAGCAACAGAGAAAGAGATCCTGATGTGAGTGGTGTTTAACTGAGTTGATGTTATTTCAGGAGAAACAGCCGAGGAATTGAAAGCAGTTACCCTTTGCAGCAGCCACTGTGTGTATGGGGCAGGTTTATTGAATTATGTGTTAAAAAAATCATTCTTGAACCAGTCTGGATGTTTTTGGTCTCGAAATGTGATACTTCTAACCCTAGACAAGGTCTGAAACTTGGTCTTCTTTTGGCCTTACAGCATTTGATTCTGGAATGTCCAAATTGTTATTTGAATATCGATTTGAAATGGATCCATTTCTCAAGAGCCACAGTGACTCCTCAAAGTGTCTGTTGAATGAGTGTCAACACAGGATTTCACTGCCCTCTTGAAGCCCAGGGTCACCATTCTTCCAAGCCACTCTGATCTAATCTAGTCCAGTATAATTTAATCCATAGCTTTTACATCCAGATGGTTTAGAACTGAGTTTACTATACCTTCCTAGACATTTTGTGTTGTTAGCCTACCTTGTTGCATGGGGTCTGTTTCTCTGTCCTAACGTAGTCTTTGGTTGATTCCAGTGTATTCATTTCACCCAGGCCAGAGCTTCCAGCATGGCCTATCATTATGAATGCATCATTTATGAATAGACAAATTCTGGCAAATTCAGGAAAGTTCAGTGTGTAACTTGATTGATTAGGGTCAGGTGGTGTACACAGTGTGAGGAGGAGATGGATAGAATAGCAGCTGGGCTTGAATTCTCTTCCAGTTTTCATAAATCACGAAATTCAGTTTATTCATGACTTGTTCCATTCTTAACACAGGAAATAAAAAACACAACTTGACTCTGTTGAGTAGAGAGTGCTTGAGCCTTAGATTAAATAACAGTTGATCCTTAGGGAAACGTAGGATTGAAGCTCAGTGAATTTTTTAAGACAAATTAAATTGTATTCAAATGCTCATAAGGAAGCATATCAGGGTTAAAAGGAGTCTGTCAGAGACACCCAAACAGTCGGTGATAGTGGTTTTGACTAGGCTTGAAACACTGAGCATGGTGAAGAATGTCAGATTCCGTATAAATTTTGGAAGTACAGCAGAAAGAACTTACTGATGAACTTGATGTAGTGTGGGAGAGAAGAAGAATCCAGATGACACCTAGGTTTGTGGCTTGAGCAACTGGGTAATGGGGAGTCCATTTATTGACATGGGTTAGAGGGAGGAGAGCAATTTAAGTGGAGAGAAGACCAACATTTCTGGTTAGGACATGCAGGCTTGAGATGCTGTTGAGACATCCTAGTAGAAACATGAGGACCTCTGGGGCCTGGAGGTTAGGTCAGGTGGGGAGAGAAATTTGAGAGTTGTCAGTTCCTTTGAAGCTGTGGAACTAAATGTTATAAACTTAGAAACAAGTGTTGATGGGGAAGAGAAGAGCAGTAGACCAGGACCTTGGGTCTTACTTTTAGAGGTCTGGGAAAGGAAGCATCTGGCAAAGAGGCTGAGCTGGAGTTAACTCTAAGGTAGGAGAAAAACCAGAAAAAATATGGTGTCCCAAAGCCTAGAGAAGAAAATATTTTAAGGAAGAATGTTCAGCAACGCCAAATGCTTCTGAGAGATTAGGGATGGGATGAGGGAAAGAACTGACCCTTCATTGGCTTTGGCCTGATGTAGGTCAGGGGGACACTGATAAGAAATCCTATCAGAAAAGAGACAGAAAGTTTGATTTCTTTACAGAGTGATTAATAACATGGATTATGGAATTAGCCAGACGACAATAATAGCTACCATTAATTATGACTCAGTACGTACCAGATGTTTTACAAAAATTATTTCATCTAATCCTCTACACAATTCTATTAGGCATGTAGTGCTCTCATACTAATTATCTAGAGAAAGAAATTGAAATTAAAGTACTTAAACAAACTGACCAGTATCACACTCTATTGGTGACAAAACCAAGATTCAAAAAGAAGCTATTCAACTTCAGAGCCATTTAACTTCAGAGTTTAACCATTTTGATGAGCTGTTTCCTACAGCTAGCTTAAGGCCTTACCTTCCTACTGATGGGCTGTGTAATTTTGGGTAAGTTACTTCTCTAAGACTTGATTTCTACATTTTTCATAAAATGGAGATCTTATGTTTACAGAAAATTTGTGAGCATTGAATTATTATACGCAAGGCTTAGCATAGAGTCTGACATAATTATCTGGTATAAACTACTCATTTCACAGGTAAGAAAGCCAGGCCCCAGAGAGCCCAAAGCACTTGCCACAGGTACATGGAGTGTGTCAGAAGAAAGACTATGCAGACACCCTGACTTCTGGTCCAGAGCTCTGAACTTTCAGGACCTCTGACCAGCTGTCTGTCTTGGAAGCCCCCTACAAAATACTCTCTGATGCATTTCCAAAACACCCATGAGCTGCTTACAATAGTCCCTGCTCAGGCAAAGAATAATTCACAATGTCATTACCTGCCTGATGCCTTTTGAAGGAGCACTGTTCCCAGGAGCACTGTCACTGGAGTGGCAATCCCCCATGTTGTACATTTCTGCAAAGCTGAAACTCAGCTTTTGTGTTTCAAAATGTCCAAGACAGACCACAGAAAGTGCCAGCTCATTCCAGAATGCATAAGGTGTACTTTAGGCTGTTTTATGACTAAGTAGGAAAAATGTCTGGTAATATTTATTCAGTTATTTCCTTTTCAATCCATCTCTGTGGTTCAAGCTGTGGTATGGTTTTGAAAAAAAATGTAAAAGACAAAGTTTGATTTTGAATGATTGTCAGTCTTAGAGATGTACACAGTACCTGGGGCTCAGGATCATGGGCAGTGACTGTGGAAGGGACTCAAAGAATTGTTAGATCAAGGGCCTTTGCATTTGGGGCTGTGGGGGACTGTGAGATCCCTTCAAAAGCCCCTGTGTAACAAGGGAAAGGCTGGGCGACCAGGAGTTAGGACTCAGGCCTCCCACCCCAGCCCTTATCAAAATAGCTCTGTCTTTGTTTCATACACAGGGCTTGCTACACACTAGACTACTTTTGGGGAAAGACTTCTGGTTTAAAAACTACTGATCCAGTCTAACTTTCTTAGTGTATGGACAGGGAAACTGAGGTTCCAACAGGGGAATTTGTCCGGTACGTAAGAATAAGCCTATTCCAGAACTCAGATGGAAACTCAAGCCCCTGACACCCCATAGGGATTCCCCCCTTAGCTCAGCAGGGTTACAAGTGAACTTGACTTTAGTTTTTGACTTTAGTTCCAGTGCAGGGATCAGTACAATTTTTCTATGAAGGGTTAGATCAAAAGCATTTTCAGTTTTATAGGCTATACATTCTCTGTTGCAACTATCCAATTCTGCCTTTGGATTGCAAAGCAGCCATAGGCAATATGTAAATAGACAAGCATGACTGCATTCCAATATGATTTTATTTGCAAAAACAGGTCATGTGAGGTATAGGTTGTCAATTCCTGTTTTAGCACATCCAGAAACAAAAACAAGTGGGTTATGGGTGAGATGACACACACAGACAGTAAGAGTGGATTAATTCTTGATTTATGTAGCTGGAAGTGCAGTGTGCTGTTGGGGAGATGGACAGCAGACCTTGTCATGAAACAATAGGGATGTTGAAATAGATGGCTCCCCAAGAAAAGGATGACGAACTGTTTTTGATCATGGTTGGGTACCTGGGCTGCACAAAGAGAACTTTGAGTTGGCCTTGGGTAGTATTACCAGGTCCAAAAGAGGAAGACCCTCTCAGATAGAGGAGACAGCACATGGCAGAACTCCAGTGGGTTTGGGAGTATGAGGTGTGGGACGTTGGAGAGAAATCGTAAAGGGTCTGTCTGTCCTGTTTAGAAGACTGAACTTTGTTATTCTGAGCGAGGGGGGCCATTTAAGGGGTTTTGGGCAGAGGCATGAGATGATCATCAGGCATTTCATAGAGATTGATGAGGCGCCATGGGGTGGATGAAATGTTGAGATTTGGGGCAGGAAAATACATCAGGAAGTTGTTGAAATCATTCAGGCGACAGATGACGGGTCAGAGTTAGTGCCACACCATAAATTTACACAACACTCTATGTCAATCACATCTCAATAAAGCTGCAAAGAAAAAAGAGAGAGAGAGAGAAAGAACAGAAGAAGGACCTGTGTATATGGCACACGATGCGTTTTTGTTGCTTTAACTTATTATTTTCTCAGAGCCAGGAGACTTAAATTTAATGCTTGTCTACTTCTGATTAGCTCTGCAAACTTGGAAATGTCACAGCCTCTCTGAGCCTCAGATGTCTCATCTTCGAAGTGGTGATTATGGCACTTACTACCAATGATTGTTGTGAAGATTAAATAGGATAATGTATTAATCCACCTTAAATCATATTTTTATATACAAATATATGGCAAGGTGGTTTTCTTGTATTGTAAGCTGAGTTCTCAAACAGATTAAACCTGAAGAGAGATTTATCCTTACAGTGATGGACACTCTTCTTGAAGTCGTAATCCACTGTGGAAGTGGGGGATCATTTTGACATTTCTTATGGATCGTTGAGATATCCTCCAAGGTCTGAGATTGGTTTTTGAGATGTCTCCTCGGCTGGAATTTTAATAAAATGTGCATTGCTTGTAAATTACATTGCTCACGTGGAAATTTGCTATACACTACAAACAGAGATTGCTGTTAACATGAATGCCAATTGAGGATTGCATTATTTTAAATTTGATTGATGTCGTTCTCTTGTGCATTCCTGAAAGAAATATAGTGAAGTCAGATGACTCAATACCAGTCTTAAGTGATACTTAGCATGATGGTTATTCAATAAAGATGTTCTCTCCAAATGTGTAGGAGGCACCCGAACAACTAGATTCAATTGCCTGCTGAAGGGTGGGCATATTCATTTCTCCCAATTGTTACTGAGTCCAATTTTAATTTGTTTGCTATTTCTGTTAATGCCAAGGCCTACTTGGTATAATCATAGAAAGTTCTCAAGGATATTAACAGGGATCCTCCTAGAATTGTTACACAGTTTTTAAATGTCTGTGAATTACTCTGACAAGGTTTTAGTTTTAACTCACATTAAGTAGATTTCATTATTAACAAGAATATGTGCAAACTAAAATGAGGCAATTAACATCTTAGATACACTGCATTTTTGTGAGCCTGAAAATAATTTAGAAAATACATTTTAGAAAAGCAAAGTTGCCAAAAAATAAAGAGAGAAAAGAAACCAAATTTAACCATATTTATTATATACATACTGGCCAGTATAAAGACATACTGATTGTATTTACCAGTGCATATTAAGAAATATTTAGAAGTGAATTGGGCTGGAAATCTGGGGGCTTGAGATTCAGTTTTAGGTCAAATTTTCGAAAACCAGTCTTCCAATACACAATTCATTTTATGGTCAACTTGCCAAACAGCAAGTTCAAAGAATTGAATTAAAAAACAAAACAAACAAACAAAAAACCCTGGCATTCTGGTTGGGAAAAAATAAAAGAAATATATCTGCGCCCCCACTGGAAAAAAAAGGAGGAGTTTTTTTTTAAACTGGTGAATGAATTAATCAGCTTTCCTTTTGCCTTTAGAATAATACTTTTAAAAAGTATTCATCCTGTGTCTGCCCAAGCTTCCTATGGCCGGAGCTCAGGGAGCGAGATCAGAGGGAAACTCCTCTGCTGGAGGAAGGTGAAGAGAAGGGTCAGCTGGGAACAAAGTCTGGGCTGTGGATCCCATGGGAAGTGCCTAAGGATCAGAGAACAGAGGGTAGAGGCTCAGGATGGAAACGCAGAGCACTGAGGAGCAGTGAGGAAGAGACTGGGGGAGGGAGGAGCAGGCTGGTGGTACAGAGCGGGGGGAACTGGGGGGCAGAGAGAAGGAGACCTGAGGGTTATGCTGAGGATAGGAGGTCTCTGAATAAAGAGTTCAGGCTCCCCAGCACCCTGCCTGTGTGCCTATAAACTCAGTAAATACAGTTGAAGCAAGTTTTGACGAGCTGGGAAACTCAGAACTTAGTCATTTGGTGACTTGGCATTTTGTGGGCTGACATTGAGTGCATTGACTTTTATCAAAATTGACTCATTGAACTGGCAATTTGATGAACTGGTTGTGTAGAAACCAGACTAGTCACGAGGCCTGGCCCTGGCTAAGGTGCTGCTCTTCCTGACCTCCCCAGTAGAGCAACTGGGCCAGACCAGGTTGGAAGAGCATACAGAAGGCCTTGCTCCAGGGTGGTATCCTGGAGGGAGGGAGAAGGCTGAGTGTGGAGGCTCTGGGCCTTGCCCCCTCAGGTCACCCAGGGCTTCCCTCTTTTACCATATGGGGTTTCTTTGGGGAAAAATATTTCACTGTTAAAATCAACTGAAACAAATTTTGAAAACTACTAGAAAAGATGATCAAGACCCTTTGGAATAATAACATTATACTTTTTGAGTATTTACTGTACTCTTGCACACTGTGCTGAGCACTTCAAAGACATTTTCTCATTTAGTCCTCACTCCTGCCCTTTGAGGAAGGCGACTGCCATCCTCAGCTGACAAGTGAGGTAATGGGCTCTCAGCATTGCCAAGCCAGGGCCCCCAACCTTTGCCAGAAAATCATGCATTCTGGCATATGTCTGTGCATGCTGCAAAGGGCCTGGTGTCTCTCCTTCAGTCTCAGTCACCTGGGGACTCCCGGAAGGACTTTAGGCAACCTCAGGACCACTTTGCAACTTGACTCTAACCTCCTTGTTGAACAGAGGCTCCAGCTCCCCCGCCTGAGCTCTTCTTGTGTCCAAATGGGTCTCACTGCCTCACCTTTGTGGCTGCTGCTTTTCCTCACTGTCTAGCCAACTCTTTATGGCTCAGCCTCAGTCCTACTTTGTCCACAAAGCTTCTTGTATACTCACATTCATGGCTGCAACGCATGAACCAGCATGCTGATTAGCAACTCCTCAATCAGTGTGCATAAAATTCCAGTTATGCAAGAAGTTCTAGAGGTCTTCTTTACAACACTGGGCCTGTATATAACAATGCTGCGTTGGACACTTAATCGGTTAAGGAGGTAGATGTCACATAAAGTATTCTTACCAGAAACAATAACAACAAAACAAACAGATGAAAATCAGGTTTCCAGCAAAGGGTATCTTTCGCTCAAGAGTTTTACAATTGCCACCTTTCCACAGACAGGGAAACTGAGGCACAAGGGATGAGGTCACTGCCTGAGCCATACAGAAGATGAATGGCATAGCCCTATTCCCGAACACGTAGTGCTTCCTTCCTCTCTCTGCTGACCCCTCACCTACCTCTCCTCAAGCCACAAGGATCCCCCAACCCAGCTCTTCCAAACCACTCTGACTCTTTAAAAAGCAGCTCACAATTCTTGGCCCTGGCCATGGTATGTTTGCAATTTAAGTTAGTTTTCTGGGAGTGTCTTTCTTCCTTCTCCCCCTAGGGCCCTAGACTCCTGAGGGCCTTTCTCCCACTGTGTCCATCCACGGCATCTCACAGAACCAGGCAGAGGCCTCAGTGACTTTCTTGTGCAATTTTCAGCTGGCACTGGAAGCCATTTCTCCCTGGTAAGTTATGTCCTTTGGTTGGTTTTTATTGATGATCACGGGGATTTGTTTTCTGTCCTGCTACATAAATGTCTTTGTGGGATAATTGTAGTGGTGTTTCAGGGAAGGTTCGCACTTCACTGAGCCAGCTCCTTGTCTCCAGCATCTATCAAGTTGTCCTCAGCTGAAACGTCAGCAGCTCTGAGTCCAACCCTCTCCACCCCAGCCCATCCTGCCCTGTTGGCACCCTCACTCGCCCTCGCTCTTCAATAGGACTGATTGTCTAGCCTGTCTCCCCAACACCGGAGCCCCATCTCCTTGAAACCAATCCTAACTGGCCCAGCCTTGCTCCACAAGGCTTTCCTCAGTACTGAGCTTTACTGTTTGGGGTCAAGATTGGGGAAAAGCCTTTGGGCCACAGTTTTTTTTCCCCCTTCATAAAGATGTTCTTTAGCCAACAGCCAGAATTCACAAGGAGAAGAGGCCAAAGAGAATCACAGAGCTGAGGGTGAGGAGGAGAAATTGGGAAACCTGCCTAGACTGCTATATCCATTGGGGTAGAGAGAATAAGAGCTCCCCAAAGATGTCCACACCCTACTCTCTGGAACCCGTGAGTATGTTATGTTACCCAACAAAGAGGAATGAAGGTATAGATGGAACTAAGGTTGCCAATATGATGAGTTCAAAATAAGAAGGTAATCCTGGGTTATCTGAGGGCGCAATGTAATCACAGTTTCCATAAGAGTGGAAGAGGGAATTGGAAGAGATGTCAGAGAGATGGCAGCATGAGAAGGACTCAGTTCAATGGAGCTGGCTCTGCAGGAGGAGGAAGGGGCCACAAGGCAAGGAAAGCAGGCAGCTTCTGGGATCTTAGAAGGCAAGGAGAGGGATTCTCTGTTGGAGCATCTAGAAAGCAATGTACCCTGCTGACACCTTGATCTTAGGCTGGTGAGTTTTGTTGTACTTCTGACCTATAGACTTGGAAGATTTGATTTAGTATTGTTTTTAAGCCATTAACTTGGTGGTGATTTGTCACAACAGTGATAGAGGATTTAATGCAATCAATGAACCTCAAATACTCTCAATCTGTGAATTATTTGTCAATCAGAGGAAAATTCACATTTAAAAGTTTACACATGGTTGTTTCTTAGATTCAGAACAGTACATAGGACTGCAAACCTGGGTGTTTCTCTTTCTACCCTTTGTTCAAGTTGATGGAACTGCTTTCTAGCAGTATTTGAATCTTGCTATGATTTTCTTAAGATGTAGAAAAAGTTAAGCCCTTGTCAACTGGTCAGTGTGGCTTTGCCTCAGAAAACTCTTTCAAAGAGCAATTCTGTATTTCAACCAACTGTGTTCAAACTATTAAAAAATAGCCATTGTTGCTGAGAAGCTTTCAGGGTGTTGCCATGAGAACAATTGTTTTATAATCAGAAATAACAAGTGCTAATTGTAAAGAGCGGGGGTGGAGAAGGCAAGGAGCTAGCAACCCCACACCTCCTCCTCATTAGGGGCAAATGGCCTGAGGTTTCCTGCCAATTCTGTAAGTCCAGCAGACATTGCCTTGCTACTCTGTGAAGGACAAGAGTAAATGCATCGGTTTCAGATTCACACTGGCTGGCGTCTGAATTTCTGATTCACCTGTACCATAGGCAAGACTTAAGAATTATTGAAAGAATTACCCTGGGACTCCCTTGTGTTAATCATAAAATGGGGATTAAGAAAGTACTTACTTCCTGTAGTGGGTGTGATTATACAAGACAACATACACAATTTATGTAGCACAGTGCCTGGAAAGTAGAAACTCAATTCCCAATGATGCTAGACAAAAACTATCTGTGGTTGCAGGGCTCTGGATAATCTCTACAAACCAACTTGGAAAAGGAGCTTTTTAAAGATTTCCAGTCCACCAGGCACTGATAAGTGTTCTCCTGCATATGATCGGTAGGCAGTTCAGCCCTTATATGACGCACTTTAAGACAGCGATACCTGAGAGCTACCCTGTACTTTGAACAAGGAACAAGTACAGTGCTCTTGCACTTAGTTATCCCAGAAATGCTGTGAAACCTTCAACAAACTTGCTGTCTGTGGCTGCCCTTCTCTCTCAGTGGGCTAATAACCCACAAAGCAGCCTCTGGACTGGCACTGTTTGAGGCAACAGCTTTGAGGAGCACTGTTCTAGATGGCTGTCCCTTCCCAATGGGCAGCAGCTGTTTGGCCTCTGATTTAACCCAAGGGTGACTGGCAGAAAGGACCTGACCCAGGCCATAAGCAGGCACAGGGACTTTGAAGACTGGCTGACCAGTTTATAGAGGCATCTCCACGAAGGAAAAAGGTGTAGCTGAGTTTGGGAAGCCATGTCCATGATGCAGAACTGGGAAAGTAGCTAAATGCTGGATTGAACTGGTAGGAGCAGAAAGGAAAGAAACTAGAGGAGGACCAACTGTCTGCAGAAAGATCACAGGAGGACAAGGTGAGATTCATATGATGGACAAGGCAGACCTGGGTAGCTCTGCCTGGAGTGGACATGTGTTCCTGGCTCAGCAAACCCAAGGGCTGGTAGAGAGATGTCTGAAAGACCTGGTTGGTCAGCTCAGGCCGTCGGAAAAACCCAACTTGCGGCCAGCATAATTAGTCTTCTTATAAGACCTTGAGGAGAAGTTTCTATATGGGCCCAGCATCAGAATATGTTGTACCTTTTCAAGAGTAATTGGTCTGTTCCTGTCTGAGGTCAGGCTGAGTTGCTCAGGAATCCCTTTTTCACATTGGCTGCTAGAAGCTTTAGAGCCACCTCAGTGGCCCATGGGGAGCGCATGAGGGGACTCAGGGGCTCAGAGACTCATTTTATGTCCCTCCTCTGGTTTGGCCTTCCTCTTTATACTTAAAAAATGTTGGATCTTTCTTCCGAAGTAAAAATTTAAAAAACAATGCTTTTAAATTCAGTTTTCTTCATTTTACAAATATTTTTCTAATTATAGTAGAATCTACAGTAGAATCTCCATAAACAACATAGCGCCATCCTGACACGAAGGGGAAAACTTAGGCCAACACAAGAAAAACTCAGCTCTAATCCCAGTGCTATGACCATTTTGGAACAGATGTTCCACGTTGGAGTCACCACCAGAATGGCTTTGTCCCCCAGTGTCCCATGAACTTCATGGTCCAGCTGCTCAGGCTGGGACTGACTTCTAGAGAAGGATTTCCAGTTGGAAATGTAATTGCATTGGGGAGTAATTAGCGCAGCCCTGACTGTGTACAGACTGCTTCCCCAAACAACGAGGAAACCAACAAGGCCTGAACTGAAACCAGCTCAGCAATGGGTCATTTTCTAAGTGACTGTTAATAATCATTAAGTGGTTATTTGCTGTTAGCCCATTTCAATGAATTCTGGAGTTTTCAAACAAGTTTATGTCGATGAATAAATAGCCCAAGACTAAGATGGTAGCAAAGATAAGAAAAAGGACACCAAGGGGCAATTTTAAGTGTAAGCGGTTGTTGACTTGCACCTCTTCATGCCTTGAAAAGGGAGGGCACGGAAAAAGTTAATTCTTCAATGCAGCATGTTTCATTCATTTAAACTTTTATTAGCATATAATTGTGTAGTGCTTTGGAGCTTAAACAACACCAGAGGAGCCTTTTTCTACATCTAAAATAGTTAATGAAGCTGCATGCTGTACTATCAGTTGGTCCAGTCCTTCAGTGAGTCTTTCCTGAGCATCTGTTTGGTGCAAAGTTGCACACGTCAGGGGGCAAATGTGACTTATTCATAGTCTTTACCTGCAAGGGGTGCTGGTGGAGTGATGGTATGCTGCATCACAACTTGGTTCTGCCCGTCAGAGCTTTGGAAGCAAAGAGAAAGAACACATTGAGGCTGCCCAGGGAAGCAGAGGATGGACTCGCAGATGACAGCAATTCCCCAAGACACAGAGGGCAGTGTGGGGCTAGCAGGGCCATGGAGGGAGGGAATAGCAAACAGATCATGGCTGGAGAGATCACAGTTGGCCTGGGTTGCTCTGAGAGTGCCTGGAGGGTTGAGTGGAAAAAGCCAAGGATGGTGGCTTCCTGCTGTCATTCACCTCCAGGAGGCCTCACTGCCAGGTTCCCACATGTCAGCATCCAGTGCCCCCATTCAGGTCTTGCTTTTGTACTCCATGGTATGGGCTCTGTTTTCTGGCCTGGCTGCAGCTGCCAGAGCGTGGAAGGAATTCAGCAGTTGCTAAGTGCTCAATAAATGCCAGCTATTTTTATTACTGGTAAAACAGGCTGCCAGGTTTCATAAAGTTACAATCACTTAAATTTGTGCATCTCTTACAGAGTATGCATAGCAATCCAGTGTGAAGCTACTTCCCTCTGGAATAAAACTTGTAATTGTAATACTTAGCTAGATCACTTCGTGTGGCATCAGGCAAAGGAGCATCTCCCTTGTGACAAGTTGCCACCAGAGGCCTTTGGCTTCTGTCCTGCTGGGCCCAGGGTGCCTGCCCTGCACTCAGCTTGCAGGGGATAAAAGGCCAATGACAACAGAGTGAGCCAGGCAGGGGTCCTGCTTCTGCGAGTTCAGAAACAGGACACGGCATGGCATCACTGCCCCCAGCCCCCCAGGAAGAGGGTGGCTGCCAGGGTGAGCCTGTGAATATGGAGTCACTTGGCCAGAAGGACATCCTCCGATGCTTCCTTCCGTGGGGGAAATGCTGATGCGTCAGGAATTGACACACTGTGAGAACACCTGGCCACGATACGCAAAACCACACCATTTATGTTTTGAAATGTCAGACTCTTGAGTTTAAAAACAGACTTTGAAGAGTTTAAGAACCTGGCAATTAATCAGTGCTCTGCTCGGAACGAAAGCGCAGACTGGTTTGTTGTGTCTCCATTCACAGATGGATATGGCTGGTTGCAGTGATTTTTCTCTATGGTACTCAAACAGCCATTTGTCTGATTCCTCCCCTCACCCCTTTGTAATTTATTGTTTGGCATTTGGCAGGCATAGTGGGTTTGCAAGTAATTTTTTAAAAAAATTGGCATTGCTGCTACATTCAGAACAACGCCTGCTGGGTTTTGACCACCATGAGGTCAGGCTCTCATTGTCTTACCATCACCGATAGATGGTCACTGACTAACAGATGGAGGGTCTGGATTCTGTCCCTTAGTCCCTGGTTTCTGTCTGAGCAAAGTGCAGGGCCCTCGGCACTTGAAACAGTGTCTCAGGTTTGCTGAGCATATTAGTTCCATTCCATGGAAATTCTATCCTTACTTGGCTCTCAGACTTATTTATTCCACAGGCAAGAAGCATTCATTGAACGCCTACTCTGTGCTAGACACCAAGGGTATGGAGAGGGTGTGGAGATGACCTCAGATGCTCCCCCTGGGAGACAGCATGCTGAGCTGGGTGGGGGCGTAGACAGGGGAGGGCAGCCCGGCCAGTGATGGGCAGTGAACACAGCCTGGGTGGTGGGATGAGGTGCCGGAAATAATTCAGAATACTTTCCTCTAGGAGCATGACCACTTTCTGTTCAAAATTCAGACATTATCATTTAAGACAGTTGAAGTTATATTTTCTTTTCCATGTGAGCCCAGCAAGGAGTCAAACACTTAGTGCTGTTTTGGCAAAAAACTTCGGACTTTTGGATATCGCCAAATTCCACCAAGTGTCCTTTATCCATTATGAGATTTCTCTGAGCCACAGTGTTTCCTTCTGTAAAATCGGGATCACCAGTGTCGTCGTTAGAACCAGGCACAACACCATGTCTGTAAAGATTGTGTTCACAAGAGCTTTGCCTTTTGACAAAATAAGTAAAACATCTTGCACATCTATTTATTATCCATGTTATAATCTTTGTAAATATTGAGATTAATAAAATACAGTTTTATTTTAAAGACTAGTTTCATTAATAGTAAGTACCCTTTGATAAAGTTGTTATCCATTTTGTCAAACAATGGATAAAAAGTATTATTAGTACTATTTTGGAGGAAAGGGCTCTTCGGATTTGTTTGATGGTAAAAAGGGTGCTTCCATCTCGGAAAAGCTGGGAAACATTGCCCATACTGTGGGAGGTGTTCTTGTTAAATGCTAGTCTCAGTTTTCTGCTCTGCATGGCACAGGAGCCTATAAATGACACACTGTTCTAAAAGCCCCGTTGACTTGGCCAGTGACCAAGAAATGCCTGTTTAGCAAGTGTAATCCACATTGTACTCTGCAACCCTGCTGCTCTCACTGAAAGGAACTGAGGCACAGAGGGAAACTGGCTTTTCTTGGGTCCCATCTGTTCGGTTTGCCTCTGAGATGCCAGGAGGTAGAGACCTGGTGAAGGCAGGACGAGGTGAGAAGGACCGTGGTCAACACACCTCCACAGGAGCATGCCAGCAGCCAGGCCTGCTTTCCTGGCTTCTGTTTTCTCTCTTTCATTTTCAGATTGTCATTCAGGATTCACATTTTCAAAACCTTTCACTATTCTTGGGGAGTCCTAAAGATCTCCTAACACCTGTGCTGACTGTCTCCTCCCAGGTGACAGACTGGGCCTTCTGCCTGCTGATTGGTTTCAGGCACCAACCTGAATGTTTCTGGTTCTCAGATCTGCCCAGCCCCAATCATAGCATGTCTTGCATCAACCATTTTTGTCTGGAATCTTAAGCAATCCCTCCATTAACAGAGGTGTGTTTTAGATCATTATATTCATCAGAGTTCAAGACATAAACTCTGTTCTATGTCATCTTGTACAACCTAAGGGATCTTAGTTAGCATTTCTGGATCCCAGTATCCCTAATCTGCACACTAATGCTGTATCAGTACAGGCCCTCCAGGAAACAGGTGTCAAGAAGTAGTTAGAATTGCAAGAGCTTCACCTGTGAGAGATAAATAGCAGGAGCCCCTAAAGCCCTCAGACCATTATCGTGCAGGCAGGAGAGCTGCCAGACCATTCTGCAGGCCTGAGGCATGTGAAAGGAGAGTGGAGGAAGGGAACTAGGGCTTGAGACAGTGGTGGAGCCCCTGGGGAGTCTTAGACAGCTGAATGGGGAGCTCCAGTGCAGAAACAGCCCATCTGTAACAGTGGAAATTTGTAACAGAAATTGTAACCCATCCAACCATTCTTCTGACATTGTTTCTGTAAAGTGCTAACTCTGAGTAGTGTGTAGCTTGTAGATGGACAGCATGTTTGTGTAAGAATTCTAGAAACTAGTTTCAAAAGATATAGACTCTGACCTTCAAGCATGCCAGCTCTGGGAGGTTTGCTGACCTTCAGCTATAGAGCCAGGATGATGTGAAGCCAGAATGACTAAACCAGGATGACGCACAAAGGAACACAATAGAACACTAAACCAGGATGACACACACTTGCCTTATTGGAATGGACGGTGATCATCTGCATGTAGAGAACTTGGCAATCCCCTCTCTTGATCTCCTTGTTCTGTTCTCCTCTCCCTCCTTATAAAAAAACCTCTGCCTCTAACATGAGGGGATATGGGCTTTGTGACATGAGTTCCCCACCTTCCAGGTAAGCAACATCTGCAAATAAACCATTTTCCTTTATACCTGCACTTGCCTCTTGAGTATTGCCTTTCCTAGCAGCAGGCAACTGGCTGGACCTGTGTTCTGTTACAACCTCACTGACTCCTGATATGCCATTTAGGTGTAAGAAAATTAGATTTTAGATAACACCATTTGTTTATACTTTTTTTAGATGGTACCTTTGAAGATGGGATTTAGAAAGAGGCTGGACGTGCCCCAAGCCAGAACCATGTCAGGTCACCTGGTGATGGCTCTGTCATCCCGAGGCAGCTCTTTTGCCTACTCTCCTAAATTCGACCTGTGAATGTTCTGCTCTGTCCTTTTTCTCCCTGTCCAGCTCTCGGCATCATCTATTGATCTGCCATCTTTGAAATCTGGCTGCTCCTCCCCATGCTACCACTGGATACACTGTGCGGGCTCCTCTGGTCTGATCTTGTGTTGTCCTGGTTTCCATCATGCCACACCCTAGAATCCTGTGTCCTGACACACTTTACCTCTTTTAGTTGCTAACCTGCTACCTGCTAATCTTAGAAGAAAAGTAGTATTGCCTCGTTTGGCTTGATATAAACGTTCAATTAAAAAGGACATGAGACTATGACTTTCAAAGCCTTGGATCAGGGACACTAGGAAAGAAAATGGACAGGAAAAAAATAATGGTGAACAGCCATTTTGGATGTGAGGGTCATAGAGCTGGGACATCTGTCATTTACCTCCAAGTGGCACCATGTTGGTTCAGCTGAGCTGAGGTGGCTGTCGGGGGGAGGGGTGGTATTGTCTGCCTCTATGCTGGATGGTCAGACATGCCACTCAGGTCCCCCTTGAGAAATAACAGACTTGTTCCCCTGCTGTTAGAAGTACTGCCAGCAACAGCCATAACTTCCAGTTCTCTTTAGAAAGTGCTTTGACCAAAGAAAGCTACCTCACCCAAGGTAACATGCCATTTCTGGGGCAATCTGCACCCAAAGACTGGCTGATGCAAAGGTTAAAGGATCAACCCCTTTTCCTCAATCCTGGACAGCTCTGAGGTCCAACCCAACTTTGGAGATCTCCAAGAGGTTTGCAGAGTCCTTCCTTCTGATTTCACGATGGCTCAGCTTCTCCCTCTGCTCAGTCCAACACCCTTCTCTTCCCTTCCCTTCCCTTCCCTTCCCTTCCCTTCCCTTCCCTTCCCTTCCCTTCCCTTCCCTTCCCTTCCCCTCTTGCTGATCCATTTCAGAATCTGCTTCCTGGAAAACCCAACCCATAACACTATGATAGACAGATCCACTGTATTTTTGACATGGCTTTTTTTAGTCATGATAATCTCCAGCTCATAGTCATGATTCATCACTGTGAATTAAAACTGTTAGTTTTCTTTCAAATATTCATTGAAAACCTCCTCTATGTAAAGCACCAACCTGAGTGATATCTCTAAGCATTTGCAACTTGCCCAGTGTGCCCTGCAGAGAGGGAGGTAATATAATTAAAATGAAATATTTTGAGTCACAAGGTACAGGAACATGCCAGGAACACACAGGTCCCCAGTTAGGTGAACTGGTCCAGAAGTAGGTCTTTCCCCAAAGATGTATAAATGGAAGTTCAAACTTAGGTACTCGAGGGGGCAGTGGAGATGAAGGAGATGTACCAGCACTAAGGTAGGAAGACCCTAAGTACTTGCAGGCCAGACACATTTGTACTTATAGTTCATTAGAAGTGGGATCCAGGATATCTGGGGGTCCATCCTACTGTGAAAGAAAAACAAAACTAAGCAGGATGTCAAGGTCCAGACAAGTGGTCTAGGACTGTGAGTGGCTCTTAGACAGGAGGGCCTGTGCCATGCAGACTGAACAAATACAGCTGAGCATGGAGTAAGCATAGCAGAGCAGGATGCCAGCATCCACCTGCTTGGGGGATGGGAGCATGGCGTTCTCTCTGCATCAGGGTTGCCCTTACAGTGAAGCTAAGTGTGAAGGTAAGAATGGGAAAAGAGAGTCCTGAAACTGAACTTGGGCAACAAAAAAAAGTATCTTCCAAGATTGCTTCTCTGGGGTGCCATGATTTGGAAGTTACCTTTGACTTTCCTGTGGTGTTAACTGAGGTTCCCATGTTATTAGAAAATCCTTTCCTGGTTGTGAACTTTACCTTTGGATGACTAGTTGGCTCCATGTGTTGCCTGTTGAATAGTTGCAGACATCTGACACTCTCACTCAGCTACCAGTGAACCCCATGGAACTGTCAAGTAGGTGATGAAACAAGGTAAAGGGGGTTGTTTCCATTGTTAATTGCTCAGGTAGATAAGTTGGGCTTGAGCCTACATGTGCCATTTGAGTGAGAACTGAAGAATGAGCACGAGTTTACTTGGAGCACTTTTCCTCCCACTACCTCCACTTTATTCACCTGAGGATATGGTATAAGGATGCCACGCAAAGGTCCAGAGGTTAAGAAAGTCACTGTGCACGTGTAGACATGCTAATGATCCACACTGGGTGGAGCAAAGAAGTAGAGAGCATGGCTTAGAGAGAGGTTGGTCCAGAGTGTGCAGGGCCAAAGGCTTTCATGCAACCCTTAGTCTGCACTTGACCCCTGAAGAGGTGGAAAGCTATGGAAGGGTTTGGAGCAGGCAACTGGCATGATTGGATTTGCTTCAAGAAAGATCACTCTGGCAGAAATGCAGAGGGGTGAAGAATTGGAGTAGAGACCCATTAGCAGGTGTTAGCAGTAATCCAGGTGAGAGACTGATGGTGAGCTCAGTCAAGCTGGGGTCAGTGCACGAGGGGAAGCATGCACTGCTTAGAGAGAGCAATGTACCAAGTACGGTGAGAACAAAAATGCCAGCCACAGTCCATGGGGCTCCAGGACACAGGCCCAGCTTCCAAGGCAAGATCCAGAAGGACCTGCTAAGAGGGGGCCTCTTTTGAAGGTCAAAGCCTCTTATAACAAGTGAGCTTCTACTGGTCTTAAAGATCTCTTTTCAAATTGGTGTTCATTCCTATCAACATCAATGTTGGCACATCCAGTTGGAGGATGACATGGCAGACTTAGTATTTTCTGGTTGGACAGTGAACGGAAGCTAGTCTAGATGAGATCCAACAAAGATATCCACTGATATTTTGCCCCTGTCCTCTTCCTCTTGCATTGGCATTATACCAGGCCATTTAGGCAGTACAGGAACACCTGTAGCTGCAGCTTTGGCATCCAAAAGAATAGGGCAAGTTAGTCCATCTTTCAGAGACTCAGCTTTCATATCAACAAACTGAGTAATAACAGTGCCTGACTGTCATGAAGTTCAAGTGAATGAGTCCCAGTACAGTGCCCACATTGCAATAAAATTCTGTAAATTTTAGCCAATATAATAATAATGATGAGTATTATTATTATTATATGTCCCTTTGTGTTACAATGTCTTGGTCTCTTCACATTCCTCCAGCACATTGGGAAGTCAGCATTTGAGCAGCTGTTTCCATAACCAGTTTCACAGTGAATCTCTGACCAAAAGAAACAGCCACTACACTGTTCCTCAGCCAGCTCTGTGTCACCTCCCCTTCTGCCCCCTCCTCCTCTTTATCCTTCCAATGTCTGGAACGATGAAGGAAACCTGTTTGATTATAGGCAAAAGTGTCCCCAGGAAGCTCCAACCCTTTCAGGGTAATTTGGCATCATTTTATGGAAGTGAGCCTTGGGGAAAATTCAAATGTCATGTATAATTTGGTACTTGAAATATGAATGAAAAAGCCCTCTGATTTCTTTTCATGTACATTTCTCCTCCACACTCTGGCCTTCCCCCTCTTCTCTCTCAGGGGTCATTACCCCTGGAGGCTGTGGTAGGCTGGAGGTGAAGCAGCAGTAGCAGGTGGCAACTGTTGACCCCTCCTCCATCAGCAGGCATTCAGCCTTTTTCACTTACCCAAGCATCTCTACGGACCAGGTTTCTGAGTGCTGGCAAGGCAGGATGCTTTAATGAAGGCTGAAGTCTCAAACTAAGGATCAGCTACTGTTTACACATGGCAGCTTCCTTTATCTAGATATATATCTAGAGTGTCCTTGAATGTTCCTCCTCTAGACACATTTAGTTGATCTGGGTCCAGCTCTGTCTATCTTTGTATCTGTCACTTGATAAATGGAAGTTATATGTCTATTGATTATAGGCTATACTGCCAATGCATATAAGTTGACCAGCTTTCCAAAGACCTTGTATGCCTTAGTTCTATAGTTTCTGCAACCTAAGACTTTTGCCACTTACTCATTTCAAGATCACTTTCTCTGGATCATACATTGGTTTGATCAGTTACCATGATCATTATTCTCATAGCCAATAAGGGCACTTAAATAGTGAGATATTTTATAGGTTTGGTTTACACCATTTAATGTCATCGCAGGTAGGCAAAATAGTAGGAATGGACAAAGCTTCAGTTCTGACACAGAAGGCAAGGGGTCAGAGCCCTTCCTGCAATGGTATGAGCTCTCTCATCCCTAGAGCAGTGGCTCTCCCAGTGTCCTCTGTCGTTTTGAGACCAGCAGCATCAGTATCACCCAAGAACCTGTTAGAATGCAAACTATTGGCCGTACCCCATAACTACTGAATCAGAATCTGGGGTCCAGTAAATTGTATTTTAACAAGACCTCCAGGTGGTTCTGATGGCTGCTAAAGGCTGAGAAACACCTCTGTAGAGCTGGGAATAAACTGACTTCCTAGACAGTGGCAACAGCTGCACATTTTGCTCAGAGAGTCTGTAGGACAGGTGCTGGTGTGATGTTGGAATGGGCCTGAACATCTGAACAAGAGAAATGGTGAAAAAAACCAATACCTTTATTTTTTAAAGAAAACCAGTACCTTTTTGGTTTTCTCACCATTACCTTTGTCCAGATCCTTAACTTTTACAGATAAAAACCTGTGTGAGTGTGGGGGGAGATGCCCAAGGTCACAGTTAGTCATAGTAATCAGAATGGCTTTTGCTTTCTTGAGTCTTACTCCAGTGGAACTTCCTTCTAGGTGTTCAAGAAGATGTTGGGAGGATGGATGATAAGGAGGTAATTGGCAACAGACAGGGCATGGTTTGGGGATTAGAATCTCATTCAAATCCTGCTATTTTCTAGGTATGGCCAGGGAAGAATCATTGTACCCACCTCAAGTCTTAGTTTCCTCATCTGAAAAATGGGAACGAGAATCCAAATGAAGTGTGAAAAGATCTGCAAACTATAATGTGTCTGAAATAGTCACATCAGCCACCTTTTCTACCTGCATCCAACTGTCAGGGCTGCCTGGTTCTGGCAGTGAGGAGGGAGACAGCATGCCTCAGGGTTGTCAAGAAAGCCACGGAGCTCTCACCCGTGGAAAAACTATCCTTTCCTTTCATTGACTAATTCATATGACAGCCTTTTCCATTCTAGCTCCAGCCCTATCAAAACTAGTGAAACAACCACTTATGTGATAATCATTTTATCACCCAGCTGCTATTGTAAATAAGGGATGGAGGCCCCTGTGCTGGGCCATCTTTACAACAGCTCCATCTAAATGCAAATGTAGATCCCCTGCCAAACAGAGAGGTGAAAGCTTTCCTATTAGCAGGCAGGAGATAGGAGAGTTAATTTAATGCTAAAACATTCCCAGGCAAGGAGAGCAATTTCCCCTGTTGAGCCGTGGCCTCATTTTCTCTCCATGACCACCGTGCCCATAATATGATAATTTTTACCTTTTTAAACTTTGCTGAAGGAAAAAGAACAGTCATCTGTCTTGGGAAATGGCTCCTTCTGCATTCATTTCATCTAGAAAAATGCAGATATTTGTCTATTTGGTGAATGAATGGCCTGGAGAAAGCCGACTGATGAAGATGGCTTCAGTGCTGTGATGTGTTGAGATTCAGTACCTCACTTGACTCCAAGAACTCCCCGCAGGCAGGCTGGCTCTGTGATGGTTTTCCCCTGCCCAGACTAATCGGCTCTTCTTCTTCCATGTAGCCAATCTCCTCGGGCTGAGAGAATAGGAATTGAGAAGGAAAAGGGGGGGTGTTGTGGAGAATATGGACCATCAAGTCTATTTTCTCATAAGCAGGTTATTTTAGCAGTAAGTTGTGAGAAATTAAGTGGGTCCTTTTTCCTTTAGGGACATCTTGGGTTGATGCCTTTAAGCTGTGTGGCCTTGAGCACTCACTAACTTGCTGAGGCTTCTTATCAGTGTGTGTACCAGAAAATAACCCACATTTGTACCGGCTAGGGTGAGAGGGAATGAATGCTTTCTGAGCTCACTGTGTCATCTCCCCTGCAGCCCTGGAGGAAGGCTTGTGTTAGGCCCATTCTAGAGATGAAAATAAGGGCTCCGGTGCTTATCTTGCTCAAGGCTGCACAGCTAGTGGGGAGGCTGCAGTCAATCTTCATTACTTGCAAATTTCACCCTTGTGAATTTAGCTTACTTGCTAAAATTTATGTTTAATCTTCAAATCAATACTTGCGACTCTTTCATGATCATTTGAGGACATGCACAGACCAGAACAAAATTGGAGTTGCTCAACACACTCATTCCCACCTCCGGTCCAATTGGGGGACATTCTTTGTTCCAGCTCCCATAATGGTGAGAAATGTCCTTTTCATGGTCTATTTAGTGCTATGTTTTCCACATTTTTGAGCTTTCGGTTGGTGATTTTGCTGTTTACAATGGCTCCCAAGCATAGGAAGATGTGCTGTCTAGTGTTGCTGAGTGCAAGACAGCTGGGGCGTGACTTATGGAGAAAATACATGTGATGGATAAGTTTGTTCAGAGTTATAGTACTGTTGACTGTGAGTTCAAGGCTAATGAATCCACAATATATTACATAAGGTGTCTCTAAAGAGAAACACACATAAAGCAAGGTTATGTATTGACTGGTCAATAAAAATGTGACCAGTGGTCCACAGCAACCCAAGTCTGTATTTCCTCTCTGAGCAATGAGCAATGGGTCAGTGTTTCCTAACTCAGTGTTTGCAGTGACTCTATAGAACATGAGTATACTGAATAACTAGAATGAACTGGGCTTTGAATCCATTCTGTTTGCTGCATCTGTCATCCTTGAAGAAGCAAGGGAAAAGGCTGTCTGAGGGGTCTGGTCCCTGCCTCATGGCAACCTTACTTCAGCCAGAGCTCTGTTGTTGTCTGTTAGAAACAAACCTGCCCAAGTTGCCTCAAGAGGTGAGTGACCTCTTTGCTTACCAGCTGGGTGATCTTGGATAAATTATGTGTTTTCCTCTCTAGGGTGGGCTTCTCAACATTACTTGGCAGGGTTGTCTGAAGAAAGAGGTGAGATTCACGTATGCCAAGTGCTTGGCACAGTGCTTAGATCATCATAAAACTTAATGATTGTTAATACAATTTTAGTATCTTGATTTGTAGTTATTTTTGTAATGCAGGAGTTCAAGTCCCCCCTGGCTAGTTACTCTTGCTCTTGCCTGGACCTCTCTTTTACCCTTTGCCTATCTTTTCTGCTGTTAGCCTCTTTCCAACCTTCTCTGCTGGCTTCTCTGTTCCTGGGCCTTATATGCCTGCATCCTCTCTCCAGTGCTCAGGACCCACTGGCTTCCTATGGGTTGAAGCAGGGGCTGTGGGCTCATTCCAACCAGATTGTACCCTCATTCTGCAGTGGTGAGCACAGGGAAGCATGGGGATGAAGCTACCTAAAGAGTTAAATCACTACTCATCCCCAGCCATATGATTTATTTGGTATGATGTCAGTCATCAAACAGGGCTGCTCAAGGAATTGCCCCCACTGAGAAGGGAGTTATGAGGTCCACCTTAGGGAGCAGGTGGGAGCTTTGGTAATGCTAATGTGTATCAAGGAGGGATTCCTCGACTATAATGAAGGTGCAAGAAATGCCACACCTTTTAAATAAAAAAATCTAAGTGAAACTCCATGGCTCCAATTGGCCAGGGTCATTGAGAAGTCAAATATTTGGGTGTCTCCCCATTGGACTGTATAAGAACTCAAGTGTTTACACAGTTCCACCAAAACCAGAGTTGGACACTGTGTCCCTAGGGTAGCCAGGACACATTTTAGAGTGCTGTCCAGCACTGCCCAGCAATACCCCACAGTCTTTTCTGACGGCAGCAGGCTTGGCTGCAGAGAAAGGCCTCCAGACCGCTCATGCTGCTTATTGTCCCAGGGTTTGGTGCTAAACCCCATTGAAGCTAAGCCCTACCTAGATTCTGGCCTCACCAGCACTTTGTGAGTGCAGGCATAGGCCTTTCCCCTTACTGGAGCTCCAGACCCTGTTTCTATTTCTAGCCCTGAGGAGGTGGACAATCCTCAAACCAATACCTCACTCCATTATACCAAGCAAGCATTTCAATAATTACTATAGCAGAGCATGAGAGTAGCTATTTTGAGATACCAAGGCTTGATTGGAGGGGGATTGGGATTGGTTCTTCATGGAGAACACCTCCTTTCTCGGGGACTTCTTTGAAAACTTTGGGCTTCGAAGACTCTGCCCTTGCAATGTCTTTAAGATTTTAAAGGTACAATTTATTATCCAACAGGTTCAGGTTGAAAAGCAGTCTTGCTGCTGTCAGTTAATGAGGTTTGTGCCTTTCTACTTGGGCTGTGGACAAAAGTTTTCCCAACAATGCTTGAAAGATGGTGGGCCCCTCCCCCTGGTGGTGCTGTGTTAAGGGGATGCTGGTAAGTAGTCACAATCACCCTTGCAACAACCTGGGAGTTAGGTACTAGCACTATCCTTATTTCACAGATGAATAGTGAGTAGCTCAAATTCAGATGACAGGCGGGGAGAGTGACCATTCGAACTGAGGCAGGCTGAGTACAAAGCCAGTGTTCCCAGCCACTGAGCCCCTCTGGAGATGTTGGAGAGATGAATCAGGCACAGATCCTGCCCTCAACAGGCTGCCAATAAATTGGGAGCTTACAGTTTATTCCCCTTGATTATATGTTTTGCAGACCATGATAAATTCCAATAGGGTTGCCTAGGATTGAGGTTTGGGGAGTGGGTCACCCTGCTCTCTGGGCTGGGCCTCAGGAACACTCATGCTTCCATTCTGTGACACTTCCCTCCAGGCCATGGCATGTTGAACTGGGGAGAAAGTACCTATAGGGGGCTCGTGAAAATTTCTCTTTGGAGGGAGTGAGTGCTGAGAGAAAAGTCAACTAAAACCAGGGTCCTAACAACAAAAAAATGTATCGATTCTTGCTGAAAACCTGAGAGCAGTCCTGACTCCCTATCTTTCCTCTGGTTTGGTTGTTTGGCTTTTGTTGAATTCTCTGAAATGCACCATCATCATCATCTACTTAAGCTCACTTAAGTCCTTTCTATGATTTCAATCAGGATAAGCTTAAGGAGTACACAAACCCATTTCGTAACCCAGTTCATCATTTCATGTCCAGGCTGAGACTCTACAGAGTGTCAACCAGACTCAGAAAACAGACTCCATAATCCCAACCAATCAAAGTACCCAGTGCCCCAATCCTGGCTGTTCTTAGATAAGATCTTTGGCTATTTCTAAGTTTAGAATCTGTCAAAATGTGTCAAAATGATCAGAGGAATTGGATGTCTGAATCCAAGTCAACTTTTACCCACAGCTGTGACTCTGTTGAGCCCACCATGTAGACATACATGCAGAGTAGGTAAGAATAGAAGGGGGTGCCTCACTCGTAAATTATGATAAAGTGATGGGAGTTGAGAGTGATAGAATCAAAAATCATGCAAGTCCATTACACTGAACACAGAATCGCCCCCAAGGGAAGTGGACTCTATTAAATAGAATTCATTAGTTATAATCTATAAATTTTATTGTGAAACTGACATTTTGGAGCCACTGATCTTCATAAATATCTTTTGTTTAGCAAGTTAAATCAAGAAAGATGAAATGTATCCTCTTTCCTCATAGTGGTTGACTTTCCTGTTTATTCAATTAAGCTGGCCATAACCTTAACATTCAACCTTGTTCTTTCTGATTCCAAAGCCCATGAGTCATTCACTATGCCCATTGTCTTTGAACTTCAGCATGTGCAACAGTTGCCCAAGGAACTTCAAACATTTCTAATTTGGCCTTATTCCTCAGAGCCTCAGAATCAGTAGATCTGAGAGCCTCCTGACCCAGGAATTTGCATTTTTGATTAATATGATGATCATAATTTGAGAAATATTTAATTATCCTAGATTGCCCTCAGAAATGTAGCACTTATAAAAGAGAAGGAATTCTACGCTGATATAACGAATTCAGAGAGTTTTTGCAAATGGGGAGGGGACATTATACTAAAACCAATTTTCTGAAAATAGCAGCTGATTTTCCCTTTAGTTCCTTTCTGAAGACTGAAGCTCCCTTTAACCCTGCCATTTTCTATGAGATTATAACATTTCTGCTAAAAATTATTACCTCAGCCCTGGCTGGTGTAGCTCAATGGATTGAGCACAGGCCAGTGAAGCAAAGGGTCACTGGTGCCCCAATCAGGGCACATGACTGGGTTGCAGGCCAGGTCCCCAGTAGGGGACACATGAGAGGCAACCACACATGGATGTTTCTCTCCCACTCTTTCTCCTTCCTGTCCCCTCTCTCTAAAAATAAATAAATAAATAAATAAAATACTTTAAAAATTTTCTCACCTCAAATAAAAAAAAAGAAGTATTTCTAACCCACTACAAAAATGTGTCAGTGGGAAGCAGGTGGTCCCCAAAGCCCACCAGTGAGGGACAACAGGATCCAATTAGCACATCCTCCTTTCATTTGTCAGAGGGATTTCCAGCCATTCCAACCTATTTTAAAGCATTTCACACTTTCCATAAATAAACAGTATATTATTTCTAGTAAGAATTGGATTCTGGGGTGCAGGTCACATATAAGCTTTCTCTAGAGATACTTGGATTGAGTTTTTCTAGCTGCCTAGAGCCTGCCTGCCTGGTTCTCCACCCCACTTCCCTTGATGGGATCAACCACGGATCAGGGCAGGAAATGGGATTTGAAGTGGCATTGATTCAGTTGGCCTAGCTCTTTGCCCAGCTGTCTGTGCCCAGGGAAAAAAAATACAACAGGGATTCAAGAGTTGCACAGAGGGTAAGGCAATGTAACAAATTAAAGAGATAAAAGGCAGACTTCAGCAGTAGAGATGACTTACCGTAGTTGTTCCCTTTTGAATGTCTTTGCTCCAATTAATACTTCCTACAGCCTTAAGGTAAGATTATAAAGTAGGTAATAAGATCCTCTAAATCCTACTGTTCTGAAAGAATACTATTGTCTAATTCCCTTGGCTTTTCTGTAATGCTTTCAAGAGGTTTCAAAGCCAAAGTTCCAGAAATGTAGGGCTTCTTTCCCTTCAGTCAGGGAGATAAGTAAAAATAATTGATTCTTTAGGGTCTTTAATTTGTCAGGATTGCAAGCTGAGTCCTCAAAAGATCTGGATCCATTTGTTATATAAATGTTTCTGGGATGAAAAAAGCTGAAGGGAGTAAGATTTAATCAGGTGGAAAAAGAGTCTTAGAATGATCACTGTGTGTATACACTCAAAATTTTAAATGACCCTTGTGCATGTTAAAATTGTTTTTGTAAGTTTGCAGTACTGCTACTGAGAGAGACCTACTGGGTAGGCCATTTGATATTCTCATCTTTTCAGCCTCATTTCTGTTGGATCCAACATTCAAATTGGAACCCCAAAACTCTGAAGGTAGGTCCAATTCTGCTCTGTATTATATATAACTATGGAGAAGTTTTTGACTCCTTCTGAAGAGGAATTTCTCTGAGTGTAAAACAGAAAGAACAATGCCTTTGTCAGAGGGTGATTGTTTACCAGTGCACACATTAGCTGTTATTTCATGCACTCATTCAGAAATTTATTTACTCATTCATTCATTCCTTTTCCAAAAATTTTTATTTATTGATTTTAGAGGGGGGGGGAAACATTGATTTGTTGTTCCACTTATTTATGCATTCATTGGTTGCTTCTTGTACGTGTCCTGACCAGGGACTGTACCCGAAACCTTGGTGTATCAGGACAACACTAACTGACTGAGCTACCTGGCCAGGGCCATTTGTTCATTCTTAAGCTCCAAGCATGTGTACTAGGTTCTAGTATATAATGATGAATGAGGCATCATGTCTAGCTTTACATAAAATAGAATAACCAATTATGATATAGAGGGTTCAGATTTCTGAGAGGAGTAATAGAGAACAGTGGCAGCTCATAGTCACTTAAAGCAACCTGTGTGAATGGGTGGTTAATAAAAAATAGTGTTGGTTGCCAGCACCAAACCATTCTTATGCTGAAAAGATCCAGCACACTTCCTTCCATTCCTGTGATCTGTTTTATTGATCCAATCATGATTGAGGGATGAGCTTGTTATACCACGCTGGTCACTGAGAACTGAAAGTCTGATGAAGGATTTTGAGAAATGTTTTCTCTCTCTTAAAGAAAGACACTCCAGGAGAGAGAGAGCATCTGGGTGTTGTTGTGGCCTCATGTTTTGCACAAATCTGTGCCAGCCATCCATGGTACCAGCCATCCATGACCACCAATGAGTGAAGAAGACAGGCCAAAGATGGTTGGGCAGAAAGGTGGAAAAAAACAGGACTTTAGATGACATTGTTGAGCAGCTGAATTCACTAACCTGAGAACTCCTTCATCTTATGACTATCTGTTTTGTGGGATAATACATCTTTGTTATATTTTATACCAGTTGAGTCTGGGTTTCTGTGACTTCAGCTAAAAGAGTTGACTGGTAATATCATAGTTGATTCCTAAAGAAGCAGGAAACACACAGGGGATGAGAAATTAGAGGATATTAGGTGAAGGGAGGCACATCGGTGAAGGAAGGCTCTGGTGCTTTTGAAAAGAACCTGACTCACTGAACAAATGACAAAAAACAAAACAAAACAAAACAAACAACCTCAGTATAAGTGAGGGGATGGCAAAAGACAAGCCTTGAGGGATAAAAAGGGTCCAGATCAGGAAAGCGATCGGGATTCTTTGTAGTAATAAGGTACTTCCCCCTTTGTGAAAGCATATAGGGTTATATATAAGTGAGGAGTTGGGGGCCACCATGTCCCTTCCTGCACTGATGCTTATGTGCAAGCTGGGGACACTGATGACAAGACCCCAAGAGGGGCTGTGCCTACTATATTCCATGTAAGTGCTACTCCCACAAGCATTGTACCTTGGACCCCACTGGAGAGTCTGAGATGAGAGGTGGTTCCTCATGGGGTGGTGGTTGGAAGGAAACACTCCAGTTGCCACAGTAGCCCCTATGGCCACTCCTTAGTATCACTGTCCTTCATGCCTGCCAGTCCTCAGCCAACCACAAAGAGTTAATTGAGTGTATATCACTAGAGCACATTCTCTTAATTCCCAAGGCCTCAATTCTTGCAGTCCATTAGAACTAATAATGAGTGCGCACAGATCATTGCATTAAAATCCACAAAAAAGAGAAAATACTGCTTTCTTTTGTAACAAAGCAATCTCACCCTTGCAGATCTAGCTCAACCGTAGCAGAAGCTAGATGCAGATGAGATAGGTCCACCGCTATTATAGGAAGATCTCATCTTCTGGCACATTGTTTAAATTTGATAAAACATCAAAATCCTTTTCATTTTTATGTCTTTATGGTTTTTGCCCATTTTCAAATATGTAAAAATCTATATAGTTTTGTCTTTTAAAGAATGAGATTGCGATGGCGATAATGTCTTTATTTTGGAGAAGTGGGTGAATGTGAGGTGGTAAGCATGGATTCCAATGCTACACAAATGGGCCAGTTTCTGTGCAGTACATTGATATGTGTGAGACGATACTTGATGTTACTGAGAGCATAAACAATCCTCCTAATTCTGACAATGACTGAATGCAGTGCCAGAAAGTGGAAAGATCTTCCACTGATTGGTTCAAAGGGTTATCACTTCACATTTCTAAGTCCCAGTTTCCTCATCTGGGCCAACCCAGAGGGCTCACTGTCTATATTCTGCATAACAGTGCTCCCTGGAGGTCTGAAGTGAAGAGGAACAAGGCAGGAGCAAAGAGGCAGTTAAGTCCACCTGAAATGGTCCATTTGCAACCAGCTCTTTTGCTCTCATAGAAGGTTTTAGCTGTTACCAGACAGTGAAGCCTCTTAACTCTTGTAGCTCAGACCATAAACCCATTTGGCTTCCTAGCCTATGACCAGAAGGACTGACAGCTGTGCTCAAGAAGAACTGTCAACTTTGCTGTGCTCTGCTTTGTAAGGGGAGGCTGTGGCATTGAAAGTACTTTTTGGACTGTTTAGAACTTTTTACCTGGCTTGTTTACCCATCATTGCTTCCCTGTATCTACAAATTCTGGTGGTGACTATCCTTATTCATAGATTACATATTTGTGAATTCACATATTCTGTAGAATTTATTTGTAACCTCCAAATGAATATGCCTGTACTTTCACAGTCATTCATCAACATGTGCAATCTGTAAAAAATTTGAGTTGCTCAATATGCATGTTCCTCGCTGAGAGTGAACAAGGCAATATCCTGCCTTCTTGATTCGGCACTCATGCTGTAGGTATGTGTTCTTTTCACCATCTACTTAGTGTCACTTTATGTGCATTTTAATGCTTTTTTGTTGTTGATTTTGTTATTTAAATTGGCCTCCAAACATAGTGCTGAAGAGCTGCCTAGTGTTCCTAAGTGCAAGAAAGTTGTGATGTGCCTTATGATAAAAATATGTTAGATAAGCTTTGTTCAGACATGAGTTGTAGTGCTGTTGGCCATGAGTTCAGTGTTAATGAGTCTACAATATATTTTAAGTGTCTTTAAACAGAAATACACATAGCCCTGACCTGTGCTGGCCAGTCCCCTGTAGGGGTGTGTGAGAGAGGCAACTGATTGATATTTCTCACTCACATTGATGTTTATCTCCTCTCTTTCTCCCTTCTTTCTCCTGTCTGTAAAAATAAATGTATTAAAAAAACAGAAACACATAAAACAAAGTGATGTATTGATTGGGTGACATAAACAATATGACCAGAGGCTCCCAGGAACCCAACTCTGTTTTTCCCTAGAGGCAATGGTGCAGTATTTGTTATTTTCATGTTCACAGTCACTTTATAGAACAGAACAACTGAGAATAATGAGAATTGACTGAATCTCCTTTGTGTTATGGACTTCATCATAAGCACATTCTATTGATGTGATCACAAAATCATAGAATCTCAGAATTTCTAGGGCAATCTCTGTAAGAAAAGCCAGGATGAATGGTGACCTAGCATCTGCTTAAATAATTCTTCTGATGGGGTACTCATTACTATGTAACATATCTTATTTTAGCTCTGATGACTAGAAAATACTTTCTTACATAGAGTCAAAAAATCTGCTCCTTGATACTGTTCCTCTTTGTCCTAATTCTGCTACCTGGGGCCTCATAGACTAAGTTGGCTTTGTTTTCTAATACATTATTTCCTACAAATATTTAAGATGGTGATCTTATTATTCTTTCTTCTGTCCCCTTTTACTCCCAGCTCTGTCTTTCTCCTCCTTATTTCCACCTTTTCCTTTCTTCTTCCTGACTCCCAAGCCCTGGCTTTTTATTTCTACCCTTCTTCTACCAGGAGTGTCCAACCCATGGCTTGCAGGCTGCATGTGGCCCAGGATGGCTATGAATGAGGCCCAACACAAAATCATACAATGACTTAAAACCTTTTTTTTTTGCTCATCAGTTTTCATTAGTGTTTGTGCATTTAATGTGTGGGCCAAGACAACTCTTCTTCCAGTGTGGCCCAGAGATGCCAAAACGTTGGACACCCCTGCTCTGGGCAAAGTCATGTATTGATTGGTTGACATAAACAATGTGACCAGAGGCTCCCAGGAACCTAACTCTGTTTTTCCCTTTCCTCTCCCTTTTTTCTCAACTGTTCATGTATGACATGAATCTGTTTACTGCCTACTGTTGGAAGGTTGCAGAGCAAACTAATGTTTCTTTCTTTGTTGATTTCAAACATATCTTATATTTTCAATCAAGTCTCACCCTATTTGTAGTCCTCTTTCCTACACCAGCAGGTCCCTGGGTTTCATATGCTAATACATTTTAAGTGGGTCCCATTTAAACCAAATTCTTTTAAATACACCTGCTATAGAAATGGGCCACCCATACCCTCAGGGCACGAGAATGACTGTGATAACAGTCAAAATTATCTGTGCTCATAAGGGATCAGATATGGCATTTTTACACTCTTCTCACATACATAAAATTATTGAGGCTGGATTCCAATTAATGTGGTACTATTTATAATTTTCCTTGAAAGCAACTGTTCATTTTAAAAATAGCTTTAAAGAAAGAATTTTATTATGGTATGAAGTATGATAAAGTAGGCTTTCTTGTGTTCTAGAAGAAAGGGATTATTGAGAGAGAGTGTGTGAGAGAGAGAAAGAGAGAGGATGTGTATTTGTCACTGAAGGGATTTCTGAGCTGAGGGTAGGGAGAAGGGTTAGGAAGGCATAACAGAACAGCAGATTGAAAGAATACTAAATGTGCATTACAGGCTCTCCCATATTTTTCACAATATTTCAATGCAATTTCCACAGAATAATTCAGGACTAGAATTCAACCAACAGCTTACCTAGGAGGGTTTATGAATGGGATGAAGTAGAATTAGAAGCCTTGATCCCACTAGGGACTGTGTATTCTCATTTATAATCATCACAATTGTTCTTCCTGCTTAGGATACGAAGGAGAACAAGAAGGAAGACTTAGATGAAAACAAACAAACAAACAACACCACAGGACTTATCGAGCCTTTTAAAGAAACATGACATTATAAGATAATTAATTATGTCTCAAAACTAACACACTATTGGATTTTGCCTTATGATTTTGTCCTTCTTTCCCAATCTTTCTATACAACAGAATTATATGTGAGTCCTTAAATACATGGTAGTATTTTACATCTGGAAACTAAAATCTGTGTTTCACACATACTTTCTGACTCCCTGGTTGTCTGAGGGCCACCCTGCCTTCACACTAAATGACAGGAAGCCAACTTCTGAACACCACCCGCTCGATTTTCTTTACCCAATACTTCATGGGACAGCTCCCCTGTCATTAGAAGGCATAATCTCTGCATGCAGAAGCAGAATTGATGTAGGACTGAGGAGCAACTGTTCTGCTGAATCAAAAAATAAAGATGTTCTGAACCTGTGGTGAGAGTTGGAGTTAGTGGTGTGTCCAATTGAAATCTATTCATTCTTTTGCCACTGGATCCCAAGTTCTTGCATTACTTCATTTCTTTCTTATTTCCTTGGTTGATTGGTCAGTTTGCTCACTTAATTTTCAAAACTATTTTGGGGGGCATTGCATTGTTTTAAGTCCTTTTAAAGAGTCCATGTAGACTTACTTCTATGGGTATGAGCTTCTGGGTTTGGATGTGGGTTTATGTTAGGTATCTGAAAGAGGCAAAGATATTTGAAGAGTAATTGCCACTTAGTGCAGGATGACCAAGTTAGAAATAATTCAGCTGAAGTAAGAGTCACCTGATGATTTAAATATTGAGGGGTTTTTTTCGGGGGGGGGGGGGTGATGAGAATGTGGGTAGGGAGCAGGCAGTTCAGAGAAATTTGGAAAAATTTAACTTTTAATTACATTTGTTCAGTGGTCATAAATAAGAGAAAAATATTACTGGCATTCAAGGTAGACTGACTTATTTCAGATCAAAACAGATGCTTACCTTTGGCCAATTACATAATATGATAATAGCTTTTTTGTCCATAGTACTTGTCTCTGTTTAAAATTTATTAAGAGTTATAATATTTTATTAGTATTACATTTAAGCACTGTAATGTGATCTATGACCCATATTTCTCTATTATGTACATAACTGTTAATATTTATGGGGCCGAGCTAATGGTAAGCTCACCAATCCAAGGTGTCTACACTCTTTTGATGGCCTTTTGATTATTTCACAAGCATTTATTTAACAATCTTACAGTCATGTGGCTTTTCACCACATGACTGTAAGCTTGATGACAGCCACAGACCCTTTGTCTCATTCTCCCTTGGTGTTCTTCTAGAACCTACCATATGGCTTGGCAATGGAAAGTCTAGAATGAGTCCTGAGTAGATTTCAATGGACAGCTTGCTTAGCCCTATTTTTCGGTACCCTCTGTCTTTATTCACTCTCTCTTTCACCTTCTTATTTCTTCCCTGTCTCCACTTCTCCCACATTCTGTTTCTTTGTCTTTATACACCTACTTATATATACATGTTCACTATGGTATTAGCTTTTGTTTTTCCCTTATTGCCTTTTCAGAATGAGTTTCGTTGCCCTTAAAATGTACCAAAACAAGCCTCTTGAATGTACTTTCCTTTGACATTATTATGAGACTTGCCTGTATCAATTCCCCCATTAACAGGTGAGTATAGAGTCTCCCAGGAACCCCTTTCGTGGGGAAAGCTGAGCAGGTATGCTACAGAAATCCCAGGTGCTAGATTCCCATAATGAGTTGCCTGAAAGCCCAACAGATATTAAAGTATCTTTTCTCAGGTTTCTACTGATTGTGAGGAAAAATTAGACAGTTGATAACTGTGCAAGTATGTGAGCCAGGCAACCTTAATGTCAAAGGTGGCAGGCACATCAGGATATAATATCTCATGTAGATAGAAACATGAATGCATCCATTTTAACTTCCAGATTCAAAAGAACTAAACTGTGGGTCTTTCTAAAGACTAACCACATTCTAAAATGGGACATTTGTAAACTAATGTTTTGTGGAAATAGGGATAAAAAAGATCAGGAGGGCAGCCATGGGGAACAGAATAGATTTCAGTCCTAAATCAGTGTCAGGTCAGTCTCAGTCTGACAAGATAATGCCACCCCAGGCCTGTGGCACTGAGTAGCTAAATAACAAGCATCCTTGAGCTAACACCAGGGTCAGGAGAGGACAGAAGTTCAAGTTGCCCAAAGTCAGATCAGGTGGGATTCTGGCAATTTGTTTATACTCAGAGAGGAAAGGAATGGTCAGATAGAGTCAAATTAACCAAGAACATGTTTGGCACCAGCTGTAGACCAATGGGATCAGAAATGAATGCAGAAGTCGATGTAGGTTATTTTTCATTGTATCAGTTTTGGGTGAAATCTTGGGTTCATGACACTTCCCTATATTTAAAATATATGCAGGAAGAGATATATAAATAAGTCTTAATAAAATAAATCAGAAAATGACCACTTTTGCTCACTCTTGCTAGTATGTCATTGGTAAAGGATTATAATTAATTCAATTTTGTGAACAATGGTTTAAAATAAATCATTAAAAGTCACATGTAGGTATGGCAAATTAATGCTCAGCTAATAGCATGAGGGATCTTTGTATCCTGAAAGCTGTTCAGGTGAAGAAGACCTGGGCACATTCGTTGACCACAAGTTCATTCTGAGCTCACAGTGTGGCAAGTGTCCAATTTCTTTTCTATGATTTGGGGTGTCCTCAGTGAGAAAGTCAACCATATGAATCATCCCAAGATAGTCCCAGAGGCCAAGGTTGACCTGGGCTGTGGCATTCCATTTGCTGGAAGCAGCTAATATTTAAGAAAAAAGTGTAAATGGTGGCCTGGAAATGGAGCCTTATCAGCAGAGCTTAAGAGGAGACTATGAAACCCTAATCAGAGGGGATCAGGAAAAGTCTGGCAACAGAGTGCACTAAGGGAAGAGAAAGGTTCAGAGTGTGGGTGTGACGAAGCAACAATTCTGTGAGCAGGAGCTCGTGAAGGTCCTGGCTCTGCGTGGAGGGGCAGGAAGGTAGGCTGGTTGAAAGGCACAAGCTGATAAAATAACCACTGGAATCTCATGTTGCTTTAATAACAGTGAAGCATAAGGGAAAGGAGGGGAGGTCCTATTGCACTTTGCCCTTGTGGCATGTCATCTGGACTATGGCGATCAGCTTTGGGCACCAAGTATAAAGGAAGGTAAGGTTAGAAGTGGGACTCCCGAGGAGCACTCTACTGGTGCAAACCATGTTCTAGTGACTGAGATACTTGCCAAGTTGTAGCTCGTGAACTGGCCAGCCCTTGGCATAAGGCAGAAAAGCCCAGAAAGATGGAAGAGTTGGGGGTGTGTTGGTGAGGTATAGGCAAATATCACAGATTCAGGACTGTATGGCCATGACCTTATTCAGAGGCACAGGTGTGTAGAGTATGGGGGGCCTGGCAGGAGCTGGTGGGGCAGAATCATGTGGACTAGGGCTCAGGAGAAGGCCTCTGGTTCTTAGAAGGAGAGGGGTGGGTGGAGGGGGGTAAGGCAGGAGCCCAAAACCCAGGAATTCTGGACAGAGAATAAATACAGAGACTGGGTAATGTGTGGCAGGAAGTGAGATGAGACAGGGAACCAGATAGAGGCCAGGAGAATGAAGAGAATTAAGCCTGGGGCCATTGTGAGTCCACAGCCCTCTCAGCCAATGGTGCAGAATTTCTTCTAGTTTGCTATGTGGAGCTGAGCTTCCAAGGATAGTTGCAAAAACATTCAGAAATATCAACAGTGGGTATAAGGCCAACTTATTGATTTGATTCTTGCTGCAAGGCTTAGCTAGCCTTTGCATTTCTCACTTTACCTCTGATGTTTCCCCTCCCAAACCCACAAGTCTCCGAATTTGGAACTCTGTATTTCTATTCATTCCTACTTGCAAACTGGCTGTTTATTTTATGAGCCACTCTCTTGTGTTACCTGCACAAATGAAGCAAATAGAAATCAACATGTAAATTTTGTCTTGCAACTTATCTCTCTAGAGCTACAAGATATCACCCGAATTCCAGGTCGTAGCAGGTTGTACCACACATTTCAGCTCTGCATAACCGTGCATAATGGGTTGCCATCCTTCCAGCCTCCAATCATGGTTTCCTTACCGTAGCCCACATGAATCCTAAGCTAATTACACATATTTAAGGTTTGTGTTTTGGCAGCATCTCATTTTTAGGTACTAGTCTGTGTTCAGTCAGAATAGACCAGATGATTTTGAAGTAGCAAATAAATATAAAATTGTAGTGGAGACATATTTGTTGTTCATACTGTGAGTCTCCCGTTGGTGGTTGAAGGAGCTGGCCCTCTATCCTCTAGTTCAAGGTCTCAGACTGACAGCAGCTCCATCCTCACGTGGCCAGGTTTTCCGAGTTAGGACTAAAAGAACACAGTGAACTGCAACCCACTCTTAGAGTTCCTGTCTGGAAATGATTGCCTACATTTCATTGACTAAAATAAGTTGTATGGCTGTCTTACCTTTTCAGGGGCCATTCTACCATTTACCACACACCCGGGAGACATAGAGTAAAAAACATTTGGTGACCAGCACTAATGACGACCGCCATAATAACAGCTGACGTTTGTCTGTTGCTATGTACTTTTTGCAGTGCCCTGTAGGCATTTTCTGATTTAATTGTCATAACCCTCTAAGTCCTATAATGAATAATCTTGTTCAATAGGTGGGGAGACTGAGGCACAGACAGGTTAAGAAACCGGCTCAAAGTCATTATCCTACTAGGTGATAGAATTATGCTACTAATGCTGTTGCTCACTGCTTCTTAGCCTGCTGCTGTTGATCGGACACCCTCTTTTCTGAGCCTTGGCTGTCTACCAAAATGCCAGCTCCTTCTACTTGCAAGTTAAGAGGTAAATGACCCCAGGGCAGAGGGTTGGGTTGGCTGATTGAACAGTACAAAGGCAGCGATTGTCCGGGCTCCTGTGATCTGCTGGCAGCACTTACCCTGTTTAGCAAAGTGCTCCTTGCGTTTTCACCTTGAGGTGTTTTGGAACCTTTGAGACTGAAGGCAGAGGCAGGCCCCTGCTCCTGGAGGTGACGATGTCATTAATTTCAGAGGCTCCCTGCAGAGGTTCCCTGCCTAACAGGTGATGCCAGTGAGTCCCCTTGCGAGCTTCAGAGCAAGGGGGCTCCTTGATTCTGCAAGACCTCTGCTGCCCTGATTTGCCTCTGGTAATTGAGCTGCCTGACCTCCACGCAAGCTTCCCTTCTCCTCCTCCAGGAAAGAGAATTATTTGTCAAACATATATGCACATTTCTCCACTGGGGCAGATTCGTTCTCTCCACAAGCTACACATCACACTTTCAAAGTCAAGCACTGAATCTTGCTACAGGCGGTCCTGAGGATTGTGGAACTCCCTATTTCTTCTCTTTCTGACATCTCTAAAATGTCAAGATATAAGTAAGTCATTTATTTATTTATTTAGCTGAAGATTGGCTAAAAAGGGCATACTTATCAGATTAGTCTAGAATCTCTGGTAGCAACTCAGCACCCTGAGATAAATAGCCTGAAGCTTTTTTGTTGAGGTCGACAACCCGAATTCAAATCTGGGATCCCTGTGATACAGGGTGCAGCCAGGGGGCCCCCCCAAAAAAAAAGATTTAGAAAGGTGTCCAGAATTCAAAGTGTATAGAAATATTGGAGAGACATATAAGATGTCCTCACCCCTCCCCCCAGGGGGAAGAAATGAATGGAGCCAGGCCATTGAGAGCTGTTTTGCATAGCAACAGTTTTGCAGCTAACCTCTGGAATGATTATTTAACATATCTATAACCTTTAACTGGTTTCATAGATATGTTAAATAGCAGTGGCCAAGTTTGGAGCCGGGGAGAAGGGAGAAGGAACTAGCGGGAACTGAGGATGGAACTAGGAGGACTCAGGATGGAAACTAGGGGCTGCACTCCTGAGTGAGAGTGGCAGGGACTCAAGATGAAACTAAGGTCTGCTCTCCGGAGTGAGAAGGGTTTGGACTCAAGATGGAACTAGCGGGGGGACTGAGGATGGAACTAGGGACTGCACTCCTGAGTGAGAAGGGCTTGGACTGAGGAGGTAATGAGGGGCTGCGCCCCTGAGGGAGGGTGCCGCTGTGTGGGAGCTTGGAAAAGACTGGCTCTGAGACATGAAGGGTCCCCGCTTGGCCAGATGGGGAGAGAGCCACGCGGTTTCAGCAGAGTGAGGACCCCCTCTAGGTGAGGTGAAAGAGGGAGCCACGTGGTTTTGGCAGGGTGTGGACCCCCTCTTTCCCAGGTGAAAGGGAAGAACCACGCAGCTTTGCCAGAGTGGAGATCCCTGCAGCCAGGTGAAGAAGAAAGCCACATGCTTTTGGTGGAGTGTGGACTCCTGCAGCTTTGGTAGAAGAGGCCCACGCGGCTTTGGGGTGCCCCCTTTGGCTGTGGGGCCTAAAAAGCAACAGAGGCTTTGACTGGAACTGGGTACAAAGGACTCTTGCCAGTGAACCATGAGAGGGTACCACAGTACTTTGGATTAACTCGAGATCCTGCACAGTGACACAGCTGACGGTGCCAGCAGCCTGCAACACAGACGTGTGCTCTTTTCCTGATTTACGGTACCCGGAGTTGGGACAGTGGGAGAAGGGAGCGCTGTGTGGGTGTAGGTGTACAACCTAAAGGACTTTGATATTTTACTGGAGGCATTAAGCCTAAATAGCATTAAATAAACATTTTGTTTCCTTTTCACAAATCTCTGGCTTTAAGAGATGTCTTTCCAATTGGCGGCGGACAGAAGGGCCCAGTAGATTTTAGTATTTTGTTTTTGGGCGGGGCCCCTGTTGTATAGCAGTTTTGGGCATCCCTAGGTGGGCCAAATATTGTGTTGCCCCTCCCTCGGACCTCTTGTTGTTCAGTAACACCTGGAGCTTGTAGGTGGACTGCGCAGAGTACTTACCTCCCCCCACCCCACTATTAACGAATACATTACACTTCATCCTACAGAGAGCAGCCCCTCAAATTTCACCTCATTGGGTTCTGGGTGCCATAAATATACCAAGGGTTTTTGTTTGTTTGTTTGTTTTGTTTTTAATTTTATTTATTTATTTTTAGAGAGAGGAAGGGAGGGAGAAAGGGAGAGAAACATCAATGTGTGGTTGCCTCTCATGTGGCCCCCACTGGGGCCTTGGCCTGCAACCCAGGCATATGCCCTTGTTACTGAACAGAGGTCCGGGGGAGGCAATATTTGGCCCACCCAGGGATGCCAAAAACTGCTACAGAAAACAGGGGCCCCTCCCAAGGATGGTATACTGATACCTACTGGGCTCATCTGTCTGCAGCCAATTGGAAAGATCTCTCAATGCCGGAGATTTGTGAAAAGGAAAGAAAAGATTTATTTAAAGCTGTACAGACTTAAAGTAGTGACCCAATGTCCCCATTAAAATATTAAAGTCCTTCAGGATAACCACAGATGCCCACAGCGCTTCCTTTTCCCCCCCGGCCCTAATTCAGGGTACCGTATCTCAGGAAAAGAAGCACATGTCTGTGTTTCAGGCTGCTGGCACTGTCAGCTGTGTTGATGTCCAGGCAGAATCCCCAGTTAATCCAAAGTCATGTGGCACCTTCTCAGGGTCCACTGGCAAGAGTTCTTTGTACCCATTTTTCTAGTCAAAGTCTCTCCTGCTTCCCAGGCCACGCAGCCAAAGGGAACATCCCAAAGCCGTGTGGGCCTCTTCTACCAGAGCTGCAGGGGTCAGCACTCTGACCAAAAGCGTGTGGCTTTCTTCTTCACTTGGCTGCAGGGGTCCCCATTCTGGCAAAGCTGCATGGTTTTCCCTTTCACCTGGCTGCAGGAGTCTGCACTCTGACAAAACAGCATGGCTCTCTCCTACATGACTGTGGGGGGTCCTCACTCTGCCCCAAACTGCATGGCTCTTTTTTTTCTATGGCTGCCACATCTGGGTTTCAAATCCCCCCACCCTGTGCCAGTCCTCCTTTGCAACCCCATTTCCGACTCCTCCCACAATTGGTTACATCTTCCAGGACTCCCATATTATTGCAAGTTTACTGTACTGCCATCACGAGTCTGGGCAGGTGTGGCCCCATGGCGTGGAGCCAATCAACTCCAAGCTCCCACACAGGCACTGTAATTCAGGGGACCTGCCCCTAGTTACATCTTGGGTGGAAGTCACTTCCTCTCCCTGGCTCAAAGCATGGTCACAGCTATTTAACATATCTATGAAACCAGTTAAAGGTTATAGATATGTTAAATAATCATTCCAGAGGTTAGCTGCAAAATTGTTGCTGTGCAAAACAGCTCTCAATGGCCCTGCTCCGTTTGCCCCTTCCCCCTGGTGGGGAGATGAGGACATCTTAATATTTCCTGGACACCCTGAGCTCTGGACCCCATCCCAAATCTTTTTCTGCCCCCGCCCCCCCGGCTGCGTCCTGTTACACCCTGACTGGGAATTGAACTGGCAACCCTTTGGTTCATAGCCTGCGCTCAATCCACTGAGCTACACAAACCAGGGCCTATACCAAGGTTTTGAAAACATTTTAATGAGGAAAAATAGATGGACAGAAAACTGCATAGATCATAAGTGAGTATCTTGATGAATTGTCACCAGGTGAGCACACGTATTTCATTAGCACCCAGCTCAAGAAATAGAAGTTACCAACACCCCAGAAATATCCCCTTGTGCCCCCTCCCTAGAAATATTCTCCATCAGTGTAACCACAAATTAATAGAATTACCCTGTTTATTTAACCCTTAACAAGCTTGCCCAGGCATGTCTGCTTATGTTTCCATGATGAACTACCCATGTGACAGTTTAGAAGGAGGGTTGGTTTCCCTCCTTGGCTCATGAACATGTCACAAAAAAATGCACTCTCCTTTCATTGTCCGCCAGAGGGCCAGTGCTTTTTCGCACTTGGAAGATCACTAATTTGGGTCTTGTAAGAAGCAAGCACCAAGATGGAGGTAGAAATCCAAGAAATCGATTGAAGGATAAAGGGGACGGTGAGCAGGAATAGGCTTGAAGCCTTCAGACCAAGCCTTTGGACCAATGTCCTTTCAATATCTGTGAAAGGACAGAGGGAAGGAAGAAGGGTGGAACTGAATGGGAGAAGCCTTGGCCAGTAGGCAGGTTACCCATCAGAAGAGACCTGATTCATCAAGCAGGAGTGGCCTGGCTTTAGTGGTGGCTCAGCGTTCTCACTCATTGGCTGGGAATAGCTCGGGGAGAATGTGTCCTCAGAGCCAGTGCTGTAGAGGAGCCCATGGTGTAGACACTGGACTCATCCTAGCAGGTTCTCATGAAAGGGATCCTAGTAGTGTACCCCATGACCATCCGAAGGGGCTGTTTTCTGGTGGATGCTTTGGTTCCTCCATTTGCTCAGCAGTTCTGAAAGCTTCGTCATTGTCATTGCCATGGTGAGGGTGGAAAATTAAACTGATGTGGAGTTGCACCTAGTTCCTCTATTTCCTAGCAGTGTTTACTCTCCTCTGAGCCAGTTTCCCCATCTCTTTCCCCATTAAGATGGGGAAAATTGTTCTCACCTCATGAGGTTGCTATTGGGGCAACAGAAGACTATTTTAAGTAAAGTACAGTTTGTGCTGTGAAATAGGTGTTCCATAAAGTCAGTTCCCTTTATGCATTCCCTTGTAGGGCTTCTCATCTTCCTCACCTGGGTGCAGCGTATACACCCCACCTTAGGAAGCACTTTTCTTTTGGGCAGAGCATGTCCTCAAAGTCAGGTTCTAATGCTCCGGGCTGTTAGGCAGCAGGTCCGTTACATCCCACGTAAAGCCATCGACCTTGTAGTCTGGGAAGATGATCAACCCCCTCAGCAAACTATTTCTAAAGAATGAAATGAAATAAATTGGATTGAAGAAGGAACCAATTATGTTTAAACCATTTAGCACAATATTACAAAAACAAATCGGTGACATAGTAATGGATTTGCTTCTTTATTAACATCTAGCTGTGGGGCTAATAATAAGCCTAATTTGAAGTCATGATGAACATAGGTGATATTTTGTGATATCTGCACAAGCATGGTGTGATAGGAAAATATCTGTGAACTTCATAGGGATAGGGTCTCGGGTACTGCAAATTGTACTGCAGGTTGTTGTCTGCATCGCTAATTGAAGGATTGTTCGATTTCAGTTAGAGGTAAGAGAGGATTAAAGACGTAATTGTTTTTCCTCCATCCAAATATAAGATTACAAACCTAGATAAAGACCTCCTGTCTGAGGTGAGTGCCGGTGCCGTCACTTCCTTTGGAGCACTTAATTTCCAGGGACAGGGATGCCCCCAGGTGTCCTCATTCCGATTCTGCCCTCCAACCCCAACAAGCTCTCCAGGTAGCACACACAGAAAGAAGTCTGCAGGGGGCTGCCAAGGCAGCCCAGTGCCCTTCCTCAGTGATGTGGGCACACTCAGCCCTGTCATTTTGTCCACACAGGTTGGTCGAAGTAGAGGAACCCTACACATGTCTGGGTAATTCTAATGCCCTGGAATCACTTCCCCACATGTCTTTAGAATGTAGCATTCATATTTACTCATTTTCTCCCTCCCTTCTTTCCACTCTTCAACAAAGACAGCATGTTTCCTGCCATTCTAACTCAATAAAAAGTTCTAGATCAGATTTGCTTTTGGAATTTATCTAATGGGTCTAGTGAGTTCAGGGTTTTATGCACCCCCAAAACACCCCTCCACCTCGCCTGTAAGATAGCTGAGAATCATATAACAGGAGAAAGTTTCCATCTCAATGTATTTTGTTGGATATAAGTACTGCTACCCCAGCTATTTTTTCCTTTCCATTTTCATGAAATATCTTTTTCCATCCTTTTACTTTTAGTCTGTGTGTATCTTTGGATCTGAAATGGGTCTCTTGGAGGCAGGATAGGGCTTGTTTTTTTACCCATTCAGCTACCTTATGTGTTTTGGTTGGAGCATTTAAGCCATTTATACTTAAGCCATTGACAAATATGTCTTCAGTGCCATTTTATTCTATTAATTTTTTTATTGTTGTTCAATTATAGTTATCTCCATTTTTCTTCCATTACTCTCTCCTGCCCTACCCACCCCTACCTCTCACATTTTTATTCCTTCCCCTACCCCTGTTGTTTTTGTCTTTGTGTCCTTTATATATGTTCTTTGACTTCACCCTTTCCCTTCTTTTCCCCATTATCTCCCTCATCCCTACCCTCTGGTTACTGTTAATTTGTTCTTATTTTCATGTCTCTGGTTCTATTTTGCTTACTTGTTTATTTTGTTGATTGTTAGGCCATTTTCTTCTTCTTTTTTTTTTCTTTCACTTCTTTTCTTTCTTCTTCTTAAGGCAAGGCTTTTAACATTTGTTGCAGTACTAGTTTGGTGTTAACAAACTCCATTTCCTTTTTCTTGTCTGGGAAGCTCCTTATTTGTCCTTCAATTTTAAATGATAGTCTTGCTGGGTAAAGTAGCCTTGGTTGTTGGTCTTTGTTTTTCATCACCTTGAATATCTCATATTACTCCCTTCTAGCCTAAAATGTTCCTGTTGAGAAATCAGATGCCAGTCTAATTGGTGTTATCTTATAGGTAACTACATTCTTTCCTCTGGCAGTTTTTAGGACTCTCTCCTTGTCTTTAAGCCTTGTCATTTTAATTATGATGTGTCTCAGTGTAGGCCTCTTTGGGTCCAATTTGTTTGGGACTCTGAGCTTCCTGGACTTGTGTGTTTTTTCCTTCACCATATTACGAAGTTTTTGGTCATTATTTCTTCAAATAGGTTCTCGATACCTTGCTAATTCTCTTCTCCTGCTGGTATTCCCACGATGTGGATATTGTTATGCTTCATGTTGTCCAAAATGTTTCTTAAACTCTCTTCATTTTTCAAAAATTCTTTTTCCTTTTTGCTGCTCTGCCTAGGTATTTTTCCCTACCTTGTCTTCCAAATCACTGATTTGATCCTCTGCTTCATCTAATCAAAACTGTTTTCTCCTTCCAGTGTATTATTTATTTCAGATATTGCATTCTTTATTTCTGACTGGTCCTTTACTATGGTTTCTATGTCTTTTTTCATTCTGTTGAGTATCCTTATAATCATTACTCTAAACTCTCTATCTGACAAATTGCTTTTCTCCATTTTGTCTAGTTCTTCTGGAGAATTCTCTTGTTCTTTCATTTCTGGGGTCTGTTTCTTTGTCTTCCCATTTTGGCTGCTTCCTTGTATTTTCTGCCTTAGTTGTTAAACTAATCAGCCATTAAACTTATCAGCTGTTAAACTAATCAAGTTGTAATCAGCAGCTTAACTGAAGTTCCATAAGGTGGGGCAGAATAATTCCTGTAGGTGGAGCTATTTCTTCCCCTGAGGCTGATGCCACTTGGAGAGGATTGCTCTGCCTGAGAAAGATGGCTTCTGCTGTATGGGGAATGACTCAGCACTGGAATCCTGGAGGCTGTTCCTTCAGGCCTCTCTCCAGAGCCACCCACCCCAGACTCTCCTCAAGTGTCTCTAATTCACTCTGTCCTCCCTCTGCCAGAGCCCAGGGTAAGTAGCTGCAAATGAAATTTTGTGCATTGGCCCTTTAAGAGGCTCTCTGCATCTCCAGCTCTCTCCCTGGCAGACAGAAACCCTGCTGCTTTTCACAGCAGAATATTTTCTGGGCTCCTTTCTGGCTCTGGTGCTGTTGGCTGGAGCCAGAGCCAGAAAGGCTTCCCACACTTCTCAGGGCTGCTGAGAATATCCCCCCAGAACTTCAGCTGCCAACCGTGGGAGCCCTGCCAGCCCTCTTGTGCCTCCTCTGTGCTCCCTACCAGTCTTGTTGTGGTGGAGTGGTTTCTTCTGTCTGTCACTGGTTATAAGGCTTCTCTCCAGCTAGTATTCGGTTGGTTATTCAGGATGATTTCTGTACAATTTAGTTGTAATTCCAGATTGGTCCTGGGAGAAGGTTAGTGTAGCTTCCACTTACTCTTCCACCATCTTGTGTCTCTCATGTCCTTACTTTTAAAGAGCCACATGTACTCATTACATTTACAATAAAAATGGCCTTATTTACTGAGTGTAGACTTAATGCTAAACAGGTGCTGAGGACTTCATGGACATTATTAAAATTAATCCTCATAGGAGTGCAATGAGATTGGTAATATAATTGTGCCCATTTGAGAGATGATGAAACTGAAACTAAGAGATGTAATATTGCCATAAAAATGAGGCATCTGGGATTCAGACTGTGCTCTAAATGATCCCAAAGTTCATATTCTTAAATCAGAATAAGCAGAGAGTGTGGGTGATGGTTAACTCTTTTCTTATTGAAATGGCCATTGATATCCTTCCAGTTAATAGATAGAGGCATAATTTTTCATGCATTTTGTGTGTGTGTGTGGGGGGGGAGAGAAAAGTGGGGGGATGGAGGTAGAGGGAAAAGTTGATATTACATTTGTTAAGCTTATGTCAGCCATACATAAAGATGTGTGGGAAAACTGATGACACATTAGGCTTTGGCACTTTTAAATATATCTGGATTAGGTTAAAAGGAATTACAATTTTAATACTTGTTTTTGAAAGTCCATGAAATTCTAAAGAGAATATAATGCAGAGCATAGAACATAATGAAAGACAGATAGAGGTAATGGGATTATTTGAAGTAGGTTGGTGAATAGAACAGCTACATATGAAATTGTCTGCTCAGCCATCCTCTCCTCTGGGATGCTTTTCCCAGCCCCTCCATGAGATAGCTCAGAGAGCTGCCGGATTCACTTCCTAATGCTGGGTAGCATATCTCCACAAACTTAGTGGCTTAAAACAATACCCATTTACTAGCTCACAACATTTGAGGTTAGAAGTCTGGGTGAACTTGGGTGGGGTCACTTCTTAGGGTCTCACAAGGCTGAAATGAAGATGTTGGCCAGGCTGGGCTTTTACACAGACAGTCTAAAGAAGAATCTGCTTCCAGGCTTGTGCAGGTTGTCAGCAGAATTTAGCGGGTCATTCTCTACTCTCAGAGGCTGATTTCTGGTCTCTGCAGGTAGGCCCTTTCTCTTCAAAGCATGTTAAATTCTTCTTTTGCTTAACTCTCTCTGACTCCCCTTTCTGCTAAAACCAGAAGAAGATTCCTCTTTAAAGAGTTCACCTGATTGGGTCAGACCCACCCAGATAATCTCCATATTTTAAGGGTAAGTGACTTGGGACTTAAATTGCACTGGCAAAATTTCTCCGCAGCAGTCCATAGATTAACATATGATTTAATAACAAAGGGACAGGAATCTTAGGGTGCCATCTTTAGAATTCAACCAATTGCAGCTGCCTTCTTTATAAATAATTGCATCCTTCTGTTACAGGTGGTTAGACCAGCAATTGTCATCTGACCCAAAACTGGGCCAATTATTTTATTTCCTGAGATGTTTGAAAGTCCCCCACTCTGCCTTGGAAAATTTTGGGGTGGGATTCTTTCATAAGCAAGAGGAACTTTCGTGCAGTTTTTAAGCAGGAGAGTGACATTGTAAACATCAATGTTTTAAAAAGGCAGTGTAGAAAATGGAATGTGGAAATCTAGAGAATGAGAGAGTTGAGGGATCAGTTAGAATGTGACAGAGGCTGCCCAGGTCACTTGAACGGGGGCCAAGTGGAGAGAACAGCATCCAAGTCTGGGGGATAGAAATGAAAGGATTGTGCCTGGGAGATGGGAATAGGAGAGGCAAACAAAGATAGTTCCAGGACGAGGCTCGGAGCTCTGATATGGGAATCTGGGTTTGGGATAATACTATTAACTTAGCTAATACTATTAGCTAAGAAGGAGGGTGTGTCAGGAAAGATTGTATTCTCTGTAGGAAAGTTCCAGTGGGCAAGTGAAAATGTAGTATGAAACTTAGTGGAAAGGAGGACTCTGGAGGTATAGTTTGGGGCTCCTCGTGACCGAGAGGAGAGCTGAAATCTTGGTGATGAATGACCTTAGTGGTGGAGGAAAGGTTTAGAGCAGATGTGTCTCAAGCTCTGAGGACACCAGGATGATCTCTGAAGGCCTGAAGAGAGAGAGAGGAAGGAAGGGATAAGAAAACAGAGAGCAAGAGGAGAGGACACCTTACCCTGGGGCTTTAAAATACTCACTAAATGTGCTCTGCATTGGCTAGCCTCTGGTACCTCCTCTCTTTTAGAGACTCATAGGTGCTTTTTTGGTGGTGGTTTCTGTCATTGTCTTTTAATTGTGGTAAAAGATACATAACATAAAATTGACCACCTTATCCTTTTATAAATGTATAGTTTGGTACTATTAAGTACATTCACATTGTTGTGCCGCTATTACCACCATCATCTCCAGAACTCTGTTTCTTGCAAAACTGAAACTCTGTACCCATTAAACAATCACTCCCCTTTCTCCCTCCAGCATCCCCTGGCAACCATGATCCCACTTTCTGTCTCTGTGAATTTGACTATCTAGGTGCCTCGTATAAGTGGAATTATAAAGTTTTTGTCTTTTTGTGACTGGCTTGTTTTACTTAACATAATGTCCTCAGGGTTCATCCATGTGGTAGCATGTGTCAGAATTTTCTTCCTCTTTAAGGCTGAATAATATTTCCTTGTATGTACATACCATATTTTTCTCATCTGTTCATCCACCAATGGATATCTGGGTTGCTCCCGCAGTTTGGCTATTGTGAATAGTGCTGCTATGAAGATGGGTGCACAAATGTCTCTTTAAGACATGGATGTATAGATATCTCTTTGGGGTCTTGAAGTCGGATTGCTGGATCATATGATTGTTCATTTTTAATTTTTTGAGGAGCCATCCTACCATTTTCCATAGTAGCTGCACCATTTTGCATTCCCACCAAGAGTGTATAGGGCTTCAATTTCTCCAAATTCTTGCCAACACTCATCTTCTGTTTGTTTTTTCTCTTTGTTTCTTATTTCTCGTTAACATGGTAGTCATCCTAATGGGTGTGAGGTGATCCATAGATGATTTTTGGCTAAACATTAGTTTGTCTTACCATTTTGTGTGATTAACCAAAGTGTGTCCTAGTCTGGGGCAGCAAATAGGCCACTGGACATTTCCTGGGACATCTCCGGAGAGCCCAGATGTAAGAGTGCTAATGAAGGTGTTTGATCACTGTGGAAGGGAAAGTGAGTCATTCATGAATGTTCTTAGAATTCCTTGAATCTTAGACTTAGGTCAGCACCTGCTTGATATACCTGTATGTGTATTTACCCTAGATGCATTCCTTTTCTTTGTTCAGGTTAAGAGGCAGGATGAAAAGGTCATAAACCAATGACGGACAATTGAGGATAAAGATAAACACTAACCAGCTAGGTATTTGGCACATTATTTCCTTTGCTGAATTGGTTTCCACTAGGACAACTGCCAGGCAGGGAGAAGATCTGCTTCTCACAGAACCCCAGAGGGAACTAGAGCAGCTCAGTGAAGGTTTTCATAGATCAACAGGAGTTTGGTAATTCAGGTTCCATGTGTCATCCACCTGCTTAACTTTTATTCTGCATTTACAACATTTCCAAAAATATCCGCTGAAAATGGAATAACATTTCCCAAATTATCTGCCTTCACTATCAGTAAAATACTGTAAGATCATTCAAAATTTCAGGCTACAAGCTGTCTCCACATTGTCCCAGATGCCATTTCTGATGGAGGATGATTACTCACTACTCTGAGTCAGATGGAGAGGTAGGGAGGGTTCGATAACACTTTCCACTCCTTTTAAGAAGTACTTCAAAAAGAAAGGCAGAGATTGGAAATGGAGAAAAAAATCTCCTCATCTTGATGCTTAACTATAGAAACCAGGGTGGCCCTGATCCACAAATGCAACTAATTGTTAAGTTCATCCATCCCTTCCCTCCTTCCCTCCTTCCCTCATTCATTCCTTGCTGATAATCAGCAATGCCATTCTGATTTATTAGCTTTCCAGGTCCTGAAAAAGGGTGGGCCTGTTGAAAATCATTGGTATCCCAGGGAGATGGTCTAAGAAGCACTGATCTAACGCTAATTTTTGATGCTCCACTCCAGTATCAAGTGGGACCCCAGCAATCTGCCCACTTTGTCTCTATTCCTCTTATGTTTTTGGCTTTCTTTGAGGGGAAAACACTGGCCAGAAGAACATTGCTGTACTTTTTTTGTGAAGCAATGTTATTTTCAGCTCAGGACACCATTATTTTTTTATGGTATTATCTCAACAAGCTCATAATTGGTCATTAGATCTTGATTCTTGCCTCCTTCCCCCATGATCCATTTTCCACACTGAGTAATCATTCTAAAATGCATATTTAATCATGTTGCTCCTTATGATTTCAGCGCATCAGTGGCTGTCTTTTGGTTAAAGGAAAATTCTATACTCAATGGCATATCCCACAAGGCCCTCCATGGCCTGTTCCTAGCTAAGTGTGGCCCTCACACTCTGGGCTCCTACAAGACCAGCAGTATCACCTGTGCTTCTTTATAGACTCTCTGCTCTCCCCCCTCTACTGCCTCCAGCCTACTCTTCCCTCTGCTTTCCCTCTGCTTTGTCTAACTCCTATTCTGCTTCCAAGGTGGACTCACTGTGGAAATAATCCCCACTCTCCTCTTGTCCTTGATTACTTCCAGTCTGGATTACATGCTACTCTTGTTTGCTCCTATAAACCCCCCACCCATCTCTTGCCCTTGGAGTTTATTGCAGTTGTCTGTCTACTTGTGCATTTCCCTCTAGGCTGTGAGCATCAGCAGTATTCTCTGCATCTTTGTGTTTCCTGTTTCTAGGGTAGGCAGGAATTGAGTAGATTTGCAATAAATGTTCAACAAAAGATATATTGAGCACCAGAAGTGTGTGCTGCTCAACAGAAGAATGAGGAATGGAAAGTTTCTTGGAGGCCTTTGTCAGCAGTACCTTCATTTCCTTTTGAGATATTACCTTTCACCTCCTGAAGGTGTGGTGAACCTAGTAGTTTCAGGGGCCTCTTCTTCCAGATTCAGTGCCTCTCATTTCTGGTAAAGATAAGGTAGGCACCTGATCTAAGCTCAGCCAATTGGAAAATCTATCCTGGGACTTTCAATCATTGAAATGAAGGAAGGGCAAATGAAACAGTTTGTTCAGTCCTACTGGCTCTTGAGCTGATGGGGAAGAGAGAAAGATGGAGAAATCAGGTGCATTAGTTGGAGTTTACCTCCTTAAGACATAAAATGATCAAATATCTTAATGACTTATATGAGATAAAATTATACTGATCTCTCATACAAAAGAAGTCCAGAAATAAAGAGCCCATGAGTAATAAAGCTGTTACAGAAGATGTCAGAGACCCAGGCTCCATCCACTCTGTTCCTAGACTTCAAGCCTGTCCTTATAACCCAAGAAGGCTTCTGAAGTGCCAGCACCCACATACATGTTCCAGGCAACAATAGGGAGAAAGTAGAAGAAAAGAAGGAATGCCATCTTCTTGTAAAGATATTTCCTGGAAATTTTACACCACTTTTATTTATATCTTATTGGTCCAAACTTAGTGAAGTGTATTTGTAGCTGCAAGGGAGATTTTGGAGTGTACTCTTTCAAGCAGGTAACAATATTGCTGGTGGGAAATCATGATTATGTTACTAAAGAAGAGGGTGATATGTATTAGGAGTTAACTGGTAGCCTCTCTGCACCACTTGTTGTCATTTTCAGAGCAGTAAGAAGTGAAGGGGTTGTTTCAAGGTAAGTTTGAAGTATTCCTACTGATGTAGTTAGCTAATCACTGAGCTGGAGCAGTAGCTTAGCAGTTACAGGAAGAGCATATTCCTTGGAGGGACCAGTAAATAGGCTCTGCACTGGACCTTCTTGAGCACGCTAGTTAATGCTCTTATCATCCTCATGATACAGATGATGAAGCTTGTCCACAATCACACAGTGCTAGAGCTGGGTTTGGAGCCAGACTGACTTGAAAGCTCACATTCCTTCCCCTCTCTTGCCTTGGAGCCCTGCCTGTGACTTCATAACAGAATCTCATTGCTAGTGCAATGCTCAGATGTGCAGCTTGCCCAGAGGCCTGCAGACAAGGGCTTTTGTACAGGGTGGAGGCCAGTGGTAGGTTCCTTGTCCCTTCCTTGTCCCTAATGGGTGGGGCAGGCTATTTTGTGATCTTGTGAGATGTGTGGTGTTCTCATTTCATTTCTAAGATTATAATGAAATAAAATATAGCTTTTCTCTGAGAATGATTTTTTGACTGTTTGTCTCTCAAAATGATGACTCGGTTTAGGAAGCTCAAGAGTTAGTGTTGAACAAGCAATAGTTTGGTTATTTAACATTATCAAAAATCTAGTACTTTTCTTCTGACAGGAGTAGTTACTCTAAGAAAAAACTATACATGAAAAGTCATATAAAATAAATCATTGTGTGTACATGTGTTCACTACTGAGAAGGAATAACCAGTTCAAAGTGATACTGGATGAGTGTGTGTGTGTGTGTGTGTGTTTATAGTGGGGAATGTCAGACAGAACAGAAATCTAGTGGGTAGAATTTACTGAGTTAATGCAGTTTGTAAATGTACTAGCTCAAGATGGTTGGGTTTGATACTAATAATTTAAGGGACCCAGCAGCTAAAAACAAGGTCATGGCTTAGATTTGCCAAGCCAGGCAGAAATGCTTTGAAAATCCATATGACAAGAGAAGCACGTGACAGGGATGAAATGATTCTGATATTGGCAGGTTTCCATTTCTTAGCCTAAGTTACCCAGCTGAGACATGTGGGCGCCACACAGTGACAGCTGACAAAATAAATGTATTGATGGAATGATCGGCCAGTTCCCTGCTGAGTGGCAGAGGGATGCCAGCGAGATTAAAGGTCTTTGGACAATTATCTGAATTGGTCCTCATCCAAGCTAGTCATCATTTTCACCACTGAATGAAGCTTTCTTCTATTGCAGCTTTTAAAGAGAAGTTCTTTGAGGACTGAACACAGATCTCCAGTCCATTAAATTTTACAGTGTTAAGGATAGGACATGCCCTCTGAGGATTGCATCCTGTAATATAGGGGTATCATATGCAAGATGTGGGGTTCAGAGGACTGAGCAGGAGGGAATGCCTTTGTTGGATTTAAAGGATAAGGACCAAGGCAGGAAAAGCAGAACAGCAGGCACCCGGGAAACTTGACAGCTATGGCTCTTTTTTCCGCTAGCATGAACAAACAGGATTTTCACAATGTCAGAGTAAGCAGGCACCATCCACTGTGTGGTTATAACTTGAGTGGGGTGTGAAGAGACTGTAGCCTGGACACTGAAGGGTCGGGCTTGTGGTAGGTGGAGAGAAGAGACTGACAGTGAGGCAAGCTGGCAGTGTCTTCCTATAACCAGCAGACCTCAGGGCACTCAGTAGGTACAGGGGCCAAGGGCAGCTGTGTGCTGGAAAAGAACAAATAGATCACCAAGTCTTGACTCCTTGCCTAGCGTGTTCTGTTCTCTGTGTCTAGGTGTATTCCACTTACTTGATGCTCAATGAACAGAAACACTATATAACATGTGTCATGCTTCTTAATAAAACTTCATAGTAAGAGAGATTTTTAAAATAATTTAGATACTCTTTGTAGTACCAATGAAGATTTATGCTGCCTGATGATAGTTCATAAAGGTGATTATATGGAGGAATTTAAAAACAGCATGTGGGGTTGGAGCAAGAAGAATAGTCTTCCTTCCTTCCTTCCTTCCTTCCTTCCTTCCTTCCTTCCTTCCTTCCTTCCTTCCTTCCTTCCTTCCTTCCTTCCTTCCTTCTTTCCTTCTCCTCCTCTTCCTTCTTTTCTCCCTTCCTCCCTTCACCAAATAGCCATTAAATGAGATTCGCCTCTGTATGGATATATAGCAAATTCATCTGACAGACTCAAAATTGAATTCTAAGCATGTTCTAGACTTAAGAGACCTATGTGAGCAGGAGATTATTTGCTTTATGAAAGGATTTGCCATATGATTGTCTACTTCTTGGTGAATTTCACTGTCCTGTATGCCTGCAGGCACACTACTTTATGGTCGACGAATGGCTTTCCAGAATGTCCATGTGAATTCCAAATAGTCCTGTTAGTAAGAAAACAAAGGTCATGACTTGCGATTCACAGATGGGAGAAGACTCTCCTCAAATTTTAAGTGATGTGTCAGCCTTGGAAATAGCATAAAATCTAACTTCCAGTCCAGTAGCTGCTGTATTTTATCATATGATCTATTAGACAAATTTGCTTTAATTTGGCACCTTACAGTTTACATCTTTACCTTACTTCAATTATCTTCACAGCAATCCTTCAACACAGGTAAGTTACATCATCTTCACTGAGATCATCATCCTAAAGGCTCACAGAAAGAAGGATCTGCCTCCAAATAGATCCAGTAAAAAGCAACATATAATGCATGGAATTAGTCAGCTGCAGATGCAATCTATTCTAAGAGCCCTTTAAATGTGTTGCCAAGGAGACTTGAAGACCACCAGATAATTCCATCAGATTGGCACTTGTTTTGGTCTAAATGGGGTGGCCAGAGTGTGCTCAGAATGAGTGTGCAGAGGAAAGACAGCTTCAACCTGACCCATAACTCCCAGTTTGTCTAAACAAGGACTCTAATAACAGAAGGAAGGTATTTGCATCTAGTCTAGAAATGGAAAGTCAGTTAAAAGAACTTGTTGGAACTGATGAAAGAAGGTGCTCTGTCCAGTAACAAGAACTCTGCTGGCTGGTTTATGAATTTCTTCTTACAGTCAGGTTAGAGACTCCAGGCTGCCAAACTGGGTGACTTGGGCTTTAAGGTCATCTCAGCATCTGGTCAGTTTTAGGTGCCCTATGCCACCCCAGGTGGGAGAATGTCTTCTCTCGGACCCTTGCCTCTAGGAGAGAGAATGAGATGACTGCCGATGAGCAGAAAGGCTTTTGTGATGCTCCAAAAGAGAGAAAGGAGCCCCTGGTTTAGAGGTCCTAAAAACTGCTGACCCTTGTTTGAGTTTGGTCAGCAGTTGTTAGGACCTCTGACAAGGCTATCAAAATGGAGTTCCTCGTCCCTAAATTGAGTCAGGTTTTGAACTCTGCCGACCTGGCCACATGCAGTTGCTGGAGGCGGGTAGGCAGTGTGCACCATCAGCTGGCCCCACCCAGATGTCTTTTCTGCTTCGTGGTTAAACAAATAAGCTTCAGAATAAAGATATATGAGTTTAAATCTGCATCCTGCCACTTAGTAGTACCTGTGAGACCTGGGCAAGTCATTTATCATTTATGAACCCTACTTTCCTAATCTGTAAAATGGAGGTGAAAATAATACCTCCTTTGTAGGGATCTAGTGAGTATAAAATTAGTTAGCTGGACTATATTTAGCACGTGATACTCAAAGTTATAATATAAGTAGGCTAAGCCATCTACATTTCATGTGACTTTCAAAGAATATCTCTACTTCATCAAGAGGGACAAATGTATATTAAAATATCCATTTAAGTTTCATATTCAGCTTTGTGAATGTGAACATTAGTTATTTATCAGCAAGTCTCAGTAAGGGAACATATCAGAAAGTCTTGATGGGGACTGAAATAGGCCTCCATGAGAATTCTGATATCTCTGGGCTTGCTTCCCTTATGCTCCCTGGTTCTCTCAAGAAATGACTTGTGTGAATGAGAAATATGATTCATGGAAGGATGTGCAAAGGGTTGGGAGCCTTTGATAGTTTTACCTAGTGTCCTATATGGAAGGGTAAGCAGGGAGTTCATCTGGTCATCAACAGCCACAGAGTCAATGAATAGGGAATTTCTCTGAGGACCAAGCATGTTAGCAGTGTCCAATGGTTCTACATAATGGGGGAATGTTGGGAGATACAGGCAAAGACGCCTTCACTGAGTAGTTCTGAGCTTCCTTTCTTTTCTTCTTCCTGTCTTTGGTGGACAGAAAGGGACCTTTGGCTTGGCTGGGGCAGAAGCTGAAACCATGGTCCAAGCACCAGAGCAAGCCGAGTTGAGCCCAGTATGGCACAGCAGACCCTTGAAATGTTTCTGGGGAAGGAAGGGGAGCCAGAGCCCATGATGGTGCTAGAGGAAGGTTTTTGGTGAGAAGAGATTCAGGAGTTGGACTACACAAGTCAAGTGGTATAGACCAACTCTTTGTGTCCCCTTGAATTCTTATGTAGAAACCCAACCCTAATGTGCTGGTGTTAGGTGGTAGGACCTTTCAGAGGTGTTTAGGTCATGAGGGTGAAGCCCTCATGACTGAGATTAGTGCCTTTATAAAAGAAGCCCCAGAGAGCTTCCCCCACCTCTGCCATGTGAGGACTCATTGAGAAGACAGCCATCTGCAAACCAGGAAGTGTGCCCTTACCAGACACCAAATTCACCAGTGCCTTCATTTTGGACTTCCCAGCCCCCAGAACTGTGGGAAATAAATTTCTGTTGCTTTATACTCTCCATGCTGTGGTACTTTGTTATAATAGACCAGACTGATTAAGACTTCAAGGGAAAGTCCCAAAACACAAATAGTCACCAGCAGAGGACATGTGGGAGCCAGGTAGTCTTGCTGGACACCCAAACTGCTCTCAACTTTTGTTCCTGTTCCCTCTCCAGTGAGGTGTTGCTGTCACCTAAATACCTGAAACATCTGACTACCTTCTGGCAGAGGCATAATTGGAGGGAGGCTAGCTCTGATGTCTGTGAAGGAGTGTGCATGTCTCCATTCTCCATATGTACCCTCCATCCACAGCTTTGTTCCTTATTGTCTGTCCCTGACCATTTAGAGCCATGTGGACTCCAATTAAAGACTAGAGTGCATACCTCTACCCATCACTGTGACAGGTATAAAAGAAGGCTCAGGGGGCCCAGGTGTGTGCCACTCATCACCTGGGTGAAGGCAGAGAGAGAGGGAAGGCAGTTTGTGTGTATGTGTGTGCCAATAGAAATTATTATGGGGACAGGGTGATAGAAATTATTATGAGGAAAAGGTGCTGAGCACAGGACCAGAAGGATGGAAAATTAGAAAATAAACTAAACACGGCATCAATATGCAATATGGGAGTGTGCCTGGTGGAGGAAATTATAGGTCTATCAGCTGAATATTCATCAAGTATAGAAGAAAGCAAGCTTCCTATTGTACATGGGGGTGTAATTAAATCAAGGAGTTGGACTAAAATTGGCTGTAGGAAAGGCTTGGGAATTAACTTCAGATCCTGAGGTGACTTCAGCCCAAGCCTGGCACTGGGGCCTATGTAGAGACCATCTCATTGTCATGGGCGTTGGAGCCAGCCTCCTACAGAGTATAGATCTTCCTTAGTTCTTCTTTCTATTTTTTTTTTTTTTGTTCATCTAACACATAAGCCCAGTTGTCCCCAGACTATTTGAAGACAGAGATACATGACAAGCCCAGGTTCAGGCTTCCAGGAAAACCTTGTACCTGTTTTTGTCACTGGAATTAGAGAAGTTCCATGAGTGAGGCATGAGCTGAATTCCATCCAGCTCATCACTGCCCATCTCTGTGTGGGGATGAGAAGCTGTAGGAAGTCACACTGAGCAGCCCTGGCTCTGAGACTCTGATGGCATGTTGCATTGGGAGGAGGCAGTGTTTTTCAGGTTAGAGACTTCAGCTTCTCTTGCTTTCTAGATGGTGACCTGGACCCTGGACAAACAGTATCTCTGTCTAAGAGCCTTAAAGGGCCCTGTATGTGTGGTTAATGTGGTTCCCTTTTTGTCAGCGTCTGTGGTAGTTCTCCTACATCCATAGCTATATTTCCCCTGCCTCTGAAGACTGACTTCTGGTGATGCCTGAACCGAATCTCACCTAGAGAGAATGCTCATATTGCTCAGTGTGATGGTCAAGAATTGTCATTATTAGGTCCTGGAGTAACAATTCTATCTACTGCTCTACCCGCTGGGACAGCCATACACCCCCTGTTCCACAGCTTCCTACCAAGGCAGGGCTTGATCGGTACAGGTACTAACTGAAGGTCTGGAGATTTAGAATTAAATAAGACAGAGCTTCTACCCCAAAGTTAATGAGAGAGATAAGTAACTGTGTACATGGAAATATGGAGTTAGAAGCTGTGGGAAGGAGCCACGGTGCAGTTGACACCTCTGGGGGTTCCCTGTGTGCCCCACACAAGCCGTCTAAGCATTTTACACATGTTGCACATTCAGTCCTCCCCAGAGCCTATGAGAGCTACCATCACTGTAGTGGTCTCCCCGTATACACGGTTTTGCTTTCTGTGGTTTCAGTTACCTGTGGTCAACCATGGTCTGGAAATAGTAAATGGAAAATTCTAGAAATAAACAGTTAAACTATTGAGAATCCAAACCATTAGCATTATCTGCTGTTGATATCCACTCATTGACATCATCCTGGCTTGATGATCCAGGATTATCCAAAGCAGATGATCCTCCTGTCATATTATGAGAAGGTCAGTAGTAGCCAAACTCTAACCACAGCACCTACATCATGCATCTCACCTCACCTCATCTCATCACATGGGCATTGTATCATCTTACATCATCACAAGAAGGGTAAGTGCGGTAAAATAAGATAGTATGAGATAGAAAGAGACTATGCTAATATAACATATTGTTATAATTATTTTATTTTATTATTGGCTACTATTAATCTGTTATAGTGCCTACTTTATAAATTAAAGTCTATGATATGTACTTATGTATAGAAAAAAAGTAGTATATATATAGGTTTGTTACTATCCTTGAGTGTTCAGTCATCCATTGTGTGGGGAGGGTCTTGAAATATATCCCCACAGATTAGGGTGGCTACTATATTCCTATTTAAGGGATGAATAAAGCAAGACTCAGAAAGCTTAAAAACTTGGTCAGAACCTAATTGATCTGGGATGTGAACTCACTGTCGTGGACTCTAGGACTCCATGCTCTGTGGCTTCTGTTCCCACTTCATTGACTTTGCTGAATATTTCTCTCTTCCCCAGTCAAGCCCAGACACTGCTTTCACCATAGGGCCTGTGAATGGGCTGTTCCCAATGCTTGGGGTGGAAGTTCTGGATAACTGCATGAGTGATTCTCCACCATCACTGAGGCACCTTTTCCCTGGGGCCCTGCCCCTAGCCCCCACATTCCCAGTCTACCTGCCTCTATTTTATTTTGTATAACATGTATCCCCTTCTGATATAGTTTACTGATTTATTACTTTTCTTGGTGAATGTCTCTTTTTCTTTACTAGCATGTGAACTCAAGAAGGTAGGAACTTTTGCCTGTTTTTTAATTCACAGTTGTATTCTAGGCATTTACAGCCATGCCTGGTATACAGTGGGCAGGTACTCAATAAATACATGCTGGTTGCATGAATAAATTAATGAGCACCATGAGATAAAATAAAACCAGGTATAGATACTCAGTCTTTATTTAAATCCTTGTTCAAAATTTGCTCCAAGAAACTAATCTTTATTACAATGCTGTTGGAAGACTTGTCTTCCCTCTAAAATACCTGGCCTGATAAGTGCTGTCTGTTTGTCATCTGGGCAGACAGACATTCAGTTGTTCAACACCCACCAACCACAGTGGATCCTCCATGGCCATCATCCAGCCCAGTCGGCTGGTGCCTGTGTTGTCTTAGTGGCCCAGTGTTTTGGATCTCAGCCCTATTAACCACTCTGGGAATGGACCCTTCATTTTATTAGCTCTCCCTCTCTTTGAATTGATATGATCATGCTGTATTGTTAGTAATCAGGAGTATAACCTACCTGTGTTCTGCCCAGATTGGGCCACGGGATCCGTGTTTTATTCCCTTTGGCTGGCTGTGGAACTTCCCAGTGGATATCTAAGTGAAAATGCATTTCCTTGCTGGGCAGGAACAAAGCTGCCATGATTCTTCCTGGTAATGCTGTTAAACAACCCTCTCAATAGCATTAGCTCAGGGGTTGTTAATGTGCAATCAATTTTGTATGGGCTTTCAAAGGACCCAGCTCCGTCTCAGGCATATAATGTGTCCTGATAAATGTTGGTTGTTTTCCTTTTCTTCCAGCTTCCCTTCAGCTTGTCTCAGCTGCTGTGCTCCTCTCTCCAGAGGCTCTGCCCTGAAGGAATACATATTTTGGCCCCTGTTGCAGAGGTTTTAAATGGCAGGGAGCAGGTGGCAGCAAGCTTCCTCCCTTCCCCCTGGTGGATACCACTTCACACTGGCAGCTTCTACATGGTTTAACATGAAACATAAAAACCCACTGTGGAGGTTTTCCCTTGTGATCATGTTGATTAAATGAGCTAATGCATGTAAAACACTCAGAACAGTACCTGGCAGTTGGGGGAAATTACTGAAAAATGTTTATTAATAAAATGTCTCCAGGCAATCTATCTTGGGGACACTGAAGACAAAGAAATGTTCTGTTTCCCACAGACCTAAGGAATTTTTATCGAGGGGGATTTTCCTGCAGATCTGTTTTTGGCAGAGCCTATGCATGCCTCCACCATACCAGCAGGATCAGTCTGGGTCCTTCTGTTTTCCTGGTCGCTGTGTTTGTAAACTGTATGTCCTTGGTGTTAGTTTCCAGAGTTGCAAAGCCTTCCAGTATTCTTCCCCCACAGTTCAGTTGGAGGCAAACAGACTCATTTCATGTAGGACAGGAAGGGGGGGGGTGACATGCAGCCTGGTGCACCAGACCAACGTGATCTTAGGAACCAGACCTCCCTCTGTACTTGTGGGAACCTGGACAACTGCTTAAGCTTCTGACAGTCAGTCTCCTTCTCTCCTCATGGTGGTATCATGTTACCCTGTAAGTTGTAGAAAGGTTAAATAAGATAGCTAATGCCCTGGGCTGAAAGTGCAAATATGATTTCTCCTTCACATACTACAAAAACTGCTCATTAGCTCTAAGGTGTATAGTTCTGAATAATTATAAAATCATGTCCAACATGATCTTCTTAGAGCCACCTTCTCAATCCACCTTCCCTTTCTCTTGCATGTTCCTATCATAGCTAGTTATCTTTCTAAATCATCACATCACTCATGTGCTTAAAACCTTTATTGGTTTCCTAATCTGACTTCCAAAACCCCTTATAATCTGCCATGTGCTTCTGTTCCCATCGTCACATACCATTACTCCCACACCTTCCCTTTCCCCAAACCCACACATCCTTCATATTGAATCACTCTGGTTCCCCTAGCATGCCTTGCTTTTTCATGCTACCCAGCCTTTGCGCATGCTGGCCCCTCAGTCTAGTCTGCATTTCACCACTTTAACACCACTCCCTGCACCTGCCCACTTCCCAAAGAACTCCTGTGCTTCCACCAGTACTTGGTTAATGTTATTCCATGGAAGAAGCATATCCTCTCAAGAAAGAAGTATGAGCTTCCTTGACTTTATCCACTCCAATAATAAAGTCATTCCAGTAAAGTTACTCACACCTTCCTCCGTAACCTAGGTACATCTTTAGCTCTTATGCCATGTCTGTTGGGAATATGTATGACTATACAATTAATGGAATGTTGGATGAATAATGGCTGGAACAAAAAAGTATTTTTTTCTTATTTAACAATGCATCCAAGTGTTAAGGGTAGTTGGTATTAATTTAGCTTTTCAACATTGTCATTAGGAAGCTGGTCCTTTTTGGCTTTTGTGTTTTGCCATGCTTTGCATGTTAACTCTCATTCCCATGCTCATTACTTCATGACTACAAAGTGGCTGCCCTGCACCAGGCACCACTTCTGTGTTTAATGCAAAAGGTGAAAGTTAGGGTAGCATGGGTTGTGTTTGTCCTTTTTATTCAAGAGAGCAAAAGCTACCCCAGAATCTCCCAGTAGAATTCTGCTCATATTTTATAGACCAGAATTCTGTCACTAGCCTACTTGTAGCTGTAGAGGAAGCTAATAAAATGATTATAGAGTTGGACATTTCATCATCTTAAATGTAACTGGCATCTGTTAGCAAGAAAAACAGGAGAAGGAATTGACTATGGGATAATTGCTAATAGCACGGGCCACATATGGTATTAGATATACTTCTTTTGTTTCCTGTTTTTCTCTTTAGTAGACTGTGAACTGCTTGAAGGCCGGTGCACAGCTCATTCCTCTCTCCCTGGGGCCTACATTGCCTGGGATAGAAGGGACTCATTTAAACACTTACTGTATAAATAAATGGAATTTACTCAAATCCCCCAAATCCCATTAGTTTACATACCATATTAAAGGCCAGTTTTATTACAGTTCAGGAAAGAGACGGGTGTGTGTCTTGGTTCACACAACCACTTGTTTCAGCATCAAGGGGTTGCAGCCAAAGCTTCCCACGGGGGGGCTTATACAGTTTTCCCCTGGGGACATCATGTAGAGTAAACTCTCCAGTTGCAAGATCCCAGAAGCTGAATTTTGGTCCTGATAATAAAATGCTATGAAGTCTTTAACTCTCAAGAAGCTGCCAGCTCACACAATAGCATTATATTAATTTTCTGTTTAATAAAGCACTCTGGAACCCTCACCATGGGCTGCTGTTGCCTGCCTGGGAATGGAAGAAACCTGAGGCTCAGTTCACTTAGGGCAGGAGGACATGCTAGATAAAGGGGATCTAATTGAAGTCTACAATATGCTTACCATGTAGCTGCTGATAAAACATTACCGCTTTTTTTTCTTTGCACAATATGAAAGATAGTATCAGAGCCACTAAATCAAAATCATATTTAACAGTATCCTTTAGTCCAGGGCTGTGCCCCTCTGTGTTTTGTAAGGGATCACCCTGTGAAAGGCTGGCTTTGCAGAGCTCGGTACTGAAGGGGCTGCAAGGAGGTGTGATTGTGGGCTCATAGGAAGGAGACAGGGATGTTTAAACACAATTCCTGGCAAGAGGGAGGAAACAACCTCTAGTATGTGTGAAGGCTGAGGTCCAAAGTTTCTTTGCTATAACTCCAAGGAATCTTTTAATTTGGGTTAAAGAGTGCATGTAATTAATTCTTAATGTAATGAGCTAAAACAAATTATGGTTAGATTATAAATCCAGATTCCACCTATTAGAGCCTTTGGCCACTAAGGTGAAAACTTAGCTTGAAAAAAAAAATGTTAGCCATAATCAGGACCTGATCTGAGAGGGAAGAAGTTATTGGAATGTGTCTTTTATTCCTGACATTTGCCTCACCGTTTCCCACTACTGATGGAACATAAAGAGAAAGACAGCTCTGTCCACCCAAAACCAATGGGACAGAGGTGAAACTTTGGAATGCCCTTTCTCCACCACTAAACATGGTGCCAGACACTGCCCAGCTTGGTCTCCTCCAGACCCTTGGAAACAGTGCTGATTGAGGCTGGGCAGAACTTACCTCAGCAACAATGGGAGGCTGGAGTGGTTCCTGGAATCTTGTTTTACGGTTGTCGATCAACCATATTTGTTCAAGGTAATGAACACTCTGCTCCTCTCCTGCTGTTTGTGTAGAAACAGCCAAGGCCTCCACATGGCCCTTGCATTGACAAACATAAATGTAGCACAGCAAATCTTCAGAATGGTTTTGTATTTTTTTTTAGAGCAAGTATTTGGAATTGGTCAGCCTTTTTCTTCTTTTCTTGCCCTTGTTTGTACTTGGCCCAATAGGTCAGATAAAAAAGGAGCGCTTTAATTTCTAAAAAATTACTTAACATTCAAATTAACAATTAGCCACTCTAAATACCGAGATTTTTACTCCACATTAACACTTTTACCTTAAACTAAAAAACTGTAAAGTTTGTTATAAGTACCTAATAAGTGTGGAGGGAGAACAAAAAGAGAGGAGGAATTGGAAATTGAGTATATTTAAAATTGTTTTTATTCCTATTCAGAAACTAATCTGTGGCCAGAGGCAAAATGTAACTCTCTCTATTCATCATTTCTTTCCTACTCCAAGCAAATCTCAGAATTGCTATGTTTTGCTGTGCGTAAAGATTAGTCTAGAGAGGACCTACTTTTACCAAGTTCCTCAAATTAACAGTTTTCAATAGCAACTGTAATTTCAGCAAGTTTATTCTATTTGCAGGTAGAGCTCAGTTTTTATTGCTAAGATTCGTGAATAGCTACTCTTCTTTAGAACCAGGTTATAACTCTTAGTCTCAGCTTCTGAAGGCATGGGTCATTTCTTAATATGCTTTCCAATAAAATCTATTTTATTTCATTAACTAATATATACAGAAAAATATAGTAATTTCTACATGCCAGAGGATTTTGTGAGTGCTCAATAAATTAGCTCAGTTACCCCTCATAATAACCCAATGATGTGGCTACTATTATTATCTCTGAATCATAAATGAGGAAACAGAGATGAAGAGAATTGAAGTGCAAAAGTCACATGACTTCTAAATGGAGCTGTTGGGATTTGACCTATTCAACTAAGACTGCATTCTTAGCCACTGTGCTCTGCAACCTTGATGGGGCACCCATCGCAGTGTCTTGTGCAAGTGCTGGGGACATATGTATCTAGTAAAGGAGCCCAAGGCTTCCTTCTGAACTGGGGTTTGATGTCTGGGGTCCACACATGCATTTAAAATTAGCCTTGGGTGATTCAGCAAAGTTGTATCAGTAATATATAAGATGCTTGCATGCAGGGTAGGACATATAGTAGATGCCCATTAAGCGCTTGCTAACTGTGCTGTTTTCAGACTTAAAGTTTCTGTCTTTCTCTCTCTCTCTGTTAAAGATTTTACTTATTTATTTTCAGAGAGGAAAAGAGAGAAAGAAAGAGAGAAAAACATCAGTGTGTGGTTGCCTCTTGTGCACCTCCTATAGGGGACCTGGCCTGCAACCCAGGCACGTGCCCTGACTGGGAATCGAACCAGTGACCCTTTGCTTCATAGTCCAGAGCTCAATCCACTGAGCCACACTAGCCAGGGCTTTCTCTCTCTTTTAATATTGCTTCTTTTCCTGTGCTATATCCATTGCTTTGCATTTACATAGGCATGGGCGTTGCCCTAAGCATTGCCACCCCAAGCAATGTACAATGGGTATGACATGTCCCATGGTACATTGTGTTCCCCATGCTTGGACTGTCCTTTCCCCACCTGATTTTCTCAGAAGCCCCTACTCAGACTTCAGGACATAGCTCATAGTTAATGCCCCAACCCTCATGTTCCTAATGCCCCTGGTCTGTGTTGCCCTATTCCTGCGTCTCTCATTAAATCTGTTTGCATACCCACCTTCCTCACAATGTGTAGCTATTTGAATGCAGAAACTGCATACACCTTACTTTAATATACCTGGTACACCACACCTGATACGCTCAGCATAATGATCCAATGAATGAAAAAGGGAAACAAAACCAGTAGGCAAGACCACTGACATTTCACTATGATTCTTTGAAAGTTCTGAATAATTTAGGGCTCTTCACAGTGGAACACTGTAAATGAGGAAAACATCACAGATCTTTGAGGTCAGTGCAAAATGTTCTATCTGGATGGAATTTACAGGGTCAACTTATTTCATAGGAAATGATACATTTGCATTTCAATCAAGTAAACCACCGTCAAATTAATCTTCCCACCCTCACATTCTATCCAAGGACAGATTATTCCTGGATACCAGGTAAGTAAGTGAATTTTTTTCTCCTAAATGGTACCAAAGAAAAGATTATGCAAAGCAAGTCTATTTCTAACATATTTTCTCCCTTGCAAGATACAACCTAAAGACTACTTGCTGTTATGGTTTGGAATAAGATACGTTATTAAGAGAATGACAGAAAAATAAGAAGACATCCATCAAAGTGTCTGTTTCATTCCTATACACAGAGCTTTCCTATACCCAGAGGGCGTCAAGGCACAAATCGTGGGTAACAAGATCTTAAGTAGAAGGAACAAGAAACACACAAGGAAAGACTCTTATAATTGTGTCCTCTTGCTCTTAACCTAATTGTTTCTCTTCTGGCATTGTCTTTCAAAGGAGAAAATGGATAGATGCTAGTTGCAGGGAGAAAATAAAGCATTTGGAGACAGATGCTCAGTATAATGCAGATGAGTGGTTAATGAGGAGCCAGATCTAGGGTGGCTATGACCTTGAGATACCCCCAGATCTGCTACTCCCCGGCAGGAAATGGCATGGGGCAGCATGCATCTCATCTGAAGGCCCACTGGGAAAAGAAGAAAGAGACTGGAAGCCAAGCTGTATCTAGCAAATATCTGTTGCAAAGGAATGGTAGCTGTCTCAATCCCTTCCCTAGAATAAGCAAGCATACAATAGCACGTGTGAGAGAAAAGAAAAACAAGTTTTGCGCTAATAAAAATTCTCACATTTCTTACAGTTAAGAGTATGGAGAAAGACAGATTTCAGACTAGCCTAGAGAGCCAGGCATGCCTCTTGAGGATGTCCCAAGCTGACCAATCTCTGTGCAGGAGGAACAAGTTGAGGCCCATACTCTAGGCACATAAGAGCTGGAATCCAAAAACACCTTCAGGACCTCTGTGTGAAGTCAAGGGCAACTATTATTTGGGATTTTGATTGCTTAGGAAATATAGCTTCCATATATCATTGGCTAATGTACTGTTCCTGTTAAGAAAACAGTTTTTTAATAACCTTGAAGTAAGGATTTCATTGAACTCATTAGAAAGGCAAGGTGGCAATTGGTGGCAATATGTAGGCAATAAGGGAATGCCAGCAAATGTATAATTCCTTAGGAATAATTACCAGGGAAGTCATAGAAGATTGCATAGTAGAGGTGGCATATTTAAATTTCAGTTCCTGCCTATTTCCAAAGGGCACTGAAGGGTTACTATCAATGATGGTTATTTATTGAGTGTTTACTATGCACCATACTCTAGACCAAGGCCTTCATAGATATAGTTACATAGTTTCCTAAGGCTCACAACAACTGTATGAAGTAGGTATTACTATTGCTGACCTTAAAAATAAAACTCATTTTACCAGCAAAAAATAGATATATTCAGGAATAGCAGAGAATTATAATTCAAGATATGCAAGCTATGGCAAAACCATAGGCAAGTTCAGAGGGCAAAGGAGAATGTTCTTTTATAGAGGTAAGGAGAAGTTATGGGGTTGTTGTAAACAAAGATCCCATTGGACAAAACTGGGAGCTTGGAGTGTAGTGTTTTTTCATTGGCTGGGTTGTCAGTATCTCTCATTGGTTGGGTCATTGTTGGGGGAGGAGAAAATTCTCCCCATTGGGGTAGTAGAATAGAAAACATCTTTTGGATGGAGATGCAAGGCACTTCTCCTATTTGGGGCAATGGAGAATGAGTGGTAGGGGGTGAGAGGTCCCCCTCCAGGCCATCCTGACTCCAATCTTCACTGAAGTCTATTAATTTTCACACCATCTTAATTTTATTTAGATGAAGTGACTGAGACTTAGGTGAGTTGACTTGCTAAGTAGGGGAGCTGGGACCTGCACCCACATGTGTTTTACACCATGCCTGGCACTTCTCCATTTCACTACAGTAAAGTGTCAAGCCTCTAGGTTTAGGAAGGGGTGTCCTTCAAATTATACAACTAAATATTTCTTCTTTGTCTTCCTTCCTTCCTTCCTTCCTTCCTTCCTTCCTTCCTTCCTTCCTTCCTTCCTTCCTTCCTCCTCCTCCTCCTTTCTCCTTCTTCCTAGAATTTGGAGTTTGTCTTTTTCAACAATTCTTTGTTAAAATTATGATATTGTGCTTTATAACATTGTTTTTTGTTTCTGGCACAGAGTCCTAAAACTTTTGGAAATTTTCTAAGTGATGAGTATAAAAAGGTGTATTTTTGTTGTTGTTAACAGGTGACTTTTGGAAGGCACCTAAAAATGGCAGCTGGTTGCCAGAAGAACCAACCATGTGATTTTAGGGTAGGAATTTTCAGTATCTCTACCCCTAATCTTCAGAAGGGGTGAGGGGCTGGAGGTCATTTCACTTGCTAGTGGCTGATGACTTAGTCAATCATGACCATGTAATGAAGTCTCCATAAAACCCCAAAAGGATGGAGTTTGGAGAGCTTTGGAGTTGCTGAGCACATGCAAATGCTTAGAGAGTGGCATGCCCTTTCTCTGTACCTATGGGTCTGTCACATTTGACTGTTTTTTAGTTGGACCCTTTATAATAAACCAATAATCCAGTAAGTAAAATGTTTGAGTTCAGTGTGCCACTCTAGCAAATTAATTGCACCCAAGGAGGGGGTCTTGGGAACCTCTAATCTATATCTGGTAGGTCAGTAGCACAGGTGACACCCTGGACTTGAGATTGGCATTTGAAGTGTGTATGTATGTAAAGGCGGGGGGGCTTGTGGGACTGAGCCCTTAACCTGTGGGATCTGATGCTATATCCAAGTACATAGGGTCAGAATTGAGTTGAATTATAGGTGGTCCAGTGGATGTTGGAGAATTACTTGGTGGTGTGGAGGGAAAACCAGGTGCAAAAATTGTTAAGTATGTATTATGACTTGGGCACAACAGAGACAATACAAAGATTAATACATTGATGCTACGCATTCAAAGACTATTTATTTTGGTAGGAGAGATGGATATGTAAACAATTTACTTTAAGGAGATAGCTACTAAATACTAGATCATATAAATGGTAGAGGAAGAAATAATTAATTGCAAATGTAGGATCTGGTAGTATTTCATATGTGAGGAACATTTGGAAGTTGAAAGGTAAAAGGATATTACATTTGTGAACCTAGAGTGGGATGAATGAATAGCACAAGTAGAAACAAAAATGAGGGACACTTCATTTTATATGGTTCCAAAGTAAATGAATGTCTGAAGACAGTTTAAGGCAAGTCTGTGTGACACCTTGAGTGTTGTGCTAAGCAGTATGAGATTTATTCTGTGGACATCAAGGGCTTCTAAAGGTACAGGATCATGTATCTGACTTTTGTTTTTTTTTTACTTTTGTTTTAAGAAATTCAGTATTAATGATGGGTTTGATGTTAGAGACAAGACATTGAAGGCAGGGAGACCAATCAGAGGCCACTGTAATAGACCATGTGAGGGAGAAGATTAGGCTGAACCTTGCAGTGCAGCAGTGGGTCTGAGAAGGAAGAGCTGAAGGAAAAGATGCTAAATAAGTAGAATCAATAGTGCTTGACATTTGGGGGTGTCTTAGCTATATAGTTTAATTGATATAACAAATAGACCTCAAAAATATACCATGGTTCCAACACAATGCAAGATCATTTTTTGCATATGTAACAGTACTGGGCAGATAAACAAGTTGGATGTGTTGCCTTCTTCCACAATGGCATTTCTGCAAATGGCAATGGTATTTGCAGAAATGCCATTGTGGAAAACCACACTAACAGAAACTCTACCATTTTCAACACATAGCTTCCAAGATTGATCTGAGGATCATTTCAATTCCAAGAAGCCTAAAGGTAACACCAGAGGGAAGAAACTGGGTGGGAGATTGGGTGTGGCCAAGAGTGGCACACATCACTTCCATCCACATTCCATTCACACAACTATATTTAACTTCAAGGGAGCCTAGGAAATGTACAATAGTCTAGCTGTGCAGCCACGAAGAGAAGGGGACATAGAATTTGTTGAGCAGATAACAGTCTTGGCCACAGACTGAAAAAAAGGGATGTGACAGAGTTGAAGATACATTTCTAACTGGTATGATTGGCATGATAGTGGTAATATCAATGTGGGTAGAATGTGCAGAGGGATCAGCAGGTTGATGGAGATGATGAGTTCAACTTTGATCCCATTAGAAAAGATAGAAAGCTGAAAATGAGGGGAAAACCCCAATTAATGGGCCACTGTGCCAGAGGAGGGAAGACCAAGTGATATCAAGATTCCAGGACAGCTGAATCTACAGGTAATAAAGGACACATTATGCTAGAGGAGGGAAGTAGGGGAGAAAAGCAAAGGACATGAGTGAACATAAAATGAGTTTCTGAGAAGGGAAGGGAAGCAAGCAATGCATGAAGCAACCCCAGCAGAGGGTAGAAAAAAAGTGTCAAGAGGCTCCCCTCAGGAGAGTGGAAACACTTTGAAATGGACTTTGAAAGGGTGAATTTGAGAATTAACAAGTGATGGAGGAAAAGATGGCAAGCAGCAGTTAGGGTTCGATGAGGGTGGAGGGTGCAGGGAATGGAGTTGATCAACAATGATCAATATTATGGGACACTGAGGAATAGGAGTAAATGGATGATGGGGGGCAGAAGGGTATTGCTGATTGTGGTAGATGACCACGAAGATACAGGTATATTGGGATGTTATTGACTGTGAGAAACATGGTTGATTCTGAGGTCCAGTTCACATAAAAAAAAGGAAAAAAGTTGACTCAATGGAAAAATACAGGAGCACAGGAACTAGAGGTAGAATTCTGTTTACAGAGCAAGTTCAGGAATCAGGAGGGAATGAAATAAAAAGATAAAAAAGTTGAAAAGAGAAAGGGGAAGTTAGATTTAAGCTACAAGAGGAAATTTAATCTGTAAGTGGTTGAAGAGCTTTATAAAAGCATGCTGTTAAGCTAGAGATTTTAGGTGAGTGAAGCCAGCATATTGGATAGGTTCTTAAGGATTTTGAATTTGTCCAGTACAATTGGGGGTGAGAGTGGGGCAAGGCCGAGCAAAGAGGAAAATTGTGAGCCAGCCCTCCAAAAATAGGGGAGTATGTTGCAAGCTCACTGGGGACATGAAGAAGTATGCTGAGGTTAGTAAGGACAGGTGGAGAGAGAAAGGCATAGAGACTTGTTGTTTTGTAATGATCACCTGGATGTGGTAGTGGTGGGTTTGTAGATCGCCAGTCTTCCCTGCTCTAGTAGGGAAGGCAGTGGGGAGGGGAGAGGGGGGGCAGCACTGGGTCTTCTAGGCTCTAATTAAGGCAAAGAAGTTAATGGAACAATCCAGGGAAAATGTGACTCACACAAAAGATCTCTTGACAATAGAATGGAGGCTTCAGAGGGTATAGGGCTGGGATTGGGGGAGGGAATGTTAATGAGGATGATGAGGGTGGGCTAAGGGAAGGCAAGAACCAGGCTGGTTCGATATCTCATATGGGGGAAGGTAGCTAGCCAGAAGGTCCTAGAAACAGAAAATATATAGATTTCAGGCAAAAAGCTGGTGTTCCTAGGCCCTTGTGGAATGTTGATGAAATACGATATAGAAATAGTATGACTCAAAAGGAAGATCCCTGGCATTGTTACCGAACAACAAGAGGAGGTCCAAGGGAGGGGCAATACAATATTTGGCCCACCTAGGGATGCCCAAAACTGCTGTACAACAGGGGCCCCTCCCAAAAACCAAAATACTAAAATCTACTGGGCCCTTCTGTCCGCCGCCAATTGGAAAGACATCTCTTAATGCCAGAGATTTGTGAAAAGGAAACAAAATGTTTATTTAATGCTACTCAGGCCTAATGCCACCATTAAAATATCAGAGTCCTTTAGGGTATACACCTACACCCACACAGCACTCCCTTCTCCCACTGTCCCAACTCCGGGTACCGTAAATCAGGAAAAGAGCACACGTCTGTGTTGCAGGCTGCTGCCACCGTCAGCTGTGTCACTGTGCAGGATCTCGAGTTAATCCAAAGTACTGTGGTACCCTCTCATGGTCCACTGGCAAGAGTCCTTTGTACCCAGTTCCAGTCAAAGTCTCTGTTGCTTTTCAGGCCCCACGGCCAAAGGGGGCACCCCAAAGCCGCGTGGGCCTCTTCTACCAAAGCTGCAGGAGTCCGCACTCCACCAAAAGCATGTGGCTGTCTTCTTCACCTGGCTGCAGGGATCTCCATTCTGGCCAAACTGCGTGGTTTTTCCCTTTCACCTGGGAAAGAGGGGGTCCACACTCCGCCAAAACCACGTGGCTCCCTCTTTCACCCCACCAACAGAGGGTCCTCACTCTGCTGAAACCGCGTGGCTCTCTCTCCATCTGGCCAAGCGGGGACCCTTCATGTCTCGGAGCCAGTCTTTTCCAAGCTCCCACACAGCGGCACCCTCCCTCAGGGGCGCAGCCCTCATTACCTCCTCAGTCCAAGCCCTTCTCACTCAGGAGTCCAGACCTTAGTTCCCATCCTGAGTCCCCCAAGTTCCATCCTCAGTCCCTGCTAGTTCCTTCTCCCTTCTTCCTCCAGGAGTCCAGCTCCTAGTATTTTTCTCATGAGTCCCAGTCTTTCTCCCTGGCTCCAAACTTGGCCACTCCTATTTAACATATCTATGAAACCAGTTAAAGGTTATAGATATGTTAAATAACCATTCCTCCGGAGGTTAGCTCCAAAACTGTTGCTATGCAAAATAGCTCTCAATGGCCCTGGCTCCATTCATCCCTTCCCCCTGGGGGGGGGGGGGCGGTGAGGACATCTTATATGTCTCTCCAACATTTCTATACACTTTGAATTCTGGACACCTTTCTAAATCTTTTGGGGGCCCCCCTTGCTGCACCCTGTATCAGCATTTCAGTCACTTGAGGTAAGGAAACCATCAGATGGCATTCAGATGTGAGATGTACTAGCTACATCATTAAAATGTAACTATATTGAAATTGCTTTCAAGTTACAGTATGTGCTTTAGCCACAGATGTGTACCAAGGCAATGGAAGTGACCCATAGCCAAAGAGGATATTCATAAAACTCATAGCCTGGACTCATGAAGACCCAGAGTTGAGCACAGAGGAAGCTCAGACAATCACAGTGCACATGGGGGAGATGAACACAGAGGGCAGGAAAAGAAGACAGAGGATGGTGGTGCTGAATTGGGAGTCAGTGGTCACTAGCAGTCATTCGCCAGGTGAATGAGGTGTGTGGGGAAAGGTCAGCGAGGAAGAATGCTAAGAGTGTGAGTAAAAGCAAAGCCACATGGACTAGCTAGAGTGCTCTTTCCTGGGCGCTGGGGTGAAGATCCAGATGGTGGGGTGGGTGTGAGGGGTGAGCCCTGATACCATCAGCTTTCTTGTGGCTGTCTTCCCATTTCTGCACTCAGTATCATGCTGCAATGTCAGAAAAGGTTTTTTTTTAATATTCTAATATACTTTTCTATTGAGATATATTGGCATATTACATGGTGTGAGTCTAAGATACATGACACCTTGATTTGATATGCTGATATTATGCTATGATTGCCTTTGTAGTGCTAGCTGACACCTCTATTGCATCCTGTCACTTAATTATCATTTCCTCTAGTGGTGGGAACAATTAAGATCTAGTTTCTTAGCAAGTTAAATCTTTATAATGCAGTTTTGTTGTCTGTAATCACTGTACTGTATATTAGATCTCCAGGACTTGTCTGATAGTTGCAAGAATGTACCCTTAAACAACTCTGCCCTCCCCACCCCCAGGCCCCTGGGGTGGGAATAATCACTATGCCTCTCTCTTTCTGAGTTTGTTTTCTTTTTAGAGTCCACATGTAAGGGATTCCATTCATACAGCATTTATATTTCTCTGTCTGGCTTATCTCACTCAGATAATATCCTCAGGGTCCATCCATGTTGTCACAAATGGAAGGATAGTATTCCATTGTGTGTGTGATATAGACATAGATAGATATCTTCCTTATTCATTTATCCATTGATGGACACTTAGGTAATTTCATATATAGGCTGCTGTGAATAATGCTGCACTAGACATGGGAGTGCATATATCTTTTCAATAACCAGTTTTCATTTTTTTGAATAAATACCCAGAAGTGGGATTGCAGGATTGTATGGTGAATCTATTTCTAATCTATTGAGGACCCTCCACGCAGTTTTCCATGGTGGCCGAACCAGTCTACAGTCCCACCAACAGTGCCCAAGTGTCTCTGTTTCCACATCCTCGCCACCCCTTACCTCGTGTCTTCTTGATGATGGCCATTCTGACAGGTGTGAGGTGCTATCTCATTGTGGTTTTTATTTGCATTTCCTTCATGATGCTTGTACTGATGACGAGCATCACATATTATACAATTTTTAAGTTTTGTGTGGTTTTGTAGGAATGATTGTGTGTGTGTGCATGTGTGTATAGTAATCAAAAGAGAAGCTGAAAGAAACCCTGCTGGCTAAAAGCCTCGGGAGGAGGATAATGAGGCTTTCCTGTGGGACTTGTTTTGAGTGCCAGAAAATGCCAACATAAAGGGGAGCTTAAGGAGTTGAGCCCACCCTTTGTAGATGCATGTGATCCCAGGAACAAGCCTCTTTATCTGAATTTCCATCAGAGAAGTAGATACCATTGCCTCAGAGTACTGGTGAAAAGGAATTCAGTATGAATAATGCTTTTGGTCTTCACTAGTGGGGGAAGCCAGTGTGACTGAGGCTGCCACAAATTCCACCAAATCAGTAAGTGGAGTTGTAACAGGGCACAACCAGGAGGGGCTCCCCCCCAAAGGATTTGGAATGGGATCCAAAACTCAAGGTTTCCAGGAAATATTAAGGTGTCCTCACCCCACCCCACCAAGGAAAAGGGACAAATGGAGCAGGGCCATTGAGAGCTGTTTTGCATAGCAACAGTTTCGAAGCTGACCTCTGGAATGGTTATTTAACATATCTATAACCTTTAACTAGTGTTATAGAATGTTTTTTTAAAATTTTTTTTATTGATTATGCTGTTACAGTTGTTCTATTCCCCCTTTATTCCCCTCCACCCTACCCCTCATCCCCACCATTACCCCCCCTTTAGTTTATGACCATGTGTCTCAAGTAGTGTCATAGAATGTTAAATAGCTGTGGCCACGCTTTGAGCCAGGGAGAAGGAAGTGACTTCTACCCAGGATGTAACCGGGGGCCGGTCCCCCTGAGTTACAGTGCCTGCGTGAGATCTTGGAGTTGATTGGCTCCATGCCATGGGCCACACTTGCCCAGACTAATGATGGCAGCCCAGTAAAGCTGGGAGGGTATGGGAATCCTGACAGGTGTAACTGATTGTAGGAGGAGTCAGAAATGGGGCTGCAAAGGAGAACTGGAGCAGTGATTTGAATGCAGACGTGGCAGCCATTGAAAGAGAGAGCCACGCAGTTTTGACAGAGTGCAGATCCCCTCTTGTTCAAGTGAAGAAGAGAGCCACGTGGTTTTAGCAGAGTGAGCAACCCCTCTTGCCCAGGTGGCAGGGGGAGCCATTCAGCTTTGCCAGAGTGGGGACCCCTGCAGGCAGGTGAAGAAGAAAGCCACACACTTTTGGCAGAGTGCAGACCCCTGCAGCTTTGGTAGAAGAGGCCTATGCAGCTTTGGGGTGCTCCCTTTGGCACCACGGCCTAGGAAGCAGAAGAAACTTTGCCTGGAAAAATGGGTACAAAGAACTCTTTGCCAGTAGACCATGAGAAGGTGCCACATGGCTTTGGAGTAATTAGAGATCCTGCCTGGACAGCAACACAGCTGATGGTGCCAGTGGCCTGAAACACAGACGTGTGCTTCTTTTCCTGAGATAGGGTACCCCAAATTGGGGCAGGGGAAGAAGGAAGCACTGTGGGCATCTGTGCTTATCCTAAAGGACTTTGATATTTTTATGGGGACATCGGGTCACTGCTTTAAGTCTGTATAGCTTTAAATAAATCTTTTCTTTCTTTTTCACAAATCTCTGGCATTGAGAGATGTCTTTCCTCTGGCTGTGGACAGATGAGCCCAGTAGGTATTAGTATACTGTCCTTGGGAGGGGCCCCTGTTGTTCTGTAGCAGTTTTTGGCATCCCTGGGTGGGCCAAATATTGCCCCCCCTTGGACCTCTGTTCTGTAACAGAGTTGTCCACTGTCTTCCACGTATAAGATGCCAAATCACCCATTTGTCAGAATTTTTCACTTTCCAGCTAGAACTTTGGTGCCATAAGGTGTGTTAGTTATAACCTAGAATGAGTTTTCATGTCAAATAGTTCAAAAATAATAACTTCAGTAGGATTATAACCTGGTATTCATTGACCATCACCTTTGTGTCAGATTGTGAAATGTTTTTGTACGGTTATGAATGCTAATCTTTACATGGCCTGTCATGTAGGTGTCCTTATCACCATTGCACAGATAAGGACACTGAGACACACAGAGATTAAGAAACCTGCACAGAATGGCACCTCAGAGCTGGAGCCTATCCCTTAACCCACGAGACTTCTCTTCTTATCTACTGTTAACTAAAAATCCAACAACAGATAGCATACCGAATGCATGCAGGCCTTCCCCCTCCCCTAATGTGCTGTGTTTATGTGCTCAAGTTTCTCAATTAGAATGACTCAAATGCAGAAAACTAGGTGGTTGCAGGGGAGCTTGTTTTTCTCCCAGGAGGCTATGAATGATGATGGGCATCCTTGTTTATCTGGTTCCATCATCATTTCACTTCCTTATAATATGGAATATTTTTACCCTGACTGACTCAGAGTGTTTGTCGTTGGGGAAAGAGTGACGGTCCTTGATTACAGCCAAAATGACAGCTATCTGTGAGCATGACAATTCTGTAATGGGGCAAAGACCCTGGCTCTAGAATGCCACACAGAAGTTGGGGCAGGCCAATGTGCTAGCTGGCTACTGTCTATACATTTCCAGTTAAGAGACTCTTAATTATTTTGGGTTGCTTTCCCCTACCCCATTTCTATGTTTAGAAAAAAAAAAGTGAGTCATACGTTAAAGCTAATTTTACTGCCAAAAATTTCAAGTCTGTGTCTACTCTCCCCTATTATTACCAAGAAAGGAGTTTGTAAAAAGTTAACGCTAACAGCTTGCATTAATCCATCCCAGCTTAGCAAATTCCCTGGCTGGTCTTCTGTGCTTAATGCAGCGCATCTCGTCAAAGCCAGCCTGTTCCAACATTCTTAACTAAAGGCTGCTGCTCATGATCTGAGGAGGCCGAAAATTCATTCTCATCTATTCAGAAGTGGAAATGCAGACACTTGAATAAATATTTCACGCTATCTTGTAGTAGCTAAAACTCTTCAGTGTATACTCAACAATGCTTCATTACCTTTTCATCTGTTCTTGGGTGAAGTTATGAATGCAAGCAAAAGATGATCATATCTTTAACTCAAGTACAATTGAAGGATTTTAAATAAATTCTAACATGTTAGAAATTCAATTTAAAAGCGCACACACATATTGTGTGTATATATATTAATATATATAATAGAATATATATAATATATAATATATATATATTCTCACTCTCAAGCTATAAACAGTAAATTTTCCCTTTATAGAAGTGTGTGAATACAACAATTGCTTAATGTGGTTTGGATGTCTATTAGATCCATGGCATTGTGTGCCAGGCACGTTATAATTATACTAGACCCTTGTCATTTGAGGACTGTGATATCTGTGATTTTGAATATTTTCCACTGAACCTGAGGCTCCATGATGCCAAGGCCTGGATTTGCATTTGCATTCTGTGAGCAGGAAAGGAGCAATTCATCCAGCTAGTGAGCACCTCTGGTCCTCAGCACCAGTACCACCAGTGCCACCAGTACTAGAACCAGCACCAGCACCCCCACCAGCAGCTCTAGCACCAGTAGCACCAGCAGCTCCCACAGTATCAGTACAAGCACCAACAGCACTAGCACCTGCAGCACCAGCAGCACTAGCTCTTTCCTGTGGCTTTGTTTTTCTCTCTTCCTTTTACCTTTTGCTGGTAACTGTGCTAAAACTTGAAACATTTAAAAATCATATTTTGGAGACCTTGGGGCTTAATGCTTGCCTTCCTCATCTACAGCATCCTGCTTCTTTCCTGGGTGGCAACAACTGGTGGATGGAAAATCACTGCATCTATTCTAAAGCTGCATGCCAGAGAGATCTCTGACTCTTGTGACAATCCCACTATAGAGATGGATCTCTACACCACAAAAGGTCTCTTCAAGCTTCTGTGCCCAGTGGTGCCTCAACTGGTATCTATGAGGTTCTAGAGCTCAGGGACAATAAAAAGACATGCTACATGGGGAAGGGCATCTCAAAGGCTATTAAGCACATCAATAAAACTATTGTGCCTGCCCTGCTTAGCAAAAATCTGAGCATTGTGGAGCAGGAGATCAACAAGCTGATGATAGGGCTGGATGGAATGAAAAATAGATCTAAATTTGGTGTGAGCACCATTCTGGAAGTGTCCCTGGCTGTCTGCAAGGCTGGGCTGTTGAGAAGGGGGTGCCCCTGTACTGCCACACTGCTAACCTGGCTGACAATGCTCATCCCGCCAGTCCCAGCTTTCAATATCATCAGTGGTGGTTCCCACATTGGCAATAAACCAGCCATACAGGAGTTCATGATCCTCTCCGGTGGTGCCACACACTTCAAGTAAGCCATGCACATTGTAGCGGAGGTTTACCACAACCTGGAAAATGTCATCAAGGAGAAATATGGGAAAGATGCCACCAGCATGAGGGATGAAGGTGGGTTTGCTACTAACATCTTGGAGAATGAAGAAGCCCTAGAGCTGCTGAGGAATGTCATGGGCAAAGCTGGTTACATGGACAAGGTGGTCATTGGCATGGATGGAGCTGCCTCTGAGTTCTTCAAGTCAGGAAAGCAAGACTTGGACTTCAAGTTGCCTGATGACCCCAGCAGGTACATCAGCCCTGATAAGCTGGCCAACCTGTGTATGTCCTTCACCAAGGACTACCCAGTGGTGTCCATTGAAGAGTCCTTTGACCAGCATGACTGGGCAGCATGTTCACTGCTAGTGCAGGAATCCAGGTAGTGGGGCATGACCTCACAGTGACCAATTTGAAGCAGATTTCCAAGGCCAGGGGTGAGATATAGTGCAACTGCCTCCTGCTGAAAGTGAACAAGACTGGCTCTGTGACTGAGTCTCTTTAGGTGTGCAAGCTGACCCAGTCAAACTGGTGGGATGTCATCATGTCTCATCACTGTGGGGAGACTGAGGATACCTTCATCGCTGATCTGGGGGCAGGGTTCTGCACTGGGAAGATCAAGACTGGTGCATCTTGCCAATATGGGTGCTTGGCCAAGTACAGCTAGCTCCTCAGAATTGAAGAGGAACTGGGCAGCAAGGCCAAGTTTTCTCGCAGGAACTTCAGAAACCCCCAGCCAACTATGCTCTGGGCAGGTAAGCCCCTGAGCCCTGCGGTCACTAGTGGGTTAAGTAGACTTTTGCTCCTGATGTCTTCACTGGCAGCTCCATACCCTTGCAAGAGCTTCTGGTGGTCAACAGCTCTGTCTCCAACCCGTGGTATTCTCACTGCTTGCTTAGAACTGCTGCAAAGGCCAAGCTTGACCATCTGGAACTCTCATGGAAACCTTTATCCTATAGTCATGTGATTAGGCCCAAATCATTGTTTTTCTCACCTCACTTTTCAAGTATCTGGAGCCAAGTGTATCTACATTGTAATCTGTGAGGTGCCCATGGGAAAGATCCCCAGTGGTTTTGTATGCAGGATAAAAAGGCCTAAGTGTCCTCTAGGAATAAAAAAAATATTTTTTATTGTTTATGCTATTACAGTTGTCCAAATTTTTTTCTCTTTTCCCTCTCCACCAAGTTCCGCCACCCACATTCCTTCAGGCAATCCCCACATCACTGTCCATGTCCATGGCTCATGCATATATGTTGTTTGCTCACTCTATTCCCTATGCTGCACTTTACAACCCCATGACTATTCTGTAACTTCCAATTTGTACTTCTTAATCCCTTCACCTTTTCACTCATGCCTCAACCCTCCTCCCATCTGGCTACCATCAAAATGTTCTCTGTATTATTCTGTTTCCATTCTCCTTGTTTATTTTGTTTTTTAGATTCAATTGTTGATAGATATGTATTTATTGCCATTTTGTTGTTCACATATTTTATCTTCTTACAGAAGACCCTTTAACATTTCATATAATGCTGGGTTGGAGATGATGAACTCCTTTAGTTTTTTCCCCATCTGGGAAGCTCTTTATCTGCCATTTGACTCTAAATGATAGCTTTGCTGGATAGAATAATCTTGGTTATAGGTTCTTGCTTTTTATCACTTTGAATATTTCTTGCCTATCTCATCTAGCCTGCAGAGTTTTGAGAAATCAGCTGACAGTCTTATGGGGGATCCCTTTTAGGTAACTAACTGCTTTTCTCTCACTGCTTTTAAGATTTTCCCTTTCTATTTAACCTTTGGCATTTTAATTACAATATGTCTTGAAGTGGGCCCTTTGAGTCCATCTTGTTTTCTGGACATATATGTTTATTTCCTTCACCAAATTAGGGAATTTTTATTTTGTTATTTTTTCCAGTGGGTTTTTGATTTCTTGCTCTTTCTCTTCTCCTTCTGGCACTCATATGATGTGAATGTTGGTGTGCTTGAAGTTGTCCCAGAGGCTCCTTACACTATCCTCATTTTCTTTGGATTCTTTTTTCTTCTTGTTCTGATTGGTTGTTTTTGTTCCATATGTTCTAAATCACTGATTTGATTCTTGATTTCATCCACTCTACTGTTGATTCCCTATAACTTGTTCTTTATTTTAATTAGTGTATACTTTGTTTCTGACTGGGTATTTTTTATGTTGTTGAGGTCCTCACTAAGTTCCCTGAGAATCCTTATTTCCAGTATTTTGAACTCTGCATCCAATAGGTTGCTTTTCCCAATTTTATTTAGTTATTTTTCTAGATTTTGTTTCCTTCTTTCATTTGGGCCATGTTTCTTTGTTTCCACATTTTGGCAGCCTTCCTATGTTTGTTTTTATTGTTTTATTTTTTAAAATATGGACTGCTTCATGAATTTGCATGTCATCCTTACACAGGAGCCATGCTAATCTTCTCTGCATTGTTCCAATTTTAGTATATGTGCTGCCAAAGTGAGCACTGTTTTTATATATTAGGTAAAGTTATTACATCTCCCAGGTTTGATAGATTGGCCTAATGTAGTAGGTGTCCTATAGGGTCCAAGGGTACAGCCTCCCCTATTGCCCAAGCTGGGTACTCAGGTGCACCCACTGTGTGGGTTGTGTACATCCTCTTCTTGTAGTTGAGCCTTGATTGCTGTTGGCATGTCCAATGTCAGCTGCCACCTGCATTCTAACTGGAATATTACAGCATTAGTTACAAAGTGATCTGCAAATGGCTTCTTCTTATGCTGGGCTTGAAGGTGTCCAGGAGAGACCAAGCTTTGAGCCAAGTCCATTTGCTGCTAGTGCAGGATCTGGAGCACCTTAGTGAGATGTACAGGGATCACTGAAACCAGATGCTCTTATTTGAGAGAATTGAGGAAAACCTGAAGCTTGGGCCAAGACAAGCCATTCATATGGAAAATTCACTGGAAACATCTTGGGTGTACTTGATAGTTGAGTGGGGCAGGGCCTTAGGGAATCACCAGGGTGAGGCAAATGGTGTGAGCCAGGTTGATGGAGTCTCAGATATGACCCCCATCTGCCAGTTGTATGTGAGGGGTGGGGGGGGAGGGCGGTTCAGAAAAGGAACAATGGCCTCTGCCAGCACTTCTTTCTGGGAGAAAGTTGCCTTCCTCTCACCCTGATGCTGGAAAATTTGGTTCCTCCCTGTATGTCTCTGATGCCTTTCAGTCTATTGTTCTGGTGCTGGATCTCAGAAAGAGTCAGTCTAAGTAAGTCTGTGCATGGGCCCTTTAAGAGAAACTGTGTGGGATTCCAGCAGTTTCTGTCTTCCACAAGCTCAATCCTCACTGGTTTTTACAGCCAGAATTTATAAAGACTCATCTTCCTGGCACTGGAACCCTGGGCTGGGGAACCTGGTGTGGGGCTGGGACCCCTCACTCCTGAAATATTCCTTCTAATTTTTACCTGCCACATGTGGATATGCAACTAGCCCGTTCCATGTCTTTGTGCCCCTCCTACCAGTCTTGATGTGGTTTCTTCTTTAATTCTGTAGTCGTAGAACTTCCATTCAGCTCAATTTCTGATGGCTCTTAATGCTGGTTGTTCTACAGTTTAGTTGTTATTTTGATGTTGTTGTGTGAGGAGGTGAGCCATGTTTACCTATGCCACCATGTTGACCAGAGTCTAATTTAATTTTTCAATTACAGTTTATATTCAGTATTATTTTGTACTAGGTTTAGGTGTACAGCATAGTGTTAGATAATCATATTTTACAAAGTGATTCCCCCTGGTATTTCCAGTACCCATTTAGCACTATACATATTCATTACAATATTATCGACTATAATTCCTATGCTGTATTTAATGTCTCCATGACTGTTCTCTAAAACCAATTTTTACTTCTTAATTTCTTCACCTTTTTATCCCAGTTCCTCAAACCCTTTCCCTTCTGGCAACCATCAGTCTGTTCTCTGTGTCTGAGTCTGTTTCTGTTTTGTTTGTTTGAAACCTCAAATGTTTTATAATTTGTGAAAAAAAATGGACCTGGAAGAATACATTAGCATTTTTCAGGGTACAAACAGTATGCTTTTGATAAACTGGTAAATTATGACATTGGAAAATTGAGGAATTGGTAAATCTTCTAGCAGTTGTCCTCTCAAAGCTTTGGATTCCATTTAAAAAATATGTCTAAATTTAAAAATAAAATGCACACATGCCCATCTTATGATTTCAATAGGAAAACAACATTCACTATTTTCATTAATGTTTCTATCTAGTCAACCAACCATTTGTTCACTCAACAAATATTTATTTGTCCAGCTTAGCAGGGGGATTGAGATTGGTTACAATTACAACAATGCTGACTTTTATTTATGATTACTGAAAACAAAAGGGGTCCTGTGTGAATGCTTTAAATGCATCATCTCATTTTTAATCAACAAATCAGCATGTGGCAGAATATAGTGTTTTGGAATTTCAGAAGAGAGACAGGTTATTGGCCAGTGAGATGAGGACCACCTTTGCAAGGCAGATCCTATGATCTTGAGGGGGCTAATCTGTCACATACACTGGAAGTTCAGTAGCAGGGTAGAAAAGAGGAGTGTGCATCAGGGAGCACACCTGGGCTGGACATAGGGCTGCTGCCTGCAAGAGATGACCTGCTGTCATCTAAGATGGGCTTCAGGCAATCTGCTGCCCCACCCTACAGGTAAGGGAAGGAAGGCACTGATAAGAAGGAGATAAATATGTTAGAGAATGAAGAATGTTACTCCAGACAGAGGAAACCACACAATGGAAATCTCACAGATGGGAAGGTACAAAGGGTATTTATGCAAGAGAATATTAATCAATTTATTTGGGATGCCTGGTTCAAGCCAAAAGGCGGAAGGATTGATTCAGATTGTAGAGGGCGGTTTGACTTCCAGAAAAGCAGATTAATTTTTATTACTCATGAAATCCCACTGACAATTTTTGAGTAAAGAAATAGCAGGATCCAAGTGAGATTTTCAGATTCTTTCCCTACTAGAAATTTATACCTTTTCTTGCTAAGCTCAGCCTTATAAATAATCTCAGGGTTGAAAAGCAGTAGTTTCACCATTCACCTGGTGATGAGTACTTTCATTTGGTCAACCAGGCAGCACTTCTCTTCTTTTGGAGTGCACACCGGTGTTTTAGTGGGGGAGGGTGCTAACCACACACCCTCTCTCTTGTTACAAGGCTGAGTATGTAACTAATGCTGCATCAATCATAATATTTTATCCCCATGGTCACAATCACTAGTTCAAATCATGAACAAATGATCCAAAACAGGACATTCTAAATCTTTCTCTGGGGAAAGAAAATACCTAGGGAAATGAAGCCCTGTCCTCTTGAGCACAAATGACATGGTACAGAGTTACTGGCACCATACATATTTTATGTAGTAAAGAGAGATGGGAGAGGGGAGAGAGGAAGAGACAGACAGAGGGAGATAAACATTGATTGATTTCTGGTGCTCTTTGGGTCTTGGAGCTGGCCCACTCTAGGCCAGCTTCACCTTGGCCTGTGTGCAATCTTGAAATAAATCAATACATCTTTTCTTTCTACTTGGTTGCCTCATTAACAAGATGGCAAATTTTATTCACTGGAAATTTGCCAGAAAAATTATCATACACTCACACAGGCATACACACAACAGTAAGAGAGAGGAGGGCAACACTATAGGAGTCTGTGCACACCTCTTTCACTGGGGTTAGAGGGAATCCTTGGACTGCGTCTGTCCTGGAGACAGCCCCCTTTTCTCTGGTGTCCCTGGGTTCATGGGAGCCAAGCCTGGTGTGGGTGGTACATGGGAGTGGTTGTCCACCAGGGGACTGTTGTGCCAAGGAAGTGTCAGAGGGGCAGGGGAAAAAGTGCGTGGAGCAGATAGTAACCAAGGGGTGAGGGGCAGGCACAAATGTTATTCTTTCCGGGCTTTGGAAAAGCTTTTTTGTTTTGTTTTTCCAGGGTGAAGTTGAAAGATATGAGGTAATTGGGAATGAGTATAAAGCTTGTTTTTTAAGTCTTATAGTAAGTTATGACTTATAAATTATTCACATTTCCTTAAGAGAGGCATATGGAGGTTGCAACCTAATGAATATCTTTGGCTACTAAACCATATCTCTTTGAACAAGACTGCAAACAGAAATGGGCCACGGGATTTATGTGGTTACCTGTAAGTCATCACATAAAGGATTCTGATTACTACCACTGCATAATATAACTAAGGTAACTATCTAAAAATATTGGCTTTGGGTTAGCTTCCAACTGATCTTTACCATTTTAATTGTTTAGACATTACACTTCTCCATGCTCTCCCAGAATTCGAAACGAGACAAACAGTAAGAAAACATAAAGACATTTGTTATGTAATCATCACAACAGAGGGCTCCTTCCTGAGTCTGCACCTGTACTTCTGCCTGCTCTCCCCCAGCCTGTGGCCGGTGCCAACAACAGCATTCACTTGGCCATGTCAGCATCACTTAGGACTAAAAGTCTGACACTGGCCACTGCCTGCTTTGCATCTAGCATTCTACCTTTTTCTGGCATTCTCCTGCTCGCAGACTTTTGCTTTATCTTCTACTTTGACCCTGTCCTAGTCCTGGAACAAGGCAGCATGGTGCAGGGTGAAGGTCATCTAGAGGCTGCATGGTTTGATGGGTCAGGCATGAACTTGAAGAGGCACATTCATTTAAGAATCTACTCTGTATCTAACACCACTAATCACTGTTTGGATAACTTTAATTTCAACATTGTACTTTTAGCTCTGTGAGATTCCACAAATTACTTCATCTGGGTCTTAGTTTACTCATCTGTAAAATGGGGTGATAGCTCTCTTGTAGAGATTATTGCAAAGTTTAATGTGACAGTATAAGTCAAGTAGTTTATACAGAATCTATTACATAGTAAGTATTCAACAATGGGTGGGTTTTATAATCAGTCTGTTTTAAATGCTGCCTGTTTTCTATTGCGTTTTGGATATGTTTCTCTCCCTGTTCCTGTCATTGTGGTGCTTCCAGCTGCTCTAGGTAATCAACCAGCTTGATGTCATATGGTCTCTTTCCTGGAGGTGAGGTTATTACTAGCAGTGGGCACTTCCAGCACTGCCCTAGGTTTTAATGGAAAGAGCTGGGCTTTTCATTTGTCATTTCTCTTTATGAGCCATTGCCGTGGAAGAGGGAGGGAATGTAAGAGAAATACCAAATCTCCTACCCTAAGAATCTTCATTGAACGGAGGGCAATAAAGCAGAACACATGCATGAAGTACAATGTACTGTTTCAAGGGAAGCCTATGGCAAGGTCCACTGGGTGGAAGCACAGATGGCTCTGACTTGCTGGCCTGTGACTTTGGTCACCTTGAGTAGTCAACATCTATAAGCACAGCCAAAGGCAGCAGCTCTTAACCACTGGGATATATTCCACCAGAGGGATGAGGAAATATTTACTTGAAACTCATTATTTAGCATTTTGTCACAATTACAAAGCAATAGCTCCCTCAATTTCCATGTCTACTTAAATATGATGTGTTTATTTCTGTTGATGCTTCTGCTTAGAGTTTCCTTCTGTGACCAACTGGCAGTGAGCACCAACCTAAAACAATGGGCAGTTCTCCAAGCAACCCATTCTTGTCCATCAGTAACAATTCGGGGCATGCTCTGTGCAGCCGGCCTTATCTGCCAGGGACCTGTCACTGCATTTCTGTCCCTCCCAGGTTTGCTGCAACACAGCTCTGTCAGTGGAGGTGACTGGGAAGGAGGAAGATTGTGGCTCCATCACAAAGTTCAGATGAAGTCACCAGCAAAGACAAATACCAGAGAGTGAACACACCCTTAGGAAGTTTGAACTGTCCTGTTCATTATTTGCAAACCACAAAAGTAATTTTTTAAATTTGCTTTATTTTCCCTACTGCAACCAATAGAATAAAAATATTGCTTGGCAGAACTTCAGATGGCAGATTGAGAACTGCTAGTGAAAAAGGCAGTGCTTTGTCAAGGAGTCCCAGGAACAAGGGCAATTCCAAAGACGCTGCTATGTGGTGATACTTCCTCATCTTGACAATCTGAGAACTTGTTGTCTGCATGGTTCTAGAGTCTTTTGGTCTTGTTTCATAGGTGACTACATTTGAATTAGCTAACAAAAGCATTAACAAGCCTTTATTAAGCTATTATTCTTTCATAAAGGCCTTTTCAGATAATTCCTCAAATATTATCAGTTGAATCTTCACAACAGTGGTATGAGAGATGGTTTAGCAAAGTGTTAAAGGAGTAGGCACTGGCATAAGACCATGCAGTTCTGAGCAGGTGGTCTGTGTCAGTGAGTAGGTATGGGCTGGGGCAATTCCATAATCATCTGTGCTTCAGCTCCCTCAAGACTAATGTGTTGAACAAACTTTATGCGAGCTACCTCATGGGGCTTGGATTAAGCAAATTAATAATGTCAATATTAGATATAAATGTTAATTATGACCATTAATACCTTATGATGGCAAAGTGAAACTCAGAGAAGTTAGCAGACTTCCCCAAGATCACACAGCTGGTGAGAAGCAGAATCAGGGTTCAGCCCAGGCTGTCTGGCTATAAAGGCTGGCTGCTCAAGGGACTGTGGGAAGTTAGTGAAGGCAGATCTTCGGTGGGGGACTCACTGAAGAAGGTGAATGCCAGCAGGAGATGGGGCCCTTTGGTAGAGATCTTTTGAAACTGCCTACTGTGTATCAGAAGGGCTGTTCCTCTGTTGCTGTAGAGCAGAACCCTTCCTAAGAAAGCTGGTGTGGAGTAAAATCACTGATGCAGGGCCACGTGTCCCTGCAGTCACCATAATAACACACTGTGTCTGCAGAGAAGCTGAGATTTCCACAGGGAAGCTCATGAAGTAATTGTGACAGGGTGCAATGTGCAGCTGTCCCCAAGCTGGGCCCCGCTGAGTGCATGGTGTATGGATCAGGTAAGTGCTAATGGTTCTGCAGGTGCTTAGCAGCCTGAGTAATACTGTCCCTTCCTGCTCTCTGCACAGCGTAGAGCCCTGTTCCTTCCCTCCGGGCTGGGCTCAGCAGGGCAGGCTGCTTGGTCTGGGGTTCCACCTGTCATTCCTTTCTTTATTTTTTTAATTTTTAAATTAAATGTATTTAATTGGGGGTGACATTGCTTAATAAAATTATATGGGTTTATGGTGAGCAATTTTAGAATACGCCATCTGTATATTGCATCATGTGTTTACCACCCAAATTCAAATCTTCCTCTGTCTCTATGTATTTGGCCTCTTTGACTCTACCATCCTCCCACCCCTTCCCTCTGGGAACCACCATACTGTTGTCTGTGTCTGTGAGTTTTTGTTGGTTTGTTTGTTCACTCATTTATTGCTTTCAGTTTTATGTGCTACATATGAGTGAAATTATATAGTTCTTGCCTTTTTCTGTCTGATTTATTCTGCTTAGCATGATATTCTGAAGGTCCATCCATGTTGTCACAAATGGCAGCATTTCATCTTTTCTTATGGATGAGTGAGGGTTACTGGGCCATACAGTAACCTTGTTCTTAATTTTTTGAGGAACCTCCAAAAATAGTGTTTGTACCAGTTTACATTTTCCATGGTGGCAGTGTACCACCAGCAGTGAATGAAGGTTTCTTTTTCTCTGCAACTTCTCCAACACTTGTTATGACTTGTTTACTGTAATTCCTGTTCATTAAAGTGAAATGTGGATAGCGAAGTGTGGCAGCATCATGAGCCTGGATGACAGCAGCCCTCATAAAACCCTCACCTATAGGCCATGCTAGCTTTCCTGTTCTATTCCCAAACAACATGCATAGGAATTTGTCCTCAGAAAGCTGCAGAAATGGATGTTTTTCTTCCTTCTTGGGCAACAAGCACAGAGTGGCACTTTTTAAGAATAACTGTTAAAAATTACTATTCATAAGTAGAAATATTTTTGTGAAACACTTATATGACTGCACTCCAGGAAGACAAACAATCCAATTAAAAAAACAGGCAAAGGAACTGAACAGACACTTCTCCAAGGAGGACATACAGAGAGCCCAGAGACATATGAAAGGATGCTCAGCATCACTAGCCATCAGAGAGATGCAAATTAAAACCACAATGAGACACCACTTCACACCAGTCAGAATGGCCATCATAAACAAATCGACAAACAATAAGTGTTGGAGAAGTTGTGGAGAAGGGACCCTAGTACATTGTTGGTGGAAATGCAGACTGGTGCAGCCACTATGGAAAACAGTATGGAATTTCCTCAGAATACTAAAGGTGGAACCGCCTTTTGACCCAGCAATTCTGCTGCTGTGATTATACTCTGAGAATTCTGAAACACCAATTCAAAAGAAACTATGTACCCCAATGTTCATAGCAACACAGTTTACAATAGCTAAGTGCTGGAAGCAACCTAAGTGCCCATCAGTAAATGAGTGGATCAAAAAACTGTGGTACATTTACACAATAGAATTCTACACAGTAGAAAGAAAGAAGGAGCTCCTACCCTTTGAAACAGCATGGATGGAACTGGAGAGCATTATGCTAAGTGAAGTAAGCCAGGTGGTGAAAGACAAATACATGATCTCACCTATAAGTGGAACCTAATCAACAAAACAAACAAGCAAGCAAAATATAACCAGAGACATTGAAATAAAGAATTAACTGACAGTACCAGAAGGGAGGGGAAGGTGGATCATTGGGGAATGAAGGGAAAGGGTCATCAAAGACCATGTATAGAGGATGTATGGACAAAGCCAAAGGCAGGTAGGATGGAGGGTGGTAGGTGGGGGTGGGTAGAGGGGGGAAAGTGATGGTGGGAAAATGGAGGTAACTGTACATGAACAACAATTTAAAATTTTTTTTAAAATAACCCAAAGAAGAAAACTTTTATTGGCTACAATCTCATAATCTAAAAATAACTGTATTAATATTTTGTTACCTATTCAATCCCTTATCTATGCATATGTCATTGCCTTTTTAAAGAAAACATAAATGCAGTCATTCTATACTTATTTGTAGCTGGTTTATTTACTGGTATATCATGGATGCTTCTTCATGTTATTAAATATCCTTCCTCATTATCATTTATAAGTGAATAATGATTTGTTGCATAGTTATCCCTTAATTGTTGGGCCAGTCTTCTGTTGAAATATATTTAGGTTGTTTCTAGCATTTTACTCTTTGCTATGGAATAAAAGAATGTTTGGCTTCTTTCTTCCAAACTGAACCGTAGACTTGTTGAAGCAACACTTTGTTGGAAAGAATCCATTTGATTCTGGTGCAGTGAGTGAAGGGAGCTCATATGTCAAAGGCTGGCTGATTGGCCAATGTTCTGATCCCATGTTGAATCACTCTCATGAAGTCTATTGTTCCTGATGGCAGGTGCTTCTTGCCCAAATGTTAACCTACAGTTGACTCCTGGTGTTTTCCAGATTGGAAAGACTCAATGGCAATAGGACACACATGGCCCTTTTGGTGTGGCATGTCAGGCTGCCATTATTCTTACCTTTATTTATAAATTTAGTGAACACACATTGAGAACCTGCATGGTGTGAGCCCCTGGGGATTTAGAGAGAAATATAAAGAATCTTTCTATTTCAAGGAAATCTCAGGGTTACGTTTGGGTAACACATTCCTTTTCTATAAGATTTGCTGTCTGCTAGTTCATCTCAGTGTGACATCTAGTGCTAACATGTGGCCCAGTCCCATATGCATGTTCTGTTGTGATAGAGTAGCTTTCCTTAGACCACACTTCCTGCCAAGAATAACTATAACAGATGACAAAATTCCAAAAAAACAAACAATCAAACAAAGGCCCAGAAAGCTGTTTGACAGCATTGTAGAGGAGCAAGTAAGCCATGTCCTGAAGTGAAGCAAAACACAACTAGGCAGCCACCCCTTTCCTGCTGTTTTTCCCCTTGAAGTATTTGCCCATTTCTGTGTGCTTAGCAATTGGTAACAAAGAGATAAATAAATTTCATGTTTGGAAAACTAGCTAGATTAAACAATTGTTAAGATTTTACTACACGTGATGTTAGTTTTATGTGTCAACTTGGAGAGTGTTTTAGGATAATATTAGCATCCAAACTGGTGAACTCTGAGTAAAGCAGATTGTTCTCCATAATGTGCCAAGTCTTACCCAATCAGCTGAAGGCCTGAATAAACAAAAAGATCAACTTTTGTGAGCAAGAGGGAGTTCTCCAGCAGACTGCCTTGAACTTCATCCGTATCATCAGCTTGTCTGGGTTTCAAGCTTGTTGGCTCACATTACAGATTTTGGATTTGCCAGCCTCCATAATTTTGTGAGCCAATTTTTAATAGTGATTTTTTATATATTATGAACATTGCATTGGTTCTGTTTCTCTGGGAAACCCTGGTTAATAGATTATATCTGTTTTATTCTTCTATTATTATAATTATTAATTTTGCTGAAGTAGTTAATACTGGTTTGAAGATATCATGATCTTTTACTGCTAAATAATTTAGGATTCATTACTTAAGAATCAGACCATTCTTTCACATAACTATTATAAACTTCAGAAAATTAGCACTGATTTAATATTATCTAATTTATAGTCCATATCTAAATTTCACTAATTCTGCCAATGTTGTCCTTTGTAACATTTTTAAAAGATTTCATTTATTAATTTTTAGAGTGAGGGGAAGGGAAGAAGAAAGAAAGGGAGAAAAACATCAATATGTGGCTGCCCCTTGTGTGCCCCCTACTGGGGACCTGGCCCACAACACAGGCATGTGCCCTAACTGAGAATTGCACCTGCGACCCTTTGGTTCACAATATGGTACTCAATCCATTCAGCCACCCCAGCCAGGGCTTTTGTACCATTTTCCCCAAAGGACCAATCCAGGTTCATGTATTGTATCTAGTAGTCACTCTCTTTAGTGTCCTTTAATTTGGAACACTTTTTCAGTCTTGTCTTTATGACATTACCATTTCAGAGTATACAGGCCTGTTGCATAATAGAGTGTTATTCAATTTGGGTTAAGCTGAGTGTTTCCACATGAATTTTTGGTGGGAAAACACTACATCATTAATTTTGTGTTTTTCAGCATTAGGAGGCATGTATGTCAGTTTGTCCAACTATTGGAGATATAACTTTTACCTCCTAGGTATGGTGGTGTCACCGGACTTTTCTGTTGTAAAAGTACCCCCTTTTTCCTTTAGTAATAGTAAGTACTCTGCTGGGAAATAATTTGAGACTGTGTAATGCCTTCTTCCTTAACATACTGTCATCTAATGAATTTAGAGTCCGTGGATGATTCTTGCCTGGATCTATTATTATACTTATGGTTGCAAAATGTTGATATTTAAACTTTCATTCTTCAAACATTTATTAGTTGACATTCTAATATAAGGAAAAACTCTATTCTTTCTCTTTATTTATTTATTCACTCAACTGTTTCTTTATATTTTTGGTGTCAATATAAATCATAGATCCTTTTTTTACTATTGTGTTATAATCTATTATTTCCATAATTTATTTTGATATGTTGGCTTCCTTTGGACAGTCTATATAATTTTGGTGAGGGTAATTAATTACTTTCTAGCACACACACACACACACACACACACACACACACACACACCTATTCCAGGAACATTTATACTGTCCCTATCTCAGCTGTAGAATTATCCTTTTTTCCCCCAAAAAACTCTTATTCAGCACTGTACTGTCATTCCCAGCCATTGCAATGAGGCAAGAAAAATAAATGAACACATAAGGACCGTAAAAAAATATATAAAAATGACATTATTCACAGATAAAGTAATTGGTTTTAAATCCAACAGCCTATCCAGATAAATTATAGAATTAATAATTGAATACAAGACCACTAGATATTAAGAACAAATATGTTAAAAAATTGTTTTTGTTTGTACTAGCAATGAAAATGCTAGACAATAGAAATTTTATAAATACAAATTTCAGTAAAAAATATAGAATTTCCAGATAAAACTATGATAAAGCAAAGTTGAAGACCATCATGTTAGAAAACTACTAATATCCCAAAATAAGTTAAAGAAGACAAATATTAATTGATGGGTATGCCATGTTCCCTGGCTGGAATAGTAAAGGCATCAATTCTCATAAGATTAATCTAAATTACAACACAACCCCAATCAAAATCTCAATGTGCCTATTATGTGGAATTAGAAACCTTTTTATAGAAGTCATATGAATATGCAAAAGGATAAAAATAGCCAAGAATGATCTTGATGAAGAACAAGGTGAAAAAACTTACATATCTATGTACCTATTATTACGCTCCTATAATTAACACAATGTAGTTTTAGTTCAATTCAAATTAAATAGTACCAAAGGGGAAAAACTCAACATAAGTGGTTACCTGATAACAAAAAGTTGGCTCTGCAATGATGGAGAAAGGAAGGCCTGTTATTATTTGGGGCTGGGTCACTTGTTCATCTACGAGGAAATAAACCCAGCAATCTTGATACCACCTTACTGTACCCAAAACTTCCAAATAGAATTTCAATTAAATGCTAAAGGTTATTAAAGAAAACGTTACAGAAGAAAATGGCAGGACAAGGCAAAGATTTTTTTAAAGCTAATGAAAGTACTAACTGTAATGGGGAAAATAATACAATGAAATATATAAAATTAAGAACTTCTTTTCATCATTGAATGAGTAGAAAGGCAAGCCACATTGTGGGAGAAGACATTTGAAGTACCTGTAACTACAGAAGGACTCATATCCAAAACATATAAAGAACACCTACAAATACATTTTAAAAAGATTAAAACCCCACTAAAATTGACAGAAGATTTGAATAGGCACCTCACAACAGAGTACATACAAATAGCAATAAACATATAAAAAGTAATCAACCACATTAGTCCTCATAAAAATGCAGATTGAAACTAAAATAAGCCTTGACTGGTTTGCCTCAGTTGCTTGGTCCTGGTCCCAGATCCGGGCACATGCAGGAGGCAACTGATCCATGCTTCTCCTACACATCAGTGTTTTTCTCCCTCTCTTTCTTTCTCCCTTCCCTTTTTTCTAAGAATCATTAACATAGACTAAACATAGTTCTAGTCTACTTCATGCCATTCTGTCATTTATAATTAAGGTAGCTAATATCACTCCCATTTCACAGGTGGAGAGTGAGATATAGAGAAATTAAATAACTTGTCTAGATTATTCACATAGTAAGAATCAGTCACAGAAAAAGCTCAAAGGTAGATAATATTGAAATTTTTAGGATCTGCAGCTGTTTTGATGGGGGAGGAAAAGGGAGAAGAGACTTTTAAGTGTGAGTTGGGGAGCAGCATCATGGACTCTAAAGGACCCACAAGCTTGAAACCGTGTATCTTTCAAAGATTCTTTTTAAAAACTCTGCTGTTTTGGAAAGGAAGAGCAAAACTGTCATTATTTTCAGATGACATGATACTGTACATAAAGAACCCCAAAAATTCCACCAAGAAACTGCTAGAACTGAGAAATGAATTCAGCAAAGTAGCAGGATACAAAACGATATCCAGAAAATCAGTTGTATTTTTATATGCCAACAATGAACTAAAAGAAAGGGAAATTAAAAAAAAACAATCCCATTCACGATCGCTTCAAAAAAAGAATAAAACACTTAGGAATAAACCTAACCAATGATGTAAAAGACCTGTACTTGGAAAATTGTAAGACCCCGAAGAAAGAAATTGAAGAAGACACAAATAAGTGGAAGTATATACTGGGTTCATGGATAAGAAGAATTAACATCATTAAAATGTCCATACCACCCAAAGAAATATATAGATTTAATGCAATTCCCATCAAGATTCCAATGACGTATTTCCCAGAACTGGAACAAATATTTCAGAAATTTACATGGAACTGTGAAAGGCCCATATAGCAACTGTAATCCTGAGAAAAAAGAACAAAGTTGGAGGAGTCGCATTATTTAATATCCAATTGTACCATAAGGCCACATTAATCAAAACAGCATGGTACTGGCATAAAAACAGACATGTAGATCAATGAAACAGAACAGAGAGCCTAGAAATAATGTCACAGTTTTATAGTCAATTAATATTTGACAGAGGAAGCAAGGACATACAATGGATTAAAGACATAAATGCTGTTGGGAGAACTGGACACATATATGCTGAAAAATGAAACGAGACCACCTTATTACAACACACACAAGAATAAATTCATAATGGATTAAAGACTTAAGCATTAGACCCCAAAGCATAAAAATCCTAGAAGAAAACATAGGCAATGAAATCTCAGACATTGTTCATAGCAATATTTTATTGGATATATCTCCCCAGGCAAGGGAAATGAAAGAAAAAATAAACAAATGGGACCACATCAAACAAAAAAGTTTTTGCACAGCAAAGTAAATCATCAACAAAGTAAAAAGACAACATACACTGGGAGAACATATTTGCTGATACATCTGCTAAGGGGTTAATATCCAAAATTTATAAAGAACTTACAAAAGACAAAACAAAACAACCCTATTAAAATATGGGCAAAGGATCTGAATATACACTATTCGAAAGAGGATATACAGAAGGTCAATAGACACATGAAAAGATGCTCAATATCACTAATCATTAGAAAAATGCAAATTAAACCACAATGAGATACCATTTCACACCTGTCAGAATGGCTATCATCAATAAATCAACAAACAAGTGCTGGTGAGGATGTGGGGAAAATGGAGCACTTTGTAAGGTTGGTGGGAATGCAGACTGGTACAGCCATTGTGGAAAGCAGTATGGAATTACCTCAAGAAATTAAAAATGGATCTGCCTCTTGACCCAGTGATCCTACTTCTGGGAATATATCTGAAGGAACCCAAAACAGTAATTTAAAATAACATAAACACTCCTATGCTCTTTGCAATATTCTTTATAATTGCTGAGATATGGAAGCTACCTGAGTGTCCATCAGTAGATGAATGGATAAAACAACTACGGGACATTTACACAAAGAAATACTACTCAGCCATAAAAAGAAGAAAATTTACCCTTTGCGACAGTATAGATGGACCTGAAGGGCATTATGCTAAGTGAAATAAGCCAGTCAGAGCAAGACAAATCCCATATGATTTCACTCATATGTGGAATCTAATGAACAAACTGCACTAACAAGGAAAATGGGACAGACAGCTAAGGGAGGGTAGGGTAGGGGGTGGAAGGGTTGAGTAAAAAAGAAAAGGACTCATGGACATGGACTAAATGGTGGTCCACAGTGTGATGGTTGCTGGGGGTGGGGTGTAAGGGGACTAAATGGTATTGGGGAAAAAATACGATAAAGATTGAATTAAAAATAAGTAAAAAATAAAAACTCTGCTGTTTTATCAGTGTCCCCAGCCCCTTTGCACAGTAGTTGCTGCTAAGCCATGCCTCTCTGCACACCACCTTCTCAGACATCCCTGACAGGTCTCAGTTTCAGAGAGGCACAGAGAATATGGTGAAACACATTTAACAAATTCCTCTCACGGTTTGACCAATTCACTGACAACTTTCAAAATATTGCTTGCAAAGTATTTCTGACAGCTGGTAATGGACATTAGTATTCAGAATCAATTTCTGATAATTTTCATCCTTTTTGTTTTCTGTGAAGAAAAATTATTGATTAAAGTTTTTAGCTTCACTTAATATACTGGAGCAGCCTTTAAATTACTTTGACAAGCCACAGAAGAGATGCGTGTTTCCTCCAAGCTTAGCACAGCACAAATTGATCTGTCTCGTGGTACGCTATTGTTGCACACCAAACTGTGGCCAGGCCACTCATTTCTTTCTCTTGCAACAAACTTTAGGATGCCAGAAATGTAGGTTTTTGTCTCAATACTTAAGTTACCGGAGAATTAAAAATGTGTTATTTTTAATGTCATATCAAAATATTTTCAGCCATATCAAAAATAAATTACTTTCCGGTTTATCTCATCCTCCCCAAATTATATTCTGCAGAGTTAAAATTTTGACTCCTGACTCTGTACCTTCATGAAGTCTAATAGCCTAATTTTTGGACTACAAGTCACCGCCATAGCCAGGGTGTGTCAGTGTGCTGGTTTCTTGGGGCACCTTTGCTTTATGCCCTTTTCCTGGGAATGATTATTAATAGTGTCCCTTTAAATCTCAAGTATGTATATTTTGCTGATAAATTATATAAAGTTAATTATAATGAAAATGCCTTTTCTTCTTTAAAAGTAGAAGCCCTGAGAGACTAATGCTTCACAATCACATTGATGGAACTCTGCAGAAAACCCACGGACTACATTGAATTACTGCATCAGCTCCTATGTGTTAAATGATGACACCAAATTTAATTTTTAACTTTCCAGTTTGGCAGTTATTTGTATACTTATTTGATTAATCCTCCTGCAGGACTAGAAGCTCTAGAAGAGTAGGGGCCACATCTATTTTTGAACACAATTTCTAGACCTAGCACAGTGCCGATCCATAGGAAATACTTGATATTTAATTGTCTACTTAATAAATAACTTTTTATTGGGTTTTCAATTTCTCAAGAAGGTTGAGCATTAATTCATTTCATTCTTTAGCCACATTATTAAGTCTGAGAAGGGTCAGTAGTGTCAGTTTTGTTTACCAAATGTTGAAACTGTAACCTGTATGCTATAGTATTTAATAACATCTACAAAGCTGGAGGCAGAACTGGTCCTTTGTTTTAGGATTTCAGGCTTTATCTCTACATGAGCACATGCACAGCTGCAATTAATAGAGGCTTGGTCTAATAGTGGCTGATATTACAAGAACAATTATTGTTTACTCAGTGAGAAGTTCAAAGGTTGGCAAAGTCAGCGTGTTGTAAAGTGTTCTCTGGGTATTTCTACGACTTTTTGTCTCCTACTCCACGGTGGAAAGATGGCTGCTTTAGCTTCGTACATTAGATTTTACACCACCATCTTAGGCCTAAAGGAAGAGGATGAGTGATACAAGAAAAACAAAAAATTCTGTCATGGGTTGAATTGAGTCCCTGCAAAAATTAAAATATTGTAATCTCAACCCCCAGTAACTTAGAGTGTGACCTTACTTGGATAGAGGGTCATTACTGAGGTAATCAAGTTAAAATGACGTCATTAGGGTGGACCCTAATCCCATATGACTGGTGTCCTTACGGAAGGGGAAATTTGGACACAAATACAGACATGCACAGAGGGACAATAATTTGAAGATAGCATCTGCAAACCAAGAAGAGAGGCCTAGAACGAGCCTTGCCTTGGAGCCCTCTGAGGTAACCAACCCTGCTGACACCTCAGTTTTGGATTCTAGCCTCCAAAATGTGACACAGTAAATTTCTGTTATTTCAACCATTAAGTCTGTGGGACTTTGTGGTAGCAGCCTTAACAAACTAATATCCACCCCTAAGGTGTCGATTTTCCATTATGTCTTATTAGATGAAAGACTTACAAAGGAATCTGGGAAAGTGTCTATCAAAAAGGAATGAGATAGGATTGGGTACCTCTGGGGTTGGATGTGCCCTGGGTTTGGAAAGATTGTTACCCTGAAGAACATCTCAGTTCTACTGACAATATAAAAAGGGATTATGACTGTGGTCAGTGTCTCAGTGAGTCTGCCACAGCCCAGTCCACTTAGAGCAAAATCTTATTAAATCACATCAGATTGGTTATTAAGAAGAAAACCAGACACCTGTATGCATTATCTGGCATAGCTAGGTTATATCAAGGTAACAGACAACTGCCAAGAAGTCTCAGTGGCTTTATACAACAAAAGTCTGGTTTCTAAGTCATGCTGCATGTCCCATAAAGATTGACAAATGGTTCTGCTCCACATTCTCTTGGGGATATAGGCTGATGCTGGAACATGGGGCCTCTTGGGTTGCCACTGCAGGGAAAAGAAACTCCGAGGATCACAGGCTTGCAGTTAAATGCTTGGCTCAGAAGTGACACGTGTCCATTTCACATACACTCATTGGGCAGTATAGTCATATGACACCCAACTCCAAGGCAGCAGGAAGGTAAAAGAAAGCCAGATAGAGGTAGTGAGCACTAGAAGACTACTGCAAAATGCTAGCACAGCATCTGCACTATTGTGTATTAAATCTCAACTATCTTCATCAGTAAGAAGTACTTTGGGCTGCAAGTAACAAAACCTTGCCAGCAGCAGACTCAGCTGTAAAAGATACTTAATTTTCTCACAGAACAAGAAAGTTCACAATTTAAGGCTGGGTAGAGCAGCTTCACCATGCCACCAAGGATGTGTGAGCACTCTTCTTTCTCAGGGTAGTCCCTTTATGAGCTTAATATGGGTGCTGCAGCTCCAAGCATCAGGTGCTCACTCAGTGTGCTCAATGCAGAGTGAAGGGACAGGTGGAAAAGTAAAGGGTCTCTTTATATCAAGGAGGACAATCTATCCTGGGAGCCTCACCTATCATACTTCTATTATGTTTCATTGGCACAGGTCTCAAGGCCACTCTTGAAAATCATATATCTATGAAAAACAAAAGAAAATAGCTTTCCTTGCCCTCGACCAATCACAGTTCATTCCTTGGAACCATTTAAAGTTAGAGTTCTAGCAACAAGAAGGAAGAGTACTTTCATATCTTGGCTAGTGTAAACAATGCTGCAATGAACATAGGGGTGCATAAAATGTCCATCAATAGACAAATGGGAAAAGAAGATTTGGTGCACATATACAGTACAATGGGATAATACAAAACCATAAAAAAGAATAAAATCTTATCATTTGCAATCACATGGATGGACCTAGAGGGTATTATGCTAAGTGAAATAAATCAGAAAGAGGAAGACAAATATCATATGATTTCACTTATAGGTGGAATCTAAAAAAATAAATAAAATAGAAACCAACTCACAGATACAGAGAAAAAAGTGATGGTTGCCAGATAACAAGAGGTTTGGGGGGCTGGGTGAAAAAGGCAAAGGGACTGAAAAGTGCAAATTGGCAATTATAAAATAGTCACAGTGATATAAAGTAATCATATTGTAATAGCTATGTAGGGTGCCAGGTGACTTATCAGTGGGTTAAATAAATATCTAACCACTGTGTTGTATACCTGACATTAACATATATTAAACATTAACTGTATCTAAAAAATAAAAATAATAATTTTTTAAAAAGAAAGAGTCGATGCCTGCAGACAACTGCCCAGTCTTCCTGAGGCTTTCATTTTGCCCAGAGCACATGGAAGCAGGAATATGTTTATCACACAGCAACTGTGAGGACTGTGGGCTGGTGGGTACCTCAGAGTCTGACCCCCACAATGAACCCAGGAGTGTGACTGGCCCCACAGAGCCATTGATGGAATTAATTCCTGGACATTCAAGTAAATTCATCTGCCATCTACCTTCTCTATGGCTACTGGGCACAATCTACCTCTGCTCTGGGCACACCTGCGGATTGGACACACCTGCAGGCAGCAGGCAGCGAAGTATAGGAATAGGGGCGGGACTTTGTTTTCAGCAGTGCACAGAGTAAGCTGTTGCAGGGACCTATTTTCCCCAAGTTCTCTCAGCAATAACAATAATAAAATGATATGCCAGTAAGGTCCTACAAGATGCCCTTATCTATTAATATATCTCTAATCAAAACTTGTATCACATCACAGCCCGAATGTCTGTGTGGGGCTGACAAAGAAACCCCTCTGTGTAAGACATGAGTCGCTGACCCTCATGTTGAAACCTCTGGAGCAGATGCCTGTTCTGGTCTAAATTTGATAATGGAGTTGGAGGCGCACGTTTTGTTTCTCCCCGATGCAGCCCTGCTTTGGCACGATGAATGAGCTGAACTCAACTTAGATTAAAAACAGTGACAAGGCAGAGGTTATTTTTTGCCTCCTCAAATCTGAAGCATCTGAAATTCTAGCTGCCGAGGAAGGATTTTCATTTTTAGTCTGTAGTGCAACATGGGAACGCTGATTGATGCCAAAACATTAATTTTTAATCAGTTAAAGTTTTAATTGAAAAGACTATCTGTGGCTTGTGTAATATTAGTGTGTGTGTTGTGTATTAACTTTTTAAAACCAATTTTACACACTTCAGTTTAATGTGGCATAACCAATACACTAACACATAACCAGTACAGACACTTTTCTCTGTAGCTTGTACACTTCTTTGAATTGAGTTGAACTGTTTGTATCATTGCATCAGGAGTTGTCCCAGCTTGAGCCCAACAAAGACTTATGGGCCACATCTGAGGACATGTGAGAGGTACAGTTTGGGGAATATGATCAGATTTTGTTTCCAAAAGATTAGTGACTTCTGCATGGGGAATAAAAGTAGAAGGATGCAGGAGAGAAGAAGCAAGTACCAGAACCAAGGAAGTGTAAATGGGTGTGTGGAGACATAGAGGCTGGAGAGATGGGATAGAGATGTGGGAGAACAGGTGTAGTGTGAGGGTCATTGTCAAATCCAGGTGGTGGGTACATGGCTGTTCAAAGCACAGCTCTTTCAACTCTCTCCATGTTTGGAAATTAAACACATAAACGAAAAGCATAGATACAGGTAGACCAGTTAGCAGGGCATTGACTGTAGCCCAGTCAAGAAACTAACAATTTAGTTTAGCTTTAAAAAATGATGAGAATTTAGACCAAGAGGTAACAAGCCCAGCAAGAGATAAGTGGGTTGAACTAAATTAACTTTCGTAACATAGCTGCAAATCATTTCTGTTCTCTCAGAGGGGACACGTGCATCTTGTTTTCAATGCCCTGATCCCTTTTTGTTGACTCTTCTAATTTCAATTACAACTTACATTCCCTGCCCTCGCTTTTTTTCCCTTTAGGTCAGCGGTTGTCACATTTTTTAAAAAAGGTATCAGCCTTCTTAAAGCCAACAAAATCTTCTAACTCACCAGATTAATGCATGTATGTACATATATGAAAATTTGCATACCCTGGGGGCTCAGAGGGCTTCAGGGATCCTTAAAGCCCCACTAGACAAGAACTCAGGTCAAGAGCTTCTGCCTGGGTCTGAAGGAATGTGGAACAGGTCATCCACCTGCAGACCATCTTTGTGGTTCTTCCCTGCCTGGGGTATCTGTGAGCCTGCTTTCTGATACAGAATGTTTTGTGAGCAATGGAAGAATAAGTAGAGCAAGGCAAGAGCAGGGGCTTCTGTCATTTCATCTCAGAAAATGGCACCATCCCACAAGCCTGAAGGTAGCCCAATTAGCATACAGTAATTAGAATCTCTGCAATCATGCTGCCTGCTCATTTTCTTTTGTGGGTACCATGGAGGAAAAAGAGGCATTGAAGACTGGGCTGTGAGAGGTAGCAGATACAGCTGTCTGTTTATACCCTTTATCTGGATGATGCAGGGAGAGCGTACAGATCAGCTTCTATGAGAACAGAATGAGAAAAAGGATGAAGCTGGATGGTAGGAAGGGCAAGAAGTAAATCAAATCCATGGGGGGGGGGTGGAGGGGCACTCTGCTTTGCTCTTTTCTGGAGATTTACTTTGATACCTTGTTTGTTACTTAAACAGAACAATAAGCAACCCTAACTCTCTCCCCTTGGTGCAACAATGTGGTCTCCAAGACGGCAGGGCCATGGGGTCAAGTACTGTGTGGGAGGGGACCAAAGGTGGGAGAGATGTGCAGGTGAGACCATTGGGCATTTCCATTCTGGAAAGGTCTTTCTGCTGTGGCTGTCCCTCCTTATGCAGGACAAAAGCAAGTGTCCTGTAAAGGAGACACAGAGTCCAAGGGACATTGCAATGAGAATAGACAGCAATGAGAATGGATGCACATGCGAGTGCCGAAGGGTGAGATTGCAGACACCAACACACCCCAGAAAGAATGAGAATACAAAAGCTATTGATTGGTGTAGGATATGGGGCCTAGATTGCCTGTATCCAAATGGCATGACCCACATTGGGTTCTACGTGTGATCTTTCTTGGTTCTGGTTTGAGAAAGCTTTGTATCCAGGGCTTGACAATCTGCCAACCAGGTGAGGATCTTGTTGGGCCTCCTCTCAAAAGGCTGGCAGTGCTTCACAATTCAGGCCTCATTGTCTCATCTCAGCCTTCAGAGTTTATGTGCTTTGTTTTCATTGCCTACCCAGTGACTTAGCAGGGTTGCTAAATCCCTGGTGCCAACAGCTGCTAATGGATTAGAGTGCTTCTAACATGTGTGTTGTAAGAGAAGACTTAATATCCCAAAACACAATGCCTGTACATGTGCCCCTGCTAAAACAAAACAAAGAAATAAAACCCTTGGGTAGCTCCTATTGATTTGTGTGATATATTTCAATTTCCTTAACAGGACATTTGGGACCCTGTGTGACAAACACTTGATGCCTAACTTTCCCAGCTTATCCCCTCGATGGTCTCCAATGCATCTTATACTCCAGCTGCTGAGGAATCCTTGCTGCTCTGTACATTCTTCCCACTGCATCTTTCCTCATCAGTGTCTCCTGCTAGAAAGACCCTTCTTCTTCTCTGGCTGCTGAAATTCTACTTTTCCTTAAAGGCTCTCCTCTGATAGCACCTCCTCTATGAAACTCTGGACACCTCACCCATGCATCATCCAGACTTCTTTCTCTCTCACTTTTGTCTGTCCCTTTCTTATGATGCCTCCTTTATTCATCCATCCAACCATACATCATACTATTCACACATCCATCCACCCATCCATCTATTCATCTACCTATTCTTCCCCCTATTTGTCCATCCATTCCTCCATTTGTCCAATCATTCAGAAAATAAATGCCATGTGCCAAGCTGGGTTCTGGTGATAGGCAGACAACAAGACACAGCTCCTGCTTCCATACAGAGCTTATAGTCTTGTAGGGGTGGGGAAAGGGAAAACAAATGTTATTAGATTATCATGCAAAGACTTAATACTTAAAATTGAGGATAAAGAGACAATGAAACTGTGCCCTTGACCTCAAAGAGATCTAAGTCTGTTGGAAGAGGCAGACACATACATAATTATCTATAAGACAATATTCTTAGTGCCATCAGGTAAAATATAGATAAAATGTCATGGAATCACAGGTGAGGAAATCATTGTTTCTGTTGGGAGATCCAAGAATGTCACGTGAAAGAAAACCTCTATGAGCTTGACTTCACAGGAGGAGCAGTCCACTGAGATCAGTGGACAGGTGGGAAAGGATGAAGGACAGTGGACAGTGGACAGGTGGGAAAGGATGAAGGCCCTCCATACAGGGAAAACAGAGGGGCCAGTGCGTCTGGGGAACAGACCAGAGGTTTGTTGTGGCTGAGGGCCGTGAGGGTGAGCACAGATGCCTTTTCCTCAGGCTGACCATCAGCCTTTCCATGTCCATGTCTGTCCTTGTCCATGTCTTTCCTGTCCATGTGCCCATTTGCCCTGACATCTATTTGTGCTGACCACCTCAGTCAGCCCTTTCCTGGGGTGAGAGTTCCTCTCTGGCCAGGAGCACACTCCCCTGTTTGAGATGAGATCCTTGAGGTTTCCTGGCTCCTTCTCATCCATACATAGGAGGCACTGAGCTTCGGTGCCTGAAGCACTGTCACCCCACACTGTCATGGTGATGTCCTTCCTGTGGAGCCACACAGCTTTGGCAATGGAAATGGCTTCTAATGGGCAGAAAGCATCCGTTGGCTGCTTTCTCCAGTGCCTTTTTTGGAGATAAGGAAACAGCATTCCTGTGACCCAGAAAGTGAGACCAAGGAAACTGGCTGGATTCTGGTTAGTGTGCTCCAAAGCCCGAGCCAGGTGTTGGGGTCCTGTGGTTTGGAGGGTTCATCACTGAAGGGGCTGCTCCCATCTCAAGTGGCTGATTTTTGACAGAAGGTGGAACAGAAAGCTTTTATCCAAGTTAATGTAAATGATTTTCAGACCAGATAATTCTGTTCTAGGGAATACACAATTATTTAAAGGGCTAGAGACTCAGAAATTTTTTCATAGCGATATAGGCTTATGCTGAAATACATATTTCTGGCCAGTATTGATTGAGAAGACCAGTGGCTGTTTCCTCAACCCAGTGAAAGAGCGGAAAGGAAAGGAATCAAATGCATTATTCCACAGCTAGGCTACCTGTTATTGTTTTGATTTTCAGAATATCTGCTCTGAAATTAGGGTTGTGGCTGGTGTGGCTCAGTGAATTGAGTATAAGCCTGCATACCAAAGGGTCACTGGTTTGATTCCCGGTCGGGACAAATGGCTGGGTTGTGGGCCAGGTAGGGGACATATGAGAAGCAACCACACATTTATGTTTCTCTCCCACTCTTTCTCCTTCCCTTCCCTTCTCTTTAAAAATAAATAAATAAAACATTTAAAAAATCTGGTCTGACATTAGTCCTGAGAAGAAATCTCATCTTGTACCATTGTCTCTTTCTCCCTCCTAAAGGCTAAGCATGCTGCCTGGTAATGACCAAAAGATCACAGTGGTTCAGACACTGGCTAAGCTAAGCACTTACATATATTGTGAGGGGGACCCCCCAAAAAATGAAATTATCCTCTGGAGGGCAGACCCCTTGTAGTACAGGCTTCCCCCACTAGGTGAGTGTTCCAGGACTCCTTCTGCATCAGTGCACCAATTGGCATTGTTGTGAGAGGCTGTGTTCAGCTTCAGGGAAGTTTTGGGAAGACCCTTTCAAGATGTTTGCCCATTTCATGACGGTGATTCACGAGTGCACCTGCCCACAGCATGCTGAGTGTTCAGTAGTTTCTGACCAAAAATGGCCTGACCCCCGAGATCCACTCTCCCTATTCACCTAGTCTCACCTGGAGCAACTTTTTTTGTTGTTGCTTCTCCAGATGAAAAAAAGTCCTTGAAGGAAAATGTTTTGCCAGTGTGGAAGAATAAAACAAAAAACAGCAGAACCACTAAAATGCATCAAAATCAATATGTCCAAAAACTGTTTTGAGCAGTGGAAAAAACATCTCACTAGATGTATTGCATCAAATGGAGAGTACTTTGAAGGTGACTGAAGTTTAAACATGAAAGAATAAATACACAATTTTTTATAAATAAACTATGGTTTTGGGGGGTCCACTCCTAGTATCTCATTTAGTCACCACAGAAATACTAGGAGGAGGGGGTTAACGTTATCCCACTAATAGCAATTGGGCTAAGAGGTCACATTGCGTATGGGGATTTGAACCGATTTTCAACTTAGTTCTATCGTGTGGCAAATAGAGAAAGGGGCTGCTCTCTCCAGTGAAGACATCCCATCATGAAGTTGAAAGCAAATGCAGTGTGAGGAGGGCAGCCAGGCCATGCATGTCCCCTGGAGGGAGTGTGAAGCATAACTTCAGTTTTAGGCAGGAGTACAGCACATAAAGTCATGCCAAGGTGCTTTGCAAACTGTAAAGTGCAGGACACATGGTTACTACTTTTACGTGGGTCCCTCTGTCTCTACAACACATGAGTCTATTAGGTTAATGTTTTAGAATTTCTTGTGGAAGGCTACCATATGCTGGCCAGGCTGCTGGAAGCAATAGAGGCATTTTTCTCGGGAAGAGATGGCTGAAATCCCATGGTCTTTATTGATTTACATTTGCAAGCCATAGCTCCTTATCTCTTCTATGCTCCTGATATCATGATAGCCGTTGTGTAATATACTAGTCTGGCTAGCATTGATGCCAAGTCCTAAATAACCAGAGAGGGAGTGTTGACTTGTGTTGAAAAGCCAGCTGGGAATCCGAGTTATCAGGTTCAGTCTTCCTTTTCACTGTCTCCACGGAGAAAGAGAGGACAGCCTTGCCTCTCCATAGGGTCCCAAGGATGAATCATTTATGCTATCAAAGTTCTTTGCGATCCTTAGATACTACATGAACGTGAAGCATAATTATTATGAATTATAAGTGAGGCAGACGGAGGTTTTAAATTAAATAGCACCATTGTGTTATTTTTCATCAGGATTCAGAGCAGCCGACCTTCCCAGCAGAAGTAACTTAGATAATTTGATTCTCTCACTTAACCAGGACTGATCACTGCAGGGATAGAAATTAATTTCTTGAAAAACAGCTGTGGGTTTTCCTCCCCACCAGTTTCTCTCCGAGCTCTGCAGATGCAGTCATAATGACACTGTGGTGTAGGTGCCGCTGGGTTACTTGTTAATTTAACAGGATCCCAGTAACTGGTTCTGCAATTTCTGGTTCACCTGGAAAATGGTCAGGATCATCATGATCATGTCTGTTCATAGCAGCCTGAATCTTTAATGCATCTGGCTGTGCACAGACCAAATGCTGTGAAGCTTTTGTGAAGGGAGACTCAATCTAGCTGATTATTCATCTATATTCAAGCCTTCCAAATGACCCCGGAATGAAATAGAGTTGGCACTGCCAGGATCCACTGTTTACCCTCTTGCCAGGGAAATTGACAGGAGGGTGATGTGTAAGTCGAGCTAAACCTTTACAACTGTGTAGATGGATTCTTCAGAATGACAGCTTGGTATTGCAGAATTGGTCGTAGGCTGTCAGCCTGGATAAAAAGCAGGAGATGTGAGCTAGGACAGAGAGAGAAGCCTGGGCAAACCCAGGGAAGACAGGCACTAATATTTACTGAGTGCACACCCCAGGCCAGGGACATCTGACTATTTGCTTCTCCTTGGGGTCTGTCACTCACTGGCTGATAAATGAGCCTTAGTTTTCTCATCTATCAGATGAAAGTGTTGGAACAGGTGATCCCCTGAAGATTCTCTCTGCTCCTGGAATTGTCTAATGCAATCTGCAGGCCTTGTATTCAAGAAAAAAAAAAGGGGTCTAAAGTTTCTCCAAAGAGGCTGCACTGGGGGACATCTGTCAGCCTCAGTCCCTGTTAGGGTCCTGGCTATTAAAATAAGTCCTCCTCACATGATTCTTGATTCCTAGATCTTAGTGCTCCCAGCATTCAGCTAGAACTCAGATCTTCTCAAACGGGCAGATCTGAAAAGCAAACTAAACAATATCCTCTTTGAGTAGGTGAATGGGGTGTTTTCCCCCCAAATTCAAAATTTAGGTCTATCTTTGTTGCTGGCATCAGAGAGGTATATCAGAAAAGCAGCATATAAAGAACATGGATCTATCGACTGTTGCCTTGTGGTATAATCACAGGAAAACAATTAAACATTAACATTAATAAACTCCTATTCCTTCAATCTGCCTCCAATCACCTGGTTTCAATACTGTACATGGTCCTAATGTGGCTTCTTACCACATTCAAAGTTCCCTTGAAGTTAGCGTTCCTGGGTTTGATTCCATCTGATTGTGACATTTTGGTAGTTTTGTGGGGTAAATGATAGAGTGTGGCAGAGATAATTAGCTCTCCTGCCAGCATTTGTATTTCTTCTATCATGCTGTGGAGTTACTGCTGGGAAGTGACTGCCTAGAACAGGCTACATGGCCCACCCTGGGGTCTGGATGTGGCCATGGGATGACTCCAGCCCCCCAATAAAATGTGAACAAAGGTGACTGGCATCACTTAAGAAGTAGATGCACATTCCTGAATGGTCTCTTTCCTTTTCTGCTGGCTGAATATGGGTGATGACAAGAACTTAGAGGTTGGCAGAACCACGAAGTAGAGGGAGTTGGTGTCCCTGAATCACTGCATGGAGGAAAGCCACTAGCCAACAAAGAACATCTGTCAAAAATAAATTTCTCTTTAACTAAAGTAGGAAAAACAGTTTTTGTTGCTGTTGCAACAGCTGGCAGTAACCTAACTAATCCACAGTGTGATTTGTTCCAGGTCTTCAGAAGGTGAGAGGGCCGGTCCTTCTCACCTTCTGAAGACCTGGAACAAATCACATTGTGGATTAGTTAGGTTATGGACATGTTAAGGATAATCCACAAATAACTCCACCTTTCTTTTCAGTCTTGTTTTGCTTCATCTGTATTTGGAGCAAAATGCTTTTTCAGCATGTTCCATTGCTTCTTTGGGAGGTAGCCTGATGAATAAGATTGCAAACTCCATAGAAGGAGGCATAATATCTTTCTGGTATAGATCCATAGCATCAGCATGCCAGTGTACAATGGGCCTTTGATAAATGTTTATTGAATGGATGAAGTATAAAATTTCCAATGGCATCTGATGCATAGACACTCCACATTTCAGTCCTGATGCCTCTTTCCAACCATATTTACCTGTGCTACTCCCTTCCCAGGCACATCACTCTGGTCAGAGAGTTAGTTGGGGGTGGTGACTAATAGCTTGGCCTGCGACATCAACCTGCCCATGTCCACCTGTGGCTCTGCCTCCCTGACTCTACCACCAGATGTGTGACTTGGGGAAAATTGTTAATCACTTTGTGCCTCCTTTTTACCTGTAAGATGAGGATGATAGGGTTAGAGTGAGGTTAAAATGCAAAGTCTTAAAATATATTAGAATAGTACCTTAGAAGGTAATAAGATAATAGAAGGTAATAGAAGTAATAAGTCATTGATTGATGATTTTCTTTCCTATTGTTATGTCTTTGCTTATGTTCTTCTTTGATGGTTAATTTTATATGTCAGTGTGCCTGGGCCATGAGATGGCTAGCTACCTGGTTAAACATGATTTCTGGCTGTGTAAATGAGGGTGTTTCCAGAAGAGATTAGTATTTGGATAGGTGGACTGAGTAAAGCACATTGCTCTGCCTAATGTGGGTGAGTGTCATGCAATTCATTAAGGGCCTGAATAGAATGAAAGGCAGAGGAAAGATGAATTTGTTCTCTGTCTGCCTGCTTGAGCTGGGACATCAATCTTCTCTTACCTTTGGCAAAACTGGTTCTCAGGCTTTCAGACTCAGATGGAATCTACACCATCAGCTCTCTGGCTCTCAAGTCCTTGAACTACACCACTGATTTTCCCAGTTCCCCAGCTTACAGATGGTAGGTCATGGGACTTTTCAGCTTTCATAACCATGTGATCTAATTCCTTATGATAAACTTCGTTATATATATGACCTACTGATTCTTTTTCTCTGGAAAACTCTGACTAATATTACTCATTTCATTCCATTTGGAGGACCTTCCATCTTCCTCTTCCTTCAAGGCTATGTTCAGATTCTGCTATCTCCAGGAAAACTCTGCTTGTCAGCTCCTCTAGAGAAGGATTTTCTTTCTTCTGAGACCACTTTGTATTTGTCACCCACCTAGACTCTGTGAGTCTGATTCTCTACTCATGGTACCCAGGATATCCTGCCCTGCACTGTGACTTTTCTGTCCCCTGCTGGGCCTCCCAGACCCAGCCCTCAGCACTCACTCACCACTGAAGTCTTCACAGCACCTAGCCAGAGTGGGGCAAGAGCATCTAGTTAACATCCTTATGAAATGAGATTCTTAGCTCAGGGGCCCCGAAAGGAAACCCTAACTCAAGGGACTGTGTGCACATGATTTATTTGGGACATGTTCTTGGGGAATTCAGTAAGGGAATAGGAGCATCAGAGCAGAACGGGGGAAGGAACTACACAAGGGTGCAATTTCGAGCAAAGTCCCAGCCTGATTCTTTAGGGGAGCTCTGGAGTATAAAATATACCTCAGAGTGTGTCCTGACTTGAGGATTTGTCATAAATTTTAATATCGAACAGCAAGTATATTGTTTAATTGCATTCATTTCAAGCAAGAAAAACTGCTCACCTAGTTTGCCAACCTTTCCTAGCACCATCAGACTTAAACCACACTGATGAATAAATGAATGTGCACATTGAGTTGTTCTGACATTGCATGGACCCAGCCTTAGGCTTTTCAAAGGTCCTATTCAGCACAGAGGAATTTTGAGGTTCTCCAGGAACATGGCTTCTATAATCCTTCCTGTCTTGTTCACAGTTCTGTTTCAACAAGTAATTCCATTTCAGTTTGATAGTGCATGGGAGGCTTGGTGGGTGGTGGGAGATAAGGCTGGAAATTGAGGCAGGGAGATGATCCAGATGGGGACTCAGAGCCTAGGTCTAACTCCAGAAGAGATATCATTCAAATGGGAATTTTAACATGTGGCCTCCTGGGACAACAACCGGATGCCCTTTTGTCTGCATGTTGTCTGTCCCTTCCAGCCATTGATATCTCAGTGAGGATAAAATTTCTTTACTGCTTCCTTGGCTTTTACTTGCATTCAGCCTGGCAAAGAACTATTGACACTTGTGTCTTGACCAGGACTTTCTTTCAACCTTTGCCTTCTTGATCTACTTCACTTTCTCCTTTTAAGATGCTTTGGAGGCAGGCTTTACTAAAACGGTAGCCTGTCTAAAGGAGAGAGCTATGGTACCTGGAGGAGAGTAATGGAACTTGAGCTGTGCTACACAGAGAGAAGACGAATGATATGGGTTGTAGGGCACAGGGGAACCATGACAGGTCAGCGAAGCACAGTTAGGTGGGATCAGAGGGACAGGAGACTGCAGGGCACAACACTCTGGGGTTGAGGAGAAAGTAAAGAAAAGGCAACGTGGGAGAACACAGTGAGAAACAAAGCATTCAGCTGAAATGGATACTTTTTGAAAGTCCTATTTTTTTTTTTGTTATTCCACTTTGTGATCCACTTACACCACCTCTGCCATCCTGGTCTATAGAGATGTCCAAAAAAAGGCTGCACACTTTTAACATTCTTTCTATTGAGAAATGGAGTCTAAGTCTCCTCACCCTGAGTCTAGATGCAACCAAGACACTACTTCAACCATGAGAATGCAGTGCTAGTGATGTCACACAACTTCTGAGGCTAGCTCGCAAAAGCCCAAGGCATTTCTGCCTTCCTGCTTCCCTGGAGAAAGCCATCTGACACATAAGGATCCCGCCTACCCTGAGACCTTCATGTCAGAGAGGCTGTATGCAAGTGTTTAGGTCAACAGCCTCCACTGTGACCCCAGTGGCAGTTGGCATCAACCATCAGCCATGTGTGTGTGCTGTTTTGAATTTCCAGACCAAACAAGCCTTCTATGACCACAGCCTCAGTCAGCATCTGACTGCAACAACACAAGAGACTTCAAGCAAGAATGTTGTAGTTCAGTCTTTCCCAAATTCTTGATCCACAAGCTTGCGAGTAAAATAAAACGGTTGTGTTATGCTGTTAAATTTTTGAGCAATTTGTTACTCAGCAATGGTAACCAGAACATGAAAATTATGCACAGTGTTGTAGTGGTGAGGTAGAGCCCCTAGGGGGAATAGATGTCCTCTACAGTGTTCCACAGGACAGAAAGTCTCTCTGTGACAGGGCATCCTGTGCTTCCCATACTCTCTGTGCCTGGCCAGCATGTGAGCACTGGCCTTCGCCCATCAGGGTGACGTTGGTAGTTGTGATTTACATTTTTCTCCTGTTGGCATCTGTACTTGAGGTTGGGTTTAAGGGGTTTGATTGACATCTTGTTTCTTTCCACTACAAAATAAGCTAATTTCTTTAGGCTCACATACAATCTCTCTGAAAAAAAAAAAGTTATCGATTGTCACAATTTTCTAGACCGGGCAATCAATGCACATCAGTTTAAAGGGAAAGGAATGATGGATGGGGATACCATTGAGTGCTATTCTACTTGATGATATGCTGTGATAATTCAGCTTTTAGAAAGCTGTACTTTTCTAAGAAACCAAATGCAAAAGCATTAGGGGATTTAGTGTCAAGATGAGCAGTGATGTATTTGTTGGGTTGACATTTGACGATTCTTATTATAAGAGGCATTGGTAAATACAAGATCTACTTGTCAGAGAAGACTCAGGTTCTATTCTTGTGGAATCTTGGCCAAGACACTTAACCTCTCTGCTCTTAATTTTTCCTGGTAGATGATGATTGCCAAGGATGAAATATGAAGAGCACAATGGAATTCTAGCATATCTAAGCTGGAAGGCACATTTGAAGTTATCTGTCTCATTTAGGATTAGAGCTGGCTGCCTGTAACAGAAAAGCCAAACATTAGAGTGGCTTGAGAAAACTAGAATGTCCTTTTTTTAATAAAGTAAAGTTAGACTTAATAGGGAAGCCAGAACTGGAGTGTCAGCTTCTCCAAGTTATGAGGCTCTGAACTCCTCCCACTGTCTCTAGTATGCGGGCCTTTCTCTTATGTTTGAGATGGCAACTAGAGCTCCAGACATCATATTTGCAGTCCAGACTATTCAATGAGAACTTAGGTTCTTGGGAAAGAAGAAGGAGAAAGGGACCATTGGGGGGCAACCAGAAGCTCTGCCACTGGGAAGAAACAGAAAGTCAACATATCCAATTTGATTAGTGAGTTACATCCCCAAAATCTTTAAACTTTACATATCTGGGACTCAGAAAAAGGGCGGTGAAGTTATATGGTATGTTAACTGAACTCTGAAAACTTATGTATGTTCTCCTGAAAGAATTAGCTTTCTTAAATTATGTTTAACTCAGTTAAAGTGACAGAGACTATTAAAAATAGCAATTGAATAAATTCAGAATTCTGGCTGCAAACTAAGTTCATTTTCAAAAGTAATTTAAGACCAAGAAGAGTTGACTATTTTCCCTTCAGATTGTTTGGTGCAAATTGATACAACTGAGATTGCTAAATTTAATTTCCATTTTGACCTTTACAGGAATGAAGTGTCAATTCTTTCCAGTTGGTTAATGGCCACTGGTATGATTCTAGAATAACCAGTCTGGTAGTGATGTTTATGTGTGTGCATCGTGTGGGGCAGGATTTCCTGAGAATGACTCAGAATCACCTGGAGAGTTTTACAAAATGTGACCATCTCTGTACAAAGCTCCCAAGTTGGGTTATATTGGAAATAATAGGTGTAGAGGGCCCATAGTTTGAAAAAATTTGTTGGAAGAGTCTCTTGGACCCCCTTGGGTTTCCTGCCTCCCACATAAGATCTGCTGATGTAGAATAAAGTAATCATCAGATGGAGCATCCAAAGCACATTGGACTTTAATGATTCTCAGGAGACTCAGGTGCCATCGTGGCTGCTGTCCAAGGAAAGGGAATAATTGGCAGGAGAGGAGACTTGGGCTCCATGGCTCTTGGACCCTGCAGAGCAATCCATGTTTTCATCTAGACAGATGTTATTACAGTTGCCAAAACCAGGGCGTGCAGCAATAGACAGTCTGGGTATCTTGAGGAAAAATATCAACCTGCCAGCAAGAAGTCTTTATTAAGCCCCTATTAAGGTGGATCCTGCAGAGAGATAAGGGACACCGGGCCCAGCACCTGCCCTCAGGGAGCTTTTGCCCCAGACCCAAGTAGGTGGGCAGCTCGTGGGCAGCAGTTCACCAGCACTGGGTTGTCCCTGAACAGCACGTGGTTTATTTCTGAATTTAGTCTGCTTGCATTACATGCATCCTAAGAAAGATGATGACTCCACAGGTTCTGAGAAAGCACTTGATCCCACTGTCTCCTGACAGGTCCCTCCCTTTGGTGTGTGAGTGAGACGCAGACATTATATGCTGGCAAAAATCCCTGCTTCCTCTTCTATGCTCCTCTTTGCTTGCATAGCAGAGTTCATGTGGGGTGACCTTCACAGCTGGGTTTTGTTAAGAGTGGGCGACCAGTGTTTTTCCTGGTTGGAAACTCTGAGGATGGTGGGTGGGGGGAGGAGGAACCTCTGACCATTGCATTTGGAGAAATGGTTGAGCCCGCCAGATCTTCCCCCAACTCCCAGGGCTTATTAGAACATTCTGTGAATTCTCTCATTTCTGTAAGAAGGGAAAACCAACCACATTGGAGAAACAGCCCAGCAGACTAATCAGTGAAGGGAACAGCAGATTTATAAATGTAAGCACCCCCTGGTGCCCCTTCACCTGTGAGGACCTTGCTGGAAGCTCAGAAGCAAGCAGTGTGTTAAGAGCTTGCCTCTGGAGTCACAAACCTGCCTTTTAATCCTGGCTCTGTCCCATAATTAAGAGAAATTGTGTTACTTAACCTGCTTTGCCTTGGTTTGCTCATTGATAAAACTGGAGTAATATTAACACCTACCTGGTAGATTGGTGCAGAGGCATATTTCTTATGTCAGTACACAGTGCTCAATGACAGTAAGCTCTTAACATTACTTGGTTTCTACCTGGGTGGTGGGTAATGCTGTGAACAGAGATGGGAAGCTCAGAGGGAGATTTAGGTGGGAGGTAGGGTTGGCAAGTAGGCAGGCCAGTACTGAGTTCAGGTGTTTTGGGGTTTTTTTGGAAGTTTTATTTTTGTGGTTCACTTAAGGAAATAAATAGGTAAGGGTGAACTGGAGAGAAGCATGGTCAGTGCAACTGGACATATGCTAAGGTGGCTGTAGTAGGCAGAATTCCAAGATGGCCCTTCAAGATTGCCACCTTCTGGGGCATTATTACTTCTGTCTGCGTGTGGGTGGAACTTGAGTGTAGTGGGATATCACTGCCTTAAGTACAAGACTTTATGTGGCATAGGGAGTTTTGGAGATGTAATTTTGGAGTCCTGATCAGATGAGTTCAAGTTAACCAGGAGGGAGATTTTCTGGGTGCGCCTGACCTAATCTGGTGAGCCCTTTAAAGGGTCTGAGGCCTTCCTGAAGTAAGGAAGTCCACACAAGGCAGCTTTCCTGTTGCTGCCTTTGAGGATGGAAGGGGCCACATGGCCAGAAATGCAGGTGGTCCCTAGGAGCCCAGATTGGCCCTTGGCTGACAGCCAGTAAGGAAACAAGAATCTCAGTCCTACAACTGCCAGGAGATGAACTCAGCCAACAACCTAAAGCTGAGCTGGGCAGTAGACTCTTTTCTAGTGGCCCCAGAAAGGAGCAGATATAGCCAATGCCTTGTTTTGGGCTCTGAGCAGAGAACCCACCCATGCTGTGCCTAGGCTTCTGACCTAAAAACAAAACCTGGGAGGTAATGGCTTTGTGCTGTTTCTAGGCTGCCAAGTTCATGGTTATTTGTTAGGTAGTCACAGAAAGCAAACGGGGGTCATGATGGACCGAACAAGACTTTGACTTGTAACAAATCACTATAAACTTAGTAACTTAAAAATACAAATTTATTATCTTACTATTCTGGAGGTCAGAAGTCCAAAATGTGTGTCTTCAATCAAGGTGTTAGCAGGGCTGCACCCCTTCTGGAGGCACCAGGGGAGAATCTCTTTTCTTACCTTTTCCAGATTTGAGAGGCTGCTCGAATTCCTTGGCTTGTGGTCCTTTCCTCCAGCTTCAAAGCCAGCAGTGACTGGCTCTGTCTTTCTCACCTCTCATCACTCTGACACTGACTCGCCTGCCTTTCTCTTCTGTAGCTAAGGGTCCTGTTCCTCTTGCAAGGTCAGCTGAGTCGCAACCTTAATTCCATCTGTTTTCTGAGTTTACCTTTGGTGCTTGGGAACGTAGTCACAGGTTTTAGGGATTAGGATGTAAACATCTTTTTCTACCACAGTAATCACGGGTTAAAAAACTCCATTTGGCCATTTATTGACTTCATAGTCAAGGGAAAGTAGCTTAACTTCTCTGAACCTAGTTTCCTTCTCTGTAAATTCAGGGCACTTAAATTTACTTATATACTTCTTCAGAGAGACGGAGAGCAATTGTAAGTAGTCCAGCCTAGTGCATAACGATCACTACAGTTTACTGAGTGGCTACTGCAATGTACAGTGGGTAACTTTGGATAATCATTATTCTTTGATTCTATTATTTTATTTGTTATTTTTACAAATGACATGTGGCCCCAAATGACCACATTAGGTAGAGAAGATTTTGTTATCTATCTGTATATATCTATATCAGATTGGTACAACAGTTGGGAAAGGCCAGTCAATCCCTTTTGGTCTTTTAGGTTTTCTCCAACCCCTCCCTGCTAATAGGGGGCCCAGCAGCCAGGCTGTGGGTGCCCAGACTGAGTTCGGCCCAACAGCTCTGTTCCCGGGATCAGCCTGCCTTGTGTGTTAATTCAGGTTCCCACTCGTGAGTGCTGTTGGCATTGTTAAGGTTAATGACTGAAGGACAAGCACCAGGGAACAGAATTACAATGAACTTTGCACTGATTGCTTCAGTGATGAATGTTGACGTGGGCCCTGGAGTAATGTGTCAAACATCCCTTGGTGGCTGCCCTGCTGCTGCCCGGTGCCGAGGACCAGGATTTGGGAAATGCTGGATCCCTGGGAGAAGGATGGGGAGATTTCTCTGGAGGTTTACTTGGGGAAGGGTGCAGATAGATGACATGTGAAACCGACACTCCATAGCGCTGTCAAACACAGTGGGGATGCCGTGTATGTGTGTGTGTGTGGGGGGGGGAGAAGCACAGGGTCATTACATGCTAGGGGAGGACAGTTTCACCAATTGTGGCAGATGAGCCAGGCTCAAAGAGACTATTGTTTTGTCTTTGGCCATTTTAATGATGACATCTTATCACAGGGACTGGCACAGACAGACCACCAGGAACAGCAATGCTTTTGTGGCTCACTGCCACCTGTTGCCCTTGTTCTTGTCTCTATGGCTCCAGGCTCTGGCTTCCAAACCTGGCTTTGGCCCCTGGTTTGGAAGCCCTTTCCGGCTTCCTGAACAGAGACTCTTGATTACTTCTGCTCATGTCTCTGTTTTCTTTTAGCCTCTTTCCTCTGCAGTTTTCTGTAAGAAGTTGCCTTTGGAGCTTGGCTCCAGGTAACTCACTGGCTTTGCTAGCCTCAACCTCACTCCAGAAGGGACCATGAACTCAACCAGCCCTAAAATTAGGTTTCTCTCTCAGACAAGACCGACACCAGAGAGAGCTCTGGCCATCAGCCGTCACAGGGAGAAAACCCAGTTCCTCTGACTGAACATAAATAGATCTGAGGTATGGCAAAAGACACAGGAAGGTCGCTCAGACAATAACTGGTTGAAAATTGAGGGTGTTCCAAATACGTGCATAGAGCAAGAGATGGGAAATCTAGCAGCAAGAACTGTAAGCGATCTCAGCAGGGTCCATATTATATCTTGTCATTCCCATTCCATCCCATCAGATCAGCCATACATCATATCCTATCTTATAATGTGCTCATCTATTCATTCCCTATTATTTTTTACTTACTCAGTGCTTTTGATTTTTCAAATGGAGCTTCTGCTCCTGGTTAGAACTGGGGTGGGACACTTGCCATACAGGAAAGAACAAGGCCGGCCCCCATTTTCCTGTCCTTGAGGGGGTGAGCTATTGGGCTGCTTACTGAGAAAGACAGAAACTGAAGGCAGGGAACAGTTCCTAAGGTACGAGCTGGAGAAGGGCCCCGAGTGCCTGCAGAATCCCTTCCTGTGCCTCCGGTCGAGTTTCCTTCTGGAACCTTGGGAGTGTGTGGGGTCTGCAACAATGGCCCTTCAGCCCCTGCAGTGGGGAGAGTTGAGCTTCAGAGTGCAGGGCGTTGGCCAGATGTGACAAGGAGTGATGTGGGGCTAGTGTGCTGGACTGCATTCCTACAGCACCAGCCACATGTCAAGGCAAAACCTTCCCAGCCTGTTGGGAACAGCAATACTCTGTCATTCGATTTGGTGAACTTGCCTCACTGTGAAGAGGGTGCTAAGTGGTGTTAAGTGGTTTTTGATATGTGTTTTAAAAACATAATAACAACCCTATATGATGGGATCTGTAATCTCCACAGGGTTCTTATTTATGTGGATAAACTACATCCTTTTCAGTTGCTCGAGGTCAGGTAAGAGTTCAAGAGGACAGGACTTGAGGGCTGTGGTAACTCTGGGGAGAGAGTGCAGCCTTGTGGTTTGATGTCCTAATTAGGGGAGACACTGGGATTGGAGTCATAGTGGGGATGGCACTTGAGGACTCAGCAGGGTTTTATAATGAAACCAAATGAGATCAATAAGCCAAATGAAACTATCAGCATATAGGTCACCAGCTTATTCCACAGACATGGCAGCTACATCCAGGGGGCACCAAGGCAAATCCTGGAAATGTGAAGAATTTAATCAACTTAGATTCTTTTTTGAGGGGTAAGGGTGGAATAAAATAGAGAAAATCACACACACACACACACGAAAACTCTCTTCTTTGATAAATTAGTGATTATGCATGATTGTGAGTGAGTGTGCCTGAGTGTGAATGTGTGTCTGGGTGTGTGTAGATTGTCCAGATGAACAACAATTGAAGAGGGAGAAATTGGCTTATAGTATTGTTTACCAGGAAGAGGGACAAATAGCAGAATCCTCTGCAGCATTTAAATACTAAACAGTCTCCCAAGGTATTGCCAGGACTTCTGAGATTTGTGTGTGGGAATAACATTGGGGAATGGAGGGTGGACAGGGAGGGGGGAAGGGGAGGCAGGGGTGGGCATGATGTCATCCCTCCCTCTTTGTCTTAGCCAGCTTGGGCTGCCATAATAAAATACTAGACTTGGTAGCTTAAACAACAGACATTTGTTTCTCACTATGCAAGAGAGATGGGGAAGGGCAAAATTGAAATGCTGGCTAATTCGGTTCCTGGGGAGAGCCCTCCTCCTGGTTTGCAAATAACAGCTTTCTCCCTGTCTCCTCACGTGGCAGAGAGAGATTGTAGGGGCTCTCAGGGTGTCTCAGGGGCTCCATCCTCAGGACCTCATCTGATTACCCTCACATGCCCTGCCTCCTAATACTTGCACCCCCCAGGGGTCAGGGGCTTCAACATATGCATTCTGAGGGGGATATAGACATTCAGTCCATAACACCTTCCATGTTGAGAGCCACTGTTCCACGTGGTTTGGGGGCACTTTTTACTTTTGCACAAGATTGACTAAACCATTCGTTGTTTTGCCACATGTAGACATAGCCTCAGTTTCCTCTCTAAGTGGAGAAAGTAGTTTCATCTCACCTCTCTGGGATTGCAAGGTACCAAGTAAAGAGGTTCCTGGCAATGATTCCTACATGAAAACTGGAAGACATTATATAAGATTCAAAACAAGCAATGAGTATTAGGAGCTCACTTCTCAATTTAGAGATGACTCATATAATTTGAAACAGTACTGTTTCAATCATAAAAAAAAAAACAAAACACCCAAACCCATAGCAGGTGGCTCTTAGTGTTAAAAAGTTGTTGCATTTTTCTGGAAGGAGACAAAACTTTAGAGCCTGGTGGCTGCTCATGCAGGGCAGGGGGAGAACATACGAGTTTGCTGAGATGATAGAGGTTTGGAATAAGTAAACGGCTCACCTTGACCTCCACAGACTTTATATTCAGTTTCCTGTCATTTTAGGGTATCTCAGGAGACCCTCTAGGATTCTGTTCATCTGTACTGCATGATCCTATTAATCCACTTCTGGAGAATGGCATTAAAATGAAGACACTTGAAAAGAAGGAAAGGCATACAGGATGATGGGCAGAGGGTCCACCTGACTTTTTAGGGGCAATGAGATAGTGAGAGAGGAATCAATTGAATGTGCTTTGTTCTTTGGTCTGTCTTCCTTTGAAGTTTCTGGGTCATTTTATGTTTTGTTGAGTGGCTTGGGGTTTGGGTATTTGAAATGATAGAGGTAGACAGAGAGGTGTAAGGATTGTTGTAACTTCATGACAGGGTGAAAGAACTAGGAACTGATTGGCCACAATTTAGTGCTTATGCCAGGACTCCCTTCGCATTTCACAAACTGCTGAGTGCCTTCTAAGTAGTGTCCGCTGGACCAGAGCCAGAGATGTCCTCTGCTTCAGGAGTGGTCCTTAACCAGGGCTGCCTTTAAAAATCACCAGAAGGGCATTTCCAAAGACCCATATCCTTGTCACATCCTTAAGGACTGGAATTGAATGTTTCAGTGGAAAATCCACAGCCATAAAAGATGGGCCACTGGAGGCAATTTGCTGCAATCTGAGAGGCTATCATTACTCTGAATGATGTGGGTGGTTCTGGAGAGATGGCTGGGTCTCACCCTCTACTTGAAGAGTAAATTATTTCTGGAACATCTCTTCTGTGTGGTTGTCCAGCATCTGCATGAATATATGTGTGCTGAAGAGGAACAAAAGGGACTCCAGTGTCAGAAGGGAATCCAGTGCCCCCACCCCTTCCCCCGGCCACGCGAGGGAAGAAGCTTTTCTCCATATGGATCTGGGATCTGCTGTGTGCAACTTACATCCTCCTGCAGGACTGGCTAACATCACGTGTGGGGCCAGGGCAAAATACAAATAGGGGCCTTTTGTTCAAAAAATATTCAGGATCTCAAGACAGTGACAGCAGCAGAACATCCCTAAGTCACCAAGTTCAGGCACCTTCAGCAATTCCTCAGGGTATGTGGCCATTGAGCTGGTCCTGTCCACGGGTTCCAGTTCTTCCCATCCTCCAGACCCAATTTCTTGTCTTGTTTTTGTAATTCATTTGTACAGCATCACAGTTTCATAAAACAATGGGTTGTGTTCCCTTTGAGTGGCAGACGTCTTACTGATTTTCAGTTAGAACATGAGCATTGACCAGGTAGCCTGGGTGTAGTAATTGCATCTATCAGATTGGGTTGTTTTGAAGATTAAATTAGCTAATTTGTGTGAATCACTGAGAACTGTGCATGACACAGAGCAAGTGCTCAATAATTGTCAGCTGTTGTCATTCTGTGGGTACTGTTTCTCGTTTGATCTCTATGGTTTATGGCATCCAGCATCATCAGTCTTTAAAAACTGAGCTCTGAGAGCCCTCGCCCACGTCTATAGTTCAGAGTCAACCACTCTTCATCCCCATGTGTGGCATCCAACTGGTTCCACACCTCCTCTCTCACTCTGCTCCAATAGCAGCTAGAACAAACTTAAAAAAATGGACACCAAGCCATGTCAGTCCCCACTTCAAGCCTCTGCTGGTGCCCCACCTCTTGCCTTCTGGGTAGAGCCCACATTCCTCAGCTGGCCCATGAATTTGTGAGCAGGACCCTGCTGCTCTCCAACATTGTCTTGCCACTCTTGCCATTCATTCCCTTGCTCACTCAATTAGTACGTATTTATTGAGCACTTTCTAGCAGTAACATTTGTTATGCACCCCGTAGTCAGTGTTGGATCGATGTTAGCCATTATTATTGTCATTGCTGTTATTGTAGTTATTCAGTAGCAGGTATGTGCCAGGCACTGGGGATTCAGAGATGAATGAGAAGCACAGTTCTTACCTTATAGCCCTTGCTGCATAGAGAGGGAGACCCATTTAGCACATCTTCTGAGCTGACTAATTCTGCAAACAGGACTCCATCTGCCGTCTTAGTCCCAGATCCCCTGGGTCACCTGCTGTTTTATTTGGGGGAACACTCTCTTCCCTGACCCCTCTTACCTGCTAAATCCAACTTCCAAGTGTTTTCACCTGCAACAGGAAAGCCTTTCCTCGTGGCATAAATTCCAGGTGAGATGCTGCTCCTCTGTGGCCCCTCTTCCTAGAAGCCCTGCTCAATTACAGATTGGTTTCTGCCTGAGACTGTCAGCTGCTTGGAGACTCATTCATCTCTGCGTCTTCAGCACCTAGTTCTGTGAATAATCTCGCACTATTTGTCAGAGATATTTGGGGGTTGGAGAGGTGAATGTCCCTAGAATAGGCTGCTGTGCACCCATGGACCCATGTCTCTTGAATTTTGGCTCTTCCCTTTTCTGTCTGATAGTCATTCTCCTCTTCAGATGAATAGCTGTGGTACCTGGGGCTTTGTCCCTTTGAGATCCAGGTTGTTCCATCTTTAAAATAGGCTAATAGCACAGCCTTGCCCACCTTGTGAGCTCCCTATGAGGCCTGAATGGAGATATCCATAGAAAGTGCTGGTTTGTGGTGGAGTCACTGATAGGAGATGGAAGCAGATGGGAGTCAGAGGTCCTTCTCAGTCCCTCCCACATCTGTCATGTTGTTCCTTGCACTGCCTGCAAGAAACCTACATTCCTACATTGTTTTGTCTGACACCTCGGAGACACATCCTTTCCGTGCCCCTCTCTGAGCTCACCTGGAAGTCCTGTAATGCACACAAACCCATCTTTATTTAACATTTCCTTTCTTTCCTCATTGGCATCTTTCAAATGTAAGGACATCACCCTTTATAGAGCTCCCTGAACTCCTTACAACGTACTTCATTTTTGAATCTCTCAAGCCTCGCTGTTATACATTTTATTGCCTCTAAGTTCTTTGAAATTCATGTTCAAGAATCCAAGGCAGAGTGAGTCCTCTTTAATGTTGTCAAGAGGTTCTGTGACTTTAAGCAAAGTGACATATAATGAAACCAATTTTCCCATAGGCTAAAACTGATATAAACAAGAGTTGAGCTCCCAAGCCATCTCATGAACTTTATGATGAAGTGACATTGAGTGAAACCATGTTATTTGAGGATCTGCAGTATCTATCTGACTCTGCCCAGCCCACTTTTCCCAGTGATGGAGGACTGGAGCATGATATGGGAGCTCTGTGCCGAGGGCCCACTGTTGTCACTGTGAATTAATGTTGCTGAAATTGGGCCCAGGATTCTGTTCCTCTTTTTATTTCTTTTGCCTTCCACAATTATACAGACTTGTATTGTCTATTAATAGAAGATAAATAAATAGTTTCTGTGTTTGTATGTCTTTACATTAAACTCCGATCTGCATGTTTTAAATTACGAATATTTATCCTGAGAAGAGTGCGGGATTAGGAATTAGTCACTGATTTAGTCATTCAATCAAAGTGCATGGAGTGCCCATGTGCCAGGGAATCTGAGGTAGTAGCAGCGGCAAACGCATATGGCACTCAACATGTGCTGTGCCTTCCGCAGATTACCCCATTCAGCCCTCAGATCATCCCTGTGAGGCATGCTACTCTTTCTGTTCCCATTTTACAGGTGGGAAAGCTGAGACAGAGAGAGACTAACTTGCCTTGAATTAAAGAATCATTAAACGATTGATCTAGAATCCAGAGTCATACAGTTTTAACCCAGTTTTCCACCTCCCCACAGCTGTACCGTAACACCCCACAGTCCTGGGAGGTCACAAGGCCAAGACAGAGAAAGTCCATGCTCAATTGCAGCTTTCATTTCTGGAGGTGGAGAGGGTCACAGACCATAAGCAATAAACACAGACAGACAAGCTAATCTCAGATAGTGGCAAGAAGATGGAGACATATGAGAAAATAAAACACTCTGTAAAATAAGACAGCGATTGACCGGGCTGGGAAGGGTGTAGTTACCTGGCATAAAAAGGCCTCCCTGAGGAAGTAACATTTGAGGCTGGACTTGATGAGGCCTGGTAGGAAAATGTGCTAAGCTGAAGGGATAAGACATTGGAGGGCTTATGAGGCAAAGATCTAGTGTGTTTGGGGGACAGAAAGGTGGGCAAGGTTGCCGGAGCAGCTTCAGGGGAAGCATGGGCAGCAGGAGGTGAGATGAGGAGGTAGAGAGGTGGGTCACTGGGGCAGCAAGGGCATAGGCAGTACTGGATTCTCTCCTTGGTGTGACAGGAAACACTGCAGTTCTGAAGTGGCAGAATGGTTTTCTTGAAAATGTACTGGAAGCCAGGCATAAAGAATGAACTATGGAAAACCAAGAGGAGAAGCAGTTAGGAGGCACGTGGCCTGAGCCAGGGAAGCTATTGGTTGGACTATAGAGATGAAGGCAGAGGAGGTGAGAAGTGGTAGGCCACAGGATGTCCTTTGGGGATAAAGAGGATAGCCCTACCTGATAGGTGGATGCAGGAGATGAAGAAACGTGGGAAGTAAAGGAGGATTCCTGGATTTATGTCCTGAGCAAGTGGGTGAATTCTGTTTTCACATTTGGAGACCAGGGTCTGGCTCCTTGTCTGGCTCCAGGTGTACATCCTTGAACCAGTTATTGATTCTCCTGCTTTCATAACCTTACCCATTAAATAGAGTTTTGGAATCCATGATCTCTGGGGTGCATTAAATGGTAGCCCCTCAAAAACTGTGTGGTTGCTCTAACACCAAGACTATGGGAATATTACTTTATATGGAGAAAGGTCTTTGCAGATGTAATGAAATTCAGGATCTTGAAATAAGATCCCCTTGGATTTCCTGGGTGACACCAACTCCAATGACAAGTGTCCGTATGAGAGGGAGGCAGAGACAGACAGATGGAAGAGGAGGAGGCAATATGAAGACAGAGGCCCGAGTGATGCATGTTCTGCCAACACCTAGATTCCCAACTTCTGGTCCCCAGAACAGTGAGAGAATAAATGTGAGTGTTTTTCTGGTTTGTGGTAATTTATTATGACAGCCCTGGGAAAAGAATACAATCTCTAAAATTGCTCTCAGGTCAAATATTCCAAGAATCAATGATTCCAGCACAGGCTGTGGACAGTGCTGCTGACACCACAGCCTCTGAGTGCACCTGCAGCTTCCACGGGAGTGACTGTGTGTGACTGTGTTCGCCCACCTCAGCACACGCAGCCCTGGGGATGTGCCTCGCCTGTGTGTGGACAGTCCATGGATGCCAGGCACTTGTCACTTCCAGGACAGCCCTCCACTAATGAGAAACAAGGGGTTGAGTACATTAATACCCCAGCTTTTGTGGGCATCTGTTACTTGATAGACCAACTCTGAGGCCTGCTCTAGATGGCTTCTTGGAAGGTCATGGAAGGTCATTGAGCCCAAGTGGTCCTCAGTGACAACCTGCTCATGACTGTGTCCTTTGTGCCCTTTGCTGGCTTTCCTCTTCTCCCGACTTCCCTTTACATCTTCCCTCAGTTGTTTCCTGGAGCACCTCCAAATAAAGGGCCTGCCTCCAACTCCTTGCTTTGGAATATTCTGGGGGAGAAGTGAGTCCTAACAAAGACCTTGGCCAATATTATTCTTAACAACTCTAATTAAGGTGCATGTTACCAAGGTGCATACTTAAGGTACATATGAATATGTGTGATGTTATGTTCTTAGGCACATGTGTGCTGACAGAGACAACTAGCCACGTAGAAAGTGTGTTAGCTTCATTCTCTCCTCTCACCCTGCGAGAGTGCTCTCCACTGAGAGCAACACAAATCATCCATTTGGAATTCTAGGAAAATGATTTGGACCAAAGACAGATAATCCTAGGCCCTTTTGGCAGAAATGTTAACATGCAGAGCCAAAATGCAAGTAATGGAAACTTTGAGACTTAGAATAACCAAACAAAGTCCCATTTGATAAATGTTTCAAAGTGCCCATCTAGTTAATTTATGAGTCTTTTTGAGATGATCAGCTTTAAACAAACTTAGACAATTGGACACCCTCCGGATATACCACAGAGCTGCTAACTCGAACATCCCATTAGCAGTTTGCATTCTATTAGAGGTCCCAGAGTCCAAGAACTAAGACCCCACATGCGGCTTCGAAAACACATATACTTCTTTAAAGGCTAAGCCCGATGTGTATTGGGCAAAAAGGTGCCACTCTGACAGGCTGGCAGGTGGAACACTAACCTGCTGATCATGACAAACGGGGTGAATGACTTACTCAAGTGGAGACTTAAATATCGATTCACCCTAGCTTATCTTGAAATGGGAAGTGAGCCCAAACAAGTCTCAGAAACCATTTTGTGGCTTACTCACAAAAACTGTCTAAAGTTGAGAAAGCAGATTCCTCCCACTCTGTAGTTTTCACCAGTTGTTTATTTCCCTGCATTTTAATGGCTTGTGTGTTGACCATATAAAGTACCATACAGATATGTAACTCAACACAGGGAGACTTGCCTCCTGCCCGTGAGCAGCCCCTGATCCTGTCTGACTTGAAGAGGGAAAGCCTGGATTCCCAGCGGTTCCGATTCCCGAGTCTTTGCAGCAAGCAGTGCCTCCCTGCCTCGGATCCCCGCCCAGCAGTGGAAAATCCCTGCCAGGATGTAAGCATTGGTAAAGCTGGGATGCAGACTTTGAGATGCAAATCGTTTAACCTCCAGCACCTCTGATCCTGACCTGGTAGGAAGGACCTGCTCACTTCCTACCTAAGAGAGAAGCTTGAATTCAGTGATGTCACAGCCATGAGATGGTTTGGGGGCACATTCATAAAGCACTGATACAGGGTGAAGCCAGAGGGGCCCCCAAAAAAAGGGATTTGGAAGGGTGTCCAGAATTCAAAGTGTATAGAAATATTGGAGAGACATATAAGATGTCCTCACCGCCCCCCACCCCCAGGGGGAAGGGATGAATGGAGCCAGGCCATTGAGAGCTGTTTTGCATAGCAACAGTTTTGCAGCTAACCTCTGGAATGATTATTTAACATATCTATAACCTTTAACTGGTTTCATAGATATGTTAAATAGCTGTGGCCAAGTTTGGAGCAAGGGACTCAGAATGTAACTAGGGGCTGCACTCCTGAGTGAGAAGGGCTTGGAACTCAGGATGGAACTAGGGGCTGTGCCCCTGAGTGAGAGTGCCTGTGTGGGAGCTTGGAAAAGACTGGCTCTAGGACATGAAGGGTCCCCGCTTGGCCAGATGAAGAGAGAGCCACGCGGTTTCAGCAGAGTGAGGACCCCCTCTTGGTGAGGTGAAAGAGGGAGCCACGTGGTTTTGGCAGGGCGTGGACCCCCTTTCCCGGGTGAAAGGGAAAAACCACGCACCTTTGCCAGAATGGAGATCCCTGTAGCCAGGTGAAGAAGACAGCCACATGCTTTTGGTGGAGTGCAAACCCCTGCAGCTTTGGTAGAAGAGGCCCACGCGGCTTTGGGGTGCCCCCTTTGGCCACGGGGCCTGAAAAGCAAGAGAGACTTTGACTGGAACTGGGTACAAAGGACTCTTGCCAGTGGACCATGAGAGGGTACCACAGTACTTTGGATTAACTCGAGATCCTGCACAGTGACCCAGCTGACGGTGCCAGCGGCCTGCAACACAGATGTGTGCTCTTTTCCTGATTTACGGTACCCGGAGTTGGGACAGTGGGAGAAGGGAGTGCTGTGTGGGTGTAGGTGTATACCCTAAAGGACTTTGATATTTTAGTGGAGGCATTAGGCCTGAATAGCATTAAATAAACATTTTGTTTCCTTTTCACAAATCTCTGGCATTAAGAGATGTCTTTCCAATTGGCGGCGGACAGAAGGGCCCAGTAGATTTTAGTAGATATCAGTATTTTGTTTTTGGGAGGGGCCCCTGTTGTATAGCAGTTTTGGGCATCCCTAGGTGGGCCAAATATTGTATTGCCCCTCCCTCGGACCACCTCCTCTTGTTGTTTGGTAACAGCACCACACCCATGTCAGAGGTTAATGTAAACATTTTATTTTCAATTTGAGAATTTTTGTTGTTGCTGCTGCTCCTGCTGCTATTGTCATTTGAGAGCACCTTGAGGCTACCTGTGATTGTGTTATCTCCAGGAGCAGAGGCGTCTGTGCGCCAATTCTCATCGCATCCTGTGGAGAAAAATTAACTTCTCGGGCATTTTAAGGGTGTGACAGAATAAAATGTATATACATTTAAAAAATCATTCTTTTCTTTGGAAATTGCAAATGTGTACAAGTCAGTAACCTGGGCCAGGGCTGAGTGGAGTGGGCAGGAGTGATTGGTATTTTCTAGATTGACTGGCCTGGCTACTTTAATTCAGGGGTTGCTGCTGATAGAAATGTCCCTGTCAATTCTACCAGCCTCCCTGAACCCTTTCTGCCTGGAGAAGTCTTTTCTTGATGCTCATATCCAGGTTCTTATATCCAGGTTGTTTATATCCACTCCTTCTTTCTCCTCCAAGTTCCCCTCAGGAGAGGACTTAATAAACATACTTTATCTTGAGGTAGAAATGCCGGTCAAGCCAAATATGTCAGGTCCTAAAGAGTATCAGTGCTTAATGAAGGTTAGCATTTGGGGTGAAAGAATGACTCTCTAGTGTAATTTCAGGTAAAGCCTTGGAGAAGCCTTTTGCTTTTGGTTGTTTGGATGGTGAGACAGAACAGAAGCACTTCACAAAGGGGACTAGTGCACCTGCAGCTGCTTTGTTTGGAGCCTGTGCTTTGCTCTCCCACTGGATCCTTATCTGCAATCAGTCTTCTAATGGGACTCCTTCATCTGTGGCTCTTTCATGGACAAATCAAATACACAGGCAAAGAGAATCGCTAGTCCCCTTACCAGTTTTATCTGGGGCTGCATGGATCATGTGAATGATAGGAATGAAAGTGTTTTACAGTCTGGAAACTCCCAGAAGCCTGACTCGTGGTCATGAATTCTCAATTGCCTCCTGGCTGTTTCCTAGCTCAGACAGCGGGAAGCAGCTGTTCTGGACTTAACAAAGATGAATGGCATTCATCCGAGGATGCAGAGGTGATGGACACCTGTGGGGAGGTGACCAGGCTGCCTTGTCATTTATAATAGTGAAGGCACAAGAGCTCCTGCCAGGATCGCTATGGCAGGCTCAGGAAAGCAGATTTCAATAAACCTTAAGAAACAAATAGGCATGAGTTAATTACCAAAACCTCTCAAAGAGGTTTTATTGTGAAGTATGGATATCACAGAGGTGACTACTCCTCCTGAGAGGGAAATGGAGGAGTCATTTAATGGGATTAATGTTTTTCTGGGGAGTCTCTTCATTGTTCTATTGTTTATCTATTCATTTTGTAGGAAATACTTTGCTAATGACACACAGATGTGGGGTCTGCTTCTCTGAATGGGGGTCTGGTTAGTAGAACCTGGGGGTTGTGAGCCCAATGGTCGGCCACACACCTCATGGAAGTGAACCTGAAATGTGTGATGGGTTCCTGGCCTTCATTATCCATTTATTTCTTGAAACAATGCTGAGGGATCCTTGCCCCAGAATTTTGTAAATGAGGAAGCTAGGGCCCAAAGTGAGTAAGTGGCTTGCCAATAGCAAAACAGAGAAAGACTTAAACACCTGTGCCTTTTAAGTTCCATCAGTCTCATGTCTGGTGTCCCAGTGTCTGTGGGTAAGCTACGGTGAAGAGAGGCGTCCCTGGCCACAGCAAGCCCTTCTGGCTGCGACTTGGTCTACTGAGGCCTCTGGGTCCTAGCTTCCCCTCTTCCTGGCCCCAGTCAGTGTGGCTGTTTCTTACTGCTGCCACTACCCTGCACTGCCACCTTCTCTGTCCTCCGGGGCTACTGCTCCTCTGAGGAGGAGCCACAGCCATGTCCATCCAGGGCAGGAAGCCATTGCTTAATAAACACCTTTAGAGACAGTGTTGTCTGTGCTGGCACTGATGATTAAGAGCACAGGTTTTGAAATCCAGAAGACTCCAGTTGAAATCCTGATTCTGCCACTATAAGCTGTGTGACCTTGGGTAAGTTACTGAACCTCTCTGAGCCGCAGGATTTTTTAATGTGCAAAATGGGGTTGACACTAAAATGTGCCTCACAGAGCTACTGGGAAGATTAAAGGAGAAGTTATTTGTACAGAAGTTACTACAGTGCTTGTGGCATGGTAAATGCGCGACAAGTTATCATTATCATTATAAATATTATCAGTTGTCTAGTATTCCATACCTGTGTCTGAAGAGGTTCTGGACCTCATCACAGGTAAATTTGGAAATGTTTAGAAGAAATTATATCAATAAGATTCAAATGAGGCCATCAAAATTTTTCTTGTGGCCACCCAGGGTTGAATCAGAGCTGTGGAGAGAGAAGAAGCCTTAAAAAAGCAAATCTGGGTCAAAAGGTACTTCAGCTGTGGGATAGTTTATAAGATAGTAGTTGACCTTAAAGAATTAAGATAACAATGGGCCCCACGCCACTGGGTTCCTCAGGGATCTAGTGGGTGACAGATAGAAAGGTCCTGGCAAGGTGCCTGCCACTTTGTTATTGCTCAGGAAGAGTTAGCTCCTGTGAGAATTAGGGGTACCCTGCTTTACAGTTTCCAAAAACTGCAGCCTTCACATCCTGAAGTAGGGTGCTGGGCTATCTAAGCAGGAACGCTGAGGGGCTGTGAAGATGGTTGGCCCAACAGTCCCTCTCCAGGGTGCCGTGGGTGAGCACATGAAGCCTGAGAAGGAGCCATCCAGAGAAAACTAGTGGAGTTCCCTGATATTTTCTGTTTGCTCCTGTGATAGCTGAGCGAGAGGACCCTCGCTCTTGAAGAGCTGACCTGTGTCCCTGGATAGTGAGAAGCATGTGATTTCTGCACAGAGAGGCTGAAGGCACCATGCTGTCTGTGGCTGGCACTGCCTCTGCTGTACCTTCCCTGAAGCCAGGGCAAGGATGAGTGTATTTATTCTAAGTATTCTAGAGACAAGAGGAAGCCTGACCTGAGTGTGGCCTGAACCTGGGCTAAGGAGATCCTGCCTGGAGGAGTGAAGAGGTCCTGACAGTGAGCATGTTACAGGGGGCCAGAAGTTGAAGCAATGGGGGAACACTGGAAGCTACCTGCAGAGAAGGCCTGACCTCCGAGGAGGGAGCTGAGGGAGCTCAGCGGGAGAAGCTCTGAAAAAATCCACAAACCTGCTTCACGTTTACAAAATCATGTCTGGGAAACTGGCGTAAACTGAGACTCTTCTGGGCAGACTGGTTTATATGATCACCCTGGGCAGTACCACAGGAGAGGGAGGGAGGAGGAAGAGGAGCTAGGATATCTGTGCTTCAGCTACTATCTCCAGTGCACTACTCCTCCAGGTTTGAAACAGGCTGCCACCTTCCCAGGGAGGAGGGGGGGAAGCTTTAGCTGAATGAAATACAGAGGCTTATTATGCTGAAATTATATTGTTCTCGTGTCTAACATTGTTCACTCTGGAAAAGCTTTGGAACCTCCTAAGATTTTATTCAGTGACGGGAAAGAATAACTCTGGGAAGGCAGTGGTTGCGGAGGAATGTGGAGAAAAAGTACAGTTGCTTTGTGAGTCCACTGTGTTAAGAGTAGAACCTTCAAAAGAATGTAAGGGTGTCTGCCCTGCCCGGTGTGAGTCAGTCGGTAGGTTGGACAGCATCCCACCAAGTGGAAGATTGCTGGTTGCAGGTTAGTCCTGGGGTGTATTTGAGAGGCAACCAATTGATGTTTTTCTCTCCCAATGATGTTTCTCTCCCTCTCTTTCTTTCTCCTTTCCCTTTTCTCTAAAAACAAATAAAAACCTTTAAAAAATGGTATTGTGTCTGATTGCCATAATGATGGTGCTCATGTAATAGATGAACTTGGAGGGTGAGAAGGCTAAGAGGCCCCAGCACCGGTGTTCTTCTTGCCATGCATGCAGCTCCCAGGTTTCACTCCATTCAGCCCATATTTCAGTGCACAGTCACCATCTGGGACCGGGTCAGGCACTGGGATCTGCTTGAAAGGGATGCTGTGGAGACAAGCCTGCCCCAGAGGGAAAGGTTGGCTTAGATAATGCTGATGGTTACCATCCACTGGGTGGTTATCCTGGATCAGGTGCTTTTATTATCCTCAGTTCTCACAAGGCTCCAAGAAGCAGATATTGTGATCTCTTTTTATAGATAAAAGGATTTGAGGCCAAGAGATATTAAGTATGCCCATGAGCCAGCTTCCACTGCAGCAGGGCTAGGAAGTCAGTCTGCATCTTTAAATTATTAAATCCATGGACTTTTCACTGCTCTGTAAGGCCTCTCTACATTAACCTTTAGAGTTCCTTCTAGTTCTCTGTGAACGTGGTTTTGAAGGAGATGTGTTTAGGGTGGCCAGTGTTCTATTGGCCTCGCGCCAATTGCTGAAACTCTTTAATGTCTATTGTCTTTGTCACAAAAGGAAAGTAGGCAGCTGGGAATGCTTGGAGGATTGGGGGACATGTGTCATTTGCTTTGCTAATAAGGCTGGTATATTCTGGGGTCTCCTTCACCCTGAAATAATGGGCAAGAGATTAAAATGGATTTGTAACCCCACACTGTCATAGAACATCTCTGAACTGATTTTTGGAGATCTGATCTCTGTCCAATTCTGCAGAGAGATTTTTTAAAAAATGACATGTTTGCATTGACAAGGTCAACATGTTTGTCCTTGATGGATGAGTTGACTTAACAAAATCTCAAGTTCAATATAGGCCATGGGGTGATCTGTTCCTGAAGAAACCCAAGCCACTCTGATCGCATTAATAGGAGCACAGTGCCAGTCCACAGAGGTGATGGTCTGCAGGGCTCATGAGCCTGCCTTGGCTGGTGACCACTTGGAGATGTTAACAAAATAAAGTCCATTTAGAAGAGGGTAACCAGCATCATGACGAATCTGGAATATGAGTGGTGTGATGAATGTTTGAGAGTTGATTAACCAGTCTTCACCAGGAAGGAAAGAAGAACAAAAGTGTTGTCTTCAAAGTTTGGACAGGCTGTCTTAAAGTCAAAGGTGTACATTTTACTGTGTCTTCAAGCGGGAATAGGTAGAAATCACAGGAAGTCAGATTTTGCTCTTATACATGGAAAAGATTCTTACCTGTCAAGGCTAATGACATTGATGTGTTTGGCTTGGGAGATCTAGCCTTCATCCCTAGGGCATGTGGCAAGCCCCATTTTTGCTCATCACTTTGCACAGGAGCTCGCAACCCAGGGTCTTTGGCTCGGGGAATTCATCTGGTCCACATCCACCAACACCCTGCTCTGGCCTTCCTTGAATATCTTAATTCTCAACAATCTCATCTTGGCTCTTTTTCAGTCTTTTTATAGTCATCTTTTCCCCTGTTCATCCCCTTCTCTTCTCCTATCTCCTCTTCTGGGGCACTGCCATTCCTTACTCTCAAGTTTCCTGTCACCATTTATAGGCTGATGACATCTGTACTAGAAGGATTATATTTGGCTCCATAGAAAACTCCCATAGCCCAATGGCTACGTGAGAATCATCATTCTCTCTCATGTTAATGAATTCTAGAGGGAGACGACTGAGGGCAGCATGCTGCCAGCCCCACGATGTCATCAGGAACTCAAGCCCTCATCCTCCTGCTCCAACAGCCTCCAAGCCCGACTTCTACCAGTTAAAACATAAACTGGAGCATATTAAACTTTTTAAAAGCTTATTTGAGCAAAAATTGATTTGAAACAGGTAGTATCCAATCTAACAGCTAAAAAGGAGTTTTGAGCAGCTGTAGAAAATGAAAGACATTTACAGGCAGAAGGGAGCAGAAGCAAGAAAATTATACCAGGCCAAAAAAAAAGTGGGTTGATTGTTGCAAGCTCACTTTCCTGTAGGGGGTCTATCGGGCAGATTACCTAATGAGTGGTGATCAGGTGATTCCTGATTAACTGGTTTAAGATTTCATTTCTGGGAGAGATGAAACTATAATTAAGTCTGAGTTTGGTGAGGTGGGGTGTGTGGTCTTGTTTTTTAACATAATTCATGGTCAAAGATGGATACTTGAGGTTCCAGCCATCATATCTGCACCCCAGGTAGGAGAAAAGAGGGCCTGACAAATCTTTCTTCACAGTGTTTTTATTTTATCCCATTGATAAAATCTTAGGCTGGGAAAAGTACTGTTTTAGCCAGATTCAAAGCTGCCCTTAAAAAAATCCTGGAATTCTATTTCTGAGATAGAAAAAAAAATAAAGAGTATAGGAACAAGCTACCATAAATCTTGATACTTGGCCAATTCCCAGCCCAGAACTCATTGCTGAGCAAAAGTTTGGTGTGTTAATCATTCACTGTGGATGCCCCCAACTGGATGGCTCACAGGCACCCCAGAATATCTCCACCATAATTGTCTCAGCCACCCCTATTTCAAGACTGGTACCTCCATTTGCCCTATTGTACAACCTGAAAAAGTCCAGAACTCAATCCATCACCAAGTCCTAGATGTATCCTGGAATTCATGTACTTCTCCCTTTCTCTTTTGCCTCTGTCCTAGCCCATACCACCACCATCTCTAGATTACTAGATTACTTAGAAAGATTACTAGAAAGACTTGACCCTCTCCTGCTTACACAGAAAACAGTATCATCACATTGTGCTTAAAATAAGACCCTCTCTATTTGGCTTGCCCTGCAGTGCCCCTCGTGGGCATTCTTGTTGGCCCTTCCATCTGAATCTTCTTCATCTCCTCATCTCTCCCACATCCCCTGCACTCCTTTTAGGCCATTGCTTCCGCTTGTCTCTGGACATCACCATTTGCTTTTCCTCTGCATATGACACCTCTTCCTACCTTTTTCTTCTCTATCTGACTCAGCCCTATTACTCATTCTTCAGGTCTCCCTGTAAGACTCACTTTCTATTTTTCCTAAGCTAACATGTATTGAACATTTACAATGTGATAGATGAGTGGTTTAACCCATTTATATGGATTTTCTTTTTATTCTCCTCCAGGACTCTAGGAGGTGGGAACTCATTGTTTTTAATTTATATGTGTAGAAACTTGGGACCTAGGTCACATGGGTGGTAAGTGCCACATCCAGATATCAAACCCAGGTCTCTGTCATCAAAGCTCTGTCTTGAACACTCTTTTAAGTTAATGTGCCTCCCAGGAAACCTACTGCTACTTTTTCTATCGACTTTCTGCTAGGGGCTTGTGATGTGACCCCAAGGTACTCACTCCGTTACCTTGCTCCGTCTGTCAGACATTTTTATGCTCCTTGGCACTCTGATGGGCTCTCCCATCCCTGCTAGCCAGAATCAGCACATAATTTCTCATTCTCAAAACATCCTACCCAGTTACGGAGCTGGCTTTTGTGATCAAAGAGACTGGGTTTTTAACCTGCATCCCATCATTTATTGTGACATTGGGCAATTACTTAGACTCTTGGGGTAAAATTTGTAAAAACTGTAAAATGGAGGTTAATGCTACCTTTTTTGCACTAAGCTATTATGAAGAATTAATTAAGTAATTCTATAGACTGAGTGTTTTTGCCCCTCCCTTCTCATTCTAATCCCCAATATGATGGTATTGGGTGATGGAACCTTAGGGAGGTGATTAGGTCATGAGGGTGAAGCCTTCATGAGTGAGACCAGTAGCCTTATAAGAAGAGACACAGAGCTATTCATGTCTCTCTGCTGTTTGTCATGTGAGGATACAAGAAGAAAAGGAGAAGGCAACCATCTGCAAGGCATAGTGGGTTCTGACCAGACTACCCATCAGTCTGCTCCTTGATCTTGGACTTCTCTCAGCCTTCATATCTGTGAGAAATAAATGTTTGTTGTTTAAAGCCACTGAGTCTCTTGTAGCAGCCTGAACTGACTATGTACAGCACTTGATATAGTGCCCGGCTCTTGGTAAGCCTTCCGAGGTGAGCAACTGTTATTCTCCTTGTTATTACTATAATCCAGGGACCACAGAGCCTCTCATGCCCTGTTGCAGTGACTCATTTACATGCCTGTCTTTGTCACTAGACTGTCAGCTTCCTGAAGGCAGGCAGCATGTTGAGCCACCTTTGGATCTCTAGCAACTGGTGAACTACCCAGAGCATTGCCCTGTTTGATAGCATCTTGTAGAAGGAACAGATGGTGACTTGTCAACCCCAAAGTCCCTTCTAAAGGAGAAACACCTGAAAGTCAGATTATTGCATGGAAATTGGTGACACAGATTGGTTTAGCTTGGGAAAGGCTCTTGGTTAGAGTCTGAAAGCCCAGTGATTTGGGCCTCTTCCATGGGCTGCTGGCTCTGCCTTTGCTCAGATTTCTAGAATGAAAAATGAGCAACTTCTTTCAGGAAAAGACCTTGGTGGGTGTAGAGACCATTACTCTGAGAGGCAGAGATGGAGATGTAAATTGCATCGGCTGTGCCTGAGTCATTGTTCAATGGTCTGAGAGAGCCTGTCTATAGGAAGGCTTAGAATGCAGTGGTTAAGCACCAGCCTCCACAAGCACACGGTTCAATCTGAGTTCTACTGCAAACCACCATGTGACCTAGGGCAAGTGATTCAACAACTCTAAGCCTCAGTTTCCTTCTTTATGAAGGGCTAATTATTGTTATTGGGACTACTTATAATTATTTTAGAACCTATTTTGTGCAGGTATTATGAGAATTAAAAAAATGTCTGAAAATCATTTGGCACAATTTTTAGCCAGTAAAATTCAATAAATGGCTGCCAGTTGTTTTTATAATGGTTAACTTCTCTTTCAAAGGGTTTCCCAGTCTGAATGTCAGGGCACAAGGCAACCTAATCATTAATTCTGCTATCAACCAGTTACTCAGTAATTGCCAAACCTTGCACTAATTCTTTAGGGGTTTGAATCAGACAAGAATGAGAACCTCAATGAGCTTCCACTTTTCTCTAAGAAAGTAGATAAGAGCTTCATACATTAGAGCAATGACTAAGCCTCTCTGGGCTCATATTTGTCTCACTTATAAAATATCATATGATCTCACATATAAGAGGAATCTAATAAAGAAAATAAATAAGCAACATAGAATCAGAGACATAGAATCATGGAATGGACTGACAGCTGTAAGAGGGGAGAAGGGAGGTTGGGACTGACTGAAAGATGGTGAAGGAATTAGTCAAAGAACATGTATGAAGGACCCATGGACATGGGCAACAGTGTGGGGATTGACTGTGGGAGTGGGGGCCTGGACTGTGCAGATGGGTGCAGTAAAACATTTTTTTAAATAAATAAATAAATAAAATGGAAGACTGACCAGGAACTAAAATTAACGGAACAAAGCTATAGTGTTTTAAGAATACAGATAATAGTGATGGATGGCTAGAAGGGGGATGGTTTAGAGTTTAAATGATGCTCAATTCTAGAGAGTGAAGATGGTTGAAAGATGGCAGAGAAGCTCTTCAAGCATATAATGCTTGGAGCCTTTGTATGCTGTGCCCCACCCCCAGTGGAATGCAATGGCCTTTGAACTTGTGCCCCTTTCAACCTCAAAACTTCTGTTTGCCTTGTAAGACTCAACCCAAGCATTACTTTCCACTGGGAAGGTCTTCCCTGATCTACCTGTATTTTATTTCCACGAGCCCCTTGTACACACCCTTAATAATAGAAGTTACCATTCAATACTTTAATTTTCTGCTGCTAATAAAACTTTGAATTCTTCAAGAATCAAGACTGTCTTATTTATTAGTTTTCCCCTGACACCTGACAGGCAGGCATTTAATATTTAAATGAATGACTGAATATCATTTAAATGAACTAATAAATAAGTGAATGAAAGAAGTCTACCTATCCCACAATAAACTACCCCTGTGTTTGAGAGATAGAAGTTTCCTGTTTGGAGCTGCCAGTTATCTGTTCCCCCGTCTCTTCGTGACAGCATGCCGTTCTCGGGTGCTTGTGTGGGGGGTCCACCATTCCCATGTGTGGCCCACGTCATCCAGGAGAAAGTGACATCAGTCTCTTCTCCATCAATTACTCAGCAAAATCCCACCCCAATGAGCAAAAGATTGGTTCAGGAAAAGACGTGATTGGAGTCATCCAAATGAAAATTATACTTTTAAATATTTCATGGGACAAAGAAGAAATGTTAATGAAAATTAAGATATATTTAGAATTGACCAATAGCACAATACTACATATAAAAACTTGTGGATTCAATTTGGAGAAAACTGGGTGCAGGGGACAGGGGACCTCTCTGTTCTATCTTTCCAACTTCCTGTAAATCTATAATTATTTCAAAATAAAAAGTTCAAGAGTGGACTCTATCATATATACTTCTTGTGTCCACATGATCTCAATGAGACACTTTTTTGAGATGTAAATTTATATTTCTTACCTGAATGCGAGGCATCTCAGGCCCATGATTTGACAGGTGCAGGAGAGACAACCACAGGGAGTAAGATGGAAAGGGGGGGCCCATGCCCCTCTTGTGAGAAGAGATTTCTTACAATAAATCAGAAATATTTGGGTCAGGCTACTGCATGGTCTTTGCAGCTCCCTAAACTTCACTGAGACTCAGAATCCTCAGCTGTTAACACAGAGATCATGTGGCATAACTCATTTGGTTGTTGCCATATCTAAGGAGAATAAGGTTCACAGATATTTGACATGTAGTAGATGCTCAGTATATGGTAGATTGCCCTCTTTCCCTGCCAGGACCACACTCCATGTTGGATTATCAGTGTATTGTCCCCATTGGGTTATAGGGAGGTGTGCTGCCTCCTCTTATTTTTGGAATAGCTAGACCTTTTTAAAGTATGCTGCAGCAGATGTGGCTTTTGAGGGATGGTCACTTTATAAGGAGTTGGAAAGAAGTTGAAGGGGAGCAAGCCAGGCAGCCCCATGTGGCTCAGAGACAGACAAGAGACAGATACATGAGAAAAGGTTTGGAGGTAAGCAGAGTAAGGATTTAGAGAAAGCAGGAGGTGAAGAGAATGGGTGGTGGAGAATGAATCCAGTGAGAGAAGAATCTAGAGACTGAGCTTTGGTGCATATATCCAGGATGGGGGCTGACAAAGAGACTATGCAATTTTAGGTGTGAGAAGCTGAGCAAATATCTATGGGCTGCAGAGAGAGGACTTCCTCTTTTGGAGAGATTTGGTCCTAAAAGCCTGGTGATTAAACATGAGAAGGAGCAAGGAGCGTCCTGTGCCCTGGTGTCCTGATATCCATCACACTGTAGGAAAGCCATCTGTGCATCTCAAACAGCTCTCTGCACTTGAGTATGTAGGTGATTCACAATGGAAGATGGCTGGTTCAAGACCACAGTCTAAGAGGGGAAAACTATTTGTCCCACATGTAGTGACTATGGGCAAAGCCTGGGATGGGCCGGGGACTCCTTGCTTTGGTGGATGGTTTCACTATGGTGGTGCCAGCAACAGGCTGCCCACACCTTTGCTGGACCCAGTGTTGTCTTTTTGGGAGTGAATTATTGGCATTTCCTTCTTTAAAAGAATCTAGAAGGAGGAAGGTGAGGCAGCAGACTGGCACCATGCGTTTGGAAAAGAAGAAAGAGTTGAGATGTTAAAAAAATCACACAAAGCACATGAATTCCCACATAGTCCTTGCCCTAAGCTGCTGAAGCAGGAACGGGCGGCTGTATCCCAAACACATAATCATTCAATCAAAAAAACTGCACAATATAGGCAGCAGTTGAATTTCCTTAGAGTGAGTCACCTTGAATAATTGGTAGAGATGAAGCCCACAAAGCAATCTGACTAAACATTTCCCCCTTGTTACCAGCTTGTCCAGCATCCTTTGGGAGCAATCAGAATGAGAGCCAGGACCTGGAACACTAGGTCCTGTGTAGGAAACAGGGCAGCACTTCCTTTGGCTGCTGGGCATGTGGCAGGGAAGTGGCCTTACTTTTCCTTGGAGGAAGGGACAAGGTGATGCTGTACCAGCTGCTGGGGGCCTAAGGATCCAGGACTTTCCAAAAAAACAAGAAAGCCTAGAGCAGCTTCCCATACACAGGAGGCATGGATCTGAATAATTATGGCAAAGTCATTTTGAAAACTTAACCTTATTTTAACTCATGATGTAAACATATTTTATTTTCATGCATAACATCACCTATGACTATGCTCAAGCGAACATATTTTGAGAGGATGTCTTACTGGAAAAGTGAAGTTCTGTGATCCCAGTTGTACTTTGTGTGTGTGAGAGCATAAAAACGTACTTTCCTTACAGCCTTGCATTTCCTTGAAGCAGGGTGTACTTTGTGTGTGTAAATCTCTGCTCCTGGACAGGTTCGGCGGCTTTGTTGGGTTTTCCTAGAGCTCAGGAAAAGGAAAAATGACTTATTTGATCATGAATGAAGCCAAATATTTGCACACCTTGCAGTTCACCTATATTGCTCACCTGGTGGTTTGGCCAGGACTGAGGAAGCCTACAGCCCATGGGGAATAGATTAGCTAAACCGGCCTGGTAAGCAGGTTCAACTTCCCCACTGTTCAAACATCTCTGACCTCAGGGGGCCCTGGAGAGATTAATGAAAGTCAGTGAAGATCATTTCACCAGGCACAATGCTCTTTGGCTGCCACTGCTCTGGGCCCAGCACATGGCTCTTGGCACTTTTCCCTGCCCACCCTGCCAGGCAGCTGCCAGGTTGCTGCAGGTAATTGCTTGATGCCACCAGCCTAGGGTAAAAGGTGGGAGCTAAACCAGCCCTCCACAGCAGGTGGGGTTGGTATTTGCTACTTTGGTGATTCCTGAAGTGGAGGAAGCCCTGTGTTTCTGGCAGCATATGCTACACAATTTGAAATTCAATAATACGGGTGGTTTGAGAGCTGGCTGAATACATACATACTGCTTCACTTGCTTGTAAGTGATGTTTCTCTTTTGGAAGTGTCAAAAAAAGGTGGAAGTCCTGATTTAGAAGCACAGGATTTAAGAGCAGAAAGGACCATGAAATCTAAGCACGTGGTCAAGGTCAAAGCCAGGGTTTAGGACCTAACTTAGAGAAGAGACCTTGTCTGTCCTCAGTTCACATGGTGCCTGTTCTCCAGAATCACTGTAATTTCAAGGCACAGCTGGGATGAACTCTGCCAACCTGCAGCTTTCCAGATAATTGGGCTGTAAATGGGGCTCCCTGGGCCCTGAGGTCTGGGCAAGCGTACCTCCCCTCCTGGCTCCTCCTGGTTCCAGCCTCGGGGAAGTCCAAAACTTTCCAAAGATTTTCATAGCTTCTCTAATGCTTGGAAACTCCTGGTCCCCTCTGTCTTCAAGAGTCTGGAACTGTGACAACCATCTCTGTACCTAAAACTTAGCCTCTTCACAAGTTTCTCACACAGTAAAAATAAAGAAAAATTCATGTATGCCAACAATATTTTGACTTCAGTATACTTTGATAAATCTTGGTGGCTGAGGGTTGGAGACAGGGCAAAAAGAAGAGAGGTTTACAGAGCAGTAATGCAGACAAGTATTTAAAATATTCATATCAATCTTTTCCTATTAAGTAGACTTTTTAAGAACACTTTTAGATTCATGGCAAAACTGAGCAGAAAGTCAGAGTTCCCATATATCCCTCACCTCCACCCTACACATCTAGCCTCCCCTAAGATGAACATTCCCCACCCCAGAGGTACACTTATTGAAGTTGATGAATGAACATTGACACCTCATTATCACCCAAAGCCCATGGTTTACATTACAGGTCACTCTCCATGTTGTACATTCTATGAATTTAGACAAATGTGTAATGACATGTACCCATGATATAGAGAATAGTTTCACTGCCCTAAAAATCTACAATCCCCACCCAAATCCTGGCAACCACTGATTTTTGTACTGCCTCCCTAGACTAGCCTCTTCCAGAGTGTCATATAGCTAGAATCATACAGTGTGTATCCTTTCAGATTGGCCTCTTTCACTTAGCAACAAGCATTGAAATTTCCTCCGTAGAATATCAATTCTTTAAATGTCCTTTGCCCTACTCCTCTCCCCAGTCCAGACTTACTGCATCTTATAGATTCCTTTTCCTCCTTCCCACTCCCATCTCAGGTCCCAAGAGTTCCTCATTCTTTTCCTCCTGCTGTGCAGAGCAGCTCTGCAACCCCCCTGAGGTCTTCCTACCTGTAGGTTTGTTTGTTGGTTTGTGCAGACTCTGCAGCACTGTACCTGCTCCCTGGAGTCTCACTGAGGTCTTCCCACAGAGGAGGCCAAGCTCTTCTAGGAGGGATTCTGTTGAATGGACATTCACCATCTCTTCACACCCACTTAAGTTGCTCTGTGGGTGCTAACAAAGACTTTAGAAAAGACTGGACTCCCACTTGAGCTAGAGCAGAGCTGATCCTCTCAAGAAAGAGGTGGTTGGGCTGCCTGTCCTCGGAGCTGTGGGATGAGGCACTATTTCTAAATTAAAGTGTAGGCACAACTGGGAGGAAACTCACCAACTGTGACCTCTCCTGGAATCCCTTTCTTCCTGCATTCCATGATGCTTACTTTCTGATCATGTGTCTACACTGTTCTCTGGCTGGTTTTCCTCCTCCAGTCCCATCCGTGTAACTTCCCCCATGATTCTGCACTTGGTACCCATTCCTTCTCTTGCAATGCTCATTCTTTTACAGATGTATTCAATCCCAAGGCTTCTCAGCCCCTTCACTCTGTTCAGCTGACTCTCCCTCTGGGCTTTCAGCTCCATTCTTTCCTCAATTTGGGCCCAGACACCTCTTCTGGTCATTCCCAAAGCATTGGAAACTCAACATCGGGCAAACCAAATTCAAGGTCTTCCCACCCATACCCAGTCTTCTTCCTGATTTCCCCTTTGTGTGTTTGGAGTCATCAAGGCTTTGATCCTTTGTGTCCTTTTTATGCTTCTTGCCTCTGAATGTCATCAAAGCCCAGATTCTCCATCCTGCACTTTGATCTCCATTTCCTTGGCTACTCCTTGAGTCTCAAATCTCATGACCTCTTAACTGGGTCACTTACAGAGATCTTTGAGCCTCCTACCTCCTCCTGCTGTTTCTGCTTCAACCCTCCCAAATATAGCTCCTGGATTAAGCTCCTTATAAAAATTTTCGTTAGACCCACCCCTTCTCCCCCCACCCTTGCCCCATGACCTTCAATAGCTTCTCATTATCTATTTATAAAAATCCTTATTTAGGATTTTCAGGTGCTTCATAGGGTTTCAGCCAGCCTTGCTAACCCTATTCATTGCTCCTTTGTGGGAGCAGGAAGTAATTAGAGCATGTGATATTAGCTCTGGTGGGTGATATCAAGGTAAGTGAATACAGTACCTGGGCAAGGGGCATTGCCGGGAGAAAAAGATGTTGATAGCATCTTTCTCCAGAGTTACAATGTTGCCTCTGACTGGCCCCGAGTGTGGACATGGGTAGGGCTCAAAGAGACCATGTGTTGTGTTGGATTATTCATTACAGTCAGAACAATAGGGAATTCTGCTGGGGAGAGCAAGAGAGTTTGCCGGAAGCCCGCGTGTTACAGCTCATAATATTACATCCAAGTCTTTTGTGTAATGTAACCCATTACCATATCCCTTGGGTGTCTCAAAGTCACAGAATCACAGAATGGAAGGAAATTCAAAGAGGATCTTGTCAAATCCTCTAGTTTTATGAGTAGAGAAATTCAGACCCAGGAAGGTTAAATAACTCTCCCAAGGTTACACAGAGGTACTAATAGAGCCAGGATGAGAACTCAAGGGAGAAAAGAATAAACATTTATCAAGTGCCTACTCTGTGCTGGTGCCACATGTCAACTGAGGTGAACCTCCTATTTCCCACTGGCAGCTCAGAAAAGAGAACTATCAGGTAAGTGAAGGATCCATGATTTTGTTGCAGAATCTCACTGACTTAAAAAAAACACCTTTTACTGCTTGTTCCTGTTATTAAAAAATATGTGGGTGAGTCATGGCCAGGTGGCTAAGTTGGTTGAAACATTGTCCTATACACCAAAAAGTTACAGGTCTTTTTTCTGGTCAGGGCACATACTTAGGTTGCAGGTTTGATCCCTAGTCAGGGCGTGTACAGGAGGCAACCAATTGATGTTTCTTGCTTTCTCTTTCTCTGTAAAAGAAAAAAAAATTAACATATCATCAGGTGAGGATTTAAAAAGAAGATAATTGGATGAAAGAGAGTTGCCTTTGTCAGTACCTCATATAGACACAAAGCACTTGGGGTCCCTCCCAAGGATAATCTGCACAAGGACCCTAAGAAGCAATTGGTATTTTCCTAATTTTGTTGAAGAGTAAATAAAGTATTAAGGCCATGACTATCCTCTTCATATGGTCCAGCTTGTAACTGGCACAACTAAGATGAGAACAACATCTGCTTTCTACTGCTTTAGACTTGAGTCCCTGTGCTGTAGAAATAAGGAACCTGGACATTTCCCTTCCTGGTGCCTCACAGCATCTGCCTCCTTTGAGGTCCAGTGCCAGTCACTTCTCTGCCGCTAAGTCTTCCTTAAATAATGGTGTTAACAAAAATTTAAAAATGAAGACCCATTGAATTTCTAGACCTTGATTGTTTTTGCACTCAATGACATTTACTGTCTTGCACTATGAGTGTTGCCTTTTTCAATCTGTGCTGGAAAAGAGTAGGTGCATTGTTGGGGATCAGAATGTCTTTCTTAGGTAGGAGACTGAGAACAAAGAGGAGGTATTTTCAGGGATTATTTCTACTGACAACTGAGCACTGGGAAGAAAGGAGAACATGGATGTGGTCTAGGCAGATGATGCCCATGGCTATGAGTTGGGTTTATGGCTCATTCTGAAAGCTTCTTGGCTTGGCATGGAGAACATTCCATGCATATTCCAGAACAGCTGATGAGGGTGCCATGAAAATGAATGTGGAGTGGGGATTGGAAAGCTACCGTGACTCTTATTCCCATGGAAACAGTAATTGTGGCCTTGGATCTTGAGCACGCATAGGTAATTAATTGAATCCGAAGTTCAGGTACAGCCTCACATGTGTTAATTTAATGAGTGGGAAGGGGCTCAAAATTAGAATGTGGTCATGGCATAAGACATAATCAAAAAGAGATAGACAACTGTGTGAACTAGATGACTTCTAAGGCTACTTTGAGAGTTAGTTATTCTTAGACCCTGCCTTTGCATCCCCATCTCTTAACATAGACATGCAAACCCAGGTGTTCATGATGCGGGCACTGGCTGAGTTCAGCCAAACTTTCCCCATTTATCTGCTGAGGAGTATTGGGTATAATCGATTTTTCACACTTTAATTTTTCTCTGATAACTGGAGACCAGATCATTTGCAGTCTCTTAAAACTACCAGGCACTACTTATTTAGAACTTTTGGTTTGATTTTCAAGTACCTTCCTGGTTGTGATCTGGGGCATTGTCCTATGTGCCCACCCTACCTCCCCAGTCCACTTCTGAAAGAAAACTAAAAGTGATATCCCAACCTTCAAACCAAAATGATAACAAAAAAACCATAAATCAAGCAAAATATAAAATTCTTGCCTGGGGGTGGGGTGGGGAGGGTGATTTTAGGGGACTAAATGGTAATGGAAAAGATATAATAAGGATTAAATTTAAATAATACAGTAAAATTTTTAAAAAATCCTTGCTGTAAAACACCCACCTATCTCCATTTTTTAATATGTAATCTGGACTTTGAATTCAACTGGTATACAATTGATCTCAATCAAATTGTTCAACGAGAGTGGTAAGTAGAAATCATTGGAGTGTAGTTCTAATGGATTTAAATGATGCAAATTCAAAAACATGCACAAAATAGAGATTTTCATGTATTTGAATGAATTCATTGACAAAAATGTGAACAGATGCTACTTCCTGAGCTTTCACTTTGGAAATATATCCATTAAGTTTTTACATCTTGTGCAGAATCCACAAAGACCTTGATTATCATAAGAATTTTATTGGCTAATGTTATGGCAACATGCACGAGTGAAAACAAGTTTCTGGATTTCCAGGGGTGTTTTTGAGACTCTTGCATTTCTTGGTTTTCAGAAGGTCTTTCTTTTTTGATAAGAAACAAAGAAACTAGAATTTTATTATTTTTGTTTTAATGTAGCTTGGCTCTTTCTGAGCATTTACATGATGTCCCACACACTCACATTTAAAAGCTGACAGATGTGTTTTGGTTCAAAATGCTAACCCCCCGTCCCCAATATCTCTCTTTCTGAACCAGTTTTGGCTCCCCACCACCCTCCTTTCTCTTTTTAGGAAAATGCTACCTTCCGCTTTCAGGTTTTTCCTCCCCCCTCTCAACACATTTACATGCTGTTTACAAGAAGAGTTGCTTCTAAATTCAAACAACACAAGCTGCTTAACTTTCTTGACATTATAACAGCAGCAGAGCAGGTAAGTCCTAAAAATGATCAGCCTCCTCCTGTTCCTCCTTGTTGGCTGATTCTCATCCTGTCGTTGCCACTGTCTGTACTGCCCTGGACCACTCATCCCAGTTGCCCCCGTGGAGTCACACAAGGGCAGCTATGTTTTGTTTTAGCTGAATATTTTTTAGACATGGAGATGGAGCACATAGAATTCCAAATTTAAGACTTTTCTTTCAAACTGCAGGAGGTTTGGTAACTCAAGGCCACATTTCTGCACAGCAATGTTTGATTTTCTACAGTCTCACCACTCGATTGTTCTAGGCCAGTGGTTTTCCAAGTGTGGGGTCTGAGCCCTGCAACCTGGGGAATCACTAGGGAATTCTTAGAAATGCCGATTCCAAGGCCCCAGCCTAGACCCACTGAACCAGGATTTCTGAAGACGAGGTTCAACAGCCTGCATCTGAACGAGCCCTCCAGACGGTTCTGCTGCATATTCATGTTTGAGAATGGCTGCCATCCTATGATGCTGCCTGTCTGGGTCCCTGACGGCATTGGGCATGTCACCCCCAGTCTACATTCTTGGCAATCCTTACACCTCTCTAGGACAAGTATTATTTTCCTACTTGATTATTTTGTTCCTCATGCATCAGGGACTTTAGTGCACATAGTAGGAAGTGTTGGGGACCAAGTCCTACCAATGCATTTGAGATAGCTCTGGTGTCTGTTTGTTTTTCCCCCTTCTATTTAGTCCAGTGATGATTGGTTTGTGTGTTCTTCCATGCTGATTTAGTGCCTACTATGCAGTGAGCCTTTGCCAAAACCAAGCCTTGCATGTGTTAATCCATTTTATCTCCATAACACACCTATTTTACCAATTAGGTAAACCAGGCACAGAAAGGCTCAGCAATTTTGCCAAGGCACCAGAGTTGGTAAATGAAGATGAGGGGAAGCCAGGTTGGGCAGCTCTAGGGCACTCATTCCTCACCTCTGTGGTGGACTGACTGCCTGCCTCTCTGACAGGCACATTCTCCTTTTGGCCTGGAGACAGTGTTGGTTTTCACCAGGTGTGCCTTTGGCACTCCCGCTAACTTGCTCCTACTCACTTTCTAGATCTTCTAACTATAAAAAACTGACTATACTGTCACCTTTCTGTCATCAACATAGTTCATATGGGAGAATCACATGTTCATTCTCTGGGCATCTTCCTTGAAATAAAACCTGGTTCACAAGTTGACCTTGGCTTTGTACCTGCCACATGATTCTTGCCTGGTTTAGGGACCGGCTTGCCGAGTTCCTCATCCCTTTCTAATCCCTGCTGTTTGGCTCTTCACGTTCCCAACCTTCACTGGCACTTGACTTACTGTGATCACAGGGCTGGTACTGAAGGTCATATCCAGCCACCTTCTGAACTTCCCCTTTCATCCAAGAATCCTTGCCTTGGTTTAATTCCTAATCTTTAGCCCATACTTATGGACTAAACATCTTAACATCTGTGTAGTAGAGAATCATGGGAGAACAGACTCTGAGAGCCAAATGCCTGGTGTGAATCACTGCTAACTGTGTGACTGTGAGAAAGTTCTTTAAACATCTCCACAATTCAGTTTCCTCATCTGTAAAATGGGGCAATTTCAGTAACTACTCACAGAGGTGTATGACCCAGGTCTAGACTTGTTCATGGTTTTGCTGGCCCCATGTCCACCTCCTTGGCTTGTGCTTATGGACAGTATTTTCTCTCCATTTAGTCCATCAATGTTAAGTACAAATGTGTGTAATGCATGGAATGTAGTGGAAATTGCTTTTCCCATTAACTTTGTGAGACAAATTTGGAAAGGAGCTTTTTGGGTGAGGAGGGGGAAGCTCTGAGAGATTGAGGGATAATTTGATATTGGCAAAATTAAGATGGAAAGTGGCCAGTGCTTATTTTATATTGAAAGGTTAAATCCTCAGCTGCTTCCTGTGTCTGCTCACATAGTTTTACTTCCACTATTTCCTATTAATAAGATAAAATTGAGGGCTGCCTACGTAGCAGGCATTGTGCTGAAAGCTGTACAGTCTCAAGAACACAGGTTAATCTCTTGTGATGAGCAGGCATTGTGGAGAAAGAAAGCCAGCAGCTCAACTATCAGAAACCAGCCAGCTCCTGAAATTGTGCTTCTTGGAGAGTGGAGGCTGCCAACACCACAGCTGTGACTTTGATCGAGCTCACAGCCAAGTAGAGGCCGCATGTGTGAAAGTGTGGATGGACGACAGCTCTGGGACTGCCTGACTCCCCGGCAGGTCTGGCTGGGTTCTGTCTCACACTTAGCCAATTATAGGAGTAGACAAGGTCAGCCAAATATGTCCAAAGACAAGATATCTGTCCATCACCGTTTCCTTTCTGATCGCATCTCCACTCTTTTGTGGTCCTCTACCACCTCCTCTCAGGCTTCTGGCAGGCACCTCAGTAGAAATCCCTGACCTGCAATACTGTGCTCAGCACAGGACCAACCCCCTGCCCCGTGCCTCTCAGAATGTGAGTAGTTGGTCAGTCTTCTGTTTCAGGAGGGCTTGCTCTAGACTTCTGATCTCTCATTGTGGAATCAAAGTGTGTCCTCTGTAGAAAACAATTCCAGCTGCCAGAGATAGGACATGATGGGGGGCAATCATTGGGGAGGGGGCCCTCACAGGTCCCTCCAAGACCCCATAACACATACTAAGTGGATGACTACTTGCTTCCTCTAGAGAGAAGATGAACCTCTTCTTCCCCCCTATCAAAATTGATCCCTCCCTTCCATTCGTACCCTAAATCCTCCCTTCATGTGCCCTTGAGGTTCCCACCCCTCCTAGGACTGGCCTTGAGCCTATAGTAGCACAAGGAAGGCAGTGATTAAAACCCTCACTGTGGGTGCCAGGCAGTCAAGTGTTCCTTATCTCATGACATAGGACTACTGAAATGGAACATTCACATATATTAAACTTGCAGGGAATTTCACTTTAATATAATTATTTTTTTAAAGATTCCTCATCAGAAAGGTTAAACAAGAGCAATATAGGTTAATAGCAGCACCAAGGAAGCCAAGGTCTTCTGAGAATTGACCTTACTGATACGTAGAGTGCCCTGTGCTTCACCTTGGGGTGTGTGGCCACTCTTCCCAGTCAATTATCTTCCAGTGATGCTGCCTCTTCTGCTGGCTGCCTGGGTGTCAAGCCTCCTCTGCTGGCTGCATGGCTGTCTGGCCTCCTCTGCCATTCCCTCTTCCTACCTCAGAACTCTTGGCCAGTTTCTGACTTCTCAAATCAGGATGGTGGAAAGGTGGAGCAAAGGGAGGTGACATTTATTAAGCCCATCCTATTTGCTGGGCTGAGCTGGCTCTCTGACATGCCTTGACTTCTTTAGACCTTACAGCCAGCCAACCTGTGGAGGGGGTATAGCTTGTCCCACTTTAAAGATGGGTAAATGAAGAGTTTGAGAAAAGTGACATGCTAAAGTCACAGTTAGAAGTAGCTCTGATGTTTACTGCTTTCTCCTGTTATTCAGCTTCTGCTGAGGCAGCTACCTCCCTACCAGGTGTCTGTTAGTGCCTCAGGAAACCTCACGGGCACAGAGGAAGAGGTAAGGATATGACTCTTGGGTTACCATCAGATACTGGGTTCTGAGTGCTGTGTCTCTAAGGTGGGTGGAGGCAGATGCTGAGATGTAGGACTTCTGGCTCTCCAGAGGGATCCTTTCAGAGTTGAACACTGTCTATGGAAATCCATCTGGAATCACAGCATCTGCCCTGACTTCTTGTCACCTCATTTTGGCCCTGAATCTGATCTTTTGAACGCTGGTGCTGACAGCTTGACAGGCCCCAAGTGGCTGATGTGGTACAATTAGTCAACCCTACATAGAGCATGGTGCATGACAGACTGATGACACTAAGAAAAAATGCCATGGGTACTGTCCAGTTTGCACTGCCACCTTGGAAATCGACCCCCAAGACATCGGTCATCCATTTCTACTATGGGTTGCTGATCAGAACTTCAGGGTCCTGGCTGGTAGCTAATGAACCCATTGAAGACTGTACCAGGGCTTCCAATCCTATCTGTCACAGGTTGCTGGGGGAGATATTCAGGGGGCTGTTTTACATTGTAGGGGTACCGTGCTGACTCTCTTCTCACTTCTGGACCAAGCAGGAGGCTGAGAGACGGCCATGTCTTGGGTCATGTGAAGGGTGAAGAGTCATTTTTACTAATTTAAATATTTTAGAGTCAGTTGAGTGAAAATCCAGGTGACCCATAACCTTGTGGGTGAGCTGGATTGGTAGGAGGGGGCTGCTCTTAGAAATTGAATGCTTGTTTTTGCCTTCCTAGACTGTGCAATAGGTGATAACTAGCCTGGCCTGAATTCCTCTGTTACAATTATCAGTCAGTTCATTGGTGTTTACTTAGCACCTATGTGGGCAGTATACAGGGAGACATCAGGAAAGAGGAGGCCACGTGTACAAAAGCTGTTCAGGACTGGGCCCCAGAACACCTGAACTGTTATCCTGGATGCCACATTTCCAGCTGTGTGACCTTGAACAAGTTACTTCATCTCAGAGTCCATGAAAACAAATATAGCTAATATTTAAGGGGCTCAATAAATGATGTTTAAATAAGTTTCTTGATTTTGAAGTTTCTAATTTCTAAGTTTGAGCTATAACCTAATTAAGAAATTCTTTCCCCCTATTACTTATTTATTAAGGTGACTTAACAAAAAAGAAAGATATAATTGATTCAAAATAGTCTAACATTTGAGAGAGCTGAGATTATGGAATGGGTAGGTTGGAGAGGGCAGTTCAAGTAGACTTCCTGGAAGAGATGAGTTTCAAAAAATTAGATAAAAGTATGAATGGGTGAAGTGGTAGAGTTTCTTGAAAAGGCATTTGGTGACTAAATTTCCCCTTGGGTTTTTCTACTGAGAAGTGGTTTCTAAAGATAGAAGCTTTCCTCTCTCTGAGCTGGTGCAAAGCAGAGTGGCTGCCTGTCTGCACAGGCAGCTTGCAATATTGCTAAAATATGCTGAGCCCTGCTCCTGCCCACACTCCCCACTGCTGGTCACCAGCCCAGGTTGGGAGGTGTCATCTTATTTCTGCTAACAGTGGAAATGATCCGCGATCCACCAGGAATCAGATGTTACATTGAGGCTGATTCTAACTAGATGGTCTGATTTGGTTAAAATAAGAATATGACATAGGTTTGGGGGAAATAGGGTTTGAGGCTGCTGCCACAGGCCTAGATCTATTCCACTGCTACTGTGAACATGAAAAACACAGAACATGGAAGAGAGGGTTAGTGTCTAGAGGCATTTCCCAAATCACTTGGGTACCCTTTTCTCTAACTCATGTTGTAGGGGTGGGGTGGGCAGGCTAAATGCAGCTTGTTGGGGTAGAATACGTCACTGGTTCAGATCACTAGGCCTGCTCTTCTAGCTTTTTTCACACTGCTGTGTACCCGAAATCTCTGTGTCTGTGTCACTGCCATCTCTCTCCCCTTGCATGGGTACCACCTAGCTCTGTAACTGCTGTGAAGGTGTAGATGCCCCAGCTATGGATTTGGTTTAACTGCATAGTTAGAGGCTGTGCATTCATCCCGTGACTGATAGAGTTACTGCTGAATATACTCCTCATGTTTCATCCTCCAGGAGGCTTCTGCTGCCATGAAAGTATCTTAGGCTGGCCTCAGCAATCAGAAGAAGGAGATGCCACAAGTTGCATTATGTCATGAAGTCCATGGTAGGTGTTTGGGGCAGGCAAGTTTTGTGCCAAGATCAATGTAGCTCCAGCCCTGTGGTGGTGCAGTTGCACAGACCAGGATAAAGGAGAAAGTCAGAAAGATTTGATTGGTCCCAGTGGCACTGAGCAGCTGTCTCATAATCAGAAATGTGTATGTGGTCTCTTCTTCTGGTTCTTGGCACACAGCTCCCAAAACCTTATAGTTTCCTGAGTGTCAGAAGTCATAGGCTCCTATCTTTGTTATAATATTTCATTTTAGTTTTTGGTTCTTGACACAAGATCTTCTAAAACCCTTGGAGTCTCTGGGGCGATAAGAGTGTTTTTTTCTATGCCGATGAGATGACAAAGTGACTGGAGGCCTTAGATAGCTTCACAATGAGGGCTGGTCATCAGAAAGACCAAAAAGTGATTAGAAGGTTGGAACTTTCAGCCCCTCTTCCCCAACCTCTGGGAAGGGGAGAGGGGCTGGAGATTGATTTAATCACCAATGGCCAATGATTCAGTCAATTATGGAGACCATCAGGGTTGGTGAACACATCAAGGCACTGGGAGGGTGGTGCACTCAGAGAAGGCACAGAAGCTCCAGGCACCCCCTAGTCCTGTATCTTGCCCTATGCATCTCTTCCATTTGGCTGTTTCTTAGTTGTATCTGTTGCAATCCAGGATCAGTATGTAAAGTGTTTCCCTGAGTTCTGTCAGCCATTATTGCCAATTATTAAACCTGAAAAGAGTGTCATGGGGATCCCAATTTGCAACCAAGCCAGGCTAAACTGTGGGAAACCTGGGGGCTCACATGTGTCATTGTGGGGGACAGGCTTGTAGGACTGAGCCTTTAACCTGTGGGGTTGGCCCTGACTCTGGGTAGTTAGTGTTAGAATTGCTAATGTGAAGGGAAAACCACACACTTGGTGTCCGAATTTTTGTGATGTATGAATCATGCATGGACATGGACAACAGGGTGGGGACTGGCTGTGGGAGTGGGCTGGGAGGAGGGGAGTAAAGGGGAGGAATTGGGACAACTGTAATAGAGCAACAATAAAATGTTTAATAAAAATAAAATAAAATAAAATATTTTTAAACGTGTTGTGAGTAGAAGAAAGATGTGTCCTTTGAGGAGCCATAAGAAGGAAACCATCTGCCCCAAGTGGAATTTGTATTCAACCTTTTTCACCTTCTGTTCCATCCCCTGGAATTTTTTTTCTCAATGTTTGTGTCTTGGCCCAACATCACCTGAGAGAGAACCTTCCTGGCTACCCTGACTAATGCCACTCTCCTCCCACCCCCACCACTGTCTAGCACATTATTCTGGTTTATTGTCTTGAGCAAGCTTCACTAAAGAAGAGTATTTACTTACGTTTTTGTTCACTGAGTTGTCTAGAGATGTGATATCTATTTCTCTGAGTAAGACATGAGCTCCATGATATCAGCAGGTTGTAGTTATTAACCCACCATCATTTCTGCTTTTTATGAACAGCAAACTAATAGCCTTTGACTCAGCCCCTTCCCTTTTTTACCGTGGTGCGCCTCTGTGCCAGCTGTTGCACTACCAAGTCCCAAGGCCGAGGGAGGCTGATCTAACTTCACTGGGACAACTCTGCACTGTGCTGTCAGCTTCTGAGGTTTGCGCATCAATAGCAGCTGTGTTTGTGCAGTGCCTGCAGAAGCAACTGGCTTCAACTATATGGACAGACTCTACTTCTTTTTCAAAAAACCAGTTAGAGACTCTTTTTATTTCAGATAGGCCCAAAAGACAAAACAACACTACCAAAAGAATCTATATAATGTATACTAGTAGTGGGAACTCATGATCATAAGGTAAGGAGATTCACTTATTGTTAAATAATTTTTAAAAATAAATTAATTAAAATTAAAAATAATTTTAAAAAATTTAAAATTAATTAAAAAATAAATTACTGAGGTTAAATTCACCTAACATAAAATTAAACATTTTAAACTGGACAGTTTAATGGCATTTAGTACATTCACAGTGCTGTGCAACTACCACTTCTTTTTAGTTCAAAAACATTTCTATCACTCCAAAGTAAAACTCTGTATGTATTAAGCAATATTTTCTTACTCTACTCCCTTTATTCCCTGGCACTATCAATCTATCAATCTGTTTTCTGCTTTTGTAGATTTATCTATTCTTTGTGTGTGTGTGTAAATATATATATATATATATATACACACACATATATATCACATATACATGGAGTCATACAACATGTGACTTTTGTGCCTGGTATCTATCACTTAGCATAATGTTTGAGGTTCATTCATGTTTTTATATGTATACTTCACTCCTTTTTTATGGCTGCATAGCATTCCATTACATAGATGTACTATCATTTGTTTATATATTCATCTGTTGATGGATATTTGGGTTGTTTCCATCTTTGGTTTTTGTGAATATGCCTGTACACATATTTGTTTGGACACCTATTTTCAATTCTTTTTAAAACAATTATGTACTTAAGAGTAGAATTCCTGAATTAGATGCAATTCTATGTTTAACTTTTTGAGAGGCTGCCAAAATGGTGTTGTCCACAGAAGAATGAATTTGTTTCTACCAGCAGTGTACAAAGGTTTCCAATTTCCCCACATTCTCACCAGCACTTGTTATTTTCTATTATTATTATTATTATTATTATTATTATTATTGCTATCCTGGTGGGTATGACATGGTAGCTCATTGTAGTTTTCATCTGCATTTTGCACCTATTGCTTAATTGAGAAAACTCAGTTTTCTGTACCACATTCAAATGGTTTTTAGCTAGTTAGAAGTCCTACTTCTTAAGGCAGATATTAATAATACTATTAATAGTATTATTATAATACTATTAGCTAACTTGTCCAGTAGAAAAATAAGCTTCCATTTTGCTACCATTGCAATACTATATCTTAGGGTGATACGAGGGAGTAAGAGATTGAGGATATTTGTTTGTTCACTTAGTCCATTGGTGTCAGCTCAGGACATGAGATGCTCATGGCATGACTAGGCACTGAGGATGCAAATAGTAAGTTTTGGTCCCTGATCTCAAGGTGTTTAAAGTCTAGTAAAAGGAATAAGTTCTGAGCTTAGGCCAAGCTACAAAGAAGTGGGGTGGGTGTCCTGTGCATCGGGTTTCTCAGGGCTCAGACTGAGACTCGTGCAAGCTCATCTGGTGATTTCAGGTTCCCTCCTCTGACTTCTTAAGTCATAATAGATCATGTAGAGGCCCTTGAGTTAGAGACAAAAGATGGGATTGGGTGCAAGCAGGACTGGAGATGATTGATTCTAGAACAAGTGTCCAAGGTGGCGTGAGGAACTGAGTGGGGATTTAACTAGGTTTGCTCTCTGGTTCCAAGGAAATCACATGCAGTGGGTAGAGTATGGTGAAAGATTCTAGGCAGCAGGAGGAAAGGAATATTACACTTCCAATCACAGAGAGGTACTAGCCACTGGGGAAATGTGTGGGACAAAGTCTGACCCCCAGAATCGAGGGGTGACAAACTAAGTTACAGAGGCAGAATGTTAGCTGTGCTGTCTGCAGCCCAGAGCAGGGCCTTTTAGTCACAGCAGAAAGCTACTGTATAAGTCACAAAACAAGGTATACCCAGAAATATGCATGGGGATTGGAGAAAGTGACTACTCAGAGGGTGGTATGAGTTCTGAGATGCTGCCTGGAGGGCCCTGAAATCAACCTCTCGGTGCTTGTAGAGTCAGCCTTGGGTATGGGAAGGATGAGCAAAGAGCCGAAGAAAAGCAGAACTTAGTCACTTTGTTACTTTCAGAGTGTATTTGGTTGTATGGGTGCCTTGAGATTTTTAAACATTAGCTACCTTTAAATCAAGTTGGGCACCTTATAAATCAAAATGATAAATGATTGATAAATAAACTGTCATTGCTACAATTAGATTTTCTATTATACTTGTATGCTATATAATTTAAAATGTAATTTCCCTTGAAGCTCATAAGGCACTGTAGTAATAGGGTGTCACAATGTATTAGGAGCATGTGCAAGCGTTGTGGCTGAGCACGCACCTTGATGAAGTGCAGGCCTGAGCTGTAGGGTTTAATGCAAAAGCACATGTTCTGCTTTCGGTTCAGGGAAGGCTATATGGCATTCAAAGAACTGAGTGTTTCAGCTAGACAATCAGAAGATTTAAGGGGAAGAAAATCCTTCAAATGGACAAATAAAATGAGTTAGCACAGGAAAGAACATTGGACAGGCGGTCGAAGATCTTGCTTTCAATCATGGCTCAGTCTTGAACCAGCTGATTCATTTTACATGTACACACACCCTGCCTTTCTCAAGAAGAATTTAATAAGAATTATCGTGAAAGATAAATATATTTTCCAGCCCTGGCTGGTGTAGCTCAATGGATTGAGCGCAGGCCTGTGAATCAAAGGATCGCAGTTGATTCCCAGTCAGGGAATATGCCTAGGTTGCAGGCCAGTTCCCAGCAGGGGACGCACAAGAGGCAACTACACATTGATATTTCTCTCTCTCTCTCCTTCTCTTCCCCTCTAAAGATAAATAAATAAAATCTTTTTAAAAAACCTAATATATATATATATATTTTTTTTTTTCCACCACAACTCAGTTTCCCCAACTGAGCAATGAGAGGACTGAACTACTGTTAACTCACTAAACTCACATCTTTGGAAACGGGGTTAAGGGATCCGTACTGATGAATGTCCCCAGTGACTTGGGTGTAGTCACAGCTACATCAGTCTCCAAACATTGAGAAGAGCTGATATAATAGCTTGTAATCTTAAGACAAATTCTACAAAGAGTAGGCTCAATGAGTTCTGATTCAGCAACCATTTGAATTTAGGCAAATGAATTCATTTGAATATCCATGTAAACATTTAATCTTGACTAGGAGGTAGATTTTCCCCCTTCATTCGAAGAAGTTGTGGCTTCCCTTAATCATCAACAGGGAGAAGCGTTATGTTTGAACACATACACAGGCCAGTTGTATATTCTAGTTCCTTGGGTACTTTCCTGTGACCACTTCCCCAAAGTGATCTATGGATGAGTCCAAGATCTCCGTGATACCATCTGCTCATGCCTCTGCTAATCATGAGCCATCAAAGTACCTAGAGCATTATCTGTACATCAGGACAGATGTTTTAGTATTGGAAAGGGAGCCAAGGCCTGCCAGAGAAGGGTCAGGTTCCCACAAACACATTAAATCTTGGTTTCCCACCTCACAGTCCATAAATACCATATCTTTACATTTAACATCCACACACTGAGTGAGCAGAATGGATGTCACCAGGCTGGCATTCAACCAGTGGTCCTTGTGCTCAGAGAACCCCTCTGACCTGCACTTTTTGGAATAACCTGAGATCATTACAGACTTAGTCAAGTGTGGCTATGAGGATTTGGTTGGTGTCAAATACCCTGTGGCAATTTATATTTCCTCATGTAGCTCTTTCCTTGTCCCCAAATTGGCCATCAAGTGGTTCAATTGACCTTGAAATATAGATTATAAATTGTGACTTGAGGAAACTATAGATTCTGAAGTGATTTTTCCCCCAATTTGGCCTTAACATGCCATGATTTTTTTTTTAGTTCTGCAAATTTTTTTTTTCCTGCTCAGAAGGGTGTGTGACAAGTTACTCAGGCAAGGCCTTATTAGCAAGGGCTCTTGTTTAAACTGTTCTAGAAATTCATTAAAATTAATGACTCCAGCTTCCTAGACATTGATTAAAGGAGCACACTCTTTAGGAGAAAGTTGATCAGGATTGTTATTGGAATGGGAGCATTTTCTTAACCTCTCTCCCCAGGGTGGTAGAAACCCATGGGAGAAATTCTCCCATAAGATTCATCAGAAGGTTTGATGGTACAGTGTGTGAGACTGAAGAGTTAACACAGGACTGTGAATTAGTTAACACTTGAGCAGAGCTAACACTACATTTCAGGTTTCTGGTAGACTATGCCATATTTCCCTGCCCTTCACCATGTCCTTTCTTGTCCACCTTGACTTAAGAATTAGCTCAGATGTTTTCTTATGTACTCTGCTATCATTGAAATAAAGATAGAGAATTGGGGACAAATTCTATTGAATGAGAATGGATACACCACTAAGAGCATCCAATTCTTCTGAGTTAATCCAAAAGATGGAAAAATGCAAATAGAAACTTGAATACAAATTCATTGATTCATGGGCCTGAAAAATCCAGACAAGAGATTTAGCCTTACTTTGTCATGTTATAGGTTAGGAGACAGATGCCTACAGTAGTGATGTTATTTGCCCAGGGCCTCATGAGTTGGTGTCATGGTAGCCTATTGATCTAGTTCTTTCTCCATCTTTTATGGTAGTGTATGAATCTTGCGCCATTGTGAGTTGAACCCTTAAGCACTGAAGTTTATAAATTCAGGCAATTTGTAAATCAACAGAGATATTGGGAAAATATCATTACACTTGTACTTGATTTTGCCTGGAAGAAGTTGCATGTAAATCTAATCACAGTTGAAAAAATATAAGGAAATTGATGTTTAAATGGATGCCATAGTCAGATCTTTTATGAAGCCAGGTATCCTTTCTTATACAAATAATTGCAGCCTAATTAATCTATTATTGTTTTATTCAGTTTTTGGACAGTGAGGCCTGCTTTATTTGGTAATAAAACAGACCCTAAAAGTAAAGGCAGTGAAAATGACCAAGAGATGGGGCAGAGTTTAAGAAGTTTAGGGTAATTATTTCGATTCCCTTAATGTTCCCTCTTCACCATTCTTTTTTCTTCCTGTCTTTCCCTTTTTAACAGCATAAAGATAAACATGTTTCATGAACTTTTGATTATTTTCTATGTTTAGTTTAAATATAGTCCCTAGTTTACTGCTCAGCTGAGGGAGAAGAAGGTGAAGGATCCCAGCCACTGGGGCTGGGCAGAGTGCCAGGCTCCTTGAATGTATTCAGCAAATACTCATTAGTGCTGCTGCAGCTGCTGATCCAGAAAATTCACATCCACCTCCAGAAAATTCCAGAACCAGCATCTATTATGAATCTCCCTTGGGTTTATAATCCATCCCTTCCTTGCATCCTGGATGTCTTAGGCCAGCAAATTCTCCTGAGGACATCTGTCTGGCTTTGTCACAGCCAAAGACCAAGAAGTGTGGGAAAAATTCATGTCATGTGTGTGTGGGCAGAACCACTCACTCAGTAATGATGGTAGAACTTAAATGTAAACTGCTGAACTAGATGTAAAATTCTTAGCAATTCTCTCGATTGCAAGAGAATCACCAAACTCTCAGCTGCCTCATATGAAACTCTCTCCTTTACTTGTGTCAGCGCCTCTTTTTTTTCCTTCCTCTGCCCCACCTTCTACTCCTCTATTCTTTGCCTTCATCTGCAGTGCATTCCATCCCATCCTCTCCTCCATGACAGCACCAGCAGACTCACAGCTGACAGTGTTTCAAGGTGAGATGGACTGGGCTGGGATGATATAGACCGTGTGATGCCAATATCCACTATAATGGCAGACCTGCACAGGTCATCCAATAACATACAGAAATGGTTGGGGACTCACTAGGCGAGGGCCACACTGAGAAGGGAAAACAGTCTTCAAGTCATGTTGGCACTCAATTAAAGATTCCAATCAGGGAACAAGTTGATGGAAACTATAAGCTGAACAATGGAAGACTGGCTATGTTTTACATTCTTTGCAACACACCGTGCTCCGACTCTTTAAAACATGGTGTGCTGCTGTTTTTTTTTTCCCAGTTTCTAAGTATAGTTTCAGTGTGTAACCTGCTGGACATCATGCTGGTGCATAATTGTTCTGTCACTTCAGAACTTAATTGTTTCTTTTATTCATTAACAGCTTATTCATTAAAAGACAAAGAGTGGCCTTTGATCTCTTGCAGGACCTATGGACTCAGCTGCTTTCCTAAAAACAGAAACTCTGTGACTTGGAGTGCATTTTTAAGAAACTTGGAGCAAAGCAATCTCTGCACTGAGCTGGTAATGCATTTGCAAATGGTTGAGGGCTCTGCCCTTTTGGACAGTGCCTGTTGGTTTATTTAAATCTTCGCTCATCTCTGCTGCTCTGATGCTGAGCTCTACTAAGCCTGGCTCTACAGCAACATGTTCTTACTGTGAGGCACTTAATGTTTCAAGCAATGCAAGCTTCCTGAAACATTCATGTATAGGGATATTTTTCCTTGGAATGTCTAATATAGATTCTCAAATCTTGTCCAGTCTCTCGAGAAAACCCATCTTATGAGGTGCTGTAAGTGTGGAGGTCTGAACCAGTCCCTGAGCTCAGGGATCCCTAGGCTGAAGGGATACAGCTGGGCTCCTGGGCTCTGCAGGGTTGTAGTGGGTGTTCATCAGTAATAAAGTTAGAAGCCAAAGATATTCCAGGGAGAGCTGGCAGGAACTGAGGAAAACTGTGCAGACAGATTTGACCAATGGGATTTTTAAGACAGGAGCCCAGGCAGGCAAGCAGCCAGCCAACCGAAGTGCCCAGCAAGGCAATCACACATAGTCACCTACTGAAAGGGTAGACTGTGGTCAGAGTAAGACCAGATCCCCATTGACGAGATGCTCAACTGCTGTGTCACGTTTAGGATTCATTGGGTTTCCTCTGACCCATAGCAGGACTGGCTATCAAATCTAAATCAGTGGAGAGCGGGCAAGTGATTTTTAAGCTTGTTTATTAATGAAGTAGACCTTTGAGAGATGTAGAGAAAGGGAAAGGATGAGGGTCTTAATTATTGAATGTCTGCCATGTCCCACACAGATTTTAAATACATGTCCCTCTTTTACTCTTGCAAAGACCTGTAAGTTGCATGTTCTCACTCCAATGGAATGAATAAGAAAACAGGCTTAGAGAAGCTGGATGACTTGCTTAAGGTCATAGGCAGTTAGTGAAGAATAAAGTTGGAATGTTCTTTTCAACATTTTATTCTTTCAGCAAACAGTAACAACAAATAACAAGCAGTTGTCAAAGCCATGGTTTTTTTTTTTCCTGACCCTGTGGTAATGGCAATAACTAACACATATTGAACACATACAGTATTCCCAAAACTGTGCTAACCAGTTTATATGCTTTATTTAATTGACCCTAGCACAACTAAAAAAGACAAGTTTCCTCTCTCTCCCCCTTCTTATTACAGATAGAAAATCTGAAAATTGGAGTTGTAGAGTATCTTATTCAGAGCTGGAGGCAATGGTAGACCCAGGAATGGAATCCAAACAACCAGATTCAGGAGCTCAGACTCCTAAACACCATGCAATAAGCACACAGTTATTGTGTGTTTACTATGAAGAATATAAAGATAAATACACACTTCCTGCTTTTGAGAGCTCATACCAATCAAAGGAAAGGGTATGCAAAATGTGACATACATATCTTATCCACATGACTAGTGATTTTCTCCAATGTCACTTATTTACAAAACCATATTTTCTTAAAGATTTGAGGGGGGTCTTTATCATTTACTGAATTTCCACATGTAGCTGGTTCTATTTCTAGGCTTTTTATTCTGGTGCACTTGCCTGTGTTTTCATTTGCAAGGACCATACTGTTTTCATTATACAAGCTTTACACTATATTTTAATGTAAGGTAGAGCTAATCTTTATGTGCTAAAATTAGGTCAGATAATTAGTGAAGGTACCTCTGAAGATATTGTTATTTACATTGAACTATGAATAACAAAAAGGAGGTAGTCATATGAAGAATATTCTATACAGAAGGAAGTGATAAAGTGGACAAAAAGAAGAAAAAATAGCTCAGAAATGATTTCAGCAAGGTTTAAGACATGCTCCATCATTGTAAAGACTTGGAGATCCTACTTGGGAGCTTAGATTTATTTCAAATTCAAGAAGTCTCTGGAGTGTTTTAAATAAAGGGAGTTGGAATAGAAAATAGATGGGTAGTGATCCAATCTAATTTACATTTTTAAAAAGTCCTTTTGGCTGAAGAGTGAAGAGTGGACTCCAGAAGACAGGAGAAGATCCAGGAGGCCAGTGAGAAGGCTATTGCCACAGTCCACAGTGTGACTGGGGCAAGGGATTCAGCATTGTCAATGACGACATGTGACAGACAGACAGGAGGGCACTGGAGTGGATATGGGACATAAGAGAAATAGAGGAACTAAAGATGACTCCTACGTTTTTGGTTGAGCAACTAGGGAAGATGAAGGAAGAGCAGGTTTGAACATAAAGATCAAGAGTTCTGTTTTTATTATGTTAACTCTAAGATTCCTCTACAGGTGAAAGTAGAAATCTCAAGTAGATAATGGGAAAGCACGCATTTGGAACTTAAAGGAGAGATCATGAAAACATAAATTTGGAAGTCATTGTTATCACATAAATAAAATTTGAACCATGAGGCGTGAGTTTACCTGGGGAGACTTTACTAGTTGGTAGCTGTTTTGACAATTTTACTGATACAGTCCAAGGCCATTAACTGAATAGTCATCCCATTCAGTCAACATAATTCAACATGTTTTGATGGGGTATAAATTTTTTTCAGAAAATACTCATTTAAAACCTACTTTTCAAGAGAGTGTGCCTTCCTAAATATCTGGTACTCTGCTAATCCCTGAAAGCAGGAGTAGAATGAAGGCCCAAGAGAATTTTGAATATGTGTTTTTGTCCTTAGGAACTTATACTCTATTAAAGGCTTAAAAAAGGCATAGGAAAGCTCAGTAACAGTGTGTCTTTCTGTGTAACTTCAGCATTCAAGAAAAATATATAATAATTTCTAGAGACAGAGGAACATGTCTTTTCCTAACCCTTCTTGAGTTGGCCTAGGCAGTCCACAGTACAAACAATTCCTGTAATAACAATACAGTCCAGGGTCTCAGAAACATTTTATTGTCCTGGTTCCTTGGGCTACCTTGAGCCAGTCAGTTCAAGCAAAAAGCATTCAGCCAGGTAGTGGTAAAGGTAAGGGTAAGAATGATTCATATGAGTATGTGTCAACACATAGACTAAACAATGCCAAGTTTCAGTACAAAACATTGTAGAGTTTCAGGATTGTGTACTTGGCTTCATGTCCTGTTCTCTGCCTCTGCGATTTTAATCCACTTTCATGGTTTTCATTATTCTCTGTACAGAAGTGATTCCTCCTGTGCAACCTATTCATGACTAAGTTAATCACCTCCTTCCGGATGAACTGACAAACTATCTACCTCGTAAGCTCCCAGATTTAGTTTGTGTACTCACCAACTGCTCTCACCATCAGCAGAGCCTGGAGGTTTGTTTTTCACTTTTCCATACTTGATTATCGTGTGGCTCTACCCATTTTTTATCTCCTAGACATTTCTTGAATTTCTGGATTTTGTAGCTCACTACAGCTACAGAATTTGCAACACTGTTCTAATTTAGGCTTTTATTACTCTTACTTAGACTTTTATTGTCACTGACTAACTGGTTTCCTGATATTGATTTTCTTGCCTATAAATCCATTCTTCACATGCAGCTAGAGTGAATGATCTCAATGTGTATTTTGACCATGCTTCTTCTCCCCACAGTGCCTTTTGTGACTGTTCATTTTGCTCAAATCATCCCTCGGCTTTTTGGCATGGCTTTCAAGTCCTCATTGATGGGCTTTTTCCTGCCACACCTGCTTCATCCTTGGTCCATTCACAGTAATACCAAATGGTTTGGTGACTGCATTGAACACATCATGAATCGATGCTGTTCCTTCTGCTGCAAACTCTTCCCTACTGTCCCTCCATGCTTTTGTTCAACCTTTGCGACTAGAAGAGCCAGGGGGTAAACAACCCTTGGGAGTTTTCTAGAGCTACTGGAGTCAACCTGCTATACTATTTGTATCTCAGCCATTTGCCATAATGGGTTGAAATTTGCCCTTCATACGCCTCATAGGCTCTTGTAGACTAGTTCTGTCCAACAGAAACATAATACGTGCCTCAAAATCAATTTAAATTGTCTGGTAACCACATTTAAAAGAGGAAAAAAGAAAGGGGTGAAATTCATTTTAGTGATATATTTTACTTAACCAAATAGATCCAAATATCATTTCAATATGTGCTTAACAGCCACGTGGGCTGGCTGCTACTGTCAGACAGCTCAGTTCTAGAATTTTACAAGGAAATTCACAAGGGCTGGGATGTATTCTATTCATCTTAGTGCCCCTGGTACTGGGGCAATGTTTCTCAAATTGCACTTTCCTGACTACCTGTTTCAGAATCGCCTCATTCTCAATCGGCTTCCTAAATGTTTGGAAATGCTGGTACCTGAGTCACAGACCACATCTCCTGAATCTAAAGCCCTAGGAGTGAGGTATGGGGGGTGTGCTTTACACTAGTGACTCAAGAGATTCTGCTGCACACCCAGGTTTGAGTGCCACAGATCTTTAGTTTTGAATTTATTGATCTGAGAGAGAGAGATAAAGGGGGAGGGAGAGGAAGAGAAAGGGAGAGAGAAAGAGAGAAAGGGTAAAGAGAGAGAGAGAGAAACATTGATTTGTCATTCCACTTATTTATACATTCATTGATTGCTTCTTGTACGTGCCCTAAATAGGGATTGAACCCAAAACCTTGCTGTGTCTTGATGATGCTCTAACCAGCTGAGCTACCCAATCAGTGTGAAAGTCATATATATTTCGAGCTATATGTTTATGGGTCAGTGTTCTCAGCCCTTGAACTTTGAGCCTCAGACGTAAGGTGACTTGTCCATTTTACTCAAAACAGAGATAACATTTGCCCAGCTATCTCCAGAGATTATTGGGAAGATTAACTGAGACAGTTGGATATGAAAGTTCTTTGTGTAGTATAAAGTATTTAATAAAAGGTAGTTTTTCTGAGACTGCCGGCTCCCAGGAGCAAAGGTCTGTCACATGCTATTGACTTACTCCATTCCCAAGCCTGTTGTGAAGATGAAAGAAAAGGAAGGATGAAAAGTGTGTGGCGTTTTGTGTGCCAGCTCTACATACAGGGTCTTTCTAGAAATTTTTGTGGGTTTCCATCTCTTGGGATGCAATGGCACCCATTGGCCCATATGGGCTGCCCTCTAGTTAGTAGCTGCTGCCCTATGTCTATTTCGGGCTGGGTTCCAGCAGTCTCCTCTGGCTCTTACTGGCATCCTCTGAGCCTGGAGTCTGTTAGACTCTGGTAGTGGGTCCTCACCATGGGGACAACAGAGATGCTGAGCTGCTGCTGCCTGGGTGACAAGCTCAGAACTGAGCAGCATGCAGTAGGGCTGGCAGCCTGCCAGCTCCTGGTTCTCTCTGTTTTGTGTTCCTCACTCATAACTGTTTATTGTGACAGGTAAACAGTTGTTTTGAAAGCTTGCAGGCATACTATTAAAACACAAGTGTTCTTGACACAGTCAAGCTGGGCTGTAAAATGTTTATCTTTCCGAATGACAAATGCTGGCTTTCTTCTTTCCTTGCTTTCTTCTTTCCTCCTCCTCTTTTCTCTTTTCCTTGCTTCCTTCTCTTCTTGGTCTGTCTCCTTCTTCTTTATTCATGCTTTTCCTCTTCCTGAAGGGGCGGCCACTGGCAGTATGTGTGAGTCTGTTGTTCAATGAGGAGTGAGTGTAAGAGAAAATGGACAGAGAGAGTGGGACTATCCAATTCCTTGTTCTGGCTCCAGATATTTGGGGCATACTTATAATTGACAATTGAATCTATAGATTGCCAAAATCTCTGTAAATGTTCTGCTGAAATGTAAAGAAAATGAAAAAAATTAGATTCAACTAAAATAAAAAATGTTTAAACTTGTTATTTTGAAATAACTTTAGATTCATGGGAGGTTGCCAAAAATTATACAGAGAGGCCCTGAGCACCCTTCACCCAATTTCCCCAAATGATAATATCTTGCTTGACAAGAGCACAACATCATCACAAGCAGGAAACTGACCTTAGAGTAACCCACAGGTCTTACTGAGATTTCACCCACTTTGTGAGTGTGTATGCATGTGTGTGTGTCTTTAAAGCCAAGGGGTTCTCTGGAGAAGTTCATCTTGCAAAGGAAGGGTAGAAGAATTTGCATGGGTCCTTCTCATGTATATTCTACCCCATACCTCCCCTAGAAAAACCTGCTTTGTAGATTCCTCTAAATTCCATTTATTTAGGGATTTGCTTTCTGGTTTCATAGGTTAAAGTTAATTTGTGAAAAGAATCTGTGCAAATGTGTGCATAGGAACTAATGCTTTTGGTTTTATCTTTTTTCAAATAACCATCAATAGGACACACCTAGAAAAGCCTTGTCCTAGAAGAATGACATGAATGGTGAGTTCTTCAAGCAACCAGAAGGCCAATGGGGACTTATTTAAAGCAGACAATTGTAATGAGACTCTCAGTCTTCTGTATATAGAGCCAAGTGGCCCATTGGCTGACATCCATCAGTGATCTTAGCTTTAATTACTGTAGATTGATTTAGTCTCGCCGCCATGTGACAGCCCTTGATATATGAGAAGACAGCTCCAAAGACCCACACCCCTATTTCTCCAAACTACATATTCCCTCATCAGTTCCTCATGGTGAAAAATCTTGTCATTCTCCTTGATTTAACTTCTGCTCATTGATGTCCTTATTAAACTATGGTGCCACAGACTAAGGGAAATAATTCTGTGGGTGTTGCCTGGCCAGTCCAGATGTAAACAGGCCACAGCCTGTCTGGTTCTGGATGAGCTTTGTTCTGCACAAGCATTTCCTACAGCCATCTGACATGATGACTCACGTGTGACTTCAACCCTCAAAACCACATATATGCTCTTTGCATGGAGCTCTGTTAAATTTTATAAGACATCGTCCCTTGCTCCAATATTTTGTAATAACTTTCCATTATATTTCATGGAATCTCATTATGGGAGCTCATTGGGGTAGTAATTTTAGAAGTTGTTAGTGAAAAGTAATTTAAGTAAGGCAAAAGTATGCCACTATTTTCCTCACATAGTGGAGCAATGCAGCATTGTGTGTGTGTAACTGACTCAAAATAATTGAGTATATATTTTTCGGTTTTTGGTTTTTTGGCTTAAAAAAGCAGAGATTGAGTCTCTCATGCATCCGGAGACCAGAAGTCTGAAAGCCAGCAGTCACCAAGGACATACTTCCTCCACGCCTTTTTCTTAGCCTCTGGGGTTGCCAGCAGTCCTTGGGGTTTCTTGGTTTGCAGATACATTGCTCTAATCTCTGCCTCCTTTGCCATTTGGCCTTCTCCCTCTGTGCACGTCTGTCTCTGCATCTCTTCTCCTCTTCTCCTTTGTCCTTCAAAAGATGCATTCCAGTCCAAACCCCTATATTCTCAGAAAGTGATCTTATTTGGAAATAGGATCATTGTAAATGTAATTAGTTAAAATGAGGTCTTATTAAAAGAGAGTGGGTCTGTATTTCTGGTGTCCTTATTAGAAGAGTCCATTATTTTATTAAGAAACTTAATAAAATAAAGTTTTATTAAGTGTCACATCCTTCTGAAAAATAAAGTTTAAAAAATGTAGATTCAACTAATATCAAGCTTTCTGAATTTATTTTAAATATTTATAGTCACACAGGAAGAGGTAAAACACAGTACAGAGGAATCTCATGTACCCTTCACCTATTTTCCCCCAATGGTAACATCTTGCATGACTGTAGCAGCATAATACCACAGTCAGAAAATTGATGTAAGAACATTGCCCAGGCCTTATTCAGATTCCACCTGTTTTACATGTAATTGGTTGTATGCATGTGTATAAATAAGGTCAAGTGTTTTTACACTTGATATTAGGTCTGGTGTGGACACCTTTCAGATGCTAGGTCTGCTTGATTTGCCAGCATCATGGCATCACAACCAAAATGGGACTTGCTGTGAATGTCCCCAAGCACTGAGCTTGTTCCCTCCTCCATAAAATAACCATCGTTCCATTGACCCACAGTTTTCATGGGGTTGAGATCATGACCAGATGAGCACTTTGTAAAATGTGAAGCTGTGTATACAATTAGTCCTTATTAGGAGAATATTACCCTCTTTAAAAACGTATGCTCTATTCACATCAAACAGAATACATTACACTTGTATTTAGTGTAACTAAGCTGATCACATTTGATGCCACTTAAAGAAATGGTGTTTTCAGCCTGTTATTTCATTTCCTTTCATGTACAAAAACATTCATCTGGTAATTAAAATAAAATACTCAAAGGAATAGAAAATAAAAGTGCCCTGTTAACATTAAAGAATAAAATGAAGAAAGTTGAGGCAAAGTAAAGCGTGAAAGCTCTTGTTAAGAGGAATGAAGCCTTTATGGTGGAGATGTTCTCACAGCAATGAAACTGGAGTATCAAGTCAGGTTCAGTGGACACTCTTGTGAGACAAAACAGAAAGGAATAATTTCTTCCAATATTGCCTTTTGACATTTTTGGTATTAGATACTCTATTGGATGAGAGGAGTAGTTAGAGGTAAGTTATAGGAGGGAGCTCTGCCTGGGGTGAGGAGGGTATGGAAGGTTCTCCTACTGCTTGTAATGGAGGTAAAAGGCCCCGGGTTAGGGCCTGATGACAGTCTTCAAGGTTTCTGGCTCGTTGAGGCATTATTGGGCTCTGGGAGTCCCATGATGGCATTACTTGGCTCAGAATTTTGTATACTGGTCCAACTACTTTCATAATTAATTGTCTTCTGAGAAATATGATTATGTTATGGGCTAAAAATAAAAGAACTTCAAGAAAAGGTTTAAACAAGCTAATGAATGATAGAGGTAGTGCCTATTATTAAAGGGAATCTAGGGATTTTCAAAGTGTTACCTTTGAGGTTGACATCAATAACTATTATACCCTCCCACACAACACCTCTGGTGGGAGGGGGCCCTGTCAAAGGGAGTCTCTAAACAAGAACCCTAGTGTGCTGATTGCTAAAAACAGAAGAGAACCTGGAATTTTTCTTTTAAGTTTTAGCATTTCACATTTAGCCATAGTTGAGAATTATATAATAAATTGTTGATTTATAGATTTGAAACCTCATGACACTTTCTACAAAGGAAATCATCAGAGAAAACCATTTTTTAATTACGTGATAAGATGTCCTTCTTCTACTAATATCCCCATACTGGTTAGAAAACAAAGAGGGGGAAGACCCAGGATTTAGGAAGATAAATGAGGCCTGGGTCTTCCTAGTGCTGAGATACTAGAAAGCACCTGAATATTTAAAGGCAGCATTAAACCAAAGTTGAGCAGGTTGCTAGATAATGGATCTCATGTGCAGACTTGATAATGATCATTGGCAGCATCTTGATTTCTGGAGAGCAAGACAAGTCCCTCCACTCCTACAATATCCATGAAAATAAAAAAGAAACATAAAACCAAGATATTTTCCAGTTTTTCCTTCATATCAATCCCTTCCAGATCTATCCTTTTATCTAATAAGAGCAAAATTCTTTGGAGACATCTGACTCAGGCTCAAGGTTGTGAAAATGTACCAGCTGCAACAGATACTTGGGACTGGTTCACTTTTAAGAAAAATTTTGTAAGAGGGTGTGGATCAGGGATAAGTTAAAAAGAAGGAAGCACTGCGAAGAATGAATATTAAGGAAGCAGGAAGAGGAATGGAGAGAGACCCATGGAGACAGATGCTACCAGACCAAATTCTATTTAAGTCTAGAAAGAGATTTGGAAACTGAGACCCCACAGGCATGGATAGTACAAGGGAACAAGCTAGCTAGACTAGAATGAAACACACCTTTATATTGCTGCCTCTTCTCAATTTTACATGATTTGGATATTGTCTTCAGGAGAGTTTGTGTGTAGCAAGAAAAAGTGGAATGCAGAAATTTAACTAAATTTTCTAAAATATAACTTACCTTTTATCACAAGATCTCATTCTGTCACATGGCAGGGATATCATTAATTCACAGTCTCCCCAGTCAGTTCTGGGGTGGGGTGTGCATGAAGGGAGGCCTTGGTAGTACCAGCCCTGATGGTGGGGGACCGTGTTTGTTGTCTGTTTCGACTGACAACCTCTGAAGCATCCCTCCATCTGTCTGCACTTCAGTGTTTGCTCCTTGTAGATCACTGTGCAGCATCCTCCTTCTCTAATCCATATATGGCCTCTGTGTTGAGAATCTCCAAAATCAAGCCCAGGTTCAGTGGTTCACTGGGATGACTGGAAATACTCACCATGTAGTATTTCCAGAACTCATGGCTATGTTTTATTACAATGAAAGAATACAAAGCACAATCATCAAAGTGAAAAGGCAAATGGGTTGAATTTTAAGGAATCCAGCTTAAAGTTTCTGAGAGTCCTTTCTCAGTGGAGTCATAAAGGACTTGCTAAATTCCTCCAGCAACAAGTTGTGATGACCATGTGGAGTACTGTATACCTGGGAACCTGATAGAGACTCGATGTCCAAGTTTTTTGTTGGGGGCTGGTCATGTAGGCACCCTTAGCTTAGAACATGACCAAATTCCAGACTCTTAGAAGGAAAACAAATACTTGGCATAAACCACATTCTATAAACATTCTAGGTACAGCGAGCTACCCTTACCAATTAAAGATGGTGAGAGTCCTCCCAAAATCCAAGTTCCCAGGTGCCAGTCAAGGCCCAACCTTGCAGGCAAAACTTTCTAAGAGAGCCATCTCACACCTGCTAAGTTAATTTTTTTCTTCCAAGTCTCTTAATCTCTCAGGGCTTTTTTTGTGCCAAGTCTGCGCTGCTGGTAGACACCCTTCATCTAAGAGAGGTAGGAAAGTCATGAAGCTCCGTTTGACCCATGGGCCAGTTGCAACATGCAGACTTTTGTTTCCTAGGGTCTTGCTGCTTTCCTGAGCTCTTCCTGGGACTAGGCAGCCAAGATCCCTCTGGTCTCTGACTCCCTAAATATACCTGCTAATCTTGTTGTTCTCATTCCATTCAGGGATGTGGCCAAGGGAGGCAGATCTCAGTGCTCTCTCCTAAGAACCCACCAACATTTAAGTGTACTTCTATCTCTCAGCTATGTTGTTTTCCCTGTATAGAGATGTTTTAAAACCCAGGAATAGCAATGGCCAAGATAATAAGGGAAGAATTAAAGATTTTCCTCCTACCCCCAGCCCTAATCCCTTCTTTTCATATCAGCATTAGGCAGCAGAGGCAGCTATAGATGGAGAACATGGGGTAGCAAGTGTACCTGTGGAGGATGATCAGAAAGAAGAACAACAGGCTACTAGATTTTCCATAACCAGGGGTTCTCCCTTCTCAAACCATCCTTGAAACCTTCATTCTCATGACTCAGGCTCTGCAGAATACACCTTGAAACCCATTGCACTCATCCACTTTTCTTCCAGGAGTGGGTAGTAGTGGAAAAAACAATTTCCCTTCAAAACCCATAGCAAAAAAAAAAAATCTTCAAATGGCACTGTGTGTTCAAAAACAAAACAAACAAAACAAACAAAAACACAACTCTGTTCAGAGGCTGTACAGGGCCTCTCCCTGGGGGAAATCTCATCTAGAATTCAGGGTGCTATCACTGTCATCTTCTCATTACCATGTTGGAAACTTAGGTAAGTTAAAGCAGCTCGAAGAGGAGGGGCCTGGATTTGCTCCTCAAATTCCCTGTTTGACTTCATCTGTAGCACGCATAACATGTTGACAGGTAAAACTATTGAAATTTGGCCCCATTTTAATAAATGCCAAAGTGAAGAATGATGCTGTTTCTATAAACTCAATGGTTTAATTTAGGGGAAGTGGATGGAAGTAAAACTTAGTTTTAGAATTTGGTATACACATGAGAATATAAACTAAAATGCAGTTCAGGTTTGATCATGATAAACTGTGATTTAATATGGATTTAGTATTATCAGGGACATTAAATATGTGAGAGATATTTAATCTCTTGATCAAAAAAGCCCTCTCAACCTGTAGAAATATACTTACTTCTTAAAGCCTGGGTATTGAGTCCTTTTCTGTGTTTTAGATTAAATTTTGATTTTTCATTAAATTATATCTTTCCCAGTGCTTTCGCTCAGTATTTCCATTTTTAAAGGAGCAAATGGCAAGGGTAAATTGCATAATAGTCACTGAGAAACAGAACAGCTATGATTATTTCAAATTGGTTTGTTTAAGCAACTGTGTTCATCATCTGCATCAGAATGTGGTGCATCTTCAAGCAGAACTTCAGCAAGGATGAAATTACTACCTCTTTTCTTGGGTGAGACCATAATGCTGTCAAAGATTTAGAATTCATAAGAATAAACCAAGCCTTTTAATCAAGCTTAGATCTAGCAAAGCCATAAAGTACCATATTTGAGGTAGCTGAATCTTTTAAATTTGATAAATGAGAGAGCTGGTATTTATTAAACACTTGTATGGGTCATGTTCTGAGCCCTGGATATGACCACAATTTGCCTTCCCACATCATCCTCATTCCCTGTAACATGGCCCAGATTCTGAGGCAACAACAAGGCTATTCTACATCCAAATAGGACCAGTAATGCCAGCAGCTCTGGGACCAGAGCAATGAGACATTGAAACTAAACCGGAGCCATTGTAGGTCCAGAGAAAGTTTGGGGGCCAGCCCAGTGTTGTGTATCATTTCAGCCACCTCCCTTTCCACCCTCTGTGTGAAAGCTGCAGTTGTCTGAGCATGAGAACCACAGCTGATCCACGTCATCATGTGGTCAGCATGCAACCACCCATGTCTTCCTTCCTGCCTATTGCTCAGTTCTGGCCATATCTCTGTTATCAGGGCTTGCTCTGAGTTGTTCATGTACCCACATCAGTTATATATTTGAGTATGTATGTATGCATTCATGTACATGTGTATGTATTGTGAGTCCCAGAGATGGGAGCAAAGAAAGGATAGCTTCATGACAAATTGTGACATTGAAGTAATTGTCCTCAGTGACTCCAGCTATATTTTAATTATTCCTATACTGTTGATAGTTCTAGGCCCCCCTTTCCATTCCATAAAGATCTTATAGAAGTCATTTGAACCTTAGTATGAATTTTAGTCCCAAGTGGGGGGTAGCTACCGCTCCAATTGCAATGGTCATAAACTCCTCCCTTTCTCTTTCATTCAAGAAAGCAAATAGGATGGTTAGAGAGATGTCATCACAGAGACAGCTACTGTAACTCATGTTTTTAAAAAGCAAAGTAATTCCTGAGTTGTAAAATGATTTTAAATAACAGATTACCTGCAACAGAGTTCATAGTTTGTTGGGATACACCAACACGTTAGGTAGTTGCCATGGAGACCTACTGGGTTAGAGTGTAAAACATAAGGGTTAAGCTCCTGAGACTCAACTCTAAGTCTAGTCGTTGACCTGGTGAGAGTCACTGGGCCTGAGTTTCTTCCCTCATAAAATGAGATGGCTGGACTATTGAGCTACTTTAGCTAGAAGAGTGTAGAACTCTGGTAAGGATGACAATCATGGCATGTTATCCATATCTATGGATACACTGTATTTGCCATTTGCCATGGAGGGTGAATCTCACTGCAGAATATCCTGGTGATTCTCCACAATGGTAGAGCCTCAGCCTACCATTGTGGAGATACATTTGAACCAGCAGATTGCCTGATAGACACTGATCTCAAAGAGGATCCCAGAATGTGAAGTGTAGACTGTGAGTTCTTTTCTTTCTTTTGATCATTCCCACCAAAGACCTGGTACTCTGGTGCTGTCAAAGCGATGGGCAGACCATACTGTAGGTAACTGTTGATGCCTTTGAGCCAAAGCAAATTTATTTTCCATTTCCCAACCAATGGGACAATGTCAAGGCCAAAGTTACAAGGCCACAGCAAAAGCAAATTATGCCTCAGCAATTCTGTCAACACGCTGGGTTAATTGCTTTTGCAGACCTCTGTTTGATGCAGAGCAAAAAGGAGAAAAAATGATTTAGACTTTCAGTAATCTCTTGGGGGTGACGCTTTCAGCCACTTAAAGAGAATAAAAAAATTGTAGAAATTTAGGTCTCTTTTAAAATTCTTCCCAGGCTTGCTCCATCTATCATCCAAGCTGAAACTGCTCTTATGATATATTGTAGATGGAGACCACACTACATCATCGGAATTCTGACATCGCCACGGTTCTGTAGTGGGTTATAATGCTACGTAACAAATTACAATGGTGGACATTGACAAATTTGGTTTTGGGGGAGTTTAAATTAATTTTGAGCTGCTTCAAGTTGGTTTAGAAAGTAATTTTTAAATAAATCAGAGGTGGATGGTGGAAAGAGAGCTCTGAAGACTGGCACGTGCATAGGAAGTTCAGGACCAAATCTTGCATTAGTCCTTAAGAGGAGTAGGGGCATCAATTAGACCCAGACACCTCACCTTCTGTCCTCAGAATGGAGTCACCAGAGGGAGAAAGGGCTGAACTTACAGGCAAGATGTGAATGTCAAGCCATGGAGTTTTTTCTAGAATCCTATGAGCAGTATGAGTCCATCTCACTTCCTGGAGACAAAATTGTGTTTCTCGGAGTGCATGAAATGGAATTATATAGCAAGGTGTCTGAAATAGTAGATACTCCTAAAAATAACATGGTTTTTGAGTACATGGAAGATCATGGAAATTGTGCAGTAGAGAGAGCACAGAATTAGCAATCAGGAAATCTGTGTTTGCTCCCACGTTTCACACCTGCTTTTATGTGAACTTGGTTGCTCTGGGCCTCAATTTCTTATGTACTAATGAGGAGAATAAATTGTGTCCTACATGCTTCAGAGGACTCTTAGGAAGATGCAGAAATGCATGTGAAACCTTTTGCCCTTTTCAAACTATAAAGAAAGCCCGACATTGTTGTTGTTATTGTCATTCTTTTTTAATGTATTTTACATGACCCATTCTGATTTGAGCAGAATCATGCTAGCCTAATGTGTGTGTGTGTGTGTATCAGGGAAAGGAAGATGCTGAGATGAAACCAAGTGGGACATTTTCATAGGAATAACTGAGTGGATTTCATGGTGCCCTAAAAAAGGAAAGGTTGTCCACCATCTCAGAGGGACACTGCTCCTTTTACAAGAACGGAGGCAAAAAGAATCCAACTCATGGGAGCTTTTTGAAATTTTCACAAAGAAATGCTCATTTCTCAGAGCATGAGGCAATCAATTAGCCACAGTGCCGTGTTCAGGTAGACTTTAGATTAGCTTGAGACCACTCCACTATAGATAATTAACCTTCGTACCCAAATTAGCAGTGAAATAAGCCAGTTATTAGTTTTCATAATGAACAAAATTGAGTATTTGGGAAAGTTAAACCCCTAGAGCTTAAATTAAAATTAGCATCTGGGAGAAACCCCTAAAGTATACTTCAATTCATTAATACTACAAATTCCACACTAGATTGAACTGACAATGTGCCATCTTTAAAGGAAATTGAGTCTCTCAAATAATCATTTGGATTGACCTCAGAGAGTGATTCTTCTTGATGCCTGGAATCTCAAAGACCAGCTGAATAACTGAGTTGGTGTCCTTTTCTTGCTAATAGGCAAGCAGCTGGCAGAGGATGAGCAAAGCTACATGTGGCACTAAAACAAACAAATGGTGTTATTAAAGGTCTAAAAGGAAATTGTCTTAACTTCAGTCTGGAGGACATGCTTTTGTGGATTTGACTTTCACTGTGAGAGTTAGTAGACTACGGATCATTGGACTAACCATCAGGAGGATCAGTGCTCTCACTTATTGGCCATGACTTCGGAAAAGCCATTGAACTTCTCAACTTCTCAATTTCCTCCTCAATAAACTGGGAGCAGTAATGACTGCCTGGTTCATCTCACAGATTTGAGGATCAATGTATAAAAAAGTGTGAACATGTGCAACATTAACCTATTCTTCTCTTTTAGCTGGAAATAATTTCATATCTCCCATCCCATTCTTCTAGGAAAAGGATGTGTAAAATCAAGAACTTAGATTTTAATAAATATTTATTAAAACATTAGCTAAATATTTCACACAGATGATCTCTTTTAATATTTATAACATCTTATCTTTGATATAATGCTCATTGCCTACCTAAGACCATGGAGCAATTAAGGAGGAGAACAACAATTTGAACCCAGGCCATCCTGCTCCAGAGGCAAATGCCTCACCAAAGTGCTATGGACCCATGGCTGTGTGAAGACTGGCCTCACTCAAGTCCAGGATGCCTAGAGAATTCTCTACCTTGGTGAAAGTCTGACAAAACCACCAGCTACGATTCCACACCTAGAAAGCCATCACTAGATCAGAAGCCAGGGAGGAGGGCAGATACCATAATTAAAAACATCCTGTTACATAGCTATCATTATCACCATTTTATAAACTAGGACATGGAAGTTCAGGGAAATTGAGTAACTTGTCCCACACTGTGCAGCTGGACTAAGTGGAGTCATTTGCCAGTGCAAGGGCCATGGTGCTTCCTGGTTCATTTGTCTCTCAGTGAAGGGCTCTGGGGATCCTCCCAGTTGTCCTGGTTAGGATTTCCTTGAGAACATGTCATAGGACATGCTCTTCAGTTGTAGGTAGGAACAAGAAATATTTCCATTATCCTTGGTCCTTATGTGGACTGACAAAGAATAAAACCCCTTCTTTTTGTGTCTTTTGGAGTGTTTGGGGTCTTGTGGACAGTGAATGGGGTTTGGCCACAGGGTGATTCCTGACATTTGTATGGTGCTTACACTTTCTCCTCCAGGTACATTATATTATGTCACCTTCCTATAATCTCTCAGATTTTCAAGGAGAATGATCCTCAGTGTGTAAACAGATATTCCCATCACCTTGGGCTTATGGAACCCATATTAACACTGGTAAGTTCTAGGGTAGCCAAGGCTCAGGCATGGTGGCTGGGACCAGTAGGGGCCATTCCACAATTCAGCTCAGCTTTGAAGTCAGTCTGCCTGACGTGAGAAGAAACAAGCTGGTGAGCTTGTGAGGCAGGTAGCAGTGTGTGGCACAGGCTCTCGGGTGCTGGGGTGTCTGGGGGGATCTACGCTCAGGCAGCCACCTTGTTGCCCATAGTTATTCACTCAGGAGGCAGACTGGCACAGACAAAGAAGGAAAAAAGTTCAACTTTTCTGTGGGCTATGTCGTGCTTTAACATCAGGCAGTGGGAGAACTGTGAAGACTATAGGAAATAATCAAGGAGAGGTTTCACTGGAGATCAAGATAAATTCAGAGGGATTTTTCATGCACATGTGAAGCCTGGAGTTCAGTAAGGGAAACATGGTGGCCTCCAAGAGGAGACAGGATAATTTATTGAGAGAGAAGGAAAACAATGAAACAGAAATTCAATGAATATTTACCCGAGTATTCAAAAGGAGGCTGTAAGCAGTTGTGTGGATTGAACACACATTCTCAAGAGAGAAAGCAATATAGAAAGAAATCAAGACTGAATCAAAAAAAAAAGATGATGAAGAAATTAGAAATTCTAAAGACAAACAGAACTCAGACACTCATAGAATCTCTATGAACATGCGGAACCCAGGAAAAAGAGACAAATGGGCAGTTCCTCCTCCATGACAGGCGGGCAGCTCATCCTACAGACCGGATTGGGGTGTAGGCACCACTTAGCGCTCATTTCAGCATGTGAAATCAAGGGCAGACCGAAGCCAGGGACTGGCACGGGGCTTTCCAACCATATCTATCCTGGAAGGCCAAGGAAGCCACACAGAGTGCAGGGGAAATTGCACAGGGCAAAACGGACATCATAAAACCAGGGGTTTGCTGGAGGGATTTGACCTCTGGATTTAACAGGGTACCAATATTCATGAGGACAGTCAGATCAGGACAGACAGATGACAAAATTCATGGCTAATTCCTGCTTTGCTGGGGGCCACTTGGGAAAGCTCAGAGACCAAAAAAATGTGGTGATAGCTGTGAGCCTCAAATTGTGGAGGACAAAAACAGAAGCTAAATTCTATAGAAGTCTCTCCTATTAGCCTTTCATCAACTGCAGGAATTATGGTTCTGCCCATCTGGTCCCCAGCATTACGGCCATGTTTGATTGGCAGTGGATGGTTCTAAGCTCTTGTGGGGAAAAGTAGATCAAGATTAATAGCAAACATCTTAAAGTCCCTAGAAATATTTTTAAATAGCATACTGACTATAGAAAATATTGATCTAATTTTATGCTCTAATTTAGTAATACTGCACTGTTTTCATTTATCATCATTCTCTGTCCTAGAAATGTTTTACACACTCTCCCTTCTTCACAGTCTTAAATGAATTTGTTTTGCTTTGCAGCAGTTAATGTATACGCTAAAAGGACTTACTCCAAATCTAATCCTCCATCCAAATATTCAATATGTTTCTGATTTTGCTATCTTTGATTTTATCTTCTTGGCTCTCACCATAGCCTCTGAGTCAGTTGAATTCTTGAGACAGGCAAAATTTTGTGTAACCTTATTTATCCTCCAAAGCTTTGTAAGTCTTTCTAAAACCCTCACTCCTTATATGTAGGTTTACATTGTACAGTGGAGCCAAAACACCAGCTGGCGGGCCTTTTATTCCCTTATCAGCTCATTCTCCCCTACAAGACAGTGTTTCTAAAGCCTGGGTTTATTTCCTCTCTGTTTTCTCTGTCTCCCTCAGATTATTGCCACATACTCCAAACCTTCCATGCCATCTGCTTCACCACACAGCTCTGTTCTGGCCTTCGGTGCCTTCGTTTTGAGTTATCTCAAGTGTAAATCATTATTGTGCAGTGTTCCTGAGCACCAGCCTTTGAAACAGACAGACCTGGCTTTGAATCCTGGCTCTGAATTCTAGCGGGCATTTGTCTTGGCTACCCAGCATCCAACCTGCTTATTGGCTTTCTGTTGCTGCTGTAACAAATCACCACAAACTTGGTGGTTTAAAACAATTCAAATTCATTATCTTACCATTCTGGAGGTCAGAAGTGCAAACTGGATCTTACTGACTTATATTGAGGTGTCAGTAGGGCTGTGTTACTTCCTGCTGGCCTTAGAGGAAAATATATTTCCTGGCCTTTTCCAGCTTCCAGAGGCCACCTCATGTCTTTGGCTCATGGGCCTTCCTTCTGTGTTCAAGACCAGAAATGGCCAATTAAGTCTTCTTCACACTCCATCACTCTGACTCTTCTGTATTCCTCTTCCACTTACAAGGACCCCTGTGATTACATAGGTCTCACTTGAATAACCCAGGATAATCTTCCTATTTCAAGGTAAACTGATTAACAGCCTTGATTCCACCTACTGCTTTAATTTCCCTTTGCCATGAAACCTAATATGCTTGTAGGTTTTATGAATGTCTTTGGGGTGAAGGATATTTCTCTGCCTTCCACACCTGCCTATATTTCAGAAAGTCCCCAAATTTTGAGACTTGGTAAGGTGTAAAGACCCCCTTCTACTTCAGTGACTGATAATGCAGAACACTTGATTTCTTAGATCAAGGCTTGTTACTTAAGTCCAATCTATCAGATACGCACACTGGACTTGGTCTTGGGACACACAAAAACAAACAAGGAAACTTCTGAATAAAGTGTTGAGCTGTACATACTCAACACTGCCGTTTCCATCTTCTCAGTGGTTCTGTAAGCCTCTCTACACTATTCTCCAAATTATTTTTTGCTATTTCTCAATATATTTTTAATAAATCCCTTTCCTGCTCACCCATAGTTGTCATTTGTTACTTAGAACTATGAGCCGTTTTCAAATGACACAAAAAAATGTACCAGTTATGTAACATTTGGCAAGACTGTGAACTTCTCTGGTCTGCAACACCTGCCTCAAGAGTTTTGAGAAGAGTAAAGGAGGCAAGGTGTAAAGAGTCTGATACAGGGCTTGGCACCTGAAAAACATTTAATAAATGGTGGGTAAAGGAGAAGAATAAAATCATTCCTATGTTCCGCATTGAGGAATTAAAATCTCAAAATGGCTAAAAGTATACAGAAGTAAAATGGCACATGAAAGCAGCACTAAAGCATCTTACTTCTGAGTCGTTTGTACGTTTTGAGAAGCATGAAGTGACACCCAGAGGTTATATATAAACTCATGCTGTAAAGACAATGGATTGAGCCACAATGGTAAAAAAGATAAAGCCAGTCAGCTGATACACAATGAAAAAGGTCCAACAAACCAGTTATTATCATGTAGACAAAGAGTGTGGAAGAACTGGGACTTCGGTCTCTTTGGAGACCACAGAGCGGATAATCTGGAGAACCAGTCTCAGAGGAGCCAGGGCTTCACACACACTGTGTAGTCATGCAAGCCAAGCAGCATCTTGAGAAAGAAACACTTCACACCCTTGACAATGACCTATAAGTTCTTGGCTATGCCTGACACACAGGGTCAAATAATGTGACTGTCAAAAAATGTCCTTGGATATGGCATCTTTGAAAAACTCTGACTGGCAGAGAAAACTTAGTTTAGTTGGTTAATCGCTTTACAGGACTGCTTCTACTGTTCTAAGCATAAAACAGGGTAAGGATACAAACAATAGCTAATATTTATTGAGTATTTAGCATGGGCCAACTCTGGGCCGAGAACTCCCCCCCCCCCGCCATTAACTTATCATGGTCCTCCCAGGTAAGTCCTATTAGTGTACAGGCTCCTGATCTCTCTAGAAGCAGATGCTGAGAGGGGAGTTAGGAATACAAAAGGTTTACTGGAAGTAACACCCATGAAAAGCAAAGTAGAAGGAAGCAGGAGAGGCGGGGGGAGCTGTCGAGATAATGCAGAGCTGACAGAGTCTCTGCCAACCCAGTGAGGAGTTCCAGAACACAGATGCCCCTAAGAGTCCTTCATGAGGCGGAAGTGGTCTGGCCTGAGTCCTACTGCTTCCCTAAACCATTGGCCAACAGATAACCTAAGAATAATGGGACCACAGCCCACTAAACTGAAGTGGACCCCAAAGGCATTTATAGCTAGAAGATGTCAGCTAAGCAACTGTACTCTTCACTGCATATCCCAGCCTCCCATAGTACTGCCAGCTTCCCTTTGTCCAGGTGAGGCCAGGGAAGAGTGGATCAGTGAAGGAATGCACCTATGGGTGCCTAGCCAGGGAAAGCCTGAGTAGCAAAGCCTGAGGTATAACCCTCAGGCCCTTAACCACCTACTGCACCTAGAGGCCCTTCTCAAGAATTTCACAGAGGTCTTACAGAGATTAAATGAGATAAGGTGTTTAAAAGTTCTTTGTAAAGAATAAAGTTCCATCAATGTACAAAAGATTAAATGAGTGGCTATTAAAGAACAATAAGCAATATGCAATTAATTAATTTTCCTCAATTTTTCCTGCCTGCTATTTGAGACATTTTGTTCGAGTTCCCAGAGAGGCATGCAGAAGGCTTTTTTTTTAACAGCATATAAAAAGTATTAATAATTTGATATGGTCTTAATTCATTTCATGATTCAGTTCTGCCGAATCTACAGAGACTGCTTCCAGCCTAGTAATTATAAAGGTGCTTCCAAATCAGTTCTGACTTGATCTTACAATATTTGATCATTTTATTATTCCATTTTACTTTATTATTCAGTTTGATTTGGTTCTATTAAGAAACCTAAGGCTACATAAACTATATATTTTATATCTTTAAAAATTCTCTTGAGATAAATTCTTATATAAAAAGGCTCTAATGATAAATCAATGCCATTTATTTTTAAATCTGAAAATATTATTTCAAGAGCAAAAATCTTTGATACCAGCTAGAGGAGCACATGCTCATACTGTGCATAGAATGGGTATGACTAAATTTGAGTTATTTTCTTAAATCACAGATAAATTAATCAGCAACTCTCTAAACATAGGTTACTATGTTCCAAGGTCAAATATGTATCTAAGATATGAGTTTATTCTATAGCTGGTGATTTTGATGTAGCTGGAAAGTCAGGATAGAATTTAAGATTCATGAGGGAAAGGAGGTCATTGTCTTATTTCTCTGCCTCTCATATGGGGGCTTTAAAGTCATACATATTCAATATATCACTAGTGAGTGAATGGAAGGCTTTAGATTCTTTCAGGCCTAGGCTAAAATCCTAAGCATGTTTCTTTCTAGCTAGGAGATCTATAAAACTCATGTAAGTTATTTTGTCCTTAGTTTAGCAGTAACTTGAGGTGAATAATTTCACCTTTCAGGCCAGCTATGAGGATCAAAGATGACAGTACATGTGAATTCTCCTTTCACCAAGAAGGATGCCTAGGTGCTCTGGTCTGAATGTGTCTCCCCAAATTCATTTGTTGAAACACCAAACCCCATACATGATACTATGTTTGGGACTTTTGGGAGATGGTTAAGTAATGAAGGTGTAGCTCTCTTAAATGGAATTAGTACCCTTAGAAAAGAGGTTCCAGAGAGATCCTTAGCCCCTTCTTCCCTGTGAAGATACATCTAGGAGGTACCAGCTATGAAAGAGGAAGAGGGCCTTCACCTGACCGTGCTGGTGCCTTGATCTTAGACTTCAGCCTCTGGAACTGTGAGCAGTACATCCTGTTGTTTATAAGCCACCCAGTGTATGGTGTATTGGCAAGGACACCAGTACAAGGTAGCTTTCAACAGAGAGCAATATGCTAAAATCTTACCCCTGTTTTCCACCCTTCTTTTCCCATAGTTCCTATAGGATTAAATATTTTAGCAGAATTGACAGGTTGCTATTGAATTGATGTTGACTTTTTGGAGTCTCAGTGGAACAACATTTTGGTTCCTTTGGATAGGATATTAATCCAACCAATCAACTGGTGGGTTTTTGTTTTTTTTTTTTTTCAATTTGATGGCTTATGTTAGTATTATCTGGAAGCATGTAATTTGAAGTACATATACTTTTCAGTGAGCATGTGCCCAATACTGGGTCTTAGCATTTTCCACATAGTCCTCACAACCATAACCCACTTGTTTGCTTGAGGAGTAGGTGAAATTATTTCCACTTTAGAAAAGAGGAAACTGAAACACAAAGATACTTTTTAAAATTACTGGTATCGGCCCAGATGAATTCACATTGTGTTACCTGGAGTTGTAGGTGCTCCTGCTATCCACCATCCTCTCTTGCATTGATGAGTAATGATACCATAAAGATACCACCAGAGATTTCTTGTAGAATTTAAGGTCAAACACCTGACTGAATGGTCAAACAATTTTTTAAAACAGATTGACATATCAGGTCATTCTACTGGAAATGGATGGACATAGTTCTTTTTATTATAAAGCAAGAATGTCTTAGAAGCTCTGAAACATACACGCATACACATTTGTTGTCATTGCATCACAAGCATCCCTTGTTCCTTTCGAAGTCACATGTGAACTATTCATTCTTTCCATCTATCATTCATTCATTCATTCAATAAACAAGTCTTGAGTTCATCAAGTGTACAAAATATATAGCTGAGTACTGTAAGATACAGACATAAGTACAATCTATTTCCTGCCTTTTAGATAATTATTAACAAAGAAATCATTTAGTAGGTTTTACAATCTGATATCTTTCAGCCTAATCAGCATCTATCTCATATCATATTTATAAGACTATTCAGTTTGAAATAACAGAGATCATTTAAGCCCATTGGGTCAAATCACTGTTTAAATTACATAATTCTACCAAATGGAGTTAAGTCAAAGGCAGGTCAGTTAAGTTCCAGTCAGTGATCAGGCTGGAGAGCTGCAGTGAAGACAGAGGGAAGGCAGAGGGGTTGATGTTTACAAAATGTTTATGAAGCTATTTGAAAACCAGGCACACTTGTGCTCTGATTGATCTGGGTTTGAACAAGCCTTTGTTCTGATAACAAAAGAAGTCCTGATGTCATTATAGGAAGAAAAACTCAGGGTTTTGAATTCTTTATTACTACAAGTACATATTTGGCTCAGCACTTGCACTCCTAGGAAAATATCATGAACACCTGATAGTACACTGACAATAAGAGTATTTTAGTATTTTTTATAAATAAGCATTTTCAAAGCCTCTTCACATTCATAAATGCATTTGACTCTCAAAGCACTCCCATGCAGGGATTATGTCTTTATATGATAATCACGCAATGGCACTCAGAGCGCCAAGCAGATTCCTCAAGGTAGTGTGGTTTTGATGGAACCACAGCTAAAACCTGTTTACAGACTCTGACCTTCTGGTCATTTCCCTTGCAATATTCTGATATACAGCTACCTTATCAACTGGACATTGTTTCCAATCTTCATCAACTCAAATCAGTTAGATGCAATTCAGAGTAGATACTTCTGACCAGGAATGGCAAATACTTGTTAGCACGTCTCCCTTACCTATGTCCAGGGCAGAGAGCACTAATCAGCCTGTTGCTTTCTTTTACTGAATGTAGATACAGCCTCAGAAACCCTCTCAGCATTGGATCCAAGCAGTCACTGATGACTGGGGCTGAACCCAGTCACTGGTCTTATTTCTGGGAATGTCCAAGCAGAGACTGGGTGTCCACTGGTCACTCAAGTTACCAAAGGATTTGTGCATTGAGTAGAAGATTCAGGATATCAGTGGTTCCCAACCACGACAGGTTCCCACCACAGGGTCTGGTGGTGGCATCAGAAAGGTGTACATTTATTCATTTTTAGTTGAGATTTTAGAGGCCCAGCTAAGACCTGCTGAATCAGAATCTCTGAGGGTACAACCAAGGAAACTATCATTGTAAATTGTCCTAAGCTGATTATTAATTCAACAAGGTCCATGAGACATTGCTTAGGAACTGGACCAAATGACCTCTAAGGTCACTTCCAAATTTAAAATCTGAATTTCCTGACCACAGGCTAGCACTAGGGATTGGATGCAGTATGAGCACTGTATCTTAGGGCACGGAGTTTCTAAATCACATTAAAAACAATTAGCCAGAACAGGTGAAAGCACCAACTAGCCTGCCATCTGCATATTAGTGGCAAATTAAACTTCCCCCGTTAGTCGTGTTCTTGGCGATATTAGTGTTACAAGCCCTAATGTATTGTATTTTATACTTCGGAGAGCTGGAAGAGAGTACTAATTACATGCAAGTTTTTCAAGATTTCAGCTGGGAGTATTTCACATAAAAGTTAATTGTTCTTTTGGGGTTTTACCACTGGTTTATCCAATTAACATGGAGTTTGCCTATATATTATGGTTTTGCTTACAGAAGGGAAACCATATTATTCACTTGGATAAAATGGGCTTGTTCTAAGGGTATTTTGAAATCAGCCTGAGAGTTTCTGGCTCACATACACAACTGTGCGCACCTGCTGCCTCTGAGCTGGAAGGCGGTTTGGTTTGCAGGAGAACCACAAAGTTGCTGATGAAACACAGTAATAAAGAAGAGGCCAAGCAGATTTGCTTCCAAGATTTTTCCCTTACTGTTATCTCTACAAACTTAGAAATGGCCTTAGACCAAGTGAGGGAATAATACAAACAACCCTTCACCCAATAATATGTACTCTCCAGGTCAACTCACCTTACATGTGGACGTCTGTGCAGTAGGCATTATTATACCCATTTTACCAATTCCCGTGTACTCAATATTTATCTGTGTTTGTCCTTGTGGATTTGGCCTATTTTCTTTAGAGAATTCCAGATGTTCGTGTACAGTATTTTTTTTAATGGGAGAAATAATACCTACTATTTTTTAGAGAGAGTAGTATGGTTGCTATGGACTTGAGGTTGACCTCTCCAGTCATACCAATCCCACCTCTGCCTGGCTGTGATCAGAGCTGTGCATCTGCCCCAGTTCTTTTCTTGCTGGGAGGTTTTTGTTATTCAACATGGTGTTGGCATGAAGAAGAGTTCTAAGTTAGGAGTTTACAGGGTCAGGGCTAGTTATCCATTCATTCTAGCTCATCCATTCCACCATCTGAGTATAGGCTCAAAGATAATATTAAGGGCAGATGATAGAAGGGAAACCAGGGTTACAATAAGGAGACCGAGCATTGGGAAGTGGGGGCTACTACAGCATCACATGATGAGAATACATGCTCATTCCTGGGAGACTCAACCAACTCTTCATGTGGGATTCCTTCTTGTCTGAGACTGTTTATATTGCATAAGTATCACTCAGCACCTGATACCTCCAGGAAGGTTTAGACAAGGGTCAAGGAGGCCTAGGTGAGGGTGTTCAGTGAAAAGGCCCTGAAAGGAAGTTGAATTGTTGATGGTATGAATCTCAGGAGCCTCAAGTTTTGCCTTGGTTAATTAATTCCTTTCATCTTTATTGTCTGCTGAGGACCATTCTCAATTCATATTCAGCTGTCTATATCTCAGTTGTGAATGTCTGACTTCAGGTTAGATATTAAGGTATCAGTGGGTGTGAGTGGAGGTCCTGAATGATGAGATGACAAGTTCTTGTGGGCCCACTCTGTGTTCTGTTTGGCCATCCTGGGGCTAGGACTCTGCCACACCACATTTTCTTGCTGCCTGACTCCATGTGAGGTCTGCCAGTTGAGGGCACTGCAGGGAGGTTGGAAACCTCAGCAGGAGTAAGTCTGCTCACTCCTCATTGTCTTCCTGTTTTTCTGTCAATGGCATGCCTGTCAGTGGAATTACTAAGAAACTTATACCCTCCTGGGCCTCTAGTGGAGTCTGGAGGAGACCCCCTGAGAGCTTACATCATTATATGAGCTTTGAAAGGGAACATTCATGCTCAGCAAGAGTACAGAAGTCCTGTGGTGCCTCTTTCAGGGCACCCCTCCTGGACCTCAAACACTTCCATACGGACTACAGTCACATGGCGATACTAAGGTCCATTGGCACATGCAAGGGGCTCTGGGCAGTGTTGGTGGCATAAATATGATAAATCCCTTTAAACCTTGTCCTTCCTTTGTTGGTAATTGTACTGCCATCAGTCCATTACAAAAGTTGGCAACCTGGGGATTAGTCTTACCTTTTTCTTGTCCCTCTTGCTCCGTGACCTATTAATAAGTAACTCTAACATAAACATGAACAGGTCCAAGCCTGTCCACTAATAGCCATCTCTACTGCCTTTGTCCTGCTGCCATTACAATACTTCCCAGGTTGAACTGATCACTTTTTCTCTTGGGTCTTCAGGGTCCCTTGCACTCAGCCTCCATATGAGCCCCCATTACACCGAATGACATTTATTTGTTTCTATTTTTGACTCTGCAGCTGTGTTGCTCAGTCCCATGGCTGGCTCTGTCCAAATGATGGAGGGGGAAACATTGCTGTCTATGTCTCTTTGCGACTTGCCTTATGCTTGCTCAGGGCATAAACAATCTTATTTTGCTGTTTCCTCTGGGTCCTGCCCAATGTCTGGTGCATGGTGAGTGCTGGATCAGTGTCTGAAGGATCTGATGCAATGAAGCAGAATTTGGTCTGCTCTGATGCTGAGTAGTGCAGAAGGCCAGCAGAGGGAGGGTCCCCTGCGAGCTGTCCTGCTGCACCTGGGCCTGAGGGAAAGAGAGGCAGGACTCGCTCATCTGTAGATGTAGATGTGTGAAAGCCTCTCTCAGGTATTTAGTTTCCTTCAAGTTTGGTTATGAGCTTTGTTTAATGACCTATTTATTGGTTTAGGGTGATTTTATAGGAATGCTAGGAAGGAGCCACTCAGGTTTCCCTTAGCACCAGGCCTCCCTGGAAAGAGCAGCTACTTAGCTCTTCTGAGCCCTCGAAAGGCCCTGCATTACAGGAACTTGCCCCCCACGCACACACTACTTGGGCCTCGGCTAGATTCCTGAATTCTTCCCTGCTGGGCTGCAGTTTGCATTGTTGACAAACAGACCACACAGTCATCCTTAACATCCAGAAGTAGGACGAGAAAGGGAAAGCCCAGGTGGAACCTAAGATTACCTTCTCTGTTGAAGACTGTTTCATCCTTATTTAGGTAAGAAAGGATCCTGATGGCTGAGTTACCTCCTTTCTGGAGCCTGGATGACTCCAGTGGAAGAAAGATAGCAGTAGACTTGCGGGTTTAGTAGTCACCGTGAAAAGCTTGGTGCTCGCCAACAAGAACTGGCTGTTCATTATCAGACTGACTGAAAGCCAGCTTCCACTTTGTGACTGCCAACTGGAGGGACAGACAGAGACAGATAAAGAGAGGGACAGAGAAAGAAAGGATGCTTTCTCCCTCCTCAGAAAGGTTCCCTCCCCTGTTTGGCAAGGAATGGGGGGCGTGGTGGCTGAGACAGTGCTGGGTTTTGTTGTTGTGTTCCTGTTGTTGTGTCCCACAACCTTGGGAGAATTCAAACTACAGACTCCAGAAATTTGGCCGAAAGTGCCGACTACAGATTTAATTTGGGAGACTCTGCTCTTGCCACAGCCAAGGCAGTCTGATGAGGACCTGAGGGTCTGATACTGACCCATGTTGCCCTCATAAAGCCAGCTGGTTTCAAAGACTTCCATTGCTTTAACTTTTTGGTAGATTTGATGCTTTGAAAGACATAACGCTTTCTCCATCAAAAATGGCAAAGTGGGATCCATGGCCTCGCAGCCCTTGTTCCAACAACACCCATCTCAGGTCCCTGGAGTCAGTCACCTTCGGAGCATGTCAGGCTGTTTGTGTAAGGAAGCATAGAGAGAGTTTCAGAAATGAGAGAATGTTAATCTAGTCCCTTCACTTTGTAAAGGAAGGGAGGAAGTACTGGCTAAAGAACTCAGCCAGTGCCACACTGGTTTTTTTGTAACATTTCCAACACTCTACAGCTCAATGTTACACCATCAGCAAAAGGTTACTCTCTTGGATGTGTGAATATCTGGTTAAGTTTAGAAATAAAAGGGAGAAAGTGCTCAAATGACATTATCGTTATTCTAAATATGCCAAGCATAGGGACTAGAATTATCTTACATTTTAATAACATACATTGTTTCTTACAATTATGAAGACATTTTTCCATGTTAGACAATTTTAGAATACAGAAAAAGTATAAAGGAAAAATTAAACATCCCCTGGAATTTTATCATTAAGAGATAAACACTTAATACTTTAATATCTTTCTAGTCTCAGTCCCTAACATTTGGCAGGGCGAGGGGCACAATATCACTCTCATCTGATAAAGGGGTTGGGTGAGAACTAGAAGGCCAAGGACATACTGAGCAAACTGTAGTACAAAGACTAGAAGCAGCCTCCTGGATCCCCATCCAGTGTTCTTTCTGCTCAACTCAGCTGCAGAGAAGCTCATTCAGACTCTCCTGGAGAAGATAGGCTGCAGGACCTGCAGGAAAGACCTGGAAAATGAGTTACAATGAGGAGGCCCAGGTACCTTCCTGAAGCTGTTCCACCTGCAGGCTGATGGAGATTTGCAAATGGCTATGAAGGTGAGGTAGTCCCTTTCTCCCCACCTCCCCTGCATTATGCTATGCTAGGCTCTGTGCCAGGCCCCTGGGCTAGCATGGTAGACAAATCAGTCATAATTTATACAGTTATGGAGCTTAATATTGAAGGAGGCAAGTTGTGCAGAGCTCACGTGGATGTGTGTGTGTGTGTGTGTGTGTGTGTGTGTGTGTGTGTGTGTGAAAGAGAGACTGAGAGAAAGAGAGAGAGAGATGCCACAATCTTCTGGCACATTCACTTCCTTTCCTCGTGACCTACCTTTTTCCTGTGCACCTGGGAGAACACAGCAGGTCCAGGATCTGTTGTGAAGGGAGCCAGGTGGAGCATTTGTGTGTATGCTCTGGCCTTTCTCCTTCCATCCTTGGCTACGATAAAATGGAGCAACAGTGGGAAGTTTAAGCTGCAAGGGTTTTGCAGTGATGATCTAGGTCAACCCCTTTGTTTTACAGGTAAGAAAACCAAAGCCCATGGACTCATCCCTAAGTGACTTACCTAGCGATATGGCAACAAAGACAGACCTAGAATTTGATGCCTTTTGATTTTCTTACAGTTCTTTCAATCAGGGGAAGAAAATAACTTACAACTGTGCCATTACAAATGAGGTCAATGATCTGTGTCTAAATAATAAAAACTGGTGTGTGTTAAGGGCATCCAGTGTGTCGGACACTGCTCTGAATGTCTTCCATTAAATAACTAATTTCCTCACAATACAAGGGGGTCCACTATCATCCTCACTTTGCAGATGAAGGACACAGTGCTCAGAGGGTTAAGTCAGCCACACAGGTCACTCTTGAAGGGTCAGAGGTAGGATTCAGCCATGACATAGGGCTGCCTTTGAAAAGTCAGCTCAAAGAAGCAAACAGCAGGCTTAAAGCACTGTTTCTGGACCATATGAACAGCAGGCCCAGAGGGACTTGTTTGCTCCGCACCCTCCTTTATCAGCATGCCTGTCTGGGAGGCTGAGGGGCAGGTAGCCACGCAGGCAGATGAGTCACCCACATTTACAGTGATATCAAGATCAAAGTAACATGAGGTCAATATAAACCTCCACAGAAGAATTTAAAAGCACAATTAAAAAGAAAAATGGACAGAGACTTGACCTGGAACTCTATAAAAGGCAAAATTCAAGTGACCAGTACACAGGTTACTAGGTGGGAACACTTATTAGTAATCAAATGAATACAAATTAAATCTATTATGTAATTTCACTTTACATCCACTGGAATAGTGAAAGTGTGAAGACAAGGTTTTAGCAAGGATTTAGAGCAACTGAAAAATCACACACATCGAAGGTGGGAATGTAAATTGGTTTATTCACTTTGAAAATCTGTTTGGAAGTATCTACTAATATGATATCCAATACATGCATACCTTGTGACTCAGACATTCCGTGTCTAGGGGTATACCCAACAGAAATGTATACAGACATTCACATGTATTAAAAAATAAGTAGCACAAGGGCCAAAAGTCAAGCAGACAGAGAGGTGAGTTGTTTGCCAATAAACAGAGTCCCAGTGGGCACCCAGAAACAGTGGGAAAGGCCAGATGCCAATGAGTCAGAACAGAATCGAGGGAGAAAGTGTATGCGGAGTCGGAAGATGGGGGCTGTGAACAGTGGCTGAGGAGGTCAGCAGAAGGTAAGTCCTGGATAACCCAGAGCAGGACTGTCAGCCCAGGCTTGCTTTTCTGTGTTGCCTATGGGTGGTACTCTGAGCACGGTGGGGGTCCTGTGCATCTGCAATAAGAGCCAGAGAAGGTGGGGGTTGGGAGGTAGGAGGAAATGAAAGCTCTACTTTTGGGGCTGGTCACATGCAAACATTAGGTGAAGAAAGAAAGCTAAATAATTAAATGAAGACCTAGAGAATAAGAGACAGGAGCTTGTAATTTCTTCCGAAAACATAATAGCATAAGGATATTTCCTAGGCATGAAATTGAAAGGTATGAAATAGAAATAGGGTGAGGCTTTTGAAGAAAAGAATGAGGATAAAAGTCCATAATAGACTGAGTAAAGGAAGTGGGTAAGCCTAGCAGGTACCATGGGAACTTGGCTCGTGGCTATATCAAGCTTTATGAAGAAAGAGACTCTGGGTCCCAGTGTTAGACTTCAGCACTCAGAACCACGTTAAGTGGAGATATTAAATGAAGAAGAAACCCAGAATCTTTGTAAGTAATCCTTACACATGGCAAAAAAAGTGGAGGGGAGGGAAAACTGAACCAACATTGTTGAAAAGTAAAGCTTCTTGTACCATCAAACATTTAATTCACTCCTTGATTCACCATCTCCAGTAAAACTTCTGTGGTGTTCCTTGGCACTCAGAGATTCCCATGGTCTTCAGTCTGCAGCTGTGAGTAGGATTTAGAAGACCAAAATAGTGATAAGATGGCTATTATTGCCATCATGGGCCAAACCATTACTATTTAATTATAAAAGGAATAATTCTAATGTGCTCTTTGGGCACCTTAAAATTACTAAAAAAGGCATGGATTACTAGAATTGTGCTGAAATCTTAAGAATTAGATGAAAAGCCTAAGAAAGACCCATCTGTTTTGTTCACAACTTTTCATCCAATGTGTCTCAAGCAGGAGCTGTGCCACTCCACCGGGCATTTGGGAATGTATGTGCATGTGTGTTCATGTGTGTGAGCCACAGTGACTGGGAACCATTAGTGGCATTTATTTGCTGAGACCACAGTCACTAAATGTCCTACAATTTGCAGTACATTCCAAGAAACAAAGAATTGTTTTGTCTAAAATGCCACCCCATTGAGAACATGAGATACATTATCTCAACCGCAGGTATAGTACTAGAGTGAAATGCAACCCCTATTCATGTTTGCCTGATAAACCCAAACCTATAAAGTAATGAGCATGTGTTCAGGAGGCAGCACTCCTAATTCCTTGCAACTGCTATACTGAAATCTACTGAGGGCTGAGACCGCGCCTTATTTAACTTTGCGTACCCACAGGGCATTGCGGAGTGCCAGCAGACTGTAGATGACACAAAAGTGTTTGTTGAAATATTGAATAGATAAATGATTTTATCAAGGCATCTCTAGTTTATTTGGTTACTTGGACCAGTACTGTGGCACCGTAACAGTTTTTGAAGATCAGATGTATCTGGACCACATGGAAATAACGATGATGAATACGGTGCAAATGGATGGAAGGGGGTTTAGAGTGTGCCCTGACTTACATATTTTCACACTGTGTTAAGCAAAAAGAATAGCTTCTACTTTAGGATGTTCACATCATAATCCCTGGAAGACTGTTTCTTTACATGGCAAAAAGGACGTTGACAATATAATTAAGTTAAGAATTTTCAAATTAGGAGATTGTCCTGGATTCTTTGGGTGAACCCAATGTAATCACAAAAGTCCTTATAAAAAGGAGGCAGGAGGGTCAGAATCAGAGAAAGATTAGAAGATGCTGTCCTGCTGATTTTGAAGGTGAAGGAGGAAGGGCTCTTTGGCCAAGAAATGAGGCAGCTTCTAGAACTCAGACAAGGCAAGAAACAAATTCTCTCCTAGAGCCTCCAGAAAAAACACAACCCTACCAACCCATTTAGACCTTACAAATTCTAGAATTATAAGATAATCAATTTTCCATTGTTCTAAGCCACTAAGTTTGTTGTAATTTGTCACAGCAGCAATAGGGTCCTTATACACAGGTAAAGAAAAATGAGTTCAGGAATAGTTGGGCTGTTCAAGGTCATGCAGTGGGTTAACACCAACATCAACAAAAAACCCAGGTCTGCTGATTATCATCAGCAATCTTCTCTGGGGAGAGGTGAGAGTTCTCCACCTTCACAATCACTCTTCATGGTCATCATGCCTGTGAGAGATAGTTTCTCAGAGCTCTGCTCTACACTTGGACATTAGCATCCTAACATCTGGCTCACACCTGCAGCTGTCACACCTTATCCTGGTCTTTCAGGGCATCTTGAAGGGCATTACTCTGCCTATGTCCTGTGGACTACTACACAAGTAGGTGGTGGTATTCATGTTAGAATTTAACTTTTAGAAACTTTTATATTTAGTGAGTTTTGGGGATGCAGAGAGAATTTTTTAAAAGATAATAGTGGAAAGTACTTTTAGTATCCTGTATTATTGATTTGTACCTTTCTTGTTTCCTCATCTCTGTGTATCAGAAACTTTATTGGGCTGATCCAATAGAGACTAGAAGTTACAATAGCTTAAAAATAATATATATTTTTCTTTTTTCTCAAGAAGTAGAAACAAGGAGGTAGATAATCTGAGCTGGCTGGCAGCTCACCTCATCTTCAAGAAGCCAAATTCCTTCTTCTACTTTTTCTTTTCCATCATTCTTAGCACTTGAATCCCATCTTCAAGGTCATTGCATGATCCAAGGTAACAACTGGAGTTCCAGCCATCTCATTCACACCCTGGCTAAGGCAGGAATAAAAGCAGATGGACAAAAATGTTGCCTAGCTCCCTGTCCCTATTTAGAGACTACTCCTGGAAATCCTGCCCGATGATTTCCACATACTCCTATTGACCAAAACACAGTCACCTAGCTGGATCTAGATTGAAAAGCTGGAGTAGGTGGCTCTGTACCAAGGAGGAAAAGTCAATATTGGTTAGGCAACAAGATGTATCCATTACCTTCTTTTTGCCTGTATCCACACCATGTGGTGTTATAGCCCAAACTCTCCTTGTGACTACACATATCTCCCTCCTTTCACTACAGGTCCTGGAGGTCTAACCCCTCCCCTAAACATGCCAGGACCCCAGTGAAGAGAGAGGTGAAGCAAGCTACTCAGATACTATTGGTGCTGCATTAATATAGCTATGAACAAGACCTAAATACAGCAGATTGTACCTGAACCATGTGCTCCTGAGATAAGCAAGCTTTCAAATATTCACCTTAGTCTTTGTGTTCAGCAAAACACCACCTACCTGCAAAGAACCAGCTGTCTCCATAGGCTTTCAATATGACCCGCAGATGCACTCCTTGTTTACCACTGACAAGGTCAGACACAGATCTTCCAAATTCCCCCACTTTGCCCCATAACTGACTAGCTCAACTGCATTTTCCACACTGATCAATTGGAATATGATGCATGTTACCCAAATCTGGTTATGCATCTCTACTTTCTCCAGGGCCCTGACCTTTGGCCCACCCTCAGCCTGGGCCAGCAGACACCCCCTTCTGGGAGCAGTCTGGCCTCCAGGTGGAACATTTTCCTACTTACTAGGCAGTCATGCCACCTGTTCATCCCACTCCCCCATGTCTGTTTTTTTTTTTCCTAAACTTGCTTACTCCTCTCGATAAAAGAAAGCCCTGTTCTGCCTACCTCTGAGCTACTTGCAGATTTTAGGGTCAGAGTGTCCCCCACCATTGCGGTAGTCTCACACCCACCTGGCAATAATCCTTTTGATTAAAAGTCTCTCCGTACTAAGTCCAGAATTGTTTGTGTTAGACATCCCCTGAAACAAACACCCAAGAAGGCTGGGGGCAGATTTCTCTGTGTCTCTATTGCCAGGGAAAGCTAAGTAGCTGGTCCCCCATGTGGTCGGTGCTCTCTGTGACTATTCTGTTCCTGAAGGACCCATAGACATGGAAGGGGAAGTTGGCACAAGGACTTCAAATGGCCTCTATGGTTATAAAGATCTATCACCATAGAGCCCAAAGTGCTGCTACAGATACAAAAGCCTTCTTGTTGAAGTGATTGGGTTCCTGGGTAAGCAAGGTTAGCCAGGTCTCTCCCCTGTGGGATTTTTCACAAGCACTTTGTGAGACTCTCAAGAATATGGCATGGTATGTACACTGCTTCCTCAAATTATTCGACTGTGGAAGGCTTTTATTTGCCCAACACCTAAGAATATCATGTGGGACAGTTTTGAAAATGCTGTTTTAAAGCCTTTCATATATTCACCTGCAGTTGCCAAGTGCACTGTGTAGCAGATAAGCTTTGCTTTGAGTTACTGGTGGGGAGGGGGGTGGCTGCCCAGAGCCCATGACCAGGGCTGCAGTTGTCATCACATATATCTAAGTGTCGGGCGTTCTCTCCCTTTAGGCAGGAGGTGTTCTAAGTAGCCTCTGTCCTGGGGGACACACAGTAAAGGGGTAGATTTCCCAACAGGCTGCAGCTGTGTGTAAGACACATTTGATTTATGGCAGCTTTTGCCGGTGACCTTGGCTTTCCAGTTTGCAAGTCATGTCACCAGGGTACCTGACTAATGCATGATTGTAAATTTTTCATGGCAAGGCGTGTATTTGTGCTATTGGCCTCCTGGGCAAGGAAAAAAGCATGGCATGTCAAAAGCAACATAAATTGTTAGGAAAATCTGTATTCCCCCCAGATCTCCCTGCGAAGTCCCGTTATCCTTGTCTCACTCGACCGCTGTTCATTCATTCACAAACATTTGTCGAGCGGCTTCCATTGCTAAGTACTTTCGGGGGCACAGAGGTGTACACACTGAGGAGGGGACATAAGTGTCTGGGCAGCAGGCGTGAAGGTGTGGAGAAGCAAAAAGAGCTTCTTTGAGTGCAGATTCCTCATTCGAGTGAGTATTCAGGCCTCTCGAGAGCTCACAATAAACATGCTTATCTTATAAAACTGAGCCTTTTCACTTTTATAAGATTCATCCTGGGTAATCGCATGACAGGTGTTTTGTTAGGTACAAATCTCAGCTATGTTACCTTAAGTGAGTCTCTTAAAGCTTCAGGATTATTCCCCTTTTATGTAAAAGGAAGGGGTCATGAACAGATAAAGTTTTTTCAGTAAAAAAAAATCACTGACAGATATAGATACACACACTTACATACATACTCAAGTTACAATATACATATAATTTACATGACACACACATACACACATTTAAACATTGGCATGGTGGAGAGCTAGGGTATGTAGGTTAGACTTGGGGTCATTGAAAAGCAGGCCTCTTTATATGGACTTCAATGAGGAACCACTGTTGGATTTGGAGAGGTGGGAATGCTGGAGTGGCTCCACTCAGGTTGAAGTACAGGGTCAATGGCACTGGGGCAGGGAGGAGTTCAGGGCAGGACTGATCAGGGTGTCTGGTACCTTCTGCTGGGTGTAGGCATAGGGTCACAGCTGAGGACCAGCCTGGTGAGACTGAGGGGCTAGATCTTCGAGGACCTTGATGTCATGGCAGAAAAGCCATCTCCCCCTGCTCAGTGGGCTCTCCTTCCTCAGTGGGCTAGGTGCCCACACCATCTCTTTGCCTGACTTGCTCTTCTCCATCTCCTGGCTTGCACATCCTCTGCAGCCTTCAGACGCCCTTCTCCCAAGAGTTCTCCAGGCCCTTCCCTACCCCTGCCTGCTGCACACCCTGTATCTCAGCATCCCTTTATTTCCTCCAGAGTGCTTACCATGATTTACAATACCTGTTCACCATCTTGTCCACTGGTTGTTTGTCATCTGTGTCCTTGGGAATGGAAGCACCATGGGGCAGTGGGCAGTACCTGCCTGGTTTGCTTTACAGTTCCCAGTGCCCAGCACAGGGCTGGCATGTCCTCAATAAATATCGAATGAATGAACTGACGAATAAGCTAAAACTTACACTGTCGTAAAACACAGGGAAACCTGGACTATATATTTCTCCAGTCTACACTGCTTATGTTATATTGTTCAATATAATGTCTTCCAGTGCTCACCCAGTATCCAATATATAGAGATGAACAAAGACAAAAAAAATAGTTTTAATGAAGTAAAAACATTCAGTCCCCCCTACTTTTGGGAAAGAAGTCCCTTCCCTTTGCCTAGGGGGCAGGTGGTGTAACCCTGCACAAACATTGAGCTGTGGGATCTACCAGAGCCACAACTTTCTCCTCCATGGAGCAGGACTTCAGTGAACCCCACCCCACCCCCCACCACCATTGCTGCACCCTGCACCCCAGGCCCCCTTTAGGCTGCTTCAGCAGGTATCTTCCTCCCAGAGTCTGATGCTGATTCTGGGCTCTGAGGATGAAACCACAGTCACCTGGGACATTGGAAGCCCAGGTTGTTGGCCTGGAGCTGCTTTTCACCTGGGCACAGCCCTCAGGCTTATTCAGAGCTAAGCTCCAGGAGTTGTTTGCTCACCAGAAGCTGTCAGAGCAGCAGGCATTTCTGATGCCCTCTCCCCTTCCCATGTGTGAAAGCTCCGGAACCAGTTCCCAAAGATGGCCAAGGCCCAGGTGGGAGCTTGCACAAATATCCCCCAACTACACCAAACTCTAACGATCACACTCTACCAAGTAAGACTTTTCTTTCCTTATTGGGGGGTGAATTTTGGTCTCTTAAATGAGGGCTGTACAAAAGAAAATGTGGCCGGACTTTAAACACTTTCATTCCTGGTAATAATTGGCAAAGGATACTCCTCCTTTACTTCTACTACTTCTCCTCCTTCTCCTCCCCCTCCTTCTCTTACGACTAGTAGTAGTAGTACTAAATTAAATGAATATAAGCTTTTAAGAGTTTATGTAAGATACCTCCTTTTACATACCTCGTTGAAGTCATCCCTGAATCCTCCGAGTAGTGTTTGATTACCACAAGAAAACTGTGACTTAGAGTTGCTTGCCCAATGTCGTTCATCTAGGGAGCAGCAGAGGATGTAACTAGCCCAAGTCCCCTCAAATCTCTCATGCATTTAAAAACATCCGAACATGTTTCTTTTCATAAAACGTAGGCCTTGCACGGGAAGGCTTGGGTGGTAGCCAGGGGCTTAGGAGACCTGAGAAAAATCATCAGTTAAGCCCTGTATAGGATTTTTGAAGGAAGAAAGAGGGAAGCTATCTGGATGCAGGGGGCAGAATTCCACTTCTACAGAGAGCAAAAGGGAACTAATTGTGGGCCTCCTCTATGATCCCTTAATTTTATCATCATCCTGAGATACAAGGAATGCCAGATTCTGCCAACCATTCCCACTTCACGTGGGAATGCATGTAAGCCTGAATGACTAGAGGGGAGACCTTGTGGCAGGTTACGTGTAATTGGTTCCATCTCACGTTCCCCTCTGCACTGAGAGGTGCGGCCCATTTTCTGTCCCCTTGAATCTGGTCCAATCTCATGACTTACCTTGACTGTAAGAATATGGTGGAAATGACTCTGATGACATCCAAGGCTACCTCTTAACAGGCCTTGAAGCTTCTGCCCTCGCTCTGGAACACTGAGATCACCACGCTCTGAGAAAGCCCAGTCTAACATACTGGAGGAGAAACCAGGAAGAACAGAGGTAGCCTGGCCCAGAGCAGCAAAAACTGCAGGATGGAGGAGCAGGGCTGTCTCCTGCCAGCCAACCCTGCAGCTAAATGCAGCCATCGGCATGGATGAGCCCAGGAGAAACCAGCAGAGGAACGGCACAGCCAGGCTCATTATGAGGTTGCCAAGTCCTGAGAAAGAATGACTGGTTGGAGTTTTAAGCCCCTAAGTTTGAGACAATAGATAATTGAAACAGACACAGAGGGCTGCCATAACAAAACCTTAAAATACATGGCATTGGCTTTAGGACCAGTTGGTATGTGAAAGCTGTAGGGGGAGAAGGAGACTGTCAGTGAGGTTAAACAGGCCATCAGAGGCTGGAGAATGGGCTGCCTTGGCACTGAGTAATGGAATAACTAGCAAAACCGAGTACTGACCTGTCTGGGAACTGAGGGAATTTCCAACTGCCATATCGGGATGGGCCAGGTTACTTTATTGAATTAACTTTATCTGCATATAACAAGATATAGAAAGAGAGAGGAACTAAAGAAGGAAATGTTTTGTTTTGTTTTTATGGAGAATTTGGAGAAAATATAGAAGGCCCAGCATGTGCTGGGTTGGAAAATAAAAGTATTTTCACTCATGGTGTGTGATAGCAAAAGAATCTCAAAGTAAAAACAGCCTCAGGTTAAGATCAAATAAACAGTGGCTGTGAGACCCTCTGTTAAGAGTGCACCATTGGTGGGAATGCAAATTGGTGCAGCCACTGTGGAAAGGATCACGGAGGTTTCTCAACAAATTAAATATAGATCTACCATATGATCCAGTAGTCCCACTTCGGGGTATTTATCTAAAGGAAATAAAACCACGATACCAAAGAGATATATGCCTCCTGTGTTTGTTGAAGCATTATTTATAATTGCAGAGATGTGAAAACAACCTAAGTATCCAGTGATAGATGAATTAATAAAGAAAATGTGGTACATATACACAATGGAATACCATTCAGCCATAAATAAGAAGGGAACATAAATGGGCCTTGAGGACATATGTTAAGGGAAGTAAATCAGATGGAGAAAAATGCTGTGTGATCTCATACACATGTGGAATCTGAAAAAAACAAACTTACAGAAACGGAAAAACCTGTCGGAGGTTGTCAGAGGCAGGAGGGAAGGGTGGGTTGTGGGGACAATGGGCAAAAGTGGCCAAAACATACAAACTTTATTAAGTGAATGAGGACGTACTATACAGTGTGGTGATGTAGTTAACAATACTGTGTTGTATATTTGAAAGTTGCTAAAAGAGTAGACTTTATAAGTTATCATCACCAGGAAAAAAATTGTAACTATGTGGGGTGATGAATATTAACTACACTTCTGAATATAATGAAATGATACAGTTACTATGTTGATCATTTCATTATATATCTTATCATATATCATTATCATATATAATCATTATATATACACATAATATAATCATTATACATACATATAATAAATATATAATCATTATCTATAGTAAGTATATATATAAAATCATTATATTGTATACTTTAAATGTATGCAGTGTTATATGGTAATTATATAGCAATAAAACTGGGAAAAAGAGTTCAGAAAAAGTTTTAAGACAGTGTCTTGTAGAACCTTTAAGTTGACAAAAGGGTTTCTTAGAATCTTAAGGCCGTGTGACCTTAAAGCAGCCTCCCCTGCAGCCCCAGGGAAACAGAGACCTGACAGGAAACAGTTCCGCCTGTAACGTGTGGGGCATGGAGTCAGCTGCGATCAGTCTCATAGGAATGACGGAAAGTTTTCAAGATCATTGTATTGGGAGCTGGCAGTGAACTGGGACATGAACCAAGTTTTCTTCTATAAAAAATAGCTGTGATATACTAGCTGCTTACCTATGCCAAGCACTTGATAGAGATCGCCATACGTCATCCTCACTCCACTGCATGGCTGGGAGGCGGGTACCACTGCTGTTTCCGTTTTGTGAATGAGGAAACAGGCTCACAGAAGCTCTCTGCCCAGTGACACACAGCTGGGCAGTGGCAGCAGCAAACTGACGCCCGTGGTCTATAGGAGCAAAGTGCTATTTGGTTGGCTCAGACTGGAATTCCATTCCACTAATTGCTGCTGGAGAAAAAGGAAGATTCACATCGCCCATCAGCCAGAAGCCGGATGGCTTCCTCCTGGTCTCCTGTGTGCTGTTGTCCTCATCACTGTTGGGTGCCCTCCAGCTCCCAATACAAATTTCATACAGCTTTCCCCCCACCCGCCGGCTTCTGTGAGCATCTGAGAAAAAGCACTCTTGGCTGGTTTACAGCACCCTGTTCAGACCTGTTAACTGTCTTCGTGCCCTAACCAGCCCCTGCCAATAATAGTTGTGTGGGATTCAAATGGTGTGAAAGACCTGGCATGTTTGAGAGGATAATTTGTCCCTGTGAAATTGCACTCTCTCTCACCCTCAGGGTTTCTGTGTCAAACTCTGTCTGTGGGTGTTTTTTTTTCCTCTGTATATACTGAGGTAGTCTTATTGGCTCATTTGCTTGTTTTTCCCCCTCTTCTCAGGAATATAAACTTGAATTACTTCATATAGAAAAACAAATTCTTGAATTACAAGAGCATCCCCAAAGTATTACTCCTTCAGAATGAAGACAAATGTACAGCTTGTGGTATAATGCATCAATTTGGGTAATAAATACAGAAGACATAAATGATATTTATACGGGGGGAAGGAATAGAGATATCACATGACTGCAAAGGACAATAAAGGTGAAGAAGGCAGGCTGGGCATAAAACTGATAAAGCTGAGCCTGGAGCCAGGCCACTCCTACTCGGGGATGTGGTGGGTGGATTTCTACAGGGTAGGAGTGGAGAGCTTGGGGGGCGGTGCTTCTGCTTAACACTGTCAATCATTTAGTTGTTTCAACTCATGAAATTCAACTTTGGGGAACTCACTTCTTTGGACAAAGTACTGCTAATTTATTCAGCAGTTATAAGAATTTGACAAATATTTAATCTAATCTTTACAACAAGCTTGGGAAGTTGGTACTATCATTGTCACTACTGTTTTGTTGATGAGAAAGATGTACAGAGTAGTGAAGTGACTTGTCCAAAGTCACACAGCAAATTAACACTATAAACATGAGGCCTCTCTCCATCTGAGAGAGTCAAGCATGTCTGTCTCTGGCTTCCCAATGGCATGTGCTTAGCAGAGACATGAAAGGGAGATCTTCATGTGTGTTGGTGGGGCAGAGTCCTCCAATCCTGTGGGACAATGATTATGAGAACTTACCAAGAACTAACTTCTCCAAGTTTACCCTGTTGCCTAGGATTAACTGGATTTGGGTGTCAGGTTCAGATAGGAATAGATTTTTTTCAAGACAGTCAGAAAACCTGCAGCTAATCCACTAAACTATGGCTGCAAATTACCTGACTCTAACCACTGCATGTCAGGGACTGAAGGCACCTGATTATTCAGAACCTATTTTTTTCTGTTAAAGTTGGGGGTTGCTTGGTGTCCATGAAAGGAAGAGAACAGTATTGTTGGGGCTTTAGCAAAAATAATTTTCCTGGGGCCCCTGAGAAGGGCAAGGACTTAGATTCTCTGCTGGCTGCAGAAGCACATCATTGGACACAGAGGAACTAACCCAGGCAGGAAGCCCCAGAGATGGAGCAGACTTTGCCTGCATCCAAGTGGGCTTCTCTCCCTGTGCTCCTTCCATGATCCTCACCAGCTATAATACTGAGATCCTGCTGCCTTGACCTTCAAGGGTTCAATGTCTGATTCCTGACACTGGCTTTTGCTGCTCTGACTTTTGACACCTGCCTCAGCCCGCCAGGGGTTCTCAGTTGCTGAGAACCCCTATGGATGCCTGGACACCTACCCTGTCTACTTGTACTTTATAGGAGCTCTTATGCTGGATTGACACTAGACTGCTCAAGCCCAGGCCAGTTTATGAAATGGATGTAACTACCTGCCTTAGACCCCATCTCCTTCCCTCCCTACATAATGCTTTATAGAGCTCCTCTGGCCACTCATTTCCAGATGTCAAATTCTATTTTCCTGACCCTTCTCTCTCCATATGAGTGAAACCAGCTGTACCACATCTGCTTGGAGACACATCTCTGTGGCTTCCAAGTGAACAGTTTCTGAAAAAAAAAAAAAACAAAAAACAAAAAACAAAAAACAAAAAACAAAACAGTAAGTGTCAGTACTCACAGAATAGACTGCAGATAACTTTACAGTGGCTTCTGGACACACTGTGGTTTTGTGTTCAGCACCTGACCTGGTTTATTAGTAGGAGTTCTGGGCTTTGTATAGAGGTATGTGTCAGAATTCCTTACACTTTACCCATGCACACATTACTCATGCACCCACACAGTATTTATTTCATTCTGTCAGCTGCTGAGAGTATCTTCCTCAATAGATTATGAAGTCCTTAAACAGTGGGATTAAGTCTTGGAATCTCTTCAGGGTAGAGATAGCACAGTATCATGCTTGCCTTTAGCAGATGCTCAATAAAATGTCTTCATGGTGAATTTCACAAACTTGTGAAATGTCAACTGGAAATAAAAGGTCATTGTGTCTATACCAGCCTGTATAGCATGTGGCAATATCCTCTCAAGGGAGAGGTGGGGTCTTGTGTGGTTGAGTGATCAGAGCAGACTTGATAAAGGAAGCTGGACATGAGCATGTCCTTGAAAGAAGTGGAAAAGACAGGAAAGGCAAGGGCATCACTGGCAGGAGGAATTGTGCTAATAAACATACCTAGGAAAGGACTCCTGCATCACTGACGACCACCACCATCCTCAGTTGCACCCATTCTCAACTCTCAGTCAACCCCCTGGCCCCCTCCTTGACCCCACCACACCTTTGAGTCTGGGGGCAGCTCTGAGGGACTAGGATAGATAGGGGTATGATAAAGTTGAGGTGTGGTATGAGAGGAACTGACATCATAATACATAGGAAAAATAAGACAATGAAACCTTGTTATTGTAATGACTTCTTGTTCCAACTGCATCAAATGGTTGCCAAGAGAAAATGGTAGACTCAAAGCAGCACCTCCATGGTAACTGGGTCTGCCCTGGCAGAATGCAGCATGCCTTCCTTGTGAAAGATGCTCATAAATATTTGCCAGATAAATTACTCCTTCCTTCTTATTGTGAAGTGACTTGATCCCTATGTTCCCAAAGAGCTGTGATTTTATAATTAATAAAGTCACAATTAAAACAGAATATTCTAGGGAGGGGACCCTAGAATCTGACTAGTTCAACCATCTCATTTTGTAGACAGGTTCCACAAGGCACACCCTGGGAGTAGTTGGAAGCAGGCAGCTGTGGGCTCCTCCCAAGTCCCTTCAAATTTCTGGCCTGGACAGCCAGGGGTGGAGGAACTGATGATTGATTTGGTACTGTTTGGAGACAGAAGCCAGCTCAGAGGGATGAAAGTGCCAAAAGACAGCTTTCCTCTTGCTGCGTTTTTCACTATTGCATTCGCCCATATAAATTGCCTCTTGGAATGATGTATTTTTGCATATGGTGACTTGTATGTCAACAGCAAGTTGTTTTCATCATGCCAGTGCCAGAGAAATTGGCTATCTCATCAGTAATGTGTTCAGAACCCACCTTGAATGCCAAAAATCCCCTTTTGTATGTGGGCTCATTATTCATCTGTCCAAATACAGAGTGATTAATCTGGCCTGCTAGGGAGAAGAGAGAGGGCTAGAACTATAGGAAGTGACAAGCGTTAGGGGAATTGCTATGTTGCCATGCCATGACTGCCCTGTAAGTTTCAAATGCGAAGTTAGCCCTGCACGAGCCCCTACTTACAGAGGCATAATTAAACCCTGGCAGCATGTGAATCCTGGAGATACCCTGCTCTGAAGCCCCTTGCTAGGGAAAGTGTGACTTACTCTCTAAGCAGAAGGGCTACACAGAGCCTCCCTAAAAAAATTTCCCTGCAGGCCGGAATTTAAAGTCTCGCTGGTACTAAACATAACATTAGACTATGAAGTAATGAGAAAGGTTCCTTTGCCACAGGCAGAAATCAGTCTAGTTTCATTGCTCTTGTCAGTCCTTGGGGTCTGAAGTGAGTCATTGCTTAAGAACTGAGAAATGAGGGAAAGAAGAATGCCTTCTGAACGTTAAACTTTAATATGGATACATAATAGATCACAGCAGAAGACTACAAAGTCACCTTAAAGAGACAGTAAGAATAGACTGCCATCTCACAGCTATTCACATATTTAAAGAAAGACCTTGGCAATCAGGAGAATCTCTATAGCAAAATGAAGGTCACCTCAGGGAGAAGGACCCCTAGCAAAGGTCTTTAAGTGTTTTTGTTGCTGGAGACATGGGTGCCACCAACATGGGGTGGATGTGAAAGTTAGGGTTAACCAACTCCAAGTGTTTTGGTCCCATTGCTAAGGCTAACTGTGCTTTATTACACGGCTCTCAAACATTCAGTCCATCCAACAAATCCTTTTTGTTCCAATGATATGTTCTTCGAATACTCTTTTTTTTAAGTGGCAGCTACATTGTCTCAGTGTAAATTGAGAAAAACCACTGTTTGGTTTTAGACATCAGACCTGCAAACTTGGTTAATGTGCATTTCCCCCAGAAAGAGGGACATGTTCTACATGAACTAATGATATCACACTTCTGGGCAGCAAGGAGGGAGGGCGGAGGCCAGGTCCTGGATGGTGTATATGAAGCAAGGTCAGCACAGCCACATCAGGGGGGCACTTCATGGAGGAGAATCATCTTGGCTTCATGGGATGGAGCACATTTCAACTCAGTCCATTTGAGGCCAAGAGTGAAACATCTTTTACCTTTCAAAACCTTGCCTTGTACAAATATACCCCAAGATATTCTTTAAAGGGGCAGCTATGGTGAAATGCCTGTAAAAAGTGCTAAGGTACTTAGAAGTTGACATCTGAACCCCAGTGAAGATAGCACGTTGCAATCTGGGGATGGACAAAGGCAAACTCTGGTAGCAGATGTACGAGCCCTTCCTTCAGAGAGGACTTTCCTCCTGTACTGATGCATCAGGTACTGGGGGCGCTTCTGCACCATTTCATTTCCCCTGAAAGACAAGAGTGATTTAAAAGTAAAAACTGCTATACTGCTAAATTCTATAGCGCTATGATTCTATTGAGTGACAAGTCATAAATGCCAGAAGGAAATAATACACACCGCTCTCTACCTGAGACCAGAATACAATGGTTCTTTGTGTTATGAAAATTATTGTGTTAGTTCTTCCCATGACCTTCTTCTCGTTTGGCTGCCCAGAGCTAGCACCATTGTTCTGTGGGATCATCAGGACCAAGTACTTTTGCTTAGCTGTCTTCGGCATGTACTCCCCTCTGCAATTTCACTATGGCCCAACATATCCCCTCCTAGCCTACTTTTTTGGCCATGTTCCAGGTAAAATGAAAGAAGAAGGGTGAGTTCAGATGGTGTGTCTCAGAGTGAATAGGTCAAATTTTTCATGTCCAGGTTTCCTCGTGATCTGTCCTTTGTCTATGTCCAGCTTCACATCCTTCTTTTTCTGTCCTGCAGTCAATAGGACTGTGTGCTCATGATCAGCTTTGACTTTTTTCTTTCACACCCTACGTCTGATCCATCCATATATTCTATTGGCTCTACCATCAAAATATATGCAGAATGTGCCCTTTCTCAATAATAACTGTTGAATGAATGAATGCTAGAAACATGATAAGTGTTCCACAAATATGTGTTCACCTAATGGTAGCATGATGCATGGTGAGGATATTAATAACAGCTAGAATTTTTTATGCTTATTTAGTACCAGGAGTGCCATATATATTATTTCTAATCTTTATAATGATACTTTAAAGTAGATGTTTAAAAACTGATGACAATAATAAATCATAATAGTTAATATCTCTTTAATGCTTTCTATAGAGCAGACACTAAACTAAGTGCTTGATATATAATACCTTGTTTAATTCTCATTACAGTCCTATGAGACGGGTTTGGTTCTTAGCCCTGCCTCTCCAGAAGAAGAAAATGCAGCTAAGGGTGGTTTAGTGACTTGTCCAAAATCACAGATCGGCAGGAAAATACTTTTGATCTACTGCAAGTATACGTATCTGTAGGATGGCGGCTGGAAAATTTTTGCTGACAAATATCCAAGGCTTCTTCTAAGAAGCAGGCATTTGAGGAACTTCAGTGGTTCTTCAGGCTTTGGTGGATTATTTCAAGTCTTTTTCTCCTGTCCTTCAACAATGAAAGCCTTAGTGAATACCAGAAGTTTAAGACTTGGGGAAGAGACAAGGATATTAGTGATAATGATCTTACATAAGAATGTCTAGATGTTTCTTTTCGGGTCATGTTTTGCTTTTTTGTTTTTGTTTTCCGGTCCCCAGAGGAGACAGAACAGGGCAGTGATTATGACAGTGAACCCTGGAGTCTGATTTCAAATCTTGGTTCTATTCCATGTCACTTACCCTCTCTGTACCTCAGTTTCCTCAAATGCATTGTGAAGGTGATAAGAGCCCTCTCTCCTAGGGTTGTTGTAAGGACAGAATTTTAAGAGCTTCTGACGGCGCCTGGTACATAGAAAGCAGAGTCTATACGTGGTAACCGGTAGTACTGATGGCAGTACTAGTGGCGGCTGTTGTTTTGTGTTGGGAATGATACTGATCATGAGATGTTTCTAACCTGGCCTGATTGGCCTCTTCCAGAAGCTATATAGTTAATATTACAATTAAAATACGTTTTTGTCACTGTGACCATTTCTGGGCAGACGTGAGGTTTGTTGTTACTTCCAGGAGTATGAGTGCTTCCCCACGACAATCAGGTTTTGTATCAAGGCAAAGAACATTTGCTGCTGGTCCCTCAAAATCCAATCCTTTATCTTCTGTGGGTAAGAGTAGCCAGAACTTTTTTCTCTGGCAACTTGTTAGAAATGCAAATTCTTAGGCCTCACCCTAGGCCCAGTGTGTCAGCAGCTCTGGGGGTGGGCCCAGCAATCTGACAAGGTTTCCCCAGGGATTTGGATGTCCTCTAAAAGCCTCAGACTTGCTGAGCTGAGGCCTTGCTACTCCAAGTGTGGTTGCTCAGAGCCTAGAAGCTTCCTTAAAATGCAGAATGCCAGGCCCTTTCCCAGACTGACTGGATAAGACTCTGCATTTAAATAATATCTGCAGGAGATCCACAGGGACATTAACGTTTGGAAACACCGATCATAGGCCCTGATTCTCCAACTTGGCCGAAAACGGAGCTTTAAAAACTATTGCCGACTCGGATGCACTCCCAGAGATTGTGATGTATTTGATTCAGGGAGCAGCCTAGGTAGCGGGATTGTTTTTAATTCCCTGGGTAACTCGAATATGTAGCAAAGTTTGAGAAGTCCTGATTTAGGGGCAGGGTTTTCAAAGTGTGGTCTCTGGTCCAGCAGCACCAGTCCCACTGGGGAACTTGTTGAAAATGTTAATTCCTAGGCCCTGACCCAGGCATATTGAATCAGAAATTCTGGGCTATGGCCCTACAGTCTGTGTTTTATCAAGCCCTTCAGGTGATGCTGATGCTCCCCCAAGTTTGGTAGCCATGATCTAGGACCTGAGAACCTCTTTATAGTGCTGGCAGGTGACAGAGGGGTAGGGGAGGCCACTAGGTTGACTAAACATGCTTGTTTACCAGGGACTGAAAGATTTCCCAAGACACAAGGCTTTTTATGCTAAAATGGGAACCATCCTGTGCAAATTGGGACTGTTGGTCACCCTAGATCATAGAAGATTCCATTCATATGGAAGTGGCACACAGCCCATTCCATTGGCCAGAATGAAGGTGTTGGCTACACCTTACTACAGAGAAGGCTGACACTAATGGGGTCTAGCTGTGTGCCCAAGAGAAAGATCAAAGTGTCTTGGGGATGAGCAAGCCAGTCTCTGCCAAAATGCAAAATCACTCAGTAATGATCTCATTCTTTAAGTATGAGATCATGTACAGGGGGGATGCAATAGTCTAAAGACGCCTCTAGAAAGTTCTTCTTGGGAAAGTGCTCTGGAGATGCTCTGCTTGCTGCTGACTTTTCTCTGCCAGTTCTTGGATTGTGACTTCAGCATCTGGTATTAGCAGTTCAACAGGAAGAAAAAAAAAGAAAAAGAAAAAACCAAAGCTTCCCTAGCAAGTCTGCTCCCTGTTTGCAGGAGGGCTGCAGCTGGGATGTGATAGAGTGAACATATGGCTTTAGGGAGGCCCATTTGGTTCACTTAGCAGAGTTCTGTGGCCTGTGAATGTTCAACACATTTTAACATTAAAGTCGTCAGGCAGCTGGCCCAATTCCTGCCTTCCTGCGCTGGCTCTGAGGCTGGCTGTGTGGAAACAGAGGCATGGGCCAGATGATCTCCGGCGAGGCTGATGGACAGGCACAGAGCAAGGGGCTTTCTGAATGCATCACCAGTTCCAGAGCATCTCAATTCAGGCTTTATGCAAATGTCATGTCGTTTGCTGAGGCAGGGAGTTTGCACTCCTTTGAATGGGAGAACTGGCCCTTTAGGTCAGGGGGCTCCTTTGAAGCAGAGAGAAATTAGGACACATGCCAGGCAAGCTTTGGCCTGCAAGGGGGAGAAAAGACAAGCTCTGGAATACATCTGAGTGGAATTTGCAGATGGAAATACATTGGGTCTCTCTGGTTGGCAAGGTTTTAGTAAGGGTCATTTTATTTCTCCCTAGATAGAGCCCTGAAGCATCATGATCTTTCTGGCCTGTAGACAGGGAGACGTTGTGGGTTGTGGACAGAGCATGTGACAAAAACCTAGACAACATGGGCTCTAACTATTGATTGCTCCACCACCACTAACGAATAGTAGCTCAGGTGTCACAAGGGCTGCTGACACATTTTCAGTTACTGGGATGTAGGCACCATCTGGGTTAGAGGTGGAGCATGGGGAGGGTCAGCTCCGGGAAGCTGCCTGCAGTCCTAGGTTCATGACCCCTTCCTTCAATCACTCTAACCTCTTGCTTCTGTTTTTATATCTCCTGCCTCCTCCTTTGACCTCTTTGCCTCCCTTGTATAAACATCTTGTCATCGCATTGGACTCACTTGGATAATCTGGGAGAATCTTCACATCTCAATCATGTCTGCAAGTCCCTTTCACCACAAAAGGGAACATTTGCAAAGTTCTGGAATTTAAGGCATGGGTAGATTTTGGGTGGCTATTATTCAGCCTATCTTACCATCCTTCTTTCTTTTCCTTCACAAATTCTTATTGGATATTTTCATGTGTCAGTTCCTGTGCCTGATCTAGGGTTGTGGTGATGAGCAGAAACACATGGTCTCTGCCACATGAGCTTGCACTTTAGAGAGGAACATAGATGTAAATCAGAGTCACACATGTAACTGTAAAATTACATGATCCTGGAAACGGTACGCAGGGCTACATGACTATGTAATACAGAGGTTTGCTTGATTTAATGTGGGGTGGGGAAGTCAGGGACTGGTAAGTAGTTTCTAAAGGTCCTATGCAATGCCACACAGACTATGTTAGGAATGTTGACCTTTGTCCCAAGTGCAAAAAGACCCATTGGAGTGTTTTAAGTAGGAAAGTGTTTTGACTAGATTTACATTCAGAGGCTAAGGCAGATGCTGTGTGGAGAACAGGTTGGAGGTGGGCTTTTGCAGTTGTCTGGTTAGAGCTCAGTGTCTCCTGGATGAGTGGGTGGCCTTGGGCATGCAGGAGGCTGGGAGCTGGGTACCTGAGAGATATGTAGTCTCTCTGTTTCAATCTTTCTCATCTCTCTCTCTCCTTCTCTCTTGTGCATGCACAGGCAGTAATACATTCTCTCAAGGAAGGGTTGTAGAAGATCACTTATAAGGGAGTGGTGGGGGGAAAGTGGAAACAATTGTACTTGACCACCAACAAAAAAGTTTAAAAAAAGATTGAAGACATTTATACCAATGCACTTTGAATATTAACTAAGACTCCTGTGGCAATTGACAAGGTGGGCAGACAGGGACAGCTCAATTCCCAAATGAAGGAGTCAGCTCTAGTATCTGTAGATTGAACCCAGAAATGCAATGATTCAGAGCTGGTCTGGAAAAAAGTGACCTGGTAACCCCAAGGGGTCACTGTTCAGAAGAGCTAAAAACCTTGGGTAAGAGTGGGGACTGTGAGAGAATTAAGTTACCTAAAATGATTTTCAAGAGCACACAACAATGATCAAACATACATGGACTACCTAGGAATCATCACACCCAGTGTCAAACATAATTTAAATGGAAGTCCAGTAGATGTGGAAGGTAGAATGGACACTCATCTGACAGAGTCAATGTGATGGGCATTGTAGAGAACCCAGAGTGTGGAAGGTATGGGTTAGAGAAAAGGAGACTCAGGCATAATCTAATACCTCTATTCAAATATCTAAAGTGTTGCCATGTGGAGGAAGAAAGAGAACTATTCTGTCTAACTCTAGAAAGTGGCCTGAGACAAATTGATGAACATGGTATGATTTTAAGTCAAAAGAAGAGAGAACATTTAAAAAATAAAATTTATCTAACAATGGGATAATTTAGGGGGAAGTCTTTGGAGAGAATCCACATCATCTGTCAGAGTTATTCATTCAGATAATTGGGCTCCTTATGTACACCAACCACTGTTGGAGATAGAGAGGTGAGGAAAACATAATTTCTATTCTTTATATGTAACTTTGTAAGTTAAACAAGATTTACAGCCATAACAATGTCAGTGTATTTTACATAAAGAAAGATTGAAACAAGAGCCTCCGAGGCCTTGGAGGAGTAGCAATTGTATTATCTTAACTCAGGACTAAGGACAGACGAGTGAAAGTTGGGCACCAATTTGGACCTTGAGCACCCAAGGGAGCTTGAGCACTGGAGGGAGCTTGGGAATGGTCATTCCTTGAGGGAGAGCATATCATCAAAGGCTTGTGGGTGGAAAAGTGCAGAGAGCGGTCAGCACACAGAATTGTCTTCTGCAGACAAGCAGCAGGAAAGCATTGCTGAGAGGGACTGCATGTGGCAGGTAGGGGGCTGCAGTAATCACACCTCTCCACAGTCTCCGACCCTGCTGTGCCAATATTCTGGAAATGGTTGCCTTCTGGGAGTTAAGTTGTAATAGTAGCATGTAATGAATGAAAGCAAAGATGTGTCTTCTTAGGAAGGAAGAATATCTCCCAGGCCAGATTAAGGTGTGACTGAGTGTGCTACCCTCCCTAATTAAAGAGTTCCCCATTAGCCAGTCATGACAGTATGATGGGTTAGTCACTGAGCAAATGCCTACAGTGATGCTGTAGGCACAGTTCCGTGGAGAGGGGTGTTGGCCCAAAGACGAGATGGATCTGCTTTTGATGGGATATAGTGGAGATGATCACTAAGCATGCAGGAACCTACTCCCTGAAAATGTACCAATCATAAAACAGTGTCCCCTGGTTTGCCTCTATGCTCCAAAGAGTCTGCAGATGATTTGGATTCCCTTGCAGTTTTCATAAAGGGAAATAATGTTCAGGTTTCTCAATGGTTCATCAGCTAGACTCTTACTCTGCTGTTTTATGCATCAGCTTTTTAGATGAATTCCATCAGAGTGAATGTTCATGAATCAATGATTTGTGGTCAGAGAGCAGGTCTAGGTCATGGTGCTGAGGACCAAATCCTGCACTGTAAGGAGTTCACTGACTCTCTGTGGCCACCTGGTTGGATTCTTTTTTTTTTAGTAGTAGTAGCCTGTCCTCATGGCCACCACCTGCGCCAGGCATTTCCTTACATTCTCTCACACTCATTACCTACACTACTCTCACTCTGTAATGTGCAACAAAACTCCAGTTCCCAGGCTCCCTTGCCATCTGGCTTCTAGCTGGGTTCGGCCAGTATGGGGCTGCCAGTAGGAGGTTGGAGGACAGAGGGCTGGAGAAACTGTGGTGACCTACTATATTGCTTTTCCATCACTCCAGCTCAAGGCCACCACAGGCGCACTGTGGTTTCCAAGCTTTGGCGGGGTGGACCTCAGCTTTGGGGTTCTAGCACTCTACCTCCTCAGCTTTGTCTCCAGCCCTGGGTGAATTTGGGGAATGGTAGCTGCTTCCAGCTGTGCCAGTCCCTTAGTTGTCTTGCTGTCTCTTCCCAATACCTTAATTCTTCCATCCTCTTTGCAATCAATTCCCTGTGTCAAATTCCTTCTTCTTATATTGCCTGGACTGGCTTCTGTTTTCCTGACTGGTCTTTGATGAAATCAACTTCCTTCAAATTCTAGGTGTCCTACACCAAGGACCTTCAAATGCTAATCTAAAAAGTTTGGAATTTAACCCATGAGTCCATCCTTCTCATTTTGGAGCACAAAAAACCCATTGTACATTTTCCTGGGTCATCAATTTTACTTCGTTTGGGAGAAACAAAATAGCTGTGATTTTTATACTAAGACAAACACAGATACATTGTAATGCAAAAGTCACCTGATTTTAAGATAAACCAGGAGGCTTTAAAGTATTTTTTGCACTTGTAAGAAGCCAATGAATACCCTTTTTTGTTTCAAAGTGCTTTGGAGAAAAAGTGTCAAAAGCACTGCCATAGACCAGAGATCGGAAAACTTTTTTCCCTAAAGAGCCAGGTTGTAAATATTTTATGCTTTGTGGGCCATGCAATTTCTGTTACAAGTACTCAGCTTGGTCATTGAAATACCAAAGCAGCCATAGACCCTACATACACGATGGCCGTGTGCCAATACAACTTTATTATAAAAACTGGCAGCAGGCTGGACCTCACTGTGACCCTTATAAAAAGGCAGTGGGGGGCTTAGAGGGTGTTAGAGATTCCTAACAGCTAGTTACCTGGTTGAAACTATGAAATGGGAAGATTGATCACTGAGAGGGAAAAAAAGAGAGAGGCCAGAGATAGGGGATCAGCTAAATGACCATCTGGGTGTTCATGTCTAGAGGGCTGGCAAATTTAAACCAGGTGCGGGCAGGTAGGTTAGGAGATGTTGACTCACTACTTTGAATGACAACTCCAGCTTCCCCTCCTTCCTACGAATCTAGGGAAGCCTTAGGCCAATATTACTCTATTCTTTCTCCCTTGGTTTTGCAACCTTTGCCAGAGCTGCCTCTGTTGACTCATTCTGTTCTCTGGGACCCTGCATGGAATGAACCTGGGCTTGGAGCCACTGACCCTCCTGTTCGATTGATAGAGTGGCTCAGGGCTTCTCTTCTACTTCCCAGTGCCTGCCACATTCCACCTGGGGCATGTCCAAACAAATCCAACTAATTAATATTTGCAAAGTGATTCCTGTGGCCACGGTGAGAGCCACCCAGAAGGGCCAGGCATAATCACTGTTATATCTGTGGCTTACATAATGCCTGGTCCACCCTGGAATGATTTTTTAAGCCTTGGTAATTGGCGAATTACAGTGTGAGTGCTGAAAACCAGCTGTGGTTTTAAGTGCCTTGTACATTTCTGTAGGTGGTATAGAGTTGGGTGTAATGTTGATGGATGTGTTAGGAAAATTACAGCCCAGGTTCCTGTGCAGCTGCTTTGAGGGAAGATCGGACAAAGGACATTTCTAAGCAGATGCACAATGAGCAATTAGATGATTTAAAATGTCATCTAATCAATATTTACAGCTAGATAAAGAAAAGATAAGCCTTGTACTTCAGTGATCTGAGTGAAATCAGAACACCAATCTGGACGACCTGTAATGAGCTCTGCAGCTAGAAACCAAAGGACCCAGAAGTCGCAATGTTTTGCACCTGGTAGGTGCTTAATAAGAGTTGGTGAATGGATGACTGAATGGTACAACTGAGCCCTTATTTCCAACCTCTCTTACCCGAAAAAGAAGTTTTCACTGAGGATTACTAGCACCAGTGGGCCCCTTCACTGACTGGATATTTACAGATTACTTCAGCAACTCAAAGGCTTTAGAAGAGATCCCTTTGCCTGACCTGCTGGGGGGTGGCTCCTGGACTACTTTTTCTTGCCTAGTGCAAGTGAACTCTCTGGAAGACTTCAGGGTGAAGGAACCAAATACTTATCCGCTCCTATGTGAGCCAGGAATTATCCGGGCTCATTCCAGGAGAGCTCCTGTACCCTCCCAACAGTGCTGTGAGTCAATATCATTTTTGTTTTATAACTGTCATCTGAGCGTGAAAACGAATGCTCAGAAGCTGGAGTGATGCCTTCAAAGTCAGGTAGCTGGTAAGTGGCAGAGCTGAAGATTGGTGCCCAGGTGTCTGTCACACCAAACAGGCACTCACCACTATCTAGAAACTGCAAGCGAGCAGCCTCCATAAAGTGGTCTGTGGATGTTTTTTTCTGGATAGTAATTATTTTTCAAATTGAATTTGAATGCCCTTTGGGGAGACGTGCACTCCTCATTACTGTGTCTCAACACTTCTTGTTATTGTACAGAGTTTGGGTTCCCGCATCTTTCTTTTCTGTCTAGTCCTGAAGGTGTCTTTGCACCTTCTGTGGAACATGATGTATCAGCTTCTCATTTCCCCCTCAGGGCCACACAGACCTTTCCTCCTGTGCTGTCTCTGCACTGCTGTGGAGGAGTTGGAGGAGTTTTCCTGTTCTCCTCTGGCCCTTTCCAGTGCTTCTCTCACAGGCCAACATGTCGAATGGCACCACGAGCAGCAGGTGGGAACCCTAACAATCTACATTCCGTATTTACAAGAGAAAAATGATTATCCCTCAAGTCAAATGGGCATGGTGTTCAATCCAGTATATAACTAGGGCTGCAGTGCCAAGATATCCATCAATGTGAGAAATAAAACATTTGTTCGAGGAAAGCCTGCCAATCGAGGAGAGTGAGCTGGGGGTAGAGGTGGGGGCCAGGAACCTGACAGTGTGAAAAAAGGATGTTGATGGATGTGACTTGAAAAGAGAAGGAGAGGCAGTGAGCCTGAGCTTCCAGCTGGACTGTCCCAGACAGCTGGGCTGCTGACGGCATGTCCCCTGTCGTCCCCCTCAGCCCTCCCCCAGGGCAGGGAGGTTGGTGCCCAGGGCTTTGACAGGTGCTGGGGAAGAGCAAGCGATGCTGGAGTTGAAGGAGAAAGCAAGCTTGTTTTTTGGGTTGTTTTTTTTTTTTGGTTTGTTGGCAGTCAACATGTGGATGATTCTTGAGTTTCATGAATAAGGTGGCTGACACTCCTAGTGTAACTGGAGGCCATTCATGGGCTCCCTCCTTTGGAAGCAACTGTCAAGAGGAAGGAATGAGCAATGGGGGAAAATTTGACAATGTAATCTTAGGCCCTCTTGGCTTCTGGTTTTTGGATGTTTCTTCCCACAGAGTATGGCCCAGCCCTGCACTGACTTGTTTACCTGCATTAGCAGGAGGCCTGGAATAAAGCTGTGGTTAAGATAATCAGCTTTGTTCTCTATGCAGACATTTTGGCTTAGGGCTGCACATGGACTAATGCCCATAGCAGGAAAGGACAATGATGACATTCATGAGTCAGCCTCAGTTCAATACTGCTGCTGTCAAGGCTCATTATTTGTTGCTTTTGAGAGAGATGCTTTGCCTGCAGCACCCACAGTAAAAGGCAATGCGTGAGGATTTGCTACGGTGTGTTTGAATTGTACATCGTGCTTTTCTTGGCAGTCCAGGCTGTCAGACTGGGGGCGGGGACTCAACCACAATGTGGCCATCTGCTGGCAGGGCAGGTGGGTGCTGAGCCCTTGCCTCAGTCATCAGAAGCAGGTACCTTCCTCTCCTCTCTCAGCTACACCAGGGAGGCTGCTCAGAGCTGGGGCAGAGGGAAAACTGGTCTGGAGTCCACAGGGCTCCTGGTGCTGGGAAGAACCATTGAGGAGGCATCCACCAGCACCAACATTCCTGACCTTGAAATACCGATTTCTGATGGTGCAATCTTTCTGAGGGCATTTTTGGAAGATGTGTCAGATACATTTACAATGTCAGAGCCCTCTGATCCATCCTTAATCTTACGTCTATTAGGTAGAAAAAAGTCAGAGCTCCTTCGAAGGTGCGGTAAGGGACAGGGACTGGCTGATACGTAGGATCCTTCTCAGCAAATCTCTACTCATACATTTCACAGCTGGGAGTGGCTGGCAGCACAGCCAACCTTTTGAGGTGAGTACTACACAGGGACTCCCTTAGCAAAAATACAAATAGTTACATATTCAGGTTGGGCTTCAAAGAGAACTTTAACAATTTGATTTTACAATTGTTCTTCCTAATTACGGACAATCTCTGGTACGCACCTCTCACATTCAATAAATGAAACGAGGTAAGTGTTCATCAAAACCTCCCTTTCACTATTCTATTCAAGCTACCAAAAGCAAAAACAACAGCCAAAATCAATATAGTTTACTCCAATTCAATACCTGACCAAGAACAGCGTGTTCATCAATGTATGTGCATTCAGTCGGCCTTGCTCTTGAACATTTCCCTTTTGCAGAGTGAAACACTGAGGCAGAAGAATGGCAGGCAGTTCCCCGGGGCCCGGAGTGAGGAAACAAACACCAAAAAAGACATTGAAGTCCAAGCTTCCTCGGCTCCAATCCCTGGCAAACAGCTGTTGGTCAGGTGTTTACATTCTGCAGGGCCTGGAGAAACTTGAGCAATTAAAAACAAAAGCCTCTATCCATCCATAGCATTACCCGGGCCTAGCTGGTTTTCAGCTTGTAATGTGTTATTTATTTTTGGTTTTAATTGCCGGCAGTCCCAGAAACATTAGTGTTATATATAGTGCTGGGCTCAGCAGGAGTAATTAAAAGGCGGGGGCCCTTGTGGTCGGTAGTAAAATACCAAGTGCAGGCTGTTCAAGAAAAAAATGTGCCATTGATTTGCCATCAGCAAAACACAGGGTGGTAGGGAAGGACAGAGGAGAGACGCCAGGCAGAAAAATCACACCGAACAGAAAAGGTTTATACACAGGCCAATGTGTGTTAAGTTTTTGAAAAAACATAACTGATTTGGATCAACCTTGTAAGCAGTGCCATAGCTAGAAAGAAGAGCCAATGTTTACTGAATACAATGCCAGGCACTTAAATCTGCATAATGTCATTTATAACCCATGAGACCCCTCTGGCTGCCATTCATGTTCCTGTCCATCTCCATCACATAGGACACAGAACCAAAGCCAAAAAGAAAATACAGCACAAATCTTTCCTTCCTTCCTCCCTCCTTTCCTCCCTTCCTTCCTTCCTCCCTTCCTTCCTTCCTCCCTCCCTCCCTCCCTCCCTCCCTCCCTCCCTCCCTCCCTCCCTCCCTCCCTCCCTCCCTCCCTCCCTTCCTTCCTTCCTTCCTTCCTTCCTTCCTTCCTTCCTTCCTTCCTTCCTTCCTTCCTTCCTTCCTTCCTTCCTTCCTTCCTCCTCCCTCCCTTCTTCCCTCCCTCCCTTCAAAAGGAGAGAGAAAGTAACATTGATGTGAGAACTAAATTGATTGGTTGCCCTCCATACACACCCCAGTGTCCACCCCGACTGGGGACTGAACATGTGCCTTGACCAGGAATCACACCTGTAACGTTTTGGTTCATGGGACGATGCTCCAACGAACTGAACCATACCAACCAGGGCACAATATTTTTATTGGCCCAACCTAGGAGGTAGACATGGGCGAATTTATTCCTTTTCTTTTGCTCTGATGCTCTGGGGAGAGACAGAGGAGAAAGAAGGAAAACAGGAAGGTGAGGAGGACAGAGAACAAGAGTTTGTGTAGGGACCCAGGGAGGGAGGGCAGGGCTGGCAGACCGACTCAGTGTGTTCTCATGTAATTATTGCTCATTTCACAAATACGGAGAATGAGCTCCAAGAGCTTAAAAGGGGCTTTCCACAGCAGGTGAGCCAGGCTCCCATTTATGTACCTGTGGTGCACGCCAGGTGTGTGGTAGGTCCTGCCCGACTCCACCACCAGCACTAAGGCAAAGTAGGAAGGATTGACCCGTCCTCCTCACTTAAAATTATTTTATGGCTTCCCAAAACTTTACTTTGGACAATTTTCAACCACACAGGAATACTGAAGGCACATAATAGGACAGTTGGGCTGTAAATCTCTCTTATTATAAAACATTGTTTATTGGACAAGTGTAATCATAATAATAAATATTTAACAGCACATAACATGTTCTGAATATTGAATGGGAACAGGTATTATTCTAAAAGCTCTTCATTAGCTAACTTAGCAAACACTCCTAACAATGATGTGAGGTTAATATAACTATCCTTGTTTTCTAGGGGAGGTACCAGAGTCACAAAATTTCTTAAAAAACTTGCTCAAACTTGTACAATTAAGGAAGGATGGAGCATAAATTGCAATGTAGACAGTCTGGTGGCAGAGTAACGTTCTGGACCACTGAACTGTATTGATTGTGAGCAATGATGAACAACCTTTCCAGGATCCTGAATATTAACATCTCGGGGCACTGGAAGCAAGGCAGCATGGTGCCCTTGCACACAGGTGAGGATGTTCTTCAGGTAGGCATACCCAGCCAGGGAAGGCAATAGGTAATTGCTAAGTAGAGGGCCAGGTCATTTTGGAGTCCTGAGGCATCTTGTCACTGGACTTAGCCAGAGCAAAGGCCCAGGAAGGGTCTGAAAGAAGCCAAGAAGGGCAGCTGTTACCTGAAACAGGGCCACTGCTTAGAGCTGAACAGGCTGTGGCCTGTAAAAGGCACTTGGCTTAGGGGCGAGAGGGACTGGAGCCCAGCCCAGGCTCTGCATGCCAAGGCATGTACTTCTGTGACTATCCTAAAGAAATCTAAAGAATCAGAGGCTACTCAAATTATGGACCCTTGGAGCTCTATCTGCCCTGAGGGGGCACCTTTTCCAATTTCCAAAATGTAATCACAGAGACCAGCCCCCAGCCCAGACAGACCAGAATGAGTGGTACTCCCCTGTGGGATGCCTAAGGCGTATGAATTCACTTTCCTTGGTCTTGACCCTTTGGCTCAATCCTTCTCTATCAGTAGCTTAAGTGCTGGCCTGGGGCCAGTGATGGGCTCTTAACTAGAGCTGTGGAACTAATGGGAAAACTAAAGAGAAAGAGACTTAAAATTTGGCCAGAATTTTAAAATCTATCATATGTTGAGTCTTTCTAAACTTTGGTGACCTATGGAAAATCCCACATAGCAAGCTTTGAGTTTTCTCTACCCAGTTTAAATTGATGCCAACATGTAAAAGAAGATACACATTAAGACACCAGCACCAATTTGGGGCATCAGCAAAACATGAATCAAATGTGTGATTCTCTCATGTCTGAGAAGCTCAGGAAATACCCGGGAGTGCATGTTGGTACAGAGTCTGCAGGGGTTCCAAGGTCAGAGGCCTGCTTCTTAAAGGCCAATTCCCCAGTGAATTGAGGTGAGTGGAGACCTGGACTTTAGCTGCAGTGGGGCACCACTGCAGGAGTTTAAGGAGGTAGCAGAGAGAGAGGGACTGCTGTGTATATCCAGAGTAGGCATCAAAACTGCACATCAGCTAGAGAAAGCATCTTCCTTAGTATATACAATTAAGAAAAGCGAGGCTCGCATAGAATAAGACATTTGCTTCAAGTTATCCAAGTAGCAAGTTGTGAACAAATGAGGTGTTGCTGTTTCTTTGTCTTAATTTAAGGAAACCACGTGAGACGATGTTTTGATATTCTCACTAACCTTAAGCATTTAGGTTTAAATGTCCCCAGTGAACAAATAATAATAACAACATGGACCTCTCAGTACTTTTTAAATAGTCATTATGTACCAGTCACAGTGCTAAGAACTTTTGCATGTTTTACATTAAAATTTCCCCAAACAGTGAGACGTGGGCACCTCTTGTTTCTTTATGTTGCAGTGGTTGAAGGTTAAGAAAATCTCCCGTAGCTTACATATTTGCTTTTAAAGGGTGAGCTGCATAACAAATACGTGGCCAGAAATAGCTGTCTCCAAGACGACTGACCACTAGTCTGTCTGCTCTACTTAACTGAGGCAACCATTTCTAGCACCAGATCCAATCATGAGGGTACACGCAGATGCAGGTGAGCCGCCTTTAACACTGTGGCTCTGAAGGGTCAAAATAACATTCCAAATGTACAGAATTTCTAATGAGCATTTCCACTGAGATCTTGGATCAGCATTAAAAATAAATATCATCAAAATATTAAGATGGTAAGGGTTAAAACTTTGTTAAAAGAGGCAGCAATAAAGAAATCCAAAATAGGCAGGAGCGCTGGTCTTGAGTCCCGAAAGCATCAGCAGGTGGCTGGTGTCACTGGGTCTCTTGGTTACTTCCAATGGTTAAAATTAGCTTAGTTGGAGAAAGTAATTTCTAAAGGTCTAATTAAACTCTATGATTCTCAAAACTTGCAACATTATTGCTTTCTTTGTTCATTTATTTCATTGGTTTGATTCAAAGGCCTCTGGGCCTACCTTTCTGGGGAAATTCTATGGTCAACTGTTAATAGCAAATAAATACATCTGTTCCCCAGTTGAATAAAGCATTGGGGAACAGTTAATATACAACATATCTGATGACTGCTCTGTAGCACTGAAACCTCAAGGGTTTGGAAGTCTCATTTCTATCCTAAATGCTATGATTATGATGGCATTGCATCTTACAAGAACATTTGAACCAGGCAGACCCATCATCAAAGCTAGGATTTTAAAAAAAGAAAAGAAAAGCTGTGGACAGCCTCACATAGTTCTAGCCTAACATCTGGACACAGATGGCAACATTCTACCCTCGCTCCTGGAATCCGTCTTCCTTCCTATGTAGCTTTTGTTTCATGAACTTTCTTGGCTTGGTAATCAATCCTTCCTCAGGCTCTCACTTGCCTTTGGTCCTATGCATACATTAGACCTCTCTATTTTTAACTCTCAGAACTGTTTCTTGCACACGTTTACCACTTGACCTCTTGACTTCATCTGCTTCTGGCCACTCAGAGGAGCCACCTGTACCCTTGAGCTTAATCACCTCAGGGCCTGAGAGTCCAACCTGGCCAATTGCAAGAGAGATGTGGACTTACTGGACATAAGGAAGACTTGATCTTATTTCTTAACTTTGCTTTAGTTTCCTCATAGAAAACTGGAGATCATAATACAACATGTTGGTTTGTTTTAAAGAGCAAATCTCTGCAATTTACAACTCGGAACTAAAATGCCAGTGATTGAAAATGAGGAGGAAGGGGGAGGGAGGGATGCAAGAAGGAAGGAGAGAACTCCAGCAATAAACCCCAAGAATTAGCCGACATCCAGAAAGATACCCTGTCCCAAAGGGACTGGGAAAGATACCCAGTACCAAATGAGGCAACTGAGATCAGTTCAATTCACTGGAATTTGAGATCAGTCATTTTACAGAAAATAATTTTGATAAAATTAATTCAATCTGCAATTCTGGGTTTTAAGCAGCAATAATGATTCCCTTGGCTAAAATATTGAGCTTTTAAAATGGGAGGAAAACTTTATTAATACCAAGTGGGGTATCCCCCAAGAATTCTGACTTAGATCTGTAGCTGAGCCAAGACATCTGGCAATTTCAAAAATTGAACTTGATCTTTAACAAATATAGACACAAATGTGAAGAACATAAGATCGCTCCTCAGAATGAGCCTTAATGGGCTGCCTTGCCTCTCAGAAACGTTTTCTAATGAGCCTTCGGACACGAAATGATTCCAATTTGCAATGTATTTGAGGCAAAACCAAGAGGAGAAATTACATTTGCTTTTCCCCGCTGGGTTGTTAAAGGCCCGGATTGACAAACCTTGAATATTCAACTGTGGGCAATGCTCTTCCTGGTCAAACCCCTCACTTGCTGGGCTGGCACTGGGAAGACCCAAGCACAACGGAGCCCTGTGGAGCTATTACAGATCACAACCATCCACAGACAGCAGAGGCAGCAAACAGTGAAGGAGACCTCATCTGTGACTGGCATCATGCTAAGCACTGGCTGGAGAAAGAGGAGAAGAAAAGAATACAGAGATAAAGCAGGCACAGAATTCATGGGTGGGGGTAATTCATTTCCCTGTTGTGACCTTGAAAAAGCCCCTCCTGGCAATTTGCTTTCCTTCCTCCCTACACACAGCTATGACCCCAGGACAATGGTGTTTGTCTGCCTCCTGACCTCTTGCTTCCTGGGCAGGCCTGGGTTGTTCTCCTCCGCTCTGGGGCAGGCCCGCGGTCTTTCAGGAGAAACCCCAGGAAAGCATCGCTACCCCATTTACTGAATGGGAGACTGACTGTGGGCCTTCTGAACAAGGGTGGCAGAGCTGGCCTCATGGGTGTGTGACATGTGCCATCTCACAGGGCCCAGACAGGGTTCCCAATTTGTTTGAATGTCTATTGACATTGTCTTTAAGTTCTTAACAATATTTAACGTGTGCTAAATTCTTAATAAATTTTGAACAAGGGGCCTCCTCGCATTTTCATTTCGAACTGGTCCTCACAAATTTTGTCGCTGATCCTGGGTGAAGGTTTGATGATGCTGAATTTACTGACCCCTTCCTGCCTGTATGGCCTACGCACAGGGGTGGATTTGTTGAGGGGCCGGGAGAGGAAGGATGCTTTGGAGCCCACAGTGGAAGACATGACCTGGTGGCCACAGCAGGGGGATCAGAGGCCCTCTTTGAAGGACCTTGTGGAAAATAGAAGGAGGCAGATTCCCCAGCTTCTAAGACACAGTGGGTCTGTGCCAGGGTTTCTTAACAGCTGGGCTTCAAAATGAGGTGAGGATAAAAAATAACACTAATTATACAAGTATGCCAGGGATAGATGTTGGTGGGAAAACAGTTGAACAACATAGAACTCACAGAGTAAAGCACTTTGGAAAATCTTTCAGATTATTTGATGTGTTTTCCTATTTGATGAACATAAATCTGGCCACACAAATTCAGATGTCCAAGAAATACCATGCTTTTCATCTTCTGTAACTCAGTATAACGTCTGATCCCAACCTCTTACTCTGTCAAGCTGGCAGAAAATGTAATTGCAGACATTGGGAGTTCAGCCATTTCACTGAGCCAAGTGGTGGGTCTCATGCAAAGCTGAGACATGGCCGGTGCCCATGGGGGTTTGGTTATCAGTCCCCACAGGGTACTCTTCAGATGCCCTTGTTCCTGCCCTCATGGTCTTCCTAAATTATGGCTCTTTCTGCTGCCCCCTACTGGGCTCAGGGCAGGAAACTCTACAAAGTCTGCAGACCCAGGGCCCAAGGACCAGTCAACACTGCTGCCTCGCCCAGTTCCGCTGTGTCCCTCATGGGACTCTGGGGCAGTCGGACCTGGCTCCCCATCTGGGAACCTCAGACCGATCCCTTCCCACTCAGTCTGGGGGGAAGGTCCTTTCTCTGGTGCTTTACCCTCAAGTGATTTTTCTCGATCCTCTGCTCAAAGACCCCACATCTTTCCGGTCTGATACACCTTTGGCACAGTAAGAACAGTTCCTGGACTACAGGTTACTTCTGTTTCTGTCTTATTCAGATCCCTGGTGCTAGGAATTATAGAGCTTAGCTACCTGTCTGAGATATGAAGAACAGGAGATGAGGCGCTAGAGGGAAGACACAAATTATCCACACACCGAGTTCTCATTTTATGCAAGCGTATCCTCCCCTGAACTTGTCCCTCCCATAGTTTTTCGTCTCTCAGTTAATGGACGCTTCATTCTTTAATTGGCTTTGGAGAGAACAACCACCTTTTTTCATATGCCACACTCACTCCACGGCTAAATCCTATTGACTCTACCTTGAAAATGTAGCCAGAACTCAATCAGTTCTCCCCAGTTCCCCTGCTATCATGCTAGACCAAGTCACCTGCATTTTTTTGGGGGGGGGGGCTGGATCATTTTACTAGCCTCCTAAATGGCCTGCCTGCTTCCATTTCTGCTCCTCAATAATCTGTTCTCAACACAGTAGCCAGAGTGGCCCAAGTGAAACAGGATTCAGATCATACCACGTTCTCTGCCCAACACTCCACTCACTTATCCTCTCATTCAGGACAACAGCTGGAGTCTGCTGAATGGCCCCAGAACTCTGTGTGAAGTGATTCCTAGTACCTCATTGTCTGATACCCATGCTCCCTCCTTTGTTCACTCTGTCCCTTTCCACTCATGGTATCCTTGGCACTGGCTGCTCCCTCTGCCTAGAATTCTCTCCCCCTGATAACCACACTGTCCTTACCTTCTTCAGGCCTCTACCTCTCTGTCACCCTCTTCAACTGGCACTGCCCCCTCCCCAGGCACCCCTTTCCTGGATACTGCCTTATCATTCTCCATGCTCTGCATAGTCACCTGATACATGGCTTATTTGCTTCGCGTCTGTTTCATCCTGCTATATGGCAACTCTGGGAGGACCAGGACTTTGGCTATTTTGTTCTCTGTGGATGCTTTAACACTCAGGACATTGCCTGGCACATAATTCGGAGTCCAATACACAATTGTTTAATGAATGACTAAGTGAATGACTGCACAGAGAAACAGTATTTCCTGCCCCTGTGTTTTATATGAACTCAATCATACTATAGTGTTGCATCTACAACTTACTATTTTTTTCTGCTTAATAACAGATTTTGATAGTCTTTCCATGACAGTACATAAAGAAACACACCATTCTCTTTTAATGGCTGCAATAGGATTCCATGGTACAGCTATAACAAAATGCGTTCAGCCAGTTTTCTACTGATAGGCTCGTTTGCAATTTTTCTCTATTACTAACAATGCTGACTCTGTGTGCATTCAGGATATTTCTGCAGGATAAACGCTCAGAAGTGGAATTGCTCGGCAAAAGAGGTAAAGCAAATTTTGACAACCTCATTTGCATTTCCACTGTATTTATTTCCTTCTAGGTGAGAACGCTTATAATCATGTACCTTTTTTTCCCCTCCCTCTTTGCTTTTTTTCCCCTTACCCTTGGTGGGGAGAAAATTTCAGTAACTTGCTGGTGGCAGTACAATTGGTGAGAGCACACTATTTTCAGCTGCTATCTATATGTGAGCCATGAGTTTTGCAGAATCAGCTGTGATGAATTTTCTCCTTCCCTCAACTCCTTCGGCATTTAAAATCTGTACTGCCCAAATTGGGGCTTGATTGTACATTCTCTCATATTGTTTCATGGAGTTAATCTTACTCCTCAACTAGACAATTAACTCTTTGAGGGCAGAAGCAGTGTCTGTTAGTCTTATGCACTTCTGCTTCCCCATGTGGGTCTAAGTCAGTGCTGGTCATGCTGACAGTGTGCATTGGACACTTAGACAAGCGTGTCTTCAGTGCAAATAAACCTTCGGTTTATGGCATAATGTGAGGTTTCAGAGTGGCCACAGTGTTTGAGTAGAGCCTTGAGGGAAGAATTGAAAGTTCCCAGATAGTCAAATTGGGGGAGAATGTTCCAGACAGAGGAAAGAGAATACACAAACCCATCAAGTTGTGAACAGGCACAATGGGGTTGAGGAAACCACAGTGATCCTCTATGGTAAGAGCTTATGTGGCACAGAAGGGACTGGCAAAAGATGAGTTGGGAAGACGAGACTGAACCATGTTTTTTAAAAAATGTTTCCCTTATGGAACCAATGAGTAACCTAGAAATGTTTAGAGATACCTTCTGGGTGGAAGTCTACCCTGCCATTACACTTTGTATGAATCTTGGTGGCCATGTATATTAAGCATACCTGAAAATCATACATGATTCTCCTTTTTCTCCTTCCAAATGATAGTCTTACACTTTATCTTACAACCATTTAAGGACTTGTACAACTTCATTATTTTTCTTAGATTCAAAGCCAATTTTTTAAAAGAACAACTGCTATTCTGGGAGAACAACATCTGAGCTTGCCAATTTCTGTGGTGTAAATAGTCCCACCATGGCAATTCCCAGCATGGCCAGGTTACCTGTATGATGTTACTGATTACAGACTTGGAAAGAGATGAACACCATCAGCTGTGTGAGCCAGCTCCAGCACATTGCTGGTTATATGAAGCCTGCTTCTGATGAACTGTGACACGATGCTAATTAATGAAGATGCTTTTGATCACAGTGCCAGAAACCCAGTGTACCTGGCTGAAGTGAAATGAACAAGTTTCTTGCACCTATAATCTGCATTGGCTGGAGAAAAACAGGAATATCTGTATGCTTGGGGCTCCAGGCCACCAGAGCCCTCTCTCCAATTCATGTCGATTTCTCAGCTTTATTATCATCAGAGAAAAGCTCTGTCTTGTCCCAGATTTAGGTAAATGAGTTCCAGGGAAAGAACAGAACTTGGATCTTTCCCTTGGGCCATTTTTGGTGGGCTGCATCATAAAACTTTTATTTGAGCCCCACAATTTTTTGGAGGAAGAAGTTTTTCAAATTAAAGAGGACAAATAATGCAATCCATGAAGCACCCTAATGGTGTGTATGCTACAATTGATGATAACATATTTGGCTTTCCTTCAATACTTTGACATGAAGATACGGAAGGTCCTAAGTTCTTATTGTTCCCCAGGGGACCCCAACAGCTCTAGACATCTATATTTGGCAGATATGTAGCAATTCATTAAAGAGAAGCTCCTCAGTTTCCAAATCATTCAAATTAAAAGCCATTTGATATTAATTTGGGGTTATTGGAGAACCACTTCTGCCTCTAAGATGTAGCTTAAGTCTTTTGACTTCAATAGACTCCCTAAGCAATTCTTCTGCCTGAAGGTTGCAGTAGGCAGATAGATAGAAATGAAAGAGAAGGATACTGGGCATCTAATTAAGCCTGAACTAGGAAGGGCAGCTTCACAGTCATTTTCAGACATCCAAGTGGACAGGAAACACCAGCTTTCCAATCTTGCCAGGGAACAAGTGGCCTGCTCCCCCAGGTGATGGGTGAGGGGTACACAGTAAGAAGGAAATTCCTCTACTCAGGCATGCATGGAAGGAGCCAGGATGGGGACCTTGGAGGAGTCCAGCCTGGGACAATCTGAGAAGACTGGACAGGAAAGGGCATGAAACCCCAGAAGATCCTGGAAAGGGATTGGGTAGGGAGAAACAACAGCATAGCCCTGGAGAGCTCCAAGAAAGATACTGGATAGTTTGAAAGAAAGCTTACCAGCTTCCTAAACCCAAGGAAATATAATACAAGCTTCACTAAAGCTCATCTGACTAAGGCCATCCCTTGCATGCTCTTTCCCTTCCGCAACCCTGTGGGCCAAACCACAGCCTTGACCACAGGCAGGACAGGAAGAGAAATGGTGCTGGCTACTGAAGCTTTGGATGCCACATTAATGGCACAGTAGCTCTGGGTCCTGACCTCAGGAGAGCTTTGTGGGGACAAGTGTGGGCCTGCAGCCCCAGAGGCTGGACTACTTCTGCAGCAAGATGGAGTATAGCCACCTGGTCATGGATTAAGCAGTGTGGCAGCCTCTTCAGAGGTATCTATGCCCTGTATACCCTTCCATTAGATCTTGCCATGCTATACCTTATGTCCTCCTCTGCGTGAATCCCTGAAATGCTTTTCCTACAGTACTGTGGAAGAATCCTATTTCTTTCAGTAACAATAGTGTGTGCTATTTCTTATGTAATAGCTTGGTATCTTTGTCTTCTTACAAAGCTGAATGAGGGCAGAATTTATGCTCTTTATTTGTTTGATCTCCTCTCTCTGGCACCTAGTTGTGTAAATGCAACAATAATTAAATACCTCTCTTGAGAAAACATGAGATTGCTCCCATATAAAAGTGTGTATGTGGTGGAGGGCATAGTCTTGATTACTTGATCTTAAAACATAAAAAAAAATAGTATGCTGACAAGAAAGGTGCCAAAATCACTCTTTCATAATTAGTACAATTTTTTAGGTTAGGAAAGAACATTACAGTATTTCAAGATCTTCGACTGCAGTAACCTCATATCATCCTAATTATAATCTTGGGTGGCAAGTCGAGAGGTTTGTATCCACATTTTGTAGACAAGCCAGCGTGTGAGAATTGTTTGGCACCTTAAAGATCATTTAGTTTTTATCACTTCCCTTTTACATTCGACCTGCTCAAAACCTAACTAAAGTGCCCCAAAGTGTCAGGGCTACCTAGTGGCAAAATCGGTGCAGGAATTCAGGTTTCCACCCCCACCACCTGGGCATTGCATCACCAGCACTGCTGCCTCATGGCCAGTGTCTCAGAGGGTAGAAGTCAATACACACTGGAAGACCGTTATCTCTGGCAGTGCAGAGGGGCATAAGGAGGCAGGAGGGCGATGGTGGCAACACAGCTGCCAGCCGCCGAGCTAAAGTAAAAATCAAATATGAAATAAGAGAAGTGACAGCAGAGAACATAATGAAGTATATAAACCTGGGTAAAGCCACGCAACGGGTAATAAAAAGTGAAATAGGGTGGAGGGGGCGAGTGGATTGCAGTCACATATATCACCAGTGCATTAAGCCAGGGAGACAGTCAGGGAGGCCGGCGGAGGGAGGGGAGCCATCTAGGAAGAACTCATTAGAGGAGTTTCCAAGTGCTCTTGGAGGAAGCCTTCCGCCTGGCTGGGGTTGAAGGCTTGGCAGGCCGGCCCTTCTGCTGTTTTCACAAAGCTCTTTGTGCCCTCAGGACGAAGACTAACACCGGATTTTATACTAAGGCTTGTGTAGCCACTACTGGGCGGCAAGGTTACTGCCAATTTGTCTTCAGCTTGCTGTGTCCCCCAGGGAGGCCTCCTGGTGCCTCCCACCCTGGGCCTCCCTGAAACCCCAGGCATTTCCTGCGACCTTATAAGCCCCAGCACACTGGGGTTGAACTTCTCGGACACCTCGAATTTGGTACCACGCAGAGTTCAACCGAAAGGCCATTTTTCAGTAGTTATTTTTAATGGTTTTTAGGGGGGAAATAATCTTTAACCAGGAGACAAAGAGCTCGCACATAAATCTTCCTAAGCAAACCTGTGTAAAGTACTGATGCACTTTATAAGCTGTAAACTAGGCTTTTATTAGCCATTTATGAGCCATTCTTTATGATGCAAGTTTAATATTAAACTATAAAGTTCACAATGCACTTATAAAGACAGATAGACTCATTCACTTTATAATTCTGGACTTGGATGCCTGGCAAAAGCCGAGAGTATCATGTCATTGCAGGGAACCAGCCCAGTTGGGACTTTGGAAACTGGTGTAGGATTAGGTCTGGGAATTGGCCGGCACGGGGGTGTGTTGGAGGCTGGAGTGGGAGGGAACAATCAACTGCAGCCATAAAAATAAATGCACAAGCTGGGAGGTAATTTTTCTTCTGACTTTTCTGGAGCGTGGGGCCTTTATAGCCATTTAGAAAGGGAGTACTCTCTAGAGTAGCAATTCTTTTTTTTTTAGAGCAGCAGCAATACAGTGTCGCTTGATTTTGTGCAGCCTAACTTCTTCCTAATAGGTCAGCATGGCTGGTATTTCTTAATTCAATGTGATGAAAATTAAGTTTGTTTTGATCAATTTAAGGTTGCAAATTTCATTTTCCCTAGGAAAGAAATATTTGGTATATGGAAAGTGGATGGCCCTTCGTGTGCCTCGTGCTGAATATATGAATTATCAATGGAGGATTATTCTAATCACAAGCCACACACTGTATTAAGAGTCAAGCTTTCTGTCTTTGAACCATACGTTTGAATACTGGAGGGTTTTAAGGGGGAGGGGGACACACTTGAAAGGATCGAAGACACAAAGTAACACCAAAAAAATGAACAGTGACTACAACACTTTCACTCTGAGAGAACCACTGTGTCTCTCTGGGCTATGTACTTGGTTGCCCTTCCCTGCTGGGTATCTTTATGTCAAGAATTTATTCTTCCAACTTCTCTCTTGAGGCAAACTTTTCACATATTCCAGTACCTCTGCAATCTATTTTGTTCAGTAATTAATGTGTTCATTCTTGAGCTCCTATCACTTGCCAGACTCTCTTCTAGGCACTGGAGATACATTGGGGAACTTACATTTTGCCTTTGTCACCATTTACTAGAAACATTTACTCGTATGAGGTTGCACTCTGCTATGCCCAGTGTCAAACTCTGCTTTCCTCTCTGAAAGATTACTATACTGGTTCACATAGTCATTCGTGGTAAAACTAAATTGTACCTTTGATAAGAACATGGTAGCCAGCTCAGCCACTCATGGCGGATGATCTCTAAACACAGGACTATGGCCTCCATTGGTTGCCTCCATCTGTAAGAAGCTCTGAGGACTACTCACCCTGCCTCACATCCCTGTGGCTTCTGAAAACCCAAGCTCCCCAGACATCCATTATCTCTTGGTTCTCATTTCCACATTCCCCTGTGAAACTCATAATTCTACCCCTCCACCCCCGCTTTCCCATGCCTGCCAAACATTCCTGCTGCTTTCTCAGGAACACACATTCAAGTGAAGGCTGAATTTCAGGGATGAGTGTGTCTCCCTTTCACTACACACCATTTCTCCTGGGAATCTCCTGCCTCTTGATCATACTCCTACCAACCAATTCTGCTTGCTATGTCCTCTCTCCCTCTCAGCCAGTGATTCCCAAGCACCTGAGTTGCTGTCTTCCTCTTATCCTTACTCTTGTAATCATTGTCAGAACCTCACTGCCCCCCTGAAGGGTGGGCCATCTAACTACTGGAACTTTGGGAGCTGATTTCCTCACCAGCAATCATTCTCTCCTCAACCGCACTGTAGCCATTCTTCCATGCTTATTTTGCAATAACAACATACTACTTCTGAAATCTCAATGTCAAGTCCCCGGTCCCCTATCACTATATTTCCTACCCTTCTACTATATTTCCTTTACTCATTCCAGTAACAACTGCACTGAGAGTGGCAATTCATTAATTCCCAAACTCTTTTTCCTCCCCTAACTCTCTGCTGCCTGGAAGCTTTACTTCTCTATCAACCAAACCTGTGTTCTATCATCTGGGAGATACCCTGAAGTATCTTTTCTTCTTGTTTGTACTTAATTGATTGAAGTCAATACTTGGTTAAGTCCAATGATGCACATCCATTTTGAGTTAATTTTTATATATTAGGGTTTTTTTTAGTAATACTTGTTGAATAAGGAATGAAACAATTGTTTATAGTAAAGGGGGACTCAAAAACCAGAATTTATTTATTAAAAATTGTTTATTTAATATTACAAGTTTAAACTTCAGTCACCTTTAAAGTACTCTCCATTTGATGAAATACACTTATTGAGACCTATTTTCCACTTGAAATAGTTTTTGAACTTGTTGATTTTGATGTCTTTTAGTGCTTCTGCCATTTTTTGTCTTGCCTCTTCCACATCAGTAAAACACGTCCCTTTGAGGACTTTTTGTCATCTGGGGAAACAAAGAAAGTCATTTGGGGTGAGAACAGGGAGAGTGGGGCACAGGGATCATGCCATTTTTGGTCAAAAACTACTGAGCACTCAGCATAGTGCTGGCAGGTATGCTCATAAATCACCCATCATGAAATGGGCAAATGCTTTGAGTCTCGGAAAACGAATCCACTAAAGCCAAATGCAGCCTCTCACAACAACTCCAGCTGGCACACTGATACAGAGAGGTTCTAGAACACTCACCTAGCAGGGGTAGCCTGTACTACAAGGGGCCCATTCTGCAGAAGATAATTTTGGATTTTTGGCTCCCAGCCTTTGTACACAATTGCTTATAGGTTGAGAATCATTATGTAACTAAATGAAACTTAACAAGTTGTACTTCAACAATTATTTTTTAATATTTACAGCAGTAATCAACTAGAGTAGGATACATCGATTCTGATTTTCATGTAAATTTTGTCAAACTGACCCTCTTGCTTTGATAAGTTTTGGGCAATTTGGGCTTGTGTGCTTATTTACTGTAAGTTATTTCTTTGGTAGTGAAAGTCTCAGCAATCAGATAATATTCTATATTTTAGTAATATAAGATAGTTCTTTTTTGTAATGAGGCAAAATTTGTAATCATGAAATCTTTCCCAAAACTATTGTGATAAGCAGAGTCCCATTCATAATAAGAAAATTTCCCCTGGGCCAGAAACCTGGGACTCATCAGGAAAGCCCATTAATCCTATACTCCCAAGCTGAAAGATATTACTGATATTGAATTATATCCTAAGAAAATTATAATTTAAAAAAAAACAGGGCTTTTAAGGTCAGCCTTTTTTCTATTCTCCCTGCCTTCAGGGTTTGATTTCCACCAATACAGACAAGGTGTGGGGTGGGACAATCAGGACCCAGAGATGAAGCTGAGCCTCCTCTGAAGCTGACCAACAGCTAGCAATTCCAAGGCAAGTGCCCCAGGTTGCTTTGCCTGAGTCTAATAGAATGTTAATGTGATGTGCTTCCTAAGAGGAAGATCTGCTACAAAGCCCGCGTGCAGCCATGTGTTTGATGCAGTGATCAGATACCACACTCAGAGCTGAGCTCTGAGGATTTGGAGATTTCATCGAGATGAATCATACATGACAGCTACTTTCAAAAGCATCAGGGTTTCTGACGGAGACAGACGTGCACACCCATGTCTGAAACATCAGGCAGGTTCTGATGATGGTGTGAATGATATATCCAATGCAAAATACTTGAGAAATGTGTGAAACTATTGTTGGATTCTTTAATTTCAATAAAATGGCTTTATTGGGATATAATTTACAGTTTCTGCAATTCATTGAATTCAAGGCTATAATTCAGTGTTTTTATTCTGTTCCAAGTGTTGTGCAACCATCACCAAAAATCAACTTTAGAACACTTTAACCCTGCCAAAAAGAAACCCTAAATGCCTTTGCAGTCACTCCAGTCCCTCAGCCCTAAGCCACCACTAATCTCCTTTGTATCTCTACAGATTTGCCTACTCTAGAAATTTCATATGAATGAAATGATAAAATACGTGTTCTTTGTGGCTGGTTTCTTGGACTTAATGTACTCAAGGTTTATCCATGTTGTAGTGTGCATTAGTACTTCCTTCCTTGTTATTGACAAATAATATTCCATTGTATGGACATATCACATTTTACATTCATTTGTTGGTGGATATTTGGGTTGACTCCATGTTTTGACTATTGTGAATAAATTGCAATGGACATTCATGTACAAGTTTTTGAGTGGACGTATGCTCCTTCTTATTTTGAGTATGAGTCTAGAAGTGGAATTGCTGGGTTATAAGGTAATTCTGGGTTTAACCTTTTAAGAAACTGCCAGGCTGTTTTCTGTAGTGTGTGCATCATTCACATTCCACAGTAGTGTTTCATCAGACACTGATTTCAGTTTCACCACATCATCGCCAACACCTGTTGTTATCACCATGTAAGTATGAATTGGAATATCACTGTGGTTTTGATTTGCACTTCTGTGATGGTGATTATTTCTACACATTTTTTTCATGTGCTTATTGACCATTTTATGTACACATTAGTAGCTATACATTTCCCTCAAATCAAGCACAGCTTTGGTTTCATCCAGTAAATCTTGGTATGTCTTCCTTTTCTCTCATCTGATAGTATTCTGTAATTTCCTTCATTATTTCTTCTTTAACACATTGGTTATTTAGGAGAGTGTTGTTTACTTTCCACCTGTTTATAAACTCAAATTTCCTTAGGCTATTAATTTATAATCCAACTGTGATTAGAGAACACACTTCTTCTTTAGAAGAACAATGTCTGTTCTTCTAAATTGATTGAGGCTTGATTTATGGCTTTGCACATGGCTCTCTTGGAGCATGTTCCATGTGCACCGAAGACGAATGGATTCTGCAGTTGGAGAGCATAATGATCTGTATGTTTCTGTTTGAGCTACTTGATTTATAGTGCTTCCCTAGTCTTTTTATTTCCTTGTTGAGCTTCTTCCCAGTTGTTCTGTTCAATATTGAAAATGGGAATATTGATAGGTAGCACCAGCTGTTACTGTTGAATTGTTCATCTCTCCCTTTGATTCTGCAAGTTTTTCTTCATGTAACTTCAGGCTCATTTGTTAGGTACATAGTATTTATAATTGTTGTATCTTCCTGATGAATTAAATTTTGCCTGATATTTGAATAGTTGTCTATGGTTGTTGTTTGAATGATATTTCTTTCTTTCCATTCTTCTCTTCTGAAATTTTTATACTTTTGAATCTAAAATGGGTTCCTTATAGAGAGCATATTATTGGATTTGTTTTTATATTCAAAGGGCTGAGAATCTCTGCCTTTATATTGAATGGTTTAATCCAGTCCATGTTTAATGTTATTGTTGATACAGTTTGATTTATGTCTTTCATTATAGTGTTTGTTTTCTGTATGCCTCATGCGTCTTTGTAAATCTGCTCTTCCTTTTTTAGTGCTTTTGTTTCTGTTAAGTAAATATTTTCTAGTGTAACATTTTAATTCCTTTAATTTTTTAAACAAGTATTTTTTAGTGGTTGCTCTAATAGTATACATTAAGTATACATTTTAACTTATCAGAATCTACTTCAGATTTATATAACAACTCCAGGGCTATATAGAAATATTACTCCTATGTAGTTAGTTCTATCTCCTCTTCTGTTTTTGTACTATTACAGTTATATGTGTATTTATAGCTATATTTTAAAAGTGCAAAATTCATTGTTATAATTACTTTATATCATTTCATATCTTTTAAACATGAGAGAAGAAATGAAATCATATATATTTTTTATATAGTTTGTTATATTAATCTCCACACTTAGGATTTTGATTATCTTCTCTTCACAAGTTCCTGTGGATTTAAGTTACCATCTAGTGCCATTTTCTTACTCCAATACAACTTCATTCCCATCCACCACTTCAGTGCTTTTATTGGTTAATATATTACATTGTCTATATGTTATAAATCCAAGAATAAATTGCATGAATATTTTCATACAATTGCTTTTTAAAATCAGTTAAGAGAAGACATGATGCAAAAAATTTTTATCATTATCTAACAATTCTCTCTACTAGTGTTCTTGCCTGTGTGCATGGGTATTAGATTACTGACTGGGGTTGCTTAATTTTGGTCTGAAGAATTCCCTTTAATATTTCTTATGAGGCAGGTAGCTTAACAACATATCTATGTCTTATTATTACCTCTAATGTCTTTATTTAGTCTTTCTTTTATAATGATTGTTTTGTTGGCATAAAATTCTTGTTTCACAGTTTTCTTTTTCTTTTTCTTTCAGTACTTCGACAGTTAGCAAATTACCTTCTGGCCTTCATGGTTTCTGATGAGATGTCCGCTGTATGTGGCGATTCATTTTCTCCCCCACTCTCAAGATTTTCTCCTTGTTCTTCTCTTTCCACATTTTTTCCTATGATACATCTGGGTGTATCATCTGTTTGCCATTATTCTACTTGGAGTTCACTGAGTTGATTGAATGTTAGAATAATGGTTTTCTTCAAATTTTGGAAGTTTCCATCCATCGTTTCTTTTAAAATTTTACTATTTCTTTATTGACATTTTCTATTTGAAAAAATATTGTCATCATGCCTTTCTTTTCTCCTTTAAATGTGTTTTCCATGAGCTCTTTGAACATATTCATAAGAACTGTTTTGAATCTTTGCCTGCTAATCCAACATCTGGAACCTCCCAAAGGTTAATACTGTTACCTGTTTTTCCCACCTGTGGATAGGTTATACTTCCCTTTTTCTTCAGATGTCTCATGAATTTTTGTTGAAAGATGGATGTTTTAATAATATATTATAGCAACTTTAGATACTGATATTCCTCCCTTTCTCTCCAGGGCTTGTTATTTTTGTTCTTTGTGTCTTTATTTGTTTTCATGATTTGATTAGACTATTTCAGTAAAATCTGTCACCTCCATAATGTGTGGCCTCTGGCCTAGTCTCAGTTACTAAAATTTTGTTAAATAAATAAAATATGTTTTAATTTCTATTTTTGATGATTTTTAGAAGAAACATCTCTTTTAGACTGCACATAAAGAGTGAGGCAAAAGTAGATTTATACTTCTTCATATGGAAAATAATATAATAATTAATAAATTATAATATTAGAAAAAAACTTTTTCATGTACTCACAACCATAGACCTACTTTTGCCCAAACGTGTATTTACTTATGTTTGAAAATCTTTTAAAAATTATGTTAAAAACAAATTCAGTATTTTGAAAATGCAGGAGAATTGTGTGAAAGCTAAGAGACAGAATAGATGACACCTTATGTCTTGCTCCAGTTCTAAGAGAATCTCTCTACTATTCAATTTAATATTAAGTTTTCATTAAACATTTTCTTTCCTTAAGGTGCACATGGTTTGGCTTTAAAAGCACTATACTACCAGATGGGAAACCTGCTTTAAATTCTGTCTTCTGCATTCATTGTGTGCCCGGGGCACTAGTTGATTTATCAGCAACATAGCTTAATCATATTTTTTTCTTCATGCCTTAAAAGAATTTTAGATGCTTAAAATGATGTCATCAGTATACTTTGTAAATATGTTATGCATATATATTAAAATATCTATGCATAAGTCATTGTTGTTGCTATTAGTATTGATTAGAAAGGGTCAAATGTTAAAATGATGGCAATTCTGCTTTTGTATCCAAATGTAAACAAATACACTTTGGAAAAAATATCTGTCAGGAAAGATCATGACTTCCATCTATAATTTGAAGCTGTACTTATGTCTATTCTGGTCATAAACATGCCACTCATAAATGTATTAGAGTTTCCTGAAGCTAAAATTCATCTTTTGTCTTGTATGAGGGAAAGTGTAGTGGAAAAACATAGATTTTGAAATTACTAGTTTGAAACTAAATCCTAATTCTCCCAATATATTCTGCCAATCTTGCCCCAGTTGCTTAATCTCCAAGAGTCTCGGTTTCATTCCCAAATCCTTGGACATCTTATTTCATGGGATTGTGAAAGAGAGTAAGTAAAAAATCACCTGGAACATAATCAGTGCTTAGTGGGAATGACAGTTCTCATCTCTTGAGCATTTTCCAAGGTCCTTCTTCATGAGATAATCCCTTCAGTTCATTTTTAGTTTTCCCATGGTTCCTGGCATATTTCAAATCAATATATCTTATCTGGGAGATGGGTCAAATTTCACTGCATTCTCCTGATACCTTCATTGTGTTTATGAGAAGAACTAGCAGAGCACAGGACTCTAAGAATATGGCACCCTGGCATGGTCAGTATTGAAGAGAAAAATGTATGTAGAATGGGGACCAGTCAGAAGGAGCAAATAGCAAGGAGTTCCCTTGACCATTGGAGATGACTTGGACATACTAGGCATTTGGCAGTAAGTTAAGGGTGAACAAGAAGAATGGAACCCTAAGGGAGCAACCCAAGACTATAGGAAACTTTTTGAAACTGTGAGTTTCTGATTTCTTGTCCAACATTAGATCTGCACTGGTGGTCCTGATCCTACATGCCATGAAGAATGCTTTTTGGTTATTTTCTGCTGTGGAAATTATGTCTTGAAAATTTTTATTACTAAGCACTGGACATTTAAGTAAATTATATTTTCATCTAACATATATCTATCTGATGAAGAGAATTTCTTGTTTTTATGAGATAAAAAGTAAATGACTTCTCCATAAATTTCCCTCTTCTTTTCTTCCTTATCACAGCACCCATTCCCTCTTTTTTTTTTTTTTTTTTTTTTTTTTTTTTGGAGTTTGCCTCTCTTTAATTGATCCCCATCAAGGCTCTATTTACAAACACATTGTACAAGGGACAGCTATTAAATTCTCTGCCCTATCCTACTTGTCTGCTACTGGTGAGTAGTTTGTGTTCTGCATCTGCAGTGCAGTCAGGGCCAGGGACTGCTCACGGCTGCTCTCAAGAAAGGCCATGTGTTCTACACACATTAAATGGTTATTGATGCCATCAATGAGATGGCAATTCTGTGTTGAGCTTCTGAGAAGGAAAGTAGAGTTTAGATTTGGAGAGCAGTGTGCCTTCTTTTACATGCATCATTATGTTGAGAGATATATCTTTGTAAAGTAAAAGTGGCAATTTAATCTTTAGTTACCCAAATGAAGCTGCACAAAAATCATGTGACCTTCTGAGTAAAAACAGGACCTGAGTTGTGTTTTTCTCTTAGATAATATTCGTCCATTAGAATGGAGAAATAATCAATACATACAAATGCTCTGTTGGTCATTGCTTTCACTAGCTTTTAACAAGTGGAGTCAACATTTTATGTAAGTAGTCTCAGCTTTATCTCATTTCTGAATTGTCTATGACTGGGATGGGGAGTACACTAGCTGGTGGGATCTAGAATTAAAATTACTTATGCTTCTGAGATGGGTTCTAGTCTCTAGTACCTTTGGTGTTTTTTTTTAAGCCACTTCCATCACCATGCAATTCTTATTACTCATTATAAAATGATAATGTATGTCTCAGAGTGATTAAACAATTCACATGGCTTAGCAAAGGAGGAACTGAAAGTAAAACCATGGTCTGTCTGATTTCAAAGCCAAGAGTACTACCATTTCTACTGTACTTTATTCTGCCTCGATGTATCTGTCATTACAGGTTCCTGAAGAGCCTGGAGCCCTAGTTCCATGTCCATTTAGCTGGGACAATAATGCTCAAAGTTACAGCTGTTAGTCCCATCTCTCAAGAGCCCATTGGGTCCTTAAACTGTGTAACAGTGGCATCTGGGACTGATTGGGGTCCTGCTGTGAATGGACTCTGAGGACAAATTATGAATGTGTAATAAGTATATGATACATGTGCAAATATAACAAATAAATTTTGTACATACTATTTTCTCCAGATTGTGACATTAATTCTATTTTTAAAAACAATTTCCTTTTGAGACTTGTTTTATGGAGCAGCATATAGTCAGGTAAGTGATCCACATGCTTGTAAAGAATGTGTATTCTGCAATCCCACCAACAGTGAACTAAGGACCCCTTTTTCCCACAACTTCTCCAACATTTGTTTGTTGCTTTGTTTATGATAGCCATCCTGACCGGTGTAAAGTGGTATCTCATTGTGGTTTTAATTTGCATCTCTCTGATAGCTAACGATATTGAGCAACTCTTCATGTGTCTCTGGATATTCTGTATGTCCTCCTTGGAGAAGTGTCTGTTCAAGTTTTTTTCCCATTTTTTAATTGGGTTAGATGTCTTCTTAGAGTGCAGTCTTGTAAGTTCTTTGTATATTTTGGAGATTAAACCTTTGTCTGAGGTATCATTGGTAAATATGTTTTCCCATACAGTTGGTTGTCTTTTTAATTTAATACTGTTTTCTTTAGCCATGCAGAAGCTTTTTATTTTGATGAGATCCCATTTGTTTATTCTTTCCTTTATATTCCTTGCTCTAGGGGACATATTGGTAAAAATGTTGCTGCATGGAATATCTGAGATTTTCTTGCCAATGTTCTCCTCTAGGACATTAATGGTGTCATGGCTTATATTTAAGTCTTTTAAGCATTATGGAAAACAGTATGGAATTTTCTCAGAAAAATAAAAATCGACCTGCCTTTTGACCCAGCAATTCCACTGCTAGGATTATATCCCAAGAATCCTAAAACATCAATTTCAAAGAACCTATGCACCACAATGTTCCTAGCAGCACAATTTACAATAGCCAAGAGTTGAAGCAACTTAGGTGCCCATCAGTAAATGAATGGATCAAAAAATTGTGGTACATATACACAATGGAATTCTATGCAGCAGAGAGAAAGAAAGAGCTACTATTTTTTGCAACAACATGGATGGAACTGGAAAGCATTATGCTGAGTGAAATAGGCCAGGCATTGAAAGACAAATACCATATGATCTCACCTTTAACAGGAAGCTAAACAACAAAACAAACAAGCAAACAGAATAAAAACAAAGACACCGAAATAGAGAACAAGTGGGCAGTGACCAGAGGGGAGAGGGAAGGAAATTTAAGGGGAAAAAAGGGGAGGGATTTTGAGGAACAAGTATGAAAGACACAGGGATGAGGACGGGGGGGGGAGGAAATGAGAGGGAGGTGGGGAGCACGGGGGAGGTGGGGCTGGGAATGGGAGAAATAGACAAAAAACTGTACTTGAAAAATAACTAAATAAAATTTAAAAAAAGAATGTGTATTCTGAGGCTATTGGGTATTGTGCTCTACTGATATCAATGAAGTCAAGGTGGTTGATGATGTTGATTTAATTATGGATATGTTAGGTGTGGGTTTGCCATTTGACTTTCAATTCTTTGTTTCCTTAGATTTTTAAGATGTGTTTTGTCATTATTCCTTTTCTGTATTTTGGAGGGGAGGAATATAATATAGTTACTTTTAGAATTCCATTTTTATTTTTCTATTGTTTTTTTAGCTTCACTTCATATATTATGTTAGAGAAGTCCATTTAGAGATTGCAATATTTCAACACTTCATTTACAGTTAATCCTGTACCATTTCAGGGAAAAGAGGTTGAATTGCCACCATACAGGTCCATTTTGGCTCTGCTGTTTATACTATACGCATACATTACAACTTCACGTTTATAACTTTTTCTTTAAAAAATGATAGGTATTAGAATAACATTATAAGAAAAAAGTAAAATAGTTTAATATTTACCAAAATATTTAGCCTTTCTAATGTTCTTCATTCCTTTTTGAGGACTTGAGTTTCAATCTGCTATAATTCCCCTTCTGTCCAAAGAGTTTCCTTCAGCTCTTCTTGTTTTAGTAGGTCTGTTTTCAACAAATTCTCTCAGTTTCTATTTACCATATTGCTACTTTATTCCCCTTTAATTTGAAAAGAAGTTTAGATATAGAATTTTGTGCTGACAATTTTTCTTTTAGCACTTAAATAAAATGTCATTCTACTTTCCTCTGGCCTCTGTGGTTTCTGACATGAAATCAGCTGTTAACCAAGTAATGAGTTTATTTTTTTCTTTCTGCTTTCAATATTTGCTTTTTATCATCAACTTCCAACTACTCAGATATAATATGTGTCATGCTTTATACTGTTTAGTGTTTTCTGAGCATTTGGAATCTGTAAATACATATTTAATTAAATTTGGAATATTTGCCCATTATTTTTACAGTTTTTTTCCTGCCCCATTTGTTGTGGGATTTCATTTTGGGACTCCAAGTACACATGTGCTAGACTAGTTTGTATTCCTTAATAGGTTCTGGAAGCTCTACTAATCTTTTTTTTAGTAATTTTCCCTTGTTTGTAACACTGAATACTTTTTATTGATCTTTCCTCAAGTTCACTTACTCTTTCCTGTGCCATTGGTGTTCTTTTAAACCCCTCCAGTGACTGCTTAAACTTCAGATGTTATATTTTTCAGTTATACACTTTCTGTTTGGTCCTTTTTTATTATTCTACTTGCCTACAGTCACTTTCTGTCTTTTTGTTCATGCTTCTTTTTACTTCTTTGAGGATAGTTATAATAGCTGTTTTAAATTTTATTTTGCCAATTCTAATATCTGAGCTATATTGGAGTTGATTACAGGTCAATTTTCTCTTGAGAATGTGTTTCATTTTCTGTTTTTTTCCTATTTTGAATAAATTTTGTATTATATCCTAAATATTATGGATATTTAGTTATGGAGATTTTGAATTATAAGGGTTTATTGGTTTTCGTTTGGTGGGCAAATTAACTTAGTTGGACTTGAATTGCAAACCCTGTTCCTTGGTAGGTAGCTCTGATTGTGGTTCAAATCTCTTAGCTTTAACTGAGTTGCTTTAATTGTTTTCCCTGTGAACATTATTTAGGGGTTAACCAGAGTTATAGGAAGACAGATTTGGGGGGTTTCATCTCTGGTATTTTGCTCTTTTCTCCAGTGGTTACAGTTGCCCAGGTTGAATGGTTCCCCTAGACAGAAAGTTGTGGTTTTTCCATTAGCACCCCTACTGCTTCCTTCAGATTGCCAACCATGTTTGACCTCATGCTAAAAGTAGTAAAATGGAAAATAACTCTATGCAACTCTCCTCACTGGAATATGCCTGCTTTTGTACACTCTTTGGTGCCTTCATGTGGCTAGTTGTTTTGTATGATATCCACAGTTTATAGTTATTATCCACAGGTGGGCTTGTCTGGGTGGATCTTACTCAGCATTACCCTCCACGAACATAATTTTTCATATCAGGTGTATGCTTGACAGGGCTATGCTCGATTCCTGATAATAACCTTATAATGATGATCTTTTCAAATTTTTGATAGTCACCGTTGGCAAGAAAATTTATTCACACTAGTAGGGGATGATAATTTGAGACCATTTTTACAACTATTCAAATTCTACAGTAGGTAAAAGTGTATTTGAAAGAGCTAACAGCTTTTCTTTTTTGCACTGACAAATGCAGTGTTGAAGATTCTTGTGATAATGCAAACGGCATTCAAATCCAACAATATTTTTATATCAAGTATTTCAAAATAATGACGATGCTCTAATTAGTAGAAAACACATGCATTGTTAGAGCAGTCACCCTAGAGCTAGCCTGGATGCCACTAAAAGGGCATATTAGCTGAAAAAGCATTTGATATGTGTGAAGGTAGAGAGATTCAGGACACTGGATCTGCTCTGCTGGAACACCTGGTGATAGCTCAGCCTCTTCAACTTCAACTCCTGTTATTTTACCTGTGTACTTACTGGACTGCTTAGGTATTTGAAATACAGACTACACTGGTGGGTCTATGGACCCCTTATTAACAGTGGGTTTGGGTATAGCACACAGATGGCTGCAATTTAGGTGTCCAAAATATAGACAAACTCCTTGGCAGCTTTTAGAATATTGTGGCCAGAACAAGCTATTGTCAACATGCTCAATGCTTGCTGAGATACTGGGATCAACTGTCAGACTTACATCTGCTCAGCTCACTGTTGTAGGAAGCTTAAATTAAGCTATCCATACTTCTGTACACAGGCTTTAGGTCTCTATTGACTCCAAGCTGCACTTGGATGCTAAGAAGTCTAAGATGGTTTGTGTCAATATATAACACACCTGTAACCCATTCACAGCATTTTAGTATACTCAAAGGTTGATCTTCAGTTGGTAAGTACTTCCAGTTTGATGCTGTTGTTGAAATAGTGAAATACTTTCACAGTCAATAGTAAAAAGCCATGATTTTATTTTTTTCATCCAACATTCTTCCTGCACCCACCCTGCATCCAACTTCCCAACCCTTCCCTGGAACTCCTCCTTACTTTCTTCCTTCTGTATGCTTATCACTAATACAATCTGAGTTGTTACATCTTTTCAGTGTTTCTCAAATTTGATGTGCATACTAATCTTTTGGAACCTGGTGAAAAAGCAGATTATTCTGATTGGGAGGTTGGGGGAGTGAAGAACAGATTCTGCACTTTTAACGAGTTTCCTGTTGATGCTGAAGCTGCTAACTTTTGGACTACTCTTTGACTAACAGGGACATATTTGAATACCACCTCTGAATGTGGCTACTTTCCCATGGCTACTACACAGCCACCCATGGGAAAGTTCTGAAATAGCCTAATATTGTGAGTGTGGGATAGGGGGCTTAATTACATTATGCTTACACCCTAGCTCACCTGCTAACTAGCTTTGCACTATTGGGCTAGATAGTAAAACACCCTGGGACTCAGTATTTTCATCAGTAAATGTAGATAACAGTACACATCTCTTAATGAGATTGTTGTAATGATTAATGGTATACTACATGTAAGAGTTCAGAATAGTACATGTAAGAGTTCAGCATTTAATAAGGTCTCAGTAACTACCAGCTATTATCATTGTGTAGCTTCTCAAGTTGCTTGTGAATTTATTGTGGAGACCCACAACTTCACAGCTAAAGAGAAACACAAATATATCATACAATAAACATGATATAATCAAATTTCAAAATGTCTGTTAGAACAAATGAATAATCTGGTGTTCTCAGAAAATGTTTCTTAAAAGAGGTTTAGTAGGATTTAGTTGGTTGAGAGGTTCACACACATAATACAGAGCCTTCTATCTAAATTGTTGTCTTTGAACTTAATGTCACAAATCATTAGCAAGGTATATGGACTCCTAGAGAGGGGAGAGATATTATCATTGTTATAGGATGGATGTTTTGGTGTTACAAAATGGGGTCCAACCAAATTATCACAAGAATAGGTGGTTTATTTACAAGATTCTCATATAGAGAAATTTTTAAAAATCCAAAAAATAAGAATTCAGGGAAGGACAGGATAGAGGTCACTTTAGACCAATGTCTCACCTCCACCTAATGCCCTTGGCTTCTTTGTTTCCCCTTCTTTCAGTATAGCTGATAGGCTTTTTCTATTTACCTATGTAATTAAATTAACTAATGTCTGTTGAGTTCCTGGCATGTGCTGGCCAGCGTTCTAGATGTTGGCATTAGATAGATCTGGGAACTGAAAACATAGGAGTACTGTCCTTGTTAACCATATTTTAACATGGGAGAAAGACAATGAGCAACCAACATCATAAGTAACTATATTGTAATATAGCACACCAGAAGGTGCTGTAGGAAAACATGGAGCAAGGAAAAAGATAATGAAAATGCCAAAGTTTATTAGTAGTTAGAGTTTTTAATCCAGCTGGTCAATATAAGCCTCATTGAACAGGTAACTTTTGAGCAAAGGTTTGAAGGGGATGGGGATGGGGAGAATGGAGCTAAACAAGAATCAAAGGGAAGAGAATTCTAGACAAAATCTAGACAAAGGCAACTTTAATGGTCTTAAGGCAGGAACTTTTCAGGTAAGTTCAAGATACAGAAGAGGCCTGTGCAAGTAGATTGGAGTTAGGGTTGTAGAATAATGGATAAAGGGAGCAGAGAGGTGTGGCGGTACCTCAGATAAAGCAGACACTGAGAAGACTTCTCCTTTTCATCTCATGAAATGTGGGCCATTGGAGAGTTTAAATCAAAGTATGAACATGATATGGCATACATTTTAAAAGGATAATTTTAACTCCATTTGGAAAGTAAAATGAAGGGTAAAGGTGGAAGCGGGAAGACCTATTACAATACAGAGATGATAATGATGGCTCAGACCAGGTAGTGCAAAAAGGTCAAGTTCCCAACGTAGTAACAAAGAGGTAGAACCAACAGGATTTGTAGATGGAGTGAATGTTAAATGGGAAAGAAATCTAACATCCGATCAAGATTTTTGATCTGTGTGAATGACACCAACTGAAATGGAGAAGAATGCAGGTAGAGTGGTTGAGGTGGGAGAGTCAAGTCCAGCTTGAGTGTATGAATAGGTTCAAATAGAAATGTTGAGTAACAGTTGAATGTACAAATATGGAATTCTGCAGAGAAGTTTATACTAGTGGTATAGATTTTGGAACTGTTGGTAAATAGAAGATATTTAAAGCTCTGAGGTGGTAAAAAATATAGAGTGAAAAGACCAAGGACTAAGAACTGGTAAACTCTAATCTTAAGAATTTTTCAGTAAGAAGAATTCAAAACAAAGGAACCTAGAGCATCTGGTCCTGGAAGCCAAATGAAGGAAGTGAATTGAGGAGGAGGGAGTAAATAACTGTGATAAGTGTTGACTCATGAAGTATGATATAGACTGAGGATGAACCATTGGATTTAGCAACATGGAGGCTGTTAAAGATTTTGACAAGTTTCTGCAGAACATGAAAGGTAAAATCTCAACTGGAATAAGTATAAAGAGAGAATTGGAGGAATTATAGACATAAAATAAGGCCAACTTTTTAGAGAGAATTAGTTCTTAGAGTAATTTGGGGGCGAGAACTCACAGTTTTGTGTAGGGTTCTTGCGTTCCTGATTCTTTGTGCTTTGTTCAGGGTCACACCTGGGCACATGGACACCATTCTACCAGGTCCAAGGAAATACTATGGGCTCACTAAGCCTCTGAATTCCCAGAAGTATCCTGCAGCTAGCTGTTTTTTTCTGGAGTCCTGGTGTCTGCCTATCTCTAGTAGAAACCGTTCTGAGGGTTAAGAAAAATCATACTATGTGACAGGAGTTGCACGGTGTGGCTGTATCTAAAGCAAGCAGATAGCTTTCTAAACAAATAGCAGCCATCTATTTAAGTGACTGCTCTTATCAGTGGTTGACTGATCTTGGACAATCCTATTAGTAATCAGTGTTGAGTCCATCAAATTTACAAAGTGTTCTGAAAATTTACATATTTGTTCTACACAGCCTTTTTAGAGCAATAAGTTGCATCTGTTTATTATCAACTGCATAAAAAATGCTGGGCCTATTTTTTGGCCTAAGCCATGTTTGAAAAGTGGAAAGAAAGGGTGAGGGTAGCTGGTTTCATACTTAAATGTGAAGCTGAGATACAGAGATTGGAGGAAGTGCTGTTGCTGTTTGTTCTTTGATGCATTGTTGTGGAAAGTGTTTGTTTTCTTCTAACAAAACGTATTAGTAACTTTGTCTATTTCCACTCTGTCTTTGGATACAAGTCATACAAGAACTGGTTGTGAGACATCAATTTTTCTGATACGACAAGCAAGGTTTGTAGTAAGTGCAGAGATCTCTGCAGATTTACTAAGATCAGTACTTTTGGTTTTGTCCTTTTGTTTTAGACTGTTAGATGATGTCTTACTGACACCCATTCTTCTGATGGTGAATTAGACAGTAAGCCTGTGAGATCTGGTTGTGGAGCAATTAGAGGTGGCTATTTCCCTGGCTCTGCTGTTTTCATGTGCTTCTTAGTCTGATTATACCTTCAGGTGATTATTGATGAGTAATCAATAAACCTCTCCTTCTTCTGCACACCCCCAGTTCATGGTCACTGTTCCATTGCAGGTTGATGCTTCATTTTGGTGTCTGTTTCTAATCTCCAGGCCATGAGGTCTGGGAGCTCAGGGTCAGTTACTTAGTTTTTACTCATAGTGTCCTGCATCTTGTCTACTCAGGGCTCAATACTTAAACTGTCTTGACAAATGCATGATAATAACAGCTGCTACCTTATTATAGACAGGTAAAAGACGTCTTAAAGATTATAATGGATACATATCATGTTCAGTTTAGCATGACTTTTATCATTTGTATGCCACATGCTATACATTTATTCACAGTATTCACCATTACTTTTGACACTAACTGAATAGGGTTCATCTAAGAAGCAATTTCTGAGAGCAGGCCTGAGGATGCATGGTTTATTTGGGAGTTGCAGAGACATGATAGGATAATGGATAGGTAATGCAGAGGGAAAAGAAATAGTCAAAACCCAGCAACCACTGTGAACAACTAAGCTTATGTCTACCGAGAAGCATCAGGAAATGCTGTATAATACATACTTCAGAATTATGCTATCCAGGGGGTAAAGCAGCTGAGGCGGTTATATTTCCACACTCATCAATCACTGCTTAAGGGGGTGTAACCATCCTGGGAAGATGTTAATTTCCAGTCATTTCTTTTCTGCCTTACACATGGGCCAAGTGGGTTCTGGGAGCCTAAGGCCAGAGATGATGCTCTGGCTCTTAGAAGTCAGAGTGAGAAGCACAGAAATGACCATGGGATCTGAGGGAATATAGGAGAAGCTCAGACAGGGCCATGGTGCCACAAAGACCATAATGTGGCAAATCATAAATGGTTATTTTCTTTGTTTATCTTCTTATTCTCAAGACCAATCTCTGTTAATGTAAAAAAATGCATTTCTCTGTGGGAGATAATGTCTGAGAAAGCATCTTGGAATGCATTCTATAAACTGTAAAGTGTGATACAAGTATATTGTTATTATCATTATTATAATTATTATGATGATGATAGCCTGATTATAGTTATCAGCCCTTGAAAGTGTTAGTTGAATGCATTTCTGAGAAGAAAGGTGAAATGAGATACTTAAATACAATTCCAGTTACACATAATCAATAATTGTCCAAACCAAAGCCCAGTGCCTTGCCTCAAGCAATTTAGAAATGAAAGCAGAAGGACCATTCATATATTTGTTGATTGTTTCTTTGTTGAGGAATGTGAACAGTCTGATCTTTACCAGAAGATTATATTTATATAAAATACTTTAAATGGTATGATGTTGGGAAGAGGACATTAGATCTAGTTGGACATTTAGTTCTTTTATGTGTTTGCTTTAAACCTGATTCTGCTTTGCATATTTAGTCATATTTGAATCCAACAGGGAACACTAAACCATGGTTTTGACTTTTACTTAATGTTGTGTATGACTACTATCTGGGATATGCTTTCTGTTCTGGCCCACTAACCTTAAATTAGACCTTTCAGATACACACTCTGGTCTGGATTCATTAGTCTCAACACCTGTGATTTTTAGTGACTTAAACTAGGTAGCACTCCATCTCTGGAAAGCTTTGCCAAAATGAGTTTCTGAAGCTACCACCCCACTGCCTGTGACTTGTTCTTTGCCTTCCACTGGGAACTCCCAGGATACCTTTCTGCTGGGGTTACCTACCCATGACGGTTCCTGCTTGAATAAAAGAAACTGCAGAAGAAAGGAGAGGAGAGGATGAATATGAAAGCTATGTGGGTGATGGAATTATCAGAATTTGTGACTGATTGGACATGGACATGAGAGGGAGGTATCAAAGTTGATGGATCAGGTGAGTGCTGTTGTTTTACCCGAGATAGGTCATACAAAAGGGGAGCAGATCAGAGCACAAAGATACGTAGATAGCCATGGTAGGGTAGCACGGTTGGTTAGAGTGTCCTCCCAATGTACCAAGGTTGTGGGTTTGATCCCTGGCCAGGGCATGTATAAGAATCAACCAATAAATGCATAAATAAGTGGAACAACAAACCACTATTTCTCTCTTTCTCTTTCTTCCTCTCTCTCTAACCTAAATAGAAAACTAATTTTAAAAATACATTGATAAGTACACATACTTTTTTCCCCCATTGAGTAAAATGCAGCCAATAGCAGTTGTGGATAAAACCAATCCTTACTGTTAAATTGTATAAGTCCATTAACAGTACAATTATAGATGAGAGATGATTATTTTCCTGATCATCCTGCTAAAAGAAGCTTAAATTTAGTAACAGTTAAATAACTAATAGAATACATTTCCTATTGATAACATGAGTAGAGAGGATTCTCATTTGCTGAAAGACACAGGGAACCATTTCACTGTTGTGAATCAACTCTATTTAATTACAAACAATGAAACCTCATTGTACTTGACCAGAAAAATACCTGGACATATTAGATTGGGTATAATTCAGCCCTGTTTCCAGGAGTTGAGCCAGGAGACCCAGGAAGGATGTCTGATGATGCATGCTTTCCATACTAATGGTGCTGCCATCGCTGAGTCAATTTAGATTTAATTTGATTTCTTGCTTGATTCTCTGGCTGGCCCATAACTGAAAACCTGAATATTTGTTCATATTACTATTGTCCCCAGACAAAGACCTCTTGAATTCACAGAGCAATCTATAACGTAGCTATCCATTTCCTATCTGCTCAGTGTGTACTTTAACTGACAGCTATTCAGGCACTTATTTTAGATAGCAGGGCCTGTCATGAACTGAGGGTTTCTTTGAATCTGGGTTTTTGAGACCCAAATTGCTAGACTTAGAAATTTATTCTTTAACAAAGGTCTGTTTAGAGCTCTTCTCATCTGGAAGAAGAAGGGGAAGAATAAAGAAAGACTCACAAAACCCTCACAATCTTCTTTTATCTGCAGAATTACCAAAAATGTTCTCGGAAGAAAGGCCTGTGCAGACTCACCTGACATTTCACTGGTATAAGTAATTTCTGATTATTTCTAGTCTCTGTGTTTGAATCAGTGTGTGACCCAACAGAATCCTTTTTCACAGATTGGAGATGATGTGATTCCAAGTGAGATAACAAAAGGAAAAATGCATATATCTAAGCACATCAAAGAAACATTAGTTCTGTCTTTGGAAAGGGCAGCCTGGGATGAGGGCTTTTTTTTTTTTTTTGGCAGTGGAGAGACAATCTTGAGATATAAATGGCCAAAAAGCTCCATGCACTATAGCTTTAAGGTTAACAGCAGTGCATATTTACAGAGTCTGTGAACTCGTGCTAGACACTGTTCTAAGTACACTATATTATGCCATTTAATTATTTTTATCTTTTATCTCATATTTACAAACAATATTAGTTGAGGTTCTTCAGAGAAACAGAACTAATAGTTGGGATTCTCTAGAGTAACAGAATCTGATTTATTTTTTTATCCTTACTTGAAAACATTTTTTAAAAGAGAGATAGAGAAACATTGATGTGAGAGAGAAATATTGATTGGTTGTCTCCTGCATGTGCCTGGACTGGGGCTTGAATCCACAACCTGGGTATGTGTCCTGACTAGGAATTGAGCCAATGACCTTTCAGTCTATGGGACAATACTCCAAACTGAGTATTGTCCACACCAGCCAGGGCCAGAACCTGATATATTATATGTAATTTATTCATCCAGTTATGGGGGCTGAGAAATCCCAAGATCTATAGTCGGCAAGCTGGAGCCCCAGGCCAGTTACTGTATAGTTCCAGTCTGAAGGCAGAAGAACATCAATGTCCCAGCTTGAAGACAGCCAGGCAGAGAGAAGTGAAGTCTCTCTTACTCAGCCTTTTGTTCTATTTGGGCCATCAACTGATTGGATGAGTCCCATCCATACTGGGGGAAAGCAATCTGCTCTACTCAGTCTACTGGTTCAAATGATAAGCTCATTGAGAAGAATTCTCATTGACACACCCAGAACAATGTAATGTCTGGGCCCAATTAAGTTGATACATAAATTTAACCATCACAGATAGAGAAACTGAGGCATAGGGGGATAAGTAACTTGAGTAAGGTCACATGGGAAGCACATAACCATATATTTTAACCTGGGATGCCTGACTCAAGGACTGATGCTTTAACCACTATGAGACGTAATTTCTCTATGCCACGGTTTAGAGCATATATCACAGACATATCAGACAGATCGGTTTACTCAACCCTGTAAAATGAAGTCTCCTCAATGTAGAACATGGAGTTGGAAACAAAGCCATCTAGAAAAAAGGGGGGCTTTTATAACACCACAAAAACATGGAGTGTAAAGATAGAAAAACTGATCTTCTGGTATTTAATAATGGCAAAATGTTTAATCAATATTTGCTAATTAATGCTTTTTGAATGAGTAAATTTAATTATTATTGGTAACTTGTTATATTTTTAGTATGAATATGCCCAGCTTCCACAAATAGAGGGCCTGTGTGCCAGGGACCTATCTCATACATGTCTGTATCTCTCACAAGGCTTAGATAGCCTATGGGTCATAGAAGAAGCTCAGTGAATATTGGCTAGATTGGCAACTAAAAGTGGTAATTAATTGATTAATCATTGCATACACTAATGAGCATATATGTTATTGTTTTAAGAACAAGAGGGTATAGGAAACATATTTAATAAATATTGTTATTAAGTCAATTTTAAATATTTTGCAATGGTAAAAATTATTTTTAAGAAGAAAAATAAGGAAGGAAAAAAACATTTTTCTGAAATTTCATCCTGATTATGGGGGCAGGGATGGGCAGAGCCAAAGCAGATTGTAATGAGGAGAATGACTTAAATGGTGGAATGGTTGGCTCTTGTCTACAGGTTTACAGAAATGAAATTAAGCTTGGGCTTTCTATTGCAAAACAATAAGCAAATTAAAGGCCAATTATACCAGCTCATCAAAAAAAAAGCTGGCAAACTAAAGAGGATTTTGCATTTCTGAGTAGAATGACTTTTCAGATGAAAGAATTTATTACAAGAAATTGAGAACATCTGGGCCATCAAAGGCAGAATGCAGTGAATAATTGGACAATCATAGACTGGCATCCATTTGAAAAAGAGGCACTTCCGTGGTTCCCGCTAGAGGAAGTGTTCAAAATTCGTCATCTAGAGGGAAATGAAGTTTAGATTTTGAAACATGATTATCCTACCTGGTTGTTATTTGATCATGAAGGGAATCTATTTTGGCAACCTCAGTTCCGTAAAGTTATTTTTGTGATCAAAATTAGGGAAGGATAGCAAAGAAGCGGTTGACTTTGTTCTCTGTATTTCACCTACTATTTTAAGTCTTCCTCAGTACCCTCTTCTGATCCTGGCAAACGTCACACTCATGATAAGTCATAGCTACCCTGCCTCTCCCCATTCTCTGCCTTTTTACTCTCTGATGTCTCTACAGCCTGGTCACCCTGCTAGTATCCTACAACTGTCAGACGGGCTGCTTAGAGGGTGAGCCTCTAGGCTATCCACATGTGTGGGTCTGAGCCATGCTCCCTCCTTACATGTGAGAGTGATAAAGTCATACATTAGTACAGTTTACTTTAGGTAAAACACTAAATGAGGCATTTTACACACATACACTACTTCCACTCATTCCAATAGTTCCTGTAGGTAGTAGCAATTATCCCATTTTATAGTCATGGAAGCTGAAGATCAAAGAGATGATATGGTCAGGCAGGTAATATAGTCCAGAGTGTACTATGTCATGATTCAATACTCGGTGGCCGAAAACCACAAACATTTGTTTTTTACTCATGGTCCATGCCCACCATGAATTGGCAGGGGCTCTATTAACTGTAGTCACCTGGAAACCCAGACTGACTGAGCAGCTGCCAGCTCCAATAATGCCAGTTTTAGTGCTTGGGGGCTCTCTGGGAGGGTTTTGACATGTAATACTTCTGTTCACAATTCATTGCCTAATCCTGGTTATGTGGCCCTGATCAACCGTCATGGGGGCAGGGGTCAGGAGGAAGAATAGAAAATACAACCATAATCTGCATGCCCAAGTTCAGAGAACTGCAAATATTCACTGAGCAGCACTGGGGAGAGAGGTGTATGGCATGGCAATTAAGACTAAGTTCAAATTGTGGTTTTATCACTTCCTTAGCTGTGAAACTTTCGACAAACTTCTCAATCTCCCCAAGCTTCCTTACCTTTTAAATGGGGAAATAATTATACCTTTATCAAGGAGTTGTTATAAGGGTCCAATAAAATAATGCATGTATAGAACTTTGCTAAATAAGACTTAGCATGGATACACATGGGGCCCACCCAAGTCCAGCATTCTCAGAGACCATTTGTCCATAGCTTTTGCAAATACAATAACCAAAACTGTACCTGAGGAATAAAGCAGGAGATGCATATATAGAAACATCCAGGAGAACCAGTTGTCCAGAGAAGAGTCAAAACCTTGTCATGAAGTGGCAGGGCAGGAGAGAGATGGCCAAGAAGAGGAGACTGGTAACTTTATTATTATTATTACTAGTTTATCCTCACTGGATGACATTTTTTAAGAGAGAGAGGAAGAGCAAGAGAAATATCAGTGCAAGAGAGAAGCATCAATTGGTTGCTTCCTGTTTGTGCCCAGACTGGGAACTGAACCTGCCACCTAGGTATGTGTCCTGACTGGGAGTTGAACCTGCAACCTTTTGGTCACAGGATGATGCTGCAACCAACTGAGCCACACTGGCCAGGGTGAGACTGGTGATTTTAAAACCTGTCCACAAATTCTTTCTTACTCTTTATTCCCTCCTGTTGAATCTGTGAAGGCCTGTGACTGCATTAATCCATAGAGTACAATGGAATGACACTGCCTTACTTCAATGCCAGGCCAGATAGCTTCTATCTTGTTTGCTCAAACACTTTTAAAAAAAATTTCTGAGCCACTACTGACTATCCTGAGGTCACCATACTGTGAGGAAGTCTAAGCGAATGAGACACCCCCCCACTGAGACCCACTGGAGTCATTCAGACCAGAAACCAGACATGTGAGTGAAGAAGCTCCAAGTGATTCCAGTCCCCAAAGTCACCCTCAACCCATTGAGTCTTCCCTGATGAAGCTCTGGACATCATCGTGTAGACACAAACCATTCCCGCTGTGCCCTGCTATATTTTTGATCCACAGAATGTGACCATAGTAAAATAGTTATTTTATACCACAATATTTTGACATGGGTCATTATGCAGCAATAGAAAACCAGAAACTTGAAAGTAGGGGAAGGGTGATTATAGGTGAATGGGTAATTATCAGGATCAGTGCTAGAGACAAAATTCTAGATATTTGCTAGATCCCAGTGATGTGCTTTTATGGAGAAAATGGGTCCATGTAAAAAGCTGAGGGCAAAATGTCAGTTTCCTTTTAAGCCTGGATGTTGTCACCAAATTGAGTTTGCATACCTTTGCTCACATGAAATGCATAAACACTGTGTCGGCTTCATTCATAAACTTGGCTATATCTCTGCCTCCTCTTCCAAAATCAGAAAGCAGATTTTTTTTCAAGCTCAAATTTTATTTTAGACTCCACTCTAAGAAGACAAGCAACCCAGTTAAAAAGTGGGAAAAGGACTTGAGAAGACACTTCTCCAAGGACATACAGAGGATCCAGAGACACATGAAAAGATGTTCAATATTGCTAGCCATCAGACAGATGCAAGTTAAAACCAAAATGAGATACCACTTCACACCTGTCAGAATGGCCATCATAAATGAAGCAACAAACAACAAGTGTTGGAGGGTTGTGGATAAAAGGGTACCCTAGTGCACTATGGGTGGGATTGAAGACTGGTACAACCACTATGGAAAACAGTATGGAATTTTCTCAGAAAACTAAAAATGGATCTGCCTTTTGATCCAGCACTTCCACTGCTAGGATTATATCCTTAGAATCCTGAAAAAACAGTCCAAAAAAACCTATGCACCCCAATGTTAATAGCAGCACAATTTAGCCAAGTGTTGGAAGCAACCTAGGTTCCCAGCAGTAAATGAATAGATCCAAAAACTATGGTACATTTACACAATCGAATTCTATGCAGTGGAAAGAAAGAAGGGGTTCCTACCATTTGCAACAGCATGGATGGAACTGGAAAGCATTATGCTGAATGAAATAAGCCAGGTGGTGAAAGACAAATGCCATATGATCTCACCTTTAACAGAAACCTAAACAACAAAACAAACAAGCAAGCAAAATGTAACTAAAGATACTTGAATAGAGAATAGGCTGACAGTGATCAGAGGGGAGAGGGGAGGGAATTTCAGGAGAAAAGGGGAAAGGTTTACAGAAACAAGTATAAAGGACACATAGACAAAAACTAAGGGGGGGGTGGAAATGGGAGGGAGGTGAGGAGCACTGGGGGGTGGGCTAGGATGGAAGTAAAAGAAAAATGTACTTGAACAACAATTACAATAAAATTTAAAAAACATAAAAAATTTTTTATTTTATTTTTTTTACATTTTTGTTGTTGTTCAAATATAGTTTTCTGCTTTTCCTGACACCCCTCTTCACCATTCCAGCCCTCCCCACCTCTTTCCCGTTTCCATCCTCCCTTCTTATTGTCTATGTGTCCTTTATATTGGTTCCTATATATCTTCTCAAACCTTTCAAGAAGAGAGAAGAGTTGCCTCTTCTCACCAAGAAGGATGTCTCTTCTCCCTGAACCATGCTGAAACCCCTTTCCTAACTCATGGACCCAGGCATGTGCGGCAAATAATTGGTGAGTGTGGCCTGCCAGAGGCAAAACACCTCTTATAAATCATTCTCAGTAGATGAAGGGCTACCTTTCCCATTTTGTAGGTGAAAAGTTCCCATTCTTAATATCACATCACTATGGTATTTTCCTCTAATTCTCTCCCAGATGTACTTTGTCAGAAGACTCAGGACTTTTCCAAAAGTCAAGTATTTCATAATGTGTCTATTCAATAACAGTTTCTTGACGATTTTATAATTTTTACCACTACATCCTTGTTCATGATAATTCCCCCACTGCATTTCCTTTTTCCCGCAAGTCCACTTTCCTACTCCCTGTCTCCCTTTAGAGTTCACACTGCATCAGGCACCCTCTGTCTTCTTTCTTTATTTCCTCTGAATAATATGATAGATCTTTGGCAGACACTCCTAAAACGTTGCTAACCTCTGTTGAAGAGTTTGCAAAATGTAATCTTGCCCAGTAGGAAAGAAAGAATAGACAAAAATGTCACTGGCATTTTAAATCAGATTCCATAACACCTGACACTTTCCTTTCTGAATATCAACTGCTCTTGATTGAGTTAAGTTCATTGAGAATTCCTCAGAAGGTATATATTTTGAGTTCTCTCTAAGCCTGCCTCTTCAACTGTATAGTAGTCACTTTGAGTGTGAATTTAAATGAGACATCACATGTAAAGTTATGGCCATTGCAGGACATTAAGTTCTCAGGAAGTGCTGATTGTTATTGACTGCTCCCATAAGGACAGCTTGCCCCGCTTTCATGGAAACCTGACGTACCCTTGACTGTTTGGCATCATCTGAAATTCTCTCAAAGCCATAAACTATATCCTAAGCCCTGAAGTTTCAGTAGTTACTGTGGGGAGGTTGACACAGGATGTGTGTGAGCTCAGGCTAGATCTGTTTTAAAAGACTGATAGACAAATGACCTGGGGTAGCTCCCAGAATTTAGGTCAGGAGACACTTTCACATCTTCCTTCCTGGTGATGGGGCTCTTGTTAACCTTGCAAGAGCCTCTGGTTTAGGTGGTGTCAGCAGATTTATCAGAGGCACTTGAAGCCTCAGGAGAATCAGCACTTTTGCTTCTCCAGGGTTCCTCTGAGAGCCTGCTTTTGGCTCATTTAATGTGAGTTCACTGGAACGGAATAATTTCAAGGAAACAGCAATTTAGACCCTTGAGTTTCTCATGACCCTTGGACTAAATCATAAATCACCTTCTGCTCACTTGAAATGGAGACTAGAGCTTCCAGAAATTTCTGAAGAGTGGAGCAGACACTTTGATTAGGCTTATGAAATTTCCAGACAGGTTGTCCATTTGCTGCTTCTCTTTTCTCATTTAGTCTGGGTTAGTGATGGCTGAGAATAATGAAGATTTTTATATATTTGTTTTTAAAGGTGAGGAAACTGAGGCTTAGGGAACTGAAGTAACACTCTCAAAATTAAAAAAAATAATAAAAATCTGTTCATGTGGTGGTCAGACCACAATGCAGAGTCCTTAGTTTTGCCTTTTACCTTCCACACTTCCATTTTTTTCAGGAAGTATTAATGTTGCATATTATGTACAAGGACTTGGAAAATGTGAAAATGGAAAAGGACTTGATTTGTGAAAATGGAAAAACTGGAATTTAAAAATGTACATTAGAGACATATGGTTAAATAATCCATGTCTGATAAAACAAGAGTCCAAACTGGATGAAGAGTTGAAGGTTGTTGGGTCAGGCTGGCTGTGTCAGGCATGGGGTCTTCTGGACAGAGGACAGGAAGGGAGTGATGGTGAGGTCGATCAGGTGCACGTACATGGCACAACCTGAATACGTAATCGATTCTCAGTGAATGATGACACTGTTAATGTCTGGGAATTATGATCATCTTAATGTTTTTTTCATGTACCATGGGAATCAGCCCAGGTGATTGATCATCCCTGCCTTCACCATGTGCTTTTGTGTTACTGTGGTCCCTCCACTGGTTCTCCTACCAACTGCCTGACCTCCAGCAGCTAAAAGGTTAATATCTGGCACAGCAGGAAACTTCCAGAGCCTCTTTCTGTGCTAAAAGTAGCAATTTATCTGAACACTATATTTTAGTTTACTCTTTATATATATATATATATACTGCTTCAAATCCCTTGCTGGATGGGGTTGCATACTAATAAATGAATAGAAAACATATTATTTGTCCAATTCATGTACATTAAATGCTCCAGTGTAAAATATAAAAAATAGTAACATTAAAACCTATTATAGTTATCATCATGAAGAAAAAGATTCCCATTACACAAATTTGGCATTTAGCTACTGTTCCTTTAACAATCACTGATAATTAAACAGCCAAACACCCTACCTCCTCCCAATCACCCTCTCCCAATTTAACTAGTAATGAAGATCCAAAGACTCAGAACTATTCATTGTATAGATTAGATTCCAGGTGTCATCTATGACTGAAGTACAATCTAATTTAAGAAGAAAGCATTAGACTTTTTCATTTCAGACTCCATCTATTTATCAAAGACAAGATTCTTAGCACATTTTTATTTTCCAGGGAATCTGCAATGTTTAAAAGGATACAACTGTCAAGTTGCTTTTTTTTGGTGGTTCTCAAACTTGAGTGGTCATCAAAATCTCCTGGAGGGCTATTAAAGCCCACATGGCTGCTCCCCACCCATAGGGTTTTTGATTCAATAAGTTTGGGATGAATTAGTGTTTTTTTCAATCCAAGATGCAGAAGCTGCTAGTTCTGGGACCAATCTTTGAGAGCCATTTACAGTAATGTGAGTGCTGGGCGTGTGCCTTGATGGGAAATAGAAAAATCAAATGCACCTTGGAAGGTAGAGTCCTTATTGTGGGAAAGTCTGAAGACTTCTTAATCAAGGTTTTGGCAAAAGTCTGAAGTTCAGAGGTGAAGTAGCAAGCCTAAAGGTATTTAGGCAATTCCAGCCCAAATGAAGTTTGGCTTCAGTGAAGGGAAACCTAAACTGCTGTCAGCAGTGAGGTGTGGAAGGTGGAGACACGTGGAACTTAGTGCAGCTGCAGGTGTTGGCCCTCCTTGCTGAATACCACCACCTTCCTTGTAACAACAAAATCTTTTGGTTACTCCTTTGGCTACCCCTGGGATGTTGCCTTCTCTTTTTATTTTATTTTGGTGGTTATTCTTTTCTGCCCATTCTCTAAATATATCTGTTTCATGTTTTAAATCAACAGTTTGTCTGGGGCACCTTATTTACTTTCATGTTTCATAATTAATTATTACCTACCAGTAACCTCTTCCTTGAACTTCAGGACAGCTTTCTAAATTCTTCAAGAACATTTCCTATAGGCACCGAAACTTTAATATATCCAATATTAAGAGTGTTGAACCCACAATACATCTTAGTTAATGGTCAGTTTCTCTACCAAATTGCCCAAGCAAAAATGCTAGGCATCCTCTGGATTCTGCCTTCTCCCTCATTCTGCCCCATCCCTCAATTATCCAGACCCTGAGAACTCTACAACTTAACAATCTCTTGCCTGTCTCCTCTGATTTGGCAGCAATACCTTGCACCCAGGCCCTTCTCAGTGCCTTCCCCAACAATCTAAAACCTCTCAGCTTCTTGAGCCACCCCTACCCATCTGTTCTATAACTGCCACACACCTGCTATTTCTACTGTAAAAACATAATTTTAATTTTTATCTCAAAATTTTAAAATCATTCTATATTTCCTTCATAATAAACCCAAAACTCCTTAGCAAGGCATCTGACACCTTGCATGCCTTTTCCTCCTCTTCTCTCTGACATGCCCCTAAATTTTAATCATAATGAATTAAACTTGTTGCTGAATTTTGCCATGTGTTTTTCACTCTATTGGCCTTAACTAGTTACTTTTCTACCCTTAACTGCTCCATTAATCTTATTTTTCCTTTCATACCTAGCTGATTCATCATTGCCTCTGTGAGGTTTCCTTAACTATGGTAAGTTGACTTGGTTATTCTCCACTCTGTAATTTCTTGGCAAATTGGAAGTGGCTTGACTATCCTTGATGAATGCCTTTAACACAGTGTCCACAGATGTCCTATCACCAGCATCTGGCATAGTATCTGGTGCAGAGTACATGTTTGTTGAAGGAATGCTCTCAATTTCATGCTCCAGGAAATATAACCCAAAGGGATGTCAATATTATGCCATGGTATTTCTTTGTATAAGTAAGAGACAATTCAATATATAATTTTCACACTTTTCAGTAGCATAAAATAAGCAATGTTTGGGCATTACCTAGGAAAAATATTCAATTTTTCTCTTGTCTGGATCATTTCCAGCAAGTATCTGTGTCAGCTACTCCTCTTGTCTATAATCCTCCTCTCAGAATAAGATGTTCATTTCACACTTTTATTGCATACTTGTTGTGAGTGTAAGCTCTAAACAAGAAGCTCCCTGTGTTTATCATAAAACTGGAAGCTGTAATTAGGAAATGCTCACATACACTGGGATAGACTCCAGGCAGAAGACTACCACCAAGAGACAAATCGAAAACCTGAAGGGTCTTTTGGTGTGAAAGAGAGACAGACAGTTCCATCTTATGGAGGGTGAGGAGGGCTCCTAGAAAACCAGGGCCACTGTGAACAATCATGGAAGTCCCTGGCCTGAAACCTAGGGGGTCTGTATTTATTTATAGGCAAACTTCCAAATAAACCTGCTGGTGTAGCACATGACCTCTAACAAGGTAAAGACATTCTTCTACACCACCAGTAAGTTAAACCTTCTCAGACATTAGATGCCTGTTAACAAATGCATGAAGGGTGGTCAGGTAAAAGCAGGAATAAAGTCTTTTATAACTATCTTGAGCCCAGAGGTCAATGTTAGAACAAATGAGACGGAATTTATTAAGAGATAAGATTTTGTCTTAAGTTAGAAAGATTTTTCTGAAAAGTGAATCAGTTAACACTGCTCTGTGAGTTAGGATGCTCCCAGGTTTGATAGACAGACTGGGTGGTGATTTGCCATGGGTAATGTAAAGATGAATTATACTTGGGTTAGAATATGTAGGAGGTGACTAAAATCTTAGGAGGCAGGTGATTCTGTACAACCCTAATCTCTTTACCCAATTTCTTTGCTTCTAGAGAAAATGGCACCTCCTGAAAAGATAGGATTGTTGCTGACCATTCTTTGGAAAATGACAGTTTCAAATCAGGAGCTCCTATGGTAAGTCTTCCCCCTCCCTCTCTCGCTTATGTAAGGCTTTGTGTGGGTGTTACAGGGATGAGCCTCCTGTAAGAATTCTCCAGGCAGAGATTTGAGGGAGGAGGATTCAAACAGCAGCAGAAATGTTCAGTTTTGTTCTGATTTTCATGGCATGTTGCACAGCCATTCACATGTTTCTTTGTATGAGCAATATAATAACCAGCTTTCAAAAGGACAGACAGCATAATGAATGGATTGTAAAACATGCTCATAAAAACAGTAGAGTGTGTCTAGAAGTGTGTGTTATCTGCTTTTGATTTACTGTGCACCCTGTTTAGCATTTTTCACATCATTTGCAAGTTTTCTATTAAAAATAAGAATTTAATGGGCATGCAATTAATTTTAATTTTTCTTTTTTTCCCCAAGGTGATAAGAAAGTGTGTATGAGTGGGGGGGGCATTTTACAGTCCTGACAGAACATTTATATTAGAGCTATAGAGTTCATTACAGGGTAATTAATGCATGTTAAGTATCTTGTAAATATTATGTGGTAATAGCTCTAAATAAATACACACTACAGTTGAAAAGATCTGCTCCACCCCTGCCACAGGGAACGAGATGTTCCTAATTAATGCCTTTACTAGAGGAGTCTGTGTCACCTTGGATAGTCTTGGGAAATTACAGCTTTAGTTTGTGAAAGGCAACAGTGAATGGTTAATTATGGTAACTTGACATGCCTGGTGCCTATCCCACCTGGGCTAAGTGGGTTGGACAGGCCCACCTGGCTTGCTCTCTCCCTCTCTCTGCCTTTGTTAGAGCGCGGGACGCACAGCTACTGTTGTACTGCTGGGAGCCATTCCAACACCAGGAAGAAAAGCTTTCTGGGAGGTTCTCCTGGCAAGTGCTGGCTCATCTTGGACTCTTTACTGAGCTCTTTGATGCACAACCTGGGGCCCTATCTGGTAGGCAAGAGACACTATGATTGATGGTATTTATAGGTGTGGGTTTAAATTTTATTTCCAGTTTGACCTTCTGCTTGGTTTATAGATGGTCTCTGCCAGGTGTTGGTGTTTGGGGCTTGAGATATTCTCTAAGTGCTTGGCTGCAGTTATCACCATCAGGACCCTGAGTGTCTCTCTGGTCATTCTCCCAGAGACATTCAGAGCATAGGAAGGTGATAGAAAGGATCCTGTTTCTCTGACCCATTTCTTTTTTCAAGTCAGCTGAGCTCAGGCTGATGTGTCCTTGACTAAGAGCATGACCTCGGAATAGTTCTAAAGGTAAATGTTTTAACATAAATCAGCTCTTGTTCATACCTAACCACTTCTGCACAGTACATAGTGACTCCTTTTGCCAAATGTGTTTACAGCTTGACTTAGCCAACTGTGACTTCTAAGCTCATCAGAGCTGTCAGCTTTTGGAGATCAGATTATCACTATGGAGTGGGCTTTCAAAGCCCTCGAAAAGGCTCTCTCTCCTGTCAAACAGAACCTTCCCTAAACCTCTCATTTGGTACATGGAATTCCTAAAGAAAGAACGCAAGCCTTCACACCCACAATGAGAGAGGTGGTTTCAAAGGCAAACCTCTGGAATTGAGACTCACACTTACATAAATGCAGATATTAAACACATTCTTTTTTATGTAAATAGTTCTTTTATTAAAATATATTTGTATTTAGATTATTTTCTTTTTCTTTTTGCAGGTTTTTAAAATTTAATTATTTTTCAAGTACAGTTTTCTGTCTTTTGCTCTCGTCCCAGCCCACCCCCTCCACTGCTCCCCACCTCCCTCCTATTTCCACCCCTGTTAGTTCTTGTCCATGTGTCCTTTATACTTGTTCCTCTGAATCCTTCCCCTTTTCCCTTGAAATTCCCTCCCCTCTCCCCTTTGGTCCCTGTCAGCCTGTTCTGTAGTCAAAGTTTAACACTAATGAGATCCTGAAGGCTTGAGATTCCGGGAAAAATGATATTTAGAATAAAGGACAGAAACCTGCTGGAATGGCTGAAGGGACCAAAGACAAACTTGACTCACTTCAAGTTGAGGAATTCCAAGTACTGTGACCTTGTAGACATGGATGGATATTCACTTTGCTGACAACACTGGCAAGAAATTGTGGTGAATTCCCTGAGTATCACCATCCAGAAAGGAACCAAATGAGGATATTGAGTTCATAGTATAAGTTGCAGGCAGGGACTACTAAAAGTCTGGGCAGAAATACTGGGAAAAAAGTAAATCCCTGTAAAGTACTTAGGACTGAGCCTGGCAAAAGTGAACATTCGATACACACCAGTGTTGTCATGATTAAAGAATGTGTCTTCTTCTTCCAGCAAGGTATCAATGCTAGAGAAAGTCCACCTCTCATTCTGATGGAGACATAAAGGGAACCTCATGGAGACAGGTAAGGGCAGATATTTTTGAGTACTGTTAAAGAAAAGTCATTCTGACGGTTGTTTAAAGTGTCAAGAAAGACTATTTAAAACTATTGCTATAGGTGAGAGAGATTGAATTCAACTCCAAATACAACAGGGACAAGTGGAGATGTATAGACAATGGGCTGAGTGAGGGAGTAGGTGGAAAAATTACTAAGAGGAGCTTAGGTGTCAAGGGTGGAGGAAGAGAAACATGATTGGATACCAAGGGTAGAGAATTTTAGGAAACACTGGCTTAGCAGAATTCTTTGCTGTAACTGAGCTTAGCAGGCCAAGGACTAGGCCTAGTCAAGGAGAGAGTTTAAGGGAGTCTGACTAGAATTTAGTCAAGAGGGGAGTCTTTGTCAATCCCTCCTCTTACTCAAGGAAAGAAATATGGCAATATGTCCCTTTCTTACTTGGCCATCTTTTATTTATTAAGGACCAGCAGAACCATCTGTTGAGATTTGGAAGCAGAGGGTATTTTCTGGAAGGCATGAGCATAAGACATGTAAAAAGCACCTACTTCTTGGAAGATACTTGATTCCACATTGTGAAGAGGGGAGCTGGCTCTCAGCAGAGCAATGGACTAATGCCACAAAAGGAAAGAGTGTATCAGTCAGGATTTAACCACAGAAAAATAAGAAGAGAATTTACATTAATTTATTTATTACAAGGAATTGGCTTATTGTGGGGCCTGGCTAAATCCAAAATCCACGGGGCATGCCACCAGGAAGGGAAGATCACAGACAGGCTGAAGCTGCTGTTACAGGAGAAATTCGTCCTCTCCTGGGGAAGCCCTAGCCCTGCTTGAAGACCTTCCAATGGCTCGAATCAGATCCACCCAGATTATCCAAAACAACCTGACTTGCTTAAAGTCAGCTGATTAGGGCCTCTAATTACTCTGCAAAACACCTACATAGCAGCACCTAGATTATTTTTGATTGAATAACTGAGGAGCATAGTTGAGCCAGGTTGGCACATTTTAAAAAGATCATATCTGGTAAAGCTTTGTTTAAAGAAAATGCAAAATTTGGACATAAGACTAAAAAGGTGCTACCATAGTAGAACATTTTCTCATATGTTCTCAGGAGGGTCCTCCAGCTCTCTTGGGATTGTAACTGGGTTTGATCAGCAACCAAGTCAGATCCACAGGGCACAGTCCTGAGAAGTTAAAGGCAAATCTGTAGAAAACTAGTGAGGTGTGATGATTTTCTGCTTGAGAAAGAAGATAACCTCAAAGGTTGAATTGCCCTGTAGGACATTAACTGATTTTGTGCCTAACTTGACTATCTTTATGCTTCTTTCCCCCCTGGGTTGTATAAATTCTAGTGTCTCATATTCCATAAAATCAGTACTATGGTTCTGCTGGTTCCCTCATTAAAGACTTAAATACAATGCTGAAATGTATTCATTATCTATTTGTATAAAAATTATGTTTTTAATGATTTGAGAATTATGCTCTGACAGGTTCAGAAGGAAGTGAAGTTAGGGATAGGGCTGGTTATATAGGAATTAGACTCTGGGGAGAGAGAGAATGGAGTTGGCATTTGGGTAGACATGAGGTATGTTTCAGTTAAGGGGAGACAGAGCAGAGCAGCTGAAAACAGACCCTGGATTTAGCAATTTAGAGGGAAAAGACAGGGCCTGTTGAGAATCTGAGCATGTTGAATTGACAAGCAACAATTTTTTAAAAATGCCCTTTCTACCAATTCAGAAATGAGAGAGAGAACACTTTCTCACAAAATTTACATGTAAACCAAATAGTGAAACTTATACAGCATTATGATAACAGTGGTGTAATTGAAGGTCAAAGGCAAGAGGTACCTAGGACTATCTAATCTAAATCTGTTTCAGTCTGTAAAATTCCCCCTACTAGTTGCTTCTTTGGCTTCAGGCTTTGGCAAATTTGATTAAAACCATGATATTTATCAAACATTCATAAGTAAATCTTAAATGTTTTTATTATGTAAACTAATTTCATATTAAAACAAGTGTTTGTTCAGTTGGTGGTAAAATACACATCACAAAATATACTATTTTAACCATTTTGAAGTACACAATTCAGTGGCAGTAAGTACATTTGCAATATTATAAAACCTTTGCCTCTGAATAGTTCCAGAACATTTTCACTACCCCTCAAGGAAACCCCTCACCCACTAATGAATGAGTCACTCTCCATTTCTCCCTTCCCCATCCCCTAGCAATAGCTAATTTGTCTTCTGTCTCTGTGTGCGTATACTGTTCTTTGGTTTTTGTTTTTTGGCTGTGGGGGGAGGGGAGCAGAGTATGTCTTCCAAAATTCACATGCTGAAACCTTACTATCCAATGGAATGACATTAAGAGGTAAAGCCTTGGGATATAATTAGGTATAGATGAGGTCATGAAGGTGGGGTGAGAAGGAAGCTAACTACAAGCTAGGAGGTGGGTTTTCACCAGATGCTGAATTTGTTGGCACCTTGATTTTGGACTTCCCAGCCTCCAGAACTGTGAGAAATGTGTTCATTATTTAAGCCACCCAGTCTATGGTATTCTGTTATAGCAGTCTAAGCTAAAACACTATAGATTTGCTCATTTGAGGTATTTCATATAAATATGTGACCTTTTGTACAGCACAAGTGTTTTTGATGGAATGAACTGTGAGGGCTTGGGAGTCAGAATTCATGTGGAGGAAGAGCAAAAAGAAAATGAATGAGTTGGGAGGACGCAATGTGGTCAGAGGCAGCTTGCAGGGCCCCTTTGCAGGTGAGAAAGGAGAGGTGTGATGGAGAACGTCTAAGTGAACTTAGTCTACTCTATTAATCTACCTCCACTTATGATTTCTAAAAAGATACAAATGTCTAGAGTGAGCATCTTATGATGCAGGTATAATTTTATGAATAATACAAATCACAGTGACAATAGTCTCTGAGTCCACTGAGATGGCATTGTTCAGTGATATGGGAAGGCACCTGCCAGGGTTGGTCTGCACATAGACTCTATGCTCAAGGTAAGGGGCTTGATAGCACCTTCTCCCACACGGACCTCTTTTCTCTATCTGGCCTGCAGAAAGAAAGCACACCACTCTGCAGTGTGCATTTGCATCCAAATCCCCCTCGACTACTCAAACCTACAATTGAATTGCCATGCAATCTGAAGCCCTGCTGATTCCCCACAATTCAGGCAAAGCACATGGGAGCCCTTTCAGGAGCCAGACATGCTACAATCAAGCCACTCCACACATAGGTCTCTAATAGTACAGTAATCAGTGGTAATCACCTATACAGTTTATGTACAGGAGGGCATAATAAGATTCCTGCCTCTGTGGTGAATACATTTTCATTTATAGGACTAAATGCGGGCATTCATTACCTGTTTAATTAAAAACAAAATTCTCCAGCCAACAATTTGCTCCCTCTCCTGGGTATGTGTTACATACATTACTGATGTTTCCTTTAAATGTACTGATTACATATTCCTCAAGTAATGTGTCATTGTGTGTGACTGCCTACCATTTGTGAAGGTAAAACTTTGCTTCTCATTTCTCTCTGTTGAGAAAACAAGGCCCCTGTGTGTTACCTGTGTGCAAATACATGACACAGGTTCAGATGCCTAGACTGGTGATGACCCCTTACAAGTATAGCGTACGTACAGAGGATGCCAGAAAGTAGTGGCTTTCAGGTCAAGCCAAGAGACCAATCACTGGCAGCTCACTATTTATAGGAGAATTTTAATAACTCTTTTTTAATAATTTCTTTTTTGGGAGAAATAAACAGAAAACTGTACTTGAAAAATAACTAAATAAAAAATTTAAAAATAAGAAAAATAATAAACAATTTATTTTTCATTGCATTTACTTTACTTTATTTTATTTCATTTTAATTGTTCAAGTACATTTTTCTGCCTTTTACCCCCATCTCAGCCCACCTCCCACCCCTCCTCACCTCCCTCTCATTTCCACACTCACCCCTTGTTTTTGTCCATGTGTCCTTTATAGTTGTTCCTGCAAACCCTTCCTCTTTCCCCCTAAAATTCCCTCTCCTCTCTCCTCTGGTCACTGTCAGCCTGTTCTCAATTTCAGTGTCTTCAGTTATATTTTGCTTGTTTGTTTGTTTTGTTGATTACATTTCTTTTAAAGGTTAGATCATATGGTATTTGTCGTTTACCACCTGGCTTATTTCACTTAAAATAATATTTCCCAGTTCCATCCAAGCTGTTGTAAAGGGTAGGAGCTCCTTCTTTCTTTCTGCTGCATAGAATTTCATTGTGTAAATGTGCCGTAGTTTTTTGATTCATTCATTTACCGATGGGTACTTAGGTTGCTTCCAACACTTGGCTATTGTAAATTGTGATGCTATGAACATTGGGGTGTGTAGGTTCTTTTGGATTGATGTTTCAGGGTCAAGAATGAAATTAGGGAAGAAACAAAACATTTCTGGAAACAAAAATGGACTCACGATAACTCAAAACTTATGGGACACAGTGAAGGCAGTCTGAGAGGGAATTTCATAGTGATACAGGCCTACCTAAAAAAGATAGAAACATTTCAAACAAACAACCTAACCCTATGCCTACAAGAATTTGAGGAACAACAAAGACAGCCCGGAGCAAGTAGAAGGAAGGAAATAACCAAGATCAGAGCAGAATTAAATGACATAGAGACTAAAAGCACAATTCTAAGGATCATTGCATTTTTCCATTACCATTTATATACCCCATGCACTCTTCCACCTCCATCCACCCCCCACCCCCCGTAATCACCACACTGTTGTTCATATCCATGAGTTCTTTTCTTTTATGCTCATTCCTTCCACCCCAAACCCCTGCTTCTTTATCTGGTTTCCTCTTTTTTGCCCTATCCTGGATGCGGGTCGCTGCCAATGTGGGTAAGTTCGAAAATGTTCTCATGTTTAAGGAGAACAGGTCCTTCAAATGAATGGATAACTTACCATCTGTCTTGCTGAGCCCCATGCACATGAGAAGATGAACTGGGGTTGGAAGGACTCAATTAAAAGCAGGGTCAAGTGAACAAGGTGATATCATCAGATGTCACCAGCTGCCACCTTGAAGCCACCCACATGTGCTCCTTCATGTTGTAAGTGCTTTCACATGTGTTATGTTTCTGATCTTGAATTCTTTCATTTTCACAAATTCTATCATTCATTTATTTTGGTTATGAGGATGAGCAAGAGGACAACTTTACCTTCAAGGAACTTATGGGTAACAGTTGGGGGAAGAAAACTAAAAGGAATAGTCAAGTAATTCAGTGCATTTCTACAAACAAGATTGAAGATAATTCAAAACAATTATTAAGGTATAAAATAATAAAGTTAATGCAGCATGGAACATAGGGTATAATCAGGTGAGGGACATGAAATGCAGACAGGAATAATGAAGGATTAGGAATATAGACTTTAAAATCAAACAGGCCAAGATTTAAATCTATACTTTAATGCTTTTTTTTTCAGCAGTTCCTTAACTTCTCTTAGTTTGCAGCTATAAACTGGGAGCAACAAGTCTATGGCGACATATATTGAAGCATTAACTGAAGTGTATACCCTGGTCTTCCTCCCCCCATCCTCCCACACAAACTTACATTTTCCTGGACTCATGATCCTTCTTCATTTAAACAGTGTTCAGAAAAGAGTTAATATAGCAGGCCTAACTGCTGTGCCCTGCTTGCAAGCCTGACCCTTTGCTGTCATTTGGTAACTTGAATATTGGCAGGTTCCTACCACCCTAATTGAGAAGAGTGCCTCATTTTTCCGATACTGTTTGTACAAATAATTTGGTGTGTGCTGAATGTCTGTTTTCCATTTAGGAGTCTGGAATTTTGGAACATGCAAGGCAGAGAGTGCCTACATGACCAATCATCTCCTACCCCCTACCAAAAAAAAAGAAAAAAAAAGACAGACCTTTAGGCACTAAGTCTCCAATGAGCTTTCCTGGTAAATAACTTTTCACTTGTCCCAGCATGTTGTTGTGGGGATTAAGCACATCATTTGTGACTCCAGTGGGAGAGAACTCATAGAGACTTGCTCCTGAGTTCCTTGGACTTCACCTCATGCACCTTTTGGTTTGCATTTATAATTTTATATACTTCATTATAATTCATCATAACCATGAACATGACTATATGCTGAGTCCTGTCAATACTCTTAGCAAGTCACTGAGCTTAGGGGTGGTCTTCAGTCCCCCCACATCTGGGGTCAACTAGAATATCCTCATTTATTTGTTCTGAGTAAGAGTGGCACAGCAAATATCAATGGTAGACTATTGGCTTTTGAGACTCAAAAGACTAGGATGAGAGGACCAGATGCATCAAATGATGAACACTCATAATTGTCCCCTCCCTCCTCTCCAAATTAATACTCAAATGTATTAAGAGGAAGAGGGCAGAGAAGGATGGAAGAGAAGAGTAGCCACCAAGATTAGAGTCCCTGAGATTGATCCCCATGTCCTTCCCTCCCTCAAGTTGAGCCCTTGGTGGCAGGCAAAGAGAAAACATGTAAAGTTTGGGGAGATCTGGAAATAAGGGGTGTTGGTGAACCTTGGTAGAACCTGAGGAAGTGCTAAGGAGGAGTGTGAGGAAGACTCCTTGACACTTGAGGAGTGTGAAGAAGACTCCTTAACAAGGATACCAGTGGGGACAAATGGCATCATCCAGGAGCAGAGGGCCCACCCTCAGCCTAGGCTGTCAGCTAATGCTTTAGTACCAGGTAGCCCCTCACAACAGACATGATCCTGGGAAGCAGAGAAGACATAGTAATAAGGAATGTCATGTCTTGTGCTCAGCTGAGTTTGCAGTCTGCAACTTGTCACTGCTACAACACTAACTCAGTGGGTTATTCTAAATATAACACAGCTTAAGTTTCTTAAACAAAGCCTGGTGCTTTATAAACACTCAACAAATATTTCTCATTATTATTAACACTGAAGAAAAGATTCAGTGAACTTCAGCAAGTGTTATAACAGTGAAGGCAAACCATAGTGTTACCAACACTTTCAGGTTGGGGACACAAACCAAAGTCCTTCTGCCCAGTGCCATTCATGCCAATATAATGAGGCTGAGTTAAGTAAAGTAGAGCAGAAACTTTGATCAAGGAATGGAGAAGAGTGACCTTATGCTCTAATGGTAACTTCTCACTGACTGGGAAAGAACCTTCTGTATTTTTATAGGCAGTAAAGTGGGATGATTAAGTCATTCTGGGCATATGCAGTTATTCTGCTGTTGCATCCGGCCCTTTTGCACACAGTTGTTTTTGCACAGAATGTGCCATTGCCATCTTGGTTTTTGTACTCAGCACCTTGATCTTTGTTCTGCACTTGGGTCTTTGTGCTTGACACTCCTCATTTTGCAGTTAAGGATCCTTTTCAGTTCTTGTAAGGAAGTGTAGCTGTGACATAGTTTAGATGTTGAGAAATGTTAGAGTGTTTTGGTTGATAGCCTGTTGACAGTAGAATTGTGCACATGTGCCACAGAGGGCTCTGGAGTGCTGCAGACAGCCCATGGAAGGGAGAACCCGATCAGCTTCCGCATCTACTGGGTTTATTAACAAGCTGCACCATAATGTCAAAGCTGTTCCTGATACTAATAAATGAAAGATGTTTCCTCAAAAGGTCCTCCCTGTTGAAAAACTCAACTTTTTATGAACATACCATATTTTGCTGTGTATGATGCACACCCACATTTTTAGCCCAAACTTTCAGGAAGAAAACTTTTGTTTTCATTTTTTAAGTCAATTTTTATTCATTTATATTTAGAAATAAAACTGATTATCATATTCCAGGGTATTATTTTGCATAAGGATATCGTATCTGTTCATTTCTTCAGTTACACTTTTAATGCGTAAATTTAAATAAAAGAATCAAAAACATGTAGATAGACATGGAATTAGTACTACCCATATATAACGTGCATCCTTATTTTTCCCTAAAATTTTTGGGCAGAAAGGTGTACATTATACATGGCAAAATATATTTTATAATATTAGGAAACTTCATTGTGTCAGTTGCTAGGTTCTCTTAGATCCACCAATCTTACACAGAGCAAAATTCACGTAACTGATCTGGGGAGTAGGGGGTGGTGAGTGCATGACAGAGAACCAAGTTAGCAATCACTGCTCTGGGGATAAGTTCTGTAATAAAATTATGCTAAGTGCTATGGGAGAACAAAACAAGGTATGAAGTTTAAACTAGTAGGGTGAGATTTAGGAAAGTCTTTTGGGGGGGTAAATAAATCTTGAAGGATAAATGGGGATTACTAAGGAAGATGACTCACAGAGGAAGGAGGGATAAAAAACTGAGCAGTTGCTGCAGTGGTGACCATTCATTTATTGAATAAACATCTACTGTGTGCCAGGCACTTGCTGATTTCTAGTGATATAGAGATGAAGAAAATGGGCTTAGTGTGTCAAATATGTCTAAATATAAGGAGAGTGCTTGTCCTGCTCAGACGTGGGGAGAGAGGCAGCCCTTTGGGGAGCAAGAAAGACTATAATGGACAGGATCAAGATCACAGAAGGCCTTGAGTGCAGGACTAAGGCATTTGATAAAGAAGGGCCACTAAGAAGAGGGTGATCCTGTGTGCATTTTAGAAAGTTAACTTTGGCATCTGTATATAGAGTGAGCTCGTGGGGTCCAGGACTGAAGGTGGTGGTAAGTGAGCAGGGCTTATGAAATGGCATGCTCATCAGTGAGAAGGGGTCATATTCTAGAATGGTTAAAAGGTAGATTTAACATTGAATGGGTATAAGGTAATAAAGAGCCTTTAGGTCCAATTTCTTAATTATTGTTTAAATGGTCAACTGCATAGATGCAGTTGTTGTTGATAAAGATGAGAACATATGATCTGGTTCAGGGAAAAGATGATGAGTTCAGCATTCACTATATTGAGTTCCATATAACTCTGGGGTGTGAGTGTGGTGAGATCAGCATAGGTCTGGAGTTCAGTAGGATGATTCTGGTTGGCAGATAATGAAATGAAAGCACTCAGAGTATTTCTGGGGGGTGAGCATTACCAAGTGGTCAAGAGCAGCAAGGTCTTTAACCCACACTGGCCATGAGTGATCTTTGATCTACCACTTACTTGCTTCATAGCCTTGGACAAAAATGAATCTTTTTGTGCCTCAGTTTTTTCAATTTAAAATGAGCTATTGATGGTAAATATGTATTTCTCAGTTTGAGGGTCATGTGAGTTAATGCACAAAAAGCTTTTAGAACAGTCTTTCACATATCTTCAAATTTAAGGAAATAAAGAGAAGAGAAAGAGATCAAACGTGGAACCCTGGGAGTATCTTGGTCCTTAACATGTGGGTGAGGGAAGGGGCAACCTAGATTGTGAACAAGTGGCCATCAAAGAGAGGATGAAAACCTAGGAGAAGTTGTTACAGAAGCTAAGGGGTGATAGAAAAATAAGAAGATTAAGGAAGTAAACCATCATTAAATATCTCAGAGGTTCAGTAAGTTAAGATCTGAATTGTACATGCTCTTGTTGGCACTGACCAAACAGACAAAAATCCCAGCCCTTATGGAACTTACATTATCATTGGAGGATGCAAATGATAGAACAAAAAGGTGAATTGCATGGTGTGTTAGAAGTTAGTAAGTGCTATGGAGACAAATATATCAGGAGAGGGGGATGAGATTACGCAGCAGTGAAGCAACTCACTATTTTAAATTGAAATAGGTTGTTATTATAAATTATGGGATTAAGGGAGGTCTTGCTGAAAAGGTGGTATTTGAGCAAACTATTAGTGACCTTAAGTTGTAGCTGTTCTAGAGTAAATGAAAGAAATGAAAGCAGAAAGTAAAAAATGCTATTTCAAGAAACCAAACTCTAGAGATAGAAGGAGTGATGTTGAAACTGCAGCTGGAGACACTCAAGGTCAAAGAAGAATTTGTATTTCAGCATGAAAAGACTTTAGCCAATTTATTAAAATCCCCACTTTAAAGGTGAAGAAATTAATAGAGATGGAATTATTTGCTCAAAGGTCCATTGATATAGGAAGTGATAGAGCCAGAATATGAAGTCAGGTAGGTAGGATACCAAGCCCGTTAGGTTCAAGTGCACAACCACACCTGTTAATGTCTAAAAATGTATTGTTTTAACCTCAGCTCAGTGTGAATGTCATCACACATCTTTTTAAATGTCTGTTCAGCTGCCTCTCTCATTCCCCACAGAGTTATTCAACATCTGTACTTCTGTCTTTAAAACCACTTACAGGGCTGTTGCAGTGCATGACTACAGGGTTAAGGAATTAGAATATATTGTCAAGAGAGGGTTTAAGGTAATAACCCCTTGAGTGTGGGCAGGACAGAGACAGTAGCACAACCACATGCATACAGAGGCAGCACAGATCCCACTTATAGTCAAGCTGATGAAGACTCCCTAGAGGGGATGGTATTAAATTGGACCATGAGGCCTAGGTAAGATATTGCTGGAAGGTGATTAGGTAACTCTTTGCACTGGAGGAAAAGTTTTGAGCTAATGGTACAAGGTTATTAAAAACTAAATTGGCACTTAAATTGTGTATAAAGCTATTTTAGTTGTTTATATTCTATTTAAATTTCTCCAAAACTTCCTTTCATTCATTGTTCTGTTATCCCTCCATCTTTAGCATTTCTCATTTTTTCTCTCTATTCGAGATCTGAAACTTGTCTCCTACATTACACATAGCCCATATCTTTAAATATGAGGAGATTTCTATTTCTTCCTTCCAGCTTCAATCAGAATTAGTACAAAATGCCCCCAGAATGCCATCAGAATAAATGGTACCAGCTCAGCTCTCCATCTGTCTCCTGGATCACATATGCAGACATAGACTCTTTTAACTTGAAATCTAAAACCTCGTTAGCCTAAAAGGATAGGTATGTAGTTTGGGTTTTTTTCTTTTTCTGACTTTGGAATATATGTTTCAAATTAAAGCATTTTTTAAACCCTCACCTGAGGACCCAAGGTTATGTATATTGATTTTAGAGATAAAGGAAGAGGGGGAAAGAGAGAGAGAGAAACATCCATCAGTTGCTTCTGGTATGCTCCTGACTGGGGATTGAACCTGCAATCTTTTGGTGTATAGGATGACACTCCAGCCAATTGAGCCACCTGTCCAGAGCAAATTAAAGCATTCTTAATTTGTCAGTTTCAAAGAACATGTTTTGATTCCTAATCATAAAAGATGAAGAAACCAGGGTACCAGTATTACCTTTCAACTTACTTCCTTTTCCTTTTATTTTTGGTCAATTACATAATGTCCAAGTTGTCATTGTTTATAACACTTTGGTTATTTTATACTTATTCCTGCATTAAATTGGAGTCAGTGTTTATGTAACTCCAGTATTTTTGTCAAAATTTTATTATCACTCATTTCCCAGCTGAAGTTTATTGTTTGGCATCTTATTCAAGAAAGGCTCGTAGAGAGTATATTACCTAAATTCTTGTAGGACAAAGGGTGTTCATGTCTTTAATACTTGAGTAACAGTTTGGCTGGATGGAAAAAATTTTAATTATACTATGTTGATATTGCTCAAGTGTTTTCTAGTGATGAACACTGATACAGAATGATAGGAGGCCAGATGATTTTTTTCTTTTTATGAGAAAAATTTGGTATTTTATGCTTGTCTTTACTTCTTTATCTTTAAAGCCTTGTAACATTATTGTCTTATTTATACAGATTCTATATCAAGCTTTTCCTGGGAAACATAAGTAATTTTATTAGATAAATTTGAATCTCCTATTTCCTATAGTTTTTCTTGAATCATTCCTTTAAATATATTTTATGATCTTTTGTTTATTTATCTTCCCTCAGGCACCAGTACATTAATGGTGAAAAGCAATGTAGCCACTTAGTAGCTACATGACCTTAGTTGGAAAGTGGTATAGCCTTTGGGGGCCTCAGTTTCCTCACCTGAAGTATGGAACACTAAACCTCAGAATATTATTGTAGAGAATAAATAAGTCAATACATGTGAAGTGTCTGGAACTGTGCCTGGCACGTATCATGTACCGAGTGTTAGCTCTTATTTTCTTATCTACTCCACCTGAATTCCATATCAATTATTCCTTCTTTTGTCTAATGGTATATACTTCAGACCTCAGTTCAATGCTGGGAATCAGTTAACAGGATATCCATTCTTGGTGGCCCCTGGACTAGACCCTAATGAATAGACAGATTCACTCCTTTTTTTCCTTTTGGCTTAATATTTATTCTTAGGAAGTTTTTTCTATGTGACCCCCAAATATACATGTATATCCTAAAACTGCTGAACATTCTTCCCAGTTCAATCAATAAAGAGAATTTACTGAGCATCTATTGCACTCTGGGCCTACAATTATATTAGACACTATTAAAGATAAATTGGGGCATATTAAAATATTTATGAGTTTATTTGAGCAAAACTTGGTTCAAACCAGGCAGCATCCAACCTAGCAAATAGAAAGGAGTTCTGAGCAGCTGCACTGAATAACAGACTTACAGGCAGAAGGGAGCAGGAGCAAGAAAGTTACACCAGGCAGAACAGTGGGTTGGTTATTGCAAACTCACTTTCCTTTGGGAGATGACAGGGGTCTATCAGGCAGATGACCTAATGAGTGGTGATCAGGTGGCTCCTAATTACTGGTTTAAGAATCTGTTTCTAGGAGAATAAAACTGTAATTAAGTTAAGTCTCAATTTGGTGACATGGGGCTTAGCATAAGTGACTCCATTTTGGGCCTGCTGTCTTGTTTTTTAAAAGCACTAAAGGGGATAGATAAGATGCAATCTTTGTTTTTAAGAAATTCTAAATCTTGTGGGGAGGTATAAACAATAATAAGTTATTATTTTAGATTATGTTGTTAGTTACTATAATTGAAACAAGACCATAGTTGAAGAAAAACAAATGAGGGCAGCTTTATGAAAGTGGTAAGTTTGAATAAGAACATGGAGTGTGGGCAACATTTGAATGAGTAAAAAAGGAAAGAGAAAGAACGTTCTATGTAAGTCATGGTGAGGACAGTGCACACACTTATTGCATTAATTCAGAATTTGCATACATTAAGGAGACTAGCGAGAAATAGGGTTGCCTCTAGGTTGACCAGGGCATAATATAGGCAACTTAAGGAATCACACTAATCAGGAGGCAGTGGGTGCCTAGCTTTTACTTGTGGACAACAGGTCAAGGCAAACCTTTTGAAAACTTGCACAGGAAAGAAATGAATGATAGAAAAGCCCTAGATGTTGAATTAATCAGTTAGGGTTGATTCCTCAAGATGCTTCAGATAATGAAAAACAGTAACTGAATGAGAAGAATCCTGATCATAGTGAGGGAAAGTGAGCTAAAGGCTAAATGTTGAGGCTGCAATGGAAGCCAGAAAAAACAAAAGTTTTGTAGATGGAAGGAACCGGAAGTTAAACACAAGGAGTAGCTTGAGGAGGATGGTTCAGAGCTAGAGAAAAATGTTGAGTTTTCCCTTTGTAACTAAGGGTCAGTTTTGTAAGACTTAACACACTCTCACCAAGAAGGGTGTCAAGGCTGGAAACTCCACAGCAGCCGCCAGCAGGGACCCACATTGCCGCTCTTGTGGGGTCCTGAGGAAGCCACAGGTTTCACACTGCCTGGTGATTGTCGGACCTACTTTGCAACCTAAGAATTGGTTCACCTGTTGGAATGGCATAGGTAAATTCATTGTATTTATTAATGTACCATTCTACTTTTATTTTTCCCCCTTGCTGTTATACATGGGATTCCCTGGGTGTTTTAAATCTGAGGATTCAAAGATGCTTTTTTCTAGCCTGGCTCTCATGCTAAGATCCACAGAGGTGTCAGGAATGACAGGATAGAGTTAAAGACTTGGTATTATCCTTGTTCTGTAGCTCTTTGTTCAACAGACACTGAAGGAAAATTCCTGTGGACAGATGGATGGAAAGGAAACCAACACAGAAATAAACAGTGCTTGTCATTTTAAGTCTGCATTTGTAAGGATTGTTTTGGAGATGAGAAGCCTGAGCAGATGACTTCAGGTAATTGAGGCAATATTTCAAGTGATATACACATATTCCTACTTGATAGATCTTGCTCTCTAACTGGCCATCATCCTATTTTATAATGTTATCATATTGTTAATTATATTGTACATACTTGTTTACAGCTATTTGCTATATATCCAGGGTGACAGTACAGCAAATTAGTTTTTGCCCATTGCCTCTGACTGTTTTTTGCTTTGAACAGAATCATAAATACTGCACTGGAGAAAGCCTGTTCAGATTACTTGTCAGGCTGGCGTGTGACCACAATAGAACTGCCCTGAGGCACAGTATCTCAGGAGCTGACTTTACAGGAACCCTGGGAAGGGGAATGTCCACCTCCCCACTATAGGATCCCAGCATTAACACGTACCCACAGAGCAGCATTGACCGCTTGCCTGACTCTGTGGAAAGGAATTTATGAGACCAGTGCTTCTATGTCTTCGATGACAATTGTGGAGATTGTGGAATGTAGAGTGAAAGGCAGTTGATAAATTGATAACTAATAAAAATGAAAGAAAAGTACCTAGCATGGTGGCTGGTATATAGTAGGCTTCAGGAGATGGTAATGTCCTTTTTTCCTTCTGCATTGGCAGATGGAAAGGACCAGAAAGAGACAACAACAGGTTACTGAAATGCCTCACCTGGACTATGTGTCAATGCAGCCAGAGTCTATGTTAGATGCTCAGCTGGGCAGACATCTAATTTTGTTCCTCTTATTTTTCCAACTGTGGTTTTACCGTTAGGAACTGGCCTCCTTCCTGTTCTACTGTGGCCAAGGAATACTTTATAGTATCATTTATAATTATAAGAGCTGTTTGAATTTATTGAGGATATTTTATGAGCCAGATGAAGTGCCAAGTGCTTTATATAAAACATATCATGTAATCCTCACATGAGTCCATGTGGCTGAGACTCAGAGAGGTTGAGTTTTTTGCTCTAGATCACCCACTAGGCTCACCTGTGGAGCCTGGCTTAGAACCCATGCTGGTATGGCTCCAAATCCCATGCCTCCAACCACTTATTACTCTCCCCGTTCTGGCTTTGTTTTCCTGTCGTAGAGTATCTGCCTCAGATCCTAGGTCCCCAGAGATTTCCTTTCCTACCCTTGAATGCTAGTGTTTCATTTCTGTGTTAGCAATACCCATGTCTCCATCTCTAGTACTTGCTCTTGTTTGCTTTCCAAATGTCACTCTATGGCTGGTATTGGGGGAAGGACACAAGGAAAGAGGTATCTAGGGTTTCAGTGATCTCAACTATCTGTGTACCACTAAGAGATGGCAGAAGGCTACCTTATGACAGCCAGCTACACTGGGATGATGCAATTTAATAAAAGCATGAAAAAGAGAAGCAGAGATTATAGCAATAATAAAACTATTGCTCTAATAGTTTTATATTATAGCATGTATAGTGATCATTAATGGACAAGCACAAATAGTAGTTTCTCTCTTTGAAGAAGAAGATAGCATGAAGAGGTAAAAGTATGTCCTGTGAAGGATGCTGAAAACCACTGCTATTCAGTAGGACTAGTAACTGGGAAGTCAGGAGGGATATCAGAAGTAAACAAAGGGCATTCTGTTATGCTAGTGAATATCAGGGCTCTGGCTTGGGCTACATTTATAAGACTAAGAATCTTCTCACTCATAAATGTGACGGGCTTCTTATCCTCACCTGAGGACATGCTTACTGATCTTAGACAGAGGGGAAGGGAGGAAGAAAGAGAGGGAGTGAAGTGTTGATGTGAGAGAGAAACATCGATTGGTTACCTCCCTTACACACCCCAACTGGGGACTGGACCCACAGCCTGGGCAAATGCCCCAACCAGAAATCGAAAGCACAAACTTTCAGTTCTTTCCTTAGGTGCATAGTAGGTGCTTAATAAATACCTTATTTTACGTGGGCAAAGAACAGCACCAATCCCATGCCCTCCACCTCCCACTGAGGAAAATTATAATGTTCACATGAGAGCAGCAGGGCACCAAAGGGATGTTTGACATTTTAAGAGCTGATTTCAGATGCTCAGAAAAATCTGGTAATGCATTACTTCTCTGCCCCAGCAGTGCCTGTGATGTATTCACAGCATGTTGCATCCTGCAAAACCCTGCCATCACATGGGCTAAGCTATTTGAGGGAGGCAAGTAGAAATTCCCACAGAAGTTCTGGCAAAAGAGAAGTGTGGAACACAGAAGCACTTGTGACTGAATCAAAGCCCTAAACGTGGATAGGAAGCAATTGAAGGAAGACGCTGATCAAATACAGCAGCTGCTGAGCTCAGAGATGTAGAGAGCTGGAAGTGGGTTTCTCCCACCCTGACACAGAAAAAATCCAAACACACTAAAAATTAATTGCTTTTTCAGAACCCATCAGAAAAACAGAGGTTATAGGGCAAACAACTCACCTGAAATCTGGAGAGAGATGGATGTCATGAGAAGAAATAAAAATCTGAGCATTTACTTACCTGGGAAGATGTCACATAAGTGGGTAAGAAGATTCAGCTAGAAATTGATCACAACTTGGTAAAACATAGTTCAGCTAGTGTGTGAATGGGACATCTGTAGGAGCTACAGACATAGGGCAGTTTATACCAGCTTGCAGGTTTTTCTCTAAGAATTCCACCAGTTGCTCATAAGGGGAATGGGGGGATCCTGAGAATTCCTCCCCACAGTGTTGGGGAGCAAGGGCATAGCAGCCACTGCCAAAACTCCACCCAGACCCACCTTCAGACCTACCTCAGTTTCTCTAAGGTACATGAGTCTTAATCTGCAGCAGGGTAGATCAAGAAAAACTATAATCCAAGGTAGTTGGTGGCAAACCACTGTGGCTAGAGGCAAGGAACAGAAAAAAAAAAAAAGAACAGCTCGGACCATGGGAAAAGGGTAGGAGGGCAGGAGCAGAGCTAGGCTCATTCCATCTGGAGGAAGGCCAGGAACATGTGTGAAGGCCACACCCCTGGGACTCAATTCCTGACCCAAATTAAATTTTAATCAAAACAACAAGTGCCCGGCCCCTCACCATGCTAACAAGCAGAGAGTATCATTTATAGTGGAATAAATATAACAGTGCATTATAGCAGGGAGAGTTACTAGAAACCAGTTCTCTCTGGGGAGACTCCAGGCAAGCAGATGACCTGAAGCCACACAGAGTGTAGACATCAAGGGAAAACCTCCTGGCAAATTAACCCCCATCCTACACACAGGATGTATTTGAGGATTTTTGAACCTGTGGCACACTGTGCAGAACCATAGCAGTGACCATCTTCAAACTCAGCCCACCTCCTAACTAGAACATAACCCCCCACACTAAAGGCTTAGCAGAAAGAAAGGCATCATCTCCAAGCATAAAAAATGTTCAACTTGGCCCTGGCTGGTGTAGTTCAGTGGATTGGGAACCCACAAAAGGGTCACCAGTTCGATTCCCAGTAGGGGCTTATGCCTGGGTTACAGGCCAGGTCCCCAGTTGGGGGTGCATAAGAAGTAACCACAGGACTTCTGGCCAAGATGGAGGCATAGGTGTAAATACTGTGTCTCCTCACAAAACCAAATTTAAGGGCAACAAAGATTTAGAAACAAATACACAACCAGAACAGACAGAAAATCGAACTGTATGGAAGTCCCATAATGAACCCTTCATCCAGACTGGTAAGAGGGGTGGGATAGATGGCCGGCGGAGAGGGGTAGAAGCAGGAAAAAGTGGTGGTTGGCAGACCCGGGTGCGGGGAGGAAATAAGCAGACCCAGTGAGGTGCACAAGGTGGTTGGCTGACTGTGGACACATATGCGTGTGCAGATAAACCAGGCAAAAGCGAGCAGTGAGACGGACTGTACAACCCAGGGCCCTAGAGATGGGAAATAAAGCCTAAAAGCACTGATTGAAAAAAACTTGTGGGGGTTGAGGTGCCAGGAGAAACTCCCAGCCTCACAGGAGAATTTGTTGGAGAGATCCACAGGGTCCTAGAGTGTACATAAGCCCACCCACCCAGGGAACCAGCACCAGAAGAGCCCAATTTGCTTGTGAGAAGCAGCAGAGGGTACTGAAATCCAGCAGAGAGGGAACCAAGCACCATTGTTCCTTCTCAGAGCCCTCCCCCACATATAGCGTCACAACCCAATGATGTGGGTTGCCCCACCCTGGTGAACACCTAAGGCTCCACCCCTCATACTTAACAGGAACAACCAGATCAAAAAACTATAGCTCAAACGAAAGAACAAATCAAAGCCCCAAAGTCAGTACTTTTAAGCGACCAAGAGATAGCCAACTTATCAGATGCACAATTCAAAACACTGGTGATCAGGATGCTCACAGAACTGGTTGATTTTGGTTGCAAGTTAGATGATAAAATGAAGGCTACACTAAGTAAAATGAAGGAAAATGCAAAGGGAACCAATAGTGATGGAAAGAAAACTGGAACTCAAATCAATGGAGTGGACTAGAAGGAAGAAAGAAATGACCAAACAGAAAAGAATGAAGAAACAAGAATTTAAAAAAATGAGGAGAGGCTTAGGAACTTCCAGGACATCTTCAAACATTCCAACATCCGAATTATAGGGGTACCAGAGGGGAAGAGGAAGAGCAACAAGTAGAAAATTTATTTGAATAAATAATAAAGGAGAACTTCCCCAATCTGGCAAAGGAAATAGACTTCCAGGAAGTCCAGGAAGCTCAAAGAGTACCAAAGAAGGTGGACCCAAGGAGGAACACACCAAGGCACATCATAATTACGTTAGCCAAGATTAAAATGAAGGAGAGAATTCTAGAAGCAGCAAGAGATAAGGGGACAGTCACCTACAAAGGAGTTCCCATCATGATGTTAGCTGATTTCTCAAAAGAGACCTTTCAAGCAAGAAGAGACTGGAAAGAAGTATCCCAAGTCATGAAAGGCAAGGACCTGCATCTAAGATTGCTCTGTCCAGCAGAGCTTTCATTTAGAATGGAAGGGCAGATAAAGTGCTTCTTAGATAAGGTCAAGTTCAAGGAGTTCATCATCATCAAGCCCTTATTATATGAAATGTTAAAGGGACTTATCTAAGAAAAAGAAGATAAGAAATAGGAACAGTGAATGGACAGCAAACTCACAGTTATTAAGAACCACACCTAAAACAAAAGCAAACTAAGCAGTCAGCTAGATCAGGAGCAGAACCACAGAAATGGAGATCACATGGAGGGTTAGCAACAGGGGAGTAGGAGGAGGAGGTGGGGGAGAAGGTGCAGAGAATAAGTAGCATAGACAGTAGGTAGAAAATAGACAGTGGTAGGGCAAGAGTAGTGTGGGAAATGTAGAAGCTAAGGAACTTATGATACATGGACATGAACTAAAGAGGGGGAATGGTGGGGGAGGGGGTGTGCAGGGTGGAGGGGATTGAAGGGAAAGAAATGGGACAACTGTAATGGCATAATCAATAAAATATATTTAAAAAAGTAACTACACATTGATTGTTTCTCTTCCTCTCTTTCTCCCTCCCTCCCCCTCTCTCTAAAAGTAAATAAATAAATAATCTAAAAAATTTGTTCATCTTATCATATATTGTCCTGCCCAACAGAGCTGGGTTTCACTAGTTACAAGCATATTTTAAAAAGAAAAAACTTAGACGAGACAAAGCAATTATCAGAACCAGAGTCGGGTATAAAAAAGATGTTGGAACTATCAGGGAATTCAAAATATCTATGGTAATTATCTGAAAGATTCTAATGGAAAAAGCAGATAACATGCAAGATCAGATAGGTACTTTTTAGCAGAGATATGGAAACTTTAAGAGAAAAAGATACCACAATTTAAATGTTCCAGCATAAGTGAAGTTAGCTTGTGGGCCCGTGGCTTCCTTGGAAGCAGAGGTTCTCATGCCTGATTACACATGTGGTCTGGTATTAGAACAGATTCACACCCTTTTTGTCTATTGGTCAAAGTTTTGCCCTGATCCATCTGCAGACACATACTTCAGCCTTCAGGTGTCTCCTTCCAGAGGGTCCCAGGCAGCACCCCAGTTCCCTGCTCCAGCAAGTGGAAGTGCCCACTGCTCCCTGGAAATACTATGCTGCGTTAGTCAGGCTTCTAGGCCTTTACACTTGCTGTTTCCTCTGATGGTATGATAGTGCTCCTTCCCTATTTGCATAATGACTTCAAAGAAGGGGGTGATAGCCTGGATTTATCGTTAATTGACTGAGTGATTATTTAAAATAACATGACATTTTTGCTTCAGTTTTCTTACCTGTGGACAAATCACAGACTTGAAAAGAGAAAAATCAGTCTTTAAAGTTGATAACTTATCAAAATATAACTAAATTGTTAGTTTCTTGATCTTTGTCATGAAAAACAATGCAACTAATTATAGGGTTTCAGGAATTCCATACTTGACAGGTCCAGCTGATCCAGAGAGGGAGAGATTTGGCTCAAATTGGAGCCCCAGTCGGAGACAGAGGTGGCCATGAGCATATGATGAACACAAGGTCTGGGTGGGTCAGAAATGCAAACATATGATTCCCCAAAAGAGCATATTGTCAACAATGTACACAAAAAGCAGCTCTGTTTAGGCCTTTGGTCTTCTAGAAAGAAAGATAAAAATATTTCATTAGCTTTTAAATATAAAAACAAGGAGTATAAAATTTTATTCCTCGGGTATTTAGCTTTCTATCCCATTTGGTGACCAATTAAGAGGGGATAGTGGTGGAAGTAAAAGAAAGTTGGCACTTCATGGGTCAACTTGCCTGAGCCATAGAGTACCTGATACATGGTTAAACAATTTCCTGTGTGGTCTGTGAGGATGTTCCTGGGTGAGATTAACATTTGAATTGGTAGACTGAGTAAAGCAAATGGCCCTCTCCAATATGGACAGGCCTCATTTAATCCATCGGAGGCCTAAATAGAAAACACATAATTGAGAGAAAATTTCTCCCTCTCCTGCTGTCCTTCTGCTGGTCTGCCTGACTACCTCAGCTGAGATATCTGTCTTCTGCCCTTAGGCTGGAACTCACACTACTGACTCTCCTGAGTCTCCATCCTGCTGACTGACTGCAGATCCTGCAGTTATCAGCCTCCACAATCATGTGAGCCAATTTCTTATCATCTCTGTCTCTCTGTCCCTCTGTCTCTCTCTCTGTCTCTCTCTCTGTCTCTCTCTCTCTCTCTCTCTCTCTCTATATATATATATATATATATATATATATATACACACACACACATTATATACATATATATCCTCTATATTTATATTCTCTATGCTCTATATTTATAGTCTCTATACTCTCTCTATATATTCTCCATCTTACCCTATATCTATATCTATCTATCTGTCTCTATCCTATTGGTTCTGTTTCTCTGGGAAACCCTGACTAATACACAGGGTGTGAAAAGCAGTTCAAGGAATCTAGTAAAAGTGGGACAAAGGAGATGATGTGGGTGTGCAGAGGAAGGAAAACAGGGAAGAGAAATGACAAAGAAACAAGGAACATGTTGGCAGCCAGAAGGGAGGTCACCTCTGGGGAGAGAGGAATGGATTGGAAGGGCCCCTGAGGGCTTCTGTAATCATCTATTTTTTGATCTGAGTGCTATTCACATTGTTTTTTTCTTTTAGATAATTCATTGAGTCATGCATTTATGTTTTTGGTACTTCGTGTTTGTTTTATTGCACTACAATAAAATTACCAAACGTGAGAAAGAAACAGAAGGAGAAAATGACAGATACAGAAAAATAGGGACAGAGAGAGATATGCCCAGTAGCTTTGGAAAATTTTTCCAGAAGTCCTACACAGCTATTTCATTTGTTGGACCCTCCAGAGCATTCCCCTGCATCCCAGTATTCTAACTTCATGAACATGGCTTCCTGTCCTTTTCTCCCTCTCTGTACCTTCTTCTGGCCTGCATGGAGACAAGCATTTCTCATCATGCTCCACTTTTTGGCCTAACCCTTCACCCACCCCATGCAGCCCAGGCATTGCTTCTTTCTCTGACTGGCCTAGACCATCACATCAATCACTTACGTTCTCACTCATGAACTGCTGACTCCAGGCTCCTGGTTCTTGAGAATCATGCCTTTCACAAACTTGCAAACTTGAATCAAACCTCCGGTTTTACTTCTCTACTTCTCCAGTCTCTGAAGTAGATACCACTTGGATAAATATTTTTCGGAGGCCTGTTTTTTGCACTTGCTGGTCTAGATGCAAAGAAACAGTGATGGCTGACTTCCAAGAGTGAGTGTGCCCAGAGACCCAGACAGAAGCTACGAGATTGTGACATGGCTTCAGAAGACTCAGAAGATCACATAGGCATCATTCTATTGGCCAAGGAAGTCTGAGTCTAGACTAAAGGGAGGAGAAAAATAGTCTCTATTTCTTGATAGAAAAAATAGCATGTACACAAATAAGGAAATTGGCATTCATCTTGCAGACAAGCTACCACAGCCACTGCATTAAACTCTGCCATTACTGCTACACTGAGCTGATGGCAGGTCTTTGGACAAACAATTCCGTTTCATGCATCTAAGCTCCCGAAAAATTCAGTTCCCTCTTTTTGGATTCTCTTTCATCCTTGTCTGTCAAACTCCTGCTCATCTTTAAGACTAACTTTGTATATCACCTACCTCATCAAGACCAACAAATGTCTTACCTTTCCACCTTTGGAATATTGTTACAGGTATAATTGTGTCCCCCCCCCAAAATATATTGAAGTATTAGCCCCCAGCACCTGTGAGTGTGACATTCTTTTTTAGAAATAGTGTTTGTAGGTGTAATTGCAAAAAAATAGGTAATTAGGGCGAGGCCTAACTCAATATGACTTGTGTCCTTACAAGAAGAGACACACAAAAGAAGGACAGAGGCAGAGATCGGCATTTGCAGCTGCAAGCAAAGGGAGCATTGTTGGTGTTCTCTTTGGACACCAGAAGCTAAGGGAAGGGCATGGGGAAGATTCTCCCCTACAACCCTGAAGAAATCGTGGCCTGGGTAAGGCCTTAATTTTAGATTTCTAGCCTCCAGAACTGTGAGGAAGAATGTAGGGAACAATCATTATGACTTTATTATTTACTTATTCCCTTATTTTGATTTTAAGAATACATTTATGAAAGTGGAAAACAGTGAAACAAGGAAGTGCTTAGGATAGAAGAAGCAACAGGAGAGCCTGGGTGGGGTTGCTCTGGCTCGCTGGAAAGTCAGAGAGAAGGAGTCCTTGGGGACAGGTTTAGGGGTAAGCCTAGAATGAGCTGTCATTGGCCACTGCTCCCCTGGTTGCAAGTCTCATGAGGACCCTTGGAGTTTAGGAGATGAATGCCTGAGAGGGAAGGAAGGTATGGGCATGCTCCCAGGAGGGAGAGCGTGCCCAATCATTATATTTTTAAATAAATAATTTCATTATTGTATGAATGAATAAAATGAATTTGAGTAAAAATATATAACATATGTGCTTTGCATAAATGGGGCATTTTCTTTGTTCCCATATGGCTCAGAATTTTACATACAGAAAATGGACATTGAAAAAATACCAAGTTAACTTTTGTTTATAAGTCCTTAGCTGCTCTGATCTATGAGCCTGTAAAGCCAAATTATTCACAGATGTGGGACCTAAGCCACAATTCAAATTCTCATTAGCCAAGTAAACCTCAGGAATACCTTAGCACATGTAGTCTTAGTGGATGGAATGCTCCCTTACGGCCACTGAAAGCCAAGGCCTTAGAAAGCATGAGAAAAAAACCACATGATGTGTGGTTGCTCGCTTATAACTTTGCTGTGAGTTGCTAAGTTTCGCTGAGCAGAAGGCTCTTCTAAGAGCTACATGGCAATGGCTAGAAAAGTTAACACTTTGCCCAGAACTCTGTTAGGCCACAGGCCACATCTGGATCTTTATAGGTCCTGCGCTCCAGGCATTGACCTGCTATGCTTCTGCATGGCTAGATTAATTGAAGGTGCCTTTTTGCTGGGAGAACATGAGGCTTCTTTGTTCCTTTAACATTTTGTTCTATTTTTTTACTCTCCTTGCTCTTCTTGTCATCTAGAGCTCTAACCTTCCTCACGAAGACAAGGTGAGTAGGGGGAGCCTAGAGGATCTTTCCCACCTTAACCTCCCTTTTTAGAATCCTAACTTGTCTTTCTCATGACCCTTAGGACATCCAAGTACACTAACTGGGTTGCAAGACTGGTTTTGGGACTTGAGAATCCCAGGTGTGTTTATACAGCAGAATCCTGTCCCAATGAACCCAAAGGCGTACAGAGATGAACGAAAAGACACATACAGAATAAAGCTTTACCTCATAGTTACCTGTTTGCTCATTTTCTTCCTCCCTTGGAAGAAAATCAGCCCATGAGAGCAGAATCTGTCATTTTTTTTTTACATTTTTCCAGCTCCAGCTCTTGCATAATGTTTCTAAAGAACAACCATATAACAAATGTTTGTGGAATGAATATTAAACATACCCATAAACATACTCACACGTGCACACAAAGGCCACAGGTGCATGGACTCTTCCTCCAATTGGTTTAGTCCCACAGGAAGTGTGTGTGCCATTTGGCTAACCCAGTGCATCTCACACTTGGTGAACTTAGTGCCGCTATGAAGATTTGTTTATTTGCACCCATTTTACACATTATTTTATGCAGACTTTGCTATCGAAACAAGCAAACAACTCTTTCCCCAAAGGAGAGAACCAACTTTCTCCCCTTCTTTGTCTTTATTCAGGAAATGTCTAAAAACATATCCTCCCCTTATCAGCCTCACCCTTCCCTAGAGCTAGCTTTCATTCTCCTGAGAGACAGCATCTGCCAGGTGAAAAGGGTGAAGCTCTCTGTCCCTTTTGGGCAATTGAAACTGTGGTCTGAAGCCTCAGCCTCACCTACCTGGGGACAGATAAGCTGCAGGAGTCATGTAGCTCATGGACATGGTGGCTCATAGGTATTTAAGATTTAATGTTAACAGTATTTCTTGAAATATTAACTTTGTAGACTTGTTCCAGGAAGCCTGTTTTGTGTTCCTAGTTCGTATTCGTCTGTAGTGCAACATTCTCTAGGAGGTCCACTTATTTTTATTATTGAATGTTCCTGCCTTCGTTTTTGTCACAGCAACAATCTTTCTTCATATTCATAAGCTACCATGATTGGAACCTTTCCTTGGGGACTGTGAGGTAGCAGCAGCAACATCTTTTTTTAGAGTAGCAATGGCTAATTTACCCGTGCCTTAATAATACTCATGCCTTGAGCTAGCTCCATAGAAGTGGGGAGGGGCCAACTATATTGACATAGCCACTGTATATGACTGATCACTCTTGTGGCCAAAGGCATGAACCTGAATAGGAATGTGGCAGATTGCATTCATGGCACCAATCTTCACCCTTCTCTGTATCCATGCCCTTTGCCATGTGACTTTCCAGTATGTCCCATGAAGAGGCTAAATTTCTTCCTGGCCCCTTGACTCCCAGGTTAGACTTGAGCCTTACTTTGGCCAATAGGATGTTGGCTGCATGACACAAGGGAAGGCTTTAAAAAGTGCATGTGTGGCCCTGGCTGGTGTGGCTCAGTGGATTGAGTGTGGGCCTGAGAACCAAAGTGTCAATGGTTGGATTCCCAGTCAGGGCACATGCCTGGGTTGCAGACCAGGCTGGGCCTCCTGTAGGAGTCACATGAGAGGCAACGGCACATTGATGTTTCCATCTCTTTCTCCTTCCCTTCCCCTGTCTCTAAAAATAAATAAATAAATAAAATATTTAAAAAATTAAAAAACTGCCTGTGTGATTGCAGCTGGATGACTACATACAGCTCAGCCCTGCCCACAAGAAGGGGATGCCTAGGCTAGCCTGTGTTCCCAGGGGGGAGGGAGAGTCTTCAGAGCACAGCCAAGGCATTCTATCTGAGCTCAGCTGGATTAGCTACAGATGTGCAAGGAGCTCAGCCTGTATAAAACCACCCCAGATCACCCACAGATTAGCAAAATAAGAGGACTGATATTTTAAGTCACTGTGTTTTGGGGTAGTTGGTCACTACTGTGACTTGCTATAGACTGAATGTTTGTGCCCCTCCCCCAATTTCTGTGTTAAATCCTAGTCCTGATGTGATTTGATAATGCTAGGAGGCAGGGCCTTATGGAGCAATTAAATAAGGAGGGAGGAACCCTCATGAATGGGATTAGTGCTCTTATAAAAGAGACTCTAGGGGGCCCCTCCATCACTTCCACCATGTGAGGACACAGAGGACAGCCATCTGTGAGCCAGAAAATGAGTCTTCATCAAATACTAAGTATGCTAGAGCCTTGATCTTGGACTTCCCACCCTCTAGAACTGTGAGAAATAAATGTTCGTTGTTTATAAGCCATCCAGTCTGTGGTATTTTGTTATATTAGGATGAATGGACTGAGATATAAGCCTAGTTAACTGATACAATGGGGATTTTCAGAGAAAGGAAGCATTAAGATTGGATCTGTAATTAGAGTGTCTGAAGTCTTCGGATTGCCTTAGGTGTAGGCCTGACAAAGATTCTATCAATACAGTTAACTCTGTGCACAGGTGTTCATCAATGTTGCTTTGTCCTGGTCTAAACTCTCATCACGTCTCACCTGAATTTCCACAAAAGCCTCCTACCCAATTGGAATGCTTCCATGTTTGCCCCCCTTTTGACATGCTTGCCACACAACTGCCAAGATCACAATTTAAAATCGAAAGCAGATCATGGCACTTCTCTTCTTAAAACCTCTGATAAATGAATGAAATCCAAACCCCTGCATAATCTGACCTCCCTCTCCCTCTCCTAAGGTTCTCTTACAGGGTTAGTTCCCTTTGTTCCCTCTGCTGCAGGCCTTTGGCTTCCTACTTCCCACTTCCTTTCCTCACATGCCCAAGCAGATCCCTTCCTGGGAAACTGACCCTTCCTATTCCCCATTCTTGGAATTCTCTTTCTCTAGAAGTCTACTCTTGCCAGCTCCCCCACCTCCTATATCAGTCTAATTTCCCCTCTAAATGTCCCTCCTAAACTCCTTATCAAATTAACCTTCCCCTGCCCCCCGTCTCATAGCTAGTTACTTGTTATCCACAATGCTGCTTTGATTTCTTTGTATCATTTATCCCTCTGTGGAAATATTTACAGTGGTCCCCACTTATCTGCAGTTTTGCTCTCTGTGATTTCAGTTACCTGCAGTCAACCACAGTCCAAAAATTTTAAATGAAAATTTTCAGAAATAAACAATTCATAATTTTAAATTAAATCGTGGGCAGTTCTGAGCAGTGTAATGAAATCTTGTGCCGTTCCACTCTGTCCCACCCAGGAGATGATTCATCCCTTCATCCAACGTCTCCATGCTGTAGACACGTTACCCATTAGTCACTTAGTGGTAAGTGCTCTAGGTTATCGGATTAATTGCCATAGTATCACTGTGCTTGTGTTCAAGTAACTCCTACTTTACTTAATAATGTCCCCAAAGCCCCAAAGTGCCATTATTAGCTTAAACTTTATCATGCATATGTATGTATAGGAAAAAACATAGTATATATTGGGTTTGGTATTATCTATGATTTTAGGCACCCACTGGGGGTCTTAGTATGTGTCTCCCACAGATAAGTGGGACTACTACAAACTTGTTTTTCTGCTTTTTTCTACCTAGACGATGTTCTCCTAAAAAGCAGGAATCTTGTCCAGCTTTTTTTGTCTCTGTATACTCAATGCCTAGAATAGTGTCTATTGAATGAATAAATGAAGGGAGGAATAAGACAAGAGAGAAAAATTAGAATTTGGATTTGCTCTCAGATCCAATTATGGACATTTGTAGAGTAAGTATCTGTGTGTGGGATTATACCTGAACCTGTGCCCACAGTTTAAATAAAAGATTAAGTCAGGCTTAAATAAAAGTTAGGTATTAGCAAGCATTTTGAGCTACTTTAAGGAACTTGGGCTTTATCTATTTTTTAAATTAAAGTATAATTTACTTAATGAATAATGCACAGATCTTAAATGTTCAGTTTGATAATTGTATGTCATTCCAAACATGATGCATTACATTTTCATCATGCCAGATAATTCTCTTGATCCCAATTCTAGTTTATTCATTACCCCTCACCATGCCCTTTCCAAGAGCCAATTACTTGCTGACTCCCACAGATTCCTTTTCCTTTTCCTTATTACTGGACTGGACTCTGCAGAAATGGGATCATGCAGTACACCTTCCTGTGCCTTCTTACACTTAACACAAGGTATAAAAATTCATTCAGGTCATTGTTTGTATCAGTTGCTCATTGCTTATTGCTAAGTAGTTTTCCACAGTTCTGTTGTGGATGGATACTCTTCCCTTCCTCTCCCCACCACCCCCAGCCCCTGTTTGGAGCTATTTATAAATAATAAATAAGACTATGAAGAAAATTTTGGTATAAGTCTTTTTTGTGGTCATATATCTGTTTTCATTTCTTTTGGGCAATACCTAAGAGTAAAATTGTTAATGACCAATGAATATTTAACTTTTATGTAAAAGAATTAACAAAACAGTTCCTAAATCTGAGTCTACTATTAATTAACAAGTCTAGTTGCTTGAAATACCTTATTGATAAGGTCTATCCTTTTGTTAAATTTTAATCACTCTAGCCCTGGCTGATGTGGCTCAGTTGATTGGTACATTGTCCCATGGACCAAGGGTTCATGGGTTCAATTCCCTTTGATCAGGACACATACCCAGGTTTTGGGTTTCATCCCTGGTCAAGGTGCATGTGAGAAGGCAACCAATGCATGTGATGCTTCTCTCTCATGTCAATATTTCTCTCTCTCTCTCTCTTCCTTCCTCTCTCTCTGAAAGCAAGAAAAAAAAGTCCTTGGGTGAGGGAAAAAAATTAGCCACTCTAATATGTGTGAAGTAGCTTTTGTGCTTTTAATTTGCATTTCTCTGATGACTATAATAGATTGGTCATTCATATGTATTCCTTTGTAAAATACCTATTCAAGTCTTTTGCCCATCTTCTATTAGATCATTTTTTGTTTTTGTTGATTTGTATTTTGGATGTGAGTGGTTTGTCAGATATATATTTTACAAATATCTTCTCACAGTTTGTAGCTTGCTTTTATTTCATTTTCTTAATGTTGTGTTTTGATGAGCTTAATTATTTTTATTTTGATGACTTGTTATTTATAAAATTTTTCTATTTTTGTGGGGGTTTTCTGTGATCTAAGAAGTCTGTCTAGCTGAAGTCATGGAGACATTCTTCTGCTAAGGGAACAGCAACATTCTGGGCTACACTTCACAATGCATCTGCACAAAACATTTTATAAAAGGAGTTGTCTGCCGGGCTCCTCAGGGAACTTTTTTCACTGAGGTCTTGTTTGACAATAAATACTTTCAATACTTACTTCTATTATTACCACACAGGGCAAGAGACAAAGAAGGGCCTCCTAGAGAGAAAAACTAGAAGAAACACATTTAGGTATATAGTGGGTTGGCTTGTGCTGTCCCCAAATATATATATCCAAGTCCTAACAGCTGGAACCTTTATGTGACCTGTGGAAATAGGGTCTTTGCAGATGTAGTCAAGTTAAGAAGAGGTCATGCTGGGTTAGGACAAGCTGTAAATTCAATGACTGCTGTCCTCATTAAAAGACAATAAGACTCAGAGACACAGACACAGAGGAAACACACAGAGAGAGGCCACATGAACATGAATGGACAGACTAGAGTTCTGCTGCCACAAGCTAAGGAGCTCTGAGGAGGGCTGGGAGCCACCACATGCTAGGAAGGAGCAAGGAAGGGTTTTCCCCAGAATTTTCAGAGGATGAAATGTCCTGTTAATACATTGGTTTCAGACTTGTCGCTTCTAGGTCTATGAGAGAATAAATTTCTCTTGGTTTAAGCCACTAAGTATGTGGTGATTTATTATGGTGGCCCAAGGAAATGGATACAAAATGAAAGCAAAATCAGAGTTGGAATTATAGCCTCTTCTGAAATTTATAGAATTTTTAAAAAGATTTTGTGGTTTTTTTGAGGTCTCTTTCTTCTGTTTCCTAATTTTATTTGTACCTTGCTTTCCTTGCCCCAGTTATCTCTGCCCTGCCTCAGTTGTGTTCCACTCTGAGAAACTTCCCATCAATAAGGAGTTTTTCCTGGGAAGGGGGTTAGCTTTAAGAGTTTATAGGGCCCAGGCTGCTCCAGTAGCTGTGGACCTAATCATAGGCTTCTTTATTGCACCCATGAATTGTATCCTTACTAAACTCCCTGTAGTTACAGATGATGCTCTGAGTTTAATCTGTGGTACTTTTCAATGTGTAGTTGTTTGATATTTTGAGTTTCCCCTTTTCTTGGAGCCATTGGAAGCTTTGTTGCCCTACTTCTGCTGTCATTTCTTGTGGGATCTTATGGGCATACCTTATCTGCAGGTCTTTGATTTGCCGTTCTAGCTGTCCTGTCTGTGTTTATGGGGGTGGAAGATCTTAACCTATGTCATCACCACCACCATCTTCTCAGAGTTTATCCATGGCTTTAAATGATTATTCTACAGAGAATCACACCTTCTCTTACCAACTCCATGAGATAAGATCACTTTCCTGCTCTCCTGATGTTGGGCTGGGCCATATGCAAAGCACTTTGGCCAGTGCAATGTGAGTAAAGCCATGATCTGTCTATTATGAGTCTAACTTAATGTTTAAGGCAGTTTAACAGGCATTGCATGCTTTTTGTCACTCCTTTGGAATTTTCTGTTCTTCACCAAGCCTAAGTAGTCACTGCCTCTTTGGTTTGGGTTCCAAAATGAGCCACATAGAGCACAGCCACCCTGGCCAGTCCAAAGTCCTGTGAGCATGAAAACCTAAACCTATTCCTTCATGTCATTGAGTTTAGGGATCATTTATTATGTGCGTAATTGTGGTAGCTGTTGACTAATATAATCCCTTTATTTATGATGACTGATGTGCATATTATAAAATAAAATAATGCTTGGAAAACTATAGCACCTGAACCAAATCCAGTTGGATGTCTAGTTTTGTAAGGCCCTAAAGCTAAGAATAATTTTCACATTTTAAAGGGCATTTTTTAAAAAGAGAAAGGTATTATATATGGTTCACAAAGCCTAAAATATATGCTACCAGGCCCTTTAAAGAAAAAATTTGCTTACTCTGGAAGCAGAGGAGAGAGCACACAATCCACAGTGTGAGATTTGGGTTTTATAAGTAGCCTCAGATTTCCCATGTGCAAAATGAGCTGGTTAAATTACAGAGTTCCTGAGACCCCTTCAGTTCTCAGATTTTACATGAAATAGGAAAGATAGTTATATTTGAAATATGTTTGTTTTGATTATATCAGTACCCTCACATTTGTGAAAACTCTGACAATAATAATTACATAAATGAGATAGGGATGCTGTAACAAAAGCAAAATTCCCCAGAAAAGATGCATTTCGAGCTGAGAGCTGGGAAGTGGGGTGAAGGGAAGCAATCTGAGCCTGGAGAGGACCACAGATGCTGGATACGTACCATGCATTCATTAGTCCTGTTCCCTGCCTAAGGGAGCTTTATGACTCAGACTATAAATTTCTTATCTATGACTAACTAGCAAAGAAAGAAAAAAATCCATGGTGTATGTAGATGTATATGTAACATCTGATTTAACTATAGTAGCAAGAAATTGGTCTTTTGTGAATTGATATGATTTACAGGGGCTCACGGAAATAAAAGTATGGTACTTCAGGAAGAGATGAATAAAATACCAGTGTTTTATTGGAGTGATGCTACACAGCTGAAAAATTGTTGAGTTTTAGAAATGGAGAAATTGCACCTTTCAGAATGCCAGCATGCCAGTGTGTACCCTGGAAGTATGCTATTTGGCTGCACTTCAGCTCCTATTAAGCATACCTAATATTTTCCTGTCTCCCCTATGCTGTTATGCTGACTTGGGAAGGTAGCTGAGGAGAGCACCCACCAGCAAAGTTGGTGACTGGCTGTTGGAGAGAAACACATCCCATTCTATCCTTGATGTGATTCCAAACATGTGATTCAATGTTCTCACTTCCATGAAGGGGAATTCAATCTATTTTAACATTGCATAAAAAATGCTGAATTATTGAAATGCTAACACAGATTCTCTCCAACCAGCATTTTATATGAAGATCATCTGCATGGAATTTTTTCGCTTCACATATTGAAGGGAACAAATGTTGCATTCTCAGAGGACAGAAGTTTCTCATTGGAGAATGCGAATAAATATGAAGATTATTAATGAGGCCAAGGTGCATTTCGTCTTTCTATGTGTATAACTCAATAACATTCTTTCCTTCTTTTACTGGCATTTTACATTTGTATTTGAAATAGTCCAAATATAATGTTCCATATGAAATCTGTGTGCAAACTACATTTCTAGTGTAGAAATTACACATACAAAGACTCAATTTTTAGTAAAAGAGCTCTTTTCAATGGGATGATCTAATATGGTCCAGATTCTGTCTGCAGCTGAATAAAACTCAGTCTCTCTGAATAAGATTCAGTTGTGACAGAGTGACATGTCAGAGTCACCCAATGTCCCAGTTGTAAGTTGGGAATGACATGGCCTTTTAGAGCTCCTGAATCCTGCTGCAACTCTTCATTCCAGTTATTTGGTTATCTCAGGGAGGGAGAAACATAGAGGACAAAAAAATAGTCTTCAACAGCACTAGACAAGCTGTAGACCATTTCTTTAGCGATGTTTTGGTAACTTGTGGTGAACAAACAGAGGAGTCCTGGCGAGAATAAAAGGTGAGAGGGAATGTAATTTAAATCCATGTCCCATGGAGAGCACTGGATGAATAAAGGCTTTACCAAGTCACAGTCTCTTGCACAGCCCTCCCGAGAATCATATCATTTAGTCTGACCTCTGGTCACTCCTGCACTGTAGTCTTCAGTGAGCTGTGTTCCCACTGTGCTTGCCACAGCCCCACAAACAGGACTCTGAAAATACAAGACCAAGGGACATGCCTTTGAAATGAGTGTGGAAAGTTTAGGACCACAGAAAGAAGTTCCACTTCATAGACTGAAGAACTCCACTCAAAGAGGTAGAACTAGGGAAAATACCTATAAATGTCCCTTTTATGCTTGACTCAGGGCACTTTGCTGAGCTGGGGGCAAATTTTAAAGCAACTGAGACTGGCTGGGCAACTTCAATGGTTGGATCATCAATATTAGGGCTGGAAGCAAGAAATGATCTTACATTTTGCTAGCATAACACCACCTAAGTGGGACTGGGTAGATTGATTCAGTAATTGTGTTAGTTTATGCATAATATAAAATCCTTACCCACAAGAGTATTTACAACTATTAGAGAGGAAAATGGAGATTTTGCCCAGCCGGAGCTGTCACACAAAGGAAGTCACACTAAGACACAGAGACAGTAGACAGAGGACGCAGAGGATGAGACAGCACAGTTGAGATAGCTTTGGGGGTGTGGCAAGTGACTGGAGGTGGGGAGACAGTAGCAGTGACAGTGAATGTCTGGAGGCACAGATAGCGGTGTATACAGAAGCATCCTTTCTAACATGATCTTGGTGGACCTTGGCTGCCCTTCCTGTGTATCTGCTAACTTCTCCAAATCTAGTTCCTCAGAGAGAATGACAAGCTCAAGTCCCTAAATTCTTGGCTTAAGGACAGACTAAACAATGACTCCGTGTTGACTAGGTTAAAGAAAAAACAAAACAAAACAAAACCTCTAAACTTTTTGGCTATCTGCAGATTTAAGATAGCCAAAAACTAGATAGAGAGATTAATACTGTGGTTGATGAAAGTGACATTTGACTTAATAATCTCACTAGGTTTCTTATATGTAAATTGCTCAATACAGATTGGCAAGCCAAAAACAGGAATGTAAATTAATGAGAGAAATCGGAGGACTCTGAGACTATGCAAACTCCAAACCCATGCTGAATGTCTCTGACAGCCAAAGAGAGGGGTCCCTTCCCATAAATCTGAAGAGGCTGCTTATCCTTTTATTGATGACCCTATAATTCCTTCTTCAATTATCAGTTTCCAGAACAATAGAGTCAGATTCCATTGTATCCCTAGGTACCAATTACAATGTCAGAACTTCGAGGAGAATGATCACAGACTGAAAGTATGACAGGAATTTGCTACCTTATAAAAGTAATAAAATTGAGAAAACATGTGCAAATAGACTCTAAATAAGCTTGACCTAGCAATACCCCACAATATTAGATTAATCTGAATGTACTGACATGAGTAAATGCATCAGAGATCCTGGATCCAATCTGTTACTTCAAAAACTAGTCATAGTCCTAACTTTTTTTTGTTTTTGTCGGTTGATTGAAATATAGACTCAATATTTCCCCACTCTGAGTTCTGAGTAAGGTTTAGATGTGACAAAGTACTTGATATAAAGTAAAGGACTTCAGGGCATAGAAAATTTGCAGTGATTTTATCATATGGCTTCCAACTAACTCCCTAATGATATCCCAAGCAAGAGAAATTTTACTCTTAGCCTTCCACAGAGTGACCTGAAACCATTTACTGGGATAAATGTACTAGCTGTCTGGGTATTATTAAACAGTGACTCTGAGCTAGTACTAATCCTGGGGACATAGGATGCCATTCTATTCCAGCAGTTAAAGTGAAATTTTAACCCAAGTTCACTTCACAAATGCCCACTGGGCTCCTAAAACTTTACTGAAGCTATTTATCCAATTTTTATGTGTTGGAATAGTTATCCATACATGCTGAAATAATTTTCTCCAACAGTTAGAAGAATTGTCTATATAGATGTGCCTGAAGTTTCTCTTATCTAACCAAATAGCAAATCATTTTTTTAAAATAATGTTATTATCAATGACAAAATAGTAGAGGTTTGGCATACACCAGGGATGTATGGGTACAAAGCATGGTGACAGAGTATCATAAATTGAATATGTGCATTCCAATTGTAGTTACTGATCCTGATGGAGTTTTCTTAGTGGACTGGCTATTGGTCTTGCAAATGTTTTATCTCTATCTCATTAAGAAGATCAGAAGCACTTTTCTTTCTCCTGTTAGGGTCATTAGTATATCTTTATAATCTTACCTCAGGTTTAAATCATCTATCTGAATCTGTGCTACACAATTTACTCTTCAAATATATTAATTATCTTACCAACTGGTTCACTACTCTGATAAATTGAGATTAATGGAAAACTAAATACAAGGACATTTTATTCACTAAAGCAATTAAAAAAAACTCACTGGTAGGGGGTTCAAATGTCTTTGACATGGTTGACAGTGTCTGCTCTGTAGGCCAAGGTTGATGGAGGGGGAGCTGGACTTCCTAACATAAGCAGGGATGCCATGACTGTGGGAAAGCAGAAGCAGGCAGTAGCACTTGACCACAGAGGCAAGATCTAGATAATTGCTGAAATGAGCAGGAAGGCTGAACTAACAGTTAAGGTACCTTGATCTTCAGATATCTTTTATGATGATTAAACATGGTGTTTCTAGGGTGAAACAGATGGACAGCTGGCTAAGGTATTGCTTGATTTATACAATTAGAAAAAAAATGAGATTTGATGGATAGAAGAAAACTCACAACAGTTTTCAGACTTAAGTCACTTCATAGACCCAGAGCCTATTGCTTGAAGAGGAGGCTAGATCCTCTTAAAAAGAATCACTATAGACCATAGATAGATACAGATACAGATACAGATATAGATAGATACAGATGTAGCTATAGGTATTTCCTCAAATCCTTTGTGAAATGAATTTGTAAGGATGCCTAGATTTTTTGAGGTCTGTTAGACACAAACCAAAATTGACACCGGAGGACCTGATAGGTCATCTTAGTCCCATAGTTGAAATAGGAGCTTACAGAGACCAAGTGATAAACGGAGTTTTGGCCCAAATCAAATTGGGTTCCTCAGGCCCTACGAAGTATACATGGTTATTTCATCAGTTTCCAAATGTATAACTGTAATTAATATATTTAGCAACTGGTAGAATTCTCAACTCTATTTTCTTACCTGTGGATTAAAAGTCATTATATTAGGAAGGGTCCAATGGAGCCCTTGTGATGTAATCAGAACTAGTACTTATTCCTGGAAGAATCGCAGAAACTAGTGTCAGCATCAAATACTTGAATAATGCAGGGGTGGTAGAACTTATCACTTCCCATTTCAGTGCGACTTTCTGGCCTCTGGAAAAAAAGATGGACCTTTACAGATGATAATAGACCCTACAGAAGACTTAGGGTGTTAACCCCTAATCTATCAGTGCTAACAGAGGTAGTGTTTACTGGACAGGTCAACACAGTCTCTGGTCCTTGGTGTGTGGTTGTCAACTTAGTGAATGCTTTCTTCTTTTTCAAAAAAAAATTTAAAGATTTTATTTATTTATTTCTAGAGAAGGGGAGGAAAAAAAAGAGGGAGAGAAACATCAATGTGTAGTTGCCTCTCGTGTGTCTCCTAAGGGGAACCTGGCCTTCAACCCAGGACTGTGGCTTGACTAGGAATTGAACTGGTGATGTTTTGTTTCACAGGCTTGCACTCAATCCACTGAGCCACACCAGCCAGGGCTGAAATGCTTTCTTCATGAGACCAATTTAGTAAGAGGATCAAAAGCTGTATGCATTTACTTAGCAAGAACATCTGTACACCTTCTCCAATGTATCTTGGGCCTAAAAAACCATCCTGTTTTCTGTCATGTTACAATCTGTAGAGATTTTAATCATCTTGAAATTCCATAAGACATAGCAGTGGCCCACTATATATTTTGACATTGTACTGTTAACTCAGTTAGTAGTTAGTGGCAAGTACTAGGATATTCTGACAAGACATATGCATGCCAGACTGAGGAAATAAATCCCATAAATATTAAGGTGCCTGTACCACTGCTGAAGCGGTAGATGTTTAATGATTTAGAGCACAGATTCCTTCTAAGATAAAAGACTGCTGCACCTTGTTCCTCCCATAACTAAGAAAAAGACTCAGTGCTAGGTAGGATTTTGGAGGCTGCGTAAATCATACTTGTAAATAATGTTGTAATCCATTTATCATGAAAACTAAAATACTTCCAGTTTGGGGTGGGACAGAAAGTAGAAGTTCAGGATTGCTGTCCAAGTTGACATGACATTTGAATTCATAGTTTTTCTTTGATCCAGTGGAATGAATGGTGATGAAGATTCCGGAATAAATAAGGATCCTGTTTGGAGCCTCCGGAAATTCCCACAGAAAAGTGTCAGCACAGAACCTAAGCATTCTGGAAGAAAACCATGGGTTTCAGAGCAGAGAACCAGCCTTGTCTGAGGCAGCTCTTTAGATTCCCTAAAGATCATATGGCTTTAGAGGCAGCTGCCACCACAGTGATTGGTCTCACTAGCGCTCCTGAGATCCAGTGAACTGAACTGATGCCTGAGCCCACGTGTCCCAGCACATCCTGTGGAGAAGGGAACTCTCCCTACAGAGTAGAGCACCAGGCAGTATTCATTATTCCCCGGTAAGTGACTTGTTAAGGTGACTTAGGAAAGGTGATTTGGAAAGTGACTTGTTAAAGTGACTTAGGACTGGATGAGAACAAGACTGGAATATCCATGTCAAGAAATGTAAGGCAGTCATGTGAGTGAATTTCCCAGAATGGGCCCCAAATGTAAAGAACACTTGTGTTTCATGTGAAAGCCTACAAAAGGCCTTACTGCCTTTTGTTCTCAAATAAATAGGAATATGTCAGTCGTCTCTTTCCTCAGTGCCTGCTTAATGAGGTCAAGAGCAAAATACGTACAGAGGTAGTACTATAGATTACATTTTGCTTAAAAATTTGAACTTCACCTCTTCAAATCTGACTTTGCTTCAGCCACTGCTGTGTATCCAATTTGTCTGTAATCAGTGACCAACACTGAGTTCCGGTATCATGACATAGCTAATTATGAAGAACAGCCAGTACTGTGCTGGTTTGTTGATGTTATTAGACTTCTTCTCATCCTAGAATGAAATACAGTCTCTCTTCATTAAATACACTGATTTTGGATTTAGATTTTCCCCCTTGTCCATTACACTTTTGCCAGCAATAGCATCTGTGGGCTTTTTAAATGTCTTATATACTGACATGGTTGCTCAATCAAGAGTTGCTCCTGAACAAACACCTTACGTTACAGTTAAAGAAGAAAGGGAATGGACTGGTAGCCCTGGCATTCATTGGTCAGATCACGAACTGGGAAGTAGCAAATCATGTGGACCAGTGCAACAGCCTGTCAACATGTCGTGTGACACTCTCTGGGAGAGAGGCCCTTACAATAACAAGGCGAATGAACCTAATTATTCAGGAGAAATAGGGTTGCTGCTGCTGGGGGCAGGGAATGGGGCAGGTGGTAAAGCAAAGGTGGCCAAGAGTTAACAGTTGTTGCATCTAGGTGAAAGGTGTGTACCTATTAATTCTAGCATTCTTACAACTTTTCTGTAAGTTTAAAATGAGCATTTTTAATCATTAAAAACATACCTCCTATGGTGATATTATAAGCCATTTTCTAGCTGGTTCATTAAAGGGAGTGCTTTTCTGTTCTAAGACTTATCAGCTTATTGAAAAGATTACAGACTTGGATGGTGACATACAAACATCTGGCAGAATTCCAGGTCTGCTACTTATTAAATACATGACCATAGGAAGTTCATTTCATATCTGGAGACTCAATTTCCTTATCAGAAAAATTAGGATAATAATATTTCCATCGTTAAAATCAGAATGTTTATAAATTGACTAACATATTGTCTCATCAGAGATGCTCAAAAATTGCAAATGACCTTTCAGCAATAAGTAATGCATCCTCTGAAAGTGGGCTGGGTGGTTCAGCATCAGCTGGATTGTGCATTAAGCTCAGAATCCTTCATGCATCTTTGCTCTTTAAAAGGCAGAACACAATAAATATCCCTCAAGCACAAAGCAGAGAAAAAACTCTGAATATTTGGACAATGGCAAATAATATTTAACACTCATTGATCATTTACTATGGGCCAGGTACTGTACCAAGGATTTTTTTTTTTTTTGCTGTTTGCTTTCAATGGATTACTCATTATTCTTTGCCACAATGCTACCAGGTAGAATATTCTATTAGAGTCATTTTATAAATGAGGAAAATGAGGCACAAAGAGTTTAAGAAGCTTGCTTAAGATCACACAGCTGGTGGTGCCAGATGTGAACCCAGATAGTTGGACTCTGGAGCCCACACTTGTCAGTCACTATACCTGCAATTTGCTTCTCAGACTGAATATGAAGATGAATTACCTGGGGATCTTGTTAAAATGGCAAATTTGGATTTTAACGTATGTTAAAATGTAGATTTGTGTTTGTGTGCATGTGCACTGAGATTCAGATTCTGCCTTTCTAACAAGCTTCTGGGTGAGGTTCATGGTACTGGCCCGTGGTTCCCACTTCTGGGAAGAAGGGAGCTAGAAAATCTGAATTCATGTTTGTATACATAGATTGAGGTCACCAACTTCCAGTCTCTGCCACAAATTGCCTACCACTCCTACCCTTGTCCTATGCCACCCATCAGGCCAGGCACATTTTAATTCACACATACTTCAAACTGCTTTTGCTATTATTCTATCATGTTATGTGTTTTTCATGCATCTATGTCTTTATCCTGCTCCTTCTGTTTGAAAGAACCCGATCTCAAGATGCCACTGTGATAAATGCTTTCCTGACTTTGTTCAACTCAGCATTAGTGGTGTCTTCCTCTTTGCTCATAGAGCACCAAGGACAGAGTATTATTTTTCTTTTTTTAAGTACATTTATTAAAGCTAGGACAATGAGACAAAAGAATGGCTTAGAGTAGAAGAGGAAACGAGAGAGAGCCTAGGTGGAGATCTGCTTTTGCTCCCTAGAAACATTATAGGTAAGAAGTGAGACGAGGTAGGGCTGATGGCAGCTGACTGGAAAATCAGAAATGAAGGGGGACTTGGAGACAGGGTCAGAGCATAAGCCCAGGACGATCTGCTGCAGCTGGCTCTTCTCCCAGTGGCAAGTCTCATGGGGAACCTTAGAGTTTCGGAGAAAGAAAGCAAAATGTTCATGCCTGAGAAAAGGCATGGGCATGCTCCACAGAGAGCCTGCCCAGGCTCTTGGTTTTAACACTTATCATTTTGCAATTGACTGATTTATTTAAATTTCTGCCTCTCTCACCAGACGGTGAGCTATTCAAGGGCTAATATCATGCTCTTTATCTATATATCTTTAGCACCCTCCAAGTACTTACTACATACAAGGTACTCAATAAATGTTTGTAAAGTGAATGAATAAATGAAAGAATAATTGGATATGTGAGTGACTGAATAAGCAAATGATGTGAGGCCACATCTTTTAGGCTATAACAATAATCTATAAGCTTTTTGGATTGTATATTTCTTCTAAAAAATCGAGCATGTATTATATACATATGTATCCACACATATTGCATTAATATCATATGTACATTTAAAATAAATACAGAAATAAATAAATAATAAAATAAACAAAGTATTAATATTTTATTGTCCTACCCCAGTGGAATGTCTTGTGTGCCCCAAGATGAAGAGTGTGTACCTCATCTCAGGGACACCAGTGTTAGGACAATAAGTCAAGTTATTAAACTTACTAAAGGGAGTAACTGACTTTAATCGTGCTCTAATAAAGATGAATTAGAAGAAATACAAAGGAAGAAAAGAAACAGGTCTATATAAGTAGAGGAATTCCAAGGGCTGGGCCTTTAGATTCCTCCTAAAAAGCCAAAAGCTGTACATACACATTGACCTAAAACCCAACACAAGAAGTCTCTGAGGCCTGATTGCACAGTGTCTTCCCCTCCGAGGACTGGTGACTAGATCAGGACACTGAACCTGGAGGGAAGCAAGGCCCCGGGGGACCAACAGGATAATTCAAGACTCACCTGATACACTCTGACTAAAAATTAAAACACTTTATTTAGCATTAGAAAATTTGAAGCCAGACATAAATAATCATCTTCCATAGGCAGAAAAAGGTCCCTTTCTGTTATTTCTTTGTTACTGAAATTAAGCATTTCAGCCTTACAAGCTTTTTGTGCTCCAGCTGGATGAATAGGAAAACATATCTGGGACAAGATTCAACCCAAAAGCAGAAGTTGCTGCTAAGGAAGAGAGGCCTGGAGCTTGGGCCCAAATCCCCTTCTGGCTCCCGGGCAAAGGGTTCACAGTGGAAGTGAATGAGGTCAGTGCTCCCCAAGGCGACCTTACTTGCTCGTACATATTCCACATGACAAAGCTGGCCATGTGCCACTTGGTAATCCACTACTCTGCTTTAGTCGTTTTCTTGTTATCCCCTCTACCCATCCAACCCTGGGGCAGTCCAGCCCATGGAAAACACACAGTTCCCTCTGGGGTTGTATGTACTTAACCCCTGGTAAGCCACATCTCCTACCACAGCAATAATTTTCCTTGGGGTGTCTGTAGGTGTGGTCTTGGTGCCCTTGGAGAGTAACCGTAGCCTCTGAGAAAGCTGTATCATGTAGATCCTATAGGAGGGAATCCACCTGCAACATCCATACCTTGATGTAACTGTGGGTCACTGAAAGAGGCACTCCAGAGGGGCCTGGCATGATCTCTACTCACTGCCTTCCTATCCCATAGGCTTATTGATCCTTAGCTCTGTCTAAAACAGGCCAAAAGATGCTAAAACTCTGGAGGTTTAGCCATACGAGCCCTTCTTAACCCTTTCCTCACCTGGGAAAGCTGTGCCAGGTAGTCCCCAGTTCAGGTGGAATTTCCTCAGTCTCTCTATTCTTTCACCAGCTGAATTGAAGATGTGTACTCTTACACTCCCACGTTACCCCCCTTTTCTTCCAATTGATTCTTTAAAATATATCTTTTACTCAATGAGAGTATCTTAACTGTATCTTCTGGGTTCTTTGAGTTGTAATTAGACATAGTGAATTATTCCAGGAAACTCTTGCTGGTCTTCCTCTCACATTTATTTTTACATTCCCCCTTTAATTCAGATGCCTTCCTTCTGAGCTCCGACAGCTCCAGTGCATACTGTGCTTCTAACAGCTGAGCTTGCTGATTGAGAGAACAAACTCTGTAGCCAGAAGGTTTGGGTTATACTTCTGCCCGAGCAGAACTGGAGCAACTTTGGGCAAGCTCCTCTACCTCCTTTTTCTCTTTTTTAACCTCAGGTTTTTTTAATCCACAAAATGGAGATTATAAAAATGCATTCCTTCCAGAACTGTCATGAGGATTATGTGAGGTGCGTCTAAAGTGCTTACAGGAGTGCCTGACAGAGGGGTAGCACTACAGTAGACAATGGCTAATATCATAATGCTGGACACAACATCCTATAAGCCTTTCCTTGTTTCTGCATCTCTCTAACCAGACTGGACCATAATTTGTTTAAGGCAGGAACTACACCTCGTGTGTCTTTGCATTTATAGCCTGTGCCCAGTGACTGGCATTGAGCAGGTTTTCAATAAATGCTTGTGCAGTGGATCAATGAAACCACAGATTATTTAGGGAAAAGGGCCTTAAACAACACTTTAATTATATAGAGTAAAATAGACTTTATAAGTAAATTTTATATACTTATCTGTTATCCTCTAATCATAACACAATTCTGATTGGTAATCAATATTGCTCATATTTACATTTTTCACATCTAGCTTGTAGATCAAATAATCTTCCTTTGCTTATTAGGTATCTGTAAATACCCTCTAAGTTACAGAAAATTTTAAATGGAGCTCCAGCCAGTGATTTGGAAGGCAAAACCAAAATGACCACCCTCCTTACTCCACCATATCCCAGTACCCTAACCCTCACGTCATAGTTGGGCTCAAACTTCCAGTTACCAGGCTCTTGCCCTCCTGAAAGGTTGGGAGCCCATGGCTGTGCCAGGGGGTTGGTTTATCTACCCTTCCTCTCATGTGCACATGATTTTTACCTTTATGTTTTTTATCACCCATGGTTGAAAATGTCCTCTCAATTCTCTTCACACATTTTCATTTCTTACTCAGTTATAACATGAGCCCATTGTTCATGCAGTGAAGGAGGGGCCAGTTGAGCTCTGCTGTGGAAACCAGGAGAGACAGGATACAGGAACCAGGTCCAGTACAGCCAAGTCAGCTCTAAGCTGGAGCAGCCTGGGCCACATTCCACAGGAGGACTTACACATTTAGTTCTTCAGAGGCTATGAACATCTGCTAGAGAATTGGAAAAACCTTCAATTTTACACAGAGTCAATTCCAAAGAAAAAATATATAATGCTTAGGGTTTTTTTGTTTTAAAGTTTGGTGACAGTGATATTTTGTATCAATTAACTCCAAGTTAAATTACTTATGAACAAATCTCTCAAACGCAAAGGTCCATCATCTGAGTGAAAGAGTCAGTTCATTGTCATTATCCAATTCTGCTTAAAGAACATGATTAGGTACATTTTAATAGCAGTATCCAGAGGCCTGACTATAAGCTTATATTTCTCATTAACAAAACTTCACGCTTGGCTAGCAGGCCTTGAACTGTGATCACTTGCAGTAAAAAGAACACTGCTTTTGGATCCATTAAATCATCAGGACACCACAATCTTAATTAGATTTAAACTAAAATGAGCGTCTAAACAATAAGGCTTCCTTTAACTCTTTCCTCTTAGTTTTTTTTTCCCCCTATAAAACTGAGACATGCTCTTTTTTTTTCCTGAGTCAATACAAAATATCTTTGGAGAAAGAGTGGGGGTGGGATAATTAAGTCTGTCTACCTGCCTGATCTCTGCAAAAGCACTGGTTAAATTCAGATGAATTGAGTTGACAATTAGCACCTGGCTATTGATTGAGCAGGTTTCCATTCTATTAATTCATCAAATAACTATAACCCTTTAAAAAATCTGGTCCTACAGTATAGTCTCCTGATTAAGGCATCTTTGAAGATGGTGGTCCAAGCATCATTTTAAAGACCAGAAAAACTGATCCAGTAGACTGCATAAAACCATCCATTCTTTTCATACATTCAATACTTTATGTCATCACAGTACTAATAGATTTAATAACAAATAATCTCTCCATTTAATTTTGCTCTGATAGAGAAAAGTGAGACAAACATGGTGAGAAATTCCAAGCTTAGATTTCTTTTCTCAATATTTTAGATAGGGTTTAATGATTTCACAAATCTATTAAAATCAATTGACACACATCTTTGCAAAAATGTCTCAAAACTTTCTTTCCTCACATCAGATCTCGTTGTCTTGGTTAATCAATTTAACTACTATCTAAGCCAAATACTTAAATAACTTGTCTATACACTATTCATGGGGAAAATGCTAGCAGTTATAAAGATACATGTGTTGTAAGATCACAAGATCTAAAGACATGAAAGCAGAGGGAGGAATGGTGACTAGCAGAATGGAGGAATGTTAAACCTACATTCTTGTAGAAGGAAACCCCTGCAAGGATCAAGAGAGAGAGAGGGACCTATAAAAGCAAGCCAGTTCTTTCTGATGAACCCACAAAGCCTTGGAACTTGAAGTTGCCAGGTGCCTCAAGAGCCCCCACATGCTGGGAGAGAATCATGTTCCTCACTCTGTGGGACAGGAGAACCATTTTCTCTGGAGAAACTCAACTAGAGGAGCTGTAGGAATGGAAGTTTCTATCACAGAGGAGGGCATCTGGAGAACTCAGTAAACCTTTCTAAATATATCCAATTATTATCTCTCAACAATCTTCAGGAGGCAAGGAGACAGACACACAACCCTCAAACAGAAGAAAGAGCTCTTTCTCCAAGGAAATTGAATTTTCTCAGAGAAAAGGCATACAAATACTGATATGAGAATAGGGGATGTTTTGAACAAAAGTATCAGATGATGACCACTCAGTGTTAAAGTCAATTAGTTGAAAAGCCCCATCCATGCTTGTAGAACTTCCAATCTGCTTTGCCATGTCCCATCTTTACATGGGATGGGACGTGTAAAGGGTTACAGATGATCAAGGGTTAATAGACTTTCGGGGAGAGTTTCCTTTATGCAAAAGAGCAAACTGGAAAAAAATAGGAATAAACATGCAGGGAGCATAAAGAAACTCCAAAAAGAGTATACTTAAGATCATCAGCAAGTTGAGAAGTTCAGTATCCTTGAAACTATACAAAGACGATCTAATAAGGAATAATTAGAAAACCAATAATGAGCTCATAGAAGTTAAAATAGAAATAGATTTTAAAATTCAGTTTAAAAAAGAGTTGGGCAATATACTTTAAAGAATTACAGACAGGAAAAAAGAACAATAAAGAGAAGTAAAATAAGAAACAAAATATAAAAAAAATCAATTAGGTCTTGAAATATTCAAGGCAATCAAGAAAGAAAGAATTTAAAAAAGAGTGCAGAGGAAAAAATTAAAGAAAAATGTATATCTTCAAAATGAAGGGACATGTAAAGCAAATCAACAATATTCAGAACAAAAACATTAAAAGGAATATTTTTAAAGATTTTATTTATTTCTTTTTAGAGGGGAAGGGAAGGAGAGAGGGAGAGAAATATCAATGTGTGGTTGCCTCTTGTGCATCCCCTGCTGGGAACTGGCCTGCAACCCAGGCATGTGCCCTGCCTGGGACTCAAACCTTGGTCCTTTGGTTTACAGGCCCGAGCTCAATCCACTGAGCTACACCAGCCAGGGCTAAAAGGAATATTTTTAAAGTGTCCAGAAAGCAAATCAAAATACCAAAACAAACAAAGATACCAGACTTGTAAAATGGCACCTTGGAAACTAAAAGATAATGGTGCTATGCCTACAAAAACTGGGTAGAAAATTACATCTAACCTAGAATTCTATATGTGGCCAAATATTATTCACTTATGGATAACAGAGTATTCAACACAAGAGAGGAATAAAGGATATCCAGGAAGACAGCCAAGATTAGGTTCACAATGACAATGGTATAGGAGGATCTAGAGAAAAATGGGTTCAGTCTAGCACTGGAGGGGCCTCCAAAAGGGCTGTCCCCCCAAAACAAATAAAACTGAGAAATTATCGGAGAACCATAGATGCTTGTTTTGAGAGATATATTTCAGAGGTGTGGTAGAATATAGAAAGGCTTGGCTCAGTCTCAAAAAAAAAAACACTAAGCCAATGGCAAAAGAATAATTAAATATGAAAAAGGAGAAGCTGTTACATAAAAAAAGGTGGTCATGGTATACTATTCAGTGATAATTACAGCCAAAATAATAAAAACACTGAGTACAGATTTGATTTAATAAAACTTGTACAGCAAAAGTATTAGGAAGATAAAGAAAAAGAAGAACTTGATCCTTATCTATCAAAATTGGACGTTAGCACATTATAAGATGAATTAATAAAGAGTGGTAGATATATGTTATTTAGAAAAATTAAATTAAGGAAAAGTAGTAAAAAGTGTTTAAAAGTGATTGCTTCCATGGATTAGGAGAGAAAAGGGGCTGAAGAGAGATCTACCACCTACTGTTTTTAACATAAGCCTTTTAATTTTTATGACCTAAAAGCCATGCTTTACTTATTACTGTAGAACATTTTGAAAACCATAAAAGATGTAATGGTAAATGAGTGTACAGCTGACCCTTGAACAATGTGGGTTCGAATCGCTAAGGTCCACTTATATGTGGATTTTTGACCCAGGCAGTTTAATCAATCTGTGCAGTTCAAACCCACTTTGTTCCAACCGTATGTTTAAATTGCTAGGTAAAATTGGTGCTTCTGGAACACCTACCATATTTATCACGCAGATTCACCCTCCTTAACGGCACATGACTGAGCCCATACATGCCGCAGCTGCAGAAACTTGGTCTAGGCTCTCTTATGACAGGTAAATATATGGTTTCCATTAGACTTTTTGTAACACTGACAATGAGTGGAGGACCCCACTTTTGCCTTCTCAGACCCTTCTTCAGTGCTAAAACGTTTTCATGTCCTCTGGATTAATGGTTCTAAATATAGCCGGTAAGAGTCTGGAGACTCTAGAGTTGATCTTTTTACCCTTTTGTGTACTTGTAATGAAACTAGGCTCAGGGATGGTTGGCAATTTGCTGATACCATGTAGCTACTTCATTATTGTTTCTAAGTTGGTCATTAAGGTGCTGGTTGCTGTGATGCTCTATTATAATCCAAGTCTGAGGTATGTCTATTTATATGTACTTTTTAAATTTTTTTCTCAACAAGAGGCTGAGGCTATGGAGAGGCTGTGGAGCACCAGCTGTCTATGGTTTATATTGTCAATTCATTAAACTTCATGTTTATCCTCTCTGGAAATCACTGCCATCCTGCTTACCGGCAAACAATAACACAGGAGTGCTTGCTACTGCAGTTGCTGACAATATCAATTATTTAGTTTTCTGCCAATTCCTATTAGCTGTTTTCTAACTGGGAGAATTTACACTGTGTTATTGAATTTAAAACAGTGGAAAGCTTTGGGGAATTTAAACTAATTAGCTAGCATTTGTAAACCCCTTTGTTGAAGATAATTTGTTTACATGACTAACTCAACCTTTTAATTATGGGGGCCTGCACGGGCCAGGAGAGGTGCTGCTGCAGCCATCCTTTGCAGGGCACAGGGGTGCCAACACGGCGAAACTCATTCTTCCTCGTGATGAGGTGTGATGCCCTGGCTCACTGGCACCTAACCTTGCATATTAGCGTGTTTGTAATTACACTTGGGAGCAGCTGAGGGTTTCCCAGGTTTCTGGCTGTGCCTTTTTCTGAGCAATTTCTCATTTATGTTAGAAGGGCAGCTCCAAATATCTACTTCTGCCACCTTTCCATATCCTACCTTCCACTTCCACTCCTGCTCCTCCAGCAGTATTTGTTTCTTTTGCATCACTGTGTCTTTCAGAAGTCATGATTCCATTCTTCGATGCTAAGATGTTTTAATGCAGTCTGTATTCGTGGTTCCACATATGACCAATGATTCTTTATTATCCAATCTGTGTATACTCCTCGTGTTAACTTCATGGCTTGGGATAAATATACCTGAGTTTGCCTTGGTAAAGCAGAACAGAGCAGACAGACATCAAACTACAGTGAACATGGTGGTGTGGTTTCAATATAACAAAAGTTAGAAAAGAACTGGGTAAATATTTAAATTGTGTTTCTTCATGGTCTTTTGATGCCAGGATAATTAAATACGACTTTCTTGGTAATAATGGTTCAAATATAGATATATATTAGCTGAGAGTGATTCTCAGAAATAATATCAATTTTTGTGATAGATGTACTTATTTTAATTAACCAATAGTTAACTTAAGATTTAAGGACTGTCTTTTTTTTTTAGGACTGTCTTAACAAATAACTTTAGCAAGAACATTTCAAATATAACTGCAGTTCACGTATATCTTGCATGAGTTTCCTTCCTTGGCTAATGTCTACTCGGGTGCTCTAAGCCTCATAGAAAAGGTGGGTTGATAAATAATTTGATGTGTGAATATTTTTTTTAATTTTTATTCTCACTGGAGGACATGTTTGTTGTTTTTTTTTTCAGAGAGAGGGGAAGGGAGGGAGAGAACGACAGAGAACATTGATGTGAGAGAGAAACATCAATCGGTTGCCTCATGTACTCACCCCAACTGGGGACCAAACCCACAACCTAGGCGTGTGCCTTGACTATAAATTGAACCTGCAGCCTTTCAGTTTATGGGACGACAACATTTCAACTAACTGAGCCACACCAGCCAGGGCTGAATGTGTGAATAAAATTTTAAATCTCTTTTCATTTGCTAGGTCCAATCAGTAAATGATTACCTTTGAGTATAAATAAGTATTTACAAAGCACTTTATACTAGTATGTATAAATACTTTATAAGCATTTATAAACAAGTATTTTAAAGCACTTTGTGCATATTCACAAGTATATTTCAGCTTTTCTTAGAAAGAGACCCACTTAAGGTACTCAGCAACATTATCTTCTAGGCAGCTTTCTGCAATAAAAAAGACCATCTCAACTTTGTGGTATTTATACTCCACATTCTTTGCTCTGTGTTGAAGGTAATTAAGGTCTTCTTTGTCACTGTGTAAAATGGGGCTGGTGGAGTTTTCTAGTTAAAATTCAAAGAAGGTCCTATTCCTACTTCCTACTGATCATATCCAGTGAGGATAATTTTCACTTAATTCCTGCATATTTTTGCTGATGTGCAAATGACTGCTATAACTGTACCTAGCATGTATGGCTTGCTTTACAAACATTACATCATATATTTTTACATCATCCCTAATGGTCAATGCAGCCAGAATTTCTTTCTGCTACAGGGGACAAAACCCAGCTCAAATTGATTAAGGTAAAAAGGCAATTGCGGCTCCCATAATGGAAAAGTATACAAGTAGATCTGGCTTTAGAGTTGTTGGAATCAGAAGCTTAAAAAGTATTTGCATCACTGCAAATCTCAGCTGTACTTTCCTGTATGTTGACCCAGTATTGGACAGTACTTTCCTCTAAGAGAAAACATCCCACACATACAGGCAAAACATTGGCTGAATCCTTCTGTGAGCTGTGATTTTGATTTTGCTGTTTATTGCTGTCTTCTCAGAATTAGGGAATATAGTAAATGCTCAAATATATTTATAGAATAGATTTAAAAAGTGGTTCTCCTTGGCTAACATGCCCAACCATACAGCCTAGGCTTGAAGTCAGCTCTAACTAATTCATGTGACTAAATATGGGTGCTATTGACCAATGTTCATGTCCCCCCTCCAATACCTATATGGAAATCTATTTTCCTCCAATGTGATGGTATTTGAAAGATGGGCCTTTGAGAGGCAATTGGTCCCATGCATTATTCTTTTGAATGTGAGTAATGCCCTGAGAACTCTGAGAGCTCCCTTCCCCTTTCCAGCGTGTAAGGATATAGTAAAAAGATCCAGGAAGTGAGCCCTCACCAAACAATGAATCTTCTGGTACCTTGATCTCAGACTTTGCAACCTCCAAACTGTGAGAAATAAATTTCTGTTGTTTATAAACCACCCAGTCTATGGCATTTTGTCACAGTGGCCTGAACTAAGACAATGGGAACATATATTTCCTGAGGAAGAATCAGAAACCATTGCCAGATCTAGGTAAAATGAGCTGGCAAAGTCTAGTAGATGTCCACTTTGCTATGGCCAATGGTAATCTCCATATGGAATTAAGGAGACTGCTATGACACCTGCTGTCATGTGATCCTAGGACTTTACTTCTCTTTTCATATAAAAGAAGGTGTGGATGGTGTCTTACATGACAATCAAAGAGCTATATTATCTTCCTTAGACTAAGATTTGAGCAAAAAATAAAGTGTTGTGTGTATGTGTTCAGTCACTGGCAATTTGGGGATTATTCTAATCATTTGCCAGCATTAGTTCTTCCTGAGTAATCTATGACTTAAAGGCAGAGGCAGTGAGACAAATTTGAGAGACTTCTACAATAATGTACACTGGCAGGGAATGTGGCTGGAACAAGATGGTAGCAACAGAAATGATGAAAATGTTTGGATTCAGAATGTATTACGAAGAGAAGGCCAATAGTATTTGATGGATTATTCAACAGGAAAAAATAAGGAGAGAGAAGCTTCATTGATGACTTGAAGATTTTTGGCCTCAACAATTGTAAGGATAGAGTTAACATTTACTTAAATGGAGAAGACTGTGAGGAAAGCAAGTTCAAGGGAAGAAAGAATCCCAGAGTTCTGTTTCAGACAGATAAATTTAACTGGGCCTTTGAGTCAAGGGGATAGATAGATAAAATTGAGGTGTCATCAATGTCTGGAAGTATTTTCACCCTTGAGAACACACGAAATCAATAAGAAAATGATAGAGAACAAAAGGAAGCATTACAGCTGAACTCTGTGACATCCAATGTCCACATGTGGGGAAAGTGAGGCAAAGGGAGCCTGAGAGACTCAGAAGTGGAGCTGAAACTGGTAGAAGCAGACTGGAGAGAGAAGGAAGTCCACAAAGCAAGAAACAAGAGGGAAAGACCTGCATCAAATGTTGCTGATAGATCTGGGGAGAATGGGAGTGAGAATTGACCCCTGATCCAGCAATGTGAAGACCATAAATATTTCTCACAAGAGCTGTTTCAGTGACACAGTAGAGACAAAAGTCTTATTGTGACTGCATTCAAGTGAGAATTGAAAGGGGGTGAGAATTCAGAAACAACTTTTTCAAGGGATTCACTAGCCAATAAAATACCCCTTATTTCATTTGGTGGGAAAAGGACATTATTCTCTTCTCTTGCTTTAGTCATCCTATTGTATACCTCTCTTGTATCTCTCTGGTTCAGCATCTGTCCTCAACACCCCATCACATCCCTATGGCTCTTCCTTTATCCCTTAACCACCAGGCAGAGCTTCAACTCCAGCTCCCCCACCCTCATGTTCATTATTCATTCATTCTGTCAGTCCTACACCAGCTGTCTGTGGAGGGTCTCTAATGTGCCAGGCATTCTGCTGGATGTGGCCCACAGTGGCAAATAAAACAGCTTACAAACCAGAACAGGGGTCTTTAAACCTTTTTCTTTATGAATCCCGCAAGACAGTTTTGAAAAACTGATGCCCCTTTCATCTAGGCTGCAATTTTAAAATAAGATCTTATGTTTTAAAAGTCTTTGTAGAAAGGAAAGAGAGATGAGCCCACCAAAGGCAGCCTGGGAGGCCAATATATCCCAGTTCCCTAATTCATCAAAATTATAGACTTTGTTTTACACACAAAGGTGTTAGGGTGTTTTCGTGGCCAATAGGGGAGGTGGGACCTTGTGAAACTGAAGTGAGGGACAGGAGACCTAATGGTGTCAACAGAGGGGGTCCAGACAGTCCTAGTAGTCATAAGTGAACAAACTTCAAAAGGGCTAATTGAAATGAATGATGATAATGTGGATTTGAAAGTTTTTCCAGTAAGATCCCTTTAGTATCTGTCATTATGCAGAGACTTTAACTTTTTTATTAAGCTAACTTTTTCAGTTACTCACTCTCTACTAATTGATTGCAGATAGGTTGGTTTCTTTATCATCTTTTGAACATTTAAAATTAATATCCAAATATTTTCATCATGATTATAAATAGCTGCAGAAACATAATTTCCAGTGAACTATAAATATTTTAACACATTTAAATAAATATTTTTTTAAAAACTACTACCTTTTTAAAAAGGATCCAATAGAAAATGCATATCATAGCACTGTGATATACAACATCACCCACTTAAAAATGCATAAACAAATTCTTCTTTAGCAGTAAAACATTTACTATTTCCTTATTTTGATTCTATCCTCCACACCACATGCAGAGTTTTATCTTAATATGATGGTTTTGAGCTTGAAAGGCTATAATTAATTATCTTATTATTTTTCTCCGCAGCAAAATTTGTACGGTAAATGCCTTGGAGCCAAAGGCCAACCAGAGAGCACCTGTGGTTGAGCTGAATTAGTTGGGCTTATTGCTCACTGAAATGAGGGAGAACACACACCTTGGAGAAACATGGGTACCCCAGTGAGAGGGTGTTAGAAAGGATTAATTATATGGTTTGGGCTTTGATTAGGTAATTTTGGTGGGAGTTTGTGGAAGCTCAGCTTTACTTTGGATCGGATGTCAGGAAGTGGGGGCAATTCTATGATTATCTTAGTCGATCTTATGAGGGAAGAATAAAGGCAAGAGCAAGGTGAAAGCCTAATAGCAGAGAATCAACTGTCACTCACATTAGCTGGAAGGGGTGGGGGGTTTATGTTTCTGTGATTTGCACAGTGATTTTTTTTAATGCTTAGACAAAATTATAAGGTAACATTGGTTATTGTTTTACCTCTCACGGTCATAGAAAACTTCACGTGATGTTGGTGCTTTGTAAGACTTGACATCCAGAGTTGAACACCATGGTCTAACTTTGAACATGGCAGCCAGCACCTGCCTATCAACTCCAGGGCCCAGCTTAAGTGGCAGACTTGTCCCTGCACATCAGGAGAGGGTTCCCTCTTTCTTGGTCTCTATAGTTTAAACACCATAGGCTATTAATTCATGACATCTAGATTGGGAAGATTTTGTCCATCAAGATCAAGAGGGTATCCCCTATACCTCATCTGTAGTTATACTAAGGTCAATCCTCCTTCTGCTGTACAATGAATTGTTGGATCATCTAATGTGACAATGGCTGCAGAGGAGCATTTAAGACTCTGGACCGGATACAGCAGCCAACTGTAACACAGGCAATTACCAGAAACCACATGATTAGTAGGCCTGTAACTGGTCTCAAAGCAAGAGGTTAGATTATAAAACCTAGGCAATGAAAACATATCCCAGAATTCAGTGGGGCCTGTTTCAGAGACCCAGGTGGCTTTTTCTTTTCCCTAGGCTTAGAGTTTTTTGCTTGCTCTGTAGTATTTACATAGGTGTTATAAGCTTAGAAGAAGCCAAGTGTTATGTGATTGTCCCAAGCAACTCTGGCTAATGACTTTAGACCCATTTATTGGGCTTCTGGAGCAGATGTTGTATTATTTATGACATCTGCGAGGGTCCCGTACAAGGTTCAGGTCACTGTGGGAATTGCAACTTAGAGAATTCACATGAAAAGGGCTTCATTTCTCCCTGCTGGAGTCTCCCCTGCTGGCTTCATTCCTGAGGATCCTGGGGTAAGTAGTAGTTTTAAATATCTAGTAGTCTCTAAGGATTACCCCCAGCCTCCCTGGGTACCTTAGTGTGAAGCAAGCTAGTATAAACCTGATATTCATTTAAGCAATGGAATCCTAGTGGGGTCCAGGCTTGACCAGGAATATGAATATCATTTATCACAACAGCAGTGAGCCAATTTTGTGTCCATTTTGAAGGGATTCCTGTAGAGGCAAGGAAACCTTTTTTTGTTTTTGAGTCATTTAAAAGTCATAGATTAAATCCAAGCCATTTACTTCTTATAGTAGACATGTTTGTGAGTTAGATGGAGTTTGGGCCAGGGCAATTAATTCAGGCATCTAAACTGAATGAATTTCTGTGAGATGCTTACACTGCAGGGGTAAATAGAAATCTGTATAATAGTCTCTTGGAAATTTTTGTTTGTAAGTATGAACCATTAATGAATAGTATTAAGTCAGAAATATCCAAAGAAATCTCTAGAAGTCCTGGAAAAGGCATGAATAGTTCTCTAACAGAGGTTGTCTTTTTTTCTTTAGACAAAAGGGAAAACTAGATTATAGAAAACAAAGAACTATTTAGCATTTTATATTAACACTCATATCATGTAATTTTAATGATTTTGAGAGAAAAAAATTAATGAAAAATATAAATACAGATCATCTAAAAACAATTGCACAATAGGTTAATCTACTGAAATTTGAAGAAGATAAATTGTGTTTAATGACCAGTGTTTATATGTGCTTCTTATTTAAAAACTGTTAAGGCATTCAAAGTTCATTTATTAATTAATTTAAATAGTTTAAGATCCTTAATTATGGTTCTGAAAAGTATAATTTTGCTAACATATTAAGTCCGTATGATTTGTAGCATTGTAAGAATTTCATAAAATCAAACATGTAAAAAACACATCCATGATTATCATATCATTTAGGGAAATATAATTTTATACATGGAAATTTTTAATTTTAAACAAGCCACAGAGACAATGGTAACTTAAGTAATTCATAAAACCAATATAGGCCGTCTAAAAAATTAAAATAAGACATTTAATCCTGTAGTTATACAAATAAAATTGTGTTCTGTTAGAATTTTTATAGAGTAAACTAAATTTTAAAGACTGAATCATGTTCAAATCCTTATTTTTTCTTGTAGCTAAAGCCATTTTTTTTTTACTTTGTAGCTATAGAGCAAAGGCTATTATATAAATAATACTTTTCAGGATCCAGAAAAAAACACTGTTTAATAATTTTCTCTCCCTTTGCTTATTTTAGACATTGCTGAGTGTTTATCTGGACTACATGTTTGCTGAGTGCTGACATGACCACTGAACATTTTTTTTAAAGCTTTATCCTCTCTTCCCCCAAGAAAGGGATGGCAGGGTGGAGGAAAGGGAAAGAAAGAGAGGGAGAAAAGAGGCAACAGTCTTTAGGCAAATATTAAATCAACACTCTAAAAGGCTAATTATGTTTTCTCTACAGAAAGAGAACAGTTTAGATGTGGAAAAACAGAATTTGACATATATGCTCTCTAACGAAAGTGGCATGCAGCTTGTTTTGATATGATTTGCACACACTTGACAGTTTTATCAGCCCAAACTATTAACAAGTCAGCAATTACTCAATCCCAAATAGTAAAATGAAGGAGGGGACAACTTCTGGGTTAAACAAAGTGCTCTCTTTTGTGGGCCGATATCCCTTGAGGATATCTTCACTTTTTGTTTGAAGGTACCTTTCAAACAAATACTCTCATTCCTGTCAAAATGCTCCCCAAGATGGTCATTAAAATTTGGAACTGGCCCTGGTGAAATTGTGCCAATTCATGAGATAAGCACCCAGGCCAGCAAGAGAGTGAGAACAGAGCTGGGAGCAGGGCTTGGCCTGGGAAAGGCCGGGCGGGCACTGTCTGAGGGAGCTGGGAGAAGGCTGCGGTCTTTCAGAAGGTGCCTGTGGGATGTCCTGGCTCTGCGTCCTGGCCCAAGGCTGCTCATCACCCAGCCATCAGCAGAGAGCAGACAAAACCCGGATTCCAGGCAGACAAAAATAAACGAAGTTCTCAGGGACACCAAGACAAGACTGAGGATACAACCTTAAAACGTTCTAAAATGTTGACCCAAGTCAAAGTTTGGCCAAAGGGAGGCCAGTTTCAGGAGTCACAATGAACTCTTCATCCCTGGGGCCTAGCTTGAGAACACATTTACCAGACCTAGTCCCATCTTCTGCCTGTGATGGCTGATGTTATGTGACAACTTGATTAGTCTGTAATCTAGTCCTCCAGTTATTCATTCAAATGCTAAACTAGACATTGCTGTGAAGATATTTGTAGAAATGATTAAAGTCCATAATTTGGAGATATGGTTAATATCCATAATCACTTGTTTTATGTAAAATAATTATCCTATATAATCTAGATAGCCCTGATTCAAATAGTTAAAAGGTCTCAGAAGCAGAGCTTAGACTTCCCTGGGGAAGAAATCCTGCCAGTGGACAAAGTTTTAGTATGTGCCTGAGAGTTCCAGCCTTTCTGATGTCCAGCAGTTTGGGTTTGGGGCTTGCCTAGCCAGCTGCCACATTGCATAAGCCAATTCCTTGTAATACATCTCTTAAAATAGATAACTTGTACTGTTTCTGCTTTTTTCTGATTGAACCCTCACTGACATATCTCTCTGTAGATGTTTCCTGTTACATGCAAACAATATTCAAGGCAGCAGACAACCAGACAGACCATAGAAGCAAGGGTTAGAAGACTATAAAAAAATTGTCACCAGAGTACACCATAGGTCTGATCAGATAAACAAAAATGTCAGATGGGAATGTATTCCCAGGAAAACAAAATAAACCCAATGCTGATTAACAATATACTGGAACTCAGTTTAGTATAAGTGTTTCTATCACATGCAGAGGGCATATCAAACAGGTCAGGATGCGGAGGGTCTCTGGTGTGAACGCTAGTCCTGGGTCCAGAGTTTATTTCGATGGCAGTGAGGTCTTCAGGTGGATGAAATCTGGTGACATATTCTTTTCTGCCAAAGCCCTTCAGCCAAACACCACGAAGTACACCTGGAGGTGAACAAGATGGGCTTATCACTCACTTCAGTGTGGGAGAATGTGCACCATGGGGACATGTTGGGCATGTCAATCAGAGGGTATAGGAAGGGACTTACTGCAGGATTTGGACTGTGGTTAGGTGATTGGGGAGGATGAAACCAAGTAGGATTTGATGTGAATTGAATGCTGCAGGGAAGTGGGGCAAGGTTATGATTGATCATCTCAATAAATCTTACCTAGAAGGAGAGAAGATGAGAGCATGGTTAAAGCTATAATTGGTAATGAAGCCATAGTCACTCATATTAGCTGGGAGAGAGTGATGTTTGCTTACTTCTGTGGTTTCCCAATAACTTTGTGCTACAGATACACTGCGTCCCCCCACAAATTCTTAAACTTCAATGTGATGGTATTAGGAGGCGGAGCCTTTAGGGGATGATTAGGTCATGGGGTGGAGCCTTCATGAATGGATTTGCATCCTCAGAAATGAGATCCCAGAAGACTCCTGTGCCTCTCTGCCATGAGAGAATACAACAAGAAGACAATCACCTAGAAACCAAGAAGTGGGTCCTCACCAGACATCAAATCTGCCAGTGTTGTGATCTTGGACTTCCCAGAATTCAGAACTGTGAGAAATGAATGTCTGCTGTTTAAGCCTCTCGGTCTATGATCTTTTTTGTTACAGTATCCTGAACTAAGACACTTTTATTTTGCCTGTGCTTTGTTTTGCCTGTTTGCTGCTGCTGTTGATGTTTTATCTCACTGCATCGCAGTCACAGAGCACCAGGCCTCCAGTCTGATGTCTGTGTCAGTGAGACAATTGACACCCAACAGGTGGACACCTGAGTCTAGCCGTCAGCTCCAGGCTGGCTCCTGATAACTTCAAGCCATTTATCATTCCCGGACGTCAGAAGCTGCTCTTCTTTTCCTCAACATTTAAGTTGCCGTTGTTTTTAATTATTTATGGCCCTGGTTTTATTTTTTTGTAATGTTGACTGAGTTACAAAAAGGATAATTATTATATCCAATTTATCCAAAGTAAATATATAACATATTGTGACCAATGCTACACATAAAAATTTTAATAGAAATCACATCTTGATGAAGAAAGTTTTCATTAAATCATGCATCTATGAATAAATATTGCTTATTGCTTAAATGGAAATAGTTGATATGAATTTTATTCCCACTTTCCATTTTTATCTAAGTGCTGAGAAAATTCATGTCCTTAAATGAGTAGCTGGGAGAAGAATTTAGGGAAAATAACAGAAAACAATGACACTCAATTTTTTTCAGGTTATCTGCAAAACACTCATTCTGATATAACATCAAAAACTAATTTTAATGATTTGCCTGTTTACAATGTAATTGAGTCCTTGGATTGAAGGCAAAGAATCAAAATGATGCAAAAGGACTGGCTTTTCAGTTTTTAGACCTCACATTTCCCCAACCCCAAGGTGAGCATATAAATTCTCCTTCATTCAAAACTTCAGCACATTTATTTTATATTGTATGAGTGGGGATGGGTTAGAAGTTTGTTCTTCTTTTGTAAAATGTGAGAAAGTTGAGTTTTTAAAGGAAGGTGGGGGCTGAGGATCCATGTCCCCTCAGCAGATGAGTTCTCATGTAAGACACTTTCAGCAAAGAATAGGAATGCAAGATAAGAGTCTGGAAACTGATTTTTTAAAGCTGTGTGTGCTGAATACCCCTTGCAAAGTCCAAAGGAGTCCCCTGGGTTACCTGCACTGTGAAGACTCACCAAGCAGATCACTGAAATGCCCACTGTTTTCCTGGGACTGCTACAGCAATATAATAGGATCACTGTGGACCATGATCATTTGGTTTATGGTTTAGCAATGTTATCCTTAAGTCTCCTACAGTGCTGAAAACATTGTCTTTACATGTAGGGGGTTCTCTGAGAATATTGGCTGTAGTGGGAGAATCTATTGAGTTTCTTTTTTTTAAGATTTTATTTATTTATTTTTAGAGGGGAAGGGGGAAAGAGAGAGGGAGAGAAACATCAATGTATGGTTGCCTTTTGTGCGCCCCCTGCTGGGAACTGGCCTGCAGGGAACTGGCCTGCAATCCAGGCATGTGCCCTGACTGGGAATCGAACCGCGATCGTGTGGTTTGCAGGCCCGTGCTCAATCCACTGAGCTACACCAGCCAGGGCTCTATTGAGTTTCTTTAGGGAAGAAAACCAATTAAAAATGGGAGCCAGCATGTACCATGAAGTACCAGTGCCCGACACAGTTCCTGCCACTTAAGAAGTGGCCAATAATTACTTATTTAATTAAGTAATATTAGCTATAATTTATGGAACACCTACAGGAGCCTGGAACTTAACATATGTATGTGTATGGATACACACACGAACACACATGAGACAATACAATTCCCCTCTATGTTATTGTTATCTCAATTCTATACATGAACAGTTTAGAAAGGTTATGTAACTTGCTCAAGCCATAGAGCCAATAAATGGTTGTGTCAAGATTCTAATCCAATTCCCAAACACCTGTTATTTTTTCATCCTGACACATTGCCTCTTAGTCATACCTGAACTTTCATTCCAGTTCTCCTGGAAAAGAGCAACAGTTTATTTAAATTAAAAAAATTAATATGTAAGTAAATAAAACACACCTCTGTTATTTTATACTTAAAAAGAGGAAGAGCAGGCTTGCCTTGTACCTGGGAAGTAAAATATGTAAAATACCAACATAATGTATTTTAGACATTTAATCAGTGCTGCTTCCATCTCTCGTTTGAAAGAAATGAATCTTTAGAACTCAGAATTGTGTTTGATTTGATTTGGTGACATTTTTGGTGAAACAAAACATTTCCCAGTAGACAAAGTCTCAAACCAAGCAGACCAGCAACTTGGCTATTTTGAAAGCCCTTTGATTCTTTAAAACAATTCAGAAAGGATGGATTCAATCCATACTGCAAAGATTGGAAAATGCCTCAGTTTTCCATTGATTCTAGAAGTAGATCCTAACCTGAAAATGGAATATAATTGCAGCACAGAAGCATCTGTGGGTTGCCTATTTTATTTTCATTTCCTTGGGAAGTATTCATATTTGATCTCTTGGTGTACAAATGGGAATTAGAGCTACCCACACTCTGCCTTTGAAATCAGTAAAAGGGTATCAGCCTGGATGACATGCACACTGTTGAACCACATCAAATCGATGATCTGATCTTTAACAGGGAACAGCCTCAGGTCTTTTTAAAGGCAAAAGGAATTCTATAATATGAAGACAAAAATGAAGGCAAGTTGATTTTGTTCTTTGAAAAATTCCTTGCCTGTAGATTCTGTTGAGAGAGCCTCATGAATCTGTCCCCTTTTGTTTACAGAAGATAAAAATTTTGTGATGAGATAGGCTTGACACTTCAGTATATTCTAAGATATCCAAACAGATCTTTAACCAAAAGAAAACACAGAGCTCAGACACAGCAGGCCATCTGATGAGGCAAGGTGGCATGTCATAGAAATCTGGACCTCAGAAAGATGCTGTAAAGGACTTTTCCTTCCCAACCAAAGTGTTGAATGGCTGATTGGTGGCTGGGTGAAAAGACAGAGAATTTTCCCCTGTTAGCTAAACCATGAGCAGTTTTATTCTTTGCCCCATGAAAGGTTAAAAGAAGAAGAGGTGATGAGGAAAAATAGAATAGGTATTTCCCCTTCCAGTCTTGGCTGGTGTTCAACTAAAAGTTCTTCTTTTGGTGCTGCATATGGGCCCTGTGTCTGTAAGAGGGCAAGTTATTTGGGATGAAATGTCATGAGCAGCACAAGGCTTCCTTGTTTATAAAACAGTTAGCTATTCTCCTGGATATGGCCTGCTCCACTTTGAGATTTCCTGGTCCCTTACCATTGGACAACATTATGAACAGACCTGCCTTCCTCATGCTGACATCACAGATGATGTCTCTCAGTCACACAGAATCACAATTCTAAATTTCCTGATGGCTCACAGATAATAATAGATAGCAAAAAGTTGTGGTCCCTAGCAATCACAGGGCTTATATGCTGTATTAGTTTCCTACCGCTGCTGTAACAAATGATCACAAATTTAGTGTCTTAACGCAACACAAATTTATTCTCTTATAGTTCTGGAGGTCAGAAAGTTAAAATGGGTCTGCAGGGCTGGGTCTGTTTGAAGGTTTTAGGGGAGAATCTTTTTCTTTGCCTTTCACAGCCTCCAGAAGTCCCCTGCATCCCTTGGCTGCTGGCCCTGCATTACTCTCCATCATCACACCTTCTTTGACTCTGACCCTCCTACCTCCCTCTTATAAGGAAACTTGTAATTATTTTGGGCCCACCAAGATAATCCAGAATAACCCCCCATCTCAAGATCCTTAACTTAGTCGCACTTGTAAAGTCACTTTTATCATATAAGGTAACAGTTACAGGTCTCAAGGATTATTATTTATGGAGCTCTTAACACACATGTGGGCATGGATACACAAACAGATACACACAAACTACAGTGGTCTTCTCTGTGGGCATCTCTAAGGGATCATTATTCAGCCTACAACGTGTCTCAGAGTACAGAATCTAGAATCAATCTAGAATCAAGCTTCTCCATGGGCCAAGTAAGGTTAAGTATAAATGGTTGATGTAGTTTCTGTTAGTTGGTATTATAAGCCATTTACTTGCAACACAGCTGCTAAAGTCATCTCCTTAGATAGACTGAGAACACCTTTGGTGCAGGGAATGGCATTAAATAACACTCATCTTGTTGGACCAGGGCCTACCACACACTGGATGTCTAGTAACAGCTTCTTCATGAGACTCTAGGGTCCTTTTTACATGGGTAGAAATGGTGATGCTGAGGAAACCTGAATGGAAATCTAGAAAGTAAATTAAACTCACACTTTTATCTTTAAACAACATAAGTTACTTCTCATTTTTTTTTGCAATGTGTTTTTGATGTTTTAGTGCTCCTTGATAAAATGCAGAGCCTGTGGGGAAGTGGTTGTAGGGCTAGAGCAGGCAAGATGCAAGATGACCCCAACCAACCAAATTACCAAAAAAACCCCAAAGATGGGCATGTTTAAGGTGCACAGGAACCAATGCTGAAGGCGCTTGTAGGAGTCAAAGCTGCATTTGAACTAAAACAGAAAGTATGTATATGTATATATATATATATATATATATATATATATTTTATTTTTCTATTGTAGTTGATATTCAATATTATTTATATTAGTTTCAGGTGGACAGCACAGTGGTTAGACAATTATATAATTTGCAAAGTGATTCTCCAGATATTTCCAGTACTCAGCTGGCACCATACATAGTTATTACAATATTATTGATTATATTTCCTATGCTGTATTTTACATCCTTATAACTATTTTGTAATTACCAATTTGTACCTCTTAATCCCTTTGCCTTTTCACACAGCTCCCCAAATTCCCTCTCCTCTAGCAACCATCAATCTGTTCTCTGTATCTATGAGTCTGTTTCTGTTTGCTTTGCTTGCTTATTTTGTTCTTTGGATTTCACAAATAAGTGAAATTAAGAAAAAAATTTACAATAAATATCCATGAGTTGATGCTGATATAAATGCATAGTAGAAGGGCAAAAAATAGGAGTGAGGGAAGGAAGGAAGGAAGGAAGGAGGGAAAGAAGGAAGGAAGGAAGGAAGGAAGGAAGGAAGGAAGGAAGGAAGGAAGGAAGGAAGGAAGGAAGGAAATAAGAAAGCAAGTACTGGAACCAATTTCCTGGTCATACTGAGGAATAACTGAGTTTGACTGGTGTCAACACTCCTACGAGGATTTTTGACTATGTGATGCTATTCAAGGGTCAACGGTATTACATACGTCAGACAATTATGTTGTACACCTGAAACTAGTACAGCGTCATACGTCAATTATATCTCAGTTACAACGAAAATGATATTTACCAACAAATGCTAGAATCAGTAGGTAAAAGTTTAAGAGGAAATGATATTTGCATAATCTCGAAGTATCTCTCAAAATAATATTTACGAAATGAATAGAAAAGAAATACAACTTTGCAGTGGAGAAATCCCCCAGACAGAGCCTTGAACAAATGATCAGGTTTAGCTACTACCCTTCCTGATACAATCAGGAGAAAACAGGACAAATCCAAATTGAGGGACAGTCTACAAAGTAACTGAGTCTCAAGGTCAGGAAAGGCACGTGGCAGTTTGGAGGGGACTGAGGAGACATGACAACCAAATGCCACGTGGAATTCTGAGCCAGATCCTGGAACAGAAAAAGAACATTGGTGCAAAAACTGGGGAACTCTGAATAAAGTCTGTATTTTAGTTAGTATTGTACTACTAATGGCAAATATCTAGCTTTGTTAATTTTACTGTGGTTATACAAATTGTTAGCATTGGGGGATGCTGCATGAAGGTTATACCAAGACTGTTCCCTAAGTCTAAAATTATCTTTTTTAATTTTATTTATTTATTTTTAGAGAGAGGGGAAGGGAAGGAGAAAGAGTGGGAAAGAAATATCAATGTGTGGTTGCTTCTCTTGTGTCCCCTATTGGGAACCTGGCCTGCAACCCAGGCATGTGCGCTGACTGGGAATTGAATTTGCAACTCTTTGCTTCACAGGCCCATGCTCAATCCACTGAGCTACACCAGCCAGGGCTAAAATTATCTTAATATAAAAAGTCAAAGCCAAACTAGAGCAAGAAGGGAGTGCTAGCAATTTTTTCTGTGTGATTCTAAATGCTTAAGTTGCCATTGTTGTACAAGAGGAAGGCATAATCTCCTTTTAAAAAGGGGAATAAGGAGTCCCTACCTTCACATGTTTACTTAGAGTTCTCCACGTGTTTTCACAGTAATTTTTCCTTTGATCCTCTCAACAATCTGAGTGATAGATATGGAATGATGCTATTTTTTTTAGATTAGGAAACAGATGTTTGTGGAGAATAAATGACTTAGATAAATAACCAGTATGTAGAGAGTTCAAGTTTGCCAGGGTCAAGACCAGAGCTCTTCCTATGCCGGGCGCCTTGATGGTGCTCCTGTTGTCCATGCTGTGTAGCCAGTGAGGAACTACCATCTTGGATTTGAAATCTGGCTGTTACCCTTTATTCTTTAAATAGACACTAAAGCATCTGGCCTTCACCTTGGTTGGGTATGCCAAGGTCCAACCAGACCCATGTATCTTTATATTCTCCCTAATAACTATGCAGTCTACAGAAATGGTGAGAAAACAAGCCTTTACTTATCTGGATATTACATTATAAAGAACTCCCAGAGGTCTGCAAGTCTTACAACCTTACTTGCATGTACTTAAAAAGCCTGGGATCACGCTTTAACTCCACATGATCATCCCACATAGCCACAGTATGACAGGGTCAATTCACGTTTTGAATTCATCGATGATTCGGGGCTTGTAAGTTTAAAAAGCACTTTTGATGAAGGCAGTATTGTGGGCACAGGATGTGGGTGTTGGGAGAGATAAGAGGTTCTGAGGCGGGAGCTCAAACTCCCATATTCATTCCCATGTTGTGATGTGGTAACTTTACTTGCTGCTGTTATCTACATTTAATTTTGGCTGTAAGCAAGTCTATTGGTAGTCAGGGTGAAAAAAAATACATTCTATTATGCTGTACAGCTTTCTTCCCTTTCTCAAAACATGCTTAAGTGAACAAGGAGAATAACACCTGTATTAGTTAGGGTTGCCATGACCACGTACCATGGACTGAGGTTGGGGGGCTTAACAGATGTTTGGCCTCTCACAGGTCTTCTGGAGGCCACAAGTTCAAAATCAGGGTTGGTTTTTTGTTTTGTATGAGGCTTTGCTCCTTGACTAGTAGATGACTATCTTCCTCTGCCTTCACATCATCTTCCTTCTGTATGTGTATATGTCCAAATTTCCTCTACTTATAAGGACAGCAGTCATATTGGATTAGAGTACACCCTAATGACCTCATTTTAATTTAATTAATTCTTTAAAGACTATCTCCAAACTTGGAAGCACTAGAAGATAGGACTTCAATCTATGAATTTTAGAGGGACAGAATTCAGCCTGTAACAGCACCTTTGTTGGAAACAGGAATGTAATCAACCAAAAACATTCAACAAGGCTCCTTATGGTCCAAAGGGGCTACTAGAATTCTTCAGCTTTGGTTCAGTTCTTCATTCCACCTCATGGGGTGTAGGCTTGTAGTTGCTACAACCAGTCCCTGGCTCCACCATGATATTGCCCACATGGAGTGATCTCACTGACATTCAACATTCCTCTTTTGTCACTCCTATGCCCCATCATGATGTTCTTTTATCATATTTCTGTGGAGGGAGATTGCTGTCCCCCAACCATATGAGCTTCCCACCTGCACCCAGAAGGTGTTTTCTTATGTTGTTTGTCTAAAGAGCATCTAATACTCCATCTCATTGTTCAGCTCACGCTGTCAGTTTCTGACAGTTCACTCTTTTCAGGAAGATTTTTCTAGAGCTTGGATCACAGGACAATATGAGTAACTGTTTTAAAATGTAGGTTTCAATTTTATTCAGTTATAGTGAGGTCAACAGATCAGGAGAGATGATTTTCAGTGAAAAGGTCATTTGCAAGAGGAAGGGCACGCCGCACCAGGTAGAGACAAATGGGAAGCACTGAGGTCCGTCTGAAGGCATGGAGCTGTCAGGAAAAGGCCTCAGCTGACAAGGCCCTGAGGCAGGCTTCCTCTGGGTGCCAAACCACTGAGAGGATGGAGAGAACTGGGAACACAAGTGACCTGTGCAGAAGAGAGTCTAAGCATTACAGAAAGTGTCTGGTGAAGTGAGTGCTACATGGTAGTCACACAGTCGTTCATAACTATCAATGAACACTCACTGTATCCCAGTTACTAACCCCCCTCGGCCTATAGTAATGAGCCAAATATACATGGTCCCTGCCTTTTACTACTTTTGACCCAGCAATTCCACTGCAAGGATTATATCCTAAGAATCCTAAAACATCAATTTCAAAGAATTTATGCACCACAATGTTCATAGCAGCACAATTTACAATAGCCAAGAGTGGTAAGCAACCCAGGTGCCTGTCAGTAAATGAATAGATCAAAAAATTGTGGTACATATACACAATGGGATTCTATGCAGCAGAGAGAAAGAAGGAGCTACTACCCTTTGCAACAACATGGATGGAACTGGAAAGCATTATGCTGAGTGAAATAGGCCAGGTGTTGAAAGATAAATACCATATGATCTCACCTTTAACAGGAAGCTAAACAACAAAACAAACAAGCAAGCAGAATAAAAACAAAGACACTGAAATAGAGAACAAGGGGACAGTGACCAGAGGGGAGAGGGAAGGGAATTTAAGGGGAAAAAGGGGAGGGATTTGGAGGAACAAGTATAAAGGACCCAGGGACAAGAACTAAGGGGGGTGGAAATGGGAGGGAGGTGGGGAGCGTGGGGCAGGGTGGGCTAGGATGGGAGAAATAGAAAACTGTACTTGAAAAATAACTAAAAAAAAAAAAAGAACCCTGGTCTTAAACTCTCAGGCAGAGAGCCTCCTACCCTCAAATACCATCAACCTGTGGGTAACTGACCACTTTTCATATTCTGACCTCTCTTTGGGTCTAGGAGCATCACTTTCACATAGCTGGACCGGAGCAATGTTCTACTTATCAGGGATCATGAGATACTGACTCTGAGCCAGTCACTGGGCGTACTTCACATCCTTTAATGCCTCCCAACAACTCTGTGAAGTAAGATTATAATAATAACATTTTTTGAATAGAGGATTGACTCCAGAATGGCTGAGCAAGTAGCCAAAGGTCATTCAGAAGAAAAATAATTGAAAACCAGCTCCTTCTGACTGGAAAGCTAGTGCTCTAAATAAACAGACACCTGGCAACGCATCCTCAATACAAATGAAAGATTAATCTGAACGGTTAACTTGATTAAATCATCCCATTTGCTAATAGGTGTTACATCTCATTTCTAGGTGTGTAGATACATGCTTCTTGGTAGCATTTTGACTCACAGTTAATTAAATGATATGGATGCACCCAAAAGATGAGTGTATAATTTCCAGTTTTTAAAATTTTAATGAATAATTAACAACTCTATTCTTTATTTATCTAGTTTAAAATGTTAATGAATAGCTCCCCTTCTAATTGCAAAGCTGAGTGTTTAAGGGAACCTGACACTTCATAAATATCGAACTGTGAGGTTTCATGTGTTGGTTTTATATAAACATAGGAATTGAGTAATTACCATCTCTGCTATTCATTAAAATTCAAAATTAGATAAACAATAAGTAGGAATGTTTTTGTTCATTATTATTCATATCAAGTATTTTGCTTATAATATCCTCTGCTTCTTTTCATGATTTCTTTTGTGCTCTGTCCTTTCTTTTGGAGCACAAAGATGGTCCATTGAGTAGAGAACTGTCTGATTTTCTTTTGGCTTCCTTCCTCCCTCCCTTCCTTCCTTCCTTCCTTCCTTCCTTCCTTCCTTTCTTCCTTCCTTCCTTCCTTCCATTCTATTTTTCTTTCTTTCTTTTTTTCTAATTGAACCATCATTTTATTTAGAAGGAAAGGCAGCCTCAGAGAAAGATCTAAGTTCAGAGTTGTAAGACCCTTAGTCCTGGTCTCAGTTCGGTCACTAACTTGCAGCAGGTACCTACCTCAGTGGGCTTGGGTGTCTTCATCTTCAAGATGAGAAATTTGCACTAGATGATCATTCACTCACTCATTCATTCATTTGTCTTTTTTAACAAATACTTTTGTGTGTTCCCAGTACTATGCTACATACTGAGGTTCTAGAGAAGAAGAAGAAATGACTGAAGCTTTTGCCCTGATGGAGTTTTATTAAATAACCAAACAAACAATTAAAAGATCACAATTATGATCATTGCTGCAAAGGAGATTACACAGCATGTGAACCATTGTAATAGAAGTTTGGACACAGAAAAGTAAAGGGGAACTTCCCTGGAAGAAGGGTTGCTCAAATTGATATCTCAAAGATGAATAATAGTTAATTGTGTAAAAAAGGAAAAGGGGAAATATTCAGGAGATGGGGAGAGCTTGAGCAAAGGCTCTAGGGCAGAAGAGGCTAAAAGAGTCCTCTGTTTAAAGCAGACAGAAGAGAATCAGATTATGAGATGAGTTTGGAGAAGTAATCTGGGGTCTGTTCAGATGGGTCATCCTTTGAGTCTGACTTCACTCTAAGAGCAATAGCGATGTGCATCAGCATATATTTAAGTCATGTTCCCTTTGAAAGTGGTCTTGTTTGATGGAGGTTAGACCTGTTTACTCTGGGTTTCTAGCCTCCTTTAGCTAGATCTTCAGAGCCACTTGAGTGATTTTGCTTGCAAAGCTCTGTTGGGATTTAGGATCTAAGAACACTTTGTAAGTCCATCAGGAAGTCCACGTCACAGGAGGGTGATAATGGCAGACCATATGGCTGAGATGTTACAGGGCCTTTTCCTTGCTTGCTGTTACATGACTCCTGCTGCTTTGCATGCAGGGAAACTTGGGGAAAAACAGCTCTGCACAACCAAGGAGTTGTCATGGTGTACTCTTCATAAAACAACTTCATGAACCTGAACCTCCACAACAATCCCCCAGGTCTATAATTTTACGAGCACTAATCTGATTCTCCCAGAAATTGATGAATGCTCTAAGAATGCACAATTTCTTCATTTATGTATAATGATATACAATTCATATTTCACATTACATCTGCTTGATGTAATGTGCTTATAATTTTTATTTTGTTTCTTAAAAAGGAAAGGAATGCATAGCAGAGACTTTATCCCTGGGAGTCCCCCTGGGGGAAATATTACCTGTGCCATGAATCCCAACCACCAGCCTTTGACCAGAAAGGCTACTTCTCATACGGTGGCAGTGGAGTAATGGCTCAGAGGGAGACTCTCAGGACTTGTTTTGAAGTTGGTCATAGAAAACTCTCCAAGCTTAAATGTTACTGCAGTTGATAAGAAAACTGAGACTGTCCCTGAGGCAATGCATGTCTGTGTGAAGTGCTGCTGAGCCAGAAGGAAACATGGCATTAAAGTGGTCCCCAAACTATCAGAATCTCTTGGAAGCTATTTTAAAATGAAAATGTGTAAATCTCATTTCTGTGGATCTGAAAATGAGGTCTGGAATCAATATTTTTAGCAAGCTCCCCCAGGTGGATTTAATTTGGGAACTTTTCTACCACCCCTAGTAAAAGCTATTTCACTTTCCAGGACTGAACCCCTTTTATTCTTCCCTGCAAGAGGAAAATGATGTCAGGAGGCACAAGGACAAGTGGAAAAATCCAGAGTGCTTGTCACAGTTGAAAAGTCAGGAACACTTCTCCTGAGTGTCCTCTTAGCTGCCCTGTGGTCTATCTGCCCCCTCCCAGAGCTCAGTCCCTGTTTGTTAAGCCAAATCTCTCCAGGCCAGTGTTTTCCTGAAAGAGTTTATTGAGCCATATGTTATCCAGAAAAAGGAGCAGGTCCTGGGGCATCTGGTCTAAATCACCAGAGGCAGGGCTAGATGAAGACAAATATGCCCATTGTCCTAGGACTGGTGGGACACTTGGATACAAGTTTGGGGAAGAAAGACTTAAGTTGTTTTGAAAAACTTGTATGGGCTATAGAAAGGGGGGTAGGGGAGGGTGAAGTGGAAACAGTTCAGGGAGAGGTGCATCGTCCATAAGGAAGAGTATTTGCTGATTTGGGGTTGGTTGTGGGCAACAGTCCAGAAAGTTCATACATCAGCAGGACAGGGGTTCTGGTGGTTGGTTATTTTCTCTAATCATAAAAATAGCCACCTGAAGTTAATTCAAAGTTTAAGATATACATTCAGGAATGTGAGTTAATTTTGTTAGTTTTGAGTCTTTTGTTAATTTTGGCCCGCAGCTCTGTTAACTGACTAACTTCCACTGTCTCCCTCTCCCACACTCTGGTCTACCAAGATTTAATTAAGGATATCACAGAATTTTCCTCTCGTCGGCCTCTAATCCCTCACACTGAAAGCTTCCATATCAGATTGACTTCTGTTGCAATCCCATGTTGGCTTCATCCCCCAAAATTATTTTTTAAATTGACTTTACTGAGGTTCAATTTGTTTAAAGGTTTTATTTATTTATTTTTAGAGAGAAGGAACAGGAGGAAGAAAAAAAGGGAGAGAAACTTCTATGTACAAAAGAAACATCGATCAGTTGCCTCATGTAAGCCCCCAGCTGGGGGACCTGGCCCACAACCCAGGCATGTGCCCCAACTGGAAATTGAACCAATCGACCTTGTGCTTTGCAGAATGACATTCATCCAACTGAGCCATGATGGTCAGGACTATTGAGGTACAATTTATAAACAATAAAGTAAACCCTTATTAAGTCTAGAGGTTGATGGGTTTTGTCAAATTTATAACTTGCCTAACCATCAATGCAGTCATGATGGAGAATGTCTTCATGTCACCCCCAAAAGCACCCCCCCGGGCTTTGGCTGTCACAGCACTCCACACCCAACCCCAGGCCAACACTGATTCACCTTCTGCCACCGTGGATGAGATTGCTTGTTCTAGAACTGATATAAAGCAATCACTCGGTATATTTTTTTTACTTTCGGCTTTATTTTTCTTTTTCACCCTACATACGTTTTTTATGTTCACCCACGTTTGCATCCATCAGTGCTGCTCTTTTTTATCACCAAGTGGCATTCTAGTGAATGCACGTAGCACAACTGACCTATTCATTCTCTCATGGATGAATAGGTTGGTGGGCTTCTGGCTGTAAAGCTGCAAGGAACATTCAAGTACAAGTCTCTGTGTTGGCATATGTTTTTATTTCACTTGGATAAGTGCTCAGAGTGGAATTCTGAGCCATAGGAGGAGTATTTGCTTTCCAGAGTGGCTGTACCCCTTTGCCTTCCCATCAGCAATAGATGAAATTTCCCTTTGTTTTACCCTCTCACCAATATGTCCATCTTTTCCATCTCAGTCATTCTACTGTGTGTGGAGTACATGAGAAAGTTACTTTGAACTTCTCTGAACTTTAATTTCCTCACTCCTCCAAAAGGAAATCCCTCACTAAGGGCTGGCTCATTTGTAGTATACAGGGCCTGGCATATAATAGGTGCTCAAGAAACACTCACCCCATTTATCATGGCAGTAATTCTCAATGCTACTTCACATTTTCTCATCCAAGGAGCTTTAAAAGTAGAGTTTCCAAGGGCTAGATCAATTAAATTAGACTCTCCGGGATACATGAAAGGCACTGCTTTGGGGGATGAAGCCTTGTCAGCCTGCATAGGGCCCAGGCTGGGTCTGGTCAGTATTGATCAGCAGTAGATAACTGCTTTAACCTTGAGTACTTAAGGTTTGCATGTGTGTGAATAAGTGAAATGACATTGGGGACCCAGTGGCTGCTGCAGTGACCTTTCCAGGAGGGCTGGCCAAAGACAGACATGTGTGCAATTTCCGAAGAATCTGTGGGGTGGAAAGGGAATTTACAATAATAAGGCCTCCAACACAACAGGCTGTGTCAGCAGGCACCGGTCGAGGGCTCAGTGGAGGAGATCATAGGCAATCAGGCACAGCCAGCTCCAGAGGCAGCTGCAACCCACTTTGTCGTGTCTTAGGCCAGCTTTGTGTGGTTTAACAAGGCTTTTCCAGGCTTTCCTCTACAGCCAGCTGGCAAAGCGCAGGGATAAGCCAGAGGGTATTGCCCAGGTTCCCCTCTGAGGACTGCATTTCTGCTCACAGACGTACAGATCTCCTCTGAGCATGATGCACAGGGAGGGGACAGCCTCACCCCTCCCCTTCAAAGGGGACCATGGAAATGGCAGAATGGTAAAGTGGAAGATGCTGTGGCTGCAGTTCTGGAAAGGCTTTACATAATTTTAAATAGCTTAGTTATTTTTCAGAGAGACAGTATAAATTGGACAGAGAAGGATTTCCCCAGACTTTAAGTTACAGCATCTACCTCATTTGTATATTTCCCTCCCACACCTAGCCTCCTGTTTTATGGATGCTAGGTACTTGCTGGGTGAATAGAACTGAGTATTTAAATATTTCATACCTAAAAACTGAATGGAGCCAGATGTATTTGGGTGATGATATTGATCTTGGCTGTATGACTTGCTCCCTCCTATCGCTGTGTTAGCCCAGCTTTCTCCCTCTGCACCCACAGCTTGTGCCCAGGCCCTTCTGCTACAACATCAGCTGCCAGGGCCGTCCACCACAGTGCTGCAGGCAGTCTTCACTTCTGGGGGCTGCTCTGTGCCACAAGCCTCCTTTCTGCTTAGCTCCTCACCAAAGTGTGTGTGCCCAGAGTTGCAGGGTCCCAGGGCTCCTTATATCCTGCCAAAGGACAAAACAATATGAGCAGTTAGATCCCCAGGTTTTTCTCCTCTTGAATCCTTGGAGGAGGCAGCACTTTTGCAAGGACCCATAAGGTAAGTGGAGGGCCTCTTTGGAGATTGAAGGAGGAATTTTATCATCTCCCTTCATTCCAGTTAACTACTGCTGTGCATCTAACCACCCCAAATTCGATAGCCTAAAATCACAATCTTCTATTATGCGTATAGGTTCTGTGAGGTGTAGATTTGGACAGATATAGTGAGCATGGCGGCTTGTCTCTCGTCTATGATGTCTAGGACCTCAGCTGAGAAGTTTATGATGGCTGAGAGTGACTCCAATGGTTGGGAGTCACTGGAATCATCTGGAAGCTTCTGTATTCACAAGTTTGGTGCCTGTGATAGGATGACTCAGAGACTGGGCTCGGCTGAGACCATCAACCAAAGCACTCACATATGGTCCCTCCATGTGGCTTAAACTTACTAATAACATGTTGTTTCCATGTGGTTGGACTTCTTACATGGAGTCTCAGAGTGGTAAGAGCAAGTTGAGGGCATCAGAAGACACATAAGGTCACTTCACCATCCACTATGAACCTGAGCAGTCACAAGCCCTCCTAGATTCAGAATGTGAGGGCATGACCTTACCTCTCAGTAGGAGTGACATGCCATCCATGCATCAGAATAATGTGTGCTTTAGAACCTCTGCTCCTTAAATCATTCTCCACAAGTCATGTGTTGAGAAGCTTCTGGTGGAGGAGAGCAGTGAGTTCAGGAGCATTAGCCCAAAGTCCCTTCTGGCTCACTCTGTTCCCTTTTCAGGATCTCCCTGGGATCCCTCAAGGGCAGATCTCACTGCCTGTGCTGCTGGAATTGAAGGAGAGACAGAGAGGTTGGGCCTCCAAACCCAACATCAAATATTGCAGTTTGCTTCTCTTCTTGGCAATGAGAAAGGCCTCATGCAGTGACAGCTTTGGGGAGATCATTGTTCTGGGAGGATCAGAAGGGTGGCAGTGAGCTGGGTGGATAGAGAGGGCCATGGGTAGGGAGACTGATGAGATGACCACAGTGAGGCTCAGAACTGGGGTGGGAGCTGTGTGCACAGAGAGCATAGGAGGGCCATGCCCCAGAGACCAAAGAACAAGATGTGGGAGGGGGCAGCCACTGTCAGGAAAAGCTCATTTGGTAGACAATTGCATGGCCCGACTCCTGGGCCAGGTTAATGAGCATGTGTTGAGATCCTTACTCCTCCCCACCGACAGGCTTTGAATAACTCACTGCAGCATCTCAGTCCCTAAGAAATTACATCAACAATGAGTCAGCTGTTCCAAGCTCCTATTCCTAATGAGCTCCACCTTCATTGTACAGGAAACATGAATTTTTAAACATATAGAAAGCACATTGTCTGTGATACATTAGACCTTCAAAAGGAAGCATGAACATAAATTTCAAGATGAACAGCTGAGTGCTGGAAGCCTGCCTCTCTGCTTGACTTCAATAACTTATCTCAATGAATCCTCAGCAGAAAGCATCTTATATACTTCAGTTCTTGAGAAGATGAGACGTGAATGCTGGGGAATTAGAGACAGAGGGGCTTTATTGCAACAGTGAACAAGCTAAAAATTACAAGGTAATGGAATCTCAGTAGGAGGTCCTCATACCCTGCCATTAGCTAACTCAGACAATGATTGCTGTAGAGCCGAGTAGGGTTATACAAGCCACGCACAGGTTTTTGCATTTTGCTTCTTCATCTGGCTAAGTTCAGGCAGAATTGTACTAGTAGGTAGACAGTACACCGGGCTGCCAGGAGCTTTGCCCTCACAGGAAAAGTCTACAGTATTACCTGTCTTGTGAATTTTTATTTGATTGGTGATGATTTTATTTTGAGCCTTTGTGATGACCTGAGGCTAACTAGCATACAGAAAAGGTGGAGCAGCCAGGTAGACCTGGCAGGCGATACTAATCTTGCAGGATATATCTCTGCGGGCTCTGCCTCCTGCCCTTTTGTGGGATCATTAAACCAAATGACAGCCTAGGGCAGAGACCACAGAGAGGCGTCTCTTCCATATTTCCTGCAGGGAAGCCCTGAAGATTCAGGCTGTGTAGGAAATACAGAAGCAAATACAAGGGTCCTCCCTGCAAGTTGGGGACTTTGGTGTCTGCCCTTTGGTCCATTTTCACTTTGTTCTGAGAAACAGCAGGATTAGCTGATGTTTCATGCCCTGATTATGGTATACACAACCACAGGGACATGATAATAATACAAGTGGTACCAGATAATATGTGATTACCAGGTACTGGACTAGTGTTTTGTATACCTTTTCTCTGATTCTTCCAACACCCTCACCAAGGAGGTGATCTTAGCTCCACGAAAGAGAATGAGAGAGAAAGTTCGGGATCTAGTACATAAGACATTGAGACTACATTATCCCATGGAGTACTATTTCCTAAAATGTGGTTCTTTGGGAATCATCTTTATTATTTCTGCCCTGTCTGTGCATACTTTTTGTCATTTGTTTATTTATCATTGAGTCAATTTGCCCATCTTGCCTGACTTCCCTTCGTTAAGCACAGTGCCCAGCAGGAGCTGGGCACCTGACTAGGTCCCGTCTCACTTGGCTGAGGCTGGCCCAGGTGGGAAGCAGAGTCCATCACAAAAAGCTCTGAATCACTGTGCTGGCATCAGACAATATTACAGCACTTGAGGCATGGAGAAGGTGGCGGACCTCACCAAGGGACAAATGAAAAATGGACAAAGCCTGGGCGTCAGGGGATACTCTGGGCAGCCTGCAGGGAGGAAAGGGAAATAATTTTTATTGATTAATATCCTCAGTCGTGACATTTAGCCCACTGGGAAGGGCTAACCAGTGCAGAGCAGGGGCCCAGTGACTGAGTGCTGGGACATTCACTGGGTCAGAACAGAGGCCCATCATGAGGTATGGACTCTGTTTCTAGAACTGAAACCAAGTCAGGTAATGAGCCTGGGACTCCTTACAGAAGCCCATTGGTCAGGGGTTTGAGGGCAGGTCCTGACTCCAGAGCCAGAGTGCCCACCATCACCCTGTTCCTTGGTCCTCCTCAATCCAGAGAAGTAGCTGTAGGTGCAGGTCTGGGGCTCCTGCTGCAGGGAGAGGAACCTGGGACATAGGAAAGTGGGCCTGGCTACTCTGGCTTCATTGGAAGCAGCCTGTGCTTCATCAGCCTGAGCTTTGCATTGAGAAAACAAAGGTTTGCTTTCACTCCCCAATGGGGAAAAATGCAGGTCAAGCCAATAGTGGTGCTGAACCTGTCTCAGCTGAGATCGCCTTCCTGGAAGATTCTGAGCATGTGTTAATGAGAGACATTTCCAGTTTGTGTTTATAAGCTTAGGCAAACAAGAGCCTGGCTGTCATCCCGTGTCAGGGGGTAGAAATGCAGCTAATTATGTAAAATGAGACAAAATGCTGAGTCCAGAACCATTTAAGTGGGAAGAAAGGAAGAGAAGAGGGCATGTGGGTAGGGGGAACATCAGAAGGACTCAGGGTCCTTTCTGGAGCTTGGGGCCTTTGGTGTCTGCCCTGTGGCCCCTTTTCACTTTGCTTTGAGAAGCAGCATGTTAGCTGATGTCCAAGGTATGAATTTCACTCTAGTTTATCAACCATTTTTCTAGGAGCTTATTATGCATTGGAAGGAAGGAAGGGAGGAAGGAAGGAAGGGAGGAAGGAAGGGAGGGAGGGAGGAAGGAAGGAAGGAAGGAAGGAAGGAAGGAAGGAAGGAAGGAAGGAAGGAAGGAAGGAAGGAAGGAAGAAAGAAAGAAAAGAAAGCCTAAATAACCAGACCCTAAAACAGAAATTATGCCAACTAGCTATTTTGGATCCAATGCCCTGTACATACTTTCTGACTTGTGGTTTGTTCTCCTGAGTGGAGCTTATCACCAGGATGGAGTGACCTATGCCCACAGATGTGCTCCGAGTCATCTAGAAAGTGCCCCCTCTCCCCATTTTAGAAAATAAAGGCAACATTTATTGAATACCTGCTATGAGCCAGGGACTGTGATAGATACTTAATATGTATTATCTCACTTGACTCTTGAATTGGACAGGTTAATTAAGCTAGACTTTGCTACAGTAACAGCTTCTAAACCTCAGTGGCTTGAACCCTGGAAGTTTATTGCTTGCTCACTTGACATGTCTATTCCAAGGTTTAGAAGAGTTCTGGCAGTTCATATCTGTTCAGCAGATGGGCTCTGCTTCTTGTGGGACCCAGGCTGGTGGAGCAGCCTACATCTTGCATGTCACTGGGTGTCATTCTAAATGGACAGCAGTAGAGACTGCACACCAGCAATCAAGTGCTCTGGCCTCAAATTGACCTTTGCTCAGCTCTATTCACTACTCATGGCCCCACCCTGTGCCAAGGGGTCCAGGACACACAATTCCACTTGTGCCTAGAAGTCAGAGTGGAAAATATTTTGTGAAAAGGGCCAGTGGATTTCATAGTTTCTTAAACGATACCTAGTTGTGTTATCCTCATTATATAGTCAAATTTTCTGGAGCTAGAAGAACTTGACTGACTTCATCAAAATTAAGAGTTTTTGTGCCCTAATATAATTTCTTTTGATTATAGCATTTGTGAATCATTTCTAAGAGAAAGCTAACCTGTTGGTAAGCAGATGAAATCAAATGTCTCGGTTTGAAAGCTGGTTGCCAAACTTTCTCAAATGTCAGCTGCCTAGCAAGGTCTGGCCCAGGTAGCTGTCCAGTTCACTGGTCTCTTTCTTTGTGAACATCTTTTTACCACACAATTTCATGTAGGATGAGTTTCCCCACACAGGGTCCCAGAAAATATTAATTCCATTAGATACTAAAAAGTGTTCTATTAAGTATACTTAAGAAAAGTATAGTTTGGACTATACTGGTATACACAATGTTAAATGAATTGTATCACTGCAGAAATATTTTAAAGAACTGAATTTGCTAATATGCTTTGTGATTCTCTAAAATGGAAACTCTAGCTGGTAATATACTTGAAGTGGATGTGCTTTAGTGTTCTGGAAGATCTATTTACAAGGACACACTGGACCAAGGTGTTAATGAGTGATGATGACGCTTATTGCATTTTAAGAGGTATGCAGCATAAACTCCTTTCATGCAGTGGCTCTACTATAGAAAAATTCAGGGATGAGAGCACCAAGTACTGCACAACTGAGTCTGCCCTGTATTTCCAGGTACTGCAGGTAGAGATTTAGATGGATCTGGGCTCTGCCTTCAAGGAGCACATGATTTAAACAAATATTAATTATCACTTATTGGCAACTATTAATTGATAGGCATGATAAAATGCAATTAAAAAATCCTCCCTCTAGCTCAGCCAGGTAGTTCTCTGTATTTCCATTTTATAGATAACTAAGACTTAGGTTAACTTGTCTGGCCAAAATCCTAATGCCTATAAGAAGCACTGCCTGAGGTCTTCCACTCTGCTACTGGGTTAGTCTCTGTCAGTTCACCAGCAAGGGCTGAAACAGGGCTGAGGGGAGCATCGGGACACGAGCTGGCCAAGCTCAGGGAGCTTTTTCACTCTTAAAATGGACTTTCACAACCTTCTCTCATAGTACACTGTGCATGGAGCTCAGCGGTCCTTTACTCTGGCTGCACAGTGGCCTTCCTAGCGGAGCTTTACCGAAGGCCCGTGTTGAGATGGAGCCCCACCCAAGTGCAATCAGGATGCCCCAGGAGCTCAGCATCAGGATTCTCTGATGAAGCTCCCCAGTGAAGCCATTGTGCAGCCAAGACTGAGAGCCAATGGTGTGGCTCCTGCCCGGCACGTGGGAAGAGGCACCCTCACTCAGCTCCTCAGCTGGAAAGTGAAACCACACCTGAGATATAGAAATCAGGCTGTTTCGAGAGAACTCTATTTTTTTCTTTTTGGAGTTAAAATTATTTCCTTATGTTTTTTAAGGGATTCCTAATCCCCCAGAAGGAGCAAGAATTTAGAATGGCACTATCCAGGGTTCTGACTTGATTCTGGCTATCCATGCTTGGGAATGACTTTACCTCTCTGGGCTTCAGTCATTGTTTTTTTTTTATTATTACTGTTGCTGCTGTTGTTGTTGTCATTGTTGTTACATCTGTAATGACACCTCCTCCACACAGGCTGGTGTGAGGAGGGAGGGAGGAGGCAAGTTACGTAAACACTTGGTGCAGCACTTGGCACAGAACAAGGACTCAGACACGATGGTTCCCTTTCTATTCCTTCGCTCTTCCCTCTGCTCCCTAGGTTTTAATTTAAAATTAATCAATAACATTAAGAATCTTAAGAATTTCATGGCTTGTCCTAAAACTAAGGCTGGTGGCATCACCATGAAGTTCTCCCATTGGGACTTGGACGGACATGGAAAAAGTGGCAGTTTTGACCACTTTTTATTGGCTCAGGCTACATTGTTATTAGCACCATTATGTCAACCTTTGTTTAGCTTGAGGGATCTGACTCAAATGTTCACTGAAGTCAGTGAAGCTCAATGGAGACAAATATGTGTACATGGTCTCCATTTTTAGATGTACTAATGCTCGCCTGACTCACTAAATTCCAATTAAAACCATTCTACCAGATGATTTTATTTTATTTCTTTCAACTTGTAATTAAAGCCTTTACTGGCCAACTATCTGAAAGACATGAATAGATTCTGCCTGGGTGTTTGAATAAGAGAACGGGATGAAGGCCCCTGAGGTGATGGCTTGGCTGTTGTGGAGTAACAAGTTCAACTTCTTGTTTAGGGGAAGGGTTAACTCTGCTTTGGGATATTTAATTCAGTTAGACTATAACTTATTTCAAGATTTCAATGCTTCGTGCACTTATCTAATACCAGGACCTTCATGGGAATCTAGGGCTCACAGGTCCAGGAAATGGCAAACCAAGCCACAGGAGACAGCCCAAGCTCTCAGAGCTTTCTCAGAATGCTCTCCTTTGGTCTCCTGTTCTTTGCTTTTATCCTCCTGATTTGGGGTGGGCTCTGAGTCCCTCTTAGGGTTAGTGACTCCACTTACTGACTAATCAAACCAGGCCCCCAGAGCCCCCCAGGCTGCAGTCCCTCCTCCCTCGCAGGCACCATCCACTGTCCTGCTGGACACAGGAGGCTTTCCCTGGATGGGCAGACAGCATATGCTCATCTTGGTTAACTGTCAGTTGTGCAGAGGTTACTATCCTTACTGTAGAGACAGCCTTCACAAACTTCTAAGAAAAACTCTGAGGCCCCAGGAGATAAACAAAGACTTAAATTATTAAAAAATTAAAAATATTAATGGTCAAATAGGTTTAAAGTACAGATTAAAGAAAGCAAGAGAGACGAGACAGTATCCACCTCTTATCTATGGTTACACTTCCTGTAGTTTCAGTTACCTGAGGTCAACAGCAGTCCAAAAATATAACATGGAAAATTCCAGACACAAACTATTGAAAAGTATTAAATTATGTGCAGTTCCCACTCTGTCCCATCTGGGATGTGGATCATCATCCCTTTGTCCAGTGTCTCAGTGCTATAGACTTTCCCCATGCATTGGGCACTTAGTAACCACCTCAGTTATCATAGCCATTGTCTCGGTATCACAGTGCTTGTGTTGAAGTAACACTTATTTTACTGAATAATGACCCCAAAGTGCAAGAGTAGTGATGCTGGCATTTTGGAAATGTCAAAGAGAAACCATTTCTTTCTTTAAGCAAAAAAACTTTGCATGTATAGAGAAAAAAACATAGTATATATAGAGTTCAGTATCATCCATGGTTTCAGGCATCCACTGGGGGTCTTAGAACATACCCTCTGTGGACAAGGGGGACTACAATACTGTTTTTTCCAACCTGACTAGCAAAGGACAACCACAATTCATAATGCTGGCTAGCAGGCACCTTCAGATGGGCTGGTAGGAGCAGAAACAGGTACTAGTTCTTTCCTAACAAGACCAGGGAACAGCATAAGAATATAATTGGAAGCCTACATATCATTGTGTCTAGATATTTAAAACTTACAAACAAAGCTAACAAACAATTAAGTTAAATATTTTCCATCTTAATTCCTTGACAAATACACCTTCCTCACGACTTGGATGAATTTGTCATCTTTGGAATCTCAGGAGTCCTTTGATAGAACTTGGTGATATGGGGACAGTTAGCCCAAGGCTCCCAGCCCCTGGTCTTCCCTACTGCTCACCCCATCCCTAGGTACTCACCATACCCCTAGTTCCATCAGCACTGTGAGAGACACTGTGCACATGTGTGTGGACACCCTGACTGCATATTCAAGGTCTTTTCAGTGTCTACCCATCTCACAAAACTATGCACAAGGCAACTGAGGTCTGCTCTTGAGAAAATGGCCCCAGGAAGGAGACGCTGAAACCCTGGAAGCAGGTGTGGCAGGCGCTTCCAAGACCCCAGGCACTTGCTGTGTGATACAGAAAGTCAGGGGTCATGGGTTTCCAGTGGGTTATCCCATTGGCTCATAGACTCCTTAGCCTACAGGAAGTGCTATGGCTCGAGAAAGGCCAGAGAGGCACCCAAGGAAGTGTGGAACCAAAACAGGGGCCCTTCTCACCAAGGTCAGCAGTAATAGGTACAATTTTTCTAGGAAACAGTTGAACGGTATGCCTTAACAAGTTTAAATGTTAATATCCTTTGACCCAGACATCTAGTCTCTATGAACTGGAACCCTATAAAGAAAACTGAACAAAAAAGTAAAGTAATAGTTACTTATAAAATATAGTTTCATAAGGTCATTTATCATGCCACCCCAAAAAACCACAGCCTAAATGTTTAACAAGCCAATTACTAAGTCATCTGTGGTACCACCCAAATGTGGTTTATAACAGCATTTCCCAACAGTTTTCCACTGACTGGGGGATAGGAGATAGTTTAGGGATGAATCAAGTGCATGACATTCAAGCTCACCTCTTGCTGTGCAGCCTGGTTCCTAACCAGACCTGAACTGGTACTAGAGGTTGGGGACCCATGGTTTATAGTGTTCAATGTCAAAATAATAAATAACTTTAATATATAATGAATAGTAAAATATTTAAGTGAAGTTTAAGACAAAATGGCAAGTGCTTAAAAAATAAGATGTGAAACTTGCATACATTATAACTTAAACCATAGAAAAATATTAAATGTAAATATTCCAGAACAGAATTCTAACAGCTATTAATGAAGTGGGTGGGAATGAGGGAATAGGTCACAGGTAGTTTTTTTATCTTTATGTTGGCCTTAGTTTGGAAAACTTTTTGAATAACAGCTTATTGGCTTTACTCTAAAAAAAGTGCAATTCTTCCTGACTGGTGTGGCTCGGTTGCTTGGGTGTTGTCCTACAAAGAACCCTTTCAGTCATGAGTTGGATGCCTGGTCAGAGCACATGTCTGGGATGAGGGTTCAGTCCCCCATTGGGGCACACGTAGGAGGCAACCAACCAATACTTCTCTCTTACATTGATGTTTCTCTCCTTCCATTTCCTGCTCTAAAAAATAAGTAAATAAATACTTTTTAAAAAAGCATAAATTCTTTTAGATGTTTTGAAACATGAAAAAATATACACTGTAAGCTATTATTATGGGTCTAGTTTTGGTTTGGGAGTGTGATCATAAGTGCTTATTACATTCTTAAAAGCAAACAACAAGCAAAGCAAGCAAGAAGCCAAGCAGGCGCTATCATATGCAGGGAGAAGTGGTCAAGGTGTGTCATGAGCCAGAGTTATGATTAATTCTGCACATCGGGGGTCCAAATATAAAAACAAACAGTAGAGCCATGCTAATTTAATTTACTAAGATAAAGAATATACAGGAATGCAGGGGCAAAAGGAGCATGAAAAATGAAGCTTTGCTGAGCTATGGTAGTCTGTTGCACAGTCTGAGCTCTGAAGCTATCCTGTTCCCAAAAGAAATGACTTCAGTATTACACAGAGCTAGATTCCTGCCCCAGGTCCTCCTTGCTGGCTGCGTGCCTCCAGACAGGTTGTCTAACCTCTCTGCGCTGCTGTTTCCTCACCAGGAAAGCAGGTCAAGAAAGGTATTTACTTTGCAGGGATTTGGTGAGGCAAATTAAGAAAATGCAAGTGAAGCACTCAGCAATCAATGCTCATTTTTGTTACCATTGCTGTTACTTTGATCATCATCATTGCCATCATCATCATCATCATTTGCCATCCCCAATGTTATCCTCATTGCCATCGTTGCCATGGTCATCACTATCACTGTTGTCATTATCCTTGTCATCATTGTCACTGTAACCAACATTGTCATTGTCATTGTCACCATCAGGTTCAGGTTGCCAGGATGGAACCAAGGTTCATGGGGGACAGAAGCTGTGGGAAGTCAGAAAGAAATCACCAGAGTGGAGTTCAGGGTTAGTGCTGACAGCTGCCTGCATGGGTTAAGCACAGAACCGGTTTCCTCAACCTCCACAAGTCCCAGCAAGGTTTGTCAAGACAGGTGTCTGTGCTCTTTCTGCCCATCCAGGATTGCTAGCCCAGAGTACATATCTTCCTGGGATAGTTAACTTGAAAGCAGCATCTTCCTAAGTTATGGTTGCTGTGGAAACAGGTGCCATTTGGGGACTAGGAAAATGCTGTCAGAGACTTGGCTTCTCGACTCCTAAAAAATAATTGTCCATTTTTGCTTGTGCTTATTATTCCCCAAAAATGTTTGTCAAAAGAGCACATGCTGTGGGGCCCATGCTGCCTCTCACCCCTGCTTTCTGGCTGCTGGAAGGAGCATGCCTCCTGGTGGTGCAGAGGGTGCTGGTGGGCAGGGTCAGAAACGGCGCTGACTCTTTGAGATTGATTTTCTTTACCATAGCCTTGCATGTTCTTGCATCTCCTTGAAAACTCCCTCTTAATTTTGAGGACTGCTTGTTTAAGCACTGTCATGCTTGGTTTTAAAAAAGGCCAAACTATTGGAGGCTTTAGCACTCTCAAGGAAGTAAACAGTAGCTCTCGGGAGAAGTCTGTCTTTCTTTCCCGTGCAGGTGTTCTGTTTGGATGCTCACTGCTGTTACCACACTTCCTCTGTGAGGAAGTCACATCTCCTTGGGTCCATTGGTGTATGAGTATGTTTTTGTGTGGACACAAATAATTTTCTCTTATTTTCCTTGGAACAACTGAGAGAAGTTGAAATGTTAAAGATGAACAAAGAAACTAACCAAATAGAGTGAGAAAGACCAAGAAACAAACAAACAAACAAAATAAGAAACATAAAAATGGTGAGTCCAGAACTCCTGCACAGAAGGCGATGCTTTCTAGTTCCAGACCTCTGGTCCCACTGTGCCCTTGACCACTGTGCCCAGACCACTGTGCTGCAGGTTCCTTCTCAGGCCCTTGACCTCCAGGGCCAGGCATCCTCCCTCTCTGAACCTGCTGTTACCTGGCCACCTCTTGAAGCAAAGACCAAGAAGAAATATTCTAAGTCTGTTATCCTCTCTACCTCACAGAGAAAGAACACATTCTAAATAGAGTAGGACATGGAGAAAATATTCTCTCTAAGCCATCCTGGATCCAGAGTTCCCTTTCTCCCTCTTAACTGTTTCTACAAAAGTGGACTTACCTCTCTCTGGTGAGTCAATATGAAGGAAGAAAAGTTTGTATGAAGATTATCCTCCTCTTACCTAGAATGTTTTCTGCTTTAAATTAGTCAGATTTCCTCCCTCCTCCCTTCCCTCCCTCTTTCCTTTCTTCCTCCCTTGCCCCCATTTATCCATACAATAAATACTGAGTTCCAACTACATTCAAAGTACACTGGTATGAGGCATTGACTTAAAAACATCTTTTTAATTTCAATCCCAAACACATTTTTTTGTTTCTAAAACTCCTAGGCTGAATGACTCTATACCTTGCAAATAATAAAACTGCTCTATCATTTCACTCTCTCTGTCTTGAACACTCAACCTTCCACCACTCTGTATGTGTTTGTGTTCATGGTGTATATGTATGTGTGTTGGTGTTTGGCCAGACACATGTGCCAGAGTGTGTGTTCATGAGTGTGCCTGTGTTTGAAATCCAACTCTTTATTTGTGATTTATGACCACTGACCTAAATACTTTTTGGAGGCTGACTTTCCAAGCTTTGAGCTAGACTTTAGCAGCTCAAAAGCCCAGCCAACTGGACCCCCAACACACCCCGTGCCATCACCTCGCAGTGCAGGTTACACAATTCCTGGGCGCCTAGGAAAAAGAGCTGACTGGCTGCTGAAGGATGGTGTAGCTCAGCTGCTTCTCACATTCCTGGTCCAGAACAGGCCGTGCACCGTGGGGAGCCCTGCCTTAGCCAGGTAATGGGAGGGAGGCAGCAGATGGCTTCTCTGCTTCTCCACTGAAATTTCCCCAAACTAAGCCTCGCTTAGGCCCAACTCTTGTCTCCCCTCACTGTTCTGGGAGCTCTGTTCATATTTAACAAAGCTTTCTACCAGCTTTCTTTTGAGAAGGAGGGGCTCTCAATTAAGCAACCACCTGAAAACTGCCCCTCTGCTCTCTCTTCCCCAGCAGCCCAAAGAGTTTCCCCACCTCCAACATCTTTGGCACAAGCTGTCAGATTGCCCAGAGCAAAGACCCCAAAAGGTAACGAGAAGTGTTTGCTTTTTTAGAGAGACTTTCTTTTGAAGATCTCTAAGTACCTGTCAGAAAAATTCAATGTGATTGTTGTAAATGGGAAGACTGAGTACTAAACCAATTTATCTTTTTCCCCAGAGACACCTGGCTAATGACTTGAAGATCATGACTCCTTTTCTCATTTTCAACCCTTCTAAAAGAATGCAAATTATGATCTGAGAAGTGAGGCTAACACAAAGTTATGGAGCTCATTTTCCTCTTAGCACCTCTCTTTCCTTGACTTCCCTTCTGACCCCACTAGCTCATGCTCCCCTTCCCAAGGGTCTGCATGCACAAGACTCTAAGGGTCCTGCTCTCATGCAATTCCAGTGGAGAGCTGTGCCCCTGAAACATGGGGCAGAAGGGTCATTAGAGTATGTGGAGGCCAGGCTCGCTGCCCTTGCTTCCATAATTTGCTCCTACCCCATACTTATATGGACACATAAAACTCCTCTAGGTCTTATCCTGCAGGTGCAATAGAAGAAAACATAGATGTAGCCTCTGCCCCAGTGAACTGCCAGCAACTCCAGTGCAGATACTGTTGTCTCCTCTCTTTGCACACTGACAGAGCCAGAGAGAAGAAAGTCTCAATTTCTTGTAAACCAAAGGACTGAATTACGACTTCGACCCACATAAAAGGTATGAGCCAAAGGGCCAGCAAGTTTCTAAAATTATAAAGAGCGTTTCTGTTTAGGAAGAATATCTCATTTGAAACATGGAGGACCCATTTCAGTGTTTATAGATTTTTCCCCATAATGAAGTCAACCTAATAATAATAGCATTAGATATTGAAAAAAACAATAGCTAATATTTATATAGAGAGCATAAGCAGTGTCAAGCTTCATTTTAAGCATGGTATACACATTATCTCATTTACTCCTCATATTAATTTTCCAAGCCAGGAACTCTTATTTTCCCCCTACATAGATGAGAAAACTGAGGCACAGAAATGTTGTATAATTTTCCCAGTGTTTATTAAGCACCAAGTATTGAACTTGGCACTCTAAATGAACTACCCTGGCTCCTTTCTGCAAATCTGACAAGAATTCCACTTTCCATGAAGAAAGGGAGGTTTAGGAAATTAAGGGCACAGAGCCTCTGAGGCAAGACAGGAGCAGAGCTCAGGCTGGCCCTCCTCACAGCTACCTCTCTGTAAATCCCTGTCCCAGGCAGAGTGCAGCTCATGGGGAGCCTGTCCTTATTCTCTAGCCTATGCAGTGCCTAGCATAGTGTTGACCCACAGTAGACATTCCATAAACACAGTCTCATTCTTTTTATTGAGCTGATGGAATCTAAATTAAATATTGCTGTTAAATTCTGTTATCCACTCTCCTGGGAGTTATTGCATGGGTAACTCATAGGAATGAATAATTACTCAATCATGGATGCTTTGCTTTAAAAATGCATTCATTTGTTTGTGTCTGAATATGGGTTTGCTATTTATGGGATGCATGCCACTTCTCACAGTATAATGAGGATATGGTGTAATGGTTTGATTCAGAAGAACTTGAAAGTAAACACACCTTTTCCTGCTCAGGGTCTGCTGTTTCTAGCTCTCTGAGGGGGAAAAAGATCATCTCATACACTGAGGTCGCAGACTGGCCATCCTGGCTGTCCTTGTCTTGTGAATGGCTTTTGTTTGACTTACCACAGGGTAGAACTGCAAAGTGATTTTCTTCCTCCCTCACTTCCTCTTCCTTCCTTCCTTCCTTCCTTCCTTCCTTCCTTCCTTCCTTCCTTCCTTCCTTCCTTCCTTCCTTCCTTCCTTCCTTCCTTCCTCTCTTTCTTTCTTTCCTTTTTTCTCTTTCAAATTTATTACCCTCATCAACATTAAAAAAAAAGAAGAGTTTTGTCTAGATTTCTGGCTTCTCCTAAAAAATTATATCTGGCAACATAGGCCCACATTTACACTTGGCAGTTAGCTTCAGCTAATTAATGAAAGGGTCCTCTTCCAGACAAGGCCTGGGCCCTCCATAGGATCTGAGTTCCCCGCCCTCTGTCATCTCCCTGACACCAAGGCTGAGTGTCAATTGCCACCAGTTCTCGCACTTACGCAATTGTTTTTCTGACTCCCAGCCAGTCCCACCCATTCCTGTTATAGAACTAGCAGCTGAAGGCATCTGAGTTCATGAGCCTGCCTTACCCTATGCAAATCACCCAGGGTGAGTAGAAGAGTGTGCAAAATGTCACTCCAGCTCATCCTGCGGTCCACCTTCCTCATGTCTGCTCTGACAGAACATCATGAGAGTAGCATGAGATGGAATGGCTCAGCCCCTAGTGTCAAGCCCATGCAAATTCCCAGCTTCTTTCAAGTAACCCAGAAAGAGATGGGCAAATATTAATCTTGTAAATTAACTGCCAAGGAGCCCAACCCTTTCATTTCAAACTTATCAACTAAAAAGACACCCTTTCTTTTTTTTTTTTTGCTTTGTTATAACCTTTTTACTTTTTTTTTATTTAGTTATTTTTCAAGTACAATTTTTGTCTATTTCTCCCATCCCAGCCCCCCGCCCCGCCCTGTCTCCCCCCTCTCTCCCATTCCCTTCCCCCAGTCCTCATCCCTGTGTCTTTCATACTTGTTCCTCAAAATCCCTCCCCATTTTTCCCCTTAAATTCCCTTCTCTCTCCCCTCTGGTCGCTGCCCCCTTGTTCTCTATTTCAGTGTCTTTGTTTTTATTCTGTTTGCTTGTTTGTTTTATTGTTTAGCTTCCTGTCAAAGGTGAGATCATATTCTAATAAGCCACTTAGTAGCAAGTGGTTAGTCCCATCCCAAATAACGTACTTTAGCCTGAGCAGCACCGCTTTTCCCACTCCAGTATGCTTACTATCTGACTTACCCCTTTCTGTGAAGAAAGTAACAACTGATATTTTGTTTGAGACGAGAAAATCCCATGCCAATGGTTTCTAAATAGAATGGTTTGTTCCATTGTCAAAGGAGCTGAAGGGTGAGGCTGCAAAGAACTTGAGAGAGCTCTGTTTTGCCAAAATGGCCATAAGATTTGGTTATAAGTTGTGTCAAGACATTGACACACACTTCTGTCAGAATTTTTGCAGAAATTAGTTCTTTTCATAGGTGTTATGGGAGACTGAGTTAGTGTTCCCAACCCTTCATTCTCAGAAAAGAACACCCTGTTTCCTATGACTTCACAAGTCTTCCACTAGAGTGTGCAGAGTGTGTACCTCTACCCATCTTTGAACTTGACCATGCAGTTTGCTTTGATAATTGGAGTACAGGTAATGAGTGACAATGTGCCAGTTCTTAGCTGGGGGTTGATGAAGTTAGCAAATTTCCACCAGACACTATTGAGTGTCTGCTCTCTGTAACAAGAAAAATATGCCCCACAGAGCTGTTGCTTCTTAAGCCTGGGTCTTGGGATAAAAACACAGAAAAAAGACCTGGGTACAACTTAGCCCAGCTGAGCCCAGCTAAGATTGACCAATCTATAGCCAAACTTCAACCCAAGGTGGACACAAGTATATTTATATCCACATGGATATATCACTGTGATTTTATTTGTTTAGTCAGATTTGTTTGGCCATTGTCAGGATGTTTGTGTTCTCAAGATGCATAGAAGCTTCACTGTACCATTCTGCTAGACTGACGTTGACATATGACTTCTGTAATAAGTGAAAATATCTGCCTGAAATGGATAATTTAATGAAAACTAAAAGTTTACCAGATATGCTAAAGAAAGGAGTGTGGTTCAAGAAAAAAAAGAGTACATGGAATAGGCATTTTGTACTCTAACAAGAGCTAAGATAAGCACCTTGTTTTTCTAACTAGAAAACCCTAGGTGTTTCAATCTACTTAACTCCACCAGCTTCCACTTTTCAGGCTACCTAACTAATCAGCTTCTGTTATCTTGATTTTGTGGGCAGCTTTGAGAACTAGTCCCATTGGCCCTCTTATTTGTTCATTTACAGTCATCTTGTTGGGGTCACAGATAAGTACCCAACTCATTAGGCGCTGACCCCTACTGGAGTAATCATCATAAACCACCATGAGCTCTTCCCAGTTCAATTGACGTGTAAACTATTTAAGGACAAGATCAAATGAACAGGAAAGATTTTCTGGTTTAGTTTAATTGCTTCTCAGGTGGCCTCTCATTTACCAAGCTCTTACAAGTAAGAACCAGAACTACCCTAGTGAAACTAATATAAAAGACCCAAGCACTTTAGGGAATACAGCCTGATTCAACAGATCCTAGGGAATTTCAGTGCCAGATTGAAAGAAAGGCTGTCTAGTTGGTGTGCTGGTGGTGGTCCTTCTCTGCATATACATAGTTTAAAATGGCATTCTCTTTAGATTTAATGAGCCCATTATGTTGTCCACAAATTCCTTGCTCTTTAACCCACAAAAAATGATGGCTACTTTAACCGTGGATCAAGTTGTTTCTATTGGAATGTTTTCATTGAGATGCAGTTTGAGGGTATCAAGTAAAAGGTAGTTAAAATTTGTAATAAAAATACAGTGGGGTAAGTGAAACAAGACTGGCAGAAATTTGATGGTTGCTGAGGCAACATCGTGCTTTGTTATACTATTTTCTCTACTTATGTATATGTTTGAAATTTTCCATAACAAAAATGAAAGATTTCTAATTCTGCAGTCATATCAGCTCAGATCTGAACCCAAACAACTTATTTTGGGGCTTGCTTTGTGTCTACTAGATTATCTTTCTCAAAGGAAAGAATGGCTCTCAGGGGACCCTGTTTCACAAGGCACATTGGGTCCTGCTGTTCTTAAGCTATCATTGCTTTGTCAAGAGATGGAAACAAGTGGCTCTGGAGTTTCAAGGTGTGGCTATTGGTTATGCTCGGGTGAAATGCACTTCCTTTTAAGCTTCGTTGTTGTCATCTTTCAATAATCTCCCCTTCTTGCCTTGGGTGTGGATGGAATCCAGCAGGAATGGTGCTCTGGGCTCATACAGAATGAAGGCTCTGGTGAGCAGCAACATCCATCTGCCCTTACCTGCCCACTCACCTCTGGTGAAGTTCCTGGGGCTCAGAACCTGAACACACAACCTGCCCCAGATCTTGACCAGCACAGACAAGAACAGGTTGCAGCTTAGGAGGTTGGGCCTTAACAACAGGAGTGGGCTTGCAGCCTTGTTAATGCATCTAGTGTAACACTGTTGGGGACAGTGGAGCACTGTGGAACTCTGTGTCCACCCAGCTGTCACTATCCTGTAGCTCTCACTATGTTTGCCCATATTATATAAAATGGCTTCAGTATTGGATCTGACTAATAATGGACCATGATTTCATTCCCAGCCATCTTTGTGGGGGTCCTGTTACCCTACTTGCTAGCTCCTTCTTCAGGGACAAGGATTTAGAGCTCAGATGCTCAAATAGAAAACAGGGTTCTTCAGTCTTCCTCTTGTCCTAAGTTTTGAATTGGAATTCCTTGGCCATGGGTACAAATTGTTGCACCTCTCTGAACAACATACTTTGGATTTTGGCCACACTCTAGAGAGTCAGACTTACAGTGAATTATGGCCACCCTGGCCTCACTTTGTGCCATTGGCCTGGTTCCTAAATTATGGCATTTCCTTTCCTTTGCTTTCTGAGTGCAGCTAAAACAGGTGGCAATTTTCTCTGGAGTTTTTAAGAAAAACCACAGAAGAAAATATATTTAAAATTTAAAAATAGAAGAGTGACAACTTCAAAGTCCAAATTTTTGACTCTAAAAGAGCTAATTTTCTTACTTGGTTATTTTAGTTATTTGCTTATTTGGTTTAGATGTCCCAGTAAGGGGGGCACATGTCTGGACTGAAGACATCTCCCAGACTTGATGACAAACCTTTTCGGGGAGGCTTGTAAGTAGTGAGGCAGTCTGCTACACGGGGAAAGCAAAGGCTTCAAAATTGGGCAGGCAAGGTTCCAGATGTTTAGTCTGACATCTCCTAGCTGTGTGGGTTTAGGGCTGGTGCCATTTCTGGGCCTCAATTTTTTTCATCTGAAAAATAAAAATAATAATACCTACTTGGCATGGTTTCTGTGAGAATCACTTATATGTAAAATGTGTAACCTAGTCATCTGGTAGATTATATAAACTCATTGAGTGGTGGCTGCTATTCCTCTTTTTATCTCCTCAGGTCCAGAAAGGTCCTAGGCATCCAGATTAGAGAGGTGAAGCAATGGGTGATACAAAATCTCAGTGGCCTCACAGTGTCCAGAGACCCATCAACATGGAAGAAAAATTCCAACACCAATGAGTCTTACTCCTCTCCATCATGGAGAGTGTCAAGGGCCATTTCTTCATGAGAAAGCAGTCAAAGCTTTTGGGTACCGTGGATAGGCTTCAGGAGGTTGAACCTAAAAATGCTACATGCAGGGTAATCCATGTGTCTACATGCATTTTTCTGAAAAGATAATGCATAGCTCTTACCAGATATTCAAATGAGTCTATTTTCATTCATTCAACAAATACCTCTTGAGTATTTATCATGATCTATGTGTAGAAAATATGGCAGTGAATAAAATAAACAAACCCCTAACGTTTATGGAGTTTAATTTCCAGTGAATCTGAAAATTCCTAAGAATCTCTGGTGAAAGCAATCCAAAAGCCATGGAGTGGAGTTTACATTTTTCAGGAGGTCTCTTTTGATTGCACTGAGCTCCAAACATCTGTCCAACTGGGTCAAACATGTTTTTGCAGTCACATATATTTGACACTGTGAATACCAAGGGAGAGGATAAATGAAATTTTACTGATTAGATTCAAAGCCAGCAAATTTCCTCTGATTACCCCACTGTGAAACTACAGACATAAAAGGAATCTATTAAACAATATGGCAGAGTAAAAAAACACACACACACACAATAAACACTGGCATTATTGTGGCATCAGAGGGACCTATGTTCAAGTCTTCAGGTACTTAACTGTGAAGAGTTGGACAAAATACACGAATTCTTTAAGAAGTAGCGTTACCTTAAATCAAAGATACTTATCTTTCAGGTTTGTTATACGTGCTAAATGTTATTACTGGCATTCAGTAAATGTTCATTCTCTATGTCTAAGACAATAATTTCTATAAATTTGAGATTATGGATTTATAAACATAAAACACAATACACATATATACACGCATCACAACTCACACGTGTATTTTTGATACCGATAAAGACTTGCCAAATCTTTTTTCCAAGAGATTTGTACAACAAATAAGCTGGAGTATAAGCACAGGCACACATACACAACTGATCACCTTTTTTAATAAAGACTATTTTTAAAAACAAAGCAATAGACTTCCAGCCAAGATAGAGACACAGGTAGATACACTGCCTCCTTACACGACCAAAAGAAGGACAACAACAAATTTAAAAACAAAAAATAACAAGAACTGCCTAAAAATAGAACTGTATGGAAGTCTGACAACCAAGGAGTTAAAGAAGAAACATTCATCCAGACCAGTGGGAGGGCCAGAGATGGACAGCCAGGGTGAAGAAGACTCATAGTAAGATGGCAACTGGAGGACCTGGACAGGGGAGGCTGCAGCTGGCAGAGTAGGTAGTCCCACATTTGCATTCAGATAAACCAGGAGGAACAACTGGAGAGTGAGACAGACTGTGCAACCCAGGGTTCTAGTACAGAGTAGTGAAGCCTCAAAATCTCTGACTAAAAAAACCTGTGGGGTTGTAGTGGTGAGAGAAACTCCCAGCCTCACAGGACAGTTTGTGGGAGAGACCCACAGGGTCCTAGAATGTACACAAAACCACCCATCCAGGAATCAGCACCAGAAGGGCCCAATTTGCTTGTGGGTAGTAGAGAAACTCACTAAAAGCCAGCTGAGAGCCAAGCAATCAGCATTGTTTCCTCTCAAGCCTCTCCCCCACATACAGGGCCACAACTCAATGATGTGGATTGCCCTGCCCAGAGGAATACCTAAGGCTCCACTCCTTATTATGTAACAGGCATGCTGAGACAAAAAAAAAAATATGGCCCAAATGAAAGAACAGATCAAAGCTCCAAAAAAATACAACTAAGTGATGAAGAGATAGACAACCTATCACAGGCAGACTTCAAAACACTGGTATCAGAATGCTCACAGAAAGGGTTGAGTATGGTTGAAAAACAGAGGAAAAAGTGAAGACTATGAAAAGTGAAATAAAGGAAAATGTACAGGGAACCAACAGTGAAGAGAAGGAAACAAGGACTCAGATCAATGGTTTGGAGCAGAATGAAGAAATAAACATTTAACCAGAATAGAATGAAGAAACAAGAATTCAAAAACAATGAGGAGATGCTTAGGAACCTCTGGGACAACTTTAAACTTTCCAGCATCTGAATCATAGGGGTGCCAGAAAGATAAGTGGAAGAGCAAGACACGGAAAACTTATTTGAAAACATAAGAACTTCCCTAATCTGACAAAGGAAATAGACTTCCAGGAAGTCCACAAAGCTCAGAGTGAACCAAAAAAGTTGGACTCAAGGAAGCACACACCAAGGCACATCATAATTAAGTCACCCAACATTAAAGATAAGGAAAGGATCTTAAAAGCAGCAAAAGAAAAGGAGAGAGTTACCTACAAAGGAGTTTCCAGAAGACTATCAGCTGATGTCTCAAAAGAAATCTCATAGGCAAGAAGGGGCTGGAAAGAAGTATTATAAGTCATGAAAGGCAAGGATTTACATCTAAGATTAAGCTATCCAACAAAACTATTGTTTAGAATGGAAGTGCAGATAAAATACTTGACCAGATAAGGTCAAGTTACAGGAGTTTACCATCACCAAGCTCTTACTATATGAAATGTTAAAGGGACTTATCTAATAAAAAGAAGATCAAAACTAAAAACAGTAAAATGACAATAAACTCACAGCTTTCAACACACAAACCTAAAAAAAAAACCAAACTGAAAAACAAAAATTAACTAAGCAAACAACTAGAACAGGAACAGAATTACAGAAATACAGATCACATGGAGGGTTCGGAGGGTTCTCATCTGGTAGGGGCAGGGGGAGAATGGGGGAAAAGGTACATGGAATAAGAAGTATAAATGGTAGGCACAAAATAGACAGGGGTTGGTTAAATATAGTATAGGAAATGGAGAAGTCAAAGAACTTATATGTATGACCCATGGACATGAACTAAGGTGAGAGAATGTTAGTGGGAGGGGAGGTACAGGGTGGAGGGGAATAAAGGGAGAAAAAAACTGGACAACTGTAATAGCACAATCAATGAAATGTATTTTTAAAAACAAAGGAATAAAAGAAGTTTAATGCCAGGATAAAAGACAGTCCTCTAAATGATACCAATTGTGCTTAATATTAATACATTAAAAACTCAACATGTATCCCTGGCTGGTGTGGCTGAATTGGTTGGAGCACCATCCCATAACTGAAGTTCGCGGGTTTGATTCCTGGTCAGGGCATATACCTGGGTTGTGGGTGCAGTCCCCAGTCTGGGCACATACAGGTGGCAACTAATCTATGTTTCTCTCTCACATCAATGTATCTCTCCTTTCCTCTCTCCATTCCTTTCTCTAAAAGCAATGAAAAACCCCTAAATATATAAAAACTTAATGTAAATATATGAAAATATTACTACATATAGAACAATATAAACATAAAGTTAAAAATTCAGTAATTTTATTTATTTCCTCATTTTACTTGCAAGGATGCTGTAGTCCATTTGCCTCATCTTTTGATTTTCACAACCCTGTGAGATGGGCAGGACAAAAGCTTTTAACTGCATTTTTTGAGAGAGGAGAAGTGGCTGGGTCCAGGTCCCCTCTCTCTTTGCAACTTTGCCTGTGAATCCTATAAAACAGGGACCTGTAATCATTGGTTCAGGCACTAATCTTGACATTCTTTTGGGTCAATGGGCTGGAGGCTTCAGCTTGATGTAGGGCAGACCCTTGTCAATAGACAGAAATGAGCTGCCCCACATCTGCAGGAGCCTTGAAGCAAAAGCTGGATGGCTGGCCACCTGAGAATGTCTGCTCCCCCTTCCCAATCATGCCTTCAAAGGTTTGAGGCTCATAACTTGCCAGTTCTTCCTTTTTCCCTGGGAAAGTTTACCAAGCCCTTCAGCTGAACTCACATTCCATTGTGAGTAGAGAAAGCTTGGATTTTAGAATCAGACAGGATGGTACTAGAATCCCTGCTCAACTTACATTTATATGAATGTAGTATTTAATCTCTCCCAGCTATATGTATTTGTAAAACTAGGACAATACTTAAAATCTCCTAGCGTGGTGAGCATTAAAGAAGGTAATATGTGTATATAAAGTTCCTGATGTCATTCTCCCAAGGCTACTGTGTGCAGTTGTGTAGGGTATACCTTGCTCAAGGGTGCCAGTCCAAGGGGAAAATTGAGATAGAAGTCCAGCCAATACTCAGATCCTGAGTCTTGTGCCCTCACAGGGGCTGCAGCCTGAGATGAAGTAGTGCCTCCTAGTAATTTATGCACTTAGTCTGGACACCATTTCCTTAGAAAGGCTCTGAATGCCTTAGGTAGTTCCCACTTTCTTTTCTGTCCTCTCATTTTGGTCATTTCCCCTTCAGTGAACATAGGTCGTAAAATTGATTACACTGACTCACAGTGTTCCCTGGTCGCTCGGCCCGCATGGACTGGACTATAACTGCTTCTAGGCAAATTAGAAGAGGAAGATTTCTAGTTACCTCCAGGGCCTTGACAAGGATTGGTTCTGTCTCTAAATGAAATACCCTTTAAATTGGCCTGAAATTGCATCGCTTGTCTCAGTTAAGTGGAATCCTATGGACTATAAATTTGACTTGAAAGAGCTCAGTTTAATTTGACTAAGATGTTACAAAGGGTTTACCAAAATTTAAAGCATTTGTCTATGAAAAACCAATTATGGCCCAATCCATCTCACTGATGATGAGAGTGTTTGCATTTTGGTTGCTGTGTGTGAACAGGCACATGGTTGTGCACACACATGCACACATGAACACACACGTTCGGGGTGCAGTGGCTGGAGTCTCATGTTGCAGGAACTCAGTGAACTCAGTGTAGGTTAAGTACGGCTTATTGACTGATGGTAAGCATGTTATCAGTTATAGTAATTTCAGCATGTTTGGCTCACTGTTTCTAGAATGCCGGATCCTGCCTGAGACTCCAGCCATGACCTGGATTCAGCTTATTATTCACAGTTAGTAATAGAATGGAAAAATGTATCCCATTCCAAGTCCCTCGGTTTTCATTACTCTCCAGGGACATCAGTAGAAGGATACTCAATGGCAAAATAAATGTCTGGTCCTGGGAAAACTTAGCCACTCACCGAAAGCTCAATGTGCTAAAAAAAAAAAAAAAAGAAAGAAAGAACAGAAGAAAGCAAGCAAGAAGCAAGCCTTTTCCTAAGTGAGTTGCCAAGGAGGCTGTGTCCACCTGGCACCTACAAGACTGTACTGCTCTAGCAAGGCAAATACTGAACTACTGCATCTAAAGTGACTGGCAATGAGCAGGCCTGGGAGAGGGAGACCAGCGGTAACTTGGAGCCCTACCAGGAGCAGGTGGGGCTGTCTACAGAAAACAAGGTGGTAGGGGGCACCCTGCATGAGACCCCACACTAATATGAAAAATTAGTTGCGAGGAGGGGGAGCTGGTCATGGTAGAAGCAGTAATAATGATAATGATAATAAATAACAATAATAATAGCTGACATTTATCAACACCTATTATGTATTAGGAGTGTTCTAAGCACTTTACATATATTATCTCATTTAATTTTCATGAAAAATTCTTTAAGGTAGGCACAACTATTTTCCTAGAGGTAAGGATACACAGCTATGTAATTAATGAAGTTGGAATTCTAACTGAAGCTTATTTTCATCATTATACTTGGTGGTCTTCAAAGACATAAATGAAAAATGAAAGCAATATGCAGAGATTGGGAGGATTAGAAGGATTCATAACCTGGTGGCAGGAAGCCTCCTCCCACCTGCAAAAATATTGCAGAACTGAGGAGTCAAAGGAGAGATGGGTGCACTCTTCTTCCTCAAGTTAGAACAAATTCAGGAATTTTGAATGCTCCACTTGAGTTTTCAGATGAAAGAAGAGGCTCTTGTAGACCCCTCCTACTGGCTGGTAGTATCTAGAAGACTTCTTTACCTCTGGAGACCTAATGTGCCAAACAGAGTGGGTCTGGAAGGAAACAGGGAGTGAGCTGGCTGCTCAGAGGCCTTCTGGGCCTTGGGTTTTAACACATACAGAAGTAAAGAGACCTTCCAGGCTTCCTCTGAAGTCATCCAAGAAGAAGAAGCATGTGTACACAAGAAGAATGCATTTGGGAAAGAGTCTACAGTGTGCAGAAGTCAGCAAAGAGGCTGGCTCAAGGAAGCGATGTCATAGCATGATAATGCACCTTCTGAGTCTTGGACCATATGGGAGGGGGAGATGAAGTGTGGGGAGCATCTTTGTTGCATTTGTCTCAGTCAGACTCACATGTTGGGGCTCTTTACACTGTTTGCATGAAAAATCTTGTAGACACAAGAGCTGCTCTTGCAGTCTAAGTGTATAAGACTGTGAAGCCTCTGTACATCTCTCAAGACATTCTGGAATGAGAGATACTTATTTATTAAATCCTAAGTGTCCTAAGAACCTGTGTCTTTTTTCTCCCTGAAAATTTCTCCTTTATTTTTTATTTCAAAAGGTGGTGATTATGAGTCAGGATGTACAGTGACATGGAGGAAGGACAAAAATAGAATATGTGAAAGACAGGTATTTTTGCTAAATTTCATACTCAACATTTCAAATCTTTCCAACTTTTAAAGCAACTTTTGTACCAAAAAAGAATCATACTTTTAATTCCACTCTTGTCAACTTGACCAAAGCCTTATGAGCTACAGTCATTTCTCTATTTTTCTTTTCATTTTTAAAATCTTTAGTGTTAAACTTAGTATAATCTTCTTTTGCTTCTACAGGCTCATTTGATAACTTTATTTTCTTTGATGGAAGGTTTGGCAATGAAGCTAAAGACTCTAGAAGCTTTAAAATTGAGATGAGTCATCACTCAGTTCTTTAGGGATATAATCACAAATCAGACCATGGGTACAAAGAGTATAATCCTCTGCTTTGCCATTGGAAACCTCACAACTGGAGGAAAATGCAGTTTAAGCTACCTGGAAACTGGCATTATGTTATTGGTTTTTAACACTGCTATAGTCTAATTAAACTTTTTTCCAGACATTTTAATGTCTTCCCTTTTCTGTACTTGTAATATTTTTTATCTATTTCTTTTTTCTCTGTTGTATCTCAAAGTAATTTCTCAAGTTCAGCAAGTTTCAGCATCAAGATGCAATTCAGAAACATGTCATCCACTAGCACTTGATCTAGAGGCTGAAACTTTCCCTCTTTATCAGCCTTTATAAGGTAGTGGAGAAAGAAATAGAGGGCCCATGGGTCTGATAAGGTGGAGAAGACCTGACTGAATTGACCAACTTATAAACCAAGATGGTATTTTCCCTTGAAAACTTTTATTTCTAATGGCTGATGCAGATACATATTGAACAAGTAAAGGACTGTTTCCCCTGAACATGGGTTAACCAAGTTTACAAACATAAGCCCACCATTTACTTTTTTTTTGAAGTGTCTTTTACATATTCTGGAAGCAGAACACATGCTGCCAGGAGCCAGCACCCCCCACCCCAGCAATCTGTCCAGTCCACCATACCACCCACCTTCTCCCTGCAGCACAGCAGCCTCCAGCCTCAGACTTTGGAGCAGGAGCCCTGGTTAGAAGCCTGGTGGAAAGTGGCAGGAGAAGGGGGACTTGTGTATTGCATGGCCTGAACAGGAGCTTCTACAGATAGCAAAAGCAGAGCAGAAGCTGAGTTAACTGTCGCCATTAGAAGTCAAAGTAGGGGTCCACTACCCCACCTAGGGTGGACTTCACAGCCTTCATGGGTGGTCTTCCCTAACTTGTTCTTAGAACAGGCATTACCACAGATTCTGATTTACTACTGGACAAATCCATTTGGTAGGTCCTGAAGGGGAATCAGAGAAGGGAAGAGAGAGAAACATCAGGTCCAGACCAGGATGAGTCAGCAGTTCCCAGTAACTGGATGGAGCAGGGAGGTTTGCTTTCAAAAGCAAGAAGGGGAGATTCAGAATGAGTTCTTTCTAATTCCATGCTCCAAAACCTGAGATTGATAAGTACTGTTGATAACAGCAACAAGAACATGTATAGCCAGAAATAGAAGAAAAAAAGCCAAAGTCAGAGGTAGGGTATGTATAGAAGGAAGCAAATCCAAGACAATAGCATGAATGGCTGACCTGGAAGGTCCAATGGTTTAAGGATTATCAACAGACACTTCACATGCATCTCTTCCTCTGGGATCACAACCTCACCCCTTCCTTCAGTGGGTGAATAGAGCATCCTTAAGACTATAGAGAAGCAGAAAGAACAGTCTGGAAGTAAATACTATGTTACCATTCCCTTCAAAGAAACAGCTGGGAAACCAGGAGGGCTTAGGAACTGTGGAGTGCTGGGAGTGTGCCCCTTGCCTGATTCCCCAGCTCTGTCCTCCCAGTGCCATCAGGCAGCTGTGCTTGGGCTGCACAACAGGGTCAAGGAACTAGAAAGAATTTGTTGGAGAGGAGACACCTCAGGCTCTTTCCTTTTAGATCTGAATCCTTCATTCAAATAATTCTTCAAGCCCTCATTGCCCCTCCTAAGAGGGGCCACCCACCCTCACAGCACTTTGAAAGGATCAAGGGATGCAACTGAAGAGAGGGCAGACCTCACAGAGGCTGCCCGGAGCATTTGACTGGCATAGCATTTGTAACATTAGAAGAGAAGGTTTTTAATGACATGAAAATGTCTTTAATCACAGGAGCTAAGCTGCATGCTGTACAGGTTCAAGGTGATCGAGATGCTCTTGTTCTACATCTGCATTTTCATCTCATTTAGATTAATTCATATTTTAATTGCCTCTCTCCCTGATTGAAGTACCAGAAAGGAGCATTTTTGTTCCTTTGATCTCATGTTCTCTCAAGTATGGCCAAGGTCAGGCACAGGCACATGAGCCTGTGGTAGGATTTCCAGGAAGAGCACCAGGAGGCAGACGCCCCCTTGTGAGCAGAGGTGCTTACCAGAGGGAGAGAAGGCTCATGGGGATCCCCAAGGCAAAGCTGGCCCCACGAAACCAGAGTTGGAGCATTGTAGTTTTTTAAATCAGTGAGGGGCAGCAGAGAAGGGGTGTGTCATTCATTCAACTAATTGCCAGGCATCCTGTGGTCTGGACCCCTGTTTCACTCATCTTCAGTCCCTGACATTAATAAGGATGCAGCCCATACTGTCCATTGCCTGGTGAGGTCCCTAAGTCTTTGGGCTTTGACTTGTCACCTTGCCCTTTAGTAGGAAAAACAATGTCCCTCTCACAAAATCTATGGGATTCTGAAAGGGTTACAAGTTCACATTTCATGACCCTTTCTCACTCCTATCTCCTGTCCTCACCCAGGTCTCACCCCAGTGGGTGTTCACTTCTCTCTGCCTAGAGAAAGCAAATAGGCAAAGCAGTGCTCAGTTTCCCCAACAGGTAAATCTAAGGGTATTTGTGTGGAACAGAAGACTCCCTGAAGGTTAGTCTCACAGCAGACCCTCTAGAAGTGAATGTTAGACAACACATTTCATAAAAGCCCCTGAGTCATTATTACCAGCAAGGACTCCTCACGGTCCAGCTATTCTCCTGGTTTGACAAGGACATGCCTCTTTTGGCAGACTGTATCTTGCCTTCCTGCCTCAGATCCCACCATTAGTCTCCTAGAGCTGCCATACAAAGTATCACAAACTGGGTGCCTTAATCAACAGAAATGTACTCTGTCTAGAAGTCCCAGATCAAGCTTTGGTCAGGGCCATGTACTCTCTAAAACCAATAGGTGAGAATTCTTCCTTGCTTCTGCCAACTTCCCGTGGTGGCCATCACACCTTGGTGTTGTTTGATTCATAGCTGTGTCACTTTAATCTGTGCCTCTGTCATCACATGGTGTTCTCCTGTGTGTCTCCCAGGCTTTAGTCAGCCGTCTTTCCTCTGTGTGTGTCTGTGTGCCCAACTTCTTGTCTTATAAAGACACCAGTCATTGGCTCAGGGCCCAGCCTGGTCCAATACGACTTCTTAACTCAATTAGCTCTGCAAAGACCCTGCTTTCAAATAAGACTATGTTTATAGGTATTTGGGATTAGTACTTAAATTTACCTTTTGGGGACACACCATTTTCTCATTTTTTGAAACTTAAAATTCCTCCTTCCTTATTGGGCTGAGAAGTTCAGTTCTGTACCTTTCATCTCTAAATCATTGGAGTCATAGAAATTATGGGATAGGGGAGCAGGGAACAGAAAAGAGGAAGTATCATCCCCATTGACATCAAAGAAAGTATCAAAATGTTTTCCCAAACAAAATCACTTCTCTCCCAAAGAGGGATTCTACTCCACCACTCATCTTTTAAAATAAGTTTATTTTCCCAAACATTAGCAGTCATTACCTTTTAATGAGCACCCACCACATGTGTGGCACTTTTCATTTTATTGACTTTTGTACTACTTGTCAAATCGCCGAAAGTTGGCTGTCATTACTTTTTTTTCAAAGACTTGGGATTGAGGCTTAGGAATGCCTAGCATCACATGGCTGGTAAGTGGCAAACCAGAGATTGAACTGTATCTCTTTAATCCCAAAGCCAATCTTTCTAACACGCAGGTGATTCCAGTGCCCTCACCCTTGGCTGCCGGCGCCCTTCCCCAGCACCGCCTGTCACCCACGGGCTCTCCTGGTTGGCTCCTCCTGGTTTTATACCTCAGGCACTGCAATGACTTCCTGTAACAAATCACCACAAAATGGGTGGCTTAAAACAGCACACATTTATTTGCTTACAGTTTTTAAAACCAAATACTAAAGTCAGTTTCACTGCACCAAAATCAGGTGTTGTCAGGGCTATGCTCCCATGTGGGGCTTTAGAAAATGACCCATTCCCTGCCTCTTCCAGCTTCTAGCTGCCAGCATTCCTTGGCTTGTGGCCACATCACTCTGTCTCTGTGGTCACTTTGCCTTCTTCTTTTGTGTGTATTGTGTGTGTAATCTCTCTTTGCTTCCCTCTTACAAGAATACATGTGATTGCATTTAGGGACCACCTATATAATTGAAGATGATGTCCCCATTTCAAGCTCCTTGGCATACTCTCATCTGTAAAGATTCTTTTGCCACATAAGGAAACACCTGTGGGCTCTGGGTTTAGGACTTGGATATATCTTTGGGGGCCAGGATTTAGCTTACCACTTCACCCTTTATGGCTGTCTCCTGACTGCCCTCCTTTTGGCTGTGGCTTGCAGGCACTGAGTTTCTTATCTTCTTTACTCCTTTCACGAGTGTTGGGTGGGTGGGGAGGGAGAAAGGAGAGGTTCCTGTGTGTGGCCTGCTGAGAAGACCGCCACACTAGACCACTCCAAAGAGGCACCAGAGAGCTTTCTCTGTCTGGATTTTATAAAATGGTTGTAATAATGCTTGTTTGAAAGGGGGCTGAGATCCTCTGCTAAAGATGAAAGTATAGGCTGTTTAGGATGGTAGATAGCTGCTTTGAGCCTCCAAGATCTCATAAAATGGAGGTCTTGCAGAGCTGAGATGAGGAAATTATTGTCCTACTGGGGAAAAGAATTCTTTAGAGTGAAAAGGAGGGGGGTGAATACCTGTTCATTGACCAATGACAAGACAGAATTTTATGGCTTCTAGTGCAGGAGAGGGAATCAGAAGCTCCCCACTTGAAACTTCACAAATGACAGTCATCATTGCAGATTGGTCGCAAGTGCCTGGGTTAAGAAATCCCCAAACGTTCATCAAGATTTCCTATAGCAATACCTGATGTTGAAGTTTTCCTGTCACTTTCTGTTTTGAGCATTTTTATCCTGCACTGATTTCACCCACATCAGCGTCAAAGCACAAAGCTTTTCTGTTTTCAACGTTTTAGGGTATGTGGTACCTGGAGACCAATAGGCAAAGGTCAATATCAGCTCTCTCAATAGTAAGGTCTGGGTACAGGAATGCAGTGGAATTCTTGATTTGGGATAATGGCTGCTAGTGCTCTACACAGCTGCCTAGCTGTTTTTATGAGTGCATCATAGTCAAATGAGGCTAGATATGATTGGCTCCAGCTAAGAAAAAACAAAATAAAAGATTATGACAAGCTTCCACATAGCAGAGGCAGGAGTGTGCCTATTGCTCTGAGTCCTTGGGAAACATTTACTATGAATGGATGAGCACATAATTTTTGATCCACACTCTGACACTTCTGAAAGTGAATGGAGTATTACTAATAATTAAGCTGAAATTCTAGGCATGTATCTGGACCATCTTGATTTTATTCTCTACCTCTGAGGATCTTGTACTTTGTCATGGCTGGCCTTGTACAAAACTCAAGTAGGTTTGCCTACATTATTCTTTTCCCTCCTGCTTGTTCCTCTCTGACTTGTACTCTGAAAGTCATTCTGAAGTTTCATGGAAACCCTTTCTCACATCTTATTTTAGAATTGAGGAAACTAAAAACTCAGTACATAGTGACTCTGGGTTACACACGGTCACAGTGTTAGAATTTGTCTTCTCTTTCCAGAAGAGAATGCAGGCTTCCTCCACAGCCATGATTGGCCAGGATCCAGTAGTACCTGTCCACTGAGCCTGGCTTACTTCAATGACACCTCCTCTCTTATCTGCTCATGAGATGACTGATGGAAAGCTCATGAATCAGCAAATATCAGGTAATATGATATATGATAACATCACGTTTTGGGGGTTGACTCCCATTTTCATAAAAGGATCTTATACATAGTGTCTCCACACAAAAGGATGGATCTCAAATATCGCTGTTTCACCTACTGGTAGTTGATAGATTAAAGAACATTTTAGTTATAGGAAAACTTCTTGGGCCACACACATAGATAATTTTTATTATCCTTGTACAGAAAGGAAAAGCAAAAGAGAGAACCTAGAAGTGTATCTATGGTGGAGGACAGGGAGAAACAGAAGGTACAGGAATAAAGAAAAGTGAAGAGAAAGGAAGTGAGAAAAGAGGAGAAGGGTAGGGGAGGGGAAGCAGGATTTTGGCATCCCCAGTAGCCCTGTAGAATATAGTTCATGATGTGCTTTATATGCTCTGGAGAAAGAGGGTATATTTGGAATGGAGTACCCACTAAGATATCAGTAACAATACTATTTATTATTTTGGTTCTGTGTACATGTTTGTTGTCAACTCTGGAAGCTACCCGGGAGCCTCTGAAGCTAATTTTCTTGTTATGAAAGACCTGAGATACATAGTTAATGACTTGCCATGTCCTCAAGCAAGGTCTCCTGACTCCCAGCCAAGTGTTCTTTCCACCTTACCTCACTAACTCTTTAGTCAGAACAAGAATGTAGGAAAGAAACAAAGCCAACATTTCCTGCACTGGCCCAAATTATCATGCACATCAAGTCCCAACATCAGAAAACAAAACCAAAGACATCAAAAAACAAAGCAGAACCTGTTGCAACCCAAGAAAACCAAAAATAATGAGGTTTTCCTTGAGCACTTCATGCATATTCCAGACTCACAACAAAACAACCTTGTCTCTGACTTTTAGAGTTCTGATGTCTAAGGATACATTGTGATGTTGGTGGACAGGGTAATTGTGTCAGAAAACTATTTCCACCACCAATGGACTAACTGCAAAATTGATGATTTTGTGGGATTTTACTTTAAATAGCTGTTATGTTTCTTATTTGATAAGCCAGAATTTCTTTGCAAATTAACTTCTTAATGCTTGTCTCTGATTCTTCCTTTCAAAGGAAGAATCCATAAAATTTCACTGCATGCTCAAAATAGAAGATATATTTCTGGTGATTTTTCTCTAATCCTGTCTTAAAGATTAAAGATCCAGAAGTTCAAAAGCCCCAGAGTCATCCTAGGCTCTTCCTTCATTTTTGCCTTTACAACTAATTTGTTATTCAACCCTATTGTTCATTTTCATCATTTCCCAGATTTAACCTTCCCTGTTTTCCTCACCCTCTCTTTGTTCCATGTCTTTTCATAACCTCAGTGAGTAATAACCTTCATCCTAGTCTCCCTTACAATGACTCCAAACAGTCTTTCCTGCAATCTGCTGCCAAAATTACATTCCTACAACATTATTCTCATATTGTCATCACTTCCACTTACAAAAATTATTGCATCTAGGAAGCAGTCCAAACTTATCACCATGGTATGGCATGTCTTCATGATCCAATCTTATGAAAGGGTGACTGACTACCTTCCCACAAAGACCAGCTTCACAAATTGTGAAGCCCCTGGTAAAATTGCCCACAGCCTCTCCTTCTCCTTCCTTTGTCTTTGACTGCATATGTTTCTGATTGCTCTATTTTCTTCTATTATTCCTCCCCCACCAGTGCTATTCAAAGTGTGGTCCAGGGTTTAGCAGTATCAGTGTCACCTGGGAGCCAGTTAGAACTAAAATGCCTGATATTCTAAATTAGAAATGCAAGTTACCAGGCAATTTTTAGGCACACTAATATTTGAAATACACTACTGTACACCAGAATATCTCCTAACATTCTTTGGCAGTTTTGGATCTGCTGAAATTAAAATAACAGCTAATTATTAATCATTTTGTGGCAGAGCTTGGTCTAGAACTCAGTGTTCCTAACTACCCTTACTTTGCTTAATCACCTTGACTATTTAATTGCCTTGTAAATTATGAATTAAGAGAAGTGAAGCACATGGTCTCTTTTTCACCTGAACCCTCAGAAATTGTCATTATCCTATCAGCTGCACGGTCCAGTGTGGCCCTGCCCAGTAGGCACTAATCTGGTGTGTAGCTCCACCACTCTCTACCCCACCAGGTTATTCACCATCCACGGGACTGTGATACCTTACTGATGTCAAAAGATATACTGTGTGCCTTTGAGATCCAAGGGCAGAAACGTCTGAGCACAGAACCAGCAGGAACACTGTCAAATTTAGAAGTCTCTTTCCAGGCCTTTGTGCAAGCCTACATGTTGACATGTTTACAAGCCTACATGTTGACATGTCTATACTACCTGCTCCTTTTATACACTCTGATTTCTACTCTCTTTCAGCTTCATATTTTCCATGCTGGATGCACTTTTGATTCCCATTTGGTACCAGATTCTTTCCCTCTGGCTTACTTCATTATTCTTGGTTCAACTTACTTTGGTTTCCATCCAATATTCTTAGTGGAGATCCATCAAAGCAGACCCGTTAGGGTTCTTTACATTAGCCAATAACTTCATAGGACTCCATTTGTCCTGGTCCCACCTCTTATCTTCAACTAGCCTTGGTACATGGACAAAACAATGACTAGCGTCAGTGTTACCACAAAGATACAAAAAGATTTCCACCTGCAGAGGACAACTGCCACCATGGCCATGACACCATGTTTCCCACCCATTTTCTCTCACACCCCTATTTTGACAACATTAGGTCCTCCAATCCATTGATTTTGCCACTTTTCTGTTCCACTTCTTGTGTTTACTTCCTTCATGGCCCACCTTAGATTTCACACTCCATCCTTATTACCCCTCCCTAGCACACATCCTTAACTATGCCAACTCCTCTTTCCCACTACCCTAACTGCCTCCGACTCAGTTTTCAACCTTTCCTTTGTATACAGCCAATAAAGATGGCCAGCAAAAACCATACAACAGGATAGATAGCTCTCCCTTTAAATTTGAGACCACATTCTCCAATTCAACCTCAGCACTGCCCAGGTGTCCCATTATGATTATTGCCTCCTTCTCAGACTGGGTGGATGTCATAGTATTTCACTGAGAAAATAGAATTAGTAAGAGAAACACCTAGCCTTGCTACCAGGTAATCTACTTGCCTAGCAGCATTTCACACACATTCCCTGCCTCCCCTCTGTACACAGCAGATGAAACCACTTGAAAACACTCCCCTTCTGCAATTATCATGTTCTCTTCATTACTGGTTTTCTTCCTCTTTCCAAAGCCATTACTATCAGCTTATGAAGGTAGTGTAACAGCTCATTTCTTTCAAAAAAATGCCCTTGCTAGCTCCTACATATTTCTTCAGCCACCACCTCATGTCTCTGCTCCCCTTTGTACCCCAACTCCTCAACAATGTTGTCTCTTGCTTATTTGTCTCACAGACTTTCTGCAACTCATGGCTACCAGGTTTTGTCTTTACCACCCATGGCAACTTCTCTTCCAAAGTCAGCAACAATCTTTATTGTACCAGATCCAATCAACACTTTTTGTTGCTCATTTGACTCAAAGTTCAGTGTCATGTGGCACCGTTGCTCACCCCTTCTGTCTGGAATGACTCTCTTCACTGGGTTCCTGGGTCACTGTGCTCTCTTGATTGCCCTCCAACCTCAGCATGGCTTCTTGGTCCTTTAAGGTTCAGCTTTGCCAACATACTTCCCTCAGAGTCTTTGGTTTCTGGAAACTACTCCAAGGGTCATGGGAATAACACAGCTGTGTCGCCAGTTGGCTTTGTTTATTTTATTCATACTTGTGTTGATATATAATTGACCTATAACATTATATTAGTTTCAATTCTATAACATAATGACAAAGCCAACTTTGTCATTGTATAATATAATGATTCAACATTTATATGTATTGTGGGACTATACCCTAAGAATTCTGAATCACCAATTCAAAAGAACCTATACACCCCAATTCATAGCAGTATTACCTACAATAACCAAGTGCTAGAAATAGCCTATGTGCCCATCAGTAAATGAGTAAATCAAAAAACTGTGTTACATTTACACAATAGAATAGTACACAGCATAAAGAAAGAAGGAACTCCTACCCTTTGCAACAGCATGGGTGGAACTGGAGGGCATTAGGCTAAGTGAAATAAGCCAGGAGGTGAAAGATAAATATCATAAGATCTTACCTATAAGTGGACCTAAGACATAAAACAAATGAGCAAAATAGAACCAGAGACTTGGAAATAAAAAGAAAACTGACAGTGACCAGAAGGGTGGGGGAGAACAGGAGAAAGAAGGGGAAGGGGCAGGCAAGAGAGCACAGATGGAAGACTCATGGCATGGAAAATGGGGGTGGGATTGACTGTGGGAGTGGTTGTGGGGGATGGGGCAGGGGAGAACAACGGGGAAAAAGGCAGGACAACTGTAACTAAACAACAATAAGTAAAAAAAAATACATTTGTATATATTAGGAAATGATCATCAGACTAAGTTTAGTTAACATCTATCACCATACATGGTACTTTTTTGTGTGTATGTGATGAGAACTTTTAAGATTTACTCTCGCCCTGGCTGGTGTAGCTCAGTGGGTTGACCGCGGGCCTGCGAACCAGACAATCGTGGTTCGATTCCCAGTCAGGGCATATGCCTGGGTTGCAAGCAGGTTCCCTGCAGGCCAGTTCCCAGCAGGGGACGCATGAGAGGCAACCATACATTGATGTTTCTCCTCCTCTCTCCCTCCCTTCCCCTCTAAAGATAAATAAATAAAAATCTTAAAAAAGATTTACTCTCTTAGCAACTTTCAAATATAAAATACAGTATTATTAACTATAGTCACATTATTATTAACTGACATACCATGCTATACATTATATTCCCATGATTTATACTTTTAAAATTAATGCTTGTACCTTCTGACCCTCTTTACCCATTACACCCACCCTTCAGCTCCCACCTCTGGTAACCACCAATCTCTTGCCACTCAGTCTGTATCTATGAGTGTGGGTCTTTTTCATTTAGCATGATGTCCTCAAGGTCCACCCATGTGGTTGCAAATGGCAAGGCAGGATGGGCAGGATGTTATGGCGGGTAACAATGCAGACTCTAAAGCCAGACTACCTTTTCTCTGCCTCTTACATCAAGTTTTTAGGGTCTTTCTGCATATCTTTTCATGGCCTTCAGATCTTGTAGCTTACTCCCTCACTTGACTGTGGTCTCTACTCAAAGGCCATCTTCTCAGAAATCTTGCCCAATCACCTTAATGAGATTAGCACCCTCACAGCTCCCCGATTCTCTCAATGTATTTTATTACTCTGATTTATTGTCTTCATAGCACCTTTACTACCTTCTGGTGTTATTACTGGTCTACTCCTCCACAAGAATGTAAACTCCCTGAAAGAACTGGTTTATTTACAGTTGTATCTCTGCTACTTACAGTGGTCCCTTGCTCATAGTACTTCCTCAATGAATGAATGAATGAATGAATGAATGAATGAATACGTGTGGTAGTGATGGCTGTGGCAGCATTGGGGGGTGGCATGTACATGATCCCATATGTCTTCATGTTGAGGGACACAGAATTCAGAATGTCTTCCCTGAGTCTTTCTTATTCTTCTGTAGTGTCAAGGCCTGGCACAAGACAATGAGACGGAGGCTCAATCACTAGTAACTGTATGAGTAAATGAATGCATGGATTTCAGAGAGTCCACTGGCAGTGATTCTCTATTGTTTTTAGGTATGATGACAAGATTTGACAAGTTCTGTATCAACTCATATGTTCCAATCTATAATAATGTTTTCATAAAAAAAATAAGGCAAGGTGTGTGACTTCAGAAGGCCTCTTACAATGAGGGTAAGGGGCTGTAATTTTTAAAAATGATCTTTTCTGTCCTGACCCTCCCCCACACTAGCTTGTCCAGCTTTAGATTTGCAGATCCAGCCTCAATTTGATTAGCAACAGATGCTATTATCTGAGGAAATCTAAATTGGCTCTTCCTGTGCTAATGAACTACTGTACCATGTGCATGGGGACTTGAAAACAAGATAGATTTATTAATGAGCACCTAATTAGAGGGACAGTTACAGAGTTCTGGGGAGGGTGGGTGGCAGTAAAGGGAATGTTTCTATTTCTTATAAAGATTGACACTTTTCATGACAGAATGAAAACGTTTTACATCTGCTTTAAATTTTTTAATGCCACGATTTAGAAACCAAATGTAGAGTTAAGTTTAATTAAGTGCTATGACACCCTCTTCCTAGTTGAGAGTGGGGTCTACAGGCCTTTCTGTCACAGCTCTCCCTCAGCCTCCCTGACAACCAGCCCACTGACATGTTGTTTTCATCTAACACTGCCCTAAAACATGAGACTCTGAAGGGAAGCCTGCATCCGGAGCTCCAGAAAGTGTTTGGCCCATGGTGGACAAAGTGTGTGTTAATGACCACTTTCCCCAACCCTCTGTACACAGTACCTACTATCCACTGGGGAGTGCAGTAAAAAAGGATTCCACGATTAATTCTTAATCCCTTCATTTTATTCCTTAGTGTCAGAATGCAGTGCAGGCTGGAAATAGCTGCATCTAGACTTTTAAAGACATAATGTATAAAGGCTTTTTGGTCATGTTCAGAAATGGAACTGAACGACTTGGTTTGCCAGCCTATGCCAATCTAATCATCATTAAACATCTTGTAGGAATGATTGATTTCACTGGGTGCAGAGGTCCCCACTGAGCAGCAGGCAGGAAAATGGAAGCCCCCATGCAAGAGAAGGGAGGAGGATGAGGGACAGGTGCTCTGGAAATGGGTAAGTGTCCAGCAGCTCACTTGACACCATATCTTAATTTTCTAGCAACTCTGGATATTGCTAAGCCTGCTATTGACAGCCAGCATCCCCAAAGAGCCCACAATGATGACCATCATAGAGGCCCATGATGACAAAGGGAATAAGAGCTATTAAGACATCTGAGAGGTAAACTAAAGCCTGGCTTTACTAGAGGTTCCAATGACACAAATCGCGTATATAGCAAAAATGTCTATTAGTGTAGGGCAACGGGCTACAGTACAGAACCAACCAAAACAAGGCTTAGAAAGGATTTCTTTAATAAATACAATCTGTTTATTTTTAAAAGGTATTCTTTACATTATCTTTAGTATCCCAGTTAGCACTGATTAAAAGCAAGAGGGAATTTGCCTTCTCTTTGCACCTCCATCCAGCAAAGAACTAGGAGGCTGGGTGAGGGAAAAGATTATCCCTTTATTTTTAACCAAAGATACTGTTTAAAATAATTGGTTCATTTGAAGAGGCCCTGGAGTTAAATGTCCCTAGAAACACTTCCTTATTCTTTGAAGACTCACATAAGGATTTCTCAGAAAATGTTGTGACTTGGATTATATTTTTTGTAATAGACCCAGAGAACAGAAGAGACATGTTTCCAGTCACATGCATGAAAATAATAGTATTCATTTATATAATGAACAGTGGTTTACTTTATGAGATTTCCCCAGTCAGTCCACTTGTCTCCTTTTATAAAACAAATATAGGCAGGCAGTGGTATCATCAGCTCCTTCATGCAGAACACAATGGAGGTTTAAAATTGGTCTCCCCTTAGCAAGAAATCATGGAGAAGTTACATAGCCTAGAGATGTCATATTTCTGCTGGGCTTGCCAATAGCAAATACAATGTCAGGACACTGGGTTTGAAGAGGAGGGAGAAAGACAAGACCGCACTTGGTCAGAGGGTCTACCAGAGAGAGGGACCCACAACCCATATAAGTGTTTGAAGATCTAGGGTGAGCTCAGTCTTGCAGCAAACAATGTCTATATTGACATCAGTTCTGCCATAGCTGATAAATGCTTGAGACAGAGTCCTCCTAGCCTTGTAGATACTTGGGGTGGTGTCAGGCAAGAAGCAGTGTCTGGGTTTGTTGGGCCAATAGACATGATTGTGGTTACAGGGGGATAAGCTCACACTCTTAGGGAGGAGGCCTGGTAAGAGTTGGGGTGACTGGGTCCAAGCAGAGGATTGAGGCTCATATCTGGGCTCATCTCAGTGGTGAACTGCTACAGAACTCTGCAGGAAATAAGGAGTCAGACTGGGGACCAGCTTCTCGATGAGCTATGGTCTGGGACTCAAACCTGGGCAGGTGAAAGTACCTGGCATGCAGATTTCAGAGTGGGGTCAGGGGAGAGTTAAAAGATAGTGTTTTAAGGTGAACCTGAAGTTGAGATACAATCAGACTAAATCCACCAAAGTGTTGGTTAGGGAGGAAAAACATTAGGTGGAAGGCGCTGACAAAGCCGTCAGAGGATACAGAGAGAGGGAATGAAAACCCTATTTGATGGATAGGGTGTAGGATGTGAAAATAGTCCTGGATGTTCCTGCACTTAAAAGTAATTGTTATTACATCTCTTGTGTTAAGTATGTACTATATGCACCTTTTAAGAACCATTTCTGATGCTTATACAAACTGCCAGAAAGTCATCAGCTCAATGCCTCATACTAAGAACCTGAGACCAAGGAATATCTAGGTAGCTTACCCAGGACCTTAGAGTTCAAAATATTGTAGCTGGAATTTAAAGCAAATTCATTTCATTCCCGAACTTGGTCTTTGTCATACTTTTTCTCCTTCATATAGAAGTCTGCAGCCTTACCCACAGTTAAGAGTGACATCCTGGTTTTGAGAAAGTGGAGTGATCACCCACAGAGGAAATTGGAGTGTAAGAATGCAGTGAGCACGTACACTCTAGCACACAGGTCTGCATCTGCTCCTAGTCTCCCCCAACCTGTTCTCAGCCAGACTCCTATAACCTCAGTGCCAGAGTGTGCCAACCTAGTGGTTTTCAAAGTTTTTGTATGAGTTTGGCTGGGGCTGGAGAGAAGGGTGGTTTCCACTCCTCTAACTCAAAAGGCAGACACTTCATGAGTTTTATATCACATTGTGGATTTAGGCGTCTGGTTTCCACTGCAGAGTGACAAGCCGAATGATGACAAATTTGGCTCGCCTGGAGGACAATCTCCTGCCACAGTGGACAATGGAGTTTGTGTTGTCCTTTAAGTCAGGCCCCTTGCTTGAGGGTGATGAGGTGTGAAGGTGGCAGTATGGATAAGGTTTCTTCCCACAGATTTGTAAACTTCACTGTGGCCAATGTGGAGTCCTATTATCAGAGGAGAGGGAATCTGTCAGGTGTGCTTTTGAAAGCAACTGGTGCAGGCTGCTATTTATGTGGAAGGGGTCAGGGTGCAACGAGGGGTGCTTGGGGGATTTGAAATGGTATCTGATGGCTTCTCCAGGAACTGTAGATTTCCAGCAACTCTAACCACCTACACCCCACAAATCCTTACTACATGGCAGGTGGGGACCTATGACATCTCTCTGCTGCAAAAGCCACAGTGTTTTCACTGAGCTGCTGATTATAGTTAAGAAATGTAAATCTCACACCATTTACTGGAAATCCTGGTGAGACATCAGACCTTCCAATCAAAGTCTGCCAGAACCAGAGCCTTTTAACTCTTACTTTTGTAGATGGGAGGCTCAGGCAAGGAAAATGACTTTCCTAGGAGGACACAGCAATGTGTTGAGGACTAGAGTTGGAAGCTAGTCTCTAAACTCTCTGAATATCTGTGATTTTGTTTTTCTGTAGAAGTCATAGGGTTCACCATGTATACCACAGCCCACCAAGAACTCTACAAAATCATCAAGTGAGGAAAGTGAAGCAGGGGAGTGGGGTCCCTGTGTTTGCATCCCACCACCAGTCACTTCTATCCAGGTTCCCAGATTTTGCTTTCTTTGCCTCAGATGGAATGGTTGCCTCTCAGTTTAGGTATACCCAAAAGAACATTTTCTCATCTTTTTAATGTAATCTAAGCGCAGGGCCTTCTTAAATGTCAAGCCAGACTTGGGGTTCCAGTGCCTGAAAAGGGGGCTCATATGGATTGACCATGCCCGATCCTGACCAGCATTCACTTTCTGCACAATGCCATGTTGGTCACTGGAGGATGCATCACCAGAGGAATAAGAAACAGAAGGTAATGTCACTGCTTTACAGCTGCCCTCTGCAGTCAGAGTTTCTTCCTGAGTCAGAGAAGTACGTGAACATAAAAGAACAAATTGTGACAGAAATTCAAAGGAGAGGGGAACTAATAACTCCCCACAACCATCTCCCTTCCCGGCACACATGATACCAATTAAATCACACGTCAAAGACAGAAACTTCTAGAAAGAGGAAATGGGCAGAAATACTTTCACGTGTGTTTTCTTCCCCATTCTGGCAGGTAGAAAAGGTGACCCTTAATAACTGATTTGAACATTCTCTTGTCATGAAGGAAGAAGAGAGGACTGCAGCCAGGATTCCCAAGCCTCACCTCACTGGACAGCTACCCCCACTGATTCTGCATAAGGTTGCTCCTGTCCCATGGAGAAGATCTGATCTGCAATTGTTCAGGAAGAGTGTCTTTCACACACACACATGTGGGTCACTTCGGAGTCAGGTCACTGTTGCCCTGACAGAGTGTGTTGTTCGTGAACCAGGCTCCATGCAGCCCTGTTGGAAGGAGATGAGAGTATACATGAGCAGAAGATAAAACAGAACAGATGGGCTTGTGAAGAGGGTGGTTCCTGTCGGATCCAAAGTTCTGGTTTCTTCTTTTAGAAAGCCACATTGGCTGGAATTTTTGTGGTTTTGGTGGAGAGAAATTGTAATGGTGGTGGAGGGAGGTTGATGGCTTGAATTGGGTCATGAAAAATAAATCTTGTTGTCACAGATCTTAGGGCTAACCATTTTACCAGAATTGATTGGCCATTTAGACAGCGAATATTTATTGAACCACTGAGAGTGCTGTAGATATGGCTGGTCCCTGCACTCCTGGAGTTTTACAGCCTCACCAGGAGTCAAACAAGAGACAAATATGACATTTAAAAATCGACATTATTATGAGTGCTACAACAGAAAAGTGCCATGATTCTGTAAGAGCACACATCCATTGGACAGACCTGAGCAGGGCTTTCTGTCTCATGTTTTTACACTGTTCCCCCAAATTCAATGTAAGCTTGAGTCCTAAATGTATTTTGGTATTCCAGAGTATGTGTCCTGAGATGGAATCATTTTAAGCCCATATAAACTGAAGGGTTGGGAAATCATCCAGCCAAAGGCAAAGCCTTAGAGGTGCAGGGCCCATATTCTTCCAGAGCAGAAGACTATAGTCAGGTTTACTCACATTAAGCACCTGTATTAGTCAGAGTTCTACAGAAAAGCAAAACCAGTGTGATGTGTGTGAATATACAATGACACATAACATTATTATAATAAAATATTAATGAACATCAGTATATTGATTAATGATATGTTTTAAATGTATATATATATATGTGTGTCTGTGTGTGTGTATATATATATATATATATATATATATATATACACACAACAGAGTGAGAGAGATTGATTTTAAGGAATTGGCTCATGCTATTATGGAGTCTGGTAAGTTCACAATCTGCAGGTGAGCTAGCAAGTTAGACACCCAGGGAGGAGCTGATCTTGTTGTTCAAGTTCAAAGGCAATCTGCTTCAGAATTTCCTCTTGTTCAAAGAGGAAAGTTGAAACTGACTTCAAAGGAAGTCAGTTTTTGTTCTATTAAAGCCTTCAAGTTACTGAATGAGGCCCACACACAATAGGGAAGGCAACCTGCTTTTCAGAGTCCACTGATTTAAATGTTAATCTCATCTAGTAACTCCTCACTGAAATATCCAGAAGAGCATTTAACCACATATTGGGCATCTGTGGCCCTGCCAAGTTGACACATAGAGTTGAGTCACAACACTCTTTAAATAAGCTTACATTTTGTGTGAGGAGGGAAAAATCAAGGGGCTCTGTAGTATTTGCAGAAGGCTTCTTGGAGGAAATAAGAGTGGATCTGAGAGTGATTAGGGGAGAAAGAACCAGAAGGGAAATAATAAATATAGAAGGTTGGGAAGGAGATGGCTCTACACACTTGTTCTCCAATGTTTCCTAAATCAAAAACATTTAGCATCATGACAACAGATGACCATCATTGCTCGGGCTCGCTGTGAGCCATAATGCCAGGGCAGGAGTGCATACATGAGAATGTGCGGGTCCCTGGAATATTCCTTACTAGATCACTCCAGTCTTAGGAACCTGTGAAAGTTCTTTGTGAGTAGAGTTATAAATAGTGAGAAACACTCTTCATAGCTCAGTAGTCTCATATCTACCAGTACTTTGTGGAAAATCACAGCACTTATCAGAGTATATTCCAATTTTCTGTTTGTCTGCATCATAACACACATTACTGGGTTAATTCATCAAGGTCTAAAACCTAAACTTATTTATTCCTGTGTCTTTGAAGACCTGCATAGTGACCTATGTTTATGATATGATATAATTGGCATGTTCTATAAAGAAAAAAAGACCCAAAGGCAGATGATAACCCCCAGACCCCCACTTAGTTTCTCTGTGAAAATTAGACCATTCCCCATTTATCCAAGTCCAGCTCAGAAAGCCCTCCTCATTTTCCTTCCTCTCTTCAGCCCAACTCCCACCAGCTACAATAGTACAGTGTAGATTAATATTGAATTTACTACCATCGTGTGGATCACTTTCTTTTTCTAGCCTCTTGGCAGCCTGGGAATTTTCTTTTATTTGATGCTATAAAACACAGTAACCCTATGTTTCAGCTTGCCAACTATAGGGACTCTTGCAAATGGGTATATTTCCACAGACCTACACAATAGGCCTAATTGCATGAGTTTGCAGTGTAAGCAGAGGTCGTTTGATTACTAGTTGTTTTGTACCATGAAAGTGCACATTAATTATTTAAAAGATGGACTTATAATTATTGCAAGCCTTAAGTAATTACCTATAATTTTGGCAAGGGTTAGAAAAACTGATAGTGTAGCAAATTCAGGTTTTAGTCATTAGTAAGATCATAATTACATTTAAATTGCAAAATGAAAATTATGCAATTTATCTCCCCAATAATGCATAAACATTACAGTGATTGTAGGTTTTAATGGCCTATAAAAACTAGAGCAGCAATGGGCAGTCAGGGGCAATTTCAGACCATTGCTATTATTTTATACTTTAAGTGCTTCTTCCATACCATTGTTCTGTCCACTAATCCTTGGGTAAAGCAGTGGGGCTGTAGCTTTTCTTTCAACATGAAAGCAATGAGCTCTTTGAAAGAAAGAAATAAAGTGAGACTAAAGGACTAGATTATGATAAACTTTCAATAACTGTGGAGTATTTGCATGAAATCAAAGGAAAGAAAGAACCTATGTAGGGACTATAATAGTCTCATAATACTTTCCTACTTGAATTTTTATTTGAATGAGATTATTATACTTACTTCACAGATAAGAAAACTAAGGCTCAGAGAGAGCATGACACTTTGTTACAGTTGTAATGCTGGGACTAGAACCCCACATTCCAATGCTTTGTAGGTGTCTGTCTACTTCATTATGCTGTATGCAGGCTTGAGATCCACTAATGCATTACATGGGTTGGTTTTGGCAGGCAAACAGTCACGCTGCATTTAGGTATGAAATGATGACATTTTCACGGGAGACCATCAGCCTAAAGTCTTTCCCCCTTTGGTTGGCTAACATACTTACAAAAGGTAGCCCAAATACCCCTAACTCCATGAAGCACTTCCTGGGGCAGGATTCCTCACCCCTTCTGTGTTCCCATATTGGCCTGATAAATGTCTCCATTGGGATTCAAAATCATAAACAACATGCTGCAATAAACTGCAATGTCTTCCTAGCTGGACTAAGGGCCCTTAAAAAAGAGCTCTGGTTCTTATATTTTTGGCAGTCTGTGAAGGCCGAAGTAATGTTTATTAACTGAATCAATCAATTAATCAACCATTTATTACTTGTCCACTCTGCTTATTATCCTATGTTAGATGCAGTGAAGGTTAAAAACAAAAGGTAATAATAATATCTACCTGCTCAAGATACTGTAACCCAGAACAGCAAAACAAACAGCAGATGAAAGACAAAATGGTAATACAAACATATTTATCATTGTTAAACAAACTACACTGGTATTATAAGTGTTTGCTAAGATAAGTCATGAATTTTTCTTTCATTGGAATGCTGCAGGAGTTGCTCAGACACCTATCTGACTTGCTTAATCAGGTTCAGTTTTACCTAGATGCAAGAAGATAAATATTTCCTGTTGTCTTGATCTAATTACTGGTGATGCCAACAATAAATATTGACAGAGCTTGTAATTTGTGCCAGGCCTCATGCTGGGAAATAGGACACTGAAAAGAACAAACTCCATTCTGTGTATTACTGGCAAGACAGACATGGGCAACACAAACAGAAAGCAAAGCAGGATATATGCTCTTAATCAGTAAGAACTACAAGAGGGGGCAAAGAGAGTGCTGATGAAGGACAGAATAGGGTGAAAGTATCTGTAGTGGTAGGCACAGAGGTAATGCTTGAGGGAGACTTAAGTTTTGAGGGATATTCTGAAAGATAAGAAGCTTTTCAAAAGTTGGGGGAGAGGTGTTGGAATGGGCCATTCCAAGAGTTGCCAACAACATGAATAAAAGTATGGGATGTGGTCCTGGCCACTGTGGCTCAATTGGTTGGAGTGTCATGTGTTTGATTCCGAGTCAGGGCACATGCCTAGGTTACCAGTTCAGTTCCCACTCTGGATGTGTACAATAAGCAACCAATCAATGTTTCTCTCTTTCTCTCTCTATCCCATACCTTCTCTGTAAAAATCAGTAAGCATGTCTTTGGGTGAGGGTTTTAAAAAGCATGGGATATGTTTCATTTGCACTGCTAATCTTTCAGGCTGTGGAAACTTGATCTCTTAGGGTAGCAACTTCTGTAGATTGCTGATTTTTGTTAGTTTCTATTTCCCAGGTCGAACCTATCTTGCAATCCTGGCCCAACATTCAGCAGGGAGTACTATTTGGATGGCCTACCAGCAACATCATTCCATATTCTCTTGATGGCTTACAGTGAAGGGAGGTCCCATGGAAATGCTTTTGTGCAGAAACAATATATTTGCATACCTGCCTTGAGGAGGAACTGAAGAGAAGGGCTGTACGTTGAGCAGCCTTGCTATGGGTTAGGTGCTTTATAGGTGCCTGAAGCGCGGGCTTAGGACAGTGTTGTTAGAAGAAATTTGCGTGGTTAGGAAACTTAGCCACTTCCAGACCTCTGCTGCCATAGCGTGGAGAAATCAGATAGAGATACAAATCAAAAACAAAAACAAAAACAAAAAACAAAAAACCCACATGAGTATTTCTTTTCACACAATAGTCCAGTGCTAGATATTATAAGGAACAGCAAAGCAATGATCACACAATCTCTGCCCTTGGGAAACGTTACAATTAATATGGGATTAGAGGTAAGATCAGGCAAGTGCACATATAGCTTAATAATAAGGGGGGATTTAACTGCCGCAAAGAGGTAGTGAGTGCAATAGAGTAGAAGAGAGAGTGATCACTTTGGCTGGGAATGGTGGCTACCATTTTTAATGAAGACTTTGGCCTTCAAACTTGGTTTTGAAAGAAAGGTAGGATTCTCTAAGTTAGAGATGAAGGAACAGTCTCAGAGAGGAAACAGCACCTACAAAGGCAGGCAAATGTGTGGAAAAACATGTATCGTATGTTGATTGGAATTATTTTAGTTATAAGTGATTGAAAAATCAACATGCCATAGCTGAGGCAAAAAAAAATGGAAATTAACAAATAGTAAGGCTCACAAAACTGTGTGACAGGCAAAGGTATAGCCAGTCACAATGACACATTGGACGAATGGCTTGAAAATCATCAAAACTCACTGTTACCACCTCACCTCCGATTCTCTCGGCTTGTCACTTTCATTATCCTTGGCTGTCTTTCTCCTCCTGGTGGAGAACAGGATGGCAGCTCTCCTGTTAACATAACTCTCAGGTTCTGGTTCTGAAACCCTGTACAAATGCCCAGCTCAGGCTGAGAGCCCACCCCATACCAACTATCAGCTACTGTGAGCAGAAAGAGGTGGACTTGTAAGAACATAGAACTTGTTAGAGTATGAATGTCACTTCCGAAGCCACATTTTGAACTTGGGAAGGAGTATTTGTGATAAAAATGGGGGGGGGGGTAAAATATGAAGCATATTTCTCAGAAGAAAATAAGAGGAGTGTGGACCAATAGAATAATAGATGCCTCAAAATACAAGTTATGGAAGGCATGGTTGGAAATGTTGGTCAGAACCAGATTATGGGGCAAGTTGAATGCTAGCCTATGAAGCATTATCTTTGTGTGGGGGACAATATTTAGCACTCATGAGTTCTGAGTAGATGCTTTTCATTATATTATTTAACCTGACTTTTCACTAGCTTTCCATTAAATCAAAACTCTATGAATTAAATTAAAGGAGAATTATTAGATACAAATAAAGGTTGAGATTTTACCACAAAGACCAGGCCGAGAAACTGGGTAGGATAGAGACAATAATATAAAGCATTCACTTTAAAAGCTATTTACTTACCAGATGATGTCTAGTTTTCATGGGAGTGCGCGTGTGAAGAAGTCATGGTGGAGTGGTGGTGGTTGTGTTCCATGGCTCTGCTCCCCAGAAGCAACTCCGGCTCTCCTGTCCCCACAGGGCTGGCTCCTCAGACCCACCTCGGTGGAGAGCAGGTTCCAAGCCTGTATGTTCACTCAGCTGACAGTCAAGTTGTAGTTCTCTTTTAATAAAATACACCTGATGTGAAGAGTGTGAAAAATGTAGACTCCCCAGGGACTTTAATTGCCATTTTCCTTCAGAGAATGAAAACAATCTCTTCTTCACAAGGACATCATGCTTCCTCTAGCATCAGCTGGAAGGCTTTGTGGAATTTCCTTACCTGTTGCTATCTACACTGTCACAGATAAAAAGAAAGCATTATTTGAAACATCCTCCAGTGACTGAGGGTTTTCAAGCTTTGTCCTGTCTTTCTTTCATTCATTTTTTTAACTAGATATACTTACTAGGGTAACAGAGGACCCTGGTTCTTGAACCGAGGACTAGCTTTATTCCTTGTGTAGGATGGAGTTTCCCACCTAGCATCAAATGGTAAGAAACTCAGCACTGAAAAGCTGACTTGTCAAAATGATGACAGGTGAGCTGTCAGGAGTTTGGTAGCAGCAGATGAGCTAGGAAGAGTGCCAGTTATCTCTGTCAAAGGCCTCTGACAACTGCTGGCTGGTGATGTTCTGGCTGCAGAGTAAATAGTTCCAGCCCCAGTCTTGGTAAAGGCTGTGTGTTATTCTTGGGTGGGGGTTAGGTCTGGAATTGTAGAGCCACAAGCCCTGCACAGGATCTTTGAGAGGTTGCTGCCTGTGTGTACCTCTGTGGGACATGAAATACATTGAATGCCAGTGTCTGGGGTAGAAACTGGGGTAAACAGTTACTGACCAGGCTTTTGTCTGCCCAGATCTGAGAAGGTTCATGTGTGTGAGGCACACTGGGAATGATGGACACTCAGGGTCAGTAGAGCACCCAAGATTGATCACTAGGCCACGGGCAGAAATGACAGACTGGACCAGTGTCCAAATTTTGCCCCAGAGGTTGAGACATGGGTTTAAAGGGGATCAGAGGCCCAGGTATAGTTGAGTAGACACCTGTACTAGCAGTATCTGAACTACCTTCAATGAGAGGGGGCATGAAGAGCTTGAGCGATTAGGTGAAACTGATCTAAATTAGGCAACTTCTCTCCATTCATAGGGAGGTCCAGTAACCTCCCAGGAATAGATCAGCACTGAGCACTGCACAGACTCCCACAGCCAAGTGGGAATGGAACTATCAATCTGGTGGCTGGTGCTAGGAAAGGGCTTGGAGCCCAGAGAAAGATGGGGCCACTGAGGCTGAGTAACTGCAGCAATAGAGTGAGATTCAAGCAGAAGTGAGTACTGTAGCCTGTGATCCTGGGCAGGCCAAGTGTGCTATGACTTTCAGCTATACTGGTGACAAGACTCACTCATCTTAGCTCTAGGTTCAGGTGCTTTTGTCCAAAGTGCCACTGGACCCTGAGGCCGAGGTGGCTGAGTGGCATTCCAGCTTGATCAGACCTGGACCTACCTTGGCTCCCCTGTGATGTCCCTCAGTATACCAGACTGTGAGGATTAGGGAAGACCAATGCAGGGAAACACCTGTGGGCCTAATTGTGTTTGGGGACATTTTTTTATTAGATCCAGAAGTCTGGTAATGGCAAATTAGAATTCTACTCTCTCCAGTCACTAGAATTTCACTTGAAAGGATTCTTATCGGTCATGGGTGCTACAAAAGCATTTGTGATGACCTCAAATGTCACCTCCAAGTCCAATATTTTTATTATTATTATTCTATTCTAAATAGCTAAAGCTTATGACATAATCAAAATATTTTATTTTATTGTAAATGTAGTATTTATTACAGAACATACAGAAAATGTTAATAAAATAGCAGTATTTTATTAGGATAACTATTATCTCTGAAGGATAAATAACTAAAGTTGGTGAATAAAATAAGGCTTTAAAAATCTCAAAGTAATTTTTTCCTGGGTTTTGGTGCTCTGTTTGGCCAAATGCTTGCAGGTATGAAGAGGTAATCTTTCCATTAACAAATGCAAGGCAGACAAGCAAGGGCATAGAGGATACAAAACAGAAGACAACCAAAAAACCTCTTTCTTTTTATTTTTACATGCATTTTCATACTTCCATTTGAGTGTAGACTTGTCTGCAGTATTTGAAAATTCACTTCAAAGAAAATAATAAAATCTTGGTGCAAGAGAAATTGAGATGCTTTCCAATTTCCCAACTTCAATAAAATGCTCCCCAGTGTTTTTCTGAAAGTCACTCTGGACAGAAAATTGACAGCGATGGTTCATTTCCAAGGTGGTGAGGGAGGCAACCAGGAGGGTGGCACAGAGCTAGGGCCAGTATAGAACAGGGACAAGAGGAAATGGTCTCACAGCAGAGTATGCCACAATTCCAAATCTCTGTGTGCAAAACACATGGCTAATTGTGGTCTAGGTGTCCATTCTGAGAGGTCTGAGCAGGAGGTGTGTTGCTTTTAAAGCTTCTGGCTGCATAATAGTTACCATCAGAGGGCTGTCAAAATCATAGACCCAGGAGAGCCACTCAAGTGGGGACAATGGGTGTTTATTGTGTCTGCAGGCACTTAAATGGATCCAGGTTATCCATGTGACTCAGTACTCAGTATAGAGAAGAATGATGAGGTCAACCAGGAGCAACATCCCAGCTTCTACCTCTGGCATCCTCATAGTCCTCCTATGAACACGTTGTTCTGAATTAATTCTCCCCCAAATTCTGAGGCTTTCCGTCATTCTTTCGTTCTTTCTACCCACCTCACACTATGCTTTCATGATAATCTGGATTTTATAGGTGTCAGGATATATGTCTGCCCAGCCTGACTGTTTCCTGGGAGATGCTTTTGCCTGCAGAACCCCATTCACCCTGGACCTTTTAGACCTTTCCAAGAAAGTGAATTCCAGTGAAGAACAGCGGTCAGGGGTTAATTCTAGGTTGTTTGGATGAAAAAGCTCTATTTTTCTAGAGGACAAAAGGACTAGAGGACTAGAGGACAAAAGAACTAGGACAAAAGGACAGTCAACTAGACAGGTTTTAGAGCTGAGAGCTCTGCCCATTGGGGAAAAGAGGGGTAAATCAGATCCAGAGTGAAAAGCAAACCAAACAAATGTTCCGCATATAAAGCCATGGTCAGCAAGTTGCAGATTGAGTCTCAGTCAAGTGCCAAAATCCTCCTTTTCAAGATGCAGATTGAAAGCCTGGTCCAAGGTCCCACAGGATGGAAGTTGCAGGCCTGGGATGAGGCCCCAGGCAGTTACTATCGCTGTCCTCCTTACACAGAGAGAGTCCTGAGGTCCATAACTTGCAAAACATTGTTCCCCACAGGAGCACAGAGGAAGGTGGAATGTGGGTTTTGAAGCCAGAATCTAGCGAGTGTCCACCACGGTGCAATATCTACAGTCACACTTCTGCCCCCACATGATACATTTCTTGAAATACTGTTACTTAACATAATTCAATATTCCAGGTACAACTGAAAATACTCCCACCTCTTTACCAGAAAAGAGAAAATTAAATTCCTGCCAATCATGCCTCCAGCTCCACATCCTGAATCTCTGCTTGATATATACTTCTATGTGAGCCTGTCTGGATATTTGGCAGTCTGTGCAGTAGCTAGTTAATTAAACTACTATCCATCTGTCCCACATACCGTGTGAAACAAAAACAAGAGGAAAGAAGAGGGAAATTAACTTAAATACAAAAATGCATATTTTTAGAAATCAGTCACATGCCTAATTTATATACACCTGCCCCCCTGTATCTCCATTTATACGTCCGTATGTCTGTCTTTCCTGTCCAAATGGATTTGCCTTTTGACCCAGCAATCCCACTTCTGGGAATATATCTGAAGGAACCTAAAACACTAATTCTAAAGAACATAAGCACCACTATGTTCACTGCAGCATTATTTACAATCGCCAAGATACAGAGGCAGCTCAAGGGCCCATCAGTAGATAAGTGGATAAAACAACTATGGTACCATTTACACAATGGAATACTTCTCAGCTGTAAAAAAGAAGAAAATTTTACCCTATGACAGTATGGATGGACCTGGAGAACATTATGCTAAGTGAAATAAGCCAGGTGGAGAAAGACAAGTACCATTATGATTTCACCTATATGTGGACTCTAATGAACAAACAGAACTAACAAGGAAAATGGGGACGGACTCATAGATGAGGAGCAGGATGATAGCTGGTGGGGAAGAGAGGGGTTGCTGAGATTGAGCAAAAAGGAAAAAGGACTCATGGACATGGACAACAGTGTGGTGATTGTTGTGGGGAGGGAGTATAAGGGAACTAAATGGCTACTGGGACAAAATATAATAAAGATTAAATCAATTATCCCTGGATGGTGTAGCTCACTGGATTGAGTGTTGGCTGCAAACCAAATGGTCACCAATTCTTTCCCAGTCAGGGCATATGCCTGGGTTGTGGGCCAGGTCCCCAGTATGGGGTGCTCGAGAGGCAACCACACACTGATATTTCTTTTCCTCTCTTCCTTCTTCTCTTCCCCTCTGTCTAAAAATGAATAAATAAAATCTTCTTAAAAAGATTAAATCAATCAATAAATTGCTATTTTAAAAATAATCAAGTGAGCTCTTGATGTTCCCCTAAAGTCTGTACAATCTTCTCACTTCTGTAGCTTAAGACCAAAACCCTGGGGACATCCTTGACCCCTCTTATACTGTCAGCAAGTCTCATTGATTTTGCTTCTAAAGAATGTCCAGTTGCAACCATTTTATGCCCCTGTCCTGTTATAACCCTAATGCACACACCTCTGACTCTTGCTAGGATTGCTGCCATGGACTCCTAACTCATCTACCTGCTCCTCCTCTCTTGCTATTATAGTCTATTCTCAATATAGTAGCCAGAATAAATCTGTTAAAAGGCTGTCAGATCAATATAACCCATTAGGCCACCCAATGGCTTCCAATACTCTGCAGCTAGAAAGCAAACTCATTATGCCTGCAGGGTACCCCTGTCTGGTTCTCATGACTCCCTGTCGGTGAGCCTATCCCTCTCACTCACTCTACTCCAGCCATGCTGGCCTCTTCATATTTTTCCTATGTGGCTGGCTTGTCCCCACCACAGCATGTGTGCACTGGTTATCTCTTCTACTTCAGAATACCAACATGGTCTGCTCTCTCAAAATTACTTCATGTCCTCATTCAAATATCACCCTCTCAGGTAATCTGCCATGACCATGTGGTTTAAATCCTTCTACAACATCCAGTTCTTTTTCTCTGTCTTCATTTGTCCCCTGTATTCCCTATCACCTTCTAGAATAATATATATTTTATTTATTTATGTAGTTTATTATCTGCATAAAGTCAGGAAGAAAAAAAGGGAATCTTGTCTGCTTTATTCACAGCTTTATCCCATGTGTCCAGATTGTGCTTGCCACAGAGGAGGTGCTCAGCAAATATTTGTTGAATCAATAAATGAGTGCTTGAACTGCTCAAGGGGCCATAGCTGGTGTGCCACCAGTTTGGAATGCTTCCCTCTTCCTGCACCCATTCCACATTTCCTCATCTTCTCCCAGCACTTCAGTCAATGAGGGGCTCTCAGGCAAGTTACGATGAACCAAATCTGCATCCTCAGGGTTCTGAGTCCTTGGTGCCCCTGCCAGTGCAGGGTTGCTCTCATCTCTCATGGACCTTCATTGCAGGTCAGAGTAGTATGACTATCCCAGGGATTTCCTGAGCTCCTTACTGTGAAATAGCAGCCCAATTTCCCCTTGATACTTCAGTCAGTCATCCCAGCCAACAGGGGATAGCAGGAAATATCTGGGTAGTCATCTCAACTTCCAATTCCAATCTCCCCAATGAGTCCAAGAGTAAAATATTTATAAATGGACATTAGGTTTGTTCATAAGAAATGCCTTCTTCTGTTCTCCTTTTTGGTACTGGACTCTTGTGCTCTGGTTATGGGGGAATGAGCACCACATTCTGGACCCTGGTGCACAGCCTTCAAATACACAGCACCCAACCCTGAAGGTATTGTCTCCAGCGGACACTGTAACTGAGCCATAAGTAAGCTATTCCACCAATCTGTGAAGTCACATGCTTCTGGGTGATAGGATTCATAGTAAGAGTGCATCTCATGGGCATCAGCTCATTGCCTTTCTCCTCTGCCTAGGGAGTACATTCTCTGGTCAGAAGCAATGTTGTGTGAGACAATGAATAACATATTCAGTAACTTGACAAATGACAATGCTGGCAAAGGCCTGACAGACCAGAAGCAAAACAAAATCAAATCCAGAGTAATGGTCTGCTCCGATAAGACAAATTGCAGAGCCCTCCATCACAGAAGGGGCCCAGTGTCATTAACCTGCCACCAGGTTGCTGGATGACCTCTAAGGGATATGTTATCATATCCATGCTCCTTCATGTCCAGGGTTGGTTGGTTACTGATATGAGTATGCTGGTTAGTTCAGAGTGACAGCAGCTTACAGGAGGGAATTGGTCAGAGGAGGTCTATTGCTAAACCTATTCTTCGCTTCTGTCCTTAGTACCATAGTTGTCATTTATTTCATTGGGTCCTTTCATGGGTACTTGGATATTTGAAGAAGAAAGTGAGTAACATTGAATAAAGGGTCAATCTGTCCACCTGGTTATTACAAGCACACCCAGTGGTGGGCCCTTTTGGAGAGCATTTACTTTGGATACACATATTCTCACATTCTGGCACAGTGTAAAATTTCTATGCTATATATTTCTTCCCCAAACTGCTTTGTCATCAGTAGTATGACCTTGATCATTCCAAGTCCCCAATCATTGAAGCTACCCTAGTCTGCTGCCTTGGAATTCTTCATTTGCTTTATGTTGTCTATACTAGCAAGCAGCCTGGCTAATCTATAGTAATTGCATGATTCTGGGTGATCATGAACAATAACGTAATTAGTAATGATTTGGAGGAGGAGGAGCTCAAAGAAATGACAGGAATGCTTGTAAAAAGGCTCAAAATTAAGAAGAAACAAAGAAACTCAAGGATGTAGGTAGCATGAGTTTTGACAGTCCCACCAGAGAGCAGCTGCTGAAGTCAATAAGCATGGACCATCCTCATACTCAGTGTCACCGCTCAGGAGACACATTCTGTTGTGGATGATCTGGCTGACCCTGTCTGGGTGCCATACCTTTGCTTCTTGGCTGTCCCACTACACCTTGAGGAACAGAAGCAATTTCCTGAAAGAAAATCAATATGCCAGTGTCAAAGGTGAAATGGACAGTAAAGTCATAAACTCTACAAATGCCCAGTACACTGGACCTTTTGGTCTATGGACCTTTGAGGTGTTCAGAGGTCTTTTGGTGGGGATGGTTGTGAATAGTGGGATGCAGTGGGATGACTGTAACTTGTAAAGTTACTTAGACAGTTGGTGCATAAATAAATATTTGATTCTCACTACCACTCACCTCTCTTTTCACCCCATTCATCTCCCTGCCCACAGTCTGAGCTGCTGATCCTACTGTTTGAGAGGTCATAACCATTCACCTGTAGTTCAAATATGACCTTTGCCCCACTGACCTGTGCTCTGGCTTTTTAAGGACCATCCTGACCTCAGGCACATACATCAGACCACACAGCCCATTTGAGGCTTGGAAGGTGGGACTGCAGTAGTCCCAGCCTGCTGGCTCTAGCCTCTGCCTCTAGTTAGGTTCAACAGGTTCCAGACACGGAATAGTATAAAAGCCTTCCACAAAGGAAAGAGGGGGAAAAATTCATAAGTACCTGTGCTCAGCTTCATGGCAGATTTTTACTAGGTCTGAATGAAGCTTTGGCCTGCAGTCCTGAGGCCCTTTTAAATTTCCATTTCATCCAGCTCAGCCAGCTCCTTAGCAAGAAGGACCCACAGGAAAGCTGAGCAATTCCTTGGCACAGGTGTCATCCAGAGCTAAGGCTAGGGCTGGAGTGTAAAAGGAACTAGGAAAAAAATTTCTCTTGTTTCCAAGAACGGCAGCATTTTTTCTCCTAGACATTTTTCTTGCATAGTTATTTGATGAACTCCAACCTCTTGAGAGGGCCCACGAGCAAATGCAGGCTGTCATGCCAGGGAGCCTGGGCCTCAGCTTTGGCAGCTCTCATATTTCCTTTCTGAGCCTCAGTTTCCTCTTCTGTGGAGGATTGCAAAGAACAGTATCCAAATAAGTATGGGTATGCACCTGCATGCATATTTATTACCCATGCAAATACTTCGCATTCCACAAAGCGTTTTATCTACATTATTTTATTTAACAGCAACGTTTAACTCTGGGGCTTAAATATTGTTAAATCAATTTTATCAATGAGAAAACTGAGAATCATAGAAGGGACCAGATAACAGACGGGTAGATGGCCTCAGAATCTTGCCTGTCTGACACGGAAGTTTGACAACCGTACTGCTTCTGTACCTACATTATGATACCGTGTCTGGGGCCGAGTGGCCACTCCATAATCATTGCTACTCTATTTGAACATATGCTTCATTTCCATGCATATGAGCCTAGCTGACTCTGTGCATGTGGGCCTGGCTGCCATGGGCAATATTTTGGCAGTGGTTGTCACTGAGAGCATTTTCATATGCTAATAAGGATTAATAATTCATGTTCAGTAATCTGCCTGGTATTTTTCCCATTCCCATTTCTCACTGGGGGACAAAGTGGACAAGCGATGATGCTTCCCTGGAGGGAAGGCCAGACCATCTGCATAGCTAGCTCCACGGAGGGCTTGGTGGGCTTGCATCGCTCCTGCTGAAGGTGGGGAGGGGACTGAGAGGGATTAGGAGGCAATGCCAGCCTCTGCCTTAGGGAGTCCTTCATGCCCTGTGCTGGCAGCTGGGGAGCTGCAGAGAGCTGATCTCTCTGCACAGGGAATGCGCTCTATTGCTGAGCATTTCTGTCTGGTCTGACTTTTCACTGCAATTGTTTTAAATTAGGTGCCCTGTGATTTCCTGGACTCTGTCGAGCCTGAATAAGCCCTCTCTGGGAAGCAGGCCTAGCAGGACATGAGGGCCTTTCCTATTTAGGCTAATGTCTGTGTTACCCTCGAGCTCACAGGAATTTTCCAAGCCACTAATTTGTACTTTTCCAGTAGACAAGAGTGATGAGTGGTATTATTTTAGGCTTTCTAAATCAGAGCACCACTTTTGGGTACTAGATGTTCTCAATTTCTAATTTCCTTCAACTCAAATATCCAGCAATTTTACTTGTGTCACTTAAAAGGGCATCTGGGTTTTTTAGAGCAGTACTTGTGGCCTTTCTCCTCAACCTGCCAAATGATAACTTCAGGTTCTGCAATTTAGCTGAACAAATATTTATCATATGCCCATTAGATGTCAGACTTTGAGCTAAGTGCTGCAGCGGGTACAAAGATGGATGGTTCCTTTATTAATTCATACATCCATCTAGTTGTTCATTCAACAAACATTTCTGAACACCTGTTACTGACCTGTTATTGTCCTGTTACTGACAGGTGCTGAAGCCGGCCTCAATTAGAACTGTATTCTGTTTCAAATAACAGAAAACCTAACTATAGTGCCTTCAATAAATAAGGGTTTTCTTTTTTTTCCTTATATAATCAAGTAGCTTGGAGTCACATAATCACTGGTATTAGTTAACGGGCTTTTTGAGTTTGGGGATGATACTGCTGTTAGTCACCGAACCTCTTCCTCATGGCTCATGATGGCTACTGCAGCTCCAGCCATAACTTTCACTTCAAGGCAAAAGTAGGATAGGTTGGTTGAGTCAGGTGAGTTAGAATGCTTTTACCAAGAAAACATGAACTTCTACCACATCAATCATCCTCAGCCAATCCCCCCTTATATCTCATTGGTCAAGACCCATCACTGGCCATTCCCTAGGTACAAAGGAAGCTGTCATAATTAGCTTGTGCTTGGCAATGTGCTTCTTGGGCTTCTGTTAGTAAGGATGAAGGAGATAATATTGTATAAACAAGCAGTAGTTGCAAAAATACTAAATGAAAGAGTCAGTGTCCTTGCCCTCAAAGAATTTACCACCTAGCGGCAGAGGCAGAGGGTGGGAGTGGTAGGACAGGGAATGGGTGGAGGGAAAGACCGCAGTTACAAGGCACATCACAGACATGAGTTCATTTGCTTCTCAATATAAACCTGTGACATAGGTTGAACAAACATCATTAGTCTCATTTTACATATGTCCTCATCTATAAAAGTGAGGCATGAGAGGTTGAATGATGGTATTCTGGGGGTCACATGGGTGAAATATAGTAATCCAAGGGACAAAATCTAGGTCAGCTTTCAACCCATCCCTAATTTTTTTCTCCTACTCTTTCTGCCTTTCAGGAAATAACAGCAGGCCTCCTCACAGGGCCCCTGAGACCACCATTCCCAGCCAGAGAAGACCAAGCCCAGAGGCTCACACAGGTACAGAAAGCCAACAAGTGAACCCCAACGAACCCTGGTGGGTGGCTGGAACCAAAATTCTGCCCCTAGCCAACCGTTATGCACAACCTGGTCCTTGCAGACAGTATTCAGAAGCAAGGGGTATGCAGTAATTTATGCTCAGATGGGCACTTAGATCTTACCTACTCAGACCCTGCCAAGTTGCAATTCCTTTGTACTTTCTCTCATCTTTCCCATTCCTTTCCTTAGATGACTTAGTTTCAAGATTAAAACTCCTGCATTAGAGCTAATATGTATAGTTTTTCCTTACCATTATCCTTTAAATTTGCAGGGAGACAGACCTGAGCCTGGTCCCGTTGTCTGCATCCTCCTCTTTTGGATGGCCCGACAAAGAAATCTGTCTCCCTCCCTCTCTCCCTGTCCCTGTTCCTTCCCTCCCCCTATGCCTCTCTCCTCTCCTCCCCTTCTTTCTCTCTCTGTGAAAACCTATGACCTCAGACTCTGACTTCTCTGTGCATCACAGGCTTTAAACTGCCTACTTTGTTCAGTAACATGCTGACTATTCTCTGGTGTTCTCACCCTATTCTGAGCATCTAGAGTTGGACACGTGAGGGTTCTGTCACCTTCTTATTTTGTAAATCAGCAAGTAGCTAAGCCACTTGTGCCATGGCCTTAGACAACTGTCCAAACCTTATCTGCTAACCTACTTACCCACCAACCCACCATTCCACCCACCCACCACCTTCCCACTCCTCATCCACACACACATTCTGAAAATACCACTGATGTGATAACTGTTTAAGCAAACATTGAATAAGTGAGTGATTAATTAATCCTAAAAGTCAGATTTTTTAAAGGAATATCAACTATTTTAATCTTTAGTATTCTTTTCATATGCACTTGGAGGTCCTGCAGAAATCCCAAGTTGCTAGCTCTGATGCCAGTGGGCATTTCTACCAGGATGGCAACACTGCCAAGCTCCTGACATCCTGTGCTATTTACCTTTCTGATATGAAAAGTCTCAAATTGACTTGCTGAGGAAAGCCAGACAGATGAGAAATCTTACTCCTAAATGCCTGAATACATCAGGTCCACCTTTCACTGTGTGAGTCTCTCAGGCAAGTCCCATATTTTCAGCTCCAGGACTTTGTGTTTCCTTCCTGACCTGCTCTTCCTATCTCACAATGCACTTGAACTACTAATAATAAAGGCTACAAGTGTTGAAGTCTGAGATTAGCACTTTCCACATCATACCTCCTTTAATTTTTACAATTTATCCTGTGAATGTTGTTATCTCCATATAACAGATGGGGGCCTTGAAGCTCAGAGAAGGTAAAAAAAAATACTTGCCTAGGGTCACACAACTGTGAGTGTGTTGTCTCACTCACAGCTGTGTGACCCCAGGGTTGCAATTTGAACTCAGACCCCCAACCTGTGCTCTTAGGCACCAGGCAAAGGGCCTCTATCTAAACTTTGCTGCAGCCCTCACTCAAGTTTGAGCACCATCCAGGGGACAGTTCTGTGAAGGTGGAAATATTATGTACCTGGGCTGTCTAGGGGTGGCCGGCCACCAGATGCTTGAAATGTGACTGGTGAAACTGAGGAACCAGGTTTGTCATTTTATTGGATTTTAATCAATTTGATTTAAGTAGCTACATGGGAACATTGGACAAGAACATTAGCAGCTATTGGCAAAACTAAGGCCAGATGAAATGACTGATTTCCCTAAGGTAGCAGACCCTGAGGGCTCCTGGCTCTCACACAAAGGAACAAGTCCTCAGGAATGAACAGTCCATCAACTTTTGACCCCAAACTTACTGCTTTTAAATAAACCTGTAAATTTAGTTTTCCACTTGTTAGTTGTGGTCAGGAAATCGGAAACCACTCTAGATATTTTAGGCAGGGTGGGATTCAACTCGGTAAATTAATCTAAACATGCCCATCCGCACCCCACCCATAGAAATGCCAATAAATCTGATGTTGGCACTAGGACTCCAACTTTTGTGACTATGACGAGAATGGTGAGAAAGCAAAGTTTAGGGAGTTGGATAAAAAGATCCTCTGTCTGGCACCATTCTCCTCCAGGTCACATTATCGAGAAGCAGTAAACATTTACTCAACTAATGACTATTGAGCAACAGTTGGCAATAAGACAAGCTGAGTTGAAGAAAAGAGACTCAAAGGAGAGGGTGGTAGAGAGCATTTAGAAGAGATATTTTTGTATTTGAGCCTTTTAACAAAAAAGGGGGCCTCGCGGCTGTTGTTTCTGTGAGTCAGTAGGTAAGGAGAATGTCCAGATGTCGCCAGACAGAGGTGAAGGGACAGCAATGCCAGGCCCTGGCGGGGAGGCTGCAAGGAATTCTGTGCCGTTCAGCTCAGCCAACAGTACCCACCAACTGAGGGAGTTAACAAAGGTTACCTTTTCCTGTCTTGGGCATCCAAGTTACTTTCTCCTGTATGAGTTCCTTAAGGACTCTGAGTTGACTTTCTTAATGAAGCCCTCCTTCCTCCATTTCCAGGAAACCCAAGGCTGGCATTGCTGTGGGAAAAGAGTAGAAAGGTGTCCTCTGTGTCCCTCCCTGTCAGAGAACAGGACACTAGTTCAACTGAGTCAGGGCCCCACTTTACCCCTATTACTCGTTTTGCCTGAATCACCTCCTTAGTGGCCCCATATCCAAATACAGCCACAGACGTGGGTCAGGACTTCAGCTCATAAATTTTGGAGGCTCAGATATAGTCAATCCATAACAATAACCTTCTCATTCTCTCTGAGGGGGTCGCGCTCAAAGCATCATTCACGACCTCTCCCATAACAGAGTCGAAGAGTCTCATAAAGAGGAAAATCAGATGGCAAAAAAGAAATATTTATGTCTGTCTATGTAAAGGTTCTTTCCCCACTACAGAAGCACATCTAGTTACAATCATTATGCCTGAACCCTAGTAAGTGCTCACAAATGCTTATTAAATTAATATGTAGCATCCAAACTATCACATTGCTTGGACTGTTAAGGCTCAAACAAAGTGGTAAATAAAATAAGAGCTGTGTGGTGTGACTTCAGAACCTGCAGAGTCTTGACAGTCAGCAGAGAAGTATTTCAAATAGTGTACCTCCTAAAGGTTTATCCAGAGGAGATGGTCTCCATACCTGCCTGCACTTTGCCTGTCTGAAAAGGGGGCAATTATTTTCTGACTACTATAGGTAGGACATGCAAACTATATTATTGTATCTAGTATCTGTTGATTTCATAATGCATCAGTGATTAAGAAAATGGGTGCCCTGTCATTAATCATTTGTTACAAATACAATGTAAAATACGTAAATGATTCTTTCCTAGAATCAAAACCTGACTTCAGCTTTCTCCCCTCTAATGTGTTAGGGGCAAATGAAAGATCGAGGTAGTGGGAAGAAATGAGGGACCATGGAATCATCTGGAAAATTTAGTGGCAGGAAGCAGGAGCTGAGTCACTATAGGATTCAATATGCATTGGATTGCTGTTCCACCATTTACCATTGTCATGACCCTGGTCAAAGAATTAAACTTCTACGAGACTCATTTTGTAAAAAGCTAATATTGCCTTTCCCACCAGGCTGTGGTAAGGATCAAGTCAGTTAATTTTTCCACAGTACTTAGCATCACGCCTGGAACTTAATAAGCAACCTGTACGTGTTAGTTCTATCTGATTATGTAATGACAAATCATTTGACACACTTTTCAGCACACAACCGTTAAGATAATGTACATTGGAATGCTGAGAGGGCAATGTGCCCATTAGGTGATCCGTTAGAACATTTGTCCGCAAATGTATTATTTTGAGATAAATTAGCAAGTTTTAATCTATGTAAGTGATCCAGTTAGGTACAGGTTTGTTGTGGTGATTTTAGGCAGAGACCAGAAACCACTCCAGACACTGTCATCAGGAAAGGACTTAACACAGGCAATCAGGTGCTAAACAGGAAAAACCTGTCTTTTCTCCTGGGTCCCCATTTACCCTCTTAGTGCTACCACGCTCACAACACAGGATGGGGCAAAAGGAGGTTTAGTTGTGAGTATGTCAGACACAGAGTATATTCTTGTAGTATTATTATTTATTATATTATTCTCTATATGAACAATTGTAAACCTCCTTTTGCCCCACCCTGTACTTTTGACACTAGATATGTGGGACTTCTTTCCACACTAAGCAATTCTTTGTGATCCCAACTGGATAGCCCACAATTTAACTCAATTCTGACACTATCTACCTATGAAATAGCATCAGATCCCACAGGTTAAGTAAGGGCTCAGTCTCTCAACACTGCCCCTACTTCAATGTCAATTGCATGTCCAGGTTGTCACCTGTGCTTTTGACCAATGGGCTACAAATCAATCACAGGTTACTACTACCTACTCCTTGCTTTTGATTAACTTGCTGGAGCAGCTCAAAGAACTGAGAGAACTGTTAGTTACACTGACCAGTTTATTGGAGGATGTGATAAGGGATGCTGGTGAACAGCTAGATGAAGAAGTACATAGGGCAAGGTCTGGGAGGGTCTTGAGTGCAGAAGCTTCTGTCCCTATGGAGTTGGGGTATAGCACCCTCATGGTATGTGGATATGTTCACCAACCTGGAAGCTCTCTGAATCCCTTGCTATTGGAATTTTATGGAGGCTTCATTACATGTGTATCATCAATTACTAATTCCATTTCCAGCCCCTCTCCCCTCTCTGAAAAATGGGGGATGAGGCTGAAAATTTCAAGCTTCTAACCATGACTTTGTCTTTGTGGTGAGTAGCCCCCATTCAGGAGCCCATGTAGTCATATCATTAGAACAAAAGGTACTCCGAGTGTCTTTATCACAAGAATTTACAAGTGTTTCAGGAACTCTGTCCCAGGAACAGGGATGAAGACCAAACATATGTTTTTATTATAAATTGCAACATCACAAATGATCCAAAGAACTTTTGGCAGACATCAGGAGAAGTCATCAGTGATTCCAGGAAATTGGGCAGTTTCAGGAATTATAGGAAACTGCTACCCAAAGCAGGTAATTCAGGGCAGAATGCTTGGAAAGCATCAAAAATATTACACAGACTTCTGCAGAGATCCACACACCTGTGTCCAAGCATTGTCATTGATCCTGCTTCCCTGTGACCTTCCACATTGGATGTGAGTGCCTGTCATTGGCAGAATCTAAAGAGTCCAAAAAGAAGGGGCCTGCTAACTGTAGTTTTGGGGTTCTTAGCAGTGTGGCAGGTCAGAGGAGAGCTTAGAAGGGGTGGTGCTTGCTACTCAGTATCAAGACACAGAGTGGATCTTATTATGTGCAGATTTATTTGTCAATTCATCTACTCGCTTACTAAAATTTATTTGTGACCCCCAAATCAATATCCACAGTACTTTTGTGGTCATTCACAGTCATGTGCAGAGTAGTGGAAGTTTGAATTGCTTAACATACACATTTTCAGCTGAAGTCAAACAAGAAGACACTCTGCCTTGTTTCAGCTCTGATACCTTGAACAAGTGTGCTTATCCTGTTCAGTTTATTGCCATGTTTTTTGTTTGTTGGTGCTTTTTTGTTGTGGCGGTGGTGGCAGTTGGTGGTGGTAATTTTGCAAAAATAAAATAACCCCAAACACAGGAGCTGACATGCTGTCTAGTGTTCCTAAATACAAGGAGGCTGTGATGTGTTAGACAGGCTTGGTTCAGGCATTAGTTATGATGCTCTTCTATGGTCATGAATCACAATATATAGTAAATAAGGGATCTGTAAGCAGAAACACATATAATACAAGTTTATGTATTGATCTGTTGATGAATATGTGACAAGAGACTTGCAGAAACCTAACTCTGTAGGTACCCTAGGAGTGCTAATTCAGTACTTGTTAATTCACTGCTTGCTGTGAGTTGAAACCTGTAATTATCACAAATAATAAGAATCAACCGTAATATTTAGTATCTGATCAGAGATGCTATAAATGCATCTTTGATATGTTTCTGAGCTTGTGGTCCTCTTCTCTGTGGTGGTGAGGACAAGAGGCCAATCATTTGATCTTTTAGGACCTCCTTGTGAGAATGCCCACTTCAGAAGAGAAGTGATTCTGTTACAGAACCCCTCCAATGCTGTTTTGGAATAACTGTGGGGTTCGATTTTCCATAACCAAGAAGTGTGACTCCCAGTGCAACAGTTTGGTGAAAAAGGAAAGTTGTTTATTTAAAGGTTATACAGATTTAGAATAAAGGCAGATTTCTGCTGTTAAGTCCTGCTCCCTTTAAAAACATGCAAAGACACATATTCCTGCCTCCTTTTGCCGAGCCAGGCCAGTTTCAGAATACGCCAGTCAGGGGTTCAGTCTTTCAGAAAAGCAGAAGTCTGCAGCTCAGCACTCCTGGTCAGGGTTTAGGTCCAAGCCTCCCTCAAGAGTCTGGGTGTCTAAGCAGGTCCTGCATGGCCCCATCAGCTCTAACACCATCTTCTCCAATCAGATTCCAATCCTGGTATCTGGGCAGGAATCCTCCCACCTACCCCCCACCTCCAGCTCCAGTGACTCACTGGACTTGACTTTCAGACCACTTTTCTCTTATTCCAAACCATGTGGTAACCTCATATCCTGCCCTTCCTTCAGTGTGATAGTGTCCATGTTTTTTGCCAGTTCCCCAGTATCTTCTACCTTCTTTTGCCTGCCATCTTTAGTCAGGGCAAAAGTTCCCAGCAGTGCACAGAGATCCAGGGTGGGCATGTGCCCCCTGCCTCTTGCTCAGGCACTATATCCCAGCTATGTCACTGAATGTTCTGTCATATACACAATTGCCCTGGGCAGTAGCCCTCTTCCCTTGAGGAAAATATGGCTATTAACTTGCCCATTGTTATGCAATGTATCTTAAATGCCTCCCCTCTCCCCCCAAACAAGGATTGTGGGGGTTGTTCTCCTACTTTCAGGGAACTTATCCTCTGCACCCTGTTACAGTTCAGCATGGTTTTGTTAATGAAAAAACAGCACCAGATGTTGGACTGGGTTTAGCAACCTTGGTTCTTGAGAGTTTGGCTAAGAAAGAATTCAGAGCCAAGGAACTCAAATACCAAGAGAAAATTTATTTAGAAACCATGGAGGTAGAAGATGTGGGATCTGGAAACAAGTTACAGAGGCAAAAGAAGGGCCCTTGGAACATAGGAGAAACAAAGCAAGGATATAAGCACATGGGGAAAGGACAGAGGGAAAGGCTGAGGATTGGAGAGGGAGAGTGGGATAGAGGAGTGGAGGGGGTAGGGAGTGAGAGTCTTTGTCTTAGGGGTTTTATCTGTTTCCCAAAGTCAGGGATTTGAGGGGAGGTTTCAGGGGAGGATCTCAATAGAATATTCATCAGCTTTCCAGGTGTGTCAGTCATCTCAGGGTCATGGGCTCTAATGAGTGGTTGGCACCAGGGTAGGGGGTCATTAGTCACTGCAGTTGGTCCTGATGTCAGCCATGGCTTCTCTATGCCTGGCTTTGCTGTTCTTCTGGGCCTGGAGCTGAAATACAACTGAGGCCTGGATGTTATCTCTAGAGCTTAATGCTTAAGGGAATGGTCATGCAAGGGCTTGTATGGGAGTTCTATGAGGCTATTCTCCAACATTTCTTGTTCCTGCTCTAAGGGGATCTTCCACATGGCTGGTGACATGCCAGAGAAGGAAAGGTCAGGGGAGGGTCTGAATCATATGACCAACAATATGAAAGGTCAAGGGGTCTAAACTGTATGACTAACAATATATTAGGGGAGAAAAGGTCACCCTGGGGGCAAGGCCCACCCTAGTTTTGCTCCTTGCTAGATATCTGGAGCTTTCTGACCTGGTGACCTTCAGTACCTGGCCTATCTTTGCTATACTGCTCATGCTTGTCTAACTGCCTGCTACACTTTGATATAGTCAAGGCCAGCCCAAGTTCATGTACAGGCACTGACTTTGAAATTGAGACTCTAATTTTCAGCATGATTTCTCAAAGTCTATGCATCTTGTAGATTCTTAAAAAAAACAATGTATGCAATTAAGCAACCTTTGTCCTGAACTCCCAATGTTCTTCAAACTTTAAAAGGAAGAACATATAAGAATTCATGTCATATAGGGGGGGTAGAGAGATACCAGTTTAACTACTCCACAGTCCTCAGGCAAGTTTGCCCTTGTTTTAAATATAACCTGAAGCTCACCAAAGTTAAGAGGTTTGCCTGTGGCCACCTTAGGTCAAAAACCTGCCTCCTATTTTAGTGTCTTTTCTTTTTGCTTGGTTGCTTTAAAATAAAATTCAATTGTTTATAAAATAAGGAAGTTGAACAAGCAGATCTCTGAGATCTCTTACCAATCTAAAATTCCATGACTTTATGACACTGGCATCCATTGAAGGCTAACACTGTTCAAATACAAAGAGAAAGTTTATCTAGAAAGTCAGGGAAGTACAAGAAGTGAGCCATAGAAGCATTATGCTGGGGGCTGGGGCTGAGTCGATAAGGGAAGATTTAAGAAGAGAACACACTGAATATGTCATGGAGAGTTTATGTGTGCAAACAGGTCACAGAGACATAAAAATTTAAGTGATAGAGCATTGCATTTTTTGTGCCTTTGATCAAATGAAAACTCCTCTAGGAAGCCAGCCTTGATTTCTGCCCTCTTCCCAGCTAGAAATGATTCTATGATCTTCACTGTTATAGCATTAGCCTGATGTCTCATTAGTACTAATGACTAACATTCATTGATTGTGTATTACAATTATTGTACTTTACGTAGAGTTAAAATTAATCCTCACGATAGCCCTATGAGAGAGATGTTCTTACTGGCTTCATTTTACACAGGAAAACATTATCTTTCCTTTTCTGACTCTGACCTCCTGTCAGCATCGCAGGCTCTGACCACATTCTTTCCTGAGACCCTACCTTCCCTTTGCCTTTCATCACCCAGCATCTCCTGGTCTTTCTCTGCACTCCCTGACCATTACTTTTCCATTTTAAAAGTTAAAAAAATTATTTTGATCACCTTTACTGAGGTACAATTGCCATATAGTAAACTGCTGATGTTTTTAAAGTGCACCGTTTTACAAGTTTTGACATATGAATATACCTGTGAAATCATCATCACAGTCAAGAGGTTTTTGGTTTTTTTGTTTAAATCTGTGTGTCCTGTTGTATTCTCCGCCCTCCCATCCTCACTGCAGGCCACCACTGCTCTGCTTTGAGCCATTGAGTCAAGGCAGTACTTCACATTTTCTAGAATCCTATATAAAGGAAAATTCATACAGCATTTATTCTTTTTTGTATGACTTCATTCAATTCATAGAACATTTTGAGATTCATTCTTATGGCATCTACCTGTAGTTAATTCCTTTTTATTGTTCAATAGTATTCTATTGTATGAATATATTACAATTTGCCTATCTATTCCTCTGTTGATGAATATCTGGGTTGTTACTAATTTGGGACTATAACAAATAAAGCTGCTATGCATATTCAGAAAGTAGAAGTCTTTGTATACACACTTTCTTAATGTCTTCAGTAGATACCTAAGGGTGACATAGCCCTAGGGGTGCATATTTAATTTTTGATGAAGTGATACAATTGTCCTCACAAGTACTTTTTTAACTTCCCACCAGCAAGGTATATGAGTGTCAGTTCTGCTATACCCCTGTCAACACTTGGTATAGCTAGTCTTTTCATATCATTTTAGCCCCTTTATTAGGTGTATAGTTGTATCACATTGTGGTTTTAATTTTCATTTCCCTGATGGCTAATAATGTTGAACATATTTTCATGTGCTTATTTGCCAGCCTTACATATTCTTTAATGAAGTATCTGTTCAGATATTTTGCCAATATGGTTTTTAGTTTGTTTTCTTTTAATTAAATGTTGAGAGATCTTTCCATAATCTGGATGAAGTACTTTATTAGATATATGCTTGGCAAATATTTTTCCCAGTGGGTGACTTTTATTAATAGTGACTTTTGAAGAGCAGAGTTTTCTAATTTTGATAAAAGCCAATTTATTAACTTGTTCTTTTATAAGTAGTACTTTTGATATTATATCTCAGAAGCCTCTGGATAACCAAAGTTCACAGTGAATTTCTTCTGTTTTCTTTGAGATGTTTTACAGTTTTAGGTTTGACATTCAGTTGTCTGATCCATTTTTAGTTAATTTTTTATATGCTGTGAAGTATGATTATAGTCTTATTTTTGTGTGCATGTAGGGGGGTCATCCACTTGTTCTAACATCATTTTTGAAAAGGACACTATTTCTCCTCTACACTGCCTTTGCACCTTTGTTGAAAACAAGTTATGTGTATGTGTGTGTATAGTCTGTCCAGAAAACTTCCAGCCATCATTAATATAATGAGAATGGTTTGTGCAACACTGATGTAACCTGGCAGCCAAAAAGAGTGGACTGAAATGTGCATGTATGAACAATGATGACTTCACTGTACTAGTCAGTGGGGATGGTAGACACCACTGAGAAAGCATGTGTACTGTGTGGCTGTCACATTCAAAATGACTGAGCGAGTAGAGCAATGAATCTGCATCAGATTTTGCATTGTGCTTGAGCATTCCTCCATGAAATCTATTTAGATGATTCAGAAGGCCACATATGTGGGCAACTGGTGATTGGATGCTTCATCATGACAACACACTGCTCATGCATCACATCTTGTGCAGAGTTTTTTGGTGAAACATCAAATCACCCAGGTGACTCAGCCCCTCTACTGCCCAGAGTTGGTATTCTGCAACTTCTGTTTTTTCCCAAAACTAAAACCACCTTTGAAAGGGAAGAGATTTCAGACCATCAATTCAGAAAAATATGATGGGGATCTAATGGCAATTCCAACAAAGGATTTTGCAATGTTTTGAACAGTGCAATAGATGCTAGGAGAACTGTGTGAGGTCCCAAGGCGCCTACTCTGAAGGGGACTGATTTGTCATTATCCTATGTACAATGTTTCTTGTATCTGCTTCAATAAATGTCTCTATTTTTCATATTACATAGATGGATAATTCATGGGTAGACCTCATATATGTTACTGAACTCTCTTGTTTCTTTGATCTAGTTGCTTATTTTGAAATGAATATCATACTGTCTTGCTTACTGTAGCTTTAGAGTAAGTCTTGAAATCAAGTAACTTTAGTCCTTTAGTTTCCTAGTTACTTTTCATAGATGTTTGGTTACTCTAGGTATATTGTATTTACATATGTTTACATATAAGAATCACTTTTGTAATTTTTACAAAAAAGCTCACAGAGGTTTAAATTGGGATAGTGTTGAATGCATAGATCAATATGGGGAGAACTGACATCTTAGCAATATTGAATCTTCTGATCCATTAGCACAGTATATTTCTTTACACATTTAAGTCTTCTTCAATATATCTCCGAGTTTTGTAGTCTGTTGAATATAGGTCTTTTCCTTTGTCATAGTTTTTAAAATACTTAATATTTATTTCTGGTTAGTATAAATATTTTTAATTTTAATTTAATATTAAATTTCCATTTTTATTTATAGTATATAAAATTATAATGATTTTCATATATTGGTTTGTAACCTAAAATCATGATAATCTCACCAATCGGGTTTTCAGAAATTTCATCCTATTTTCTATATCAATTGTAGAAAAGGTAAAACTTTTCCTTTACCTGCTTAGTTTCTGTGACAGGGGCCTGTGGATTAAAATGACAAAAGACAGATTAATAGGAGGAAATAAATACAGATTTAATTAATAGTTTTAATTTTACATGCATAGAAATAAAAACTCAAAGAAGTAATTAGATTCAGAAACATATATACCATTTTAACAAAGTGTGATAAAGAGAAGTCACTAGACAAAGGAAAGGGGAGTTTGGGTTTCTTGGAAAGTAATTTGTGGGAAGGTAAATATATGGGGAAACTAATGAAAGTAAGGGTTATTCTAATAAAGTTTGTTTTTTATAGACTCTTCTCAATGCTGACTTTCTGTCTTTTTGATGGTCATAAAATTCCTCTGGACAGGGAATTTACAACAGCCTCATCTCTAAGAAGTGTCTGCTTTTAGTTAGATAAGGGAACCTCCAGGAAGGCTTCTTTCTGCCTCTGCTGATTCTCAATTGCCTTCAACTCAAAATAACCCAATACCTAAGTGGCATATTCTGGCCCCCTCCACAATCATGTCATCTACTTCATTCTTCTTAAGCTGAATGTCTTTTATTTCTCATGCTTTATGTTCTTCTTCACCTAACATTGCTTTCTGTATTTCTCACATGGGACCCAGTTCAAATACCACTACCTCTCTAAGGTCATCCCTGATTACCTAGACAGATTTAAAGTCTCTCTCCTGTGGTTGTTGATGGCATTTTGCGTATACCCCAATTATATGTATCATAATGCACTCTCATCATTCATTTCCTGTTTTTGTCTCATCTACTAGAAAATGAGAAAGACATAGATAATGAGACTATTTTTTTTATCAAAGGACATAACACAAGGCTTGGTACAAAAGCTAGATCTCAACAAGGTTTAATGAAAAGAAAGGGAGAATTGTACACCTTTCCTACGGGCAATGGGATTTCTAGAATTAATTAATCTTTGAAGCCAGAGAGAATGCCACATAGAAATGTAGATCATCCAACAGCATTAGACATGTTAGAAGTAGAGGACAATTATATTTAGAGAATACGCCTATGTTCAATTCTTCAGGCAGACATCTGTTTCTTTTGATCTACATCTAACCACACTGGATAAACTCCTTGCTCTACAACCATACAAATGCACAGTGTTTGTTGACAATGGACCACAAGATATCACAATGAATTTAGATGATTGGAAGGACAGGTTTGTTAACTCAGCATCTCAAGACACTGCCAAGTACATTCACATCAATTTGCAAAGCCACTATTCCAGTTAGAAGTGTCATCTTGAGAAGCTGCACTTGGAGCTCCAGAATTTCTTAAAACAAAATAAACACAAGGGTTTAAATATCAAAGGTTGAAAAGTCAAGTAGACCTTTGCTGACAAAGAAGAATCTTTCTGTTCCCAGTGCCCAGTAAATATGATCAAGATCAGACTTTGAGCATAAAAATTGGCCTCAGAGTTCTTATGAAAGGAGTTCTTAAGAATCTATGGATGGCCAGGCCTGATTAAAGAAATTAAAATCCAGTCCTTTGTTTTGCAGCCTTGGAATGGTGAGCTCTCTAGACTCTGAGGGCTGGCCAGTGAATCAGGGCTGAACCATGCCACTTGGGGCACCCATACTCCAGCTGCTGCTTGGGGTGTGGGAGTGGTGACATTTCAATGAGCAAGAGATCACCACTGACTTGAGCAGGCAGTAGTTTCTGCTGGCTACCTGGAACTTCTGCTGACATAACATTTGCTCAAGTTTTGCTGTGAGTATGCCAGGATATTAGATGATGACCAAAGAGAAGGAAATTGAGGTTGAAGGGAGTCAGCCCTTAGGAATTACTCAGTCTTAATAACTGATCACCAAACAGGCATGAAATGCTGGGACTAGGTATTGATTTCCAGCTTCTCCATTATGGATGAACTTTGGGGGTGAGGATGGATATTAAGTTAGGGCAGTAGGTACACCTTAGTGCTTGGGCCGAAGGATTCAGTCCATCTGCTGTAATGTAGAATTCTAGTTTTTCACACAAGAACACCTCTAAGAAGGCAGGAATAATTGTAATACAATATCCATTGTGTAGAATGTGTAACTAAGACCAGAAAGGATAATTGTTCTTGCCAAACATCATTCATTCATTCACTCATCCAGTGAATACTAGGTGTTAATGATGTTTAGAGGACACAGCTGTTTGCCTTAAGAATTCGTTGGACATAAAAATGTCTTCTAAACATAACTGACAAGTGTCAATCCCTTTGCAGTCTTTGGAGATATATTGGAGAAGAGGACAGAATGGATCCCTGCATTTCATTAAGTGCACACACTTAATTATCAAAGAGCCCATGTAATTATAACCATGATAAAATGCTCTGAATGAAAAGAATGACAGGTTGGGAGGGTATCAAACAGGGTGTGGACAATGACTGGTCTTGGATAGGTTGGCAGATCTAATGAGCTCGTCCTGGAGGGAATGGCTGCCTGGGGAAGAAACAGTGTACCTGAGATCAGGTAAGTAGGCATTTTCAAGAAGACAGATGGGGGAGGTTTTAAAGAGCATTTCAGACAGAACAGTGTGTGCCAAGACCCAGGGGACGGCCATAACTCAGTGCATCATGACGATGAAGAGAAAAGGATCAACCATACCCTGTAACGACAGGAGACTGCATTAAGAAATGTTGCCATTGATCCTCCAAGAAATGGGAAGCCATTAAAGAAAGAAATAACATAATCTTATTGTGTTTGTAAAAGCTCACACTGAAGAATGATGTTGGGGGTTAAAGGAGATGTTTATCAACCAGTAGGAAGGCCATTGCGATGGTGCAGTTGAGAGAAATTATGACTTGGATTTGGGTGGAGGCAGGAGAGATGAACACAAACAGACATCTTCCAAATATATTACAGAGCAAGATACATGTGGAAGGACTTACAGAGAAAGTAAAGAGGCCAAAGATGAAGGGGAATGGACACAAAGAAGGTAGGAACAAATCTTTTGTCTTCTGCTTGCAAATCCAATGCTCAGAAGTAAATGGTCGAGAGCAAGATTCAAGGCGCAGGAGAGATGGGCAGATCCTGACATATTATTCACGTCACTGTCACCTCTGTTGGCCTATCCTGTCACTCTCATAGCTGCTGTCATGAATACTAGTAGACAGGGGACTGTGCTCTAGTGGGGAAGCAGCAGTGGGAGAGGACCACTCAGAGAGACAGCCAGGAGCAGAACAGACCTGACTGAAGGATGCAGCTGCCAGAAAATAACCCTTCCCGAACAGTTAATCATCATTACAAGTCACCCTGTAATGGATTAATAAAACGTCCACTCCCCGGGCCACTGTGAACAAGGTGATGCTATCCTGGGGAGAGAAGGAGAGAGGCGGGGAGGGGAGGAAAGAGCACAGCCCCTGCCACATCCCAGAGCAGTGCCCACCCACTTTTCTCGTGTTTGAATGCCTCGGTTTATACATTTAATGGTAGAGGGTATTTCCTTTGCTCCTTCCAAAATAACTATAGAAGTCATTATCATCATTTTGCATCAAGAGTACCCATCACAATCTCATTCTTGGAAAGTTAACAAAAACATATACATGACTTTATTTAGCACACACATTTCTGGGATCCTATCTATTTAATCTTCTCAAGGATTCGAGGAATGGCATTTTGCAAATAAGGATCCTGAGGCTCAAGGAGGTTTATATCACCTACCTCAAAGTCATTTAAAAGAATAAATTGGCAGAGCCAAGATTTACACAAGGTTTCCTAAACCAAGCAAGTTGAATAGTTGACTCTGCTTTGAACCTAAAACCCTCGAGTCTCAGAACTTTACCCTTGTGATGCCAAGATTACAGGGCTTGGTGGGGTGGGTTCTGAGCTGAGTGGAGTGCTGGGACTTACTTACCCTGCAAGGCACTAGAGCTTAAAGCATCCTCCTTTTCTTTGAACTGCAGTGAAAATCCCCCGGTCCTCCTTCCACCCTCCACAGACTAAAACACACACTGAGAGGAAAATATAACATATTTTCCCAGTGTGTCATCTCACAGGAAAGGGTTCTCGGAGGTGCTCATGTTTTCTGTCCAACTGGAGCTCTAATGAGCCCTGCAGGGGAGAGTGCGTGTGGTCCCAACTCAGCAGTTCCCTCTCACAGGGTCATTGCTGTTTCAGCTGCTCAGGAGTCTCTGGGGTCCCAGAGGAGCCTTGGCTGCTTCCCCGAGATGGAGCAAAACTTCTGGGCTGACTACCCATTTGTCCACACAAATAAAGAGGAATTGCAAGGTTTCTTGGTCACTTCTCCATCTTTATTCATCTCACTGATAGAGGTGAATAAATATCTTCAAGAACAATTGTTTTGTGTGGTGGCTCATTGAAAAACAATGCTCCAGTCATTGCTCTTTGCAGGTCTAGCCCTTGATCCAATGGAGCTGTGTAGGCTCCAGGGCTGCTGTGTCTGCTCTGTGCTGCTGTGGACTCCATGATACAGGATGCAGCCGGTGGGGGGGGGGCCCAAAAAAAGATTTGGAATGGTGTCCAGAATTCAAAGTGTATAGGAATATTGGAGAGACATATAAGATGTCCTCACCCCCTCCCCCCAGGGGGAAGAAAGGAATGGAGCCAGGCCATTGAGAGCTGTTTTGCATAGCAACAGTTTTGTAGCTGGAATGATTATTTAACATATCTATAACCTTTAACTGGTTTCATAGATATGTTAAATAGCAGTGGCCAAGTTTGGAGCCAGGGAGAAGGTAGTGGACTGGGACTCAGGAGGATGTAACTAAGGTCGGCACTCCTGAGTGAGAAGGGCTTGGGGACTCAAGATGGAACTAGGGTCTGCGCTCCTGAGTGAGAAGGGCTTGGACTCAGAATGTAACGAGGGGCTGCGCCCCTGAGTGGAAGGCCTGTGAGGGAGAGCCACGCAGTTTCAGCAGAGTGAGGACCCCCTCTTGGTGAGGTGAAAGGAGCCACGTGGTTTTGGCAGGGTGCGGACCCCCTCTTTCCCAGGTGAAAGGGAAAAACCACGCAGCTTTGCCAGAATGCAGATCCCTGCAGCCAGGTGAAGAAGAAAGCCACATGCTTTTGGTGGAGTGCGGACTCCTGCAGCTTTAGTAGAAGAGGCCCACGAGGCTTTGGGGTGCCCCCTTTGGCCGCTTGGCCTGGGAAAGCAAGAGAGACTTTGACTGGAACTGGGTACAAAGAACTCTTGCCAGTGGACCATGAGAGGGTACCACAGTACTTTGGATTAACTCGAGATCCTGCACAGTGACACAGCTGACGGTGCCAGCAGCCTGCAATACAGACGTGTGCTCTTTTCCTGATTTACGGTACCCGGAGTTGGGACAGTGGGAGAAGGGAGTGCTGTGTGGGTGTAGGTGTATATATAAAGGACTTTGATATTTTAGTGGTGGCATTAGGCCTGAATAGCATTAAATAAACATTTTGTTTCCTTTTCACAAATCTCTGGCATTAAGAGATGTCTTTCCAATTGGCGGCAGACAGAAGGGCCCAGTAGATTCTAGTATTTTGTTTTTGGGAGGGGCCCCTGTTGTATAGCAGTTTTGGGCATCCCTAGGTGGGCCAAATATTGTATTGCCCCTCCCTCGGACCTCTTGTTGTTCAGTAACATCCAGACTGCATTTACCAACGGAGGAGTCAGTGGAAAACTAAAGGCAGTAAATTAGAAGGCACCAGAGTACTGCTCTGTGTCCCTTTCCCATCCCCCACATCCAGCTGCATGTCTAGCACAAGCTGTATCTCCCTCAAAGCTTTCCTCTCCTCTCTCCTTTCTTCTCCTCTTCTCTCTCTTCCCCCTCCTCTCTGTCTCCCCTCCTCTTTCATCCCCTCCCCTTATGCCCGTGGGAAACCTAGCCTTTGACCTACAGAACCACCCACAAAGGGCTGTCACTTCAAAAGACTGCTTATTTCACAAGTGAGTACATAACTATTCTTGCAAGATAATCTTAGAAACCATGGTGCTACTCAACATTCCGTCCCATTTTGGGGATGGTGCTGGCCTATGCAAGCCTTTTCTAGGCCTACTAATTCTCATAGGTTAATTAATAATGTATAGCACTTAGGCAATTTGGCTTGTAACATGATAGTCCATTTTATAAACTCCACACACTGGATATTCTAACATAACACTTAGCTGTGAAATGACCACAGATTTAGAACTCTTGGCTTGTCTTTAGGGCCTTGAGATTCCTGTGACTCCCAGATTTGACCCCTAAGTATGTTTAGGGAGTGGGCTTTTGGTTTTTGTTTTTGTATATCTCTCTATTTACTTTCCTTCTAGGACTCAAACACTTATAAACCTACACTCCAGGTTATTCTCTGATAATACTATGGTGTGAGATTCACCTTAAACACAGGTGCACAACAGGGAGCTACTTATAAAGAAGCCATTAATTTAAAATGAGTAAAAAATAAAATAAAAAAGGAGGTATAAGAGAGAAAAAAGAGTTTCATTGTGTTACTTTTTCCTATTCTCTTCTGAAAAATTGATTTTTTTGAAGGAATATTAAAAACCTTTTTGTTTAAAGAAAAAAAAGAAGTCCCATATTTGTGGCAAAAAGAAACAACAGGAAATCCATGTGCCTTCAAAACCTGTAGAAGAAACAACAAAGTTTTTATCCCTGAACATCTCTGTCTTGAAGAGTGGGATTCAGAGTGATTGTGGGGTTCCAAACACTTTCTTACTTCCTATGGTCCTACTGTGCATCAGTGGACATGCTAGGTGCTAGACATGTAGACATTCACCAGGCTCAGTTGTTCCTCAGGTATCTCACGATGGTGGGGAGGCAAAAGCAGCAAGTAAACATGTAATTATTAAAGTTAATTTGAAATGTGCTGGGGCCAAATCATAAACTCAGACTTAGTGATACAGGGTGCAGACAGGGGGGCCCCCAAAAACAGATTTGGAATGGTGTCCAGAATTCAAAGTGTATAGAAATATTGGAGAGACATATAAGATGTCCTCACTGCCCCCCCCCCCCAGGGGGGAAGGGATGAATGGAGCCAGGCCATTGAGAGCTATTTTGCATAGCAACAGTTTTGGAGCTAACCTCTGGAGGAATGGTTATTTAACATATCTATAACCTTTAACTGGTTTCATAGATATGTTAAATAGCAGTGGCCAAGTTTGGAGCCAGGCAGAAGGGAGAAGGTAGTAGCTGGGACTCAAGATGGGATCTATGAGCTGCTCTCCTGAGTGAGGAGGGCTTGGACTCAGGATGTAACTAAGGGCTGCGCCCCTGAGTGGAAGGGCCGCTGTGTGGGAGCTTGGAAAAGACTGGCTCCAGGACATGAAGGGTCCCTGCTTGGGCAGATGAGAGAGAGCCATGCGGTTTCAGCAGAGTGAGGACCCCCTGTTGGTGGGGTGAAAGAGAGAGCCACGCGGTATTGGCAGGGTGTGGACCCCCTCTTTCCCAGATGAAAGGGAAGAACCACGCAGCTTTGCCAGAATGGAGATCCCTGCAGCCAGGTGAAGAAGACAGCCACATGTTTTTGGTGGAGTGCGGACCCCTGCAGCTTTGGTAGAAGCCCACGCGGCTTTGAGGTGCCCCCTTTGGCTGCGGGGCCTGAAAAGCAAGAGAGACTTTGACTGGAACTGGGTACAAAGGACTCTTGCCAGTGGACCATGAGAGGGTACCACAGTACTTTGGATTAACTCGAGATCCTGCCTGCACAGTGACACAGCTGACGGTGCCAGCGGTCTGCAACACAGACGTGTGCTCTTTTCCTGATTTACGGTACCCGGAGTTGGGACAGTGGGAGAAGGGAGCACTGTGTGGGTGTAGGTGTATATCCTAAAGGACTTTGATATTTTAGTGGTGGCATTAGACCTGAATAGCATTAAATAAACATTTTGTTTCTTTTTCACAAATCTCTGACATTAAGAGATGTCTTTCCAATTGGCGGCGGACAGAAGGGCCCAGTAGATTTTAGTATTTTGGTTTTTGGGAGGGGCCCCTGTTGTATAGCAGTTTTGGGCATCCCTAGGTGGGCCAAATATTGCATTGCCCCTCCCTCGGACCTCCTCTTGTTCGGTAACATTAGCAAGTTGGGGGAGACTTCATCAAAGGGACTGAAATGTGAGATGAATATGGCCCAGGGGAGGCTCTTGGTCCCATTTGTTGACTGAATGTGTGAGCATGTGAATGCTGAACAAGGTTTATTTTCAACACTTAGAAAATTAGGGGTAAACCCAAGGAAAGACCATATTCAAATGCATCAGAAGAGAACTTGTCTGTTCTAAACCAGAGCATCCGCATGTCCTTTTGTAATCATTTTCCTGGCCGTCTCTGAATTGGAATCTGCATTCCTGGAATTTACAGGCTTCACAGTAAATAATATGACAGCTGTGAAAAGAGTGTGCCTCTTCCCTGGCCCAGGTCCCAGGTTTCAGAGGGCCTCCCTGGCAGTGCTTCAGGAATAATGCAAAAAGCCCTTTGTGGGTGAGCAGTGGTCAGCTGTGGCAGTCAGGGCTCAGGACTGGAGGTCAGAGCTGGGAGTTCCCTCACCTCACCTCCAGAGCTCTGGGTGGGCCTCGCAAGGCACTCAGCCTGCCTGCTTTCTCTCCTACAAGCCTGCCAATGTGCTGGTCAGTAAGTATCGGAGAGGGCAGAGCCTCTACTGTTACAAATAGCAGAGAAGCCTCACTGATGGCAGCATTGCTCTATTCAGAGTCATCCCCTTCACTACCAGAGTGCCTGTTCACCCATCATTCATTCATTTAGTCAGCTGGAATTTACAGAACACATACACGTGCTTCCTGCCACCCTGGCTCCTGGGTGTAAAACAGTTTGGGTCTCTGCACTAGCATAGATCCCATTCTTATGGGAAAGCCAGGAGAGGAAATACACAGTTACAGGAGTGTTTGCTCAGAACTGCCCCATATGCATGGGCTGTGAGGAGACTCTGCCTAGAATGTGAGGGCTGGAGACATTCCACAGGAGAGGCACTATGAGAGGTAAAATGTTATCTCTTGTTATGTTCACAGCTGAGAATAACATTTGTGTGTGTGTGTGTATATGCTTTCTGCCAGCAAAAGATGAAATGAAAAGACAAGATAAAACCTGGCTTTTGCTCTATGGCTCTAATCTATGGCTATCAGCCTTGAACTATGCCATGCCTTCATTTAATTCTGGAGATCCAAAAGATGTAAAAAATTAATAATATGGGAACATTTTGTGGGGATGTTGAGGGAAGAGGAGATGAAAGGTTAACTTTGAAAACAAGCAGGAAAAGAATTTGACATCTGAATAATGTGCCTGGGCAGTGTGCATCAGGTGTAAACGCTTTTGTTCTAAGATACATCAACTTTATTCCACCAGAGACCTAGGGATCAGAAACAAGGAGCTGATTTTAAAATAATAGTTATGAAAAATGATAAACCCCTAGAGATGTTTTGCATAAATTTCCAAAGCCAAGAAATTGTCAGCCGGGGCCATGGGTCAACACTGGGCTTTCATGGGCACTCTTATTTATTTTTTAAAAGATTTTATTTATTTATTTTTTAGAGAGAGAGGAAAGGATGGAGAAAGAGAGGAAGAGCAACATCAGTGTGTGGTTGCCTTTCCCATTGCCCCAACTGGGGCCCTGGACTGCAATCCAGTCAATTGCCTTGACTGGGAATCAAACCAGGGACCCTTTGGTTCACAGGCCAGCACTCAATCCACTGAGCCACACCAGCCAGGGCATGCTTACTTATTTTTTTTTCCAGTAAAATTGGGAATTACTTTTTATATATTTCCTGAGCTAAAGTGGTTCAAGTCACTGGCGATATATCATTTGCCCTTCATGTCCTAGTGGCCAGCTGTGAAAATGTGGAAAATAGATTAAAGACATCTTTTTTGGCTGTTTTTATGGCGTGCCAAAGAACTGAGTCCAGCTTTCTTGATAATTAAATCAAAAAGTCACCCAGGCTTCTCTGGACTGAGTGTTTTTGTTATCTTAAAATTTATACATTGAAACCCTAAATCCCATTGTGATGGTATGTCAGGGTGTGGTCTTTGGGAGGTAAGTACGTAGTCGTGAGCACGAAGCCCCATGATGAGATTACAGTCTTTATATGGAGACCAGAGTGGTGGGTCTGTCTCTTTCCCACATCCTCAAACCCCATTCACCAAGGAAAGAAAAGGTAATGTAAGGACACACACAAGGGAGATTGTCTGCAAGGTAGGCAGAGAGCCCTTACTGGGAAGTCATTTCGTCCCCACCTTGATCTCAGAATTGTCAGCCTCCAGAATTGAGAGGAATTTTTGTTGTTTATAAGCTGCCTAATCTATGGAATTTTTGCTACAGCAGCCAAGTGGACTAAAACACAAGCTAACTTATTTAATTGTTTTTAAGTATATCCCAAACTCAAACTTACCAGCTTGCTCCCTTAATCAGCTTTCTTATTTAGTTATCTAATTGTCCACCCCCCCTCCCCCCCCCCCCCCCCTGGTAAAAAAAAAAACACCCCCCCCCCCCTAGAATTCCAGTGATATGTACCACATTTGCAGGGGCCCAGCCCCAAGACAACTGAGTTACATGTGGCCTTTTCTCATAAGATGCATTCAGTGACCAAGTCCAGGAGAACTCCACTCACTGACCTTCCAAGACATCTGTCCTCTCTTCCACAGACTGTTACCTCAGCCCCCCTCTACCAGATGCATTCTAGCTTTAGTCTTTGTCTTTTTAAAAAAGAGTTTATTTATTCATTTTTTAGTGAGAGGGTAAGGGAGGGAGAAATAGAGAGAGAGAGAACAATAATGTGTGGTTGCCTCTCATACACCCCTCAGTGGGGACCTGGCCAGCAACCCAGGCATGTGCCCTGTGAGGGAATCAAACCAGCAACCCTTTTGGTTCTCAGGCTGGCACTCAATTCACTGAACCACACCAGCCTGGGCTAGTCTTTGTCTTTCAAGACATTTCTCTACATCACCTTTTCACAGTGACCCTCTGAAAGCAATCCTGAACACTATTTGTTTCCCCTTTGTCTATAATAAACAAAGATCCTCAAAACAGCATGTAAGACCTTTCCCAGTTTAGCTGTAAGCCCACCTTTCTTGTCTCATCTACCCCTCCCCCCTACCTCTGCATTTTTTGCTGTGATTAAAAGGACTTGCCTCTTTCTCCCTCTTTACATACACCTACCTCCTTGTCACTGGTTTTTGGTCCTTGGCACATATTTTCCCCAATGTTCAAAAGGCCTTCTCCATTTTTCTTTGCCATAATATCCCACACTCAAGGCCAAGAGTAGGGCCAGGCAATGATGCATCTATGACACAACCACAGGCTCTTCATTCACAGGCTATTTTAAGTGTTTGAGAACAAGTGCCTTCTTCATTTTATTCCCTCGGCCCTCAATTTTCTCACCCTTGTCCCAGCTCCACCCAGCACCTTATTCCTCAGTGCAGACTAATGCTGCCTCCTAAGAAACCCGGCTCCAAGGCAGAGATAGTAATGCCCTCCTTTTCAGCCTCCTGAGCTATGGAGAGTAATTTCCTCACATCTATTCCTATTATATATAGTACACAAATCTGTTCCAATATGTATTCAGTTTAATCCATCCAACATCCATTGAGAATTTGTCATGTTGTATGGATAAACATACTACACTGTAGTCATTTTGCTGTTACTTACAACCTCCCAAGACAGCTTCTTAAATTAAGTGCAGAACAAATGCTGATCGATACATTTTTGCAGCTACTTTGGGGTACACTTATTAATCCATTGGCATCAATTGTTCTCTGTATCTGTGACTATAGATGGTTCTGGAGGAAGATCCTAAAACATGAACAAGCTAATTTTGCAAGGCCCTTAAAACTCATTCTTTCATTACAGGATAAAAAAATATAATAAATTCAACTATTTGGGAGGTAATTTATGAAGGGTAGTAGATAACTTCTCTTTTCAGTCATACAAATTATTAATTGTGTCAAATTCCCCAAAACATCAATGATAAGCAAGTAGGAATCTACTTGAAATCCATTTGGCTTGAGTTCTATGTACGTCATTTGTGTTTCCATGATGTGGGAAGAGCGGTTTAATACTCCTGTACCTAAACTCACAGCCTTGGACATTGAGTAAAGAGTCTGGGAAAAAGGTAAGTAATCCTCCTGTGAGAAATAACCAAGAGGGAACTGCTAATAGTTGAGAACACCCCCTTGGGGGCTTATTAATATGTCATGTGGGAATTAGAGGGTGCAGTGTTTCATGAACAATATCCATCAATTGTGAAGAGTTGAAGGCACCTTTCTATATCCTTTCTGGTTTATGAGTTTGCAAGAGTTTCTCATGGTTGAAAAAAGAGGTTAGGAATCAGAAACAAACTCATTGAATGGATATATCTTATTTCAACCAATATTATGGATTATTTGGAAAATAATTGGTTTGTTACTTGTATTAGTCAGGTCTATTTTGGCTGAAAATGATAGAAACCAAAATAAGGGTTTTTTTTTTTACTTAAATAACTAGAAAGACAAAGTGTATATGGCTTCAGGCATGCATGGATCCAAATGGTTAAAATGATGACATTAGAAATGTGTTTACATTTTTTAGCTCTGCTTGTTCTATGTTCTGTTCATTATCAAACAGGCAAAAATGGCCACCGGAAGATGGAGGTTTATATTTTATCAGCTTAGAAACTTGTAAGAAATAAGCTTTTCTTTCCCAATATTCCAGCTAATGCATTGGCTGTGACTCAGTATTGCTTGGGTCGTATGTCATTTTCTTAACCAGTGACTACAAATGGGGAGAAATTGTGCTCTGCATGTCCACATCTGGCTTCCATGCCCAGTTTTGGAGGCACAAGTGGGATTAGACCCACCATTACATTGTGTGAACTGAGAATGAAGAATAATAGCACCTAAGTGGTTTCTAGTAATGATGAAATAATTAACTAACCCAATTTGATCCATTTTTTCAAGATAGTTTGTTCATTCATTCATTCATTCATTCATTCATTCGTTCATTTTCAAATCCAGTCTGACATACTTTGCTTTATAATCTGAGTGTTTATTTATATTTATGCTTAATGTATTTATTGATATATAGTTGATTTAAGCTGTTTTGTTGTTTTATACTTGTCTCATCTATTTTCCTTCCTCTGTTCCTTCTCTCCTTATCTTTTTAAATTAATCAAACACTTTTAATATTTCATTTTTAATTCACTGAATAACCCTTTGAGCTGTATTTTTCACATTGGTTTTATAGTGATTGCTCAAGGTATTACAATATACATCCTTATCATAGTCTCCTTGGATTTAACATTGTACCATTTTCTATAAAATGTGAGACTCCTGAAACTGCACCATGTAACTCCATTTACTGTGCCTTTGTGCTTTTTAGTGTTGCCACATATATTTTACAGGTCCTTAAAGCTACAAAGTAGTATTAACATTTGTATAGTAAATAGCCATGTGGCCTTAAATAACTTAGGAAATAATTGACTTTTCTATGTACTTACATAAAGTTGAAACCCCATTATTTCTGGTAACATTCTATAAAGTTGCTGTGAATACTACTACACTGTTGTTCCTAGAGGAAATACAAGGTTGGGTTCCTATGAGACTCTGGTCATGTTTTCATCAAGTGATCAATACCTAACCTCGTTTTATGTGTGTTTATGGACAAAGACACCTTAGTTAACGTATATTGTTGGTTCATTCACATTGAAATCGCAGCCAACAGTGCTGTAACTAATGCCTGAACAAAGTTTACTTGCACACAGTTTCACATAGGCACCTCACAGCCTGCTTGCACTTAGAAGCACTAGGCAGCGCTTCAGCACTATCTAAGGGCCATTTTAAACAGCAAAATCACCAACAAAAAATAGCACAAAAATGTGAAGAATGTGGTACTAAATAAAACATAGGAAGATCACTTGTTTATCGTGTGAGAGCTGAAATAGGAAGGTAGTGTGTCACCTCAGCTGGGAACACCAAACATCACAAATATGTTGTTGCTCTACACATGTCTATGAAGGGCTGCCAAACAACCACAAATATTCATTTCTAAGTTAAACATAAATATTAATGAATAGGCAAATTTGCAAATACAGAATCCAATGAATAATGAGAATTTAGTGGACTTACCATTTCTGGTGTTCTTCATTTCTTCTGTAGTACTTAATTTCTATCTGATTTTATTTGCTTTCAGGCTGAAGAAATTTCTTTAGCATTTATTTAAATTCAGGTCTGGTGAAAAGGAATTTTCTCAAATTCAGTTTATCTGAAATCTCTATATTTTGCTTTCATGTTTGAAGAATATGTTTCCTAGATATAGAATTTTAGGTAGAGAGTTCCATTGTCTCCTGATCTCCATTGTTCCCAAAGAGAAGTAATTTATAAATAGAATCCTTGTTCCCTGTATATAATATCTAATTCCTCTCTGGCTCCTTTGAAGACATTTTCTTCATCTTTGTTTTCTGGCCATGTAACTATGATGACGTACTTACAGTTTTCTTTCTACTTAACCTGCTGAAGGTTCTCTGAGTTTCTTAGATGTGTGAATTAATGGTTTCATCAAATTTGGAGAAGTCAACAATTACTTCTTAACATATTTTTTTCTGGCTTTTTCTCTCTCCTTTGGGGACTCCAGTTACACATATATAGGGATATTTGATATTATTTCACATGTTTCTGAGAACCTCAATTTTTTACAATTTTTTTCTCTTTCAAGTTCATAGTGACTTTCTTTTACTTTATATAATATTTTGTTAACCCCACTCAGTGAATTTTCATCTCAAATGTTATATTTTAAAGTTCTAAAATGTAATTTTAATTCTATTTTTTATAGTTATTATTCCTCTATTGGTATTCCCCTTCTGTTCATTGCTGTAACCACCTTTTACTTTATGACCTTGATTATATATTTAATTACTGCTTAAAAGTTCTTGTTTGTTAATTACAACATTGAGTCACCTATGGCTTTAGTCTATTGGCTATTTTTTCTCTTGACTATGGAGCATATTTCACTGTTTTTTCAATGTACAATAATTATTTGTTCTGTACTGGACATTGTGGATGCTGCAAAAACTCTGGATCAAATTATCTTCCTTGGGTGGTTTGGTTTTTGCTCTAACTGTGATTTAACCACAGGGGTACCTTTGTACTCATCATTAATTCATTCTAAAACTCATGACCAGTGCTGAAACCTAGGAGTACCAAATAATGCCACAACAAGGAAGGGTTGTGGCATTACTCACATAAATTCTAATAAGTGCCATGAGTCCCAAGCAGGTGCTGAGTGCTGAAACAAGTTTTTCTCATCAAATGTGACAAGTACAAGTTTTGATGAGTTCTGAAGATGATGAGCACCTAAGTATGACTGCTGGCAAATTATCTTGAATTTGTGGTTGTTTTTATTTTATCCTTTGTTAGCATGGGTCTGTCTTCATTTTTCTTTAAGTCTTAGGATAAATCCTCAGTCCTGGGAAATGGTCTGTACATAAGGCTGGGTCTTCCTTAGAAATCAGCAGAAAGCCCAAGTTGTTTACTAACACTCTGCAACTTGATGAGATTCAAACTCCGAACTCTATCTCTTCTCAAGTAGGTCACAGCTGAAATTTCTGCTCAAGTTTTCCAACTTTTCAGCTATTCTTCTCTGCCAGATGTTTTGGCATCTCCCCCACATATGCATGATTCAGATGTCAGTCGAGGACTTGAGAGGAATTTACATGCAGATTTGGAAACTTCTCTTCTGGTGGGTCTCTTCTTTAAACATTTTTCTCTCCCTAAATTTTCAGCGGCCCTGAGAGCCCCAAATTCTTCCCTCTAAGTGCATTCTCATTTCTACCTGCATTGGATTGTTTTCTAGTGCCACAAGAAAAGTTGTTTTTGTTTGTTTGTCCCAATTTATCATTATAACTGCATAAAGTTTAATGAGATATAAACTATTTCACAATTACTGGAATTGAAACTTTCATTTATTCTGTATTTAATCCACTTACTCAATGAGATACTTCCAACCTATGATTTAAATCTGTCAATGATGGTATGGGCAACTCATGGGGAAATGAGGCAGTGACATATTCAGAGAGACCCTCTATAGATGGATGGAGAAAACCTCTTCCTGGCAAGAGAGAAAACTAAGTAGAAAATACTGGAGGAGAGAACAAAGATTTCTTCTTGGTAGTGTGCGTAAAGTCTATATGATATGAAAAACAATTGTTCTCAGAGCAAAATGATTCTGCATAACTTTGGGTAGCCAGTGAGTGCTGGAGAGGTTTACATTTAATGAACTTTTGTAGATTTGTTTATTTGTTTGTTCTGTTTTGTTTTTAAACAGCTTTAATGAAAAATAGGGGTTAAGAATAACATAATAAAGTTTCATTTAGTGCACTGATTTTCTCTGAATATCTTTTCATTTTTTATTTCCCATCTTTCCCATTCAAAATAATAATTTTGAGATACATATATATCTATATACAGTGAAGATAAAAAAGATATTCATACTTTGGTTCAAGGAAATAGAAGTTTATTTAGTATTCAGTTAAATTTCAGGTCATCTGGGTTCTAGCCAGGTGTCTCAGTTTGTTAGAGCATCATCCTATTCACCAAAAGGTTGTGGGTTCAATCCCTGGTCAGGATGTGTATGGGGAGGCAACTAATCAATGTCTCTCTCTCTCTTTCTCTCTCTCCCTCCTCCCTCTCTCTCTAAAATCAATAATGTCATAACATAACTTCAAGTGAGGGTTAAAAAATTTTTTCAGGTCAGCTGGGAAAGGGGAAGTTCATATAGTCACTCATGCACCCAGGCTAACAAGTCTCTTATATTTCCTAATCTTGTGTTTTCCAGTGCCACATTGGATATTGCAGGTAGCACTAAGGAAAGTCAAATATTTTTTGTTCGTTTGCTTTGTGTTTTTTTGTATGTTTGTTTCTTTTTGAAAAGAAACTGTGCACCTAACATTAATTTACCACGTGATTTGAGCTGCACATCATGGCCTTTTTCCAGAATACCTGTCTCATCTAACAACCAAGGAGTTAAAATAGACGCATTCATCCAGACTGGTAGGAGGGGCAGAGTCGAGTGGCCAAGCAGAGAGCAGTCATGGAAAAAAAGTGGTGGCTGGTGGACCCCAGGGCATGCAAGGTAGCAGCAGGCGGAGCCAGTGAGGTGGCAGATTGTGGAGGGGCATGGTGCACAAAGTGGCTGGCGGACCAGGTGGTTCCACATTCGCACACAGATAAACCAGGCAAAACTGGGAAACAAGATGGACAGCACAACCCAGAGCCCCAGTGCAGAGAAATAAAGCCTCAAAACACCTATTGAAAACACCCGTGGAGGCTGAGGTGCTGGGAGACATCCCCAGCCTCACAGGAGATTTCATAGGAGAGATCTACAGGGTCCTAGAATGTACACAAGCCCACCCAGCTGGGAATCAGCACCAGAAGGGCCCAATTTGCTTGTGGGAAGTGGCAGAAGGAACTAAAATCCGGCAGAGAGGGGACCAAGGGCCATTGTTCCCTCCAAGGCCCCTCCCCCACATACAGCATCACAACCCAGTGATGTGGGTTGCCCCACCCTCGTGAACTCCTAAGGCTCTACTCCTCACTACGTAACAGGCAAGTCAGGACAAAAAAAAAATGGCCAAAACAAAAGGATAGATCAAAGCTCCAGAACAAATACAACTAAGTGATGAAGAGATAGCCAACCTATCAGATGCACAGTTCAAAACACTGATGATCAGGATGCTCATAGATGCTCAGGTTGAATTTGGTCACAAATTAGATGAAAAAATGAAGGCTATGGGAAGGAAACTGGGACTCTAATCAATGGAGTGGACCAGAAGGAAGAAAGAAACAATCAACCAGGAAAGAATGAAGAAACAAGAATTTTTTTTAAAGATTCTATTTACTTATCTTTAGAGGGGAAGGGAAGGAGAGAAGGAGAGAAATATCAATGTATGCTTGCCTCTCTCATGGGTCCCCTGCTGGGAACCGGCCTGCAACCCAGGCATGTGCCATGACTGGGAATTGAACCACGATACTCTGGTTCTCAGGCCTGCACTCGATCCACTGAGCTACACCAGCCAGGGGTAAGAATTTTTTTTTAAATGAGGAGAGGCTCAGGAACCTCCGGGACATCTTTAAATGTTCCAACATCCAAATTATGGGGGTACCAGAAGGGGAAGAGGAACACGCACGAGCGGAACACTTATTTGAACAAATAATAAAGGAGAACTTCCCCAATCTGGCAAAGGAAATAGACTTCCAGGAAGTCCAGGAAGCTCAGAGAGTCCCAAAGAAGTTGGACCCAAGGAGGAACACACCAAGGCACATCATCATTACATTAGCTAAGGTTAAAATGAAGGAGAGAATCCTAGAAGCAGCAAGAGATGAGGAAACAGTTACCTACAAAGGAATTCCCATCAGACTGCCAGCTGATTCCTCAAAAGAGACCTTACAGGCAAGAAGGGGCCAGAAAGAAGTATTCCTGATACCGGGTGCAGCCAAGAGGAGGGCCCCAAAAAGGATTTGGAATGGGGTCCAGAACTCAATGTGTCTAGGTAGTATTGGAGAGACGTATAAGATGTCCTCACCCCTTTTCCCACAGGTGTGAGTCAGGGGAAGGGGCACATGGAGCAGGAACATGCAGGGCTGTTTTGTACAGCCACAGCCTTGCAGCTAATTTATGCCATGGTCACTTAACATATCTATAGCCTTTGGCTGGTCACTTAAATATGTTAAATAGCTGTGGTCAGGCTTGGAGCCCAGGGGATGTAAGTCACTCCCCCCCATGATGTAACTGGGCAGTGGGTCCTTCAAGTTACAGCACCTATATGGGAGCTTGGAGAATATTGGCTGCATGACATGGGGCCATACCTGCCCAGACTCACAATGGCAGCCCAGTAAACTTGGAATAATACAGGAATGCTGGCAGATGTAACTGATTGTAGGAGGAGTGGGAAATGGGACTGTAGAGGAGGATTGGTGCAGGGATTTAAAACCCAGACTCGGCAGCCATTGAGGGGAGAAAGCCACTCACTTCTGGCAGAGTGGAGACCCCTGTAGCCATATGAAGGAGAAAGAGAGCCATGAGGCTTTGCCACAGTGGGGACCTCCACAGCTTTAGCAGAGAGAATCACCATGTGGCTTTAGCAGAGAACCACCACCTGGCTTTGCCAGAGTGGTGACCCTACCCTCTCCACAGCTCTGGTGGAGAGAAGAGTCATGTGGTTTTGGCCAGAGTGCAGACCCCTGCAGCTTTGGTAGAAGAGGACCGTGCAGCTTCAGGGTGCTCCCTTTGGCCACATGGCCTGGGAAGCAGGAGAGACTTTGCCTGGAAATTGGATACAAAGAACTCTTGCCAGTAGACCATGAGAAGGTGCCACATGACTTTAGATTAATTAGAAATCCTGCCTGGACGGCGACACAGGTGATGATGCCAGTGGCCTGAAACATGAATGCATGCTTTTTTCTGGAGTTACAGTGCCCCGAATTAGGGCAGGGGGAGAAGGAAGCACTGTGTGCATCTGTGGGTATCCTAAAGGACTTTGATATTTTAATGAAGATGTTAGGTCACTACTTTAAGTCTGTATAGCATTAAATAAACATTTCCTTTTCTTTCCACAAATCTCTGGCATTGAGAGATGTCTTTCCTATTGCTGACGAACAATCAAGCCCAGTAGGGGGTCCTTTCAGTATTAGTATACCGTCCTCAGCCCCTGTGTTCTATGACATTACAAGTCATGAAAGTCAAGGACCTACGTCCAAGATTGCTCTATCCAGCAAAGCTTTCATTTAGAATGGAAGGGCAGATAAAGTGCTTCTCAGATTAGGTCAAGTTAAAGGAGTTCATCATCACCAAGCCCTTATGATATAAAATGTTAAAGGAACTTATCTACGAAAAAGAAGATAAAAAATGTATAGTAAAATGACAGCAAACTCACAATTATTAAGAACCGCACCTGAAACAAAAATGAAAACAAACTAAGCAAACAACTAGAATAGGAACAGAACCACAGAAATACAGATCACATGGAGGGTTAACAGCAGGGGAATGGGATGGGGAGAGAGGGGGAAAAGGTACAGAGAATAAGTAGCATAGATGGTAGGTAGAAAATAGACAGGGGGAGGGCAAGAATATTATGGGAAATGTAGAAGCTAAAGAACTTATAAGTATGACACATGGACATGAACTAAAGCAGGGAATGGGTCGGGAGAGATTGTGCAGGGAGGAGAGGAGTGAAGGGGGGGAAATGGGACAACTAAAATAGCATAATCAATAAAATATACTAAAAAAGATGGTCAGTTTACTGAAATTGAAATATCTTAGGTCTGGTTTACATACAATTGCTCTGCACAGTGTTCAGTCACCAATCTGAAATGAACTGCTGTGGTATTACATTATACCACTTATCAGGAATATTCCTGAAAGATGCTTTAGGCAGCCATGTGATTGGACTAAGAGATCAGTAATTTGGATCTACCCTGATTCATGTGCAGTGGCTAAGTATCCAGCTAGATGGTCGGGAATCAGAATGTACAGAATAGAAAGATTGGCAAACTGTGGGGGCAACTTTGCCAGCAAGTCCCCCCATCTACCATGGATGAAAGTGAAACTACCAAGACATGACCTGCTTGGGGAGGAGAAGTGGTCAATCTCTCAGAGGAGAAGGGCCAAGAGCCCCTTCCTCAAGAGGCTTTATTGGGTTGTAATACACAGGAACACAGGTAAAGCTCATCAATCACTGCCAGGCATCCAGGATCAAACAGTAGATAATATTTCAAAGAAATCTGAGGGCTTAGTCTGAGTCAGTGTCTGTCAGGTAAGGGAGTTGCAAAAACTTTGGGAGACATACTCATTTCCTGCTTGGACCCTTATCATATGAATGAAAGCACTCTTAGCAAAGCAGGTTTCATAGGACTTTAGGAATTCTTTCTTATGCCTGATCACCCCGGATCCTGCTCTAGCTGGCAAGGGGCTGCACCACCTTCCCATCATAGGTTTTTGAGGCTTAAGTGGATTAGAGTCAGGAAGCACTTCTCCCAGATGGAAATGGGAAATCAGGCTATGTCAGAATAGCTAGTGGGTGAGGGTCCTTCACTCCCTCTTTGTTGCATGAGTCCTTCCATGATGGCCTCCCAGGTGATTGTGTCTGGCTTAGGTTGCCCCTCCTCTGAGGGGTCATACATGTCTCTGACTAACTGACCAAGTGTTGGGGGCAGGGGACCAGCTTTGTCTCCTTAGTGGCTCACATTCCAGAGGTCGCTCACTCAGCCTTAGCCAAGGGGGGCAGTGACAATTCCTGAAACCAGTCAGAGCAGTTCCCAACAGCAAACAATCTGGGAAAAAGATATGGAAGGAGCACAGGCTGCCAACATATTTATGTTCTGTATTAATGCTAAGCAAAGGTCACCACTGCCCAGGAGTCTGTCAGTAATCATATGGACAAAATGATACATTCCACAGATGTCAGTCTGTCACTTACCAAGCCATCCTGTGCTCTCTTAATGGGCTCAAGTACAAAGTTCCCATAGGACAGGGATAAAGACTATGGATTAGCTCACCAATATGGTCTGAGGTCCTAGGTTTCAAACAGCGGACCTGCTTTGGTGTCTTTCTCCACAGGGACCAGCCAGCTGCTTAATGAAAGATTGACCACATTGGTCCACTTCCTACATGAAGAGGGCAGATATACATTCTTACCAGAATAGACATATACTTGCCTTCCTTTCTTTCAATCCTTCTATCAGCACTAAAACCTGTGAACTTAATGAATGTCTTATTCTCAGTCATTATATTCTACAGAGCAACACTTGTGATGAGGGAACCTATATTTCACAGCAAAATAAGAGTGACAATGGACTCATGCCCATGGAATTCACTAATCTTACCATGCATCATATTACACAGAAGAGCTGGTTAGATAGATGGGGAAATGGCTCATTTAAGAGTTGATTATTGTGCCAGTTGGTAAAAAGTACTCTAAAAACCTGATGTTGGGTATAGTTTCAATAATTGACCAAGGTATGGAGCTCTTTCTTATTAAAATACCCAGTAAACAACTTGCAGATTTTTACTTCCCATCTTCGCCATTTTGCACTTAATTCCCACAGAAGCAGTGCTTCCCACAGAGTGCACAGCTAGGGTTCCATTAAACAGGAAGTTTAGCCTACTACTTGGCCATTTGGAGGATGTTTATGCCTTTGAACCAACAGGCACAGAAGGTCACTATTCCGGTGGCTGAAGTGGTAGATCTCAATTATTTAGGAGAAATTGGGTTACCCATTGTTACATAATGGTGATATTTTTCTGGTGAAATAATTTCTTAGTTCCATGTTGAATAGAAAACTGTAACAATGAAATAAAGACAGGATCACTCAATATTCAGTCCCTTCAGTAATGAAGGTTCACAGCACCACACAAGGTCAAGAACTGTGACCAGCTTGAGACCTGATTGAAAATCAATGGAGTGTGGAATGGTAGTGGAAGAGGAAAATTATAAATATCAACAGTGACTAGTTCTACAAGTGTAACTTTGCCTTCATGGGTTCTGAGTAATACATCCAGAAAAAAGGGATACTGATTTGGGTAAACTTCTAGCAGTCTCTACCACATTGCAGCATGGACAATTGGTCTTATATAATTAGTGAGCATGGTGGAAGTGAATTTGAACGTGGTTCACTCCAAAATTAGCCTCACTTTGCATTCAACATGTTTTGGCTCTAACCATGGACCTAAGCCTGTGTGATGTTCTAGAATTTCTCTCCAACAGCATGGAGACAAGTCTGGAGATCTAGCTCCAGGGACCCTAGAAACGTGACCAGTCTTATGTAACCTGGTCTCCTCTGAAACCACATCATAAACTGTTCTACGATTCTATGTATCTCAAAATGGTACAGAATATGACTTCCATAGCTACAAGCATGCCCTCTCCCATTGTCTCAGAAAAACAAAAAAGTGAAAAATTCAGGTTTTACTGTTTTCCAACTAGCATGCAGATAACTTGAAAATTAAGTGCCAGTGGAGGGAGAGAGAAAAGTCAGACAGCAGGTAATAAAGCAGAGTAGATGTCGACTGTCAGTAAGCTTAAAAACATGATTTACTGAGTTGATGTATAGTAGAAAATGGAATTTGCTGATCCAGGGCCAGCCATTCACTGAGCCATCAAACCCATGCCCCTGGCTGTATTTTTTTTTTCAGGGAAAGCAATTATCATCTCTCTCTAAGAGGATCCCACTTAATATGAACAAAAGACGACTAAGGCATGGTGTGCCATCCATTTTCCGGAGCCTCTGAAAGCTGCAGCTGGTCGGAAGTCCTAGCAAAATCTCTGGGCCTGAAATGGCAAGCAGCCTTTTCTTTCACTCCATCTGAATGACCACCTTGAAGGCAAATCACCAGGAGTGACAGGGAAGAGAGAGCCATGCGCTGAGCCGTCTGCCAGCCAGAAGGGGGAATTCAATAGCTCTCTTCTCAGAACTGAGCCCCAAGTCAGCCTTTCTGAGATCTGGTGACATTTCTGCCTATTAGTGAATGGAAACACATGCCTTTCATTCCCGAGTTGAGCGGTGGTGTTTTGTCTGCAGTGTCCTTGCTCTCCCTGCCTGATTGTTTGCTGAGAAAAAACAATTAAAGCTTCCATTCAATTATGGCCTGTTTGGGTCTGAAGAGCTATTTAAAACCAGAGAGCCTTATCATATTAATGAGCACTACTGCCAAGATTAATACCTGAGAAAGGGATTCCCTGGAGAATTGAGGAGCGGAGCGGAGAATATAAGGATGTTATGATCTTCACATGATAGAAAACTACTGATAAAATGGCACATTACCCCCAGAGATAGTGACTTTTGTGTTAAATAGGCAGGAAAATGAACATATATACTTCACATAACCTGATAGAAAATATAAACTCAGATGGTATGTGCAAACATTCATAACTCTAATTATCTGCCTAATATCCTCATTGCAGGAGGCCCAATGCTGGCTTTTTCTGGATGTTAGGCATCAAAACCAGGAAACTAGGAAGAAGAAAGAAAGGGAAGCCAGCTCAGAGTAGTCAAGGACTGTTTACATCAAACACTAGGAGAAACCAAGAATTAACCCAAATTTAAGAACTAGAAGCAGGGTTGAAGACAACACTATCACTCCAGGAGTTTGGAGTACAGCTGGTAGCAATAGGATTTAGGAGAGAGCAGATCAGCAGAAAGGGAGGCCTAGGCCATGCAGTAGCCCTGAAGAGTTTCTCAGGTTGGGGCACTGGGCATGGTCACCTCGCTGGAGAGGTGATGCATGCCCCAAGGTAGAACACCTTCTCAGCTTCTTACACACTGAGCTTTAAAAAAAATACCCTCATAGTAGCTCAAAATGGCATGTGGTCAATTTCCCCAAGTGTGGAATTATTGTAGAGAATGCAAATTGATTGACAACAATGTTTCAATTATTGGGTATTTTTAGAGAAACATATGTGCAAATACTCTCAAGAATAAAATGTATGAAAATATAAAAGTTCTATTAGTTTTGCTTGAATGGCTCCAGGTCATTGGTGATTTGTTTATTAAATACCAATGAAGTTCACCAGTGTTTAACTGTTTAGTTTTGTTTCGTTAGTTAAATGCCCATATTCTTATGCCTCTGAACCTCAGGAAGGCCCAGGCACTGGGAAAGCCAACTGAAGAAGTACCATAAACCAAGTTCATTGTTATTAATGGATTATGAAATTGGAAATGGGAGACATGATAATAATAGAAAATTCCCCCATTAGAGAGATTCTTAAGAATTGCATTGTGGTATCAGTGGAGGAGAGTAAAAACTAAACCTAAAGTCACTCAGTCAGCGGTCACTTAATAGCTGTGTAGCTTTGGGTGAATTTGTTACCTCTATGAACACAAGCACTGAGGAAAAAGGCAATGACTACTTTAAAGGGTAGTTTTGAGAATAAAAGAAGATTAAAGGAGGTATATTATGCAAAGAACTCAGCACAATGCCCAGAATGCAGTCAATTCATATTAGAAGGCAGTCATTGTGTCCATAGGTTTCAAGGTAGTTGATCACCTTGAAATCTGGTGGCAGGGGATAAGAAAGTAATTATATCTTTATTTTTCTCACTGGGTTGATGTGCCCTTGAAACGAGAGTTAAGAATACTTCATACTTCTTGAAAAAAATTGGCTTCAACAAACCCACATTTTGGAATTAGCATCCCTCTCTGCTAAAGTCAGAAAAAGATTGGGATCTGTTCTGAGCCCCACTAGCTGTGGATGAGAAGGTTGGGAAATGAGGACAGGGCTGGCAAGAAAATGGTCTCAGACCAGCAGTAAGCAGCCAAGTCTTGTGGTATAAAGCGTGCTAGGGGGCAGGTCTCCAACACTTCACTTTTGAGAAGTCAGGAGTGTCTAACAGAAGTGCACCATGAAAGAAGCTAAAGCAGCTGCTTACAATGCAAGGGAACATCCTACCTCTGGTGATGTCTGCTTGAGTGTTGCTCTTGCATGGTGATGTCAGCAGGAAGGAAAGGCCTGATGAACCTGAGTCCAAGCAGCTGGTGATGCTAGTGGGGGATGGCCCTGTACCACCTCTTACAGTGGCTATGGAGAAGGAGGTGGAGCCTAGCAGAGCCCAATTTTGTTGGAGAGAGAGAGAAAAGCAATCCCTCAGGAAGAGCTGGATGAAAATGCCGACAGCTCAGAGATGATCATTTGGCTGACCAGAGAGAAAAGCATGCCTCCCTAATGTTCTTCACCAGGACTTACAACCAGAAATTTGACAATTAGGAGGTCAAGTTCATTAGGGCCTAGAGCACTGGTTGATTAAAGTCTCTGCTCACCACCACCCTCCCACCCACCACCCTCTCCACATAGGAGTGGCCCTCTCAGAGTAAACTGAGGACCATGCCTATGTGGAGAAACCTTAGGGGAACAAGCATCCACAGCAAGATTAGCAAGACCCATGGGTCAATTCATAAGAGGAAACTGGAAGGGAGTCTTAAAAGCATCAGTGGAGTTTAGGGGCACTGGTATCTTTTTATTTTTAATGCTAGGCTCAGGTTACTTTTTCCTATACATGTACTTCAAACCTGTACAGAGATATGCCCAAAGCAAATTTGTGTGCACTGATAACTCAGTTAATATTTCTCTACTAAAAAGATAAACTTTAACAATTGACCAGGATTAATAATCATAAAACTTAGATTATTAAACTTAGCCAGGCATGGCCATTCTGTTGTATGTTGTTTTTAGGACTGTGACATGAATTCTATTTTACTGACTCAAATGCTGGCATTTTGGTGCCTTATAAATTTCCTAGAACATTTTCAGCTTCAAATAATCTGTCTGATAAATACATTCACTTTTTAAAAATAGCTTCACTGGAGGTTTCAGCCAAGATAGAGGCATAGGTAGAAACACTTCACTTCCTCGCACAACCAAAAGGAAGATAATGACCTATTTAAAAACAATAAACAGCCAGAACTGCCAGAAAATCAAACTGCATGGAACTCTGACAACCAAGGATTTAAAGACACATTCACCCAGACCAGTAGGAGGGGTGGAGATGGGCAGGTGGGCAGGCACGGAGGACCCACAGCATAGCTGTGGACTGCATGGGAGAGGTGGGGCTGGCTGACGGGGAAACTAAAGATTCTAAACCTCTAGCTGTAAAATTCCATAGGGGTTGTGAAGGTGGGAGAAACTCTCCTCCTGGGGGAGGAGAGTCATTGGAAAGGGGGGCTAGAGCAGAGCAAGCAAGCTGCACTGTTCCCTCTATAACCCACCCCCCACAGACAGCACCACAACCACAGCAAAGAGAGTTGCTCTGCCCTGGTGAATACCTAAGGCCCACCCCTTACAACATAAACAAAAACAAAGAAATGTGGCCCAAATGAAAGAAGATCAAAACTCCAGAAAAAGAGCTAAGCGAGGAGGAAATAGCCCACCTATCAGATGCACAGTTCAAAACATTTATAATCAGGATGCTCACAGAACTGATTCAGCCCTGTCACAAAATAAAGGAAGAAATGAGGCTAAACAAAGTGAAATAAAACAAAATATAAGGGGAACTAACTGTGAAGGAAAGGAAACCAGGACTCAAATCAATGATTTGGAACAAAATCAAGAAAGAAATATTCAACCAGAACAGAATGAAGAAACAAGAATTCAGAAAAATGTGGAGAGGCTTCAGAACCTCTGGGACAACTTTAATCATTCCAACATCCAAATCATTAGGGGTGCCAGAGAAGAAGAGGAAGAGCAAGAAGTGGAAAACTTATTTGAACAAACAGTGAAGGAAAACTTCCCCAATCTGGTGAAGGAAATAGCCTTCCAGGAAGTCTTGGAAGCCCAGAGAGTCCCTAAGAATTTGGACTCAAGGAGAAACACACAAAGGCACATCATAATTACATTACCCAAGATGAAAGATAAGGAATCTTAAAGGCAGCAAGCGGAAAGGATAGAGTTACTTACAAAGGAGTGTCCATAGGACTATCAGCTGATTTCTCAAAAGAAATGTCGCAGGCAAGAAGGGGCTGGAAAGAAGTACTTGAAGTCATGAAAGGCAAAGACCTACATCCAATATTACTCTATCCAGCAAAGCTATCATTTAAAATGAAAGGGCAGATGAAGTGCTTCCCAGATAAGGTCAAGTTTAAGGAGTTCATCATTACCAAACATTATTATATAAAATGTTAAAGGGACTTAACTAAAAAAATAGAAGAAGATAAAAAACTATGAGCAGTGAAATGACAACAAACTCATAACTATCAATAACTGAACCTAAAAAACAAAAACTAAGCAAACAACTAGAACAGGAACAGATCAACAAATGGAGATCATAGGGAGGGTTATCAGTGGAGGGGGAGGGAGGAAGATACAGAAAATAAGATGCATAATTGGTAGGCATAAAATACACAGAGAGAGGTTAAGTACAGTATAGGAAATAGAAAGGCTAAAGAACTTACACGCACAACCCATGGACATGAGCTAAAGGGAGGGAAATACTGGAGGTGAGGGTGAAGGACAGAGAGGGAAAAAGGAGAGAAAGAAATAATGGGAAAACTGTAATAATATAATCAATAAAATATACTTTCAAAAACAAAATTAAAATTAAAATAACTTCATTTATATATAATTGACATACAATAAGTACACATATTTAAATGTAAAATGTAATGTTTTAATGCCCATAGAACCATTATCTCTACCAAGGTAATGAACATATCCCTCACCTACAGAAGCTGTTTGTGCCCCTCAGTGATCTCTTCTCCACTTCTCTACCTTCATCCTATTCCCAGGCAACTGTTTACCTGCTTTCTGTCACTATGGATCAGTTTGCATTTTCAAGAATATTATATAAATGAAATCATACCGTATGTACTCTTCTGTCATCTACCATCATCCACTCAGCATAGTTATTCTGAGATTCATCCATGATGCTGCTTGGATCCATAGTTCTCTCTTGTCCATTGCTGTGTAGTATTTTATGATAAGGATATACCACATTCTGTCGATCCATTCTCCTGTGAATGGGCATTTGAGTTGTTTCCAGTGTTGAGCTATTACAAATATAGCTGAAAATGTAAGTCTCAGTGTAGAAATGTACTTTTATTTCTCTTGGGTATTTTTCCAGGAGTGGAGTGACTGGTGAAATTTGGAGTGATTGATATATAATAGTGATTCTGAGCTAGATTTCCAATGATGTGACTTAGTGAAACAGTTCTGATGTAAAAATAGCCAATGTGATTCTGTGTACAATTTTGTAACCTGTCAGAAATCTTTGTGGCCCAACTACCCAGGGGGAGGAACCCATAATCTGTGAACACTTTGGCTTCAGTGACTAGATTTTGATTTAGTCACTCAGCAGAAGTTTAGGAAACACAAATATCTCTCCTGCAAAGGTGATGATACCATATGCCTTGTTCCATTGACTCAAAATAGGCAACTAACCCAGTAACATAGTACTAAGGGAAAGGCATGCCTGCTTCTTCTACTGTTGCTTTCAGCTCCCTGTCCTAGCTCCTAGGAGGCAAGGGAAAGGACAACAGGAGTGCATCCACATATTGTGTAGTGACAGAAAGGGACATTTCCCACACATGCTGCCAGGTTAAGTTCAGTGGAGATCTAATCTCAGTATCTGTGGATTCTTTTCCCATTCATTATGTTCTAATCAGGCATGGCCCTTTTCAAAAAGAACACCTCTGAGATTCTCAGGGTGAGCAAATCTATAAAACAAACACAGTGGAATTTTGTTATTGGTTGTTTTTTTTTTGTATCTGCACATCTCCTTTGGCTTGGAAAGGAGGTGAGATATACAATGTCTAAGCTAGTGGAAAACAGGTGTCTGGGAACAGTGTAACCAACATTATGAAGAAGCATTGAGCCTAGAGAACTATGTCCTATCTGATGCAGTCCGTTATCTCATTTATCTCAGAACTTCTCATGGACATTTTATCAACAAGACCTTTGGCTACACCATAGACAGACATCAGAGGTCAGTTACATAAACTGGATATAAAAGGTATGGAACTTAGGATTTCCGAACCTGATACAGCCTGTCTCTTTTTATTAACATCCCTATTTCTAAATAAAACCTATTGACCTGCACAAACCAAAACATTTTTCTAAGCAATTCAACAGTATAAACACAAGCCCCAGGAAAATGATTAAACTACTTAGGAGATAAACAACTCCTTAAGCTTTGCAGAAGTACCCCTTCTTAAAAAAAGAAGTCATGCTTATCTGATGTTTTCTCTATTTATTAAAAGCAGGTCCCCTAAGAATCTTTGTGAGACAATGTTTTGTTGACCCAATTCTAATTATTCTGTGCATTTGGAAGAAACAAAATTACATTAATTTTGAAGTGTTCTGTAATCCGTAATCCCAGAATAATGGTTTTATTGAGTTGGTTTTGACATGATAGCCTCAACTTTTATTGAGAGATGTTGTACGAACTATGACTAACTTTATTATGTACTCTCAGGATTTTGTTCAGAGTATCATCTATGTATATCACATTGTCATCAAGATAATAAATTTATTTTAGAATTAATTGATGACAAAAATTTAGCTCCCCTGATGAATATATATCAAGTTTTCTTGTGAAGAGTGAAAGGTATACAGGCAGCATGTTTTTACCATGGTATTTTCTTCACTCTTCTTAGGGGAAATGTGCTCATGCCACTATCTTCTAATGGTATGAACTGAGTCTTGGTGAACCTCCCACAATTCATATGTTGGAGCCCTAATCTCCCAGGTGGCTGTCTTTAGAGAACTTTTCTCTCTCTCTCCCTCTTCCTCTCCACCTCATACAAAGAAGAGATCGTGTGAGGACACAGCAAGGTAGTGGCTGCCTCCCAGCTACAAGCCACAAGAAGAGGTCTCGGAATGAAACTTATCTTGCCGGCACCTTGATACCATAATTTTGGACTTCCCAACCTCCAAAACTGTGAGAAATAAATTTCTCTTGTTTAAAACCCCCAGTCTATAGTATTTTGTTGAGGCAATTCAAGCAGGCTAATATACCACAATACATTAAACCCATTCCATGATGGACAGAAACAAGTTAAGTATTAAAATATGAGGATTTTATTTCTATTTTTAGTTAGTTTATTGTCTTACTGTTTAATACCACTTTTTCATCTCATTCACCTTAGTGACTTGCAGAATATCTGAACTAGACAATAACTTTAATGAACTTTATTTCTTTTGAATACTTATATATAGATTCTTTAGGATTAGAAGAGAACTTAATAATCATCCAGTAAAAAAACATTTCATTTTGTAAATGAGAAAACTCAAGTCCAGAGAGCTAATTGGTCATAGAACCAAGTCCAAAGCTGATGTCCCTGTATTCTCTCCCAATCCTATTGGTTATTTCTTGATGCCAACATATAGTACCAGCTCCAAGTTCTTGATTGCCTACAAGGTAGCTGGTTAGAATACAGCTATATTCCAGACCATTTTGTTATTCAGTGTAACTTGTCTTGTGGGCAAGCCAGCCACAATATAATTATGCTGCAATTTATATTTTAAAAAGACATAGGAAGTCAGCCAGACTTAAGTTTGAAGTTGGCACAGGCCCATAATAACAGGGTGACAAGGACAGTTGCCTAACTTTTATGAAGTGCAGTTTCTTATTTGTGATAGAGAGGAATCAATACCTGTGTCATGAGCTACTTGTAGGAATTTAGTGGATCATTCAGTGGAAGCACCCTGCATCGTGTCTGGAGTGTTCAATAGATGTTGGCTATCTGGACCATGTATCTTCTTTTTCCATACAATCAACTACTAGTTGGGGGTAAACTTTTACTTGAATTCCCAGCTGATAACTTTCTTTGCCATCCGTGTGGTTTGGAAAGGCATGTCATGAAGTAAAAGAAGAAGAGAGAATTTGAGATTGATCTGCCGATAACTGCAGCAGAGGAGAGTGAGCAGTCGGGGATAAATGCATAGAGCAGGAAGGAGGAGAATTAGAAGTCATATTGGGAAGCCTCTCTATGAGATGAATGCATGTGCTATCTGAAGGTCAGTAGCTTACATGGAAAAAGAACAGGAGCAGGAAAATGAATTTCTCCTAACTGATGGGGCCTCTGAATGTGATTTATGAGAGAGATCAAACTGAGGGGTATTTGATAAGCTGACAGTACGGTGCACTGGGCCTTGGGTGAGGAGGTTTCAAAAAAGCATGCTATTCATACATACGATGCGACAGAAGTTAAAAGGAAAGCACAAGAATCACTGCTGCATTTTTATTAATTTATGAAAATTCAAGTTGTGCAGGATTTAAGGTTCTCAGACTTGGCCTGAAGCAAATAAATCTGTTATCTTGAGGTGAGTCACAATTTCCTAGGTGAGCATGTCACTCTTGAATTATTGTTTTCATTTTCTAGAATAATGTTTTATTTTTTAATTTAAAATTTAACCAAAATACTAGGTGCATATGTAAAAAAAAAATTAAATAGTTCAAGTGAAAGTTGGCCATCAAAAAAGAAACAGGCCCCTCCTTCTTCTAATCCCCATTTCTGACCACAGAGGCCACCACACTAAACTCTTCCTGCTTTTGTTTCTCTTCCAGATAATATGCCTCTAAAAATATTTCCTAATTTATTTGCTGACTTGCTAATATACAAAAGGAAAAATGTCAGTCGCTTACGGTATCTCTCCTCTTCCCTCCAGGGTCACTGCATTTATTTCATATAGAGCATAACAGAACCTACTTCAGTCCTATTTTTTTCTGTCTGTAATTTGTATTTTTTCTCATGGTTATACTTATAATTTTAAATAATATATTTAAACCTCTGTTTCTTCTTTTATCAATGTTATAGCAGATGCCCGACTTCATAACATCAATGCTGAGCCTTTCAGCACTCACACCCCTTTCTTTACTTCCCATCCAGCCCTCTCCCTATTATCCAACCTTCAAAAGCTGTAACATCATGTATTTACCAAGATCAAAAACACAATCCTAACCACAACCAAAATGAAGGCTTCTTTACTTCTCCCATAGATTAATTCTAAAGCTTGAAAACAAAGCAAAATGAAACCATTTGCTTTATCCTGACTGTATATAATTTTTAGTCTTCAGAGTCAGATAGGATACCAGGATTAGATTTCCATCTTGGGAATCATGCCACTCAGGAGAAAAGTTTCCTAGCGTGTAGACTGAATATATTTCTCTTTCCTTTTTTGAAACACTCCATTAGTGGTTCAGGGGAGCTGTTTAATTTTGTTTCATAGTTGGATCCTAGTTTCTTTCCCCCATTTGGAGTTCCTCCTTCTCTCCCTCCTTCTTCCCCTCAGTCTTTCCTTCCATCTTTCCTTCCTTCTTTCCTTGCACCCTTCCTCCCTCCCTTTATCCCGTTGATAAAACAATAATATGCCTTTACCACATCCTCAGAATCATCCAGTCAATCAAAGAATCCATCTGATAGAGCATCCAGCTTCTTTACTAGAAACACACTTCCTGGATCCTCCCAAACTCCTTCTTCAACCTCAGTCCAGCTGCATCCTGACTTCCATTTTGGAACTTCTCTCATTTCTGCTCTATAAGGACAAGTGGAGAAGGGAATGTTAAATGGCATATCTGTGGTGAGGACAAATATATATACAACTAAGTTTTTTGTGTCTGCTCCTCTCACGGCCAACATCTATTCTTTCAGACCTCTAGTTTAGACTCTTTCCTGGGTTATTCTCAGAAGGCAAGCTTCCCCACCAATTAACCCTTTTTTAGTGTATTCTGGGCTGATACTTGTTATGTTTAATCTATCAGTTTACTTTTATCTGATTTTCATTTTTTCCAATGTGTTGAAATATCTCAACCACCCAAGACAGCATCCAGCTCTTCCATCTCTTCCGTCAATTTGAGTGGGCATTGTTTTTATTTTACTTGGATTCCTCTGGGAGTCTCATAAGTGAAGTTGGTAGTGATCATTTTGTTTCCTTGGAAGAGAGAAAGCAGAAGGTAAGCCAATGACAGGTGTTGAGTAGAGGTGAACAAACTTGGAAGGTGAGGAGCTGGATGGGTCTTGTTTGATTCATTGATTCTGAATGTTACCAAAACCAAAGTCCATATGCCTGATGTTTAGAAAGACCAAAACACAAACATCAGAGTTTGGAGAAAGGAAAGTTTTATTCACTGAGAAGGTACCAACTGAGAAGATGGGAGACATGATGGTGCTAACAGCTTTTAAGGGGTTGGGGAGGGGACAAGTATGGGGAAGCGCTGGTGGGGCAAATTGTAATTGGAGAAATTTGGAGCTTGGTCATTCGTGGTAAAAAGGCATCTTCCGGGACAATAAACCCTTGGCTTCTGAAAGGGTTCTGATGCTTAGCTGCTAGTTATGCCCTGGTCCTTTGGTTCCATGAGGGTGGGGGGCAGGCGCTGGTTCCAGTTGCGGCTGGAGGCCAAAGTTCTCTCCTTTGCATATGTCCCTGATGCACAACTTTCAGTCTTGATCTGTTGTTTCTGAAAAGCAACTCAGTATTTTGTTAAACAAGACAGGACCATTTTGAGCTGGTTCTGTGACTACGTGAACTCCTCCTGCTATTTCTTTCTTGTCCACAACTCTCCACTGGCCACTTTTCTAGCCACTCGTTCACGAAACAGATGGAATATAAAGTGATCAAAAGTTGAGGAATCCCTCTTGCCATGGTTGTTGTTATTTTGATCTATTTTCAAAGTTAGCATTCCACTGATGATGGGAAGCTGGTGATTAATAAAAATCATGCCTGCCTTCTGGAAGTACAGTTAAGCATTTGTATTAATTTAAATAGTCACTCAGAGACACTTGAAAAAGTAGGCAGTTTTGTTGCTTTGCATGGCAATGAGTAGAGCATGAATTTATAAACCATTTCTCAACAACAAATATGAATGTATGATATCAAACTTTTATGGAGTGGGGAAGGAAGGGGTGGCAGGTTGGCCAGGGCTGCTTTTCTGTGCAGAATCCTAAGCATCAAAGTGGAGATTCCCCTGTGGTGGAAAAACCAAGAGAACTATGAAGATGGACATGGCTAAAAACACAGGCATCTTGGATAGCAGTTGTGTGGTCCTTAGATGGGCACATTGGGAGAATATAAAGAAGTCAAGATAGAGTAGGAAATTCCAAGTTTCTGGAGTCACTGACTGTGTTTTCTCCCTTCATGCCTCCCTGCCTCTACTGTGCCTACCATTCCAAGTTGAGTACAAATGAAGGGGGCATCTTATGGTTGACTGAATTCAGGCCTTGGACTATAGATCTTTCTTAGCTGCCTTCATTTGCTATTTCATCTTGAACGACTTATGTAAATTCTCTGTGCTGCAGGCCCCTCATCTGTGAAACAGGAAATGAGGATGAAATAATGAGGAATGAGGGGAAAATAATGGCCATTAAAAATGGCAACTCATATTCAAGTGTTTTGTTAGAATGGGAAAAAAGAAAAAGAAAAAGAAAAAGAAAGCATGGTCAGTAACTTGAAGGAAAAATCACTCAGGAAAGACTCCACATTTCAATTTTTCAGTTTCCTAGAGTGACTTTGTCATGACCTCTGGCCTGCCTTTCTCTGCCAAGAGCATGTGATGCCTGGGTGGGGTTGACTATAGGCACCGGATTTGAACTTGCTCTCTAGAGGCCTCTTCTAAAGGCATTAGCTTTGGAAGGTTTTGTTTAGTTGTATCTTCAAGATGATGGGCTTACATAGTTTTGACCTTTTAGGGTCTCTCACATGGCTATGTGTAGCAGGAGATGGATGAGGTGTGCAGGGGGAAATATAAGGAGTCACTCACAGGGTTGTACCTTAGTCCAGGCCCAATATCTCTCAGCTAGGATGCCCGAATCCCCCTCCTTCTCACACACACAAGTTTTTGTTCTTGTCATTTGTCACAGGCTTCTTAGGGAAGGATCTTTACACAAACATGACCCAGGAAACTAATGTCTAATGTTTATGAAGCCCTGTCTATTGATTCGACTTTCTTAGGAAATTTAAAAACGAATTCTAGGTTCAACATTGAATGATGCTCTGATGATTTTGGGTACCTTAGCTGCCTCCCCTGTAAAATGGGGATATTAGTGGTGAGGTTTCCCTGAGTAACAGCATGTGTAGTGCTGAGAATCGTGCCTGACACAAATACTCAGAACTGCCAGCTGCCTTTACTCAAATCCTACCTTTTTAAATAGAACTAAGTTTCTAGCCCAGATGCTTAGGATTACTGGGGGATTCCCTATAAAGTAATAGAAGATTACACTTCAGAGTCAGAAAGGAGCTGATCTTTGTTGTCCACATACTTTGTAACAGGCAGTGTCTACAGACTTGGCCTGTGCTATCCTGTCTCCTCCAAGAGTTACAGCCAATTTTTCTGATGAAGAGCTCATCAGGTTTGGGGAGTTAACCAAACTTTCCAGATTTCAGATTTATAAAACCAGAGGCACAAAAGGGCAAGGAATTATCCAAGGTCATGAGTTCCTGTTCATGTATTTGGTTTTGCTGGTCTGACAAATTTTGGAAAATAAACCTATTAAAAGAGATTGTGGAGCAGAAGGACTAGTTGGTGAAATGTGGGGGAATATTTCTCATTTTCACTAAACTGACATCCCCTTTGCAGAATTCTACAGTCCAGAATGGATGCCCTGTCTTTCCTACAGGACCTGGGCAAGGTCTTCAGCCTAAATGAAAATCAGACATTTGTGTGCACACCTTTGTGTGTGTGTGTATGTGTCAGAGAGGGGGGAGAGGAAGGGAGGGAGAGACAGGTGAGTCATTAAAGAAGTGGTTCAGCTAAATAAAGGATCTCATTATGTGTGCTATTTTTATTCCTCAAATGCCTGCCTTTCTCTCCCCCCTTGAGGTTCCTACTGAAATCTGACAATCAGGGTTGAACTTCACTGTCAGCTTCCATTAGGCAAATCAAGCAGGAAAAAAGGAGTGTGAGTCTGGCCTTGGCAGGGAGCTGATTCAGCAGTGATAATCTGCTTGAGCTTGTGGGGGCCAGCTACCAAAGGGTTTAATTAGTCAACTGAGGTGCTGTCTCCCCCCACCTTTCCTTCATTCACCAGCCTCTGAATCTCTCTCTGCCTTCTCTGCCTCTGATTCCTGGGAACCGAACAGCACAAACCCACTGCTGGCCCCCAGCACAGGCTGCCCTGTCTAGGGCATTTCCTCCCAGGCAGTCTGATGGGCTTGCATCTACTGTCTCTTTCCCTCCATCCCTTGGCTCACCCACTGTGAGCAAAGCTTGACCCTTCCTGGGAAAATGAGACTGCACAGGGGCCAAAGCCACAAGGATCTCTTTCCCAGAAACTAAAAAGTACCCATTTTTCTCCCTGACTCTGTCTCCATCTTTTCTCCTTCATTGGTCATGCAGCCATTCATTCAAAAATGAAATCACTGTGTCAATAGTGTGTGAAGCATTCTGGTTGGCTTGTAGGGAGATTCAGAGATGAGATCTCTTCCCTCAATGAGTAGAGGATCTAGAAGGAGATGGTGAATTTGTAAAGAAAGGAGAGGAACACGAGGCTGGTGGTTGTGTAACCAAGCAAACAGGGGCCCATGCATGTGGTGCCTTGACCCATGACCCAACAATTAGTGTTGGAAGAAAAAGGTTTTTATTCATGGGGTGCAACTTCAGAGGGGCTGAGAGCACTTCTGCTCAGAGCCCTATTCTCCCATGGGTCCCAGAACTTCCCCTGCTCCCTGCCAGGCTTTAAGCCAAAACCAAGACCAATCGTTTCCCACATCCTTATCTTACTCCAGCTGTGCAAACAGTTCTCCAGTCCCTCTGGTAAGTGTACTCATGGGCTTCAAAGTTGCCATCTCCTTACAGCAGCTCTCTCCTTCAGGATCTGGGGTACATTGTCCTCAGCCTCCATGTAATAGTGCAGGAAAGCATGTGTCATGATGCACTGGATCATGGTGGAGTCTGGGAAGGCACGAGTCCCAAGAAAGTGGCTTCTTCATATGTCCCAAGTCCCAAGGGTCCAGATAGAGTCCAGTTCTGTGAGGCAGCAGGTCAGTGTCTTGCAAGGCAGAGTTTTTGATGGCTTTGTAGTCAGCTAGAATGGGCACAATCAGAACAACAGCATGCCTTCTTCCGTACTACACCAGGTTGCATGGCCGAATCTTCTGTACAAATGTACTAGCTACTACATCATGGCTCTTTCTCCTCTACACTCACTGTGCCCACATGACTCCTATCTCACTACCCACAGCATGGATGAATCCCTCTCTCCTTCAGACCTCCCTTAGTTTAAATCCTGACCCAGAGCTTCCTACATGACCTCATACTTGGCATTATTCATTCTGAAAGTCACTACACCTTTTGTCCAGGGGCAGTAGTGCAGCTATTAATTAGCTATCAGCTTGCCATAGACATGCAAAGTATTTTAAATGCTCTATCAATCTCTTCCCCCACCCTCCAGCCCCCAACCATGGGCTGTGGGGACTTTGGGGACCCCTTGCTTGGCACCCCATTTCAGTTGTGGTCTAGAAAAATTAATTGGGTCAAGTGGACCTCAGGCAGCTGAAGTACAAGATGGAAAATAACATGTACAATAAGGTTAAGAGTGCTGGGAGCTCTGGGAGTTTGGAGGAGGATGACCCACTTCTAGAAAAGAACATTTCAAGAAGTGTCCTTGGAACTGGGTATTAAAAGTTGAGTAAGACATAATCAGATAGAGAGGGGAAGCTGCTGATCTCCCATGGTATCATCTCAGAGCATCTCGCATTACATCTTGGAGGTCACAGAAGGTCTCCATCTATAGCTGCTCCCTTGAGCTCTGTCCTACCTCCTAACCTCAGCCACTTCTGCCTCCTCAACTACTCTGGAGTCACATTTGGACAGTACCATTGTGCCCCTTCCCCTCTCCCCCACCCCACTGCTAGGTCACACAAGGACTTCCACCATAGAGGCTGATCTGGTGTAACTTCCTTTTAGTTCTTGCAGCTCCCCCATGCCATTTACTCATACTGGTGTAGGGGAGAGCCCTCTCCATAACTATGTGGCATATCTCCTTTTAGTCTTCTGCATCGTATGGCTCTGCTCAACTCAGTTTCTTGTAGCACCTAAATTTCCTTAAGTCTTACAGTCACTCTCTTTAAAATTTTGGATCAATTTCTTTAAGCTGAGATTCAAAAATGATAAATGCAATGCCAGCCTGAAAATACTTCCAACTTGCTCCCCATTGACCATCTTCTCAGGTCTGTGTCCCACACCTTGTATCTTTATCAGGTGGTCTGTAAGAGGAGGTTAGGGAAGGTGAGCTGATCTCCAGACCTGAGAATCTCATTATTGGGTAATCATAGTCCCAAGGACTCTTATCTCTTCCTATCCACAAAGTTTATAAAAACTTCAGGCAATTAGTGCCCTTTGTGCAGAGTCACTTGGTCAGCCACTACCAATTCTCATGATACAGCCTGCTCAGGGCTTCCATCTCTGTATTTTTTTAATCTGACTGAGCTGACAGGTGACTAGGATTCATCAGGGACCCAATCAGAGGCTAGATTCTGTCATTTCTCATGTGTCTTCTGGAAAGCACATACACACAAGGCCACTGCTTCTTCCTCATGGCAATTTTCAACTTTTCAATGGCAATAATCATTTCTTCCCAGTTCTGCCCCATCAGTTCCAGGCTATATATTCCAATTTCTGCTGGGTGAGGTCAGGTGTCAATATACACAGATGGGAATGTGAGACACCTGGCACCTCCTGAGTCCTCAGGTCTCTTCCCTCCCTGCCAGACTGCTGCTTATTCTCCAGGGTTCCAGCACTTTTCTCCAAACAACTGGGAATACTATCCTAGCTATGCGTGTCTTATGATATATCCTTCAGCATTAGATGAGATGAGGTGGGATTAAGGGTTCAAAAAACATAAAGCTCTAACAAATATGAAGTATCAGTGTTATTATTAAAAAGTTAACACTCTTTGGGATGGAGTTGGTTATTCCAGAGAATAGTATTTAGGGAGCCTGGAGGGTGGCTCCTAAAGGATTTTGACCTTGGACTAGTATTGTCACTAACAATGCAGAGGAAAGAATGGTCTTGGGTAGAATCCCAACTACGTTCCCAGCTAGCTGCTAGCCTCAACTTCTGTCTATAAACTGGGGACAAGTGGCTCAACTTACACTGTGCTCATGAGGGGCTTTAGGGAAAATGATCTGAGGATATGCCCTGCACAGAGCAGTTGAGCAGCTGCCAGGCTTCATTGACAAATGAGCTTGGTTCTCAGCAATCCAATGATGAAGGGGAGGGAGAGAACAAAACCCCAAATAAAGCCCTGCCTGTGTTCCCAGAATAATCCCGGAATTTAGGGCACTAATCAGACAAGCCAGGCTTTGCTGTGGTCTTTCATCTCCAACAAAAGTCTGTGACACGAGGATATCATTATCACTTGTAGCTCATCAAAGTAAATTCAGCATTTGTGGGTAAATAGAACAGATCACAACGAGTGTCCCTTGGAGAAGGATGCCCCGGCAGCACAGACAATGCAGATGAGGTGATGGAAGTGGGTCACACGTCTGCAGGGCTGCCTCAGCCAGCCGGCTGCCTGTGTTGTGCAGAATAGGACAGGGCCATTTTCTTTCTCTGCACGAATCCAGATTTTGGCTGCCCTGGGCAAGCACGCAGAAGGAGACAGAGGGGTGGGATGAGCCTCCACACAGCAGCGTGCTAGCAAGAGCCGGGACATTTTTACCCTGCCATCCCATCGGATGATCTGGCTACACAAAATGAGTGTGAATTATGGGGGCCTGCTGAGCCTTTGATTTCCCTCAGCTGCCATCCCAGCAGCTATTCTCCCAGAAATTAAGTGCATGTTTTATCTGCTTGCAGAGGGAATAAGAGTTCCATGTTTGCCTATTGCTTTGCCACCAGTGGTCCGTAGCTGCTCCTCCTTCCTCCCCAATTTCAAAGTGGCACTTTCCAAGGACACATGCCCTTCCTTTGGGGGCTGACTAGGGCCTGGAAGGCTTCCACTTAGAGATGCTGCTGATTTCACGAGACAGGACTTAGATGGAAGAAAGCCTTTAGGGAGAAGGATGCTTGTTTATTTATGTGAGTCATTATGTTTTTTCTTCCCCTCCCCTTTCTTCTTCCTCTTTCCCCTCTCTCTACTTCTCACCTTTATTTTTTGATGAGAATTTTTTTAAAACACTACTTTTTTCCTTTGACAACACAGTGAACTTTCTAAAGCAGGTCTTCTGGAACTTAAACGTGCGCACAAATCACCTGGGGATCTTGATGAAGTGCAAGTTCTGATTCAGTGTGTCTGGGGACTGACCTCAGATTCTCTAGGTTTTATAAAAACTCAGGTGATGCCCTGGCTGATGAGGCTCAGTATTCTGTGAACTGAAAAGTCGAGGGTTGGTTTTCCAATCAGGGCACATGCCTCGGTTTCAAGTTCAGTCCTCCATCAGGGCACATGGGAGAGGCAGCTGATCAATGTTTCTCTCCTTTTCTTTCTCCCTCCTTTCCTCTCTCTCTAAGATAAGTAAGCATGTCCTCAGGTGAGGATTAAAAAAAAACTCAGGCAATGATGATGCTATCTAAACCATACTTGGAGAGGCAAGGGTCTAATCACCTACATAATATCTTATTTCTCCTCTCAAAAACTCAAGGTGACTCAATGTTGCCTATGAAATCTAGGCTCTAGAAACCATGTGAAACTTTTCAGCTCCTGGTCATTCATTCATTGAATCATTCACTCATTCATACATTCACTTAGTCAGCAAATGTTGTGCCTCCTGAAGGCTGGAGTGCTTATATTTCTTTCCAGTGGCATCCCCTATCAGTCCCAACTATGGACATCATGTCCTGCCCAGCGCCCCCTCCTAAACATCATGAGTTTCTGTCTCTGGGTCTTGGTCTTGAACTCTGCTTGCCTTTTCAAATTACTTTTCATCCTCCAAAATGGTTTTTAAATGTTGGTTCTGCTAAGAAGTCTTCTCTGAGTCCTTCAAACATTTCTTTGAGTATGTCTAGGCATCACACACAAAATATTGGCCCAGCACTTATGACCTTACAGGGCAATTGGGGGATTTTGTGTTTATAACTTCCACTAAACTGAGATTTTTAAAATTATATTTTATTGATTATGCTATTACAGTTGTCCCAATTTTTCCCTTTTGGCCCCTCTCCCCAGCACCTCCCACTCCCTCAGGCAATCCCCTCACCATTGTTCATGTCCATGGGTCATGCATAGGTTCTTTGGCTCCTCCATTGCTTATACTGTATTTTACATTCCCATGGCTATTCTGTAACTATCTACTTGTACTTCTTAATCCCCTCACCTATTCACCCATTCCTGGCACTGGAATCCAGGGTTAGGGAACGTGGTGTGGGGCGGGGACTCCTCACTCCCAAGATATCCCTCCCAAATGTTTACCCACCACACATGGGTGTGGAACCAACCCTTCCACATCTCCACCCTTACTCCCTGTCTGGATGGATTCTGATAGATTATCAGAAGTTGGAAGTAAATAAAGTGTCCTTCACTACGATGAATAAAGTCTGGTACGTCCAGATAACAGGCTATTATTCTGCACTAAAAACAAATGAGCTATTAAGCCATAAAAAGACATGGAGGATTCTTAAATGCATATCAGTAAGGGAAAGACACCAGTATGAATAGCCTATAGGCTATACTATTCCAATTATATCTCATTCTTAAAAAGAGAAAACAATGGAGACAATAAAAAGACCAGTGGTTGCCAGGGGGTAGGAGGCAAGAGAGGCATAAGCAGATGGAACAGAGTATTTTCAGGGCAGTAACTACTCTGCCTGTTGCTGTAATGGTGGATACATGTCATTATACATTTGCCCCAACCCATAGAATATGTAATAGCAAGAGTGAACCCCAGTGTAAACTATGGACTTCGGGTGATTATGATGTGTTCATCAACTGGTTCATCAACTGTAACTAATGTACCACCCTGGTGGGAGAGGTTGACAACAGGGTAGGCTGTGCCTGTGTGGGGGCAGGGTGCATATGGGACATCTCTGTACTTTCCTTTATTTTGCTTTGAACCTGAAACTGTTCGAAAAAAATAAAGTCTTAAAACAAAATAATCTACACGTTGTATTTTAAAGCTTCTCCAGCAATGCACCTGTTCCATATCTTCGAGGTGTTCTTGACACAGAAACTGGGTGTCCCACTTCTCCTTGTTCCTGGAAGGGTTTGTCTTACTGCTTTGTGGCAATTTTCAAGCCTTTCATAAGAGTTTCCCCAGAGAATATTCCATGTGCATGGTGCTGGAGTGGGTGAAGACATACACATTTATTTATTTATTTATTATTGATTCAAACACGCTCAATTTATTTAAGCTGTACTGACTATCCTGTGGCCTCTGGGAATGTGTATAATTCTCAGAGGCAATGTTTAAACTACAGCAAACTGAAAAATTTATTTTTAAGTAACAACTTGCAGATCTAATAACCAAGGAAAGCTACACTGAACAGAGATGTTGTAAATCTATTATTCTAAGTATCTGCTTTTCTGACACAATTTTTCCTAAAGCCTTTGAAACACTACATTTCTGCCAGACAGGCATACATGAATTCCCAAACTGACTTGACAGATTTTTACAGCTTTTCCATGAGTCATATCACATGTTAGAAACACCCTGTGAGGATAAGGCCATCAGTGGGGTGAACCCTACTGAGCCAGGGAGTGTGAATCACAAGACATGGGATTCACAAGACTTTGAATCACAAGACTTTGGAAAGGTCTGGCCTAATGTGGGATAGCCAAGTTTGTGGGGTGTGAGAGTCTAATACAAGTGTAATGATGGGAAGTTGGGTCAGATTATCAGGGTTTTCTTAGAAGTCCCTACCTATAGGGCAGAACATCTTTTGGGGGTCCATGTTGGAAACAGCCAACCAAATCTGGGATATACCATAAGTGATGTCCACTTCTGGGGCCTTGAGTATGTGGACATAGCCCTATGGGTATTAGACATAGCTCAATCTCCTACAAAACCATTATAGTATTATATTTACCATTATACTATTTTCTATTCTAGGATTTCTATGTGGTTATTTTTATAAGTTCCAGCTCTCCATCCTGTAACCTATTTTCTTATCTCTATTCATCAGAGTTATTTCAAAGTCTTTGCCTTACTACCTGTCTCAACACAAGATCTATTTCTTTCTTCCATTTGTTTCAGTTCCTCTTGGCTTTCCATCACTTGCTCCTGTCTTCTGATATGCATGTTTTTTAATTAAATGCTAGGCATTTTTGTAAGAAAATTTTCAAGGGTTCTGGATAATTTTATATTTTTTTCCAGAGAGGACTTGAAGTTATTCCAACTATTATGTACAAATGCTCTCAATCAGTCAGAGACTGAGATAATTTGAGGCTACATTTAAGAATCTATATGGGCTTGTCTATTTTTGGTTAATATAGTAGTCCCCCCTTATGCAAAGTTTCACTTTCCCTGGTTTTAGTTACCTGTGGTCAACTGCAGTCTAAAATATTAAATGTCCCCACCATCATCATCATTTGTTTCTGACATTCGACCATCGACATCATCCTGGCTCAATGATTCAGAATCACTGGAAGGAGATGATCTTCTTTCCAAAACACTGTGAGAAGGTCAACGGTAGCCTAACACTAGTCACAGCGCCTATGTCATTGACCCTGCTTCATCACACCACGTAGGTGGCATTCTATCATCTCAAGTCATCACAAGAAGGGTGAGTACAGCACAATAAGATATTTCAAGAGAGAGATAGAGATCACATTCACATAACTTTTATTACAGTATATTGTTATAACTTGTTTATTGTTGTTATTAATATCTTACTGTGCCTACTTTATAAATTAAACTCTATCATAGATATTTATGTGGAGGAAAACACAGTATATATAGGGTTCAAGGCTATTAACACTTCAGGCATCCACTGGGGATGCAATGGATAAGTATTACCCACCCCCAACCTGTAGGTAAGACAGTGGGGAGGCTACTGAAGTTACTCCTGGAGCATAGCCATTTAGCATTCTCAATTAAAACTCACCAATGACTCCTTAGCCAACTTGTTGATTCTTCTGAAGTCTATTTTTTTTTTTGCTTAGTACCGCAAGAGTGCTAAGAGCTCTGCTTATGTATATATTTTCCCTGAGCTGTCATTTTCTGCTTTATCAGCTTTTGACCAGCTCAGCTTTGGATTCAGCAGATGCCATGAAACCAAATGTCTCTGCAGATTCTATTCTCCAGTATCTTGACTCTTCAAATCCTGGAAATCCTGGAAGCCCTGCCCTCTTATTTCTACCCCATGACATGATGGTGTGGAAAGCTCTAGGCTGTCCCTTTCTACTGGCCAGATAGGCTCCAGGCTGGGACTCAGCAAATGTCCTCAGGAATGGAAAGCATTCCTCACTTGGCTTCTCAAAACTGGGTTGCCTTGGTTATACTCTCATGATATCAAAAAGATTTTTTTATTTGCTTGTTTCTGATTTCATCAGGAATTCATAGCTGCTTTCAGTGAGATGATAGTTTTAAGAGAAGATGCCCACTGTACATAGAAGCAGAGCACTCAATAGTTCAGACTGAATGCTCTGCTTAATTGTATGGAGGGTTAGGAACAATGTGTATGGCAGCATAAGTTATAAGCGATGGTGTGCTGGTAAATGTTAAACAGCTGGTTCTCTGAAAAAAAAATCTCTTGTATGGTGTTTTCCAATTTCTATGGTGTAGTGCTCTACCATGCTAAATTTCCAGATACCAACATGATGTCACTTTACACAGACTTGGAAAGAGATGTGCAGTGTGACTGATGGGTGCTGGTACAAGCTGGCTTTTGCATACCACGGCCAATGTGGCACCTCTCTTTGAAGAGTCCAGCATACCATTGGTGGCAATTCAACTACATTGGGCTCCCTCCATCCAGGAAAGGCCAAGAGTTCTTCCATTTGTGAGTATTGCTTGTTCGTTTGTTTCCACAGAGCCTCTATTAGTCCCTTATGGGCAGGCTTACAAATGCCTGATCCACAGGTGTAAAATCACATATAATATAGCACCCATCCAGGGGTCTACTTCATAAAGAAGACGATTTGGGTATGAACATATTGTTCACCACTGTTATATGATACACAACTACACCATTCAGAAAGAAATGGCCTCATAGAATGTTGAAATAACCTTCTAATGGCACATCTGAAGTACAATCTTGGAGGCAATTCTCTGCAAGGACAGAGTGGCATCCTTCAGGAAGTAGCATATATATTAAATCAGAGAACTTTATATGGTACTGTGACCCAAATAGGAAGACTACGGGTCTGGGGACAAAGTGGAGGTAGGTTTGTCTCTACTTATCATCACAACCAGTGACCCACTGTAAGCTTTGTATCTCCTATTCCTGAAATCCTGGGTCCTGCAGGCTGATCTCCAAAAAGGATATAATTGCCAGAGGACATAGTAAAGGCCCCACTGAACCTACACATGCTGACAAGGTACTTTGGACTCCTTGTGTCCAGGAATCAGCAAATGAAAAGCAGAGTCACTAACCTGGCACCAAACCTATCGCTGTATTCTGTATACCACTATAAATGGCTGTTGGCACTCAACTTTTCATTGAAGAATAACAGAGCATTGAGGGGAGTGTGGCAAAAATGGAAGGACAGATATGTCCTGTTTCAGGGACACACAGGCTACTCAGGCTCATCTGTTTGCTGTGTTTGTCTCATTATTTAGAGATGTTCCAATTTTTTCCAAAGAATCCATAAATCTATAGTTGGCATAATATTTCCTATTTTTCAAAGTTGGCCACTGAACTTGGGTCTGGGGTCCCCACTATACTACTGAATTAAAGATAGCAAATCCCTGTCTGCTAGAGGAAACGCATATTGTTATGGTGAAGACTGGGCTCCCCAGGAAGCAGACACTGAGACAGATGATGTGAAAAGTTCATTGCAGCATGCTCTTGGAGATGAGGAAGGAGAAAGAACCAGTAGAAAGAGGGCGGATGGGCAAAGAAGCAACATCAGGCAGAAGGAGACATTTAACTGTTATGCACCTTGAACAGAGGCCTCAGCCAGTGTTATATTGGGAGTTCTCAAGATAGAATGACCTTCAGAGCTGTCCCAAGTTATAGTGAGAGGACCCAGCTCTCACCACCAGATTGATTTCTCATGGAATGCTGGCTCTTCTAGGAAGGGGTGTGGTCTGCTATTAAGTGGCTCTCTGCTGCTAAAGCCATCCCCCAAGGGAGCTAAGAGCTGATGACTATTTGTCGGCAGTGCTCCCAGCAACAGGGTGATAGGTCCTTATTCCAAGACTGCAATGTCCACTACAGATCAAGGGCTCAGAGGGGACCTGAGAAAGAGGAAGGTTACCTTCCTCTCTGGATTGAAGAGGAAGAGTGTTGTATTTAGTTAGAAACATTGATTATTTAGGAAGTATCCAGGAGGATGCCTGCGGGAGCCTTGATGATGTTTACGACCTTATTGAAGTAGAATGTCAGTTCTCTCCTGAGAGTGGAGACTTGAACACAAGTTCACATTGCCACTTTGGGGAGTACTGGCAAAGCTACCACACACATAGAATCTTAATGACTCTGTCAACCAACCCACTCATTTTACAAATGAGGTCACTTGGGCTTGAGAAAGTTGGATGAGTTGCCTGATCACAGCTGGCTAATCCCTGTTAGGGTGAGAACCAGAATCAGAATTCCTTGCTAAATCCAGGGCGCTCTCACTCTCTGCACCATTATGTCACTTCTGCTCTGTCCCATCTACCATTTTAGCCTTGCAAGCTGGAAGCCTAGATTTTTAATACACACTGCAACTGTGACTCTCGAGATACTGGTGAGACATTGCACACCCCCTAATGAGTGTGAATGAATTAGAGTATTATGTTGGAGTAATTTATGGACTCTGTCAAGGCAAAAATGAGAAATCCGATTTGCATAGTACACTATTGATTAGCATGCTGTATCATTCTGAACCCCATTCAGAATGGTGTTCGAGGAACTCTGAAATGAGAGGGGGATAGACACACAGGGAGCACAGAACGTCTCTATTTGTGAGCCAACTAAAACACATAGCCAACCCCAGCTGCCTCTGTCACCTCTCCTCATTCCCCCAGCACTATGGCACTGACAGATCTAAATATGAAGAAGAAAAATGTCTCCGGCAGGCTGTTATTTTGCTGCCTGAGTTGTGTCAAGGAAGTGTAAATATAATCACATTTTATCCGCCAATCTGAAATGGATTTCAGAGGAAGGGATCACAATGTTAGGAGAAATCTTTTTCGTTGTAGCATGACTTGATTGAAAATAACTCCCTTGTTACCATCAGTAATGTGTTCAAGGGAGGAAAAAAAATGGTACAGTTCATGACAGAATTACCAGGCAATTCAATCAAAACCCCTTGCCTCCCTTTTCAGGTTCTAAGGAAGACTGGTAAGTCCAAGATTTGCCTCAATAGCATGTGGATTGTTCTGAAAACTTCACTGAAGCATCTGCCTCTTCATTGGTGATGCTGAGCAACCCTGCAGAAAAACCAGCCCCTCCCAAGGCAGCCATCGAATCTCCTGGCTTGGCCAGTTTTGTGCCCTTTCGAGAGAGCCTTTTAATTCCAGAGCAGGATGAATGGGCTCTTGTTGCCCTTGAGTCCTAAATACACTGCATGTATAGCCTAATCATTAATTACTTTGGTTTTACTTTTTAATTCAATGAATATATATGCAATTGCCTATCAGATCTATTCAACCACTTGATAGCTGAACTGAAAAAATTGGATCTCAAAACAGAAGTATCTGATATTTCATTGGACTATGGAGACTTATTGTGTGTGTGTGCACAAACACACACATATTCATATATTCATTCAACTTTTTAAAATATTTAAAATCAGTCCTAAGTACACCACTCTTTCCTCACCAGGATAGCCCTTTGAGCATACCGACTGCACCACAGAGAACAAGCTCCCCTTTAAGGAGGATAAAATGCATGAAGGGCCATTCAGATTGTCCCGCAGCAGCCAGCAACCTGAGATCAAGCAGTCTGTTTCAAACTGCTCACTGTTGTCACAGCACATGTAATGTTGCTTGAATTAAGAGCAGGGAAAGCAGCAAAGATCACCTTAGGTGTCTGCCAATAATGTGACTTGACATTTTAAGCTGGTCTCCTATTACTTTTGCTCTTTTCACCGAGAAATGTCCACATGACACCTTCTCAAAATTGTCAAAGTACAAATGTGGCCCTAATCCCCCCTGCTCACCACACAGTTGCATTCTTGGATAAAATTACGTATCTAAATTTAGAAGTAGGCCAGGCTTTGAGGCCTGCCCTTTGTTCGAGGTCTAACGCATGAAAGACCTCGTGTTGGAGAATTTTCAGGCTCACTTGGAAGAGGGCATTTAACCCAGTTTGCTCTCCAGTGAATGCATCCGAGCTGACTGGGCTGTGGGAGAACCAGGCTGCTCGCCTTATGGTTTCTCTGCACTTTGACAGAGATTCTATCTGATGTCAGTGGGAGCTCTGTTTCCAAAAAGAAGCCAGAACACAAGAACGTGCATAGAGAAATGGAGAGCCAGGGTCTGTGTTTCAGAAAAATGTCTCTCTTGGTTTGTGAGCCAGTAACACCTCTGTGCCTAGGGCAGCTACAGTGGTATTGCTTGGAGTGTGCTGGGTGGGGCAATATTTTCTTAGGATGAGAGAATTAGAGTGGGAACATTTAGCCTATGTATTTTAAGGCAAAACTGCTTTCTGTAGTAAACAATTAGTAAAGCCATTGCTTGAGGCCATGTTGGCTTTTCCATTATCCCAGCTGCTACTCTAATGAAAGAACATTTCCCTAAAAGCACACAAAGTCCTGGCTGTCCATTAGTAAAAGAGGGTGAATATGAATCTCAAGCATTTTCTTTTACCCTGAGCCATACAGTTAGCACAACTCTTTCCCCCAGTAAATGCCCCTAATTGAGGCCCTAGGACTTAAACGAACAAATTATTATCTGTGACGATGTCATCATAAGCAGAATGCCAGTATTTTCTAGATTTCTCTTTGTTGTGGCAAGTTGTATCAATTAGCTTTTGTTGCACAAAAAACTAACTTACTTTATTTATTTATTTATTTATTTATTTATTACACTTGGGCCTACCCAATTTTTTTAATCCTCCCTGAGGAAATGTTTACTGATTTTAGAGAGAAAGGAAGGGAGAGAGAACCATTGATGGGAGAAAGAAATAGAGATCACTTTCCTCCCATATGCTCCCTGACTGGGGAACAAACCAGCAACCTAGGTATGTGCCCTGACTGGAAATTGAGCCAGTGACCTTTTGATGTACTGGACATCCAACCAACTGAGCCACACTGGCCAGAGCTGGCCCACTTAATTTTTGACTTTGGGCCCACTCAAATGGTACAGTATAATCTCCTCATCCAAAGTCAACTGGTTAGAAAGCATAATTCCATTTGCAACTTTAATTCTTACCTTGTCATATAATCTAACATATTTAGAAGTTCTGGGGATTAGAATGAGGACACCGCTGGAGGGCTGTTATCCTGAAGAATGAGATAATTTATACATATCTGCAGCTATCTACTTCTTCCTGCAGCTAAAGTGCACTCACATCTGCATTTCCAAAGGTCAGGGCCTGCATGAGCCAGGACCAAATTTTTTCCCACTGAAATCACTGTTTGGCCCTAAATGTTAGTAAAGTTAAACAGAAGTTTACAGTGCACATTGGGAAACAAGTCAAAGAATCATGTAAAATGAAGTAGGGTTTTAGGTGGGGATAGCAATCTGCACAGGAAGAAAGGAAGGAAGAAAGGAAATTAATATATATTGAACAGCTACTCCATTCCACACAGTGGAACAAGCCTATATATTTATTCATTCAACAAACATCTGTTGAACTCCTTTTTGATTAATAGCATATGTCAAAGTCTAGGTGCTGGGGATACCCTAAAGAAGGTGAACAGAATTCTTGCCCATAGGAGTAGCTGAAAAGCTAAGCAAAACAAAACAACACAAAAACAAATACACAAACAAATAATGTCATATGATGACAAATGCCATAAACATATTAAAGAGGGTAGGGGGAAGTGAGTTATAGAAGACCGGTAGCCTTGTATTATTGCCCTCATAGCTCTGGAGGCAGACGTCCCTGCCACCAAGGCTCAGCGTGCTAGACAGAAAGATGTGCAGTGAGAAGAGCTGTGTAATTCCAGCAATGACACTGTCTAGTATCACATAGCCTTTATTTGTAAAAGTCCCCGTTGCCAGCCAACAGACATATCAGCATGACCTCAAAAACAGGACAGCTTCACTTTGCATGTGCTGCCAGTGAACTCATGGGAGACCGCCTCTCTGGTCTTCTCAAGTCACCTGAAGTCATTCTTACCCGCAGGGTCAGAGGTATGCAAATGAAGGGGCTCAAGATCTTAAGGTACTGTGTGCTCATCCATTCCATTTGCATCTCTGGAGTCCCCAAATCTATTAAAAGCCTGTGAGGAGCCAGTCTGAAGAATTCAACAGCCCACTCTGTGGAAGGAAAGCAGGAAAGGCGTTCTTACAAGAGTACAGAGATTGTTTTAGGCCATCCCAAAGGGACAGTGAGCAGCCACAGTTGCCCAGGGCAGAAAGACCACCAAACTCCTCTGCTGCCTCTCTCCCTTTGTACAGCCTTCTTTTCCAGGGTCTCTGCAGCCCAGGTGTACTGGATAGTCATGCTGTTCTTATTTGTCACTCCTCTCCTATCCACAACCTTTGCCATGTGAGTTTACAGTCCCTCCCTCCCCACCAGGGGTAGAATATATTTCCAGCCTCATTGATATCAGGCTTGTTCATGTCAAGTGCTATGGCCATAGTGATTGTAGCAGAAATACACAAAGGCTTAAAGCATGCGCACGTGGTTACCCTTTTCTTCTTGTATTTCTACCATTGCCATAAAAGCATGCTCTGCACAGCCTCGGGTCCAACGTAGGTGAGAGCTTAGGGAGCAGCAGGAGCAGATCCACAACTTGGAGGCAAGAGCAACCAGACTGAGTCCAGATCAGATGACTCCCAGCAAAGTCCAGGCACATGAAAGAGAATAAGTGATTGTTACTTTAAGCCACTGAGCTCTGAGGTGGTTTCTTACACAGCATTATTGTTGCAATGAGCTGATTGACACACAGGGGAGCAGAATTTCCCTTGGTACAAATCTTGGTAGTAGTAACAAATATTCAAATAAGTTCCTTGAAGCCATCAGGGGGAATATTTTTTGAGAGCAGCAGCTGAACATGAGGCCAAGTTGAGCCTGAAACATCAGCAGAGAAACTGCACTAAGGGAGTCTTATTAACTAGAAAACTCCAGAGCTGACTCACTCGGTGACCCCAGAGATCAGGGGTCGCACTTTCTCTAAAGCCAGTAGCTCTGCTCTGCATGTGACCCCGGCTGGACTGAGTTATTTTGGATTTGTTCTTGTAACTCTGGGGCTTAAAATAGTCACTGCTGGGCCATCTGTCTTGGGATCCATCTCACTTCTGAAACGTGTAGCAGCTGTGGCTGAATTGAAAGCAGCTCCTGTTAAGAAAGTGAACAATCTCTCGGCTTTTCCCCATCCTATGAGTGTGCCCTGGAGAGAAAATAAAATAGAGGGCATTTGGCTGCCAAAGAAGGATAAGAGCTTCAGAAAGGAATCCGGGAGATGCTGGGCAGATAGAAAAAGAGAACTGGGACAGCTGCCAGAGGGCCTGGAAAGGAGCCAGGTTACATCAAGTTCAGACAAAGATGCTGCCAGCTTGAGGTGCAGAAGTAAAGGAGAGCAGTGCAGACCACGGCTCAGGGACAGCAGAGCAGCAGCAGTGTGTGGAGGAAAGGATGCCCAGTCAGGGGCCAGAGTTCCAGAGCTGAAGACTCACCTCTGCCATCAAAGCTGTCACCCTGTGACTGTCTGCAAGTCTCTGCAATTCACAGCCTGAGCTTTTGCACCTTCAAAATGGACTAAATAAACTGTATAGACCTCAGCACAACATAGCCAGTCTCAGTCGGATCTAGATGGTCATTTCAGCAGGTCAGAAACAGGGTCCATCCTTTGTACTTTAGTATAGTCCATTTCTAGGACTTGGCTGAAGTGTGTAGGCACAGGCATGCACACATAATTTAATTATTAAATTACTAAATGCCATGAATATATGTACTAAAAAATATTACTCGGATTCTTGGCAAAGTGAGAAACAGCTGTTGTCTTTTCAGAAGCTTTCTGGAAATTGCATCCTAATACAGAATAGTTAGCAATAGTCAACCTTCCCTCTTGACACTCTCATCAGAACAAGAAGAGCATCCGCTGTCCTGAACAGGAGTCCAGCCACCAAGGAAAAGTTACTTGCTAGTGTGGAGCTGATGGGAACCTGGGGGGAGGCTTGCAATCATGAAGATGGGACTGGCCTCTGGGAAAGTGCCTGTCTTCCATCTCTCTCTTCCCGAGAAGCGTGTCTTCCTTCTTTGCAAGCATTTCCACACTGTGACACCGGCACTGGAATTAGACACACCCTGGATTGCCACTTATGACCTGTATGATCTTTGCAAAGCTGCTTAATCTTTTCTCTCTGCTTCATTTTCTCCATTGTGAAGTGAGTATTAATAACATACTTCAAATGGTCGTTTAGAACAGGGGTGGGCAAACTGCAGCCTGTAGGCCAAGTCCACCTGCCAACCGTTTGTCTAAATGAAGTTTTATTGGCACACAGCCAGGCTCATTTGTTTCCCCATTGTCTGTGGTTGTTTTCATGCTTCAGTGGCAGAGTTGAGTAGCTGTGACAGAGCTACTGAAACCTGAAAGAGTTACTATGTGGCTCTTTGTAGAAACAGTTCGCTAGCTCCTAGTCTAAGGAGGACATGAAAGAACAAATATAAAACCTCTGAAACAGAATCCAGAACAGGGCTACAGCCGTGAAATGTTGTCAGTCAAAAGGGAATCAATAGAAATGTCTGCTTTGAGTTTTTGAAGAGAAAGGTTGTTGACAAAAACAAGCTGAGGTAGGGTATGCGGACCGCACGCCGGCAGGAGACAACAGAGGTGCCATAGGAGTCACATTCACACAACCTGGCATCCACGTCAGAGGCCCAGGAAGAGATGGACGTGGAAAAGCTCGTGAGGCTCCAGGGCAGTGAGACCAGGGCACAAAGGACAGGAGATCGTGACGCTGAGTCTGGAGGTGGGGACTGGCAGGTTTTCCGGTGAGTGTTTATTTTAGAGAAAGATCCTGGCAGGAAAGCGGTTAACCTGTTACATAGGAGCGTTCTTAGGGCACACGGGGGAGAGAATGTGCTTTCCCAACTGGAAAGCCCATGTGGTGTGGGAGGTGCTAGAACTACCTGCAAAGCTGCAGGCTCCACCACAATGCTTCCGATAGCCTTCACTGGCCACTCTCCTGAACACTCACATATAATTTTATCTCTTTCAGTCCACAATGATTCATCATTTTACTACCCTCTGTCAGCCAGGCTGTGCTTTGCCCACTCAAGTGTTTCCAGTGTTGCCTTAAAAATCTCAGTGGCTCACTCAACACACCATTCAGCCAGAAGTGGGAGCAGGTATAAGCAGGTTGCTGCCAGACAAACGGGAGCAGAACGGTGGAGAAACACTCAAAACTTTTTTTTTTCAAATAAAAGAAAAGGAAGAAAAATACGACCACACGAGCATTCTGAAATGGGCTGAATATTCCATTTTCTCAATGCAATTGCACTCAACACTAGCAGTTTTATACTTTCTGGATTTCAAATAATTTGAGGACTGACTGTCTATCAACACAAAGCCACTGCCTCCTATTCAAGAATTATTTCTTTACTTTGCAAGCTATGATATCTTAGCCACAAAATTCCAGAGTTACTATTTTATTATAAAAATAGACTTAAAAGATCAACTATTGTCCACTGAAGGCCTGCTGTGTGTCAAGCATTGTGCAGAAGGCTTTCAAGTACTTAGTTCCCTTTAATCCTCAGAAGAAGCCCTCCAGGTTTGAGAGACCTGTGCAGAGAATCAGCACCATCAGGCAACATGCCTAGGTCACACAGCCCATGGCAGAGTCAAAATTTGAACAAAGTCTATTGGATTGTAATCTCACTACCCTTTCAAGTTCACAAAGCCACTTTGTGAAAGACAGCGTCCAGAGTTGCCCCGGACACAGCGGGGGCAAGTGCAATCACATGCCTCACACGATGGAGTAGAGGCTGCTAGGAAGCACCCAATCTGGGGCATTGTGCCACACCAGACCTGCCTGCCCACCACCCTGCAACTGAACGGCAGACCCTACCTACACAGGAGTCTGACCACGCAGGGCTTATCATCAGTAAATCCAGGCTTCGTCACTAAGTTTCCAATCAATGCCATTGACCTGTTTTCCAACTTGAGTCGCATCTTCTCCCAGATGAGACTGAGGGTTGACATTGTTTCATGCGTTAGCTCTGGGCAAGAAGTAGAGGACACCTTTTCAAGGAAAACAATGCAAAGTACATTTTAATTTTCCTGTACTTAGCAGAGACTCTTGAAGTCAATTTGCCCTTTAGCGATGCTTTCCACTTGACTAGATTTAATAGTGTTTGCGTCTTTTCAGCCTGCTCTCTCAGCCAAACTTGCAGCACATAGTGAATATCCCGATGATGCCATGTAGTCCCATGAAAAGTTTTTGTGCACAGAGAACCAAAGTAAGACTCCAGCTACACATTACTTTTACCCAGCTCAGCTTTTGAGCTTTCCGTATGACTCCCAGAGCCTCCTGGGAATGTTGTACATGGGTGATAATTGGACTGTGTCCTGGGAGGGAGGCCACATATGAATAGTCCAGGTCTTCATCCCCGGAAAGAAGAGCATCTCCATGTGGAGACACAGGTCCTGAATTTCACCTCATTCTTAGGATGCTCTCATTCCACCTACAGCTGAGACCACGACCCTGTCCCTTGAGGTCACCGCTGTTCATCCTCTGCATTCTTTTCCAAGCTATAGTCCAAGGGTAGACCTAAGTCCTTTTCCTTGGTTTCTCTTTTTTACATAATGCAGCAGCAGTGTGGATTTCATAAAAGGTGATCCAAGAAGCACAGTCACAGTGAACAGATTTCTGCTGTTTTCTCCCTCCTGGTTTCTCTTACACAGTCTGGGAAGCCCTCGCTCAACAGTGCCCATATGTTCTGTGACTTGAAACAAAACAAAAACCAATTTTATCAAAGGCTAATTGTCATGAACAAAGTTTAGTCCCTACAATTTCTCACCTATATAATGAAATAAATAAAATGACATTATTCAAGGACCTGCTGTAACTTGCTGGTAGATGCACTGACAGTGATCATGTGACTACCCCATCTTTTCCTGTCCCTTTAAACTTGATTTCATGAGGTCAATCTTACCCTCTGTGAGGATTCTCCTCACTCGTTAAGTACTTGCTTTCTCTGCTCACTCTTAGACGATAGAACACCTAGAACTTACCTTAAATCACAGGCACAGATCTACTCAGAAAGGATAACATTCACACCACTGTTTAAACAGAGACTCTGATCTCAGCTGGGAGCCTGCAGTAAGAAAGAAGGCAAAGTGATCCATTTTCTCAAGTTTCTCTTCCTGTGCCTTCTCCTCTGTACCTCCCTCCACCCTCTGTCAGGTTCCCGCCACCCCCACAACTTCATCCTCACAGAGGCATCCAACCTGCAGCCCGTGGGCCACATGCAGCCTAGTACGGCTGTGAATGAGGCCCAACCCAAGATCATAAAGCATCATGAGATTTCGTTTGTGGTGATTATGTGTTGCAATGTATTTAATGCATGGCCCAAGACAACTCTTTTTCTTCCAGTGTGTCCCGGAGATGCCAAAAGGTTGGCCACCCCTGTGGGCTGATATACAGAGAAGAAAGGAATGGGCAGGAAAAGTGCTTCTTTAACTAGTTCCAGCACAATAGGGCTTTGTCTTCTCTGGGGCTGTTTGGATGTTTCAAATTGTTATTTTCTCACTGTGGTGCTTTGGGTGCTGCTCCCTTGACCTGGGAACCCAGGTGGATGTGGCAACTTACATGTCTTTCTTCAGCCCCTGGGCATCCAGTATGGTGCTCCAGCCTCCTTCTAGGGGTCTCCTGGCCACTCTGAAGAACCAAGATGACCCCACAGCTGCTCTCTCTGCGATGCCCTCCAAGTCTGCTCCTGGGAGCTCTCACATTCCTCACACCCCTCAGACCCTTGGCTGGCCAGCCCCAGTGCCTTCCTCCCCAGGCTCCATCACCAAGGCAGGAGGTCCGCCCTCCCAGCATCCTCCACTTGGGACAGAGTGTGATACAGTCCAAACACATTTTCCCGTTCTCGGGCATCAGTCTCCTGAAAACAAGAAACACATTTGGAAGCTCTCAACAGCATTTTGAAGCCCCTTTCCCTCACATGCTCTGGGGAAGTGACCCAGCGTTACAGCTTCCCCTTGTAGGGATATTCTCTAGAGTATTCCACATCTTACCTCACTCTGTCGAGTTGAATCTGCTAAGCCAAAAAACAGATTCTCCTTATTTTCTCTTAAGTAGCTGCATATGCAGATTTACCTCTCCTTGATTTAGAATGGAAAGCTAGCCATTGGCAAAAAGGGGAAACCAAGGCAGGAGCCTTGCTCTGCTTTCCTGCCTCAATGTCTTCCACTTTTCCTGGGAATGTTGCCATCCTGCCTAGCATGATGAAATGTTCTCCAGACATTGAATCTGCTGGGAAAGAGGCCAGAAGGAAGATTCTAACCTAGGTCCCCAGCCAGACCCCCCCCATCAATCCACCTCCCGATCTGAGCTGCAAGCCTCTCCCCATGACTCTGGGGGTTATGCGTGGAAGTCTCGACTTCAGTGGGGTAGTGGTGGGGATCCTGTCTGCTCACTTCCACTAGAGGTGAGCCATGTAGTGGAAACAGAATACAAAACGTAGATCTGGGAGACGCCCTAAACAGCCTATGGATAGGAAAGTAACAGAAGCTGGCCAGCAGGAAGGAGAAGTGAGTTTCTGGGAGATAAAATGCCACAAATGAAGGAGTCTGGCATGATAGTCCAACCTGATCACTGAGGCCTGTGGCACCAGGGAAAGGAAAGTGAGACATCATGTTCCTAAAAGTCAGCACAACTCTGCCATGGGGTCTCACCCACCTCTCTCGTCACCCCAACATCAGAGAAAATACAGGATAACGAAGAAGGACCGTTTCCCTGAAAACCATTGAGGGAGGTCACTGTTAGAGTCTGGAGGTAGGTGGAGATAGAAGAAAAATTAGTTGACGGGCATATCAGAACCACCTGGTATCAACAGATGGCCTGAGTTCGGAAGGTGAACCAGACAGAGGAAGATACCAGAGGGCATGTGGTAAGGCCACACTGCTTGACAAGTGAGGGTGTTTTTTCCAGCAGAAATCATTGAACATGGAGCAAACATTGAAAATTATCTTAATTAGCATCCAGAAGCTTGTAAGGCCTAGCAGAATAAATATACCCTAAGGTCAGCATAACATCTACAGAGATACCATTCCTTTGATGAGAATCATACGTGTAGAGTAACGAGTGGGAGGTGGTCAGGGATGGGCACTGGCTTCGCTATTCAAGGGCTGATGATCTCCTGCAGAGGGTGTCAAACCTCAAGTGACATCTGGGACTTTCAAAAAATAAATGTGTCCTGGGCCCCATGTCTGGAGTTCTGACTCAATGGTCTAGGATGAATCCGGAGCAGACAGAGATCATGAAAAGGGAGGCAAATGATGCTTGTTCACACCACTGGTCTGGAGCCACTAAATTAAGACTTGGACAGGTTTACACTTCTTTTCCACCTTTTTCCATCTGCTTCTGCATAACTTGTAACTGTTTGATTTTCCTTTAACACATCAGTGAGAAAAGGCTGGGGAACAGAAAATGCTGAGAAAATAAAGTTTCAATGGTTGGGGATGCTGAAAGCAATGACTCAGTACCTGTACATTGTGAGTACATTTTCATAGTCCATTTACTAAGTATAACCTTCATTCTACAAGTGAAGGAGAGTGGCTGATAAATTTTAAAAGGGTTAAATTCAAACAACTGGGATATTTGGAAATTCTGATTGACGAGTAATAGGTTACTAAGATTGTTTCACAAAAAAAAGCAGGTACGCACTTGTCCTTCCCCCATCACTTTTGTATAAGGAGAAATATTGTAGGACATTTCTGAAACTGGAGCATCAGTAACAAGATTCACATTTTGCTTTGGTAAGGGAGTGATTGCTCAGAAAGCTGGGCTAGCCAGCGACTTTGGAAGAGTAGGCCTGGATTTGAACTCTCAGCAGCATGTCTTCCCAGGTTGCAAGGACATCTCCACGACCAATCCTGACATCTTTTGGCACTTGGATTTTGATGGCCTAGACATCTGTGCCACATCAGAGTGACAGAGGCCAGCTTCTTGGTGTCACCTGGGGTCCTGCCAACTAGCTATTCCTGTGGTTCTAGACAAAGTCCTTCTGCATAGGAGTCAATTCACAGGAATTTGACATTTATATGAAATGGCAACCTGGTTCTATTTATTCAGTCTATTCAAACCAGGAAAAAGCCGATCCCCTACAAAAACCCAATATTTGGCTCCCTGAGACAGGAGAAATAAGCAGCCAAGAAGACAAGTTGGATGCAACACACTCTGAATTCTGACACACTCTGATTCATTCCCTTCACACCTGGCAAAGTTACTTAACCAAGAATCTCAGTTTCCTTCATGAGAATACAAGGGCTGCTCACACAATTCCATGTGTTCTCCCAGGCACTTGGCAGGTTGGCACTACGGCCATCACTTCCCCTTAGATGTTAGGCACAGCCAGGTGACATGCTTGGTTAGTGGCATGTGAGCATTAAAAGAGCCATGTCCCTTCTGGATGGCAGCTAACAACCAGCTTGCAAATCACCCTGCACTTTCCTGTGCTCCTGAAACTGGCAACGGTGGCTGTTCTATTACCAGGATCCTGGAGTGAGGAAACTTGGGAGCAGAGCTGCTAGCTGAACAATAACCAGACATGTCATGTGAAAGACTAAGAAACTGCTGTTCAGGCCCTAGCCAGGTAGCTGAGTTAGTTAGAGCACCATCCTGATATACTAAGGTGGTGGGTTCAATCCCCAGTCAGGATGCATACAAGAGTCAACCAATGAACGCATAAATAAGTGGAACAACAAATTAAAGTCTCTCTCCCTTCCTCTTTCTCTCAAAAATCAATTAATAACTTCTTTAAAAAAACCAAACTGTTGTTCAGTGACCACTAAGATTGGAGGCATGTTTGTTATCATAACATAACCTAGCCAGTCCTGACTGACACAGGGTCAGTTAGTTTTCAAGGGAGCAGAGGAGATTTAAAAGAAGCAAAGTCTGCAAAGTTCCTCTCACAATGATTGGCACATAGCAGATGATTAATTTATTCAATCTAAAAACATATATTAAAATCCTACTAAGTACTAGATGCTGGGGACACATTGATGCATACAACCAAAAGTGGCCTCTGCTCTCTCTGCTTACCCTGCAGACGTGATTCATGACTGGTGTGCTTTGCCATTGCTGTGTGTTGATAACGAGTTCCACTGGCACAAATGCTAGAGCAGGGAGTTTATCTGCACCGTTGGAGAGGGGATCGAAGAAGACATTAACATGCAGCATAGCTGCTACGTTTATTCTTAAGAACTAAAATCACATTGTGTATAAGGCACAATATTTTTGTGGTGAATTATGCAAATATTACATTTTACAAAACAATACTGATAATAGCTGCTACTTATTTTGTACTTGATATGTCCCAAATTCTGTGATAAATGTTTTCCACACATTATCTCACTTAGTAGAGTCCTTACAAGGATGTTATGACATTGGTATTATGCCCATTTTGTAATGAGAAAATTAAGGTTTAGAGACTAAATTACCTACACAGGGCACAGAACTGAGAAGCAGTAGAATTTGAACTTGAATTCAAATCTGGTAAAAAAAAAAAAACTTACAAGTCACAAGCTTATGATATTATCTCAACAAGAAATACAAAGAGGTACATATACTCCTATTGTTTTCTACACAGACACATTTTAGGCCTGAAATTTAACAACTGCTCTTTTGCAAAAGGTTTATTGCACTCAGGTTGCGTTAGTCTGGCTGGTGTCTCCTGGCAATATTTTGTTGTTGTTGGAACCTTCAGTGTCAGTCTTGGCAAACTGCAGGAAGGCAGGGACTGGTTCTGGATGCTGTGTTTTTCATCTTTGAGGGGCAAACTTGGCTCTGGTAAACTCCCCTGAGGCTGGTTGCTTAGGAAAAGGTGAATTCCCAAAGTTCCAGGATTGCTCAGTAAGCCTGTCGCTGCTTCCCCACCCTCCTCCACCCACAAGGTGTCTGAAATGCCGCATCCAAGAGCTCGAAGCAGGATGAATGCTGAGAAATGACTCGGATGCCAAGACGTAATCCTGATACTGTTTGGCCCACGGATGACTCAGAGCAGCCACTGTCACAGCCTCGTCTCCTTGAGAGCTCGTTGTCATCTGCACTAGGTGGTTTCATTCTGGGAGAAAGACAGCCACCAGCAGGGTTCTAGAAACATTATTTTCATTCCTCGTTTGACTGACAGGAGCAAGGTGACAGGAACAGTGGGCTTTCACATGAAATGAAGCCTCTGCCTCCATGTTATTCCAACAGTGGAGCTGTGAAAGCCACGCTCGCAATAACTCATCATGTCCAAAACGGAGTCATTATCTCCCCCTGCAAGCTGCCTCCTCTTCCCTCCCCGGCAGTCCCTCTCCTGGCTGGCAGCGTCACCATACACTGAGTCACCCAGCAGGAAAGCTAATAAGTAGGCGGGAAGGAGAGGAAAAGCCTCGGGAGGTGGAATTAGAAGAGCAGGAATTAATAGGCACAATGGAAGGACTTTGGTCAATTTACCTACCCTCTTGGAGCTCCGCTTTCCCCTTATATGGAAACTGTGATGATTATCATAGTGATGTGAACGTATAGAATTTCCTCTCTGTCCAGCCTTGCTCTGGGGTGTTTTTCCTGTTTAACCTGGTGATTTGTTTAACTGTAGTGGCCCATTTTGCCTTGCCAGGTCTGAGCATCATAGCCTCCTCAATTGGCCTGTCATTAGTATTAGTCTTGGGCACTTCAGAGGTACCAGCATATAGACCCAGCTTTCCCACTCACATGAGTCTGCCTTCTACTCCACTGTAACCATGTAAAACATATACTTCCTGATAGAATGCTTGATTTTATGATTATAGAAGTAGCATACATTTTGTTAAAAATGAAACTATAAAAAAGTACAAAGAACAGAATAAAATCATCACATAGCACATCTCAGAGAGAACCACCAGTGCTCTTTTGTTAGACTTCCTTCCTGTGCATGCTTATGAACACCTAAAAATTAACAACACTGAGACTGGAGAATCCTAGTTGCAGGAAGCAGTCAGTCAGTAGGCAGGTTGGGTGACAGGGATTTCACTGGGAGCAGGTGTCTGTGGGCTCACAAGGGTAACAAAGAGTCCTGAGCACCTTCACAGACAGCCAGGAGAATTGCTTCTGCACCTAACAATTCTGCCGTTCCCAACACAGAATTCTTATGCATTGTATGTCCAGAATAAGCTAACTTCAGTTAAAGACAAAGTGTAATATAAAAGGGACCAAGATTGAAACTATATGAAAACTATACAAAGGAAAAGAAAAGAAGCAGAAAAAGTGGCAAACGACACATGCATGGAGGAAAAGATAGTCTTTGAGCAGAGGAATGGTCCCATAGTTTTTATTCAAAAAAATAAAGCTCAAGGCAGAAATATAAGCACAGACAGAATAATGACATGACAACAGAATGGGATGAAACATAAACTGGCAGAAAGAAGTGAGTAAGAAGGAAGTAAAAAAGAAACAAAACTTCAGAGAAACACAAGCTACATTAAAGGCAAGACAAAAAAGAATTTGTGTGGTTGAAAACGCATGGTAATTATTATGAAGGAAAGGGCTGAGAAAATCAAGCAAAATAAAACAAATGAACATAAAAGAATAGCTGAAGTATATACATATAGTTCATAAATACATCTATACTTGTATCTATTGATCATCTATCTGTTTACATATCTACCTATCTATCCATCTACAAATCCACAGAGAGAATAAAACCAAGAGTTCTAGTTGTCATAAGTGTTATCCCCAAAGAAGAGACTAAAGTAATGAAACAAACAAAAAAATCCTATTTTAAGATTCAGTTCAAAAGCACTTTCTATAATAAAAAGATCAAATCCACATAATGAAAGCACACCCAGTTTCCAGAAACACTGACACGGAACTATTAGCACCAAGATATATTCTAAGAAATAGTGGGGAGTGTTCTTTACCATCTAGCCAAATTATCAAGTTGGTTCTAAGTACAAAAATCACTCGATGGGCCTCAACTTTCTCCATATTTAGTGCTGAAGACAGTGCTTTAGACTGTCTTTAGTGCTTTAGACATCTACACTCCCAAAGTCTTTAAGGTAAGAAATAGTGATCATTTCTCTGACTGCCTTATTTAACTTAGTATAAATGTTCTTTGGGCCCAACCATGCTGTTGCTGAGGGTAAAAATTTTCTTTCTTTTCTTTTTTTTTATGGCTGAGTAGTACTACATTGTGTAAATGTCCCATACTTGTTTTTCCACTCATCTACTGATGGACACTTGGGCTGCTTCCATATCATGGTGATTATAAATAATGCTACAATGAATATTGGGGGTGCTTATGTTCTTTCAAACTAATGTTTTGGGTTCCTTCACATATATTCCCAGAAGTGGGATCTCTGGGTCAAAGGGCAGATCCATTTTTAATTTTTTGAGGTATCTCCATACTGCTTTCCACACTGGCTACACAAGTCTTCATTCTCACCAACAGTGAAAAAGGGTCCCCCTTGCTCCACATCTTCTCCAGCACTTACTGTTTGTTGATTTATTGATGATAGCCATCTTGACAGGTGTGAGATAATATCTCACTGAGGTTTTAATTTGCATTTCTCTGGTGATGAGTGATGGTGAGCATCTTTTCATGTTCATGCACCATCTATATGTCCTCTTTGGAGAAGTGTCTATTCAGTTCCTTTGCCCATATGATTCTACCTCATAAGCGGAATCTAATGACCAAATTGAACTAACAAGCAAAATAGAGACAAACTCACAGATGGAGAGCAGGATGACAGCTGTGGGTGGGAGAGTTAGGGGGTGGAGAAATTGAGCAAAAAGGAAAAAGGGCTCATAGACATGGACAACAGTGCGTGGAGATTGTGGGGGGAGGATTATAAGGGGATTAAATGGTAATGGTAAAATTACAATTAAAAATTTTTGAAAAGAAATAGTGATTTAATCACTTTATACCCAAGATAACTTTTATTAAAGTAGAAAAGCAAAATAAAATAATTTTAGTATTGTCATAAGGATAGACATATAGATCAATGGGAAAGAACTGAGAGTCTAGAAATATACTCACATTTACATTCAATTAAGTTTTAAAAAATATTTTATTTATTTATCTTTAGAGGGGAAGGGAAGGAGAGAAGGAGAGAAATATCAATGTATGGTTGCCTCTCATGTATCCCCTGCTGGGAACTGGCCTGCAACCCAGGCATGTGCCCTGGCTGGGAATCGAACCATGATCATTTGATTCGCAGGCTCACCCTTAATCCACTGAGGTACTTCAGCCAGGGCTACATTTAACTAATTTTTAACTGTGTACCAAAACAATTTAATATTAGGAAGAATAGTCCTTTGAACAAATGGTTCTGGGAAAACAGAGCATCAACATGAAAAAAAAAGATGTTAGACTCATAACTTATAGCATGTACAAAAATTAAGTCAAAATGGATAAAAACTTAGTATTTCACAGCTAAATCTATAAATTCTTAAAGGAAAACATAGAAATAAATCTTTGGGATCTTGGATTAGGCAATGATTTCTTAGTATGACACCAAAGACACAAGTGACAAAGGGAAAACTGGATAAATTGGACTGCATTCAAATTAACAATATTCATGCTCCAAAAGACATGATGAAGAGAGTGAAAAGGCAACCCATGAGTAGGGGGGAATCTTTGCAAGCTATGTATCTAACAAGGGAATTATATCTAGAGTATGTAAAAAACTCTAACACCATAATAATAAAAGATGAATAACCCAATTTTTAAAAAGGCAAAAGATATGAATAGACATTCTCTAAAGAAGATATACAAGTGGAAAATGAGCACAAAAAATGATAATAAACATCATGAGCCATCAAGGAAATGCAAATCAAAACCACAATGAGCTGCCGCTTCACAGTCACTAGGATGGTGATAATGAGAAAGATAGATAATAAGTGCTGGTGAGGTTGTGGAGAAATTGAAACTCTTATACATTGGTGATGGGAATATAAACTGGGGCAGCCACTATGGAAAACAATAGTTTTGTATTTCCTCAGAATGTTAAATATGGAATTACCATACAACCCAGCAATTCCACTCCTAGGTATAGGCCCAAGAAAAATTAAAATTTATGTCCACACGAAAATATGTACATGGACTTCTAGCCAAGATGGAGGCATCAGTGGAAATACTGTACCTCCTCACACAACCAAATTTAAGGACAACAAAGATTTAGAAACAAAAACACAACTAAAACAGACATAAAATTGAACTCTACCAAAGTCCAACAACAACGAAACGTTCGTCCAGACCAGTAAGAGGGGTGGAGTCAGTGGCCAGAGGAGAGGGGTCACTGCAGGAAAAAGCGGTGGCTGCTGGACTGACCCAGGTGTGCAGGTGGCAGTTGGCAGATCCCAGGTATGGGGTGGCAACTGCCAGACCCAGTGAGGGCTGAAGGCAGCCGGCTGACTGCAGTCATACATTCACATGCAGATAAAGCAGGCAAAAAAATGAACAGTGACACAGACTGAGCAACCCAGGGCCCCACCAATGGGAATTAAAGCCTAAAAGCACTGATTTTCAGGGGTTGAGGTGCCAGGAGAGGCTCCCAGCCTCACAGGAGAGTTTGTTGGAGAGACCCACAGGGTCCTAAAATGTACACAAGTCCACCCACCCAGGAACAAGCACCAGAAGGGCCCAATTTTCTTGTGGGGAGTAGCAGAGGGGACTGAAATCTGAGAGAGAGCAGAACAAATGCCATTGTTCCCTCTCTGACCCCACCCCCACATACAGTGTCACAGCCCAGCATCTGGGTTGCCCCGCCCTGGTGAACACCTAAGGCTCTGCCCCTCATACATAACAGGTGTGACCTGACCAAAACATTGTGGGTCAAGCAGAAGAATAGTTCAAAGCCCCAGAGCCAATACTTCTAAGCGACCAAGAGATAGCCAACCTATCGGATGCACAGTTCAAAATACTGGTGATCAGGATATTCAGAGAACTGGATGATTTTAGTTGCAAATTAGATGAACAAATGAAGGTTACACTAAGTGAAATGAAGCAAAATGCACAGGGAACCAACAGTGATGGGAAGGAAACTAAGACTCAAATCCATGGAGTGGACCAGAAGGAAGAAAGAAACATCCAACCAGAAAACAATGAAGAAACAAGAATTTAAAAAAATGAGGAGAGGCTTGGGAACCTCCAGGACATCTTTAAATGTTTCAACATCCAAATTATAGGGGTACCAGAAGGGGAAGAGGAAGAGCAACAAGTGGAAAACTTATTTGAACAAATAATAAAGAACTTTCCCAATCTGGCAAAGAAAATAGACTTCCAGGAAGTCCAGGAAGCTCAGAGAGTCCCAAATAAGTTGGATTCAAGCAAGAACACACCAAGGCACATTATAATTACATTAGCCAAGGTTAAAATGAAGGAGAGAATTCTAGAAGCAGCAAAAGATAAGGAGACAGTTACCTACAAAAGAGTTCCCATCAGACTGTCAGCGGATATCTCAAAAAAGACCTTACAGGCAAGAAGGGGCTGAAAAGAAGTATTTCAAGTCATGAAATCCAAAGACCTACATCCAAGATTGCTCTATCCAGCAAACCTTCCATTTAGAATGGAAGGGCAGATAAAGCACTTCTCAGATAAGGTCAAGCTCAAGGAGTTCATCATCACCAAGCCCTTATTATATGAGATGTTAAAGGGACTTATCTAAGAAAAAGAAGATAAAAACATGAGCAGTGAAAGGACAGCAAACTCAGTTATTAACAACCACACCTAAAACAACAGCAAACTAAGCAGACACCTAAAACAGGAGCAGAACCATAGAAATAGAGATCACATGGAAGGTTAGCAACAGGGGAGTGGGAGGAGAAGAAGGGGGGAGAATGTGCAGAGAATAAGTAGCATAGACAGTGGGGAGAAAATAGGGGGAGGGCAAGAGTAGTGTGGGAAATGTAGAAGCTAAAGAACTTGTGACACATGGACATGAACTAAAGGGGGGAGTGGGGGGAGGTGGTGTGCAGGGTGGAGGGGAATGAAGGGTGGAATGGGACAACTGTAGTGGCATAATCAATAAAATATATTTTTAAAAAATGAAAAAAAAACTTGTACATGAATGTTCATAACAGCATTATTCAAAATAGCCATAAGTGGGACAACTCAAATGTCCATCAATTTATGAATGGGTAAATAAATTATGGTATATGCAAACAATGATATATTACTCAATGTGAGAAGATATGAAGTACTTATACAATGCACAACATGGAGAAACCTTGAAAACATTATGCTAAGTGAAAGAATTCATCACAAAAGACCACATATTGTATGATTTTGTTAGGTAGAATAGATAGTAGTAAACTAAGACAGGAAGGGGGAGAGAAACATGTCCCATCCACTAACTCAGCAGTCCTGAGCCCAGTCTGATAAGATTGCCAAGTATTCCAACATCACCAGAAAAACTATGATAGCACAGGAGGAGAGGAGCTCTTGAACTGTGTGTAGTATCTCTACCAGATGGGAAAAGAAAAATCTTGAGATGGTGTATCCATCCTAAGGCTTAGAAGAATGAAGAGGAGGGCATCCACAGTGCTCAAAGAAAAAGCCCATAAAACAACTTTGGCTGATTTCCCACCTCCTGTCATGTATACAAAATGAACAAGTGGAATCTAGAGCAAGATAAGGATTTGGGCTCACAGACTCCCACACATACCTATGTTTGGGTAGTCACTCCCCTGACCAGAAAGCTGGCACGGCCTTTACCCATCAGTCAATATATGTAACTTATTCATCCCCATTCTGCCAACTATGTAAGTCCTCAGAACAAAGGACCTCTCTCTCTCTTGCCATGTGGGCTCTGGACACTTGGCCTCTGGCCACCATTGCTTTTGCTACCCAAGCTCTTGCATCTCACACCCACCTTAGCTAGGATCATTCTCCCCTAGGAGAACCTAGCACTAGTAAACTTTGCTTGCATGCTAAGAGACTTGCTGATCTGGAATTCTTTACTGTTAGCAAGAACAACCAAGTTTCTCCTGTAATAATTTCATGTATGTAAAGTAACCAGAATAGGCAACTCTATATAGATAAAAAATACGTTAGTCATTGCCTAGGGCCAGGGGAAAGGCAAGGTAAGACCCATTTTTTTTACCTTGACAATAAGTTGCTGCCAGATTCCTTTTTGAAGTAATAAAAATGTTCTAAAATTATGGTAATAATTGCACAACTCTGTGGATATAATGTAGATCATTGAATTACACAACTTAAATGAGTGAATTATATGGTATGTGAATTATTACTCAATAAAGCTGTTAATGAGAAAAAAACATTTTAAAGTGTGTAAAAACTTAGAGAATATAAATCCCATAGGGTCTTGTTAAAGAAATACTAGATGATAAACTTCAGTCATCCAAGAAATGAACAGTAACATGGTAAACAGACTGGCTGTAAACATTGAATCAATCTAAGTATGGAAGTAAGCTAAAAAAAATGTGCTTTCAAAACAGTATTATGAATTCTAATATAGTGAATAAAATAGTAAACTCTCAGTCCATAGTGATGTAAATAAAGAAATAGGGAAGGAAAAGTTCTATCTTGTAGCAAAATTCAAACTAATAAGTGTAAACAAAATGATAAACATAGGAAATCACCATTTGACAGCCATCAGGGTTGTCCTTAGCTGTAGTGGGCCTCTGGCCATTGACTCAGGTGCACTGAGGTAGTTGGGCAGTAGTTTGGTGATGTACATGATACTGGCATGATCCTAGAATTCACCCCTACAAAATAATAACTAATGCAATGAAAAGTTAACACCTGGGGAATATAAGGGTGAGGGGGATATGAGGATTCTTTTTGGTAAGTTTGTATCTATTTCAAAATAAACTGTCCTTGAAAGGCAGAATGTGAATGTAAAAATGGTGTAATTATGAAAAGACAAAGAGCTCTGGGTCTTGGAGGGAGTGGTGCCTTTTTCCTGGAATGCTCACACACCCTGTGTTAAGATGATGGGTTCTCTTTGGTCATTCACGTCTCTGCCCTAATGTCCTCAGAAGAAGGCATCCCTGACCCATGTTGCCCCTGTTTTGTCTGTGGCATCAGTATCAACCAGCCTCATACTAGATATCTCTCACTTGATCTCCCGGGTTTAGTGTTCTGGTATGTCTCTCTTCCCATTATGATCGGGGACGCCACTAAGAATAGAAATTGCATTGTTGTGTTTCCTCCAGTTTTTGTCACCTGGAAAAGGGCCTAGCACCTAGTAGGTGCTCATTACATATCTTTTGTGGTTGAAGAGCTGGGGCGGGGAAGCAGGAGAGAACGTGGAAGGGAAAGTGTTCTGATTTTTCCTGTATGGCCAGTGAGACCAACAGACAAAATTTAGAGGGGAAAACTGCTAAACAGTATATGTCACTTGTAACCATTTGTGTAAGAAAGAGACTAAGAAGTAGGAGAATGTGTGGGCTGTGAAGGTTTAGCGCAACTCTGTGTTTGTATAATATTAAAGAATGACCCACACACACCCTTTAGAATCAAGGAGAATGTCTGGCTGACTCTGTTTCATTTAGGACAGAATATCATAGTTGTGAAACACATAGATCTTAGAATCAGACTGCTTGGGTTTAAATCCCAGCTGGGCTCCTTATTAGCTATGTGACCTTGGGAAAGTTACCTGAATTTTTCCTTTCTTGGTTTGCTTACCTGTAAAATGGGGACAATAATGGTACCCATCTTATGGAGAGGTTGTGAGTAGTAAAATGTAACGGGCCTAGAAGAGTGCTTAGTACAGAGTGTCAGGCATGATTATCATGAAAAGACTTGGATCTTTTGGTTAATCTCTGCTAATCAAACCATGATGGGATCATTGACTTCCCATTCTTCCCTCCAGCCATAAAATAGTCCTAGGATTTGCAAGAGAAATATAAACTACTGCTCAGTGTGAACTGTGACATTGATCATTCAGAGACAGCTCTACATCCACCTTTTTTTCCTTTTCTTCCTGGACACACAGAGAGGACCTGTGGCTGAGTTCTGACAATGGGATGTGACAGAGTGATGTACACTGTGTGAGATTCTGTGCCCCTCTCTTCTCCTCACATTTGGCCAACCGCAGAATATCCACTGAGGAACCCCAGGATCCTAGGGGATAGCAGAGTCTAGGTCCCAGAATGACCCTACTCACCTACACTTGCCTGTAAGCAGGAGAGAAATAACCTGTTATGGGTTTAAGCCATGGAGATTTGGGGCTTGTTTGCTATAGAATGAGTCTGATCTGGCTGAGTAATGCATAGCATTAGGCAAAGGAAGGAGGTGGGGAATAAGAGTAGAGGGAGAAGAATGAAGGGTCAGCCTTGGACTAAAAAAGTTCAGAATGATTGAAAGAGAAAAGAGACACCCAGGTGTACAGACAAAAACCTTACAATAATTGAGTTCAGAGAGCTGGGCTTAGAGAACTGCTGGAGAGAAGTAGTTAAAGGGAAAATAAAGGCTGCAGGGGTGGAAAATACCTGTAAGCATCTGAGGTCATGGAGCCAGCCTGGAGGGCAGCTACAGAAACCATACCAGGTTTCAGCTATAGTGAGCAACCCTAGCTGAAGGGCAAGGTCCTCTATCAGTGAATGTCAAGGCTGGGAAGTCCCATCATGCAGGCAGCTCCAATGAGACTGATTCTTAAAACCATGAAATCCTTCAGTGTATTGGGGTGACCACTCAGGAATTTCACCCCATCCTACAATTATGTTTGCCCATTCTCTGTTGGTGCCAGCTTCAGAATGTATATTAATGAGTCTATGAACTGATATCTATTCCCAACCACAGTAGTTACTGATCACTTTCCATGTAAGAGGCACTGTTCTTGGTTTTTTTAGAAAACAGAAAAAGTGTAAGAAATATTTTTAGACTTTGAGAATAATCTCACATTCTTGTCAGGAAGACAGTGATCACAGATGGGAGAGTGAAGCATAAAAAAAATAAAGGAGGAATGCTTGTGTGTGTGACACACCAAGGGAAATAGTTTGTAGTTGTTATTAGTGAGGGATTCTATTGCTTGTGCCCACCTCAAAACTGGGAAGCTTAGAGCAGGTTGTCCTCACTGCTGTTTTTGTAACCACATAACCAGCTCAAAATGGTCCACACTGTTTAACAAGATGTTGAGCTGCTTTTCAGAGACAACAGATCAAAACTGCGAGACGTGCAGCAGAAGAACATTCAGAGGAAAGAACTTTGACTTCCAGCTGCACCTGAAACCAAAGTCTTGCCTCCCCCATCCAACACACACAGAACCAAAGGACCAGGACATAACCGGAGCTTGAACACTGGAACACTTTCAGAAGGTAAGGATCCATTGTCCAGAAAGATCTGGTGTTGAAGCCCTTACCATAAATGGCCAAGCTCCAAGGCCCTCCAATTAAAACTTGCCCCACCAGCACTTCTGCATACCTGTTCCCCCCAACCCCTTAAAACTCCCCCAAAATCCTGGATTAAGGAGTTCAGACTTTTGCGTATTATCTCTCCATTCTTCTTGCTTTGCACTCTTCAAATAAAATAACCCTAATTTCTCCACTGAAATTCTTGGTGTTTAGTGTTGGATTGCTAGCACCAGGCAGATGAACTCTTACTGTTTGATAACATTTTTAAGAGGACTGGCTAACTCTTCCCATACGGGTGATAGTGGGGAATTTGCAAATAATGGCTGAGCCATGTGCTTGCCCTGGAGAAGAGCAAGGCTGAGGTTCTCTTCCATATCAATGGCAGAGAAAATAAATAAGGATAGGTCACTTGAGGTCATTTATTCCAGTCTTGGGAACGTGTCCCAATTTCTTTGGTGTACATAACTATTTATTTATGGAAAAAGTCAGGCTTTCCTTTGGAGTTATTAATTAGCTGAAAACACAATTAACAGAATATCTCTTGCCATTTTGGAAAAATAGGGAAATGATGGAAAAGCCATTAGAATGAAAAAAGAAGTCATACAATAAAGTCAAAAAGCTGGTGACACGGTAACAGCTGCCAAAACAATAAATAACAGCTGCCAAAGGGCCTTCCCCAATCACCATGGACCCAGACAGAGAAAAGGAGAGGCTTTGGAGTTTGGGCTCACAGAGACTTGTGGGTGGGGCTCCATGTCCATGGACATGTGAGCATTGCAGATATACCAACCCTCCCTTCTCATAGGCTGTGATTTTCGAGTTTACAAGTCTTTATAAGAGACTAGAGCCTCAAGCAAAGAAACTAAATCAACAAGCTGACAGGGTGTAAATTTCAAAGGAGAGCTGGGGAAAGGTAAAAATGCATCAAATTAAAATGAAGGGGAACCAGTTAGGGTGGGTTGGGTGGGGACAAGGACCAAAGGGCCAGAAGCAACTGGAATGATGAGAGCTAGACTGGCCTTCACTGTGTGGCCACAACAAAGCGTGTGTGTAGGTTCAATCAGTTAATGTTGAAGGGATAGATTTTCTCATCTCCCAAGGAAGGTTATTAGAAAAGCAAAAATCATGTTTGCTCAAGTATTACCCATGTCTTGACTTGCTTCTCTCTAAAGGTTATAAAAGTGAAGTTGATAGTCATTCCCACTTTACTTTATTTTAATGGGAATTATTATTTAATTTCTAAATATTTCTTGAGACCCTACAGTCTTTAAGGTACTATTCTAGGCTCCAATGACATAGCAGTGCACAGAATAGACAATGTCTGTGCTGTTACGTACTTTATATCTTTCCTGTTAGAAGATGGCTAACAAACTAATCTGTAAATGAATGATCTGCCGGGTGGTAATTATTGCTAAGGAAAAAAGAAAACAAAGTAAAAGGAATAAAGATTCATATACATAGTAGAGGAGTATTTAGGGATGAATCAAGCATGTAACAATGTGGCAAATAATTTGAAGAAGTTAGGCTAAGTAGAACACTTAAGTAAGAAGTTGAGCTCTGGCCCTGGCTGGTGTGGCTCAGTAGATTGAGCACTGGCGTGCAAACTGAAGGGTCACTCATTTGATTCCCAGTCAGGGCACATGCCTGGGTTGTTGGCCAGGTCCCCAGTAGGGGCATGCAAAAGGCAACCACACATTGGCCTTTCTCTCTCTCTCTCCCTCCCTTTTCCTCTGTCTAAAAATAAATAAATAAAATCCCTTAAAAAAGAAGTTGAGCTCTGAGCATTTCTGACAAGCAAAGAAAAAAAGGAAACCATCTTGAATTCAGAAGCTTAGATTATGTGAATATAGATAATATAATAATGTGTACATATACACACACATATATATAATTTTTTCAGATAAAATGTTTTTCCAGCACCAAACCCCAAAAGAAATTTATCTCAATAAACCTTTCAAATACTTCAAATTCAGAGAATGGAGAAGGCATTCATGTTCACAATTGTGGGCAAAGAATTTACGGATGAGGTGAGACAGAAAGTGGAGACTTCCTGGAGGAGAGGTGGGGACTTTCTGTGACATGGAGCTGGCTTTGGCCAGCTTCTCTCTGCCTCCTGTGCCCTGCTGTGACTTTCTGCAGTGGAGCTTTTCTCATGCACAGGCTGTTAAACCCTATTGTGCTGCTTTGACATCTGGAACAAATCCTTTTGTCATACACCGTCAGACTTTAAACAAATAAGAGCTAATGAGTTATCCAGACGCCATGATTTTGTCTCCACCAATAATTACTTTGTTCACTCAAGGGCAGTGCAGAAGCAGGGCGATCTCTCCTGTCCCACCTCACATTAGAATTCATTTGCTTTGGCAAATATCTGACGTGTCTGATGTTTACAATGTAACATATTTATTTTGCCAGGTCTGCCCTATACATCACCCTGTCCAGAGGCTCAATACCCTAAAGGTGTGGAAGGAATCTCCGTGTTGGACCGAACCCAGCAGTTTCAATCCCTATTCTCTCCATCACAATCTGAGTGTGCAAGGTCAAGCTGTGACCCTCTGTGGGCCTCAGTTTCCTCACCTGTAAACTGGAGGTAAACTTGTATTTCACAGGGTGGGATTACACAAGAACTTAACACAATATCTTTAGCACACTATAGAAAATTAATAAAATTTGTTGTTATCCTCTCCTCAGATCACTTTTAATTTCTGCGTCTTCTGAGAAAAAGGTCAATGGTATTTTTTTAAATAGAATATTTCTAGGTAAGTTCACTTTGAGAATAGTGATTTGTTATTTTTAATTTAAAGCCAATTAATCAGTTCGGTGAGAACTTTATCCCCCTACCTGATGTCTCTCCACATCTTTTGCCCCTGTGACTTCTAAAAGAGAGCTATCCAAAGTCTGGAATAAAAGAAAGTTGACAAAATAGAGAAAGGGCTCTTTCAGATAAAAGGATGTGTACTCTCTCAGGCTGACTCCCAGGGGTGTATTAAAACAGAGGGTGATAGCTAAGTGTCCCATCTCTGGGAGCAAGAAGCATGGAGAAGATGAGACCATGGTTCCAGGGATTTCTGTAGATGGTCTTCACCCCAGCCAGGCAGGTCTACCTCCAGCTGCAGTAGCCACAGCAGCTAGAAGAAGCCACTGACACCTTCAGGGGAGGAAGGAAGCCAAAGGTGAAACACATGAGCATGAGTGGAATGTCAAAATGTCATCTTTAAAAGAAATCCGGGATGGAGATTGGGGAGCACTCAGAACTATGTGGCATCTGTGGGAGGGTCAAAGGTGATTGGGTCAGGGGCCGTCAGCAGGAACAGGAGCCAGAACTACAGAGAAATGGTAGCCGTGACCAGTGTGTGATCTGTTCAGATCAGCCTCCATGGACAGTGGCTGGAGGTCTTTTTAAACTTTTCTTTTAATAAATTTATTAAGCATAAATTTTATATGGAGAACTACAAAACACAAAACTATATAAACAATGATTTGTCAACATGCAAAACATTCATAAGCATGATTTAGCGTCCAGCAGCCAAGAAACCTCCCTTGCACCCTGTCCAACTTCTAGTCCCGCCTTCCTCCAGGAAACTAACTGCTGTCCTAATGATGATATCCAAGATCCCAATAACTATTCTGCTTTTGTTTATAGTTACACCATATAAGCATGCACACTCAAACATAGTAGATTATTTCGCTTATTTCTTGAACTTTATAATTTTAAAAAGCATCATATACCACATATTTTTGTGTGTGTATATATCTGGCTTATTTTGCCCATTATGGTTTCTGTGAGATCCATTCATGCTGCTGTATTTAGAAACACATCATTTATTTCTGTTGCTGTGTGGAATTCCATCTATAAATATTCCATGATGTATTTATTCATTCTAACATTGACAGGCATTTAGATTGTTTAAAATTGATAACCCCAAATGCAGTTATGAACATTCTTTTTTTTACATTGAATAATAACATTATATAGGTTTCAGGTATACAATTCTATAATATATTTTCTGTACATTGTACTGTGTGTTCACCACCCCAAGTCAAATCTCCTTCCATCACCATTTATTCCTTCCTTTACCCTCTTCTACCTCTCCCAGCCTGCTTTCCCCTGGTAACCACCACACTGTTGTCTGTGCCTATGGGCCTTTTCTTAATCCCTTTACCTTTTCCACCCAGTCCCATTTAGATTGTTTACAATCCGTAATGCCAAACGCAGCAATGAATATTCTTATATGCCTCTTTTGGTGCATGCAAACACATTTCTGTTGAAGTTGTACGCATGTGTGTGCGCATGGCTGCATGCTAACTGGGAGAGGCATTGCTGGGTCATATGATATGAGTATATTCATGCTTAGTAGATAACGCCCAGCTCTTTTCCAAAGTGGTGAGATAGTAGCACTGTGGAATAACTGATCCTAATGGTTCTCCCACAAATAGCTCTTTGAAAAAAGTCTCAAGGCTCCCTCAAGTCTTCAGGAAAATGATTTCCAGACCTAATGCACAAAATCCTACTTATTTTAGCAGCCCTATCAAATTGTAGGATGCACATATATACTCAAAGAGTGATATTGCTGTCAGATCAGTATATAAAACTACTTCTACCTGGAATCAGTTTGATTGATATATACAGGTACCAAATATTTATACCAAATAATGCAATCAAATATACTAAATAATATATTATCATACCAAATAATATGTATTATATAATATATATTACCTACTTGTACCTATTTATAATATGTATTATCATATCAATAATATGTATTATAATAATATATCATTTACCAAATTTATATACCAAACAATATAATTGCTGGAGATATATATATATATATATATATACTCTTTGACCTACTGTGGGATTATATTCTTACACCCACTGCAAATTGAAAACATCATTAACTTAAAGATGCCTTTAATATACCTAGCACACCTTAAACACAATCAAAGCACAATATCCAAGAAACACTGACAAAACAGCACCCTGTAGAGTGTGGGAGGTTTGCCCGCTGGTCCAGTGGCTGACTGGGAGCTGTGGCTCCCTGCCTCTGCCCAGCATCAGGAGAGAGTATCATACCACACATCACTAGCCTGGGCCACAATCAAAATTCAAAATCTGAAGTATGTTTTCTACAAAAGGTATATCATTTTTGTACCATAGTGCCACAGTCCGGCTGCAGCTGGTCAAGGGGTCCCACAGGTGAGGGTAGGCGTCGGCGCTGGGTAACAGACGACAACACGCCTCAAAGGACAGTGAAGCTCTGTTCCATTTATTGCAAGTACAAGCAGGTTTTTATATTTTCATTTTAGGTAGTGATTAACATTTGCAGTATAACATGATCATTTAAGCAGAAAAAAATTAATACAAAGGTAATCAGTAAAAGTATGAAAGTTCCCATAGATTTAGTTATAATAAACAAAGATTATTTTAACCAGGAGAACTATTAATCAGACAATTAGAAGTATCTTATTGTATGTTAAAGTTTCTCAGAATTTGTCATAGGGCAAAAGGATACGCTAGATTGAGTAGAGAAAAATAGGAGATTTATTATAAGGCCCTTGTGATGTCTAACTTAGCTATCTACCTTTTTTTTTGTCTAAAGTGTTTTTCTGTGTATTATAAATTCTGACTCTTCAGTAACTGTTTAGTTTGTAATAACTAGCTAGCTTTTGTTATTTCTTTGCCTGTCTAGTTGATATATATTCTTATTCAAGGTAAAGGAGGGTCTATTCCTATGTTGCAGGGGGCTTTCAAGGGTACTTCTTTTGAGTTTCTCTAGGAGTTCTTTTATAGACATGTTTTGTACTTTGATTCCCTCTAAGAAAGCAGTGAGATCATCTCCTGATTTCCTAGAGTATTCTATCTTATCTTGGGTGTTTTTCCAATGATCTGTTATTGATTAAGCTTGAATTCTCAGATTGTTCTGGTTGTTTCTTTGTACCTATATTCCCTGACGTTTCTAGTATGATATCATTATTCTGTTCATTGAGCCGGGAAAGGTCTAGGCACACTATCTGAATCACTGCAAGGGTATTCATAATGATTAAAGCAGAAAAGGTCATGATCCCCAAAGCAAGCACAATCACAATAGGTATTGCAGGGCCTTCCATGCCACGTCCACCAAGTTGGAAACTGCTTCCTTGAAGTCTTACACCCCCTCTCAGGACCTTGTCACGGAGAGAGGGATCCAACAGTGGACGCGGCAGTGGATGTGGCACCATAGTAAAGTAGAAAAATCCTAAGTTGAACTATTTATTATAAGTTGGAAGCTTCTTTACATACATGATGAGGTCTGTTCAAAAAGAATCCATCCAAGTAATTTGAAAAATAGAGACATTTATGAAAGAAGATAAAAGATACAAGATACAAGAAATATAGTACATAGGACAATGATGCTGCAGTCCCCTTCAAAGTACACACCCTGGGACCTCACACAGTTCTCCCAGTAGTCATCAGCTGTCCCGTTGTATTTTCCTGAATCTCATTGACTATCTTAAATCTCTTCCCTTTAAAAGGTGACTTTAATTTTGGGAAAATCCACACATCATTGGGCACCAAATCTGGACTATAGGGGAGCTGAGTTACCTGGGTAATTTGATGTTTTTACAAAATCTCTGCATGAGATGTGATGTATGAGCAGGGGCATCATTGTGATGAAGCTGTCAATCATCAGTTGCCCATAGCTGTGGCCTTCTAAATCACCCAAATATTTTCCACAGAGGAATATTCAAGCTTGATGCAAAATTTGATGCAGATTCATTGCTGTACTTGGCTCAATCATTTTGAATATGACAGCTACACAGTACATGCTCACTCAACAGTGTCTACCACCCCCACGGACTAGTACAGTGAAGTCATCATTATTCACACATGTGCATCCAGTTCACTCTCCTTGGCTGCCAGGTTACATCAATGTCATGAAAACCACTCTTGTTGTATTCAGAATGGTTGGACTTTTTCTGGACCTTGTACATAGTATTATCAGCCTAGTTCTTTCTCACTTTCTCATTATGAGAAAATGCTGACAAAGACCCATGAAATACTTCTGAATACCCCTTCCCAAACCCTGCCCTTGCCCAACATTAAGAAGCAAAAGCATATGTAGCAGCAGATAACAAAAGTTGTTACCTGCCCCAAACTCAGAGAAGCATTCTTTCTTTTCAATCAGCTCACCAGCTGACTCTCACTTTGCCTTGTCAAACAGGTAGGAATGTATTCAACTACTTAGACCATAATCTCAGAAATTTGGAGTGTCCCTCTATCAGATATGTTTTTTGGCCTGGGAGAAGCATGCCCAAGTTTACAGAGTAGGAGTAAGTTTTCAAGGTGAACTGAAAAAGCACAAGGACAGCAAAAGTAAAAGTTATGATGATGATGAGTACACTAAAAGGAAACATAAGTGAGGCTTTTATAAGAATTCTGCCTCATGACAATGAGGATGAAAGACATAAGGCCAGGAGGAAAGCTTTTCTTACAAAAATACATTCATTCTATGCAGCAAAAAATTAGAAATAAATAACTGCTTTTTTATTAAATTAGAACCAAATGCATAGTTATTAAGCAATGGGAAAAAGATAAATAGAAGAGAACTAAAATGAAACATCATATTGGAAGTATATTGGCTGCAAATATTTAGACTATGGACCTTCTCCCAAGAGAAATGAGTACTAATAATAAACATAACATTTTATATTCAATCTCATTAGATTTTTAGACTCTCATAAACTTCTGCTTGGAATATAAAATGGTAGAAAACTCTGGAAAGCAGTTTGGCAGTCGGTGAAAAAATTAAAAATATTTGTGTTATATGATCCATAGATATTTACCAAAGAGAAATAAAACCCTATGACTGTAAAAGATTTGTATGCAATGTTTATAACAGCTTTGTAGTAGCCAAAAGCTCCACTTAACCCAAGTGTCCAACAGCAGATGAATGGATAAACAACCTGTGATTTATCCCTATAGTGGAATACTCCTCAGCCACAGAGGAGAAAAGATGTGCTGATGCCTCTGTAAAATGCAAGAATCTCAAAATAATTATGGTTTAACAAACTTTACTGTCCATTTTCAATTATGTGAAATTCTTTTTTTTAGGAAATTTTTTTATTTTATTGATCATGCCATTACAGTTGTTCTATTTCCCCCCTCCATTCCCCTCCACCCTACATACCCCTCCCCCACCATTTCCCCCCTTTAGTTTATGACTATGTATCTCAAGTTCTTTAGATTCTATATTTCCCCTATTATTCTTACCCTCCCCTCATCTATTTTCTATCTACTGTCTATGCTACTTATTTTCTGTACCTTCTCCCCCCTTCTCCTTCTCCCACTCCCGTTGCTAACCCTCCATGTGATCTTCATTTCTGTGGTTCACTCCTGATCTAGCTGTCCTCTTAATTTGCTTTTGTTTTAGGTGTGGTTCTTAATAACTGTGAGTTTGCTGTCCTTTTACTGTTCATCTTTTTAATCTTCTTTTTCTTAGGTAAGTCCCTTTAACATTTCATATAATAAGGGCTTAGTGATGATGAACTCCTTGAATTTGGTCTTATCACACTTTATCTGTCCTTCTATTCTAAATGAAAGCTTTGCTGGATAGATCAATCTTGGTTGTAGGTCTTTGGATTTCATGACTTGGAATACTTCTTTCCAGCCCCTTCTTGCCTATAATGTCTTTTTTGAGAAATCCATTGACAGTCTGATGGGAACTCCTTTGTAGGTGACTGTCCCCTTATCTCTTGCTGCTTCTAGAATTCTCTCTTTCATTTTAATCTTGGCTAATATAATTATGATGTGCCTTGGTGTGTTCCTTCTTGGGTCCAACTTCTTTGGGACTCTCTGAGCTTCCTGGATTTCCTGGCAGTCTATTTCCTCTGCCAGATTGGGGAAGTTCTCCTTTATTATTTGTTCAAATAAGTGTTCCACTTGTGGGTGTTCCTCTTCCCCTTCTGGTACCCCTATAATTTGGATGTTGAAACATTTAAAGATGTCCCGGAGGTTCCTAAGCCTCTCCTCACTTTTTTGAATTCTTGTTTCTTCATCCTTTTCTGTTTGGTCATTTGTTTCCTCTTTCTGGTCCACTCCTTTGATTTGAGTCCCAGTTTCCTTTCCATTACTATTGGTTCCCTGTGCATTTTTATTCATTTCAATTAGTTTAGCCTTCATATATTCCTCTAATTTGTGACTATAATCAACCAGTTCTGTGAGCATCCTGATCACCAGTGTTTTGAACTGTGCATCTGAAAGTTTGGCTATTTCTTGGTCTCTTAGATTTATCGGCTCTGGGGCTCTGAGTTGTTCTTGAGCCATGTTTTGATCTGTTCATGCCTGTTGCGTATGAGGAGAGGTGCCTTGGTGTTTACTGGGGCGGGGCCACCCAGGTCACAGGTTTGTGAAGCTGTATGTGGGGGCAGGGTCAGAGAGGGAACAATGGTGGTCCTCTCTGCTCATCCAGTCCACCTTGCTCACCCCCGCCTGCTTATCAGAGGGCAAATGTGTGAGTCTGCTGCCCTGTGCCAGTCACTGGGTCCTGTGAGATCTGTCTCAATGCTCACCTCTTCACTGGTTTATCTGCGTGCAAATTCAAGACCGACTGCAGACAGCCAGCAGCACCTCTTCCCTGGGTTCCACCTGTAGCTAGCCCGCACCTGGGATCTGCCCCCCGGGCTGCCTGTGCATGGCCTGGATCTTTTTTGCCTGACTGGCTCTGCTGCTGGTTTCACTCCTCTCACCGGTTTAGCTGAGTGGTTTGTTATTTCCGGACTCCGTATTTGATTTTCTGTGTGGTTTGGTTATGTTTATTATTATTAAAACTTTGTCGTTTTTAGATTTGGTTGTGCGAGGACAAAAAGTGTTCCCACCTGCACCTCCATCTTGAAGGAAGATATGTGAAATTCTTAAAAAATTCAAACTAATCTACAGTGACAAAAAGACCAGTGGTTACCTGCAAGGAGTCAGGGGTTTGGGAGTGAGGAGTTAGACACAGGGAATTTTAAGAGCAGTGGATTTGTTGTCTATGTCAATTGTGGTCACTGTTTCATGGATCTATACACATGTCAAAACTTATGAAATTGTACACTTGAAATGTGGGTGATTTATTATATGCCAGTTATTCCTCAAAATAGCTGTTTAAAACATACTACTATTTAATACTGACCAGTGTGGAATAAAATCTGCTTAATCACTCATTTCTGGTAACAGTACACATATTCATCACATGCATTGAAAGCAATTTTGCAAGTTGCAAGATACATTGCTTCTACTATTGTTATTACAGTGTGAATGAACTGTAAGAAAATCAGTTCATATAGGCAATGATCAGGTAGTTTGTGGCAGGTGCCATTTTCCCTGATTACTCTTGTAAGGAAACAAATACTTGGAGAAGTTACAGACCCACTTACCAAGAAGCATCTGGCTCCATGCATGCTATACCTAACACCAACCATTTGGCTAATGTTCATCCACAATTAGCAGATTTGCACTTTGTGCTTGACCCTTTGTTACTTGTGTTTGAAACAGAACAGCTAAGTTCTTTAATTACTCCTTTAGGGAGAGTTAATACTTTTTAAGTGTTTACTAAGCCTGAAAAGGTGATGGATTGCTCCTGGTTAATACTTTTATACTCAAGGTTAATTATTGTTTTCTGATAATATTTTTTATTCATTAACATCCTTTAATAAAATTGGCAACCATTAAGTGCACAAATCATTAATATGATAGCTAAAGTATCAAGGAAGTTTCAACCTACTGATTTTCTTGGTCCTAGGCAACACGGACAGACCCAGTAAAATAAAAATGCTCACCTTGAGCACTTTGTCTTTAATTAAATGATACAGAAAATACACTGTAAACAGCTTACTGTCTTCAGCAAGGCCGAGTAACCATGACGAAGGCAGGGCAAAGGACGTTGGGTAGAAAGAAGATGAAGCGTGATGGGAGCACAGCACAGCTGATTTCTCACTGAGTAAATCAGGCCCATAAATTTACAGAAAGGGAAAGAGGATCGAGGATGCAAAGATTTCTGACACTTCTAAGACCTCCTCTGAACCTTACATTTTAATAACTTATCTTTAAAAGATGATGTGTCCCTTGTTATGAAAGGGATATGAAAACACGCAAACTTCACATAGGTCTAGACTGGCTTTCTGCTGATTGAATTCTGCAGAAATCAATAGAGATTCATTTCACAGTCTGGAGCTATTGCAAGCGGCCCTTCCACAGGCAGACACGAGCAGAGAACTGGTGCATCTCTTGAAGAGGATTAAAAGGGAGCAAAGCATAGCTACAGATGTTCAACTAAATTCAGGTAAGAATTCTTTTTTATTTTTTTAAGAATTCTGATATTATAACTCAAAGCAATGGATGCAATTAATAAAGAATGAAAATTATGCAAATGCTATCGCTGCCTCCAAAACCATGAGGATACTGATAACACCCTTTCGCATGATTCCTTCCTCTCTTGCTTCAAACAATCATTTACCAAACACTGACAAGGATCATAGTGTAATGTTAGCTAGCAAAGTGTGGAAAGAGAGCTAGAGAAGAAGTATCTGACAGCCATCGTTCATCTTTGCCACTCTTGTACTGAAATATGGCTATTGGCCTCTTACTGCTTAAAACAATGAATACATGCCTTAGCAGGCATAAAATATTGTTCATATTCTGTTGCCCAATTCACTCATTTCTCCACATATATCCTTTCTCAATATCTAGTCTATGGATTTGGTATACAGGGGTGGGCAAAAGTAAGTTTACAGTTGTGAGTACAGTTTTTTCTTGTATTATTATTTATTAATTATTGTACTATTTATTTATATTGCAACCATAAACCTACTTTTGCCCACCTCTGTAGTATGGGATTAAGCATGGTACATATCAATTCGCCTAGTACTGATTACTAGATAGTAATACCAAACATTAGGGTCATTAATGCTAGTTGCTATAACAAATAAACAATATATATATTTTAGAGACAAATATTAAAAACTCACCCCAGCACTTGATCAGTCCAGCAAGGATATTTCTGGTTGGGTGGTTTTCTGGACAGCCATTGTTTAAGTAGTAACTGGACTCATGCTCCTTCCTTGGATTGTTCGTTGTCCTCCAGAACCTCCTTATAGTTCTCGGCTCTCTTGACTCACAGGTTTACAGGAGATTAGGGGCCAGGCCTGGAAGTGGTGTGCATCAGTATCGTCCTCATTCCACGGGGCAAAACTAGTTGCATGAGCCCACCTAGATATGAAAGGGTGTATCAATTATGTGTTGCTGTGTAACAAACCACCACAAAGCTTAGCTCATTTAATTAGTTCACAGTTCTGGGTTGGCAATTCATTCTGGACTTCACTGTGCTGACTCATACATACATACATCTCTGGGTTAGATTCTGCTTCTGGTGGCTGACTGACTGTTGGCTGGAAAAACAGGGATGACTTGTCCATGGAACTCTTATTGTCCTGCAGGCTAGCACAGGCCTGTTTTATGGCAGCTCAATCTTCTAAGAGTAGCAAGAGAGCAAGTCTCAGTGCACTAATCTTCCCAAATCTGGATTGTGTCCTCTACTGTGTCCTCTGCTTACAACAGGCTCCTTGGCCAAAACAAGTGTAATGACTTGAGATTATAAGGTGCCCCTTTGGGGAACTTGAGGTAGGGTGAATATATTTTATGTGAGACTTAAATCTTTGGAGGCTGGAGAGTACACTGTGGTAGGCAGAATAATGGCCTCCTGAAGATGTTTACATCTCAATCCCTATAACTTCTCAAAATGTTATGTTAGGTGGAAGGGGGAATTAAAGTTGCTAATCATCTGACCTTAACAAGAGGAAATTGTCATGGCCCAATGTAATTATAAGGGTCTTTAAATGGAAAAAAGAGGGAGGCAAATGAGTTAAAATAAGAGAGATGACATTATGAGAAAGACTTGGCCAGCCACTGGTGGCCTTGTAGATGGAAGGGGTCATGAACCAAGAAATCCAGGCATTATCTAAAAACTGGAAAAGGCAAGGAAATGGATTTTCTCCTAGAACCCCCAGAAAGGAATATGGTTTTGCCTGATGAAACTCATTCTGGACTTCTGGCCTCCAGAACTGTAGGATAATAAATTTATGTCACTTTAAGCCGCTAAGTTGTGGTGATTTGTTACAGAAGCAATAAGAAACTGATAGAACAAATGCCAAGTCCAGAGTCAGTGTGGGAGGGACTACCAAAAGGGCCTTTTCCCAAGGTAAACAAAGATATGAACCAATAGGGTCATTTCTGCAATTAACCCACCACAGGCTGCTAGAAAATACAGTATTCCCGAGTGTCCCAGAAGAACATGACATGGTTTGGTGGACACATAGCTTTGTCTCTGCTACCATCTGTATTTTAATAAAGAGTCCAGGAGACCTTGGTCTGCAGTCACTTTTGTGGATCACTGCCTACTTCGCAGCCAAATGACACTTTTCCAAATTTCTTGGCTGCAGTTTGACCAGTGCTGTGTCCCTCGGGTTTCATGATGCTCTCCCAGATTTCCACCCCTTTCTACCATCCAGTTCTCTCTCACTCCACTTTTCATCTCCAGATTTCCCTTTTCTTGGTAAAATGTTATTTATCACTGAAATTTAAATTAAATTTTCCCCCTGAGCATGTCTATCCACTTTCTCCCAAGCACATTCTTGATTCTTTTTATTTCTCCTCCCATCATCTTAGCAAATTTTCAAACCCAGTCCTATGAAATAGAATGAAGAACTGTTTGTGCAAATAAACCAACTTAAATATGGGCAAAGGACCTGAAGAGGCATTTTTCAAAAAATATATACAGATGCCCAACAGGTACACAAAACGGGTGCTCACCACCATCAGTCATTGGGGAAATGCAAATCAGAACACAACGCTATGTCCACTCACACCTGTTAGAAGGACTAGCATCACAAGATAAGATGTGGCACATGATGCTGAGGATGTAGAGAGAAGGGAACACTTGTGCACTGTTGGTGAAACTGTATATCGGTACAGCTATTATGGAAAACAGTATGGAGATTCCTCAAAAAATAAAAATAAAACTCATATAATCCAGCAATCCCATTCCTGGGTATTTATGTGAAGAAAACAAAACTATCTCAAAGAGGTATTCACACTCCCATGTTTATTTACAATAGTCAAGATATGGAAACAGCCTAACTGTCCAATGACAGATAAATAGATAAAGAAAGTGTGATATATATAACATCCTGCCATTTGCAACAACATGGATGAATCTGGAGAGCATTATGCTAAGTAAAATAAGCCAGACAGAGAAAAACAAATACTGCAATGATATTCCACACTTATATGTGAAATACAAAAGAGAGAGAGAGAGAAAAGAAAAGTCAAACTCAGAAAAAAAGTAGAATAACAGTTGCCAGGGTTGGGGGCAAGTGGGAAAAGTGAGGAGAATCTGGTGAAAGGACACAGTTCTAAGATGAATAAGTTTGGAGGATACAATGTACAGTGTGGTGGTTATAGTTAACAGCACTGTATTATATACTTGAAATGTGCTCAGAGAGCAGGTAAGAGCTCTCACACACTTGAAAAAAGGGAACTCTGTGAGGTGACGGATGGCGGGAATCCTTTCACAATGTATGTGCATATCAAATCACAATGTTGTATACTTTAAATATATTATAATTTTATTTGTCAATTATCACTCAGTAAAGATGGGAGGAAAGTGTGTTTGTTTAGTAAAAGAATAGAAATCTTTAGCCTTGAGAAGCTTACACTCTATCTGAGAAGTTAATGTCAGTGCCAAAATATATCTGGAATCTGTCCATGGTCCCCTTCTCAGTGGTCACCACCCTGGAACAATCCATCAGTCAAACCCAACTTGGCTCTTACAAACTGATGCACTCACCCACTGTTGCCACCTACAACACATTCTTCACTGTGAAGCCAGCTTCACATTTTAGAAAGAGCTTTATTGAAATACAGTACACATATCATACAACTCACTCATTCAAAGCGTACAATTCAAAGGCTTTTAGTATCTTCACAGAGTCGTGCATCCATCACTACAATCCATTTTAGAACATTTTTTCATTACTCTGAAAAGAAACCTCAGACTATTTAGTCATCATCCACAGTCCCCTCAGTCTACTCCCCTCCCCTTTGCAGAACACACAAATCTCATGTTATTTTCCTGCCTAGGCCTGTTAAATTGCTTCCCATCATCCCACTGCACTTATGATACTACTACAAATCCTTATGTTATTTGTGCCAAACTTACCTGTCCAGCCTCATCTGTGTTTGCTCCTCTAGCTCCTTGTCTTCTGGGAGCAGCAGTGTCCTTTCAGTTCCCTATATACCAAGCTCTGTTTGTGCTCAGGGCCTTTGCACATGCTACGTCCCCTGTGTGCACAGTGCCTTGCTCCACTCTTCCTTTGTCTAACTCTACTGCACTATTACATTTTACAACAGCAGAGAAGCCTTCCCTAAACTATTTCCTATCTCAATTAGATTCCTCTGTTGTACTTTCTCAAGGCATCTTCTAGTTTTATTCATAGACTTTACCATCATTTTAAACTATACATTCATTTGTTTGATGATTAAACAGAAGTTTTTTCTCTACTAAATTTACAATGTTCATAGACACAAAGATTGTGACTTTTTTCCATCATCAAATACCCAGTTCCCAGCACAGAGCCTGGAGTAGGAACACAATAAATATTTACAAAATAATGAGAATGAATGAAGTAATCTGAATAGTAAAAGCTAATGTATAGTTCTCAAGAACATCAAAATATTCATGGTATTTAACCAAGTAATAGCATCTCTGGGATTCTATCTTAAAATAATAATTCTAAATAAGGGGCAAAGTGTAATTTTTAATGCTAAAACTTTAGGACCCCACAAATACCCAATTATAGTGCAAAATTTATGTAGCACAATATAATCAATCAAAGGAACATTACACAGATATTAAAATTGAGGGTATTATATAAAATTGATGTAACATATTGAGTGGTATAATAACTTCAAAGCAGTTATGATTTAATAGAAAGTTAAAAAGCAAGATAGTAAATAATAATAGCAATGTAAAAATATGTCCATATATAGAAGAGTTTTATTACAAAGCCAAGCACAACATACAAACAATTATTAACTGTGCTTTCCTACAGTAGGTGCAGAAATTATTTATTTTTGTTTTGATTTTTACTCTTCTTATTTTTTTAATTTTGTTAATTAGCAGTTATTGCTTTTATGGTGAAAAATAGACCTTTTAACATGGTAAAAATAATTTCATATTTTTCCCAAGGAAAAGCACTTAATAAAGTGTTCGCTACCTAAGGACAGTCACCAGGGGGCTGAGGCCTTGCAGCAAGACAGGAAGGATGGTGGATCTGCCAGGCACCCCTCTCTGGCCGAGGAGCTGCTTACATGATCATTTCTATCTTTGCCACCTTCCTGAGTAGTGATGGCATTCTAAGCGACCCCACCTGCCTCCACGCACATTTCCTCTGAATCAGTCATGCTGTCCCTCTGTCTCCTGCTGTTAAAGTGACTGGCTTCCTGGCTGAAGTGAGTGCACCAGGCTGAGAAGGACTGCCCCTAGCACATTGTGCTAATTAGGAAAAGGCACCCTTCTATGGCAAATACAGCCTACAGCCAGGAGGTGAGTGTGGTGAGTAGACTCCACACTGGATTTCAGCTAACTCCTTCCCCTCCTGGCAGCTTTCCCCACCTCACCTCTGCAGGGTGCAACCCCTCTCTCATACCCATTTATCTGGGTAAAAACTAGCTATGTTTGGGGCCAATGAGCTCAGCTGGAGTTCAGCCAGCTAAAGTGAGATGTTCATTCCCATCCCATCATTTTTACATAACTCTGGCTGCATACACAACAGTACTGTACTGCACTTAGAGTCAAAGGTTCTGGCAGGCAGGGGACCTGCCTGTAAAGTTATCAGAAGCTTAGTTCCCAGAAGCTCAGATCTGAGTACTGCACAAGCATTCCCACTGGGCTGGCAAAATATGCAAGCAGCAAAAAAGGATTCAATTTTTGGCGTATAAATGCGAGAAGGGAATTTTTTAATAATCTACATTATCTGATGATAATAAGACTATGGATTTCAGGAGAATAATCATAACAAGAACAACATTAGAGTGGTGATAGGTAACAGTAGTAATAACAAATTCTAAAAAAGCCTAAAAGATGTAAGAAGAGTAAGGAGATTTAACAACTAAATAAAATGTGTGGCCCTGGTTGGATTTTAACCAGTAAAAAAAAACAACTGGAAAATTTTGAATCAGGTTCATAGGTCAGAAAGTAGTGTTGTATCAATGTTAATGTCCCGAATTTTGATAACTGTACTGTGATCATGTTAGATGTGTGGCATTTGGAAAATCTTGATCAAGGCGATTTAGGAATTAGGTTTGATCACATTCACAACTTTTTTAAGTTAGAAAAAAACAACACACACACACACACACACACACACACACACACACACAGGCCTAATGCCTCCACATTTTATAAATGAGGACACTGAAAATCTAAGTCACCAGCCCAGACTCAGACAGCAAGTGGGCAGCAATGGAGGGAGAGCTCTCTCCTCTGCCTCCTGTGCATGAGTCAGGCCAACAGGGCCCAGTGGGTGGCAGCAGGCTCTGAAAAAATAACCCTCAGTTGTTCTTTATTTGTACCCTTGGTCTGCTCGGTGTGGTAAGGCTTAAAATCCCCAGAAGCATCCTAGGGAGGGTGTGAGCATGGTAGAGGGAGAGATGGAGCATCATCAAAGACAACTTATCCCAAGCTTAGCCATAAAGAGGTATTACATTCGCCTCTGAGAGACAGGTCTCTCAAGGCTTCAGTCTTTTAGGAAGTCCAGAATCTACTGCCATACTGGCTGCCTGAGAGAAGTCCTCACATAGACTATGAGGAGAAGGTCAGTGCAAAATCACAGCACAGGGGTCAACATAATGCTTAGGGGATCCTGGAGCTGGAGGCAGATGGGTTCTGCCAGGCACTCTCAAGGATTTTGCTCCAATTGGAAAGGCATTAAATTCACTATACAAAATAGTATCCATTGCTTTTTATCCTTAAATAAATGCTTATGCTAAATAAATCACTAAAGAGGGGTCCTGAGTTGGGTGTCTCCATCTTTTAACCAACAGATGAGCAGATTTCACCCAAATCACAGAGACCTCCCCCGGAGGGCTGTTTCTCACTGCCTGAGGCTGCAGAGAGCCAGGCAACCTTGTCCAATTCAAACTATGGGACTCATGGCCTGATATGGTCTTTGGTTGGGACAGGGAGAGTCGCATTTACTATAATGGCTGTGCCATACATTCACTGTGACTTGCTTTCTTGAGTCCTCGAGGGTCAAGGTGAGACCAATTTTTAGAGTGGTTGATTTTTAGGTACTTACCTATCTTTGGAAAGCAAATTCTCCTTGCATTGACTGTCCCTATATTTCAAAGTTTTGGATCCCCTTCCTCTTTCCTACCTGATGCCTCCAGTGTGTGTGTGTGTGCACTCACATGTGTCTGCACCAATTGGCTGGTTTCCAGTTTACAACCCCACTTATAGGAACTTATAATTCAGCTTTTTCTCCTTATTAAATTAGTAATTATTCCCTATAATGCTCATCTTCAAAAAATTGTTATCTCTTGACATCTACTGCTTCCTCTCCTCTAGTTGTGCCATTAAGTTTATAACCTTTGAAAAAGTTCTTTATTGACATTTTTTTAAGTTGGGGTTTGGAACACATCGAGATACACATGTAACTTTAAACTGTTTGGTTTGACTGGATGTGAGAGGTGCAGGTCCTCAAAGACTGCTGAACTCAGCTGGATCAGATGACTGTCAGCAAGGGTGTCCACCCATGGCTCGTGGGCTGCATGCAGCCCAGGATGGCTATGAATGCTGCCCAACACAAAATCATAAACTTACTTAAAACACTATGAGATTTGTGTGTGTGTGTGTGTGTGTGTGTGTGTGATTACGTGTCACAATGTATTTAATGTGTGGCCGAAGACAACTCTTCTTCTTCCAGTGTGGCCCAGAGGCACCAAGAGGTTGGACACCCCACTAGAGGTGCCAGCTAGCTCTAGGGCAGAACAAAGATTGCTTCCACTAAGTCCCCCTAGAGACTGTCTGATCAACCCCTCCCCTATGATTCACAGCATGCTGGTTTCTGCTGGGTCCTGGAACAGACCATTTCCCTGCTCCAGGCAAGCGTGAAACATGTTTTTCTGTTATCTAGGGTGGATTACTCCCAGTACCCCACCCATCCTGCCTTGTCCTATATAAGCTTTTAGCACCTGTTGTGGATGATATCTATGGCATTTTGTTGCTGCCAGGGAGGCACTGCCTACAGTATATCAGTTCCCATAATAAACTCTTACTGTAATGATACAGTTGTCAGCCTCTTCCTCTGGTCTTTAAGCCCTGGGAAATCTTTCTCAAGAGTGACTAATGGCAGGCAAAGCCAGGAGCTGCTGGACAGGCCACCAATAATTATTTCATGGTTCAAATCTGTGGAAAATTTGCTGAAGTCCTAAGGTTGTTGTGGATCCCACAGTGATCACACATTCCAGATTAAATCCTTTCTGAAGGCCAAGATAAGGCAGCATGCTCTTACTGAAGGTGCAGATGGACTGCAGACATCACGAGTGACCTACTGGCAGCTAAGGTACACTTCCTAAGGACCCCACAGCCTCTTTCTGGTTGCTTGGAACATGGGTGAGGTTCACCTGGCCATGCTGCTGGTAATGAGTGGAAACTCTGACAAACTGTGTGCTGGAATCAGAGCCAATAACAGGGCACTGGCTGTGTGGTCACTAACACCCTGCTCCCTCTTGCAACCTGTAGTAATGCTCAGATCCCAGCCCATCAGCCTGCCCCTCACTCCCAAGCCCCAGAGCCTCTGAGGCTGGGGAGACTATTTTCTCCTTTTCCTTGCCTCCTCAATGAATTTGACCTGAATAGCCTGAGACTCTGAATCTCATAGTAATTATGACAATAGCAGGCACTTATTGTTTGCTTAGCACCTGACCTCTAACTCACATACCACTGCTCTGATAGAGGCTCTCTCCAGTCTGTCCTTCCAACCCAATCAATTTAATTTTTAAAAGTTTTCATTGAATGTTTAACCTGTGTCAGAGCATATTGATTTTCCCCTCCAAAATATTTATTAAACAATTGCCTGCTTTTCATCTCTTTTTTTTATCATCTGAGTCCAGCCCTTACCTGCCATCTGTCTCCTGGATAGTGGTCAGGACTTCATAAACTTACAGGGCGCCTTTGTTCCACCTTTTTCAGATCACCCTCCAGCCTGAGGGATCTTCCAAAATGATAGTCCTTGGCAAGGCACCTTCTTGTCAAATACTTTCAGTGATACCACATCACCAGCAGGACACATTCTGTTTATTCTCTGGGCTCACAAATGCCCCACTCAGTGAGCCCTGTCTGGGTGCCCAGCCTCCCAGAACACCACCTACCTCTGATCTTATGCAAAACCCCACACAGCTGCATGCATCATGCTGCTTCTCTTCCAGCTGAAATCACCTTCCTCTGTTTCCTTCTGGCTAGCTCCAACTTACTATTATGTATTTTCACGATCTTTTGGTGTGTCCTTACTAGGCTATGAACTGCTAAAGGCAAGTCTCTTTCTTAATTAATCTTTGAATTACTATCTTTAGGAAGTAGCTAAGCACACATTACATGCTTTAAAAAAAAGCTCTTATCACACATTTTATGTGTCTGACACTGCTCACCACCTTACAAACCTTTCTATAATCTGCATGATAAATGTGCACCTAACATATGGCATGAGCTGTTTTACATGCATACCTTTACTATCCAGAGTGATTTTTAAAGACATAAACCAGATCCCACCTTCTCCTCCCCGGCCCTCTCCCCGGCTCGCTCACTGTGCCAGGACCACACAGGCCTTCTCCATGCCCAAGCATATGGCAGGCTCCTTTCTACCCCAGTGCAGTGCCTGTGTTATTCCTTCGGCCTGGAACTCTCTGGCCTCAGACCTTTACCTGTTGGACTCTGCTTTGTCATGCAGGTGACAGCTCATCTGTCACATCCTCAGAGGGCCCTTTTCCTCTCTGACATAGCCTCCTCCTCCAGCCCTGAGTCAGGAATCGACTGCCACAGGAGCCCCTTTAATTTTCATTACAGCCCGTCTCTAAACCTGACGATTTCTTGTTCCTGTGAGAGAACTTAGTGCTGCCTCCCACTGGACTGGAAATGCCAGAGGAGCAGGGACTCATCTGCCTTGTTCTCTCTCTCCCAAGCTTAGAACGCATCCTGGCACATGGTCTCAATAAAGTTTTTGAGTATCCAATTTGTCCTTCTGTACCATCTCATGAGTTCTATGCTATTATTATCCCCATTTTACAGGTGAGGGAAGAAAGGCTCAGAGAGGTTTACTGAGTAGATGGTACAGCTATTCAGATGAGAAACTAAGCCCGTTTGATGTTATAGCCGGCTTTCTGATTCCTATACTAGCTCATGCCTTACACATCTGAGATGGCGTCTTTGTCTGGTCCCAAACTGTTCAATTCCTGGTACTTCTACTTCTCTGCTCTGTCCCTCAGGTTTTTTTCTCTCTCTCCCCTTCTGCCCGGCTTGGCTGCACACACTCAGAGCTGTCTCAGCCACCCCACAGTTTGATCAGACTTCCCGCTACAGTCAGGTCAGATGCCTGTCATGGTATCTGTATCTACCACTGCCTAGGCCACCGTGTCCCCTGCCAGTGCTAGCATTTCATGACAGCATATGTTTTTGAATGTCTGCTTTATTACTCTTTTAAAATGAAATGTACTTTTGAAAGGGCAAGTAGCATTCTGGAGGCTAAGCTTTGGCGTGTATTTAGGGTAATTGAGATGGCATTTGCATTAGCAATCAACTCCCTTCTTGCACAGAATGGCTTAAGGTCACAATATCAATCCCAAATTTGGTCTCTATATCACAAACTATAATATTATTTTCCTTTGGGAGCTGAGATCTCAATTTTGATGATGTTCTCCAGCTTTCTTACCATATAAGAGACAGTCTAAAATTTAATCCTTCATTCATTTATTCATTTCACACAAATTTCTAGCTCTAGCAAAGTGTACAAAGTGCTAAGTGCTGACGTGGCATAGATGTGTAAGACATAGCCAGTCCCTCCCCACTGCCATGGTCATCAGGGGCTGGAAAATATATGATGGTTTCCCCAAAGGGGTAATAATTTTTACTTTCACCCTTGTACCAGATCCCTCACTCTACCATTTTGATCTCTTAAAGTCAAAAGAGCTTTCCTTTGACCATGAAAAAGCACCCGAGGTTACATGAGAAACATTAGCTGGTGCATAAAACTGTCAAACTCCTGAAAAGAAGTAGCCTAAAGCAGACACTCCTAAAGACAAAGATTGAGCAGCACATGGGAGATTAAAGGAAGCATTTTTCACCTCCCAGTGTGGAAGAATGCCCAGTCACAGAGCCAGAAGAAGACCTGAGGAGGTCAGCTGAGATGACTGGACATCCAAGTTAAGGTAAATTAAGTGGAGGAGAGGGAGGAAGAAAGAAGGGAAAGTAAGAAAGAAAAAAACCCAAAAAACAAACCCTCAACACCCATACCCTAAAGCAGTGACAGCATATTTAACCTGGGGGATGCAGAAAATGTCCCTTATCCCCCATGATTTGGGGATAATAGAGGGAAGTAGGAGCAACCAAGTGGTGGGATGCTGGTGTGCATTCTGCCAATTTGGGGGCTGCCTTTCCTGCTCCAGAAGCCTATGTCTTCCCTTGCTTAGATCTGCTGATTTAGGCTCTGCTTGGACCAGCTGGCTTGCATCAGAACAGAGATTATAAAGCTGTCAACACCAAATGATTAAGCTCTGTGATTTTAAAGACTTTTTTCTTCCCAGGTTTTTCCACCTCCAACTGACGTTTTCACTCTCTGAGGCGAGGCTAGGAGAATGTTGGGAGCTGTAGAAGAGCCCCATAAAATCACAGACCCTACCACATGGGGGTCAGGCAAGAATTCTGAGACTATATTTTAAGTGTTCACAGGCTTTCTGTGGTCATTACTTGCTTTAGATGCCCATCTGATTAGGGAAGGAATCTGCCCTCCTTGATGAGTAATTATTGTAGGACCCAATTTTTTTGATATTAAGATAATTTTGCTTACATACAAGTTTGTAAATTGATCCTATTCCAAGAAGATCATTATTACCTTTGAAAAGCCCACTTTACATCACACTGTGGATTTGAAGGCAGAACCATATCAAAAGAAAAGAAGATAAAGGCAAATGCTTCATTTCCAATCCCCTTCTTCCAGCCCATGCCTCCAGAACAGCACCATCCATGAGGGAAATGAGCACAAAGACTTCGGTTTTCCCCTTAAAGGAGCCATTAGCTCGGGCATCAGCAGAGGGCTGCAACTGGCCCTTCCCTTTTAGGTTTCCTGTGTGTAATTGTTGCTAATGCAAATTCATTAGATATTTCATTAGCTACGTCAAAAACCTATATCCTGATCTTTAGCTGAAAACATCTCTGAATTAGATCATGAAAATTAGAATAAAACTTACTCGCTGGTGGTAGTTAATGAGTCATGACTAACTAAGGAAGAGGGAGGGGATGGGAGAGTAGCTCTCCTTCCATGAGGCCGGTGGTTATGTGGAAGGGAAATTACTCTTCATTTTGTGAGTTCACTGAAGGATGAAGCCATCATTGCTGAGTGTGCCAGACTTCCTGACCCAGCTCCTGGGCTTCCGGGGCCTTTCCTTCTACACCCTGGGGGAAGAATATCAAATATGGGTAGTGAAAGTTAGTCCTCAAGGTGGAGACCAGCCTTCAGTGGGTGGTATCTTTAGTGGAGTGCCAAAGCGAAGGCTCTTTTATCTTCTATGAGCTTTGGTGGAGACAATCAAAGAGGCATGACCTCTGATAATACATTTCTCACACGGAGGAAACTGAGGTTGCAAAAAGTTAGATGGTTTGTTCCTGGTCACACAGGAACAATGGAATGATGGGGACCCAATTCAGTCTTCTGGCTCCATGTACAATGTTCTTTTCTCTGTACCATAATGCTTTCCAAGTGCTTGGCAACAATCTACCCCTCACTTCATACCCACTCTGTGGGACGTGGTGGGATGGTATAGATAGATAGAAGGGTAATGCGTGATCGCTGCCTTCCTGGGATAAAGTAGAGTGGGGAGACGCTATCAGCACACAGGTGTTTACAGAGCAGTGCCACATATGCCCTGATAGAGGTTCGCAGACAGTGCTCTTGGCATATGGAGGTCACAGCCCTTTACCGCCTGGAAAGTCTTAGAAGAAGATACTTCAGTGGAGACTTTGAGTATGACATCATTAATTCATGTCTGAGATTTGAGGGCAAAAAGTTGATTTAGGAGGTATATGAACACCAGAAGGAAAATAAGAAATAGAGAAGGGGAAGAAAATGCATCCATAAGGATGTGTTAAGTCAGCTTTCACACTCTGTGGAGTAACTCTAGAAATAGGTACCAAACACATGTCTCAGGAATATCTCACCTGAGAGGCAAGGGCACTGGGGTATTTATTGTCAACATAAGAAACACTCAAACCCATAGAGAATTTTTGTGAGTTTATTTAAGCCAAACTGACAATTGCTGGAAAGAAAACCTCAATGGATTGAGAAAATGCTCTGGAAAATGGCCATTTTGCACCTTATTTTATACATGATAATCAAAAGAGAAGACATTAGTGGGTTACATGAAATCCAGTGGTGATAGATTAGAGAGGTGGGAGAAAGCAAAGTGGGGAAACATCTAGGATTGGATAAAAAGTGAAATGATAAGACACATGCTTTTTTTACATAGGTGGGTACAGGATAGTTAACAATGAACAATTAACAGATAACAGTAACTGTGGAGGGACTTCTGGTTTCTCTCTGGTGTGGTGCCTGTATTCTGAGGGGTATGGATAATAAAAATTACTTTTACAGTCCAAAAGTATGTTATCTGAGATGCAAAAAGAGAGTACATAGGCTCCGTTAAGGTAAAGATCAACTTTTGTTAGGGAAGATTCCAACCTAGGATATGACTGCCTGCCATCACCTGCTTTTAGTTAGAAAGTTTTTAACTTCAGACCATCCTACTTGGTTACTTTAGGTCTCTAAATTTGGAAGGCCACCACGAAGGCCTCCCCTGAGCTTGTCAGGATTAGCATGCAGCCCCTTTTCATCCACATTATGCACAAAGTCATGGTTTGAGTTCTGCTCCTGGTGGGTAATGCTGGGTGTCTGGCATTTGCAGCCTATCTTGCAGGGACAGATGGCCATCTTTGGCTTGATGGAAGCCCTCAGGCACAAACACACAGATGCTTGCAGTTGCGAGCCTACTGGATACCCTTACATGTATAAGGTATGAGGGTGGAAGATGGAGCACTGGCAATATGTGTTCCAGTGGGCAGAAGGGGAGCCATTGGCAGCAATGCAAAGGCATAGAGCCCCACAAAATTGTGGTGTGTTGAGAGCAAAAGAACTAAAAAAAAACATTTGATACCTAAACTGCAGGATTAAGATGATGAACATGTAGACAGGTGAAACCATGGGGCTATTCTGTGCCTTGCTACATAATCTGAATGACCATATTCTGTTATCCTGGTTGATTGTGTATAAGACAGAAGAAGGGAGAAGTCTAAGATGACTCAAATTTCTGCAAGAGGGTTCAGAGAAAGAACATGCACAAGTCCTGAGCCAGCATAGACCGAGACTCAGTTCATGCAGGTGTGATGGGACCTGGGTCCCTTCCCAAGGGTTGCAGGGCCTCTAAGCACCAGGAGGAGAGAGCAGGTATAGAGCATTCTTCAGAACCCCTGGCCCTGACCGAACAGCAGGTCACAGGTAACTCACTCCAACTGGGACTCACAGTTAGCCTGGAGCCTGCAACAGGTCGACCTCACAGCTGGGAAACACAGATGGGTGGGTGGGGCTGCTGCAGCTCTCTCTTCTCCCTTCCGGCCCCTCCCAAACATCACCTGGCCACTCACAAGTCCCTTTCCCTCATGGTCCCTCCCACCGGGGAGTCTTACTGCTGAAGGACTTTCAACCAGGACCTCAATTTACCGAGAGCAAACTTCCCTGCCTTATAGTCTTCTTAGAATGCTGGTTATATCTTTTTTCTTAACTTACATTCTACTTTGCCTTCTGGGCCTCCATTTCCTGCTCTGGAAAATAAGAGGATTGTTCTACATTTGCAAAAGTCCTTCAAGCTCTTATGTTTGCCTGCTTTCTTCTCTGTACACACATCAAAAATGGGGGAATAGGGATGCAGAAAAGGGCACGATCCCATCTCCCTCCGGAATTGGGAAGACTGTGTAGATGGGGCACATCACACAGGGACTAAGGACAGCTAGGATTATAATGGGAGCTGAGAAGAAAGGGCAGAGGTCAGGGAGTGAGGGGAAATGACTTGATAATTTTGAGAATCCTATCCAGACATGCAAGTCTATGATTCAGTGTTTCTATGGACACTTTGGGGAAAATAAACAAAAATCTTTAACAGATTGCTCTCAGAACTTCCTGTGACTGAGAAGGGCAGCAGGTGACAATGACATCATTTTCATCACTCAAAAGCTCCAGCCTCTTTCACACCTGAGTCCTGCTCTCAGCAATGAGAAGCAAAGAAGAATTGTTTCTTAACCACCAACAAGTTAACTTGTGTGCAGTGATGCGGGATTAGACAGGACTCCTTACTGAGGGATTTAGTCCATCTGACATTTAGTAGGTACTCAATAAATCCTAGATGATGACTGAAATAATATTGATGTGTCTATAGAATTTCATTTTCTGGAGAGTTGTGAAAATAAATGAGATATTCACCTGTATAGAATAATGTAGAAAGAGTCCTGTTTGGAGGCTGGAAGGTGGACTTTTCAACTTCAGAGCAGAGTTCTCAATTCATGGTCTCTGAGCCAGGAGCATCAGCTTCACCTGGGAACTTTAACATTTTTTTAACTCTCCAGGCTCCTTCTCTGATCTATTGAATCAGAAACTCTGGGTGGGGCCCAGCACTCTGTCTTAACCAGCCCTTCAAGTGACTCTCATGCTTGCTCGGGTTTAAAAATTACTCTTTTTCCAGAACTTTATGTGACACCTCTGCATGGATGAATTTAACTCAAGTCAATCAGAAAAGAAAGGAAGGGAGGGAAGGGGAAAGTGGGAGAGGATGAGGAGAGAGAAATTCTCTGGAGTTCTAGAGCGACAGATGCAAAAGACCAGGTATCTTTAAACCTGTCATTTGAGAGGAGGAGTGGACCAAGGAGTTAAACAATAAATGTGGGGACAGTTAATCTGGCTTTCCAGCCCTTAATCTGTTAGCAATAAACTGTCACCTTCACCAAGTTGTTCAGCTTCTCCGAGCATCTGTAAGATGAAGGTGCCTGCCTACATGGTCTCCAGAAATAGAAACGTGTCCAGAGGGAGTGTGTAGGATCTGCCCTGCACCTCCATAAACTGAGCCAGCTCATTCTATTGATTCCTGAGTGGGTGTCCACCATATTCCATAACAACCTGCCCATCAGGTCAAAAACATCGCCCAAATTGTTGCTCTCTGTTCCCTGTAGAGCTAATAGAGACTGGGGCTCTTCTGTAACATGCTTGGTGTTGTACATTAAGAAGCGTTTGCTTCCTTCTGGCATAGCACCTGGAGTTGCTTGCCTTGTCTGAGAGATGGATGGCAAACCATTTCAGCTGGTTTTGCTGCCAAGTGCCTGCACTGCAGCCTCTGGGGCAGAACATGATTGAGCTAGGGAGGCTGAGCATCAAGACTCTCCCTGAGGACTCCCTTTTTCATTTACATTTCCAATTTCTAGACTTGTCAACAGTTTCCACCTCTCTTCTCCAAAAAGAACAGACACTTTAAAACAAAGGTTGATTTGTTTTATTTGTTCATACATGCAGACAACAAAATGGTGGTTACTGGAAAAAGGGTGGTTACCCTTTATGTAGAGGGTAAAGGGGGTCAAATATATGGTTGTAGAAGGAGACTAGACTTTGAGTTGTGAGCACATAATGGAATATACAGGTGATGTACTATAGAATTGTACACCTGAACTTATATAATGTTACTAAGCAATGTCATCACAATAACTACATTTTTAAAGAAAAAGTAATCTCCCTTTAAAACTGCTTAGGGGACTCAGCATCTCTGGCTGTGAGACTCTCATTTGCCAAGAGTAACAGCCTTCTCTACTCATAGTCATGAGAGTCATCTTGGGGCTTACTGCTCTCAGGGTGAGATCTCAGGGAATGAGAAGAGACCCCATTCTCTAGCTGCATGCCAGCCTACCCACTCCCTCCTTCAACTGACCATTCAAAGCACCCTGGCTCTGTTCCACTCATTTCTAAAATTTGAGATATCATTCACATACTGTAAAATTTACCTTTTTATTCATCACCTCCAAAGGAAACACTATATTCATTGAGCAGTTACTCCTGATTCCCTGCTGCCTCAGCTCCTGGCAACCACTAATCTTCCTGTCTCTATGGATTTGCCTATTCTGAACATTTCATACAAATGGAATCATATAATATGCAGACTTTCTTTCACTTACCCTAATGTTTTCAAGGCTCATCTATGTTACAGCAAGTATCAGTATGTCATTCCTTTTTATAACTAAATAATAGTCTCTGGCATGAATACACCACATTTGATTTACCCATTCATTTGTTGATGGACATCTGGATTGTTTCTGCCTTTTGGGTATTATGAGTAATGCTGATGTGAACATTTGTGTGGCAAGTTTCTGTTTGAACAAATTTCAATTCTCTCCAGCTACATATGTCAAAGTGGAACTGCCATTTCATATGGTAACTCCATGTTTCACTTTTGAAAAACTGCCAAACTTTTTTCCCAAAGTGGCTGCGCCATATACATTCCCATCAGTAATGTAAGAGGATTCCAGTTCTTCCATCTTCTCACCAACACTTGTTGTTTCCACCCTTTGGGATGATAACCATCCTAATGGATAGGAGGTGTTATCTTGTGGTTCCGATTTGCATTTCCCTGATGATTAGCAATGTTGAGCACCTTTTCACATGTTCATTGGCCATTTGCATTTGTTCTTTGGAGAAATGTCTATTCAAATCCTTTGCCTACTTATAAATTGGGTTATTTTCCATTTTCTTTCTGAGTTGTGTTATTTGCATATTCTGTATACTAGACTTTAATCAGCTATACAATTCGAATACATTTTCTTCCATTCTGCAGGTATCCTCTAATATACAAGTTTTTAATTTTGATATAGTCCATATTTTATTTTTGGTTTCTTTTGTTTTAGGTGTCAAATATAAGAAAGTGTTGCCTAATCCAAGGTAATGAACATTTACATCTAGGGTTTCTTCTAAGAGTTTTATAGTTTTAGCTTATATGCCCAGGTCTTTGATCCATTGTTAGGTAATTTGGTAATTGTTGTATTGTTGGCACTATTACAGACACCCCTATTTTCTTCCCCTTTGCCCTCCTCCACCCAGCCCCCTCTCCATGGCCTTCACCACATCGTTGTCATTGCCCATGGGCTATGCATATACACACATGTGTCCTTGGGCTAATCTCTTCCAGTTCCCCCCAACCTCTCCCTTCTGAGATCTGTCAGTCTGTTTGTTCCATATACATATGCCTCTGGTTTTACTTTGTTTGTCAGTTTATTTTGTTCATTAGATTCTACATGTGTATATGGTGTGAGGGTAGGGTCTGACTTCATTTGTTTTTATGTGTATATTCAGTTGTCTTGCACTATTTGTTAAAGAGACTATTGTTTCCCCATGAATCCTTCTACCACTCTTATAACCTCTAGGAGATCCAGTATCCTGTGTGTCACCCATTTATGTTTAGTTTCTCCTCTCTTGAAGTTACATGGTCCACTCACTGAGGGCAGAAACTGGCAACAAATCTTTGACTCTTCATGAGGGTGGGCACAAGATTATTAAAAGCTTCTCGGTGCATATATACTGAATAATTCTGGAAACTGCTGCAGACTCTTCCCTTTCGAGTATTTTTCATCTAGAGGTCCTAAGTTTTCTGTATAGCCTGCACTAAAGTTAATGTAGTTTAACACAATTTTATGAAGTCAGAACCAAAAGCAGGCATGGGGGAGTGAAGGACAGTGGCTTCAAGTGAATTTAAGCTCCAAAGCCTGTGAGTTCTCTATGGGGAGGTCTGGCAACCTGGTTCCTTCACCATCACATCCAGCTGCTCAAACTGACCCAGTAGCATAGAGAACCATAGGCCTTCTCACTCAGCCAGTGAGATAGGGGGGTGGTGGGGAGGCAGTGCAGAGCCGGACAAGGCAGGGAGAGGAAAAAGTGTTTAGAGGAAGAAGGGCCTTCCTTAGAAAAATCCTTAAGGAACAGAGACACAGAGGGGACGACAGGGGCCAGGGAGCTGGAGGGTAGGTCTCAGGACTCTCTACACACACTGGAAGCTGCCCTGAGAAAGTCAACTCCCCCCAAAAGAAAATATAAACAGCCTTTGCTTGTTCCTGGCAACAAATTGTTAAAATAATGGGCTTATGTTTCAAAGGTTTCTTCCCCTGTGTTTGATCAATAAAATGTTCTTTAGATCAATACAAATGTAATTTCACTGCTGGCAGCCATTTACAGCATACAGTGGAGAGGTCGCTGCCCAGCAAGCCCAGCTCCTGAGCATTGTGCAAGCAACACACTCTGCCAGGAGTGGGGGGCGCTTGAGAACAGAGGGCAAGCTGATGAGATTACCCACCAATAAGCTCAAGGTTGACACCAACTCAAGGCCTCCAGGAGAAATCATCTGACTTTCCTGAATTCATATTTAAAGCTAGATAATAAAAAAAGTACAGCATTGATAATGTTTATTTAACACTTCCCATGTGCCAGAAACTATTCTAAGTGCATTCCATGAATTAACTCATTTAAATCTCACATAAACCCAGTGAAATAATCCCACTATCACTCTCCTCTTTTTGATATGGCTATTGGGGCACAGAGAGGTTTAATAACTGGGATCCAGGCACACAGCTAATGAGGAGCTGAACTGGCTGGGACTTGAACACATGCAGTCTGATTGCAGAGGTGGTAAGCATGGCAGAGTCCTCCCTCCATCTGAGTATCACTTGTAGCCCTTGACATTTATTTATTAGATGCTGACCACATGCCAGACACTGTACTTTGTACTTTCATGTGATTGGCATATTTTGTTCCCCAAAATCTTTTCTTTTATAGATGAGATACAGAGGCCTAGAGAAGGTCAATGATTTGCCCAAGTTTCATTGCCAGGAAGTGGCAGAGCCAATATTCAAACCCGGGGGCTCTCAAGCCAATGCTACTGTGCTGTACTCTGGTCTTCTGGGAGGCAGGTGAGTGGCCTGTGCATTTCTTTCTTCTCTGGCAGCTGCCCCTGTGAAGGACAGAGGATGTGTGCCCAGGTAGCTCAGACTGAGGAAAAGCCCCTGAGAGGCAGAATGAGTGGACCAGGGGCTCCCTCAGAGTAGGGCTCACTGCTCACACTACTCTGACAGTCTTCAGAGCCCACGGAGAGAAAGGCTGTCTGAGTTCAAATTCCCGCTCCTGCTGTGGTCCCACTCTGCTCCTGCTGCAGGCTGAGCCTGCTACTGGCTGAGAAACAGATTAGCCTGAGTTCAGTTCTCAGACATTCTCTGAGCCTGCACTCCCACTACCCAGCACAGTCAGGTCTCTGACAAAATGAGACTCTAGATGTCTGATCCCCTTTCTAGGCAGTGAACTTCATGAAGATGGGGCAGGTGAGGAGTCAAGAGCCCTGGATGGGGCCACAGTCAATGTGTTCAGGTCCCAAATCAGCAGTGTGTGCTTGAGCAAGTCCTTTCCCTTCCCTGGGTCACTCTTCCCTGTCTATAATACAATGAACTTGGGCCAAGTCATCTCTAGGTCTCTTCCAGTTCAAACACTGTACAAATCAGTAGAAATGAAGGCCAGTCCTCCTAGGACAGAGGTTAATGTTTCATTCATTCAGCAATATGTGTTGAATGCCCATGATGCACCAGGCATGCAATTCAGCAATGAGCAAGAGAGACAACATTCCTGGTTGTCTTTGTGAAGCTTAAGTTTTCATGATTTGTGAGGTGCCAGATTCATTATTCATTCATTCATTCATTCATTCATTCATTCATTCATTCATTCAATAAGGACCTCAGTTTCGGGTGAAATGACAGGTGCTGCTGAGGAGTCAGACCAAGCCCTGCCCTGAAGGCACTAAAATTTAAGCAGGGAAGTGAAGCATGTCAATTTTGAGATTGGGACCAAATCCATGCTTGTTCTAATTCTATTCCCAGCATAGTGTAAGAACTCACCAAAAGAGTAGAATTTCAGATCTATCCCCAAAGCGGCCCAGGAGAACAGGGAAGCTGGGAAGGAAGACTGGAGGCACTCTGGCAGAGTGCCTGAGGAGCAGGAATGCACGGGAGCCATTCTTGCTCTGAGTCACATGGACGTGTCAGGTGAATAAATGAGAGACCAAGCAGGGCAGACCTCAGTGTCAGGCCTGCTGCATCTTAGTCCATACTCTGCTGTCCCAAGGGGCAAGCAACAATATGTAGGTAGACTCTAACCCTTCTCAGAGCTCATCAATAAAATCCAAGGTGCTCAAGCTAAAGTTAGGTTGTGGCCAATCTTTGCACCTGTCCCCACATTTAGCAGGGCCTCTGAGTTTTCCAAGTCTTCCCAGAGTGTCAGAGTCTTGGGGTGCACCCCTATTAGATGGGTGCACCCCAAGGCTCTGTTTCACTTTAGATAGCCTAGACATTCTTTGCCCATAGCGCCTCACTTTCTGGGAGTCAGAATTTGTTCATACCCCCTCGTCAAGGGATGGTTGAATACAATAGCTATCATTCCACCTTCTCAGCAGCCATGCCAGCTTTCTTCCAGCTCCCCATTCCCTGGGTCTCAGCTGCCACAAACCCTGACATCATCATCTAGTTAAGGGCCATGGCCTTTGACAGGCCACTTTTCCTCTGCTGACCTCAATTGCTCCCTCTGTAAACTGAGGATAATTTCACCTATATTGAGGGCTTGACAGAGCTGTGTTGAAAATCACATGAGATAAATAGAAAATAATAAACTATTAAGTGTTATGAATAGAGGTAGTATTAATGATGAGAATATTTAGGACACACACCAGAGTGACAAGAGATGGAGATTTAGAACAATTTCTCTTTCCACTGAAAGGTTCAGATTCAATTAGCCATACCTGAGCACCTGATGTGTGCCAGGCACTGGCATAATTGCTTTTATGTTTCTAACCTCATTTAAACATCACATAATTCCTTTCCATTTACAGATGGAGAGACATAGGCTCTGAGAAGCATTATATTTACCCAAAGACACAAATCCTTAAGCACCTGGGTTTCCTGGAGTATTTATCTGGCCCTTTAAGTCACAATTACACAGAACACTAAACTCTCATCCACATGGTCTCTGGAAAAATACAAAGTGTGCTGTACTCCTACCTTTAAATACAAGCCCTCTGCTTTCAGACCCAATTAGGAGCAGGTAATTACCTGTGGGAAGTGGGGAGTTGGGCAGTTTGCTGGATTGAACAGAGAGTCCTAGAGCTAGTCTTTCCTAGTTATCAATAAAATACTACAACAAAATCATTATTTGGCAATGTGTTTATTTAATATTTCATTGCATCAGCCCAGGGTGGAAAGTAGCCACAATCACCTCTCTATGATGACACATCATGTTGGTGTCCCTGACTTCACTGCTCATGTTTGGCAGAGATGTGGCATGCTACAGGATGACCCAGTTTTCCCAGACTTCCATAAAGAGGTAGATATAATCTCATATCCCTCAGTCCCCCCAGCTGGAGCCCTCGGTCTTACCACTGTAGTCTCAGCCTTGAATAGTCCCTGAGATGATCCTGAACCAGTCAGGCCAAACTTCAACTCCCCGAGTCCTGCAGCTGGAGGCAAGAGAGCTTAACCAAACTGTTGTTGCTAGGTGTCAGGTACACTAGAATGAGCCCTTGGCATCCTATGCTCACAGAATCTAGCAAGCCCAGACACAAACCTGGGCTTCCAGCTTAGCTTTCCTGCCCAGCCCGACAGGCACCTGCCAGGAGGGTATGCTCAGCCTGGATTGCAGTCTGCTTGATGAGGTCTGCTATACACTGTCCAACCACTTCCCTGGGGACTGAATTCTGCTCCCAGCCCACCTGTGCCAATCATGATCCCGCTGCCTTCTGATTCTGAGTATTGTCTGTCTCCTGCTCATGGACACCTGCCTAAACTGCATTTCAGCTTCTTGACCCTGTTGATCTCTATGGACCAGCTGTTGGCTGTCCACATAAGTGTCACTTAGTCCTGTCTTCCTCCTGTTATGCTAGGCTGAGATGCCAGGGTCCCAGAATGTTTTCTGTAAGGAGTAATGGGCCTTCCATGCCTCTTCATTCCTATTTTGTTAGAATAGTGTGACTGCCTAATTGAAGGGCATTTGAAAGTCACTGAGTGAACAAAAAATGCTTTGATGCTGCCTGGTTCTTTCTCCCCTGGGACCCTCTCAGTCTTGGCAACTTCCCACCATTTTACTTGTTCCTTGAAACAGACACATAATCGCAGAGTCCAGGTGGGCCGACATGATGGCAGAGTCCTTGGTACCCCACAAGACAGCAGGCTATAGCTTTGGGACTTTCCCTGAAGGGCAAGAGGAGTTGGTTCTTACTGGTGAAAATGTGGAGATGTTCCCACTTTACACTGGGCAGGCAAGGAAAGAGTCAGAATGTACTTTGCCATTAGCAGGGAGTTTTCCATTTGGGGTACCATGTTGATTAACTGCAAGGCATGATGGTCGAGGGCAAACTCTTGTCAACACCAGGCAATCACACATTCCTCAGGCTTCATTCCCTGGCTCATTCAAATAGAAACATTAATCACACTATATATCAGGTTACCTGTGATGGATGTGGTTATGAGGTTGACAAGATCTCTGCACTCACAGATGCACTGCTCAGCATCCATGAAATAGCAGTGTTTGGTGGGCAATGCTGAGGGTATGCAGGCCACTCTAGCCTTCTTACTTGGCTTCAACCTGCCAGTCATTGATTCTATTTTTTGCCTTCACTTTGGCCAATACTAATGAGGTCAGACACCTCTAAATTCAACATGAAGTACATCAAAGCAGAGAAATAATTCTTCAAATGCACCAATGAGCCACATGCTCCAAAAACTGGAGAGACTTCCTAGGAAACCAGTGAGGCACTTGGATGATTTACAAATTCTATCAGATTATTTCTTGCAGTGTCAACGACTAGGAATCTACACTATTTCTATCAAGAGAAAAATTTCCCAAAGCACACCAGTCACTTAGTCTGCATAGTGCCTAATGACTAATCCAACAACCAGTTATTTCGGTGAGTTGTAGACAGTCTCCCCAGGCCTCGGGCCTGAGAGTATGATTATGGAAACTGGATGTCTTGGCCTCTTGCCCAATGGCAGACAAATATGAGCTCAGTTTTCCTTCTTTTATGTGGGCTAACTAAACCCTTGCCATGATCCAAATGACAATGATCCAAATTACAGGATTAGTGTCTTCTGAGAATCACAATGTTAGGAAGTCTTATAGAGGTGACAGAATTTGTGTGTACATTTAGTGCAGAAACCTCAGAATTATACTTCTAATTTTGTTTGAATACCTCCTATAGCAGAAAGCTCACTCTGTAATAAGTCATCCACTTCCATTGTGGAGTTATTCCAAGTTCCAGAAAGTTCTTCCTTATAATGAGCTGAAATCTACCTCCTGGAACTTTTACCCTGTCGATTCTATTCTGCACCATATGGAATTAGTCTAGTTCTTCTTCATGAAAGCGTTTAGAATTCCTGAAGATGCTCATTCTGGCTTTCCTGGAACTCTAGCTTGCAGATGAAGATCATAAGATTTCTCAGCCTCCATTGTTACATGAACCAATTCTTATCATCTCTTCATCTCTCTGTCTCTCTCTATCTCTCCTTGTCCATAGGTTGTTTTCTCTTGAGAACCCTGATTAACACAATTCATAAATTTGAGGGCACTGTTCACTTGGCTTGCCATCCTATCCCCCAAGCATCTGAGGCCATCTGCAAGGGACTTCCCCTGAGGAGGGACTTGCCTTCATAAAACAATGGGGAAATCGTGGGCTGGCTCTGTACCCACATCCACTGAGAAAGCGGGAAATCTCCACCTAAGGATGTTTGCAAAGCTGCGACTTTCCCACCCTGAATATTGTCCCAGAAGCAGGGAGAAGAAAAATGAGAAAACAGAAAGTTCTGCACAACAGGAAACCAAATCAGAAAGCTGTGAAAATCGTGTATCCTTTTGAGGCATAATGGTTTTAATTTTCTCGGGCCCTGATCTCCCTGGCAACAATTTAGAAATGCATAAGCATTTATGAATCAAAGTTGGGCACGTCTGCATGTTTAATTATGTGTCATTGGATGGAAACCTTCCTTTTGATCTCAGCATTTAAAGGGATTTGTGCTTTTACAATTACATTTTGTTCTCCTCCCATAGTCAGTGTAAGTTATTGAATAGTATCAGTACGGCTGCGGTGGGGGCGGATGCTGAGGAATCCAGGGAGATTTTTGTTCTGCCTGGAATGCAGTGAGTGCTGCCCACACAGTTCTATTCCTGAGAAATGAGAGAGCTGCTGGGACCACTCCACTGCACTGTGAGCATCCCTGTCAATAAAGCCCCGCACCTCGCCCTGAGGATGCTGCTCCAACAAGGATCAGAGCTTCTTTATATCTAAGACAGTGTAGGGTCTCCTTACCCTGTTCAAAAGTGACAACTGATGAGCCTCTGAATCTCCCCAATGACAGATTGATCCTAGATGGATTCCACCTTCACAGTAGATGTCAGTGGGTTGCCTAATGGATATCAGATATCAGATGGATGTATCAGAGACAAATGGAAGGCTGCTTATTTTCAACAGAATTTAGATTGTTTTTCCTTCATTTTCTAAAACTTCTCTTTCTTTGCCTACCCTCCTCCCTTCTTTCCCCGTTATTTATTCTCTTCCTCCCTCTCGCCCTCCCATACATAACATATTGTAATGACTCTCTGAGTCATCCATTAGGGACATACATTAAAGACTTGTCAGGAACTCCTAGGGTCTGCATGTGAGCACTCCTAACCCTTCCTGTGAGGAAGTCAGTTGGATCCAGAAGTACCACACCATGGACACAAAGGTCATCATCACAAACATTCTCCCTCAGAGGAACTGACCTGAACTGTTTATTCACTCAGGCATTCATCTATTTAATATTCCTCGAGGCCTGCCAGTGTCTTAAGGCTGTGAGGAAAGACTGGGTTTCCTCCCTACTCCACCATGTACAAATTGCTCTTTCTCATTATGCCTCAGTTTCCTCATCTATAAAATGGGCATAATAAATCCTCACTGGATTAAAGTGTAAATTAATACATAATAATTTAGAGTGCTTTCCTTAAATCCTGGAGGTTATAAACCACATCCATACTTAGTGACATAAAAGTCACCACCTTAAAACAATTGCAGTTTCTATTTTTTGTAATAGGACACAAAGTAAATATTTTAAGCTTTGCAGGCCATGCAGTCTGTTGCACCTACCCAACTCTGCTGTTGTAATGTGAAAGTAGCTGCAATATTTATTTATTTATTAAAGCAGCTGCAATAAATATATGTTTTGGTCTTCTTCCACATTGGCTCACAGCTTTCAAACCTAAGCTAATCAATAAAAACTATGGAAGAAACTTTTTTTACAATATTTAGTCTTTTGCCTTCAGTTCCTGGAATCTCTTCAAAGCCATAACATTGAAATGGGGGTCTTATTATTCAGAATAAGCCCCTTTCAACTACACCTGACTTTATGTTAGTAAAGTGACTTTTGGAATGCTCCTCTTTGACCTAAGAATGGAGGCTTGGTTGCCCAGGGAACCAACCAGGTGATTAAAAGCTTAGAAATTTCAGCTTCCCTCCCACCACCCAGGAGAGGGACTGGAATTGAGTTCAATCGCCAAATGGCCAGTGACTTAATCAATCATTTCTGTGTAACAAAGCCTCCCTGAAAGTCCCTGAACTACGGAGTTTGGACAGCTTGGTGAAGCAAAACACTTCATATGCTGGGATGGTGGTACAGCCCAGATTCCACAGGGACAGAAGCTCCTATGTTCAAAACCTAGTCCTATGTATCTCTTCATCTCACTATTCATTTTTATCCTTTAAAATCCTTTGCAGTAAATTGGTAATCCAGTAAACTTGTTTCCTGAGTTCTGTGAGCTGTTCCAGCAAATTAATTGAACCTGAGTAGGGGGCTGTAGGAACCTCCAATTTATAGCCAGTTGGTCAGAAGCACAGGTGACACCCTGGACTTGAAATTGGCATCTGAAATGGGGGTGGTCTTGTTGGACTGAACCTTTACCTATGGGATCTGAGGCCAACTCCATGGTGATCATGTTGAGATTGAGTTTAGATTTGTAGGACACCCAGCTGATGTCACAGAATTTCTTGATATTTGAAAACCTACACATCTGTTGTCAGAAGTGTTGTGAGTATGGCAATCATGAGAAAGTAAAGAGAACACATGGAAATGAGTTTTTCCTTTAGAGCAGCTATAGACAACACATAAACAAATGAGTGAGACTGTTTCCCGATAAAACTGTATTTACAAAAACAGGATACAGGCCAGATTTGGCCAACAGGACATAGTTTGCCAAGTCCTGACTTAAAACCACAACCATTTATTTGCCTCACAGTTCTACGGGTTGACAATTTTGATGAGGATCCAGTGTATATTTTTTTCTGGCCTTGGCTAGGCCTACTCATGTGTCTGCAGTCAGCTGCCAGGCCAGCTGGGGCTGGCTCATCTTGGATGGCCTCAGATGCTCCATGTGCTCTCTCATCCTGCAGCAGGCTAGCCTGGAATTGTTCAAATGGAGGCTGGCCAGGGCTCCAAGAGACCCAGCAGAAATATGTAAGTCTCTTCAGGTCTAGGTGTGCCACTGATGAAATGTCTGCCACTTCTGCCACATTCTATTGATCCAAGCAAGCACAGGTGACACCGTGAATTTGCAACTGGCATCTGAAGTGGGGGTGGTCTTGCTGGACCCAGAGTCAATGGCCAGGGAAACAGACTCTATCATTGGATGTAACAGCTGCAAATTACACTGGAAAGGAGAATGCATACAGCAGGAAGTTTACCACAGGCATTTTTGCAGTCTACTCACTGGCATATAACAAGTGCTCTATAAAAAGTAACTTTTAGCATATAGTTCTTATCTATCATGTTCTGTGGTAGAAATAGGAGAGATTATAAAGCTGTGAAGTCCTAGCTTTGAAATGCTCCAAGTCCAAAATGTGAAATAACATTTGTTCATAAATAACTATAACAAAGAATAAAAATAAGAAGTGGTTCTCTAGCTTGGATTTCAGAGCTCAGGAGATATAAGTAACTAAAGTGCAGGAGATAAAAGTTATGGTAAGTTTATGTGATGGGGGAAGCTTTGGAAAACCTTTGCTCACCCAAAACCCCAGGCACCCTGGGAGAGCAATAAGGCCGTCTGGGAAAAGCAAACAGCAGGATACTCACAAAGACTGGGACTAGCACCCCCACTGATAGAACTAATTTTCACATTTAGCCTTTGTACTCTGCTTCTGCCCCGTAGATAGAACTAACTTCCACATTCCACTTCTGTATCTCACTTTGCTACGTAGACAGGAAGACCCCGTAGACTACATAAACCCCAAGAATCCTTTGTTCGGGGCTCAGAATTTGGAGACTGACTCCTCTGGGCCCATGCACGTTAATAAACCTCATACTCCAGAATCCCTCTGTGTCTGATTGCTTCGTTTTCCTATAACATATGTACCACTTGAGGACTATATCTCATATTTCTTCATGACAAAACAGTCATACATAATGTCCTAGGCCCCAGGCACCTTTGGTGATAGTGGGATAATAGTGATGTAGCCCTCAGGCTCATAATGGAAGAGCACCTGCCCGGGTTGCCTTTCATAGTCACCCTCATAATCTCTGGAGGTGAGAATGTCCCAGTATTATCTAACCCATGGATTTTCTTATCTCCATTACACAGCAGAAGAAACATATGGGTAGTTGTAAAGCAGTAGCCCTATAGGCAGAAGAGATTAAGCCAGACCAGGGATAGCATTAGAGATGGAGAGGTCAGTAAGCACAAAGGCCCTGAAATGCGAGCAGGCCTGGTGTGTCTAAGGAACAGTTAAGAGACTGGTATAGCTGGATCAGAGTGAGAAAGTAGGACAGTGGCGATAACAGAGTTAGAGGGTACCACTAACTGCAACCAGATCACGCTATAAGGGGTATAGAGAATAGGAGACAAGAGTCAAAGCAGAAAGACCAATAAAGAAAGGTGCTGGTTGTTTGGTCTAGAATGGTTGAGGTTGGGTGAAGTTATTGGATTGTAGATATATTTTGCTGTGAAATATGCAGGATGTGTTAATAAATTAGTTCAACAGAGTGATAGAGATGAATCAAGGACAATTTCAATGTTGTTGACTTGAACATCAATAAGGCCAAAGGTGCTATCATCTGAGATGGAGTAGACTGGAGCAGGAATTAGGTTTGAAAAGAAAATTCAAATACTGAATTTTGACATGAGACCTACTAATGTAAGAGGTAATGTTGAGTAAGCACTTGGAATGTAGGTGAGAGGTCAGGTTGAAATCATGAATTTAGATCCTATCAGTGCCTATGTCATTTAAAAGCTCAGGGTATATGAGATCTCCTAGAGAGAAAGGATCGAAGAGAGGAGAAAAGTGAGGTATGAGCCCTGGGCACTGCAGTGTTCTACAGTCAGGGAGACAAGAAGGCTCTAGCACAGGAAACTAAAAAGAAGAACAAGAGAGAGTGGTGCTATGAAATCCAAGGAAGAAAAGTCTTCCAAGAATAGAGGAATATTTTATTCAATGTATGGAACATTGCTAGTAGGTTAAGTCAGATGAGAACCAAAACTTAGGTTACAATTAGCCACATGGAGACAGTCAGATATTTGACGAAGTTAGTTTTGGTGCCATCATGGGGGAAGAAAGACTAAGAACAGTGCATCCAAGCTAGAATAGAAAGAGAGGAATTGGAAGTATAGAAAGTTATTAAGAATTTTTCTTTAAGAGAGGCAGAGAAATGGGCTAGCAGTTAAAGGAATATGTGACCGAAAGTGAGGGGTTTTCCTCAGTATATTTCAGCATGTTTGCACATTTGGGAGGAAAAAAGGGCAATTGCAAGAGCAAAGTTCTCATCTTGTTGGCAAGAGGAGATAAGACTAGTGCCCTGGAAGGTTGGCACTGGGTAGGAGCAAGGGACAGGTCATTGATGGTAATGAGAGATAAGGTAGGGGGACACATGATAATAATGAAGTATAGTTGGTAGTAGGAAGCCTTCCAGGTGCTGCACTGGAAAAGAAAGAGAGAGGATATCAGAAGTTTGAGGAAATAAAATGTGAAATTGTCTCAACAGAGAGTGGAGGAGTGAATTTATTCAAGAATTGTGGAATTGCTAAGCAGCGCTGAAGCCCTACTTATGTGGTCATTAATTTAAAGTGAGACCAACTAGCAGGACTGGGTGATGCTTTCCTTTCACATTCAGCAGCTTAGAGGAAAGAATGGAATTTGCAGCTTCAAATTTTAAGCAGATTTAGTGTTTTGCAATTCTAGTGAGACAAGAAAAAGGAAGCAAGAATATGAAGAATGTATAATTGGGAACTGAGGGTACATGCAAGAGAGTGAGTCTAATGATGGGGCAGAGAATGCAAGAAGGGTGGTGGGGCCTGAGAGCAGATGAGTTGGGTGTCTGGATGGAATGAAAGGACTCCTGGAGGGAATGGGGGAGAAAGGTGGAACCCTTCATATCATGTTCAAACAGTGAAATTTGAAACCCAGTTGCCAGACAAAGACAACATCTTGGACATGACCATGGCTGAGCTGGCTCATGGACAATCATTGGAGAAAAGAAGGCCAAAGAACTTTAAGGTCAAATTATTATAAGGATTACTTGCATAGTTGCATAAATGACCAAAAACTATATTGGGAATATTGGTGGAGAAGATGGTGTTAAGTCAGGTGCCAAAATCTTCCATGAATGAAGAGAGAAGGCTGCAAAGCTATAGAATATGGTTGTAACCAGGAGTAATGGTATATGCAGTATGGTCTTACAAAGTGAGCTTCCAGGGAGCTGGTCTCTAGGGAGAGGGCAGCAGGAGTAGCCTGGAACAGCAATGAAGAATGCGTAGGAGGTTGGGTGGGGAGTAAGCACTGTCATTTGATAGGGTTGCATAGGCTTCTATCAAGAGACAGCTTAAGTTCAGTACGAGCAATAAGAGGACATTAGAGAGAAGGTTTAACATAAAGAGGTTTGGCCTGGTGACCTACCATAAATTTCAGAGGAAACCTGAGAAGGATTTGGAAGGTTGAGGGATTTTAGGGGTTTTCATCAGATAAGAATTGCTTATATTGATGTGGATATCTTAGCTTCTTCTAGTGACCAAAGCAAACCAAGAAGTGAGGCATGAAGACATTGGTCCTGGTAGTCTCTTAGAGATAGATAGATAGATAGATAGATAGATAGATAGATAGATAGATAGATAGATAGATAGATAGATAATAAAATGGCATATTGGACAGTCTCAAACTCATTAAGGAAACCCTAAGGATCACAGTAAGTATAGTTTAGGAGCATAAGCCTACAACTAGAAGAGAGAGCTGAAAATCAGGACAACTGAGATTTATTCCCTTTCTTTTTTTGAGCCTCAGTTTGGGTGTATGATTGGATGAGTATATAGTTGTACAGGTTTGTGGTTGTTTGGGGGTGTGAGTGTGTGCTGGAGGAGGAGTGTGGTTCAGACAATCTCTAAAGTATGTTGTAGTTTTGGTGATCTGTGACATGACCCACATGCCTATTTAATTTTGGGGCACGTCTTTACATAATATTTCAGCATCTATGAGCAGAAGCCTGGCTGACATTGTCTCTCACTTCACTGATTTGGGCATCAAACTATCATTGAATAAATATGTGGCCCTGACATTTCTCTGTCTACACTATTAGCAGACTCCGCAGCACTGAAGAGTAGCAACCCCTTCCACAGGCTTCCGTCTCCCGCATCTCAGGGCAGACTCAGGGATGTCACCATCAAAACAGCTTTCCCTGTGCCTTTCCTGCACAGCACTTTCCCTAGTATCCTCATACTTACAGCTAACTATTCCCTTTCCTGTCTCTTCCATGACCAAGTCATCTCCAGAAGAGCAGGAACCTTATCTACTTTTTAAATCATTTTATGCTCACTAAATATTTGTCCAATGAGTGAAAAACAAAAAAGTGTATGGGAGGGAAATTAGACTCATTCTTGGTGTCACCATGAAGTTCAAATAAAAAGAAGTAATAAGATGGACCTAGGAAGAATTTCCTAGTAATTAGAGTTGTACAATCAGAGAAATTTCTGTTCCCCAAAGAGTGAGCTCTTTCCCATTTTTCAAACTAGAGCTGCATGTTCAGGCCACTGACCATGTGATTTTTCTGCACTGGGTCAAAAGTTGAGTTAAATGAGGTTTTTAAAAAATATTTTATTTATTTATTTTTAGAGAGAGGGGAAGGGGAAGAGAAAGAGTGGGAGAGAAACATCAATGTGTGGTTGCCTCTCATGTGTCCCCCATTGGGGACGTGGCCCGCAACCCAGGCATATGCCCTGACTGGGAATCGAACCAGCAACCCTTTGCTTCACAGGCCCATGCTCATTCCACTGAGCTACATCAGCCAGGACAAGATGAGTTCTTAACTGACCCTAACAGTTCTATAAGTCAATGATACCAAAGCTCTAAATATTGTCAGTGAAAAAGTATCCAGTGAGCTCTGGGGTTGATGGGTTGCCTAATCATATGAGCTTGAATTTATCCATCCACCTATTCCTCAAACCACAACAGAGTACTCAAAGTCATGCCATGTCCTGTGGAAATGTAGATGAAAAGTGTATGTTCTCTGAAGGGTCCACACTTTACTTATTCTCATTATGAGGATGTAGAAACACACACATACATACATACTACTACAACTAACATCTAATACTTATGTGGTACCATCTACAGCATAGGCACTGTCTAGGTGTTCTACAAATATTGACTCTTTGTCCTTACAACAACCCTAGAAGGCAGATACTATTACTATCCCCATTTCGTATATCAGAAAACTGTACTTAGAGCCTGCACTCAATTTATTTTATGTTTTGACATTATGAAAAGGGCCCTAGTTTTGGTTACAGTCCTGTAGATTTCAAACAAATACTTCTAAAATTAAATTTGGGGTGTACAAACATTTCTTCCAAGCAGCATCATAGAGAGGAAAGAGTATTGGTTTAAAACTCAACATCCTGGGTTCTGCAGTTAGCAGCATGATTTTTTAATAACTACCTTCCCCTTCCTGGGCCTCACTTTCTGTCTCTTTAAAGGACTGTATCTTTGTGGTGGTTGGGAGGGAGGGTGGTAATGCCTGGATTTAGCAGAATCAAAGGATACACTCTTATAAAGTGTACACTGAACGACTCCTGAGGCCACCAGGCATGCAGGCTGCGTGTGACTGGGGCCACATGATGGGGCTCAACGTGGTGGCCAGCTCTCAGGTGCCTTTTGCACCTAATGACTGTGTAATTCAGTAACGGTTTTCTCCCATTCATGTAAAGCATTATTCTTGGTATGGGATAAGGGACTTACTTTTCCCTCAAATATTTTCTACGCTTTCTGATTTTCAGGTAAAACTTAATTCCACTCAGAACTGTCCATGCAGAAAACAATCTTCTCCAAACTCCTTCAGCATCTTTACTTGCTTTCAAAATTTCCCCAGAGAAATCTCCCTGCTGTGCAGGAATTTGTGCATACTGAGCCTGGAAAACCAATGGCAAGTTCTGTGTTTTCACGGTTGAATAATTTCAAGCCAAGCCCAAAGTACGCTAGCAGTGGAGTCGGAGAGCAATCCACAACGGAGGCAAGTAGGCCATCTTACACACAGCCAAGTGGGTGACCCCGATGTGCCACAAGTTCCAAGGCCCCAGAAAGGAGTAGTAATATACATGACCACCTCCATTCTCATCTCTTCGAATTCACTTACTGATGCCTGAATTGTTTATTAAAACTCAGCATTTAAGACTTCTTCACCCTCCCTGGTGTGGCTCAGTGGATTGAGCACTGGCCTGAGAACCAGTTCAATTCCCAGTCAGGGCACATGCCTGGGTTGCAGGCCAGTTTCCATCAGGGGACACATGAGAGACAACCATACATTGATATTTCTCTCCCCCTCTCCTTCCCTTCCCCTCTAAAGATAAATAAATAAAATATTTTTTAATTCTTTAAAAATAAATAAATACAGAGTTCTGTTTCTTCTGTCAAAATACAAATGTCAAATTCACAAGTTCCTACCACTGTTTATTGAGAACCTATTGAGTTCTATGCCTATCTAATTATGTTAATAGACTCTAAAAGTGGGCAAAAGTGTCTATTTTAATAATTAATTTCTTCTACTATATAATTTTAATGTGCTTATTATAGAAAATTTGGAAAATAAAATTTTAACACTATTTTTGTTTTTATTTAGCTTTCCCATTTCTTCTTTGATTTTAAATTTTATACACTATTTATTTTTTGCTTTCTCTAGTCTATTTGACAAAATCATACTACATATAAATTTCATGACATTTTAACTTTTTATAGCCTGTGATTATGTTATAAACAATTTATCTCACACCATCAGTCTCTTTGTCAACATAATTTTTAATTAAAAGTTTTATTGACATAATTATACACATACAGTTCTAAAAATATATATACAGAGTGCCCTTTAGTCATTTTCCCCCAATGTAGTTTTGCATCTTGCAAAACTACAGAACAATGTTACAACCAGGAGATTGACATTGATGCAATCCACTGATCTCAGATTTTCCCAGTTTCACCTGTAACTCCTTTGTGTGCACACATAGTTTCACACAGTGTTACCAGATGTGTGGATCCCTGTGCCCATCGCAGTGGAGGTGACCAACAGCTCTGCCTCCACAAGCTCCCCCCGTGCCCTTCGACAACCACAGCAACCTCCCCCTTCCCTAACTCTGGGCCTTCACTAAATCTGCTGCCCCTTTCTACAATTTTGTCATTGTGACAGTATTATGTGAATAGAATCATGTAGCATGTCACATTTTCAAGTTGACTTTTTTACTTAGCATAATTCCTGGAGATTCATCTGAATTTTTGTGTATATCAATAGTTTGTTCCTATGGAAAGCAATATGGAGGTTCCTCAGTTAAAAATAGAACTACCAGATGATCCAGCAATTCTGCTTCTGGATATATATCCAAGGGAAATAAAATCAGTGTCTTGAAGAGCTATCTGCACCCTTATTTCATTGCAGCAGTACTTACAACCAAGCTATGGTAACAACCTTAAGTGTCCACCAGCAGATAAAGAAAATGTGTTAAGTATATACAATGAATGTAAGAAAGAAGGAATTGGTTCCATCTGCAGTAACACGGGTGGACCTGGAGAGCATAAGGCTAAGTGAAATGAGCCAGACAAAGAGAGGCAAATACTGCATGCCATCACTTACATGGGAAAATCTCTTTCTAAAAAAAGTCAGACTCAGGCCCTGGCTGGTGTAGCTCAGTGGATTGAGCGCGGGCCTGCAAATCACACTATTGTGGTTCAATTCCCAGTTGGGACACATGCCTGGTTTGCAGGCCAGTTCCCAGCAGGGGATGCATGAGAGGCAACCATACATTGATATTTCTCTCCTTCTCTCCTTCCCTTCCTCTCTAAAAATAAGTAAATAAAATCTTTTTTAAAAAGTCAGACTCATAGAAACAGAGTAGTGAAGTGGTTGCCCGGGCTGGAGGGAGGGGGTGGAAAACAGGAAGAGGTTGGTAAAAGGGTTCAAACTTTCAGCTATAAGATGAATAAGAACAGAAATTCTTTTTTACTGTTGAATAGTATTCCACAGCCTATACCATATAGTTTATTTAAGCATTCACCCTATTGAAGAACATCTGGGCTGTTAGTAATATAGCTGTTACACTCAGGACATTGTGTAGAGAAAAGATTTTCATTTCTCTCTGATAAATGCCCAGGAGTGCTGAACCCTGTAGTACCTATGCCTTGAACGTCGTAAGAAGCTGCCAAATGGTTTTGCAGAGTTCCTGTTCCATTTTACAGTCCCACCAACAACAGCATGATCCAGTTTCTCCACATTCTCACCAGCTTTTAGCATTGTCAGTACTTTTTATTTTGGTCATTCTGATAGATCTGAGGTGATGTCTCTTGTGGTTTAATTTGGAGGAGCCTTTTAAATTACAAATTCAATTTACTTAATGGTCATAGGACTATTAAGATTTATCTATTCATCTCAGTTGAATTTTGGCATTATGTAGTTTTTTGAGAAATTGGTCTATTTTTCTAAGTTATTGAATTTATGAGTGTAAATTCACTTTTAATATTCCCTTATAACGTTTTAATGGCTGCAGAACCTGAAGTGATATACTAGAATATAACATGCATGTAATATTGCAATATAATATACTCAATATTAATGATTTGTGTCCTCTCTTTTTATTTTGGCCAGTCTTCCTAGTGATTTATCAAATATATTATTTTGAAGAACCAGTTTCTCATCATTGATTTTTCTCTTTTGTTCTGCTTTCCTTTGTTTAATTGATATTTCCTTTCATATTTATCATTTCCTTTCTTATGCTTGCTATTCTGATCTTCATATTCTAGCTTCCTAAGATAAGCACTGAGATTATTCACTGAGATCTTTTCTCTTTTATAATGTAAACATTTAGTGTTGTAAATTTCCCTGTCAGCTTTGCTTTAGCTGCACTCCCCATATTTTGATGTTTTATTTTCATCTTTATTCACTTCTATGCATTTTTATTTCCTTTAAGACTTCCTATTTAACCCATGAACTATTTAGGAATATGTTGCTTACTTGTTCCTGCTCAGAGATTTTTCTGTCTTTCTCTTATTGGTTTCTAGTTTGAATCTATAATCAGAGAACACACTTGATGTGATTTCAATTATTTTAAATTTGTTGAGGTTTGCTTTATGGCCTAGGATAAAGTCTTTCTTAGTGAATGTTCCATGGGTACTTAAAAAATCAAATATATCCTCCTGTTGCTTCTTGGAGTGTTCTACACATGTCACTACCTATTAGTTAATTGTATGGTTCAGACCTTGTATGTTTTTGAAGATTTCTATGTAGTAATTCAGTCATTAGGAGGGGAATGTTGAAGTCTTGAACTATAATTGTGGATTTTGTCTAGTTTTCCCTTCAGCTCCAGCAATTTTAGCTCCATGTATTTCAAGTCTCTATTGTTTGGTCTTTATACATCTGGAATCATACATATATAATATATATATGATTATATATATGATTATATATATTTATATCTCTCTGTGTAGTAATTTTCTTTGCTATGAAGTCTAACAGATATAAATATAGCCTCATTGATTGTTTTCTTAGTATATTTTTATTTGTTTACTTTAAGCCTATCTATAACATTGAATTTGAAGTGAGTTCTTGTAATTAGCACAGAATTGTGTCTTATTATTTATATACTCTGTCAATCTCTGTCTTTTCATTGGTGTATTAAGACCACTTACAATTAAAGAAACTTTGATATGCTAGAGTTTAAATCTTTTTTGTTTGTTTGTTTCTATTTTTGTTTGTTCATCCATTTCTCTTTTCTTGGCTTCCTGTGAATTAATTAAATGCTTTTAGGAGTATATCTTTATTTATTTAAAATGTTTCTGAGTATATTTCTGTGTGTAGAATTTTAGTGGTTACTCAAGGTATTACAATGTACATAATGTGCCAGTATTCTACTACTTTGAGAGAAGTACAGAAATCTTCTATTTAGATATGTTTATCTTTTCTACCTTTACATATCAGTCTTGAGTATCAGATGGTGTTATGTGTTTTTTGTTTCAATCATCAAATATAATTTATAAAGCTTCCGAGGAAAAGACCATCTATTTAGTGTGTATCCATATTTTTGTTCTTTCCATCATTACTTCTTCCATCTATCCGCTCCAAGGTTTGTTCTTTTATCATCTCCTTTTGTTTAAAGAACTTCCTTTAGCCAAAATTTAAAGGTAAACCTGCTAGTTACAAATTCTTTCAGTTTTCCTTTGAGAATGTTTTTCCCCTGAATTCCGGAAAGATAGTTTGGCTAGATATAGAATTTGTGCCTGGCATTCTTTTCTTTCAGCACTGAAAAACATTATTCTACTTCCTTCTGACTGGCATGGGTTCAGATGAAAGATCCACTCTCAGAACTGGTGTTCCCCTGTAGGTAACATGTTGTTTCCCTCTGGCTTGTTTCAAGATTTTTTTTATTTTTAGTTTTCAGAAGAGTAGTTATGATATACTTTAGCATGTATTTTTGTGCATGCTCATTCTGCTTGTGTTTTGTTCAGCTTCTTGAATCTGTAAGTATTTTTTGCCAAAATTTGGAAGTTTTCATTATTTCTTCAAATATTTTTTAGACCCACTTTATTTTTCCTCTTCTTCCAGGAGTCTGATAATATAAATAACAGATCTTTTACTAGTGTTCCATATGATCCAGAGGCTCTGTTAATTTTTTTAATCTATTTTTCTCTGTTATTGAAACTTGGCAACTTCCATTGACCCATCTTCATATCCACTGATTCTATTTTATCAGCTATACTACTGAGCCCACAGAGCAAGAATTTTTTTCAATTTCTATTGTATTTTTACTTTTACAATTTCCATTTGATTATTTTTGTTACTGGTATTTCTCTGCTTAGATGTTCTATTTCTTTGTTAGTTTCAACTTTTTTCCATCAGTTGTTGAAGCTCTTTATGACAGCTGCTTTCAAATCCTTGTCAGATAATTGCAATATCAGATTCACATCAGTGTTCATGTTATCTTTGCTCATTCACTTGTGTTTCCTTGATTCTTGGTGTGACTGGTGAGTTTTTATGGCATTCTGACCAGTGTGTCTATTGTATTAGGAGACCCTGGGTCCAATTTCAATGTTTTATTTAAGCAGGCTACATGCTGCTTAGATTTAGATGTGAGTCCTGGTCTACTTTAGTGGGCTCTGATTCCAATGAGATTTTTGTTTTTAGAGCTTCTGTGTTATTTTTATTCTGTTTGGTTTATCTGGTACTGTCTGAGTCCCCACTTGATCTTACTAGTGCTGCCTGAGGAGCTGGGAAGGATTTCTTTAAGGTAGACTACTCAATATCTCTTGATAGGTAGAGGAGTCTCAGGCCTTGGGCATGAAGACACTTCTCCAGCCAGCAACCGAGGTGGTGTCCTCCTTCCCATGGTCCAAGAGTACTGTCTGGACCAGAAGCACTTATGGTGGAAGAATCCTGCTATTGGTGTCCATGATTCCCAATGTGTCTGGAGGTGAACATAGTCTCAGGTCTATGGGACATAGAGGTTTCCTGGGCCAGGCTATTTGTTGTAGCAGGTCCTTCTCGCCAGTGCTACGTCTCTGCCCCAATATCTCTCAGTGGGTAAGTGAAGTCTTTGGCCTAACAGGAAAGGAGGATGCTTCTCTTGTCTACTATTAATCTCCACTGCAGTTGTGCCAATCCCTCCTAGTATGATAGGTAGAATTTCCATTGATCCAGGGAAAGAATTGCGCTACCTGGATTACTTACCATCTATAGCTAGGTTGGGAATTGGGAAACATGGACCTGGAATACTATCCGTTCAGTGTATAAGACACATTCCTACTGGACTGTTCCTCCAGTACTGGAGCCCCTCTTACTAACTTTCAGAGTTTACCTGTGGTTGACACTTGCATTATTTCCAGAGTTTATAGTTGTATTTTTGGGAAAGAACAGGGAACTATGAGTATATCATTTGTCCAGACTGAAAATCTTGGACCATAAAATACAACTTCATAGCTCGATAATATTTCATTGTGTGGCTTTGGAATAGTTTTATAGCCTGAGTGTGCAATAAAAGGAAAACATTTCTCCTAATACTTTATTATTTTTTTAAAAAATCACTCCTTGCATAAAAGTTATTTCCATATTTTGGACTCTAAATCATAGAGTGTATTACCAGAATAGAAACCATGTTTAAAGGTTCACTAGTACTGCATTTTGATAGTATTCTGATTATCTATAGCTGTGTCATAAACCACCCTACACTTTTTGGCATAAAGCAGTAGCAATTGCATATTATTATCTTTCATGGCACTATGTTTAGTTGAGTGGTTCGCACTCAGAGTCTCTCATGTAGTTGCAGTCAGACATGACTGGGGCTGGAGTCATATTGAAGGTTTTCTCATTTATATGACTGCCTGGTGGTGGTTTATAGTAATTGTGAACTGGGGCCTTAGCCATGCTATTGGCCAGAACACTGACATGAGGTTTTGTTATGTGGCCTGGGATCCAGCACAGTGGCTGGATTCCAAAAGCTAGTGTCCCAAGAGAGAGTTTAGTCTAATGCTGTATTGCCTTTTGTGACCTAGCCTTGGATATCATACAGCATCTCTTCTACCACATTCTATTAGTGAGAAGTGAATTGCTAAGACCAGATCACATTCAAAGGGAAGGGTACTAGATCAGTGAAGTGACAAGATACTTGAAAACATGTTTCAAAGTCACCACATATAGAAAGGAAAAGGGAAAGCAGTGGCTGGCCAGTCAGGAGAGACACACGCCAGATGTACATATTATAAGTCAGTGGCCAACTCTGTAGGCAAGAGAAGGAAAGTTGAGGTTAATCTCATACATTGCAGGAGAGGGTTTGACAAGTGAGCTATAGCAGTAACTCCCTGCTATTTGTATAGGGACTACCAGGAATCATAAAATCTCTTGAGATAGAAAAGTGGCTTCTTTCAACCATTGGGACAAATTCTGCATTTCTTATTAAATAGGAAGACTAAGTACTGTAAAAATTCTAGGCTACAAGAAGGAAAAAAATATGGTTGTGGTGAGTTTATGCACATGCCAGTGCTCTGATAAATTCTGCTCCATGCAAAATCTTATTATGTTTCTCAAAGAAATCAATAACAGGGCACCGAATGTAACACCCTGAATGGAATGTTCCCAGTGGTATTTGGTATTATAAGAGCACAACAGGGATAATGTGATACTCTGACTAAGGTGGCCCATGTGTTCAGACAGAATATTTCATCCATGTGACAACTCAGAAAGAGGAAAGGAGGCAAAAGTTTATGCTGTTTTTCATATATTATAAACTATATGTCTTGTGTTTTCATTATATTATTAATGTAGCTCTTTGATACACTCACTAATTGTTTTGTTCCAGTCTCCTGCCTTATAGGAGAACACTATATATTAGTTTTAATAATTAAACTAAATTTGGGTATAGACAGAAGGCAACATTATTCTATCTGGTACTGAACTTCAAATTCAGATTCTCCCCCTTGTCCTCCACCTGTACTCATGCTACTTGAAATTTCAATTAGGTGCTTCAGCTGTTCAGGTCAGTCTAGGGTAGTAAAACAACCCTCAACCACTTTCAGGCCAAAAAAAAAGTTATAATAAGGAGTGTCATTTTCTGGGTATTTTAAAAATCCAGTCCAGAGGCATATCCAAACCTAAATCATCATTCACTTCAAATTTCATCCCTGATCTGGGAAACTTGCAGTGAGCCAGTGGGTGGTTGCCTCCTTTCTCTTTTTCATGACACCACTTTCTGGCTGAACTTTGTGTCCCTCCAGACTTGGAAAGGTCTAGGGAACAGAGGCAAGAGACAGGAAAGTTCTTATTTGACTGATACCACTGGTTGTCATTGGACCTTCAGCGTGTAAAAATTCTTTTTCATGGGGGACTTTTGAGAGTTTTTGGAGATGTCTTCCCCATGACCAGGGAGCCACCTCTTCTGCACTTCCCTCAAGTGGGCACTCTTCCCTAGGCTGCTCACTCTTGGCCTGCAGTCCACCTGCTGTTGGGGTCACCTTATCCCCATTGGAGAGATTCCCCTTAGCAGGTCTGCATCTGTCACACAGAAACCTCCCCAGACTTTGCTGTGCTCACTCAGGACATACAGGCCATTCCATTACAGTCCTGTCTGCCTTGGGGCCAGGCATGAGAGTTCAAGTCTCTCCCCACAGCCCTCCAGGCACAAGTAGATCAAGCACCTACTTCCCTGTGTTCTCAACTCCAGGGCCACAAGGAATGCCCCCAGGTGGTTCTCTTCCAGCCCCTTTCTCCTGACCTGAGGCCCCCATGAGGAGGAGCAGCAGGATACGCTGATGACTCTCTCCAGAGAAATCCTCCACATTGTCCTTAATCAACTCCTATATAGTCAGCCTGGTCTATGGGACTACTGCTGGCTGAAGCAGCTTCACAGTTTCTTAGCATGTCTTGCAGGTGGTCTGGGACCTTCATTAAGGACGTTTGTGTACTTGGCACCTCTCATGCTGTTCTTGGCCTTTGTGGGCTCTGCCATAAGTCGGAGCAACATGATAACAACTATTTTAACATAATTTTTTCTTGACACTTCATTTCACTGGAGATATTGAGTAGGAAGCATGAAAAAGAATACTTTAATAGAAAGGTACTTGGCAAGCTCCTAAAATGAAGAAATATTAGGAAGACTTACTATATGTTTCAAGCCTCTACCCATTTCATGTAATCGGGTTTTTTTGTTTCAAATTATTAATTTTAATATTGATAAGGTAAAACTTTTTCCCAATGTTTTAAATTATTTTTATTTCCTTAAAAATTGCCCGTTCATGACCCAAACTTTTTTGGGTTTCCTTGTTTGTTTAATAAGAGCTCTTTGTATCTTATGGACCTTAACCAATATTCTGTTAGAACCATTTTGATTTATTCACTAAAAAAAAAATTCCACCCTAGTAGCTCAGCTGATTGGAGCATTGTTACATATACCGCAAGGTTTTGGGTTCGAGTCTCAGTCAGGGAACATACCTAAGTAGCAGGTTTGATCCACAGTCAGAGTGTGTATGGGAAGCAACCAATCTCTCTCTCTCTCTCTTTTTATCTCTCTTTCTCACTAAAAAAAAAAAATCCAAGTTAGGAGTTTGGATTTTATTCAATATGTAATGGAAAACCACTGGAAATTTTTATACGTGGAAGTGACATAATGTTATATTTTCATCTAAATTTTTTAAAAATACCAACTTCCTCAAGGTATAATTTACATAAAATTAAAGTACTTATTTTAAATGTATAGTCTGATGAGTTTTGAAAAATATATGCTTCTATGTAACCTCTATCTCGGTGAAGTTGTACAACATTCCTATCGCCACAGAAAGTTCCCTCCTGCCCCCTTACAGTCCCACCTGTAAGCCCCCCCTCCCACCCCCAACCCGACCCCAGCACTCGGCCAGAGTTTCTGCAGACCCTTCACCCCATTTCCCTTCGTGTTACCGTCTTATATAACCAATCACACCTCAATAAAGCTGGGGGAAATTACATTAAATGAATGAAACAAAACAAATGTAATCTTGAACTGGATCTTGAAACAGAAAAAAAGGACATTAGTGAGGAAATCTGATTAGAATGTATAATTTGGTTCCTAGTTTTATGTAATGATCTTAAACACCAAAAGATGGGATAGGCTCTTCACGGGACAAACTGCTTCCTGGGACCCAGCACTTCCGAGGCTGAGTGGTGAAAGATTCTGCAGCTTTCCTCTGCAGTTAGGACGGAGGTAAGTCTATCACTTACCTGAGAGCTGAAACGTAATAGCAGTTCCTTCAACGACCAATGTAAACAAATTTCTTTGCCAGGGTGTTTCAAGTAAGTACTCTGTCCTCAAGCCAAACACACTCCAACTGGAAAAACACTTTGTCTTGCTTGGGGTCTGGTGGGGAGAGTCCAAGCCCCATCGGTCAATCCTGATTGATTGTCCCATAGAAATAAAAAATAAAATAAAATAAAATAAACCTCCTGGAAGCTAGAATATTATTTTTTAATGTTTTTACTAAGGAGATTTACAGAGCCATAGCCTGGATACTCAAGATCTGACCCTATGGTTGGCAGCAGGTAAAAAAGGCACTTAATCTGGCTGTAAAGAAGAGAAATTGTTGATGCTGGCAGGGCGAGCACCCTGGCCAGCCCCGCTCTGGAAGGCTCTGACTGACACCTTTATCGGGGTCCAGCCAGGAGACCAGGAGCTGGGCCAGCGGTTGCTAGGAGAAGCACAGGAGTAGATAGAGCTTTGCCCCCACCCTACCCCTTCCTGATATCTTTTCTGCAGATGCAGTTTCAAATGGACTGATTGATCCCAGATTTTTTTCCTTTCTCTGGCAGAGCCAGCCAAGTAATTTAGACATTTCTATTAGATTAGGAGCCAGGAAATGAGAAAAACCCTGTATCACAAGGGAGTTGTTCTCAGGTCACATGCCTGCCTTGTAGAAATGCAGAGAAATAAACAGATATGTTTTGTTTGGGGGAAGCCAAATACATGGTCACCTCTGTCATTTCTCGGTTCTTCCTCCTGCCTCACACTCCCTCTGGCACCCCCAGCTACCCCCCATCTTCCCAGCCTGTCTGAGCAGTCTTGAACACCACAGTTTTAGAATCATTCTGTCATGGGATCACTGAGACACAGGATCTTAGAACCCCAGAATGTTAAATGCTTGATGGAGTGGAAACAGCATGTACTTCTGAGTCGGGCAGAATGAAGGTGCAAATCCCAGTTTGCTGCTTATTAGCTATGTGACTGCAGGTCACCTAATCTCTTGAAACCCTGTGTCTCTTAACTGTGAAATTGGGTCAATGGCCATGACAGTCAAATTGGACAACACATATACCATGCACGTGATAGGAACTCAACTACCTTAATCCCTACAGATTAGATTTTCAGAACCTTGAAATCTTAGAATTTAAAATATAGCAATTTAAAAAATGGGCATTTTTAATTCTATTTTCTATGGCATTTATTCATTTCCTCTAAACAATCCATAGGTTGTCTATGTTCCTTTTAAAATACAGCATTCAGATCTGAAGTAGTGTAACCAGTAGTGTAACCAGAGTAAAGAGCTATAGGTTACTGTTGCATCCGAATGATGACCCTTGTTGAACCAGTCAAGGCCTCTGAGTCTAAGCTGAGGCCTCTCTTTGTTATTTGTACAGCAATTTTGGGGAGTTTAAGTAGAGAAATTTACATTCCTACTACATTCCATCTAGTCAGATGTGCCTGTGATTCCAGCCTACGGAGAGACTAAATCATGTCCCTCTACCTGTCTGTCCCCATCCAGGGTGGAGGGGGGAGTCTAGACGAATTACACACCAGGGCACTGACTGGCTATGTTTGCTGGTGATCATTAAAAATTCACTCAAATGACCACGCCCTTCTCTCTCTCTGGCACTCTCCTTTATCAACACTCTTCTATGCACTGGAAAACTTAGGCCTAGGGAAGAAAGCATAAGTCTCTTCTACTGCTTCCATGAAAGACACTCCAGTTGACAGTGAGCCCAGGTAGTCTTCTGTCCCCTGTTAACTCCTACGATGAAGCCAAGTATGGAAGGCACCAGCAAACCTAATGATTATGTCCTCTGATGTACTTGGAACTAGCCACTATGGGGTTCTGAACTCTGATCTGAGGATGTTTCTGCCTAAAAACTTAGGATAAATGCTATTTCATGTGGCTTAATAGAGCTTACCAGAGCTCTTAATCAGAGTCCAGAGCCCAAACCCAGTGAACATTAGTCACTTTGTTTTCTTTTGTTTTGCCCCAGTGAGGACATCTCCTTTAGAAACTCATCATGATGAGTAACTAGGGTGTTGCTCAGGATTTGAGCATTCTTGGGCTTCATGATACCACATTAACATTCTCAAATCTTCTACTATTTCAAGTCATTGATGGTAGCCAAAGTCTTTACCAATAGTTGAACAAATAGAAAAAAATTGTTCTTGATTCTTATAATCATGGAGACTTCATTTTAGAGTTGACTTTCCAGAAATTGGCTCTCACCTCCCTCACATAGTGGACTGTCTAGCTGGCCATGCACCATATACTGGATATGCCAAATTGCAGGAAGCTCACTATTTGGTGGAAATCATTTAACAATTAATCCTTAAATTCAACTTTAAGTAGAAAAAGAATCTATAATCTTATAACTGTGTTAGATAATCCTGAGCTCAGAAACAGTAAATTCACATCTACACCACTCAGAACTGTGAAATTGATGACTACGTTGCACATAATAGATGCTCAATTAATACATGCTTAATCTATAAATTTAATAGTGTTGTTTATTACCCTGAGGGCACAGTGGGTTATTTTTTTAAATAACTGGCCAGTCTTGTCAGGAGATTTGAAGAGAGTATTTAGTATAAGATTATTTTTCTTTTGTTCAATTTTCCCAACATTTAAATAAATAAATCCTAACAGGCAGTATGGCAGATGCTGGGAGAAAATGTAATTTAAAACTGTCACCCTTGATCTTGCGGATTCTAAATTCTCAAATAAGGCAAAAGGGATGTTCACGGGGCTACTTATTTTTGCAACATTTTGAGTTACACAGAGCAATGCACTAAGTGTCAAGAGAGTGGGAAGCAGAGAAATCTCTAACACAATGGCACAGAACCGACCCTGCACCCTGAGGCTCTCCTGTAATGCTGAGGTCTTCCAGTAATAAAGTAAGCTGAAGATGTTGACACCAGCCCAGTGTCGTAGTTAACACAGCCTGGTGTACTTGTCCTAAACACCAGCCAGTCGGTCCTCAACCACTGGCACCAGCAATGGCTAAAACCATAGAATACTCTGATCCCTAGCTCCTGTTTCCCAAGGAGTGGGTAGTTCAAGAGCAGAGGGCTGTGGCCAGGAAGCCCGAGCTTTGTCAATATGCTGGTCATTAGTGAGCCTGAACGCTGCCAGTGTTCCAAACATGGTGCTACGGGGGACAGTGAGGGGCAGGCAGAGGTTACCCACAAAGTCCTTGCCCCATAGAGCAGAGGGTCTGGTCCTGGACACCGATGTGGAAGTAAACACGTATCATGCAGAGAGCAACAGAACCCAAAATGGGGACACAGTGCCTGACAGTGTTTTTTTCTGAATTGTGACTTTACTTCTATGAAAAGTCTGCACTAGACACTGCTGATTATCTCCCTTATAGCCAATTCTCACTCTTTTTTTTTTATTATTAACAAAATCTTAACTTGAGTGCAGGTAACAGTACTTCATCCTTGGATCTCAAGAAGGAATGTCCCTAAGTCAGAACAAGGAACGAATCCCAGTTTGTCTAAGCCAGTCACAGTGTGGAAGAGTTGCAGTCTGCAACCCGAATTCATTCTGACCACCTACTGCTGCCACTGTCACTGACCCAAGCCCAACCTGGGACTCATTTTCCAGCTGTGTTTAGCTGGGATGGCCATGTGACTATGCTCCTGGCCATTCAGCTTTAGTTTAACTGATAGATGCAACTTCTACCTCACTTGCTGAAGAGGGTATCCCAGACTCTGCACTTCCATTCTTTCCATCTCCCCACTAACAGAACCCATCAGCCTGGATTTCTGAGTTACTGTGTGGAACAAAGCTACCTGTCAACTGGGAAATTCTACTTCAAAATAAAGGAAACCTTTATATTCATTGATTAATAGAACTTGATTTTTTTTTAGATTGCTTTATTTTGGAGTCCTTTTTACAGCAGTGTGGCACTACTCAACTACTTTTTGTGGAATTTCCTTTTCTTTGCTAGATTTTAACTATCTAAGTTTCTCTTTTAGATAGAAATGGATGTATGACACAGATCTATTCAGTAAAATAGATGAGGAAGGCTTGAAATTTTTCCTACTTTGAGTCAGAAGAAGGAAGATAAGTAGAAAAATCTGCTGAGGAAAATTTATTGTTTGTTTTTGATGTTTTCTTCATACTTAAGATTCCCACATGTGGTCTTGATGTCTGAGCTGCTGCAGCCATCTTGTGAGTATGAGGAAAAGCCAAGAGAATCCAAAGAAGCCAGGCTAGAGTTCTGACACCACTGAGACAATGAACCCACCCTGGAAGCACCTCTGCTAACTCTCTGTGTGTGAAAAATGTAATGGCTTTCCTGCTTAGGCTGCTCTCATTCTGACATTATGTTGTACGGCATTCCTAAAAGATACAAAGCCTTACAAGGTGAACACTTGAAACTTCTTTTATGGGATATATTAAATCAGTCACCTTTAATTTACAAATCACATGATGGAAAACATTTATCATCTGTTCATGTAAATAAAGAATATACGTGGCTCCTTTTATCATTCATTTCTATTGAGGATGAACAGTGTCATTACACTCGTTACCGGAAAAATCTCAGCTTGCTCAGTTATTAGCATTGTAGATGAATTCACTCAGTCAGTATTTCCAAAAATACAGCACTTCCAGTAAAGTGGAGGTGTATGAGGAAATATAATTGGACATGAGATTATCCTGAAACATCAAGCATACATGGCAAATCTAAAACATGTGTGTTTTGTGTTACATGTGTCTAGCTCACAAACAAAGATAGCTTAGTTCTTGCATCACTGGCTGCTCGTGAAGAGTTTAAATTCCTCCTGCTTGTGCACTCACCGTGGAAACAGCATCCCTGAACAAGGCCCCTGACCAATTACAGGCCTTTCTTAAAGAGCACTGGGAAGCTTAAAGAGGAGTTCTGTAGACATTTTCGTACCAGTGTAAGGCCATTTATTTAGATACCCTAAAGTGTATAAAGGGAGTTTAGGATCAAAAATTGGTTTGCATCTAGACACATGCTAATAGATTTCCTGTTACTTAGGATCTCCAAGACATCCTATTCCTTGAAAATAAGAAAGAATGTCTTATATCCATGACATCGCCCTCTGTGTGCCTTTGCCTCACCATGATTTAAAAGTATTCATTTTCCCCCTAAGAGCTACTTTTTCCTAGTGCTTCTTAATAGTATAGTCATTTTATTTACTGAAGTGCAGAAAAGGGATTTAATTTTTTTCTCAAATAGAAAATGCCTCTCCATGAATCAAATGTATTCTTGCTACCTGAAAACAGTTTCAGGCACAACCCCCTATGCAAAGGATTCACAAGTTAATAGCTTTTGTTGCAGGTATGATCCACCCTGGCAGGGAAAGTCCTGAGTAATCCTTTGGAAGAAGCGGATGCTGCCATTCTGCAGGGTCAGGCAGAGAGGCACCTTAGGCTGTGTGCCACTGGCATCAGAGGTTGAAATTCTCCGTAAGTGATGTCTGGATGTGCTGGAAAGCAAGTTAGCAAGTGAGAACACATGGAAATACACTGGGATCCAGCAGGGTATCAGAAGACAGCCTTCGGGTTGCAGGAAGGGGTGCAATGTTGAAAAAAATGGATGAGAGAATGTCGGGCTGTGTTCCAGCTCCTAAGCTCAGTTATACTACCAACCATTTGATGCAATATTTTCTTGAGTATCTGGTGGGAGTAGACTCAGAGGGTGAACCCAGGCCCAAACCAGACAGATAGTGAGCCAAGTCGGATGTAATAGATAGGCATGCAGCAGAAGAGAGGCCTCAGGTATATGTGCATTTTATTATGAAGTCCAAGTCTTAGAGCAGCAATTTTCAACCTTTTTCATTTCATGACACACGTAAACTAATTACTAAAATCTGTGGCACAACAAAAAATACCATATATTTTTGCTAAAACCCCCAAAAGGTATAATTTTGATTCATTCACAATGCACAGCTATTATTGTGTTGGCTGTTGTCATTTTTTTATTCAACAATCTAAGGGAAAAGAAGTCAGAGCCCCTGACTAAGTAGTCAGGAAATGCATATTTTAAACATTTTTGTGGCACACCAGTTGAAAATCACTGTTAGAGCAATTTATCAGGTGGGAATGAGTGGCCACCCAAGGGCCCAATTATAAGCAGAGCCAGAATCTAATGGTAGCATTTACTGAGGCCTGAATCAAGGTGAGGACATGGACGTATGATAGGACTGTAGTGCAAGGTCAAGCAAACAGAAATGGGTCACAGAAGGGCAGTTTGGCCCAAGAACACAGGCTCAGAGACTAGGCAGGATGGCCTTTATTACAAGTACCCCTTATCATATCTGCTTGCCACTTGCTGTGAGTTCACTCTTTTATTCCTTTTTCTTCTAAGTCCTCTTCTGGTGTCATATCATTAGCCTCTCTGCCTAAAAAATACCCTAAAAGCTTGTGACTCAGACCAATTATACTGCTGTGCATTGGATAGGAAGTTGTTTTGCTGATTTCTCGGGCTTCTTTACATGGCTATAATTTCTAGGAATTAGTTCTGCTGCGGCCAATACTTTCAAGAAATGGCAATGCCTCTGCTTTAGGGACCAGCTCAGGACCATCTCCTATAGAAACACCTTGGACTTATAAACAAAGCAAGACCATTGCTTCAATGGGCTTGAGGTCCTCTGCAAGGGATAGAGTGTATTCCAGTGGGTCTCAGCTATGATCACAACAACCAACCAGTAGGTGCTTCCCTTGTCTCTGTGAATTAAATCTGTGATGAACGGTCAGTTCTACTCAGCTCAGCTGAGCTCCTTCAACTTACAGGAAAAAAGTCATGATCCCCAGCCAGCCCTTCTAGTTGACCTGTCAAGACAAAGGTCCTTGGTCCCCCCAGCATTTCAGTCTCCTCCCAAAGGTGTTCTGTATCCCCCTCCCTGGGGCACCTGCTCTAGAGTGGTGAAGAGCCCCAGTCCCTCTCTGTCCCCTGCTAGTTTAGTATCCATGACTCTCTTTCAATCCTGTGTCTCCAGCATCTATGCTTCATTTCCCTTATCGTCAATCCAGACCTTTCTGTCTGTCCTCTGCTTCCCAGGATTCTGGGGAGAGGGGACTGAAATATGTGACCTCACCTCAAGACCTTATATTTCATACATAGGTGAGAAGGTGTGTCATTTTAATATATTTCTACAAAATCTGTTCTCATTTAGATTGTCTTTCCTTCTATAAGCCACTGCACTATCTGAATATCATTTATTTCCTTTCTGAAGCCTTCTGCAGACCCACTTTTGTTTATGAAGAATGTCTCCTAGCACTGGCCTGGCACCCCAGGTTGGGGTGAACCTTGGGTGCTGGTCTCAGCACAGGCCCAGTGTGGGCTCAAGGAGACCATGGAAGCCTGAGGAGTTGCCTGCCCTCAGGTGTGGGGCAAATGAGGCAGATCCATAAGACAAGCTCTGGGGTCCTTCCAACCATATTTTGTACATTGCTTAACTGTCCTATGGTATCTCCCCTGGTATATTTTCATTGTTCCTATCTGTGAAGTTTGAAGAGGAGGTGGTTGACTAGCATTAGAGTTGGTTTACAGAGGATGTAATAGGAAAGCAGCACCTGAGCAACCCAGCTGACAAGGCCAGGGACAGCCACATGCCCAGCACGAAAGCCTTTCATTGGCTGGAGAAAGAGGAAAGCCCATGAAGACACAATGGCTCATGTCTCACCAGTTAGAGGCTCCAGAATTCCTGCACAGGAAAGGACTCAGTCCCTAATACCACATGAGGTGGTTGAAGGTGAGTTTACAAAGTCCTTCTCAGTCTTCCCCAAAGACTGAGACAATAGCAGGCAAAAGTCTGTGTCAAAGACCGGGAGAAAGGGAGGACTACTTGATGCCTTTTCCATGCAGAATCTAATCCACTTTTTACTGCTAGTGTTTTGCCTTTGAACTTCAGCTCCAATATCAAGTGTTTTGTCTTATTTTACTGTGACTGAGGCTACTGCTTGCTCCCTATCCATTTCTCAAGATATCCTTAAATAAAGCCTTCCTTTAGTCCCCCAGTTCTGCCTGATCCAGTCTCTGTGGCTGAATTCTGCACAATGAAGTTTTTCGTATTGGTGCCCAGCTCCCTGCTTCTACCTCTGCCAATTGCTGCCGTCTTAGAATCTGTGCAGTACTCCACCCATGATGTCTACAGTGAGCACTTACAATGTGCTAGACATCAAGAACCCAAGTATGTCCACCTGGCACTGTGTCTTAATCACCTGCAGAGACTTTTTAATACATCTGATCTTAATGGCCTGCCTTCCTCATCCCTTTTCTTGCCAACTGACAAAACCTGTCCTGCCCACCTGTTCTCCCAACCTGGGTCTGTGGCCTCTGTTTCCTCATGTTTCTGAGGGTGGCTCAGATTGAGCAGGGCAGGAACAAAAGGAAGGACATGATTAGTATAAAGAACTGTGCTCATTTTGCAGTTTCATCCTGTCCACAGCAGGTAGGCAGGCACAGCTCTTCTTTACATGCAAATGATCACTTTGTATTGCACTAATGCCCCCTGCCTGGGACACTCTTTCTCCAATATCTGCAGCACCTGTCATTGCCACTTAAAATCTTTACTCAAAAGCCATCCTCTCTACGAGGCCTCTCTTGATGGCACATTTTAATGTCAAACACCTGTCCCCCAGCCTCCCTGTCTCCTTCCCTGTTATATTTCCCTCCATGGCAGCCATTGCCATGTCACATTCTATATCATGCATTTAGATATTGTTTGCTGTTGTTCACCTGCACTAGAACATCGGTTCCATGAGAGCAGAGTTTTGTCTGTTTTATTCAGTGTTATCACCCTACCATCTAGAAGCAGGGTGGCAGAAAAGGTGCTCAAAGAATTGTTATTGAATGAGTGAAAGAAAGTGTACAATCTATGATGAACTGCCCTGGGGACTCTCTCTATTATCTTATTCAATCTTTTCTCCACTGTGTTGTTATCCTTCATCTAAAAGAGTCAGAATGTCATTATAATGAGTGTGGGTCATTCAATTTGCAAGTGACAAGCCTGGGACGTGTGGCCATGCCTGCCTCTAAATGTACTATATTCCTCAGTAACATACATGGCCTCATTATAAGGATAAAGAGAGAAGGAAGTGGAGACAGGTAGGAGGGAAGAATGTGACAGCAATACCTAAACCCTGGTAAATTCAAGTAGAATATTAAGAGTTTCATGGCCAGCACAATGTCATGATCAGAAGAACCGCGTGGCCAGTTTTGTTGTTTTGTTTGTCTAACTTGTTAGTACAGCTTCAACAAAGTAGAGTCCACCACGTGTGTAGGCCATATGGGGAAGAAGAAGATCTTTGTGAATTAGAATGATTTCCCCTTAGGAATCATATATCACCACCATCCCCATTCAGGTGGCTCCTCAGAGCTACAAATATTATAGATGAAAGAGTGCATTCACTAGCCTGCCCAAGGGGAGGAGAAGAAGGCAGCCCAGCCAATTGGCCCTCTTTTAAAATCTTCTTGGGAAAATGCATGATGTATGAGCCATTTAGAACTGCCTCTCCCTGTCTTTTAAGTGAGCGCTGCACAGAAGCAGCAGCGGCTGTTAGAGCCAAGATGTGGGGCCTCTGTGAATGGAGTCCCTCTTCATATTTCTAACAGATGGATGGAAAACCAGTCTTTGGGCTAAAGATAACCTGGGAAATAGAATTTGCTCTCAGAGAAGTATGATTTAACCTCCCTTCCATGGAATTTGAATGCTTCCAATTTTACTGTTTTCATGTTTCATAGATACACTGAAACTTAGCACTATACACAGGGAAGAACTCACTATGAAAAGCATAAAGATAAAACTGTGAAGGACTTGCTTATCTGCTAACATAACGTTGATAGTACCTGCAATCCCATGATGTCCTGCTTTGAAATCCAACTCATCTCTGGACGAAGAAGCCCCTTCTGAGGAGACCCTGCATGATTGTCCCTTCTATAGCACGTGGACCTTGGCTTATAGTAAGTCTGTATGTCTGCTAACCAGCACAGGACCTGGAGGATAGAAACCTTAGCCTTCTATTCTCTTGGTCTTCTCATCTGTAAAATCAAAAGGCTGGACAAGTTCAATTCTCAGGACTATTCCACTAAAACATCCTTTGTTTTCATGTCCCTGTGGTTAATAAAGGATGCTATTTTTGACTGTTCAGTGGTCTTGACTGTCCTTCACCCCTAGTTATGCTGAATAAGATATCCCTCCCTTCTCTAATTTACCCCAAACATTAGCTTGGCTGATTATTTGGTATGTCTGAGGATGATCGGTACATTAGTATTGACTGAGATAAGGCTTCTTGCTAAATTTCTACCGGTAAGTTTCCTAATCTCTCTAGGTCTCAGTGCTGGTCTCAAGGCTTGGCTATTTATAGGTTAAAAAAACGCAAAGGTGATCAATACTAGATCATGTAACAAATAAGTAGGACACATAACCAGGCATCCTATTTCTTGACATTTAGATATATATCAAACGACTGAACCGTAAGTAGCAGTTTGACATCATTGCAAGTGAAGTACACTTATTGCTGTGACTCTGGCTTAGTCTGCTGGGGCTCCGCACAACGAGCTGCACTCTCACTTGTTTTCTGTGTCCTTTCTCAGAACAGTAAGTTCTGCTGTGGGAGTCCCACTGCTGCTCCAACGATTGCCAATGAGCTAATTGAGTTTGCTGGTCTTGAAAATGCATCAGTGTAGGTAATAGGTAATGTGATGATGTAATGCTGTGTTCCTGTCCTCTGGATTCCTCCCCACCCCCACCATTATTGAGACCTTATTTATAAGACTAGAAGGAAAAACAAAAAGCAGGATGGCCTTTCAATGTGGCTTGAACAAGGCTGGAGCAGAGCACAGCTCAGCTCTCTTTCATTTTCCTATGCATCTGAGATGCAGGGGTTCAAGTTCAGCATGGTGGCTCCAGGAAGCAGGTGGGTGTGTCCCCTATGCAGGTCTAAGAGGATCTGCTGGACATAGCTCCAAGGAGGACAGGACAGCACACACCGTGGTACATCACAGCCAGACTCTCTGGCTGGGGATCACACCTGGAAGAGGGGAGCAGCAGACTGAGCAAATGCTGGATACACAGCCACAAATTATACATAGAATCAGAATGTGACAAGACAAAGTCAAATTAACCCAGACGAGGTGGTCAGTTTTAAGAAAGGGAAGGGAGGGAGCCCCTCCAAGCCAAAGTTGAAGGAAGAGGAGTACATCAGTCAGGCTGACTGTGGAGGTGGAATGCCTGTCCCAGGCTGAGCAGGAGCCATGCAAGAAAGTCCATCCAGGCTGTGAACAAAAGAGTGGGAAACAAACTCAGCCAGCCAGACATGGGAAATTCACTGAACTCCTCTGTGCCAGGGGCTTGGCTCTAGAAAGCCAGGCAGAGCATTAACCTTTCTTTCTAGTGGTGAAAACTGATGGGCCATACAGACCAATGGAGTAGAAGAGACAGCCTAGAGAGAAACTCTCAACATAGGCAAATAATTTTCAACAAGTGTGCCAATATCATTAAATAGGAAGCAACATTTTTTTAAACACATGGTACTAGGGAAACTAGATATCCATGAGAAAACAAAATAATCACAGACCCTTACACCATATACAAAAATTAACTCAGAATAAATGAAAGACCTAAATGTAAGAGCTAAAACGGTAAAACTCATAGATGAAAACATAGGGGAAAGGGAACTAATAAGAATGGAAATAAGAGGAAAAGCTTGTTTCTGGTACACACAACTGAGATGAAGAAGATTATGTAGAGAACTGTGGCAGAGATAGAGGGTCTGGTCGGTGTTGGAGTCAGAAAAACTGTCTCAGATGACAGAGTTTGGGGGAATCACAGAGGATGACAGAAATGAGCTCTGGAAGATGCAACTGTCCCACCATGATCTGTGAAAGGGTTCCCAGAGGCCCTAGGAAAGAAATGGGATTGACATTTTGAGGACTAGAAAGCCGGTCAGTGTACCTGGACACAGGTAGTGAGGAAGATGAGCTGGGAGACAGAAGCGAGGTCCAGATGATGGAAGGTGTTAGGGCTATGGTGAGGAGTTTGCTTTTTGCTCTCAGGAAAGCATTCAAGGGTTTAATCAGGGGAATGATGTGTGTCACTAGAGACTTTAGGAAGGTCCTGTTTCCTGCTGCTGTAAGGAGTGTGGCTGGGAGGAGAGGATGGCAGCCGGGAGCCCAGCCAGCAGCTGGCCCAGGGCAGGACGGCAGCGGTGCCGACGGTGAGGAGAGGCTGCATTCTGCATGCCTGTCAGGGCTGATTCATGGACCAGACAAAAAGTGCGAAAGGAAGAAAGAAAATGGAATTTTTAGATTTGGGGTCCATGCAACCATCTAGATGGTGGTGGTTCCGTTTAAGGAGATACAAAAGTTTGGGATGGGGATTGATAGTTTTTAGGGAAATTCAGTAGTTCTGCTTAGACCATGTTGAGTTTGAGATTTCCATTAAACTTCCCTATGGAGAATTTGAGTAGATGGTTGGATTTATGAGCCTGGAATTCTAGAAAGAAGTCCTGGGTAAAAATAAAAATTCAAGGTGTGTGTGTGTGTTATATATGTAGATACATAGATACATATATGGCTTTGAATAACATATGCATGTATGCAAGCATTTATTTGAAGAATATATGCCTATATGTTTATACATAATACATGGCTCTGAAGACCGTATTTTTCAGACCATAAAATGCACCTAGGTTTTAGAGGAAAATAGGAAAAAAAATTTTGAAACAAAAAGTATGGTAAAATATTTAATAACTAAATCACTTAATATTTCACCAATGTAAATGTAAACAGAACTCAACAGCAGGATTAACAACCATTATTCCTCCCAAATTTGGGGGGTGTGGGAAGTGTCTTATAGTCCAAAAAATACAGGAATGTATATGTGTATGTGTATGTAATATTTATATTGTTATATTATTATTTTATTCAAAGTAGTGAGTGAGATCTCTGGGGCCAAAGCTTGACGTGGGCGAGTGCGGCCTCCAGCTCCGGTGGAGGGAGGGGCAGCAGGGAGGTGCTGAAGGAGCAGCAAGAGCGGGGGTTGGGTGGGAGAGGGACCAGATGACTGTGGAAGTCCAGAGGGAAAAGGAAGGCGTGGCAGGTTAGAGGAGACCAGGTCCAGGGTACATAGCCACTCTTTACTGTCTACCAGCGGCTCTGGAAGTCTTAAGCCCAAGAGACCTGCGCAGACAGAGCCAGAGGAGCTCCCCTCGGAGCAGGGCTGCAGCCCCAGACCTCCCAGCGCAGGGACTCGCACACTCTCAGAGCTCCATCTTTCAAAATAACGCAGAAAACTGCCTCTTCCTAATCTCACCTACCCTGGGGGCTGGAGCGCTGGAGCTTTGCCGAGCTGGTTTAATACACTGTCCAGGCCAGACAGCCTTCAAATGACCAGACACTGCGGGTGCCGGGGGAGGGGCAAGGACGGGGAAGGGTCTCCCAGAAGAGTTCAGATACCAGAAGCATTTGTCACTTATTGCTGGTAAAACCGGACAGGCCTGCCAGCATGCGCCCACCTCTCTACATTCTCCTACATTGTCAAGAGGCCAGAGATTGAAATCAAGCTTTGCTACTTAGGACTCACACGTATTTGAAAATCACTCAATTGTTGCAAACCTCGGTTCCTCATACCTTATTCAGGCTACTGGAAAAATGAAAGAAGATAATATGTCATAAATAGGGGCTCCAAGAAGATACCAATGTTTCTTCAGTTTTTTTTTAGAAAGACTTCTGATAAAATTATTAATGAAATATAAACGTTTCTTGCAAATTTTATCCTTCTTTCTCCAAAGGCAAGGGACGGAGCCTCTAAATTTGCCCTTGAAATGTCTCACCATTTTGTTCTTTAACTTCCACACCATAATTAATATTTTTTTGTGTAACCTCTTCTTTACTTGTACACTTGATACAGCATCTACCTGTTACAGCAACCACTTCATGTCCTTGTGAGTGCCAAGATGCTAGCGGAGGCTCCCAAACATTCCCCAAGCAAGTAAATGATGGTGATATTTGTACCCCCCACACACAGTTTCAAAGAATGGGATCATTAAAATCTTTTTTAAAACCCACTTCACAGCATTACTGTCTGTATTATCTGAGTCACTACTTGACAAAACAGGGGGGAGGAGGCAGACTCACTCAATGGGACTTTGAGAGCGAAGTGTAAACAAGTTGAGGATGAAAGTCCTGTTAGTGAAGAGAGAGAAAAGGAAAAAGGGCTTGCCTCCTAATGGAAGAGGAATTTCTGTGGAAGGAAAAACCAAAAGGCAACCTGAAACAAAAGCAAGATGAATCACTTTCGTTCTGAAAAGAACACAGCGAAACAATGGCGCTAAATGAGATACAATTCCTGACAAAGATCTGCTCTGTTCTCCAAGGGCTTTTATTGTGCTGCGTGTACCAAGAGCTATGTTTTATCTCCCCAGAAAGAGATGTGTACTTTATTTTATGTGTGGTACCTCTCTTTGCCTCGCCTCCCCGCTTGCTGAGATTTAAGTCAGCTATTGTAGTGCTCTATCTCTGATCAGCCTTAAAGATCTGAAAAGCCCTGAGTTTGCAAGAAGAAAGAAAGGCCTTCGTGTGTGACAGTGATAGATCCTGCTTGTCCCCTCTGGCTGACATTCCTGCGCTGTGAAGACCACAGATCCTCCAGATAACAAGGTGCAGCTCCTGCTTGTCTGTTCCGTGCCTTTGTGTAGAGGTCAGGGCACCTGCAGGGGAAAGGCTTGCCAGTGAGCTGGGGCTGCTTTCTCCCGGCACCGCAGAGGCAGCTCCATATGAGATATGACAAAGTTGGGGTGAAAGAGAAGGCAGAGATGCAATCTCTGAACTGAAGGATAGAAAACAGGTCTCAAAGGCAAAATAATCTTTTACACTAAAAGCTAAAGCCCTACTCAGCTACTTTCCGGAAACTGTGCCTTTGCCTTCTTAAACTGAGTTTCCTCATCTGTAAAATGGGCTAATCGCAGCATCTGTTGCAAAGGTTGTTGCTGGGAATGAATGAGATCAAGCATGTGAGGCCCTTATTGCTGTAGTGAGGGTTGAAAAGGTACCACTTGTACTTACTTTCATGGACTGTGAGCTTTTTGTACCCCTAACATTTCTTGGCATAGTCAGTGATTAATACCTTTTTATTTTTAATGAGTGAACAATTAGAACACAACCCAACATTACCCTTCTGATTAAAAGCCCGATATCCAAGGGATGAAGCCCAAACTCTTTAGCCTGAGTTCAGCGTGGCCTCCCATCTGTCCCAAGCTTGCCTGCCACCTCCCCTTGCACTGGAGTGCAGGCTCTGTGGAGCCACCCACTGCCCCTGAACGCCTGCCCTCGATCTTGTCCCCGGTGACTGGAGTGAGTTGGAGACGTCCTTCACAACCTTCCACACTTACCCCAAGTGCCCCTGTGACTCTGAAGGCTTCCCTTAACTGCCCCAAAGCACTGGAAGTTTCTCTCTCCTTTGGTCTCACACCATGTTTTACAATAGTGATTTTTCAAAGTGTGGTTCCTGGATCACCAGCATCAGCTGAAAACTTGCTGGAAATGAACATTCTTAGGCTCCATCACAGGCCTACTGAACCAGAAACTCTTGGGGAGGGGCTCAGCCCCTGTGTTTGAATGAGTCATCCAGGTGCTTCTGATGCTCACTCAGATTAAAGAACCATCTCTATGCTAACTTCTATCATAATGTGTCTCATACTATATTAAAAGCACTTAACTAAACTAGAACATCCTCCTCAGCCATTAGACAAATTATTTTTTTTCTTTGTCCTAACTTTCCTCATCTGTAAAAAAGGGCCATAATCCTATTACTTTGTAGAAATGGTTACAGATTGGAAATAAGAAATATAAAATTCAAAATACAGTATCCCAAGCACTAATTCCTTCCTGACTGCTCCACCCACAACAACTCCCAGCTGCTTATTAATATTGACTAACATGCTGGTTGTTATATAAAACTTCCCACCGCCTTGTAAAAGAGACCCAACTGACAGGTCTATTTCTAGGTGGAAGGAGTCTGTTAAGCTTTTGAATATTGTGGGGTCTGTCCCAAGCATCAAAAAAATTCATGTAAACTTTTTGCACAAGACTGATATTGGAGAGAAAGAAGGAAGAGTACTTACGCCAGGTCACAGGCAGGGATGAGTCAAGCTGGGGCCAGGTAAAGATCAACTGGGGAATGGATGTGTGGCAATCAGATACACAAGCATTTTGTGCCTTACAGGGAGATATCTCTCTATTGGTCGAGTGTGCAAAAAGATCCCAGATTGCATTCTTACCCAAGAGCCTGGTTCTAAAACCACCAAAGCACTTGAATGATGGGTTTACTGATGGCTTTGTGGCCACAGCCATGTCCTCCCTATGCACATGCACCTGGACAGATGCCCAGTGAAGTTTGCTGGCCAGGAAAACCATGCTTGTTTTGTGACACACATGATAATGTCATGGGGGACAGGCAGGGCCTGCAGTAATCTAGGAAGACTTCCCAGAAGTGAGCCATGTGGTTAAAAGAGCCGAGAGAGACATGAGAGTCATGTGGCATGTTTCAGGAAACATGCAGTGAAGGAACCAGGCTGATTCCAAGAGTTTGTGTGGGTGAAGGAGCAGCAGATGACCAGCTAAAGTGGGGCTGAATTCTAGAAGGCTTTGAAATTGTTCCTGGAAAATTTGAACTTGACTTCATAATCAACAGAGAATTGTGAGTGCCTAGAAAACAAGAAAAATTCCCACTAATCCAGCACATTTATTGAGTGCCTGGACTGTGCCAGGCATCATACAAAGTTAAATGAGAGAGCACCCCATACAAAAGGAGACCAGACTCTGGACGGGAGCAGTTGTTGGCCATGAATATCAGCAAAGATGGCCAAGTACAGGAATGATGGGTGCCATGCTGGAGAAGCAGGTGTACAGTGCTACAGGGGCTCAAAAGGGAGAATGCAGCTTTCCAGGGAGCACAATTCAGACATGGAGAGCTGGGTTGTCAGTGAAGAGAGAGCCAGTGTGGAGCTAGGGAGGCTGGGAGAGAGGAGGTGGTTGAGTTTGGCTAACTCATCTTTGCCTCCGTACAAAGTTTAGCATGATGCATTGCACATTGCTGTCATTTAGGGAACATAATGTCTGTTGCATTGTCACTATATATCCTTGAGCAAGACAGTGACAGTGAAAACTGCAAATATTTAATATGCAACTTCATCAGAATTGTAACTAATATTTTACTACCTGTACATCCAGAGGCAAAAGAAAGAATGGTTTGTGTGGGGGAAGTGAGTAGTTTCCCACAGCCAGAGAATTCATACAAAAGCCATAAAGAGGGCAATGACAGCCCACAGCTTACACCATATTAAGGATTTCATCCTAAAAGCAGCAGAGGGGGACTGGAGAGATTTTGGCCAGGGCATGTAATCAGACCCACATGATCAGAAGATCACATGCATGCTCGGGAAGGATGGGCTGTAGTACTGGGTACCTCATCTCCATGATCCCACAGTAACTGCCCTTCTCTCCTCCCTCATCATGGAATTGTAATCATCTGCACATTTTTCCTTCTCTCCCACAAGAACAGGGGACATTTCTTGAGGTCATGGAATACATTTTATTTATTCACAAGTGGTTGTCAGATAGAAAGCACTCATTATTAAGTTATGTAGCAAGATTGTAAGGAGGGAGAGCAAATGAAAAACACTTTCAGTAATTCGGGTGAGAAATGACAGTGCCCTGAGCCGGGGTGGTGTTGGAAAGGATGGAAACAGGGGAGACAGATGTCAAGTACACTGAAGTGCTAAAATCTAAAGGGCTTTGTGACAGATGGGGGTGGGGGAGGGAGAGGGGGGAATAATTAGGGATTTGAATGACAGGCAAACTAGTGGATGATGGTGGCCCTTTGGGACAGGAAACAGGAAAATCACATTGAAGAAGCACAGCACAAGTTCCATTCGGACATGTCTTTAATAAACCAATGGAACTTTGAACTAAAAATGTCTAAAAATGAGTTGAATTTGCAGGTATGGGGCTCAGAGGTAAGCCTCAGCTAAATCATCTAATGGCTCCCAGACCAATGAGTGATGGATGAAGACATGAAATCACCGGCATCCTAACATTTGGTACTATTTACCTTTCTAATTTTTGCCATCTGGAGATTATAAAGTGGCATCTCACTGTTGTTATCATTTTCATTTATTTGATTACTGGTGAGTTGGAGCATTTGTTTGTGTGTTTGTTGCCTACCAGGACTTCCCCTTCTGTGAATTGTCTTGGGGTATCTTTGGCCCATTTTTCCATTGGCTCTCCTTGTCCTTTTGTGTTGGTTTAAAGGGTTTGTTTGTATATTCTAGAAATTATTTCCCTGACTGCTTTAGGCATTGGCAATATCTTCCCTGAGTCTGCTGTCTATTAAATTTTTATTCGAGATTCCTAGTCCATGCAAGGGGAAGAAATACATTAACTGAGCCTCAGAAATAGTAGAAGAAGCATATTTTGAAGGAAGATAATGAGTGAAATACTGGACAAGGTGATTGAAGAGGGGAGGATTTTGATAGGCAGAGCTGGAAGAGGGAGACGTGCCCCCAGGCTTGCTCAAGGGGGCACAGTGTCACAAAAGCCTTGGTATGGGGGTGGGAGTGAGGAGAAGCAGTGGGGAGCAGGACTAAGCGTGAGTGAGATATTCATGTTGACAAAAAGTTAAGGGCTCAGGCGAGAGGCTCAGCCTGAGCCACAGTCTATGGGGCAGTGAAAAGGTTGATCTTCACCTCACCTTGAACGTCAAGCAGAGGACAGACCTGCCCAGAGATGTCCTTTAGTAAGCTGGGTCTGGAAATGGCACAGAGGGAGCTTCGACAGGTTGAAGCCAGCAGATCAGTTAGGAAACCTGGCAATAAGATAGTGTGATGGGGAGTTTCATGAGTCAACTTAGCTAGGGTACAGTACCAGTAATCAAACACTAATCTAGGCTTCGCTGTAAGGGTATCTTGCTGATGTGGTTAACATCTCCAATCAATTGACTCTCAGTAAAGGAGATTACCCTTGGTACAGTGGATAGGTTTCATTCAATTGGTTGAAGGCTTTAAGAGCAAAACTGAGGTATTCCCCACCCCCCAGAAAAGAAATTCTGCCTCAAGAATACTAACAAAGAAATCCTATGAGTTTTCAGCCTGCCCTACAGAGAATGAACTTGTCAACCCCCAGAATCACATGAGCCAATTTCTTAACGAAAAGTAAACCTTTGTGTGTATATTATATATATTTTCCTATTGGCTCTACTTCTCTAAATACCCCTGATTAATACTGCAGGTAATATTTGGGCTTTGAAGCTTTTCATCCCAGCCTGCCATTGATTAAAAAGAACTGCACTCCAATATATGTATTTATTTATAAATTATTTATATATACCCAATTGCTAATGTGTTGTATATATCACAAAATACAAAAATAAAAGCATTTTAAAAATAAATGATAAGAGGGCCTGGAAATCAAAGCTGTAGCATTTCTTCCTGCATTTGCAGTGGGACATCATCAGTCCTTGGGAATCAGCTGGCCGAGGCAAGAGATGACAAGGACTCAAGTACAGTGTACTATGGACAGAACTAGGTTACTTTAAGACAAGGGACTAACCCAGCTAAAGCCTTCCTATCCAGCATTTACTTACCCATATTTAAAACAAAAAGGTTTCCCCCAAGTATAGGAGGAGGACCCCCCCCAAAAAAAAAACAGAATTATGCTCTGGAGGGTGGGCCCCTTGCAGTACAGGCTTTCCCTGCCAGGTGAGTGTTCTGGGAACCCATCTGTATCAGCAGGCCTGCCGGTGTTGTTGTGAGAGGCCATGTTTGGCTTCAGTTAATTTTTTGAAGACTCTTCCAACACATTTGTCCACTTCATGATGGTCATCACAACTGATGGGTGATTTACAAGTGCACCTGCACACAGTATCTATGCTAAGTGTTTAGCAGGGTTTTTTTTTTTTTTTACCCAAAATAGCTTTACCCTATGCCCTACCCTCCCTATTCACCTAATTTCCCCCAATCAGTGACTTTTAGTTTCCCCAGATGAAAAAAGTCTTCAAAGGGAAGTGTTTTGCCAATGTATAAGAGGAGAAACAAAAAATGGCAGAAGCACTAAAAGGCATCAAAATCAACGAGTTCAAGAACTGTTTTGAGCAGTGGGAAAAACATCTTGGTAGGTGTATTACATCAAATGGAGAGTACTTTGAAGGTGACTGAAGTTTAAACATGTGAGAATAAATACACAATTTTTATAATAAATTCTGTTTTGGGGGGTTCCCCCTTGAATTCTTTCAATGAATTTGTCTATTTCTCCTCAAAATTATTCATACACAGGTAGAATTCTGGACATACAAAATAACCAGGACATTAGACTTTTTAAGGCAAGTGGCAGATTTACATCACAATTATCCTTACCCACCCTGGTGAGGTGGGCTCTGCTTGGTGATCAGACCTGGCATTTGATGAGTGATGCAGCTTCCAAAGGAATGTCACAGGACTCTAGTCAACATAGTCTCACAACATGGACTGAAGGTGGGAAGGGTTAGGATAATGTTTCCTTCTTTGAAGATCGGCATTGTTAATAGTGGAAAAAAATAGTTCAACTCAGAAGCAGAAGTAGAACAGTGGGTGGTTGCCAGGGGCCAGCGTTAGGGGTTCGGAGGGGAGCTGTGGTTCAATGGGTACAGAGTTTCAGTTTTGCAAGGTGAAGAAGGTCTAGAGATCTGTTGCATAACAAGATACATATAGTTAGCACTATTGTACTGTACACTTATAAATGGTTAAGGTGGTAAATTTTACATCATGTGCTTTTCAGCACAATGAAAATTAAGCAAACTGGGGTTTGGGGAAGTTGAATAACGTAATGGGGATCATGCCATCCATCAGTGGACGGATTTTAATGTGAATCGATGTCTTTTGAGGGCCAGCGCAGTGCTCGTCCCATTGTATGGACTATGTGATGTGTACACAGGAACCCACCCCTTCCTGCCTGTGGCAGCATAAGTTTGGAGGAGTCAAGGCTGTCTTTGAGATAACAGATACTTAAGTGATTCCAAATATTTCTGGTTTTAATCCTCCGTGTACAACACTGACTTTTCCAATCAGTTGTTACAATAAATCTCAAGGATTTGCTGGATTATTTGTGCAATGCAGTAAAAAGCCCTTCAGTTTATCAGTAAGTAAACAGGTATAAGTCAAAAGGTATAAGAGGGAAGAGTAAGCCCCTGTACCTGGCCACCATCCAGATATGTGATTTAACTTTCAAATGCCAAACGAGTGACCCATGGGAATTAAGTAGCTGGGGAAGCTCCAACATCACTCCACCGGAGGAGAAGACACACTTGCGGCAGACCTGCCAGCACAGAGAACTCATACCAAATATCTCAGATGCCGGGTGAGATCCACAGGTTACAAAACTCCACGTCGTTGCTGCTGGGAAGGCGTGAACTCAGAGGAGGCTTCTTTCAAGCTGTTTCCCTTTCACCTTTCAGTCTCAGCTGAGCCCACAGGTCCTGATTACCCTTTGAAATAGGTCTCTTGTTCGGTCCCTTTAAAATGTTTTATCATTTCATTTAACTTCTACCAGGATCAGATAAGGAAATGTTTACTGAGTACATATTACCAACAGAGTGAGGTCAAATTTTAAAATGCTCATTGCATCAGGCTGCTCAGGCTGCCAGAACAAAATACCATAGACTGGGGAGGTTGGGGAGGGACCTTAAACAAGACCTTTATAGTCGCACAGTTCTGAGAACCAGAAGTCCAAGACCAAGGTGCCAGCCGGGCTGGTTTCTCCTGAGTCTTCTCTCCTTGGCTTGCACACGGCTGCCTTCTCCCTGTGTCCTCACATGGCTTTTCCTCTGTGTGCACAGAGGGAGAGTGAGCTCTGGTGTCTCATCCTCTTTTCATAAGACCACGAGTCCTGCTGGACTAGGGCTCCACCCTTATGACCTTATTTAACCCTAATCACCTCCTTAAAAATCCTCTCTCCAAATACAGTCAGTCACATTGCATGTTACGGCATAAACCCCTAAATGTGATGGGGTGGGGGGGATGGGCATAGTTTTTAACACTTACCTTTTGTTCTTTTCTACTTGTTGCATATGCCTTACAGCAGTCATTTAAATTCATCTGTATTGCCCTGAGGCAAATTAGATTGTTTTAACAAAAATGTAAATAAATCCAAGACCAACTGTAATTTTATAAAAGAAATCTTCTAATTTGAGTATAGAAGAGAGAGGATGTGTGAATGTGTGTGTGTGTGTGTGTGTGTGTGTGTGTGTGTGTGTGTGAAGGGGATTGTTGAGAACAAAAACACTCTCCTGAGAATCAAAAAGAAATTACTTTCCAGGCTTCCAAGCACCTTTCTCAAGAATTTATTATGTGACATGTTGTGCCAAAATGAAGGAGTACACTAAGAAAGAGGAAGGTCTGCGATCAGCAAACATGGGGTGTAACCTCAGAGAAGCAGGTGCCTTTGCCCAGGGCACAGCTAATCCACGAGGGAGCAGTTCAGCAGGGCAGAGTCCAGCCTGAGACTCAGACATGCAAAGTAGGAAAGCACCCAAGAAGCTAAGTCACTTGTGCAGGTGCACACAGCTGCCACGTTAAGCACTGGGAAAGCCACGTACATGCTCATGTTGACAATATCTCACTAGATGACTTTGGTAGAAGACGCAGAGCCCATGGAGTCCCATAGCTGTACCTGAAGAAGAGATGTTTTAGTTCTAAAATGTGAGAAGAAAATTAGCAAATGAAACATTAATGTATCTAATTAAATGTTGACAAAACTCAAGATGACAAATTAATCAACTGCAACCCACTCAATCTTTAATGACATCCATGCTTGAGAGAGAGAGAGAGAGAGTGTGTGTGTGTGTGTGTGTGTGTGTGTGTGTGTGCATGTGTGGGTGGGTGTTATTGTGCTCTATTTGGGTACATCTTTATATATTATAGGATGGAACCTCCAAAAATAAGTTTGTACAGGGCCTACAAAAATATGAAAAGAGTAGCCTATTAAGGTAACAGTCTTCATGCCCCTTGGGTTAATGACAATGTGGATCACATCACAGGGTTCACATCTTCTGGACTGGGGTTCATGGTTGCCAACATTTTGGGGGCCTGGTGAGCCAGAAGATTCTGGATTTCATCTTTGTCAAATACCCCTCTACTCCATGATGTCTGAAAACCTTCCTGACCACAGCTCACTCAGGCCCACACAAGACCGACCAGCAGGCACGGAACAGCCCCAGCCCCAGCAGAGCTGGTCAGAGCTCTGAACCCCAAGAAAGGGGCGTTGTTCCCACTGCCGGTGGGTATGCTGGGCTACGGAGGGGCCAGTTAAATCAGAGCATTTGCCTGCAGTGTTCACCTTCAGGGAAAAGTATAAAGAGGCTATTTTGGCCTACTGGATGACCCATGATCTTAATGTTTCGATGACAAGAGGAGATAAAATGTAGGCATAAAGGTCAACAGTTTATAGAGACAACCTTGAAATATTTTAGAATAGAAAGAATTGCGGTGTGAGTCAGTGGGTAGGGCATTCAAAACCGTCACAGTCACCAGATGCATCAAACCACCTGAGCTAGGCCTCCTTGTCTCCGCTGCTCTGCCAGCCTAGGGTCAGACTGGCCGGGGGATGCAGTGGATGGATGGTGGCACTGAACCATTTGCATAGAAAATTTAACAGGGTATAAATGCAGTGCTTCTAAGGGCCCTATAGAAAGCTTTGGTTACCTGTCTGCCAGCCACTCCCCCAGCACACACACACACACACACACACTTCCTCCCTGAGAACAATGGACTATGACCTACGGATGGCCACAATTGGTCTACAATGACACCTCTTTGTCCTTGAAAATGTTCAGTTACTGTCCTTCAGAATCATAGCTCAAATAAAACCTCAAGAGTCTTGTCTCTAATGTCAGAGTTTTGGGCTTTAAGAAAAGAAGACCAAAATTTTCAAAGTATTATAATTCTGCTTTTGAAAGAAATAGTTCCTGGCCTTTCTCCTCAGGTGCCATGTGCCACATGTATCACTATTGACTTGCTCATCCACTCAACCAACATTTCCTGAACGCAGGCACTGGCTAGGCAAAGACAAATAGGGTAGAGTTCTCACCCCTGGCTCACAGTCAAGTACAGGACAAAGTCATGTAACAGACAATAGAAAGTGCTGAGTGACCTGGACACTGAGGGCCAGGAGGGATGAGCTGGGTCTTGGATGATGAATAGAATTTTTTCAGGTAGCAGAAGAGGTCAGGGCATTGAGACGGGGAAAGCAGGTTGTACACAAAGGCACTGAACCACGGGGAGAGAAGGGAGGGTGTGAGGCTGGAGTGCCCAGGTCAGCAGAGGGGCAGTCAGAGAATGGAGATGGAGATCTGAGAAGGGTCCAGATCACAAAGGCCCTGCCTGGGACCTGCTGTGGCATCTGGGCCTGTTTCATAGGCTGTGGAGAGACAGTGGAAGTTGATTTAGACCTAGATTTTAAACATTACCCGCAGTTACGGTAGGAGAAATGGGGTCATGGGGACCACTCAGGTACTGTTGTGAAAGCCCAGACAAAATAGGATGAGGGTCTGGACTGCGGCAATACTGGGAGGTGAAGAAAATGAACTTGGCCCTAGAGATTTCAGAGGTAGACACTACAGGACTTGGGGACTACCTAGGGGTGCTGGGTTGGTGGGAGGGCTTGCCTCCACAGTAAGCCCCAGGGACATGGGCAGAACAGGCACCTCATCCTGTGCTTTGTCCATCATGCCCCCCGCTGTTATGTAAAACCATACAAAACTGCCAATATCGCCCTATACAATGTCAATCACACATGGCTCAACCTTATCATAAAAAGTAAGGCTGATGGTTTCAGACTTCAAAATTGATCAGTCAATTAAATTTTTATTCACTGGGGGCAAAACAGGGCTAGTCCAACTGCTGGGCATCCTGGAAAAGGTAACACTGTGGATACAGTGAATGATTAATGGTCGCCAGGGCCTGGGGGGATGTGGGATGAGCAGGTGGAGCACAGAGGACTTTTAGGACACTGGCTACTCTGTGTGACACTGTGATGGTGCATACAAGTTGCCACACACTTGTCCAGACCTATAGAAAGTACAACACCAAGAGTGAACCCTCGTGTAAACTGAGGGACTTCGGGTGATGACGAGATGTCAGCGTGGGCTCATCGATGATCACAAACACCCCACTGGTGGATGGCGGAGGAGCTGTGCGTGTGTGTGGACAGAGAGCACATGGAAAATGTCGGCACCTTCTGCCTAATTTTGCTGCGAACCCAAAACTGCTCTAAAAAAAATAAAAAGTCTATTAATTTTAAAAAAATAGGGCCAAGACCGGAATCCAGTTTTACTAAATCCAAATATTTTCCTTTCTGCAATGCTCAAGATTGAACATTTTCCAAAGCACTGCCAGTCTCAGGAAGCCAATCTGCTGGTGCTCTTTAAATAGTCACTCAAGACTTGAGCGCTTAAAGGCTGCATCTCGGAAAGAATGATGTATTAAAGGGAGAAAATCCTTACTGAGAGAAAAAAATGAAAGTCAATCTGAGCTTACAAGCTTTGCAAAGGCACGAATGTACAATTAGGTTTGCTACTGTCCCCAGCCTGCCCCAAATGTCCCCACTGGGCCCCTGAGGACCCTGTGGCTACAATGATTCTGCCACATATCTTGGCTTCATCTGACCTTCTCTCATGAGCCCACCATCCCAATCCATCACCTCACATACAGCATTCAGGGTGTAAACTTCACTGAAGCCACAAGCAAACCACTAATAATAATATATGAGGGAGACAGTGCCACCCACAATGATAGCAAGACAGAAGACTTTAACAGGGACAGAAGAAAGAGGAAAGAGCCAGGGCAGACCCCAGGTCCCTTTCCTTCTACCCTTCAATCTCCATGACACAGTAACTGTGGACACAGTCTCTGGCCAGCACCTGACTCCCTTCCATCTCCCACCCATGCAGTGATTCTATCTCCAAAGCTTCCTCCTCCCACTCCCTCCAGGAAGTGGAGGATGCTGCCCTACTGGCCCTCCCATGCAGTGGTTCTACCTGCGGTCTTGCCTCCCATCTCTATCCCACCCCCTGAGCCAGCCGTCCACACTCGACAGGGCTGGCTATGTCCCCAGCCTGAGCAACCCCCTGTGTGATGTGGAAGGCACATAGGCTGGGTAGATTTTGTGTATCTTCTTTCCCTGGGCTAACTTCAGGCTGACCAGAGCCTGAGCAGGAATCACTAAGCAGCCTGACAACCAGGCTCACACGACCAGCTCCAACCCCAGAGTCTGCCAGTCTGCCAGTGAGCAGAAGGCAAAAGGAAGGAAGCCCACAGACAGCCAGGCCTTCTAACCTCCCCTAGGCAGAAGAGTGCTCTGCGTGGACCTGGGCCTGAGCCACCATCACCATCCTGTCTGCCCTGGGGGCCCTGAGTACATGTTCTGGGGCTTTGTGCTGGTCAGCAGGTACATACAGATGTGGTGGTGATGGCAAGACCTTGACCTTGAGCAAAACACGTGATGACTCAGCTCAGTAAAAATGGGGTGGTTCTGGCTGCTGGCTAATTCTTATTGTCCAGAAGGTATCATGTACCATTTGCTAGTTTAACCCTAAGGGGGAAAAAATGTACCTGTTCAGGAAAGAAGAGAAAATTTAAGTCCAACACGCAGCACAGGTGTTGAAGGGGCCCGTGTCCCACTCAGTCTGAGGTACTGAGGGTGTGTCAATGGCTCCCTGGGGCTCCTGTGTGCCAGCATTAGCCCGCTCTGTTTCCTGGTTTCTTCCTCTGAGAATTCCTGCCATTTCTGTCTTCTGAGGGTGTGAGGAAGATTAGCGAGATAATGGGTGTAGAAGTGCTTTGAAAAGGCCAATGTGCTATGCCCAAGTGCTACCATTAGTCTCGCTGCGCTAAATCACCTACCCAGGGTCCTTGGGAGGACTGGATGAGATAATAGATATGGAAGCCCTTTGTAAATTATAAAACATGAACTAGAAGAAAAATTATTAGTAGCAAGGCATGCTTATCTATGTGGTTCTGATAACAACACCATTTTGCCACCTGCTGCCCAGATATTTCTGTAACTGCATGACTTTGCAGAGACATGAACTTTGCATGCTGGTGTTTGCCCAGCTGTAAAATGAGAACTCTCCGGGGATGGCAAACACAGCCGCTCTCACTGCTCTCACTGCTCTCACAGGACCTCCGGGGCAGCCAGGAGATGAGATGAGAGGGGCAGGGCCACAGGCTTCGGAGAGACCTACTAAACGAAAGAGGATTGGCTCAGAGGACAGAACCAGCACCTGGATTCAGTGTAAATTCCTCTGGAGGCAGGTTTGGCTCAGGGCATGGTTTACTAACACCTAATTATCTCCTTAATCCTCATCTGCCTTGAAACCGTTTGCCCCCTCTAACCCTGCCAGCTGCCTTGTGAAGTCAGTTTTCTTATCATTCCCATTTTACAAATGAAGAAACTGAGATTTCAAGGTAATGCCCAAGGTCACACAGCTTGGAATGTGAAGCAAAGAGGATTACCAGATTGACTGGCCTGTCGCTAGGGCTGCATGGCCCTCACTTTTCTGATGATGTCAGGCTGATTTATTACCACAGGGAGAGCTGTGGGTTTTGAGGCATTGCTTTCCACGTGCTGTCATCAATGGGAGGGTTTGTAGTCATGCCCTGTGGGATTATTAAAGTGTGAAGGGGTAAGACACATTAAAAACATGATAAAGAGGAGCCAGAGTCCCGGGCCCTCGTCTGCAGCCTCAGGCCTGCCTGGTCAACCCAGGGAGTAGCTGAGGATGTGCGTTCTGAAACTTCCCTAGGGAAATGGACCAGCTCCCCACTTAGACACGCCCACAAGTCAATCTCGAGAACCTGTCCAAGGTTCAATATGCATTTTCAGAGATTTAGTTTTATGAGACCAGCTAGCCAAGATTAAATTCTATAAAGAGGATAGTGGCTTGGCCAGTCTCCTTTCTTTCTTGTCCTTCTCAGAGAAGCCTTTGATTCTCATCCTGAGGAAAGCAGGAGGAATGAAGGAAAAGATGAAGTGGAGGGCACTCGAGAGAGTTGTTCTGAGGAGAAAGTGGAGGAGAGAGAGATAAAAGCAGTGTACTGAAGCCAGTGGATTTTCCAGTTTCATCATCATAGAAGAGAAATGAGTTTTTTAGAAATGATTCTTGGTTGTGTGAGCTCAGTGGGTCTGAATGATGCAGAGGATCACTTCAGCATCCTCACACAGGTTTATGAGCAACAGGCCCTGGGGACACAGGCCTCGAGCCACACCTGGGCACATATCATGCTTAGCATACCCATAACAAAACAGCTACAATACACCCAAAAGGCGGAAGGCTCATCTTCAACTGGCATTCCATACTAGCCATGGTCCAGCTGTAAACATCATGCCCCCACACCAGATAGCTCCCAAATCCCCATCTCCCGAGGCAACTGGCTTCCCCATCTTCATATGTCTCCCTGCCTTCTCCCCTTGTTATCAGAGCCACCCATGATTCATGGCCCCCGAAGCCTTCCTGATCAGCCTGGCTATGAGAAATTTCTCCCTGTGCTTGATGTGGGAAGCTTTGGAAAACCTTTGTTCACCCAAACCCCAGGTGCCCTGAGAGAGTGATAAGGCCGTCTGGGAAAAGCAAACAGCAGGATAGTCACAAGGGCTGGGGCTAGCACCCCCTCAGTTAGAACTAATTTTCACATTTAGCCTTTGTACTCCGCTTCTGCCCATAGCTAGAACTAACTTCCACATTCTGCTTCTGTATCCCACTTTGCTATGTAGACAGGAAGACCCCGTAGATTATATAAACCCCAAGAATCCGTTGTTCAGGGCTCAGAATTTGGAGACTGACTCCTCTGGGCCCATGCACATTAATAAACCTCATACTCCAGAATCCCTCAGTGTCTGGTTGTTTCATTTTCCTGGACCATGCTCACTCTCTGCCCCGCTCCTAAGCTCTTCTGCAATGAAGAACATAGTCCAGGATTTGGTTCGGGGGCTTAAACTTGCCTTCTCAAATATGTTTTAAGACCCTTAAAGACCAGGGCCAGGGAGAAACTTTCTCAGCAGCCATGACCCCCAAACCTAGCTGATCATCAGCATTACCCAGGAGCTTGGAAACAGATACCCAGGTCCCAGCCCAGACCTGCTGCATCAGAGTTTTAAAGGTATGAGCCCAGGAATCTTTTTTTTATAAGTTCCCTGGGTGATGCTGCTGAGTAATCATAACAAAGAACTGTGCCCTCCAGCATCTATTTAGCACAATGTGAAACACCTGGACCATTTCTTAGACTATTTGTTTCTTAATGATTGATGAATCAATTCAGCAGCAACTCACATTTCCTCAGGCCAGTCATACCTGCTTTGGGGTTAGAATTGCAGTGCTACCAGCCAGGGTTCTGGAAGCCAGTGAGAGCTCCCCTCCCCCCCCATCCTGCAAACAACCCCCACCCAACACTGGACAGTGTGCTCAGTGCACAGGGGATGTCCCACAAGAGGATGGTGGCCCATACTCTTGGTGGCTGTGGGATGGCCCTCCTGGATTATTCTCAGCAAGGCTGGGGAGCAACCCACTCAAGTGGCTCCCATTGCCCCTCCAGGACCAGCTGTGTGACTCAGCACCAAGGTTGCTGTTGGACGAGCATGTCACTCATTCTTAGAAGCCATAACAGCGAGGTCTGCTACAGCTTTCTCTGTCTTGCATGCTAAGTCAAGGGTATCTGCTCCATATGGCAATGCATAATTTACAACACAATTTACTTCCTGCTTATATAGCCTATTGCGTACAAAGCTCCATTTGCATATTTATTAATTTACAAACTTAATGCCATTTTCTTAGTCACTTACAGGATGTGTCGCTGGTCCCTGTCTTTGAATTAATTTTAATCTAAGGTGGAAACATTTGTTAAGGGAGTTGGCTCATGCCAAAGTAATCAAATGCATTTACTGAGAGCCTAACTATGCTAGACTCCAAGAAAATTAATGGTGCAGAATGTGAGTCTCCAAAAACATTGCAGTAATGACATAGTGTGTCTGTTTTATAATAAAGAAACTGAGAGTCAGAGAGAGTCAGTAGCTGGTCCATAGTCACGTAGCTAATCTAGTGAGTAGCAAAGCCCTAGGTGACCATGAAAGTCAAGACGCAGGGTTTTCATCTGCACTGATTTCCATAGGTGAAAAAGACCACTCCTCTACATAATTAATATTACTTTTCAGAGAGTATGCAACATTCCAGGTACTGCATGCTCACAGAGATTCTTGCTGCATAACATAACACTTCAGATAGACAGGTGTGGTAGGTGCTCATTGAGAATCCTACTCCGCCTGTTGTTACCGGCATTGGAGCAAACCTACTCAAGAAAACAAATGTTTTGTTCAACTTTCCCATCTGGTGGCACTGTAAATGCTTCCTCAGGAAGGCAAGCCCATTTTCATCTTTTTAAAAATTTTCTACCTTAACCCTCTCTGTTCCTCAAGCCACTAGCCTAAGCCTCCTTCCCTCTATTAGCTAACTTCCTGAAGGTGTGGTTCTCCATGGTCCCCGTGCTCTTCACTGCCCCCCGTGGACTCTTCAGTCTGTGGCAATACTATCTTTATCCATCAACAGCAAGGGCATAGTCGACCACCTCAGCCACCGGAGTCTTTCTACCTGACTCTAGATCAGATCTCTCCGTGGAATGTGTTACCTTTAACCACTCCTTCCTTGAAGCCAAAGCCATTAAGAAACAAGTCTAAGAAATGGGCCAGTTGTTTTTGCCTTGTGCTAAATAGATGCTAGAGGGCAGCGGTTCTCCGTGATCACTATTCACATGACGCTTTGACCTTGACTCCACTTCAGTTGGCACCTATCTTTCTAAGGGGGGATGACAGCAGGATGCAGAGTGTCTTTGCCTCCACTCAAGTCAAAGGGCAACTTTAACTGAGGGCTCCCAGAGCTGAACATGAAGCAGAGAGAGAAGCCCCCAAATGTAAAATTTTAATTGAGAAAAAACTTAAAGAAGCCAAGTTTAACCCTTATCCCTGAACCCCATTCCTCCTTCCATTTGTCTCTTTGCTCAGGAAATAATTACTGAGTATCTGGTCATTCGCTCCCTCTGTGCCTCAGTTATCTTTGCCTTTGACCCAGACCAGCAAGGATGATGAAGTCTTGAGCTCCCCCTAGAGGTCAAGAGTAATGGTGAGGAAGGGAAAGCGATTAAGACTCAGCAAGCCAATATAAATGACAGTTATTAGATCCACAGTGAGACACACAAGACACTGAGAAATGAAGGGAGCACCCTCAGGGGCATCAGCCCAGGAGGCTCGTTCACAGTCTATTCGCAAGCAAAAGGGTGTTGTGAAGATATTTGAGGAAATCCGTGAATTGTGATTTCAGCCTTTGAAGACACACTGGAGAAAAAGAAAGAGGATATTGCCCTCTTCTGAGGTTTTGCTTTCTGCTGTTCTGTGCACTAAGTTTTACATTCGTGGATCATAATTCAAATGCTTGCTGCTTTAATCCCCACAATAAAACTGTCGGCCAGGTATTATTTTCCTTATTTTACAGCAGAGAAAATCAAGGTCCCAAATTTACACTAAAAATAGGTGTGACCTGGAATGTGAACCCTAAATTATTAAACTCCAAAGCCTTTATATTTACCATACTCTGTTTGAGGGAAGACAAGTCTTCACTACTGCATGGGATCGTGCAATGTATGTTTGATAAGCTGGTACAGATATTCTCATTGCCTTAACCACCATCCCAGCCTCTGTGTGCTGAGAGCTTTATCTATATTACCTCAGTCTTTATAACAAAGCTACGAAGTGAGTGAGTATTATCATTATCCCCTTTTCAGAATGTTGACTTACCCAAGGTCGTAGCTAAGAAGTAGTGAAGGTAACTTTGGACACAAGAGATGACCTACAGCAGGGGGTTGGCAAACATTTTCTTTAAAGAGTTTTGAATTGTTGTGAGAAAGCAACCAGAGATAATACATAAACAGTGGATGTAGTTGTTTTCCAATAAAACTTTATTTATAAAAACCTTCAAAGGGCTAGATTTGGGCCACTGGCCACAGCTGACTCAACCCTGTGCTAGACTCTTCTTTGATTAAGAGACAGCCCAGAAGAGGGTGGATCCAGAAGGGCCTCACAAGTAGTGAACTCAGATCTGTCAGGTAGACACCTGATGCACAAGGGTGCAACAGTTCGCATGTGTTTGGAAGTGGTGAATGTAGGGGAGAGGTGGCCCTGCCTGGACAGGGGGACTGCACGACTGAAGGAGGGCAGACTGCAACAGGAAGGAGTTGCATGGGGAGGACACTGCAAAACATTTCCACGAGTGACTAAGATCCAAAGATCAGCAGATTTTAGATAGGGGAGTGACCTGGTCATCTTAGAAAGAGCCCTCTGGGCAGAGGCAGGTGTAAGGAATCCTGAAGTTCAGGGCTGGGAAGGCCAGCTGACAGGCATCACGATCACGCAGAGAAGAGTTAATGGTGCTGTCCAATGTCCATTGAAGGATAAATGCTCCACCCATACAATGGAATAGTACTCAGCCTCAAAAGAGAAGGAAATCCTGATACATGCTACAACATAGATGAGCCTTGAGGACATTATGCTACATGAAATGAGCCAATCACAAAAGGACAAACACTGGATGATTCCATTTATACTCTAGGAGGGGTGGGGTAAATGAAGAGTTACTGTTTAATGGGTACAGAGTTCTCATTTTGCAAGATGACCATAGTTCTAGAGACCCGTTGCACAAAAATGTGAATATATTGCTAGAGAACTGTACACTTTAAAATGGTTAAGACAGTGCATTCTGTGTTTTGTGTGTATGTTTACAATTAAAAATAAAATAAAAGAGTTTATGGGGTTGTAAACAATACCAGCAGCAGAGGGGAAGGTGAGGAGGGTCAGACCTGAGAGGGAATGGAAAAGGAGAGGCTGAAGAGAAAGATGACTCAGCCCCAGGCAGGCGCACACACTCTTTCAGAAGCAGCACTGAGCCTCCTGCTGGCCTGGCTCCCCGAGCTCCTTCCTTCTCCTCATTCCTGCCTCCCAGCATTATCAGGCTCCCATCACCATGAATATTGTCCTAACACTCTGGCAGAGGCTATCAGCCGTGGGGCCGGGCTCCTCTCACCTGAGTCCACTCGGCGTGGTGTCTCCTGCCATATGTTGGGCCACCCTGTTCATTCATCATGCCTCCTGAAAAGTCTCTTAATTACATTATGTTCACAATCCATAAAACATAATTAAAATATGTAAATCCATTATATTCTTTAATGAGCACATTGAGACCTCAAAATTTTAAATTAGATATAAAATTGATGTGGACCTACTACTATTGATTACTCATGGTAATAAATCACACTCAATTTGGATTGAGAGTGCTTCCCTCCTCCCACTGGATTTTTTTTTTTTTGCTCTTAGCATTGCCGATGACTATTTGAAATTACATGAGCTGTTTTAAGGGTGACAATGCCTGGCTTGCTGTAAGTTCACAATACCAATAGCAAGAGCAACAACTGATGTTTGTATTGGTGATCTGGGGAGCTTGCACAAAACATTTTCTCATTTATGCTTCAGAAGTATTTTGTTTTCATCTCAATATAAATACACAAATTTTTTATTTCTATGGAAAATATCAGGAGCATCACCAGGCCTTGTCTCTCTCTGTCCTCATTTGCTGCTCATCCTCTGGCCACATCGCAAACTCCCACTCAAACAACTCGATCCCTATTTGCCAGATACCACTACTGCTGCAGGACTGCCCATCTCTGCCCAGGCTGGTCCCTCTCTGCAGGAGAGAGTGTCCTTTTCTTGTCTGTTTGTGCAATTTGTACAAATTTTGGAGCCTGGTTCAAGGGTTTCCTTTCCTGAGCCACCCTGACAAGGTCAGTGGCTCTTTCTCTAGGCCTGCTGCACCTCTCTGCTTTCTAAGAATGCCTTCCATGGATACCATTTTTACTTGCACTATCATTTTTTTCATTGGAGCCTCATAATGGCCATGTAAGACCGTCATTAAGGTATCACCCTCATTTTATAGGCCATATGCTTGTAAAGCTCATAAAGGTTAATGATTTGTCCAAGGCTGTGCAGCCTACAGGTGGGGCCTCTGCCAGGACCCAGGCACTCAAATGCCCAGGCCTTGCTCTGTCGGATATAGTAGCTCCCTCCTTCTAGCAAATCTTTTCCAATGGGCCTCTCTGACCACCACTCCCACACATCTGCTATCAATATGCTACAGAAGCTTTAATGAAGTACATTCTTCCCCTTTTGATTCAGTTTCTTCCCACCATAGCCTGAGGGCTGACTTTATTTTCATAAGCTTAAAGTTGGTTTCACAGTTCAAGCTAGAAGTTAAGCACACTGCTTTAGAGCCACACAAAGCCAGAGGTTGGATTCCCACTTGCCCACTTATGAAATGTGTGCCCTTGGCCAGTATGTGGAACCTCCGGTCTTGGCACCTTCATCTTTAAATGGGAATAAACAACAGCAGTGACCTCAGAGACTGGGGGCTTCTGTGAAACAGCACTTGTAAAATACTTGCCTCTTTGTCACTGATCACTCATTGTTCGCTTTGATAGTTATTGCCATTGTCCTCTGTATCCTAGGTATCCCTAACCTAGAAAATCCTCTCTCTTTTTGTTGGTTGGGGCTTTTGAATATTTTTAAGCATTTCTGTAACTATGCAGCAGAGAGCCAAGATGGCTACCTACCAAGGGAGGTTTGTCCCTGAACACCAGAGATGTAGTATGTTGAAATACATCTGGAAGGAGTTCAAGAGATTAATTTGAAAGTCAAATTCCTTGCTTTCCTAGGTCAGAAATCTGAATCCCAGGAAGGTAATGATACTCTCATTCTTTATTTCTTTTCATAAACATTTATTACTTGCCTACCATGTTTTAATTGGCTACAATCTAAGTACCCAGGTAAGCCAAGAAAAGCCTATTTTAATCCAAAATATCATTTACGTAGGATCTTAATAGGTCAAAGTCTTGATCATTGATGTATCCTCAGTGCCCACCATAGGGCCTGGCACACAGTACAAACTTAATAAATTACCATTCCTAGTCAAATATTTCATAATAACATAATTTCTTTGCAATAAATTCCAACTCAGATCACCAAAATTACACCTTAGAAATGTGGTTCTGAATTGTTAGAGTTTACCAGAATCACCTGGAGGGTTTGTTAACCATCGATGTTTGGGCCCCACCCCCAGAATTTCTGAGTCAGTAGGTCTGGAGTGGGCCTAGGAATTTCCATTTCTTACATGTTTTCAGGTGATGCTGATGCTGCTGGACCAGTGACCTTACACATAAAGAATCACTGGTCTCAAGGATGGTTGGAAGGAGCTTGGATCCCTGAATCACTGACCCCACCCTGGACCATGACGGAGACCCCAACTTGATCATGTTAAACCACTGAGAGTCAGAGTCAATCTGTTACTGAAGCCAGAATTACCTTACACAGAATAAAAGGTAGTTGTTTCTGTGAAAAAGACAAAGACATAAAACATGTAGTCCCTTGATTATTATCTCTTGGCTTAAAATAGCGTATACTCTGCAAACCTTAAGTTTCTTCCCCCCTCACTCCAAGTTTCCAGTCAGCCCCCATACTCTCTAAATTCCAGGTCTACCATATTCTGGAAGGTACATGGAAGAAAGAAGCCAAGAGTGAGGTCATCTCAATGGGCTAAAGGAGAGTCTTCTGAAAGTTTAGACAGCAAATCAGACTCTAGTGAACCCAGTAACTCATTCATTCTTTAAGAGAGATCTGCTGAGCGCCAAGTGCAGATAGGCACTCTTCTAGGAAGTATAGATGCAGCAGTGAACAGATAGCTGGAGACTCACAGCAAAGACACATGGGGCTTTTCTCTGGGTATTGACCTTTCCCAGACAGAGACAAGGTATAACCCTGATCTCAATGAATAGGTTAGTAATTTCAAGACATTAGAATTCTATTTTCAACCAGAAAGGGCAGTTGTTGGTCAGTGTGGCAAAGATTCAGGGAGGTATCCTTTGGCCTCAATGACATCCCAGGAGAGAGGGAGCACTGGAGCTCCTTTGTTTCTCATTAGGGAGAAGTGTTCCTCAAACTGTCTTAGCTGAGAAGCCATCTTCTGTACACCTGTGTACTGGGGCACAGGTACTGATATGCTGAGGTAAGCACCTCACCCTTACTGTGGGTTAGGTTTGTCGATGGAAAGTAACACAAACTTTCTGGTTATAAATCAGTCTATCAAGAGTTGGACTAATGTGAGTCCCTCTGAAGATGGAATCCCCTCACAGCACATGGACAAAAATGAAGTTTCTAGGCTTGCTCAGCCTAATGGGCCATTGCATGGGCCAGGACCCCATGTGAAGCCTCGTGACACCCAAGCAGCCATACTTCCCTGTTGATTTTCCACTTTTACCAACCACTACCTTTTAAACATATGGACCCAAACTGGTTGCAGTTTTGTTCTTTTCAGATTTTGTATGTTCATCTCTGTCTGCAATTGTCATCTGGCTTAGCCACCTGTTACACTCCTACATTTCCTAAAAGTCCAGTTCAAATAGCCCCTCTTTGTGATAACTCTTCTTCTATCTTCCTCTTCTGAATTGTCATTGTACTTTGGACATGACTGTGTTTCTAATGATCTATTAACTACCTGTTAAATACAGGCCCTGATGTTGCTATTATGTATTTAGTCCTAATAGAAACTCCTTAGTGATAAATGCTGCTATCTCTATATCACAATTTAATATGATGGATTTAAGTCTCAGAAAATTTAATCCCACATTCACACAATTAGTGTGCTTCCTGTACTAGCATTCTAACTGGGATGTGTCCATTGCAAAGGTCACCCTTATAGTCATAGTGCTCTACTATTTATTCACTTGTCTGCTCCTTCATTAGATTGTTAGCTTCTATAGGACCCATGTCACTGACTGCACGGGACATGCTATGTGTGTGTCGAATGAATGAGTGAATAAATGAATGAATGAATGAATGACTTTTTCACATGTCAGGGAAATGGTCATGTAAAACAGACTTTGTACAAATGTTTTATTTTCCTGTCTTTAGCTTCCGCCTTGCTTAAGTGGTATCATCTCTTTTTCTCCTCCACTCCATATAAACAATTCCACTGAGATATTCATGGAACGATGTTCCTCCTGGTCCCTCTAGGGGAATTGTCCAACCACACAATGCTAATTTCATGCAACTTAAATGACCCGGGCATTTAGCTTACCTATCTCATTTATACGGCAGTAAGAATGCAAGATGTGTTTGTTTAAGAGACAGAAGGAGACAGCCTCTAATCTACACATGATTTCTTCTCAACTGCTCTCTCTCTAGAATGGCAGGTGGTTCACAGGCCCATCCTGTGAGTGTTATGATACTTAATGCATAAGAAGAGTCTAGTGGAGAAGAAAAAGAGAAGAAGATAAAATTGGGGGCGATTACCATTTGTTTATACTTCAAATCCCACTTGCAGGAGGAGTTGCAGTTCAAAAATGGAGGGTAAAAATGGGGTGGGGAAAGCCAGTTGAAAATGAGATAAAATCTGGAGGATTAGGCCAATATAGTTAACTGACAGCAAAGATACTGATTTCATGCAGTTACTGCTTTCTTTGAATCTGCTTACTATTTAAATACCAGGGCTTCTCTAAGGCACTCTCCATTTCTTACTTGTAAATTTCAGTTAAATAAAATTATTTTAAAATTTACAACAAATATGACAAATAATCAATGTCCGTAATAGTTATTTACCTTCTACAGATCAGATCAATAATTTAACAAAAAATACTTAAATCCTCCCAGAAAACAAAAAGAGATCAAGTAATTCTTAATAAACTTTTAAAACAATGTAAAACCACAGCAGAAATAGAAAAACATGCAACAAAGAGGCCATTTTTCTCACAAATTAGTGGAGATACAAAAATGATGAGCCACACTGTAATAAATCTATAATGCAGTGTGCAGCCTCATATACCGCTGGTGAGGATATGAGTTGATTCTACATTTTCACAAATATCTGTAAAGAATATTAAAATACACATAAACATTATTCCAGAATTCTAGTTCTGAAACTTCTGTGTTAAAGAAATAATTTGAAATGGGAAAGGGAGGAAAAGTTTATACAAAAGGATGTTCATCCCAAATACAGTTCTGTTATTAATAAGGTAAATTCAGGAGCAAATCAAACGTGCTCTAAATCTGGAAGTGCGGTTGAGTCCAATGCAATCCTATCACAAAATGTTGTCTTTCATTCACTACCTTTGTTTACATGTAGCAGTGAGATAAATGTACATGTATATTTTCTTGCAGTTTTTTTGTGTTCTCATTTGTTTCATTTAGCCTTTATTCTATATAGAATTTCTTTTGACTGAGATGTGAAGGATCAGAGGATATGGGCCTAAATTCTGTCTTTACTACCAGCTGTGCAACTTTGGGCAAACAATTTAATCTCTCTGGGTTTTAATTAACCGGCCCCTGGAAAACAAAAGTGATCACATTTATCTTACAAATTGTTGTGAATCTAGACTGTGTGCATATAGAAATAGTGAGCATTGTTTCAATTGGCAACTGGGCTCCAGGGTGAGGGAAGTCAAGAATAACAACTGGAATAGCAGGGGAAATCATTCTGGAAAAGACAACCCTGAATCAAATATTAAAAATAAAGAAAAAGAGACTCCTACTTCCAGCCGTGAGGGAATAACAGAGACTAGAGTGCCAATTTGCCTAGGGAATCAGATCAAATGAACCAGGAGTTTTCAGAAACAACAATAGGCAGCACAAGCAGTGATCCCCGCCAGAAGGGAAACAAATGAGGTGAGCCTAACTCACGGCCTACAGGGAGGTTTATTGACTAAGCACATAGATGGGGATGAAAGAAAGCCGGGTGGCCTCCCAAGACTGAAGAGACAAAATGTGGAGTCTGGGCTGTGGGTGAGAGACGAGAATTTGCATGGAAGGGTACTGGGGAGGAGAAAGTGATACAGGGTGCAGCCAGGGGGGGCCCAAAAAAAAGATTTGGAGTGGTGTCCAGAATTCAAAGTGTATAGGAATATTGGAGAGACATATAAGATGTCCTCCCCCCTCCCCCCAGGGGGAAGAAACGAATGGAGCCAGGCCATTGAGAGCTGTTTTGCATAGCAACAGTTTTGCAGCTAACCTCTGGAATGATTATTTAACATATCTGTAACCTTTAACTGGTTTCATAGATATGTTAAATAGCTGTGGCCAAGTTTGGAGCCAAGCAGAAGGGAGAAGGTTGTGGCAGGGACTCAAGATGGGAACTAGGGGCTGCACTCCTGAGTGAGAAGGCCTGGGTGAGAGCTTAGAAAAGATAGGCTCTGGGACATGAGGGGATAACTGTCCAGGTGAAAGAGAGAGCCACGCAGTTTCAGCAGAGTGAGGACCCCCTCTTGGTGAGGTGAAGAAGACAGCCACATGCTTTTGGTGGAGTGCGGACTCCTGCAGCTTTGGTAGAAGAGGCCCACGCGGCTTTGGGGTGCCCCCTTTGGCCGCGGGGCCTGAAAAGCAACAGAGACTTTGACAGGAACTGGGTACAAAGGACTTTTGCCAGTGGACCATGAGAGGGTACCACAGTACTTTGGATTAACTCGAGATCCTGCCTGCACGGTGACACAGCTGACGGTGCCAGCAGCCTGCAATACAGACGTGTGCTCTTTTCCTGATTTACGGTACCCGGAGTTGGGACAGTGGGAGAAGGGAGCGCTGTGTGGGTGTAGGTGTATACCCTAAAGGACTTTGATATTTTAGTGGTGGCATTAGGCCTGAATCGCATTAAATAAACATTTTGTTTCCTTTTCACAAATCTCTGGCATTAAGAGATGTCTTTCCAATTGGCGGCGGACAGAAGGGCCCAGTAGATTTTAGCATTTTGTTTTTGGGAGGGGCCCCTGTTGTATAGCAGTTTTGGGCATCCCTAAGTAGGCCAAATATTGTATTGCCCCTCCCTCGGACCTCTTGTTCGGTAACAAAAGCAAAGACAGAGAGATGCATAGGTCAACAGTGGGCTGTTCTCATGTCTTTGGTAGAACACTGATCTATACCTGTATGAGGAAACTAACTAGACTGGGAGAGAACCTCTGGCAGGTCAGCAGAACAGCTCCCAGGAACCACAGGGGCTGGTTGTAATTCATATTCTCACCAAGCAGAGAGAAAAGATCTTCCAATACACTGAACACAGAGTGTGGTCCTCAGGACTGTTAGCTTATTGTGGTCCTCTTACCGTCACCGGAAAAGGACCAGGCCTGAAGTGAGTGTCTCAGGCCAGCCAGTAGGGAGGGGGTTCTTAACTTCATGCAGGAAAGAGTTCAAAACATGAGTCTGAGTGATTTGGGGAGCACATTTATTAAATTGGGGATAGTAAAACAAAGGAAGGGCTTGGGGTAGAAGAAATAATAGAAGAGAGCCTAGACAGTGCTCTGCTTTGGCTCCCCAGAAACATCATGGAAAATCAAAGAAAAGGGGGTCCTTGGGGACAGGATAAGGGGTTAGTCCAGCAGCTGGTGCTGCCCATTTCTCTCCTGGTTGCAAGTCTTATGGGGACCGTTAGAGTTTAAAAAGGTCAAAATGCATGCCTTAGGGGGGAAACATCATGGACATGCTCCAGAGAGCCAGCCAGCTGGCATCCTTTATCTTACGGGGTTTTCTCACTCTTCTGTGGGCAGAATCCTAGGGGAGGTCTTTAGAGTGGGTCTTAACAGAATATTCATTAGTTTTCCAGGTGTGTCCTTCAGTATGTTGCTTGATCAAAATAAGCGAATAGGGGAGTTTGGGACCATTGTGTGGTCAGCTTCACTGTTTTCTTTTTCTCTTAGGTCAAAAGATCAAAACAGCCCGGCTGGCTCTTATCAGGTTTTCTGTCAGTGTTTCCCCAGACTTCATCCATCCTTGGGCTTGGCTGGCACAAATTGGGTACTAATTGGGTCTCTGTTACCATTACAATCTCCTGGACCAGGGAAATGTAAGCTATTTATTCTCTGGTTAGGGAAGAGAAGTGTAAATCATTTGCTCTCAAGTGTCCTTGGTCAGGGGAGTGTCCTATAAATTTGTAAAATTGTTTGGCTTTAATTATGGTGTCTCAGTTTCTCCATTCTAGTTGCCATGGAATTTTTTTTTTAGCTTTTTACTATCTTGCCTCATTACATCACCAGTGGGGTGCTAGATTGAATGTCTGTTTCTCCCAAGAATTCATATGTTGAAATCTAATGCTCAATATGATGGTATTAGGAAGGGGGTGTCTTTGGGAGATGATTAGGTCATAAGGGTGGAACCTTCATGAATAGAATGTGTGCCCTTATTTAAAAAAACAAAAAACAAAAGAAAATGGTCTCCAGGCCTGACCAGAGTGACTCAGTTGGTTGAGCGTTATCCCACTAACAGAAGGGGTGCCAGTTCGATTCCCAGTCAGGGCATGTGCCTGGGTTGTGGCTTGTCCCTGGTTGAGATGAGAGACAATTGATCAATGTTTCTCCCTCTCCCTCCCTTCACTGCTCTCTAGAAAGAAATAAATAAAATATTTTTAAAAACTTAAAGGTCTCCAGAAAGCTCCTATGCCCCTTCTACCAGGTAAGGACACAGTGAGAGGCTGGACCTGTATGAACCAGGAAGGGGGTCCTCAGCAGACACTGAAACAGCTGGCACCTTGAGAAGTAAGTGCTTATTGGGTAAGACACCAGTGTATGGCATCTCTGTTAAAGCAGCCCAGATAGACTTAATGTGGGGCCAAAGTATCCTGGAAGTTGTTCTAGACCTGCCTCAGAAAGTTTAAGCCTCAAAAGTTTTAAATAATTCCAAGTAATTAATTTTGTATCAGGCCAGAACACAAAATATTTAAAGGGATATCGTGGGAATACAAAGTCTTGTTCAACATTCAAATGCCAGTAAATGTAACCCAACAAAACAACAGAATAAAAAAGAAAAACTACACCATTACAGAAATTATGCAAAATATAAAAAATGTTTGACTATTTAACATTCATTAACGATTCAACAAAACTAATTTCTAAGCTTCGGCCAAGTAGGCTTAGAAGGGAACTTTCTCACCTGACCAATGGCTTCTAGAAACACTGAATGACATCACCCCGAGACAGGGAAGCAGGCAGGGGACTGTTCTCACCGCTCTCACTCAACAGAGAGCAAGAGGTCCCACCCAGCACGACAAAGAAAGTGAAATAAAGGCAGATAGATTGGAAATGAAGCAAAACTGTCTATTTACGGGCTACATGATCATCTATATACAAACTCTGGGGTACCTGAAAGAAAAAAAGATTCTAGAACTAAAGAGTGAATTTGGCAAGTTTGTAAAAAAATAAGTCCGGTGCTCAAAAATCAATTGTATTCTAATAACTAGCAGTTAATGATGGGAAATAAATTTTAAATGAGTAGAATTTATAAAAGCTGCAAAAAAAGAGACATATTCAGGTCTAACTCTAACAAAATGTGCATATCTGATACAAAACACTAATAAAATAAATCAAAACAAAGTGGAGACATTATTATTCATGGATTGACAGGCCCAATATGGTTAAGATGTCAGTGCTACTCAAATGGATCTCCAGATTTAACGTCAAAGTTCCAACAGGATTTTAGAAACTGTTAAACTTATACTAAAATGTATGTGTAAAGGCAAAGGACCTAGAATGGCAAAAAAACTTTTGAAATAGAAGAACAATGTTGAAGAATTTTATAGCTTATTTTCACATTTGTTATAAACCCAGAGTAATTAAGACTGTGATGTTGACATAGAGACATAAAATCGATGGAATAGACTACAGTGTCCGAAAGTAGGCCCACGTGTATATGACCAATCTATATTCAATACAGGTGCCAAGACAATTTAACAAATGTTTCTGAAACAATTGTATAAATGGGAAAAAAATGAACCTCTACCATTAATTCACACTACGCTACTACATATAAAAGTAAACTCAAAATAAACCACAGACTTAAATAAAACAAAAATTTTAATAACTATGAATTAAACAAAGATTTCTCTATCAGACACAAAATGCATGAACTATTAAAGAAAATATGATAAATTAGATTTCATCAAAATTTAACTCTTGCTTTTCAAATAATACTCTGGGTATATAAGATTAATATTGGAGGAAGCTGGGTGAGGTATATACATACTCAGCACAATTTTTATATCTTTTCTGTATCTAATTTCAAAATAGAAAGTTCAAATAAAAATATTTTTAGCAGAAATTAAAAGTACATCACAAACTAGAAAAAATATTTGAAAAAAATACATCTTACAAAGAACTCATACCCAGAATATATAAAGAATTCTTACAAACTAATAATAAAAATACAAACTGTTTTTATTTAAATGTACAAAATATTTGAACGGATACTTCACCAAAGTATACAAGAAGTTAATAAGGACATGGACGATGATGCCCAGCCTCATTAGTCATTTGGGAAACCTAAACTAAAACCACATTGAGATACCATGACATACCTATTAGAATGCCCTTAAAAAAAAAAGTCTGGTGAATACCAAAAGCTGGCAGGATTGTGGAATAACTGTAACTCACACATTGCAGTAAGAAACTCAAAATGATACAGCTGTTACAGAACAGCACTTGGGTTTTGCTGCCCACTCTCCAGGAAAAATTCTCAGAGGCAAAGGTTTGTTGATAAAGGAAAGGAGCCCTTATTCAAAAGCAGTTACTTAAGCCTATCAAGTCACAGCTTTAATCACTGAAGTCTATCAATGAAGGCTAAACTAACGCCTAAGTTCTCTTATCTTTTCCCTGTTTTTAGTTATCTTGTTTGTATAGGGTAGTTTACAAACTAAAAACAACATACTATACAAAGACTACACAATTTGGAAGAATGGCAGGCTTTGCCTCAGAGTCTGTTCCCTCTAGAACACCCAGAGAATAAACTTGCCACCCTCTGCCAGTCCAGCCTGATCCTGGGCTGTGCCCAGAGTTTCTTCCCATACAAAAAATAGCATCTGTTGGGAAATGCAGGCAGCTGCAGCATGATCATCCAGGCACACTCAAGGAAGAAGAGCCTGGGCCTGAGCCTGAGCCTGAGAACCTGAGAGAGAGCCAGCTCAGGAGCCAAAGAGAAATCTCAGCCAGACAGCCAGTGCTCTTTTCCTTTCCATGGGCTCTGAAGGCAGACAGCTTCTCAGCCAATCCCATTTTAGACTGGCCACAGTTGCCTGGGCAAACTCCTCCCACAGCCCCTCCTTAATTCTCCCCAGTGATCTGAGTTATCTTAATCAGATCTCTCCATCACAGCCATCCTAAAAAATAATGTAAGAGTTTCTTATGAAGTTAAATTTATGTTTCTGATATGACCCAGCAATTCTATTCCTAGATATATAAGAGAAATGAAACCATAGGTTCACATAAACACTGGTATATGAATTTTCATAGAAGAGTTATTTGTAACAGCAGAAAACTGGAACCAAGACAAATGTCCATCACCTGCTAAGTGGAAAAACGAATTGTGGTCTATCCATACAATGGGTTAAATAGGAACGAACTAACTGAAACATGCAATAACATGGATAGATTTCCAAACTTTTACCTAAATGGAAGAAGCTAGACACAGGAGGCTGCTTATTTTATGATTCCATTTGTTTCCTTTTTCACAAAATACAAAACTATTATGATAAAAAAAAAAGAGAGAGAGGGGGATTGTAAGAGTTAATGAGTCCTAAGAGATAGTAGAAAATTGACTGTTAAGAGGCAGAGAGAATTTTTTGAGGCTATGGAAATGTTCTGTGTTATGACAGTGGTGGTAGTGGCAACCTAACTACACACATTTGAAAAAATGCATCACCCTTGCTGGATAGCTCAGTTGATTGGAGCATCATCCCACACACCAAAAGGTCGTGGGTTCAATCCCCAGTCAGGGCACATGCCTACGTTGTGTGTTGGATCCCCAGTTGATGTTTATCTCCCACATCCATGTTTCTCTCTCTCTTTCTCCCCCTTCCTTTCTTTCTAAAATCAGTAAACATAGTGAGTATTTTTTAAAGTCATTAAATTGTACACTTTAAAATTAGTGAATTATATTTTATATAGATTATACCACAATAAACCTAAATAAAAATAAGATAAGATAAACTTAAAAAATGTTAAAAATATAACAACTATGGTTTCATTGATGCAATAAGAATTTTAAAAAGAAGAGGTAAGATTTAGACAGGTGGAAGAAAAAGCAGGTAAATTCCTGGCCTCTCATCGTTTGTGAATGAGTAGGGCTGTTAAAGGCGGCCTGCGGTTTTAAATGCAGCGAGATCCTCATCAAAGGCATTGCCCAAATGCTCACACCTTTTAATACCTGTTGTTCCCCAGCTTCTTACTTCCTCACCTATGTCCATATTCTGTGTTCCCTTTAATTATTGAAATGTTCAGAATGCTCTCCAAGGAGATTACATACCTCTTGGCTTTCTAAAAAAACTTTCTGCCAAGTGAAATAAAGAAACAGCACTTCCCAAAGCTACACAGTCCCCAGTGATCTGCGGATCAGCATGCACAGCTAATGCTGAAATGGGCTGCCCAACCCAAATAACTCTAAATCCAGGCCTTGGCATGTGCACTAGGCTATCCTCAGACATTTTATTCATTATGAGTTGACCCCAGCAGTGCAGATTCCTGTGCTTACCAAACTGGGGTACCATTTTAATGGTGGTGGGAGAATTAGAGTAGGTCATTGTTGGGTAACAAGTCAAAATTAGAGCCCACCTTAAGGTGTTCTTCCTTTGGTGCTACCCACCTGGCCCACAACCCACTGTCAGATTTTCATTTACCGGGAACACTGAAACCGTATCTTTGCATGATAAAGTGCCTTCTGAGACATGCTGTAGTTCAGACAGATCACCTTTCCCAGCAAATGCAGAACCTAAAAATATGTTCAGCCCAAAGGTCACACATCCTAGCCACAGATACACTAAGACCGCCGCCAGCACTGCAATACAATTCTTTCACTACAGTGGACTGAAATTTGTCGACATAAATATTTCCCCCTCCAAGCCTGTGTTCCTGGTCCTTTAGGGATGCATTCAGCAAGCTTATCCATCAGGATTCCTCCAGATTGTCATCAGTAACCAGATACCTGGAAAGTAAGAAACTACCCTTTGTGTGCTTGACACTGAAATTTCAACAGAGGCCTGATCTCTTGAGCCTGAATTTATTTTTTAAATCTACATTTATTGCAATCTGGATCTCTGGAGAGTACAACTTTACTTCTAGATTAAAACACGGTCTGACAGCAAAATCATATTCCAGATGATATATAGGACATCCAAATACTGAAAAAATTGTTTAGAGAAAAGCTGTTCACCCAGGTTTGAGAGCTGGTTCTGTTACTCACTTGTTCAGACTTTGAAAAAACTTAAATATCTTGAAGCCTGATTTACTCATCTCTAAAATGAGAACAATGGTAACCAACTCAGTAGGATAATTGTGAGGATTAAATGAGATAATTTAGGTAAATGTGTTTTCCTTGAATACAGTAAGAGCTAAAAACACCCTTAAATGCACACAATATGCCTATCAAGCAATTCAATATTTTGAGCTCCAATATACCACTGATGGTTTTTCTGTGACTTGGTAGCTTTCTCAGCTATCATTTCTTTGATACGACCCACTTATGTGATTTAATGAATGGGAGGAATTAGTTCACATCTTCCTAAACATTCTTCATCATCATTAGCTCATAAAGTTCAAAATCTATGAAGTCAGCCAAGAAAAATTGCCATGCCTTCTCCCTGCAGGGAATTCAAATGTCCCCTGAAGTATTTCTAAAGGAGATTTTAAAGGAGTGTCAGCTTTCCCTTTCCACGGTGAAGTATAACTGCCTGTTTCTCCTCTGCTTTTCCACACAGACTCTTAATGGATCTTCTCAAAAATTACCTTCTGATTCTCTTAATAACCAAAAGTCAAGGACGCCTTATTAGGCTCGCAGGCTCAGTGTGGCAGCGAAAGACTTCTTATTCTTGTAACCTAGATCCTGCCTTCACTAGGTAACTCCCCAAATAAACCGAAACTAATGACCAAAAATAAAGAAAAATAAAGAGTGATGGCAAAACATGCTTTCACAAGAAATTATGCATTCTTTTTACAATAAGAAAATCACAATAATCCTCAGCTTGTGCAAGGAATCTCATCTCAGCCATAGCTAAACACAGCTGTGCATTCTGTTCTGACACTTGAACCACTAGAACAGACATCACATCTTCTGTCCTTATTCTACTTAACTTTTATCCCAGCCCAGTGATTTCTGCAATCCAATCTGGTTATAAAAATCTGAGGCTCTCTCAGAGGAACATTCAGTCAAACTCAAGTTCTTTTCATTCTCTCAGCCCTAATCCATTTCAGATTCTCTTTGGGACTCTTACCACTACCAGGCTCAGCTAAGTCTAAAGACTGGGTGCATTTCGCCTTCCTCCACAACCAGCGCTGCTCAGTGAGGAGAGAGATGGAGCATACCCAGCTCCTACAGACAGCTGGCACACCCTCCGCTGAACTCAGCTCCCTAAGTCCTCTCCCATAACTTCCAGAGAAGCAGATAATTTTGTTCCTAACATGGAGGCAGGCTGACATTCCCCACTAAGAATCAGGGCCCTTTAGAACTTGATATCTGGGTGTTTAGCAATACACTCTCAAAATCATACTATTTCCACTATAAGTCCTTCAATATTCCACCAATTGAGAGGGACAGGAAAGAACCTTTTATCTTCATGGCACTCCTATTTTTATGTTTTTGTGACTTTTAACCTACTAGCTTGAGAACAGATTCTCATTCTAAGAGCACTGTAAGTCTAAGTACCCATGGCCAAGTGCAACTGCCCGTTCATTCTTCTGTACGCTTCACATATTGAGCCTAAGACATCTCTCTCCTCTAGTTTGGCTATTCAGGATTTTTTGGCTATTCCATATAAATTTTAGCATTTTTATTCTATTTATGAAAAATGCCATTGAATTTTGATAGGTAGTGTGAATATTTTTAAAAGATTTTATATATTTATCTTTAGAGGGGAAGAGAAGGAAAGAGAGAGAGAGAAATATCCATGTATGGTTGCCTCTTATGGGTCCCCTGTTGGGAACTGGCCTGCAACCCGGGCATGTTCCCTGACTGGGAATCGAACCATGATCATCTGGTTCGCAGGCCCGCACTCAATCCATTGAGCTACACCAGCCAGGGCAGATGTGTGAATATTTTAACAATATTAAGTTTTTCAATCCATGGAAATAATTTTTCCATTTAAATGTATCTTTTTAAATTTCTTTCAGCAATATTTTGTACTTTTTATTGTAAAAGTATTTTACCTCCTTTGTTAAGTATATACCTAAGTATTTTTGATGCTATTGTACATGGATTATTTTGTTAATTTCCATTTTAGATTGTTCATTGTTAGTATGTAGAAACACAACTGATTTTCGCTTATTCATTTTGTATACTGAAACTTTGCTGTATTCATTTTTGAGTTCTAACAGTTTTTTTTAATGTGGGGAATTTAGGAGTTATGTTGTTTGTAAGCAGATAATTTCTATTTTTATTTCAAATTTATATGTCTTTATTATTTTTCTTGACTAATTATTCTAGGTAGGACTTCTAGTACCATGTGAAAGAGATGTGGCAAAGTCAGTATTGTTGCCTTGAACTGGATCATAGCAAAAAAGTTTTCATGTTTTCACCATTGTGTATGATGTTAGCTGTGGGCTTTTCGTATGTGGCCTTTATTATGTTGAGGTAATTTTCTCCTATTCTTAGTTTGTTGGGTGATTTTATTATAAAAGAGTGTTAGATTTTGTCAAATGCTTTTCCTGCATCATTTGAGGTGATCTTGTAACTTTCATCCTTTATTCTGCTAATGCGGTATATTATGTTGATTGATTTTCATATGGTGAATCATTACTGTTTTCAAGACATAAATTCCACTGGGTCATAGTGTATAATCCTTTTACTATGCTGCTGAACTCAGTTTGCTAGTATTTTGTTGAAGATTTTTTACATCAGTACCACCAGGGCTATTGGCTTGTAGATTTTTCTCAGTTTAGTTCACTTTATCATTGATCTGTAGTTTTATTATCTGTAGTGTCTTTGGCTTTATGTCATGGTAATGTTGACCTTATACAATGAGTTTGGAGTGTCCCCTTCTCTTAATTTTTTAGAAGAGTTTGAGGATGATTTGTGTTCATTTTTCTTTAATGTTTGGTAAAATTTCCCAGGAAAGCCATCTATCTGGTCTGGGATGTTTGAGGGGAGGTGAAGGAGGGGGCTGTTGATTAACTGATCCAATGTCCTTACTTATTATAGGTTTGCTCTGCAATTTTTTTTATGGATCAGGTTTGGTAGATTTTCTATGAGTTTATCTATTTCTTCTAGGTTATCCAACTTGTTGGCTTATAATTTTTTGTAGTAGTCTCTTATGATCCTATTTTTATTTCTGTGGCATCAGTTGTAATATCTCCTTTTTGTGTCTGATTCTGTTACTTTAGTCTTCTCTTTATTTTTCATAGTAAGTCTAGCTAAAGATCTGTCAATTTTTGTTTTCATAAAAAACAAATCTTTTGTTGATTTTTCTATTGTCTATTCTCTGTTTCTGTTCAAATCTTTAACACTTCCTTTCTTTTACAACCTCACATTTAGGTTTTTTTAATTCCTTGAGCTATAAAATTAGGTTATTTGTTAGAGATTTGTCTTCTTTCATAATGTAGATGCTTACCACTATATACTTTCCTGTTGGTACTGCTATTGCTATATCCCATAAGTTTAAGTACATTGTGTTCTCATTTTCATTTGTATAGATAAATTTTTTAATTTCTGTTATGATTTCTTCTCTGGCCCACTGATTGGTCAAGAATGTGTTGTTAAATTTCCACATACTTGTGAATTTTCTGGTTGTTTTTTATTGATTTAAAATTTCATTCCTTTGTGGTCAGAAAAGATACTTGGTATAATTTTAAATCTTCTTAAATTTATTAAGACTTGTTCTGTGGCCTAACAGGTGGTCTATACTGAAGAATGGTCCATGTGCCCCTGGGAAAAATAGGCATTCTGATATCACTGGGCTGTGTTTTGAACATGTCAGTGCAATCGTCTGTAGTATTGTTCAAGTCCTGCTTTGTTATGTTTTCTGTCTGGTTATTCTATACATTATTGAAAGTGGGGCACTGAAATCTATTGTTATTGTGTTACTGTCTATTTCTCCCTTCAGTTCTGACAAGATCTGCTCCACATATTTGAGTGCTCTGCTGTTAGATGTACACATTTATAATTATTGTATGTTCCTGATGAATTGATCTTTTAGTCATTATATAGTATCCATTTTTGGCTTCTGTGACAATTTTTGACTTTAAGTTTATTATGCCCAATATAATTATGGCCACTCCTATTTCCTTCTGGTGACCATTTGCAAGATATATCTTTTTCCATTCTTTCACTTCCAGTGTATGTGTGTCCTTATACCTAAAGCAAGTGTCTTATATACAGTTTATAGTTGTATCCTGGTTTCAACCCATTCAGCCACTCTATACCATGTGATGTGAGGATTTAATCCACTTGCATTTAAGTAATTACTGATAGAAAATGCTTTACTGTTGACATTTTATTAACTGTTTTATGTGTCTTATAGTTTTGTTCTTTATTTCCTCTCTTTCCACCTTCCTTTGTTTCATTGACTTCTTTCATAGTTACACATCTGAGACCTTTCCCATTATTTTGTGGTTGCATGGAACAACTTATAACAATATACAAGGACTGGGGGAGTGATAGAGTTCCAGTCAAGATGGAGGCATAGGTAGAAACACTTCACTTCCTCACACAACCAAAAGAAGGATAACAACCAATTTAAAAACAATAAACAACCAGAACTGCCAGAATGGAAAACTGCATGGAATTCTGACAACAAAGAAATTAGAAACATTCATCCAGATGAGTGGGAGTGGTAGAGTTAGGCAGCCAGGTGGGTGGAGAGGATTCTTGGCAAGGCTACATCCCATGCAGGCAAGGAGGGGCTGGCTGACCAGGAAACTAGGACTCTAAACCTCTAGCTGTAATTCCTGTGGGGGTTGCAAAGGTGGGAGAAACTATCATTCTCACGAGATAATATGTTGGAAAGCGGGGCTAGAACATAACAAGCAAGTGGTATTGTTCCATCTCTGATCCCTTGCTGCAACAATGCAGCAAGGATGGTTGCCCCACCATGGCAAATACCTAAAGCTCCATCTCTTACAACTTAACAGGTGCAATGAGACAAAGAAATATGGCTCAAATGAAAGATCAAAACTCCAAAAAGAGAGTGAAGCAAGGAGTAGATAGACAACTTATTTGATGCATAGTTTAAAACACTGGTAATCAGGATGCTCACAGAATTGACTGAGCTCAGTCACAAAATGAAGAAATGAAGATTACACAAAGTGAAATAAAAAGGAAAATATACAGGGAACCAACAGTGAAGGGAAGGAAACCTGGACTCAGATCAATGATTTGGAACAAAAGGAAGAAATAAACATCCAACTAGAACAGAATGAAAAAACAAGAATTCAAAGAAATGAGGAGATGCTTAGGAACCTCAAGGGCAACTTTAAACATTCCAACATCCAAATTATAGAGGTGCCAGAGAGAGAAGAGGTAGAGCAAGATATTGAAAAGTTATTTGATCAAATAATGAAGGAGAATTCCACCAAATCTGGCACAGGAACTAGACTTCCAGGAAGTCCAGAAAGTTCAGAGAGTCCCAAAGAAATTGGACAAAGGAAGAACACACCAAGATACATCATAATTATGCTGTCCAAAAATAAAGGAGAGAATCTTAAAAGCAACAAGAGGAAAGGAGAGAGTTACCTACAAACGAATGCCTATAAGACAATCAGCTGATTTCTCAGAAAACCTTACAGGCGAGAAGGGGCTGGAAAAAAATATTTGAAGTTGAAAGGCAAAGACCTACATCCCAGATTACTCTATCCAGCAAAGCTATCATTTAGAATGGAAGGGCAGATAAAGTGCTTCCCAGATAAGGTCAAGTTAAAGGAGTTCATCGTTATCAAACCCTTATTATATGAAATGTTAAAGGGACTCATCTAAGGAATAGAAGAAGATAAAAAAAACTATGAGCAGTAAAATGACAACAAACATAACTATCAACAACTGAATTTAAAAAAACAAAAACTAAGCAAACAACTAGAACAGGAACAGAATCACAGAAATGGAGGGTTATCAGCAGGGAGAGGGAAAAGGAGAGGAAGGGAAGAATGAGGGGGGAAAGTATAAGGAATAAGAAGCATAATAGGTAGGCATAAAATAGACAGGAGCAAGTTAAGAACAGTATAGGAAATAGAGAAGCCAAAGAATTTATATGTACAACCCATGAACATGAACTAAGAATGGAGAAAATGCTGGAGTGGGGTGCAGTGTGGAGGCGGTAGAAAGGAGAGAAAAAAATTGGGACAACTGTAATAGCCTAATCAATAAAATATACTTAAATAATATACGAACATTGTCCATAAAAAGTCCAGTCATTGTTAATACAGTGAGAATGGTTTGCAAGACATCGATGTAACCTGGCAGCCAAAGAGAGTGGACTGGAATGTGCACACATGCAAATGATGACTTCACTGTACTAGTCAGTGGGGGCAGTAGATGCTGTTGAGTGAGCATGCTTACTGTGTGGCCAACTCATTCAACGATGACTAAGTAGAGCAACAAATCTGCATCAAATTTTGTATTAAGCTTGAACATTCTTCAAAAAAACTGTCTGGATGATTCAGAAGGTGGAAGCTCTGGGCAACTGGTGATTGGCAGCTTCATCACGACAATGCACCAGCTCACGCATCCCATCTCATGCAGAGTATTTTGGTGAAACATCAAATCATCCAGGTGACTCACCCCTGCTACAGCTCAGATTTGGTGGCCAGTTATTTTTGGCTTTTTCCAAAACTAAAATCACCTTTTAAGGGGAAGAGATTTCAGACCATCTATGAGGTTCAGGAAAATACAACAGGGCAGCTGATGGTGATTGGGAGAACTGTGTGAGGTCCCAAGCTGCCTACTTTGAAGGCCACTGAGGTGTCATTGTCCTTTGTACAATGTTTCTTTATCTTGTCTCTTCAGTCAATGTCTCCATTTTTTCACAGTGCATGGCTGGATGCTTTGTGGACAGACCTCAAATTTTAAGCTAGTATGAATTTAAGTTTTGTTTGTCTGGGAATATAATTACTTCCCCATATTTGTAGGACTGTTTTGCCAGATACAGTATCCATGCTTGGTAATTTTTTTTAAATTTCAGCACTTTGAATATTATTCCACCCGCAACTGGTTTGTAATGTTCCTGCTGCAGAACAAATTATCATATTATACAGCTCTTTTTACATAGCATGTTGCTTTTCTCCTGCTAATTTCAAGATTCTCTTTGTGCCTTTTGTCATTCAATTATAATGTATGTCAGTGTAGTCCTCTCTGAGTTCATTCTAAGTTGGGTCTATTGAACTTCTTAAATTTAAATGTTCGTTTTCTTTTTCATATTTGGAGGCCTGTTCTAGTGTAGAGTAATACCATTGTTTTTTAAACTTTATACATTTCCAATATCAAAAATCAGAGCAAATACTTTGGGGGGAACCTCTTTTACTTTAAAATATTCACTAAGAAGTTCTTAGGTTATGGGAGATAGAATCTTGGATAAAATGGTTGGTTATCTAGAAAGCAGGATGACTTTCACAGTGCATGGATTATCACTTTTCCCATCGAAGGCTTAAGTAACAAATTAAAGAGCCCTTTCAAAGAAAGAAGGAGATGAGGAAGCCTGAAAGCAAAGACCAACCTGACCACAGACCAGTAGGACAGCAGCCTTAAGATAAGATATCTGTGAAGATAAGACTATATGATGGCAGAGATGGCTGTGAAATTGTAGAAACAGTGATGTATAAAAGTTAGGTTTTTTAATTATATTTTATTCATTATTCCATTACAGTTGTCCCAATTTCTCCCCTTTGCCCTTCTCCACCCAGCATCCCCCAGTCCCAAAGGCAATCTCCACACCATTGTTCATGTCCATGGGTCATACATATGAGTTCTTTGGCTACTCCATTTCCTATACTGTACTTTACATTCCCATGTCTATTCTGTAACTACCTATTTGTACTTCTTCATCTCCTCTTCTCTTCACCCATTTCCCTACACCCCCCTCCCATGTGGCAACTATACAAATGCTTTTTGTATCCATGATTCTGTCTCTGTTTTTCTTGTTTGCTTAGTTTGTTTTTTAGATTCAACTATTCATAGATATGTATTTATTGCCATTTAGTTGTTCACAGTTTTGATCTTCCTTTTCTTAAATAAGTCTAGTTAACATTTCATATAATAATGGTTTGGTGATGATGAATTCCTTTTGTTTTTTCTTGTCTGGGAAGCTCTTTATCTGCTCTTTGATTCTAAATGATAGCTCTTTTGGGTAGAGCAGTATTGGCTGTAAGTCCCTGCTTTTCCCAACTTTGAATATTTCTTACTAATCCATTCTAGCCTGTGAAGCTTCTTTCTGGAAATCAGCTTACAGTCTTATGAGAATGCCCCTGTAGGTAACTAACTGCTTTTTTCTTGCTGCTTTTAAGATTCTTCCTTTAACTTTAACCATTGGCATTTTAATTCTGATGTGTCTTGGAGCAGGCCTTTTTGCATCCATCTTGTTTGGGACTCTGTGTGATTCCTGGACTTGCATGTCCATTTCCTTCACCAAATTAGGGAAGTTTTCTTTTATTATAGTTTCTAATAGATTTCCAATTTCTTGCTCTTTTTCTTCTTCTGGCACCCCATGATGTGAATGGTGGACCTCTTGAAGTTGCCCCAGGGGCAACTAACACTATCCTCATTTTTTTTAATTCTCTTTTTCTTCTTGTTCTTCTGATTGGTTGTCCTTAGCTTTCTTACATTCCAAATCATTGATTTGATTCTTGGCTTCACTGACTCTACTGTTGTTTTCCTATAAATTGTTTCTTATTGCAATTAGTGTATCATTCATTTCTGACTGGATCTTTTTTATGCTCTTAAGGTCCTCACTAAATTCCTTGAGCATCCTTATAATGAGTATTTTGAACTCTGCATCTGATAGATTGTTTATGTCCATTATGTTTAGTTCTATTTCTGGAGGTTTTTTAAAAGATTATATTTACTTTTTGAGAGAGGGCAAGGGAAGGAGAACAAGAGGGAGGGAAACATCTATGTGTGGTTGCCTCTCGCACATCCCACACTGGGGACCTGGACTGCAACCCAAGCATGTACCCTGGCTGGGAATCAAACCAGTGACCCTTTGGTTTGTAAGCAGGCACTCAATCCACTGAGCCACTCCAGCCAGAGTTTTTTGTGGAGTTTTGATCTGTTCTTTCATTTGGGCCACGTTTCTTTGTCTTTTCATTTTGGCAGCCTCCCTGTGTTTGTTTCTACATATTAGGTAGAGCTGCTATGACTTCGTGTCTTGTCAGTGTAGCCTAATCTTGTAGGTATCCTGTAGGGTCCAGTGGCACAGCCTTCACTATCAGCCAAGCTGAATACTCAAGGTGCACCCTTTCTGTGGTTTAAGTACGCCCTCCTCTTGTAGTTGAGCCTCGATTGCTGCTGAAAGGTCAATGGAAGGGATTTACCCAGGCCAGTCAGTTTTAAATATAGCTATGACTATTGACCACCAACCTCTGCCCTCCATGGAGAATCAGCTGCGCAGAAGCAGGGGCGTGGTGCTCCCACATGTCTTTAGCTGTGGGCTCTGGGCTCTGAATGCATGGGCTCTGGGGTTTGCCAGGTGGTACAGGGCAATGTCAGTCCCCCTGTGCCCCACCACCCCATGTTCTGACTATGGCCACCCTGTATGAGCTGCAAATCAATCTGCAGATAGCAGCTACTTGTGCGGAGCTTAGAGGTTCCTAGCAGAAGCCAAGCTGTGGACTTACACTGGCTGCTAGTGCCAGGCCTGGGGCCACTTAGCAAAAGGTATGAGGGCTAGCAGTTCATTGAGGTCACCTGTTCATTGTTCGATAAGATTTGGGAAGCTGTGAAGCATGAGCCAAGACCAGCCATTCATATAGTAAAGCCGCTGTTAACAGTGTGGGTGGGCCAGTAGGTTGGGTGGGGCACAGCCTCAGGAAAAGTCCAGGGTAGGGCAAGCAGTGTTAGCTAGGTTGATGGAGTCACAGATATAGCACCCACTGCTGGTTCTATGGCTCTGTTGGGGAAGGGTTCAGAAAAAGACAATGGTCTCTACCTGTCTCAGAGTAAGCTGTCCCTTAGCTCCCACCTTGATTCCAGACACTTCAGTTCCTTTCTCTATGCCACTGCTACCCTGGTATTAGAGCTCACAGGGAGTGAGTCTGAATAAGTCCATTTGTAGATTCTTGAAGAAGAACCGCTTGGGTCCAGTAGCTTCTTCCACTGACTCAGTCACCACCAGTTTTTGCAGCCAGAGTAATGGGGACTTATCTTCCTGGCACTGGAACCCTGGGCTGGAGGGTCTGGTGTGGGGCTGGGACTCCTTGCTTCTGAGATATCCCTCCTGAATTTTCATACACCACACATGGATATGGGACCAGCCCATTGCATGTCTCCACCCCTCCTACCAGTCTAGATGGATGTAGTTTCTTTAATACCATAATTGTCAGGCTTCCATTCAACTTGATTTCTGACAGTTCAGAGTGATGGTTGTTCTATATTTGTTGTAATTTTGATGTGGTTGTGGGAGGAGATAAACCATATTTACATATGCTGCCATCCTGACTGGAGTGTGATCAAATTTAGTTTTGTGCTATTCTTTTTATATGTTCATTAACTGCCACCACCACTTTCAAACCTTTAGAAAAAATTTGTCACTGACATTTAGCATTTATCCATTAACTCACAGAGTATCATTTTCAGTGCTAAAGATACCATGCTATATGGGACGGGAACAAAAGTCCCTCCTCTCATAGGGTGTTTCGTGTTTGTGGTTGCTTGGGATATTGATAAAGTAGATTGGGAACCGCAGAAGTTCCCTCAAAATAATAAAAGCACAAGAACCCTAAATGTCCTTTGGATGTGTTAGCTGGAATTCTGGCTACTGTATTTGGATACCAAAGGAGAAGAAATGGGAGAATTTGAGAATACTCATGTTACATCTATAATAATACACATTTTATTCACACTTAATTAGTGTCTTTAATCATCCATATAATAACCATATTTTAATAACCAACTGTTGTTCTTTAAAAATTACAATCTCTGTGCTGTTCAAAATGTTTTCCAGTATTTTGAAAGCTTTTGGGCAACATATATTTTGCCCAAAGACTCTGCAGATATGAGAATGCCTTTGTGGGACTCAACATATACTCAACAACTAGACATTTAGGTGTTGATTATGGTAGAAAAAAATTGAAACTATTTTGATTTAACTTCTCTGAAATTGTTACTCTTTTTGAAGTTCAGAGGGTTATCATTTTATCCTTATCATTTAAAATCTTCCCAAGAGATTTGTCCTGTTTATTTTAACTTTTTTTGTCCTTTTGATTTCTAAACTTTGGATCTTTTATAAGTTCTAGATATCTCTGTTCCATATTAGGTTTGAAGATAATTTTTTTTATTTCAAGAAGAAAATGTGATATCTGTGGTACTGTTTTGTGTGTTTGCAGATTTTTATAATAACCACAGTTTGTTTTTACATCCTCTGCCATTTCCCATGCATTGTTGATTCAAAAGACCCAATTGAAAAACTTTATGAATATTCAACTTTGTTTAGTCTGTTTTTTTCTATTACAATAAAGCAGGTGGCAGTCATATTCTATAAACAGATATAGCAAGCACTACTGGCAAGAATTTTATGGTTCCATAAGCAAAACACAAAATTTAGGATTATTTCAGTATCTACACAAGAAACCAGAAGAATGTATTTTTTTTCTCTATATCATTGTGTCCTTGGCCTTGCTTACTGGTGCCATAGTTGAGATAGTTTTTTATAATGTGCATCCTTCCATTTTGGCTTATAAACTGTGATGCCAGACTTTCAGATACTTATGGAGTGATTTATTCCATGACTGATATATATCCCTGGTTAACAGCAATTTCGGTAACATGCCAGTGAACTCTAAAAAACCCACAGATTCCCTCACTTAGAATTCTTTTAATTTCATTGAGGGGTAAAGTGTTAATTTTTATAAGGGATGGAAAACTACTATTTTTCTCCTGCATCATCACATTTTCCCATCTTCTTGTCACCAATTTCTTTTAACTTGGTGGCTTCAAACAACAAAAATTTATACTCTTACAGTTCTGAAGGCCAAAAATCCCAAAATTAGTATCTCAGTGCCAAAATCATGTTGTCATCAGAGCTGCTCTCCCTTCAGAGACTCTAGGGTTAAATTCTTTCCTTGTCCATCTTCTTGCTGGTGGTTGCCAGTATTCCTTGGCTTGTTGTCACATCACTCTAATCTTCAAGACCATCATCTTTAACTCTCTATGCTCCATCTTCACATGGCCTTCTCCTTTGCATACCTACTGAGCCATCATCTTTCTTTTATAAGAATGCTTGTGAGGCATTTGGGACCCACAAGATAATCCAGGATAACCTCTCTTAATCACATTACTTTTTTTTCACACAAACTTTTTTTTCAAACCAGGCATCATTTACAGGTCTTAGAAATTAGGACCTAATATCTGATATCTGTGGCTCACCATTGTTATGTCTAACACACCCACTAAGTATCACTCTGTCAAGATGCCCTACCCAGTTCTGACCAATTATTTCTCCAAAGCTTTCTCCCCTGAAATATCTGTATTCTTTGTCATGCTAGCTTTGTGTAAAACACAGGTCTTCTTGAGTTGTATTGGGGAATTATAGCTGAGCTGAGCCTGGAGGACAGTTTGAATATAGATGTGGGTTGCTGAGACCATGAGGTAAGTGCAGTTAAACATGAAGAGAAATGTTCATGTCTAGAGCCACAAGATGGCTCGGGTTGACCCTCTGTTACTTTTCCTACCTTGGCTCTGGCTGGAGAGCAAGTCACATGGAAGGTCTCATCTTTATTTCTTTCTTAGGAGATGGTATCTTGGTATTGGTCCTTTCTGGTGCAGATCACCAACTGGTTTCAGTAATATTGTTAATCCCAAAATTATTCCTATTAAGATATAATGATTTAGTAAACCACAATTCAATATTGATTGGTAATATTTCATAAATGTTTTTATGTTCAATCAGCTAAGAAGAATATATGGGGTATTTTAATCATTTACTCTTGTGATATTGACACTGTTATTATGCTATTTAAAAAAAAAAAACCAATGGCACAGAGAGTTTACTAGTTTTTCCAAAGTGATAGAGTCTTAACTTAAGTCTATATTTAAGAAATACTTTAAGAAGTCACAAAGCTGTCAGGTTTTAGTTCTTTCTTCCTATGAGAAGTAGGGATGAGTCAATGTTGTGATTCAATAGACTAGTGGCAGGAGATCTTCCCAGAAAGGAACAAAATGCTGGAGAAAGAACTTGAAAAAGAACACACAATTGGCCGAACTAAAGCAGAAGAAACTTCTCCAAGACTGGGGAAGTAATTACTAACTGACAACTTAGTCGACCTCAGAAATGAATGACCAAGTCACATCTAGGTAATGAGGCAAAGGGATGTGGGACTCTAGTCCCATCAGAGATTCTGCCCCAGGTATAGCACATAGTAGTGGGCATGTGCTCATGAAAGGAACTCTTTGTGCTTAGAAAATGACCATATTATGATCATTCCAGAATCCTTTCCAAATGTTCTAGGCTTTGTGAAATTCTAATTTTCCCTCACAAAGTCACAAATGTAGGGGCAAGGAATTCCAACAATGACAAAGATTGAATTTCTCAACAAAGAAATTCAGGGAGAGCTCAGAGTGAGATTGACTCTGACTTGGATTTGATTCAGGGTGGGATTTGACTTTGATAAAGGATTTCTGATGCTTCCCTATTTATCACATTCAAAATTGGCCATGAAAAAATCACAATGGCTTGCCTCAGGACTGTATGTAAATATGGTGACATTTCAGAGACATGCCGGAGTCTGTGTTTGTTGTGGCCATTGGCAGTATGAGTGGACTTTACTGACCTAGAAGAATGGAACTCAGGGGAGAATGTTTCTATGGTTGCCCCTCATGCTGCCAACTTCTCTGAAATCTACTCATATCAGTTTAATGAGTAAAAAGGAAAGAAAATCTGTGCCAAGAAATTTTCTGCCTCTCTGAAAACAATAGTATTTAAAATGTTTATAAATTCAAGCAATTATTAATTTTTGCTGTTTTTTTAAATCTGTAGTATCTTATGATTCTAAGGCCCTTTAATGGCCATTGTGAGTTGTACATTTTTCTGAAAATCAGAGATCTCTGGGGTATTAATTCTATCGCTCTGGCACTTCAACTGCTTCTCATGTCTCTAATAATTCTAAGACTACTAAAATCTTTTAAACAACAAAATACTGTAACATGAACCCATAATCATTACTATTATATTCACTGTTGTTTTGCCCACTTTTAACATTCACCCTATAAAAATCCTGGGTCTGAAAGCAACATCTAGAAAATTCGATTATGCCCAAACAAAAGAAGTCATCATTTTTAAGGCTGCTAATGTGTATTTGGCATTTCCAAATGAATCTCCTTTATCTTGATAAGCAACAATTACTCTAAGTTCTTATTTTAATTCCAAAGCTACAGAGGACTGCCTCTAAGCCTGGAAACAAGTTGGCAATGTTGAGGTCTCTATGAAATATTTCCTCCTTAGTTTCAACAGCCTATTTTCTGAGACAGAGATTGAATGACAGCTTAAAAGAGTACAGATTATAAACCCATTTAAGAGTGCTGCATTTTTTGAATTTGTCTCAAATGGAAGGAAAAACCAGGGTGACACAGGCAAGGCTCAAGTGCCAACATGTGTCTTTCTGTTTATTCATTATTCAAGGGTCAGGCCCTCAACCAGGGCCAGAGAGAAATGACAAAAATAAATACATATCAGTGCAACAATCTGCAATTTAAAATAATGAAAAGCAAGATTCCTATTCATTTTTATGGCACAAACCTGACATCATTTCACTCCAATTTTCTATAATGGAACCAGCTGGGCTCTGGGAGGGAACTAGTAATAGGTTTTAATGGATAAAATCTGCCATTGAAACTGGCCGTTTTCTAACACAATCTCAGTGCTTGGCACCCAGCCCATCATACAGCATCATGCTTTCTGCAGAGCTGCACCAGCTTGAGAGATGAGAGTGTTGTGTACCCAGGACCACTGAGCTCATAGGATCCTCTCCCCTCTTCACCCAGGAGAGTCCGAAGCCCCAGTCCAGGGCCCCATAGGCCTAACTGAACAAACCACCAGGGAAGAATCAGGAAAATGTCATTGTCTTCAATAAAGGTTAGCAGAGATCATGGAAACAAGGTTAAAGAGAGAGACAGAGAGGGCCAGGGTGGGTGAGAGCCCTGCCTTATGCAATGTCAAGCCCCTGATTGATGTCCAGGTCTATCTGGTTACAATAAAAACAACTGGGATTTTCTGGGTCTGAATTAATAGTCAGTGAGTGTTTTTCTCTCTTCCCCTCTCATTCCATTAAACCATTCCTCCTCTTCTCCTATTCAGCTCTCAAACTGCTGTTAACATATGAAAATAGCATGCAAAGAATGGAATGGGCTGACTGCCATGGAGATAAAAATGGGATGTTCATTCTAATTTATTTCATGGCACCACGCCTTCTCACTGTCTCTGTTTTCTTTGCTAAGCAGCTTGATTGCCTCTTTGAGAATGTGACGGGTATGGCCCGCAGCCTTGTGTCTGAGTCATGGTTGAGGTTAAACAGGCAGCCAGCCTTTGGTGGTTGGACACCAGTCTGACCAGTCACCATGCCCAGGTTGATTTGGGCACAGGAGAATGAGGCTTCTGTTTTTCATTTGCAGCAGATTTCAGACTAAATGATCTCTAAGGTTCATTTTGGTGAAATACTGCAGGTTCTAAACATGAATGATGTTTTCATAATCTATACTCTACCTAAAACATGCTCTACACCCATGTTTCAGTTGCCTCATGGCAATGGTCTGCAACACAGGTACAAGGTTCAAAAGCAAATTTAAAATGCTTTTCAGATGATAAGGCGTGACCCAAACAGAAAATGTAGACACATTCAGGACACTTACTTCCTAAGCACCCATGTATCTTTGCTAACATTGGCTGATTTTATGACCATGTATCTTTCTTTACTCTGGGCTGCCTCCCTCAAATAACTGTGGCCATGCTCTCATCACCAGGTTTTGTTATCACAGGAAATAATAACAGAAAGGCACAAGAAAACTTGGTTGTAGAAGCATTATCTTGACCAATAAATTAGAAACTCTCAATTCTAAGCCAGGGCAAACAACTTCTGGCTTGAGGATGGTGCAGAAATCTGCTACTACACTTTCTTTCCCCGGCTGCTTATGAAGCTACTGATTCTGCAGCTTCTTTGTCCAACTGAAAGTGCTGCATGGTGTCTTTGACCTCCCCAGAGTCTCCCTTCCCACCTTGCCCATCATTCATGCTATAGTATAACTACATCCAACTGTGGACATTCTTTGATCTTTCAGGTCTCCGTACAGTTAGTGACCCCTGGTGAGTTTCTGTTTCTTCTTTCTACGAACCATTATTCGACTGCCCCAAGTAGAGCTGCTTTCTCTGTTCTCACTACATGTTTCTATTTCTGACTATCAGCTGCCCTCACACTCCAACCTAGTGGGCATCTCAAAAGCCAGTTCTCCAATGTAAACTATATATTCTGACATGTAAACGGGGTTTAAGAAGCATCTGTTATATGAATGGATGAAAAGTGAATGGAAAATGAAAGACTCTTAAACCCCCAAACAAATGGCCTTTCTTTTTCCTCTAGATGTTCCAGAGATACAGGAATTGGGCCTTGGTTTCCTACTTTGTGCTGATCGCTATTCTCTGATTATTTGTTTTTCCAGTACAGTCAACTCTATTGTGCAAGCTAAAGGGAGATAATAATGGTAGGAATAATAACAAAACAGATATTGCAAAGATAATTTATCTTTGAGATTCTTAATAATATATTTTAAAGCAGTTTTTCTTTCCAACTAAACTTAGGGGAAATATAGTAGGAAGCACTCTGAACCTTAATATAAGCAATGCAATTTCTTTTTCTTGCTTTGTTGACAACTTGCTTTATGATTGTGGTCAAATCCTTTCTTCTCTTTGAACCTTAGTTCCTTATCCTCTCCAAGTCAGTTGATTTTGAACCAAAAGGAGTAGGATCGGATGACCTTGAATGTCCGTTTCAGCTCTGTGATATATTGTTCACAATGATATCCACCCAGAGTGCCTTTCATTCCTGTGCATCATAGCACGCCTCCCAAAAAGAGTCTGTGCATTTTCTTCTCCCCTTACATCAGTGGTACAAGAACTCTTATTAAGACTTCTGAAAGATTTAAGGTAGAGATAGCAGATGTTCACATCTAAACAAAGGAGTGTCTAAGAATCTTGCTGTCCCCCATCAGCTGGACAAGTAGAAAGAATCATGTCTCAAGCAGAATCATGAATGCGGCTTTTGGAGCCACAATATGCTTCAGAGAAAACCCAGTTTTAAAATAATTGTACTAGCAAACACCCCCAGTGTGGGCTAAAACAAGAAGCACAAAATGACAGGAGTCCTCTGGGTACCCAACATTACACATTGGCAGGAAGCTGGAGGAGAAAGCTCTGCACTGTAAGCAGGAGCCCTATCTTATACAAAAGAAAAGTTATTTGGAGGGCAGAGCCTAGAACAGAGAACTGTGGATCAGGGAACCGACCACTCTCAGAGTACAGAACTGGGCTGTGATCAAGGACCGTTTTCCACAGCTGGGGGACTGGCGACATGTGCTTTTTGACACACGATGACATACTTTTTGAGCAGGTGTGTCTATTGTGGTTATTCTGTTCTCATCTCACCATGTTGAGCTAATTTGTGTGGGGGAAAGGGCTGAAAACTTGGCTTGTTTTTGTTGTTGTTTTGGTTTTCAAGTCTCCAGACAAACCTGAGTAGCCTCAACCACATCTTGGCACATCCAGACCTATTTTAAATGCTGCTTTTGGGCCTGAGACACTGTTTGGATAAGACCGAAGGTCCCTGTGGTGGGTGTTTGAATTTGCATAAATTGTTGAGACTGTAGGGGAGACTATGGTAGCTTATCTCCCTATGGCCATAAAAATTCTTTGCATGTCCCATTTCTGTGTGTATAACAACCCTTCCCACTGAAAGGTGGACTCTGTCTCTGCTCCCTGTGAATCTTGGCTGGACATTAACTTGCTTTACCAAAACTATGCCAGTTCTGGGACTAGCTCTTAAGAGTTTTAGTAACTTCCACTTTCAGTCACCTAAACCATCATGTAAGATCCTGGCTATTTTGATGGGGAAAGAGGGCCTGCCAATCACCAGCCATTCCAGCTACCCTATATGAGCTCCCATGCATGTGAATGAAGTCATCATGGACTTTTTAGACATTGTCAAGCTCTCAACTAAATGCAACTGTATAAATGCCTTCAGCCAACAGTCCATGGAGCAGATAAAACATCCAGCTGACCCACCAAATTGTGAGAAATAACAAATCATTATTGTTTTAGGCCATTGCACTTTGGGACAGTTTGCTACCAGCAATAAATAACTAATACACACTCTAACAACCAATTGTCTAAATTTATACTGACTGTTCTGATTGACAGCAACTCATGATTTAGGTAAGTAGCCTAAAAGTACAAAGGAGACAGATTACCTGCTTGGTACCAAGCACAAGTTGTAGGTAATCTCCTATGAATGACTGAGGGTTTATTGTATTTTATTTTTTACCCTCATTTATTTCTGTCTTACTCTGTATTCTGCCAGGTCATCTGACTTTAAGTGGGAATATTTAGCCAATTAGCTTCTACCTATTCTGTGTGGAGGGCAGTCAAGAGCAGACCCCTCATAAAAAGTATAAGGTACAGAGAGTTGCAGAGAAAAATTCATGTTTATAGAACAAGCTATAAGCATTTGGGGACAGAATGAAGAAATGATGACCACATGTTTTCCTTTTTATTCCAGCTGCTTGGCAGAAAATAGACTGCCTTAATTCTGTTGCTTACAAAAGGCACCTACAAAAAACCACATCATTTCACTGGTTGTTTGGTACAACCACTGATCAATCTATTAATGAGAAATAGCAGGAAACCTGATAATGAATTAATTATATTGGATACAATTCTGTATTTATCACAAAATAGATCCCATTTGAATTTGAATTCCATACAAGAAGGTTTCATTAAAGAATTTTTCTAAAATCCTCATCATAACATACTCACCTGTAAGGTGTTACCAAAGTCTTTATTGAGGAGACAATGAAGAAGCAGTATCATTGCTTTGCATGAAATTGAAAGAGTGTACAATATGGTATATATAAATGATCAAGAGACAATTTTACATTATTTTAAATTATTTGGAGTCCTTTCCCTCTTTTCAGAAGTGTGGCCCTAGCCTCACTCAACTTTTAGCACATCCAAACTCCTGACAAAGTTTATAACTGAGCTCTTGCAGTTGAGATGTATTTGAGAAATAGCTTTGCTTCTGGGTTTCCATGGAGACCACTTCCCAACTTGTGGCTGAAGGTAACCTCTGTCGACCATGGCTGGGGGTAGTTATCAAACTGTCACTGGCAATTTTCCCCCTCATTTACTAGAAGCAACACTCCAGAAAGAAAAATAACAGGATGACATGGTGAGAGCACACTTTCACTTCGAGACTACAATTCTGGGAAGACTTCTACTGTCAGCTGCAAGCTCCTGGTCCCAGAGGAGGATGACCGACCCTTAATCTAGGCAGCAGAGTGAGTAGAGAAAATAGCCCTGGACCTGAGGTCGAACTGAGGAAGAGTCCTGACCCTGTAGTGATAGCTGTAAGAACTCAGGCACGTCAGATCAGCAATAGGAGCATTGCTTTCTGCTTTCCTTTCTTATGAAGGCAGCATAACAGTTTCTTTGCTGCTCACTTAAAAAAAATCCTTGAAACAATCAAATAGTTAAGTGCACTTTGTAAACTATTATGTGCTGTACAGATATGAGGCTTTGTTCTTATTTCTGACTTTTGGATTACAGTGCCCAACATTAGTTAAGTTCCTGAAGATAAAGCCTTGGTGTGCTGACCAAAACTGAGCTGACAGATATTGTGTGTTAGATTTAAGAGCAGCTAGGAAAAAATGAGAAAGTAATTCATGGTGTTTTTCAGGTCAGAATTCATAGATACCCACATGGAGTCTATTAATTGTATGAACATCTGTTAAAGGAATGAACTTGTTAAAAGTTTCTTTCCTTCATATAGAGAAATTGCTATAATATTTTAAACTGTGAAAGACAGATCTAATTTATATATGTTTTCTGAGAACACAGGCACTACATATATTTTAAATGCAGCTAAAATTTGGCAAGTGATTGTAAGAGAAACAATCTTACAACTGAATAAGGTCTTTTTTGAAAGGGGCTTTGTACTATTAATGGATTTCGATTCTCAGATGGTTTGGTCTGAATGAACAGGTGAAACTGGATATTAGACATTTGCAGCTGACTTTTTATTCAGTAATCTCACTCTGTCTCCAATTCCTTTTCTATTGCTAAGGAAATGAGATCTCCTAGTATTTTACATCAGGCTGAGTCCAAAGGATATTCATTGAACTAGGAAAAAAGATCGGTTAAATAATGAACAGTTTTAATTTACATAATGTCCATTAAATAATTCAATGACATCTAATTAAATAAATATTTATCAAGTGACATTCTATCCCAGGTAAGGTGGTAGATGCTGGAGAAACAAACAAACAAATTGTCATGAATTTGTCCTCAAGAAACTGACAGTTCACTGAGTAATTATAATTTAGTGTTATTAGTGCAATAATAAAACCACACACAAGAAGTAAAAATAGTCTAACTAAAGAAGTTATTGATTTAGACAAGGAAGAATTCTAGCAGGGATGTCTCAGGTTTGTCTTAAAAGCTCCTAAGAGATATGGTAGTTATACAAGTTTGCAAGGAAGAGACATTTAAGGCCAAAGGAACAGTTTGTACACATCGTAGCAAGGTCTGATAAAGTATATTTGGGGAGCTACAAGGGGTTGGATATAACTAAAAATGCAAGGCAGGAAACAGGGGTGTCTGGGACTAGAGAGGTAGTCAGAAGCAGATAATGGAGACTTGTGGGCCATGCTAAGCAATTTGGACTTTATTCCATAGATTCATAGCATCCAATATGGATGACCCTAACCATTTATGACTATTTCAATTAAAATTTTAAGATGTGAATTCAGTTTCTTAATTTCACCAGCCACTCTTGATGTGCTCAGTAGCTCCATGAGGCTAACAGCTCCACACTGAACAGCTCAGATACAGAATATCCCCACCACCGTCTACCATACAGCACTGTCATAGATATTTGGGAGTCTTTGAAATGATGGAAAGTGGGGAAATGTTCTGCTACTATTTTGCATTTTAGAAAAATAAGTTTGGTAGGAAGATAATTTGGGGAAAAGTAAGAAAAATTCACATGCTAGTCTAAACAAGATTACACAAGACTGCAAGGGCAGTGAGGATGGAATAGAGATGGCAGACCTGAGAGGCAGAGGCTGAGAAGCAAGCTATGCTTCGTCACTGAGTCGATCCATTGTGCGACCACACTGCTCAGAGATCAAGATGGCCAATGAGTAAGGGGATGTGTGAGTGTGTGTGTGTGTGTGTGTGTATGTGTGTGTACAGAAGGGGCCACCTAATTTTGATTGTGTGTGCAAAGTAGAGTATAAGATTGCTGGAGATAATAGGATGGCAAGAATCAACAAAACAGGTTCCATGGCCCCATATAGGTCATGAAGTTTACAGCGTGCAATTTCCATTTTCTAGTAATATTTTGCCATTTATGAAACCATGGGTATATTTATCTACCAATCAAAGCACTTGAACATCTTTATAAATCTTTGAGAAGTTGAGAGGCAAGTTTAGAGAATGAATTTCTCATGAAAATCTTACAAGGAAGTATGGTTCAAGGTTTCCAGTATTCTGGTCTTTTAGCAATGTCTTTGTCTATGGGAATGACTCTAAGTGTGACATCTTCCTACTGTGCCTTCTGATTGGACAGATCATTGGATGATCTGTCCATTTGATGAATGGCCCGTTTGATGAATAGCCCAATTAGCCAAAGTAGTATTTAAGGTTTCTGTTGATTACACCACTTATAGACAGATGGAAGCTAAGAATTCAAGCTAAAATATTTTGTAAAATTGTCATGTTAGGAAGTTGTCTCCTAAGGAAGTACCCCTGACCCCCTTGCTCTCAATGTTCTTCTTCTCTTAACTATTTATTCCCATATGCCACTGTATTAATATATACTATTGCTGCTAATAATAATCATGGCTATTACTTATTGAGCACATGTTATGTGTCAACCCTGTGTTTAATTCTTCTGGACATTATCTCCCCATGTTACCTTGGCTATGAGTGGTTGAGTCAGGTCTCAAATCTAGGTCTGTTTGATTCCAAAACTCTGGTTTTCATTGTTTCATGATGCCCTTTCTTTGGTGCAGGGCCCATTGGGTTCTCCACTAAGGAATTACCAGCAGGGCTCAGCACTTAGCTATCATCTCTATAGACATAAAAATGTTTGTTTTATTTTAATGAGTCCTTAAAAAAGAAGAAATACTGGCCTGCTTTGGTGGAGAAAAGAGATAGCCTGTGTCAGTGAGAGGGCTTGTCCTTTCCTTCCTCCAGGATAATATGGACCCTGTATGACAAGACCAATCTGGGGAGGTGGTAAAACACTAACTAAAATATGTGGATCCAGAATAAGGCATGGTATTCAGCCAGGGCCCTTGGGGTCAGCAAGGAAGCTGGAAACATATAGTGTCAACAGGACCAGGCCACAGAGATGCCATGCCTCTCAAACACTTCTGTCCTCAGGGGGTTAATTTAATGGTCATTCAACCCAACTGCCAAAGAAAAAAATCCACTAGACATAGATTATAGATATCTATTAAACATATGAAAAACAGGCAAACTTACTAAACATTAACAACATAACGTTTTATGTCTTCCAAAGTGGTTAGAACGTTTTTAAATTAGGGGTATGCTGAAATGGGTAATCTCGCATATTGCTAATAGGTGGGTAAATATGAAAAATCTTCTAAGAAAGCAATTTGGCAATGTTTGAAAAGGTTAAATGTGATATTCTCTTATCCTCAGTTCTACCTCAAGAAATACAGGGTCTGGCACAAATAATACCCCCTTTTTTATTACATACAAATCTTTTATTATAAAATCATAAGCATGTAATTCTGTAACATAACAATACCACACTCAAGCACACCACATGACATTTTAGGTGAAATGTTCAAATTGCTGCCCATCTCGTGTGAGGCATTCATGTACCCTACAGACCACATTCAACGGTGTTATTTCTGCCAGACCCTGTATATTCTAAAGAGTGAACTCAGATACAAACAGAGAGAAAGCCAAATGACCTTCAGGAGAGATGGAGAAGCAAATTCTGGAGTGTTCATAAACTACATTTTTTGCAGTCAATCAAAACAGACCCCACCAAGATAAAATGTATGTTAATAAAGATTACAGGGGAGTACAATACAATGCTACTTGTAGATGATTCTAGATTTGGGGATTATATATGCTTTATTCTTTTTTTATGTAATTCCCAAGTTTTTTACCAAAAAGACTAAATTACAATTAGCGCATACTAGGGAAGTAGTTTGATATAATGGAAAGAGCACTGGGCTTTGTAGTCAGATTTCCTGGGTTCAAATACCAGTTCTATGCTTATTAACTATACGATTTTCAGCAATTTGTTTAACCACTCTGTGTATCAGTTTTCTCTTCTATAAAATAGGATGATGGTCATGTATACCTCCTGGAGGTTAAATGAGTTAGTCCATGTATACTGACTTTAAACAGTGCCTGGCGCATAGAGAAATTATATAGTGGCAGTTATTACTGTTATCTATATTAATATGGTGACACACGAAGGAAGATCTAGTTTTAGTTAAAGCTGGGTTACATATTAGCTGTATAATATTCAGCTGTGTAATATTCAACCCTTAGTAAATGTTATACATTTTGCCATTTATAAAATGTGTGTAATAATGCCAGTCTTGTGTTTTTATAAAAATTATGATTATGTATAACACATATTTATAATATGACACAGGATATATAAATGGTTGTTTGGAAAGATTATTATCTACATAACTTACATGTAATATATATACACGGTGTATATGTATGAGTATATATGTAATATAGAACATATACATACATAGTCTAAGCTAAATACATACATCATTTATGGTACAATACAAACTAAATCAATTATAGCTATTAAGTTTAGAATCAGAAAAATAGGTTGTAAACCTTAGAAGAAAATGTGTAGAGAACATTTGGGAGTCATGATTCTGCTGTAACATCTTGTTTGTGTTCTGTAATATATCTAATAAACAGACTTCTTGATGTACTTCTGTGCTCCCTGAGCATCCTATGTCAGAAAAAGAAACACTACTTGGTTCAGTATTGTATCAAATCTTTCCAAATATCCAATCACGTGGAATAGTGACAAAAGTCACAAGTTAGCCCTTTGAGGCAGCAATGGCCACCTTGGACAGGATGATTCTTTTTAAGGGGCTGGCTGACAATAAACAAAGAGCTAAGTGGTCATTCACTCAGGTAATTTACAGTTTGAAGAAGGCTGTTTCAGATTACAGAGAGAGGTGCTGAGCAGAGTGTGTCGGTGAGGACTGGAAGGCACCTGTGTGTGTCTGTGTGTGTGTGTCCCACTAGGCGGGGTGGGAGGGGGCTTTCCTAATACCCTCTTCCCCTAAGGCATACACTCTATACCTTGGGCTTCTGGATCTTCACCTGATTTCTCACAGTGGAAGTGGCTAGCCCTTGAAAAAACACCTGACAGAGAAGACCAAGAAGTACCAGTATGTGTGGCTCAGCTATGACTTCCCAGGTAACTGCCAGGTGCCTTCCTGTGCAGTGGACTCTGTGATCATCCCTGTGTCCTCTGACTTGAACGCAGTGACTGCATCAGCATCTGGTTTCTGTGCCCTATACATTCGGTTCTAAGTCATTGGCACAGATTAGGTACAAATTGTCCCTTTGAATTAGAAAGCTCCATACTCAGATGAAAACTATTGATTTCCAATCTACCTAAAAGACTCTATCATTAGGCCACATGAGGTAATTTGCTCCTATTCTGACTTTTGGATTTGGGCCTAAAATTTCATTTTCAGGCCATAATGTTGTATTGTTTAACTAGTTAAAAAAGAAAAAGGAAGGAAGGAAGGAAGGAAGGAAGGAAGGAAGGAAGGAAGGAAGGAAGGAAGGAAGGAAGGAAGGAAGGAAGGAAGGAAGGAAGGAAGGAAGGAAGGAAAGAGAGAGAGACAAAGAAAGAGAGAGAAAGTAAGTTGCTGTAAACCAGGGCATTTATTCAGGATTCTAGGATCACTTTCCCTTCCCTGTTCCCTGCCATGCTCCAACTCTTATCAAGAACATGGGAAGAAACTTAACATCTGATTTTTACTGGTGATTCAGGAAGACCAACAATCAACCCTACATCACCTATGCTTCTCCTGAAAATTAATACTTTGTTGCAGTCTGGAAAGATGCCCTGTATCAGCCTCTGCCTTATGAGTGCCATTCCCTGCTCCTCAAATTGTAGCATATTGTAGACAAAGGATGAATTTCCTAAATACATAGTGAGCCTTTACAAATCAATAACAAAAATCATCAACAAGTCTCAGTCAGCAAGTGCAGAAGCCTTGTTTGTTCAGATAGTCCCTGATGGCTGGTGCCCAGGGGCCATTCATCCCCAGCATGCAACAGGTGTGCAGATAACCTAAAGAAAAAACTGGGTAAACAATGTGAATACAACAAAGGACATGCAAATATCCTTGAGTTCACCAATAAGTAAATAAACATAATTAAAATAAAATAAAACTTTAATATTGACAAAAATGAAAAAGGTTGATAACACCCTATGTTGGTGGAAGTTTGAAGAAAACAGGTATAGTCAAACATCATCTGTGAAGGATTTAAAGTGGTACAGTCCTTGGGTTTGCAGACACACTATGGCCATACAATATGTGTGTAAGTACGTTCATTCCAAGAACACTTGTAAGAGTGAAATATAAGAAAACACCTACCCGAATACATATTTTATAGCTACAGATAATATTTGATGAACACTCACCTCATCTTATATCTTCAGTAAAAGTTTCCCAGTAAATATTTCATTTAATCCATTCAATAAACCTAGGAATTTGATTCTATGAATATTCATTAGTCTCAGATGAAGACAGATCCAAAGACAATAAAATAGGAAAACCTTAGGTCTTATTTTTTTCCTCTTCTTTCTTTTAGTACCTAGTGCCACATACCAATTTAGATGTTTTATGGATTTCAGTGCATTTAAATTAATGTAAGTTAGGCCTGTTATCATCATCCTCATTTTACAGTTAGAAAAGTCTCTTAAAACAGGGTAAGTAACTTGGCTAGGATCTCAAACACAGCAAGTGACAAAGGCAGGTACTGTTAACCACTGTGCTATGCGTTTTTCTAGTTAAAGATCAAATACTCAGCCCTAGCTGGTATAGCTCAGTGGATTGAGCACGGGCCTGCGAACAAAAGGATTGCAGTTCGATTCTGAGTCAGGGCACAGGCCTTGGCTGCAGGCTAGTTCCCAGCAGGGGACTCATGAGAGGCAACCCTACATTGATATTTCTCTCCTTCTTCTCTTCCCTTCCCTCTAAAGAAAATAAATAAAATATTTTTTTAAAAGATCAAATACTCAGGTGTGTATCCTTTTTCTGGTCTAATTAAATGTTCTCAGGCTCAATTTATTCCTCTATGAAATGAAAATAACAGTATTATGTGAGATAACAAATCTAAACTAAATTAAATGTAGCCTAGAAGTAAATATATGGTTAAAATGGCATTCGAATAAAAGAGAAAGAGAGAGAGAGCACCAATTATATTTTGTCTGTAAGAAATGTATTTAAAACAGAAAGACTCAGATATGCTAAAAGTAAACTCATGAGGAAAAATATACCACGTTAACACTGATCAAAATAAAGCTGGAGTAGCTACATTAACTTCATACAGAGCAGACATCAGAACAAGGTAAACTATTAGGGATAAAGACAAGCATTACACAACAATAAATGGGTTCAATCTAAAAGACATGATTCTAAATGTGTATGTTCCTAACAACAAAGCTTTATCAACACAGTTGAGGCAAAACCTGACAGAACCTCAAACAGAAATAGAAAACCCAATAGTATAGTTAGAAACTTCAACACAACTTTTTCAGTAACTGATGGATCAAGTGAGCAGAAAGGTCATCAAGTTGCTCTATCAATTGATCTAATTGACATTTATAGAATATTCTAACCAATGAGAGCAAAATATACACTTCTCTAAAGCTAACATGAGACTCCCTCAAAGAGATCATATTCTGCCCCATAAAACGCACTTAAACGTTTTTTAAAAATAAGACTCATATAAAGTATGTTTTCAGATCACAATCAAATTAAACTAAAATTTAATAAAAGAGCTAAAAAAATCTATAAATATTTGATAATTAACAACACACTTATAAACAACACAGAAGTCACAGAAAAAGTCTCAAAGCACATTGAAAAATATTTCACACTAAATAAACATAAAAATACAACTTACTGAAATTTGTTGGCCGTAGCAAAAGCAAAGATGTTTAAGGGGAAATTTATAGCATTAAATACATACATTAGAAAATAAGAAAAACCTACAACCAATAGCCTAAGCATCTGCCTTAGTAAACTAGGGGAAAAAAGCAATTTAGACTTAAAGCAAGCAGAAGAAAAAAATAATAATAATTAAAACAGAAATCAGTGAAATTGGAAACAGGACAATAATAGAAAAAAAATTGAAGAAACCAAAAGTGGATTGTTCTCCACACTTTTGCTACAGTGACTACACCAGTTTATAATTTCACCAACAGTGCACAAGTATTCCTTTTTTCCACATCCTTACAAAACTTATTTCTTTTTTTAAAAAAGATTTTATTTATTTATTTTTAGAAAGATGGGAAGGAAGGAGAAAGAGAGGGAGAGAAACATCAATGTGTGGTTGCCTCCCCACTGGGGATCTGGCCTGCAACGCAGGCCTGTGCCCTGACTGGGAATCGAACCAGCGACACTTTGGTTCGCAGCTAATGCTCAATCTACTAAACTACACCAGCCAGGGCCCCCATACTTATTTCTTGATTTTTAAAAAATAATTCTGACAGGTGCAAGGTGATATCTCATGGTTTTGATTTGCATTTCTGATAATTAGGATAATTAGTAATGTTTAGCATCATGAAAGGGGGTGAGGAATGGGGGATGAAAAAAAAGGTGAAAGGAATGAAAAGTACAAACTTCCAGATATAAAATTAGTAATGAGGATGTAAAGCACAGCACAGTGAATGTGGTAAATAACATTGTTAGAACAAGGTACGGTGCCAGATGGGCACTAGACTTACTGTGGTGGCCACATCATAAGGCACATGAATGTCCAATCACAATGCTATACACCTGTAATGAATACAACATTGTATGTCAACTATAATATTAAAACAACTAAAAAATTCTTAAACCAGTTCTCTAAAACAATCAATAAAATTCATAAACCTCTAGTCAGGCTAACCAAGAAAAAAGAGAGAAGACACGAATTAGCAGCATTAGAAATCAAGAAGGGTTATCACTACTGGTTCTGTAGTTGTTACAAGGATAGTAAAGGGATACTATGAACAATTCTATGCCCATAAATTTGACAATATAAATAAAATGGACCGATTGCTTAAGAGACACAAGTTACCAAAACTCACACAAGAAGAAATAATTGTAATAGTCTATATCTATTAAATAAATTCAGTTAATAATTAGCAACCTTGCAAAAAAGAAATCATCAGGTCCAGATGGTTTCACTGGAAAACTCTAGCAAGTATTTAATGAAGAAATAAAGCTAAGAATTTACAATCTCTTGCACAAATAGAAGTAGTGGAAACACTTTCTAACTCATTTTATGAGACTTGCAACACTTAAATAATAACACCAGGTAATAACACTGTAAGTAAGGAAAACTACAGAACAACATCTCTAATGAACATAGATGTAAAACTTTCCCACAAAGATATGAGCAAATTGCACAATGCATAAAGAAAATTATTCCTCATGACCAAGTGAAGTCCCATGCAAGGACCTGAACACGTGAAAATCAATGCCCTGCACCACATCAACAAGCTAGAGAAGAAAAGTCATATTATCATATCAACTGATGCAGAAAAGCATTTAGGTTTAGTTGACATGAAATAGAACTCTCATCAAATTAGAAGTAGAGTAAAAACATCTACAAAGAACCTATGGCTGACATCATAGTTAATGGTGAGAAATTGAGTGCTTTTCTTTAAGACTGAGAACAAGGAAAGGATGTAAGTCTCACCAGTCCAATTCAATATCATCCGGAAGTCCTGCCTAGTGCAATAAGACAAGAAAAATATATAATTTCTAGGAATATAATTCCTGGCAAGTACAATAACAAAAGGAAATAAATATAATATATATAAAAAAAGAAAAAATTTTAATACACTCATATGGTTATCTATGCAGAAAATATAAAAGAACAAAAGAACTTGCTAAGACTAGTTACTGAGTGTCACAAGGCTGCAGTGTACAAGGCAAACACACAAAATTCAATTGTTTTTATTTTTTGTATAAACAATAGAAATTTGAAACATTTTAAAAATTGCTATTTACAACAGCTCCCCCCAAAGTGAGATACTTAAGTGTAATATTAGGAATTACCTAATATTAGGTAATAACAAAGTCTGTACAAGTCATATGTTCATATCCTTTAATAGGCAAGTGTGAAAACAAACTATTATATGCACCCAATGCAATATTTTTCCATGATAAAAGGAAATGAGCTATCAAGACACAAAGAGACATGGATGAATATAAACTGCCTACTGTTAAGTAAAAAAAAAACCAAGCTAGTCTATTACAGTTACATAACATGTGATTCCTAGTGCACGACATTTTTGAAAGGAAGAACTAGTCAAGGTGATAAACAGATCAGTGGTCACCTGGAGCAGGGGTTTCAGGGGAGAGAGGAGATTTCAATCAGTGAAGCACAGGGACTTTTTAGGACTGTAAACCATTCACTCTGATACTGTGATGGCAGATACAAGACACTAGGCATTTGTCAAAACCCATGGAACTTTACAGCTCAGAGTATGAACCTTAAAGTGTGTACATTAAAAACATAATTTAGGAGTACAGAGGATCCTTCATGGAATTCAGAATGTAACAAAAACAATCTAAATGTGTAACAAATGTACAAACCAACCTCACTGAACAACACTGGGGAGAAATGCACTGAAATTAAAATTAAAATGCAAAGGAAACTGTACATAAGCAATGTATTCTAGTTGATAAATATGTATACCACTGAGATATAAGTTCACTATTCTGATACCACTATACATTTATATTTGAAATGAACAATGAAGTAAGTGAGCGGAGGTGGTGGAAGTCAGTCTTCTCACTGTCAGAGTGGGAGTTTATATATCAGCAAGGAGAGGAGGCTAGAATACTAACTGTGGTAATAAATTAGAGTTGGAGATACCAATAAGAACTCACATTTACATTAATATAGATAACAATGGCTACATACAGAAGTGTGTGTGTGTATATATATACATATATATAACTGGTGTGTATGTGTGTGTGTGTATATATATATATATATATCAGTTAGGGTACACACAAGAGCCAAGAGCCAAGAAGAGGGTCAAGAAACAACCACACCACAGCAACAATGGGCATATCTAGCATCCAATTTTTGGTTTTTAATACTATTCTCTGAAAAAAACAAGGCTCCTTGGAGAAGTGGCTAATCCCAGGTTTAGGGAAGAAAATATATAAGCTGAGCCTGGTGCATCTCATGGTGCCAGAAAGTAAGGAACACCACTCCCTTCACCATAAAAAAGAAAATCAAACAAATAAAAACAAGTCAAAAAACAGAAAAACACAATGTCAAAAGATATGTCAAAAGAACACAGGAGCCAACTGAAAAGACTTCCAATGATGCTGAAATAATTTGAGCAACAAAATAAATAAAATAGTATTCAATTAAAACCTAAAATATAAAATAAATATTCATGAGCCTAACTTAATATAAATAATTGAGTAAGCAAATAAATGGGGGAGAATAGACAAATCTTTTATGCAGAAGAATTCCAAATAATTCATGCAGCTACTCCACCTTCAAGGAGATGCAGCGTAACCCTGCACTCCTGAAGTGTGGGCTGCACATAGTGATTTCTTTCCAAAGAGCACAGCCTGGAAAGGGAGAAAAAGAAAAGTAAATTTACAGAGGAGAAACCTGGTAAGCAGTAGTTTCACCAGGTGGTCAAGGTCAACTTCAACAGTCATAAGTCACGTTGATAGTATGTACCCTTGATATGATGTGGAGAAAATGGCACTTTACCTCTACGTTCTTCTTCCTAAAACCTCATAAAAAAACAGTCTAGTCATAAGAAGAATACCAGATAAATCTCAACAGAGGGGCATCCTACAGTACATCTTACCAGGACTGCTCAAAATCAACAAGGCCATCCAAGACAAGGAAGACCTGAGAGGCTTCCATAGCCAAGAGGAACCTAAGGAGACAGGAAACTAAATGTAATGTCTCACCTGGGATGGGATCCTGAAATAGGAGAAGGATATTAGGTAAAAACTATTGAAATTTGAATAAAGCATGGACATTAGTTAATAATGTATAAATATTGGTTTATTATAACACATGTGTCACACTATTGTAAAATGTTAATAATAGGGGAGAATGGAGATGAGGTATGAGAACTCTGTCCTATCTTCTCAATGTTTTTTATAAATACAAAACTGAGATAAAATTTTTTAAAAATTATATAAAAATACTGTTTTGGCTTAACTTCCACATGATCTATAAGAAATCCAGTTCCCTCAAGTTGACCACAAACTACCTTGGCACATTCTGCTAATTTCAAGTATTAAAATGTCTCTGTGTATGCTAGTAGGATTTCTCTCCTCCCATAGTCTCTCCCCACAGTTGCTTGTGGCAGTGGCCCCTACTGGGATACTTGTCCCAAATAACAACTCTTCTGCAAATGTTTGCTGAAGACACAGCCACAGCTGCCCAGCAGAGGAGTCACCTCTACAGTGTCCACACATAGCCCACCAAAGCTGCAACAGCCACAGGTACCCATATACTTCTTTGTCTGCAACTCCTCTGTCTTCCCAGCTGTGTTGGCTAATTTTTAGTATTTAGGATTTGGCTGCCTTGCCTGACCATGACTCTGGGGTGATGGGCTGAACCTGCTCCCGCATATTGGTTTTTGTAACTAAAATTTTAGTTCCTGATTTCCATCTGGTTTTCAGACCCATATCATACCAGTGCCCAGAAAACTATAATTAAAACATTAAGCATTTATTGGCCATGTACTGTAATACCACCAAAAGCACAAAATTCAACTGACTAAAGATTCCGAAAGTAGGAGCTTGGCTAGGTAAGATTAATACAAAGAGCTGTGGGTTGGAACTAGGAAATTGTTCCCGGGGAATTAAGTGTAGTAGAGATACACCCTGATTTCTCAGAAGAAGTACAAGGAAGAGGAGGAAGAGGATAAGGAGGCAGAGATCTAGTGTGAATCTGGTCTGGTTTCTTGCACAGCTGCCTGAGTAATACTAGAAATATAAAACACTAACAGCAATTAAAGTTGAACTGGAAAAATGGGGAGACAGGAGTGTAAATATAGGGAGGACTCAAGCATCGGGATGAGAATGGGAACAGGTTAGAAACAGAGTGAGATAGTCTGTTAGGAACAAGCCTGTGGAAGCTTAGCTCACTTTTTTAGTAACTGGCTGGCAAAATATCTCAAGGCCATAGACAGGATGGGAGTGGCTGGAACTCTATCTTTGTCTTTGTGCAACCGCAGAATTGATGCAATCCAGCAACTTTGTTAGATGCCTTCAAATTGAAATGGACTCTGAGATTGCATTGCGGCTCCAGTCAGTAAAATGATTTTTGCACCTGTGGAGAGAAAAGATCTTATAAACTTCTCATGTCTTTGGATTTCAGAATGCAGGTCATCTCTCCAGACTGAGTATTATGAGATGGCCTCTCTTTCCATTTCTGTCCCAGATCACTAAACTCAGAGCCCTTCTTTCATAGCCACTTCTCATTTCCTTCCGCTATTGCTTCGTTGGAAATAAAACATGACCTCCCTCATCAGGGCCTGACCGTTTAACTGTTCTGTCATGGATAACTTCCTGTGTCAGCTAGCAAGGCTATGGTGGCCAGTTATTTGGTCCAACACTAGCCTATATACATACACATATGTATGGATATGGATAGGGTATATGTGGATATATACTTGTATATTCTGCTCCTCTGGAGACGCCTAACCGATTGACATACGAGTTCCAAATCCAACTCGATGAGCAAATTAATGACAATGAATGAGCAAAAGTGTTATATCGCCTCGGGTTTCACTGAGTCATTTAGTGGAAAAGAATAATGATAATAGTAAAAAGAAGAAAATGAAGAAGAGGCAGGAGGAAGAGGCAAAGAAAACTTGGAAGGGATGGAAAGGGGAGTGGGAGTGAGAGTGGGAATTGGAGGAATTGCCCTAAGTAGTACATACTTTGAACTTGTTTTTCTCACTGAAAGGGAAAGAGAGTTTATGTGCTATTTCTCTATTTGTACTATATACACAAACCACTGTTTTATCTCAAGCTACAAAAGATGAATAGAGATAGAGATAGAGATGGTGGGCCAGAGGAGAGAGAATGCACACCAGTGGATTCTACAGCAAGTAGCCTGTGTTCTAGCATCATCAGTAAGTGAAGAAAAAAAGGGACAGGAAGGAGAACACTTGTGCTCAGGGCAGGTGACACTCAAGCACCATCCCTGCTTGTTAATAGACCAGCAGGGAACAGGGGCTGGGAGTCGGGGGCTGGTGCTGTCACAGGCATATTAGCTTGTCTCCTGGTGATCAGTCCCCTGCAGATATGATTCCACTGAGGCCGCACTCGTTTCTTTTCTGCTAATGCAATATTGCCGCAAATAGGGTCCCATCAGCCTGAAACGAAGAAGAAGCTGGGCACCATGTCTGTAGGTAGAAAAGTGGTCCCTGGGAAGCAAGGGAGCCTGGATGTCCCCTGGGTTCTGGGAGGCACACAGCCTGAACTCCCAGTCCTGCTCCAGCACACTCCAGAGCTGGGAGATGCTCTCCTTGCTCAGCCTCCAGGGGGAACACGGAGCATCCCTGAAAGTGTCTTCAGGACTTTCTCTGGTTATCTTCTGTGATGGCAAAATGAAGTCAGCACTGCTATACAGTAAACCCTTCCCACAGGCCCAGGGCCCCTTGTTTCTGTGAGAAGCAGCCACTCCTTGCTTTCCTGAACCTTGTACACTCTTTCAGAGATAAAATGTAAGGATGCTAACAGTCAAGTCTCTGAGTCTCGAATTATGCAAAAATTGTTCCTGTGGGGAATCTCAGTTGATAACTCCATTCTTCCAGTTTCTCCATTAAAAATCAATGAACACACGGAAATCCTTGGAAGATTCCTCAACTCTCATTTTACTTTCATATTCCACATTCAACCTGTCAATAAAACCTATTGGCTTATTTTCAAAATACAATAAATCTGGAATTGAGAGTATTTCACCCTTTTCTACCTAGTCTTAGTCACTGTCATTCTTGCTGGATCATTGCAAATGCCCGCAATGGGCCTTCACGCTTCTGTCCTTTCTCTCCCCTCACCACCCTATTCTCAAACATCAGTCAGAATAACCCTACTGAGCTGCAAGTCAGACCTTATCACTCCTCTGCTAAAAACTGCCTGGTGTCAATAGACGAAAATCATCTATCTCTTCACTGGTGCTTCTCAACCATTTGGTCTCAGGACACTTTTAAACTTACAAAAGCTGCCTGCTGAAGTTGTGTACTCTCCATCCTTGGAAGAGTTAGAGTATCTAGGAGGAGGATGTGATTGGTGCTCTAGCATAGCTCAAAAAATGTGGCTTTAGAGAAAGACTCATGTTTAACTCCTGGCTTCATCACTCAGTTACTGTGTAGCTGTGGGCAAGTCACATAATTCCCAATCTTCCATTTCTTTATCTGTAAAACTCAAATAACAGAACTTATGTTGAGGGCATGAAGATGAGAGATAATAAATGGAGAGTGTTTGACACTTTGTTTAATAAAGGCAGTTCTGATTGCCTTTAGTTTTTCATTGCTTAGAAGGTTAGATGATATGGACTCCAAAATATCTCACAGATGTAACTACCTCTAATAGATGTATCTGCAGGAGATGTAATTATCTGAATATGTACTGTGGCTAGAGAAGGGGAAAATGTGTGGCCTGAGGACAAAGATCACCTAACCATTAATGTGCTTAATTTGTGGTACTAATTGCAAATATGTAATTTCCTCTGAGGTCCACATTAGGTTCTTGTCACCACAGAAGAAATGTTAGTTCTACCATAGACTTGATAGGAAGGTGGTTAGTTATTTTTCCCTGGGGGATTGGAAAGATCTGGATTTGGAGGAAACCTGGCAAAGTAGATTTTTAAAAAATTTTGTGAAACCCATTTCCAGTTGCTTATCACCCAACAGAGAATCTATCCACTGATCATGTTGAATTAAAGTGAAAGTATGAGACCTCGCACTAATTGGCCTTTTATGATGGAAAACAGTTAACTCTTTTAGAAATTATTAAATATATCTGAAAGAACCATTTTAGTTCACACTCATGTTAAAGAGTATCTTTTTGTTACATGGCAATCATTTCAGAAAACATTTTTTAACTTGGTTTCCAATTGATTCATTTTTTCCCTTTTATTTTCACTTATTTTAAAATTTCCAGATTTTGTTTTGCTTTTTACATGATACACTTTTTGCTCAAGTTAGTGGTAAGAAAACTGCCATGTTTAAAAGTAGTTTTCTGTATTTAATAATTTAGTTCAAATTCTTGCATTTAAAAAGTTGAAATTTCACAACTAAGTAATAAGAAAATTTTTGCATGTTTTTTAAATTTACATTTTGTCAGGCCCTTTGATATATAATTTTCTTTTATTAAAGCTTAACAAATGTATCTTCACTTAAAGGATATTTAAATAGTCATCACTTGTTTATGCATTTATTATTTTTTAGTACCTACTATTAAAAATCAAATGTTTCTTCAAGAGGTTCACTTCCTCTACTAATCCCTAACAGAGTTCCCCAGGTTTTCATGTAACCCACGCCACTCGGATCACATAGAAATCCCCCATCTGCTATTGGCAAATGGATGCTTTAATGGCGGCGACAAGCAGAAATGTCAGGGCACTTATATTTTTGCCCAAGACTGATCCATTTACAGCTTGGACTACTAGGAGGATATTATTCTTTCTGCCAAAAAAGGCTTTGAAATGTCTATTCCTTATTTTCATAGACAAGGAAGAAAATGCAGACTCTGTCCAAGATATGGATCTAGTGATGAGGTTAAAGAGACACCTGAAAAATCACATAGCTATTTTTGCTAACATATAAAATTCTGCCAGCATTTTGCTGAGCACATTGAAAGTAGAGAAAGCTTCCACAGACTCTAAGACTGATGGGTTCATGGATACTGACTGCATTATTATTAAGACACATTAATTGACAAATATATAATTAAACAACACAAAGACTGTGCATGGACCAAGACTGCTTGTGCTGGGAATCAGGGATTATGACTAATCCATTCTATCCACCTGAGGTCTCTTCTACACAAAGCAAAACAGAAACCTCAACAGTTACAGACTGCAGGCTGAGCTGAAACAATTGCTAAGACCTTCTGAGATGCATAAGACAGGTTCCAAAGCTGATGCACAATGTGGATGCATGAGCTCTCCCAGAACCAGAGAGCTCTGAACAAGATTTAGAACTTTAGTCATATGGCCAATTAAGTCTTGTCATTCTCTCAGAGGGTGGCCTGCAGCTCCATGGTTCTTTCTTCATGGTATTGCATAGGCATATGGAGAGAAAAGGATATGTAGCTCATTCTAGCAAGTATTTGATTAGTGATTCTCAAAACATTGTTTTGCCATCAATTTCCTATAGACCTAATTTAAGAGCTCCTTTATTTCTTGCTCTTTGTTTTAAAATGCACAGGGTAGCCCGGGCCAGTGTGGCTCAGCTGGTTGCAGCATCAGCCTGTAACCAAAAGGTGATGGGTTCAATTCCCACTCAGGACACATACCTAGGCTGCAGGTTTGATCCTCAGTCCAAGCATATACGATTCCCTGTCTAGACATGTATGGGAGACGGCTGATCGATGCTTATTTCTTGCATCGATGTGTCCCTCTCTCCTTTCCTTTCTCCCTTCCTCTTTCTCTAAGAGCAATACAAAAAAACTTCCCTGGGTGAGTATAAAAATAAATAAAATAAAATGCACAGGGTAAAACCCACCTGATGACTGTAGTCTTTGGTGTTTGGTACCCAGATGTGGCAAAACCTGGTCATGTTTATCATGGGAGAAGATATTTTTTAAAAACTTTATAAAATATAAGGCATATAAAATCAAAATTCCGCTGAGAAAACAGAACCAAACTAGGTGTTTCAAGTAGGAAGGGATTTGGCAGAGCACATTAAATGCTTACTAATCATTGGAAGGGCTGCAAGGGTGAATGTTAGGGAAGCTTGAGAAGGAGGTCACAGCTGCCTAAAGTGTTGTTATGAAACATCAGATCTGCCCAAACCCTCAGTTCTACCTGTCACTATGAAAATGGCGTTCTTCAAAATCTTGCATGTGAGCCTCTCAGAACAGAATGTAAGCCAGAATCCTATTGGCAGGGGATTGGGGGAAACAGGGTCCCATGCTTTTGGCACCTGCCGTACCAAAGAGAGCATATAAGGAGTCAGAAATTACATTGGGTGCCAACAGGCAAGTGTCTGGCCCATCAGGGTTTGCTTTCTTCATCCTCATGTATTCTTCTCTGTACTTTCTACATAATGATGGCATTTCCTCTAAGTTCATTTGTCATTGCCGTAACCTCAATACCTGGTCATGGCCTAACACATAGTACGGGTTTAGTAAACATTGGGCATGAGAGGATTAGTGCCTGGGTCCGTGGCTGTGAGAGCCAAGCTCTCCCACTTTACCCCACTCTTTACTAGACGAGAGGAATAGTTCCATTTCTGCTACCCATCGGATCAGAGAACATGGAAACTGTTTTTAATACTCCTTTTCTGCCTGAAGAATTGACTCAGTCGTGTGGCCCAGCCAGCTCACATGAAATTGAACTCTTAGGTCTGTCAAATGGTATTTATTGTACTTCTGTGGGAGGAAGGGGGAAGAGAAACCTTTACAAAGTAGGTATACAGGAAAGCCAACCTTATCAGCTGCTATAATTTCCCCTGGTTTTTAAAGGCCTCATTACAGAGATGGAGGCCATGATTCTGCAGGGATTTATACACTCATCAGGGAAATGCAAGGGAGTGAGATAACAGAGACCATGAACTATTAGCCGAGTTATCACTGAAGCCACACTGTATTTAGCTGTAAGCACTGTATATAGTGGCTTAATTAGAAAGACTAGTTAACCCAGAGTCAGACTGGCATTTTATCTTTAGGTCACACTTCTACTCCTCAAATGGAATATGTGGTACTTGCCCAGAAATTGAACCTTGACATTGCATGTGTGGGCCCAAAGGAAACCAGACAAGAGAGTTAAAAGGTAACCAGACAATAGTATTCACATGCATTTACTGATTTAACACAGGCACTCATTCATTTAACAGACAGACATTGTGCTGAGCACTCTGGAGATCTTTGTAAGAGATGTGGCCCTGGAGGTCTCACAGGTTTCCAGAATGGAAAAGGGAGAATCCACGTAGTCTCTCTGAATCTCAGAGTCCTCCTAGCAAAGGTAAGGGTCATGATAGTTCATACCCCACAGTGCTCTAAGGAGCAGTAAGAGATAAATGATACAAAGTCTTGCTATAAAGAATAAGCAATATAGACAGATCAATGGATAGATATATAATATAAACATATATGTGTATTTATAGACATATATGTGTACTTACGTGTGTGTAAGCATCAGGGGTGACAAAGACTCCAGGGGGGCCAACAGAAAAAAGAAGCTGAAGCAGACATGAAAATTGCCAGAAATTTCGCTGTGTTCTCAATGCCACAAAGAGCTGTGACACATCATGAGACATTTGTCACTCTGGAAGCATTGTGAAGCATGTGCAGGATAGAGGAAGGCATAGATTTGTGGGAAAGGCATTCCAGGTGCAGCAGGGAAGAAACAGACACCGTGCACGGGGCTGATGAGCAGCAGGCCCCACCTGGCTTGAGCAAAAAGTGCTGCAGCAGAGAGAGCTGGATGCAGCTGGGCACGGATGATGGACAATGGTAACACGAGGCTTTAGCTCACCAGGGACCCTTGGTTTCCGCCTTATCTGGGAAGCCAGTAAAGCTTAGAAAGTTTAGGCCACAGGTTTGAGAACACTAGTTGGCAAGCAGAGGCAATGAGCCTGAGAGACCTGCTCCATACCATGGGACCTGTGAGGAGTATGCTGAACGAATATTTAGAAATAGCACTGTATCATTATTACTGTGAATTGAATATCAAGGAGCAATCGTAATAAAGATATCCAACTCACAGTATTTCCAAGTGTCACCAGCACCTCTTCGGGGGATGATACAGTGCTACTGGCGTTGACCTTGAAACCAACACGGGCCTGGCCGGTGAGGCAAACCCATGAGAAAGGTAACAGTTCCTGCTGTGTTTCAGGACATGTCTGTAGTGGAGTGATGGCAGCGTTCCAGCAGAGGGGAGCAGAAGGCCGTGGGGTAGAAAATGCCTGGGGCAATGGCTTTGTGATGTCGTGCAGAGGAAGCCCTCCCCTGGAAGAAAGGAAACAGAAATCAGACTGGAACAGCCAGATCAGGCCTCGTGGGGAAAAAGCTGACAGACATCTTCCAACAGATGTCTGTCAAACACAGGAATCAGAATGGAAAGAGTTTCTAAAGAACTCCATGCCTGCTGTCAAAACTTGCTGTCTTCATGACTGGTCAAGGCCAGGCTTACCTGCCTGGAATTTCCAAAGGCAAATAATGAGGTGAAGCCAGTAAGCGCAGTTGAATGTTTTTGGCCCAGGCTCACTAGGCAGGTCAGCGTAGACCCAGAGTATACTTGAAGCAAACTCTTCGTGGTGTATATTAATTATTTTTGTTTATCATTAAATCTTTTTTTAATATATTTTTAAATATATGCCATTACAGTTGTCCCATTCCCCCCTTCATTCCCCTCCACCCTGCACACCGCCTCCCCCACCATTCCCCCCTTTAGTTTATGTCCACGTGTCTCAAGTTCTTTAGATTCTACATTTCCTATGCTATTCTTGCCCCCCCCCGTCTATTTTCTACCTACCGTCTATGCTACTTATTCTCTGTACCTTCTCCCCCCTTCTCCTCCTCCCACTCCCCTGTTGCTAACCCTCCATGTGATCTTCATTTCTTTGGTTCCGCTCCTGATCATTAAGTGGAACGATTATCATTAAATCTTATTAAGGATGTTTTTAATCATAGTACTTTATATTTGTAAGTGAGATTATTCTATAATATATTTGGCTATGTTAGTCAAGTTAGAGGATCAGGAGCATTTGCCTTAGGCAGAAATATCATGGCCTTCTGTCTTTTTTGGAAGGGGGGTTAATAAAAGTTAAGGGTTAATTATTGGTTCCTTAAAACTTCAGAAAAATGATAAGTGATTTCACTGAGTGTTTCCATTAGTAGATACAGTGAAATTGTTGTTTTCTCAATTAATTGGGTGTTAGACACCATCCAAATTGGAATAAGATAGTACATTCAACTGGGTAAGTAAAAAGTGTTTAATAAGGGTTTATCTACAAAGGTGTGGGCTGACGGCACTGGGGAGGTATCACCACCTGAGATGTGAAGGAATGAGAGGAGGAAGTGGTCCCTGGAGCCCAGCAAGACCAGTCCAGTGTGGAGACAGCTGTGTGTTAGCAGCTGTGGATCTGGCAATGGGACACCAACAACCCCTACTTCCCTCAACTTATTTTGTTTCATTCTTTTTCCAAGGCCTTTTTTGATCTTTTGCAAAAGACTATATTTTAAGGGCAACTCAAATGTTGGCAGACTTCACCAATATTTGAATTTTAAATGAGGTCACATGAACACAAAAAACACCCGTAAATTTCCCCTCCTTTCCCATGAGGAATTCGGTGTCATCCCACCCCAAAGAATTTCTGCTAATATTTACAGTAAGCAGAATAATGGTCCCCTAAAGATGTCCACATCCTAATCCCTAAAACTCCTTATGTGGAAAGGGGGATTTTGTAGATGCATTCAGGTTAAGAACCTTAAGATGGGGGAATTATTCTGAATTATCCAGATGGGCTCAATCTAATCACATGAGTCCTTAAAAGAAACTTCCAGCTGAGGCAAGTATCAGAGAGGGAGATGTGACCATGGAGGAGTGGCCAGAGAGATTCAGCATTGCTGGCTCTGAAGATGAAAGAGGGAAACCATGAGGTGAAGCATGTTGGTTGCCTTTAGAAGCTGGAAAAAGCAAGGAAACCATTTCTCCCTGGGAGACTTCACAAAGGAACATGTCCCTATTAACACCTCGATTTTAATCCAGTGACACCCATGTCACATTTCTGATCCACAGAACCATAAAATCGTAAGTCTATACTATTTTTAGCCCACTAACTTTGTGGCATTTGTTACTGCAGTGATAGAAAACTAATAGTATCCAATAAATGTCTTTTACAGTTTACCAACCACCTCTCGGCTGTAAGCAGGACAGCCCTACCACTTTGTTCTGCTGTTGCTCTGGCTTCCTGAGTCCAGTCGATGTTGGCTGCTCTGGAAGCCACTGGAACAACTTCAGCATTGCTAGGATACAGCAAAGAGAGGCAAGTGGCCAGAACTGGACCCAAACAGCAGATAGCGCCTGGCCAGGCTTAAGTTGTTGTCAGAATGTAATGAGTAAATGTATGCCAAGTGTTTTTAATAGTGCCTGGCACACAGTGCTGTATTTTAGCTAATACTTTTTTATTTTGCACTCTAGATCAAAGTAGTTGACTGATCATACTTCACTTCATTATATATCCTAACCTTGTCCTATACATGGCCTATCTCTTGTTTTTATTCACTCATTCTTTAAATAACCACAGCTCACTTCTATTCCTCTTCCTCCCTAAACAATTATTTTAGTCATGTATATGCATTCTTATAAAATATATATTTTAGTTTTATGTGAGTATAGTTCTTTATTTATATAAATAATATTGATATTGAACAATTCATTTTTCATAAGAACTAGTTTGGTTTTCTTTTCTTTCTTTCTTTTTTTCTTCCTTTCTTTCTTTCTTAGAAGCAAGTTTGTTTGTACATCCATTGCTTGTATCACAGCCTAGTGTCTCATGGTGTAAACTCATTGCATCTGACCCTCTACAAGGTTAATGTCCAAAATATTTACCCTTTGCACAACACAGGCATAGCCCGATCAAGAAGCTGCCTCAGTGCTAGAGCTAGGTTCTACGGATTCCTCAAATGCCAGGCTGCCTCCAACTCCCTGGGCATAAACTGTAATGCAACAAACTTACTGGAATAAGTTTATTATGGACTCTGAGGTGCTTTCCTTGGGATACACATCAGGCAAGAATTTGCTGGGTCAGGTGTACACATATGTACTGTGCATGGGTGGTGCCGCATGGCTCCGCATAGCAATGATAATAGATCAACCTTTCACCAATATGGCATGTGTCCACCATAAGCCCATATCCCCACCAAGGCCAGTGCTACCCGGCTCTCTAATACTCACCAGTTTAGTGGACATAAAGGCATAGCTCTCTATTTGAATTGGCATTTGTCTGGTACCTTGGATTCTCATCTTATGCTCTAAACTTTGTTGGTGTCCTTTTCTATAAATGTCCTTCTCACAGCCTCTCTTCACTGTTCTATTATTAGAGTTGCTGTTTTTTGTTAACTATCAGGAAAGAGTTCCCTATACGATAATGTTAATTGTGTGTCAGAAGTTCTATCTCCTAATGCTTCCCAAACCACAAATCCTCAAAGTGCCAACCGTATGCTGAATTCGGAGTCAAGGAGGGAAGACCGATTCTCCTGCTGACTCTGCCTCATAGTCTGCCCACCTGGACCCTAACTAGCAGTGTTTGTGTCCAGAAAGTGCAAAATCTCTTAATGAAACACTTCTTCTTTTCATTGTTGTCCTCACCCCCTGGCTGAACAATGGGGCTGCAAACAAATACTGCCAGGGGTGGCAGAACTGGAGGAGGGAGGTACCTTTGTCTTTTTAAGTGAACCAAATAATATCAGCCATTTAGATTTATCAACTAAACTCTTCATTAGGAATTGTAGTATCTGTATGCCTCCATTGATAGCAATGATTTGTACTTTTTTTTTTACCACAAATTTTTTATCTGTGACAACTTTCTTGGACTCAGCATCCTGTGATCTCATACTAGACATCTGGTGAAGAAAGAGCTCAATGCTCAAATAAGATGGAGAAATCTGGGCCAAGCAACACACATATTTTTTTAAATAAAGAGTTTCTGGTTATGTGCATTAGAGATTTCAAAAAGGTCTATGTAGTATCAACTAGAAAGTGAGGCTGCTCCCATCTCTTCTCTAGCATATACAATGTGCAGCTCCGGTGTGAGAGTTCATCATTCTGAAGCTTCAGTTTCTGACTCTGTACTATGGGGACAATACAGTTTGTGCATAAAAAGAGGGAGCTTAACAAGATGTTTGATTGAGTTTCTGCTTAAACTTAGAATTCATTTCTCTCTAAACTCTGCATTCCCTGGTCCTTCAACCTCCCCACACAGCCCTTGTGGGGAATACTTCAGAGGAACAGCCAAGGTACCTCAGCAGCTGTGGTCAGTAACACTTGAAACAAAGCCTTTGTTGGTTTAGTTGCTTCCGTGTCCTTCAAATGGGATGCTGTTGGAAAGCCCAGCAGTGATTGTGCACCTGGACTTCCCACTCCCTGCTCCAACAGGCTGTCACTGGCATAGAAACATTCTCTATTGGTAAAGACCATTCTTCCAGTCAGCTCATCCAAATAGTGTTTAAGGTCTGAAGGTATGATTTACAGCTCAGTGAAGAGAGAGCAGAGAATCAGGAGCTGTGGATGAGACCCAACCTGCAAAAGCAACTCACAGTGAGTGACAGGGTTTGAGATGCATAAGGAGAGGAGAAGGGTGTTTTTAGGATCTCTAATGCCTCAAAACTCTGTGTTCCCTCCTCCCCTGGAAGCCCCTCCTGATGAATACAGCCTACATTATCTCTTCCCTATTAGTCTGCATTCTCCAGAGAACCAGAGACAGAAATCTTTCTCTCTCTCTCTCTCTCCCCCTCATAGAAATACTTATCTATAATAGCTATCTACCTATAGATAGATATTAGAATCCTGACTAACACAGTTGGTATATATATATAGATTTATTATCAGGAATAGCTCACATAATTATAGAGGCTGAGGGGTCACTCAATCTGCCATCTGTCAGCTGGAGACCTAGGAAAACCAGTGGTGTAATGTGGCCTGAGTTCAAAGACCTAAGGACTGAGGGAGCTGATGTTGATGGTATAAATATCAGTCCAAGGTCAGGAGAAGATGAGATGAGCTGTCCCAGCTCAAGCATTGAGGAGGGGGGTGGAGGGAAGCATGTGTGTGTAGGGATGAAGTATTCCTTCCTCTTCCACCCACACTGGAGAGGGCCATCTACTTTACTGAGTTCTGGATAGAAATTCATCTAGAAACACCCTCATAGACACATTCAGAAATGATGTTTGCTCTGGGCACCCCATGGCCAGTCAAGTTGACACATAGAATTAACCAATCACACCAACCCTATCCCACATTAGGGTGACCTACTCATCCTGGTTTCCCTGGGATTTTCCTGGTTTTGAAACTGGAAGTCCAGCACCCTGGGAAATGAGTCAGTATGGGGCATCATTCTGCCCATAATGCCTGGACTAATAAGCATTTTTCACCGGATAATATTTGATTTAAAAAATTTAGCCATGCTACCAACAAACTCTTATTGGGTGTATCTAGTGAGTCAACCATGCTAAGCTTTGAGGACTCATGGCCTCATCTGACTTTTTTCCTGTTTATTTTTCCACAGCATCTTACATGTGCTTTTTCCATACCTCACACTCGGATCTTGTTTGCTACACGCCATTGTCCAAGATAAGAAAGCAGAGGTCCTTGGAGGGGTGGTGGAGTCCAGGACTGGACCAGGGAATATTTTCTCTGGATCCAGATGACCCTGGAACCGCTTGTGACTCCATAAAGTAAAAAAGCGTTTTTTAAAAAGAAGTGTAGCGCAGTAGCATGGTGAAAGAGCACAGAAGACAATGTGAAGGAGCCCCTAATGACCAAATCTGAGACAATTTCAGCAGCAAAATGATTAATAATGATCCATTCTAACCCTTGAAATACTGTAAATGTGCATGCTGAGATAGATAGAATAAATGAAAATAAGTTCTTTTGGCAAAATTACAATCAATGAAAAATTCAAGGCGAGCCAAGCTTCTCTGAGGCATCCCCACCACAGTGGGCAAGCTATGGGGTATCCTGGCCATTGCTGTCCATCAGGTCCCCTCTATGGACAGTGTTTGCTTTGGAGCTCCTCTTTGGGTTTGCCAGGGCTGCATCAATACCAGAGCAGGGTAGAAGGCTCTCCTTGCTCACCCTGCTTCCTCTCCCCTTTCCTGTCACAGGTGGTGGGTCTGCACTGTGGACTGAGGCTTTTCCTATCCATTCCTATGCTTCCTCCACCTTTGGGTCTCATGGACATTACCCAGCAATATTCCTCATGCACTCCTGTCTCAGCATCTGCTTCCCAAAGAACCCAAATGACAACATGCCTCATAAGAGAGTGGAATAATGACATCAGTGATGTCTGGGAGTTTTCCCTAAATAAAAATCCCCTTCTCCTCTGCTTGCAATACAATACTAAAACTGTCTTCCAAGTTATTTAACTCTTTGACCTTCAGTTTTTCAATCGATAGAAAACGAGATAATATTCACCACACTATCAAGATAAACATAGTAATGAATATCAAAGCATTTTTATAAAATTCTATATCAGTGCTTGGAGAAAAATATAAAGCAAGTCAAGGACAGTGTTCCCTGTTCACAAGATTATTTCACATTAATTAAATGAAAAAATACAAAGTGCCTGGCTCATAAGTGGAATGGGGAAATAGACAAAACTGAGCAACTCCAAGAGTAAATATCATAGAGAAATATAAATCTATACAAGCCATGAATCTTTCATATGCTGATAGTGGAAGTAAAAAAAATTTTTGCAAACAGTTTGGCATTATATCAATTGAAATAATGTATCTAGTAATTCCATTTTCAAGTAATTATACAAATATTCACACATTTAAATTTCTTCTTCCATTGGTTTGGTAAGTTACATTTTTAATATAATTTATTGATTATGCTATTACAGTTGTCCCATGTTTTTCTCCCATTTATTCCCCTCCACACTGTACTCCTCTCACCATCATTCCCCCACCTTAGTTCATGTCCATGGGTGGTACATATAAGTTCTTCGGCTTCTATTTCCTATACTATTCTCAACCTCCCCCAGTCTATTTTGTACCTACCAATTATGCTTCTTATCCCCTGTACCTTTTCCCCCATCCTTCCCCCACCAACTCCCCACTGATAACACTACATGTGATCTCCATTTCTGTGATTCTGTTCCTGTTCTAGTTGTTTGCTCAGTTTGTTTTTGTTTTTTAGATTCAGTTGTTGATAGTTGTATGTTCTCATTTTACTGTTCATAGTTTTAATCTTCTTTTACTTAAATAAGGCCCTTTAACATTTCATATAATAAGGGCTTGGTGATGATGAACTCCTTTAACTTGACCTTATCTGGGAAGCACTTTATCTGACCTTCCATTCTAAATTATAGCTTTGCTAGACAGAGTAATCTTGGATGTAGGTCCTTGCCTTTCATGACTTGTAATACTCCCCAGCCCTTTTCATGACTTGGAATACTCTTCCCAGCCCCTTCTTGCCTGCAAGGTCTCTTTTGAGAAATCAACTGATAGTCTTATGGTAACTCCTTTGTAGGTAATTGTCTCCTTTTCCCTTGCTGCTCTTAAGATTCTCTTCTTATCTTTAATCTTGGCTAATGTAATTATGATGTGCCTTGGTGTGTGCTTCCTTTGGTCCACCTTCTTTGAAACACTCTGAGCTTCCTGGACTTCCTGGAAGTCTATTTTCTTTGCCAGATTATGGAAGTTCTCCTTCATTATTTGATTAAATAAGTTTTCGAGTTCTGGTCTTCCTCTTCTCTCTCTGGCACACCTATGATTTGGATGTTGGAATGTTTAAAGTTGCCCCAGAGGTTCCTGATCCTCTCTTCATTTATTTGAATTCTTGTTTCTTCATTCGGTTCTGGTTGAGTGTTTATTTCTTCTTCTGCTCCAAATTATTGATTTGAGTTCAATATTCCTATCTTTCACTGTTGGTTCCCTCTACATTTTTTTATTTACTTTGCATAGCCTTCACTTTTTCCTCTGTTTTGCAAACCATACTCAACCATTTCTGTGAGCATCCCAATAACCAGTGTTTTGAACTCTGCATCTGATAGGTTGGCTATCTCTTCATCGCTTAGTTCTATTTTTGGTAGCTTTGATCTGTTCTTTCATTTGGGCCATACTTTTTTGTCTGGATACCTGTTATGTTGTAAGGGGCGGAGTCTTAGGTATTCACCAGGGCGGGGCTACCCAAGACACTGTGTTGTAGTGCAGTCTGAGTAAATGTTTTTTCTTTAACTCCTTCATTGTCAGACTTCCATATAGTTCAATTTTCTGGCAGTTCTGGTTATTTTGTGTTTTAAAATTTATTTGTTGTCTTTCTTTTGGTTGTGTGAGGAGGCCTAGTGTATCTACCTATACCTCCATCTTAGCCTGAAGTGGTAACTTAAATTTTTATAGAAAGTAATCCATTTCACCTAATTTACAAACTAGTATAAAGTTCTCATATGTATTTCTTGTTTTTAATTGCTTATTGATTATATCTGTAATTATGCCTCTGTTTATTTCTAATATTGTTTATGTCCCTTTTATTCTCTTATTTTTTTAATCCTAGTTTAGTCTTGACAGTTTTTTTGAGTTATCAGTTTGTTTCAATGATCCCAACTTTGGGTTTGTTGATGGCCCTTTTAGCTGTTTTCTACTTCACTGATTTTTTCATTCTTATCCTCTTGATTTCTAGCTTCTTTGAACTTGCTGGGTTTTTTTAAGTTCTTGATTTGGACACTTACGTTGATGCTTTAGCCTTTCTTTTTTTTAAACATAAGTATTTAGGCTATCAACTTCCCTCAAACCTTCTTTTTCCTGCCTCATCTTTCATTAGCAGTATAGAAACTCACCCATTCCCCTCTCCAGAGGTTAGCATTATGCTGATTTCTAACACCATGAATTACTCTGCCTTATTTGTGATGTTATATCATTGAAATTATACAATATGTAATCTTTTGTGTCTGTTTTTGCCTATATTTTTTATAATCCTTAATTTTCCCCATATTTTTCATTTTTGCTCTTTATCATAGGAAAGAATTCATCAATTTACCAATTATTTCTTTAGCTATATCAGTTCTCCTCTCTCAAGTATTATAGTCTGTATTTCAATAATTAGACTTGAACACCTAGTATTTCCACTTTGTTGTGTGTGTGTGTGGTATTTTGTGTTGTTATTTTCTTCCCTACCTCTTTCTCTATGTCTGTTATGTTTACGTAGTTTAAATGTTCAGTCTGTCTCCTCTAATACCTTGGATGCCAGTGAGATCTGTATTCCACTTTGCTATACTTTGATCTGTTCCTCAGATGTCTTATTATTTTAGCCTATGAACTTGACTTCCCCCTGGAGGTATGGCAACTCCAAGAGGCAATGCAAATGGGGAAGAAACAGAGACCAAACTGTCAATTCAGATGAGTTTAAGAAGCTAAAGAAGAGGGAAGGGAAAGAGGCCCTATGTCAGACAGACAGAGAGACCCAGCCCCCCGAAAGCCAGAGTCCCTTGCTCTGCACATCCCAAAAGCTGTCTCAGGTCGAGACTTCTCTCTCGGTCCACACAGAGAAGCAACAGGGGGAGGAGGCTGTTCTCAGAATATAAGCCACAACTTTGAGGTTTGGAAGTGGGGGCAAGGGCAGTGGGAAGGTAAGTATCTGAGGCTATTCTCTCCCCACTTATTTCCTACAGTTCTTCACCTACTCAGGCATGTATGCTGTCCATGAGGTTGCCCACCCAGGTTTGTGGGTAAAGAGAAGAAAGTGTAACTCCAAGATTTGTCCTCTCCTGGCCACACTGCACACAGATAATCCCAGTGACAACAGCTCTCTGCTCTCCAGGAGTTTCAATGGTTGCTCCCATCTTGGCATTTTCTCATCAAAGGTTCTCTAGAGTTGCTCTTGGGAGAGGGGGCCAGGAAGATTTGACCTAGAGACCACTTTGAAGCTAACTTAAATAATTAGCTAAAGATTTTCAACAAGATAAATCAGGAGTAATGGGGAGTAACCTAATGTGTTTGAGGAGGGGAAAGCCATCATGTACACAGTACACCATATACATTGTCAGAAATCCTGGGTGGTTTACATAGAACCAGCGTCCTGATTCAAATCCTGGTTGCACTTCTTTGTAACTTGAGACTTCGGGCCAGATACTTGATCACTGTAATTCTCGGTGTTTTCATCTATAATATGAAAGTCATAACTAACAATATGCCAGATCGGACTAAATAGGCTAATGAATACAATGCACTGAGAATAGTGTCTGGGTCATAGTAAGTGCTCAAGATTTAATTATTATAGTCTAATTGAAGCTTTCTTTAAAAGAATATTCATCAGTGAAGTCTGACAAAGGAGCTGAGAATATATGCTACAGAAAGGACAATCTCTTCAGTAAATGGTATTGGGAAAAATGGACAACCACATTCAAAAGAAGAAAACTGGGCCAGTATCTCATGTCATACACAAAAAATTAACTCAAAATGGATAAAGACTTGAATGGAAGCCCTGATACCATAAAACTCCTAGAAAAAAACCACAGGCAGTAATTTCCTTAACATTGGTCTTGGTGCGATTTTGAGCAAGGGTAACAAAAGCAAATATGAACAAGTAGGACTAAATCAAAGTAAAAACCTTCTGCACAGAAAAGGAAACCATCAACAAAATAAAAAGGCAACCTACCAAGTGAAATAAAGTATTTGCAAATCATTTATCTAATAAGGGGTTAATATTTAAAATATACAGAGAACACATAGAAATCAATAACAAAAACAAGCAAAACAAAAATAATCTCATTGACAAGTGGGCAGAGGACTTGAATAAGCATTTTTCCAAAGAAGACTTACAATACAGATGACCAACAGGCACATGAAAAGATACTCAACCTCACAATCATCACAGAATTACAAATCAAAACCATAATGAATGAGTATTATAAAAAAATAACAAGTGTTGGAGAAGATGTAGAGAAAAGAGAATCTTTGTGTATGGTTGGTGGAAATGTAACTTAACACAGCCTTTATGGGAAACAGTATAAAGTTTCCTCAAAAAAATTTAAAGTAGAACTACTATATGATCTAGCAATCCAACTTGTGGATATTTATCTGAAAAAAACAAAAATAATAATTTTACAAGATATGTGCATACCATGCTCATTGCAGCATTAGGGTGTCCACCACGAAGCCCCCAGGGTGCACACAGCCCATGATGGCTACAAATGCAGCCCAACACAAAATCATAAAATTTATTTAAAGCCTTCTTTTTTGGCTCATCAGTTTTCATTAGTGTTTGTGTATTTAATGTGTGTCCCAAGACAATTCTTCTTCCAGTGTGGCCCAGAGACTCCCCACGTTTGGACACCCCTTGAGATTGCATCCACCCTTGTTTCTGGGGCCAGGATTAGGACAGTATACCTGGGGCCTCCGATTCTCCACTGTCGACAGCATCCTCCCAGGAGGCTATTGCAGAATGCTCCTCTTCGTGGTTACCCAAACGGCAAATAACCAGGAATCCACCTGCATATCAACAATAATAAACACAGAGGTGGGAATCAGAGGCCTCTCCCACCCAGTCTCCACTCAAATGCATCTGGGATTGACCCTCTGAACTGAAATCCTTGGAATATTCTTAACTTTGCTATAAAAAAAGGTTTTTATCCTCTTTTCTTTCAGTGGTCATATTTTCTTTCTTCATATTTTTCCTCCCTAAACTTACTGTTTATTTTTGTTTTCTGTTTGTTTTCTCCAGGATTTTCTCCAGTCAGTGGGCAACTTTGAAGGCCGTGGCAGGTGTCTGGGCCCTGTCTGTGCCAGGTCACAAGATAAGATGAACGCAGAGTGTGTGGCACAGAATTTCGGGTGAGAGACTGAATGACTAAATAAACTGACGAACCGAATCCTGTCAGATGTGTAGTTCACATTCCTACCATGTGGTTGAACTTAGGCCATTCCGTGCCGAGCGCGGGTAATGTAAGCTGATATTTGGTGCTCCCCGTACAGGTACTAAGCACTGTTCTAAGGACTGGCACATTTCCTCCGATGCAGATATTAACTTCCCAGCCCATTCTGCGAGCAAATGGGAGAGACAGGATCCAAAATCACATAGTGTAAGTCCAACCCCGAGCATGTAACTACTCTGCAGCACAGGGAGTTAAGCTGCAGGCTTTTACCTTAGGACCTGTTCTGTGTACAATGTCCTCCTTAATTAAGCCCCTGGTAGGCCCCCATCATCTTTCAAGGGAAAAGATATCATCCTCCTCCACCCCGCAGAGGAAAAGGGTAATGCCCTGTGTCCAATTTTCTTTTCATTGCTATTTTTATTATGGAAACACAAATGTTCAGTGATTTCAAAATGAAAACAGCAAAAGTTAATTTTGTCATCCTTATCTAATAAAATTCTTAATGGGTTTCTCACCCATTATCATAAATACTTTTATTGTTTCTAAATTTTTTCTCAACTGCACAGTAGTATATCTTGCCTTGCAAAATATTTTAAAAAATTTAAAAGAGATGTGTTCTTTTGGTTTTTAGATCTCTTAATATCCTATGCTATTTAGAATTTGGTTTTATTTTCTCTCAGATCAGAAATAAGTGTTCTAAAGGTGCAGTTAGCACTTCCAGCACAAATTTTATGTAGTGAAAATTTGGGCTATTGGACATGAAAGATCATGAACATGAGTTTGGACCAATCTTCTGACTTCACCTGGGCTCCTTTTGCCCATCTCTAAAATTATATCCTGGACTCTTTCCTTTCCCCTACTCTGCCCTTCACCCAATAAGAATAACACATTGTTAATTTAATTGAAAAAAGTTAATAATGATTTTTGTCTCAAATCTCAAAGTGTTGTAAGTTCTAGTTTATTCTACATGTGGTGCTGAGGTGGTGGGTGAGGCTGGAGGACTGTGTATAGAAAAAGGCGTCTCCACTATAGAAGGGTGGTTCTCAAAGGGAACCAGTGGTATCGCATGGCTTGGGAGCTTTTTAGAATGTAAATTCTTAGGCCCCACTTATTTCCTACTAGATCAGACTGAGGATGCAGCCCTGAATCAATGTTTATAATCCTTACAGGTGATTCTGATGCATGTTACAGTTTGAGAAACACTGTTGCAAAATACTCTGAACTCGGTGATCAGTGTCTTCTTTCCAGACTTATTAACCCCGAGTCTGCTTCCTCTCTCATTCTTAGTTAAGGGAGGAATTTACTCCTTCAACAAATATTCATTAAGTGCTTGGTGCATGTCTGGCCCAGTTCTAGGCACTGAGGCTATGACACTGAAAACAACAGACAAAAGCCCAGGCCATGTGAAGCCATATAACATTCTGACAGGGGATGACAGATAATAAACAAGTAAATAGATAATATAGTGGATTGGCCAGAAAGTCTGTTGCGTTTTTTCTGTACGATGGTTCCAGCAGTACTTAGTTGTCTTTAACTTCATTCATTCAAAACAATTTTGTTAGATTGTAATGGGACAATTGTCATATCAGTGTGCATTTAAAAAAATCAAAGTTGGTGAGTATTTGTACAGCCATTTTAATATTGAAGATATAGAAAGTATACAACATTTTCAGCATATTATGCTGTATTATTTCAAGGAAGGTAAAAACACAACCGAAATGCAAAAAACTGTGTGCAGTGTATGGAGAAGGTGCTCTGACTGATTGAATGTGTCAAAAGTGGTTTGAAAAACTTCTTTGTACTATTAACATTTCAGCCAAATAATTCCTTGCTGAGGGGCTGTCTTATGCATTAGAAGATATTTAGCACCAACCCTGGCCACTGCCTACTAGCAGGAGATAGCCAACATACTCAAAATAACAAATTCAATACAGTTATTGATGAAAATGGAACATGTCTTTTACTTAATATTGTATTAAATAAATACAATATTAAATAATATAATATTAAATAATACAATACAATAAATACAATATTGTATTTTTTATTTTAAAATTTCAAAATTATATGAAGCCTGTCCAGAAAGTATCCGGCCATATAATGTGAAAAATAGACATTTACTGAAGAAGATACAAGGTATAAGAAACATTGTACATAGGACAATGACACCCAGCCCCCTTCAGAGTAGGCACCTTGGAAGTCAGCATTTCTTCTACCGTTCAAAACACTGCAAAATGCCTTGTTGAAATCACCATCAGCTGCCCCATTGTATTTTCCTGATCTCATCAATGGTCTGAAATCTCTTCCCTTTCAAAGGTGATTTTCATTTGGGGAAAAGCCAGAAGTCACAGGGCACCAAATCTGGGCTGTAGCGGGGCTGAGCCACCTGGGTGATTAGATGTTTCTCAGAAAGACTCTGCACCAGCCGTGATGCCTGAGTGTGTTGTTGCGCATCGTCATGGTGGAGCTGGCAGCTGTTTTATTTTCATTGTATTGCCCTCTCAACTGATGAAGAACATTGAGGAAGTACTTCTTCTTAACTGTTTGGACTGGAGGAGGGTGCTCGTGATGGACAACACCTTCACAATCAAAACACACAGTTTACATGGTTGTGATCTTGCTGTGACTTTGGCGCGCCTTTTTTGGATGTGGAGAACCAGGAGACTTCCATTGGGAAGGCTGGGCCTTTGTGTCCTGATCATATTGTAGACCCACCATTCATCTCTAGTTATGACCTTGATGAAATCTGATGTATTGGTAGCAGTTTGAATCGAGTCATTAGCAGCTGCAGCACAATGTTCCTTCCACTCTTGTAGTAGAAGCCTTGGAACAAATTTTGCCATGACACATTTCTTGCCAAGATCCTGCAACAAAATCTTGGACACTAGTTTTTGGAATCCCCTGATCAGCTTCTAGTTCTCACACTGTCAGTTGCCAATCTTTGTTGATTGCAGCCCATATATGTTCGACATTCTTAGATGTTCTGCTTGTTGCAAACCATTCAGTACACGGATCACTTTCAACAGATGCTCGGCCATCTTTGCAGCATTTATGCCACACTTTTGTTTGTGCTGCTCTCACTGCATTATCCCCAAAAGCCTTCTGAATCATCCAAATAGTTTCCATGGAAGAATGTTCAAGCTTAAAGCAAAATTTGATGCAAATTCATTGCTCTACTCACTCAGTCATTTTGAATGTGACGGCCACACAGTACACATGCTCACTCAGTGGCATCTACTGTCCCCAATGACAAGTACAGTTAAGCTGTCATTGTTCACACATGCACATTCCAGTGCACTGTCCTTGGCTGCCAGGTTACATGATGTCGTGCAAACCTTTCTCATGATATGAACAGCTGGACTTTTTCTGTACGGACCTCATATGACACAAAAAGCACAGTCAACCAAAGCAAAAATAAACAAATGAGATAGCATTAGACTAAAAGCCTTCTTCTACACAGCCAAGGAAACAACATGATGGAAAAGCAACCTATCAAAAGGTAAAAATATTTGCAAGTCCCTTATGTGATAAACACTCAATATGCAAACCATATAAGAAATTTTTACAATTCAATAGCAAAAAAATAATAATAATTTTAAAATGTTGTGAAAGACTTAAATAGGCATTCTCCAAGGAAGATATACACAGTGCCCCAACATCACCAATCATTAGAGAAATGGAAATCAAAACAACAGTGAGTTATCACTTCATACCTATTAGGATGGTTACTATAAAAACAAATAAACAATAAAAAAACAAGTGCTGGTGAGGATGTGGAAAAATCGGGACCCTCATGCACTGTTGGTGGGAATGTCAATTGGTCCAGCAGCTGGGGAAAAATCAAAATTCTCAAAAATATCAAAATAGAATTACCATATAATCCAGCAATTCCACTTCTGGATATTTATCCAAAAGGATTGAAACCAACATCTCAAAGAAATATTTGTACCTCCATGTTTATCACCTCACTGTTCACAGGAGCCAAGCTAGGAGGCAAATTAACGTCCATCAGTAGATAAATGGATAAAGAAAAAGTGGTATATGCATACAATGCACGTTACTCAGCCCTAATAGAAATTCTAACATGCCTGAACCTTGAGGACATTATGCTCAGTGAAATAGACCAATCACAGTAGAACAAATACTGATGAGGTATCTAAATCAGAATACTCTCTCTCTCTCTTATTCTCTCTCTCTGTCTGTCTCTCTCTCTCTGTATATATATATATATATATATATATATATATATATATACATATATACATATATACATGCATATATGTATATATGTACATATATCTCACTATATATGTAAGTCATATGCATGTTATACATATATATATACTGTCACATAATTTATAAGTAAAATTATATGTATATATCACAAAATATAACTAAAGTATGTTGATACTATATAGAACTCTTTTTATAAAGACTTTATTTATTTACTTTAAGAAAGAGGGAGGGGGGAAAGAGAGGGAGCAAAACATCCATGTGTGAGAGATACATCGACTGGTTGCCTCTCATGTTCCCCCAACCAGGGACCTGGTCTGCAACCCAGGCATGTGCCTGACTGGAAAGCAAACCAGCAACCCTTCAGCTCATAGGCCAGCACTCAATCCACTGAGCCACATACTGTAGAGAACTGCATCACACTGTATAGAACTTTATATCACGATTTTTCACTTAATAGTGAATGAAAAATCAAGCTGTGTCAAACATTCCTCCAGAGCATCAAGCTGTGTTCAGCATTCCTCCAGAACATCATGTTTAATGGCCGCACACATAATATCCACTTCTATGGATGTGCCGTGATGCGCTCAGTCATCAGGCTGTTGTTGGATGTGCACCTCACAGAAACTGTTGTGCTGCACTGAGAGTACCTGGCTGCCCGGGCGTGCCCTGCACTGGTCTGGGAGACCCTGAGAGGGGAGCCCGCGGATCCCAGGCCTCAGGGCACAGCAGAGACCAAGTGATCCTCGCCAGCTCAGGTGTGACATCTCCCTTCTTGCTCTCCTGCACCCACCTGACATAAGCCTGGAGTTTTCATTTCTTTGATGAACTCTAATTGGAGCTTTTCTCACATTGGTGCTGGCTTGTTCCCCTGACAGCTGGACAACAATGGAAAGAATTCTAAGGTATCTAGAGACTGAAAATAGGAAAAAAAAAAAGAACAGTAATTGCCTGTTCTAGCAGCTTACATTCAGAATCAAAAGCCCCAGTTGTGCAGGTTCCTTGGAAAAAATAACAGTTGCCTTCAGTAACTGTCTAATGCTCAATACCTTTCTACAAAGGTTATTATTATTCTTGTGTATTTATCTAAGACTCAGAACTAGTAAGAATCTTTTCACATCTACAAATTAATAGAGGGGTGATATCATGGGTTTTGTCTACCTTTTAAAAATAACTTAAGCTTAAAGCAAATTTCACATTCAGGAAGAAATTCTGGTCTGCTTCCCAGAAAGTTAGATAATAAACTCTCATGAACACATAATTTACTCACTCAGTGCACTTTCTGAAGTGCAGCTGTAAGGCTGTCTGTTGGAGAGAGTATTTGGGCTTAATTGATCAATTACGATAGAAATCATAGAATTCCACGCCTGGGAAGAGCCTTGTCTGACAGACGAGGGGATGAAAGCCCAGGGTCACGCAGCTAGCTTGTGGCACCAGGTAGACTGGGACAGAATCTCACTGCCTAAGCAGGATGTCTGTGACTCTCTGTGCGCTTGGTCACCATTAAAGAGCCACTTCAGCAACCCAGGGTCACAGAGGCAGGCCACTGTCTTATGTGGATTCTATAATTTCGAGAGACCAGTAACCACCAGTCTCCTAAAGAAAGGAAGAAGATCCATTTGTGAGAACAGCAGCAGCTCCCCGTGGAGCCCCTCTTTCTCAGTGACAACTTGTTGTCCCCACTGGTGGTCCTGATGAGGCCTCTCCCATGGATGCTGCTGTGGCCACAGCGCTGAGCCTCCTCTGAGGGGTGTGGGAGCTGGGTCTACAGGCAGACCCAGTGTTGAGACTAGGACAGAGCCCTACAGTAATTTGTTTCTTTCCTGGCCTTGTGTTGTGCATTTGGCTCTAAGGGAGATGTTATGAGTTGGATTTTGTCTCCCTGAGATGTTATGTTGAAGCCCTAACCCCCAGTAACTCAGAATGTGATCTTATTTGAAAATAAAGTCTTTAGGGAGGTAACCAAGTTAAACCGAGGGCATTAAGATAGACAACAATCCAATATGACGGATGGCCTCATAAAGAGAGGACATGTGGACACAGAGAAATGCACATAGAACAGGGGTGTCAAACTCATATTCACTGGGGGCCACATCAGCCTTGTCGTTGCCTTCAAAGGGTCAAATGCAGTTTTAGGACTGTACAAATGTAACTGCTCCTTAACAGTTAAGCAAGAGCTCAGCACCAGGTAGAAACAAGGTGCCAGGCTGATAAAACAAGGCGGGGGGTCAGATTCGGCCCAAGGGCCTTGTGTTTGCCACCTGTGGCAGAGAAGGAGTTGCTGAGAAGACACAGAGGACTCTATCCACAAGCCACGGAACACCTGGGGCTACCAGAAGCTAGGAGAGAGGCCTGGGGACAGATGCTGCATCAAAGCCTTCAGAAGCAGTTGACCGTGCTGACACCCTCATTTCAGACTTTCAGCCTCTAGAACTGGGAGATGTAAACTCCTATTGTTGAAGCCCAGTCTGTGGTCCAGCAGCCCCAGGAGATGAATACAAGGAGCATCCTTCCAGCTTGTGACCCTCCTTGTCAAGCTCTCCTAACTAACAATCGCTTTGTACTTCTTTTTCTCATGTCACAAGAGAAAGTATCTATTTGGTCTAGTTCTTTTTCTCACACCAGTTGAGTCTACAGATTCTATTCTTCAGTTAGGGTCCTACACATTGTTCACCTGGTTCACCTGGTTCAATAAGTGGGGATCTAACACAGATGGTGTCCCTTCAGCTGGGGCACAGTTCGGACAATATCTATGACCCTGGAAGGGCCGAGGCCTTTCGGTGTCACATTGACACGTTTTTATTTTTAGAGAGAGGGGAAGGGAGGGAGAAAGAGAGGGAGAGAAACATCAATGTGTGGTGGCCTCTCACACGCCCCCTGCTGGAGACCTGGCCCACAACCCAGGCATGTGCTCTGACTGGAATTTGAACCAGTGACCCTTTGGTTCCCAGGCTGGCACTCAGTCTACTGAGCCACACCAGCCAGGGCACGTTGACACATTTTGTAGCATCATAAGGTAAACCACATGTAATAATTTGTGAAGCTGTGCTAGAGGAGAGAGAACCTCCAAGCCAAAATAATAAGAAGAGAGCCTGACATTTCATGTTACAAAGCAAAGGAAGCTCTAGTCTAACCAATTGCAACAAAGTATATGTCTGCATTGGGAAGCTATCCAGAAAAGTCTAGGACAAGAGCAATGAGTGTTTTGTGCCAGTCTCAACACAAATGACACTTATTGGCTAGAAAGGACTCGGGACACTCATCTGGGCCCATGGGCACCCCACTCAGACATTTCCCTGTTAGGAACTAGTGTAGCGGCTGCACTGGCCCTTGTGGTTTTCATTATGATTGTGAGCTGCTCTTAGCAATATTCATCAGGAAACTCTGAAAAACAAGGTTTATTACTCACAAGTCCTGGTGGGTACCTGGCACACCCAGGGCCACACACAGTGAGGCTGTGGGGAGAGAAAGATCGAGAGTGTGGGCTTGGAGTTCTGCTTTTATTGGGGTTGAAGGTGGTGGCCTCGAACTTTGTGGGTTACCTCTATGTTGGCTATTTAAAACATAAGGAAGGGAATTAAAGCTGCAGAGAGGAAGAAGCAGTTAGTCAAGCGGTCAGTTCCAGAACTCAACCAGAGATCTCTAAAACAAAGGAAGCTTCAGGGGTGAGGTGCCTGGCTCTTAACCTAGTTATATGGCTAGCAATGAGTTTATTTGAGATGGATGTTTTTGAAATGAATGCCTTGGCAATCAAAAGCTTAATGCCTGACCCTTGCATTGCAATCAAAAAGGCCAATTGTCAGGGCTCACACTACAGCAAGACATGACATGACTTACCTATGTTTAAAGAAGGGAGACACTACCCTGGCCAGTGTGGTTCAGCTGGTGGGAGCATTGTCCTTGAAACCAAAAGGCTGCGGGTTTGATTCCCATCAGGGTACATACCTAAGTTGCAGTTTTGATCCCTGGTCTAGGTATGTAAGATCCCTGGTTTGGGCGCATTTAGGAGGAAATAAACCCATTTTTCTCTCTCACATCAATGAGAGATCAATGTTCGCTGATCAATGTTTCTCTCTCTCCCTTCCTGTCCCTTTAGAAGTAATGATAATACGTCCTCCAGTGAGGATAATTTTTTTTAAAGAAGAGAGACACCGAAACAGTCTAGTCACATAAGAGTGAAGGCCAAGGAAAAGTCACCCATGAATTGTGTGTAGGGCTAGTCAATGCTGCCTTTCAGTGATTTGGGCTCTGATTTTATATTTAATCAGGCAGCCTCCTCCTGCTTCGTAATCTAGCCTGTCAGGCTTCTAGGAAGAGGATGGACATGGAAATTTTGATCATTCTCCTGCAAAGGAATAGGTTGTTACTTAGACTTATACATCAGTCTCTTGTGAGTTTAAGCAATGTGAATCAGTTCCCCTGAGCCTCACACAGTACCTCTCCATGGCCTGAAACAACTAGACAGCAGAACCAAACTTAAGGACCAGACTCTGAACAGTAGCAAGTTCACCTGACAGTGAAACCTTTCTGAACGGTCCCGTGGCCTTCCCCTCCGCCCCTCTCATTCCTATCTCCTGATTGCCATTAGTGGTCTACACAAATATGAGAACTGAAAGGAGCCCCATTTGGGGGGAAAAAAGAGAGCTAAACTTGGACTTGGACAGATACCACTTAAGTTCTCTTGCCACTGATTTCACACGTAATTCTGAGCAAGTTCCTTAACCTTGAGAGTGACCTTCACTGTCTCAACTTTAGAATGGGAATATTAAAATCTACCTCACAGGGCTGGGAGAGAAAGAAGGCATCTTCCTCAGGGTGTGTAGACCAGAATGTGCGCATAGCAGATGACAGCCTCAGGCCTCGGCTTGCAGATGGAACCTGATATCGGATGAATTTACCACTCACTCTTCCCAGTTATATCTCCTCTTACCAGTAGCTGATGGCTGTTCTGGGGCTGAAAATTAATTTTTACATTAGCCCAAGCAAAACCTAATTAGGAAGTCAAATCTGTTGCCACAGCAGCCACAACAGTAAAAATAGGAGTGTGCGTCACAGGTAATGGCGTCTCTAGCAGCCTGCAGTGTCCTTGCGAGCCCGTCCCTCACACAGATGGCCAAATTATGGAGATTTCCTGGCACAAAGCAAAGGGCACTGGGCTTGGAATTTTTTAAAACCTTCATTTTAGTCCCGCTTCTGTCACTTTGTGGAGACCTTGGGTGTATCACCTCTCTCTCTGTGCTTCCATTTTTTCATCTTAATGTGCCAGTACTCCCAGCTTGACCTGAAAACATGCTTGTCCTAGGAGTCAGGGAAGCTTGGAAGGCTGAGAGGCTATAAAATGAATATTCTTGGAGTCTCTTTAAAGAAATGAATGGAGGTTGTGGCAGCCATGGAGATGCATAGCTCAGAACTCTTTTCAAGAGAACCTATTGTGAGGAGTAGTTGGAGGTCAGCCCCCAGCTGCTGCACCTTCTCGATCGACCGTGAGTCCTCTGTCAATTCTCTGCAGCATTCACATGGAAACCATGCTTTCCCCATAGCTGCTCCATCCAAAGGCTGGGTCCAGCAAGGGTGCTAGAGCCAGGCTGTTTCTGCCCATGCTGGGATGCTCTAAAAGACTGTCTTCATTTTGAAAGGGTGGTAGCCAGTCACGAAGAAAGCTCAACGATCTTCCAGTGAACTTGGGACATTGACCACCTGTAAGACCCCTCTGACAATGGGCTGACCAGTAAGAGTCGGCAGAATTAATAGTGTGTGGCTTCTGAAGCTAGATTATAAAAGGCATCATAGCTTCTGTCTTGCATCCTCTGGGGTCATTCCCTCTGGGGAAAGCCATTCTTCGGAGAAGTCTATGTGGTGAGGGAATGGGGGCCTCCTGCTAATAACCAGCATCATTGTGCCATCCTTGTGAGTAAGCCACCTTGAAAGTACATCCTCCCACGCACAGCAAGTCTTCAGATGACCAGAGCCTCATGAGAGGCTGTGAGCTAGAACTACACAGCTAAGTTGCTGTAGAATTCCTGACCCATGGAAACCATGAGATCAAGAAAGTCTATTGTTGTTTTAAAGCATTGAGTTTCAGGGTCACTTGTGACACAGTAATAGAAAACTGATTCAGGGACTCCTGAATGACCTAGCCAAGGCTCAGAGCTGTGCTACAGTCCAGGGCTCTTTCTACCTGGCTCCTTTCCTTCCCCGTCTCTTTACGCAGTGTCTGACCCACATAGTGACTGATCTGAAGGCCCCCTCCACCAACTCATGGCCCTTCTCCTCTTTATCCTTCAGAGGTACTTCCCCTACAGTTCTTATCCATGGCTAACTCCTCCTTGGTGGGAACACTTCCCTGGCATATACCATATTTTGCCATGTATAATGCACACTTTTTTGCCCAAATATTTTAGGAAAAATAAGGATGTGCATTATACATGGGCATAATGATTATCTCTCATGGATGTAAGAATGGGTATAAAAATCCTATGTATAATGCACACAAAAACAAGGGTACACGTTATACATGGCAAAATGCAGGTAGTGGGTTTGTTATTTATTTACTGAACAAATGAATGAATGAATGCCTCCAGGTAAAGGTGGGATGGGGAAGAAGTACAGTTATTTTAGCTGGGGAGACTGGGACTGGCTGAGCCTAATGTCCTCAAGAGTTTTCGGGGGACTGAAGATAATTAAATGAAAACCATCTATTCAACTGTTCACCATGACAACTACCCTTGATTGATGAGCCCTGAGGAATAGCCTGGAAAGATTTCAATCTATCTGAGAGGATCATCACCAACCAGGGATTTTTCTGAGCTGATTTTTCTAAGATCTGCAGATAATGTTGTCACTAAGTTTGACGGAATGACAATTTTCAATTCATCCCACTAGCGCCTCACAGTTTTATCTGGCAGGCTGCGTTCCAGCTAAATGGCATTTTAGTGTTAATGCAATGGCATCGCAATCTTGTATATCTCTTTCCTCTCATCTGGTTTGAGGACATCTCTTTAAGGGAACAAAACATAAGAAAGCATCGAATCCTCACATGATAATATTTGCAATTCAGAATTACATCGAGGTGCCATGTTATGAAAAAACCCGTAATGCGTTTGAAGAATGTGTGCCTTATTAGACATTTGTTGAATACCATCCACAAGACCATGTTTCACGAGGCTGTTTTATGGGCAGTGCTTCATCTCAAGGTAAATACAGATATTTGGACTTTTTGTTCTAACTCTGAGCACAGTCTATCCCTCCCCTTCGCCCTTGTGGTCTGTGGCACACAGGTTGGGCTTTTATGGCTTTCACTCTTCTTTTTCAAGCTCAGGACTCAACACTGAAAGTCCCTGTTGGGTGCAACGCAAGGAACTCAGCCACAGTGGGCTCCCTGAGTGTGTCTGACTCCAGAGAGTCAGCTCCTGGGTGCTTGCAACCGAAATTCCTAGGTCAGTTGTGCTTTCCCTCTTGTGGCCCCAGAACATGCAAACTGAGGAGTCCCAGAGTACTGAGAACCCCAGGGAGGGTGTGCGCGCTCTGCATGGGAGTGAGGATGCCTCCCTCCCAAGTGGAGAATGGGAACCTCAGGATGAGCCACACTTATACTCCGCCCTGAGGAAGAGGCCTGTCTGTACCCACTGGTGACTCTATTGTCATTTTCCCAACCCAAGGCCTCTAACCTTGCCTGCATCCTGACTCATCTGCCTGGACACACCCACCCCTATCCCGTGTCCCACCCCAAGCACAATCCCAGCTGACCCGCTCTTACAGAGCTAGGATTCCCAATTGTTCAGGTCAGACATCCTGTGGCTGCTGTTAGATCTAAGAGTAATCTCATCTCAATGGTCAATGTGCCAGACAGATGTCAAGTCCAAACTCCAAACTGTGTATAAAATCGAACTCTTCTGTGTCCCAGCTATACTTGTTTCAGGATGGGAAGCTAGGAGGGACTAGGCAGGGGAGCAGTCTGTGGATTCTCCATTTCCTCGCCAAGTGCTTCTATTTTCCCTGTGCATAGTCCATAGGCTACCTTTGGCTCCTCCTGTTTGAGAAAAGGATCCAAACACCAGAGAGAGAAGGGGCAGGACGGGCCAGGGCCCCTTTGCTGCCTGTTGGTCTCCAATGCCCACCACAGGCATGTACTGACTGACACCTCATCTTATAGATCATTTATAGGTCCCTAAGCTCCCCCTGGAAACCCACCTGATTCTGCTCCCTTTGCAGGGCAGGGCCCCCTTCGGTAAGCTGTTTATAGCCAACCCCCCCACCAGCTTTTTTCTGCTGAAATTACTCCTCTCTAGGACGGTCTGCTTCCCAGGGCCTCCCACTGTACCAGGGCACTTTTGTCCTGCAATTGGAATGGATGGCCACTGCTCTTCACTCTCTGCTACCTGAGAAACTGCACTCTGGGAGACCCATTAGGAGCCTTCTCAGTGGTGGCTGCCCTTAACATCCTCTGCATGAACACCCTACTCAACCCCATGGAACTGGGGCTGACCTCACTCCTCCCTGTCCTGGACTCTCTCCTTTCCGCCCCATGAGATCTCATGTGGGCATTGGGCTAAAAGGCATAGGACTCAGTGCTGGCCGCCTTTAAGTTTCTAGACCACTCTTACAAGGGAATGCAAAGTGCTGGCCACCTATGGTTTTATTCTTGGTCTTTGGGGCTTTGGCTGAAACTGGGACACAAAGAGTCCCATTGTGACACACAAAACACAGACTAGTTTACCACAATACTTACAAATGTGTCTTAATTTACACAAATATACAGCAAAGCCCAAAAGGACTTTACTGCTAAACTACTAGAGCCAAATATATGCATTTTCACGATCCAGCAATTTCATTCCTAGGTATATACCCCAAAGAAATAGGCATATATTCTCCAAAACACACACAAAGATGTTTGCACCAGCATTGCTCCATGAGAGTCTCAAACTGGAAATTAGTCAAAGGAACAACAACAGAAGGAGAAAGTGCATGTGATTTATTTATCCTTGGGAATTCCAGGCAGCAGAGAGAGTGGAGAGCCACACGAAAGATGGCTGGAGCTGGTGAGCATGATGCTGAGCAAAAGAGAAGGCTGAAAGGAGGGCATATTGTGGGGCTCCATTTCTTTAAAGTTCAGAGACAAGTCAATAACTAACACATGGTGTTAGAGATCAGAGTAGCAGTAGTGACTGAGAAAGGCTATGACCGGGGCTCTAGGATGTCGGTAGGCTTCTGCTTTGATCTGGGAGCGTGATGCGTTTGCTTGTGAGGCCCCTCACCCTGCACATGTGTGATGTGACCACTTCTCCATGGCATGTTAGACTTCAACACACAAGTTACTTAACAGAAGGAGTCGGCTCCAGGCAGAGCACACTACACGGGGCCAGGAGACTTTAGAGACAAATGACCACACCCACACTGAGTGGGATGGGAAGCCCTGCCAGGGCCTTCGAGGAGGAGGCTCTGGATCCCTGCAGCCCCCACGGACTTCTGACACTTTGTTCTCCTGCTCTTTTTTCTCCCCCGCACCATAGTGTCTCATTAGCATCCATCCTCTTCCATCTTAAATGCCAATGGCCTTGCTTCTTCTGCAGGGTGATAATGAGGAGAGGGCATGGGGTTTTTTTAAGACTTTAAATTTTTGAGAGATGTTTTAGGTTCACAGCAAAATTAAGAGGGAGGTACAGAGATTGTTTTTTATCTACCTCCTGCCCTCACGCAGGCAGAACCTCTCCCATCATTAACGTCTCTCTGCAGAGTGGGACATTTGTTCCAACCAATTCACCTGCACTGACACACTATTACCACCCAAAGTCTACAGTTTGTATTAGAGTTCACGTTTGGTGTTGCACATTCTGTGGATCTGGACAAATGTGTAATACTGTACACTCACCCTTACAGTGTCGTGCCAAGTATAGTCACTGCCCCAACCATTTTCTGTGTTCTGCCTATTCACCCACTCCCTACTACTGCCTGGCAACCACTGCTCCTTAATTATTATTACTATTTTTATCCTCATCTGAGGACATGCTCACTGACCTTGGAGAGAAGGGAAAGGAGGGAGAAAGAGAAGGGGAAAAAACATCGATGTGAAAGAGAGACATTGATTAGTTTCCTCTTGTATATACCCCAACTAGGGACCAAAACTGCAACCTCAGCATGTGCCGTCACTGGAAATCGAACCGGCAGCCCTTTGGTTTATGGGACAATGCTCCAGTCAACTGAGCCACACCAGCCAGAGCAACTACTTATCTTTTTACTGCCTCCATTCTTTTGCCTTTTTCAGGATGTTCTATAGTTGGAATCATGCAGCCTTTTCAGATTGGCTTTTCACTTTGTAATATGCATTTAAGATTACACCATGCTTTTTCATGACTCATTTGAGTGCTGAATCATATTTCACTGTCTGGATGTGCCACAGTTTACTCACCCATTCATCTTCTAAAGGACATCTTGGTTGCTTCCAAATTTGGGCAGCCACGAATAAAGCTGATAAAAACGCCCACGTGCAGGTTTTTGTGTCGGGAGCATGGGATTTTAAAACAGAATATCTCACTTTGAGGCCCAGTTTCTCTACCTGCTTGGTTTGGTTTCTTGAGAAAGTTACAAAATTTCTCTAAGGCTCAGTTTCTTACTCTGTCGAGTGGGAGATTAAAAGAGGTAAAGGCTCTGAAAGCATTCTGTATGGTAGAAGATGATGTATACATTCTAGATCATTATCACTAGTTTTGATGGGGAGTTGGCCTAGCCCAGGGAAGGTCACTGGGCAAGCAGATGGCCTGTGGCCACTGATCGATGCCCCCTGTGCCTGCAGAGAGGGCTTGGAAGCCACTGACAGCCAGTCTCGCTCACCTCTGAGCATCATGTCAGGAGCCTCCAGAACATCTCCACTCCAAGGCCTTTCAGTCTTTCCTCTTCTCTACCCACCACAAGAGGGATGGAGCACCGTGGGGAAACGGATTGCCAGCACTTGCCACTCCAGACAGCAGGAAAGGCACGGCTGCTCTCTCTGGCAGTCCCTGCACTTTTCCCAACTGGTGATTAATAGAGTTCACTCTAGGCACAGTCAAGCCCATGGAGCAGTAGATAAATAACAGGCAGAGTTTAAGAAGATGCATGTTCTTTGAGTTAATAATTTTAACAGCCGGAGAAATACCGTGGTTCTCATGGTAACGGGGACCTGAGATTTAGTCTCTAATTTGAAAGCCTCAGACTAATATGTACAGATAGTAATCCTACAGGAACTTCTTTCTTTCTCTTAATTGGGGCAATTTTAATGAAGCAATGATATAATGCAATTTGGAGAAACAATGTAGACTAGACTAATTTCCTCTAAACATGTCAATGAAAGGCGTACTTGTAAACATTTTCTAAGATGTTGTATGGGAGGGCATTACAGCATTTGCTTTAGTATAAACCTGTGTTCCTTGCAGAATTTCCAAGGCTGAATCTGCTGTTTGCTCCTGAATTCCCAGATATTTCAAGTAACCATAATCCTCTTTTACCGTAAGAATTTAGGGGGTTATTTTTGCTCCAGCTGATTTAATGCCTGCGATGGGATTTGCCTGCCAACATACATGGTGAGGGGGGCAGAACAGGAAATATCCCCCCTACCCTAGAAATGGGAATGGGAAAGTCTGTCCTTGAAAGCATCTTGCTGTTTCCTTGATACAAACCAAACCAAGCAAGCAAACCGTAAAAGTGGGAAACGAATGGAGGCCAGTCAGCCCTGACTACTTGTACACTGCCTCTTGCTTAATCAGTTTCTGGCTTGTAAGGATATTTTTCCTAGCTGGGCGGTTTCCTGTATTTGCACTTGTCGCTTCCCTACAAACATTCACAGCACGCCAACCTCTTCTCTTCCTCAAGTGATCAAACTGCCCTTTGATCGTGCTGAAAACATCTTCTGTTTTCTCTCCTCTTCTCAGGTGTTTGGAAGCGTGTCAACGCCTTCCCTGAGGCTGAGCAGCACTTGGCTGGCAGCTCCGGAAAGCTGCCTTCCCTCAGGCTCACGTCCAAGCATTGCCTTTTCTTCATTCCACTGACCGCAACGTGCACACATGGTTTTGTGTGTGCAGTGTTCACAGTTATGACTGGGTTCTAGGTATGAATTCTGTATGATAGGAAGGTTTGCGGAGGGGAAAGATACCAAGCCATAGGAACTTGGTAATTCTTCTTATGTTAATATTCTCTTTTCCTTGTCAATCTCTCGCATGTTACCACTGATGACACCATGCTTGAAAAATCAGAGTGCAGGAAATTTGGAACACAAAATCCAGCCCCACAAGTACAAATTCCTCATTAATAACTCTTACTTAGTGCATCTGTCTGCCAAACCTGAGCCACACGCACAAGGCTTTTACAAAAGATGTTTAATCACAAACAAGGGCGTGAACAGAATCATAAGAAGCTAAAAGCCTCCTTTGTGGTGCAGTTTGTTTCCTGGGCCTCTCAGGTCCTTCTCTGTTCTTGGAAAACCCTTTCTTATTCCCCATCCCCCTTCTCCTTGGTTCTCACCACCCTGCCTGGCAGGGCAGCCCCACGTGCACCTGTCAATCACAAAAGCAAAGTTTCAGTTCACACTCAGGGGTCTGCTCACAGTCGAAGCAAAACTTCAACCTCAGACAAGCAGGGCTGCTTCCCAAGCCTCCCCCAGCTGCCGTCCAGCTCAGTGACTGCCCAGGAAGTGCAGAGAACTTTGAAGCAGCCATGGAAAATCATTTGGAAAAAGAACAAAAATCTAAATTAACAATTAAAGAATAAGTCACGACCCATTAAAAAGCTAAGCTGACATGCCTTGGAATCTTCTGCTGGATTGCTTTATCCGCATGAGTATATTCTTCCTATGGCAATATCATGGTGTGAATACTCAAGTGTTACTAGGCTTAAACAGTCAGGTGAGACATGGCTTTCTTTCTGGCATTAGATGTACACGGTATATATCTATGTTGGAGTATGAGCCATAATTTTTGCACCTGGCAAAAATTGATCTTAAATGTGACCACTGAGTATGCTACTATGCAAACTTCTAGTCCTAGTTGTTTGAAGATCTAGTTGATCTTTAAAATGTGATAACATGACCACTTGTCACAGGCCCTACCAGCATCTTCCAGCTGGGAGAAAAGACACGAAGCTCCACCCCGGGACTGGCTCGCTCCGCTGCCTGAGCTAAACCAACTGGCACCACTGGGTTCTCCGGAATATTTGGCTCTTCTGTCTGTTATCCTGCATTAGGATCTCGCTCTTTGACAGTCCTGTCAAACCTTTTTGTAGATGTAATTGGTTATCGTTTCCATGTCCTTAGAGCTGCTAAGCTAGCAGTTTAATTTATCCTAATTCAGAACCTAATTGTCTTGCACTGCTGGCTAATTAAATGTTCAAAGAAGTGATAAATTAGGCAGGTTGATCATTACAGCACAAGTAATTAGCCAGTTGATCTGAAGCCAGCCAGGTTTTTAGGACAGGGCCTGGAAGGGGGGCTGTGCAGAGTGATACAGTGCTCATGTCACACTGATTTGTGATCAGGAGGGTCAGCTGTAAAGTCTTGGGCCTGCCACCCCAACCATGGGTAAGGGTTGTGTCAAGGCTAACAATTCACCAAAGCGTTGGGCAGGCTGAAGTTCAAGTTACACTACATTAGCCACCCAGGTTTCCCTGTGGACATGTCAGCATCCTTTGAGGTTTGGCCCGGGACTGGGCAGAGACCCCTTCACCGGGGTGTCCATGCAGCTGAAGCAGATAGAAACTGACCCTTAACATTAGAAGCAGATTCCTGGACAAGGGTGGAGAGATATGATTGAAGGGAAACCCAGCAGCTTGGCCCAAGGCTTCAGGATGACAGAAAGTGTTTGCTAAACACAGCATGACTCCAGTCATGACTGGAGTTGCCTGGGAATGAACACAGGTTGAGCCAGGCCGAAGCACACCAGGCTGGTCTGGCAGTGGTCAGGTGAGACAGATTCAAAGAAGCAGAGATGACTTCCAGGATGATCCCACCGGGACACGTTGTGACAAAATATTTGTTGCCACAGGCCACATGGTAAAAGAGTGACCTGCCGTTCTCCACAGTGGGTTGTTCACAGGATGGGCTGTTTTTGGTCTTAAAGAAGCAAAAGGTCTTTGTAAGAGCATGAGGAGCAGCATGGAAGGTTCTAGTTTTCCTGATGTGGACTGGGAGTCTCCTGCAAGATTCCCATAACACTACAAAAAGTTCTATCACACACAACATACACACACACACAGAGCACATGAAGTTGGCAAGCCACAGTCTGCTCAGCCTGGCTCCTGAGCCGTGAGTTTCCTCCTCCACTCAACCTTACGCTTCCACACAGAGTGTATCTGTTCCTCACAGCGCCCCCTGCTGTAAGCTGAGGATCCCTTTATTCCCTGAAATAGCCACTCTGCTTGAATGCCCCAGGTTTCAGGGAAGGCTTGAAGAAGTGCCATCTCATAGAAAAAAACGGTGAGCCACAACATACTTAATTTTAAATTTTCTAGTAGCCACATTAACAAAACGTTTTTAAAAAGATAAAATTATTTTTACTGATGTCTTTTATTTAACCCAATATATCTCAAATACGATCATTTCAACATGTAGCCAAATATTAAAAAGTTATTAGTGACATATTTACATTTTTTTGTCTTAAGTCATCTAAATCTAGTGTGTATTTTGCATTGACAGGACATCTCAGTTTGGACTAGTCTCACTTCTAGGGGTCAGTAGCCACATGTGGCTGGTGGCTGCCCTATTGGACAGTGCAGGTCTGGAGACGTGGAAGGAGGCTTACCTCACAGCACATGTGGCAGGCAACAACCCCCCCAAGATGTTCACATCCTAATCCCTGGAAGCTGTAAGTATGTTACATTATGTGGCAAAGGGGAATCAAGGAAGCAGATGGAATTGAGGTTGCTGATTGTCTGACCCTAGGTGAGAAGATTGTCCTGGATGACCTAACTGGGCTGGATGTTAACACAAGGGCCCTTAGGTGTGGAAGAGGGAGGCCAAAGAGTTGCTGTCAGAATGATGTGATATGAGACTTAATTAGCTGTTCCTGGCTTGGGAGACGGAGGAAGAGGCCACCAGCCATGGAATGTGGACATCCACGAGAAGCTGGGCTTGGTATCCAGGTGCAGATCTCTGGCGAGGTTAAAATTGTGCTTTCTGTGTTTCTTTTTTAAACAGAATAGTGCTTTGAAAATTAAATGGCAATTCCCAGCTGGTATTGCTCCCAACTCTCTTCCTATGTGGACCCCCGGCCATCCTCCTAGAATATAACATGCGTCCACCAGTCTCCAGTCTAGTGCTGATCATGCCAGTCTGCAAGTTGTATCTCTGAACACATATATTGCAAATAAGCTCTTCACATATAAAAATAAGGAGAAAGTTTTTGTTGCCACAAGTATCTTAGGAAGAATTCTATTTCTTAAATGGAAGGAACGTTTTAATTAGCCCATTGGGTAAAAGTTGGGATCCCCCAAAGGGTAGGAATGCAACCCAGCTCCAAGACTACAGGGTAAAAGGTAAAATTGTTTGTTCCGTGTAAGCCCGGGAGACACTTTGTTTTGCTCTTACTACCCAGGGCCAGGAAGCTGATAAATGCTTGTGTCGCATAGAAGGAGGCCTCTCCTTATGAGCATAAATATTCAGCAGACCTACTAACCCTACTGAAGATTTGGTGGGAATGGATTTGTGATACAACAAAGTAAGAGAGTTAAAGAGGATGAATTAAACATGGACTGACGCAGGTTGAAGCAGAAACCACCGGTAAGGATGCTACTCTTGCTCGGCGGGGAGACTCCAGCTGTCAATGCTAGAAAACCCAGAACAGGCCGCCCTGTGGGGGTGCCTACCACAGGGGGCTCAGGTGGATGGCCCAGTGTGTCAGGGGCGGAACTGAAGTGACACTAGTCTTTGGACACTCACCTGCCATTCAATTTCTTCTGCAGCTGGAAGTCCCCTTGCACACTCGGCTCGGGTTCTTCACACTCACATCTCCCCACCCTGCTCCTGCCTCTCCCTCCAGGATGTCCTTTTTCTCCCTCACTGACACTCCTTGCCATTCCTTCCTTTCAGACCCAGCCTGCCCGAGAAAGCAGTCTCTAAAGGACACCATCGTATGCACACACCTCCCTCTGTATTCCTGCAACAGATCACATTTAGGAAAACACCATATTGAAAATATTTTTTAAAAAATAACTGCAGCCCTGGCTGGTATAGCTCAGTGGGTTGAGCACAGACTGTGAACCAGAGGGTCGCCAGCTCGACTCCCAGTCAAGGCACATGCCTGGGTTGTGGGCCAGGTCCCCAGTGGGGGCCACGTGAGAGGAAACCACACACTGATGTTTCTTTCTCTCTTTCTCCCTCCCTTCCCCTCTGTCTAAAAATAAATGAATAAAACTTAAAAAAAATAAAATAACTGCAGAGCACTACTGGGCTGGCCACAGAGAGGAGTTGACCAAGTATAAAGATGCCAGGACCCCACCCCAACATACTTTGACCGATTGCTCCGTATTTGTCAAAGGCTAACTTCTGGACCCCCTTCTCCTGTGGGCACTAACACACAGAGAAGGGCTTCTTGGTTTGCTGTGTGGGTGAACTACACCTGGAGCTCCAGCCCAGCTCCACTGAATCAATGGACTTCCTTTCAAAGTCCCAAGTGATTCCAGCCCTGGGCCTTTGGCCCCCCTCCCCCTCCCCAGCAGGCTGAGGTCTCTCCCCCACATACTCAGTGGCTGAGCCTCCCTTTGCTTGACACAGGAGCTGGAAGGTTCAGAGATCAGGCACAGAGGATCAGGTGGCCAAACAGGACACTCTTTCATTGCCACCTCTGCAGATCACTTTCTTGGCCACCCCACCATGTGCCACAGTCCTCCACAGAAAGGTATTTATTGATTTCTGATTTCTAACACTGTGAGGAAGCGGATCTCAGAGCAGCCTTCTGAGTGGGCTGTAACCTGACTTCTCAGCCCTGTAATGAGCTGGGCATTAGAGCAGTTCTTGTCACCCAGTGGATCCCACTGCGGCCATGGAGCAGCTGTCACCCCTCCTTCAGGTGCGCTCACCAGCTGCAGGAGGAAACAAAGGGTGACCCTGCACACAGCAATGCTGGGCCTGGCAAAGCGGACATGTCACTCGGGCTTGAAGCCAGGCTCCTCCCTTGTGGCTTTCCCAGGACCCAGAGGCACAGAGCTTCGCCCTGGAGTGTCCCGCTGTGCCTCTGCAGGTCGGAGAAGGACTCCTGCAACGCTGCTGGACAAGGCACGGCCCAGGCCAGGTGACTGTGTGGCTCAGGGGCCTGTGGATCCCACCCAGCAGCCCTTTTGTGCCCCATGTCTTGGCCAGGAAACAGCCTGCATGGTGACACTGAAGGGTTTCAGAGCATCAGAATGTGATTGGGGAGATGCAGCCACCTGGAGATTGAGTCCAGTGTAACACAGTGCAGGTCCTGTATCTTTTCATTCAATTTTTTTTTTTACAAAGTTAAATAAATTTTGATGGAGGGGCTTGGGATGAGAAGTCTGCAAAAGAGATGAGCAGACTGGGTATATTAGCTCCCCCTGGGGCTTCCTTAACAAGTACCACAAGCTGGGTGGCTCAAAACCACAGAAACAGATTCTCTCAGAGCTCTAGCGGACAGAAGTTCAAAACCAAAGTGTTAGCAGGGCCATGCTCACTCGGGAGGCTCTGAGGGAGAACCCTGACCCAGATGTTTTCTCCGTTTGCGGCTGCCCACATGGCGTTCTCTCTGAGTCTCTCTCGTCACATCACCTTCCCTCTTCTACAAGGTCACTGGTGATTGGATTAGGGGCCCACCAGACTCCAGTATGACCTCAGCTTAACCAATTACAGCTGCAAAAATCTTACTTTTAAATCAGGTCACATTCTGAGGTGGGGGAACATAATTCAACCCATAACACTGGGTCATAATAGGTTTGTTCAGGCATCTAAGGAAATTTTCGTGAAAGAGCAATTAAAATATAGTGTAGCTCCAGGGAGAGAAGGAAGGCTGTGGGTGTGGTGGGGGGTTGGTTTTGGTTTCCAAGAAGGAAACCCCGGGAGCAGGGACAGCTGAGCAGCCACTGAATAGACTGCCCCATGTGTGGAGTCTGTACTCACCTGGGCCAGCATCACTTCTTTCATGGCTTACATATATGATCCCTTTTAATCTTTATGACATCCTCTGATGACGTTATTTTCCACTTATAACTGAAGCTCAGGGGGGTAGTCATTTTTCCAAGTTTACACAGCTAGTAAGTGTAAAACTGGGTTGTGCACCCAATGCACATGACCTCCAGATCTGACTCCTCCTCACCAGTCTGACACTGCCTCCCAAGGAAGTTTCACGTAATATCAGCACCACTCCCGGCACAGGTGGTTGCAGAAGTGGGACTGGAGATCCGTTCCGTCATTCAAGTACTGTGTGTGCCAGGCACCGCGTTAGCTCCCAGGAGCAATACTGACCGAGACATCCTGTCTCCAAGGGTTTCAACACATTTGTTCCAGCAACTACATTCTGCCAGGTGCTACTGTAAGCAAAGAAGAACAATTATTCTACAAAGTCTTGGAATATGTTTAGTTCCAAATGTATCAGTTGACGTTCACACATAAGTTATGTGCCTCCAGGTCCTGTGGGATGAGTCCGAGAGGGAAAGCAGGAAAGGAACCACAAAATAGAAGAGTCGCCTGCCTTCTTAGAGCAGGAACTTAGTTAATTTTCTTTCACTACAAACTGTTTAAACAAGTATTGAAAGACTTCCGCCAAGATGGAGGTATAGGTGGATGTGCCGTGCCTTCTCACACAACCAAGTTTAGGAACAGCTAAATATTAGCATCAGAAAACACAACCAGAACACGGAAAATTGAACTTTTCGGAAGTCCGTTAACAACAATCTTCAGCCCGACCGGTAAGGGGCAAAACCGGCGACTGGTGAGGGGTTGCACAGGAGGACTCCGGTCGGAAGGACGCAGGCGCGGAATCCAGACGCACGGGTTCCAAACGCAGGATTGGACCTAGTGAGCGACCGAACAACCCACCAGGTGAGCGACTGCAGAGGAGACAGTGGGGAGGCGGTGCTGCGTGTTGACTGCGGTCGCCTATCTGCGCGCGAGCGGACAGGCGAGGGAGTGGGCGGTTGAGGGCGCCGCCATTTCCCCGCTCTGACCACGCCTCCACATACAGCGTCACAACCCAGCGACCTGGGAGTCCAAGGCGCCGCTTCTCCCGCTTAAAGGGCCAGAACAGACCAAAAATGTCGCAGGAAGACCTCAAAGCCCCAGAGATAAATCTAAGCGACGAAGAAATAGCAAAACTCTCAGACGCACAGTTTAAAACACTGGTGATCAGGATCCTCACAGATCTGGTTGATTATAGCCACAAATTAGAGAAACATATGAAGGCTAAACTAATGGAAATGAATGGAATTCCACAGGAAACCCATAGCGATGAAAAGGAAACTGGGACTCAAATCAATGGAGTGGACCAGAAGAAAGCAAATAATGGCCAAACAGAAAAGAGTCAAGGAGCAAGAATTCAAAGAAATGAGGAGAGTCTTAGGAACCTCCAGGACATCTTTAAACGCTCCAATATCCGAATTATAGGGGTACCAGAAGGGGGAAAGGCACAGCCACCAGTGGAAAACTTATTTGAACAAATAATAAAAGAAAATTTCCCCAATCTGGCAAAGGAAATAGACTTCCAAGAAATCCAAGAAGCTCAGAGAGTACCAAAAAAGTTGGACTCAAGAAGAAACACACCAAGGCACATCATAATTACATTAGCCAAAATTAAAACGAAGGAGAGAATCCTAGAAGCAGCAAGAGCTAAAGGGACAATCACCTACAAAGGAGTCCCCATCAGACTGTCAGCAGATTTCTCAAAAGAGACCTTACAGGCAAGAAGGGGCTGGAAAGAAATATTCCAAGTCATGAAATCTAAAGACCTACAACCAAGATTGCTCTATCCAGCAAAACTTTCATTTAGAATGGAAGGACAGATAAGGTGCTTCTCAGATAAGATCAAATTCAAGGAGTTCATCATCACCAAGCCCTTATTATATGAAATGTTAAAGGGACTTATCTAAGAAAAAGAAGTTAAAGAAACATGAACAGTGAAAGAACAACAAGCTCACAGTTATTAACAACCACACCTAAAACGAAAGCAAACTAAAAGGACAGCTAGATCAGGAGTGGAAACATAGAAATGAAGATCTCAAGGAGGGTTAGCAACAGGGGGAGTGGGAGGAGGAGATGGGGGGAGAAGGTACAGAAAATAAGTAGCATAGACAGTAGATAGAAAATAGATGGGGGGGGGGGGGCAAGAATAGCATGGGAAATATAGAACCTAAAGGACTTGAGACACATGGACATAAACTAAAGGGGGGGTAATGGTGGGGAGGGGGGGCAGGGTGGAGGGGAATGAAGGGGGGAATAGAACAACTGTAACAGCATAATCAATTTAAAAAAATAAATTTAAAAAAAAAGAACCAAAAAAAAAAACACAAGTATTGATAACAGTATTATCATGATTTTGACAACCATAAAACATGGGGAAAGCTCTGGATTAAACTTCGATGTAGAGAAGCTGCTTATGGACATCACTCGTCATTGGGGAGAGCACACTCACCACAGGACAGGGACGGGTCTGAGCTCATTATACGCCCTCTAGACTTTGATGGAGCCAAACCCTTGTTGGACGTGGATGGGCTGGGGGTGCAGCAGAAAAGGGTTAGGAGTGAGGGCAGGGGAGAGACAGGAAAAATAAAGAAGTTGGCAGAAAAACACCAACCCTCCTCTTACATCTGATGAAATAAACCTAAAGAAGGAAAAAAATCCTTCAGTGTGAGCAGAGAAGTTAATAGGCAGCTACAAACTCTGGACTCATTTTGTAAACAGTACCCACCAGACACTTGCAACTTAGACCACATGATGCATGGTCTCAAAAAAAAATAGTGTGTCTTTGACCTTTAGCCTGATGAACTTACATTTCCCTACATTTCCCTATCTTAAGAACAGGAACATGTGTGGGCCAGCATGTACCCCTCTGAGGACTGGCACTGTTACACCATGCTCAGGTCCTCTCCATCTCTAGACTCAGAGAAGACAGCCACAGGGGAAGAGAAGAAAGAAAAGCAACCAGCTCAGTACCTGCTGATCAACAATAACAAAAAAAATCATCCACAAAAGCCCTACAAAGTTCCAGTTTCCCTATGGACCTGCTCCCCTCTTATATGAGTGGTCCTCTCACCCCTAAGGACACCAAAGATGTGGCAGGGAAGCCCCTGGGAGGACAGCAGAAGCTTTACTGAAGTTTGTTCTGCAGGTAGCACACCTGAAAGAGGTGGCCACATGCCCCAGCTCTCTGTTGCACACCCCGGTTACACCTGAGCAAACAGCAACCCAAGACAGCAACAAGCAGAATGCAGCCAATATGGGCCCTCAAAATATATGAAGAAATGCAAAGGGAGGAAAGCTACTTAATGAGCAAAAGGCAGGAGAAGAATAATTATTCCAGGAAACAAGAAATTTTCAGAGACATTTCTATAGACTCTATTAGAGATCATGGAAAATATATACTTTTTGAGCAGTGGCTATTTTCCTACCCCTGAGATGGCAGGCCAGCTGTGCACACAACCCAATCATGTAAGATCAATGCGGGCTTGTAAAGAGCCTCTTCTATGTATTTACTCATTATCTTTACCTGAGGACATTTCTTCACAGCTTCCTTAGAGAGAGAAACAACATCTGTCTGTTGCCTCCCATACGTGCCCCATCCAGGGATGGAACCCACCACCTTTGGTGCACAGGACGACACTCCTACCAACTGAGCCACTCAGCCAAGGCACTCTCTGTTTTTTTTTTACAACGTCAGCATTTTTAGATTCCACATATAAGTGACATCATATAATACTTATCTTTCTCTGACTTATCTTAATTATCCTAATGTATTCAAGGTCCGTCATGTTGTCGCAAATGGAAGAATAAGTCTTTTCTCAGGGTTGAATATGTCCCACCTTTAAAAAAATCTGCTCATCCATTGATGGGCATTTGGGTTATTTCCATGTCATGGCTACTGTGAAAAAGGTGCAGGAAACCTGGAGCATGCATATCTCCTCAAAATCCTGTTTTTTGTTTCCTTTGAATATATACCCAGAAGCGGAATTGCTGGATTGTACGAGTTTTATTTTTAATTTCTGAGGGGCCTTCCATGCTGTTTTCCATGATGGTTTACATTCCCACCAACAATGTATAAGTGTTCTCTTTCCACCACATGCTTACCTGTTCTGTAGTCTATTGGCTTCCTGATGGCCATTCTAACAGGTGTGAAGTATTCATCTCATTGCAGTTTTGATTTGCATTTCCCTGATGATTAGTGACATTGAGCATCTTTTCATGTGTCTGTCTGTTGGGCATATTGATGTCTTCTTTGAAGAAATATCTATTTAGCTCTTCTTCCCATTTTTAATTGAATTGTTTGTGTTTTTGTTATTAAGTTGACTGAACTTTTTATATGTTTTAGATATTAATTAACCCTTTATTTCATATATGGTTTGCAAATTTTTTCTCCCAATCTTTAGGTTGTACTTTCAGTTTGTTAATTTGATATAGTCCCATTTGTTGATTTTTGCTTTTGTTATTTATACTTTGGTGTCATGCTCAAATAAATCATTGAAAGTCCCATATCAGTGAGCTTCTTCTCTACATTCTCCCCTAGGAGTTTTACGGCATGGGGTCTTGTGTTAAGTCTTTGATCCACTTTGAGTTAACATTTTGAGTGGTATGAGATAGAGATCCAGTTTTCTTTCTCTACATGTGTTTCTTCATTTTACTCAGCACCATTTCTTGGAGAGACTGTCCTTTTCATGTTGACTCCCTTCTCAAACATTAATTGGCCATATATTCTGGACTCTCTATTCTGTGCCATTGGTCAATATGTCTATTTTTGAGCCAGTAACAAACAGTTTTTATTACTGTGGTTTGTAGTATACTTTGAAATCCAAAAGCATAATTAAAAAGACTTTATTTTTTATTCTCAGAAGTGCTTTTGCCATTGGAGGTTTTTTTTGATTCCATGCAAATTTTAAAACTATTTCTTCTATGACTATAAAGAACCTCTTGAACATGCCTCATGCTCCCCCTAGCTCCAGACCTCATATTTGGAATTCCATCACTAGGGATATTTTTCCCCAAGTGTAGGAACTGCCTTGGATAAGTGTCAGCATTAGCAGTCCACTGACAGTCCACTAAACATTTTACACATGTTACCTCACAACAAATGTGTGATGGGAGATTAAGTCATGACTTTCATCTGACAGATGAAGGAACTGAGTTAGCATAGAAATGGTATGACTCAGTTATCACAAAGGGATTGTAGGTGGCAGAATCCAGATGTTTCCTTATCTCTTGTTGCATAACAAATAACTCTGAACTTTAGCTGCATAAAACTATGATAATCAATTTGTTAGTATCTCTTATGATTCTGGAGATTAACCGGGCCGAGCTTGGTGCTCTTCACTCAGGGTGTCTCCCGAGGTGGCAGTCAGGCTGTGGCCAGCATAGGCAAACTGAAGCCTGTGTCACTCTCACACCTGGTGCCTGAGCTTGGGAAGATTTGGAGCTGGGAAGAGACAAGGTTCCTTATCTCTGTCTCTCTCTGCCTCTGTCTTCCATATACCCCCCACCTCCCTCTCTCTCTCTATCATTTTGCATGGTCTCTCCAGTGACACAGAAACTTGGAAATAGCTCAGCCTCTTATATAATAGCTCTAGCTCAGGACTTCAAAGCAAGTATCGCAAGAGAACAAGACAGAAGTGCCTGAACCTTGGCCTTCTCTAACTCGGCCTTTTAGATCAAGCAGCATCACACACCATAGAATTCACAAACCACCACATCAGGTCTTTTGATCCCAGATGTCAAGATGCTCTATTGGGTTATTTCCTCCATAAGTTAAAGTTTGACATAAGTTCATATTGATGGCTTGCTGTGTCGTCATTTATTCCATTAGCCAAGTCCTTACTAGGGCCTGTCTCTCTCTCTTTAGAGGCCAAGGAGGGACAAGTTCAGGACATAAATGCAGCTGAAAAGCACAGGGGCTCAATCTAGAGAAAGGAACGATAGAAGGAGGATTGATCGGGGCACAAGTAAAAACAGCAAATGCTCTCTTCACCACCTTCTTCATTTTCCTTCTCTGTTCCAATATTCCCAATGCCCAAAACACGAGGGGGACAGGATTTCATAGGTATAACAGAATCCACCACACTTCCCTGTTCCTGGCCAGCCATGCTCAGATCTTTTATAGGCTGAATCAGCAGAACAATAAAGCTTTAAATCAATGCTGCCTTTACAAATCGTCAGTGAAATCGATGCCACAAGTAGCTTTCAAGTTCATGTATGTCTGTGAGACTGGACTCTAAACACTTTGTTTATTTCTAGTAGTAAAGTTTTCATCAAGCTATCTTTTCTTTTTAATTGAGCTAATAATTTCACACCTGTCCTCTGGGTTGAGTCATGCCAGCTATAACCTAACCACGTCTATGTGAACAAATACCAAAGTAAAAAGTGGTGCCATGGTAGAAAAAGCAACAGAATTAGCATGGGCGGGTCTGTTCCTGCTCTGTTGCCTAGCTGCTGGGTGTCTCTGAGCAAGTCCCCCAATCTCACTGGGCTGGTTTTATCTGACATAAAATGGGGGAATGTCTTCCTTGCAAGTCAGTATGTTTAAAGGGCAGGCAGTAAGTGATAAATGAATGCAGTTTGGATTTATTTCTAATTAATCTTGTGCTACATATGGCCCCTCCAACTTGCAGTTTTGTTGTTCACTCCTCACGCATTTAAGAAGGCTTGCTTCTCTTTCTCATTCTTATTGTACAGAATTAGCAACATACTAAAAAGTACAAAGAAGAAATTACAAATAACTGCTCCAGAGCAATAATCCTCTCTAGATATTCTGTTGTTCTCTCTTTCAAGCTTTATGTTTATATGTGCATATGTACCTGAATATATATAGATAGATATAGATATAGATAGATATAGATATAGATATAGATATAGATATAGATATAGGCATGGGTTATGGGTATATAAGTGTGTGTGGCTATGAGTCTATATGTATCCTCCTTTGCCATTTTATGTCTTGTTTTTGTCATGTGCTTTCTTGCTAACATCTTCTCCTGTCCTTATATACTCATTAAAAACCTGAATCTGAGTGGCTGTATTGATAATCCATTGTATAAACATCCTTCAGTTTAACCAATTGTTCTATGATTGAACATTTAGTTTCCCTCTGATTTTCTCTACCAGTTTTTAATAGTACAGAACTCTGAATAGCCTTATTCATACATCTTTGTCCACCTCTCTGATAATTTTCTCAACCCAGATTTTTCAGTGTGAAATCACTACGTCAAGGATAAAAACCATTTTAAAAAATCATTACATGTATTTCCAGAAAGCTTTTCAGAATTGGTATCAATTTACATTCCCATCAGCTGTTTGGAGAACCACTATCTCATTATATACCACCCAGTATTATCATCTATAATTTATTTCTTCATCCATTTAATAGGCAAAAGAATTATCTTGTTAGTTGCTTTAATTTTTTATTTTTAAAGTTTTTTTTGAAATAATTGTAGATTCACATGAAGTTGTAAGAAATGGTGCTGAGAGATCCCATGTGCCCCTTTCTCCGTGTTAGCCAATGGTCACATCTCACACAACAATGGCATCGTTGCTGCTGACATAGTCAAGATGCGGAACATACTCATCACCGCGAGGGTTCCTCATGTGCCCTTTTATTGACACGCTCACTCCCTACTCCTCCCATCTCCATATTTCCACCCCTGGAAATCACTAATATAATTTCTATGTCTATAATTTTGTCATTTCATGTTTTATGTAAATGGGATTATAGAATATGTAAGCTTTTGGGAATTGGCTTTTTCTGCTCAGCATAATTCTCTAGAGATTCACTCAGGTAGCTGTGTGTATTGAGAGCTTGTTCCTTTTGATTGCTGAGTAGTAGTCCAGGTATGGATATACCACAATCTATGTAACTATCACATGGAAGAACATTTGTTTTGTCTCCAGTTTGGGCTATTTGAATAGAGATGCTATGACATTTGCATACAGGTTTTCTTTTTTAAGATTTTATGTATTCATTTTTAGAGAGAGGGGAAGAGAAGGAAAGAAATATCAGTGTGTGGTTGCATCTCACATACCCCACACTGGGGACCTGGCCCAAAACCCAGGCATGTGCCCCGACTGGGAATTGAACTGGTGATTTTGTTCACAGCCTGTACTCAATCCACCGAGCCACACCAGCCACGGCTGCATACAGGTTTCTGTATGGACATAGGTTTTCATTTCTCTTGGATAAATGCCCAGAAGTGCAATGACTAGGTCATATGGTAATTGCATGTATAGTTTTTTAACAAATCACTACACTGCTCTCAAAAATGGCTACACTACTGCTTTAATTTTCCATCCATTTGCTTACTCATTAGATGGAATAACTACAATATTTTTATTTGTTGTTTATTTATGTTATTTTTACATTTCTCCATTGAGTTGTTCTGTTTCTTACTGATTTAAGATATCTTTTAAAATAAAGCAGTGATAGTAAAACTTTTCCCTTATTATTTCCTCATTTGTTGTTATTGTGGTTGTTATTTGTGATGTCATGGATAAACCAAGGTTTGAGATATTTATGATTTTACCCATAGATTTTTATGATTAGAAAGTTTCTTCCTATATAGCAATCAAATACTTATTTTAATTTGTAGTGAACTTACCTTTTTCTCTGGCTCTTTAACACAGTTGGAATTTAATTTGTAATAGAGTGTAACATGAGAACTTAATACAGTGTTGTTTCAAAAGAGCTCATTAAATTTCTGATATGAAGTGGTGAGTCACGGGCCCCTCACCATTGCCTGCCATTCTGTGTCACAGCTGCCAGCCCCTGATTCGATGCCATCGGCTCTGTGTCACAGGTCTGTCTGCTGACTCATGCCTCCAGCAGATTGTCTGTGTGTGGCTTTATGGTATGCTTTGTATGTACGAGAGCAAGTCAAATCACACCATTTTTTAATTTTAAACTTAGTGATTTTTATTAATCTCAAAATTCTTATCTTATTTTCAGAGTGCTGTAAAGCCTTTTATTTGAAATAATTGTAGACCCACAGGGAGTTACAAAATCTGGGACTCAGAGTTCCATGTACCCGTCACCCAGCTTTCCCCAACAGTGACATTTCACATAACTGGGGTTCAAAGTCAAATCCAAAAACTGACTTCTGTACTGTACTGTTAACTAGACTGCCAACATTATTCAGTTTTCACCATGTTTACATGCATTCATTTGCATGTTTGTACATGTGCACAGTTCTGTGCAATTTTATATCACATGTAGATTTGTGTAAACACCCCCCACAATCAAGATTCAGAGCTGTTTCATCACCACAAAGGGGTTCCCTCATGGCATCCCATTTGTATTTGGATGGTCCCTCCCTTTATATTTGCATCCCTGTCTCCTGGCAACCATTAATCTATTCTCCATCTCTATAGTTTGACATTTGAAGAACATTGTGTAAATGGAAGCATACAATATTAACCTGTTACCACTGGCTTCTTTCACTAAGCATAAAGCCCTTGAGGTCCACTCAGGTTTTTGTGTGTACCAACAATTCATTCCTTTTCATTACTGAGTCGTATTCCATTGTGTCAGAGCTTGTTTAACCTTCTAGCCATTGAAAGACATCTGGGTTATTTCCAGTTTGAGGCTATTATCAGTAAAGTTGCTATAAACATTCATGTTCAGGTTTTTGTGTGAACATAAGTTTTCATTTCTCTGGGATAATGTCCCAGGGTATAATTGCTGAGTTGTATAGCAAGTGTATGTTTAGTTTTATTTTTAAAAACTGCCAAACAATTTCCCACAATACCTATCCCACTTTTCATAACCACAAGCAAAGTATAAGAGGAACCAGTTTCTCTGCATCTTCCCCGGCGTTGGCTGTAAGTTTTTATTTTAGCTGTTCTAATGGGTGTGCAGTGATATCTCACTGGGTTTTAATTTTCACTTTCTAATGTTAAACACTCTTTATTTTTTCTGAATAAACTGTAACATTATGATCCAAAAATTCCATTAATGTTTTTCTTGGATTATTCTTAAATTTACCTTAAATTGAAAATAGTTTACATTTTTTAAATATTTAGTCTTCCAGTCAAGGGATATATTATCTCTATTATTCATTAGTATTTTTCAGTAAACTTTTCTATACCCCTTCCTATAGGTCTTACACATTTCTTATTACAGTATATTTGATACTAAGTGGGGTGGTTTTTTTTTGGCTATATTCTGTTTTGTTTCATTTTTGCAACTTTCCTGTGTAGGATTTCCTCACTATATCTTTAAGCATATTGATAGAGGATAGTAAATATATTTATTTTTGTCTATTTGCCTTTTATTCAGTCACCTTACTGAACCCCATTATTAACTATAATAGCTTTACAGTTTTTCAAAGACACAAATATATGAAATGAAAAAACATGGACTGATAGTTAATATTCGTTGAGCATTTGGAATGTGGCAGCTAAGCACTGCACTTTACAGGCCTTATTTTACTTAAATCCATTTGTAATCTCAGAAAGGCTCACCAGCCAGAGGTGCCTCTTTGCTTGAATTCATTGTGCCTTGAATTGATGTCTACTGACAGCAGTTACAGGTTGTTCTGGAAAGCAAGTGTACGCACATGGGACAGTTAGTCAGACTGGAAGCCCCTCTGAGCAACCCCACCTTAGCCTGGCCTGTCATTTGTGAATGTGCGTGCAAAGGGACACAAAAAGATAGAGAGTTCCCACTGAACAAAGAAGTGGGAGAAACGCAAAAGTTCTGTGGGCAAACGTAAAGAGCCAGGGGTTTCATGTAAACAATCTGAGATTCCCCTTTCCACCCCTCACTCCCATCTTTGAAGACAGCACAGGCCAACTGCAGACAGTGGTTTAACTTGAGCCCAGCCTCTTTCCCTCTCTACACCCCAGGCCTCCTTGCCCAGAAGGGGAGTAGCTGATTGCTGGAGTTGAACATTTGGACATTTCTTGAATTGAAGCAAGAATTTGTTTATTTACATCCTTTCTTGTTTAAAATGAAAGTACATAGACATGCACATTTATCTCTCGTTCCCCCACTTTAACTGCCTTCCATCAGAGTTGATAGGCATTATTTCTTTGTCATTATTTTTTAAATGGCCTATAATTATGTCTGTGATTTCCTCTTTGACTCAAAAACTTATTATAGTTTTTGTTTTAATTTCCATGTAAGTGGGTATTTTAAGCATTTATAATCATCATTATTATTTGCTTTGTGATCAGAAATATAAACCCTACAATTTCTGCTTTTTGAAATTTATTAGTTTTCTTCAAGGCCTGGTATATGGCCAATTCTTTCATAGACGCTTAATAAGGAGGTAAATTATCTGTAGGTTAAAAAGTGTTATAGATACAGAGAGGTGACAGAAATAGATGGATGGGTATGTATTAATGGGATATATATTAATAAATCTAGTCTTAATTTTATAATTATTCAAATGGTTAATCATTGAAATACATAGATCCTTAAGGAACTGTGTTCTCTCTTGCACTAATTGTTTTCTAGTAATTTTTTCCTATTTTTAATAGCTATCTTTTTAAGTATATTTGGATGATCTTGAATTTTATATCTATTACCAAAATAAAATATCCTTTTATATTATTTAATGTATTTTTCCCTTGAAGTCTATTGTTTCCAAAGCCTTTCATCTTGAGCTCTGCTGTTTTAAATTACTTCACCCGCTCTGGCTTTTGTTTTGTTTGCACTTGACCCGTAATGACTAATATATCTTTTTCTGTCCTTGAAAAGACTTGGACAAGAATCATGTTGAGAAAGTTCAGTCTTACCATCCACAGAAGACAGTCAGAACACCCCAGTCTACGCCCTGGGCAGATGTGACTAATATATTCCTTAAATGTTATGGAAAACAAAAAATTATATTCGTACTTTTTCTTAAGATCAAATCCAATATGGCAGAAAACATCTTTCTTTAGTTTTTATGGGTGCAAATGATGACTCGTCTGCACCCTGGCCCCTGTCTTCTGGTTAGTAAATGCCAACTGGGTGGCCAAGAGGAAAACCATAGATGAGGATGGACTGCCCAGTCCTGGTTTGCTTTCCAAGGCCATCTTAACTTCTGCATGAGGCCACTCAAACCCTGCACTTGGCTGGACACTGTGCTTGCTGGACCTTGAAGGAGAAGTCAAGGCAAGGTTTTCAATACTGAACTTGGAGTCCTTTTACTGACATGCGATTTGGGGCTAGCCAATCAGAGCCAAACAAATAGTGGAGCGGCAGTAATTTAAACATGAGAAGATGAACAATTTAGGATTTCTAGAAATGTAACTATGGCAACAAATTAAGTAACTTAGCTACAATTTGTCATTCCTTAAAGTCATGCATATTACATTATCCTAATAATTTACGTAGTAATTACTTAACCAGCTCAAATGAGAGGAATAAGTAATCATGTGAGCCTAAGGCTGAGATTTATATGTGGGTTAAGTGTGGATGGCCTTGCCATTTTCACTCAACCTTACCACCTTCTACACATCCTGCATTTGGCAAAATGGACAACCTACGCTTTCACGAATGTCAGGACTGCAAAAGCAAGAAATGTCTCTGCAAAGAGTCACAGAAGCTCAGCACTACCTACTCAACTCTTGAGTGTGCATAGGGCAATTCACCAGATAAGAGTAGAATGTTCAGGTTAAATAATCATGTTTTAGAGTATCATTGTTTCTAATCTTGAATGCAGTTATGTCTTGCCTCCAGATGACTACAGATTTATCCACTTCTTCATCAGTCATATGGGTTATGGGTAGTCAAATTCTTCGGCACAGGTAATTTTAAAAAGGACACATCTAGAGACAAGTAGTTCACTGCCTGGAAAGCAAGGCTCCTGTAGAACCCAGAGTCGATCGGGGCCCATGGTAGTTGAGGGAACTTGGCCTGAAGTCTATGACAGACAAATCGTTCACTCAAGCAATCGGTGAAACTCACTTTTCCACTTTTTCTCCTAAAAATCAAAACATGATCTGGTCCATCTGGCCCTTGTGAAAAGTGTATTTTTTTCAGCCATTCTAGACTTGCTGATAGAAACAAGCACCCAAAGGCAAAACAGTTACTCCACAGCTTGTTCTGTGCACAGAATTGTTGGAACATCCACCCTCTGCAAATTCCTTCTTCTACCATCTCCTCCCTGTCCTCACATTTACGCACAGCCTCCAGGGTTCTGAGTTATTTTCCATTTCAATTTGATAATGTTTATCGAGCACTTACTATGTGCTGGAAACTATGATGGGTGTTGGGAAAGCACAGTGACCTGGGCCCATCTCATCTTCCATCCTCTTGGCATTTACAATCTATGGGTGAGCCACTGCCTCATGTGGGGACCATTCCAGAAAACTTTACCCTCTCCACTTCCTAAGACTTACCTCCTTTACTGCCATTGCTGCTGGAACCACCCCTGCCCCACCCCAGGTGCAATGGAGGCCCATCTTTCATCCTCAGTACCAGTACTGCGGCCAGAGACTGCACGGTTGGTTCTCACTCCTGTGCATCCTTCTGTTTCCTTGGGCACTCACCATGCAGCCACCTGGATTTTGTTACACTGTTCATCCCTGAGCCCACTCCAGACCTACTCAGAGTCACTGGAGTGATCGTAAACTGGTCAGTTGATTCTTAAGTACACTATACCGGGGTGATAAAAGCCCTTGGATCTGGTTGCCACACAGAACCAAGACTTCTGTAGGCCTAACTAGCTTCATCCAGCTCGTACTGCAGTGTACACTAGCCGGTACCAACTAACACATTACACCTGACAATGTACACTGATGGCCACATGATTGGGTAAAGTACTCTTCTCCCCACCCCCACCTGCCTCTACTTCAGTTACTTCCTCACCCCCTCTCCGAGGGAGGGACACACCCTCTTCCTCAGCCCCAGGCTGCCCCTCCTTCCCCAGCAACACCTTTCATTTCCCCTCCTCCAAACACATCCCACCACACTTAGCAGACTGAGGCCTTTTCCCATAGTTTTATTTATCTGTTTTTCTACAATTATATTTTATAGCATTGCTTTCAGAGGGCAGGGGATTCTTTGTACAAACAGACTTCCATCTGCAGCCAGCTCCTTCATGAAATAAACAATTGCACGCATTTTTAGAGGGGGACAAATTAAATCTCAGTTTAAAGGCACCTGGGGGAGTTTGTTATTTGAAATGATCACATGCTAAATCTTTTGTGAAATAAATAATCTTTTCTTCCTGTTTGTATAGACCACTAATCTATCTTCAAAAAAAACATGTTCCTACCCACATACAAACACAGATGTGTGTGTGCACGTGTGTGTATATCTGTATCTGGTGCAGTCTAATCTGAGGGCATCAGTAAAGTGCCTAATAGAGTGAAATGGGTGATTAGCCTCTATTTAAAGGGCTTTTTTTTCTTTCTACTGATGATGGCAAGAAGGCAGGAAAAATGATTAACAGGTTAGAAGCAGACTGTGAGGAAAGACTAAAGGAATTATGGATATTTGCCTGGAGCCAGAAGGCTGATATGTAGTTAATTACAGACTTCAAGTTAATGAAGCAATATTTTATGGGTGATAGGGAGCAACTGTGTTTTTCATTCCAAGAACAAGAAGACCTTATGTTACAAGAAGGCAGACTGGGTTCAAAGTAAGAATTCTGAATGCAGACGTTTGAGGGTAAAGAAAATCAGAACCTAGGAAGATCATGGAATTACTCTCTAGATTTTTAATAGTAAATAAGAATCTCCATGCGAGGCTTTATAATCCTCAAATGTAGTTCCAGAGTGGTGGCCCACAGCCAACGGGAAGTATGTTACAATCTCTGTGCCTTTTCTCCCACAGTCCTCCTCAGTGACATTTCCTCCCTCTTGCCATCTATTTGTCAAACTCTTCTTATCTTTCCATCCCTAGTCTGTAACATTTTCCTTCTCTACTCCAGAGCTATCTTTCACCTCTTGGCTTTCACCATACATTCTTTCTTTAGAGTGCATTCATTCAGGTGAGCTAATTTTGCTACAGTAGCAAACCAAGGTTCCTGAGGTTTTGTCCACTCTCCAGCACAGTTCACTGTAAGCAGTGACTCAGGGATTCTGGCTCTCACCTCTTTGTGACCCCGCCATCTGAGGACTTATGTAAGAGAAGTGGCAGGGGGAGGGTCACATGTTAACTCTTAAACACACTAGCCTGGAAATGACAATCACTTCCACACTGGTTCTGGTTTCCAGAACCAGTCCTGTAAAAATCCATATAACTGCAGGATTAGGAAAATATAGGGACAGCTGGAGAGGTGCTCTGCGAGTATGTCAATAGCTGGAATGTTCTCTAATATGTAGAATCTTTCCAAGAAAAGTCAGTCTCAAAGGATAGACAACTGGCCTTGTGCCTTTCTGATCTGGCACCTTGAACTTGGTACAGAGCTATTGATCAAAACGATGGCATCACTTGTCCCACTTATAAATGTCAGTTTAAGATTTATGGCACAGGTTATTGGAACTCCAAAGTGAGTACAGTGGAGAGAACAAAGGATACTGAGAGAAGCTGTCTCCTGTATGTACTTCCAATACACAATCTGTCGGATAACCCCTAGCCCTTGCTTTGCACCAGTCTCTGCTAAACATGGCCTCAGATTCCCTGGGACTCTGCCTCTCACTACACCTTTATTACCTTTTCTCATTTTCAACCAAGGCTTTGGCTGTACACATACCAGAGCCTGAGGATCAATCGATTACCAGACTGGAATCAAGCTGTATCCTATACCTGGTTTGGATACCCCAAAGCAAAACAGTTACTCCATAGCTTGTTCTTAGGAACAGTTAAGAAAATTGTTCCTAATTATGCCATGTGATGCTGTCTGATATCAGATGTGATATGACTTTCATGTTTATTTAAGTGCTTTAGAATCATACACACTTGAGTTCAAGCCTTGTCTTTTAAGTTTAGATAATAGGTAAATGGAGATAATCTTACCTTTGTGGATCACTAGAAATGAGGCAGTAATCTATAAATTGTTTAGCTAAGGGCCTAGAATATAGTAAGTGCTCAACAACTATTATCATTATTATTAAATTATTAAAATCAGTAAGTTTGAAGCATGTAAGAATACATATATTCACTGCAATTTACTTCATATTATACCAAAATATAATAAAATGATGTGCGGATGGGAGGACAGAGATATGACAGAGCAAATACAGTGAAGTGTTAGCAGCAGAATCTTGCTGGTGGGTATATGACTGTTCACTGTACTCTTCTGGTAGGACTGTGCTCATGCATTTGAGTATTTTCATAATAAAATGTTGGGAGAAATCAGTAGATTTATACAATTTCCCTACCTCATGCAGACACACAGGAGACTAAAACTTTACACTTGCTTTAGACAGATTACCAATAAAAATGAAGGAATATTGTGAAGCCCTTTTTACATTTATCTGGCATTTAGAGGCTGGCTGCCTGAACAAATCGGGCACAGCTTGACAAGTGAGGAAGGAAGCCGGTGTCTAGAGCAACAGGAACCAGTGTGCAGAGTTCGTGCCTGGGGACTTCCAGAACATCAGCCAAAACTACAAACCTTTGCCTTGCATGTTACTCACTAGCAAAAAATATGGGCTAGATATTATTGCAGTGGATCATGTGGATTCTAAGTGACAACAACTCTGATTGATTCAATTTGTAGTATATGACGGATTGTGTGTACCACTAAGACAGCAAGAGTGTTAGGGAAATAGAAGAATCTATGGCAGTGCAGCCCAGCGAGGCATGCTCAGAAACTCCACCTCAAAGGCACAGCCACAACCATCCTTGGCTACCTCTGGTAGTAGCCATGCAAGCCACAAAAAATGGCAAGATTCTTAAAAGGGATGAGTAGAAAATCTATAGAATCATAACATTAATAGTGACTTTGGGTAACATCAGGTCAGTTCTCATTCCACAGAGGAGGAAAGAGAAGTATGAGACCTAAGACAGATAGAAGGTGACCGAGTTTGGTTTCAAACTCCCATCTACCCTCTCTTCTAGTGAAAATGTTGAAATGTACTTTGGGTGCACCCTCCTCACTATCTCCATCAACACCCCCAACATGTACACAGCTCCTGTAAATAAACAAGATGCAATCTAAGGTAGAACCTGAGTCAGCTGTGCTAACTCATTTCAAGCTAAGTTCTCCAGGCCTCTCCTCTAAGCTGCCTGCCTGCCCTAAGCACCTCCTACACAGAAATTCTACTGCTGCTCGTGCCCTTCTCTGTGTTCTTCAACTACAGCCCTGGTTGAAGTTCTCATTACCCCATGACCTAGACTTCCAAATGGCTTTCTTACCACCTTAACAACCCCCCACATGTCTTCTCCCCCCACATGTCTTACAGATACAACAGGTTAATCTTTTATAGCATGTAGTTGTGTTGCCATCATTGCTCTATCTGGGTGGCCAGTGCTTCCCACATCTCACTCCTCCCTCTCTTGGGATAAAAGGTCACCCAGGAATTCTTGAGTCCTTAGAGTCCTTGAATTCCACCATCCTTTCCATGCCCAAGAAGTTCAGGATACCTGCGGGCTCCTATTAAAACCTCTGCTTCAGGTATACAGTCTGGACTCCTGTATACATGATCAAACCTGCCTGTGTATGAAAATTCTACTCATTCTTCAACATTCAGAGCAAATGCAATCTTCACCACAAAGGCCTCTTCGATGCACAGAGACCCTCCCTTACCTTTGATTTCCCACAATACAGTGTTTGGCTCTCTATTAATGGTTTTTGAGTTTGGGGGGTTGTATTTTGTTTTATGGTATAGCTTTTTTAGTCTCCTTGAAGCTCCAAGAGAGGAAAACCTAGGCCATTACTGAGGCTTTATCCTGTGCCCACCACATTCTTGTTGTCATCCAACTAGGTAGGTGACCTCATGCGCCTTCTGTATCTGAGCAAGATGGGGTCAAGAACCCTAGTGACTTACCATTGGCATCATCTCAGTAAATATCTGAGTGATTAATTAAACTTGGATCATTTCTAAAGGTTCTGGATTGTCTATTCAGATAGAGCTTCTCAAAGTTTCTGAAAGAACTCAGAGATAAAAATGTTTGCTGTTAGATTTTTCAACTAACCTCATTAATGATGTTTTCTTATGGCATTAATTGAAGGGCCTTTCCTAAGTCTGTCCCCAAATTTATTTCTATGTCTTTGATGTAGAAAGACTCCTAAAGAGAGGTCGATACATTAGTGGTGGCAGTACAGAAATGCTGGCAAAGAAGAAAATGAAGGACAGTCAGAAAATGCTGACCTCTTCCAGGAGAAGAAAGCAGAACATCAAGTGGCAAGTGCTCCCTCTTCTCCAGCAGAAGAGACCAGTTCTGAGCTTGGGCGTGCTTGTCCCGGGATGAGGACACAATAGGAATGTACCACCCTCTTAAAGAAACAGCTGGCTCAGAGAAAGGGGGAAATCTTTAACTCACTAAACTCAGCCATGAATATTTGCATCTTCTTTAGCAGAAAGGAACAAGAGCTGGGGGATGAGAGTGAAAGTCCCAGGTGGATTCAGGCTGGATGGCGTGCTGATGTGCCTTATTGTCCTGTCCATGAGCAGCCCGGCACTGTTTTCATTCATGCTGACAGCACCAAATGATGCATTGAGTCACTGCTGGAAAGAGAAATACACTCAAAATATAAATTCGTTTTGACAGTACTTTTTTCTGAGAATATCCACTTTTGGGGTCTGAATAATCCAATGATAAATGAGATAGACAGTTCTTAATTCATCTAATAAATATTTGTTGAGACTCCAGCAACTGTGCTTTGGGATATTGCAGTGAATATGCTGTATGAGATTAGACCTGACTCAACACCTGTGTTAAATTAGCAGGAACTTTATCTCTTGGGGAGAACAGCTGGGTTAACACCTGGGCGCAAGCTTAAGGGGGGCACATGCCACCCTTGGGAATCTATACCCTTTTCTTTTCTGAAAATTATTAAAATTCAATTTCAATTTTTTTATCTTTAACCATATTCTGAGGTGAAATGTCAGTGGTGCGGTCATGCCTAGTGGCTGCCCTGCATGAGGCAGGTCCCACATACTGCTCATGATCAGTCCTGGGCTGTAACCCCAGATGGTGCCTGCTCACCTCTATTAGTGCTGTTGGCCTTGCTGACTAATGTTAGGGTGGGATCCAAGTACCACTTCTTGAATAATTGGAATAGTTTTTTAAAGTGGTCAGGATTAAGAAGGTCAAAGGAGATCCATTTCTCAGAGAGTCAAAATGGAGAAAATTAAGTCTGCCCTCAAATTCAAGGTCTAGGTTGAGGCAGGACATGGGGGATGAGATAGAGCAAGGGCGTCAAACTCATTTTCACTGGGGGCCACATCAGCCTGGTGGTTGGTTGCCTTCAAAGGGCCGAATGTAATTTTAGGACTGTACAAATGTAACTGCTCCTTAACAGTTAAGTGAGAGCTCAGCATCAGGTAGAAACAAGGTGTGGAGCTGCATAAAACAAGGTGGAGGGCCAGATTCAGCCCAAGAGCCTTGTGTTTGCCACCTGTGAGATAGAGAAAGCCAGGAGGCAGATGATGCACACCTGGAGCACAGATACAGTGGAAGTGAAGTAGTCAGGCTCTGGGAAGATATCTGAGAACAGAGATGGACTGCCATGGGGTAAGGAAGGACAAAAGAATGTGTGGGTGTGACCTAGAACAGAGCGAAGAGGGAGCGATGGCTAGAAAAAGGACATCATAGAATTTCAATGGGAATGAATTCTGACATCACCGTGGAACTGAAAAGCCTTTCAAATCACTCCAGTGGGATCATGCTCCATTCCGAAAAAAGAAAAATCAGTGTTTAATATTGTTTCAGAGAATGTGTATTTCTTCACGTAACAAATCCTTTGAAGTCACACTGAAGTTACAGTTGAATGTACTGTATTTACATTCCATTTATTAATTCACATGTGTTGTTTTTCCTAATCTCTACATCACAGCACAAATCCTTTTCATGCTCCATTTCCTGCACACTGCAGCCTCCTGTTTTGTAGATAATGTTCTTTTTTCCCATTATGATCACAAATGACTGGAAAAAATACACAAGTCTCTACCACCCCTGTGTAATAACCTGTCTACCACCACAAAGTGGGTTGCTGTTGACTTTTTGTTTATTTTTTCTCTACATAAGATGGTTACACGTCAAAAATTTTCACAATGGCACAGACTCTGCAGAAGATCAAGAGTAGATTAAGAAATGAGATATGATTTTAGACTTCTCAATGGTGACCTGGTTTATTATTTACCTCAACTTGTTTTACCCAAGCTATGTTATTTTTTTACAGCTTTATGGCACTTAAAGTTTTTTCATAACTTTTTATTAAAGTATAACATTGTAGCAGGATGTATGTTTTCCCCAAAATTTGCCACACAGTATATCTAGCCCCAAACACTTTTAGAACTTCACCATTCCCCGTCTGGAGATGGGGTCTATTTCTCCTCACCTTGAGACTGGATGAGCCTTTGTGGCTACTTTGGGAAATAAGCTGCAGGGTAAGGGGCACTGCTCATTGAAGACTGAGCCATAAAAGCTAATATGACTTTTACCTGACTTTGCTCGCCCTTGAAACCGAGCCACCGTGCAGTGAGGAAGCCCAGGCCACATGGGGAGGCCCCGGGAGGGTGGTCCAGCAACAGCGCCAGCTAAGATGTCACTCGACAGTGAGCACCAGTTGCAAGACCTGGGAGTAAGCAAGCCTTCACATGATCCCAGCACTGGGCCTTTGAGCAGCCCCTGCTGACACCAAATGGGGCAAAGAGAAGTTATCCTGCTGAGCGCCACTCCCATTGCATATCCATGAGAAAAGTGAATGTTGTTGTTGCTTTACACCACCAAGTTTGAGGTGATCTTTTTACACAGCACTGGGTAACTGGAACAAACACATGTGAAGAAGACATATGTATGATGTCAGTGACTTTTCACAATTTGAACACAGCCATGTAACCAGATTAAGAAACATCTTCTCAGAAGCCCTTCTCTGGTCACTGACTCCCAAGGATAATCACTGTCTTAACAGCCTGGAGTAATTTTACATATTTTAGTGTTGGTTGAGTTTTCACATGGCTCGTGTGACCCCATTAGAAGCAAATGGCCCAGGACATGAAGTAAGATCTCAGGAACAAGGAGCCTGTAACTGGAAGGGCTCCCAGTTACAAGAGGACTGCTGGGTGTTATAGACTGGATAGCTCCCCTCCAAAATCCATGTGCATATTCTGTTACAGCAGCCCAAGCTGACTAATATGCCGAACAGTAAGTGCAGCTGAAATCCACTGCACTGGAGAGCTTGAGTTAAAACCGAGAAACTGAAGCAGAAGTCTTCTTAAAGTTGGAAGGTATCATAAAGACTGTGGTTTAAAGTCAAGCTAAGTGATAATTCGCAGCCATGATGATGGCAAATGCCTAAAGGATTCTGGCTGCAAAGGCTGAACTGACCACACTTCACTGACCACAGTTGACTAGACATGGGAGCTCATCCAAGTTGAGTCCATGGAATTTAGTCTCTTCCTTAAGAAGCCCAGCACTTACAGGCAAACTAAGCAGCAGACCCTAGAGCTCCACAGTCATGTACTCTCAAAAGTAGTAGCTGATTAAACTGAAACGTAACAAGAAAGTGAAAAAAGGGAGAGCAGAGAGAGAGCAGAAAAATGAGGTAAATATACCAAGAGAAGCTCATATCATAGCCTGAAATGGAGAGGGAGAGAAACCAGAGACATGAGGACAGAGACCGGGAGATACTTCCTTCAAGAAGTCCTCTCTTGTTCTGATACATTCTTTGTACACTTGGGTTATCCGAAGTCATGCCCAAGGTGGGTAGTCAGGCAAACAGAACACCAGACCCATGTTTGATACAGGTTGCAACGGGGGGGGGGGGGGGGGGGGGCAAAAAAAGATTTGGAATGGTGTCCAGAATTCAAAGTGTATAGGAATATTGGAGAGACATACAAGATGTCCTCACCCCTTCCCCCCACAGGTGTGAGTTGGAAGAAGGGACACATAGAGCAGGAACATGCAGGTCTGTTTTGTACAGCCACAGCCTTGCAGCTAATCCATGGCAGGGTCATTTAACACATCTATAGCCTTTGACGGGTCACTTGGATATGTTAAATGGCTGTGGCCATGCTTGGAGCTAGGGGGATAAAGTCACTTCCCCCAAGATGTAACTGGGGGCAGGTCCCCCAAGTTACAGTGCCTGCGTGGGAGCTTGGAGAAGATTTGGCTCTATGACATGGGATGATAACTGCCCAGACTAACAATGGCAGCCCAGTAAACTTGTAATAATACAGAAATACTGGCAGGTGTAACTGATCTTGGGAGGAGTCGGAAATAGGGGTACAAAGAAAGATGGGTGTGAGGATTTAAAAGCCAGATGTGGCAGCCATTGAAGGGAGAGTCACGTGGTTTGGGGCAGAGTGAGGACCCCTGCAGTCATATAGGAGAGAGCCACGCAGTTTCAGCAGAGTGAGGACCCCCTCTTGGTGAGGTGAAAAGAGGGAGCCACGCGGTTTTGGCAGAGTGCAGACCCCCTCTTTCCCATATGAAAGGAAAAACCACGCAGCTTTGCCAGAATGGAGATTCCTGCAGCCAGGTGAAAATGAAAGCCACATGCTTTTGGTGGAGTGTGAACCCCTGCAGCTTTGGTAGAAGATGCCCATGTGGCTTTGGGGTGCCCCCTTTGGCCACGTGACCTGGGAAGCAGGAGAGACTTTGATTGGAACTGGGTACAAAGGACTCTTGCCAGTGGACCGTGAGAGGGTGCCATATGACTTTTGGATTAACTAGAGAGAGTTCCTGCCTGCATGGCGATATAGCTGACAGTGCCAAGCAGCCTGAAACACAGACGTATATTCGTTTCCTGATTTAGGGTACCCGGAGTTGGGACAGTGGGAGAAGGGAGCGTTGTGTGGGTATAGGTGTATACCCTAAAGGACTTTGATATTTTAGTGGAGGCGTTAGGCCTGAATAGCATTAAATAAACATTTCGTTTCCTTTTCACAAATCTCTGGCATTGGGAGATGTCTTTCCAATTGGCGGTGGACAGAAGAGCCCAGTAGATATTAGTACTCTGTCCTTGGGAAGGGCCCCCATTCTGTAGCAGTTTTTGGCATCCCTAGGTGGGCCAAATATCAGCCCCCCCCCCCGGACTTCTTGTTCAGTAACATGTTGACAGAAGCAATCCCCAAACCTAACTGCTTTGGACCTACAACAGTGAGGGCTGGTTCTGGACATAGGCAGAATTAAGGCTGAAAATTAAAGACACTGCTTTCCTTCAGGAGTTGTTTGGTGTAGATGTAGACCAGCATACAGGACAAAATCTCCATCAATTCTTCACCATCACTGGAGTAGTCAGTGGCTCTCAGCATTTTGTACATACCATTTAGCTTTGCAGAAATGCTTTGATATTGTACTTACTGCTATTCGGTTCTCTCATTATTTCTTCATGGGTCTCTTTGCCCAGTTGATTGGGAACCTCTTTAAGACAAGCAGCATACCCCACTCAACTCTATATTTACTTATTTTCGAGCCCAGGGACTATGTACATAAAGTGTTCAATATCTGTAGAATAATTGAGTAATTGAGTGAAAGAGATCCGATATCCCATCCTGTTCTGTTACTAACCACCTTTGTCACCTTAGGCAAATCAATTGACTTCTCTGGGCTTTAGTTTTTTAATGATGAAAGTAATGAAATGAGGCAATCAAGTCTTTTAGGTCCCTTCAAGATCTAAGTCTCAACATACTCTATTTATATTCTGAACTGCTTATAGATGAGAGACAAAAACCCTAGCGGCCCTCATCTCAGAAAAGCATCTAAAGGAAGCTGTGATCTGTCCATCTGTTTATTCTGCAGATCAGTCCTGCTCCTGTTTCAGAGCACTGATCCTGTAAACCCCTCTTCCCCTCAGAGACTTTCTTCTGTCCCAATCTTGTCTTGTGTAGCAGGCTGACATTTGATCTTCAGTTTACATTTGTTCCTGCTCTTATCACCCTTGGGAGGCTGTACTACCCTCTTCTAATGCCGTCAAAGGTCTTTAATGCCTACCTTTCAGCATATTATGTGTCATCTTGTAGACGCAGCTGAGTGTTAGCTTAGCATTGCCCAGGGACATCCAGCCCTGGTGAATGACAAATGAGCAGTGAACTGAAATTTCTCTCTCTTAACTGGTCTCAAAATAGAACTTTCAAATCATAAGGTCATCTGTCCTTTTGGTTAAGGGATTCCTGAGTATAATTTCTTCACATCCCTGTCCCCATAACCTAAAACCAGCAGATGCAAACCGGCAGATGCAAGGGAAACTATTGTAAGTCCCCCACCTCTGCCACTAATGAATTTAAGTCAATACTAATACACACAACATCATTTATTCTAAATCTGATATACAGATTTTCTTAGCTTATCTTACAAAGACTGTGCTTCAACTCTGCCTAAACATGCCTAAAATTACCCAAACTGGGTACTCATGTAAGTTTGCTATTAGGAGCTCTGAGTGCATAAATGTGGTAAAAGATCCCATGGCTCCCAACCAGCAATTGTTTATCTCTAAATTACAATCTCTGTGACAGCTTTCCCCAAGTGTGCCATTTCATGCAGCACTGGATTGGAGCAACCCTTCCATTCCAGAGCAGGGCTCTGTGACAAAAACAATGCTGTTATAAACTTCCCAGATCCCCCCACATGAACGAAAGCCCTTATTTCCTCAGCAGTTCTCTCTCCAGAACATACCCTTACTGAAGAAGGCTGCCCCATTCATGGCCAAGCCCCTACCCTAAAGCAGCCTGCATCCTCTGATGGTCAGCAGGGGGTGGTCCTGGCTGATGGCAGTGGAAGTAGCAAAGGCCAGCTGCCTTGTTCCATTCTGGGTCAGTTCTGCAAGGCCTTCCCACCTCCAGGGCTCCCTGTAAGAATGGCTAACTTTAGCTTTCTCATTGACTCAGTCTTGCTTCCTCTAACAGGTGTTGATCTTAAGGCCCCACCCTAATAACCATTCTGCAAACAGATCTCAGAGTCCTAGAGTCTGCTTCTAGGAGAGCCCGATCTGTTACATGGGATCAGGCAAATCTGGGATGCACTGCCTAATGCATCACCCTAACATATATTAGCCTATTGGAAGGACCTATTTTCTCCAAAGCACATGAACTCTGGCAACAGAGGGATCTAGTTTTGAAGCTGGATTTTGACACTTACTAGCTGTGCAATTTTGAAGAAGTTACTCAACATCTTCAAACTTCAGTTTACTCAACTTGAAAACTCCAGGAATTCATAGTAGGCACTTCCTAGAGCAGACTAGAGGTACAAATGTGCTCACCCATATGAAGTCGTGAGAAAGGGGCCTGACCCTGAATTAGTAGCAATTTTTAGAAGGCCTTCAGCAAAAATATCTACTTGACTTGATCCAGACAAGTGTGTACCAGGCTGTCAATGTCCCCATGAGACTTACTAAGGTACAGATTTACACTTTGAAACAATTCCCTCTACTCACAGTAAAGTGGGACAAGGGTGTCTGGACCTTGAGGATCCCCCTTTTCACCTACTCTTTGAGGGAAGGAATGTTGACATAGGCCAGGGACCCTCAACTAAACACTGGGATCAGGGGATAGAGAACTTGGAAGGAGAAGCAAAGTTAAAATGTCTTGCTGTCATAAAGGAGTTTCCTTCAGGGTCTCTTGTTGGATTGTGTTTTCTTTTCATGTTTCTCTCTCTTGAAACTCCCTTGTTTCTATTGTTCAAAAGCAAAGGATGGACTTTTGCTTGAGAAGTTGGGGTGGTTCCTGCCTTGAAAGGCTTAGCAGGACCTTGGCCAAGCTGTGGAGCAAAGGCCAAGGAGTTAAAGATAGGAGGAGAAGGTTTAAACTGGTTACTCAGCTTCAGGCTGAAATGTTTGTCCTTTGTTCTTATTCCCATAACTTTTGTTCTTATTTCTTACCACTGAAATGGTCAAATCCTGACAACCAGGGCCAGAAGGGTGAGATTGTAGAGCAATGGTTTCACTCCTATTATATAGACTCTAAAACTGTATTTTAAGAATGGGTAGGAGGTGGTCACCATAACCTGAAAGGAGTTCCTATTGCTGGTTAGTGCTTAGAGCCTGACATGCAAAAGATATAAAATGTGGGACAGTCTCACCCCAAGAAAAAAATGTCCCACCCAAAATTCTAATAATATTCTCATTGATTCACACAGATAGGACCAGAATTAAGAGGTCTCTTAGTCTGATTTTATTCAAGTGTGCCATCAGGAAGGATATGAGGAAAACTGTAACCCATCCCCACCCCCCCAGCACACCTTATCAGCATCTGGGGCTGAGACACTGTGGCCCTAGCCGAGGGCTTTGTGTCCATGTCACCACTGGAACCCGCTGGGTAAAAAAGTCCAGAGTCTGAATGCTAGTCAACTCCACATCCTTTTCCATCAGAGAAAAGACTATTGCTTGAGCCGCTTTGGGGAACTACATTGTGACTGTGCAAGGTTGGACAGGTTCCAGGATTTGGGAAGATGGAAGAAAATGCATGGAGGTGCTGGAATGCTTGATATGTCTTTATTCAGGATGGGCGATCCATGCATGCTGCAAGCTGCATGTCCCCAGCGTGTCCCTGTGTGCTGCCGCATGTCACACAGTGGGAAGCCCCTAACTCCCTCCTATACTAAGTGCAAATAAAGCTGGCAGGGAGTCGAAACATTCCTATTGCTGTACCACAGCGTGATTCTGCACCTGCAGGCCCACTCAATGTTATGGGAATCCAGTTTATCAGACCCAGACTCAAGGCCATGGGAATGCTGCTTATCTTAGTTCCCCAGACAGCTGGGTGAGGGAGCCAGGCTGACTTTGTTTACCCTGCAGGAACCCCTCCATTTCAGACCCACTGATGCTCCTCACACTGTTTACTCCAAGTTGATCATGCATCAGAAAGGGCAGTTTTTAGAAAGAGACAGCAGAGCTCTTCTTAGATTTTCAAAGTGACCCCCCCAACATTAGAAACTACCACGTGACATGTAAATGAAAACAAATTAGTCAGTTAATTAACTTTTGATAGAATCTTCCTTGCTCACATTCTCACCCAAACCTTTCTTTTCTTATTTTACTTAAAAGAATGCCATCATCCTAGTGCAATCTCTCCCCACCCCCTGATGTTTTGAAATATCTGGTTTCTGCTTTTCTTTCTTTATGCATCTCCCTCCTACTCTCAGGCACATCTATTTGCCCAGCGATGTGGGTTGTGCTTGTCAATAATGGCACTTAAGAGTTCAGAATAATGATCTCAGCACGCCTTTCCCATCTGTTATTTCCATACGCCTGACGTCTTCATAGTAGCTTTTCAGGGAATAACAAGATCCTCCTTTACAAACCATCCTTCTCTCTCTAAACACTTAATGTCGAAATTGTTTGGGCTGCTCTTTATAGAGCTCCTGAAGCATCATGACTAAAGCGATCATTCTGACTCTTTGTAATAATCACAGCTCAATTTTCCAGCCGAGACTGATTTCTGGCAAGGCTTCGGTCAGGACCATATATTCATGGGCCTCTGTCATTTCCTCCCTTAGATTCCGGCTCTGGTTGGAGCAGTTGATTTCCCTCATTAGCGATGTCACTTCCACCATCTCACATAGTATATCATCCTCACATCAGCACAGGGCTGCCCTTCCTAGAGCAACCCCAGCTTCTCCAGAGTGGGAGGAGCTGCAGGGTGGCAGCAAGGGGAAGCTGGGCTTCTGCTCAGTTGAAATTTGAGCCACAGCTTTGAGTTCTGCAGGCACTGCCCAGCAATGCAAACCAGGTGAAGAAGGAGAAGAACTCAAAAGAGAGAAGTTGGGAACAAGAGGAATTAGCCTAGACTACAGGCTTGAATTCTGAGGAGTTGGCAATATAGGTCTGGAATCTAAAGAAAATAGACAATATACTCAATAACTTCAATAATATCTAACATTTATTAAGCACTTTCTATGTCAGAAACTGTTTTAAGTGCTTCACATGAAGTAAGTTGTTTAGTTAGTCCCATCACAATTTTATAAGGTAGGTATTCATTTCTCTTATTTCATAGATGAGCAAACTAAGGCAGAGATTCAGCTGGTATAAAATCCAAATGGCTCTGGTCAGGTGAGCAGGGGCTGGCAAAGACATTTTAAGGTATTAACGATACTAAGAGTTGCAAAGTCTCAGGATTCAAGGTCTGAAGCCAGAAACCCGGTAGTGACTTAAAGCAGGATAAAGACTTAGGGGGTAAAGACTTAAAACTCCAGAATAAATGGAGAGAATAAAGCCAAGCAATGGCTTGGGCTCCGTGCATATTTGAGCCAGGACTAGTTTCTGAGAGGGAACTGATGGGACTCAGGCCCTGCCATGAGACCTGGAGAAGCATGATGGCGTGGGGACACTGCAGCTCTGTGAGCCTATTGGTGGCCAGGCCAAGGCCAGGAAGGACCAGCATGAGTTTAGAAGCCACAGGAGCCTGAGATACCACAATAGAGCCAAAGTCATCCTGCTTGTTCAGGACCTTGCAGCCAACTGAAGCCTTTGGGACACTGACCATGCACAGAGCAGGATGTTCCTATCTGAGCTGACAAGAGCTTCAGCACGGCCCCGTCACCACCTCTGCCTTTGGTGCCATGAGTCAACGAGAAGTGCATCAGAAGAGCGGTCTGCAGGCCACAGGCCTCTGGGAGCTCTGGCTGCCCTGCCAGCCCCGTTCAGGTGCTTTGCAGAGGCCAGCTCCCCCTATGAGCCCATTGTGAGCTCCAGACCTAGCCTTCAGCTGGTTGACAACTAATTCCCTTAGCAGGTGAGGGACTAAGATGGGTCTTATTCCAGGGAATAGTACTTCTTAAGAGGGGAAGCTTAGAAACCAAGAATCCTTTTATAGCCAAAGGAATGTAGCTCTAGTAGTAAAATGAAGGCCTTGCTGATCTATGGTAGAAAGTGAGGTCATCATAGAGGAAAATGGGTGTCACAGCACCACAGAAGTATAGCAGCACAGGGCAGATGTTTCCTTTTATAATCTGGGATATAATCAAGCCACAGTCCATTGTCCAACCAGTGCTCTAAAATTCTAGAGCCTTTGTAAGCTCCTGTGTGTGTTAGTTATGTCTACTCTGATCCCCATAGTGACTGACTGAAAAACCACACAGTCAAGAGGGCTTGTGACTTGTTTGGAAGAAAGGTGGGCTAGAGGAGCCAAATTCCCCTCTTTGCCCATGTTTAGAGAAAACAGCTTTGAGAGATAATCATACAGGTACCCCTCCTTAGTAATTGGAGCCTCTCTAGCAATGAGTAACCTAATGAAAGCAAAGAGCAGCTTGCTTGCACTTTCTCAATTACTCCAGTGCTATTTGGAAGCATGGGAACAGACAGTGTCACATCTTCAGCCTGAATCAAAGAAAGGAACATTCAGCGAGTTTTTATAGATAATGCTCATGGAATTTAAAAATATGTCTATAAATCCCTAACCAGGCGGCTTCATTGGTTGGAGCATCATCCTGTACACCAAAAGGTTTGTGGGTTTGATTCCCAGTCAGGGCACATACTTAGGTTGAAGGTTTGATCCCCAGTAGGGACACATACGAGAGGCAACTAATTGGTCTCTCTCTCCCTCTCTCTTCCTCTCTCTAAAATAAATAAGTATATACTTAATGTGTATATATATACATATATATATGTGTGTGTAAAAAGTCTTTGATAGCCCTTCCCTCTGGCATATAATATCCTTCCCTCTGAACATACATAGGCTGTATATGTCTAACTAACACACAAAATGCAGTAGAGTTGACATTATATGACTTCCCAGGGTAGGTTCAAAAAAGTCAACAGTTTTCATCTGACTGGTTTGCCTCTCTTGGGTCATTTATTGTTGAAACCAAGCCACCATGTTTTGAAGAAGCCTGGACCATATATGGTGGGTGCATGTAGGTGTAAAGCCCACAGCCCAGGTAAGCACCCAGCCAACAGCCATCATCAGCTATCAGCAAATGAGCGAGCTAGTTAGTCATCTAGGAATCCTGTCCTACAACCTTCCAGCCGCCCTAGGGAACATCAGATGGAGCAGAGAGGAGCCGTGCCTGCCAAGCCTTGCATCCACAGTAGATTCAAGAGTAAAACAAATGCTCTTATTGTTTTAGCCACTAAGTTTTGGTATAGTTGGTTACATAACAATAGATAGCTGAAAAAAATGTCCCACCCCTATTTCGTACCCCTGTCACCATAGAAACTTCACCCTATAATAAAAAGAGATATTAGTTACTGAAGCAGAATATGGTGGCAGGAAAGGCCTCAATGTTTCCCTCCAAGAATCTGAGCCTGCATTCTGATCTTCTTGATGGGGATTTTGGTATCTTACAATCTACAACATGACCTATTAAGCTCCGAATGATAACACCACTTTAAATCTATATGGGCCTCGCCTTAATGTATAACATCTACATATCCAAAGAAAATGAGCATCTAAGTTACACAAATCTTTCTTACCAAATAGGAAAAGAGGTCATTCTTACTAGGTGCTGTAAAAAAATAACAAAGTGCTGTAAAAGTAATTAATTAGTTAATTAATTAGTAAGCCAAATAACTTCCTAGAAATCAATCAAGGCCAAGTCATTTTCCCTTTAAGTTAGGAGAAAGCAGGTGGTGAGGGTTTGTATGATGCTCTATTAAAAAGATGTTAGCTTAGCCTTAGGGAAGGTGAGATGCTTTACTAGGAAAGAAGTAAAGGAGTGAAGAAAGCCATAGACTCTGGGTTCCTCCAAAGTGGAGGCAATGTCTTGTTCATCTCATGTCTCCTGCTCCTTGCATAGATTCTAGCACTGAGTAAACAGGTGTGATGCTTAATTTTATACAGCAACTTAACGGGGTTAGGGAGTGCCCAGATATTTGGCCAAACATTATCCTGGAGGTGTCTGTGAGGGTGTTTCTGGATGAGGTTAACACTTGAATCAATGGATTTTGAGTAAAGCAGATTGTTCTCCCAATGTTGGTGGGCCTCATCCAACCACTTGAAGGCCTAAGACAATTAAAAGACTGGCTCTCCCATGAGTAAGAGGGTACTCCTCCTGCCTGACTGCCTGGAGCTGAGACATGTGTTCTCACCTGCCTTCAGACTCTAACTGAAATATTGGCTGTTTCTGGACCTTGAGCCAGGACAGCTCCCTCCGTGTCTTCAGTGCTGATCTGGACTCCTCCAACAACCTGCTGGCACGAGAGAGTGCCTGGTTGCAGACAACACTGTGGTCTGGCTTTAGATGCAGGATGGCACCTCAGCTAAGAGCATGACCCTTGGGAGTCCAGCAAATAGGGGTCTGATTTCCTCCTTGCTTTGGTCTGAATGCTGTGTCCCACCCAAATTCAAGTGTTCAAATCCTTACCCCCAGGTGATAGCGTTAGGAGGTGGGCTTTAAGGAGGTGATTAGGTCATGGGGGTTGAGCCTTCCTAACTGGGATTAGTGCTCTTATCAAAGAGAGCCCAGAGAGTTCGCTTGGTCCTCCCACCAGCCAGGGGACACCTGTGTATATACCAGGAAGTGAGCCCACCGCATCTGCTGGCATCTTGATCTTAAACCTCCAGCTCCAGAACTGTGAGAAACAAATTTCTGTTGTTTATAAACCACCTAGTCAATGGCATTTCATTCGCACACCCTGCACAGGGTGTGCTAAGGTTCTCTTTCAGTTACTGCATATATATACGGTCAGGTGGGTTACTTACCTCTATGGATTTCTGTTTTCTCACCTATAAAATAGAGACAATGATAATACTTCCAAAGGGTTTTTATGAGAAAAAATGAGTTAATATTTATAAACCACTTAGAACATTGTCTTGCATATGTCACAGCTGTATTTTTAATTACCATAGTCATTTTTTTAGCACTGGTCTTTTCCAAAAAGTGGGACAGGAGATGGAGAAAGAGGCAGATTTCTATGTGTTGTTTTGTTGTTATAATAAATACATGTTATAATTAAGAAGGAAGGAAGGGAGGGAGACAATCTGAACCTCAGTCCTTGCACAGAGGCCCTAAGCTACTCTGCAGAGTCACATCACTTTCCACCACTTGCCCTTTTGACCAGAGAGGAAGTCAGTTCCATCTGAATGGAAGTTCCAGCCCTTAACTGAATTTGGTGAGTGTCTGAATGATAGTTCCCAGTCTTACTCTTTCATAAATCAAAGTTGGGAAATAATTCTAACGGTGCAAAAACAGAAAATATGAAAATTAATGCTTGCAGGATCCTTATTTAATTTTGCTGTAAACCAATTTTCATGACATTTACGCTGTTTGTTTTGTTCATCTGTGTGTGGGGGGGGTGGTTCTCCCTTTTTATTTTGTTTTCTGTTTTTTTCCTTTTGGCTCAGTTTCAAAGAGGCTAGATATATGCACATTCGTCTCTAAAATGACCTTCCCTTTTTAAAATGCATGTCCTTCTGTTGGTAATAAAAGGTCATAAACTTGTCGGGCCCATCAAAGCCATTACTATGGCAATACACTACAGGATTGCGATTATTAACCTCTGGATAAACAGGCAGGCAGGGAAGATGGATGGAGAGGGATAAGGCTTGTGTTTATATACATTTATCTTTGGTAATTAGCCATCTGGGGAAAAACCACAAATACAGGCAACAAAAATTGATTTATCTTCAAATAATAAGTTTTGCTTTACAACAAGGTCTAAAAGTGGATCCTCTCAAGTGCTAATTTTGCATGTCACTTGCTTGCTTTAAGGATGAAAGTAGTAATTACTGGGCCTTTCATATGCAAAAGTAAGGTGCTGAGTAGGGGCTGGCTTCATCCAAGAAGAAAACGATGTGCTTCCCACAAGTAGCCCAGTTTCCAGGGGCCTTCCTAGCTCCTGAAGGCTGGTCACTAGAGGACTGTATCTCCCTGGAGGTCCAGGGCCATCCATGTGGGATCAGCTGGATGTGGTCTGGAGAGGGTATCACTAACTCCCTGAGGGCTCCTGTGCCCTTAGGCTGACCTTGCACTACAGATGCTATGCTTCAGATTGGGGAGAGGAGCCAGATGAACCCTTGAGCTGCACAGCTAAGTGAGGCAGGGTTCTTTGGCAAACCAAGATGGGGATGGAGGGACTAAGATTCCATACATCTCATATCCACCACTGGCTGACACCTAAAGGCTTAGGAGCTATATCTGCTCCCTGGCCAAAGGCCATTCAGGGGATAACAGCCCGAACTATCGAACCATCAAGAATTACTCCCGGGTGATTTCGCTTCTTCTTCATCATTAACCCCCAGGGAAGCGCCTGCTTTTAATTAGCTGTGGTTCAGAACCATCCATCCAAGCTCACATGTGGCACCCTCCGAATTTATTCAAAGACAAAGGAAAACAGACTGGAACACTCCGGAGAGGCCCCGTCGACATCCATCTGTTGCAGCTGCGAGATCCCCCATTAAAACCTTCTCATAAATAGCGCTGGATCCTGCAGTCTACTGCCAAATGTTTTTTGAACTGTTTTTATTAATAACAAATTGGAATCAGTTGCTGTTTGAAATAGACCCTGCATGTTTCCACCTACGAACACCTTTGGCAAGAGGCAGAGCCGCTCTACACCTAACATCTGTCCACATGCCATGTGTCCATGTGTGCTGCAGGGCCCAGCTGCAGACCATCCAGCCCTTGGAGGCCTTCTGTGACTGTGATGAGCCAACACAGGGGCAACACAGCCAATGGGGCGGGGAAGGACGGCTCTCCTGGGAGCCAGGTGCAAATCCCACCACTGCCACTTGGTCTTATTTTGCTACTATAAAATGGAGATGTCCATTCCAAGTTTGTATCCCAAAGGGCTGTTGTAGGTGGTGCAGCTAGATCACAGGCAGGACTACCCATTACTCTATGTAACCCAGAGCTCTGCAACATACTTGCTGTGAGGTCCAAAGAAAGATCTTTTTTCTGAGCCTCAATTATGAGACGAAGTATATGGTTATGATGAGAAATGACACTCTGAGCCAGCACCTTACATATACGAGGCGATAAATAAATGATAGGTCTTGGCTGGTTTGGCTCAGTGGAGTGAGTGCCAGCCTGCAAACCAAGGGGTTGCTGGTTCGATTCCCAGTCAGGGCACATGCCTGGGTTGCAGGCCAGGTCCCCAGTAGGGGGCGTGTGAGAGGCAACCACACATTGATGTTTCTTTTCCTCTCTTTCTCCTTCCCTTCCCCTCTGTCTAAAAAGAAATAAATAAAATATTGTTAAAAACACATAAATCATAGCTTTTTTTGTTTTGTGATTGGCATATGTACTTATCACATGAGTGTGTTCCCAGTCTCGGTAGAGTCCAAATTTACAATGCCTGCCCTAGGTTGCTCCTGATCTTACCAGCTATAACATGAGCTGACCATGACAGGCAGAACTGAGGTGGAAGAGACTGATTGGTCCCCCAAACCCATTCTCTCCTCTTCTTCCAGTAATAGAAACTCAAGTGTAGCAGGGCCTGTGGCTGCCCTGCTGTAGACCACATTTCCCAGTGGTACTATTCAATTCTTACCAATGAAAGGTGGGCAAAAGTGCTATAGCACTAGCTTAAATGAAAGTAGTGTCCTTCACAGACTGTCCCCTTCCAGGGACCAGAATATGGTGGTCCAATTTGGTCAGGCTGGTGATTACACCTCGGGGGGCTGCAGAGCACAAGGGAGGAGCAGCCAAAGACCCTGTGTACCCTTAGGAGGCCGAGTCCCCCACCCTCCTCTGCCACCCACCTACCCCCTGACTGTTATTTGAGAGAAAAATTAATGTCCATCTAATTTAAGTTCTGATAGTTCTGGGTCTCTCTGTTTCAGCAGCTCAGTATTTTGCCTCGTACATCGGGAGGGCGGTCTGCAGAAGAGGCTGTGGGACCCAGTGTTTCTGCCCTGCCACCTCCTTTAATTATATCCAGAAGAAATACTCCTCCCTTAGTCCCTTCTCTTTTTATCAGCCAACAGTCCTCGTCCTTCACTACATTGCTTTATGATATCAATTAAGCTCAGCAGATGTCACTCAAAAAAAATAGTCCCATTTATATGCAAACATTCCTTATTTGTCTTCTTATTTATTCTCCTTTTCTTTATTGCTAGCCCTGCTTAGCTTACAAGTCCATTTCTCTGGCTCACTTGCTGTTTTTTCCTTTTTCTTTCTTTCATTCATATTCATACTTGACACCTTTGCTCTTTTTCATCACACTATCTTGTTTTTTCTCTTTCGGTCTTTATTTGTTTTATAAGACAAAACCAGAGCCGATTACCAGCAATAAGAACAAAGACACAATGTTGGCAATATACCCCTAACAGAAAGCAACATACTATGTACAGCAATAGTCCATAGACTTATCCTGGCAGATAGTATTGGAAGATCTCCAGGTAAGACTTTCCAAATAAGAGAGTACAAGTAGCCACAGGGAGATGAAGACTCCAGGCCTCAGTCACCAAACAAGCTAGATAGTTAAGAGTTCTGGTTCTACCAGTTTATGCCTGTTCCCCTGCCAGTGAAGACAGCTCAAAGAGGCCCAGATGGCTTTTGCTAACTCTCTGTTTTTCCCAATCACAACTTGCTTCCCCTTAAGACAGAGGTTAAACAATAACTTGTTCTATATTGTGTTGTTGTAGTTCTCAAAACCGCAAACTGGGCAGGGATTTCATTGCTGCTCAGAATACCCACCTACTTTTTTTGACCCCAACCCTGAATGATTGCCTAACTGGGTAGAAGTTCTCTGAAGGTTTCTTCACCATCCACAGCCTTTAACACAGAGCTGAGGAAATAGTACAAACTCAATAAAAACTTATCAATTCATTTTAAATGCCCAGGGAGAATTGTCCTTGGCTCCTTTTTATAACCTGCTCACTTCTTTTGTGTTCACCCTGTCCTCCCCTGCCAAGGCCCTTCCAATTCTCCTTTCCTGCTGACTACCATGGTCAGTAAGTTCTTACGCTCCACTCATAAACCATCCCTTGCCATCACGGCCACCTGACTCAGCTCTTCATCATACAGTCAAGAACCATTGACTGTTGTTTTCACTGCACCAACAGCCTCTTCCACTAGACCATGAGCTACTTCCCTTTGCAAACTCCATGGTCAGACCCTCCTCTGAGCTGGAACACTAATGTGACCTACCAACCACTCTTGGATGTGAGGGGCCAGTTCCCCCTGCAGTGTGCTTTCTCCCCTCCCGTTTGAGGCTGCTCCCCCTTCTCCTTGGAGCACACGCCAAGTAGTAGCCAACAAGAGTTCCTGTTGGCTGCTGTTTGGCACTATCGCTGCCCCTTCAGAGGTCACCCGAGCACTGTGTAGGTCCTGGATGCTACCATGTCTTCTCCAAAGGTGTCATATTGGCAGCAGAAAAGTTTCTTCCTCGTAGTAAGCCCATATTCAATATTCTCCAAGAATGAAAGGCAGATAGATTTTCATATCTGTAGAAATGTTCTTTATAACATTTTTATCTTCAAACAAGTGTCAGCCTAAAGCAATACATTGCCTTGGTTGAGTACTATTTTTAATTCTTTATTTGTTCTGTTAGGTTAGAGAAATGGAAAGATAAAGAATACAGAGAAGATAATAAATGATAGATAGATAGATAGATAGATAGATAGACAGATAGATAGATATGAACACCAAACATCCGAGGCCATTAGGCCATGCTGGCAATGTGGAGAAATGTGACCACAAGGGAAATGCTGCTCCTACCACAGTGTCTTAGGTGGCCAGTGACAGGGCCCTGAACACCACCTCGTTTAACTTTGTGAAAAGCCATTTGCAGAAAGCTGAGGGCTTGCTGTGAGTGGCACAGAGGCCAGGGCAGGTGACAGGCTTTGAGTCTATTTCTGGAACAGAAACATAAGCTTTACTATCACACTCACCCCCTACTCCAAGCTATACTTGTGGCAAACCCTTCATCCTATCTCAAGTCCAGCTACTCAGCTGGGGTCTACTGGAGTCTCAGTCAGGGTCCATTCAGGAGAAAGAACCACACCAGTCATTTGAACAGACAGAGCTGGATATGAGGAGTTACCTAGGCAACAAAAGTGGCAAGAAGAATATTAGAGGGTGTGGCAATGCAAATATATAAATATTGCCACCACCTTCAGCTGGGAACAAAAGGAGAAATGGAATCATTTAAAGTTAGAAACTTGGGGGAGGGGCCTGTGGCGATGAATCTCAGACCCCAGAGGAGGGAAGATTGCTGCTCAGCTGCTGCAGGTATCTTGTTGGGGGCTGGATGAGTAGGGGTGACGACTAGGTCCACAGGTGTTGGGAAAAATACAAATTGGATTCAGCTGCTGCTATAGAAAGTGGTGGCTGTGGCCGAGATGAAGCAGCACTCCTGGGGTACCCGTCACAGAAACAGGAAGAACGAAGCCAACAGGACTCAAATGTGAAGTAGCTATCCCTGCTTCCTCCTCCAGCCTCACTCTCTTCCTTTAGTGTCCCCGTGGTCCAAGCTTCTCCAGCTTGGGGAGCAAAAGTGCAGCATACGGAATATGAGCCGAAGCATCACAAAGCAGAGTTTAGCAGGGTGGGGTTTTGCTGAGAGGCAACAGCTTAGTAGCTGGCACACCTTGGTAGTGAGTAGTTCCCACACCTGGTGGCTGTCTTACAAAGACACTCCTCAGAGTTCTTTAGGATGTAAAAAGTAAAATGTGTGGGCATGTCATCTACCTATAGGGAAAAATGATGACAAAAACCAGAGAAGTTGAACTTCGCCAAGTTGAAGAGACAAGCAAATAACTAGAAGCAAGAGGCAAAGATCAAAGGATGCAAAGCCAGACTTGGACAGGAGCAATGCGTGAGCATGCAAGGCCATAGCCATGAAGGGGACCAGGAGGCCTCCTGCTACCAGTAGATAGACGCCTATACTGACTTAAGGCAGATGATAAACACAGGCACCTTTGACTAAGGCCTCAGACCATATCCACTCTGAGCCCCAGTTTCTTCCTCTGTCAAATTAAGACTTTAGTCAAACGATGAGTCTTTTTTGGCACTCACATCCTATGACTCCCTTTCTTTGTCCTTGGGCACCTGTCCTAGAAAGTAACTGACAGGTCTATTTATAGACCTCCTTCCAGGAGGTATAAATAAATATTCAATGAAACTTCTCTGTGTACAGAGACAGGGACCAGGAGGGAATGTTTCTCAGCAATGCCTGGACATGATATCAAAAGATAGAGAGAAAATAAGTAAATAAAGGGGATTCCTCTGCATGACAGTTTAGAGGCTCCCAGAGATGGCAGCACTTTTGAAGTGAAAGTACTTGATCTTTAGGAGAGAGAGGCAATCAGGGGTTATGAAAAGAAGAATTTTCATTGCTCTATTTAATCACCTTACCACAAATCCAATAAAGCAGCACCTGCAGAGTATCTCCAATGGGCCAGGCAGGCGAGGGAGTTCAGGGGGGTCAAGGAAGTTTAAGGCACAATTTCTGATCTTAAGGACGCTATTATCAGCTCACTCACTCATTTCACAAGTGTTTGTTGAGTACCTGCTATACCTGGGAACTGATATAGGCACAGAGGACACAATGGCCAGCAGGAGTGACAGATTAGGAAAGGTTAGGAATACACTCCAAGTAGACACACAAATCAATCCATAATGGAAAGTTATGGCAAGTGATAACAAAGAAAACAGTGGGCTAAGAAAAAACACTAGCATAGGATGAGGGTAGAGGGCTACTTTAGATAAACCCGAAGGAAGGTTTTACTGGGAGGAGCTATTTCATTTAAAACCCCCAGGTGGAGGGAGGAGAGGGTGAAAGTGGGGACAATTCCAGGCAGAGCAAGCAACACATGCAAGACCCTGGAGGGTAGAGAAAGTTGGCCTGTTTGAGGTCTTAAAGGAGGCTGGTATGGCCAGGGCATCTCGAGCAAGAGAAGAGAGAGAAATGGGATGAAGCTAGAGAGGGAGGCAGGTCCAGGATCAATCCAATCCACTTTGTATATTAAGAAGATTACATGCAGGCAGCTGGAAGAGAACAGATGGTAGAGGCAAGATCACCAGGAGACTGGGCATAAAAGAGATTTTAGTGGCTTGGATTACAGTGGCAATGGAAAGAAATGGATGAATTAAAGATATATTTAGAAAAACTGAACTTGCCTGTGGACAGGGTGGAGGAGGAGGAAAATCAAAGTAAATTCTAGGTTCTTAGAGGACAAGGTTAAGGAAGAAGCTATGCATACATAAGGTAACTATCAAGAGATTTGCCTCAGAGTTCAAGATGGCAAGACAGATGTCACAGGAAAATAATGGACAATTAATTTCCATCTGCACAGTGACTGCCGTAAGTGCTGTGAGTTACTAAACACAGGTACAAAGCATCGTTTCATGGAGAATATGAGATTTGGCAGGAATGTGAATGAGGAGTAGGGTTGAAATAATTTAGGAGTAAAGAGGAACGTAATCCAGGTATAAATAATAGTATAAGGTAAAATAAAGAGGATGGTAAGTAAACATGTGTGCCAATAACACAGCATGTTGAAGCAGGAGGGAATGGGGAAGGCAAGAGGAGATGATTTTCATTGTTGCCCCAGTTTGGAGAAAGTTAGCTGCTTCCACTAGTGCCATCTGGACACCAGCCCTGGGCCAATCAGGGCTGCTCCATCAGTGCTGTCTGTTTGGGGGCTGATGTGTGTCCTGGGCTGTTACAGAATATGTTGTTCACATAGATAGGGTGGGCTTAGCAATGTCCAGAAACATCATTTCTGCTGGCCAATCCACAAGTGATGTACAGGTGTTGATGGATCACCCTACCAGAGGGCAATGAGAAGGACAGCTAACATGGCTTTCAGTACAGTCAACGATGAGAGCTCATTTAAGTGGATGGCACTGCCTGGCCTCCCAAGGGCTCCCCGCTGCTCAGACATTTGTTCCTTCCTCAGGAATCGGGCCATTTCTCACATTTCATCTCTTCTTCTATATGTGACTGCCAAAAGTCCAGGAGTTAGGTGTCTGGCCAACTTCCCCACACCCTCTCCATCATCTGAGATAGGGTTTGATGGGCCAAATCCTGTTCATCATCTATTTTTGTATAACCCATGAGCTAAAAATGATTTTTACTTCTTTAAATGGTTGAAAAAATCCAAAGAAGAATGCTCATAGTCTTTTGAGACATGTGAAAATTGTATGAAATTCAAATTTTATTGTCCATGAAGTTCTGTTGGAACAGAGGCACTCATTTATTTACAGAGTACCTATGTCTGTTTCCACATTATGATGACATAACTGAGCACCTGCAACAGAGAACACATGTCCTGCAAAGTCTAATATATTTACTCTCCAACCCTTAACAGAAAGTTCGCCAACTCCCATTCTGAGACAACAGACAGCACTTACTGAATAAAAGAAAGGTGTAAGAAAGTGCGGATGAGAAATATGTTAACTCATATACAAAATAATTTCTTCATGCATGTGGAAGGCCTCAAAAACGATGCTAAGGAATTCTGATTTGATTGTATAGTCACTAAGGAGCTATGCAAACTTTTGAGCTTTGAGTAGCATGGCAAAAGTTTGAAAATTTATATTTAAAATGTTCTTTTTTGGCTTTTTTATTTAAAACTTATTTAATTGTTGTTCAAGTATAGTTTTCTGTCTTTTACTCCCATCCCAGCCCACACCCCAGCCCTGTCCCCTCCCTCCCATTTCCACCCCCCTTAGTTTTTGTCCTTGTGTCCTTTATACTTGTCCCTGTGAATCCTTCCCCTTTTTCCCCTGAAATTCCCTCCCCTCTCCCCTATGGTCACTGTCCACCTGTTCTTCATTTCAGTATCTTTGGTTATATTTTGCTTGCTTGTTTGTTTTGTTGTTTGGCTTCCTATTAAAGATGAGATCATATGGTATTTGTCTTTCAATGCCTGGCTTATTTCACTCAGCATAATGTTTTCCATTTCCATCCATGTTGTTGCAAAGGGTAGGAGCTCCTTCTTTCTTTCTGCTGCATAAAATTTTATTGTGTATATATACCATAATTTTTGATCCATTCATTTACTGATGGGCATCTAGGTTGCTTCCAACTCTTTGCTATTGTAAATTGTGCTGCTATGAACATTGGGGTGCATAGGTTCTTTTGGATTGGTGTTTTAGGGTTCTTAGGATATAATCCTAGCGGTGGAATTGCTGGGTCAAAAGGCAGGTCCATTTTTAGTTTTCTGAGAAAATTCCATACTGTTTTCCATAGTGGTCTGCAATCCCACCAACAATGGATTAGGGTTCCCTTTTCTCCACTGAAACTCGAGCACCAACTTACACCATACACCAAAATAAATTCAAGGTGGATAAAAGACTTAAATATAAGCCATGACACCATTAAAGTCCTAGAGGAGAACATTGGCAAGAAAATCTCAGATATTTCACACAGCACCATTTTTATTGATATGTCCCCTAGAGCAAGGGACATAAAGAAAAGGATAAACAAATGGGATCTCATCAAAATTAAAAGCTTTTGCATGGCCAAAGAAAACAGTATTAAAATAAAAAGGGAACCAACTATATGGGAAAACATATCATTTGCCAATGATACCTCAGACAAGGGTTTAATCTCCAAAATATACAAAGAACTTACATGACTCCACTCTAAGAAGACAAGCAACCCAATTAAAAAGTGGGAAAAGGACTTGAACAGACATTTCTCCAAGGAGGACATACAGAAGATCCAGAGACACGTGAAAAGGTGCTCAATATCACTAGCTATCAGAGAGATGCAAATTAAAACCACAGTGTTGTTTTTATTTTTAAATTCATACTTTAGTTATTGAATTCAATTGTGTGGAACACCTCTTTCCATGTCCACCTGAAATACAATGAAGTGTCTCTCTATTTTAAAAATATATATACACAGGTGCCAAGTATTTGTATAAATTGTAAAATTGCTGGGTTTTCCCATGGAGAGGACATTTATTTTCTCTTGACATTTCTGTTGAGTTTGTCCCAAATATAAAGGGTGACTTAATACACAACTAAGAAATTTGTCAAAAAGACCTCTCTATGAAGCAAAAATCACATTCTATTAGAAATATTACTGTATCCCCTCCAGGGACCTTCTAAAATCTTTAGCAGCATCCTCTGATTGCTCAAATACTTATTAACCAGTCTTTTTCCTTAAAAGCTATTCTTGTGTATGATTCTGTCCAATTATTTTGAGAAGAGTATTAGATTTGCCCGACTCTCAGTACATTTTTCCCTGAGTGGAGATTATGAACTGTATGGGGAAATAATATTGATTTATCCAAATGGATTTGTTTTTCAAGGTGAAAGAAAAACCATAATATTGCTGTGTAAATATCAATGAGCAATTGACCATATAATTAACTACCCAACCTTTTTGCTGCATCTAGTTTGTTACTTAGTTGTGGCTTCCAGTAAATCCTCATTATAACTTGTGCATTGTAAGGTAGACAAGGAATTCTCAGGATGCTTCCTTTACATTTCCTTCCAAATCAGAAAGCTATTGGTAGCTTGGCCACTTCTGCTGGGTAATCCATGAGTGATATGCAGGTGTTCACGGGTTGCCCCACTAAGAGGACATCTCCATATTAAGGAGCCATAACACTGAGCCATCTTACAGTCCATGTGGCAGCTCTCTTCTCTCCCAGATTTCCGTGACTTCTCTCTAATCTTTGTTTCGCTGTCAGTCATACCCAATACCTCCTCTCTGCAACTTACAACACAAGTTATGGACTGTTAACACCCTTTAGATTCAGGCTGTGGGAGATATAACAAGGACATTGAGGTCAGACAGATCTGAATTTAAATCTTATATTACCACATTCTAGCTGTGTGTCCCCCCAGATAGAGAACTAGTTCCCCTGGTAAACTTGTGACTTCTAAACCCACTGGTAAGTTCAGTGTGTCTTTTATTAGTGATGGTACCTTTAGGCATTTGGTTTAAGGTGATGCCCGTCAAGGTACATGATGGCACCTGTGTACATTTTTTTAAACTACAGAGATACTTTATTCTCTATGTGCTATATAATTAACATATAATTTATAAAGGCATACTTTGAGACTCTGTAAATATATCATTCCCCATCAAACTTTCATTCTACTTTTATCATCCACTGCTAATCTTTAATATATCAGCTCTTATTCTGATGATTTTCTACATAATTCCTTCTACATTTATTAGCTGGCTTTCTGCTGTAAGAAAAAGCTTTATAGTCTTGATTGTTTAATTGTTTATCATTATGAATTCATGAATTCTGATTTTACTCAAGTTGATGCTCATATTGTCCCAGATTTGGCCAGTGGTGATCCCTTCAGGCTGGCACCTGTGTCCTTTCATGTGTCCCCATCACTTTTTGAGAATTTTCTTATTCTCTGGCGCAATAAGATGTTGTAGTTCCTCTTGTACTTTTCTTGGCCCAGCCCTGGAATCAGACACTTCCCCGCCCCCAAGCCTTGTTCTTCTTTTTTTCTAGGAACTCACTCTTCCCTAAACCCTTGAGGAGACCCAGTCTTCCTGCTCAAGAATACTGGCATATTTACCACCCCAAACCTTTTAGCCTAACAAAAGATAAGATACAGCAAGCTTCATTTTAAAGGCTGAAATCAGATAACTAATACCTACTTTTAAGTGACATCCTGAATCAAATGCTTCCTTATCTTATTTCATTTCATCTTTGTCATCTAGAATATATGAGGTACAAATTTTCTTTGGAAAATAAAATGGAGACTTACAGAGAAGAACTTATCCGAAATCACCAATTTAGCAACTGGCAAGACCAAGATTTAAACTGTCTGACTCTGATACCTAAAGAACAGTTTTCTAATTTCAAATTATATATATATATATATATATATATACATATATAATTTTTGCATCATATAAATTTTTCCTTTAGAATAATCTTTAAACTAAATCTAAGTCACAAGTTGTTTTCGTTTACACTAACTTTTATCTTTCTTACATTTATCTAAAACATAACCTGAAACAGAACAAATTATTAGAACATCCATTTTAAATTTGGGGAGAGCAGGACCAATAAAATGGCAATGGTCCAAATAAGATAGCATAAAGAATGTAAAACAAAGTGGAGTCACTTTTGTCAACTTAAATTGCTGTCAATCAGCCATGACACCTTGGTTCAAGAAACTACGTAACTCAGAGCAGACACATCTGGCAAGGAGACCCATTTAAGATATCTGCACACACGGTCAGAGTAGCCATGTCTGCAGGGCGAGACCACCCACGGATAGTCTCCTGGCCGAATTCCACACTTGGCATCAGGGGTGCCAAGACATTTATTGAAAAGCCCCAGAAGGGTGGAGAACACCACTCTCAAGCTATAACTGAGGCGGGCGCCAGACCACTGCTGCAATAGCTGAGCTCCACACCCAGAGTGCTGCTCCATGTCACACTGATCTCCATTGGCATTGGCCACCAGAGGCTCTGCCCTGCTGGACTGAGGATTTCACCTGCCCTGCTGCTCACCTGGCCACAGAGACCCTTCCTTACAAGACGCTGACAACTCCCTTGCCCGCCATGCTGTCTCCTGGACCTGCAGACTGAGACTCAGATTCAGGTTCATTATTCCCCATGGATTTAGGTTCATTATCTGCCAAGAATGTTATATTACTCTTAGACCATTAGAGTGTGAGTAGGATATTAATGTATTTTGAAGTTCTACTCTGAGTGAACCTGCATGCAACAAAAGCTGAGTGAGTAGCATAGTTACCCTGTATGACTCTGTTCTAGTCCTTTGTGCTGGGCTGCTCAGCAGTCAGCTAGCCAAGCAGTTGCCCAACTAACTTATAGGAAAGACTATGTCATGAACATAAACTTGTGACAGAAGTCACCAGCCTTATCTTAGCCTAAATTGAAATGGTCTCTCTTTTTGGTGCTAGTTTCCACACCAAAATGCCTCCAGCCACTTACATCTGAGCAGCCAGCTAAAGGGGCCCATCTTCAGTGCCTCCAAGCCACAAAGACTTGCCACAAGGAAATAAGAGTATTATGTTCCCCTATCCAATTTCCTGTTTGTTTGCATCCTTGCTTGCTTGTTTTAACCTCTTTTCCTCACATATTGTGAAGAAAGAGGGGGACATTTTAGCTGGACAATGTATCTGTAGGTTGAGATCATAAACTACACACCTGGCATGTCTGAGATACGATTCGTCAAATGCATGCAATTGTTCATCACTGGTGGGAGAAAGCACTTTATTCCAGGCAGATTCCAGGCCTGTCCTGCTTTCTATCAACCAGCTCTCCTCTGCTCACTGTCTGGTTCCCACCATCTGAGATCTGGTTGGACACCCTTAGTTTTAGGAACCTGTTTAGCCTCCCCTTTCTGACTAATCAGCCCACTAGGGCTTCAATTCCCTGTTATTTCCTGATGCCAGAGTCCCCGAAGCTTCAGGAGAGAGTGAGAGACCCTCCTGGATCTGAGGGAACCCGGGGATCTCACCAGGGACTGCTGTGAGTTTGGGCCAAGTTCAGGTTGGGACCGGCAAGGGCTTTTTGTAAAGAGAGCACAGGACAAAGGAGCCCAGTGCAGGCTGGGAAGGTGGGGAATTACTATTCTTATCATTCAATAAAGAGTAATCCCAGTAACGCCTGAAGAGCAGTCCTAGTCTTTGGGAGTGGAAAGCAAAAAGTTCTGGTAGCAACTAGACATGCTAGGCTGAGAAAAGGACCAAGGTATCGGTAAAGACCAGCATCAAGGAGGTACATCTGTGGGTATCTGAGAGGAGCCAGTGGTTCAGCCTAAGCTGTGGGCCCTTAGTTCTTGCAGATTCATCCCAGTTTCCTTCACTGGGTAGACAGGTAAAGGGACTGGGTTAGATGTATGTGTTTTCTTCTTAATCATGGGAAGGTAAATTCTACCTTACTCTTTCAGATCTTTAGCTAGGTGCCACTTGCATAACTTAATTTCTAAACAGCACTTAATTATGTAACAAGCAGTCTGCCTGATAATTTGCTATAGCTATGTTTAGCAGCCTGTTCCATTTATAATTTGCTTCAGTTGGGGTGTTCTTCAGAAATCCTTTCCTCAAGAAAAGCTGATTTCCTATATATGCATGACAACTTCATGTTCTCCATCCTCCTGGGCATCTCTGATTCTGTCTAAATCCTCTGTCCCATGAGAACTGTCTTAGTCAGTTTGTGCAGCTGTAACAAATACCACAGAATGGGGAGCTTAAACAGTATTTACTTCTCACCGCCTGGAGGCTGAGAAATCCATGATCAAAGTGCCAGCAGATTTAATGTCCAATAAGGCGCCTCTTTCAGGTCCGCAGATGGCCGCCTTCTTGCTTGTCTTCTCATGGCACAAGAGCTCTCTCTCATTTCTTGCAAAGGCAGTGATCCCATCACAAGGGCCCCGCCCTCATGACCTTATCACCTCCCAAAGGCCCTGCTTCCTAACCACCATCACAGTGGGGGGTAGAGCTTCAACACATGAATTTGGGGAGACAACATTCAGACCATAGTGAGCACATTCACCCTCATCAGCACAAGCACTGATCAGTAGTACATGAGACACCTTTTGCTGGTTCAAGAAATACTTGAACAAAGGCAGAATATTTTGAACCAAAATGCAAGAAAATATTTTTGTCCAGAGTTTTAGTTTAAATCACAACGTTTATTTCAATTTTTTAAATAAAAATTTTTGTGGTTTGTCTTATAACAAAGAGTTCTGACAACTCTGATATTCTTTTCTGCACAACATTAAGGGTGTCCACATTGATGTACCAGGGACTTACACAGAAGCCACGTCTCCTCAGCTTCTTACCTTCCACTGCCCTGTGCTCCTTCCTCAAGTGGACTGTGGAACCTTGTATTCCAGGCACCTGCCAGGGAGCAGGGCCCAGCCTTCCTTGCAGAGGTGGAGACAGAGTTCACCGGGATAGCATCTGAGAGAAAGCCTGCTTGGAGGATAGAGGCAGGATCAAACCCTGCCCCCGCTCTTACCATGAGCCTCCCTTCATTTCCTAATTTGTGAAATTGAAACACTTGTCTTGTGAGGTGGCCTTTAGACTCATTTTTGGATGAAGTTCTTGGAATATAGTCAATATATTGTGCAATTAATGAAGCTAAGATTGTTATCATCAGATGAAGAACAAATGTCCTTAAGAAGGAAAGCTGTACTCTTTTATATTGATGTTTTCAAAATGTCATTGTATCTACAAATGCAGATGACAGCTAAGCATCCTAGAAGGGGTGTAGCATAGAGGCCATTATTCCAGAAGACAGTTTCCTTAACCCTGATATTCTGATGAAGACCCCAGATGTGGGGAGAGAGCCCCTCTTATTGTTGCCCATTGGTCTTTTCAAATCACCAGTGCACACCCCTCTCCTGTTTTCCCTTCACCCCTAGAATTTCTCACTCAGTTGCTCTGGAGCTGACATGAAAAACGCATAATAAAAATAATTCAGACTAGTTCAGAGAGAAGTTTTCCCAGAAGACAGGATCCTGGCTTTGAGTCACATAAAGTGTGTCCTTTGTCAATAACACAAGGAGCAACGGCGTGAATGAATTTTATTTCGTTGGGCAAGCAGTTCAGCATACAGATAAGGCCAGACAAGCCACTAAACTCTTAAATAAATGTTTTAGCACTATCTGAAGGGAAGGCTGCAATTGATTCCAATCTTTTCTGACAGAAAATCAGTTCTTTTAAAACTCCCGGGGCAGCAAACAGTAACAAAAAGGTTCTGTTTCTAATAAAAGTCCTGAAGGGGCTGCAAAATAAAACATTGTCACTGGGAAACCATAGGCAGCAATTAACATGCACGTAATTTCCCAAGGTGCCTTTCTTCTCAGTCCCTCATGTCTCCAAAAAAGGAAAGAAAGAAAAGGAAAGGAAAAATAAACAAGTTTGTTATGCTTTGTAAATTCATAAAATGATGTTTTCTAATTATGCCTTGTGTCTTTCAGTACTTCCAAAGACACAGAAAGGCCAAGCTGAAATGACTGCTACTGAGTTTGTTAAGATGTGAGAGGATTTTATTTTATTTAAACAGCTTAACACTTGCTAAGATCTGTGCATACTCATCACCCACTGGACATGCAGACATCACTCTGGCATAGTGGTTTTCAGACTCAGGTAAGCGACAGCGTGAGAACCTGTTAAATTACCCATTGCTGGGCCCCTCCCCCAGAGTATCTGATTCAGCTTTCATGTGGGGGGGGGGGCCCCCGAAGAGCTTCATTCCTTACAGGTTCCTAGCTAATGCTGAGACTGCCATCACATGGGCCCCACTCTGAGAACCACTGTACCAACATCAGGAATCACAAACTAATTTCACTAAAGGAGAAGAATTTACCACCAGAAATGATAACGTAGAAGGCAGGACAATGTTCGTAGCATTATTAGCTTCTCTATTGGATCGTCCTTTCTTCTTTAGGATAGAATTTATCTATCTCATTGAATGTCTTACAATCCCAGATGTCAGTTTTCCAGCAGCCTCTCAGCCAGGTCCCTGTGCTGTCTAGTCCCTTGGAACCACACTGGGGGTTCCAACACCCAGCTGTAACCACGCCTCACCCTGCTCACACACCCTCAGTGGCTGGGCATCACCTGTGGAGTAAGAGGAAGGCTCCCCCTCCTGACAGCTGAGGCTGCCCTCCATCAGGCCCCATAACCTTGCCAGGTTCACTCCTCTTCCAACCTTCCCACCAACTTAAGCTCTGCCATGTCCTTGCCAGGCCTGGGATCAACATGTCTCTGGGCAAGGGTTTAGGCTCTTTAAGCCTGAGTGTCTAAGTAAGTAGTGAGAAGGCAAAGAACTGCCCTGTGGGCACCAAGGCTACGAAGACTGGGAGACTGAGGTTTGATACAGAACCCACACGTTTTCACCTACTGAATTCTCTGTGACTCACAGAGCAAATTAACTGTACCAAACCCGAACCAGGGTGTCTGTCACAAACTATCTCAAACTCTTTGAACCCCTGCTCATGCAGCTTTGTTCCAGAATACACTCGTGGGAACCCTGACCCTATAGTAACTCCATATAAACCAGCACATTCCAAAGATGAAGTGGCTGGCTGTCCCTCCTGCATGAGCCCCTTGGAGAGGCCTATCTGCTTCCCCTCAGGTGCAGGCTTCCTTGCTGCAGCAAGGTGTGATACCTCCAGCTTTGTTCACTGCAGGATGTCCCCAGTGGTCTTTGGCTATTGGCCAACAGAAATAGGTAGGGTTGTTTTTGCTCAGATTAAATAAAGTAATTGTCACAATGGAATGGTCATGTGGTTGACTAAGAGTTGGTTGACATAGTCAGTTACAGATTTAAAGTTTCTTTAGCAGCCAAGGTATAGTGTTGTACAGAGATGGGCACAGCACGTGTTCTTGGATGGAGGCACAGTGTCCCACACCACAGCATCCCAATGGGAATCTAGACATGTAGATTATACCACTCGCTCAGAGTAAGAATTCCCAGGTAAGAAAAAGTTCATATGCTTTTGGCACAGGGTTTATATCCTCTGGACTTACTCCCACCTGGTCACCTAATGACACAAGCTTTGCATCTATCAGCCTGCCTATCTATTGCAAGCAGGTAACTGACGCACAAAAACCCCATTCCATTTCTAAGTGATTATTGTAAGGACGAGTAAAGCAGAAGCCAGTTTTTCAGACATAGCCTCCCCCACCTTCAGACCTATCTGAGATCCATTCCTGTAACATACCAACTCCTCACCACAATGCCCGGTGGAAATTAGGAGCTCAATGAACGTACACTTCTTTTGCATTTTTCCTTTTCCCAAAATCTCACCATCCTTTCAAAGCCATTCTATGAGCACTTCATGAAATGAAACCTCCACTCCTACCCTGAACGCCCACAGGAAATCCTTTCTTGAAAGCCCCACTGCACTTTGAATGGACAGCTCCCATGCCCCACCTCAACCTCTGGGGACTTGGCATCTTCTATGACTGCTAATCCCTTGACTCAAAACCCTGTATCACCCACGTCTGCATCTTACACTGTGCCTAGTGTGGATCTTACATGTCCTGAGGGCTAGTAATTTGAAGATGGACACTGTCGTTAATTTGAAAGCTGAAATGCAGTTTCCTTGGGTTCAGTTGAGTAGAAGCAGTTTGCTTACTTTTATTCTAAAGAGCATTCAATAAAATTAACAATAGAAGATGTCATAAAATCAAAAATTAGGTTGGCATTCTCCTTTGCTCTCAAAAGTCTTCTGAAACACTATTACATAAGCTATTTGTGCCATTTTTTAAAAGTAGAAATAAACCATTTGGTTCCTTAAGGCTCAGAAATGAGTTAACTGAATGCTTAAATCCACTGATCGTAATAAATTTCTTTTCTCTAAGGAATGGTATTCATAGTGGAGATAATTGCTGATAATCCTAAATGATTCACTTTTGTACAATGTCTGGAAGGTAGTAATATGTGATATTTCAATTTTTGCAAACCCAATACTAAGATCACAAAAAAAATATTTTTCAAGTGTTCTTTTGTATGAAGCCATGAGTCAAATGTCACATTCTGAGGAAAATTTAAATTATGACATTAATTATTGTAACAAGATGCAGATATTCATTTCCAGAACCATTTTATGGCTTTAGCATCACAAAATGTGGAGTTATGTTATGGAAGAATGAGCTGAACATTGGGTCTCAGAAGATGGCATTTAGCAGTGAGAACATGGACAAGTGACCTACTTCTCTGTTCCTCTAAAACAGACAGGATGCTAACAGGTCCCTCCCAGGGTCGTTAGAGAAACTAAATGCCCTGAGAGTGCTTAGTAAACTGCAGAGTACATCATAAATCTGAGTTACTATTTAGTCTCTTCATAGACACATCATATGTCAGAGCAGAAAATGTGCTCAGAGGCTGTCTCATCCATAACTTGGATTAACATTTCCACTACAGGAAACAGAGCCCAGAGTGGCAGTTGCTTGTCAGAGAGTGGAAGGGTCGAGAGACCAATCCTCCTATTAGAAATAAGCCCAAAGCTAACTTACCAAAAGCCAAATGTTCATGTTTTCTTTATATTTATAATCCAGGAACACTGTTTTGGGTAGAATCGTGTCCCTTCAATTAAACAGACATTTGAGTTCTAAACCCCAGGGCCTTAGAATGTGACCTTATCTGGAGGCAGGGTTTTTGCAGTGGTAATCAAATTCAGAGAAGGTCATTAGGAGGAGTCCTAACTCAAAATGACTAGTGTATTTATCCTTATAAGAAAGGGGAATTTGGACATAGACCGATGGACACACACACACAGAATGTCTTAGGAACATGAAGGCAGAGACTGGTGTGATGCTTTTGCAAGCCAAGGATTGCCGGCAAACCACCAGAAGCTGGGAGAGCAGATGGAAGGGATTCTCCTACTCAGTGCTTGGAAGGAACCAGCCTTGTGGGCACCTTGGTTTCAGACTTCTGGCCTCCAGGACTATGAGACCATAAATTTCTGTTGTCTAAGCCACCCAGTGTGTGGTACTTTGTCTCAGCAACTCCTACACACAAAGATAAACACCGAGTTCTTTAATGTATGAACTGATATAAATGTAAATTGTATGTGGGGCATTTTCGAAAGGAGTTTATCTACAAAGCAATTTAGATAACCAATCATTTTATCTCCAAAAGAACTCTATAAGGTAAATAGGTACTAACTTTCCAGTTTTATAGATACTTTTCATAGTAGTTATTTATACTCTGCTACATACAGAAATTATTTGAGTTGAGAAGATAAAGGTTTTAATACAAATAAAACAATTTTTTACATTTAATTTAATTTAATTCTTATGTATTTATTTTTTATTTTTTCCTCTTTTTATTTTTATTGTTGTTCAACTAAAGTTGTCTCCATTTTCCGCCCACCACTCCCACCAACCCCAACCATCCCCACCTCCCACCCTCTATCCTACCCCACCTTTGGCTTTCTTAAAACTTAAAAATAAAGAAAATACTGACTTGACAAAAAAATTGGGTAGGATTGAAACAAATCATAGGGACAGATCTATAGTCTGAGAAAAATTACCAGAATTGAATGCAAGTGACAGATTTAAGTTACCTGCAAATTAAGGCCCAGTGGAAAGCACAATGTGTTATAATAATAACCTCAACTAATATTTTAGCATTTTTGGATTATCTAACTTACGTCTCACAAAAATATTGGCAATACATGTTATGATGATCTCCATTGTGCGGATAAGGAAACTGAGAACTAAATTATATAACTTGTCTAAGATTGTAGAACTGGTAAATGGTGGATCCCAGACCTACTCAGGCTAACCCCACTGTAATTGCATCTGTCCTATTAATCTCTGTTTTACTGCTTCCATGTGCAAGACGAGACTCTCCCAACTCAACCCTGACACAAACCTGCCATGAGTCCTTTTGTAAGGAACATGGAAAAACCCCAAGAGTGAAGTCAATCACGGTATCACCTAAGATGCCCATATATTTTACTTTAATTTACCCGCAGCAAACATTAACTGAATACTTGCTGTATGTTTAGTAATAGGTATTCAATATAATGTGTCAAATATTAAAAAAAAAACAGAATGATCACTAGCATACTGGTCACTGGCTATCAGAAGATAAATGAGCAAGTTTTATTTCTTGTCTAAGAAAAAGACAAGAGTAACACAGACTTGAAGGAAGTAATTAGGCCAGGGGTGTCAAACTCATTTTCATCGGGGGGCCACATCAGCCTAGTGGTTGCCTTCAAATGCCAAATGTAATTTTAGGACTGTATAAATGTAATTACTCCTTAACAGGTAAGCAAGAGTTTAGCACTGCTGCCAGGTAGAAACAAGCTGCTGGGATGGATAAAACAAGGTGGAGGGCTGGAGGCCCATGGGCCTTGGTTTGCCACCTGTGAACTACTCTATAGTGGGCTAAAGGCTTTAAGAAATATGTATGCTGACAACAATGGTGCCAGAAAGGAGAGGACGATCCATTGAACCCATCAAAGAAGGCTGGGATTGGGAGGAGAGTAGACGTTAAACAGTGAGCTTTCAGGAGGCTAGAGGTGAGGAGGGGGAAGAGCAAGAGCAGAGGCACGCAGAGAACAGCTAAAGATAGACAGGAGCAGGAAACTGAGGTGAGCTAGAACATGCCGTAGCAAAGGTAGGCAGGGCAGTAGGGAGGTGGGTTTGCTATACCATACAGCTTTATAACATTTTTAAGATGACTTTTTAAAATTCTCTAGGAAAAATTCAAAAAGTGGCAGAATCTAGTTTTCCTGCTGATTAGCTTCCTCTTGCTGCTATAACAAAAAATGCTCACCTAATTAATGGCTAAAACAATACGAATGTATTATTATGTTACCATTCTCAAGTCAGAAGACCAAAACTGTGTTTCACAGAACTAAAATCAATATGTCCTCAAGGCCACATTCCTTTCTGGAGGTGCTAGGAAAAAATTCACTGTCTTGCCTTTTGCAGCTTCTAGATGTCCACGTTCCTTGGCTTGTGGCCCCTGCCTACATCTTCAGAGAGTCTTTCTCATATTCCACCTTTATGGTTCTCTCATCTACTTTTCTTGTCCATATGTAACAACCTTTATAATTACTTTGGGCTTACCCAGATAACCCAAGTTAATCTCGCCATCTCAAAGTCAGCTGACAACCTTAATTCCATCTGTAGCCTTTGCCATGTAACCTACAAAGTCACAGGTTCTAGGGAATAGGCTGTGGACATCTTTGGGGGCCATTATAACAGACCACGCCCACTATATCGCAGAAAGAAATTTTAGTCTTTCTGGGACATTCTCCAGAGAGCTCCAAACTCCAGAAGCTCAAGCCATTTTGTCTTTCATGGGCATATACTTCACCTCTGTAATTGTTAGTTGTCTAATCCTACCAAGGTTCTTAAAGGAACCTGTATGGCAGTGTGCTAATTGGGCAAAGGGCCTTTAAAAGGCCTTACAAGCAAGCTCCTTTTACATCTTATAACCAGGAACACAATAACTGGTCACTGGCATAAGTCAGTCCTACCACTCTTGTTAAATAAACAATTTATTTCAATGTACAAAGCCCTCCTGAATGCCAGCGGGTGACGCCCACAGAGATGTAGTTTATGGGATCTACATTTTGATATGCTTGCCAAGGCCAATGTTCTTCAGCCAAGGTAAAAGAATAGATAAAATGACCTCCCAAAGATCCTTGCCAATCAACAGATATCATGTTAACCCACATGTTAACCCATATTCATTGCTAACCCAAAACAATGCTACATTTTACCCACTGAATGATTTTTTTAACATATTATCCATTCATTTTAACAGTCTCACTGACTTCGAGGAGAAAAACCTATAATTTAATGATTAAGATATCAGAAAATGTGTCAGTAATACTAATGTTGGAATTAGAAGTTTGGATTCCTTTTTTCTCCAAGGCAGATTGGTGCTGATTAGGTGACGGAGAGGCCTGGCAAATAGATGTGCCCAGCTCAGGGGAGACAACTTGGTAAAGAGATGGCCTTTAAATGCAATTTTTAGTTCCCCATGCTCAAGGTTAAGGGCAAGTTTATGTGCAGGAGGGTCATATGATGACATGAAAAGAAAAGTGGACCAATACAAAAAAATGAATTATTATAATCTCTAATTACCTTGAATTCAGTTTTAATTAAAATTGAACTAAAAATTAGAAGCCATGGGAATTTTTTGGCAACATTTTAAGTGAAACTGAAGAAACTTTGAATGTGAGTGTTTATGAGTAATCAAAGCACTGAATTAATAACTTGTGTAAGTACATTTGACAGGTTTGATGCACATTTACATAAAAGTCACCATAAAGTTTAATTTAAATCTCTACTTATTCTCTATCTTATCTCCATAAAGGTGAGTATTCAAATACGTTGCTTAAGAGAGTAAAATTTTTCTTTAATATTAAAACATTGATTTTAATATTTCCAAAGACTTTTGACGTACAGCCTTTATTAGACTATAGATCTTTATGTTAGGAGACTCTATATGTTAAGATAATTGTTTGTTCTCTTAAAGTTATAAATTGCATTTACCATAAGGGGTCAAACTATTCACTCGCCTTGTGATAATTAATTTGCCAACCACGACCTCAGTGAACTAGCTCTAATTAACTCAGTCTGTAAAAAGAATGGTACAGATTCTCTAAAAATTAGAGAATGGCTAAAGGCTATCCTCCTTGTTAACAATTATTGCACATCACCCTGGCTGGTGTGGCTCAGTGGGTTGGGTGTCATCCCATAAGGCAAAATGTAGCTGGTTCCATTCCCAGTGCAGGCACATGCCCAGGTTGTGGATTTGGCCCCCAGGCGGGGCATGTATTAGAGGCAACCAATCAATGTTTCTGTCCCACACTGATGTTTCCCTCTCTTCCTCCCTTATCCTCTTTCTAAAAGTAAGTAAATAAAATCTTTTAAAAAATAACCATTTCACATGTAAAATAAAGCGATTCTAAGACAGTGGTTCTCAAACTTTGTGCAAATTAGAATCATCTGAGGAATGTTGAAGAAAACCAGTTCCAGACTACATTCCAGAGCAAATTAATCAGTAGCCCCAAAGTGGGGCTCAGGTGTCGATATTATGGAAGCTCCCCAAGTGGCTCCAGGTGGTTCCAATGTGAAGCCAAGTTGGATTGGTTTATAGGGCAAGCAGCATTAGCATCACCTGGGAGTACATTTGATGCAGAATCCCTGGGCATATACTTCAGTCCTACTAAATCCCACCCTTCACTGTACCACATCCCCTGCATTTAACCACATACCCACGTGGTTCTTCAGCACATTAAAGTTTAAGAAGCACTGTGCTATGCCCCAATGCAGAGTCTTGATTTGCCACAAACTGAGTGAGGACACCTGGAACCTAGCAGTGGATGTGATGCTGCACACCTATGCAACTTTGGCCAATTCATTTACCTTCCTTGAGCCTCGGTTCTTAACGTGTTAAATGATGAAGTTGGGCAAGTTCTTATTCAATGTCTTTTGCACCCCTGAAATATTAGGATCTTATTAAATTATGTAGCTGTTCTGTATTCTATGTATGTATGAACTGTTTCTCCACTTTCAAATTCAGGGCATTAAAATGTAACAGGCTATTGACCTGATAGTTTGGCACACACACAAGGTAGGAGGCACTTAGTTTAATCATAGCCAGGGCTACTTTGGTTTCCCTAGAGTTACAAGTGACTTTTTGGAATAAGTCCATTGAATTTTCAACATAATGTGCTTTACTTGCAGGCATGCTTTCAAATAAAAGTGATAACGTTCAAATATTATGGCTTGATTAAGGATATTATTGCCTCCCCAGAGCTTATTTATACAACCTCTCTCATTGTCATTCAGCCTTGCTATTTCACAAGGTGCCTCCTGAAAACATCACTAATGTGTTGTCTTGGAGGACACAGTCTGCCTTCAATGGGTAAAAGAGAAGACAACCTCCTGGAGCCCACTCTTCCCCCAGATGTCACTGGCAATAAAAACTACATGGATATGAGACTTAAGGGAGCCAGATATTTGTCTTGGATTTGCCATTGGCCAGCTATGACCTTGAGGAGTTGACTGAATGTCTGTACCTGTTTCCCACTCTACAATCAGAAGATTGGACTAGACAAATTTCATTTCTAATACTTTGAGTCTGTGCTTATTCTCTATGTATAGGAGCTTCAGCAGCACACATATATTGAATTCCTTATTATTCCTGTTTTCAGAATGGGCAGAGGACCGAGCTGATTTTCTAAGGAGAATTAAGACTTCTTGGGTTTTGCCTATGTTTTGCAGAACATCCTGTCTCCCTCCAAAATTTGAGGGAGAAGAGTGTATATTGGGTGCAAATAGGCTAATTTAAGCAGAAAAGGAATTAATTGGAAAGCTAGTTTGTGCTCACATAATGAATACCCCACGAAGCCACAGGTGTGAGGGAGGGAGGACTGAGAGTGTAAGAGGAGTAGGCGTCCTGAGAGCATAAACCATATGCTCATGCAACTTCGTTGTGCCTTTAGGACCTGCTTGGGCTTGATTCCAGTAATACTACTAGATGATGAATGCTTTTTATTAGTCAGGGTAATCAGTGCTAGCTGCTGTTACAAACAGCTCCCAAAGCTCAGTAGTTTTATGCAATAAAAATTTATTTCTCATTTACATCCCAGTCTGATGTGTGTTGGGTGTCACTCCTCCAAACAATGTCACAGTGATGTGGGCCCCTTCCAGCTGCAGCACAACTATGCTGCATTCCTTTACTTCCAACCCCGTAGGCAGAGAAAATACACAGATGGACTGCTGTATGTGGCGTGTTATTGAACACATGGCCTCAACCCACCACATGGCTCCAACCTAACTATTTAAAAGGCTGTTTAATATAATTTTCTTGATGCTCAAAAAGAAACAGGAGAGGGAAGCATCTGGGCAGGCTTGTCATCGTTCTCCTGAGTATGTTGATTTATGGCTACGTGGATCAGCTAACGCCCAGTTCATAATGGGCAGCTGAGGCCACGTCACTCGTCCAAGCCTCATGAGCAAGAATTCAGTGTCCACTCAAGAATCATTAACAAGTTAATAACTACTTTCTCAAAAGGTTAATTGATGGAAAAGGTGCAGTGTATCTCAAAATTTCTATGAGCCTCCTCTGGTCTCTCTTATCCAATTGCCACAAAATGCATAAGGATCTGCGGGTTATAAGAGAACAAAGGCAGAACTGTTTGCACTGCAGCCAAGAAAATATTTTCTCTCTCTGAGTCCCATTTTCAACCTTGTAACCTCTGGGGTTGGGTGGTAAAGGGTTGGAGCAGCACACCGAAGCAAAGTATAGCCCTTGCATTATGTCTCTCTTGGAAACAAGTGGCCGAACATGAATAACACAAAATTTCTTGCAGGAGGCAAGCTCCAATATTTTCCATGGGTTTATCCCACATTTTGTGAAATACATATCTTGACCAAGTTGTAATAAGTTATTAATTTACTAAGTTCTGTTTTTGTGCCAGACACTATTCTAACTATATGTTGATTAAATGATGTAAGCACCACAAAAGCCCTATGAGGGAATTACTACAATTATTGTCACTTTACAGATGAGGGAATGAGACTCAGGGATTTAAAGTAACTTGCCAAGTTCAAACACCAAGGTGGACATGGTCATACTGGAATTGAAACCTTCCACTATACTCCTCTCCTAAAGGAAGTGTGTTTGCAATTCCCCATTCTCTAGTGCCATTCATCAGTATAATGAAACAGAATGGTTCAGTTTGGGGAGGTTTCTCAGCTTGTTTTGTTTTATGCTTTTTTGGCCGTGAGCAGTTAGGAAGATGAAATTGTCACTCACTGAGATAAGGAAGGAGAGTAATCAAAGCTTACTTTTGAACACATTCAATTTGCGATCCCTACAAGACACCCAAGAGGAGATACTGAGTGGGCACGTGAATGCAAGGGCTAGCAAAAATAGGTTTACAATTGTGAGTACGTGAAACATGGAGTTTATTCTTATATTTTTGTTTACTTATTAATTATTGTACTATTTGTTTGTATTATGTAAGTCTACTTTTGCCCATCCTTTTATATCAGTCTAGATTTGGAGTGGAATGGTCAGCTGATTTGGGATGATTAGCACATAAACATAAATTCATGAGACTAGATGAAATGTTGACCTACCTGTGAAATTAAGATGATAAAGGTCACTGCTGTCACTGCCAAATTAAAGCAAATTCTATGCTCATTAGAATGAAATTCATCGAGTTTATATGTGCACATGAGTTTTCAGGAGCTACTCTTTTAATTTAGAAGACGACATCTAACGTAGGTTTCACTGGAGCCACACCCGATTACACTTAGGATGGTCCAGGGTCATTCTCTAAGAGTCCTCACCAAGACTGCTGCACTCGAAGAACCCACATAGAATGGAGAATTAAGTAGATACATAAAAGGAATTACCTGCTCTGCGTCTTACAGACTTTGATAGTGGTACCAGTATCTGTGATACCCACTACAATGTTTGGTTTTTAAACTCTTTTAGCATGAAGGGTAAGACTCTGTGACTTCTATTTGGTCCTTTCAACTACAGCAGTCTTTCATCAAAGACCCAGGACACAGTAAGAGAATTCTGATCATTGTTGAGACATCTATCCTAACTATATATTCAGAAACTGAGAAAATAAACACAGAATGAGTTTCATATCCAACAAAATTCATAAGTGAAGTAGATTTGGGTAAAACCTCCATTCATGGCACAATTCTGAGGAACTAAAATGGTATTCTGAGTCCTCAGAAAGTGTCCAGTGACCCCCCAAACGAAGGATGTGTTCATATCCTCAGGTCACAGTCAGTCCCTTTGCAAAAAACTAGCACACAGAGTCATAATATGTACTTATTATATTATTGCAAGGGGCCCTTGTTTCTAGGGATTCCATCTCCCTGTATTCGAAGTTAGTAGGAGATTATATTGTAACTCTACTGTGGTGACTTATGTCAAATTTCTGTTCAGGAACTCTGGGGGGGGGTATGTTTTGGTCATTTGCCTAGTACAAATCAAACCCTCAGCCAGTTTTCCCTTCAGTCACCCACTGAGAGATTACCCACTGAAAAAGGGTTCTGTAGTCAGAGATTTTTGAATACCGCAGAGCCCTGTTGTCTAGTGCAATAACCACTGCTGTTTGCCTCTGCGGGTGCTGTTGTTGGTCCTGTCCCAGTCCTAGAACCTCCCTCTGGCCCCTTCCCTGTTGAAATCAGGAAGTTGACTTTAATTTCATCCCAGCATCCTCAACCTACTAAATTGTTTTTCAAAACAATGTTTCTCAAAGGATCTTAGTTGAAGAGATTTTATTGTGGGTTTTCTTGAAGAATATAGCCGGAAAGTGGAAGCTAAATCTCATATCCTCATATCCAATATGTATCTCCCAAATTCATTCCAGTATGGATTTCTTCCAAAAAATCTATTTCTGCATTATATCAAGTAATTCCTGGTATGCTAGCTTAACCTAGGATAAGCTAGCATGAGATTGAGGTAAGCAAAGTGCTAGACTTACTCTCAGTGTCTCAGGTTAGTGAACTGAGCACGAAACCTCTGAAAAGGACATATAAAGACCCAGAGTAATCTAAAATTATGGCCCCAATTTTATTGATTGCCCTCAGAATATTTTTCACATTTTGCTGTTATCAGTTAGAAAGTCATATTTCATGTATAAGCCTTGTCCTCCTGATTTTGATGTTACAATGGACCTCTAGAGGCTGTCTGGGAATGGAGGGCATAGGAAAATTGCCTTCCTGTGGGAAATGTCTATTGACCCTGGAGAATGTCACATGAGAGTGCTGATGAGGGTGTAAATTCAGCAGCAAGTACTGTATCCAGTTGCCTGATACTCTGCCTCACGACTACAAAAGGAAAGAAATTCTTTGAGCCTGATCATCACAAAAACAAAGTTTTCAGACCACAACTTGAGGAGAGAATTTAGGAATCTGATATTGTAATTTTTCTCAAATTATTTAGAAGCAGCCACACTACCTTGAAAACTTAGACTCCCTCATGGTCTCTATATTGTGCTCTAACAGTAGCAATTCACTATACTTGCCTGATACTTTATAACCACATATAATAATTTCTTTCAGATTTATCCAGATATAATTGAAATTATATATGATAAACTGCACATAAACAAAGTCTAAAATTTGGTGTTTTCGTATATACAAGATGTGTCCAGAAGGTATCCAGCCATATAATATAAAAAATGGAGACCTTTACTGAAGAAGATACAAGGTACAAGAAACATCGTATATAAGACAATGATGCCTCAGTCCCCTTCAGAGTAGGCACCTTGAGACCCCACACAGTTTTCCCAGTCACCATCACCTGCCCTATTGTATTTTCCTGAATCTCATCAATTGTCTGAAATCTCTTCCCTTTCACAGGTGATTTTAGTTTTAGAGAAATGCCAGATGTAGCAGTGCACCAGTTCTGGGCTGTAGTGGGGCTGAGTGACCTGGGTGATTTAATGTTTCACCAAAAACCTCTGTATGAGACATGATGCATGAGAAGGTAAATTTTCATGCTGAAGCTGCCAACGACCTGTTACCCATAGCTGTGGTCTTCTGAGTCATATGAATAGTTTCTGCAGAGGAACGTTCAAGATTAATGCAAAATCTGATACAGATTCGTTGCTCTACTTGCTCAGTCATTTTGCCACCGCCACGCAATACACATGCTCACTCAACATGTCTACTGCCCCCACTGGCAAGTACAGTGAAGTCATCATTGTTCATGCCTGCACACTCCAGCCCACTGTCCTTGGCTGCAAGGTTACAGCAATGTCACACAAACCATTCTCGTTATATTAACGATGGCTGGAATTTTTTCTGACAGTCCGAGTAAATATACCCATGAAACCATCACTACAAGCCAAATAATAAATATATCCATCATCCCCCAAAGTTTCCAGGTGCCAGTCTACCATATTCACCCAAGTCCCACCTCTTGGCAAACACTGATTTACCTTTGTTCACTATAGATCAGTTTGCATTTTCTAGAGTTTTTTATATAAATGAAAATGCATACATGTTTCTTAATCTGTTCTCTCTCATTCACTATAATTTTTAGATGAATTCAGATTGTCGCTTGTATCAGTAGTTTATTCATTTTTATTGCTGAGTAGTACATCATCATATGGATGTAAGACAATTTATGTATCCATTCACTTGATGGCCACTTGGGTTATTTCCACTTTTATGGCTATTACAAATAAAGGTGCTATGAACACTCATGTAGATTGTTTGCATGAACATTGTTTCCCCCTGTCTTGGGTAAATTCATAGTCATGGACTAGCTGGGTCATACGGAATAGGTATGTTTGCATTTATAAGGAACTACCTGTTTCCAAAATAATTGCTCATTCTGAAACCTTTACATTCTTACCAATACTTAAAGAGTTTAACAATTAACAACCCAAGCTTCATAACTCAAAATTAATATTGCTCTAATCCAACACTCACAAAGATTAGAAAATATAAGTAATCACCAGTAATCAAGTTCAGTAATTACTTTTTTAAAAAGCAGAACAGTGACTGGTTGATTTACAGAGAAAGGAAAGGAGGAGGAGAAAAATCTTTGTCTCATTTTACCATGTCTCCTTCAATCTTTGTTCGTTTTCAAGAGTACACACTCTGTGAATACATAATTGGGCAGACATTTCCCTTTAAGAGGTTAGTTACTACACTATGTTTTAACATGCCTGGGAATAGAGTCCGTATGTTTACTGTCTACTCTCTCAGACACCAACCAGCATTTAATACATCCCAGCTTCTTTTAAAATTTAAAAATTGGCATTGGCAACCATATCACTAGATCTCAGTGAAAATGTCTTTCTTCTCCAGATTCATATTAAAAAACACTTGATTTCAATCTATTCTGTAAGACTGGTGTTACAAGCATCTCAATACTGAAATTAGCATATGTTTATCCAGTGATTTATTGTGAGTAGGATTTTTTTCTATCCTGTGCTATACTAGCCAGTGTCCGTGCCCATTAATATAGAATGGATTTGGGCAAATAAACCTAACTCTTCAGAAAGTCTGCCCTTACATTTTTTTGAACTATAAATGCCTCTGAGTGGGTCCATGAACTTAGCCTGAAGTTGACACCCCTGCAGTCTGTACTGTAAGGGGCCTAGTGTCCTTGGACTTCTTAAGGGGGTTGGGGGGGAGAACATTTCAGGCTTCCAGGCCTTCAGTAACATTTGTCATACAAAAATCTAGAGTTTTTTCTTTTCCATTTGCTCTGCATTAACTCTTAAAATGCTCCGCTGAGTTTCTAACAATTTAACATGTTCCTAAAGTTCACTTTTTCTTGTCTGATATATGAATACATAGGGTAATCTTGGTTTATTGAATTCAGATGCTTTCTTCATTTCTTCTTTAACTTGCTTTTCATTCTAGACATTTGTGCATATGTGTTTCAAATTAATGTATAGTAAAATTGATACTTAATAGCAAAACTTACACAATTCTATAAGATTTTTTTAAAGTATAAATTTGTGTAACCACTACCATATTCGGGATTCAGACAGTTCCATCCCCCCCAAAATGCCGAGTCCAGCATCACACCGACGCTTTTTGAGCACACCTACCCACAACCATTAGCCCTGGTAATGACTGATCTGTGCTCTGTTGCTATAGTTTTGCCTTCTTCATGTTGTTATTTAAGCGGAGCCATACCATATACAGTATTTGAGACTGGCACATTTCACTCAGCATAATGGCTTTGAGGTTGATCTATGGTGTTGCATGTATCAATATAGTTCATTACTTTTTATTAGTGAGTAATACTATAGTATATGGATATACCACTGTTTAGGTTTTTCCATAAACCCACTGAAGTGTATTTGGGTGGTTTCTGGTTAATGGTGGTTATGAATCTGGCTCCTCTTAACATTGTAGTACAGGTTTTTGTACAAACATACATTTGCATTTCTCTAGACATGGGACTGCTGGTTGTATAGAAAGTGTGTCTCTGTTATATAGATTTTCTTTGATAGGATTATTGTAGTTGTCAGCATATTTAAGAATTTTTTTAAAAATTTAATATCTTGAAGCTATTAAAATAGAATTAGTTTTATATTTTTGTTTTAATTATTGCTAGAATATGGAAATATTATTGTGTGTTGTGTATTTACCTTGTATTCTATGGCTTTACTAAACTCCATACTTCTACATGTTTTTTGGTCTATTTCTTTGGATATTATACACAGAAAATCACAGTAACTCTAATAGGGAGGATTTTATTTCTTCCTTTCTGATGTGTATGCCTCTTTCTCACTTTATTATACTGGCTTGGACTTCCAGAGTGATAGTAAGTAGGAGCAGTGAGAGAGGACACTATCCTTGCTCCAGGACTTGGGGAAAAAGCAGTCAGTCTTTCGCCAACAAATAAAACGTCAGCTATCAAGTTGTATGTAGATATCCTTCAGGAGGTTAAGAAAGTTTTCTTCTATGCCTAAGCTGTTTAGAATTTTTAACATAAATGGGTGTCCAATGTTATCAAATGGTTTATCTGCATCTATAGAGATGATTATATGGTTTCTCTTCTTTAGTCTGTTAATATGGTAGATCAAAGTAATTGATTTCTGAATATTAAACCTCTCATTCGTGGGTCAAAACTTACTCAGTTGTAAGTTATTATTTTTATATATGGCTAGATTTAATTGAAGATTTTTGTTTCTCCATTTATAAGCATATGAGTCTCTACTTTTCTTCTATTGTCTGTTTCTGGTTTAGTATCAGGGTAATGTTGGCCTGGTACTGTTAATTGGGAATTGTTCACTCCTACCTTCTGTGTTCAATTGGAGTCATTTCTTCTTTAAGTGTTTTTTAGACTTCACCAACCTGGATAGTTCTCAAAACAAGATTTCATTTTTACAAGTTTTGCTTTAATAAATTTAACTTCTAATAGATACAAAATGTTAGGTAACGTATTTCTTATTGAGCAAGTTTTATCTAAGTTGACAGACTTAGGTGCTCAAAGTTGTTCAGAGTATCCCCTTATAATCGTCTTAATGTCTATGTGGTCTGTATTGATATCCTCTCTCTCATTCCTGTTCTTAGTAACATGAGTTTTCTTTCTTTTCTTTTTTAGCTAGAAGTATTAATTTTATTGATCTTTTCAAGAATAAGCTCTTGGTATTATTGAGTTGAGATTCTATAATCTTGTGAGATTGCTCAATTGAGTTCTCTGCTTTCTGTGATCCCTTTGACACTTCCAGGCTCCTCGAGGCCCCCTCTGCCATTCTCCTGTCAGAAAGGTGAAGCTCTCATTATCCTTCCTTGACCTGTACTTCCGGCAACAGCATCTGCAGCAGTGCAACAGAGGGGGAAAAGTGGAGATCTGTGCCAGCTCTTGGAGCCTTTGAGCAGAGTATTTTCTCCCCGGAAGATACCTGCTTGGTTCCCACTGCTGTCGCCTTCACTGCACCACAGCTGAAAGATTGTCTAGTACGATCATTGTGATTTATTATGAGAAATACATATTTGGTCTTTCTCCCTGCTCCTGGCACAGAACTCTTAAAACACCTGGAATTCGCTAAGTGATGAGAATGATAAAGTGGTGCCGCGTTATATTAATGAGGTGAGTTTTGGAACTCACCTAAGGATGGGGGCTGGATGCCAGGAAAACTAACAGTGTGATTAAAGGGTTGGAACTTTCAGTTCTACCCCGCTGACCTTGGGAGAGTAAAGAAAGGACTAGAGGTTGCCAATCCCCAAAGACCCATAATTTAATGATTGTTGGCCAATCACTGAATGGCCAATATTAAGAGGCAATAATAATTTAACTATGCCCATGTAATGAAGCCTTCATAAAAACCCTCAAGTGAGGGCACTTGGAGAGCTTCCGAGTCAGTGGACACATAGAGATTCATGGAGATCCGGGAGAGAGCATGGAAGTTACGCACCCTTTTCCCAGACTTTGCCTTAGGCATCTTTTCCATTTGGCTGTTCCTGAGTTATATCCTTTTATAATAAACTGTTACTCTAGCCAGTAAAATGTTTCTCTGAGTTCTTTGAGCCATTCTATCAAATTAATTGGACCCAGGGCAGGAGTCACCGAACCTCCAACCTGCAGCCAATAGGTCAGAAGCACAGGTGACAATCTGGACTTGCAATTGACATTGGAAAAAGGAGTCTTGTGGGACTGAGCCCTCAATGTGCAAGCCCTGATGTTGCCTGTAGGTAGATAGTATCAGAATTGAGTTAAATTGTAGGACATCCAGCTGGTATCTGAGAATTGCTTGTTAGTGGAAGAAAACTCCCACACATGCTGGAAATGGTGACCAAAATTTTACCTGGTTTAATCATCCTGGCTTTATAGCATCCTGGCTCCACATTTGAAAGTTAGCAAATCTCCTGGAACTGGGATCACTGAAAGCCAGAATCTGTATCTTTTGAAGTTAGTTCCTAGGTTTCTTATACAAACATGCTGTTCATCTGCAAGCTACATATTTGTCAAAGTCAGCACTTACAGAAACGATGTCAAAAGAATGGTGGGGTGGGTTACAATTCCCCACTGTTACAATTTTCTGCTGTTACACTGCCTTTGTTTAGGTGATTAAGCTGGGAGATGGAAGAAGCCACAATGGCTAGAATTCACAGACTGCTGAAGCTGAGAGACCTACTCAGAGAGCTCTGGGGATGGAGAGGATTCCATCAGAATGAAACACCAATCAGCATGAGACTTCAGCTGAACACCAATCAGGACCAGTGGTGAAAAAAACACCAAGGCTGGGAAAAGACCAACCAAAAAGGAGTAGACAGAATGATATCTGACAACTGTGGACTGGTTTTGACAAAGATACAAAAGCAATTCAGTGGAGGAAAGAGTCTTTTCAAGTATGGTCCTGTAACAAATGTCAAAAAATAAAATTCAGCACCTGCAAAATCCTGATATTCAATGTACACCACACATCTTATACAAAAACACACACAAAATGGATCATAGAGCTAAAAGAAAAACAACTGAGGGGAGGGTGGAGACACAATTCAACTCCCCCGCACTTAACATGTAGTTTAAGTGGAGATTCAAAATAAAGAAAAATAATTTGCATATGTTCAATGTACTATTTTTTCCAGGAGTCCATTGGTTTGCCTTTCACCATTATGAACTCAGTGCCCATGTGTCCATGGTTTCCAAACAACAAATCAAAACATAATAAGCCCTTTAAAAATGGCTTTTAAGCCTAGTTTATTTCACCCTTTATATAGAACAGAGCATCTGTTTAATGAGCACCAAGCATAAGGCAGGAAATATGGTATACAAGATGAAAAAGAAAGTTTGCCCATAAATCATGTTAGTAGAACCAGTTTTTTAAACAATGCATAAGGAGCAAATAATGTTTATAGACATTCTGCAATCACAGATTTGAGAAAATTGCCCAGTAAAAGCCCTGCAAATCTTAGTTCTCCTATCAGAAAACAAGGAGCCTTCTGGATGATTGTATGCAATACCTGCTAGGCCAATTTATCAGCAGTATCACTAAAGTCCACAGTTTGATGTTATGTGTTTACATTTCTGTTTCAGTTGCCTATGGCTGCAAACAAATCACCTGAAAACTTAGGAGCTTAAACCAATTACAATCAGTTATTATTTTTCAATTATGTGGATTAACTGGGAAGTTCTGCTGGTCTGGTTTATAGTCTCTTATGTGATTACAGTCAGATGCTCACTGGACCTGGAGTTATCTGGAGGTCAGACTGAAATAGCTCATCTTCTCCACAGGGCCTCTCCTAATGGTCCAAACTCTTACAGGGGAGCTGGATCTCAATACAGTGGTTTAGAGCTCCCAGCAATTGCAGAAATGGAAGCTGCCTGGGCTCAGATAGCACAGAACATTGCTTCTCCTGCCTTCTTTTGGTCCAAGCAAGCCACAGACCAGTGTCAATTCAGTATGGAAAGGGACTGCACAAGGATGTGACTAGAAGGAGGTGTGGTTACTGGGGTCATCTTTGGAGACTGGCTGCCACAGGTTCCCTTTGGATACTCTGGGTAAGTTCATTTTTCTGGGCTTGAATATTGCACTAGTCTCACATCTGGCCCCCTCCCTATTTCAAACAGCATGCCTCTTCAGTCTACTCACCTCTGCAGCCAGAATGGTCCCACTGAAATGTAAGTCAGGTCAGGTGAGTTCTCAACTCAAAATCCACCACTGGTTCACACTCAGAGTAAAGCTACAGATGTGTCCCCCTACCCTGTCCCACATGACCCTCCATCACCTGCCCCCACCCCATGTTTCCCCTCATCTCCTGCTACTTCCCTCCATTCACTTGACTGCAGCCACATGGACCTCAGTTTTCCTTGAGTCTTCCAGGCACCTCCTCCCTCGGAGTCTTTCCACTTGCTACGCCCTCCACTGGGGACTCTTTTCCCATGTATTTTCCAGGCTCAGTTTCTCATCTCCTTCCAGTATTCACTCAAATGCCACCTCTGTGAGGACTTCTCTGACCACCACCTTTTAAGATGCTGCCTACTTTCCACCTGGTTGTCCCTCCATGTCCCCACTCCCTGACTGAGTTATTTTTTCCAAAGCACGTACCACCATCTAGCATGCTATATAATTTACTGACTTATCTTGTATATTTTCTTTTCTACCCACATAAATGTAAGCTCTTTGACAGCAGTGATTTTTTATAACAACTTTATTAAAAATAATGAACATACCATGATATCCACCTTTTCTGAAAGGACATGTTGGTGGTTTTTACAATAGCATGTTGACAGAGCAGTGCACCCATTGCCACTTCGATGTGACATCAATGTCATCACCCTCGAAGAAGCCCCGGGCTCGTTAGCAGTCAGTCTCATTCCACCCTCCTCCAGCCTCTCACAACCACTAACCACCTTCCTGTCTCTACGGATTTGCCTATTTTGAACATTTCACATAATTGAATTATACACTAAGTGGTCTTTTGTATCTGGCTTCTTTCATTTCACATCATGATTTCAAGGTTCACCCATGTTGTGGCATGTATTAGCACTTCATTCTTTTTATGTCTGGATTATTCCACTATATGGACAAGCATTGTGTTTATCCGTTAACCAATTGATGGACAGTTGAGTTGTTTCTGCTTTTAAACCATTATGCATATTGCCTCTATGAATGTTTCTGAACAAGATTTTGGGTAGACATTTGTTCCCATTTCTCTTGAGTGTATAACCAGGAGTGGAATTTCTAGGTCATATGTTAATTCTATGTTTAGCTTTCGAGAACTGCTCAGCTGTTTCTGCAACAACTGCACCATTGTACATTCCCACCAGCAATGTACAAGAGTTCTGATTTTTCCACATGCAGCTCAGCATTTACTTTTTGTGGTTTTGATTAGCATTTCTCTAATAACTAATGATGCTGAGTGTCTTTTCATGTGCTTATTAACCAATGGATGTCTTTTTTTTTTAGTAATGTCTATTCAAGTCATTTCCCCATGCTTTATATATCTTTTATTGAGGAGCTGTAAGAGGTTTTTTTTTATGTATTCTGAATGCAAATCTTTTATCAGATATATAACTTACAATTATTTTTCTCCATTGTGTGATAGTCTTTTTAGTTTCTTGATGATGTCCTTTGAAGCACAAATGTTTTCATTTTGATGAAGTCCAATTTACCTATTTTTTTCTTTGGTTGCTTGTGCTTTTGGTGTCATATTTAAGAAACCATTGCCTAATGCAAGGTCACAAAAATGCGTCCTGGTTTTTTTTTTTAGAGTTGTGTAATTGAATCTCTTACATTTAAGTCTATATTCCATTTAAATACTTTTTGTATATGGTATGAAGGAAATGGGTATTTGCAAATGGGTATTCAATTTTTCTAGCACTATTTGTTGAAGACTATTTATTTCCCCAATGAACTATCTTTGCATTCTTCTCAAAATCAATTGAATATAGGCACTTGGGTTTATTTCTAGATTCTCAATTCGATTTTATTAATCTATATGTTTTTCTTATGTCAGTAACATACTCTCTTACTGCTACAAATCTGTAGTAGTTTTGAAAAATAAGTGTGCTGCGAACAACTTTGATCTCTTTGAAGTTATTTGTTTGGGTTTGGTTTGGGTTTTATTGTTATTGGCCTCTTGCATTTCCTGATGAACTCTAGGTTCAGGTTGTCAATTTATGCAGAAGTGGAAGCTAGAAATTTTATCGGAATTCCACTGAATCTGTACATTGTTTTGGGGAGAATGCAATCTTAACAATATTTGATCTTTCAATCTACAGGTATGGGATTTCTTTCAATTTACTTAGGTCTTTTTAAATTTCTCTCAAGTACATTTTGTTATTTTCAATGAATAAGTCTTACACTTCTGTCACAAAGAGTCTGACTCCATTTTTTGATGTTTGCTGACAGCTTGTAAACCTTACCCTGCCCTCTGCCCCTTCAGTCCCACATCTGGTCAGACTGATATGAGAACTGTGTGTTCCCTTTGGCACTGGTGGGAAGTTCAAGCCATGTACAGCAACATCCCAGTTCCACCCCTAACTATTGAAAACACAACCCAGTCTTCTTTCCCAGCTCTCTAAAACCATTTACAGACCTGCTTGGGAAACCTGCCTCACTCTTCCCAGAAAGCCTCGTGTGAGTAACAAATCATTTCATAATCTCTGCTGTATGTTTGGCATCATCAGTCTTAATATCTGAATCAAATTTTGGGTGGGAATTCACCTTGCTTCTGCAGAGTGCTCACAATGATGTCTTTGGTAAAATTAATTCCTGAACATATTTTTATGCTATTGTAAGTGAAATTGTTTTCTAATTTAATTTTCAGGTTGTTCTTTGCTAGTGTAGAGAATTGAAATGAATTGATTTTTGCATATTGGCCCTGTATCCTGCAACTTTGTTAAACTCATGTATAAGTTCTAATCACTTTTTAGTGGATTCTTTAGGATTTTCCATATACAAGATTGTATCATCAACAAACATAGTTTTACTTCTTATTTTCTAAAGTGGGTACTTTATTGCTTTTTTCTCATCTAATTCTCCTGGCTAGAACTCCTAGTGTGATGTTGCATAGATGTGACAAGAGCAGAGGTCCTGGTCTTTTCCTGATCTCAGAGGAAAAGCATCCAGACTTTCCCCTTTAAGCATGTTGTTAGCTTTGGGATTTTCACACATGCCCTTTATCAGCTGCAAGATGATCCCTTCTATTCCCAGTTTGTTGAATATTTTTAATTACAAAAGAATGGTAGATTTTGTCAAGTGCTTTTTCTACACCTATTGAAATGATCATATGGCCTCATTTTTTATTTTGTAGATATAGTATATTACATTACATAATGTATTACATAATTTTGGATAGCAAACCAACCTTGCAACCTGGAATAAATCCCACCTGACCATGAAGTATAATTCTTTTTATAGGTTACTGAATGCAGGTTGCTACTATTTTATTGAGAATTTTTGCATCCATATTCATAAAAGATATTGGTCTGTAGTTGTCTTTTTCTTGTGATTTTTCTGCTTGGTTTTGCTATCAGGGTAATACCGACCTCACAGAATAAGTATAGAAGGCATCTCTGCTCTTCCATTCTCCGGAAGAGTTTCTGGAAGATCTATGTGGGATTTCTGTTGTTGCTTTTTGTTTGTTTTGTTCTGTCGTTAATGTTTGGTGGAGTTCACCATCTGTTCCTTGATTTTTTCCTTGTAGAAGATTTTTTAAATTAATATCTAAGTATCTTTACTTGATCTAGGTCTATTCAAATTTCCTAATTTTTTATTTTTTCTTCTGTTTTTGGTAGTTTGTGTCTAAGAATTTGTTAATTTCATCTAGGTCATCTAATCTTACAATTATTCATGGTATCCACTTAAAAATCCTTTTTTAAAAAAAATCTGTAATGTTGGTAGAGATATCCCTTCTCATGACTGATTTTAGTAATTTCAGCTTAGTCTTTTTTTTAGTATAGCTAAATGTTTGTCAATTCTGTTATCTTTTCAAAGAAACAACTTCTGATTTTGTTGATTTTTCTCTTTTGTTTTTTATTCTTTATTTATTTACATCTCCTCCAACCCTTACTATTTTCTTAACTCCGCTTGACTAGGGTTTAGTTTATTCTCCTTTTTCTAGTTTTTTAAGATCAAATTTTAGGTTATTGATTTGAGATTTTCATTATTTTTTTATAAGCACTTACAACTTTCCTTCTAGCCACTGTTTTAGGTGCAAGCCATAAGTTTTGGCTCTTTTTTTACGATTTTATTTTTAGAGAAAGGGAAGGAGAGAGGGAGGGAAATATCAATGTGTGGTTGCCACTCACGCACCCCCTATTGGAGACCTTCACCACAACCCAGGCATGTGCCCTGACTGGAAATCAAACCAGCAACCCTTTGGTTCACAGCCTGTGCTCAATCCACTGAGTTGTACCAGCCAGGGCCATTTTGCTTCTATTTTAATGCATCATTAAATCTTTTCTAATTTGGCCTGTGATTTCTTCTTTGATCTATTGTTTATTTAGTTAACTTCTGCATATTTATGAATTTCACAAATTCCCTTCTGTTATTGACTTCTAATTTTAGTTCATTGTGGTTGACAAACATATTTTGCATGATTTCAACTTCTTTTGTTGTTGTTCAGTTACAGTTGTCCCAATTTTCCCCCATTGCTTTCCCTTGCCCTGCCCACCCGCCTCCCCTCCCTCCCTCAATCTTCACCCTGTTGTCCGTTAAAATTGCTGAGACTTGTTTTATGCCCTAACATAAGGTCTATCCTGAAAATGTCCTGCATGCATTTGACAAAAATTCTGGTGTTGCTACATAAAAGAAGTTCTAGTTGGTTTATAGTCCTGTTTACATTTCCTATTTCTTTGTTGATCTTCTGTCTAGGTGTTTCATCCATTATTGAAAGTGGATATTCACATCTCCCATTCCTGTTGTTAAAAATACCTATTTTTTCCTTTAATTCTCTCAGTTTTTGCTCATGTGTATTGGGGTTCTGTTGTTAGGTACATAAATTTATATGTACTATATCTTGATGGATTGAGACTTTTATTATTATGAAATATCTTTCTTTATATTTAGTAATGATTTTGCCTTAAAGTCCATATTGTCTGATATTAGTATAGCTATCCCAGCCCACTTTTGAGAGACTATGAGCACCTCATCACAAGATTCATCCTTGGTATGATGTATCTTAACTCAGAAACAGGCTTGGTGCACAATAAATTATATTGAGCCATCCGGTAGACTTTCAGTCACTATAGCTCCTTGAGAAAGCAGAAAGAATTTGTGACAAAAAGTGATGAAGTGGGTGTGTGAAAGTCCCTCCTTACTTGTGAAAACTAAAGCTATTTTTTTTCTTAAGACCCAGTTTCTATGCATAGGTACTTGGAGCAAACTCTGCCTTCTTAGTAGGCAATACACTCAGTCCTGCAAAGCATCTTCACCCATAATGTATTCCACAGACCACAGGAGGTGTTCTCTGATGGGAGGAATTAATGGTCAAATAAGTCTGGATACTCTGTATGACATAGGCTCCTGCAGGAGACAGTCAGTGCATATCGGCATAGTAAAGCCGCTGAGAATCTATTTTGTTTAACTCTATATTTTCTCCATTAATGTGGATCACAGCACTCTTTTTCACATACTAATCATCTCTTAGAACTAGTGTCCATGGAATACCCTTAGGGAAACACTATTGTAGGCTGCTTCTTGGATTTGCAAATAAATCCAACTAACTTTACTTCAGACTTTGAGAATCTGAGGAAGAGCTAATAGGTGTTGCATTTTCTTGCTAAACTGTTTCTTGCACAGTGACTCTGCACCAGATTATGCTGGAAATGCAAGGTCTGTCATAAACAGTGAGGCAGAAACCTTCACCAAAGCCTCAAAGCTTATGTTGAAAAAATACAATGTTCCCAACGCTAGAATTGCAGATATTTTTTCTCTCAAGCATATTCCAAACATATAACTTTACGTTTGGGGAAACATCTTTCAGATAAACTGCATGATATTTTTTTGAATTTAGTTACAAAATTAATCACTCTCTCTCTTCCATTTGCTTTACAGGAGGAGGAGGGGGATACCAGAAAGTGAAGCTGTTTATTTTGAAAACGAATATAAAATTCAGGCCTCCTCAGGAAGGACATGATTGGGAGAAGTTTTGAGGTAAGATTAGAAGATAATCAGATGGAGGGGGGAGGGTAATTCTGGAAAGAGAAGTGTGCATAAAGGTAGAGAAGTGTGCGACAGTGCTGCTGGCAAAGGCTGGAGTGGGAACGAAGCTGGAGAGGAGGCAGGCAGACCTCTTCTGGACCGTGGAAGGCTCGTTGCGCTACGTCAGCAGATTTAGACACCGTCCGGTAAACCAAAGGAAGATTTTGAGGAATATTTTTAGTAGTGGAGTAGACTGATTTGCATTTTATTTTTTAATACATTTTATTGATTATGCCATTACAGTTGTCCCATTTCCCCCCTTCATTCCCCTCACCCTGCACACCTTCTCCCACCCACATTCCCCCCCTTTAGTTCATGTCCATGTGTCATAAGTTCTTTAGCTTCTACATTTCCCACACTACTCTTGCCCTCCCCCTGTCTATCTTCCACCTATCATCTATGCTACTTATTTTCTGTGCTTCCCCCTCCACCTCCCCACACTCCCCTGTTGCCAACCCTTCATATGATCTCCATTTCTGTGGTTCTGTTCCTATTCTAGTTGTTTACTTAGTTTCTGTTTTTGTTTTAGGTCTGGTTGTTAGTAGTTGTGAGTTTGCTGTCATTTTACTGTACATATTTCTTAACTTCTTTTTCTTAGATAAGTCCCTTTAACATTTCATAAAATAAGGGCTTGGTGACGATGAACTCCTTTAACTTGACCTTACCTGAGAAGCACTTTATCTGCCTTTCCATTCTAAATGAAAGCTTTGCTGGGTAGAGCAATCTTGGATGTAGGTCTTTGGATTTCATGACTTGGAATACCTCTTTCCAGCCCCTTCTTGCCTGTAAGGTCTCTTTTGAGAAATCAGCTGACAGTCTGATGGGGACTCCTTTATAGGTTACTGTCTCTATCTCTTGCTGCTTGTAAAATTCTCTCCTTCATTTTAATCTTGGCTAATATAATTATGATGTGCCTTGGTGTGTTCCTCCTTGGGTCTAACTTCTTTGGGACTCTCTGAGCTTCCTGGACTTCCTGGAAGTCTATTGCCTTTGCCAGATTGGGGAAGTTCTCCTTTATTATTTGTTCAAATAAGTTTTATACTTGTTACTCTTCTTCCCCTTCTAGTACCCCTGTAATTTGGACGTTGGAACATTTAAAGATGTCCTGGAGGTTCCTAAGCCTCACCTCCTGTTTTTGAATTCTTGTTTCTTCATTGTTTTCTGTTTGGTTGTTTCTTTCTTCCTTCTGGTCCACTCTATTGATTTGAGTCCCAATTTTCTTTCCATCACTATTGGTTCCTTGTGCATTTTCCTTCACTTCACTTAGCATAGCCTTCATTTTTCATCTATTTTGTGACCAAAATCAGCCAGTTCTGTGAGCATCCTGATCACCAGTGTTTTGAACATCCTGCTCACCAGCCAATCTGATGGATTGGCTATCTCTTGGTTGCTTAGATGTATTGGCTCTGGGGCTTTGATCTGTTCTTCTGTTTGAACCATTTTTTTTTTTTTTTTGTCTTGGCTAGCCTGTTACATATGAGGGGTGGAGCCTTAGCTGTTCCACCAGAGCAGGGCAACCCAGTCACTGGATTGTGACGCTGTATGTGGGGGCGGGGTCTGAGAGGAAACAATGACATTTGCTCGGCTCTCTGTCAGATCTCAGTTCCCTCCGCTGCTTCTCCCAAGCAAACTGGACCCTTCCGGTGCTGATTCCTGTGTGGGTGGGCTTGTATATGTTCTAGGACCCTGAGGGTTCCTCCAACAAACTCTCCTATGAGGCTAGGAATCTCTCCCTGTACCTCAACTCCCACAAGTGTTTTCAATAGGTGTTTTGAGACTTTCTTCCCAGCACTGAGACCCTGGGATGTGTGGTCTGTCTTGCCCCCCAATTTCACCTGGTTTATCTGTGTGCTAATGTGGGACCACCCAGTCAGCCACCTTGCCCACAGTGCCTTGCTTCAAAATCTGGGTCTGCCCATTGCCACCCAGCACCCGGAGCCTACCAGCCACTGCCTGCATGCCCAGGGTCCACCTGCTGCCATCTTGCATGCCCGAGGTTCCTTTCGAGCCTGGTGCCACTGCTTTTTGTGCCAAGACCCCTATCCATCTGGCTGCCTGATTCCGCCCCACTTACTGATCTGGATGAATGTGTCTATTTTATCTCCTTGGTTGTCTGACTTCCATACAGTTCAATTTTCTGTCAGTTCTGGTTGTTATTTTGTTTCTAAATTGTTGTCCTTATTTTGGTTGTATGAGTAGGCACAGTGTCTACCTATGCCTCCATCTTGGCCAGAAGTCTCTGATATACATTTTAGAGCCATCACTGTGGCTACCAGATAAATTAAAGTTGGGATGGAGAGATGCAGATAAAAATAAGGCAGACAGGTTAGGAAGCCACTGCACTAGTTTATGGCAAAAAATGACAAAGGCTTGAACTGAGAAAATGGAAGAAAGGAATTGAAGAGAAGGGGACAGATACGAGTGATGGTGAGGGGTAACTGGTTGGTAAAGGGGTTGAGGAGATATGAGCTAACTCCAGTGAGGTGCGAACATACTGGCTCATCCTCCTCCTTGTGGGTCAGGAGATTGAGTGCTTGTTCTGGTACTGCCATTGTTCGCCTCTTTGAACCTGACTATTCACCTCTCTGGGTTCAGGCTCTATTTGGTAAAATCAAACAGAGAGGCTAACTCTCAGCGATAACATCTTGGGAATTCATTCTATGTTCTAATCATGGTTTCCATAATATTAAAAATCATCATACATTTACTATGTTCTACCTTATTTATATATTTATCTAATTCCCTATTGTTACCTAAAAACCTAACAAAGCACCCCAAAATATAGTGGCTTAAAGCAAGAATTTATTATTCTTTCTCATGGCTCTATGAGTTGACTGAGCTGAGCTGGGGGCTCTAAATGGTTTCTCATGCTGGGACAGCAATCATCAAAGGCTCAACTGGATGGATGTCCCAGATGACACACTCAGATGGCTGGTCATTGATGCTGGCCATCTGCCAGGGGCTCAGCTAGGATCATTGACCAGTGTGCCTACACATGGCTTCTCTATATGGCCTGGGCTTCTTACAGAATTCTAAGAAGATCCCAAAAGGAGCATTTTAAGAGCAAGTTTTCCAAGACATTCCAACAAAATCTGCAAGGCTTATTTTGACCTAGCCTTGGAAGTGCCAGAATACCACATCAGTTGAATTTCATTGATTAAGCGAGTCACTAACCATCCCACATTTGGGAGAAGAATCAGACTTCACCTATTATGGAGAAAATGGCAAAGTCACAGTATAGAATAACATGTGAGAAAGGAAATGTTGTTGTTCATATTTGGGAAAACATAACGTGTAATCTAGGTATTTGAAAACATTTCCCATTGTTCTCACTTGCTCTTTGATGATAGAAATCTTTGCTTATTTTTTTTAAATCGTCTTTCTATCCCTTTCCCTTTGGTCACTATTCACTCCCCATCTCACTCTGTGTCAAGAACAGTATTTTACATATGCCAGAAAGCCAATGGAATTTGTCCATTGATTTTCTTTCTTTGAGAACAAAAAGCAAATAAATATTCACAAGTTTATTTTAGAGATGTGAACAAGCCCTTCCTCACCTCAATATTTGGGCTCCTTGAAACTTCAGGTCAAGTTCCATTATACTGTTTCCTCGACCTGGCATAACCCCCATTACATATCTGCCAAAAGAAATCGACCCTTCATCAATGCCTTAACGTAAATAGCTATTATTTATTAACAGTATGTACCAGGAAATGTGCAAAGTGCTTTATCTAAATTACATCTTTTGAGTCATTTGATGCCTCCCACAAGAGACCATATTCTCACAGAGGACCAGAACTTAGTCTGATTTTCCCTGTATCTGCCACTGCAGCCAGCATAGCGTGCAATACATGGTTGTAACTTGGCATTTGTACGTCGGTTTGAATAACATTGAGAGGAAAAATCTGAAAAGCATTTAATGCAACTTTGCAAATCTCTTGATTTCCTTCCGAGCTTTGTCAATGCACATTTGCTTGTCATATAGTCAGCAATGCAAAAGTGCTATTTGTCTCTGTTTCTCCATTTGGAAATATTTCTTAAATACACTGCTATGTGTAGTAGCCAACTTCCAAAATGGCCCCCAAAATTCCTGACTCCACGTATGTGTACCCTGTGTAATCTTCTCCTACACTGAGACATAGTTTGTATGATCAATAGACTATGACAGAATGACAGTGTGTGACTTCTGAAGGTAGGTCATAAGAGGCATGTGGCCTCTACCTGGCTTAATGAACCACTCCCTTCAGGGAAAGCCAACCACCCTGTGATAAAGAGGAGACTCAAGCAGCCCTATGGAGAAGCCCACATGGAAAGGAATCAAGCTCCCCTGCCAGTGCTCATTCAGTCCCAGCTAATTCTTGACCACACCCTCATGAGACATTCTAAGTCAGAAACACACAGCTAAGCCACTGGCCAGTTCCTGACCAACAGAAACTGTGAGAGATAATAAATGTTTATTGTTGTTTTAAACTTCTAAGTTTTGGGGTAATTTGTTTTGCAGGAATAGGTAAGTAATATAGTGTGTACCTCACATTGTCTACATGCTTATAAATAGTGAGGGACAATGCGCACGGTAGTTAAGAGTTCTGACAAGAACCAGTTTGCCTGGGCAGAAATCTTGGTTCTTATTAGCCAATGAACTTCTGTTGGTAAGTTACTTAAGCCCCTTTTGTCTCAGTTTCCTCATCTGTAAAAAGGATGATGATAATAGTCCCTATTTCACAGGGTTGGTTTGCATATATTATATAACTTAATCCATGTAAAGCACTTTGTAAATCTCCCATGCATAAAGTAAGTGCCCAGTAAGTGCTAGATATTATTTTTTGAAATATTTTTTTAAGAAGAACTTTAATGGATGATAGTATCCTGCCCCAGTTATGATATAACTTTAAAGGAGAACAGGGAAAAAGGACACAGCATTATCTCCCCTAAATTTGATTCTCCCCCTAGGCTGTCCTAGCTTAGGTAGTGCCTTTCTGTGAATTACTCAAAAGTACCAATGCCAAGGTCTATGGCAGAATCACCAGGACTATTTTTCTTCCTTCCCCCATAGCAGTCTGAAAAATGCACCTTTCCCTAAAGATATTTGTGTTCTAATCTCTGGAGCCTATGACAGTTACCTTATTTGGGGAGGAAAAAAAGCTCTTTGTAGATGTGATTAGATTACACATCTTAAGATGGGGAGATTATTCTGAATTATCAATGTGGGTCTCAGAGGCAATCACAAGTGTCCTTACAAAGAGACAGAGAGACCATTACACACAGAAGCAGAATAAGAGTGATGAAGCCACAAGCCAAGGAATGCCGGCAGCCACAGAGGCTGGATGGGGCAAGAAACAGATTCTCCCCAGACCCTTTGGAAGAAATATGGATGTTATGTAACTTTAATTTCAGACTTCTGGCCCCCAGTACTGTGAGAAAATAAATTTGTTTTAAGCCACCAGGTTTGTAGTGTATGACTGCAGTCACAAGACACTATACACTCCCCTTCTCCAACCCTGGAAGGGCCATCATTGTTAACAATATGGAGACAAAAAAAGTGGGAGTAAAAGAGAAGAGACAGTAAGTGAGCCACTTCCACGTTACCTGCCTCTGCCGTCTTTCAAGACTAGATCAGGCCTGAGCTGGGGGCCAGTTTGCATTACATTCAAATCATAAAGACTTGAAATCTGAAATACTGTATTGAAATTTATATTTAGAGCACACTAGACTTTTTAGGTATCTAAAAGTAAGGCTGAAACACATAAAAGTGACTGAGAAAAATCTATAAAATTGGCCCATAATATAACCTACGGATAGGTAGAAAGAAAGAAATATGAAGAGCTATGTTTAAAACAAATAAAACGGATAAATCCCATGTCAGTACATAGGATGCAAGCACCCATGTGGAAGAATAGCAGAAATATGGTGGGTGGGCTGACAGGTTGGAGTGGTGGGCAATGCACCAGTGATGGCGCATTGCACCAAAGGAGACTGGCTCTGTCCATGACCCAAATCAGTTGGACCCACCATTCATGGAAAGTGTGACAATAGCTTCTGTTTGAGCACCTAACCTACACTAGTCCTATTATTATTTATAATCCTCACAGTACTCATGCAAGGTAGATGTTTTACTCCATTTGGCAGATGGAAAAACAGGGCTTGGACATGGTTAAGTAACATGCCTGAGGTGAGCAAAAGCTCTCACGTCCTTGCCACCCTGCTGTTGACACTAAAATATGCTGTCCCTTGTCCATTCTCTAACCGAGCCCCATGTCCTGAACTCCAGATCCACAGTTTCCATTCATCACCTCTACAAACAAATTTCAAATTGTAAGGACTGGCACTCAAGAATTGGAGACCTATGCTACAGTGTGTGCCCTAATCAGGCCATCAACTGTTCTCTACTCATGTTTATTTGAGCATGCATGAACTCAGGAAGCATCTTTGCAAATATCCTATGAAAGTGACAGATTGCTGCTCATTAGGTTCTCTTAACATAAAAAAGTGAAATGACTGGCTTCTTCTGAGTTCTAGTAAAGTAGTGGTGGGAACAATGTATGCAATGAAACACAAGATTGGTTTTATATTCAAGCTTTGGTGGAGAGCTGGTGGATGGGGTAGAGCACTTTGTGAAGGGGAGATTCGTGTACAGTGAGAGGAACTCTAGGCCTGCTGGGTCTATGATATATGCCCAGTGCTCGGTCTTCTCCCAATCACACAAGCCTGACACTTGGGGGTACTCCTCCATTTTCCACTTTTTTACCCTCCTTATAAATTTGTAAATACCTAGAGGAGGAAGATCTTTCCCCACTCACCAGGCCCTCTGGAGCTGCCCTGGCTCAGGCTTGCTTCATCTACCACCTAGATCCTTGTCACCTAGTTACCTAATCCACATGCTGCCTCCAGCACCTCATCTTCCCCTCCTCACTCTCCCCTCTCCCACCTCCTCCACAACCAGGGCAGCTGTTCTCAAATAGAGGTGAAAAGAAAAAGCACCCAGTAAGCCTGTGTCTTAGTCAGCTTGGGCTGTCATAACAAAATATGACAGACTGGGTGACTTAGACAGCAGGAATTTATTACTCACAGTTCTGGAAGCAGAAGTCCAAGATCAGGGGCCAGCACAGTCCATTTCTGGGGCAGATCTCTTATTGGCTTGCTTGCAGACAACCACCTTCTTCCTGTGTCCTCACATGGCAGAGAGAGAGAAAGGATGGTGAAAGGGGGAGAGAGAGAGAAACCTCTCCGATATCTCTTCTTATAAAGGATCTCGTTCTCATGACTTCATCTAACCCTAATTATCTCTCAAAGACCCCATCTCCAAATACCATCACATGAGGCATTAGGGCTTCAACACATGGAATTGGGGGCAACACAATTCAGTCCATAGCAGCTTATGAAAATGTTTATTTCTGGATCTCACACCCACAGATTATGAGTCAGTAAGCCTGTGGCAGAGCTCAGGGACCCTAGGAAATCCTGACACCTGGAATCTGCAGACAGATTGCAGGTGCTTCTTACTTAGGCTGCCCAGTGCAGTCACAACGGAGCTTTTAAAAATCATCAGTTGTGGGCCCTGCTCCAGATCAATTTACTCAGGACTCTGAGGGTGGGCCTGGGCATCAGTATTTCTTCAAAGCTCAGCAGGTGATTTGTATGTGTATTCAGGGAGAATAAGCAATACTTCAAGGGTGTCATGAAGCAGCAGTTCTCAAACTGTGAGTCATGACTCAGCAATGAGTCCTGAAATCACAGGGAGTGGCCAGCAGCAATTTTTTAATGGAAGAATAGAATCTAAAAAGAAAGACATTGAGTGCAGAGTCTAGAAAAAGCAACTGTTATTTTGTGAGACACGGGCTCGTTTTACAGTTAAGTCTTCGCGCACGCTGTCACTTCTTCCTTCTGTGCACCCGATACTCATCCTCCAACACCCTTGTAGACATCATGTCCCAGTGAAACCTTCCCTTCTCCTGTTCCCAGTTGTCGTTCCTTCCATGTTTAAAGGGGTTTTCTCATGTCACTCTAAGGTGCACTTCTCACGGTGATCATGGATTAAAGCGCTCATTTACCTGGGAGGTCTCATTTAAAGATAAGAACAGTGTCCTGTACATTTTAAAGTCCTCGACCCAGAGCTCATCCTCTAGTACTGATCACGTGCCTGCTTGATTAGGCTTGTTGTATTAGTCAGGGTGCTCTAGAAGGACAGACCACTAGGACCTATGGATAGTACATATATACTGTTGGGTATATATGCCTCCTAGTGGTTCTGTCTCTCCACAGAGCCCTGGAGAAATATATAAATACATATTTTATTTTCCTTCTTGTTATAGATATATGTACATATGTGTCTATATACATGTACATATGTATACACGTGTGTGTATAGAGGGAAAGAAAGTAAGAGAGAGAACTTTATTATAAATATTGATTTATGTAATTATGGAGCTGAGAAGTCCCAAGATCTTCAGTCTGAAATCTGGAAAGCCCAGAAAGCTCATGATGTAATTCAGTCCAAGCCGAAAGGACTGAGAACTGGGGGAGTCAGGGATGTAGATTCCAGCCTGGGTCTAAAGGCCTGGAACGCCAAGTGCAGAAGACTAATGTTTCAATGGCAGCATTCAGGCGAGAAGGGATAAAGTCCTTCTCTCCCTGTCTTCTGTTCTATTCAGGTCCTCAGCTGACTGGATCATGCCCTCCCACATCAGGATGGCCATCTGCTTTACTCAGTCCACCAGCTCAAATGCTCATCTCATCCAGAAACACACTCACAAACTCAGAAATGATGTTTAATCAGGGCACCCTGTGACCAGTCAAATTGACACATAAAATAAATCATCCTACTTGTTGTGTGATCCATGAGTAAACTTTGAAGTTCAGGAATTACAGTAAAGTTCATTTTTTAAGTCATGTGTTTGGGATAAAATGATCAAAGTTACTAGTGAAAGCAAGAATGATTACTATTGCAAGAGGCTTTAAAAACTTCCAGTACATTATCACACACATGAGGAAACTGAGCCAAAGGACAATGTCAGACAGTGGTGACAGTGGGCAAAAAAAGGACTGCACAGATCTCTAGAAGAGCAGTGTGGTGTTCTCTCTGGTGGCTTTTACACTGTGGGGACATCCACAATCACCACAAATTCAGAGAGTAGGAGCTCCTCTCAAGGCACACACAGTACATTGGGCATCACTCCCACGAGACCATCCAGCCTGGTACTGCTCAACATCATCCTCTAAAAGAGTCTGATGAGGCACCACCCTTGGTACCCTTGGCTCTCAGGTCTTTGGACTCAGGCTGAATTACCATGCAGGCTTTTCTGAGCCTCTGGTTTGCTTGGGACTTCTCAGCCTCTATAATTGTGTGAGCTAATTCCAAGTGGTACCTCATGTGTACTCAATAAATGTGTTGAGTGAATACATGAATTAAGAAAATTTAACTACACTTCTTAGGATGGTGGGCAAGCCGGTCAATATCTCCAAGCCTCAGTCTCCTGAGCTATAAAAGGCTTTAATGCTTCTTACTGAGGATTAAAGCAGATAATGTGTATGAGTGCTTAGTAACACAGTGTCTGGCACACAGGAGAGTTCTTATTTGGGGGGATGAAGTTTCTGTCACTGTTTTATCTGCCAGTGGCTGGTCTCTGCACAGACACCATGGCAGGTCCCTTTTTCTCAGCTCCACTCCTCTACTCATCTGTTAAAAAGAAAAAAGTATGTAATGATGTAAATACAACTTATCCAATGATTGTGTTATGGCCCCTGTGCTATTTCACTTGAAAGCCTTATTTCCAAATGTACATTCATTACATGGATTTCAGGCAAATCACTAAAATGACTCCCTGAAAGTCTTCTAGGGAGATGAGACACAGAAATTAATAATGCAGCATTATATCACCACTAAATATTGGTTAAAATGTTATTAAACTATTCTTATATAGTAGTCAATATTTATTATTTTAGTTTAGTAAAGGAAAAATTTTTGCAAAGGCTCATTGAGGTCCTTTTTCATAATTCTCATTTTTCTGAAAGGACATGTTTATTTCATCCTGAATTTTTCTATCATGATGTATAGGATCCTAACCTTTGCAGATTGAATAGGAATTGTTAGAGTCATATTCTGAAGAGGGAATATCAGTGTATACAAGAGATTGAGGTATAAAACCCAAATGCCAGTTTACTAACTTACAGAAAGGAAATATAATAGTGAACCTCACATTACCACCAGCCAAGCCAGAGCATTCTCTCCACAAGAAAAAAAAAAAAAGAAATGGTGATTTGCTTTATAATCTTATGGGTCTTCAACTCTGTTCTAATAGGGACATCGCGGAGCTGACCTTAGTCACCCATCCCCCTCTGTGTGCACACATGAACTTTTCAGCCAGTCCCCCTCCCTCCCCTTCCCTCTCCCTTCCCTTCCCTTCCTCTCCCCTAACACACCCTTGGTAGTTTGAGTGACATCTCGCTAACGGTCAGTTGGTTTTACTTGCTGTCGCATGTACTTTTCAAAAAGTAACATTCTTTTCAACAGTTCTCACTCCCATCTAGTCGATGGTGCTCTGATTTATGCCCTCTGGGCCTTTCAGCAGAAAGGGCTCTTGGTGAAAAATGTTCAAGTGTGTAGATCTAAGACTGTCTTTGTGCAGCTTTCACATGTGAATGACAGCTTGACTGGATACAGCAGTCTGGGTCAGACCCTGATCCCTTGAGAACACTCAAAATGTCAGCTCAGTGACTTTTGAAATTGACCGTGGAGCAGAACTTATCTCTTCCCCCTCCCCCCGCTTGGAAAATTGTTCTCCATGAAGTTTAAAATGTTGATGGTTCCCATTTATTAACTTCAACTAGGAAAAAGTAAGACTTTAAAATTTCCCAGGCTTTTTCCTTTTTTCTAACTCTGGGAACCTTCATTTGTGTATACCGTCAATTATGATAAATTCAACATGATTTCAATTAACTTTCCAAAAGGTAATTTTTGGAAACTTAATGAGTGAGCTCTAAAGTTAATCTGGAAAAGTGGTAAAAAAAAAAAAAAGTTCAAAATTGGAGAATAATCAAGAAGGGAATTTATCTTCTAGTTATCAACATATCCTAAAAGCTACAGTAATTAAAGCAGAGGGGTTTTGCCTCAGGAATAGACAAACAGGGGAGTGTACTAGGTTAGAGTTCCTAGACAGACCCATGTGCATGGACAGCTGACATGAATGTTCAACCCAGCGTGTCAAGTAATGGAGAAAGAAAAGGATATTCAACAAATTATGGAGGAGAAATGAAGGAAAAGAATCTAAACCTCCTTCACATACCAAATGTACACACACACAAAAAAAAATACATTCTAGGTAAATTAAAGAGCTAACTATTTAAAATAACCTTAAAATAATATAATATGGCTTTGTACTTTAGAATAAGTAGCACCTGGTAAAAATAAAATAAAATATATAAAATAAAATAGTACCAAGGAAAGACAGGCATGTTTTCCTATATAAGAACTGAAAATTCCAGGGAAAAACATGCCAAACAAACTTCACGGGACAGATTTGGAAAAAATAATACTAAGGTATTTCATGCACAAATGATTAATATTTATAACATTGCATATATTTAACAGAATTTAAATAGACTTGGGAAAGGAGAAAGACGGAGGCCATGGAAGTCCGAATCCGCTAAGGAGCCTGTAACAGCTCACCTGCGGAAATAACCAGCCCTGAAAGTGGATGGCGCTGGAGCAGTGGGCCCAAATCCTGGATGGCGCTGGAGCAGTGGGCCCAAATCCTGCAGGGCCCGCCGTCTGTAGCACCTGGGCAGCAGAGGGAATGGGAGCGCGGCGGGGCGAACACCGTCCCCTCCCACCACCGCCGCAGACGCTAGGTTGTGAAGAGTAGGAGGGCCGCTGGTGTGGTGAGCCTGGAAGCCTGGGGGTGGGCCCGGTGGAGCCGCTGCAGGTGCAGATCTTGGTGGTAAATAGATTTGGGAAAGGAAAGACAGATAAACTCACGGTCTGAATCTACCATCTTGACATAGAAATCTAGTTGAAACCTCTTACCATTTCCTCCAAGAAGAAGGGGCCTTGACTTGGGAAAAGTGAAGCTAAGTCCTTACCCAGCTCCTACAGGCAGTCAGTGCCTTTGCCTCCACCACTGAAGCATCCTGACACCTGGAGAAGTCCAGAGTTTTGAAAACTGAATTCAGTAGAATTTGCTGCAGCGATTTCTGCATCACTGTACCCAGTGATAGAAACAAAGTTACATTCAAGGACCTAAACCCAAGTTACAAAAGATGACATTAAGTTTAATATCTGTTTTCCAACCCGGTCCCTGGAATTCATCCTCATTAATATGTGAATGTACTTCAGCCCTAGCTTTTGATGCCTCACCCTAGCTTTGCTTCCTTTGTTCTCCAGTGTCAAACTCAATAGCAAGGTGTCTTCATTTGGTCCTCCTAGTGATGTTTTTTCAGGGCCTTTGCTCTTGGTGTTTCTTCTCCCTGGAACCTTCTTTCTGTCCTTGTCTGGTTAACTCTTATTCATCCATAAGACCAAGCTTATTTAGCTTCCTCAGTAAACACAGGTGCTTCCAATCACCATTATTTATCCAGTGCCTAGGAGAGTTCCTTGCATGTACTAGGCACTCAATAAAGATTTCATAAATAACAGATTAAATAAATAAATTCTAAGGATGCTATAAATCTCTTAGGAAAAAAATGTACAGAACCCAATATAGAAACAGGCAGAGCATATGCATAAACAACTCACAGGGAAAGAAATGTAAATTGGGTAAAAGGAATCAGATACTGTCACACACTATCAACAGAAGTCTAGGTCAAGGTAATTTTGGAGAAAGAGATTTGAACACAAACAAAGTAAAAATTGTACCCTTTGGTCCAGCAATGCTACTTCTACATGTACATATACTCTCTCACACACAAAGGTATTTATTGTATCATCATATGAAATAGCCAAGAATTGGAAATGATTCTGGAGTCTGCTCAGAAAGGAGCAGTCACATGATAAGTCTGACGTCTAGATCATAGCACAGGGGACTCTCTTTAGTGATGTGGATTCAGGGGCCCAGTCTCCCTCCAAGTGTGGCTCTATCATCTAGTGGCCTTTCCTTCCATTGTGTGGATGGGGGAGAGCAGGTGAAAGATGGCATGAGCTATTTTATGACCAGTCTGAAAGTGACCTTCATCACTGGGCCCACATTGCATTGGCAAGAACTCAGCCACATGGTCCCACCAGGATGCAAGAGAGGCTGCTGAATCCTTCCTGTGTACACACTCAGGAGGGAAAAAAATGAAAAAGTTGACCTGAAATAGCTTTAAGGTCTCTTGCTAAAGTGCAAAATGCAAGCTTCAGAAATGCATGTGGAGAACGATTTCATACTCTTTAAATTGCAGTGGGTACATTCTCACCCTATCACAATATTTGACATTTTTGTAAGTATAATAAGATATTGAGTTCAATCTTTTCTGTTACCTTGAAATTAATAACTAGAGTTCAACATTAAAGTCAAAATGGCTTAAGCATTCTCAGATTCTAACGAAAATTGTACCCAAGTGCCATCCTCCACCCTAGCCATCCCAGAATCCACTTGTGTACAATCTAAATAAGGAGGAGAACAAGAGAAGGAAGAGGACAGTCGTTGGCATCTTGAGGGGAGCAGTAGTTATACTGAGAAGTTTTCCTTCCCTCCCTGGGAGAGTTCAATAGAAAAACTCTCAGAGCCACTGCGCGCCTGCTAGAATTTGCTTTTGGAATCTCATGTTCTGTCTGTGTGCTTGTCTAAGTGAAGAAGTCACATGTCCTCCAGGTGCTATCATTAGAACAAAGAGTAGCGTGGTGAGGACTTTTGGAGAGTTTGCCACAAGTCCCTAGGGTTGGGGGGCCAACCCAACCCAATGTGAACTACATACAGTTCTTTTCTAGAGATTTCTCAAGGCAGGAGGTTCACTGCACCAGAAAGGCTAAAGAAAACTGTTGGTTACATACCTGAGGGGGGAAAAAAAGAGTGAATACATGGAGTGAATCACCCACACTCTATCCTGTTCTTTGGAGGATGCAGAAGACCTTTCTGGTTCCTGCAGCTCTTCACAAGGGAGCCCTGTGGTTGGAAGAAAGAATAAAAGCAGTAGGACCACCCAGGTGGCTGCCAAGACAGCAAGGTAATACATTATTTGTCAAAGAGGTTGAATGGCCAGGTGGCTGGAGGGCAAAAAAGATGCCCATTTGGGTGTCCGTGGTGAAAGATGAGTTAGGGTGAAGCTGAATTTGGCCTCAAGAAAACCTCATACACATTTATGAAGAGACCAATGGCTACACTAGCAGAGGCAACCAGCAGTTGGGACCAGAAAAGCCAGGCAAAGACCTGAGAATATACCACTGAAATACATCTATAATGTCCTCAATCCTCATTTCCTTGCCCCAACCAACCAGAGAACCTGGGTCATCACGGGTGGGTAGATGGCTTGTTTCAGGACATACCCCAACCTTCTCTACTCTGAGCTGCTACAGGAACTGATAGAAGAGTTTAGAATTAAATATTAGGTTAAAATCAAGTTTGAGATTGAAGTTTTATAGTAGGCTGGATGTTTAGTAATCAAAAATGACTAAGAAGTTATTAGATCTGCCTGAGATACCCTAGAAGGACAAGAATGGGTGATTTGACAGCTCCTAGTAGATTAGAACCAGAGTGAAACATTTTCATCACTATAGCCCACTGAAGCACAGCCCCTTTGCAGTAAAACAAACTTAATTACATTTTTTACATTAAAAAAAGAGAGTTAAAAGCCATATCTTGGTGATGTTGTCTGCTTATTAATTTTACCATTTTAATCTCCCTTTTTTTATTCTGAGAGTTCTTTGCTTATTAATTCTGCCCTGGTGGCTTTGTCTTCTCCTGTTTTTATAATCCCGCTATGACAGGTTGCAGCTCCACGCTCTGTCTCCTGTGCTCACCACTTCCCATTCTTTTTCTTATTGTGTCCATTAATTTTTCTTATCATGTCTTTTTTTTATTCTGACTTCTATTTGGCTGATTTGATTTTCTGCCACATCAGTTCCATTTCTGACTGCTTCAGTAATGATCTGATTGTGGTTATTGGACTTTTCATCATAGATTGATTTTCTATATTAACTGCAACACCTCTGGAATCTTCCTGAACATTGAAAGCCCTTCTTGAATTATAAGTGAACGATCTGTTTTAGGGGTTAGGATTACTTGGTTTTGAATTCTGACTCTGCCACTTAAAAACTGTATGATCTCATAAAATTATAGAGAAAATGATAAGATAAACCAATATTTGCAAATTCGGTGAACCATGTTCCATGATAGCTGGAAGAACCGGCAGGTTGCATTTAAAGGGCCATTTTAAAGTGTGTGGGGGGGGTAGATATTCAGTGTGTTGCAAACAGGGGCTATTGGATTTGTGTACTACAACATGGGGTCAAGAAAGGGGTCAGATCACAAGGGCTCTTGTACGATCGAATTGAGTATGAGGATATTACCCTATAGACACATACTTCCTAAGAACACATGCCGGGAACTGTGAAATAGTGTCCCAGGGGCACAAGAAGCCTCAGGAGACCCTTGCCACTCTTCCTTGTATTGGCAATATTACCTGCTATACAGAAAACCTATTTTACATTAAAATAAACATATATACTACTACATAGGATGCAAAATCAAAATAAAGTTCTAACGTGAGCCTGACGCCTCTCTGTGCATGTTGCCTCTAGTGGCCCACTCTGGGCCCGCGAGAGTGCACATCACACCAGGAGAAGGCTGCTGAGAGAAGCCCTCAGCTCCCCTTCAGCCTCTCAGTGCAGTTCCACTGGCTGAAGGAAAGCCTTCTTCATCCTTCCCACGTAGGCTCCGAGGGGCTGCACACACTCGTTAGGCTGGGGAAAGTGCTCTAATTAGGTGGCTTAACTATAAAAACGTCCCAGCCCTTCAAAAGTCACTGCCCCAAACAGAGATAAACTAACAACAGTGTTTCCCGCTAATACTGATGTATTTTCAATTTATGCAATCCAGTGTGCAGCGGTCTGCTCCATCCCTGCCTCCAGTGATTAATGGCCTGGCTCCAGCTAGGGTCCAAACAGAAAGAGCCAAGGGAAGCAGTTGCAATGGGTTTTATATTATCATGACGGCAACAAACTCATTCTGTAGTGTCAGTGCTGACTGCAGGGTTCTGATTATGAAATATGATGCATGTTGAATTTAATGACTTTCTCTGCCCTTCTGGTGAGTTCACTGCTTTCCAATGTCATTTTCTGTTCTCATCTGAGTGGTAATAAAAGAATATCATTGACTGTGGTAGCTGGTAACCACTGTGTGTTTTACAATAAATTGTACTTCAGGACCTTTTTCCCCAGGAGAAAAGTGCATTGGTCAGAAGGATTATTCCAGGGCAGGCTCTGGGATCCCCATCTCCAAGATGATGTGGAATGGGGTGGAGCTGCCCTTTTTAGGAAATTTTTCCCTAAGAGCATTCATTTTTCAAAGGGTTTTATCTCAAAGGTCAGTTTGGACGAAGGGGGAATAATAAAACACGGGCCCAAAAGCCAAAATGACTAGAGTCCAACGGAAAATCAATGCAGAATGAATAGGGTCTAATCTGCTAAGAAGTTCAGGAAGGGGAATCTGGGAGAACACAAACTCAAAGTTGGGAAGGCAGCCCAGAAAGCTCTGTTCTTTTTGTGCCTGTTCGAACTGACCCTTCGTCCTTACCTCATGCAGCAGTCATCTCCACTTGGGAATGAGAAGGAAAAGAAAAATAATACTAATGAATTACAACTGTGTACCGTATCTGTGCTAGGCAGGTCACCTGCTCTCACAGCGCTCTTGTGAATCAGATCTTACTCTCCTCAGTTTATAAATAAACTTAGGCTCAACAGGTTTCTCAGGGTCCTAGAGCCAGTGAAGGTCAGAGCTGGGGTTCTGTCTCCCAATAGTGTTTTCTGTGGACCAGGAGCACTGTTCTCACCTTGGAGTTTGTTAGAGACACAGAACTGAAGACTTCTGCCCAGTATTGCATGTTCAGGTATGAGAAAATTGCCACACATTCCAAGCTATGGAGTTGGACAGGGGATAGAAAGTTTCCTGGCACTTGGGGCAACCAGGATAAACTTCTCTCCTTGTTACTCAGAGGATGGCTGTGTAATGTCACACTGGCTGTCAGCATCTTAGGCCTGCTGGCTGTCCAGTTGACAGTGGTGTTGTGGGGACAGTGCCCCTCAAACTTCAGAGCTCCTGACAGTTACCTGGGGAGCTGGTTAAAGTACAGAGTCCTTAGTTCTATATTCTGTTAGTCAGAATTCTCTGGACAAACAGAAGCAATAGAATAGGCATATATAAAGAAAGATTTACTTTAAGCTATAGGTTCATGCAATTATAGAGGTTGACAAGTCCAAACTCTGCAGGGTGAACATTCAGGCTCTGGAAAGATGAGACAGAGGCCCAGAGCCTCAAGCACCTCCCTGCGGAGTTACCTGTCCAGGCACTCACATGGTTAGTAGCAAAGTCTGGACCAGAAGCAGAGCACGGGGGCTCTCAGGGCCTGAGCCAACCAACTACAATCTCACCTAGAGATTTCATAGGACTCCCCACACTTAAACATGCTTTATACTCCCAGAAACCCTCTGCGGTAGGGAGAGCAGCTACTTCCAAGGCCATTTACACATGAGGAGACTGAGGTCAGGGAACAGCTTTCCAGAGACTTCCCCATGCAACAGTGGAACTGGTCAGGTACTTTTTCCACTCCAAGGAAGTTAAGTAATGAGCCCGGAGTCCTAATTCCCACTGAGCCAAACTTACTAACCTCATGAATGTCCCAAAACAGTAAGTCAGCCAGCGCAGGCCCCAGTCCTATGCTACTGTGTTAACTCTGTTGAAATACCAGTCATAATCCCCGGACCTACTAGTGTTCTAATCCCAGGCCAGGCACTAACTGTATTAACCTGGAAATTGTATAGTGGTCCTGGTTTCCTAATGTTTAAAGTAAGAACCCTGGACTTTAACACTAAAAGTTTAGGGCCATTTTTCTTTTGTTTTCCATCAGTTTGCTCTGTAATTTATAATCTAGCCTGTACTTTGGAGAGGCTCACAGTTTGTCAGATTACAGACAATTGTCAGTAATTTTCTGGTATTTGCCAAAGTATCGGTGCTCATACAATGGAGGTAAAAAATATAGGTGACAGGTGACAGAAAATGAATGACACCAGCAATTAGAGGCCACTTTAGTTCAGGTCCTGGCCCTCCTTCCCCACATCTGAAATTCTGGTGGATTCTACTTTAAAAATATGCCTGCAATGCATGTTCACTTCCGAGATCCCTGTTGCCCCTGCCAGAACTTCGGGCCTCTCATCATTTCCTGCCTTTTTATCCATGGCTCAAACTAAGGTCTCACCCTCTTCTAATTCTACATCCAAACACTGCCACACCAATTTCACTAAATGTAAGTGAAATAGTTAGATTCAAGAATAAATGTAAAATGTAACTATCACTCTCCTATTTAATTCATTCATCCCCTTAAAAATTAAATCAACATCCTTCAGCTGGGATTCAAGGTCACCCTTGGCCTGACCTTTCCCACCTAATTGCTTATCACTGTGTTTGCTCCTGGGACCACTTGCAGCTTCCCCAGGCCTCATTCTCTTTGTACACGCTGCCCTTCTGACACACCGAGATCTGATTAAGATAACTCAGATCACTGGGGAGAAGTAGGGAGGGGCTATGGGAGGAGTTTGCCCAGGCGACTATGGGCAGTCTAGAATGGGATTGGCTGAAAAAGCTGTCTGCCTCCAGAACCCAAGGAAATGGAAAGAGGGCTGGCTCTCTGGCTCCTGACCTGGCCCTGGCTCTCAGGCTCTTCTGCCTCTAAGGTACCAGAGTGATTGTGCTACAGCTGCCTGCATTTCCCAACAGACAGTACTTTGTGTGGGAAAGAACTCTGGGCCCAGCCTAGGATCAGGCTGACCTAGCAGAGAGCGGCAAGTTTATTCTCTGGGTGTTCCAGAAGGAATGGGCTCTGAGGCAGAAGCCTGCCATTCTTCCAAATTGTAGTTTTTGTATATTATTGTTTTTAGTTTGTAAACTACCCTATACAAACAAGATAACTAAAAACAGGAAAAAGATGGGAGAATTTAGGTGTTAGTTTAGCCTTAACTGATAGACTTCAGTGATTAGAGCTGTGACTTGATAGGCTTAAGTAACTGCTTTTGAATAAATACTACTTTCCTTTATCACGAAACTTGTCTCTGGACTTTTTGCCTACAGGGTGGCGATGGGCAGCAGAACCCCAAGTGCGGTTCAGTTACACCTCGGCCTTAGATACTCTCCTTCACTTTCTGCTCTGGTTATCCTTTAAAATCTGCCATTTGCCACCCAGGAAGTCTTTGCATTCCCCCTAAGACTGATTTAATGACCTTGCACTATATTCCCATAGCATCCTGTGGAGTCTATTGGCATCGGCCGCTCCCACTGACTTTCAAATGGTGAGTTCCCTGGGGAGGTCTTTCACCGCTGCATTAGTAGAACCTCATAAATAGAAGGCTAACCCAGCACTGGCTGAGCAGTTATCCCATCAGGAGAAAGTAAAGCAACATCATAGCATGAAAATTGCCAAAGGATTCAAACAGGAACATGATAGGGATATGAGGACATATGTGCAGGCAGTCATTCAACAAGTGCTCATGAATCACCCCTCCATGTCAATCCCTGTGCTCAGAGATAGACATGAAATGGAAACACCACAACCTCAACTTCTAATGAAGTCCTGCCTTAAACTCCAACTTGAACTACATTAAGCCTTACAAAGAGCCACCTACCTGTTTGCAAGACATTCATGATCCAGAGGAATGTGTTTAACAGCATCAGGAGGATGCAGTCCGAAAAACCCAGAAAGTAGAAAACGCTACGATAAATGACTTTGTTTGTTCATAAAATAATTTCAAGGAAAAATTTTTTGTGAAGAGAGAAAGAAGGAATTGATAGATTTAAAGATATTTTCTATAGAGTAAAAAACATTTAAAGGACATATCAATTAAATGCAGTACATGGACCTTGAGCAGATCTTAGTCAAAAAGCCAACCCTTTAAAAAATATTTATGAGACAAGTAGAGAAATTTATTAACAGAAGGATATTTGATAATATTAAAGAACAACTATTAATTTCATTAGATGCAACATAGGCATTATGGTTATGTACTTTTAAAATATATATATGCACACTGAAATATTTATAGATATCTGGGAAGAAGCAGTAAAAATTAAATAAATTAAAAAATAAAAAACTGACCATACTCCCTGACCAGTGTGGCTCAGCTGATCGGAGCATTGTCCTGTAAAATCAAAGTGTTGTAGGTTCAATTCCCAGTCAGGGTACATGCCTGGGTTGCAGGTTCGGTCCCAGTCAGGGCACATGGGAGTGATAACCAATCAGTGTTTCTCTCCCTCTCTGCCTTCCTCCCTTGCCCTCTCTCTAAAATTAATAAGCATGTCCTTCGGTAAAGATTAAAAAAAAAAGATTGACCATAAACTGGTTATTGTTGAAGCTAGGTGATGAATATTTGGGGTTCATTGCTATTCTTCCTACTTTTTTGTATGTTTGAGATTTGGCAGAACAAGTTTAAAGTGGTGAGCACAAAGCTGCTCCTATTAGCATGTTTTTACCATTACAATAACTGATATTAAATTAATAATTACAAATGGGTTATTTATAGCTAGTAAGGCCAAAGATGCTTATGACCTGTGATATATTTGTATTGAATTTCATTTAAGTGCTATATAAAATGCTTTCTTAACATTTTGTTTTGCTAAAATTAGCAGTCAATAGGACTCAAGGCTAAAGCTCTTTCTGTTCATTGTCAAAATCCATGTTGGCATGTCAATGAAGGTTTGGTTTTCTCCCTAAGGGACAGCATAGGTCTCAATACCTATGCCTGCAAATTGTTCAGCTACTTGTAAAGATTAATTGTGATCTATTGTGTGTGTGGTCTTTTACAAGCAAATTCTTACTGAGTGTGTTTAACTACCAAAATTCGAGAATGGTTTAACACATAAATTGGAGTGAATTCATAAAAGTATTTCCAGCCCCTTGCATTTCTTTGGATGCTCAAAGGCAGTGACAAAGGGGCAGAGTTTACAGCTGATTTGCTGGATTTGTTCAAACCCCCTGTGTTACCCCCAGCTTGTCTCTGCCACTGCTTACTGTCATCTCCATGCCAGCTGTGGTGGTCACAAGCTATTGCCATGCCAGAGAGTTTGTGATTTCATAGGTATTCTCCTTTTCTTACTTGGGGATGCATTTTAATAAGGACGAGGACAAGGATAGATGAAGAACCTGCCAGTGGATCATCTCCCTCCACGTTGCACGGAAGTGAGATTGAGATTGATACCACAAGCTTTGCTATTAGGAAATGATGGAGCAGCAAAGATTACCAAAGCAAAGGCTGACACTTATAAGGTGAAAACAGTCTTCAACAATCAATACATCTGAAATGGATGCTAAATATCATTAAATTACATAATTTAAAATGTGGTTTCTTTTGCAGCTCTTTGCATGACTTTATTTTTTATTGTTTATTCTATTACAGTCATCCCAATTTCCTTTTTCTCCTTTTACCCTCTTCACCCAGCCCATCCTCTCACCCACAGTCAGTCCTCTCTCCATTGTCCATGTCCATGAGTCATTCAAGTGTGATCAAGTCTATTCTATTGAAAAGAAACAAAAATTACCAAAGAAATATGCCTAGAAGAAATATAACATGTTAAAAATTAATTACAATATTTTTTAAATTACATTAGGCAAATTTCTTTATTTTACCATAGAATTACAAGTTTTTACATCTTTGGTTTAATTACTTACTCTCAGACATATGTTTATGAACATCACCACAAAATATCAAGTCTGAAATATTCTTTTCTTTACACTTGGCAGGGTATGCCAACAAATTCTGGGTGTACTTGAGGCATGTAAAGTTGCACCACGGTCCCATAAACGCCAGCAGAAATAAGTATGAAAGGAATCAGTTTACAGAAAGCAACAGCTGCCAAGATACTCACTACAAAAGGAGAGCTATCTTGAGTCGGTACATTTCTATACACCAACATCTAGGGCATGGCAGTGAGCAAAGTGCATTTAAGGTTGCAACACAAAATGGTAAATAATACCTTATGATTATCCTAGGCTTCTTGAGATAAAATTCTGGGTCAAAAGACATCCATAGAAGGGAATGACACCTAAAGAACCAGTCAAATCAGAAATACATACCAGCATGAAAATCACAGAAGTCAGTGGAGAGACACACTGAAGATAATTCAGGTGAAATAAAAATGAAAAGAGAATCAAAATTATCACAGAAATTTTCTAAAGTCTAACCCACAAAATGAAGGAAACAAACGCTGTTCAGTAGCAAGCTCTGTTGACAAGCGACTTTCACATTCCAGAGGCTTGAGGAACGTTTAATTGGCTTAAGAACAGGGCATCTAAGAAACCCATCCTGCTCCACTGCTCGTTCTATCCACCCCAGCCATCTTCCAGTTTCCTCAATACACCTGGCTCCCTCCCACCTCAGGGCTTCTTCACACATGCTGGCCTCTTTACTTGAGTGACTATATCTTGCTTTAGCTTGACTGGCTTCTTCTTATATTTCAGGCCATCATCCTGAATGACACCACCCCTAAGAGAATTTCCCTGTATTCCCTGTAATTCTATATTCCCACATCATTCCTTTCACAGCACTAATCAGCATTTGTCATTATTTATTTGAATTGCCTGTCACCTCCACCATACTAAAAGCTCCATGAGGACAGAACCAATTTATTTTATTCGCCATTGTATCTCCAGTACCTAATACCTAAAAGAACCGTAGTATCCAGTTCAGAGTGGGTCATAAAAAAGTATTTGCTAAAAGAATGCATGAATGGTCATAATTCAGTCATCTCCTACAAGGAAGGAGCACCTGTGTGATTAGCATGACTGCAAAAGTTAAGACTTAGAGGAGCTCTGATTTTAAAAGAGCATGAATGAAATGGTAAAAAAGAACTCATAGCCAAGGCCAAATATAAGAAAAAGATGTCAAAGTATGAGAACAGCACCAGGAAGTCTAGAATCCTAATGAGATGAGCCTACAAACCAATGCCAGAAGCTAATCAAAGATGGGGAGAGAATCTGACTTGCTACTTGGTGTATAAAGTACAGCTTTTAGGAGAATCAAAGAGGAAGATAATCTTTGGGCAAATCTGCCAGGGAGAAGGACCTTTGGTTTAGAAAGATAGTTAGAATGAAATTGATTGCCACAAAAAAAAAAAAAAAGGAGAAGAAAATCAGAAGAAAGATCATTGACTGTGGCCAAAACTTCATACTGGCTCACTCAGCACCCACTCTGACCCCCAGAAAGCCTTCTCAAACTCTAAGGAGTGGAAAATAAAAACTATATTTTCTAGACTCTCTTACAGCTAGGTTTCTTCATAATGTTCAGGTTCTACTAAGTGAATGATCACACAAGACACATAAAAAGGACATGAACATTGTAATAGACTTAAACATGGGGAATTTGTCTTTTCTGATAAACACCACGATAGAGACATTTGGTCTTTTCAGGGCCAGTAACAACTGTTACAGCTTCATGATCAAGGCAATAATGGGTCTAGGGCCAGCAGTGGTGGCACTGGCTAGCTAAATTACTAGCTTACAATTGCAGCAGGGGATGCGGGATATGGGATCCAAATTGGCAAAAGCTTTCCCTGGCTGGTGTGGCTCAGTGGACTGAGTGCCAGCCTGCAAACCAAAGGGTCACCGGTTGGATTCCCAGTCAGGGAACATGCCTGGGGTATGAACCAGGTCCCCAGTAGGGGGTCTGGGAGAGGCAACCACACATTGATGTTTCTATCCTTTTCCCACTCCCTCCCTTCCTCTCTCTAAAAATAAACAAATAAAATCTTTTTAAAAAATTGGCAAAAACTCCCTTAGCAGGCCAGCTCTGTGTTGTACTCTAGGAATTATCTCTGCTCTAATTCTGCCAATGTCTCTGTGAGCTATTTAATACCCTTTATTTAACCCTTTTTTGCTCAAAATTGCCAGAGTGGATTCTGATGACTGCAATGGAGAAATCCAACCAATTCACTAAGAAGAGAGGGGATAGTCCTTCTTACCTTTGCACGAATATTAGGAACAACTATGTGTAGAAAACCTTATGTATTTTGCAAATGTAATTTTGAGATTGTATTATATTTCTTTTTAAAAATCTATTTCTCTTTTATTTCTAACAGTGAAAATCCAAAAAAGATGCCAAGAAGGGTCATGTGTTTATTTTAGAGATAATCTGGTACAAGAATTATGTGCCTCTGCCATTGAAACTTAAGGGAAAATAATGTCAAAGGTAAAACAAAAAAATGAATACTTTCAATGAAGAAGCCCAGCCTAGTCCATTTCTAGGATGCAAAGGGAGTGAAGAAATATGCTAATAAAATGTTTATAAATAAACAAAAACATTAACATTGGACCTATCGATCAATGACTATTCATTAAATAATAATTACATAATAGCTACATTTCTCACTAAAATCAAAGAAAAAATGATACCAATTGTTTCCTCAAAGAATATACAATTAGAAAGGAGGGAAGTATGTATTAAACACTAGAAAACAATATAAAATACTATGGAACTAAGTGAAAAAGTGTTTTGTAAAGACATTAGTCACTGAGGATAGGGGCCATTGGAAATGGTTCCACAAAAGTCATCATTCTGATTGCCCTAAATATGGGTAAAAAGGTAAGGGCTTGGAAAGCAGAGAAAAACTGGGAGGCATTTCAAGGACAACAAATACATAACTTTACGAGGTCTGACCAGAAAAAGTCCAGCCATAATGAGAATGGTTTGTGCAACACTGATGTAACCTGGCAGCTAAGGAGAGTGGACTGGAATGCACATGTGTGAACAATGACAATTTCACTATATCAGTCAGTGGGGGTGGTAGACCCCACTGAGTTAGCTTGTGTACTGTGTGGCCAACGCATTCAAAATGACCGAATGAGTAGAGCAATGAATCTGCCTCAAATTTTGCATTAAGCTTGAACATTCCTCTGTAGAAACTCTTCAAATGACTCAAAAGACCGAAGCTAAGGGCAACTGGTAAATGGAAGCTTTCTCACAACAATACACCCACTCATGCATCACAACTTGTGCAGAGTTTCCTGGAAAAACATCAAATCACCTAGGTGACTCAGCCCCAGATTTGGCACCCTGCTACTTCTGACTTTTTCCAAAACTAAAATCATCTTTGAAAATGAAGAGATTTCAGACGGTTAATGAAATTTAGGAAAATACAGTGGAGCAGCTGATGGCAATTGGAAGAACTGTGTGAGGTCCCAAGGTGCCTACTTTGAAGGGGACTAAGGCATCATTGTCCTATGTACAATGTTTCTCATATTTTCTATCTTCTTCAATAGATGTCTATTTTTCATATTATGTGGCTTGATACTTTTGGGGCAGCCCTCATACACCCACCTGTGGTTTTTTTGCTAGGAGACTGGGCATTGGTAAGAAAGGATTTGGCTTGGAGTATGGTGGGAAATCCAACTGAAGAAGCCAGGAAGAACTTCTATTGACCACATGGACTCAAAGAATTTTTTAATTAGGAAGCATCTTAAATCATCTAACTGAATACTTACTCACCACTCAAATAACTATTTTTAGAATGTAGGCATAACAGCATAGATGCAATTTTTAAAAACCCTAGGAAAAACCTCAGGAAAAAAAAGATTTTGGATAAATCCAAGGTACTGATAACCTCAGCAAAACAAATGACAAATTAAATTAAGAATCACTGTTACAACACATTAGTTTCACAAGTGAACAAACTGGGTTCAGAGAAGTGGGAAAAGTTCCAAAGGCTTGGAAATTAGCTTGGCAGAGCACCCTGGTGTCAGAACATCTATCCCAGTTTTCTACCTTGACCAAGAATTTCCTGGCTCTGTTTTGTGAGTATTCTACTTGATTTCTCTTACTCTGCATGAAAAATGTTAATAACTTTCTCTCTCCAAACATCCTTTCCCCAAGGAATAATAGATCATGGGAAGAGAGAGGTTTGCCATTATGCAGGAACATTATCATTTTTGCACAAATGCTAAAACAATTCTGAGCTCTCAGCCTGAACTAAGCTACCTTAATCTTACCTGTGTCTCACACCTGGGGAAACTTGGTTTAGAAAAATGAGTGGAATCCATTTCAAGTGTTCTATCTTAAGCCTCTCAGTTTGCACTCAATTTGTTTTATCACATAGTGATAGGAATTAAAGGCCTTTGCTACAGTTTAGGCAGCTTGCCAATGCCTATTTTATAGCAATAAAATATGTACAAGTTAAGGAATCTCATGTGGAAAATTCATTCAACAGCCTCAAAAGCCAAATGAATGGTAATTACTTCGAACACAATGTGGCAGCAATCAAGCACGATTGGATCATGCTTTTAAATGTACGTCTACATTTTAAGAACTAAGATAATTATGAATTATGAAAATAACTAAGAGAGACAATGGCACAGCAAAGCTGTTGTTTATGAAACATGAAAGGGACATTTTCAGAGGAGTAGGGGGAATGAGTCATTTTCCACACCTGCCAGAGAATATTGAATATGACACAGTTACACAGCACAAGGCTGGGATCAGCTTTTCCTTGCAGTCATTTCACATGGGGATTACTATTGCTGAGCTCCAGTGTTTGCAGAGGTTGATGGGGCTGGGGGTGTCGTAGGGCACTGAGGTTTCCAGCTCCACTTCCCACAAAGTGTGAAATGAAATATTTGTCCATCATTCTGCTTATCACAGTTCAATAGATCCACCCCATATTATGCCTACAAACATGGATAAAAGTGCTCTCTGGATAATCATTTGCCAAACTCTCTTTCTCTGGACAAAATTAATCTGAGCTACATCCCTTGGGATGGTGAGTCCATGAAACAGCATTTCTTTTGTTGCCAGTCTCCTATTTATGTGAGATCCTGGGAAAGTCATTCTACTTCTTTGTTCCTCAGTTTTCCCAATTGAAAAGTTATGAGGTTAACTGACTTCCAACATGTCATGTACCTATGCTACATGTCGATGGAGCTCCTTAGTAGCCATGTGGAATGAGCCAGGAAGACATCTAGGGGAAGAGCATTCCAGGAGGGGTAAGCAGCAAGGTTGTAGATGTTAGCATGTCTGGTGCACTTAAGGAAGAGTGAGGAGGCCAGAGTGGCTGGAATAAATGAGGGGAACAAGAGATGAGATTAGAGAGAATATTGAGGCCATATCATGTTGCTCCTTGAAAGCTTTTGTACGTAGGCTTTTACCATGAGTAAAATGCTAAGTTTCACAGAATTGTGAGCAGAGGAACTGCATGATCTGACCTAGTATTTTACCAGGATTCCTCTGACTTCTAGGGTGAGAATAGGCTGAAGTGGAGTGAGAGTAGAAACATGGAGACCAGTTAAGATTCTGTGATAATCCATGGTGGCTGGTACCAGGATAGTAGCTTTGCAGGTGGTGATGAATGCTCCGATTTTGGATTTGATTGGGGGAAATGGGAGGAGGGGCATTGGATGGGATTTGCTGCTGTAAACCTGCCCTATCAGTCTTCCATATAACTCAGAATCCAAATAACTGCACAGATGGATAGTCTTCAGTGGTTACTAGCATTGGTGACACAGTTCCCAACTGATGGCCTGCACATCTTTCACTCGTGTTTTGAATTTTCTAATAAAGTTCCAAGGACATCTACATTACTTGGGTTCTGTTTCAGTATTATGAACTTCTCTACCAATACAAATCCTTACTGTCAGACAACAAATGGCTCATCAGAGAATTTTACTAAAACAATATATAAGTGGCCAATTTCCAAAGGTATACTGTCTCGGTCAGGTTCATTCAAAAAAGTAAAGTCTGGGATGAGGACTTGTCGTAGGCAATTTATTTTGGGAAATGATCCCAGGAAACAAAAGAGGAATCTTGGAAAAGTCAAACAGAGAGGAAATTGTATTGGTCAGGAGTCTCCAAAGAAACAGAATCTAATTGTCATTTATCTCTATCTATCTATCTATCTATCTATCTATCTATCTCTATCTATCTATCTATTTATCTATCTATCACGAGATTTATTTTAAGGAATTGTTCCATGCAATTTGGGGGTGGCAAATCAGAATTCCATAGAATAGGCTGACAGACTAGAAACTCAGGTGGGAGTTGATACTGCAGTTTTAAAGAAGAATTTCTTCTTTGCGAAACCTCAGCTTTTGCTCTTAAGGTCTTTTGATGGATTGGAGATTGGCAAGCATAACCTCCTTTACTTAAAGTTAACTGATTATAGCTGTTAACCAATCCACAAAAAATCTTCACAGAACCATTTAGATTTATATTTGCTTAAATTATTGGGAACCATAACCTAGCCAAGCTTATACATAAGACTAACAATCACAGAAGATGTGGCAGAATGTTTGTAAAAAGTCACCATTCTTCCCTTCACATGCACTTCTGCAATGTGGCTTTGGGGCTCCTCCCATCAAGAGATGGAGAATAATTTCTTATCACTTGAATCTGGGCTGACCTTGTGATTTACTGTTACCAATAGAATGTGTCAAAAGTAATACTGTCTGTGTCAGTTCCAGCCTGGGCATCAACAGGCTTTGCATGCTTTCTTTTGCTCCCTTGAGACTCTGCAACCTCTATGTGAAGAAGCCCAAGCTAGACTTCTAGAGGACAAGAAACTACAATGACATTCCAGCAGAGGCCATTCTAGACCATCCCAGATGCATGAGCAAGCCCAGCTGAAATTAGCCACACCTGGCCTAAATAAGCAGAACTACCCAAATGACCTATAGATTTATGAGGCAAATAAGTGGTTGTTTTCTTAAGCTACTAAATTTGGAATTGTTACCCAGCAAAAGCTAATACAAAAGGAAAGTCAGTATAAGAGTGAATTATCAAGCCAGTCACTGCTATGGGAAAAACCCATTGAACCCTCTGGAGAGTTATATAGAATGAGCTTTAGGACTCTTATCTGAGAATCAGAAAAAGAGAGCATTAATTCACTGGTCTACTTCCTCATGTGTTGAGGATTGCTCCATGGGTTGTTAACGTTCTCATACTTTCAGGTCATGCATGCATAGATGAATAGATTCCTACATGTGGCCCATGCTACAAAATCAAAGAAACTCTTGATCAGGAAGACTCATATGGAGTACCTGAATCAAGGTGCTGTACTTTGGTAAATTGAATTTCTACAACAGTGGTTGCCACAATATATATGGTTTAGGGAAAGTCAGATTTCTACAATCATTAGTACAACAAAAAGATGGTTTGGAGATGTGAAGTGGGACACATGAGCTGTCCAACAGAGTCAGTCATTTACATTACTATGACCTGCTCAAGTTCACCATGAAGTTTAACCTGTCACAGAGTCCAAGGTGGTAGGTAGCTGGTGACAATCTCTGCAAAACACTTAATATGATGGTTTAATGGACTAAGATAAAATCTCTACTACTGAAATTGATCTTGAGGATGAAATAGACAGTCATATCTCTTATCTAGATTTTCTTCACTTAGGCCAACACTTCAGCCAGTCTAAGATACATACTAATTAGATTGACACAGATCTTCTTCTGCAAATGGTCTAGATTCTTATTTGCTGTGCTTTTCCTGGACTGTGTAGCTACAACGGCCCATTTCTAGCTATACCTGGGTGTGGAAACACTAAAAGAGGTCTAACTGATTACTTTCTGCCATTTTTGTGTAGCCACATCCCTAAAACCTTAGTGTCATCAGGAAATTGTCCCTTGTAAAATAGTAACTTTTTTTGCCTACGAGTCCACACAAATGAGGAGCCCAATATGACCAGGTTGTAGGTGTCATTTAAGTTCAATGGAATTCTTACCATGTCTCCTAGTGGAAGAGTATCCTCCTTGGAAGCTAGGACCCCTATTCCAGCAGGGCCTAAGGTTTTAGAAATAAGAAGAACAAAATATTTTAAGTGTATTACTAGGAGTAATTGTGAGAGAAACCAATTCTACTTCCACTGCCTGGTTCCTGGACCCATATATTATAGTTTATTGGGGATATGCCATCATATATTGGCTGCTGGTTCAATGCATATGCTGCATTTCATGAGCTGACACCATTACCAAGACTTTAATGGGTATTTTCAATCATATATGTTAAATACAATTAAAAGCAGCCATCACTACAAAGTGGCTGCTTTGGAGTGATGTGATCTATGATAGGACCAATAGATCCTGTGGTTATGCATTCTTTGTCATACCTCTTTAGTCATAAAATAGGTCCCTCAGTTTGAAACAATTTTGTGGGTAACTCCAAGTCATTAAATCAGGTGTTCTTTAGCCCTTGGAGAGTGGTGCTGGCAAAGGCGCAAAGGAAGGGAAGACAGACCATATTTGAAGTAGGTGAGAATTCAAGTGAAGACAAATAGCTATTCTCTTTTAACCAACCTGCAACCAAATAGCAGGTAAGAATAACACCATAATGAATGCTCGGGGTTGATCTCTGCTATCAGCAAGTTGGGTATTCAACAATGGCAGTAGTTAAATCAGTCTTGGGTGTATTGTATAATCTCCATTCCTACTCTCATGACCAACTTTTGAGCCCATTGTACAAGCACTAAAATAGTCTAGGAGAAGTGAGAATGGCTGAGTCATTCCATCTATCTGATCACTGAGTGACTGATATGGAGACAATGCTGTCTGGTGAACACCCAAATGAAACAAAAACATGAACACACTCTGTGTCCACTCCAGTTGGTTTGCCCACTTACCTCTGACTCAACCATCCTTTTCTCTGTTCTTTCAGTCTTGTTCCTTCCATCCTCTGAGCATGCAGAGAAGCCATTTACCTCTGCCAAGAGTACAGGCATAGTTCCAAGTGCACTATTTACAGCTCTGCCCCCTGGGAGTATCTGCTTTACCCTTCCTATTTTAGGGATGCTCCAGTGTGAAATTGTAACAGTCCATTTCCATGAACATGAACATATTAAATATTATAATTATATTATAAGGGTGGGGCAAAGGAAGGTTTATAGTTGTTCATAAGGAAAATAATATAATAATGAATAAATAATAATACAAGAATAAACTGTTTCACATACAACTGTAAACCTACTTTTGCCCCACTCTGTATACTAATATATTACTTAATGTGTGCAAATGTTAATATAACATATAATTACATATAATACACATAATATATAACATGTAGTGCATGTTACATGCCATATATTATTATATGTTTACATGTAATATTTACATATTATATATATTAAGCCATCCTTGAACCATGTCTAAATTCATCTCCTGTCAGTTGATCAGATGAAACATCCATGAAGCTGTAAATAGAGTTTAGAGAGAGGCATTAGTCTAAGAATGATAGTTAACATGAAAGTCTGGGCCATCTGTTCATGTTTCTTATTTGTGCCCTCAGGGTTTGTTCAGATCCAATTTTCAATGTACCATTTCCATCATATAATAAATTGTGGCTGTGTCTACCCAACCTTATTCCTTAAGTATATTGAATAATACCTAGCTAATGATGAGCAATTTTCTTCTCACAGTCACATGATGTCACATGGTTGTTCAGTCTCTACTGAAGCACAACAATGTGCCAGGAGATGAATTTCAACAGCAAGCAGTTGCCTGCCACAGAAGGCATGCCTCGCTTCAGAATGCACTGGAATCTTAGGAGTCTGTACGGTGACTCTCCTGTCAGGCTTTGTGGTTGCCTCTAGTACTATCAAACCTGCTGGAGCACATGACCTTAACAGCAAGACAGCTTTCATCTTAGCCTATGTCTGCTGCAGAGCTCACACTTTCTCTTAGCCTAGCTCAAACTTTCAGTCTTACAAGTTATTCTATAAATGGGTCAGAGCAGTGCTCTTAAATGCAGTATATGCTACCTCCAAAATACAGAGGATCAAGAGCAGCACCTCTTTCTTAATGAAGGGGTCAGATTGATCCATAACTTAGGTCATTTATGCTCCAGATCACTGAATTCATAAATATTTTACTAATGTGGCATAATGCTGAATTTTCAGAGGATATATCTCCCATCTTCCAGCAACATGTATTACACTAGTACATCCATAATACTTGACATTTTCTATTCATCAGATCAAATTTACATGGTGTCATCTATACTGTGGACCACTGTGATATTGTGTGAAATGTCAAGATGATCTAGGTTCTCGTGGACTATGTTATCATAGAAGAGGAGGAGAGTTAACATAGGAAAAGATAGTATGTGTATTGCTGTGCTTTCCATATAAAAGTTAATGGCTTTTGTTCTTCCTTAATAATGGGGATTGAAAAGAGTGCTCTTGCCTGATTAAGTACCACATACCAAGTGCCACATGTTGTGTTGACCTGTTTCAGTAAACATGCCACAGCTTGCATAGCAATTGCAAGTGGTGCTATTCTTTGGTTAAGCTTAGAGCAGCTCACTGCCATACATCATAATGCAGATAATTTTTGTTGATGAGCTGATGGAATACAATGGGGGTCACCACACTTGCTTCATTAACTCCCTATTAGTAACTTACCATTTTAGTTCCACTTGTTAGGTTCTTCTTGTGTTGCTTTGGGTTTTCATTTGATCACTTCTCTCATGAAGGCTCTTACCACAACAGGTCAGAAACCCAATGGGAGTATTCTGTGTATCCATCCAAATTATGCACTTGGACACTAGAAAAACACCCACATGGTAGATCTATAGACCTACTGAATCCTCCGTGACTCAGGTCAGGATTAGATGTGTCACCTGGTTTCATAAGCCACCATACTAGGCAAAGGATCATACTGATATTTCAGGCCTCCAATTACCAGTGTCAAGCCAGACTGTGTATCTCACAGCTCTTGAGAAGTCTGGCTATTTCCTTATTTCCAGGGTATGGTTACTATGATTGAGAGTTCTTTTGGAAGGAGAACTGGGAACATATACAACTCTACTTGTCTGTGATGGTATCTCAGAACCCTCCTCTGAGAGCACCTGTTAAGTCAACAAAGTGTCTGGCTTCATTCTGAAAACTGAGGGAGACATCATCACTCCTGTTGGAATAACTAGCAACAGCTTTCTGACCACCAGCTATCATGTTTTTTCACATTCATTTTTTGTGTGTGTGGTTTGATTTTGAAGGGGCTCAGAAGCAGAGGCCTGGGAAGAGTGGAAGACAGGAGGGAAAGCAGACACAGAAGCATGCTTGTGAACTGGTCATTTCAGAAGGCACCTAAACCTTGGTCCCTCTGAGAAACTCTTAGACTTGTAGATGTCTAGCAGTGGGGCAGAAAGGGGAAATGTTTACATGCCGAAGGACTCCTGTCTCCCATCAACAAGGGTTGACCCACAGGGCAATAATTCCTTCAGAATTAGAATCTATGCATTGTAGTTCCTGGGAGTATTCCCACCAGTGGTCCACAACATGGTCTCTGAGAAAATCTGAAACAAAAAAGGAACCACTCATGGCTTACATGAGACAATGTGCTGTCAGACCACCTGTGTGAAGCTGGCTTTTGGCAGCAACAACTGATATAAAAGTGGACCAGACAGGGTGAAGTGAGACACATCTGCTCTCTGTGAATGAAGTGTGAAAGAAAGGCCATTCAACTTTTTGGAGCTTCTGCTTTCACATAAGCAAAATGGGGCTGTCAATCAATGTCTTTCTACTGTGGGCAATTGGGGCTCAATGCCTTGGGAGCCTTCTGGAAAACCATATGGATTCACCATATAACTTTCCCATTGAGGGGTAAGGAAGTTGGAGTGTTTATTCACCAACTTCTCTCATAGGTTAAGGGTCTCTCCTGGGGAGCTAATTCCTGGCACATCCAACTCATCCCTGAGCTCAAGAGCTGAGCAGTCTGGTAGCTGGAGAATCCCCTGGGCATGGAGATGCAGGAGGCCATAAGCAGGTATAGGAGGGACCTCTGCAGGTGACTCCAGGGTAAGCCAAGGACCAGGCACCAGCAGTGCTTCCACAAGTATCTCTGTCTCTGTAACCATATTACTGGGCAAGGCAAGAGGCCAGGTCAATTGGGGTGGTTAGTTTCAAGAATTTACCATGTCTCCCAAATCCTTTTGAAAACCCCCAACATTAGTAAGCATCTGGTAAAATACCTTTTTTCATAAAAGTCACCTCTGAGGCATCCCTCAGATACAACAGAATTTGGTTTTGAGTAAATGCATACTGTCAGAAGTCTTGAAATTCTCTTATAAAACTACCACCTTGAGCCTTTGTGAAAGGAATGGCAAAATCAACATACTGATTGCTGAAAAAGAGCAGACATGCACGCTGTACCAGACATTATCTTAAAGCCACCACAGAAGACTTCTTCCTGCTTTATTGGAAGTGGCAGGCAACGCCAGAGTGCTGGAGCGCGGGGCCAAGGAGCTTGCAAGGGCAGTCCGTGCGCTGTTCAGTGCTAATAGGAAACAAGTTCTGATACTCCAAGAGTTTCTCATTTGTAGTTTCTTTCACTTCCCCAGAGCAAGTCCCCAAATTGATTCTGCCTCCTTCAGCCTCCAAGTGTGAAAACACTGACTGACAGGAACACCTAAGGGGTAATATGTCTGCCAAGTGATTGGTTAAACAGCTATTCATTTTGAAATATATCTTCAAGAAGCAGAATAATAGAGGGCCACTGTAGTGTGCGGCCCATTAATTATACCGTTGACAAGAAAATTACCCTTCAGATCAACATTAGTGGAGACTTGTCTGAATGGTGAGGTGGGGGTGCGTGGAGAACAACACTCAACGGGGTTATCCGCCAGCTCGCCTGGAGGCCCTCCTGTATCGGGAGGAGTGAGTTGGTACCTGCAGTGGAAAGAGCATGAGTGTGAACCTTTCTGAAAAATTTCCTGTCTGTTTGATTTGGGGGACTTTACTGGACCCTGTTAAACCTTGTGGTCCTTATCCACAAAATGAGGGTGACAAAAACAGCTACAAGGGTAGTTATAAAGGATAAATGAGAATGTGAATAAAGCACCTGATGTATAATGATGCTTAATCAACACACATCTGTTGTCTTTCATTCTGTGGTTTCCCTGTGCTCTGAGACAGCTTCCAACACACCTGTTTGTAAGGAAAACCATGAGACCACCTGGCTGTGTGTACCTGCTCCTTCCATCCTACCCAGCAGGTCGCCCTCAGTCATAGGGCCCAGCCTGGTTGTGCATTAGAAGGACTTTCTGTCCCTCTAGGAAGTGAGGTCTGAATACAGTCTCCTGCTCCCAGCCCAAGGCTGAAATTCTTGAGGAAACCGAGCCTCTGGTGACCTCAGGTTGAACCCTCCTTACCTCCCCTGCCAAGAGAGGCTGGTCAGACTGGCTGGTTCTCCTCTGAGCTCCTTGTCTGCCCTTTGGGTCCACCACACCTTCCCTCTGACACTGATCTGGTTGTGAAATCCAGTCCACCCTCGGGGCCTCTAGATCAAGATGGCTCACTCAAACTGGTAATTTGAGGAAAGCTTAATAAAAAGGAGCCACTAACATAATCATAAGCTATTACCAGCTCCTGGCCTTCAGGGAAAAGAGAAGGACTTACCAGTGCCTGGCTGACTGTCCAGGATGTGGCATTACATTGAGGGAGACCTGAAAACCTTGCAGGAAGGGAGGCAGGAAAATAAGCTCTGAGCCCTTTCTCCCCCTCCCATGGGCTAAGCTCAACCAGAAGTTAGAGGGAGAGGAAGCCTGTTGCTACAGTCCAAACAGGTCAGCCTTCTGCGGCACAGACACAGAGTAGAGAAGAGAAGGGAGCAGGAGTAAGTAGAAGGCAGCCAGTGCTCTGTCCCATACCTCACCCAGGTGTCACATTGAACATGAGGCTACAAGGACTCCTTGGAAACATGGGACCCTTCTTAGGTGCCACTGCAAGTTCCCTCAAAAGCTACTTGGGTGAGCAGTTTTGAACACGCCTCCTCCACCTTTAAGGAGGTACGGCAACTCTTTGCCCTCATCATAAATATGCACCTTTCACACCCTTACTGAGACTTGTCTGAGGCCACAATGTGAGACACCTGCAGGAAGCCCCTCACCTTTTATCCACATACAACCTAGAGTGGGGGGTGGGTAACAATTTGGGACTATACTTGACCCACAAAGGCATAAACACTTCCCTCCCTCTCCACAGCAACAGTCTGAAAATATATTTTATAAGATGCCTTCAAAGGTCTGGATTCGGTTTCTAAACTCCAACTCACTGGGGCCCTGAACCAGCAATACTCACCTAGTTCTTGCAGCCTTTTGTCCTGGAAGATGGTATGACCCCCTTAGACTTCCAAACCTGAAGACCAGAGTTCCCTAAATGCCCCACCCAATCCAGTCTGTAATAGCCAGAGTCAGGCAGGAAAGAGGTGACAAACTCAAACTTGGGAACTGTGTAAAGCATTTATGTACACAGGTACAAGGTGTTACTGTCCCTAGGTCTGGAGGTCAAGCACCATGGTGGTAGTCAACCCTGTAACCCATTCCTGAGTTAGTTTTTCACCCTCCTCCACTAGTCCCTCACTTCTGCTCTTTGCCATTGTTGCTCAGATAAACTAACTGCACTCAAGCCTGTCTTAAAAGCTGCTCCTTGGGTTGGGGTACCCAAACTAAAAGTCAATGATTCTCAAATGTGACCCCAGACTTCCAGAAAGTCCTACCATTTTAGAGCCTATTATTTCCTTCTGTTCACACCTGAAGCTTGCTATGTTGCTGGGAGCCCCTGGGATGCCCAGACACTCTCTAACAGCAGTGTTCTGACCAATCCCTGAAAACAGCCCTTCTGTCTTCTCTCCAGCCTTGGCTCCACCCTTTTGACCAACCCCTGGAGACCACCACGTACATGCCCTCCTTACACCGTGAAGCCATGAAAGGTTCTCCCCAGATTGGAGACAGCAGGAGAATTAGAAGACTGTGGGGGAGTGGCCTGTCAAAAGGTAGTGGCAGTGGAAACGAAGACAGGTGGATGGAGTTGAGAAATATCAACAAGGTTGAAGTATAGGATTGAATGACTGTGAAAAATACATGAAAGACAAAGACACCTGGCTTCTCCCTTGGGCAGCTGGGTCAATGGTGTGCCAGTGTTAGAACATAATCTATGGGATAATTTCCTAATGGAAAGGCCATAGGAATTCCAGTCATTCCAGATTCTCTCTCTGCCGAATGTTCGTTCACCTCTTTATACATCTTCTGCGTATATTCAGGTTCCATCTGAGAGTTTGGTTAGAGAATTCTATTTCTAGGCTAAAATTTATTCTCCTCTAGTTGAGTTCTAACACAAGTTAGCATTTTAAAAACTGAACTTTGCCAAGAGACGTATTGAAAACTAAATTACAATAAAGATTTGAAGAAGTTCCAGATTAGCTTGCCTGGCAGTTAACTTCCTCTTTAAGGTGTTAAAAAGGACTTTATTTCTCTCCCAGTTTTATAGACGTAGGTGATCACCCCACCTTCTGCCTTCTGTTTCCTGAGGAAACGGGACATATCAGCCCCATTCATAACCCTCACTGAATCATGGATGGCGTCCATACCTACACCTGCCTTGATATTCAGAGCTTGGGAAGGAGAGTCAAGTTGGATATATGAGAACATTTATTCCAGAACTGCTCATGGGGAAAGCTCCTAGCAAGGAGACCAAAAACAAAATTCTGAATAATCACTCCAAACATTACTGAAGCAAGATAGAACAGCCCATGTGGCTCGAAAAGCAAGATCCCCACCTGGTGAGGAGCTTGGGAGATGGGGAAGAAAGGGCCGGTGTCTGAGAACAGAACAGATAGTCAGGGAAGGATCGTTTTTGGAACAGATATCAGGATCTGATGGAAAATTTCTTTTCTATGCAATTTTCTGGAAAAGTTAACAAATTAGCACTGGTCAGTCCTATTCTAGGAAAATAAAATCTTCCAAAATTAGCAAAAGAGAAAGGCCCATTTGCTGAGTGTTGATGACAGACCATAGTGCAAGGCATTGGACTCACACATTTTGTTTAATACTTATCAACATCTTCATTCTTAAAGTAAGAAAATATTTCCCTCATGTACCCAATGAAGGGACATGAAGAAATTAGGACTTGAAGAAGTCAAATTACTTGCTAGCTGAGCTGAGATTTAGGTGTGCTGGTTTCCAAAGCCCGTTATTTTTATGTGTACATTCTAATTCCTCCAAACATAATTTACTTCTCTCTACCTCCTATAAGGCTGAGGGGCTATTTATGTTATACTTTGGCTCAGCCTGAGTATGAGCCACAGGCATTGCAAAAACATAAGCAAGTGACAGTGAGGAAGCTGGGACTGTATGGGACAGGAGCTGAGCCCAGACCCACCTCTGACTTCCGTGGAGTCTTGGGTAAGAGAACAAATAGAGGTCTGCATAACCTGAAAAGAACTATCTAACAAGTTGTAAGTCAAGCTAACAAACTTCTCAATAAAACATGTTCTATTACATATTTTTTCTTAACAAATAAACCTTCAGAATAACCTGAATAGCCAAACCAGAATGTAGAATTCTTGCATTTCTCTGGGTTCTGTGCTGAATGTAGCACTGTGAAATCGCCCACCCTCATCCTCTTGCTGACTCTCTCCCCATTCCAGGTTATATCCTGCTTTGCAAAAGGTCTTGCACATTCCCACATGTCCAAATAATATCCACACCGCACACAGGCAGTTGCCCTTTGGCCAAGCTTCTACCCTCTGACTAGAGAGTGAGTGCTCTGGCAACACAGAGGGGGAAGCCCACCAAGGCCCTAGAAACAGGATCATGACTACCAGGGCAAAGAGTTCTTGCATCTCAAGGATCTGAAATGTGGTCTAGGTGTGAAGGTATGGATTCCAGGTGGGCACACTCTTTTGACCAGGTGGTCTTCTTGCCCCATGGGGAAGGCCTGGCTAGACTGCAGCTCTGATGGGACTCTCTGAAATGTGTGAACCAGAACAGAAGCCACTCTCCCAGATCTAAGGGTGGGGCTGGCTGGATCATCCAATACACACAGCACAGGGATTGGTAAGCTCCAGGATGGTTCACACACAGCGTATACAAAGGAACTAAAACCAGGAGGCTGCATGGTTTGTCTTACAAGTACAAAGGGTTGTGCTTCCCCTCCCAGTGAGACCCAAATGAGATGTGTAAACAAGAGGAAGGAGGTTTCAGCCCCCTTGAGGCAGGAGGTAGTCTTAGGCCAGGAATGGCACAGTTCAGAGCTCTAGTCCCCATAGTACTGAAAGTTAAATGCAGAAAGGAAGAACCCTCACTTATTTCTGAATAAATCAACAGGCCCAGGCAAGCATCAGGTAGTACCAGCAAGACAGGTAAAAACAGACAGCGAAAATACTCCCAGGCCCTTCCCTTTCTGGCAGGGTTGAGGCCACTGACCATCATGGCCCTGCCCAAGGCTGGCTCAGGACCACACTGGGCCCAGCGTCCAATGCAGAGGGCACTAGTGATTCTAATCAGGAGAGACAAGGGAAGGTAGGAGCTGATTATTTCCCCATTATGGATGACAGCATGCACTGTGACAAGGGCAGGGATGGGAACTTCCCCTGTTTGCCTAGCAGGATTCCCCCCAGAGTCAATTTAAACTGACAAGAAAAGAGTGTGTTACCTACAGCCAGATCTACCAGGGAAGCTTCACGATGCACCATTAGATCTGAAATCACTGATGGGTGATGGGATGTAGGGTGTCGGCAGGTTCATCTGGAGGATGGTCTCTCTTGTAAGTGTGTTAGGGTCCCTCAGGTTTCCAGTGCTTCTGATGCCTAAGTCCTCTCCAAAGCACATGTTTATTTTTTCAAAGAAAACATGATTTGTATTACTGTTTAACTCCATATGTTTATGCCTGACCATTTATTTGGGTAAGATAGTCTCTCCTTGAATTTTTGTAAAATTTTTAAAAATTAATTAGCATCACTACCTCACTTTCCCTTGGTCCTAGAATTCAACTGTTGTCAGAAAAAGGACATGAAATTCAGACTTGAGAGAGTATGGTTGTAGCTCTGGCCTTATTGAATTATGTTATTTGTTCGTGAACATAATTTAACTTCATTGGCCTCAGCGTCCTTGATTGTCAAGAAGCAACAGTAAAAACCTCAGACCTAGCTGACTCAAAGGGTGTTCGAGGCTCCCATGAGATGACAGGGAAACCAAAGAACATTACTCTATAATGAGAAAGATTAGGGTTTAAATTTTGTCTCTGCCATTTACTAATTATGTAATCTTGGGCATGTGTCTTAAGCAAACCTTAAGAAACTTGACTTTTTATTTTTTAATCCATAAAATGATGGACTCAATCCTTATTTCAAAGAGTTTTATAAAGATATTGGTAAAATAATCATGAAAGAAGTTAATGTGGCTTTTTCCACATAGTAGGTACTTAAAAATATTAATTTCTTTTTTTAGAGGAAAATACTACAGGGTCTAATTAAACCTGGTTAATTGACCTGGAATATTTCTCTTGCTGATCCCTCTAAAATAAAAATAAAGGAAATAAGATGAATTATACAAAATACTACAAACAATTGTACACTAACAAATTAGATAATCTGGGCAAAATGAACAAATTCCTGTAAACACACAAATTATCTAAACTGACTCAAGAAGAAATAGATTATCTCAACAGACCTATTAAAAATAGAGATTAAATCAGTAATAGAAAACCTCCCCCAAAAGAAAAGTTCATTACCAAATGGCTTTACTTAAAATCTGCCAAGCATTTAACAAAAATTAACACAATCCTTCCAAAATCTTCCAAAATTGAATAGGAGGGAACACTTCCAAACTCATTCTATGACCCCAAAGCCAGAGAAAAACATCAGAAGAAAATTACAGACCAATATCTCTTATAAATACAATGGAAAATCCTCAACAAAATACTAGCAAACTAAACCAAATAGCGTATTAAACTATGAAACATGAAACCAAAAGAAATTAAAGAAGACATAAATAAATTTCTCTTTCATATTTGTGGTTAGAAAGTACATGGAGGAGAACTAACTGAAATAGCAGAATAAAGTGAACTACAATGCAGGGTCCTACAACGGAGAATATTGGGGAGTGGAGGAAATGAGCTTAATTGGGTGGGCTCAGCTTCAGGTGCCAGAGAAGGCAACTACCAGGTGTGGTGCTGACAATAGGTAGGTTGGTTGAAAGTCAGTGCACAGAGCAGGTACCTCCTCAAACTAAATACAGATAAGTAACTATTTCCCCCAACAATAACAACAACAAAAAAGCAAAGTTTATCTTCTGGAGGAATCAAGTTAAGTAATTCCAAATTCAAGGGCATAAGCTAGGGTGAAGGCCATGGATAAAGTGTTAAACTAAAGGTAGGAAATTAAGTGAAAGTCTGCAAAATGAGTTTTTCTCACCAAGCTCCTATTTCTTGGCCCACTCACAGCACCCCTGCAGTTGGTCACTAGTACTCAAGACAGAACATTAGAGGATTTTCCCAGTGAGACATGGAATATGCTTAAAGATAAGAAGTCAAGATACTGACATTTGGGAGTTGCCATCATTGTTTAATCACTCGATTCAGAAATTCTCTAATCACAGGGTTTCATTCAGCTTTCTTTTATCCCTTTCTAATGTGAATGAGACTCTAAGAATCTCTAGACTAGTGGGGGAAATGTCCAACATGAAAGAGGGAAACAAAAGTAAAAATAGCCTTAAAAAGAACCTGAAAGAAATAAGAATAATGCAGGAAACAAAATTATTTTCTTTCCAAAAAATGCATTTGCTATTGTTACTTGAGAAACCCTGGTTCTCCTCACTGACGTAATAAAGAATTACAGGTCAGCAAACCTAATAGCATGCAAACAAATTTTGTTAGTGAATGGGAAAGCAAATGCAAGGGTGGCTAGAGCACGGGTGGCAAAAAACCAGGATGGCCAGCACCATGTGACCAGAGATTGGGTTGGGTGGCCAACAAGGGTGTCCAGAAGCCAAGTGGCCAGTGTCCCCCAGTGTGGCAAAAAGCACTATGAGTCAAGAGAAGAGAAGAAAGCCTTTTGTCCTGAGGACTTATATAATTGGTGGGATGGTGATGAAGAGTTACCTTTTGATTGGTGGGTAAATGTGGGACCAACTTCTCCCAGAGGACATGACTACCCAAATGCAGGTATGTGTAGCCTCAATCCTTATCTTGCTCTAGACTCTGTTTGTTCATTTTGTATACATGATAGGAGGCAGGCAGTTAACCAAAGTTGTTTATGGGCCCTTCCTTTGGGCACTGTAGATCCCTCCCCTTCTCCCTTCCAAGGTTTGGGATGGATACACAGTCTCAAGGTTTTCCTTTTCCCAGCCAGTGGAGATGATACACACAGACTTTCAAGGGCTCCCCACCCCCACACACTATCATAGTTTACTTGTACTGTTTGGAATGCCTGGCAGCCTTACTGAACCAGGCTCAGGACTAATAGATCACAGGTGAGGCATCTCTTCCTTTGTTTTAGTTTCCTGTATTAAGTTCTTTGTTAGTTTGCAATGGTGAGACTCCTGCCTTAATTTCCCCTATGGCTGCTCGTTCCCAGCTGCTATCTAAGTGTTAGGAGGTGTTGCCTGAACCAGGATGCTACCGTCACTGATCAGCAACAGCACAGCAGACTCTGCTTACTTCCTATGTTATCTCCTGCAACACTACCCTCAGAAGGATAAGAGATGATACTGCAATCATGAAACAAGTACAGGAGACCTGAAAAGGGACAGTTAGAAAGCAAGGAAGAGCTCTTACAATATATATATCAAAGCATTTTAAAATATTTTTAAGATTTTATTTACCTTGAAGATATGATTACCCCCTGGGTATTGTGAAGTCTTTATGCCAATAGACCAGTAGACAAAGAAAAGAGTAACTCTACTCCAAGTAGTAATTGACTTTATTTACCAAGAGAATCTAGGGTTATAAGAAGAGAGGGAGAAGTCTATCTGGAACTCAAGAAACTCACTAGGCATCCTTTCTGATGTTATATCAAATTAACATGGTGAGGTGATAAGAGCATGTTTAGAGATAAATAACAGAACCAAGGCAGGCAAGGAGCCTAAATGCTCAGACCCCTCAGGAATAATGGTCTAGGTCAGCTCATCAGCAACCAGCCTAGACCAAATGAAGCTTTGGTTAACAGTGAGGGAAATCTAGAATAGATGAAGTAAGATAAAAACGATTAATATTAAATATTAAAGTGAGTATCAAATAATATGTCAATATTAAATTAAATATTAAATTTCAAAGTGACCTTTGAATCTAAGCAACAGTGAGGTAGTGAGATGTATAAGTTGTTACATTTACTTGTATTATGTATTTTCAGAGTATATGGCTGATTGCCACATTGAAGGAGATCACATGATGAGTTGAGTTGGACTTAATGAAGGCCTTGAATAGATCTGAGTAGGCTGTACCAGATACCTCTCATGCACCAATGCTAAATCTTTCAGTTATATCTCTTGCTTTAGGGGTTATTGTGGCAACCAGATCCATCAACAGTGTTCAACAGCGAGATAGCCCTTCACCAAAATTCACACTACATACTTCTTGCTTCCTGTCCTGAGGACTTCTCTGATGTGATTACATGGGATATCTGTGGTAACTGGTATGCACATATGCACAGCCAGGAAATGAAGACAAATAAAATCTAAGAGGACACCCCTGACCGATGAAAGATGGAAGTTGATGGGCACATGTGTCAGCCTTTTGTCCTCCATGTGAACTCCACACCAGTGTTTTGGTGAGATGGAGTACCTGTCACTTGAGGCAATGGCCAATGCAATAGCACATCTCAGCATTTTCTTTCCTTCTAGTCTTATTTCATTTTCCTGGTCCACATTCCCGTGCTCTGGAAACCTCCCAAATAAACACCTAAATGCATGTTTTTGTCTCAGGTTCTGCTTTAAGGGAGGGGGACTGGCAAATGGAATTCAAAGTAAAACAAACTAGAATATTTCATCCATCTGTATGAACAAAAAGATATATAACTATAATGAAGATATTCTCAGATGTGCTTACTTCCTATGTTATCTCCTGCAACACTACCCTTGGAAGGATTGCATGATAAGAGAAGAAAAAGGGAAGTAATAAAGGGAGGGAGGAATAAAGAGAGAAGGAAAGAGAGAGAGAATGAGAAAGAGAAGCAGGGAGGAAGGGGGGAGGCAAGGATAAGTACATCCAATCAAGAAAGTAAAAAAAAGTAAAGGAACACTTGGATCTAGAAAAATTAAATTCAAGAGAAGAAACTGGCCAAGGGAAGTTTCAGGATAACAGCTGTGCAGCAGATTCAAAGAACAGGCACTACAGGTTGGGCATTCGGGAAAGATAACTCTAGGGGAAAAATAATTAAAAGAAGATTTCTTATGTGTGGACATTTGGAGGTAAAATAACCATATGTAGGAAATGGATAGGTCCAATGGTAAAATTTACAGATATGTATGTAGAAAACATTGTTAAGTGAAAAATAAATAATTATTTATTCCTTCATATTTTTAAGAAAGGAAATATAATCATAGTAAAAGTATGACCCACTAGTAAACAATATTCAGACAGCCACAGTAATATAGATTTTACAATTGATTTTTCTAACCATGTAGAGGAATAAGGAAGACAGAGGAGGGAAAGTTTGTGTGTAAGGAGGAAGCATGAAAAGGAGCAAATTTATCTTTTACCAACAAGAAAAAATAAGACAAAAGTGAAACTGATATCAACAAGAAGCAGTAAAAAACATATATTCAAGACTTCTGGCCAAGATGGAGGCATAGATAGACTCACTTCACCTCCTCACACAACCATAAGAAGGATAACAACTGATATAAAAGCAAAAAAACCCAGAACTGCCAGAAAATCACACTGTGTGGTAGTCCAACAATCAAGGATTTTAAGAAGAAACATTCATCCAGATGAGTAGGTGGGGCAGACAGGATATAGTATGATGTGGAGATGGGAGAGTGGTGGTGGCTGGTGGAACAGGTGGCCCCACATTTATGTGAAGCAGATGAAAACCAGGAGGGACAACAAGAGAGTGAGCAATTCCAGCCCCAGGCCAGGACACACAGCCCAGGGTTCCAGTGCCAGGTAAACAAAGCTTCATAACCTCTGGCTGCAAAAACCAGTGGGGATTTAGGAAGCAGAAGAAACTGCCAGTCTCCCAGGAGAGTTTGTTTAATGGGCTTACAGGGTCTTAAAACATGTGCAAACTCTCCCACTCTGGGAACCAGCACCAGGGCAGCAGCTAGAAGGAGGGTACCAGTCACTTATAGGAAGTGGGGGAAGTGACTGGACAAAGCAAGAGCCAAGCAAGTGACATTGTTCCCTCTCTGACCCTACCACACATATACATACAGCACCACAAAACAACAAAGTGAGTTGCACCACCCTGGCGAATACCTAAGGCTCCATTCCTAACAACATAACAGGTACACCCACATGGGGAGTCAAAGTAGCTCTACCTATTCACAGAAACACAGGGAGGCTACCAAATTGAAGAAACAAAGAAATATGGCCAAATAAAAGAACAGACTAGAACTCCAGAAGAAAAAAAAAGTGACATGGAGATAGCCAACCCATCAGATGCAGAATCTAAAACACTGTTGATCAAGATGCTCAGAATAATGATTGAGTATGGCCACAAAATAAAGGAAGAAGTGAAGGTTATACAATGTGAAATAAGGAAAAATGTACAGGAAACCAGCAGTGAAGGGAAGGAAGCCAGGATTCAAATCAACAATTTGGAACAAAAGAAAAATAATTATTTGATCAGAACAGAAACAAGAAACAAGAATTCAAAAAATGAGGAGAGGCTTAGGAACCTCTGGGACAACTCAAATGTACCAACATCTGAATCATAAGACTGCCGGAGGAGAAAAAAAGAGCAAAAAATTGAAAACTTATTTGAAAAAATAGTGAAAGAAAACTTCCCTAATTTGGCAAAAGGAACACACAGACAAGTCCAGGAAGAACAGAGTCCCAAATAAGTTGGACCCAAAAAGACAGTTCATAATTAAAATTCCAAAGGTTAAAAATAAATAATCTTAAAAGCAGCAAGAGAAAAGAAGAGAGTTACCTACAAAGGAGTTCCCATAAGACCCTTAGCTGATTTCTCAAAAGAAACCTTGCAGGCAAGGAGAGACTGGCAAGAAATATGCAAAGTGATGAAAAGCAAGGACCTACATCCAAGATTACTCTATCCAGCAAAGCTATCATTTAGAATGGAAGGGCTTTCCAGACAAGGTAAAGCTAAAGGAGTTCATCATCACAAAGCCATTATTACAGGAAATGTTAAAGGGACTTAGCTAAGAAAACAAAAAAGATCAAAACTATGAACAGTAAAATGATAACAAACTAACAACTATCAACAACAGAATCTAAAAAAAGAAAAAAACAAAAACTAAGCAAACTACTACAATAGGAGGAGAATCAAAGAACTGGAGATCATCACCTTTAACAGGAAGCTAAACAACAAAACAAACAAGCAAGCAGAAAAAAAAAAAAAACAAAGACACTGAAATAGAGAACAAGGGGACAGTGACCAGAGGGGAGAAGGAAGGGAATTTAAGGGGGAAAAGGGGGAGGGATCTAGAGGAACAAATAGGAAGGACACAGGGACGAGAACTAAGGGGGGTGGAAATGGGAGGGAGGTGGGGAGCAAGGGGCGGGGGAGGCTGGGATGGAAAAAAATAGACAAAAAACTGTACTTGAAAAATAACTAAATAAAATTAATTTTAAAAAAAGAGGATAATAAAAACTTTAAAAACTAAAAAAAAAAAAAGAACTGGAGATCATATGGGGGGTTATCAGCAGGGAGGGGGAAGGGGAAGAATGTGGGAGAAGGTACAGGGAATAAGAAGCATAATTGGTAGGTACAAAATAGAAAAGGGGATGTTAAGAATATTAAAGAAAATGGAGAAGCCAAAGAACTCATATGTATAACCCACAGACATGAACTAAGGGGGGAGTGCTGGAGGGAATGGGGAAGTCAGGTAGAAAGGGAGAAAAATGGGACAACTGTAATAATATAATCAATAAAAGCCAAAATAAATTGGGACCTAAGATTTGTGCTCCCCACCAAAAAAAGAAAACATATTTTCAGTTAAGCAACTGACTGCTATTCTGAGTACTGCTTACCCCCAGTCTGAGATAAGGGTGTACAAGGGGGGACCCAAAAATTCTGGAATTTATTTATAAAAAACTGTATATGTTCTTATACATTTAAATGTCAGTCACCTTCAAAGTATTCTCCATTTGATGCAATACACCTATCGAGACATTTTTCCACTGTTCAAAACAGTTTTTGAACTCATCAATTTTGATGCCTTTTAGTGCTTCAGCAGTTTTTTGCTTCACATCTTCTACATTGGCAAAACATTTCCTTTTGAGAACTGTTTTCATCCAGGGAAACGAAAAAAATGTCACTCAGGGGAGAGAGATCAGGTGAATACAGAGGGTGGGGCATGGGGTTCCTGTCTCATGCCACTTATGATCAAAAACTGCTGACACTCAATGTGGTGTGGGCAGGTGCACTTGTACGTCACCCATTATGAATGGACAACACTGAAAGAGTCTTCCAAAAAAAAATTCACTGAAGCCAGCCCTGGCTGGCGTAGCTCAATAAATTGAGCACAGGCTGTGAATCAAATGGTAGTCAGTTCGATTCCCAGTCAGGGCACATGCCTGGGTGGTGGGCCAGGTCCCTGGTGGGGGCACCACATGGGAGACAACCACACATTGATGTTTCTCTCCCTCTCTTTTACCCTCCTTTCCCTTCTCTCTAAATATAAATAAATAAAACTTTTAAAAAAAAGATTAACTGAAGCCAAATGCAGCCTCTCACAACAACACCAGCTAGTACACTAATAGAGATGGATTCCTAAACACTCACCTAGTGGAGGAAGCCTGTACTACAAGGGGCCTGCCCTTCAGAAGATAATTCTGGTTTATTTTTAGGTCCCCTTCATAAACATGAGACCATTTTATTTTCTCCTCTGATCTCTACCTTCAATTGTACTATATTGAATTTCACTTTCCCTTTACTTAATAACCTCTCAGCCAGATTCCATAGCTTTCTAATCATTTTAAGAGAGTAATAAAATGTCCACTCCACCTTCCTTCATTTTAAAACTTCAATCTTACTTACATCCTGTTGAATGTTGTCCTTCTCTCCCATCTCCTCCTGAGTCTCAGCTAAGGAACCCAGAGCATGGAGGAGACATGTCAGCAATTTCACTGCCCTTCATTTTGGTCAAGAAATGGAGATCAGAGTAAGATGGTAAGCATCTTCATGTTTACCTGACACTGCTATTGTCATTCCTAATAAACATTGGCTGGTCTTAATTTTTGACCATGTGACAAGAATCTTGAATGGGGGTGGAAATGGGAGGGAGGTGGGGAGCACGAGGCAGGGTGGGCTGAGATGGGAGTAATAGACAGAAAACTGTACTTGAAAAATAATTAAATTTTTAAAAAAGAATCTTGAATGGGTTTTTTGAAGGGCCCCCAGGAGCCTTCCCACCACCTGGTTTACCTCTTCTGACCCCATCCAACCTCACACCCTGGACTCTTGCTTCTAGTTTTCCTTTTAGCTGAGTGTCAATAAGATGGCTGAAACTTAGCTAACTTTCCCTGTGCCCCTTCAGTCTACAAGAAATCCAGCATCCCTGCCATACCCCTGCCTCACTTTCATCCTTTCCTCCATGCTGAAACAGACATCAAGGGCAATCGGCCAGTCTGCTGCAAAAATACCTCCATCAGAGAAATGAGTGGCCAATCTTTCCTCCTTGTAAAAACCTTAATCTCTACTTGGAACACTCTCTTTATTTCTTGGTTTATGGTTACAGTGGGGAAGGTTCAAGGGAAAGTGAAGAGGGAAGATACTGATTTCACCCCCTAAGCTGATGGCAAAACCCTTTCAGAGTTTTTGGTATTCACCCCATGGAGGCCAAAGTGGAACAAATGGGTGACGGCAGCAAGACCATCAAGAGGAAGCATCATGTAATGGTTGAGAGTCATTGGCTAGTTTCTTAAACTCCCTAATACTTAGTTACCTCATCTGTAAAATAGAAAGATTTCACAGGATCACTACAATAGTTAAATGAGTAAATAAGACTAAGACATTTAGAATATGACCTGGGATCAGTATTATCTATTATCATTTTTGCCACACCTTAGCAAGATCTTAGGAGATTAGTCTTGTCATCTTGTCAATTCTCCTTGGACTGTGGAAGTTCTTGGCATCTATAATTTTCATCTTTCAGGCTATAGCTATAATTCTGAGGCCAAAGTAAAAATCTATCATCCTGCTACACATATTATTAAAAATGTGGAAATGCTGGAAGAAATAGCTAGAAGAGGACAAGAGTGGGTAGGTTAGAGTCCTACAGAGGACTGTTGTTTCTCATAAGCCCTTTGGTACCACTTGATTTTTTTAAAAGTAGGTGCCTGCATTACTTTGATTTTAGAAAAATCAAATTTTAATCTTTAAAAACATTCTAAGAATGTAAAAAAATCTATACTTTGATTAGCTTCTATTCCATTTTGATTCTATTCTAAGAGTGTCATGACAAACCTGAAAAATGATAGACATCACCCATGGTCATCACCAAATTGGGTTTGGAAAACTTGTGTATAGAGAGAAAACTCTTAAGTAATTCTTAACTCTCCTTTTCTCTTTCCTTTCTTTTTCTTTCAAACCAGAAGGAAAACATTCCCTAGTTTTTATGAAACCAAGCACTCTGACTAAATTTTCAGTCGATCAGTACAATATCTCTTGGTGAACTCTCAGATTTAATTAGGTTTAGAATTCTGTTAGAGCGGTATTGATTTTTTAGTCTGTTTATTGCTTCATGAGTTACCTACCATCTTCCTGGTAGCAATTTGCATTCATGGCAGTGTATTCCGCACATTTGATCATAGAGCTTTGAGAAACTGGGTGAGCTTATCCTGTGTCAGGGAAGACTTAGTGGCTTTCATAAGTATGGAGGACACAGAGGCTAACATACACTTCTTGTTTTCAAGACCTATGCATGTCAGCTGGAAGAGCAAGTCCCCTGAATGTGAGACAACATTACTAGGACAGTTAGAGCAAAAAGGTTCAAGAGGCATCCACCATGCTCTCCTTCAGCATTACCTTCCTCTCTCAGCCTCAGACCCTACCATTGAGACTCACTCATACAAACAACTTCACTCTTCCCTTGGGCAAAATACTTAAAGTCTTTCTCTGCCTTTTTTTTTTTTTTCCTGTTTTTTACACCACCTCTCAACTCTCCAGTTCCCAGCTCAGACTATGTGGCTGGACCCCACAGGTGACCCAGCTTGTTTTTTCTCCCAGATGATTCCTCCATGTTTTGTCCCAAATCCACATTGTCTCTCTCTTAGCTTCTCAGCAGTACATGTAAGGAAAAAGAGGTCCCAACACAAGGCAAGTATGTTCATTTTTTAAAGAGTAGGTCCAGCAGCAGAAGACATCATTATTTTAGTTATTGTCCCAGATTTATTGATACAATTATCTGTAATAGAATTTACCTATATGAACTATATTTGATATATTTTGACAATTACACACAGTTGTGTAACCACCACCATGATCAAGACAGAAAACATTTTCATCACTCTACAAATTTTCATTGGCCCTTTAAGGCCACAGCTTTTGAGACAAAGAATAGATTGATTTGCACTGGGATGGTCAGGAAAGATTTCACAGGAGGTATTGAGACAAGACCTAGAATGAGAATAAAATTTTGATGGGCAGAGGAAAGATCCAAACTGAAGAAAAGCAAATGTGAACAGCAACGGTTACACCAATTTTGAGAGAACAGAGTGGTCAGGCATGTCAATATCAAGAGGTAAAACTAAGCTGAACACATGTCACATTGTAGAGAGTTTTGAATGCTAGACTGAGGAGTTGGAATTTATACCACATGCAATTGGAACCTATTGTCCTAATCCTGAAACAATCATGTAAAAAATCTAAATGGTGAATATTTACTAAAAGTCTTTAATTGCTTTCAGTTAGCTACTGAATTAGGACTCCCCAGTTGAGAGAAGGGTAAGTTGAATCTGATCTGAGTGGGCAGGAAAACTTCACAGAAGGCAGGATTGTGGACACTGAAGCAGCATCTGTTACTTATACTGAAGTTCCCAAAAGCCACTCTGGGTCTCTCCATTCATTATCGCTCCAAATCTTAGGCCTCCTACCCACATGAGATGTTCAGCAGATAAAGGTCCTTCTTCCCTTCTCTCCCATCTGTACTTTGTCCAAAATAACCACCGTATCCCAGCCATATAGCACCGAGCTATAAATCTCCTGGCCAAGACGAGCATCTGTGACTCACTCAGGACAGACAGTTCAGGAAACCAGCTAATCCTCTCTGCATCCATCTATAGTGCAGTTTCTTCAGAAGCAAAAATCCCTTTTTTTAAAATCAGGTCCCAAATCTACTCTTGGAGGAAAAAGACACCAGAAGACTTATATGGCAACAAGGCAGTGGGCTAAACACACCTGATACACACTCTCCCAACTTCACATGAAACATCTTTTGTAGGACAAAATTCTGTTATCCCCCTGGGCTTTTTCTGGCCTTCAGAAGCCATTGGCAAAAGAGAATTAAAAGGGCATATTGTTAGCACAATAAGCTCTACATTTTCTTCTCTGAAAATTGACCAGTGTTAGCATAAAATATGTCTGTGGATCTCTTAAAGACTTCTGAAAGACTCAAGCCTTCTCCTGGGCAGGCCAGGGGAGGGACCCTGCTGCTCCAGGGAGACCCAGAAATCATTGTTATTATCTTGGACCTCATGGAATGTGGCCAGCTATTCCAGAACATGGGGGAAAAGTCAATGAGTAAGAAAGACCAAGGGAGATCAGGAGGAGAAGAGAAAATGGAGTGAGGCAAAAGATGAAAGACACTCTAGGCAGCCAGTGTGATAGTTGATTTTGTATGTCAATTTGACTGGGTCAGGGGATACCCAGACACTTGCTCAGACATTATTCTGAGTGTGTCTGTGAGGATGTTTCTGGCTGAGATTAATACTTGAATCAATAGACTGAGTAAAGCAGGTCGCCATCCCTAATGTGGGTGGGCCTCAATCAATTGATTAAGAACCTAAACAAAACAAAAAGGTTAAGTAAGATGGGACTTCTCTTTCCTGGTTGTGGGAGCTGGTACATTTATCTTTTCTTGCCTTTGGGTTTGAACTGAATGATCAACACTTTTTTGGTCTTGAGTCTGATGGCTTTGAGCCTGGAACTTCCACCATTGGTTTTCCTGGGTCTCAGGCCTTCAGACTTGTACTGACACTACACTTCAGTTCTCCTGGTCTCTAGCAAGTTGCACATCTTGCGACTTCTCACTCTGCCTAATGACATGAATCAACTGTCATGTCAAGTCAATGACATGACAGTAATAAATTATTCTATTTAGAGATAATAGATAGATAATGAGAGATAGATAGATATCCTGTTGGTTATGTTTCTCTGCAGAACTGTGACTAATACACCCGATTAGTTCAATTCAACAACTATTTATTAATATTTATTGCCAAGCACTGTTCACGGGACTGGGGATTCATTGGGGAACAAAACAGACAAAATGACTTTCCTCATGGAGCTTGCAGTCTACCCATACAAGCTGGTGCCTTGAACGAGAACTCATTGGGAAAAGTAACAAAATGCATCTCATCATAATCTGGACGTGCCATGTTTTTATCACAGCTGATAGGTCGTTTTATTTCTGACAAAGAGCTGTACCTAGATGCCCATTTAGACACATGTGAAGCATATTGAGCTGGTTCAAACTTAGGAATATCTACCAAAGATGCAGACCAGTGATGGCATCATAAACAAACAATGAAAGAAGACCATGCACTGAAGCCTGGAGTTTCCACTGCAACTGCTTTTTTTTAATGTGCTTAATTTAAAAGAAGGCAAAGAGGAGGGAGCTTTGTTCTTTTCTCAAAACTATCCCAAATCTACTTCCCCTCCAAAGCCAACCCACGCATCTTGTCCTGACCAAATCTGGAAGCGTAGACCACTCCCACTGCTACCCTTTCCCCTCACCAAACATCAGAAACAAGTAAGTCAGTCTCTGGCCTTCAGAATTCTCCAGGCCCTTTCACAAAACATCCATTTCTTGAGTGTTTCATTGGAAAAACAATTCTGGATTCCCATGACTTGCTCCCTTGAGGGAAGTTATAAAGACTTAAAGGATATCACAAAGCTAGGAGAGATAGGGAGCCATTAAAAGTAACCTGCTACTCCCAAGTGAAGAAGTCCCTTACATATAAGTACCAGTTCTGCTCAGCAATTCTAGCTTAATAACACACATTAACATGCTTTGTGAAATGGAAAGTGTTAGAGAAATGTATAAGGAGCTGAGAGATCACTTCGATGACCTTTGCTTTATCTTCTCATTCTTGTAAAAGCTTTTAGGTTGTTGTTTGTGCCATTAGAACCTAACTTTGGGAAAGGGATTAAACCCAAGCTGAATAGCATCTCAACAGCCCTGGCCGAGTGGCCCTAGGCTTATATCATAAGAACAACAAGTGGCATTTGCTCAGTACTTGGTTGCTTCCAAAACACTTTCCAAAACTCACCTCATTTAATTCTCACAATGGGTCTACAGAGTAGGGATCACCACCTTCACACAGGTGAGAGTCAGAATCCTACTGCTGCGGGTTCAAGTAAGTCAAAGCACCCACATCAGAATCAGGGGAATGACTTAATGAGCTCTGAAGTAACTCATTGACCAGAGCTCTTCCCATTACACACACTGCCTTAACCTCCATGGTGTAGCTATGGAAGCCCACCCCACCTCACTCCAGACACACTGACTGACAGACATAATGGTATAACTTGAGGACATCTGTAGTTCAGGTCAGTATACTGGCCCCATATCTAGCACTAACTTGTCTTTGACCTTGGGTGAGTTATTTCTCTAAGGCCCTGTGTTTCCAACAGCTTTAGCCAGTATCCTCAAGAAGGTGCCTCTCAGCAGCTAGGACTGGAATCCCATAAAATTTTCTAGCTGGGAGGCAATATGTTTGATCATTTCAGCAACAGCAACCCTGGCTTGGATTTCTAGCCCTACTGCTTTCTATGGTTATGGCTGTGAGCAACTCAGGGATGTTCCTATCTGTAACATGCAGAGTGTGTGTGCAAAACTACATGCAAAGTGTCTGGCTCAGAGGAAAAGTTGAATAGCGATCACTCCTTCTCCATCTCCAACTCTTTAGAGTTAATTTTCTGCTCAGGACTCTCATGGCTTAACTCAAAGGAACAGCTTTCTAATGGTGGAATCAGTCTGAGGTACAGTAAGAAGCCAGTGGGGGGATGCTGTGGGATGGATTGTTTCTTTAAACATGTTCCAACCATGTTTAAAGGAGAGCCCAGGTGAATCAAGGTAACTCCTGTACCACTCCCTTATGAACTGAAGTCATAACCTTTCCTGCTTACTTCTCCTGGTGCCTAGACATCAGTCAGGCAATCCAGAGAGAATTGGCTTAACAGCAGCCCCACCTCTCCCAGGGTGAGGTGCAGGGACAGCCCAGGGCCACTATGCATGGGTTTTGTGTAACAATTTGCATATCTGAAGACAAGATATGTCCATCTCCTCGCAGCTGAGAGGAGAATCCAAATGCAGGGTGATGGCAATGGGGGATGCCTCGGGACAGCAGGGAACCAGCCAGTGCCCTGTGGGAACTCATTCACATTCACGCAGCTGCAAGAATGGAGATAGCAGGAAAGGCAGCCAGGCAGGCCACAGGTGTGCTGATCCCTGCAGGCCCCACATCAGAGCTATTCTTTCTTTTTTTTTTCTTTTTCCTTTTTTTTCAGAGCTATTCATTCTGTTCCTCTGGATCAAAGACGGAATTCTGTACTCTGCCTCAGGAGCTAGGGAGGCGGCAGAGAATGCCTCACACTTCAAGCACTTGTAATTTCTTTTTCTTTTAAAAATTATAAGTGATCTCAATAGATAGGAAAGTGCAGAAAATGATTTAACAGCACTGTGCTCACCGCAGAATTTAAACAGGCTTCACATTTTGCCATGCTTGGTTCATTTTTTCCTAAAGAAATAAGGTGTGGCATTCTGACATGCCTGAATCCTCCTCCCCACATAGAAATAGTAAATGTTTTAGCTGCCACATAAAGCATAACTTCTACACATGTACTTATACTGCACTGTCTAAAGCTGGAAACAACCCAGATACCCATCCTGGTAGAATGGATGAATTCCTTTTACTATATTCATGCAAAGGCATATTATAAAGCAATTAAAATAAACAAACTACAGTTATACACATAATAATGAAAGAATAGTCCCAAAATAATGTTGATCAAGAAAAGCAATGATGAAAAGAATATGTGTGGTTTTGTTACCGAACAAGAGGTCCGAGGGAGGGGCAATACAATATTTGGCCCACCTAGGGATGCCCAAAACTGCTACACAACAGGGGCCCCTCCCAAAAACAAAATACTAAAATCTACTGGGCCCTTCTGTCCGCCGCCAATTGGAAAGACATCTCTTAATGCCAGAGATTTGTGAAAAGAAAACAAAAGGTTTATTTAATGCTATTCAGGCCTAATGCCTCCACTAAAATATCAAAGTCCTTTAGGGTATACACCTACACCCACACAGCGCTCCCTTCTCCCACTGTCCCAACTCCGGGTACCGTAAATCAGGAAAAGAGCACACGTCTGTATTGCCGGCCGCTGGCACCGTCAGCTGTGTCACCATGCAGGCAGGATCTCGAGTTAATCCAAAGTACTGTGGTACCCTCTCATGGTCCACTGGCAAGAGTCCTTTGTACTCAGTTCCAGTCAAAGTCTCTCTTGCTTTCCCAGGCCAAGCGGCCAAACGGGGCACCCCAAAGCCGCGTGGGCCTCTTCTACCAAAGCTGCAGGAGTCCGCACTCCACCAAAAGCATGTGGCTTTCTTCTTCACCTGGCTGCAGGGATCTCCATTCTGGAAAAGCTGCATGGTTTTCCTTTTCACCTGGGCAGCTATCCCCTCATGTCCCGGAGCCCATCTTTTCCAAGCTCCCACACACCGGCCCTTCCACTCAGGGGCGCAGCCCCTCGTTACATCCTGAGTCCAAGCCCCTCTCACTCAGGAGAGCAGCCCCTAGTTACATTCTCCTGAGTCCCAGCTCTCCTTCTTCCTGGCTCCAAACTTGGCCACTCCTATTTAACATATCTATGAAACCAGTTAAAGGTTATACATATGTTAAATAACCATTCCTCCAGAGGTTAGCTCCAAAACTGTTGCTATGCAAAACAGCTCTCAATGGCCTGGCTCCATTCATTTCTTCCCCCTGGGGGGAGGGGGGAGGACATCTTATATGTCTCTCCAATATTCCTATACACTTTGAATTCTGGACACCACTCCAAATCTTTTTTTTGGGGGGCCCCCTGGCTGCACCCTGTATCAGTTTCATTTTGTAACAGGGTGCAGCCAAAAGGGGGGCCCCAAATAGGGATTTGTAATGGGGCCCAGAACTCAAGATGTCCAGGAAGTATTAGAAAATATATATATAGGACGTCCTTGCCCCCATGAGTCTGAGCTGGAGGATGGGATACATGGAGAAGAGCCATTCAGAGCTGTGTTGTACAGCAACGGCTTTGCAGCTAACCTCTGGTGTGGTCATTTAACATATCTGTAACCTTTAACTGGTGTCATAGATATGTTAAATAGCTGTAGCCATGCTTTGAGCTGGGGAGGGAGGGTGGAAGTGGCTTCCACCCAAGGTGTAACTGGGAGCCAACCCCCCCTAGTTACAGCACCTGCATGAGATCTTGGAGATGATTGGCTCCATGCCATGGGGCCACACCTGCCCAGACTTACTATGGCAGCCCAGTAAAGCTGGAAGACTATGGGAATGCTGGCAAGTGCAACTGATTGTAGGAGGAATCGGAAATGGGGCTACAGAGGAAGATTGGCGTGGGGATTTAAACACAGGCTCACCAGCCATGCAAGAGAGAACCATGTGGCTTTGGCAGAGTGGGGACCCTGTGGCTTTGGAGTGCTCTTTTTTTCCCACAGGGCTTAGGAAGCAGGAAAGACTTTGCCTGAAAGAAAAGGGGCGAAAGGACTCTTGCTGGTGGGCCATGAAAAAGCGCCACATGGCTTTGGATTAACTGGAGATTGTAGCGGTAATACAGCTGATGGTGTCAGGAGCTCGAATCAGAAGAAGTACTTCTACTTCTTTTCCTGAGATATGGTACCCCGGACTGGGCAAAGGGGAGAAAGAAGGACTGTGTGCATTTGTGGGTATTCTAAAGCACTTTAGCATTTTAATGAAGACATTAAGTCACTACTCTAAGTCTGTATAACTTTTAAATAAATAATTACTTTTCACAAATCCCTGGCATTGAGAGATGTCTTTTGCCTGGCAGTGGGCATAGCAAACCTAGTCAGGGGGAACCCCAGAAAAAAAGGGGGTCCTTTCATTAATAGTATATTATACACCACCCCCATTCTGTTTTGTAACAATTTCATCTAAATAAAGTTCAGAAACAAAACTGATTTTTTGTTTAGGGTTATATACAGAGCATGTCAGGCTAATGCTTACTTATAAGGGGGCGAACAGGCCTGGATTGTATTACTAAAGGATCCATGGGGGCTTTTGAGGTGCTGGCTGTTTGGTTTCACTTTATAACAATTGAATGATATGTAGCTATGCATTTTATGAATGTTGTTTAATGTACATTTCACAATAAAAGTGTCTAAAATAAGCCACTCTTCTTGTGGCCTGTTTTTATTTAAATGTATTATTTTATGCTTTATCTGGTATAATAAATAACGACCTAATTCATTCGTTTTAATTGCTGTCTAGTATTACATGCATAAACCGCAGTTTACTTTTCCATTCCCTAACCAGGCATGAGTAATGTCAGACCCATGTTCTGTAATTAAAACAATACCATAGAGAAATGTTGTACATTCCTCCTCATGCATGAGTGTGAGGATTTCCATTAGAGTTAATGGACTTGAAATTTCTGCATCCCAAGGAACGTCCATCCATCTTCAACTCTATTTGATCCTGTCAAGTTGTTCCTGCAAGTAACTGTATCATTGTAGACTCTTGGAAGAAATCTTGGTCCCTGTGTCCTCCCCAATATTTGGTGTTGCCAGACTTCTCAGCTTTTGTACTAATCCCCTTCTGATCCTACTTTGCATCTCCCAGTTTTTAGTGATGCTAAACATCTTTTCACATGTGCATTGGCATTTCAGACATCCTCTTGCATGAATGATCTGTTTTTGTGTCTTGCCCACTTTCTATAGAGCTGTTTATCTTCTCTAATTGCTCTGTAGGAGTTTCTGTATGTACCCTGAATGCCAATATGTTGTTGGTTTCATAAACAGCAAAGGTCTTCATCTTGACCTGTAACATGTCTTTTCACTCAGTTACAAATAACATGGCAAGAAGGTGAGATGGGATAAGACTCTGAGTTAAGACACCAGGTCTCAGAGTCAGACTACTGTGTCTCTTAGTTTAGCCACTTTAACTTGCCATAAACTTGCCATGTGGTATTGGGAAAATTATTTGATTTCTATGTGCTTTGGTTTCCGCAGCTTTAAAGTGGACCTAATAATATATCCTGTTTATTTTATTGTTATATGATTCAATGAGATAATATGTGCAAAACACTTGAAACACCATTAAGAAACTGTTCAAAAAATAGTCCTTGTTTTTATGGTGTCTGTTTTTGCAGATATTTAAAATTTTGATGAAGCCAATTTTATATTGCTTCCTTTTATCATGTTTTCCTTTGCCATCTGATCTAAGTTATACTTCCATATTCCAACAGCATAAAGAGATTCTACTAGGTGTTCTAAGTGTAAGTTTTATTGTTTACTTATAGGACTTTAATCTATATAGACTTATTTGAGGTATGTATTGGGGTTCTTTTTGTGTGGTAAGGAAACAACATGATCTTTCCTTTAGGGATGGTCATTTGTCCCAGTATAATTTTTTGAATAGCTGGGTCTTTTGAAAAAACAATACAGACATATTTGACTTTGGTTTGATGAGACATGCATACACGGTTTACAGTCATTGGCTCTAACCATCCTGGCTTTCGGGAATATCCCCCCAACACACAGTCAGCTCCCCTGGATCCTAACACAGCATCAGAATGGTATGGGCAATGGAGCAGGAACAAGGTGTGAAAGACACATGTGCAAGGTTTTTCTTACATCAGGCAAGCAACAGTATGAGCAGAGAGCTCTGCTCTCATCAAAGTCCAGACAAAAATGCCAATTCTCTCGTGTTAGGAATTCACTCAGGGATGTGGTGCCTATGATCACCCACATGCATGTTTTCCAATGGGACCCATGCCAAACAGAATTCATTAGAATTCGTGTTTGCAGGTCACAGACCTGTAAGGAGACGGCAAACAGCAAGTACTGCTGTGGGGGGAGGTCACATGTTCCCTCAGTCCCATTATCAATAATTCAGAACAAGTTTCCATCTCTTTCTAGTCTCTTCTCAGAAATGTAATGAAAGTATTGTCTCATGAAGAGGTGATATGAAAATATGCAGCCAAAAATATAGAAAAAATTTATAAGAGTTTGTCGAACAATTCATTAATAATTACATTTTGATATTTTTCTGATTTTGTAAAGTTTGTAGTGTTTTTTAGCACTTCATATTGGGTAATTTCTTAGATTTCTTGTCTCTTTATAAAATTTTCCTTTCTCATCTAATTTTGCCTTTTTCTTCTTTAAAGAGAGGTCCCCATTTGTTTCAACTTAGTGTCTCTCAAAACCTGAATCTGTTCCTGCCAGGACATTGATGTTCTCAAAGAAATTATCTCATTGAAGAGAGTCCTCTTTCTCAGTGGTTTTACAGACAATAAAACAGAAAACCGAAAGGTGGATCCATTTGTCACAGGTCACAAAGAAAGATAGTGGTGTGGTCAGGACTAGAACCCACGGCCTCTGAGAGGGAGTTCTCTGCTTTATCTCACAAAGTCCTCTGTGTGTCATGTTCTTTCTGTCACCTTCCTAGCCAAGGACCACTGCATGACGCTCAGCCTTCTGACCAAGGGCCTGTATTAATAGGGTCATTGTGAATGTGCTTCACTAATATGACCATAGAGCTCGTCACCAAGTGCTACCTCCTCTCTTCCCTCTCCTGGACGAAGGGTTAAGGAGAAAGCAGTTCAGTGGTTTTCCCAGTCTGTTTCTCTGCCCCCGTAAAGCAGCATTTCCTTCCTTTTACTCCCTGACCAAATGACCTTTCTGCTTTAACCACCCACAAAATGCCATGTTCTCTCACCAGTGCAAATGCCACCTTGTTAATTTCCTGCTTTAGACCCTCCCAAAGCCTTCATATGTCTGCAGAATAAAACCAGAACTCCTTGGTGTGATAGGGGCTAGCTCACATCTCCAACCTCACTTTTAACCTTTCCCTATCCATTCTTTCATTCATTCATTCACTTATTCACCTGCCTTCTCCTGACTTCTCACCAATTCTGCAGAAACATATCAGCTATACCCCACATTTGCAGAAAATGAGTCTCAGAGAAACCAGGTGACTTGCTCAAGTGTAGTGGACATCACTGATTTCCTACACAGCACCTCTGTTTCTTCCTAATAGAACCTTGATCTTGTTAAGGTGCCTAGTCCTCACTCACCCAGCCCGGATTCCCAGCTCTGGGCCTGCTCCAGCAGCCATTAGTCTGAGCAAGAGTGGACAAACATTTTCTGTAAAGCACCAGAGAGTAAATATTTTAGGCTTGTGGGTCTCTGTTGCAACTACTCAACTTTGCCATAGTGTCAGGATAGCAGCCAGAAACAATACATAAACCAAAGGGCGTGGCTGTGATCCCATAATACTTTATTTATGAACACTGATATTTGCATTTCACATAATTTCATGTCTCATGAAATATTATTCTTCTTTTGATTTTTTTCAGCCATTGAAAATGTAAACACCGCTCCTATCTTGTACAAAAACAGATGGTGGGCTGGCTATAGTCCTACAGGCAGTACTTTGCCAACCCCTAATCCAAGCCACTTGTGGCATGATGTCCTCCTGGCAATGTCAGGAAGACACAGCACCTAAGGGACCCAGTCACACCCAAAGACTCTTTAGTAATGTCTAACCTGACAGAACTAAGCATCCATCGAATTTCAGAGATGGGATTGTGGAAGGACTAAAGAGAATGTTCCCATTGCTGCTGCTCAGCTTTCCATTGATTAATATAAACTCGAAGCCTTCTCATGAGGAGTCCTGCCTGATTCTAGTCTACACCCAAGGTTCTTCATTTTCCTTCCAAGCCTGAAGCTTCCCCAGGCTGAGGCTGGCACTCAGGTTTTGCACTCCGCCTCTGGAGGGTTCCTTTTGAGACAATCTAGAGGGGCCCTCCTGGATTGCAGGACCGATTAGCCGCCCATGTGCTCCCTCCTGGCCCACTAGGACTGACACCCAACCCACGAGGCAGGGCCTGGGATTCATGCCGGAAATAATCCAGATTTTAACAGAGGGAGGAGATGAATATGTTCTTGATATGCTATATGATTTTTAATATTGATTTTGACTCCACAAGACCAATTAAAATTATCTATTCCAATCAGTTGCCAAACTTACCTGTTCAATAATGTGTCTAAATTCATTAACTGTTTTGTTTTAACAATATTTCACTTTAAAGTTTAATTTTACCTACACATTAGCTCCACTTTACTTATGCAAATAACAGCTTTATAGCTATATTAGCAATAACTCATTATCATCCTTTGCAAAGCCAGTAGGAAATTTGCCACTTTGGAGAATATCCAGTAATATTAATTGGAGAGTTTATGTAAAGGCTACGTTGACTTGAAATCATTTGTACTCACAAATCAAGTGACAGGTGTAGCTTTGACACGGCAGCTCTACTGAGTGAAGAGCCCACCTCTGGCCGTGCCCCTTCGCCCTTCCCAGACTGAACTTGAGCTTAAAAAGCGCTGGTGGCAGAAGGAAATATTTCTTGGAATACTTCCTTTGGTCCATCACTGACATTTCCTGTTAGCGAAGTTAATATATTTAGTGGCATCCGAAGTCTGTTTGGGAATATATTAAACAGTGAACATCACCAAGAGATGCCCACTGAATTTAACATGGCCAGTTCTCTTTCAAGACCACGCATGTAATTAATCTGAGCATCTAGCCAAGGACAATTTGCTAATACTTTTCCAAAGGGGTTATTGATTGAAAAGCTAGTCTTTTACTCCTCACACACAGTGAGATTACCAGGAAAAGATTGGGGGAAGACATCACTGGGGTCATGCATGGTGTAAGATCAAAGGGACCAGCCAAAATATTATACCGGGGTTTGGGGAAGCAAGGTAGCTGCTCAGTCTCAGCCTCATGGCTGAGAATGTGGCCAGCACTCTTTTAAGTACTTTGCCTGCTGTATTTCATGACTAAGCTGATGAATATCATTCCTGGCTTATAGATGAGAAAATTAATAATAAGTATAATGGATTACATACTATTTCAGTAAGCATGTGACATACTGACATACAGAGTTTAATTTAATCCTTACAAAGGGACTGAGATAGGCATTCTTATCCCTATTTTACAGATAAGAAAACTGAGGCCCAGAGACAGTAAGGACCTTGCCTGAGTCCTCAAAATTCTTAAGTAGCAGAGTTGGATTCCACCTTGTATTTGCCCAACATCCTGAGCCTCATGCTTCGCCGTGGATCCTCGGCAGGGAAACAGTTCTGGAACTGCTGCCTCCACCCCAGGGCCAAGCCTGCTGTTCAGCAACTGTGGGTAAACGGAAGAATGAAGGAACAGGGGGACGAACAACGGGGGTTGGGCAGTGAGTCAGGTGGAACGTCAGGAGCCCGTTAAAAGAGCAATCTGCTGGTAGGTTTTCTTTTCTTTCCATAACTTACTGAGGCATAATTGACAAACCAAATTATAAAGTATTGAAAGTGCACAATAGGATGATCCGATATACATACACACTGGGAAAGGATTCTTCCCATCCAGGTAATTAGCACATCCATCACCTCACACATATACCTTTTTTTTAAGTACAACATTTAAGTTCTACTCTCTTAGTCCACGTCAGATTTTCAGAGTCTGCAGAAAGCCAACAATTAGGAAGGCTGAGGGAGCTGATCAGCTGCAAAGCATCCTCCTCAGAGGATGGCAATTTCTCCTCTTTTTTTCCTCTCTTGTCACCTGGCCTCATGGCCCCCCTGATGTAAAGCAGCAGGTGACAGCTCAGCCCCCAAGCTGACATTTATCACACACAGTGGTGTGACAGGCACTCTGCAAAACGCTTTAAATACAGCATCTTACATCTTCCCAACAGCAATCTTGTGGGGGGTTGTTGAGAAGATATTTTCATCCCATTATACAGATGAGAAACTGAGGTTCAGGGAGCTGAAGTTCACTCAGTGAAAACAGTCAGTGGGGCTAACATGGCAGTTAGTGTGTGAGTGCAGGGGAGTCCAAGACCGGGGACAGAATCAATTTTTGAGTAGTTTTAGCCTAAAGTGGAAAAGTTAAGAGCAGAGTTTCTACACCCCAGCGAAGTGCTGTGAGGGAGATTTCCTGAGGTCTGTCAGTGGGCTGTTAACTGTTTTTGAAGTAGAAACATTGCATTACCCACTTAACCTCTCACAGCTTGACCTTGAGGGCCCAGCTTACTCAGATGCCCTCAGTACCAGCTCCCTCAGCATGTACACCCTGCGGTCTCAGGCTTGTTTTGGTGGGACTTGATTGCAAGGGAGGGGAACCCAGTCTGAACTGCCTGAGGCAAAGGAATGAATTAATTGGCCCATGTGATCCTGATATGGGAAACTTTGAAAAACCTCTGTTTAACCTTTATTTGCCCAGACCCCAGGAGCCCTAGGGAGAATGCTGGGGCCGTCTGGGAGGGCGGGTGGCCGGATAGTGAGGACTGGAAATGAAGGGAGAGGTCCCAGGAGACCTTTGCTCACCCAAGGCCCCAGGCGCCATAGGAGAACAATAAGGCCGTCTAGGAAGAGCAGATAAAGCAGATAGCCGGATAGTCACTAGGACTAAGGCTAGCACCCCCACAGATAGAACCAATTTTCACATTTAGCCTTTGAACTCTGCTTCTGCCCCAAAGATAGAACTAATTACCGCATTCTGCTTCTGTATCCTGCTTTGCCACGTAGATAGGAAGACCCCTAATCTATATATTCCCCAAGAATCTTTTGTTTGGGGCTCAGAATTTGGAGACTGACTCCTCTGGGCCCATGCACGTAAAAAAGGAATAAACCTCGTACTCCAAAATCCCTCGGTGTCTGGTCGCTTCATTTCCCGTAACAATCCAAGGAACAGTTGGGGTGGGCAGGATGGAACAGGGACTCAGAATTCTCTAGACCCAGAGAATGGCTGGTCCCAGCTCTTCTCTGCACTTTAGGTCTCATGATCCCTGCTGTCTGGCTTTCTACACAATGTTCAAACAGGGATGCCAACAGTTCCTCAAAGGGTAAAGGTTTCGTTACTATTGAGATGCTATTGAAGTAATAGCATGACACATTCAAGTATTCCCTGCTGTCAGGCAAGGAATCCTAACCTTATTTGGATGAGGTGCTCACCCCGACATGAATTAACTGTGGTATGGGGGAAGGAAGTAAGTGATATCATGAGAGAACACGGCGGCTCCTTTGGGGGTAGCAGAGACTGGTTATTCCCCATGAGGAAATTCTGAACAGACAACTCATAGAGCTCTAGCAGGGGGCCCGGCCCCTGCTGCCTTTGAGCTGTGGTCACTGTCCAGAGCTTAGATGAGGGCCAAGCTCCTGTTACCTTAATGGCCATGTGTGCCAGAGAGACACTGTCTGGAGTGAGTGTGTGCCCCAAGTACAAACAGCCACCATTGTCATGGATACAGAGAGGAGAACGAACCCCACTCTCCAGCAAAGACATTCTCTCATAAACACATTCTGGGGTTAATTTAAACTAAGTTTGCGTAGAGAAGAGGAAAAGGCAATGGGTGTAGGTGAGATTGAGGTGTCTGTGAGATGCTAGCTCACGATTCAGAGCATGACTTTCATTCTACTTCATATGGGTAGAGTCTGGCTTGTTATGAAGTGCTTGAGTTTTTCAGTAGGACACTAGAGAGTGGCTGGTGCAAATACACAGGCCCCCTTTACACACGTGCACACACACAAGCACACACACAATTTCCTGTGGGAAGAGCTCTGGGTTAAGATAGTTGACATCTCATTCCTTCTCATCCCTGCATGAGTGAGTTTGTACATCTTTTCGCTGCTACCTCTCAATGCCTCACCTTGAGTTAGCCTCAGGCAGGGACATTTGGAAATGAATGAGGAGACTTTAGGTGGCTCCATAACTCTGGGGAAGGAAAAATAAACCCTAAGGACATTTACTGGGATGGGGCCAAAGATGCTAACTGTCCAGCAACAGGTAATGAAGGATTGTCCCGCCTCAAATGCTAATAGTGCCCAGGGTCAGAAACACTTGGCCAGCGGCCCCTAAGTCTCTGTATCTCAGACAAAGCAGGTTCAATGCTTCTGTGCTTCTCTCAAAAGAGGAGCAGAAAAAACGTGGCCAGGAGAAGACGAGGTATCAACCAAGCCGCGGTATCACAGTACGAGTCCTCTGGGTTATCTGTGGTTTTCCTCAGCTGTGCCCTTCACAGCTGTGTCCTCAGACCTCCCCTTGTCTGGCTTCTGCGGCAGCTTCCAGCACTGGGCAGACCCCACCTCAACCGGCTCCCTCTCAGCCCCCTGCTCTCCCTGACAAGGATTATAGACCCTAGTCCAGAAACATATGTTTCCTCTGAAATTCCCTAATTATGTGAGATTTTATAAATTTAGTTTAGAATATGTGTTGCTAATGGTAAAATGAAAAAGAACAAGAAGTTCCAGAATCATACTCAAAAGGTGAGTGGACGTCCCTCTCCTTTGGACTTTATTTACACTATATTCCCTTAAAGGCCTTAGTTTCTCCCCTCTGTTATCTGTCAGGTGTCTAAGGTAAGACTTTAGGGTGAGGAGATGTGATTGCTGTGCTAACTCCAGCAAAGACATTTTCCAGTGGATACTAGGAGCCTAGTGGTAGAAAGGACCCTGAGGCCATATCCTGGCTGGGCAGGGTAACCTTTTCTGCTGGATTAATGTTGCACTTCATGAAACAAATGAGCATGTTCACTGTTCTTGCCCTAGGCAGTCAATGCTTTCCAAGCTCAAAAGTGGCATCCAGGTGACATCTGGTTTAGAGGTGGTCTTAATGCAGGAGGAAAGTCCCAAAGCAACCCGCAGGGCATGGTGACAGGGCACCCCTCATCTGGAGAGCAAAAGCAGAGGCACAGGGTCAGGGTAAGGGCTGCTTGCCTGTGGAGAGCACAGAGGTGTTCTCACCACCTTTCCCACCTGTGGCCCAGCTCACCAGATGCTGGCATCCTCGGCATGACCCTGCCTGCAGGGAAGGCAAGTTGTCGAGAGCTAGTTGGTGGGCTGCCCAAGTCAAGGTTCTTAATGACAAGACCCCACTTTGTTCAGGTATAAAAAGCAGCCTGAGAACCCCCACAAGAGCTCACAGAGCCAAGGCTGGAGGCCCTACATCCAGAAACACAGGAACATGGTCATTGTAACATTTCAGACCTGCTCCTGTCACAGAGAGAGCTGTGAGGCCACACCTGCAGGCCACTTACCCACCATGGGCTGGGGACCTCATCCTGGGCCCTAATCTGCCGCATCTGCCTGCTTGACACCCTTTCCCACCCTCACCAGGTGTCAGTCCTGCAAAGAACCACCTTCCTGCTAAATTGTCCTCAGGCAGTCACATCACTGTGTCCCGCTTACAAGGAAGCCTGGAACAAAGATCCTAGCTTCTTTTTTGGGAGGCAAGACTCAGAAGCTTGGGAATGTCCCAAAACAAGAAGAGTAGTTAAAAGACGCCTGGGCAACCCAGGATACACATCCACTCCAGGGATTCATGCAGACGACATAGAGGACTCAGCCCAATTATACGACACAGGGTACAATCACCTGCTTCCCTGGCCCCTTGATTCAGTGATGGCTGTGCACCCCATGTCTGCTTTCAGCAGACGAGTTTTCACTGGCCCTCTCCCTTCCCACTGGCTGCAGGGACTCCACACTGTCTACTTGCTTTCAGTGGCTGCCACTGCCTCTCCGTGGAGGCGAGCTGCAGAGGGGAACATGGTGTCCTCGGTACACACGCCATCTCCCAGGAACACACAGGCCATCTGCCTTTGTTTACACAGAGGTAAATTCACATGACACAAAAACTAACCACTTTATCATGTAGAATTTACTGATAAGTAATACATTCACAGTGTCCTGCAACCTTCTCCACCATCTCCTGGCAGAACATTTTGATCACCCTCAAAAGCAGCCCAGTGTCCATTAGGCTGCCGCTCCACTCTCCCCTCTTCTTCCAGCCCTTGACAACCTGTAATCAACTTTCCGTCCCTATGGAGTTCCCTATTCGGGACACTTCATACCAATGACATCCTACAACAGGTGACCTTTGGTGTCCGGCTTCTTCACTTAGCATCTTGTTTTCTAGGTTCCTCGAATTATATTAGTTTGCTGGGGCTGCCATGACAAAGTACTGAAGACTGGGTGGCTTGAACCAGAAAAAGGTACCATCTCACAAGTTCTGGAGGCCGGAAGCCGAGACCGAGGCGTCAGTCAGTAGGGCTGGTTCCTTCCGAGGGCCTTTCCAGACTCTCGACTTGCTGATGAGCATTTCTTCCTGTGTCTCCACACCCCCTTCCTCCCGTCCGTGTCTGCATCTGTGTTCCAATGTCCCTTTTTTATGAGGACACCAGTCCTATTCAGTTAGAGCCCACCCCGATTACCTCATTTAACCTTGATGACCCCTTTAAAGGCCCCATCTCCAAACAGAGCTGTATTCTGAAGCACTGGGGGGTTAGGACTCCAGTGGCAGATTTTGACCCCCAATACATTTTTTTTTCACTAAAAATTGGAAGAAACATCAAGGGCTCTCCACACGTTGTTGGCACAGAGAAGTTGGACAGATTTTCATCCTCTAATTGCTTGAACTTAGGTTAGGTGGTTATCAGAAGCCCAAAGCCTTCTCTACCCTTTTGTCTCCTTGAGGTCGGTCCCCTGTCCCTTCTTAAAGTTTCATTTCAGATCACAACAGGCCTCCTTCTCCATGAAAGGCTCATGACAGGAACTTCTTGATCAGAGGTCTCTGGCTATCTTGTGCCACCCCCGACACACAGTGAAAACACCTTTACAGCCAAGGGCCTTCAGACGCCCACTAGCCAGGGTGCCCCACGCAGCCCCCTGTCGCCCCGGGATGCTTGTCTATGCCCCGAACCTTGACCTTCTCTCCCTCTAAGCTTTTCTCTCTCCTGGTCCTCAGGTACCAAGTCATAATACAGATAACAAGTTTAATAAAATCAACTGGTCTTTGGGGCTAGGTGGGTGTTCCAAAAGAACTTGAGGTCTTTTCCCAGGTAAAATGTCCCTAAGGCACATGATAATGATGGGGACCCTGAGGCCTGGAGGGAGGTGACGCACGGAGCTTCAGCAGCTAAGACTCCCTATGCTGTGAGGAGGTGAGTCACCGATGTCTTTCTGTCTCCTTCCCTTCCCCCAGTCACCTGGAGTCAGACTTATGGAATGAAAAGGGCCCAGGGCCCAGGGAAAGAGTCCAGGCACTCTCCAGTTCAGACACGACTGACGTGTGAGGAGTGGCCAGCCATGTTCAACACCAGGGGCTCAGTCTACCCATTTGCCAAATGGGCAAATTCCACAACCTCACTTATCCCACGAGGTGCTTAAAATAATGGGTGAGAAATCACTCAAAAGGCGATGAAGAAATGCAGGGTTTTTTCCTCATTGTTTATTCATTTAGCTCTGCAGTAAATGTCCGATAGAGCACCACGCTGGGGTGGAGCCCCAGGGAATGTTCTCTGAGCTTGCCTAGCCCTTTCTAACCTCATCCGAACTATTTTTCTTGCTCCCATGAAAGAAAATCCAACGCTTCATTTACTGAATTAACCTCAGATGTTAGAAATGATTTCTTCATAGCTAGAGGGAGGCTGCCCGGGTTATGTCAAAGTACTGTTCAGCTGGGGCAGCCAAAAGCCAATGTACTGGAAAAGTAATCTGGATTTATCTGAAAAAAAGATTTATCCTTCAGAGAGCAGTGAGCAGAGCAAGGGATTGGTGAGCACTCACAGATCAGTTCTCTTTTAACCTTTGAACTGTGAGTCTGTGTTACATTGTTCCGAGTTCAGAGGGGCCGAGGCCTCTTTGAAGCAAAACAATAATCGTCTCATACACAGTAAAGCAGATGAAGTGGAAGAATATGTTAAGCAGCACTGGAATGGGCAATTGCCTGTGTTTGCAAGACGTGCAAGCCCTGTTTCCACATGGTTCCATATGCTACATTAACTTTAGCCTCCAAGTAAGATTTTTACTCAGACATGCAATAATTGTTCCTCCAACATCTTGTGACAACAGGGACACGTCTGGTATTAATACTGACACATTCTAATCCACCCTAATGCGTGAAGTGAGTGATTTCCCTAAATGCTGTGGCAAGTCTTAAAGGTACAATTCCTCCCCAGTCTGAAGCCAAATTTAATCTATGTTACAAATTAGCGCTCCAGTGCCAGAGAAGTAATTTATGCTTCCCTGTATGCCGGGGCCCCATGCACTTCCAATTATATTTATTACACTGACTTAGTGAAAGGGGGAGGGTGCTCGGGGGAAGAAGATTGGAGAGGAAGAGAACCATTCTGGCGACTCCAACTGTTCCTTATAGCTTCCCCCTGCAACCTTTCCATCTGGTTAGACTAGAAAATACCCAACTTGCTCTTTTCAAAATGTGCCTTGCCAACTGACAGCACTTTGCCGATCTCATCTACAGTCCATCAAGATGGGGGGGGGAAGCAGTTCGTCCAAGCCAGGACATTCGAACTCATTTCCTAAAAGCTGAGAGTTTCAAGCTGTCCTCCAGAATGCAAGGGTGTTCCCCGGTCACCCCTTGTTGAAACCTCCTAACAACCACGCGATAGAGGCAGCCTTCCAGACCCGAGCCGCTGTAGGAATCCAGCGCTTCCTGGGGCCCACTCTCACATGCTCTGATTCGACAGGTCTGGGGTGGGACCTGAGATGTCGTGTTTGTGACAACTTCCCAGGCAGCACTGCTGCTGCTGTGGGGGGATCACACTGTGAAAGCTGCTGATAGAGACTGCCGTCTCCATTTTCTGTAAGAGACACACAGCGGGCGAGACCTCCGTCCTGAGCCTCATAAACCCGTACCTGTCCCCCCTCTATCATGCTGTTTCTCACAGGAGAGTCTGGTTCTTCATCCGTGTCGGGCCTCGTGTTATTCCTTGGCAATGCTCTAGTTCCTGTTTTCAGTCCAAACCCCACTGTTCTACAAGGAGGAGGCAGAAATCAAATGGGGGCCACAGTACCTACCCCTGTGAGCAGGGCAAAGCCCTGCCCATAGTTGGCCCTTCATCTGCCCTCGCAATAGTCAGAAAGCCTTCCTGCATTTTCCTCCACTCTGTTGGCAGTCCCCAAAATGTGAGGCTTTTTGCTGTCATGGCACCTCCCCTGTAAACCCGTCCTGGGCCATGTGCTCTCAGTTCTCTCTTCCAGATGTGCTATTTTTACACCTGAGCTCAACAGACATTTTTCTTATGAATTTTCTCCTTCCTCCCTCTTCAGGGCCTTATAAAATTGTGCACTCAGTGTGTGGGTGTCTTGTTAAAGCCACTCAACCTCCTGGAATGGTACAGATTATTTTTCTGAAACTTTTCATCCTAGAAGGGCCTGCGTGGTGTCTCTAACTGTAGATACCTCTCCCCTCCTTGGTTACCACAGATTTACGCTGTCCCCATTTCTTCCCAGGACCCCAGTCATGTCAGCTTCACCAATCAAGTTTACTCTGTTGGTCGGAGTTAAACTCAGAGCAGCAGTTTCCTCTCGTTCTCTTCTACCCTCAAGGAAATAATAGTGGCAGACCATTCAAAAATATGTCACATACTTTGGATTCACCCGAGGGGACATCTCCAGTGATGTCAGTATGGGTCTGCACTTTTTTTTTTGGTCACTCTGTATTGTAACTCTGAGCTAGCTGGGGGATTCTTAACATTCATGCCTCCTGTCCCCTGAGCCAAATGCCTATGATCTCCTCTCTCAGATGCTTTCCAGATGCTTCTCTGCACCAATGAGAGGACATTCAACCAGAGGGAAGTTCCCTAGAAGCACAGAGCCACTCCAACATATAATAGCTCCCAAATAGAGTTAGTGAGTTAGCATCACACACACACACACACACACACCCCTCCTCCTCCTTCTCCTTATCTCCTTTTTGACAGCCTTTTACCATACTATACTGCTTCATGAATTGCTTTTTCATAAAGCAGTGCTATGAATTGGATGTAAAATAGCTATTTTAAAAAGTCATTTTCTAATATCTAAAATTCTTAATTCTGTGAAATTAACTGTCATAGGTATTCTCCTGTAGTGTCCTGGGCTGTAAAGATTTTCCCCTAGTGAGTCTTATAAATGCCACCTCCCACATGATTCTCATGAGCCATTTTTCTTTCCAAATAGTTTTTGTTTATCTACATAATAGAATGTACTCCACAGTGCTTGGAAGGAAATGCTCTTATGTTATTATTTTTCCTTAACCAATTTAAATTAGGCTTTGAAGACCCTCATCAAGATTGCTTTAATACAGATATCAGCTCTTCTTCCACTGGGTTATACAAGAGTCATGGGTAGGGTGGGGTGGGGTGGGGTGGGGCAGAGAGGCGATCTTACCATCCATATATTCTGGGAGGTGCCCTGGTCTATGGCAGTTGCGTCCAAGACACTCCTGAACCATGTCCACATGGCACTGCCAAGCCCGGAAGGCAGAGCAGAGCACCCTCCCATCTGCCAGACTTCATAGGTCCTTCTCGTGGGTTCCCATGAGCTTGGGGTTTGAAATCAGTCTCTAAGCATCCCTGGACCACCCCTCTCAGGGTCCCTTCCACCCTAAAGTGCCACATGGGAACACTACTTGTACATCCTCAACTGGTCTCAGAAATCGCCTTGCCCCAACTTTAGATTCCTCCCACTGTTTAGACTTCACTATTATGATAATCCAGCTGTTTTCTTCTATGAGTCAAAAAATGGAAGACTCTTATCTCATCCCTGGAGTAAGCCCAGAACATCAAGTTACAAAGCTCAGCTTGCCTTCTTCAGAGGAGAAAGGAGCAGGGGAATGCTCTCTTCTTCCTCAGTGATGAGCTCACAGAGAAATGTGGCAGAGTCATTATGTTATTCTGTGCCAGGACCTAGGGATTCTGCCATTTTCGGCCATTCTCCTGTTGACAACTGTGCAAAGAGTAAGGGATATCATGTCATGCTAACACTCAGTATTTCTGGGCCATGCTCGGGAGCATGTGCATTATATGCTGGGCTCTGGGACAGAGGTCCTCTGGGGCTCAACACCCCTTCCCAGCATTCTACCCAGGGTGACAGAGGGCTCTTCTTATCTGCTCCACCCAGTACAAATTCTTTGCCCTCTCCTGAACATAGCCCTTCAGCATTCTAAGACCACAGTCAATTCCAAATTCCTTCTTAGGCTGTCATTATGAAGTTATTATTATTAGTTTCTTGTATTATACAAATTTTCATCAATTCCTGTGCTTCTCTCTCACCAAACCATCACTTTTTTAAGGAAGGGATTTTTCTGTGCTTTATATGGGCACGTGTGGGAAAATGCATAAAGATACGCAATCAATATTTTTGTTTTCAGTATATTATCGGAAAAATATTCAAGTGTGTGCCTAGGAAGGTGTTTACTGTTCTTACCCCCTGGAACAGGGGAACAGTGGCCATATACCTATAGGCTGTGCCACATGTTTCAGGGTCTGGATTTTTTTCTCTTCTTTTTTCATCATCTCAGTGCTTTAGTTCTGTCCTTTATTGAACTACTTCTGAAAGATGTGGGAGTGGTGTCATATGTTCTCACAGAAGGGAGCCTCACAACGTGAGTCACAGGGCGGGGGGCAGGGGGGAGTTATAGCAAAAGCTGCAGGCCATGGGCAGTTTCTGTTTAATGGGTATAGAGTTTCAGTTTTGCAAAATGAAAAGAGGTCTAGAGGTCGATGGTGGTGACTGTTGCACAATAATATAAGTATACTTAATACCACTGAACTATACACTGAAAAGAGTTAACATAATAAATTTTATGTTACGTGTAGTTTGCCATAAATAAGTAAATAAATATAGCTGCAGGCCTGCCATGGGAAGACTTCTCAGCACCACCACTCAGCCCTGCCCCCAGACATGAGGGCTGGGAGCAAGAGATACTCGACTGTGACACGCTTTGATAAAGTATGCTAAATTACATGCTGGTGGCATTAATAGCAATCAGGCTCATCAAACATGGGATCTAATGGCTCATAAATGAGATGCAAGTTCATTTTTACAGGCCCACTATAATAAACTAATTATTTTGGAACTCTCCAATTATGCATTTTTCAAAAAGCTGAATTGCATTAAAAACATGTTATGGCTTTATAGATCCTGTCTGTGGGCAGAGGAGGAGATACATCTGCTCCACAAGTGCCCAGGGAGAGAGAGACAGAGGGAGAGAGAGTCACAAGCAATAGATAAAGAATAAGCCAGCTGCCAAGTGACAAATGTAGTGAAGGAAGACAGAGAGCTGTCAGTTTCCTCATCAATTACGGCCAGTCGCTAACCCACGAGAGAGCAAATTGCTGCAGCCATCAGAGATGGCTCTGTTAGAATTATGGAGTTTGAGGTCTCTCCTGATTTATTCAGTGCCTGGGGTACGGAAGGATGTCTGCTGCTTTGGGATTAAGGTTTCTCTGCTCAAAACCATCCAGAAGCTCAGGGATAGCCCGCTGATGTCAGAAACACTCTAGCTCTGTATCTGCAGGTAGGAGGAGGCGTCTGACAGGCCTGCCAAACACCTCGGAGGCTGTTGACGTGCCCCTGAGGCCTGCGTGAAGCTTCAGGGAACATGACAGGAGGGGCTGACATGCCACACCCATAGTCAGGTCATTAAAGGGACCGTCTCTAAAGAACAGAATGCATGAATTTCTAATAAAAGGCCCACACATCCACTTGGTTCCCTGCATGGCCAGTGGGTTTAAATCCCATTCAACAACCTCACATACCACTTAACCATTGGGGTGAGGCGAAGTTGTTTAAGGTTTGTTCTTTGCATCTTTATAAAACATCATATGCCCACTGTAGAATAATGAGTACATCTGCTTCGTTAACTAGGATGCATAAGGTTAGTCTCATTGCCTTTAATTTTCCAAAGGATAACTAAACCTCTTCATGTGTTACTAAAGGACATTTTATTTTTTCTTCTTCTCAAGGCTTCTCTTCTCCCCAAATTGTCAAAAATGTTGGGGGCTTACACAGTCCAAAACGAGGCAACCTGACTTCTGCGCCCAGGAGGAATTTATACTGGAGTCTCTGCCTCAACTATCGCCCTTGCACATATCACATAGTAGGGCTGGTGGGCCCCTGCAGGACACCTGGTTGCTGGGAGAGTCACTCCCTCACCACCGGCCACCGAAGTTGCAGACCAACCATCACAGTTTCGTCAGGGAGAAGGCTCTTTCTTCTCAGGACAGAGCTCGGTCAAGGACCCTGAAAGCAGGTGCCAGGAGTCACAGACCCCACTGCCCTCTTTCTGGCTCCCACACACCACCGCTCTCAGGGTGCAGGTTCACCCTAAGTCCCAGAACCATTGTCCATCTTTCCTCCCCAGAGATTCAGCACGGCGGGGGCCCTGAAAACTCATCATTCTCAACCCTCAAAACTTTCTCCAGTGTGTTTCTCCCCACACCTCAGGAGAAAGCCCCCTTTAGGGAGTCAAAGGATCTTCCTAAGAAGAATCATTAAGGGAAGCAAAGGTGCCCACGGAATCTTTTGGGGGGAGAGGAGATGTGGGAAACTTGCTGACATCACACTCTAGGGGAGACGAAACCCCCACAAATCTTTGCTCTGCAAACAGAGCACACCTGTTCACCCACAGGTAAGCATCATTCTGCTAAGCACCCTTCTTTTCTGTCTCCTACGTAGAGCTGTGTGTCTGTACCATATTTCTTCTACTCCAAAATATACATTTTTTAAATTTTCATAACATGTGAAAATGTCTAGAACTCAAGTGTGTGTTCGATTGATCCATCCATACATACATTCTTTAAAATTATAATGATATCAATGTTAAAATCAGAGAAATTTTAGAAAAAAATTAAAATGTACTTTCAAATACATTAATATAATGTTTATTTTTCCTTAGCAAATAGGGATCATACCACTCATATAAAGTTTTTTTACTGTCATACAGGATTTTTTAAGTATATTTTATTGATTATTTTATTTCAGTTGTCCCAATTTTTCCCTCTTTGCCCCCTCCACCCAGTAGCCCTCTTCCCTCCAGCAGTCTTCTTCTTTCGTTCATGTCCATGGGTCATGCTTATAAGTTCTTTGGCTACTCCATTTCTTATACTGTTCTTAACATCCCCCTCTCTATTTTGTATCTACCATTTATGCTTCTTATTCCTTATACCTTTGTCCCCATTCTCCCCCTCCCCCTCCCCACTGATAACCCTCCAAATGATCTGCATACCTATGATTCTGTTCCTGTTCTGGTTGTTTGCTCAGTTTGTTTTGTTTTTTAGATTCAGTTGTTGATAGTTTTGAATTTGTTGCCTTTTTAATGTGCATAGTTTTGATCTTCTTTTTCTTAAGTAAGTCCCTTTAACATTTCATGTAATGATGGCTTGGTGATGGTGCATTCCTTTAGCTTTGCCTTGTCTGGGAAGCACCTTATCTATCCTTCCATTCTAAATGATAGCTCTGCTGGATAGAGTAATCTGGGTTGTAAGTCCTTGCTTTGTATCACTTTAAATATTTCTTACCAGCCCCTTCTTGCCTGCAAAGTTCCTTTTGAGAAATCAGCTGACAGTCTTATGGGAACCCCTTAGTAGGTAACTCTCTTCTTCTCTCTTGCTGCTTTTAAGATCCCCTCTTTATCTTTAAACTTTGGTATTTTAATTATGATCTGTCTTACTGTGGTCCACTTTGGGTCCAACTTGTTTGGGACTCTCTGTGCTTTCTGGTCTTGTATGTCTACTTCCTTTGCCAGATTGGAGACATTTTCTTTCATTACTTTTTCAAATAAGTTTTCCATTTCTTGCTCTTCTTCTTCTCCTGGCATCCATATGATTCAAATGTTGACACATTTGGAATTGTCTCAGAGTCTTATACTATCTTTGATTTTTTTTTAATTCTGCTTTCTCCTTTCTGTTCTGGTCAAATATTTATTTCTTCCCTATGCTCCAAATCATTTATTTGAATCCCAGCTTATTTCCCTTCACTGTTTGATCCCTATAGATTTTTCTTGATTTCCCTTAGTGTAACCTTCATTTCTTCTTTTATGTTGTTGCCACACTCATTGAGTCCTTTGAGCATCCTAATTACCAGTGTTTTCAACTCTGCATCTGATAGATTAGCTATCTCCATTTTGTTTAAATATCTTTCTGGGGTTGTTCATTCATTTGGGCCCTATTTTTTTGTCTCCTCAATTCAGCAGCCTCCCTGTGTTCATTTCTGTGTATTTAACAGAGCTTCTTTGACTCCCTGTAAAAGGCACCAGTAATTGTGTGAGGCAGAAACTTAGCTAATCACCAGGGTAGAGCAACCTGTTTTACCACTTTGTAGCTCTGTATAGGGGGTGGACTTGGGATGGGGACTGTGCTGCTGCCTGGCTTCTGGGAGTTTTCCTGGCACTGGCCCCATTTCTCGTCACTTTACCCACTTCCCATATGTGACTAGCTCCCTTTCAGCTGTTGCCCTAGTGTGGAACCCCAGAGTGGGTGGGTTTGCCTATGTTTTAAGCCCATGTGGGCCCTTTAAATGGAGTTTTCTGAAAAACTGGCTATTTTTTCTGCCACCCCAACCCCCACTAGTTTTTACAGCCAGAAATTATGAGAATGTATCTTCCCGGCACTGGAACCCTGAGCTGTGCAGTCTGGCACGGGGCTGGAATCACTTACTCCCAAGGTATCCTTCCTAACTTTTATTTACTGCATGTGAATGTGGGACTGATAATGCCTGTTCTGCCCCCACCACCGCCTCTCCGCGCCACACCACTCTCCTTGCCTCACTGCCCCATCTCCCCATCTCCGCCCCTCCTACCCATCTGGGTGAATGTGGCTTCTTTAAATCCTTGGCTGTCAGGCTTCCATACAGTCCAATTGTTCTGACAGTTTTGGATGCTATTTGTTTTGAGATTTAGTTGTAATTTTTTTGTGTGTGGTTGCACAAGGAGGCAAAGTGCGTCTGCCTATGCCTCCATCTTGCCTGGAAGTGCATGTATAGTTTTTATCCCAGTTTTTTATACTTGCTATTATACTTAAATATTCATTATCATTTAAATATTCTTTCAGCTCATGATATTATAAGTTTTACTCAAAGTAAGCTATTTATAGATGTGTATTAATTTAATGGCCCACTTGCCTATTGTAGGACATTAAAATTGCTTTTTTCAGGAGAATATATATTTCAATGATATTCTTATATATAAACCTTTGCCTGCATCTTTGATTATTTCCGTTACATAAGTTCCCAGAAGTACAATTGCTGTCAAATAATATGGACATTTTAAAGACTCAACAAATTTTGCTTAAATATTTTTCAAAGACCTCTTATTTACTTACAACAGCATGCATTACTTATTTTTCCATATCTGTGGTAGCCTTGGATATTATTATTAAAAAAGCAGTTTTGCTAATTTAGCAGTCTAAAACTATCTCATTTTGATTTGTATGAGTATTTCAATCATTATTAACAAGATTGAGGCTTTTTACATACTATTTTCTAACCAACTGCATTTCCTTTTTTGTAAATTGCCAGTTCTTGCACTTACTCACTTATCTAATGGTGCCCAAGTGTTCTTCTTATCAGTATATACAAATATGTACACAGAAGCCCCCGGACCTGTCCCAGGCAACAGTGACAAGCACACAGCTGGAAACAGGGTGATACATTCTATCTCCCACTGCAGAGTGGCCCCAAGGGCACGGAGCTTTGACCTCTGTCACTCCAGCGGCCCGCCTGATAAATGTTAAGTGAATGAATTAATAACAATAACAACAGCCTTTAGATGCCGTATTTGTAGCAAGTATTTTTCAATTTATTTGCCATTAATTTTTATGTTCACATAAGTAAAGCCTTTCTTATCTGCTCATTCATGGGTTCTTGTACTGCTTCTAAACCCTAGAGGTTTTCCCCATCCAAGCAACAGTGTGTTCAATATTCAATTCTATTTTTTGCTCGTTTTCCCACTGCTAGCTGTTTTACATTTGATTTGATTTCTCATGTTCTTAATGGAAGCCAAGCAGCTGGACCAGACCCACCAATGGCTCTTTGAACCAAATGCATAGGCAGACAGTCCCCGTCACCAGGGAGGGCACCTGAGGAGATGGCTTATCGCACGGCATGTCGTCCTTCATCTGCCGCCAGCTGGCCTTCCAGAGAGAATATTTTTAACAGCAGGCTGAGCTCCCCCTGGCAGGATGGATGCTGTGAACATTAGGCCTCTCCCCTCTCAGTCCTGGGCTTCATACTAAATCAGTTCACCTTTCTCCCCCAACCGAGAGGCAGGACAAGCAGAGGCAGGGCTTTATTGACAAATGTTAAACATTCCTTTAATTGGATTGCTGGCATTTCGGCCCAGAGTCCTGTCCCCTGCCTCTCCGTCCCTCTCATCCACACCTACAGAAGTGCCTGAGAGAAATGCTAAGGGAAGATTTCATTTTAATGAAGAAGAGATGAGACCGGTCCCTTTGGAGACTTACGTTACAGCTCGGCATCACTACAAACTAATGAATTGAATCACAGAAGGTCCCCGGCTACTCGACTGTTGAGCAGAGGAAATGAGAGAACCCTCCAGACTGGGGAGAAGCAGGACTGGGAACGTGTGTGGTGCGTTCCCCATGAAGCGCTGTTTCACATACAGAGAACAGGATCCTTTTCAAATGTGCACTCGTTGTCTGACCATCTGAACGCGGTCACAGGTCTCATGTGGACAGAGAGAACACTTGACAAGAGACGGAACCAATTTAAGTCCCAGTTTGGCCATTGTCTAGCTTGTAGCAACAGGCATGTCACAGCCTCACCAGGCCGCAGGCCCCTCGTTCATAATTCCTATATTCTTGCCCATCTCTGACACCCTGTTCCTCTTTTCTTTCTATCTCAGGCATGCTAATAGTACCCAGGGAGGGTCGGTGAGGATATGGGCAGAAAAGCGGCGCAGGATAAACCCAGAGATGCTCACACTCACATGCTCCCTCAGTGAGAAGAACCCTGTCAATTCCAAAGGTCAGACACAGGCACTCCTTGCTTACGAGCTAAAACTAAGGTCAAACTCATCCAAATTCGATTCAGCTGTTGCCTCCCCAAGAGGAAGGAAGAGGATCAAAGCATGAAAAATGTTTCTTCAAAGAAAAATTAAAACAAAATAGCAACAACCAACCACAGAGGAACACACGCTTGTGAAGCACCGGTTTGGGTGAGGCAGGCACATACACGTGGTAGTATCCACTTATTCTGTCCGCGTAGAAACACACTGAGAGAAACCACAGCCACCCACCTTCACAACGAACTCAGTGCTTCACGAGGGCCAGATATCTCTGTGGTGGTCGTTTTAGGTTTTGTTCCTGTTCATTTGTTTTTGGTCTGTCTCAAGACATTGTAGAGACCCAGTACATGTTTCCTGATTAAATAATAAATTTATTTAAATTGACCCAAATCCAAAACAACACTGCTAGAGTCAAAGCAGGGCCCCAGTGCCCATGAGGATTCTGGCAGGCACAGAAGGCAAACACAGCTGGGGTTTTAAAGGAACTTTTTAGTGAAGAGAAATGATCACAGCGATGTGTGTAGTGTGAGGGCACCAGCGAGGGATTTTGAGGCGTCAACTCACTATCAAGAGCAGCGAACAGTGCTGTGTGAGACTGGTCCAGAGCTTGAGTCAATCACAGAAGTCAGAGAAAAACGGAGCAGGCAGGCAACTGGGAAGAACGCCTGCTCACTCTCTCCTCCCACACTGCCACTCTCGGCCAAATTTAAGAGGCACCTGCAGGCCCAGGACACCAGGTGATACCATCCAGAGAGATCAGCCTCCTGGGGCACAGCTGGGCAGAGACGGGCAGGGAGAGAACATAAGGGCAGAGACCAAGCGCACAGTTCAACCTCTTTACTGCATGCCTCGGCCTCAACCCCAGTGTGTACTTCAAAGGACGTTCGAGAGCAGTAAATGCCATGGGACGTGGGGAGAACAGAACCGATCACCCCAAGAACCTGCTTCACTTCCCATTCAGAGCATCTAAACTATATCCAACTATTTTTAAGATAGTTGTCTTAAAGCCTGTGTGTTTGGGAGTTCTGCATCAGCACGCCTGCCACAGGGCTGACTGTAAAGAGATAAAATCTTTACCCAAAAGGCCTAGAACACTGTTTCTGTTTATATCCCATCTGCAGAATTTCCAACACCTTCACTTTCCTCATCTTCCTGCCCTCCCCAGTCCCTACCCTCCAGGTTTTCAATGGCCTCACATAAACTTTGGCTGACTAGATTTTATCTCCGAGGTGTCCAGGGTAAATGTTTATTTAATAGACTCATTTGTACTCATATTTGTTTATCTTCCCATTTTCCCCTCAAGTCAAGTAGCCCAAAGTCCAAAATTCTACTTTCTCTTTCTTATCAGCTCTCACTTATCCCCACACCCATTCCAATTTTCCCAGTGAGGATCTTAAGCGTGGTAGAGAATGCAAGCTGACTCACATCATGCACTCAGAGCTATACGAAGGACCTAACTGCCTGTTAGCAGCTTGTATCTCCTTTGCTAAAGTCATCCTTTGCTTCGGCTCTGGGAGTTCTGTACTGTGATTTCTCTGCTGGGATTTGTCAGAGACACTATATACCATCCCTATAGGCCCCAGGTAATCAGACTATCAGGTGTTGACAGGTTATAAGGTCCAAGTGTCAAAATAACTTGCATTGTACCCTGGACCTGCTGCAGAGCCTTCTGTCTGGGGCCCCACTTGAAACTGGTAACCCATTGGGTTACCCAGTGAATGGGGCAGAACAGCATCCCCAAATAACTAGTAGGAAGTCTCCAAAGTCCAAAGAGGCCCAACAGCATTGCATCTCTTCCTTTGTGGTAAGTACCATAAGGTACAGCAACTTACCACTCACTTAAAAAATATAAATATATCAACTACTACTTGACTATTTGGAACTTAGAAATTTTGTTAGGTGATAGGTCCCTGAGTTTTCCTGGCATTTGTTTCCCATCCTCTGGCATACGTGTGTTTTACTAGGGCAGTGGGTATCGAACTTTAACACATACTAAAATCATGAAGAGCACCTGTTAAAACCCAGATTACTATGTCTTCTCCAAGGGTTTTTGATTGAATAGTTCCAAGGTACAGTCTGATCATTTGCATTTCTAAATTTTACCTAAAGTTTTAAAAACATAAAAGTAAAAATAATTCAAAGTGAGATAAGGAAAAGGCCACTACTTCCCCATTTGTTGCATTGGCATGAGTTAGATAAAGCATTCTCTCTAGGGAGATGTGTCCCCCCGTATGTGGATGGCTTAGCTATCAATAAACAGTGTCTTCGTGAAAATTAGCAAAAGTTATCTCTTCCTCCAAGTAATGCCTGAGGGTGGCTTAGATTTTAGTTCTCATTCATTCTCTCAGCCAGATTAGAGATACAGCCCACCACCTGTATATGGCAGTTGTAGGTAAAAGGGTTAAAGATGAATGTCACACATGTCCTATAGTTTCTGTCATATGGACATCGATAACAGGGCTCAAAGCAACTTCCCAGCTCACAGTGGTCATCTGGTTGTATTCCCATTGGCCTGGCTGTAAGTGATTGGCACTCCTCTGTTATCCTCTCTTAAATACCAATTATGGTACCCTGGACCATTCAGATCATTAATAACTTTCATCTTCAAGTTTATGGATAGTATTGGCATATAGACACTATTTAGATATTACTTGGCACTATAAGTGATAGGAAATAAAGGGAGAATAATAAACATTTTGATTGGTCTCTGACTCTTGTTGTTCTAAAATTTATAATTTCTATTTTTTCAAAGGAGTTTCAGCCCAAACTTCAGCTCAAAGAGAAGCAGCCCATCATTTAGTAGATGCTAATATTTACAACACATATTTCAATGCCCCACACACACACACACAAAGTGTCCTATTTTATGGAGCAAAAAAATCTCTCTTTAATTTGACCTAATATATTTGTCTCCTAAACCACAGCAAAGCTTACAAAGTCCTACTTCTGGGCATGAAAAGATTAGAGTGGACATTTTAAATAGCAGCTGAAAGAACAATGCATAATTCAAAGTTTTTCCTGCAATTGATTATAGTGATTTAAAGGGAATATTAGTAAAATTACAACCAACCAATCACTTGCAGAAGATAAAGTGGGCAGTTGGAAATTAATCAAGCACCTATATACGTGTTAGATTGTGAACCTAACTGCATATTAATCCAACTGAAGATCTATGTAATTAAGCTATCATTTGTGTTTCCCACTTTTGAGCTTTCCTTGCTAATGGGAGGTAAGACAGTCTGGTTGAACCATCCACTCCATGACCATGGTAATTTTGGTGTAGCTCACCCAGTGCTTTCAATGATTGCTTCATCCTTGAAATTTACACCAATTATTCCCCAGTTGCTATTGATCTTGTTATTGTCAGTAACGTAGTTAACTGCTGTTTGTAAGGCACTTTCAAATCTTCTCATTTGCCCAGTGTTTTAGGGCCCATCTGGTGACTCCATTGTTCCGATGTGGGTGCTGGCTGGATGGAAGGGATTTGGCTCATTCACTACACCTGAGTCATGGTGACGACAACCTTGGTTAGAGAAGGAAGAAGCATTAAGCACCTGCAGTCTACAATAGTCCATGTGTCCAGAAAAGAAGATTTGTCAAAGGCCTTGAGAAATGAGTTTGGGCCAAAATAATACAACGAGCTGAAAAATGGAGAAATCTCATTTCAAAATGGAAACCCTAGACATAAGACATAAGTCAAGACAAAACGGCTGAGGATGTTACAATGGAGACCATTCACAGTTCAGGAATCAGGACTTGGACTGATGCTCTGGCGCACGCACCTCAGCATGCGGTCAGTGAATCGACCCTCATTGGGTCCTCCTGTGTGAGTCGCCCCTTTTCTGGGAAAAGGGAATGAAAATAACCCACATGGTGGCAGGCATCGTCCCTTAATGAGCCCACAGGTCTTCAATAAAATGGGTAGGAAAGGGGGCTCCTCATGACTTCTCCTCTGATAAAATTTCAGTGAATCAAACATTTTTCTCTCGGTCGTGAATAGATATAATTCTTATTTACAATACTTTTCACCTTAAGTATATAATTAGTGCAGACCAATTTTAGGGAAAAAAGAAAAACTGAAGAAGAAAAATGAACAAAAGTTTTAAATCACCCATTACTTCACTCTGCCAAATTAACTACTGTTAATAATTTTGTACAGTTTTCTTTCAAATATTTAAAATGTTTTTAATGATTCTTTCTGTATGTTTTAATAACTTTTATTTATATTTAATATATTTTGAATATCTCCATTGTCTATAAATGTTTTCTAAATCACTATTTAATGATTTTATATTATCTAATCATATGAATATAACTTATTTAATCAGTTCTGTATTACCGAATATTCATTTGGGGTTTTATGATGATATTAATAATACAGAAATGTATATTCCTACAAAAAACATTTTGTATACAGCTTTAATTATGTCCTTAGAACAAAAAGCTAAAATGGAATTCTGGATCAGCATCTATGCATATTTTTAAGGATCTCAAATATCCTATCAAGTTATCATTCAGAAAAGTCATACTTTCCACCACTTACACTCCCACCATATGTGAGTTCCCCAGTCACATGTAGCCTCACCATCGGGGGAATTACCACATGCACTTAAAATTCTTTGCTGACAGCTGTCATAGGGAAAAGGGGTTGAGAGCTGGGTGAAAAAGGTGAAGGGGTTAAGAAAAGAACGAAAAACTCATAGACACAGACAACAGTATGGTGATTACAAGAAGAAAAGGGAGCTGGGGAAAATAAAAGGGGGAAAGAGTGAAGGAAGGAGACTTGACTTTGGGCAGTGAATACACAATACAATATACAGATGATGTGTTATAGGACCACATACCTGAGACCTATGTAATTTTATTAACCAGTGTCACCCCAAGAAATTCAATTGAAAAATCTGCCAAGCTAATAGAAGAAGAAGAGTATCTCACTACTCTGTTTTGCTTTACTTTGATTGCAAGTAAAGTACAGCATATTTTAAATGTTTTTTTAGATCTTTGTTTTGTTAAGAGTAATTTCATTGTATTTATTCTGTATTTTGCATTCTTCTTCTTAATAAACAGTTTAATTCCCCAAGCTGCTATAAACCATCCTTTGTTTTATTTTCATATTCTTAATTAAAGGAGAAACAAGACATAAACCAGTTTGGTCCTCACAGGCGAACTGCACTGACCATGTGTTAGCTCCAGAAGCCAGGTGGTAAACAGCTAACACAGCCTGCGGGAAGGAGGGCTGGTCCAGTAACCCCTCTCTGGCATCCTGGTTTTATACCTTCCTACAAAACTGCTCTTCCACAAGTGACCTTTTAATTGTCAAATTTCCAATATCCCTCCCCAACTACTTAGACCCTCTGCAGAAATATCTCCCTGTTGTTTTTGACCACACTTTCTTCTCTTGGCTTCTCTGAGGTTGACCACCCCTGGCATTCCCACCATTGCCTCAATTACTTCTTTTCAGCCTGCTCCACCAGCTCCATCCATTCCACACTTCTCCTCTCTCTGGCTTAGCATCTACAGTATGTTTCCTAGAGCTGCTGTAAGTATCACAAACTAGGTAGCTTACAGCAATAGAACTGTATTGTCTCACAGTTGTGGAGGCTGGAATCAAGGGGGTTGTGGGCCATGCTCCCCTTGATGGTTCAAGGGGAGAATCCTTCCCTGCATCTCCTGGCTTCTGGTATTTGCCAGCACTCCTTGGCATTCCTTGGTTTGTGGCTGCATCACTCTGTCTTCCCCCTGTCTTAGCATCGCCTTCTCTCTGTTCATCTCTGTGTCTAAATGTTCTCTTTTCCTAAAGACGCTGGTTATATGGGTTAGAGATAGATGAGTGCTTAATATATTAATCGAATATTCCTAAAACTCTCCGAAATAGAGAAACTAACCCAAATGCTTTTCAAGTATGCGTAATTTGGGTAAGTATTTGGTAAATAAGAATAGTTTAATATTATTTGTGTAATGAAATAGCTGTGCATTAAGGTGATGTGTGAAATAAGTTTTAAGAATGGACTTTTCAACAATAGTTGTGTTTTATATCTATTTTATATCTATAACTATTTTCATTTTTCTTTAACTAGCAACTGAGTTGTAGAAGATTTGTGGAAAATCTTGAAAAAGTAATCTTATCTCATGAGGTCAAAGCTAGCTAAGATTGGATGGATTTATTTATAACTTTTCTTTTTAATGAGCTGTAGTATCAATATTGATGCAAACCTAGAATTTAGTTTTTTTCTCTGCTAAAACAACAAACGTTATAAAAATTATTGGTCTATTCTTAATAAGAGCTGTAAAAGGTTTTTCTCTACCTTTTGTGTAATCTACCTAGGAAAGAGATTCTATGTCTTATAAGAATTATTTCCTGTGGTTTAAGTTGACTTCTTGACTATGTAAAAGATCCCAGTCTCTCATGCTTAAAGAAGCTAAGGGCTGTGGTTGTTTGTTGGTTTATTTGCTTTAGAAAACCATGTTACCTCCAACAGTTCATTTTGGGATTTATTGTTACTTTGGTTAAGTAGGTAGCTAAATTGTTTTGTAATGACCTTTGATCCCATTTAGTCGAGTCTTCAAACCTTCTGATATTTCTGACAAACTTGCTTTCCCAAAATCAAATTTTGAAAGAAGCCTTCTGGAAAAATCTCAGATTTTGTTTTTTCACATTGTAAAATGAGAAATGTTAGAAAACAATTAGGTTTGTTTGATATGTTCAATTGCATTGAAGGCATTGTCAATTAAATGTTTATCCTTCCCTAGTTTATATTTATATGAAAAATTTGTTAGTAAACAACAAATAACATTAAATATCAAATAAATAACACATTTGTTATTATATGGGAAATTTGTTACAATACAATTTGTTATTGTAACTGAAAAAACTGGGGCTCAGCCATATGGTGCCTTGATGCATGACCCAACAGTTAGTGTTGAAGGAAACAGGTTTTTATTAACAGCCTTCCAACCCCACGGGGACGGAGAGCACTCCTGCTCAGAGCCCTCCTCTCTCACGAGACCCAGCACTTCCCTTGCTCCCCAAAAAGCTATGAGCCATAGAGGACATATAAGTAGTTATTAAGTATATAATCAGTAGTTTCCCTTCAAGTGCCTTTGATTTCCTTTTTTTCCTTTACTATCCAGTATAGTATGCCTCTTTTTTTATTTTCCAATTGTATTAGACATTCATTACTATTTTCGATTACTAGATTTAGGTGTCCAGCACAGTCACTAGACAGTCATGTACTTCAAAGTGTTCTACCCCATATTTCAGGTACCCACCTGCACCATACACAGTTCTTACACTGTCACTGATTCTGTTCCCTATGCTGTTGTCATCAGTGGAGTGGTGTGCACAACCTCCTGCGTAGTGTTGGTGAACAAATGGATAGTCAGGTAGTGTTTTGGGGACCAGATACTGACTACATGTTTCCTGTGCAGTAAACACACAATTGTATTAACTTATTTTAAATTTGTTCCAACTACTTCATTGAGATCATTTTAATTAATCAGAAATGCTGGGGACTAATGATATCCAAAACTGATATTTTGAGCCAAACAGTAGCATACCCCTAATTGTAGAGGGTCCTCATCAGTCTGTCAGTGTGCACGAGAGTTAGACTGTAGAGCACAGCATTTACAGTGCGGTGCCTCAGAGAAGTCATTCTTCCGTCATTGTTCAGCACACTCATCATAGTCTTAATTCTTAATTGCCACAGTCTTAATTCTTAATCATTTTCTTTTTTCAGTTCCCATGGATTATTAGTGTCTTTGTAACTGGATTCTTAAGAGCTCATTTATGACTATAAAATATTAACCATATCTCATGCATTGCTAATTTAATATCATGTTTTTTTTGTTTTTTTACTGTGCTGTTTTATTTTTTGTTTGTGAGCAAGCTGTGTATTGAAATATAATCATTCTGTTTAAAAAATGATTATTTTTTAAATACCAGCTGCATCCTGTATTATCAGACTATGACCTGCTGACAACTCTCCAAAAGGAGAAACCATAAGACTGATCTTCCTGAACTTCCTCTCCCCTTTCTGCTGTCCTTCCCTCCTCATCACTCTCCTAAATAGGTCTATGAAGGGCAGCCCATTGTATGAGGAGTCGGCAGGGCTCTAGGGCTGGTAAACCAACTCCTGTGTATTTGCATTGTCTCTCCTCCTTCCTGTGAACTAGCAGCATGTAACAGGTAAGCCTGATTCAAACCGCTATAAGCAATAAGAAAAATGTATTATCACAATCAAAAATAACTCCAAAAGTATCACCAGTGGCTTAGTCATGTAATAAAGAACCCAAGTTCCTTCCACCTCTCCTTTCTGTTGTGCTAAGTGTTCATATCTTTCTAAGGTGGGACAGGACAGACTAGGCAGGGTGGGGTAGGATGGGTCAGGGTGGGGGCTACCCATGTGACCACACCCAACAAGGCAGGGGGGTCCTGGGGCCAGGCAGCAGTGCAGTCCTGAGAGTTGTTGAAAACTACAGGCCAAGGATGAGAGAGGAAAGCCTACCCTGAAGGAAGCCAAATTTGAAAATGAGCCAGTTTAACCACAAGTGGCCAGTAAGGTCAGCAGCCAAGGGGCTGTTGGTAGAAGAAAGAAAAGAAGGAAGAGAAACATGAGGTCATTCAAGACGTTAAGGAAAATTATATTATTACTCCTGGGCTTGCGGAGGAGGAATGCTGCCGTTAAAGGGCAACCTGGGCTGTTCTGTCAGGATGAAACATTTCTCTGACACTATTGGGGCCAATGCCAGGAAAATTTATTTCCACTTTTGCAGTTCCTCATTCACATCTCTCAGCCTTGAGGAAAATGCCACATCCTTTTCTCCTTCCCCTGTAAGATGAGCTACAGCACGATGGGCACTTGGTTCTCTCTACAAGCTTCAGCTTCAGCTGGGTCTTCATTGTTGGTGACTGGCTCCTCATAGCACAAACAGGCAAGCACCAGAAGTCTCTTGTCTCCCTCCACACCACCATGCAGTCAGTACCCAATGAGCAAAGCACTCAACCTCATCCTTTTCCAAAGTCTGGACAAATTGACATTTTGTCCACATCGTGGTTCTCATTTCCCTGCTTTTTTGGCTTACCCAGTTCCCAGTTAGAAGTGTTTCAGTACATTTGTCTACAACGGATAGACAGAAAGGATGCATTTGCTAGCCCATCAGAAAATCGCCTCTTCTGTGATGACATTTAGCAGAAATGCTGGAATATATCTGATTTACCCAGGATGTTGTATAGAATCAGCAAGCTGATACGTGCTTTTGGAGAATGTTTTGTTCCTTTCTGAAAATAGATACTGGCTTTGGAGAAGACCCAGAGTCTTTCTACTTGGCTTCAGTTCCTACCCCCACAGTCCCCACCTGCCTCGTTTAACAGTTGCTCTCAGGCCTTTAAAGCAGAAACCCAAAGCATAATGACAAATTCCTGGCTGCAGTCAACCTTAATCATTCAGAGATTAAGTGTTTCATATACATTCTTGAACACTAGAGCTATTGGGAGCATCACTGGAAAGATGAGAAGATATATAGATTTTTTTAAAGTAAAAAAGTTTGGAGGTAAAAAAGTATTTCTAATGTTATCACAAATTTCATTCATTCACCCTCAGACCTGTGTGACTGGGAAGAAGCCCTCCCCTGTTTCATGGTGTCATGATATGTGACATTTCCTAGCACTGACTAGGTTTTGTGGACTATCTCTTACTTCCCAACCCAGTAGATTGCACCCCCAGCCCCACACTGCATGTTCTGTTCAATGTTTCACTCCAGAGAGAATAGAAGTTGTAGGAACCCTCAGTTGAAGGGAAGAATAATTTTATGGAGCTATTCAATGTTGGCTGCATGCTTGTACAAGGCTCAGGAAACACTGTGTGTGGTGGCATGCTGCTGAAAACCTCGTGTTAATGATCCCCGCCCAGGCCTAGATGGAAAGCCAGTCCCACTACAAGGCTAAAAGGGTTGGAGTGGGGGAGCTGTCTAGAGAGATATGCCCAGACCAGCTGCACCCAGGCTCTAAGGTAAACTAGGTGATTCATACAGTCATCAAGGCATTGTGCAGAAATGGGCAAAGCAAAGAAGGTTAGCTTGTTTGGTGCCTAATCGTATAACCAACTAGAAGGAAGAAGGCACAATGGGCAAGCATGGTGTGTCAAGATTTTTGCATGTTCATAGCAGCATTATTCCCAACAACCAAAACACAGAAGCAACCCAAGTGTCCACTAATGGACGAATGGCTAAGTAAAATGTTGTGTGTGTCTGTATACACACATATAGAATATATGCACTTAGAATGGAATAGAATTTTTGTTCAGGTTTAAGCAGGAAGGAAATTCTGATATATGGCATGATATGGTTGAATTTTGAGGATTTTCTGTTAAGGAAAGAAGTGAGTCACAAGAACACAAATACTGTATGACTCCACTTACATAAAGTAGATTAGTAGTCAAATTCATAGAGACAGAAAAGAGAACAGTAGTTGCCAAGAGCTGGAGGGAAGAGGAAATGAGGAGTTATGAGATGGGTAGAGAGCTTTTGTTTCACAAGATGAAAAGTGTTCTGGAGATGACGGATGACAGTGATGGTTGCACAACATTATGAAAATGTTTAATACCATTGAACTATATACTTAAAACTGTAAGATGATAAATTTTATGTTAAGTGTATTTTACCACAATAGAAAAAATATATATAGTGTTGAGTAATTAAAACAAGCACATAACATTTTATGTAATATTTTAAACATGAAAATGTATTGTATGTATGTATGTGTATATATACACATATACATATGTATACAAAATATGAACTGAAATATGAGCAGTAAGTGCAAAGTAGAGGCTTCCCTCCAGGCCATAAGGGAGGGTAGAATGTGTTCCAGCAGCACTTCAAAGAGGCTTTAATAATTATGCTTTAATTTTTCAGATATGTGGTGGGTATATGAATGCATATTAAATTACTTTCTATATTTTTATATGTTTGAAGTGCTTCACAATTGTAAACATTGTGATAACACAATGTTGTTAAAATGGCAGTTATAAAGGCCAAGTGTAAGATGAAGTAAATAAATTAGGTTTGGGGACCATATAATGCTACAGAGAAGTGATAGTAATTGAGCTAGAGCTGAATAGATAAGCTAGAATTTACTAGATTAAAAATGAGGAGCTATCCCAGCCCTGTGAATGGCCATAATATGATTGGAATGGTATATACATGGGGTGAGAGCCCAAGACAAGCCTGAAATGGTATGAGAAGCTCTAAAAAATTGTGCAGTATTGTAGGAGACCGATTTGTCTTGGCCTGGCAAATGTGACTCAGTTCTGTATGGTAAACCTACAGATGCAAAATGGTGGGCAGGAGCCAGACCTTCAAACCAACCGAGTTTTCCCATAGGAATCAGACCTAGAAAATGTATACAGACTGTTATTGCTTGCTCTTGCTAAAACTCCATCACCCTGGTCTAAAACAACAAATATGTATTGTTTATCTTCAAGGTAATTTCCAAAGCCTGTGTGAGTTCTCCCAAGGACAGAGCTAATCAGCTCATCATCATTCCCCTCTGCATGTTATTTTCTTGATTGTACCTAAAATGTAGACAATAATATTCTATGTAATAGAATTTATTATCTATTAGATTATAGATAATAGAATTGATAATAAATAATTTATCTTTCTATGATGTAAGACCCCAGGAAAACAATAAAAGCCTGTCTAGGCAAGGGTCAGGGTGCTTCCCTCTTGAGGGAGTGGCCGAGGCACCATAGACACTCTCCCCTTGAGAGAGTAGTCGTGCCTGTTCCCTTTTTCCACACAGGATTGTTGTCACCTGTACATTGATTCTCGTCATCAGCCACAACAGGCAGACTCTGCTGGACAGGGTCTGCTACACAATATGCCTTAAATCGAGTTTAATGAAGAGTATGTCAAATGCCCTGCCAAATGCTTTATGCAAACAGGCATCATGGGCAAAGGAGTTTGGTCTGCTGACTGCCTCCTACATCTCTTGAAACCCTTACAGCTGCTGCTAAGCATCTTTGTTCCATTATTCTAGGATGATTATTGCCCTGGGAAGGCTTTGTCTACTTCTGATCCCCTACAGACCTCGTTGAGCTCTCTATCAAGAGATTGGTTTATTCTGTGGGGGCCTGTTATGGACTGAATAGTATCCTTCTGAAATTCACATGTTGAAGCCCTAACCTGAAACATTACTGTATTTGGAGACAGGATCTTTAAGAAAGTAATTAAGGTTAACTGAGGCCATAAGAGTGGGGCCTTGATCCAATAGACTGGTGTCCTCATAAGAAGAGGAAGAGTGCTCATGCACAGAGAAAAAAAAACCATGTGAGGACACAGAAGGTGACCTTCTGCAAGCCCAGGAGAAACCAACCCTTCTGTCACCTTAACTTGGACTTCCGGGCTCTGGAACTGTGACAAATAAATGTTGTTTAAAACACTCACTCTATAGTGCTTTGTTATGGCAGCCTGAGCAGACTAACACAGGCCTCATCTCTTGGCTGGCGCTGAACCTAAGCTTTGTCTCACAAGACTGCCACAAACTCCACTGTGATTTTCAGAGGCTCTCAGTTTAAAATTTTATTCTCTCATTCTGCAAAGTCCCAGTATTTAATCAATTCCTGAGAAGGAAACTGGTCAAGTGGTTGAATCCTGCAAATTTCTTTCCGAAACTGGGCTAGTATTTCTGCCTGTCATCCCACACCTGAAGAAGGTCCAATTTCAGGATTTTTATGTGCTATGAACTAAATGTGTTATGTATCCCCACAAAATTCATGTGCAAACGTCTTAACTCTCAGTACCTAAAAATGTGGCTGCATTTGAAGATAGGGTCTTTAAAGATGTGATTAAGTTAAAATGAGGTCCTTGGGGTAGGCCCTAATCCAATCTGACTGGTGCCCTTACTAAAAGAGATTAGGACACAGACACAGGCAAAGGGAAAACCATGTGAGGACACAGGAAAAAGACAACCATCTGTGACCCAAGGAGAAAGGCCTCGGAAGAAACCAACCTCAATGATACCTCGATATCAGATTCCAGCCTCCACAACTGAGACATTAATTTCTGTAGCGTAAGCCACCCCATCTGTGGTGCTTTGTTCCCACAGCCCTAACAACCCAACAGAGAATGGGCTCTGCACGGGGTTCACCTCCACCCATGCTCCACAGTGCAAGGCACTCAGGTAATACCGGTTGCAGAAGCTAGCTCAACTTCCAGCCAAACCTTGCTGCCTTTCACAATCTCTACCTACACCTCTAGTTCTCCTTATCTAGACAGCTCTGCTGCTTTCAGACAGGTGATCTCTGAATTTCACCTAACTTTTCTGTTTGTTCCAAGCAGCACCCTGGTTTGCCGCCAGCTACCCCATCCCACCTAAAAGCAGAAGTCCTTGATCTCCCTATCTCATCATTTTTACCCTCCTCCTCCTCCTTCGCTGCTTCCTCTTTCTCCCCCATCTTCTTTTTAACTTTCTGAAATAGAGCAGTGTACTTCTGTAAGGAAAGAACCATGTTTTATCTCTTTGTATCCATAGCACCTGGCCCAGTGCCTGTCTGTCAAATATTTGCAGAACAGAATTGACTGAATCTAGCACGAAGCTAAGTACATAGTAGATACTCAACAAATCAATCCATTGATTCAGAGCAATACAAAACATTGGGAATCTGGGAGATGGCCATGAAATCACAGAGCCAGAAATCATAATGGAGACCATCTTGTCAAATACCTCATTTCAACCCTGTGAGGTTGATTGCTCCATCTAAAACTACAGGCCACATCAGAGGCAGAGCCAGGTGAGACTAAGCTACAGATCCCCTTCACATGCTCTTTCCCCTGAAGCACCCTGCTCTTGTCTCCCTTGACACCATACAACCAAGACAGAGTCAGTAAAGGATTCTGTCCCAGATGCTAGCAGTGGAAATATTGATCCATAAGGTCCCTCGAGCCTGCATTATACTTCTTTCCCATGCGAAGGAGGCTGCTTAGAGACACTGTTGTCAAGGAGCCCCATTTGCAGCCAAGTGGGAGGATGTGAGATGCTTGGTCTTTGTTTCTGGGGGCATCCCAATATCTGTTTGGCTCTGGTTCAGTACCTTTGAGCCTGTCTCTCCCATTCTTGTTGCTCTGTTTTTATAATGCCTGAAATCACAGTGTGCCGGCTCAGTCAACTGCTTACTGGATTCCCTTAAAAGTATATAACATGGTTAAAAACCATTGTTTTTAAAAAGCTACTTTAAAACATGACATTTATTAGCCGTTATAGTAAGATAAACTATAAAGTTATCCCCAATATAGATGTTAGCCTTTGATTTAAATTCCAACTTGAGTAAACTAGGCAAGAAACATTAAAAGCAGAATGGCTTTTAGGACCCACTGGGTAATGCTAGAATTTGTGGCATGCTAAACACCAGCAACGCATATGTGAACCAGTCTTAGTTAATCACATTTGGGGCCCAATTAAATTTTTCCTGACTGGCTGCGGTTTCTACCTGAGCCCCAGTGAATGGTGGGTGAAATGGCCACAGACAGAAAGCAACTTCAGCTGGGGCTGGCAAGCACAGGTTTGCTGTTCATTACCTGGGCTCTGCAGATTCTGAAGGACAAGCAAGAACAGAGCCAGAGCAAAGCCAATGATAAGACACTTAAACCCCCAAGAGCTACTCTTCGCACAGAGCTTCCTTTGAACAAGAACTTCACCTCCCAAGTTCACCTCCCACAGAGCTGTGAATGGTAGCAAGGAAGCTGATAAGCCCTGTGCAGGCAATGAGTCAGGGCAAGGAACAACTTGAGCCCTTTCGGGGAAATTGTGCCATCCTTCTATGATCTGTATTAAGTTCAGTCGCCCCCAATTTACAAAGGCGTGACAATCTGTGCCAACTTTTTTCTTTCTAATTTATTGAGAAGAGCACCTAGGGTATCAAGAGTATCTAGAATATTGATCTCAGTCTCCCTTAGGGTGACTGTCTGGTTTCCACATTCAAAGAGTCTGGAAAAGAATTATCTATTGCTTCTTCCCTTGGAAGAAGTGGACCCTTTGCTCAACCTGATGTACCTGTAAGGTGTTTGGGTGAATTAAACTGGGACAAGGGGTGCCTCCATGGGTGCTGGAGGAAAGATCCATCAGGACTGGGAGCAGGAGATGGAGCTGACATCTGAGCCAGGAGAACCATGGTCAAGGAGGTATTTTTCTCCGCTTTGCCCACGAGCTAAATCTAGATGTGCCTTTTGAGAAGGAAATAACACAGAAAAAAACATCTGCCACCAGGCTGCCTACTGAAGTTGATGCAAAGCAGAGGAGCTCCCAGGAAAATGGTATAGATGGAACTTGGTCTGTGGCCCCCTGCTACTCCTTCCCCCACCCCATCCCCTTCACAGAGCCACTGGCGACTACATGCCAGCAGACTCCAGTCTCCCCCAGTTCTCATGCTGATTGAAACTTGCTCAGCAAAAATTCATCAACAGTCTGAGGGCCCCTGCTCCTATCAGAATGACCTTGAAAGCTCAGCCTCCACGTGGGCTGCGGTGCCCCGTTCTGTGTCTGAGACCTGCCCATTTCTCCCTAGCAAACTAACAACTAGATGGTTGCCTTTTCTTCATTCATTCCTTCCACTAATATCTTCTGAGTCCCACTGTGTGCCACAGCATCATTCAAAGCACCAGAGCTCTGAAAAGCCCTTGCCCTCAAGGAATTCTAGTTGGGGATGGGAGCTAGACAATACGCAAAAAAATAAGTAATCCCAGATAGTGAAAAATGCTAGAAAGGAAGTAAACATGGTAGAATGATGGAGGAAAACTGGGGGAACATGGGCTTTCTTTAGAAAGGAGATCAGAGTAAGCCACGCTGCAGAATTAACATTTGAGCCAAGAACTAAAACCCCCCTAGACCAGGTATTTTCAACCAATATGCCACAGCACAAAGAATGTTTAAAATGTGTTATACCTGACTATTTAGTCTGGGGCACTGGCCTCTTTTTCCTTAGATTGTCAGATAAGAATGACAACAGCCAATACAATAATAGCCATCTGGTATGAATGAATCAAAATTATACCTATTTTATTTGTCAGATTGGCAAATATATATATAATCTATTTATTGGTGTGCCAGAGAATTTTTGTAATTAGTACCATGAGATGAAACAGTTTGAAAATCACTGCCCTAGGGATCCACAGATTCAGATATTTTTGCTGGGGGAAGAAGTGTGGCTTGTTGAAGGCATGCAGAGGTGGCCTGGGTGGCTGGACCACAGTGAGCAAGGGCAAGAGTGGAGGGAGATGACTGGAGAAGAGGTGGACAGAAGCCTAACCAGTTGGGGGACTTGGATATTTACAGGCTGAGTGGGCAGCAGTTTGAAATGACATTGTAAGCACAGTCAGAAGCCATCACATGGTTTTAAGCAGAGCAGTGATGTGATCCAGTTTATATTCTTAGAGCCTCATTCCATGTGAATAATGGGTGGGACCAGGACAAAATTAGAGACAGGAAAACCAATTAGAGGGACACTGTGGAGAAATATCTGAGACATGATGGGATTCAGGCAAGCTTGGTGGCTGCCATGGGATATAAGCAGCTGCAGAGGAAATGTACTAGGGCCCTAGACCCTGCAGGACCTGCTGGTTAACCAGGTGTGGGGATGAGGGAAGGAAGGTTTTTGGCTTCCCTGAGCAGTTGAGTAGCTGGTGATAGCATCTACTTAACAAAAAGGACTGGGTGAGTAACCCACAGACTTGGGTCATTGGGGAATATGAACAGAGGTAAAAAGTGTGGAGTGGTCGAGGTAGACATGCTGAGTTTGAGATGTATCAGATAGGGCATAGAGGTCAAGCAAGCAGCTGGACATACATCTGGAGCACGAGGATCCAGCTTTGCTTCCTGCAACTATGTTCCTATTGTGCTAGCCTTCCTTGAAGAAAACAGAAAGCTTTCACAAAAAAGGTGTCAGCTTTGATAACAAAGAAGTGAGGATTTGATCTCCTTTCAGCCTCTGGATAGCTGAGTGACTTTGGCCAAGGTACTTCGTCCCTCTGAATGCTTGTATGCAGCCTGATGGAGTTGTTCTGCAGATCCAAAGGGTCAGGCCACAGTAGGTGGCTGCACACTGGCTCCTTTCTCTAACCTATTTTTGCCACTCGGTTATCCCTGCCCTGGTGTGGGGCTTTCTGGATCCAACAAGCTTCCCTTCCTCAGGGGCTGGAACTTTATTTTCAGACAGGGAGTCACTCACCAGATATTGACTGCTCAGGGAAATCTGTTTCCAATCCCAGAAATTCCAGGATTTAGCTAGAGTCATCTCTCCCCTACTACCCTCCCCACCTTCTCTTTTCTTCCTCAACAACCTTGCCTCAATCCTCTCTAGATTACTACAAGAGGTGGCCGACTTCTCTCCTTGCCTGCACTCTCCGCCAGACACGTTTGTCTCCAGTGACCCCATTCCACTCATAAAAATGAGTGCAGAGTCACCTTGGTATCTTAAGCATGTGTAATATGTCCCTGGCTTATCATTCTGAACTTCTCTTGGTCCCCTACTTTACATATGGCCAATATTGTAGCTGAGACATTCTCAAACTTTTTTTTGTCTCGAGACCCCTTTGCACTTTTAAAATTTATTGAGGATCCCCAAGATGCTTTTGTATATGTGAGTAATAACTTTAATCTACAATACGGTATAGTTTAAAACAGAGAAATATATTTACTAACTCAATAACAATGCATAACTCAAATAACATATTTTTTTTACAAAACCAACTCTATTTCCAAACAAAAACTTGGTGAGAGCAGCAACGTTGGCTTATATTTTTGCAAATCTCTGAAGCCTGGCTTAATGGAAGACAGCTGGATTCCCATGCCTGCTTCTTCACTCAATATGCTGCAATATGTTATTTTGGTTAAATTATATGTAGAAAATTCAGCCTCACACAAACACAAGGGTGAAAAAGAAGGACCTTGAGGACCCTCTAAAGGGTTCTTGGGGACTCACAAGGGGTTGTGGACCAACCTGGAGAGTCAGGGCTCTTGTTAAATTAGGCTCTTCCCAATTCTCTGAATGAGGCCCTGACTTAACCTGCTCCCACCCTGAGCTCATTTCTGTGATCCTTCCTCTTCTTCGTGAACCTGTCAAAACCCTAATCTAGACCCAGGTCAGATATTTTCACAATGAACTGACGAAGCCACGAGGCCCATGTTAACCTAAAAATAAAAGCCGAAGTGAGAGGCAACAAGCATTTATTTGAGATCCAAAAGAATAGCTATTTAGGAAGCACTGATTCAGGCAGAAGCCCAAATAGTGTTCTGATTAGGAGGCAAAGGCGATGAATATTTATGAGAAAGGGAAAGAGAACAATTACATCAATAGAAGAAAGGCATTTCTATTGGTGCAGATAAGCTTAACACAGTGATGCTAATTCTGAACAATGTTTTTAATTGTCAGTCCAGTAGTCATAATATCTTGAGACATTTGCAAAGTTGTTTGAGATACAGCATTGCTTTAGGCCCAGTCCAAAGGTGATTTTGCCCCATTTTAATGTTCCAAAGATTTGAGGCATAAGGCAATGCAAGGCAGTTCCTCTGGGATGGCAGCTTTAACTCCATTTTAAAATGATTTCATTTATATTATATTTTTACACCCATGAGGAGACAGCAGAACCATGTCAGTCAAGAGTGGATGCTTGGAGGGCTGACATTCTCTCTGTGACACAGCTCTGCTAGATTCCCACTCATTCAGAGCTGGCTTGGCCTGTGCCCAAAGGACACATAGGCAGGGACATGTCTGGGTGCATAAAATGAGTTTGTCGGGAATGGTGGAATGCAGCTGTCTCTTATACAGGTTTGCATGTGCAGGAGGGAGGGCTGCAAACAAGGTGCAATCTGTTCTTCCTGCAGAGATCCATGGACTAGCGCCTGAGCCCTGTGCAGAGACAGGCAGCAGACAGAAGCTTAGGACGTTGCTTCATGAGGGACTTGGCCAAACACAAGAGCTCAGTCCTGTTGTCACTGAGGTTCCAGGTGAAAAAAAGTGGAAATGGGAGTTGGAGAGGACAGCATGCTCCCCACTTGGCACGGACCACCTGGCTGCCCTGGCTTGTAAAGGTAGCTTTGGCACTGCCCCAAAACAGCATCTTTAGCACAGAAAGGGGGAGTCTCCAGGGAAATGCCAGCACCCATAGCAACGACAAGACTCCTTCTGTTGAGTTCATGCATGAAGAACATCTGCAAGTGTTCCTGGTGGGAAGTTCTGTTAAGGAACTAAGGAATGACTCAAGAGAAATCTGGGTTGGCCTCATTTCTGCATTAGGTATATTTCTAGGCTTCTTCCAAAGTCTGGTAAACATGGCTGCTCAGTATCAGGCACAAGATAGGGAGCGTGTCTTTACAATGGGGAAGACACATGCCTTAGTCCAAAGCACAGGCCCTTCTGTCATGGGGCCTTGGTGCAAACAGCAAGGTCCTGGGTGCTACCCAGACTGCCAGAGCTAGCCTCATCCCCTCCCCACAGTGCTCACCCATCTACTCCTTCTACCTCCAACCCCTCTCTGCCAGGACAATGAAGCCCCAAACTCACTCCTGTTCTGGAACTCCCATTTGCTGCCTTAGGAACCACCCTGCTGCCCTAGCACTAATCTCATGTCCGAGTCACTTCCAACCTGGCCCTGCTTCTCAGCCCAGCATTTCCTGCTAGAATATAATAATTCACTCTGCCTAATGTACCAAATCACAGCTGCCAGCCCCCTGTGCCTGCTCTGAGGGTAGACAGGACCATGCACACACAGGTCCTGGTGCAGGGAGGCCTGGCACTGGCACTCAGTGTGGACTCATGCCGCCTGCACCCACACTCACCAGTGGGAGCTACACTGGCCCTTGCTGTCCTTTCTATGCATAGGGTTCTGGGCTCTTATTCAAAGCACACATCTGGGTCTGGGACTCCCGTGGTCATTATTCTCTCAGCCAGTTAACAAACACTGGCCAGGCCCCTGACATTTGCCAAGGCATGCATTTAGACATCAGTGTCCCAGCAACAGGGGCGACACACTCCTAATTCCCTGCCAGCTTACGCTCTGGCAGGGGGACTGATGTGGAAACAGTAAGGAGGCTGTAACAAGCACGTGTCGGGAGGCCCCAGCCCCACTGACGCACCTGCTGGGTCTAACCTGTCTCTGCCACCCACTAGTCCTGAGCAGCCCAATAACCTCCCTGAGGCTTAGTTTACCCATCGTTAATGTGGGGGGTTCTCCCAATTTGCAAAGTCCTTGCAAGTTTCTGACATAGAGGAGAGCCCTCCATGAGGGTTGCCTGTAGCTCTTTCTCCAAAATGAGCCCCTAGGAATCAGTTAAAATAACTGAAAGAACAATTTCCCCTAAAACAAAACAAAACACAGCAAAGCACATAAGCTCAACTGAAAACTCATGTTAGCATTTCCTGGGGTGGCTTGCAGGAGCAACTCTTTGTGGATGCCCCCCACCCCCTTCCCCCCCAGCCGGCTCCCTTCCTGGGGCTCAGAGGAGGAGATGCTCCTTTGTAGCCAGAGCTTCCCACTCCCTCCTTCTGCCTAGCTCCATAGCTCAGGGCTGTGTGCTCAGAACAAATTGTTCTGTTTGAAGCAGTGACTCCGCCTAAACATCCTGATTACATGAGCTCCCTCAGCTTTCCGCTGCTATTTCTGAGCAGGGAGCAAGGAGGAGGCTGAAGAAATAAAACCACCTCTAATAGGTGATTACAGATTCCCAGGGCTTCTAAACTGCAGCTTCCACATGTCATGCAGAGGAGTGTAAAGGGAAGACTTGGGGTGCCTCTGAAGGGGGAATAGCCATACCCCTGTCAAGCAAAGCAAGCCAAGGAACACTTGACTCCTATGCAGAGGCAGGATGCAAAAAGAGAGATCAGGGGAGGAGACACTCCCTGAGTACCTTCCACATTGCAGGCAGCCAACACCTTTCCAACACACTTATTTCAACCCACAGTATCCCAGAAGGTGAGTCTTATGTCCTCTACTTATTCTGTGGGTTGCCCAAAGTTACGTAGATACAGGTGGATGAACCAGGATTCAAAGATCAGGTGGGTGTGATTCCAGAAAGCCCTGTATTTCACCCTAGTCCACTCTCCTAAAAAAGTCTCAGAGAGGGGAAGAGGATGCCTCGTGGTGAGAGGGGTACTCAGGCCACTGATTACTCTGGGATATCACTTCAAACTCCACAGTGGCTGTAGTCAACCCTTTACCTAACTCGCCCAGGCCACCTACCTAATCAGACCTAGGGGTCATCACCTTTGGTCCCCCCCATTTCAGAGAGGAGACGCCACCTCTGCTCACCAGAAATTCAATTCCTGGCCCCTCCCTCTGCCATAGCCCAGCCTTTGTGCCAACTCTTCCATGTGCTTTAATGCAATCAGATGCCTTTACTAATTAGTCATTATTATTGACTTGACATCCTGCTGTCATTTAAATAAACTTGGTGAAAATAATGAGGCCCCTAATGACGTACAGTCTTCTTGTGCTAATTAATTTTTTGTGAACAAATTCATTGTTCATATAAATAGCAATATTAATCATGCCAAAGTTCAATATGTGTGTGGGAAGTGAGCTCTGGGGTCTAAGAGAAAGGACACTCCAGTGATGGTGGACATTAAGGGAAGTCCTGAGACTGGCTGGAGGAGAAGGTGAGTGTGCCTAAGAGGGGGCTGTGGCTGGGGTGGGGGCCAGGAGAGTGGTCGCCCAATCCAGAGTCTGTGAAAGAACCAGAAGTGGCAGTAACTGTGGCTATCTTGAAGACTCATGAGATCCAAACACTAATACAAATTCAGAAATGCTGACATGTCCACCATTGTCTTCACTCCCCTCCCACCCCAAGCCACATCTACCCAATGTCCACTAACCTTGCATCAATCAACACACACCTTCTCTCAACACCACATTCCCCTGCTCTGCTCACAGCTCATGCTTCCCACATCTATAGTCTCATGCTCCCACATCTAGTCTCAGCCCCTCCAATCCAGCCTCCAGCCAGGGACTAGAAAATTGCTCCTCTGCTACAGACTTTCCCAGTGGATCCATCTTCTACGACAGAGTCCACACCCTTTCTAGAACACAAGCTCTTTCCATAGCACTTAAGCCTTCCATATGTTACCTGTCATAATCTCCCTAGCCTACACATCACATACTTAGTATGCTCTAGGAATTCTTCCCTCACCCCACCACTTCATCTAGTGAATTCCTGTGCTCTCTTTACCCTAAAATATCACTTCCTTTAAGGGCCCCTTCCTGCAGCCCTGCTCAGAGTCCCTCCATGCTCAGTGACTTGTGGGCTTCCCACTTTTATAGATCAATCACACTGATTATAATTTTTAGTTCATGTGTCTTTCTTATGCCCTGGACTTATGAGCCTCTCAAGCACATGGCATTTGCTTCTGCACAGCCCAGTGGCCCATAAAGTTCTGATGAACAAATAAACAAGCAAATCAATCTTTGTGGGAGAGACTGAGGAATCAGTAGACAGATCAGCTGGGACTAGAATCTCAGTTACAAATTGAAAGCTAGGGAGCAGGGGGTGCACATGGTGCTGCCTGCAGAGATCTTGGAGACAGTCTGCTTATCTTGGTAAGTGGACTAACTCTAGAGTAAGGACATTTATAAGAAACTGGTCGAAAGAAATGGGCAAGAGTGCAGATGTCTGCATCCAGGTCCAACAATTACTACTGATGTTGGCTGGAGACACAGCTTGTGGGAATAGGGAACAATTACCAACTGGGTTTGGCTCAGGCTCTCCAGCCCTGCAGGAGAGAGGGGAATCAAAGAGGGTGAACTGAAGCAAACCTGAACTGTCTCCAGGAGACATATTTTGGGAGGTCCCAACAGGCAAGAAACAGCAACTGCCAACGAGGGAAAGAGCCAATTTCCCTGCAACCCCATGGAAGGGGCTTGTTGAAAGGATAGCATCTCCTGCTTTGAGAAACATTGGGTTCTCGCTGAGGATGCAGAGAGGTAGGGGGTCCTATCACCCAGCAACAAGCAAGCTCTCAAGCCACATACAAATCGGGACTTTTCAGAGACTCACCAAAGGGGCCTGGCCTTGTGACTCTGGAGTCTAATTCCTTCAACATCCAAAGAGAGATTTATTGAGCCCCTGCCAGGTGCCTGGCGCTGAATCTGGAAAAGTCTTTCCTACTCTAATGAGTTTCTAAAATGTTCACCTTCAGTGAAATCCCAGGAAACATGATCTGGGAGAGAACCAAAGAACTGGAATTTTTATCTTTTAAAAATTTGGCAGCCTCTTTCTCCTTGATGGGAAATGGGCTAATACAAGAAGAGGGATTCTTTTATAGTATAAAAAGGGAAGATTATAGATGTGAGCTAAGTGTTATTTAAGTTGAAAGTCCAAAAACTCTCTCGCAAGTAGAGACAGTCCAGTACATCAGAAGGTTTAATGCCCCAGGGAAATAAACTTACATTAATATTCAAAGGCAGTGCAATTCACAACTGCTACTAAATTAAGCCATGAAGTGCAACCATGCTAATTGGCAAGTGGCACATGACAGACAATAATAGGGTAAAAGTTCATTTCTTACTTGCAATTAATTACAAAAGAGGATTTTTAGAAATAAAGGAATGGTCTCCCGCATTCACCATATGGATCCTAAGGACCTGGATTGGCCAGCACTGTTCTTGCACGGAATGACACAACAATGCCATCTCCCACAGGTCTATTGTGAAATGAAGTTGTTCTTGTACACTGGTATGTCAAGATGTGGTATTTCAAGTCCAGGGTGGTGTTTTAATGTAATGGAATACACCTTTGAGACGATGTATAATGTATGACCAAAACCCTCCAAGTAAAATAAATATCATTGAGTTAGAATTTTTTAGGAGGTGCTGGTGGTCTGGTTTGGGGGCACTCGGAATCTTCACAGGCCTGCTATCTGTTAGAGATTATGAGGAGTGCAAGACTAGATTCATTGACACCACAGTCTAACCAAAGAAGAAGAGACACAAGGAACTGAGGATGGGGAGCCAGCCATCAGCTTTATTAAGTGGCTGCTGATGTACAAGGCAAAGTAAAGTTGAGAAACAGCTTAGAGGTAAGGCCAGAATGGGGCATCCTGTCACTGCCTGCCTAGGCTTAGGTTCATCCAAAACAGTTACTGGGGTGTGGGTGTGCTGCTCGGAGCAGCAGTGAGAAGTCAGAGATGGTGAGGGAGAGATGGTGAGAGAGGAAAAACTCTATAGAGAAACATTCTATATTGAGGTCACTGCTATGTGCATCTGGGGCTTGGTCCCACCTGGGACCTTCTGAGGAAAGGCTAGAACACCTCTCAGAAATGTCCACTCAAGATCAACCCAGAAGTATGTGTTCTATTGGTTGAATGTCGCCCTACCTCCAGGTCGAGCACACATGCCGGATGGGTGAGCTCTTATGGATGTCGAGAGTGTCAGAGGAAAACTAGGGGTAGAGAATGAAAGGCTATCCAGGGCATTTGGGGTAGGCTCCTGGAAGCCCATTCAGGAACTTTCCACCACAGCTATAGGTAAAAGTGAATGGAGGGACGAGAGAGTATGAATTTGGGCACCACGGGTCTGTGATATACTCTCCAGACAGGAACAGTGGGACCCACATGGGGGAGAGAACGGGGGCCATTTTTCTAGCCAGAATAGAAAATAATAGTCTTGGCCCATTGGTACAGGAGATAAACAATCAGCTCTCCTTAAGAGGCTGCCCTGGGTGCAACTCAGGGCACTTAGCTCATGGGAGCAGGAAGCCACAAGGACCTGTGGTTTTGCTGCTATCACTTCTCCTAAGCAAACTGCAGACAGCTTTCCAGTACCTAGAGATAGCATTTCCAGCAATGAGAGTCGATTTATAGAATTTTTTGAATCCAGGTAACCATTGAAATGCCACATGTATTGGTTTGCTAGGGCTGCCATAGCAAAGTACCACAAACTGTGTGGCTTCAACGGAAATCGATTGTCTCACTGGTCTGGAAGCTAGAAGTCTGAGGTCAAGGCACTGGCAGGGCCATGCTCTCCTCGAAGGCACTTGGGAAGGATCTGTTCCAGGCCCCTCTCCTAGCTCTGGTAGCCTCAGACACTCCTTGGCTTGTGGCAGCATCACTCCAACGTTAACATGGCTCTCTTTCTATGTGTGTCTGCCTCAGAATGTCCCCTTCCTATTAGGGCACTGGTCATAGTGTTTAGGGACCCATCCTATTGCAGTATGACCTACTCTAAATGAATGACATCTGCAACAACCCTATGTCCCGATAAGGTCTCATTCTGAGGTGCTAGGCTTAGGATTCAACAGACAAGTTATGGTGGGGTGGAGGGGCACAATTCAACCCATAAAACTGAAGAATGGATTTTTATACAAGTATTTATTCCCCACATGCTCCAATTTTGTGAGAAATTCAAAGGAGGAAGAAATTATTTCTTCTGTCCTAGAGGGGTTCATGACCTATGTGGAGAGATAACCATAGTATGTTAAGAAGCACAGCAAGAAGTCACGCGTTCTGAAGTTGGCACTGACCTTCATTTCATCCTCACAATTTGTCTATGAGGTTGCTTTTGTACTCCAGTGTTGCAGATGGGGAAACTGAGGCTCGCAGAGGCAAGTGGTTTGCCCATGCTCACAAAATTGGTGGAAGCCTCAGGATTCAAACTCACGTCTTTTGAATCTGAGCCCCATTACCCTTTCCTTATGTCCCAGTGGTGCTCCCTCAGTGTGGAGAAGAAGAACCAGGCATTCATCCTTAACTTTTGTCATTTACCTTCAGGAAAAGTAGCAGAGGGTTAGTGACAGGATTCGATTTTTATTACCAGGCCACAAAATCCTCCTGAAAGACTAAATCAGCACACAGACAGGAGGTACAACAGACACACACACACACACACACACACACACACACACACACACACCTACAGACTAGGGTTAAACCAACAGAAATTTATTTCTGGCCCCCAGAGGTCTGAGACCCAGGGAGGGGTCAGCAGGTTGTTTCCTTCCGAGGCCCTGCTCCTCGGCTTATAGATGGTGCCTTCTCTCTGACTCCTCATGTGGCCTTTCCTCTCTGCAAGCATCCCTGGTACCTCTTTGTGGGTCCGAATTTCCTCGGCTTATAAGGACACCAGTCAGATTGAATTAGAGCCCATTGAATTATAGATTCATTGTAACTTAATCACTATTTAAAGGCCCTATCATCAGATATAATCACATTCTGAGGTACTGGAGGTTAGAGCTCTCACATAGGAAATTTGAGGGGACATGATTTAGCCCATAATGTGAGGGGAGGCTAAAATCTTCTGACTCATTCAGGGAGGCAGTAATCAATTCTAAAAGATAGTACCGAACTTGCTGTCTCCTCAGGGCTCCGTCACTATCAAGGTGAGAGCCCAGCTTCGTGAGCTGCTAGTCTCCCTCCCTCCCCTGGTAGCCCCCGGTGTGCACCTGCCCAGTCATCCGCAGGCTCCACCAGGACATGAAGACAGCCCCTGTCCTATTTCCAACCAATAGCCATTCACTGCTCTGGGGTTGACCCACACAGTTAATGACATCAGCACAGCTTCTCTCTGTCACCTGTAAGAACTGTACTCTTTCCTTTGTTGATATAAAACATAAACCAAACTTATTCAGCCAGCCATCCAACATTTATTGAGCACTTATTACATTCCAGGTTCTGTGCAGTAAATTGTAGAGGAAACTTGTATTTAATGCCAGGCACAGTTGTAAAAACTTAACAGACATAGACTCATCCTCACAGGCAACCTGAAAAGAAGGCATTATTCTTATCCCTGGTTTATCCTTGAAAAATTGAAGCACAGAAAGACTAAGCAACTTGCCTAAAGTCATGCAGTTAATAAGAGGTTAATAAGTGAAGCCAGGTCTAAGTGGTCAGTACGAGAATGTTCTGAGAGAATTCTGGAGATGGGGGCTATTGCCCATCTCCAGACTGGTCTTTTATGAGCTTCCTGGTATAGACTGTGAGAGGGCGGGCTGCATTTGAAGGGGCAGAGAGGGAAGTCAACACACCCTGCTGAATAAACATTTCATATCCATTAGAAACGGCACTCAGATTCCTGGGCAAACCTTGGACCTTGGGCTGCAGACGCTGCCTTATAGACGTGATTGCAGGGCTCAGAACTGCAAACAACCTGCAGAGATGAGCCAAGGCACCTTTCACATTTCAGGGAGTTAGAGCCAGCTTGTATCCTGATTCAGGGTGATCTCACGAGCAGGAACTCCCTACCTGGGTTCCCAAAGGGGGAGTTGCTGGTTTCTGACCCACGTTCCAGACTTGGAGCAAATGTCCCCCTGATTAGGAGTTTCCGTTGCTTCTGAAGTCAAATGTAAAAGTCAAGCCCTATTTCCAAAGAAAATGTTATCTTCTCCTTACTATTTTGTTCTGGGTTGTATTTTAGACAATGTATCTTCTGCAATTAGGTAGCTGTAGCTGTATCTTATTTCCTTTACCATTAATCTTGTATAAACTGTGAAATTAACAAGCCTCCCCATGACCAACCTGAGAAACCCAGCATTTCTCACTGTCGTTTACTGGAAGCCTTTGCTTAGAGATGCTCTACCGATAGCACTTGAGCTATTTTGTTAAACGTTTCTCTCCTGCTCATTACAAGAAAGCTAATCTGCTGATATCTCTCTGTGTGTACATTCATCAAAGGACTCCAAGCTCTCCACACTGTGGTGGAGGTGAAATTCAGCCCCGTGCTTGCTAATGTTACAGTGGCGAGCTTACACAGAATTATCTGATGATGTGGTATTAAAGAATTAGGTCAAATAATCTGGATAAACCTTCAGGATTAAAGGATCTGTGGTTGTCTCACTGACCAATATTTTGAAAATCTAGTTACAGTCAGCTACACACAGTCTAGTCATTGTTCATTTATTCCACAGATTGTAATGCGTGCTTACCAAGTGTCCGGGAACTCTTGTGGGCACCAGAGAAACCAAGTTCTGGGGTTCCAGGAACTTGAGGTAGAAGGAGGGGATGAGAGGCAAAGCCCAGGAACGGTGACAGTACCATGGGGTAAGTGTCGTGGAAGCTAGAGGAGGAAGTAACAAGCTCTGCCCACAGTCAAATTGGATTTCATAAACATGGGAACATTTGAACTCATCTCAAAGGATGGAAAAGAGATTGCTGGATGCATCATGAGGTGGATATGGGAGGGCCTTCCAGGTGGAGGAAATAATATGTGCAAAAGGGCAGAGAGTGTTTAAAGAGAAGACTTATCTCCTGAAACAGTGTGCACAGCACAAAGCACACACAGATGTGCTGGAGAGGCTCCCCAGGGGCCAGACCCTGCTTGACTTAAATACTAGGCTAAAGAGTTGGTCATGATAGTGTAGGTCAGTAGCTTCAAACCATGTTTTATGATGCCAAAGCCCCCTTATCCACTTCAGGGAGCAGGGCCTGAAAGGGAGGCTGGCAGATAGAGTGCTGTGTTCCTCACCTCCACTGTAGTCAAAGTAATTTAGCTCGAATGAGGACAGCAGACCTGGTTGGGGTTTGGGAAAGAAAACACAGATTCGAGAAGCATTTCCAAAGCAGATGTATAATCGAGGTTCTCCAGAAAAACAGGACCAACAGGATAAATATACAAAGAGATTTCTTATAAGGGATTGGCTCACAGGATAACAGAAGCTGAGAAGTCCCAAGACCTGCAGTTGGCTAACTAAAGAGCCAAGAAAACTGATGGTATCATTCCAGTCTGGGTTCAAAGGCCTGAGAACCAAGAAGCCTGATGGTGTAAGTTCCAGTCTAAATACTAGCTAGTTCGAGACCCAAGAGGAGCCCAGGCTTCTGTTTCACTGAAGGCAGGGAAAGATCTGCTTCTCTCAATTCAAGCAGCCAGGCGGGAGGAGTTCCCTCTTACTCTCAGGAGTATAAAAAGGACCTTTTCATTCTTTTTAGGCCTTTGATAGACTGGCTGAAGCCAGACCAGCTTAGGCAGAGCAATCTGCTTTCCTCAAGCTACCAATTCAAATGTTAAACTCATCCAGAAACACCCTCACAGACACACCAAGAATAATGTTTGACCAAATACCTGGGCATCTGTGACCCAGTCAAGCTAACACAAAATTATCCATCACAGTGGAATTAACAAAATTTAGAATCACAAGCAGAAGTCTGGGGGATCAAAGACTATGAGCCAACACAGCCTGCAGCAATGAAATGGATCCGAAAGGTTAAGGGAGAGCCACGCCCTCCCGCTGTGTTCCAGAAACACAGGCTGGCTCCCAGAGACCCTGCAACGCCTCCCCACAGCGTACATTTGAAGAAACCCGAGTAAGCATTCTTTTTTCTTCTTTCCTTCCAACAAAAGAACCTGGTCAGAAACCAACCTGGTTCCACCCACCGAAAGACCCAGAAACCAGCTGTTTAATAGGGTTCAAAGCTTCTTCTGATGACTGGTCAAAGAGGCCTGGGAGCCCGCCTGGGGGCTGGAGTTACTGGGCATGCTCATCAGGGAACCCAGGAGCCTCCAAAAGCCCACTCTCCAGCCTGACCTGGGCACCTGAGTTCTTTCTGTTCCTGCTGAAGACACCAAGGACTCATTCTCTTTTTTTCTTTTTTCTGGCCCCGCCCATGTGTCTGCTTCCATCGCCATCTCCTCCATGGAGCCCTGTCCTTCCCAAGCCTGTCTGTGGAGTGGCACACAGTCTACTCTGCCCCCTCAAGACAAGCACACTGGCCCATCACCTACTAAAAGCTCTAGTGCCTTTTACTGTGGGACAAGTCTCAGTACATAAGAACAACAACAAGCATGTTGAGTACACCAACATTTTCCATGCGTAAAGGTCTTTCAGTCACTAACCCCGGTTCACAGTTTTCCCTTCCTACGGTCTCCCCAGAATCTCTAGGGCTCTCCATGCTCCTGTTTCATTCTGCACAGTGGAGCTCAGCAAGCTTCCCAGCCCCCTGGACCCCTGCCATTTTCTGGGACACCCAAGAACCCGATTCTCTGTTGCAGAGGTGTCTCATCCCAGAACTGGGCAGAGGGGCCAGCAGAGGGGAATGGTCTGTGTGCAGCAGGGGCCATTGCGGATCCGGCTTCTAACTAGATCATTGACTCTTCAGTGACTTCTGCCTTCTGGGTCTCTGCCCCACACAGGAATGTGCTTGAAGACATACCCTGGGCTATGTTCTCTTTGTGCCCATCCCTGAATGTTTCCATGGTTTGGAATGACTGCAATCAAAACACTAACTTAACTCCCAGTTCCTTATCTCCCAGTTCCACACAATTTACTTAGGATGAAATCAGATGCTTCGAAATCATACGGTGCTATTTTCTTTCTGTTGCCTCATTGTGAATTTGTGCAGCAAGAAATCACTCTTTAAGATGTGTTGATGTCTCTCCCCAGTCTTCAGCTTCTGGAGTGTGGGTCTCTGCAAGGGCTGCTATAGCAGTAGAACATCCACTAGGAACACTTGAGGGAGGGCTGACCCCCTTCTGAAAGCACAGCACAGTACAAAGAAAAATGCTCTTGGAGTCAACAAACTATTCAGCCACGGAGTCACTTGACATATATTCACTAAGTGTCAACTGTGTGGCTGGGCACTGCCTTGAGTGTTCAGAATACATTAGTGAATGAGACAAGCATCCTTCCTGCCCTTATGGAACGTACATTCGAGTTCCCTGATGTCCTTTAGCTGAGTGATCTTGACCCCTCTGAGTGTGATTCCTTTTCTGGTGTATAAGAAGAATGATGTTAACTTCCTGGAGTGTTGAACTAACCCATGGTACAGTGCCTGGCACAATCTAGGCATCTGAAAGCTATTAGTTGACATGGAGAGATTTTCCATCTTGACCTTACAGCACAACCAGATTCAAAGTGGGAGTTTGTGATCCAGCCTGAAGACATTCAAACTATAAAAATTCACAGACAATGGCAGAAAAGCAAATATAAACTTCCTTATGTGGCTCCCTGCTTAATTTATTCCCAACTTTGTCTTAAGTGATATTTCTCGCAGATGTATCTGAAATGGAAACTATCTAACCAGAGTTACATTCCCGGTGAACGCTCCAGATTTACACATCCGCTCCCTGGGGGCCCTGGAGCGGGTCGGCGGTGCACTACTGCCCCCGTGTGTACGATCCTTCCCTAGCAGGGATCTTGGAACCGAGCTGACGTTAGGACGGGGTTTGGGGGGTTTGTTTCTTTCAGCAAAAAGACTTAAGAAGGAGCAAATGGACTCTCAAAAATCCTCTTTATCCAAGATCAAATAAAATAAAATCCAATTAAGTCAGTGCAGCTGTGGACTGTTAAACCAGCTCCAAGGCATATTCCTCTCCTCCCTCCTCTGGGGCTCTCTCTCCCCTTGACGTGTATTAGATACCAGGCTTCACGTACAAGGAATGGGCCCTCTAAACCCAGAAATAGGGGACTGTCCCTAATGGTGTAAGCATCTCACACATGCCCCACGTGGTGTGGGGAGACCTCCGGGATTCCTGGTCTCTGCTCAGAAGGATCTCTGGGGCACAGTTGTTCAGCTGGCCTGAGTTCTGTTCTCTGCCCACCAAATACCTCTCAAACCCTCTTGCCTGCCTCAAGACAGCATAGTGGATCTTTGTGCTGCTCAGTTGAAGAAACATTGACTAAATTATGGCTCATAACCCTCTAGGAGCCCAAGATATAAGGAGCATCTAGTCTAGAGGAGAAAGGAAACGAGGAGTAAACTAACCCAGTGCACAGAAATTAGACATTAGGTACAGGTACCACAGGGCACAGAGGAGAGGGCCCAACCCCCCCAGTAGCAAGCGGTAAATGCCGACAGAGAGAATGAGGACTGAGCTCAATTAAACCTTCAAAGGGGAGTCAATTATCCAGCAAAGAAGACGCAGGTAAATGGGAGTCCCGGGCAGAATTTGCGTTACAAGCAGGGTGTTGAGGCGTGAAAGTGGGCAGCGCTTGGGAAAACGGAATGTAGTTCAGCACGATTGGAAAGGGGGGTTTCAGCAAATGGGACATCACAAAGGTGATCGTGGAGGCCACCGCATGCCACACTGAGCAGGCGGAGTGAAAAAACTGGCCACGAAGTATGACAGAGCAGAGCAGGAAAGTCTTGAGGGGCTGATAGGTTGAAAGAAGGCGTTCAGAAGCAACAGCAGCCCACCAGGAGGCTGTTCCAACAGTCGAGGGGGAAAATTAGTGTAACTTAAAGATCAGGAGACAGGAATGGAGAATTATTACAGAGAAAAGCATTCGGTCTGCAGGACTGCAAAGCCAGTCCCATGCTCTTCCCTAATGGCCCCTGACTGGGACGAACAAAGAAAGAGCTCCTCTTTTTTTTCACACTAGCTTTGTCTGTTTCCAGTCCCCACAGAAATTAGACCTGCTGCTGCTTTGTTTTATCTCTCACCTCCCAGGCCAGGTCACCAAGGCTTCTGTCTCTCTTCTGGCCACCTTTCCCTGTCCCTTCGACCACTTACACCCCTCTCAGAGATGTGAACATACAAGCCCATGCAGGGAGGATTTTGAGATCTGCTGGGGAGCTCAAAGGCGGGAACCATGGCTGGGAGCTGTGAGGCCTTCCAGCAGGACAGCAACTCACTCAGCCTGGTCTTGGTCCCAGATGCCTGACTCTTCTCTGGGTTTTCTCAGCTGACTGCACTACAGAAAACTCAAACTTCCTAGTCAGAGTCCCAGAGTTTTATCAGCTCTCTGTTATCTGGGGTGCTCAGAAGTATCATCTTTGAAGTGGCAAGATGAGGAAGTGGGAAGAATAAAATCCTGATTCTGGTTGTACAGTCTTGACAAGCCACTTCATCTCTCAGAGCCTCAGTGGTCCCGCCTGTCCAACAGGATGACACAGGGCTTTCTCTTGGGGCCGATGGGAGGGGAAAATGGGGTCATATAAATGAAAATACAAAACACCAGACAGGTGATTTTGATTGTTTCTATCCAAAAGGAGGCATGTGGAGACCAAGAGGGGAGCCCTGGCCCTCCTCCCACCCCTGCCCACTCTTAATGTAAAGTGAGTACCTTTCATGAAACCACATCCAAGAGGAATGGGGTTTGTGCTTGGATGTGAGGGCTGATCCCTGGAACTTTAACCAACATATAACAACTGAGAACACCCAGATATCTTTCCTAATGTTTCCTAACAGCAGAATTTTGCAACCAAGAAAATGGTAGCTCTCAGACATTAAAGTGCATATATGCACTAAAGAATATTATCCAGTGGGTACCAACAACAATAAAAATTAAGTGACATTTTTCTCATAGTTTTGAAAATTTCACTGTTCAAGTGGTTCAAAATTTGTATCATTGGCAATTACACTCGACATCATAGATGTATCTCATGACACTGCTGAGTGAAAAAAGATAGCTTCGAGAGTGTGAATCTATGGTTCTATTACGTACGATTCATATGGTTCTAGTAAGGTAAAGCACTAACATAGGCAGAAGTAATCTATGCTGTTCGAAGTCAGGATAGTGGTCACCCTGAGGATAAGAGAAATGACTGGAAGAGCAGATAAAGGGGGATTTCTGGGGAGCCGGTACTGCTGCCCAGTTTACTGGGGTGACATTGGTTAATAACATCATATACATTTCAGGTATATAACTTTTATAAAGTGGTGTGCTCACCACCCAAAGTCTAGTCTCCTTCTGTCACCATATATTTGACTCCATAACCCTTTGTCCTTCCGCTCAGGTAACCACCATACTGTTGCCTGTGTATGAGCTTGTTAATTTCGTACTTTCCATTTTCTATTCCCTGTATGAGTGAAATTATACAGTTCTTATCCTTTTGTGTCTGACTTAATTCACTTAATACGATACTCTTGAGATGCATTCTTATCATCACAAGTTGCAGTATTTCATCTATTTTAGTATTCCATTGTGAACATGTACCACATATTCTTTACCCAATCACTTGTCAAAGGGCCCTTACTTAAGTTGCTTCCGAGTCTTAGCTGTGGTGACTAATACTGCAATACTGAATAGGGGTACACGCATCTTTACAAAAGATGTGTTTTCAAAATGTTCAAGTAGATGCCCAGGAGAGGGATTACTGGTCATACAGTAGCTCTATTCATAATTTTCTGAAGAAATTATATACTGTTTTCTACAGTGGCTGCACAAATTTACATTTCCATCGGTAGTATGTGAGGGTTCCCTTCTCTCCACGTCCTCTTCAACACTTGTTATTTCTTATCTTATTGATAATAGTCACTGAATGGAATCTTAAAGTCAATTCACATATTTCCTAGAAGATGGTCTCTCTTCAGCGATTTATACAAAGGCAATATCTGGGTACAATTAACTATAAAGGCAGAGACTAAAGGTGTATTCTGAATATCACCCACTAAACAGAAAAAACACTCAATCAGAATGGATGCTAATACCTGGGTACCAGATATGTGTGTGTGTGTGTGTGTGTGTGTGTGTGTGTGTGTATATATATATATATATATATATATATATATATATATATATATGTAAATGTAAGGATAGCATTCTAGGACATCAGAGCCACAACATATCCTTGAGATCTCCTTACCCCTCCCTAAACAACCCCCTGTGGGAGGGCTCCCATCATCCCAGGATTTTATCTGCCACATACACTGGGTTTGCCCAGGAGTTCAGCTCATTAGGGTCCCTTTGGTATAAGTGGGGGATTTTGTGTTTTGCCCATGGACAGTGAGCAATACAATTAGGAAATAATTACACAGAAGCATTTTGGTCTAAATTCTATTGATTAAAATCACGCTGATCAGAGTCTCTTTCTAGGATAAATCATGGTGGCAGACATGGCACCCATGGAAGGGTGGGAAGCCTGACCTAGTGTTTTGTGTGTTGGGGTGACCTACAGTTCTGTTCAGTCCATATCCATGCATGGAGTCATGGGGTTCCTGTGCTGGACTTGGGGTTGAAATTCTGGGGTTCAGGAAAAGACTTCATCTAATGAGAGCATCTAATATTAACCTGGCTGACAACCCAAAGCACAAAAAAGCACAAGGGGAGCAGAGAATAAATTTCAAACTCAAAAAGTTTTCATTAGTCCAGGGTGCCATAAAGACTGACACCCGTAGGGAGAAGCCATACCTGTCACAGATGAGTGTGATACCAGCTCTGGCTTCAGATATTGAAAGCTGAATATGGACTGCAGTCTCAGGACTCATATCTGGGGCCCCACATGCCTCAGGGTAGAGGCCTGCCACTGTGCCCAGAGAGCAGGGTTGGAATGATGGTTTGTTTTTATTTTATTAATTTTTTTTTAATTTTACTTCTTTAGAAAAGAAGGGAAGGAGAGAGGGAGAGAAATATCAATGTATGGTTGCTTCTCCTGAATCCCCTGCTGGGAACTGTCCTGCAACCCAGGCATGTGCCCTGACGGAGAATTGAACCACAATCTTTTGGTTTGCAGGCCCGCGCTCAATCTGCTCAGCTACACCAGCCAGGGCGGGATGGTGGTTTCTTGCTGTGGAAGATCAGGACTCTGCCCTCCTTCATCCCAATCTCATCTGTCTGACAGTGGCCAAATCTCCCAGCTGGTCTGACCACTCACCAAACACATTTGTCCAAAGCCTCCTGCTGCCCATTCAGAAATGAATGAAGCCCTGTCACTCACCACTTCCTTGACTATAGGAGTGATGGTCCCTGCTGTCAAAGAGCTTACAGGGTGGTCAGGGAAAGAGGACCTGCATCGTGGGGAGCCAGGTCACAGTGCAGGCTGAAAAGAAATGTATGGCATATTGGGATGTTGAAGAAGACCCAGGGGTCTGACATAATCATACTGAAGCTGTTTTATTATTGATTAATGGCACTTTTTAAGCATCATACAGTTTGGTGGGGAGGAAATATTTTAAAAACTAGAGGAGAAAATGTTTGAAAGTAGAAAGTACTGAATCTTATCATAGTTCCTCTACCTCCTAACTATGTGACCATAGGCAAGTCACTTTACATCTCTGAGTTTCAGCCTCATTAGTGAATTAGAGAGAGAGAAACAATAACAACAACAACAACAACAAAAAGTCTTCTGAGTTCTGTTGATGATTAAGTGAGATAACGGACTTCAATTACCCAGCACCATTCCTAGAACATGCAACAAATATTCATCCTTAAGAATCTTAGTTCCCAACAAAAATAGAACTGTTGAGCAAGCAACTGCTCTTCAGAATTTAAGTATACTAAAATGAGCAGCAAAATGAACAAATGTGACAAACCCCAGATTTGACCCAGGTAAGTAAATTTACTGAATGACTCAATAATGATTGAACTAAAAAGTTTAAATAATAATGCTTGCCCTGTTCAGACCCTAAATGAATACCAGTTTGTTATTCATTCCACCGGAACCCGAGCCAGGGTGCACACTAAGCCAAATGAATGTTTGCCCGGGTGGCATTCCTAGAATTCCGCTAATGCAAGAGTGAACATCATGGCAGCATGTTGGCGCCCAGGGCAGGATTTTTTGATCCTCAAGCTGCTTCAAGTGCAGGAATCTGATTTTCTCCCATGTGTAAGGACTTTAAGAATCTCACTCTCTGTCTCACACCAGCAGGGAACTTCCTAAACAGTCCCCTTCTGAATGCAAGCATCTTTAAAAGGACCTTCCCTGAAGCCCAGACTCTCAATGAACAGTGAAGATTCCATGCTTTCACTTTCGGAGGTATTAGCTTTCTAACGGTGTGGTGTTTTGTTTGTTTTTTTTAACCCTCACACAAAGACATGCTTATTGATTTTAGAAGATGCTAAGGGAGGAAGAAGGGGAGAGAGCAAGGGAGAGAAACATTGATGTGAGAGAGAAACATTGATTAGTTGCCTCTCACACATGCCTCCACCAGGGACCGAACCCAAAACCTTTAGGCTTATGGGATGATGCTCTAACCAACTGAGCCACACTGGCCAGGGATAATGGTGGGGTTTTTAATGAATAGTCAAGGGCTTTTCTTTGAAGAATATGCTGGTTGGTATTTTTATTTTGCCTTTCTGTCTGCTGTAACCTGTACCCATAATTAGGGTGACCATATATTTTATAATGGAGATTGGGACAACTGAGTATGAAAGGGGCATTGTTAATAATTTAGCAAGGCCACTGAAAAAACCAATATGGTCACCAAGTTATATTATCAGAGTTTTTCTATGATTTCCAGTTAGTCCTTTAAGACACTCGAGAAGCAATCTGAGAAGACATCTACACCCTTCCCCCATATTTCACAGTTACTATATCCATCCTTCATTGATTTAAAGATTTTATTTATTTATTTTTAGAAAGGGTGAGGGAAGAGAGGAAGAGAAACATCAATGTATTATTGCCTCTTGAGTGCCCCCTAGTGGGTACCTAGCCTGCAACCCAGACATGTGCCCTGACTGGGAATTGAACCAGCAATGCTTTGGTTTGCAGGCCGGCACCCAATCCACTGAGCCACACCAGCCAGGGTTCCATCCTTAGTTTGACAGCAATAATTTTAGCAGCTTGTCTACACTGAGACTTTCTCAAATGTTCAATTTAATTTTCATATACAAGCTTTTCTTTGCACTCATATTGCATTTGTTTCTTATATAATAATTGAATTATGTAATAATGCCTGTGACTGGCATAAATACAACTAACTCTTGATGAGCGTTCAATTCATCTGAGGGCACTGGTACATGGCACAGTAGACAGTAGCCTTGTAGATATAGAGATCATTATAATAGGAGTTAGTATGTTTCCCAGAGGTGAAAGGTAATAAATCATGGTGGTTAAAACCAAGGATGGTTGCTGAGTTCAAGCCTCAGCTCTACCATTTAATAGCTGTATGAACTTAACCTCTCAGTTCTCCCATCTGTAAGATGAGTCTACCTCATAGAGTTGTTACAAGGAGTAAATGCCTTAATAGAAGAAAAGAGCTTAGAAAATATGCCTGGAACATAGCAAATACTATGGGAATCTTTGCTATTATCATTACAATTATTATTACACAGAAAGCATCTTTAATCTACTGAATTGTTTAAGTGGTGTTTGGCTGAAGGAGTTTTTACCATATGTGATCCAAGAAATGTCTACATTGTCTGGAAATAGATATATAAAAGACAGTGAAGCAGCCTGAAATTCAGAGGAGAAGTAAGTATGTCGACCGAGACTGGGAGAGACCCATCATCATTATCATTTGGGAGACGTCAACATCTAGAAATGGGGCTCTGATAGGTGACTTTATAAAGAATTTGGGGACTATCAAAAGAAAGTCACTTCAGGCACATGGTTCAGCCCACACTAAAGCAGAGTGACTAGGGAAATCATGCCATGTTCGGAACTGGCTGGAAATGTGTTGGGAGGGAAGCAGAGGAATACAGATGAGAGACAGATCCTCCGGAGCTGCTCTGGTTCTGGGCAGGGAGCTCCCGGGGGGTCTACTTAGCTAGGAGGGTCAGGCCATGGCCGTACACCCACAAAGCGTGGATGTCAGCAAAACTATTCCAGCCTGAAACCCAAATAATGGATTTGAACCCTAATGTGCAAGAACAGTTCAGGTTTCTGTGCAAGCTGTCCATCACATCTGGTCGTTAGCGCGTTTACTGCAGGATATAAACTGATGTTCAATTACCCACGGAACTTTGTCACCAAAACAGAACTTTAAAATATGCACATAGAATTTTTAAAAATAGCTTGCACTCACGGAACCAATTTTTAAAAATCTGAAGCAGGTCTTTGCCAGGTTTTCAAAGCCATCTGTTTTCAAAGCCTACCTTCCTCCTTGTTTACTGCAGTCTGTCTGCTGTTTTAACAACCTCCAGTGGGATTTCACACACCTCATTATGCAAAATCACTGCTTGTGCATTCACTCTGCCACTTGCCTAACTAATCTCAACTCATAACACCTTTCTGAGGAAGATCCCCAGCCTGGAGTTCTCCTACAGGGCTATAGATCAAGAACAGTGGTAGACAGTGTCGGAGCAAAATAAAATGCATCCTCCCGTGTATAACAGTTAAGAGACAGGCTTGATCTGAGACCCTACTTGAAATGGGAAGCAAAACAAGTAATAATGATTATAACATAACTTCAAAATCTCTCTATTCAAAAAAAAAAAGCAAGATCTTGCATCAGGTATAAGTTAGAAAGTCAACTTTGATCCCCTTCTCATCCTTTGCTTTCCTCCTATAAATTATCTATTTAAACATTTTTAATTTCTTTCTCTGCATAAGGCTTTGGGCCTATCGTCTTTTGGTTCAGAATAGTTATGAACCTAGGTTTAAATACTAGCTATTCTGTTTCTCAGCTGGATGGCCTCAGGTGGGACACAGGGTGACTAAAAGCCAATTAATCATTGACTAAATGGAGAACCAGGCAGATAGGTACCAGTGATAGAACTGGTCACGTTAAATAGCCACCAAAGAAAAGGCTGGATTTCCCAAGGATGGATCAGAGTGTCCAAGGCAATGATGCGCCAGTCACTGAACTAAGTCCCAAACCAGATGCACATGAAGCAACCCAATGAGCGATGGCGATGTGCAGTATGCACGCAGGTTCCCGGTCTAGCACAGAGATTCTCGATGCTGGTTGCATGTAAGAGTCGCCCTGGGGGCTGATGGGCACCAGCATTCAAGCCCCAGCACATCCACATTCTCATTCAGTTACTGCAGCCAAGGTCTGTGGGACAGTATTTAATGTCTTTTTTCAATTAATTTTTATCTTGAAAAAGAGCATGATACAATAAATGACACAAATCTTTAATGTACAGCACAATAAAAATTTTGTGCATATCCAAGGAACCACTGCCCAAAATAAGGTAGGGAACATTACCAGTGCTCCAAAGCTTCCCCCCTACATGTTCCCAGTCTCTGATGCCCTCCCACGGATAACCACTATTCTGACCTCCATCACCGTAAAATTTCCTGCTGTCAAACTTTCTATAGATGGAATCATGGAGTGTGTTTCTTTTTTGTCTGACTTTTTTTTGCTCAGCGTTATTTCTACTAAAGTCATCTAAGTTGTTGTGTATAGCAATGATTACTATATATTATTCCATCCCGTATTCCCGATGCATCTACTCTCCTGATGAGTGGGTTGTTTCCACTCGGGACTATCATGAATAATGTTGCGATGAGCATCCCTGTACATGTCACTTGGTGCCTGTGTGGCTGTATTTTTCTTGCATATATATGTAGACCTGGAACTTGCTGGCTCAGAGCAATGATAGTTCATCTTTAGTGAAAATACTGAACAGTTTTCTAAAGAAATTGAACCAGTTACATGCCCACAGGAGTGTATGACAGTCTAGTTGCTCCTCGTCCTTGTCAATTTTATAAATGTTGGCTTATAGTGAGTCACACTTTGGTTTTAGTTTGTATTTTCCCAGTAACTCATGATGTGGAACACTTTTTCATATGCCTACTGGCACTTGGGGCATGAGTGTTTTTTTGTATAGTTCTTTAAATATCTGTGATAAGATTCCTTTTGAAAATATGCATTATGTATCTCTTTTTCCATTCTGTGATTTGCCTTTTTACTTTTCTCATTCATGTCTCTTAATGAACAAAACCTCTTAATTTTAGTGAACTCCAATTCATATATGCTTTTCTTCATAAGTGTTTTTGAGGTCTTATATAATTTTTGCCTACCTCGAAGTCCAAAGATGTTCCTGTATCACCTTGCACATGCTATGTATTTCTCCTTTCTTACTTATGTCTACAATCCAGCTGGAATTGATGTGGGCATATTGTGTGAGGCAGAGGTCAAGGCTCAATTTTAAAGAGAGTTACCCAATTGACCCAGTTATTATAAAGACCAACCTTCCCCATTCCATTCAAGTGGCGATCAGTCTTTCTTTAAACATTCATAGTGGGGAGGCTGATTTTAATAGGCTTCCAGGGTTGAGATCGTAGAAAAATAAGAAGCCCTCAGTGTGAAGCAAAACTATGATGAGATGGAGACCTCTGATGTAGAAAAACTGACAATACTTCTGAGTGTAGGTTTAGGGAAAATTGATACTTGGTGCCTGAATTGAGAAATCTGAACAACAGGAGAACAAAGCAAAGTTTGGACCCCAGTAGCAGCACCCAGGGGTGACTGAGCTCAGAGCCTGACTCTTACTCTTCCCAGATTCCTCTCAAAAGATCCACAAGAGAATGGTGACCATGGCATCAGCTCTAGGCTCAGGAGATGCTCAGTGGTGGACAAGGTGAGTGCTCTTCACCCTCCTCAGGAACAGTGAGGCAGCTTTGCAGGAGGAGAAGGGGTGCATCTCAACCCATGAGTCTTGCTTCTCCATACTATTGGTTCTCATGAGTGAAACAAGGCAGAAATTTCTCCCCCTTCCTGGAAGAGAAGACTGGGAGTTGGGCCGGGTGAGGGACTGACCAAAAGTCACCAGCAACCTGGGGCAGAGCCAGAGCCAGAAGTTACAGGGAAAACAAGTTCTTGAAGGTGGCCATGTCTCTAAGTCTTCAGAAAGAGCCTCCATTCTCAGAGGAACAACTTTCCTTTCCAAGACTCACTCGGGAGACTTTAGTAATTAATTACTAGTTGCAAACTGGTAAATTGGAGTTAATTATCTGGACAGATCTAATTGCAGCTACAACTTTGTTGAAATTAAATAAAAGCATCGCTTTAAAATGCACAAAGCTTTGAAAGCATTACTTAGGGTGTCTGAACAAGTCCAGCCAAGAATGTGAGCTCTTTGGGATGCTGAGGTTGAAGAACTGGTCTATAACACACCAGTCCTTGGTGTACCTCACCCATCCCTGCACTTCACCCACCTTCCAGGTATCCCAACATCACAGGAAGAAGCCAGCTCTTCCTTCCTGCCTCTGACCCACAGAATGTCAGATTCAAGTCCAAGGGATTCCCACAGCCTGATATGTTCTTCCCTGATCCTCCCATTTCTGCCCCCACTTTGATAATAAACTTATCATGGGCCATTGGCTCTCACCTCAACAGAGCCTCCTCAGGAGGGCACCTACCTCCACAGCCTCAGGAACTCAGGGACACACAGCTTCCAAGAGGGCACGCTGAATCTGGCTGGTGCCCGGAGGCAGAACGCGAGTTAGCCAGAGAAAGAAGATAAAGGCCCCCCACACAGAGGAAAGGGCATGCGCAATGTGCTGAAGGCGATGTTCACGCAGGAGGAACAAAGATGTGAACAGAGCAGGGAGAATTCCCCTGCCAAGACTCACTTCTAATCACTCTGCACCGACGGTATTTTGTGTGGACAGGCAGCAGTGGCCCTGCGTCCCAGGGACGGCGTCAGGGAGACACACAGCTGGCACTTGCATCCCAATGGCAGTGCAGCCACCACCTGCTTCAATCTCTGAGCACCCCACATCCAAAATGCCCGCTCTGTGTGAAAGGAGAGAACTCTGGCCTAGACCCCACACTCCTGGCTCTGCTCCAGTTCTCTCACGTTGCCTCTCTGGTTTTGTAAAGCCCCTCCCAGCATGAATGTCAGTTCCTCAATTACAGGCGTAGGGATCTGAACTGGATCCAGCTCTGAGATGCCATGAATCAACGGCAGGTGAAAAGCAACAGTGACAACACTCACAATAACAACAGCTGAGAGCCTACTGCTTCAGACACTGAACAAATTACTCCCACTCTCTTCTTCTGCTTTCTCTGACCCACAGTGGTGGGCACTGTGTTTATACCATTTCAGAGTTAGGGAGTGGGATCCTGCCAGGTTCCCACTGCAGTGGGTTCCTGTGAGCCTTACCCAGCACCCCACACTGCTCAGGTCTCGGTCCTCACATTGCCTTTTCATTTTGGCCATCCTGGTGTGTGGCTTCCTAATGCTGGCACCAGCAGAGGACCCTGTGGATTCCAACAACTCCAGCTGGAAGGTTAAAGAGGTCTTGAAATTCAATAGACTTTAGAGAGAAACTTTCAATCAGGGAAGAGGACACCCCCGGAAGATACTGCTTGTGGTTAGCAAGAAGTCAGAAAGCTGGATTTCAAGTCCCAGGCAGCCCTTCAGGCACATGAGAATAACTGGAGTGAGCCAAGCCCAGGACCAGAATATAAGACCCAGAACAGGGAGCCCAGCCAACAGCAAGAGCCGCCCCCAGTATGTCTGTGACTCACTGGGGAGGACAGTGCATCACAGGAGGCCCTTCCTGGCCAGTGGGTCCCTTCTTCCCACCTACATCAACAAGGCACCTGCTATGATGCACTGCCCTGTGCCAGGCACTGCAAATGCACTGGGCAGGGCCCCTGCCTGCCCCCGGGAAGCCAACAGTCTGCCCGCAGAAGGCGGGCTCTGGTGGACCTTCCCACAGCAGGGAGAAGAGTGGATACTGACCCAATGAGCAGGGGCCTGGAGATGCCCCAGAAGCTAGTTCTGCCTGCCAGGGTCAGAAAAAGCTACAGAGAGGAAGTGATCTTTGAGGTGATAATAGGATTTCACGAGGCGATAAAGAACATTTCAAACAGCTGAAAAGGGAGCAAAGTTGCAAAGATGTGGACTTAGATATTCAGGAAAGGGAGGTGGCTGGGGCTGGCTGCACGTAGCAGAGTACAGGGTAGGGAGCTCAGGAGACCTGAAGGGGGGGCAGCAAACGCCACATGCAGGAATGTGGACTCTCCTTCAGCCTTTAAAGATCACAGGCAAGGAGTCACATGGAGAGCAGCCACCCTGACAGCAGAGAGCGGAATAGAGAATGGATTGGGGTGGGAATGGCTCCAGGCAGGGACACCTCTGGCCAGGAAAGGGCGGAGAGGAGGCCCTGGGTCCAGGAAGCAACACAGGGGCCGAGTTGTCAGGCCTTGTTGGTAGCCACGCTGGAGTCAGATGAAGGAAAGAACAGCTGACCTGGGAGGGTTGGGGCCCAGCCCTGCATTCTAAGGAAGCCATGCTGTGGGCACAGTGGGGCATGGCCATTCTGCAGCCAAAACTTGGAGGGAGGAAGCTGCTCACTTCCGCTTCTCCCAAGGCTTCCAGTGCCACTCAAGGCAGCTCAAACTGGCCCTCCAACACCTGGCAGCTGGCTGCCTAGCAACCTGGCTTTTCAGCACTGATCCTGCCACACGCACATGCATGCATACATATACAGCCACATGGCCACATGCATTCACATGCACACATGTGAACACATGTGTGTGTTTGCGGCCACATGGTCACCCAAAGACCTGCATGCGTGCACATGCACATGCACTCATGCATGCTTGTGTGCTCACACACTTGCATGTATACACACACGTGCACACAAAAAAACCTTGATTTTGGGCAGACTCAACCTCTTCTTGCAGACTTTTGCCACCCGGGGCCCTTCCGTCATCCTTCTTGCAAAGCCCCTGCCCTGCCTGATTTGCCCCAAGCTCCCTTCTCCAAGAAGTCATTCCTGAATGCTCCACACTAACCACTCACCATTGTGATCCCATGACATCTTTCTTCTCAAATCTCTTGCATTGTCATTTTAGACAACTACAACAAGGGTCATGAGTGGAATATGAATTAGGAGATCCAAGGAGGGAAACTAAATGCTGGCTGGGGCTGGGGTGGGAGAGTCTCTCAGGGAGGCAATGCTATTTCATTCCATTCACTGGGGTCTGAACACCAGGCTGACACCTTAGCACACAGAGCAGCCCAGGCCCTGATCCCTGTACTCAAGATGTACAAGTGGTGGGAGAGACAGACGGCTGGATGTGGAGCCACAGACAGGACTGAAGTTCTGAGGTGGTCGGGGAGCCCTCAGGAAGGGTGTGGGGAAGCCTCCGAGAGCAGGTGAAGTGGGCGAATCTGTGATGCAGCACTTCAGGGCCTCTACATTCCCAGAACAAAATTGGAAGCGTACCCCAGCCAGAGGCCGAGGCTCAGCCTCCAGCAGCCCAGCCCCGAAGCTCCTGGGCAGACATGAGTCCACCTCCCTGGGCACATGCTCTGGTTTCTGATACCCAGGGCAGCATCAGCCACCTGCAGAGGGAGAGAAGTGTAGGTGCAGCAGCGCCCAGTGCTCAGGGAAGAGGGGCTGAGAGCACTGTTGGCCACACAGAGGGGCCAGATGGGCAACAAGGGAAGGAAGCAGCTGGTATGAGCTGAGCCTGGTGAGTCCCTGCGACCCCAGAGGGAGGTGGTGGGGGCTGGTGGAGGGAGTGGGGGTCTGTGATTAGCTGGTAGGGCTTGAGGCAGCCAGGCTTGCTTTTGCTGTCACTGCAACCCTCTCCACAGGGCTGAATCCCCAGAATTAATCTATTCTTCCTCAGACAGCCCCTGCTGAGCCCCTGGTGTGCCTGCTCCCACCCGCCCTCAGCCTCTGCCCGAGAGAACTGACAACCGCCTTAATGGCAAGAATACCAGAGGGTGTTGCAGAGCGAGGAATGATTTTGCAAGCTGGTTTAGTTTGTCCCTGATGCTTCCACTCTGAGTCCTCCTAGATTAAAGACACGGGGTAACTTCTTTTAACCAGTCTCTCCTATCCTGGGGGAACTGGGATCAGCCCTGGTGGCCCCGGAGCCCCCGTAGACAGCACTGCCTTGTTGATCAGCCAGTTCCCACACCTCAGAGCTCCTGCCATTTCCCAGGGATTATTAGACTATTATAGGGGATCTTTCTTGAGAGGGATTGGCATGTACTCTAAGGAATGAGAGGCTCACAGAGAAAGAACCTATCCTTTTGCTTACAAAGATGTTTTCACTATAGTGGTAGTGAAAAATCAGACAAATCCTTTCATCTCAGCTCTGCCACTTCCTGGCTGTGCAACCTTGGACAGGCTATATAACCTCTCTGAACCTAGGTTTCTCCCTCTGTAAAATGGAGCTGTAAGAAGCAGGGCAGTCAGGATGAACGGTGACAAGGACATAAGGTGCTGAGGACAGTGTCCAGCTCATGGTGAGCATCCACAAAAATTACTCCCCTTCCTTCTTTATCATGTTCTTGCTGCCACTGACCTCAGGGGTGGCAGGAGTGAAGAAACTACCCCAGGCTCCCAAGTTCAGCTCCAGCTCTGCCATTTATAAGTTACCCTGAGTTTCAGAGCCTCCATTTCAGCAATGGTAAAATGGGGACAGTAGTGGAGAAATCACTGGGCCAGGGTAAGGATTCAATGCAAGGAAACTAACACCAGGCCTGGAACACAGTAATGCTCAGCATTTCAGGCCAGTCGCCTTGGCGAGGTGAATTTGACAATGGCTGTCAAGGTGGGTTCCTCCTGGATCAAGAACAGCAGAGTCCTGAACCCCAGGATTTCTGCCTTGCTAGGGCTGAAGCAGGTCTGGCTGGGAGCTCTCTCCATTGTGTACTCAGGGTGCCCTAAAAACTTGTACAGCTTCTGCCATGAGTGGCTTTGTCCAGATTTGCTCCTCACCTTCATGGGTTCTAGGACAAGGATAATAACTATGAGATATTGCTAATGCTAGCAATAAAACTGTTAAGATCCAGGGTTCCTAATGGACAGTTTTTAAATGTTTTCACTTAATGGCTACAGACAAGATCAATCCTTGCCATTTGCAGTCTGCAAAATCTGTCTTTAACAGCTGCCATTTTCAGAGTACTTCCACCAGAAACTGTGTGGGGCAGACTAATTGCAAAAGCAGCAGCTCTTTGCAATGTGAGTTTGCAGCTCCTCCTATCAAGGGGTAGAATCTACTCCTCCACCCACTGAATGATTTGCTTTGGCCAATAGAATGTGGTAGAAATGGCATGGTGCCAGTTCCAAAAGATGTGCCTGCTTCTGGGCTCCTGCCCTGTGAATAAGCCCAAACTAGATTGCTGGTGGCGGAGAGACATCCAATAACTCCAGCTGCCCACTACCTGACTGCCAGATATGCAAATGAGAACATCCTAGAGAGCCAGCCCTCGGCCTATCCATCAGTTCAACACAGACACATGAGCCAGGCAAGCCAAGCTCAGCCATGTCTGGCCCAAACAATCAGAATTCTCAGCTTATTCATATACATGTGAGCAATAACAAATACAAGCAATAACATGCTTGTATTTCTAGCTCCTGAGTTTTGGGGATACTTTGTTACATAGTAAGAGCTAACCAATAACACTATGCTGAGTTACTTGATTACATCATCTCACTTTATAGTGATAACAACCCTGTGAACTAAGAATTTTTAACCCATTAGCAACTTACCCAAGCTGTCAGAGCTAGAAATTTGCAGAACCATGAATATACCTGCTTAACTCAATAGGCTGTGTATTCTTTTTGCCATAGCAACTTCTCTCTTGCCCCCAGGTAAGAATAATGAATGATTATTTAAAAGGATGATTGGAGAGGCCTGAGCCTCTCATGATGGGACAAATCATACTCTACCTAATGTTTCTGGCCCTCGTTAAAAAGCCTTTGAGGATTTGGGGGGGCAGGTGTCTTTTATCTTTAAATGTGACTTCCCATCAGGAATCTCAGTCCTTTCCAGCAAGTCCAAGAGTTATAGCTTTGACCTTGGAGGAAAAACAGAGAGACCATGTGTATAGACATAAGAGGAGTTTTCAAAAATAAGTGTTCCTTAGGAACACTCAGCAAAATTTTTCATTACTTCATTATCTAAGACATAGAGCAGGAAAAGCACAAATACCATCTGCACTATGCAGGACCATTTTTCCTTTTAGCCATTAAGTCCCAATAATGAGCCCATGCCCTGAATTATTCTCCAAATGAATTGCTTCGTGGGAGAAGAGCAGTATAGCTGTGTCCATGAAGCCTAGGTGTAATCTTGTTGGGCCTAAGTTACAGGGAGGCAGGTTACATATCTGAATGAGAAGCCTGTTTGCAAAAGTCAGCGGTGCCTTCAAACGGGATGAACTGCCTCACAAGGTAGTGAGCCCACCAGCACCAGAAGTATGCAAGTTGAGCCTGAGTCTGACTGGAGGAATTGCTGTTTTCCATGGGAGGCCAAAGGCTAGATAAAAATGAACACTCAGGCCCCCTCCAGTTGTGAGATTCTATTTCATGACTTCTAAAAGGTGATCTCTTTACCCACAGAGAATCTTCTGCTTGACTATATGTCATTAGAATATCAGCAGGCAACCGCAGTCTTCAAACATCGTCAATGGCCATAGCAGCATGCTGGTCTCAGACACTATAGATGACTTTCCAGCGGGATGCTGAATTCAATGAATCATTAAAATTGAAAGCATTTTCCCACTTGGTTTAAAATTTCCAGCTTTGATAGCTCAAATTGGGGGCCTAGCAGGAGGCATTTCAAAAGCAAATTTTGACTGATGATGTTATTTTGGCCTCAGTCGGGCTGGGACTTTGGGTGACCATGAGGCATCAGGCAAGAAACCTCTTTTGACACCTTACAAAATGTTTAGATTAATCAAATTTTTAAGGCTGGCTCCTGCATGGGGAAGAGGGAGCTCGTAGGAGTGGCTGGAACATTTCACCACATCACATTGATCACAGAGGAAGATGCATTTGCTCTCTCAGCAGTTATAAACATCGAGTCAGACAAGTGTTGCACTGGTATGTTTAATTGGTAAAAATGTTCTAATTAGATTTTTAATAGATGCCTTCTGACAGCAGAAACAACTAAGATGATTGATTTTCTTGTGAAATCTTTGGAGGGGAAAATCTCTCGCTTTCAAATTTGTTTAGAAGCCATTCCTCTGAAGCCCCTTCCGTTAACATTTGGGCTGTGGCAAGCCTCTCATGTGCAGAATGTGTCTCAAATATTAATGGAGGTCTAAATCTGTGTTCTTTCTCAGCTCAACCTTTTGCACTCAAAATTCATGAGTCTATATTGATTTAGGCAGACTTCCCAGGACCCTTATACCACTGGGCTCTTTTGTTCAATGTTAATATGCCCCAACTTATCAATTATTCACTTGCTAAGTGAAAGCAATATAAATCTAGCAATCTGAGCAAAAAGAACCGTTCTTTTCATTCCCTAAAATTATGATGGCAGCAGAAGCTGGTGACTTAGCCAAACTAATGCTTGATTTAGTGGTAACAATGCCTGTGAGTCCCACTGTGTTTTCTTCTCCTCTATTGGATGTGTTCATGTAGCAAAACAAAAATTACCCAATATGCACCCTCTCAAACAGGTTTGTCGCATCATACTTTGAGGGGAAAGAAAAAAAATAAGAAAATAAAATTAGTGTCAGAGATTTAACAAAGGGAGCATTGGGATGGTTCTAAGATGGGGGTCTTTTTATTGCATCTTTATCATAATCCATCTCTAGCCCTATAATATGACCATGACCTTGGGCCATATGGATGACAATAGTCACAGCTACAGCTCACACAGGACCCACTGCTGGCCCCCAGCAACCCTGCAAGGCAGGCAGTGGTACAGTTTGCAGATGAAGAAGCTGAGAAACAGAGGGAAAGTTGTTGGCTAAAGATTATACAGCCCAGAAAAAGGTGGAGCAAGAATTCAAACCCAGTTTTATTTACTCAGAGTCCGTGCATGTAATTACCTCCTTATGCTTCCCCTCAGCTTAGTCAAGGTCACACGGCTAGTCTGGATTAGGACCAGGATTGATAAGTGGGGATGACATACTCCAAACTCCCTACCCAACCTGCTTCTAGCACTGAAATCTCAGAGATGCTTTGAGACTCGTCCATTCTTAATTAGCAAAGCAGCATTCAGTAACAGTTACTTTTCAATTTTGTGTGTAAAATGGGATAATAATGTTGACTTCATGTAATAGTTACAAGGATGAAAGCAGACAATAGTCTTTACATAAAGTACCAAATGCAATTTAGACCCCCCCATGAAAATGGGTTTCATTCCCCCTCTCCCTTTACTTCTTCCCTTTCTGAACGCTGGTAGAAAAGAGAACTTAGACATATTGGAATATTCACGGCATGACTTAGAACTACAAAGGGTTTCTGGTTAATTAACTCTCAGTTAATCAGATAATTCAATTAACCACAATACCCCCATTCCCCTGAGCAATTGGCTAATGAAGTTTTATTGTACACAAAGCATTACAGTGTCATTCAGTAACACTACTCATACAAGAAATGAAGGCAAATAAAATAATTTAATACAAGAAGTGGCAGAAAATATCATCTTTGAGTCAACCTGATCCTCAGCCATCTCTTTGCCCTCTTGCCCCTTTGCTGTCCTGGGACCTTCCTTCAATCCATTTGCTAAATACTCCGGCCAACAGCATTGAAGTTCTTGCTGCACCCAAGATTGGCTGCGGCTGGATCTTCATCCCAGCAGCACCCACCACTCCTCTTTCACATGCTGCAGGGCAATGCAGTGGGGTGGGCTCTATTCCTAATTTATTGCATTAGTCAGGGAAACAGACCAATATGATATATGAAATCATATTGAAAGTGATGTATTATAAAGGATTGACTCATGTGATTATGGAGGCTGAGAAGTCCCACCATCTGCTGTCTGCTAGCTGGAAGCCCAGGAAAGCCAGCGGTACAGTTCCAGTCCAAACCCGGAGTCCTGGGAACCAGACGAGCCAACAATGTAAGTCCCGACCTAAGTCTGAAGGCCTGAGAAGCAGGAGCTCTGATATCTGAAGGCAGAAGATGGATATGCCAGCTCAAGCACAGGGCAAATGCACCTTTCTCTGCCTATTTTTTTCTCTCCAGCTTCTCAACAGATTGAACCATGCCCACCCACATTGGTAAGGGCAATCTTTACTCAGTCCACTAATTCATATCCCTTTCTGAAACACCTTCACAGACACCTCCCAGAAATGACATTTACCGGCTCTCTGGGCGACCCTTAGACCAGTAAAGCTGACACATAAAATTAACCACCATACTTCCCCCTCTTCATCTTCTTGACTGACTAGCTAACCACTGCCTTTCCACATCCTTTCCCTCCTAAAAATCTCCTCTCTTAAAAGACATTTTGGGAGGAGAAGATACAGCCAGCATAAAAGCCCTATCATTGGCTCATCATTCATCCCAGTCTGCCAAGAATAGTCTTGATTTACACCTACAGTCCCTTAGGAACAAGCAGAGGCTCCTTAAAGAGAAATCATGTCAGATTTTCTGCATTTCCTTTGATACCACATTATCAGACTGTCTGATGGAAAAATGCTGTAGCAAAATGGATTGGAGGAAGGCGTCGGACAATGGCTCTCATAATCTTATTGTTAATGAGTTGGGCAAGGGAAAGTTGCTTTTTTGTGGCTTGTCATAAAGCTGTTAAGTATTTACTGCCTGCATCAGTGAACTCTACATCAGTAAAATTTGCATCTACATTTGCAGATGCCGTGAGGGGGAGAGAACCAGAATGACATCAATAGACTGGAACTAGCAAGGTCTGAAGAGACTGGAAACAGAAATAAATCATAACATGATGAAAGTACAACCCATGCGTTGGAGTCTAAACTGGCATCACAAATGAAGAGTGGACATAGCCTAGCACAGAAGCGATGTGGGTCAGAAAGTTCTGGGTCATAGCTGTAAAGATGACGGCAGCCTAGAAATTCCAAGGCATCTTTGTCACCAAGCAAGGAGACCCTGCCTGAAAATAAAGGTCACCTAGGGGAAGCAGAAAGATGGAGTTGAGAGAGAAAGAGATGCCTGATGCAGCTGGATCCAAAGAGTCCTGCTGTGCCCAAAGCACATACAACTTCCTGGCTACTTAAGTAAGCCAATAATTTTTAAAATTTGTTTCTTTATTGTTTTCTCAAACTGTTATAAGTATCTGAAAAACCTGCCACCGGGAGAACCCCAACTAAAGTTGACAGTCAGCATTTACTGAGAGTTTATTTGTGGCAGACACTGTCAGGCCATCTGGTCTAACCCACGCAATGCACCCTGCCATAGATGCCACAACACACACATGCAGCGGAAGATAAAACTGAAGCACACAGAGGTCCAGGGACTGCTCCATGGTTTCTCCCTAGCAAATAGTTGGTTTCAAATCCAGGTCCTAGATCTCCAAAGTGTGGTCCCCAGACCAACAGCCACATCACCTGGGGACTTGATAGACATGCCAAATCTTGGGCTCCACCCAGACCTGGTGACTCAGACACCCTAGAGGTGGGGCCATGTGCTTAACAAGACTACTGGGTGACTACAATGTGCCCCAGTATGAAAACCTGCTCTCTGAGGACCTGAACCACTAGGCTCCACCTAGACTGCAGGTTCTGACAGTCCCACACTGGCAGCTCAGTGGGCATTTGGAGTCACTGCTCTGATCACACAGATTTTTTAGCACAATTCATCTAGAACAACAAAGTGAGCACAGTGATTGAAGGTTTGGGAAATAACATCATAAGCCTGAACATTTAGAGCCTCCAGATCAGAATGAACACCACCAGGCCTAAAGACCCAGCAGCCCCTAACTCAGCAGCTAGAACTCCCATGCCTCTCCATGGTTTTCTGCCCTCTATCGACACCAAGCTGACTTTGTGGGTCAGTCATTCTTCACCTTGGCTGCATACTAGGGTCCTCTGGGGCACTTAAAAACCACCTCTGCCCTGGCACCACTCCTGTAGATTTGCAGTGACTCAGTCCAGGGTGTGGTCTGGGCACCTGGATTTTTTGAAGCTCTCCAGGTTGATCCATTCATTTACTGACGGGCATCTAGGTTGCTTCCAGCTCTTGGCTATTGTAAATTGTGCTGCTATGAACATTGTGGTGCATAGGTTCTTTGAAATTGATGCCCATCAGTAAATGAATGGATCAAAAAATTGTGGTACATATACACAATGGAATTCTATGCAGCAGAGAGAAAGAAGGAACTACTACCCTTTGCAACAATATGGATGGAACTGGAAAGCATTATGCTGAGTGAAATAAGCCAGGGGTTGAAAGACAAATACCATATGATCTCACCTTTAACAGGAAGCTAAACAACAAAACAGACAAGCAAGCAAAATAAAAACAAATACACTGCAATAGAGAACAGGGGGACAGTGACCAGAGGGGAGAGGGGAGGAAATTTAAGGGGAAAAAATGGGAGGGATTTAGAGGAATAAGTATAAAGGACACAGGGACAATAACTAAGGAGGGTAGAAATGGGAGGGAGGTGGGGTGCATGGGGGAGGGGTGGGCTGGAATGGGAGAAATAAACAGAAAACTGTACTTGAAAAATAACTAAATAAAAATTTTAAAAAATAAAGCTCTCCAGGTTGCCCTAACTCATGGCCAACCTTAAGAACCACTGGCTGGGGGATATTTCCATCCTTTTCTTCAGCACAGCTCTCATGGCCAGATACTTAGCTCTATACCTCTCATGGCCATGGTGGAGCACCTGCTTTGCACAAAAGCTCTTCTCCCCTGGGCTGCTCCCACCAGCCCTGTCTTTTCTGCCCAGTATCAGACTGCACAAGGAAGGCCTCACCCAGGACACTCATCACCATCAGTTTCAGGCACTAAGACCATGGTTCATAACCCAGGGGAAGGAAGGCAGCCGCTCCACCCACTGGGTGTACCCAAATCCCATTTGAACAAGCACCCCACATAATGGGCTGAGAATCACTGGTAATCTTAAAGAACATTCACTTAGAATTCAGATGTCCTGGGTGCAAACCCTAGCTCTGCCACCTCCCAGCTTTGCAGGCCTGGGCAGCCGAATCTTTCCAGCCTCAGTTCTTCATCTCTTGCTGTGCAGCAAATTTCACACACTTAGTGCCTTAAGACAACATCCACTCACTGGCTCACAGCTCTGTAGGTCAGATAGGCAGCCTTAGCATGGCCCGCCTCTCTGCTCTGGGTCTCACAAAGCCAAAATCAAGGGGTCAGCAGCTGCATTCTCACCCAGAGCTCAGGGTCCACTTCTGAGCCCACTCATATTGTTGGCAAATTCAGTTCCTTGCCACTCTCAGGCTGAGTGCCCCCACATTTCTCCCACGTCCCAACCTGGGATCCCTCTTGGCTGTGATAGGATATTGTCAGATTCTTTCGTGGTGTGTCTCCATCTTCAAAGCCACACAGGAAGTTTCCTCACACTGGCCCCCTCTCATGCTCTGTGTCTCTGACCTCCAGAATCAATTTTTTTAAATGTAGTTGTGTGATTAGGTCAGCCCCACCCTGATGAAGTTTTTTTCTTAAAGTTGTCTGTGTCTCATGAAATATCTAATCACAGGAGATAAAATCCATCAAATTAACAATCCTGGGATAAGGCAGGGTATGTACGCCAAGGAGATGGAGCTTGGGCCCATCTTAGAGCTCTGCCTACACCAGGGAATAATAATAACACTTCACTTGCGGGACTGTCCTGAGATTTAAAATAAGGCCTGCTGAGCCCTGAGCATGGTGCCAATCACATAGCTAGCATTCCACGTGTTAGATGTGGCTTTTCCTGGTAGACTTAATGAATCCAAGATGTTCCAGTTCCTGGAATTCCTTTTCAGAGACAACCTTTGCTGACTCCTGCAACAGAAATTCACCCCCTCCCCACACCGGAGCTCAGCTCAGCGCCTACCGCCCTCGAACCCGTTCAGTTGTGCTTCCGTGACATGGAACCCCAGGAAGCATCAGTGGATTGAACACTCACTTTAGAAGCTTATGAGGTTTCTGCTGGAATGCCAAAACAGCAATTCCTGCAGCTCTCATCTGAAATCAGCACAACACTGGGTGTGAGCATTATGCTGATAGATCAGTATCTTCCCCTGATGCTCTCAGAAGCACAATGTGAGCACTGGAGCTGTCAGTGTTAATAACACACTACAATCCCACCCTTTATGAAAACACCAGCTTCTGAAGGCAGATAAAGAGAATCTAATTGAAAACATCATATGCAATCTTCTCTAAGTAGCTGCTACAGCATAATATTTAGTAACAAAATTGTTTTGTTTTATACCCCTCCCCTTAAATTATTTATAAGAAAACATCAAAATGTCTGGTACTTCCAGCTTGAGGAGACTTTCTTTATAAATTCTGGACTGGAAATTAAGGGGCCTAAAATGTTATTTTTTGCTTTGCAGCCAACTCTCAAAATGACCTCAGGTTCTTTGTCCATGCATGGGGCACTAGAGGTAAGTGATCCTGGAGGTTCCTGCAAGCTGTAGATGTGATTCTAGACATAACCCCCATTAGAAATAATCCCCAAATACTTCTGTCTACACCTTCCCTCTGAGCAACCTTAGCGCTTGCAGTTCACAGCAGAGCATGCAATCATCCCATGACAATGTCTCCCCAGGTGCCTGCTGTCTGCCTAGGGGTGTGACGGCTTCTCTGGTGTGCGATGTCTGCCCATGAGTGTTGTCTGCCCAGTTGAACTCTGAGGTCCTGAAGGCCTCTGGCTGCTGTATACTTCAGGCATTTCCTCCTCGGATATTCCTTGTGTCCTGACTCTGGGTTCCACATTGTCCTAGACCCAGAGGATTCAGTGATAAATAAGACACAGTCCAATCAAAATCAAGTTGTAAGCATGTGGTTACATGAAGCTTTGCACCTATGTTTTAGAGGTTGGTACTGGGCACAGGGCTCAGGACAGAGGGGTAGAAGGTACTAAGGGGAGGAAGAGGAGATGATACTGAGTCTTTAGGGGTGCAGGGAAGCTGGCAAATACACAGGACAGGAGAGGACATTCCAAGCTGTCAGCATCTGAAAGCTGCAAAGATTTGGGAATGGTGAAAGGATAGAGCCTGAGGAAGCTGGGAGGGTGGAGGATGGAGAGGCTTTGTGTAGCAAGCTAAGGATCTTGGGTTGAGTCTTGCAAATGTTGGGGAGCCCTCCAAAGGACTTAAAAATTAGTCTGTCAGCTTGTACCCACTGGATTGCCTGACTCCAGAGAACAACTTTCACATCATATCCTAGCTCAGTGGTGCCCCCAAAACTCCACAGCATAGAATATGAATGGAACCCCTGGAGTCAGGGAACACAGCAGCTCTGCAGACAGCAGTGACAAGTGTGGTCTGGAGGGGACAAGACTGGAGCAGAAAGAAGTCAGGGGGCTGTTGCCATGGTGTACAAACCAGTAGATGAATTCAGAATCAAAGCAACAGCAGCAGTAGCCTCCTTCTCTCAGAACCCAGAGCACCAAGCTCCTGCCTGGACCCAGTCATTAATATTTGAGTGGAGTCTCCAAATGGTTAAAAGCAAAGCAACCATACCCCACCCCCAGCCGTGCATGCAGCAATAAAGAAGTTAGTTAAATGGTGAGAAACAGCCTGCTCATCTCTTCTCCGCAGACATTATAAATGCCATGTGCTCCTACAAAGGGCCTTCTGAGCAGGTTTGGAAGTCCTCATGGGGCTGCAGCCCTGGAGCCCCCAGGACAGAAGATCAAGCCTCCCTCATCCCAGAGCACAGTCCTCTTCCTCTTCTGGCAGTGGAAGGAGCCACACATAGGCTGAGAGGGAGCAATGGAGCCTATAAATCCCTTCAGGGGAGGGAAGCCCGCCAGCCCGGTGGGTGAAAGAAGGATGGCACCCCGCAGCACCCTCACCAGAGCCGCGGAGCCCCACAGGCCTTCTCCTCTTGGAAACCCTTGGTTCAGATGGAGGAAGAGCCAAAGCCAAAGGCCTGGATTGAACCATAAATCACCACCAGGTGTCTTATGAAGTTCATTTACTCTTCAAGGTGGTAAATCAAAAAGAGTGTGAAGGCCTGAAAAGATAGTGTGACAATATTATGAAAGAAAGGAGGCAGGGACAGAGGGAGGGAGGGAGAGAAAAGGAAGAAATAAGGAAAGCAGCACAGCAAGACTCATCTTTAAAGATCTCTCAGATACATGGCACCATGCCCATTTTCCATTATGACCCAGCTCTCCACAGTAATTGAAAGGATGCCCATGAGGCGGATGACCATAAAGCACCGACCCTTTTCTCCTGGTAATTATGTGATCAAATTAAGAAGGCCTCTGAGCCAACAGCTCAACTTTTATGATGCAGGTGAGGACCTGTTGATCTCCACTGGAAGGAGGGAGAATAGGACCCTGAAAAGTGTCTCATTACCACCTAAGGGATGCACTTCTTCCTCCTCTACATTCCCTTTGAATAATCAGGGGCAGAGGGTTCTCTCTGACGTGTTGCATTGCTAGTTGTTTTGCAATAACCTTATAATATGAGCCTTTGGGAGTGGGGGACAACACAGGGAGAAACCTGAGCTATAAGTTTGTTTTTTATCTTTGTGTATTTCATATTTGTAGCATGGAATATGTCCTGACCTGGGGCAATTTCTTCCACATCCATGGATATGTTTAGATCTCTGAAATCTGTGAATGCTAATTAAGGTCACATTTCTATTAATGCCCAAATAATAATGGCATGGAGTCCTTCCTGCCCATGCAGCTCTTAGGGGTCCCTCATTTGTGTGCACCCTGAGAGTTTTTGAGAAACCCAGGGATGACCCATGATACCTGGAGGGATCTGTTTGTGTTCCTGTACTGAATGTCTGCATCGCCCTCCTCTCCTCCACTTCTTGTGAGGGCTCCCTAGTGCCGGTGGTGGTCCCCTTAAAGACTAAGATCAAGAAGGACAAACACACCAACAACCATGAGCCTCACTTCGTCATCTGGGTCCTGAAGCAGCACAGCTCACCCGGAGCTTCATACAGGTCCTCATGAAAACTGGCCTCAGCTTCTGGATAGAGCCTCTATCATCCCAGGAAAATAGCTTCTATCATCCCCTCAATCACCCCATGGATGATTTATCACCCTTTATCACCCTATGGATAGAGCTTCTATCCTCCCATGGTTACCTATGCACCCCCCTGTCTCATCCCCTTCCACCCCTTACATGTACCTAAAACCTGCCATGTCTTCTCACAATTAAGCAAAATTATCTGAACATAAATGCAGCTCAAACCTTGTTTACAAATACATTTCCCTAAATGACAAAAACCAAGGTAGCACCCCCTCAGTACCCTCTGCCTGTGGCACAGACAAATCTTTTCAAATCCAGCAGAGAAGTTTAGGTCTGGGAAGCCACACTGTCTCAAGCATCTCCCTTTGCCAAGAGGGTTTGTGCTGTGTATCTTCCTATCCAAAAGCCTTAAGCAAAAGATCATCTGGGCCTAGAAGCCTTTTCAAGACAACTGAAAATATTTATAGTCTGGCCCTTTACCAAAAATGTATGCTGAACCTCATTCTAAATGACCTCCAGAATTCCTCCCATTATACAACTCTGGTCATGTCATTCTTCTCATTTCAAAGTCTTCATTGGTTTCCCATTTGTGACAGGATAGACTGGAAACTCCTTGGAACAGCAAAACCCCTATAGACAGTTGAAACTAAGCTTTTGGCTCTACTCTAGTTGAGGGTTAAGGAATGTGCAAAGAACCCTATGGGTTGCCACTGGGAAGAGCCCAATGAGGAGAAGGAGCACAGCCTCTCGTATGTAAAGTCTGGGCCACTTGGGGACAATTGGGCAACCAAACACTGTTCTCCCATAAGGAAGGAAGAAACAGCTTTGGATTTAATAATTAAAAATAAGAAGCTGCCCTCTGAGTGTGCCCTGTCCTCAAAAGATAGTGTGGAGGAAAGACAGGTTGTTATGCTTTGAAGGTCTAGGTAGCCCAACAGAGGCAATGAAGATCTTTTGTTTGATAAAGAGCCTCAGATGAGACTCTTATGTTCAAGAGACTCTCAGGAAGAAAAGTGGTTGGCAGAGGAGGAGATGGGGGCCAGAGCTTGCACTGTGCCATCTGTCTGTGACCTAGGAAAAGCTGGGACCTAAATTTAGAGGAGGACATGATATGTTAAATAGCATCATATTCATGCCCAGACTGGAAGATAGGGATGGACACCACTGTCACATAAACATGACATACATGTCGTGTTCCCTACATGTCCTGTCACCACTTTACAGCTGGATCTACTGCCACCCACTTCCTTTACTCCAGCCACACTTAACTACCCACTATTTCTAGACAACCCTACACATTTCCAAGCCCACTAAGTGAAGTTATATTTCTCCTTCCCAATAAGTGAAATTATATTCATCCTCCAAGACCCAGAGTAGATGCCACCTCCTGTGTGGCATTCCTCAGACAAACTGAGTTTAGCTAAGAGGGTAGTGGCCAAAACCAGTCCATTTACAGAAGGGAAAGTGGTGGGAGATAGAAGAGGCAGGACGGTGATGGAGAGCTCTGCCAGGTTAGGCAGAAGAAGATGAAACAGGGCACAGGTGCTCCTCCAAAGAACCTCTTCAACTATTCTAGAGAGATTACTGAGACAACAACACTTTGCTAACTCCGTGCCTGGTAGATTCAGAAGCCATGACTTCAAAAGCACTTAAATCATGGTGGTCAAAGTACTTTAATGTCTCCAGACATTAATGTCTCCTCCCCATCCCAAATTCCCTGGGCAGAACAAGCTGCTCTCCTCTCCTCCCACTGAAGGGATCCCTCCACCTCAGGCCCAGCGTGTGCCCACATTGTGAGCCGCTGCATGCCTCAGCCCTTCTCATTCCCTCACGGTTTAGCCACGGTTCATCTCCCTTTGATCTTTAGCCACATGCATTCTTCCTACCTTGACTTGCCTTCCAGTCAGTTTTGATCTTTCAGGGTGCTTTTTTCTCCTTTCTCCTCATTGGCTCAAAATGTGCAGATAGGTTTTTTTAAATCTTTTTTCTCTTTAGTGTGGTAAAATGTACGTAACATAAATTTTACAATCTTAAACATTTTAAAGCATACAGATTTGGCCCTAGGTACTTCTGCAGTGTTATAGAACCATCATTACTATCTAGTTCCAGAACTTTTACATCGCCTCAAATGGAAACCTTGTGTGTTTCAAGAAGTTGCTTCCCATTACCCCCTTCCCCGGCCCGTGGCAACCATTAATCTGCTTTCTGTCTCTCTGGAACAGTATTTCATATTAATGGAATCATACACTATGTGGTCCTTAGCAATTGGCTTCTTTCACTTATTATTATATAGTATTTTCAGTGTTCACCCATGGTGAATGTCATCTCTTCTCATGCTGGATAATATTCCGCTGAATGGGAATACCACATTTTGTTTATCCATTTATTTGTTGCTGGATATTTGGGTTGTTTCCATCTTTTGGCTATTGTGAATAGTACCACTATGAACATTCAATTCCAGGTTTTGGGAAGCAAAATTGCTGGGTCCTGTGGCAATTTAATGTTTAACTTATTGAGGAAACACCACCCCACTTTTGTGAATCACTTATAAGTGATGCCTTTCCCGATCTATTCGAGAAGAACCCCCTTCCATATGCAACTTAAGGGCAGCACCTGGAACTTGGAGAAAACTAAGACTCACCCTGATTTGCTGGAGAATGTTATAGATTTCTTCCAATCTTCCTACCTGATAGGAAGTGTCAGATGCTGCCAATCAGTATGTGGCTCCAGGTCCTCCATTGCAGGGGCAGAGAGGGCCAGAGGGCTGCACAGGCTTTTGCAAGTCAGGCCAGAATCTTATTTGGCCATAACTCCGTCACATGATCCCAAACTGCCCTCAGAGAGGGAAGGAAAGTGTTCTCTGCCTGCATGTTGGGGAAGAGGCACATGATAAGTTAGGATTTGGAGAAGACAGCCATGCTTCTGCAGAAAGGCCTGAGGCTATTAATGGTGTGAGCTAGGAGTATCATGGAAAAGCAGCTCAGGGGCCTGAAAGGAAGGTCAGGAGAATAAATTTGGGTGAGCAACAGGGTGAGACAGTAAGTGGCAGTCACTCCTAGTGACCAGAAGGCAGGAGAGGGGTCACATTGCGTCCCAGAGCACCCCTTCCAAGACATGTGCAAGCCCACAGTGGCTTCACAGGGCTTTAGATCTGGAAAGAGCCAGAAATATCATTTTATCTAATCCTTCGTTTTATAGAAGAAACTGAGGCCCAGTGTGGGGAAGTGACTTGCCTGCATCAAGGTCCAGGCAACACAGTTCACTGGCCAGCCACCTTTCTGGGAAGAGTTGCTTTACCCCAGAACAAGCCACTGCAGTTCTCCCAAAAAAAGGGGCCTTCAAGTATGTGACAAGAGCTACTCCAGGCCACCTCTGCTGAAACTGAAACACACTCCTGGGGCCTCAGGGTTATGCATCGAAGCCAATTATTCTCCCATTGTTCCCAGACACCAGCTGGCATTTGACACTCTGCGCTGTCCTGGGAGACCACACCCCCTTCCCCAGCCCAGACACTGGTTCCTCACATGATTCTGCCCCCACTCACTTCGGTCATGTTGATAGCCATTCTGATAGCATGCAGACTATTCCTCACACGAAAGCCATCAAGTGCAGGAAAAACTGAGCCAATAGGTTAAAATAAAAGCAAGATTAACGGGATGATTGACAAAGTCCTGAATATTTTAGTGTCATGCAATAATGGAAAATATCATTGTTAATAACAAGAGGACATAATACATGATTATTACAATAACGACAAAGCCAACTGTCGTTATTGAGTCACATGATATAGATACCAACAACAAGAAGCACTTGATTCCAGAGTATGCCTGACTTACCAATTTCAAATCCCTTAAACTTCTCATTGTGTGATTTTTAGTTGATCTTTCTTTCATCACAGACACTAACCTTTAATAGAGTTAATTAATGGAACATTTTCAAAGTCTGCTTGTAATTTTTTTTGATTACAGTTATAAAATACACCATATTAACCTTTCCTGTTTTTGTAATTGCTGGTTGGTGAAATTCCAATTATTTCCTTTTTATGAACAATCACCTTTAAAGAAAGTTTCCCTGGTCATTGTTATGTGGCTTTTGGTTTGATAACAGAAATTATAAACCACCACAGCCCACTATTACAGGCCATAAAATCCATGTCACATAATGTTGCATGTAATTGCAGACTGCCTTAAATTGTTCATCTCTCCATTGTCAGCCTGCACTGTGATTATCTGTTTATATGTCTGGTTCCTCCACTAGATTCTGAAACATTCAAGGGCAGGCACCTGCAATGTGTAACTCATCTCTGAACCCCTCTGGGTCAAGCACAGGATCGGCCCCACTCAGGATTCATATTCCTTGAGTAGATGGGTGGTCAGATAGGAATCAGAGCTTTTAGTTGAAGGGCTTTGCTTCTTTGGCTCAATCAAAAAGCACTTCCCCCTTCAAGCATTTCTGTCAAGCATAATACTGGATTGTTTGATTTCTTTTTCTTTCAACCCAATCTGAAGAAAATGATCTGAACTGCTAAAAATCCTTATTTCTGAAAAGCAAAACAAATGGCAGGTTTTTTTTTCTTCATAGCACTTTGTATTTTTTTCAAGTTCTCTGCAATGAATACATAGTCTTTTTCCATCTGCACATATTTCATAAAAGAAACCTCTAAGTTTTTATTGAATAAATCTGATCTTAAAGAAACAAAATATGTGAGAACATACACTGCGTATAAAGCACAGTGAGTGAAGGCCCGTGCAGACCACCCTCCAAGCAGGAGACGGCCTTCACACAGCGCTGCTGGTCTTACTGTCTGGGCCCCCTTGAGCTAGTTCTGACAGGACTCTGGTCCCATTGTCTCAAATGCAAAATTAGGGTGGTGGATGCCAGCATCTCTAAAGTCCCATCCAAATTCCCAATTGCATGGTATAAATAATTATTTTTTTAAAGAAGCAATCCATATCATTAGTGAGATACAGATAAAATTGTCTGAGAGAGCGAGGATAAGATTACTTCTGGTCAGGGAGTCAGGGCAGGTTTCATGAAGAAAGCAGCAACAGAGCTGGGATTGGAAGGATGGATAGGTAGCGTGCCAACCCGCCATGAGCGGGGGAAGGCAATGCAGAAGGAGGCTGCAGGAGCAGAAGCGTGGGGTGGGGGGCGGTGACATGCAAGGAGGCAGGGAAAAGTGAACTGACTGCAAGTAGAGAAGCAGTGAAAAGCAAGTATAACAAGGTAGAACCATGTGCTTGATAAGAAGAGACCCTTCAGATGGCAGAGCTATGATCATATGGCTATATCTTTGCCTAAAATAAAGCCATCGCGTGGCTGAAATGATTGGTCAGCACAGGTCACAGTAGAAGCCTCATAGCCAGCAAGACTGGGATGAGTGAGTTAAAGTATGAATCATAAAAAGGATCAAGCACACCTGGAATATCATATTTTAACTGAAAGATGTACAAATATACATTCTCTCCTTTGGGTACATGCCCACTAGCTGGAGTTCTGCCTGATTTTTTAATCTCCTGTTCTATGTAATGAAGTAGAATAAGAACTGAAAGACACTTCAAAACAACTAGAACCCAGACTCCTTCTTGATTTATATAATCTTTCTCAAAATTTTACAGTTGAAAAGCTTTGCCTGCACTCAAGTTGACAGCAGTATTTAAGCAATTTGCCTTTATTAAGTCTTTCCCAAGCATTCAACTTAATTTCCATGGAAATGACAACTTTTTTACTTTCACACTCACATTCCATCACTACTGCAATATTTACCTAATTCCATAATTGCTATAACAAATATATTTTGCATGAACAGGTTTGGGACAAGCGTAATCAAGTCTTGGCAAGCATGTAGTTTTCCTGATTGGAACAGCTGTGAGCCTCAAAGGATAGGGCATCGGTCAGTGGGTTTTACCCAGGAAAACACCACTGGTTAGCACAGCAAAATGACTAAGTGGAGGTCAGTTAGGAGAATGAGGTGCTGGTAGATGTTTAACAACTGGCTCTAGATATGGGGCTATTTGTATTATTTGCAGATTTCTGTGGTGTTAATACCCTGAACACGACATCACCAAATGTGGAGCTGGGAAGAGATGTACCATCAGCTCTCATGACAGATAAAATCCAGCTCCTGTGCACACTGGTGAAGAGCAGACCTTGGACCATGGCAATAATCGACCTCTCCAAGTGGGGCATGAAGCAAGTAAAGAGGCTTTCAAGAGTTTCCGGGCAATGCCTTTCAAGCAGTTTACTTTTTCTAAAGGAAGGAAATCGTTCTGTAAAATAACCTTTCAGCAGTTGCCCTTGACTTCTGCTCGGCCATGTCTGTGCCTGTCTCAGTTTCCCACCACTGTGCTGATACATGGGACCTACTCTCCAGGTCGAAAGGCCTCCTGATGGTGATGGAATGAGACTTGACTCAGGGTGCTGAACACACAATATAACCTATGGATGATGTGTTATAAAACTGTTCATATGAAACATATATAATTTCATTAACCAATGTCATCCCAGTAAAGTTAATAAAAAAGAAAGTCCTCCTGAGTCACGTGCATCATTCATATGACCCCAACCTCAAAACAGATCCCCAGGCTGGACCAGAATGGGGGCAGGTTGGACCTTGTCCTAATGCGTAAAGGGGGACAGTTGAAGAGGAAGAGCTAGAAAGAATGGAGTCTGCTATATAGTGAAATGTCTATGTCTCCCCAAAATGTATATGTCAAAATCTAACCCCCAAGGTGGGAATTTTAGGAGGCGGGGTTTGGGAGGAGATGATAGGTCATGAGAGTGGAGCCCTCATGAATAAAACTAGTACCCTCAAAAAAGAAGCCCCAGAGAGCTCCCTGACCCCTTCCACCATAGGAAGATGCAGCAAGGAAACAGCTATGTATAAATCAGGAAGTGGGCTCTCATCAGACACCAAATCTTCCAGTACCATGACTTTGAACTTCCCATTCTTCAGAACTTTGAGAAATAAATTTCTGTTGTTTAAACTATCCAGTACATAATATTTTTGTTATAGCAGCCTGGACAGACTAAGACAGAGCCTGATGCCTACAAAGAGAGGGCCTGTGGGTCTCAGGGAGCTGGGTGCTTTGCACCCATCCACACCCACCTAAGCCTTACAGAGGCAGTCCTTCAGAGACAGCTGCCATTTACTCCCTGGGATTTGATAAGACATCACTCTGGATGGGAAGCCAAGAGCCAGGGGCTTAGTCCTGCAGTTTAAGCAACTTTAACTGAGCACCACGAACCAGGCATTCACTGTGCAAGGACCTAGTCCCAGCCCTGCAGTGTCCAGCCTTCATAGGTGGCGAGTGAGCAGTTTGAAATTCCTGAGTGAGTGACTGTCAACAATCTTACACATTATATATCACTTACTACTCCATCAAAGATCCTGGGTCTCAAATCTAGTGAAACCAAAACCCCACATTTTTCTGAGGAGGAAATTACCATGTTTACAAATGTTCTGTGGTAGCTGTCATTTATAGAGCTAAGGACTCCGTGAGAACAGTACTTTTGTTGACTCTTTACAATGCAAGTGAATAAAGCAGGAATTGCATTAGTAATTGGTGATTGTTACAAAGCTGGTGAGTATAAATGTTAGTATTATGGCAATCACTGTAAAATGCACCAGTTAGAAAGAAATTGTCATTGATGTGGAGGTAAGGACAACTGAGGATAAGAAAATTCTTAGAAATCATCATGAAGAACCCACAAAACTCTCCAGGGTCTGTTCTTGACCTGCTGCCTATGTGAGCTCCTAGTTGATAACCACTGAGGACTGGATGGTCTCAGAGCCTCCTCATTCACCTTGGCCATTTCTATAGATTCTGATTCTCACATGACCTCTGAGGAGAGCCATCTTGATCCCATTCTAGCATTTAATCAGACTTTCTCCAGCACATCTCAGCCTCATCCCTTCCTCCACTCTCCCTCTGCAGGAGAATGGTTGAGGGCCAGAACAGGTCTCTTACTGGGGGGTGGCAAGTGTCCCCAGCCCAATGAAGCTGTCACTGGCATACCCACAGGCCTAAAAAAAGGCCTCCAGAACCAGCTCTGTCCCCATTCTCAGAGCCCCACTGGTACCCAAACACCTGCCATTAGAGCCCCCTTCCTACCCAGCACCCCTTCGCTTTAGTTCCAGGCTGGTTGTCCTTACACTCTCTACATTTCCCAGAAAATTGGACTCCCCCTGCCCTCCTACTTGATTGTCCTCCTGTACGTGGCATTGGACTAGTGTCTTTAAGTGCAGTGAAAGAATGGAAGGGGGATGGACGAAAAGATACAAGGAAATGATTTGAGGAGAGAGCAGCACTTACTACTTTCAAAACATTATGCCACCACTTTGAGATGTCACTGTGATGGGAGTTGGTGATGAGACCCCCAAAGGATATGCTCAAATCATTACAGCTGGGCCATAAACCATGTCTAAAGGAGGGGGCCTAACAGCACTTGCACTCAAAGGGCAAGCAATGAGGAGATCAAACCCTCAGTGATGCCTCACACAGGCCTCTGTGAAGCATCTCCTCCCTAGCCCCTATGGCTACAGGCAGGGTTCTCTCCTCGCAGAAAAATGCCTCTGAAACAAAAGCAGGCACCTTTTAGTTTCCCAGACAACATCGATTAATCTTTGTAGTCTCTCTTATTCCCTTTTCTTGCTATTCTCCCTCCCTTCCTCCTTATCTCAGTCCAGGCTGCTATAACAAAATACCACAGACTGGGTGTCTAAACAACAGAAACCAATTTCTCACAGTTCCAGAAGCAGGAAGTCTGAGATCAGAGTGCAGGCATGGACAGGTAAGGGTGCTTTTCCAGGTATCAGATTTTGAAATGCATAGCATCCTCACAGGGCAGAAAGGATGAGAGAGCTTAAGGGCACTAATTTCATTCATAAGGACTCTACCCTTATAGCCTAAACATCTCCCAAAGCCCCTGCTTCCTAATACCATCAATTTTCAGGATTAGGATTTCAATATAAGAATTAGTTGGGTGGAAGGGGAGAACACAAACATTTAGACTATAACAGATAATGGGTTGCTCAATAATGGATTTTCTCTAACCAGGTTTGGAAGGTTCTAGAAAGATGATCCCAGCAATGTTCCAAAGGTTCTGCTATGTGGCTCTTGAGTTCACTGGGTTAACATATTATCATAAGTCAGGCTTTCTAAGGGACATCTGCTAGTCTTTCCAGGAAGTTCAATGGGGCATTGGGAAAATCTTGGAACTGGAATAGGAAGGACTTTGAGGTTCTAGAAGAACCTCTTGCCAAGTAAATAAGGTGACAATCCATTTGCTTTCTTAAATTTTTGGTCATGGATTAGGCTCACAGACACCCTTGAGATAGTGTTTTCTATTATTATTTTGCTTTTGCTAAAAAGTAGTATGAAAGACAGATAAAATAACAAAGAGAGAACAGGTGTGCTCTAGAGATATAGGTATCTTATCTACTACTTATTGTGGTCTAAGTGAGTGCCGTAGGCAGAATAATGCCTCCCCCAAATGTCCATGTCCTAATTCCTAGAGCCTATGGATATATGTTACATGGCATGGGTAAATTAAGATTGCAGAAGGAACCACAATAATAAACCAAATTTAAAATAAGGAGATTATCCTGGATTATCTGAAGAACTCAGTATAATCACAAGGGCCCTTAGACACAAAGAGGCGGGCAAAAGAGAAGGTCAAAGTGATGTGAGAAGGACTCAGCCCACCAGTGTTGGCATTGAGGATGGTGGAAAAAACTAAGAGTCAAGAAATGCAGGTGGGTGCCCAATGCAGAAAGAGGCAAGAGAATGGATTCTCAAACTTCAGGAAGAAAAGTAGCCTTGTTGACACCTTGATTTTAGCTCAGTGAGACCCATTTTGAACCCATTTTTGAGGGTCCTTGAGCTCACAAAACTGCACAACAGTAAACTTGTCTTGTTTTAAATCACTAAGTCTGTAGTAGTTTGTCACAATAGCAATGGGAAACTAATATAACAAGCATAGCATTCATGGAATCTACTTTATAGCATATTTTAAGAGTCTGAAAATGTTTACATTATTTGGCTGGGTAATTCTATTGTCAAGAAACTATCTGGATGAAAGGTTTCTATGCTTAAACATGTTCATTGCAGTGTTAGTTATAATATCAAATAAAAACCATCTAAATGCCCAACAATATGGAACCCACTGAATAAATCTTGATACATTTATATGATGCAGTATTATACAACCTAGAATATCATGTTTTGAGAGAACAATTGAGGTAGGTCAAAACTTACTCAAGGAAAAACGAAAGTAGGACCCCAAATTTTATATAAATTGTGATATTGATTATATAAAACAAATCTATGTACACATATGATGCAGGAAAATGCCAAAACTAGTTGTCTCTGGGCACCAAAATTACAGGTTATTTTTTTCTTCATTTCTTTTAATTTTTCTAAATTTTCTACAATGAGTGTGCCCTATTTTTCTAAACAAGAAGACAAAGCCAAAAATTTCCAGTGGGCAATATTTTATAAAAGAAAAAAATACAGAAAGTGATAGAATTCCTTACATATTTGTGAATAGAATTGGCTTTGTGTCCTAAAGAAAATAGTATCTTAGAGTTCTAGAACCACAGAATCAAAAGGGCTCTTATGAATCCCTTATGATTCATAAGGGCTCTTATAAATCCTAGATCATGCCCAGCTCTGGACTGAATTTCTTCTTCATGAGATAAAATCTTTCCTATGAAGAACACTGAGGATGGGAAGAGCCACGCCTTCCCTTCAGGGCCAACAAGAGCCTGAGGCCTAAACATTGAATGTGTACCGGGGCAGGCTCAGATCCAGTTGCTCCTACATCTTCTTGGAATGTGATGTCTCTGAGAAAAGAAACATGTCTGTTTTATTCCAAGATGTGCCATGCACATAATAGATGCTCAATAAATACTGCCTGTGGAATGAGTCAAGGTAAAGGAACTGAGGCTGGTTCAGAGAAGGAACAAGTTTAGCAGTAACTGATGGTGTAGGGATGGTGGGGTGGCTAGCTCTGTATGTGCTCCACAACATCCAAAGCGGGGGTTATATACAGAGAACAGGCCCTGGGTACTGGAGAGAAACTGGTCTTGTAAGATCAAATAGGATGGAAACATAGTTCTTTGGAGCAGGCCAAAAAGGGGTGGGAGATATAAAAAATGTTTTTATGTCCACTTCCCTGCCCTGAGTGGGAGTAGCTCAGTCAGGCCACTGTGGGATAGCTGGGCTGATGGGAGGCAGGCAATGCCAATCACAGGAGTTTGCTGAGGCCTTATTAGCTTGTAACCAAAACAAGGACACTCTTGTCCAAAAAGGATAAGAGTAGCATTGACATCACCAAACCAAGGCTCAAACTCTATCTGCAGAGCCCTCTCATCTCATTCTACCTCCAGGCTCTGCTTCTCTCTGTCATCTGGCCTCATTCTTTTGCCACAGGTGAGCTTCTTCCATGTGCTGAGGAAGGTGGCTCTAAACACCAAAGAGTCACATTCTTCTCACCCCATGATGCCAACGGCCAAAGGCAGTCCTTCCGCAATACCCAGCAGAAAAATCCTGGGAAGGACCTCTGACTGTTCTAACTAGAGTCCTGTGCTCACCCCTGAACCGATCACCAGGACCAGAGGGATGGACCCCTCCAACTAGCCAGACCTGGTCAGGTGCCCACTCCTCAGTGGGGAATGAGATCACTGCTCGGCAACTGACAGCCCCCCAAAGGCATGGGGAATTGGCAGGGTCAGTGTCCTGAAGGAAAGGGGATGGCCAAAATTCATAAACAATAAATATCTTTGACAAATCCTAACAGCTCTTCCTACCTCTGCCAACCTCCTCTGTCACTCCATCAACCCCCCTACCCCCCTTTTGTATGTGAATTATCTCTGTCTTTTGCAGATTCCATCTTTTCAAAGTTTCAATCATGGGCCTCTTAATTAGGCCTATTTCCCACTGTGCTTCAGTGCCGTTGGTTCTGTGACACAGGGCTGCAGGGAAAAGCAGCTAAAGAGGACTAATTAAGACTCAGAGTGCTTTCAATAACGTACATGGAAATGAACAAATTAACTGACGATGCCAAAAAGGCAATATTGTCCCAGTGGGGATTCCGCATATGGAGATAACATTAAGGAGTGCAATATTCATTGAGAGGAAACTATGAATTATGAGTGATATTCAGTCCCATTACCTCTGAGGTGTCAGATGTAATAGCAGGAAAATGTCATAAGATGTTAGGAGACAAAACAAACTGAGCCCTAGTGGGGGAAGTTGCAGAGGAAATAGCAAGAACCTGAGTTGCAGAGGTCTTGCTGGCAGTTATGGGTTAAGTACCAACAAAAATGGCCTCTTGTTGTTGACTAGTCTTTGTAAATATGTGACATTCTGCTTGGTGAAAGAAGATTCCTTTTCTGTCTGCTTGGATCTACACACTCACAGAGGATCCAAGGGTGTCCCCCAGAAGTACATTTAAGACAGTGGGCCTCAAAATGTTGCCTCAGGGCCACCAACACCAATATCATCTGGGAATGTTTTAGAAATGCAAATTCCCAAGACCCACTCCAGACCTACAGAGCATGGCTGGGGGACTGCCGGATGATTCTGATTTACGCTCAAATTTGAGAATCATAGGTCTTGAAATTAGGAGCCTATAGTCTGGTCCAAGCCATGCCATTAACAAGCTGATCCGACCACTTACCCATTTCAATATTCCCATTGGCAAACATAATAGCCCTGCCCTGACTCCTTCACCGGGTTTCTGTGATAATCCAATGAGATGGTTGGTATCATTCAAAACAGTGATGAGTAAAACATATGTGATGAAATATAATGATTATTTCAGACACTGATGGTCCAGCTAAACCGAGGATCCCAGCTTGGAGGTGCAGGGGTAGATGGTGCAAAGGTGAATAAAGGATGTGGTGTGAAACTTGGATTTCTGGAAAACATTGCAATTTGTATTCCCCAAACAAAGGGTCTTAAAAAAGGGGTTGCTGGCTCTCAAACACCTTCCCTTAGACAGCTTTCTGATGAGTTAAGTGTAAAGGTATCAGAAACATCTGGTTCTCATTTCCCTTCAAATTCACAGGAGTATAGAGATGGAAAAAAGAATGGAGCCAGAGAGCACCAAAGCCCCTCCATGGCTGAAATGGCTCCAGGTGCTCAGCCCCAGGATGCTCTCCAACTAGGCAAAGCCCAAGTCCTTGGGAGTCATCAGCAGTAGAAGACGGAGCCATGCTGTGCCCACTAATACAGTGATTCTGGGAATTCTGGAGAAGGAGCTGGGGTCCAGGCACATGTGAACTGTGGGCTCCCTCCCACCCCGTGAGTGACTCTGGTGAAAGAGGGGAAATAAATATTAAAAACATCCTCAAGGGGAAAGGAAATCCAAAAGTCAGTGTGCAGCTGAGTGGTAGGAAGGGAGGAGGCACAGGAAGAGCCTCATTTTCCTTGATTGTTGACTTATAAGCTTCAGAGATTTCTTTTATATGTAGATATAATTTAAGATTACTGTATTTCCTTACAAGAGGAGTGTTTTAACACATTTTACTGGTGTTAATCAAACTTTGTTCAACTTGGGCACACATCAAATCTAGCATTAAGGGAGTGTTATTTGGAAGAGAACTTAACTATTAATACAAATGTCAAGATACTACACAAAACATCCACAGGAACTTTTTTTATATTTTTTGAATTGTTCACAAACATTTTCTACATAACCCGACATACAACAGTTTGCATACAATGAGAAAAACAAGAACATATTTTTTACAAAGTTTAACTGGTAGACAGTAGGCAGGCTGACAGTTTAAGTCTATAGGTGAGAAATTATCTAATAAAAAATTAGAATTTATTTAGCATCAGTCACTTCCATGACTAATTATTATTCCAACTAATAAAACTTGCTGCCATCAGGCTTCTGGTATATACGTATACCATTGCTTTTTAATACTGCTCCTTGCCTTGGTTCTTCACAATTACTAACATAGAAAACTATTGCAAAGTAGGGGCAAATGTTTGCAAAAACAATAAACAAAATCCCCAACTTATTATCAGCATGAGTGTATCTGATGCAGTTTCTTCCCAAGCAATAAATGTACTTTCAAACCATCCAGAAATCACAAGAATTGAATTTGTTAAGATATTTTTGCCTAAGTTCAAGCCCAGCTGAGGAGCTGAAAAATCAAACTTAGTGTTCAGGTTCAGAGAATAGGTTAGGGAATTCAGCCACTTGAAAAATGACCATTTAAAAAAATTATGACCAAAAATAGGTTCGCTAAATTTATTTTTTAAATCATAAAACATTTCTTATAAAACAGCACTACATTCTGCACACTGCTCTGAATAGGTGCCAGGGAAATGTGGACTACTATTGTTACCGAACAAGAGGTCCGAGGGAGGGGCAATACAATATTTGGCCCACCTAGGGATGCCCAAAACTGCTATACAACAGGGGCCCCTCCCAAAAACAAAATACTAAAATCTACTGGGGCCTTCTGTCCGCCGCCAATTGAAAAGACATCTCTCAATGCCAGAGATTTGTGAAAAGGAAACAAAATGTTTATTTAATACTATTCAGGCCTAATGCCACCACTAAAATAGCAAAGTCCTTTAGGGTATACACCTACACCCACACAGCGCTCCCTTCTCCCACTGTCCCAACTCCGGGTACCGTAAATCAGGAAAAGAGCACAGGTCTGTGTTTCAGGCCGCTGGCACCGTCAGCTGTGTCACTGTGCAGGATCTCGAGTTAATCCAAAGTACTGTGGTACCCTCTCATGGTCCACTGGCAAGAGTCCTTTGTACTCAGTTCCAGTCAAAGTCTCTCTTGCTTTCCCAGGCCAAGCGGCCAAAGGGGGCACCCCAAAGCTGCGTGGGCCTCTTCTACCAAAGCTGCAGGGGTCCGCACTCCACCAAAAGCATGTGGCTTTCTTCTTCACCTGGCTGCAGGGATCTCCACTCTGGCAAAGCTGCGTGATTTTTCTCTTTCACCTGGGAAAGAGGGGTCCGCACCCTGCCAAAACCACGTGGCTCCCTCTTTCACCTCACCAAGAGGGGGCCCTCACTCTGCTGAAACCACATGGCTCTCTCTTACATGACTGCAGGGGTCCTCACTCTGCCCCAAACGGTGTGGCTCTCTCTTCATCTGGCCAAGTGGGGACCCTTCCTGTCACGGAGCCAGTCCTTTCCAAGCTCTCACACAGGCCTTCTCACTCAGGAGTCCCTCGTTACCCTCCTGAGTCCAAACCCTTCTCACTCAGGAGTGCAGACCTTAGTTACATCCTCCTGAGTCCCAGTCCACTACCTTCTCCCTGGCTCCAAACTTGGCCACTCCTATTTAACATATCTATGAAACCAGTTAAAGGTTATACATATGTTAAATAACCATTCCAGAGGTTAGCTCCAAAACTGTTGCTATGCAAAACAGCTCTCAATGGCCTTGCTCCATTCGTTTCTTCCCCCTTGGGGGGGGGGAGGACATCTTATGTGTCTCTCCAATATTCCTATACACTTTGAATTCTGGACACCACTCCAAATCTTTTTTTTGCCCCACCCCCCCTACACCCTGTATCACTATTACTTCTCCTCCCTGTTCCCCTACCCCTCAAAATGTTACAGTGGCCACAAAGCAAAGTGTTCACAATAATTACATAGCAGGAATTTTCCTTTTTAACCTCCAACAATGAACAAAAATTAAAATTCACTCACTCTGCTGTTGTTTCAAAATTTCAATGTTAGTTTTTGCACCCTATTTGTAAGGAACTAGAGCATTTACATCCGGTGAGCAGCAGAGATTTCACTGCTCCTCGAAGGCAGAAAACCTATGACGTAGAGGAATGTTGGCTTTTTTAACAAAAGCAGATTTTTAAAAAAGAGATACCGGACTCCTTCAGTTCTTTACTAGTCTCAGAAAAACTTCCCAGAATACTGCTTCACACTGTTCTGCACCAAAAACACTGTGCCTTCTGTGTCTGGTCCTGTGTTCCTGTACCGGCAGTGATCCAATCATCAGACCCTTCTAAAGGCTCATCAATTTTGATCAGAGTTCCTGACTCAGGATGAATTTGTTTAATCCTCTGACCCCGTTTGCCAATAATAGATCCAGCCAAATCTTTGGGAATAGTTACTTGTGTAGTAGTAAAAGGTCCACTGAGATCACCATATGAGCCATGACCCCCTGCATAGGAATAATCACACCCAGAGCCACCCAGTTGTTCATAAACCATCTATGTGCCATTTGGAAGGGCTCCACCCATATAATGCAGAGTCCTGAGTTCATCACACTGGCCCCCCAAACTCCTCCTCTAGAAGAAGATTTCACACTCTGCTATCACCCCAGCCACCTACCAAGAAGTGGAGAGCCTCACCATCATCATTATCTCTTCTAGACAAGGCATCAGACGCCCACCCTCACCAGAAGGCATTCTGTCAAAACCACCTCCTCCCCACATGGTCATCAAACATCATTGTAAAGCCACCATAATCATAGGTTTCATCATAAACATTGGGATCATAGTATGCACATTCTTTGAAGGAGGACTCTGATATGAGATCAAGGATGATTTTTGTGCATTCTACCACCCTATCAGGTTTTCGTCCAATACCCACGACTCTGTCAGTGGAATTGATACAGGGTGCAGCCAAGGGGGGGATCCCAAAAAAAAGATTTGGAATGGTGTCCAGAATTCAGAGTGTATAAGAATATTGGAGAGACATATAAGATGTCCTCACCCCCCCGCCCCCAGGGGGAAAAGACAAATAGAACCAGGGCCATTGAGAGCTGTTTTGCATAGCAATAGTTTTGCAGCTAACCTCTGGAATGATTATTTAACATATCTATAACCTTTAACTGGTTTCATAGATATGTTAAATAGCAGTGGCCAAGTTTGGAGCCAGGGAGAAGGGAGTAGCTGGGACTCAGAAGGTAACGAGGGGCTGCACTCCTGAGTGAAGTACCGGTGTGTGGGAGCTTAGAAAAGACTGGCTCCAGGACATGAGGGGATAGCTGCCCAGGTGAAAGGGAGGACCACGCAGCTTTGCCAGAATGGAGATCCCTGCAGCCAGGTGAAGAAGAAAGCCACATGCTTTTGGTGGAGTGCGGACTCCTGCAGCTTTGGTAGAAGAGGTCCACGCGGCTTTGGGGTGCCCCGTTTGGCCGCTTGGCCTGGGAAAGCAAGAGAGACTTTGACTGGAACTGAGTACAAAGAACTCTTGCCAGTGGACCATGAGAGGGTACCACAGTACTTTGGATTAACTCGAGATCCTGCACAGTGACACAGCAGACGGTGCCAGCGGCCTGAAACACAGACGTGTGCTCTTTTCCTGATTTACGGTACCCGGAGTTGGGACAGTGGGAGAAGGGAGCGCTGTGCGGGTGTAGGTGTATACCCTAAAGGACTTTGATATTTTAGTGGAGGCGTTAGGCCTGAATAGCATTAAATAAACATTTTGTTTCCTTTTCACAAATCTCTGGCATTGAGAGATGTCTTTCCAATTGGCGGCGGACAGAAGAGCCCAGTAGATTTTAGTATTTTGTTTTTTGGGAAGGGCCCCTGTTGTATAGCAGCAAGGAAACACACCCCCACCCCCACCCCCCATTTTAGGGGGGGAGTAATATTTCACAGTGGCCTTCTTGCATTTTCTAAGTCCTTAATTTTTTAAATAAGGAATAATCTTTCCATGACCCTAAACCATCCCTAGGTGGGCCAAATATTGTATTGCCCCTCCCTCGGACCTCTTGTTCGGTAACAGAATGAGGACAGCATTCCTGGGAAAGTTTGGTTGTTTGAGTGTTCTCTCTAAGTTCTTTGATTTTTAGCACCTTTGGCCCCAATAATTTCTCCTGCCAGACTCTGGTGAATCAACAGTGTCAATTCTCAGTCAAAGTCACTTTCTTTATAGTGTTGGTACTCTTCCAAGGTAGGATAATTTTCTTCAGAATTTCTCCAATTGTTTAAATACCAACACTGATACTCAATATGCGCTCAGGGCCACTGCTGTCTGGGACCAAAACACTGGCATTGTAGTCTGTACACAGAGCCTTAATAGTCTTGCCTCTTTTTCCAATCACTGCCTGAGCATTCTTGCTTTAAAGCAGAATGCATAATTCAACCATCTAGTCAGTGTTTCTAGATCTTTTAAAAGCTTGTTTCTCTTCCATGTCTTCTGTAGGGCATTTACCAAATTCACCATTGGTTTTGGTGTTAGGGAAGGTTTCCTCTGGCTCTTCAGTTTTCATTTTCTTGGATTATATCAGACACCAACCTATAGGCCATAAACAAGTGGAACATAAACAAGACATCGAGGTTGGTGCAGCCGAGAAACAGAGGATGATCAGCTTCAGAGATTTCTTTGTTGAAGCTCTTCTTATAAGATGTAAAAGCCTGAGAGGATACCAATACCTCCAAACCCCACTAACTCATTTCCTTTCAGATAGGAGACTGATTCTAGAAGATTCAGGTCAAACTCCAGTACTGGAAGCATTAGGATTTCAACTCAGATTTTGGAGCTCCTAGTGGCATGACCTGAAAAAGTACCCCAAAAGCCAGGATCTAAGGCTTTTCTGCTTTATCTTTATGTAGGGGTCAGAAAGCCAGGATCTAAGGCTTTGGGGGTACACATCCCTGGCTTTTGGGGAATGACCCATTCCTCTAGTGCGAAAGAGCTCAGAGCAAGTACTCATGGGTAAATGCCAAGCACCTTGTGAGCAGCACAGCCCTTGGCAAGGATGCCAATTTCATTGCTAGAGTCAAATTCCAGACCATTATCTCTGACATGCATGGAGGGCATGTCCAGACCAGAAATATAACAGAGGGTCCTGGTAAGGCCTTCCCCAAACCTCAGAGCTTCTTCACTGGCCATTTCCTTCATGAGCACTTGCTCTGGTTATTAATAAAAGTGGCTTGCAGAGGTCACAGCATAGGAGAAACCTGGAGAGTTTATGTAATGAGAAACCTTATTTGCATCACCAAGTCTTGGTTGCTTCACATCATTTTGGCATGTAAAATAGGATGTAAATACATACTACATAAAAATTTAAAGCAAGTGTTGCCTTTCCCTTATCCTTTTAAACCTGACAAGTTCTCAATTTCTTTATACCCCACCTCCTTCTCAACCTCTGCTCACTTTAGGTTTCCAACATGCTGGCCGTACTAAGGGGCTGACAGCTTGCAACAACCTGCCATGGAACAAGGTCGAGAGCAGGTAAGGAGAGGAGTTGGGGCTTCCAAGTTCGAGAGCTGTGCTTGAGGTATGGTGACAAGCTACACAGACCTGCATGGGATCACCAGCATATGGAAATGATGGCCCCATAGGCCAGCGCAGATGAGGAGAGAGATCTGTTTGAACAACCTGCCCCAGAAAGCCCTGATATTGTCAAGTGATTTACTGACTCTAAATGTATGCAAGAGACTTTCTGGCTGCCTTCGTTTGAAGGAGGTGATTAGTTTTCTGGACTAATTGCGAGTCTCTTCACTGAGACACAAACATATACACATGTACTGAGTGGTGTCTTAACAAATGCTTGGTCCATCCATCAAAGCTGAGCATGTACTTGGAGGGCTAATTGACCATGTATAAATTTCCTATTGACAATTGTAACAAAAATATAAAAGGGAAAATGATAGTTTTTGCAATGAATAATTAAACCAAAGGATGCTTCTTCGAGGAAACATGGGAAAATGGAAGAAGAGCTAAAGTCCTATTTCCAGGCTTTATGAGAGATAAATTGCAGAGATACAGATTCAAAAATGTTCCAGACTCACATTCACAGCCCCCCAAATATTTCCCTTTTATGGCCTTCTCCCCCATGGCTCCTGACATAAACTCTACGATCCAATCATAGCAGGTTGTGTTCTGTTCCTGGTACACACTTTCCTCTCTCTCTACCTTCACTTATGCTGTGTTCTGGATTTCTCTTTTCCACTATTTCTGTTGCTGAAACACAATCAACCTTTCAAGACCTGAGTCTTTTCCTCAGCTATCTCATACTGAATGCAACCCTCTCTTCCTCTGTGTTCCAACCATGTGTTGTTTATATGTCTCTCATGAGCTCAAATTTTAACCTTTATTGTCATTATATTGCACATCACCCTCCATGTCTGACTATAAACCATTGAAAAACGGGAACCATAAATGGTGTTTTATTCTTCATTCTCAGGTTCAGTTTTCTCCATAAGGAGCCCATGAGTAACATCTAATTCCTCTGAATGTCTATGGCATTTTATCAACACTTGGTTAAATTCAGCTGTGTAAACTGGACCAATGAATCCTGACTCTTCTATGTTGCTGACTCATTCCTTCATTTACTCAAAAAATATTCATCAAATGCCGAGTCTATTCCTGGCTTTGTGCTCAGCGCTGTGAAGTGAATGAGGTATGTGAATGAGTCTCCCAGGGCTGCCATAACAAAGTACCACAAATTGGATGGCTTAAACAACAAAAATCTGTTGATTCGCAGTCCTAGAGGCTAGAAGTCCAAAATCAAAGTGTCAGCAGTGTTGGTTTCTTCTGAGGGCTATCAGAGAAGGATTTGTTCCAGACCTCTCTGCTTGGCTTGTCTATGGCCATCTTCTCCCTGTGTCTTCACAATTATTCCCCTCTATATCTGTCTGTATATCCTCTTCTGATAAATACACCAATCCTATTAGATTAGGGCTCATGCTGATAACCTCATTTTAATTTAGTTACCTTTTTAAAGACCCTGTCACCAAATATGGTTACATATGAGGTACTGGTGTCAGAACTTCAACACATAAATCTTTGAGAGCACACAATTCAGCCCATAACAATATAATTATTGACATCACAAAATTTATACTCTACAGGAGGAAAGAGACAAGTAAACTGAAAACTACCATGTTGTATAATCAGTGCAGAGTAACAGAAAAGATATAGGAAAATATGGGTGAAGAGACATTTAATCTAGATTTAGGAGTGGGGTGGGAAAAGTTATACATAGGAAGTAATGGTTAAGATGAGACCACTGTTCTCTAGAGAAATTATGGAAACCGAACCTTCCAGGTGCAAAAGTGAATGGCCTGAAAATTCCCCCAAGTTCAAAGCTAGTTGGTGTCCACCCCACTTCTTCACCTCTAATAGGAGTAAGAAACGCCAGAAGAAGCCAATACATGTTCCAAGGCCTGGAGTTTCACTCCCGCAGCCAGAGAGGTATGGAAACAATACTGGAAGGGCAGTTCGAGGATACCATTTACAGAGTAATAAAAAGACCTGAAAAGACTGTGCCTCTTGATAGCCTGAGATTTCATTCATTGTAATGAAAGGCATCAATGTCTGGTCCAATTCAATTTGGACAGATTCCCAAAATAAGAATCACCATTGCTAAGAAGGTAAGACATCTTATTCCGACTACTGCAGCAAGAGAGAGAGAGACTTTGGGGCTAACCAAATCCACAGAAACATAAGGCAAGAGTCATTTTAATTCAGCCCCTAGCATCTGGGTAAAACCAGCTGAGCATTGAGTTTATGCATTCACTCTGAATTATCCTCTAAAATGTGGAGAAAAAACTAACATTTATTGAGCACATGCTACATGCAAAAATGTTCTCTGGGTGTCTTTACATGTGCAATTTTATGTATTGACTCAGTGATACTGTATAATAATACATTATGATTGTTCCTTATAATACTATGGGAATACTCAATATTCCCATTTTAGAGAGAAGGAAAGTGAGGTTAGGGGGTACTCAACAATTTGAGAAAAGTCACACAGCCTGTGAGTAATGAGGCAGATGAGACAGAGAATGCTATGGCCTGAATGTTTGTGTCCTCCCAAAATTCATGTTGACATCCTAACCCTCAGAGGAGATAGCATTAGGAGATGAGGCCTTTGGGAGGAGCTTAAATCATGAAAGTGCAGCCCTCATGAATGGGATAGCGCTTCATCAAAGAGGTTCCAGAGAAATCTTTAGCCTCTTCTGCCATGTGAGGATTCAAAAAGGAAAAAAAAAAATCTGTGACCTGGAAGAGGGACTTCGTTCAACCATGTTAGGAAGCTACTCTTGGACTTCCAGCCTCCAGAACTGTAAGAAATAGATTTCTGTTGTTTATAGCTACCTATCCCTTGGTATTTTGTTATAGAAGTCTGAATAGATTAGAAAAATCTTCCATTTTTCTCACTCCCAAAGTTTGTTATTTTATTTTTCCCAAGGACACCTTACTAAAAATGGGAAAGGAAGCAGATGGAATCTTTGCCTGCCATCATCCCTTGATGCAACCTCTCCAGATTAATTCTCCCCACTCCAGACATGGAGGGGAACCTGGAATCATGCCACAAAACAGTAAGTCCCCTAACCTGTGGTGACCACGCGTTCCATCAAAGATTTAAAGGTGGAAGCAGAAACTCAGGTTTGGGAGTCATTAAATGGGAATCATCAAACACCTGAGAGGATTTGCCAATGGCCACAGAAAAGACCAAGTGAAGATTTGGGATGGCTGCCAAATGGACTTGCCAATGACGTGTATATGTCACAGGCTGTGGGGAGCTGTGGTCAATGTTGAGGCAAAAGAGAACACATCAGGTGTGTGCCCACATTGGATCGACTCTGGGACAAAGCCCAGAGTCCTTGTCATAGTGTTCAAGGCCCTTCTCCGTCTGGCCTCACTCTGTTCTTTAGTCTCATCTACCACAACACCTCTCCTCCAGCCTTGAATCTGAGCACCACACGTTCATGCTTCCACCCCTATGGCCTTTTACATACTTATTTCTCTATTTGGAATCTACTTCCCCACTCAATTCATCATCAAAGCTCCACCTCCCACAGCACCTCTTCTGTAAGCCATCAGGGGTCTTTCATTCCATATGTCCCATTAGACTAATTGCAGCCTTCTTAATGGATCCATAATTTTTATGCATACTCTAGCATTCCTGTTATAAAATTATCATATTCATATGGAACTGTTTAAATGCCCAAAAGAGTCCCCACTCTGAGAATCAAATGTAAATCAAACAGACACAGTCCTTGCCCTCAAATACATTATGGGGAATAAAGACAAGTAAGCCACTTGTTCTCATATGAATGACAGTGTTCTAAGAGCACATAGAAGAAGCACTTATACCAGGCATGAGGAACCAGAGTATACTTCCTAGAAGAAGTGGGATCCTATCTGACATCTGAAAGATGAACAAGAACCAGGAGAAGAGAAGTATTCTAGCCAGAAGAACAACAATTTATTTAATAAATGTTTATACAGTTTTTTACTGGTTTCAGTGATTTGCTGTAAACCCTCTATGATATAGAAATTATGTTCATGCCTGTTTTATATATGAAGAAACTGAAGCCCTGTGAGATTAAGTAAGCTGCCCAAGGTCATTTCATTATAAAAAGAGGAGCTGGGATTTAAAGTCAGCAGTCTGTCTCTAACAGTCCAAACTTTTGATCTCTAGATAATGTGTGTATAAAAGCTTAGAAGAAAGAGAGAACCCAAGAAATTAAGATTTTTTTAAATATTTTATTTATTTATCCTTAGAGGGGAAGGGAAGGAAAGAGGGAGAGAAATATCAATGTATGGTTGCCTCTCATGCGTCCCCTGCTGGGAACTGGCCTGCAACCCAGACATGTGCCCTGACTGGAAATCGAACCACAATCCTTTGGTTCACAGGTCTGTGCTCAATCCACTGAGCTACACCAGCCAGGGCCAAAATTAAGATTTTTTAAAGTTAAAGTGGATGGGTTTCAAAGTATAGGCAGCTTGAGAAGACTTTGAAAGTCAGCAGGGTCTTGAAGGTGAAGACAAGGACTTGAGCCTTGTACAACAATGGGAAGTATTAATGCATTATAGCACATTATCGCCTTACTGTGGAGAGTGGGCTGGGGGAAGCAGTAGGAGAGGACATGTGGGTAGGTAAAGAGTGTTGTAGTCTTACAGATAAAATAAGAGGGTGCCTTGTACCAGAAACAATGGAGATGGAAGAAAACAAGTAGACTTGAGAGATAATTAAAAGATCGGAGAAACCACTCTCAGCTAATGATTGAACATAGGATGAGAAGTGGTGGTAGGGGAAACGCCTTGTTTCTGATATCCAGTTGAGAAACATACAGTTAATGTTTCCACTTCCTGCATTAGGGAGCACAAGAGGATAAGCAGCTTTGGGGAAAGGATATGGTCATTTCAGCCTTGGATACAGTTGATGTAAGTGTACATACGGCAGGCATGTACTGTAGGCAGTGGAATGCATGGATGTGAAGCTCAGGTGAGAGTTCTGGAGCCATGTGATGTGGGAATAATCAGCATAGAAATGGTTTAAAGGAGTAAATGAGACCACCAGAAACAGCATGCAGTACTGACTGTAAGGACTAGACATCAACATTGAAGGGCAGAGCAGTAAAAGAGAAGAACACAAAGGAGATAATAATGGCAAACAGTTGTTTAGCCCATACCTCTGCTGGGCACTGTTTCATATGTTTTACATGTTTTAAATAATTTGGTCACAGTCCTGTGGGTCAGAGGCACAGATAGTTCATAGAATTTGCACAAAGGACCCCTGCTAATAAGGGCTGGATCCAGGATTCGAACCCAAGTAAATATGCTCTAATCTAAAGCCTACACTCTTCACATACTACATCAATATGGCCATCAACCCAAAACGTGCAAAGGGCTAATTCAAATAAAATGGAGTCGTTAACAGTGTCAAATGCTTGTGAAAACTCAAGAAAGAAGTGGTGGAGAATGGCTCATTGGATTGAGCATGAAACCATTAATGATGTTGGCTGGTGAGTTTCCCTGAGGAGGTAAGGTCCACACCAGAATGCATTGATTCAAGGAGAAACAGAATAAGAAAAATTGAGTGCAAACAATTCTTTCAAGAATTTTGGCAATGAATGAAAGAAGTATAAGAAATACAGCAAGAAACTGAAATGGGATTGAGAAACTAATATGTTTATTATAGGAGAGATTTGGGTATGTTTAACTGATAGTGGGGGCAGAGGAGAGAGGGAGAGAAAGGGGCTCTGCATGAGCAAGGTCCCAAGATAGGGGAAGAGATGGGATCCAGGATACAGGTGGAAATGTTAATCTTAGCCAGGAAGAGGAACAGCCTTGAATTGAACAAGAGGAAATGGGTAAGGTTCAGATGAAGATGAGAGTATATGTTTACAGAGGGAATTTTGAAGGAGTTTGTGCCTGACAATTTCTATTTTCTCCCTGAAATGTCAAGTTAGAACCCTTGTTGAGCAGAAAGGTGGAGGTAATAGGCATATATATTTGAGAAAGGTCTGGGTGTTTTCTCCTCCTGGAATTAGGCACATTGGATGATCTTTACCCCTACTACCTGGCACAATGTTGAGATAGAGTAGATGTTCAATAAATGTACATTGCATTGCACTAAGTTGGAATTTCCTGAGACTCTCTCTCAAAATGGAATCCTAATGGCAGGAGTTTGGTGAGCCTAGAATAACCCACCTTTATCAAAGCCAAGTTTTCCCTTCAATAAATGAGCCTAGACAGTTGGGAAGTATAAACCCTACCAGGTGGCCAAAGCATCTGCTTCAGCAGGGATCCGGAGGCAGGGGAGTGTGCTGGAGGCCTTCCAGAGTAACTAGGCAAAGGGTCGCTGGATGAGGGCCACTCTTTGTCAGGCAGGAAAGCTGCAGTAGCAATCCTTTCCAGAGTGAACAAAAGCTGCCAGGGTTGCCTGGGATCTGTATCCTCCTACCAATTTATGGATTTTACTGTGGCAATTTGTACAACACTTAGTCAACCCTCTGAAGTAAGTCTTGCTCTGGCATCTAGTTTATTTTTCAAGTACAGCCCCTAAATATGACCCAACTGAATCATATTCAATCCCCAGAAATGAAAAGCACACTCTTCACAAAATTAATGGCCTGTGGCCTTATAGAGTCCCTCTTCTAAAATTCCATCAGTGTTCTTCCCAACAAATCATGAGACTTGGGCTCTCAGTTCAACTTTCATGAAGAGCAAGTCCTAGGTCCAGTGGTAGCATTCTAATTGCTCTATGCCATTTCTTCACCTACGTAAGTTGGCTGAGAAAATGGTTAAGTTTGAGAGCCCTAACTAAATCCATCAAAAGCATTTTATTTCACAAAACAGAGCCATTGAGTGCTCCAACTCTGCTGACACTACGAAGATCTAATATTGCTGCTGCCTCGCTAGATGTGAACCAGAGCATCACCACTGGACTCCAGTGGAGCAAAATGGAACCTTGACAGTAAATGAGGATCACTGCTGGGCTCCTTTTGGACTTAGGTCTAAATACCTGACTCAATTTTAGGTAACCAAGATATATGCTCTTCCAGCAGAGAAAGAAAGATGCACTCCTTTCTGTACATAAAGGTATGGCCTTATCAGCACAGACACAAGGCCAATCCAGAAACAGCTAAAATTGAAAAATAAAAATTAAATCCAAAGCACAGTTAACAGCAACTCTGCAAAGCAAAATGGCTTGGCCTGAATAACTCCATCTTACAAGCTGATTCACTTAGTTATCAGAAAGTACAATGGGCACTCACCCCTTCTGGAGTCCCAGCCCAAAGACCAGCTTGTGCAAAACTACACCTTTGGCAGCAGTCATGTTCCTTTGGGGCACAGGTGACCAAAACACCTGCTCTGAAATATTCCAGGTCAAAACTGTTCCATGGTACTTTCAGATGTCTTTGATATACTCGTGTGGGTCCTACAATAGGCCTTACAAACTTCTTTAAGAGGAAAAATAAATATTTGTGTGGTCCACCACTACTTCCAACAAGTGAGATGGCTGCCCTCAGGTTGAGAACATAAACAGGTTCCTCAGGCTGAGGACCCTCAACAGGTAACACCGCCAGGCCTGTCATTGATGGGAGTTATCCAACCCCACAGTGGGTGGGGGTTACCTGGAATGTACCCCTGTGGGGTTGGGTCTCATAGACAGTGGCAGCAAATATGTTGATGAAATTATACAATTTATCATACTTAGGGACATGCCGATCAATCTCACAGGTCCCCAAGTTTATCTTTCATCCAAGGCAGGAAATAAAAAGAAAGCAGACACTCCTACCTTAACTGGCACACATCAAAACACCTTCCTTGAACTGAAATTCAATGCCATGGCCTTGAGGCTGAGAGTCAATACCTGAAAGAGGAAGAAATATTACTCTTGAAGACAGTAATATATACTGTTGAAGACACTATCCATCAGCTATTCAGTGTCCCTGAGAAAAGGATCTTTCACCCTGAAACTTCCTCTTCTAGTTTATAGTTTGCTGATGGAATAAAAGTTGGCATTTCCTAGGGAATTAATTTGCTTCTTTCTATCAGATCATGAGTCTGAGACATTACTAAGAGCTCCATCTAGTATTGGTTAGCAACAAGTTTAAACATGGAGTTTCCTATTTCTATGAGAATTATATCCTTCCATTTTTATATGCTTCCATTTGCTCTTGATGACTCCATTTTTAAGTAATATTTCTGAAGTTTATCTTTCTGAGTTGAAAAAGTGAGCAGACTTTGTACACAAATTTAGGAAAATAACAGAAGCAAAAAAAAGAGTTATATATAAAACCACCTTTCCCACTGAGAAAAACAATTCTGATAACATTTTGGTATGTTTCTTGCAATATTATATTTATACTTATTTACATATAAATATATAATGTGTTTTATTTATTATTTATATATTAAATATATTTTGAGAGAATAAAATTACCTCCAAGTTACAAAAGAGACTGGAGACCATCACAGTCCTTAGATCTAAATTTAATTGAGTCTTTTCCAAACAGTAATTTTAAAGCTTTTGCTGGCTGTATTTTGTGGCTGGGGAAGTAGCCACTCAGAGGTGTGGTAAAGCTGCTTTTTATGTGCTTTTGAATTATTCAGTCTTGAAATTGCGCATTACAATATCAGTGAAGCCTCACTTTATACATAATACTATGAATATTATCAGGCACTAAACTGGAAAAGTGTTTCAAGAAGAATTGCCTAAGCTCAGTGCCCATGGGACAGGAAGGGTGTGACTGTGTGTGTGCTGTTGTTTGGAAAGCGAGGATGTCAGCTGGAAAGCAGTGACACCTTCCAGTCCTGGACTGGGTGCTGCCCTGTGTGTACATGAGAATTTCTCCTGGGAGTCTGGTGGCCCTCACACTATTATTTCAACATTTACTAGTGCTGTAATTTAAAATACCTTTTTATGTCCTGTATCAATGTCACTCAAGCATTCATAACTCAGGATACAAGTGCCAGGGCTAAAGCACACATTCCCAGATCAATAACTCATGGTGGAAGCAAAGGTAATAAAACAGCATGGCATGCCGTACTGTTGATTTAAGAGACACTCAGCAGAAACACAGGCACATGTGCGCCACAAGACAGAGACAGCCATGCTCAGATCAGTATTATTTGTAAGAGCCAAACACTGGACACAGCCCAAATGTCCATCAAGTAGAGTGGATAACTAAATTAGGGTGTACCCTGACAAGGGAGCTCTATGCAGCCGCACAGGCAGATGGACTCCAGCTACAGACAACAGCATGGACAAAATGACAGACACAACACTGAGCAAAAGGAGCTGGGCCCACAAATAAATACACACACTATAACTTCAGTAACACAAAATTCAAGAAAGGAGAAAAAAACAAACTAGAGTGTTTGGGAACGTATGTTTACATAGTGAAAGTGTGAAGAAAAGCAAGCGAATTCTAATAAAATTCAGGTGGTAGTTCTCTGAGGGAGGAGGGGGTGGTGCTTTGTGGGAGTGGGGGCTAAGCAAAGAGGACTTCTGGGCTCTGGCAAAGTTCTCCCTCTGGCCCAGGCGGTGGACACACAGCGGTCTGCCTTGTGAGAAACCATTAAGTTGTGCATCTTTGTTTGTGCATGTGCAGCATGTCTCTTATATTCCATAGTATACAAGGTTATAGAAAGCTGTGTGATGGAGTTGTATCACATATTGTGAATCTGGTTGATCTTTGTAAATATCCTCCCCTACCCTATCTTACATTTAAACTGAGGGGCACCCTCTACAGCCTATCACAAAACAAGAAGAAACATTGGAAGTGTCAGAGGAAAGAGGTAAATTAAAACCAGTTTCTCCCCTTCTACAAACCAGATAAAACTTACAGCTGGGGAAGGGAAGAAGACAGCCTGGCTGGGGGAGATGGAGGGTGGGTCCCTCCTTAGCAAAAGTTCAAGGTGCAGAACAGAGAGCTCCAGACTGCCCTTGAAGAATAGCTGTCACTACACACATGACTCACACTACAAACACCATGCACAGAAGACACCTGCCAGCAACAATCCAGGAATTTGGTATGAAGACCCAGCACACTCCTCCCAGCAGAGGGGAAGACATTTGGAATCACTGTGTGGAAATGGGAGCAAAAGGAAGACCCTTGGCCACTGACCAAGGCAGACCCAAATGGAAGCAGTAAAAATGTCCCCATTAGCAGGAGCCCTGGGCACCCTGTCACTGTTACAGACATTTTGCTCTGCGAAGTCAAGATGATACTGCTACAAACTGGGGCAATTAGCACTGCATTTTCACCTCACAATTTGCACAGGCACAACTTGAAACCTTTGACTTAGCTTATTTTTAATATCATCTCAGTCCTGAACCAATGATGATGTGCATTGGGCTTTCAAAACATATTTATGACATATTTATTTAAGCTTAAATCTGTGATTAAATGACTTCATGCTGGCTGTCATTTTCTTTGTGCCCAGTCTAGAGATTTTTGGATCCTTTATCATGCAAGTGCCTTGGGTAGCTGCGCATGCACCTCTGCTCACTTTCTGAGGAGAGGATGGTGGGTGGTGGTATCCCTGAGTTGCTGCCTGTCTGAGGATGCCTTCCCTGGACCTCATGCATGAGCATGATCTTGTATTATGACTCCTTTGCCTTTCAGAACTCTGTCATTGGTCCACGTTGTCTTTTATTTATTTAAAACTGTAAAAGATAAGCCTGATTTTTATTCTTTTGTAGTTAGCTTGCTCTTTCTGTAGTATGCATGGGTGGTTATTTCTTTACCCTTGGAGGTCAAGAATTTAACCAGCCAATATATAGACGCTGGTCTCTTCACTTCTCTTTTCTCTTCTTGTTCTTCTTGTTCTTGTTCTTCTTCTTCTTCTTGTTATTATTCTTATTATTCTTCTTCTTATTATTATTATTCTGGCTTAGGGCTTTGTGAGTACTTTTGATTTGCAGATGTAGGTCTTCCTCCAGCTCAGAACTGTTTTAGTTAGTTATTGCTTTGAATATCACTCATATTCCCTGTGTTCTCATTTCTCTTTCAATGATGTGGTTTTCAGAACACTGTGGCTTCATTGTGTGTCCCTCAGAGCTGTCCTGCCTCTCTAAGCTCTCATTTCTAATCACTTTGTCCTTTCCTGAGCAGTCTGCTCAAGTTTACACCCATTCAGAAGCTTGTAAAAGGAGTGTTTATTCAAATAGGTCAGTATTTGACCCACTTCCTCTTCTCCAGATCATATAGATTGACTTTTACTCTTTTATATTTTCATCAAAGGTGAATTCCACCCGCCCTGGTACTGACACAAAAGGCGAAAGGTGTTCCTTTTGGCCCCAAGTACAGAGTGTTACAACAGCAATGCATGAATCAGCCATAACCGCAGACTGTCAGATCCTGGAATAGCCATGTCCTAGCTCTCTTGCATATTCATTGGACATGTGGCATCTGACCTCTAAAGCACAGCCAAGAGAAGAATCGGAAGCTGGTTCTCTGCTGAGAAATGTCATCTAGATGCCCCATTTTTGAGGTTGGCATTACAACTAGCTTTTTTCCAGGGGGACAAGATCAGGAAGGCCCTGACCACTCATTCATTAGCCATCTAAGCAAGTGATACAATTGCTCTTCCAATTATCTGCAAGCAAGAGATGAGTGAAAAAATCAACTGCCCAAGCTGGATTTTAGATTGACCTCCAAATCGTGGGAATTAGAGTCATTCCAGGAAGTCAAAATCATGTCAGTCATCCCAAGGACAGGAGAGATTTAGAGGAAAATGCACTCTTAATTTCTATCATTTTCTTAATTTGTATCATGCCCCACAATGGCCTCTTTGAGCTTTTCCCTTTAAGTGTTTGTTCCCTGGTAGCTCTGTCATCCAGTGCACTCAGCATAGCAAGTGCCTATCTTTGTGGGCTGTGGCAATGGTTATAAGCTTTTGAGATTTAAATGATTTTTAATAGTTCTCTTTATGTATGAAAAATCTCATATCCTCTTTGGGAAATGGTATGGTATAAATTTAAGATCTTGCAACCTAAGTAGCCTTGGTTTCACAAGCTGGTCAGTACAAAAGTCCTCACATTAATACTAGCACTTAAGTCTTAGTCCTTAAGTCTTGATGGTTAAGTTCTTACCTACTCATGTGGAAAATCAAGTCTCTTGATGACCTTCACCAGGTGTTTTAGCCTGCGCTTTCTCAAAGGTGGAGCCTGAGGCAAGGGCTTATATGCAGGTATTTTATTTTGGGAAGTAATCCTAAGGAGTAGGAGTATAATCTGGAAGGAATAAAACTGAGGGGAGCCAAGCTCACCCATGGCTGCATTAGTTGAGCACTGGTCAAGCTATGCAAGAAAATGGTCGAGCACTGCAAGAAACTGTGCTCTGACCTCAAGAGCACAGCCACATAGAGTGCAACTAAGAATTATTTCCTAGGACATGAAAAGGTAGTATATCAGTGCAACCTCCTATCACCCAATGGACAAGCACTGTCCTGTGGGTGTTGGTTCCCTCACACTTCCAGTATAGCCCAGGTGCATGTATCAGAATGAGTGCATGGCTCCTGCAGGCAACCCAAGAGAAAAAGGCTTCAGTGAAAAAGCCTAGAGATGCATGGTACAGCCACGAAGAGATGCTGCCAAGTTACACTTCCAGGCAACTGGTTACCGCAGCAACAGCAAGACTAAAATGCAGGCTGAGAAAATGCAAAGAAAAGCACAGTATGTGTCCTCTGCACTGGGCATTTGCAAGGAGTAGATCTTCCATGTGTCCTTTCAATGTTTACTATTATAACTAGCAGAACCAGTCCTACATAGGCACTGACTACAGAGGAGTATCCACCACCTTATGCACTGGAAAAGAGATAGAGATGATAGAGATAGAGATAGACATAGAGACAGAGAAATTTGACCTCATTAATGTTTCAAACTTCCTTCCAAGCCACCATAAACAAAGTTGAAAGTTAACCAGCAAAGCAGATCACCTGAGCAATTAATATGCAAAAAAAATTGTCCTTAAGTTTATGAAAATAGTTTCCAAAAAATCAAAAACAAAATGTAAATAACTCAATAGAAAAAGTGGCAAAATATATGAGGATAATTTGCAAGAGAAAAACCATGTTGCCCATGAGTATGAAAAAGATTTAAATGCTTAGACCTGTTAATAATTGGAAAAATGGAAATGAAAACAATAATAAGATAAAACTGCACAACCAGCAACCTGATAAAAACTAAAGTATCACACTTGACAAACAGGAACCTCCATAATCACTACTGGGAATGTTAACAGGACAACCATTCCAGCAATATCCATTAAAGGAAAAGGACTTGCAATCTATACAACACAACACTACTCCTAAGAGGATCTCTCACATCCATGCCTAAAGAGAGTGAAATATATTCATATGTAAACTTATACAAAAATGAGACATTAGAAATAACCTAAATGCTCACCAGTGGGTAATACAGGAATTAACCAAAATATATTCTAGAATGAAGTACACAACAGTGAAAACATAAGCTAGAACAATATGAATCAATGTGGAAAACTCTCAGAAGCATGACACTGAATGAAGAAAATAAAAATTGCTGAAGAATAGTATATATAATAAAATTTAGAACTTAAAAATCAGTACTAACACTGCTTATTAATGTTAACATAAAAACATAAATGAGAATGAAACACACCGATTTCAGAATACTTCATGCCTCTGGTTAGAGAAGGGGAAATGGGAACAGAAGAGTCCAGTGAGGCTAGAACTGATCCATAATGTCAGCTCTTAACAGATCCTGAGATACGTAATAAAGTTAAATACGTAATGTGGTCCTCCTTGTTTACTTTGTTTGTTGGTTTCCCTTGCCTGAGGAGATCTATCAGAAAAAATACTGCTATGAGAAATGTCCAAAATTTTACTGCCTATGTTTTCTTCTAGGACTTTTATGGTATAGGTCTATTATTTAGGTCTTTAATCCATTTTGAATTTATTCTTCTGTGCAGCATAAGAAGGTACTGTGGTTTCATTTTTCTTCACGGTATCTATCCAATTTTCCCAACATCGTTTATTGAATAAACTATTTTTAGTGCATTGTATGTTCTTCCTTCCTCTGTCAAATATTAATTAACTATAAAGGCATGGGTTTATTTCTGGACTATCCATTCTCTTCTGTTGATCTGTTGTGTCTCTTTTTATGCCAGTACCATGGTATTTTGATTGCTATGGCCACTGATTCAAAAGAATATAAGCACACATATGTTCATTGCAATGTTATTTACAATAATCAAGATTTGGAAGCAGCCCAAGTATCCATCGATAGATGAGTGGATAAAACAACTATGGGATATTTACACAGTGGAATACTACTCAGCCATAAAAAAGAAGAAAATTTTACCCTTTGCAATAGCATGGACAGACCTAGGGAACACTTTGCTAAGTGAAATAAGCCAGTCAAAAAAAGACAAACAATGTATGATTTTCCTCATATGTGGAATCTAATGAGCAAATTGAACTAACAAGCAAAATTGAGGTAAACTTATATATAGAGAGCAAGCTGACTGCTCTGGGTAGGGCAATTAGGGTGTGGAGGAATCAAGCAAAAAACAGAAAGGACTCATGGACATGGACAATAGTGTGCTGATTGCAGAGAGGTAATAGGTGGAGGTGAAAACAGATATTAGGGAGATAAATGGTAGTGGAAAAATACAATAAAAAAAGAAAAAAGTTAAATGCTAATCAGTGTGATTTTGTCAATAGCTACATGGGAGTTTCTAATCTTATTCCCAACACTTTCCTGTGTGTTTCATATTATTTTATGATTAAAAACAAGTAAGAATGATAGAAAGTATGGGGAAAAGAGTGATTGCAGAGATTCATGAATGGAGATCTTAATACAGACCAAAAATAGAGGTCTTGATTTGAGAGTTAATATTAATTGTCATTTCACAGTGAATTGTCTACAGCCTACGGGAACAGAACCCATAGGATTCTCCCATGGAACTATGAGCAAATTCAAACATTGTAAATCATTTCTGTGGTTTTACTGGAAAACAGCTTTCGATTCCACATTCATATTTTTTGTACATAGGAAGCCTATTTTCTAGATAATGATCTCTTGGAAAGAATTTTTATGATTGACACAAGTAAGTCATAAACTAAAATTAGTGCATTACTGATGTTTTCCAAGGATGCTAATTTGGTACTCTATTAGAAATTTGTTTGCCATCTAGTTCAGTTCCTAATATGCATGTGTTCCAAATTACTCCAAACTTCATGCTTTAACAATAACAGTTATTTTGTTAACTCCACATTCTGGGCAGGACTAGATGAGAACAGCTCGTCCCTGCTACACTCGGCACCAGTGGTGGCTTGAAGGATGGGAGCTGCAATCATCTGAAGGCTCATTCACTCACGTGTCCACTGGTTGATGCGAACCTTCAGCTCAGACTTCACTTGGGGCTTCTGGTGGCAACATCTACACATGACTCCTCTTTGTTGCCTGGACTTCCTCAACACTTGGTTGCTGGGTTCTAATGGCAAGAATCCTGAGAGAGCAAGCCAAGGCCCACATTGCCTTTTATGACATAGTCTTCAAAGTCCCACAGTATCATTTCCTTCTCATTCAACTGGTCAAGGCATCACAAAGTTAAAGGGACAAGAAATACTGCAGTGTCCATTGCTGGAAAATAAAGAATGCACAGACATACAGAGTGGTGATCTATACCATCCCTTCCAATTCAGTAATTTTCTGAAAGAACGTCTGGGTATGTGCATGCGTGTGTCCTCAGTACTATACTCCTATACTCATTAGTTAATCATGGTTTGCAGTTGCTTCTATTTTTTCTTTTTAATTTTAAATTATGATGTTATAATTAGTCCATAATTATTCATTTAGTTTGCTATAGGCTATTTCACCTACATTAATCATGAGTATTTATCTCAATAATGTTTTGGTATACAGTTTTATAATAATTGGAAATTAAGATATGTACATGGTGTTTCAAGTATGAAGCATCAATAAGATGTATGAATAATCACCCTGTGTAAGTACATTCAAATGTACTTACACAATGAATTATGTGCTGCCCATGAGTCATGTTTTTAAATAGCTTGCAATATATTATCAAGTATAATTAAAGTATTTTAAGTTTATAAGCATTTTCTAAAATAAATATGTAAGTTCATCCTGAAACTTATTTATTTAGCTCTTGGTATAATTATTAAAGTAAATTGTTTTCTCATTAGAAAATGAGAACATTTTCTAATGTCCTCATTAGAACATTAATTTAAGAATGAAACCCTAGTGTTTTTCCTACCCAAGGGGCCCCAGGTAGATACTCAACAAGGTCTACTGAATTAACCTGAAGTTGTATAACTCATTCATTCATTCAATTTATTTATTCAAGGCAGATGAGGAAGGTCAAAGGGAGGAGGGAATCTAGGATGACTTCAAGGTTTCAGGCATGGGCAACTGAGTGTTTTGCTAAGATGTGAAAGACAGCAGGAAGGGCAAGTATCAACCTCGCTAGGACTGTGATCTCATGTGTATAATGGCAACAGCCTATGTAGCCTACCAACCTTTCTATCAGCTTTTCTGTTAAGATCTTAAAATCTTCCCACGCTAATGAGGCACCAAGATTTATCATATTTTAAATGAATCCCTCTCTACCTTGGGTTATCAACAGTTAAGACATACCCTACACCAATCAATGGTAGGAACTAGGGACTCATAAGGACAGCATGAAGAAAACTACTGATTCTGATTCTCCACGTAACCCAACAAAAATAAAACTTTTAAAAAACACATGAATGTGGCAGAGTGTACTATTGCTAGATTTGTTGAATTAGATGTGTGATTTGACTTCATTTTACAATAATAAGAATAGAATACACTGATCCATCCCTTTGTCCACCTAGTCATCAAAAGTATGTGAATATTATTGTTGGGAACTGCTCTGCCTGGTTTCAGGAGTTGTAACTACCCCCCATGGCTAAGGGTGAGTGAGTGACCTCTCAACTGTAAGCCACAAAGGAGACAGAGCTTGTCTCTGGTAGTGAATGCTGCCTCTGCTTCCTCCCTCTGACCCCCAAAGCATGGTCGATGTCCATGATGGGTAAGACTCCTCACACAGAGAAGGGCAACCTAAGCCAGACATGATCACTTGGGAGGCCATCATAGAAAGACTTGGGGGGCTGCGACAAAGAGGGAGCAATGGACCCTCGCCACCCCCCACTCCACCCCCCCAGGTATTGTGACATAGCCCAAGTCCCCATTTCCGCCTGGGAGAAGCACTTCCTGGCTCTAATCCACTTAAGTCTAAAAACCTATGAATGGGAAGGTGGTGCAGCCCTGTGCTGGAAAGAGCGGGTTCTCTGGGGTGATCAGGCCTAAGAAAGAATATGTTAAAATCCTGTGAAACCTGCTTTGCTTAGAATGCTCTCATTTATTTAAATAAATAAGGGTCCAAGCAAGAAGTTTGTTCCTCAAAGTTTTATGGCTCTTTAGCTATCTGACCCTGACTGAGAATAAGCCCTCATAGTTGCTTGAATGTTATCTATTGTTTGATCCTTACCTGTATTCTTGTGCAAATGAATTCAATAAAAGCCCCTTGAGGAAGGGGCTCTTGGCCCTTCTCCTCTGAGAGATTGGCCACCTTTCCTCACCAAGCAGATCATGTCTTGGTAATTTCACTTTCATCCATGGCGGACAGGGGGACTTTAGGGGCAAAGTTGCCCCCACATATTATAAAGCTGAGGAGGAGGAAAGGGCTTGGATGACTGTATCCTGACATGACCAGACCTGTGATTTCAGCCTCACAAGCACCCATCTTCAAACTGAAAAACACCCCTTCAAGAAAGAAATTTGAATTCCTATACAAATGTCTGCTTTCCTGAACACCACCCACCAGACCATTAATTCTACTACTTTGTCCTCATCTATCCCCCTTCTCAAGTTCTCACTTTCCTCTCTACCCAATTCAAGTTCCATGTGTGTCTTGCTATGGTGTAGCACTATAAGAGACATTTAAAAATATCTCTTCTGCCCATTTCCCACTTCAAGATACTTAAATGGCAGGTCTTCATTGAAGCCAATCACCCACCTCATCTGTGCCTGCACTCAGGAAGATGAACATCTCTGGAGAAGAAATCCCACAATCATGCTAACTGGTCTCACTTTAAATTTGTGACCATGTATCTCAAATCAGTGCCCAATACTGGCTAACAACCCTGCCCTATTAGTCTAGTAATTCCACTGTCTTACTTTCTGAGATGCTGTCACAACTTGTTTCTTGTCAAACCTCCAAAAAACCTCCCAACCACAACATCATTTTATGCTTCTTTAAGACAGCAGGAACTATCAGATGAGAGCTACTTTTGTCTCCCACTATCAAATCCTGCTGTCTCCTGACATCCATGCCCATGTACTCTGCTCCCATCCAGTTATAGGGGATGAATTGTCCCTGATCCTATCAGAGTCACTTCAGCTCTACATTCTCTCCCCTTCACTCACTTCATAAATATGATTATCACCTGTATTTTTATAAAGCTCTCTATTCTCTTTCATTTTGAAGATACCTTATCCAGACTCCATATAGCCTTCTAACTCTTGGCCTATTCTTAGCTCCCCTTCATGGTGAAATATATCAAAAATATTTCTAAACTTACTTCCTTATCTTTCTTATCTTTCATTCCCTCATAAGTCAGTCAAAATGATCTTCATGTAATTTATCCCCACCCACTTTTTTTAGGTAAAGAAGCTGAAAATCTTATGTCTGTGTGTAAGATTTCCACAGCTCATCAGTGGCAAAGTCAAGGCCAGAATTCTTGTCTGTGAACTCCTGTTCCTTCCAGAATATCCCCCTGTCCCATCACACCTTCATCACACCCCTATCCTGCTGACTTTTCTTAATTAAAATGATATCAGAAGAATTTTTCAAGTCACATTTCCCCGAAACAGACGCAGATGAGCCAATCCCTCATGTCGACTCCTCCCCTGTCCATGCCCAAGTTCAGACTTTCCACACTTCCACACTTGTTCCCCATGTATCTTTGTACTCAAGAGAGGTGGAAATATGAGTCTGTCAATCCCATTATCTTCGACATCCCTTGTTTCCTCAAGCTTAAATTGAGAAAATCGTATCGGCAATTTAACTCGATCTAGAGGCCCTTGAGTCTGACTTCAGAGACCTACCTTTATGGCTCCTTATGTGTCAGGTATGAAAATGAAGAATGTCTTCTTGGCTCCCCAGTAATGCTCACAGTGTAAATCACACAGGCGTGGCAGTGAAATGAGGCTATATTTCAGGACGCCAAATGCTGAGGGAGGTCCATGCTACAGCGGAGGCAGGGAGAGAGGGAAGCAGCAGGCAAAGCCCAGAAGCTCAGGTATTTGGGAAATGTGCACTCTGGATTTCAGGCTGACACTGGGTGAGGGCACTGTTTTCACTCTCAGTGTTTCCTTACTAACAGTCCTGGGGCAATTGAGTACAGCATCCTTAGTCCAGGAACTCTTCAGTTGGAGGACAGAGGCTTCAGCTGCACAAACCAGAGAGAGGCATCTAGCCAATCCCTGCCTTTTAGTCTGCTGGGACCCATTTACCATTACCTTGATCAACAGTACACCTGTTCTGGGTGTTCCCCAAGGGACCATTTTTTCACATTCCTACTGCTTGTTTTTTTCATCCCTCTGCTTCCTGGCCCCACACCTAGTTCACATTAGCAGCTTTGGGCCGGGATAAGTGGGTTACTTTCTGATAATTGTCTTCATGCTCAACACTAAAAGCTCTTCTGATTTGACTGCTCAACCCCAAAAATCCTTTACTTTGTCAGAATTGGGGTAGGGAGTGGGGGTTGAGAGAGTGGAAAAGAGCTCTTACAGAAGCTTTTTCAGGAAAAACTATTTTTTAGTTAGCCAATATTTCATTTGGGAATATCATAACTGAAACCCAACCTACATTGGCAAAACAAAATAACATTGGCTTTGCCTTATACAACACAGAGACCAGATGTACTTTACAAAACTAGAGCTATAGCACTATGACACTATCAGAAATCCCAGTTTCTGCTTATCTTTCTGCACAGCCATCCCTTAGTAAGTGCTTCTTGCCTCTTGTGCACAATATGACTGCTCTACCTCCCACATTACACCACATTTCTTTATTCATGAAAGCATAAAGAGTAGGTTCTCCTGCTGGTCTTGTGTAAGTTCACTAATGCCTCTTAGCCCAACTGGTCCATGATGGATTCAAGTTTATATCAGCTAGTTCTCAGTAGGGTTGATAGGGTTAACAGCACAATGTGCCTCTCATCATCTAGCAGACAGGCCTGAGCACTTTCACATGGTCCTAGTTTCTCAAGAGAAGGCAATCCCCAAGATGCAAGCACTTTCCAAGACTCTGCTTGCAACTCATCAGCAACATCCCATTGGCCAAAGCCAATCACAGAATACATGTGGGGAGAGATAGGGTGGATGCAGCAATGGGAAGAATTTGAAGCTACTTTTTACAATCTACCACTCTCCCCTGAAAAAATATATATTCATTATAACCAGTTTTAATGATATAATGTACTTTATTCAAATAAAAATTAACCATTTATTTTTTAAACCCTAATGTTAATCATTTTATTTACTTACACACATTTTTCATAGTTACATGCATTTTCATTATTCATAAGTAAAACATCTAATGAGAATAAAAATAGAGCTTTCTGGGGGCTATGACTTGGTTGGAGCATCATTCTATACACCAACAGGTTAGGGGTCCGATTCCCTATCAGAGTATATACATTGGTTGTGGGTTTGATCCCAGTTGGAACATGTATGAAAATAAACCAATCAATATTTCTCTCTCACATCAACCTATCTCTTCCTTCTCTCTCTAAAATCAATAAACATATTCTTAAAACTACATCATTGTTCTACTTAAAAACCTATTTTGGAAGCATTGAAGAGATTTGTCAAAGGCATGTCCCTATTTATACAATCCTTATAAATACTTTTATGTCTCAAATAAGACCTTTAGTAATTCGGAGACAGCTGGGAGAGTCTTTCTCTAACCAAGTGCTCAGAAAAGACTGCATCTGGCACTGGGCTCACCTGGCAAACGGATCTTGTGATGCAAAGTAGGGAAGGGGCAGGCACAGCCAGCATTGTCTGAATTTCTCCCGTGGTCCAGAGGGGTCCCCAGAAGACCTGCATAAACCACAAAACCTAAGACCCAGGCAGGTACAGTCACTCTCTGCTCTATTTTGTCAAAGCCCTTTGTACTTTTTCTGTCATGATACTTGGCTCACTGAACTACAATTGCCCTCTGCACACTGAGTTTCAGCAGCCATTTCTCTTATCCTTGAATCCTCAAAGGTCATTCTGGCCTTAGAGATATGCTCTACCCTAAAAGATTCTATGAGGTTCTATGGCTACCCTCTTCTTATTTTTTAGACTCTCAAGTACCAGCAATAGCCTCTGATCCCCCTTGATTTGTTTTCATCCAATTGCTAATTGCTAACTTTTATTTTTTGTTTGATTAGTTACTTGACTTATTTGCTTCTCTAATTAGAAATGTGAGTCTCAGAAGAACAGAGATTGTCTAAGCTTCATTTACCAGCACCTAACACAATGCTTGGCACTTTGTAGGTGCTCAATAAATATTTGTTGAAGAATGAATGTCTCTGGCAATCCCTGTGAAGTCAAAGTTTATATCTTAATTCTTTCAAAAAAAGGAAGAAGGAGAAAAGAAGATTTTCATCCAGGTCTCATTAGCTAGCCTATGTCATGTATCTACCCTTCACTAAAAGGGAGGCAGAGAAATTGAGTGTCTGGCTAGGAATGGTACTACCCAGAACAGCTGGCTTTCCCTGAGCAGGGAGAGTAGAAGAGAACATTTGGTAGGCAGTTACGCTGTCCACAACAGTGGCATTTCTAAATTGGCCTGGCATAATATCAATAGGAGAAATGGTCTTGAGAGCTATTCCTGTCTCCTGATGCCACCAAATAGAAAATCCTACCCATTACAGAATATAAAAATGGTGGTCCAAAACTACAAAATTATGTTTGACCATCAGTCCATCTGTCAGTAGCATTGGAAAGAACAGAGAGGAAGGACATGGAGGCATAGGAAGGAAAAGAAGAAAGAAAGCCCATCTCTCATAATATCTACCTCCATGTTCAGCAACATGGAGGTTGCTTCTAGACCCTTCTAGAAACTTCTAGACCCTTATTTATGGCCCTTTACTCCAGTACCCAACCCCAGTCCTTACACAAACACCACCCAACCCGTGACTACATATCCTGTACACTGCTGCCTGTGCTGCCAATGACACTTCTGGGGTTTCTGGACACACAGCTCTTCTCCCCAGTTCTATTGTTGCTATCATCACTGTGACCCCAGGAATACAGATGTTGCCCCTCCACTATGCCACTTCCTCCAGCACAAAAGAAGGCTCTTGCCAAATTCTCTCTAGTAAAGGACTTAATGAGACTTCTGTGAAGGTCTGGCAATAATATGACGGGAAAGCAAAACAAATAGTAACTTACTAAAACTGAACAGACTATACATACAGACTTATATCTCACTTGCTATCACATGACCAGGAAACTCACCCCAATAAGTGGAAATTCATCCAGAGTCCCATGCCCAAGAGTACAAGCTAACCTCACCTCTATCCCTACAGCAGGAAAACACTTTCTTCCTCAAATCTAAGATCTATGATTGAAGGTGGAACCATCTATTCCTTTCAAAGAAAGCTCAACTCCCATCCACAGGAGAATGGGGGAACCCTAAGGCCCTGTGGAGGCAATTATATAACAGTGCTATATCATCATTTTAATTCTGAAAGTCTGGGTCTTTTGTTCTGAGTGTGGAGAGCTGCAGCAGCCTTAGTCTACTTTCTTTCCAAGTCATCTTCACTAAGAGTTCAAAACTCTTTGGGTTGCTCCAGTCTTTCTCACTGTCTGTCACCTTATTTCATGCCCCCATATCCCAATTTTCAGACCCCACCAATATTCAGTTGCTCACATCCTTATAACTTCAATGTGTTAAGAGCTCTGACCCCACCCATAGTTTTTACCCTGCCCTATCACAACTGTAAGTCATAGACATGCTCATGATCCACAGGTGTTTAATGTGTAGCCTAATGAAAAAGATAATTAGAAAAATGAGGGTTAAGAATCAACCAAAAGCATTGTGCTCAAGAGAAAATGTGAATCACCAGAGATGGTTCAAAGTAGCCAGAGGGACAAAACAGTCAACAAACGCAATATCTGCAGCATACCGAGCAATGGTTGCCTGCAAGTGCAAAGTTATCAGCTCACCAAGAGACAACAGGAAGGCAGAAATAGAGGCAGATATTTGGAGATCTGGATTCAAGAGACTTAAGGCAGGTCTTTTAATGTAGACATATGACTGGCTCTGGGCAAACTTCATGTTGTAAGAATGCAGGGTTGACGAACACAGTAAGGGAAGGGTCTTAAAGCAACTCTGGATACATATACAGTTGTTTAATCATTGAGCTATTTGCTCAGATGAGCAAACTATTGCCTTGAATACATGGATTTTGAGAAATTTTCTGATCCAAGCTGTGAAATGATTTATTGATTTACAACCTCATCTTTCTTGGCAAGACTTTCCTGACATGATTTAATTAGGTCATATTAACAAACAGGTGGTCTCAGTTCTTGGTCCAAGTAGTTGAGCTTTGTGTATGCAGGCGGTCTCATCCTCAGCACTGAATCAGAATCCAGCCCTGCCTCAGTGGTGGCTAGGAGGCTCCATGTGTCTAAGAACACAAGACTGGTTGAGAGCTCCTACATAGTCACCAAGCTTTGAACAAACCAGGCCTAAACATCTTAAGAGGAAGAATGGGAGATTTCAAAGAACAGGGCTTCCTCTGAAGTCAACGAGAACATTTATTATTTACAAGACTGAGATGAAAAGAAGATGCAATACTTCAATGGTGTCTTTTTTCAACTATTACCTATCTATCCTTGCCACTTAGACTTCCTTCTATTTCCTGAGATATTCATATTCTATGCACCTACTGGGTAGCTCCTTTGGATATCTTTTTTTAAAAAAAGAGAGAGATGCAGAAAATACAGCGATGCTCTCTCAGAGAGGACCATCCTCTAGTTTACTGAAAGTCTGGAAACAGGCCTGGCATCCTGAAGACAAGTGTTCCCCCAGTGCACACTGCAGTATCCCCAGCCTTGACCCAGAACATGCAGAATGTTTCCTAGGACACCTGTGAGGCAGCCTGCGTTAAGTTCTTTCAACATAGATGACTTCAGACACCATCATGAAGAAAAGCCTGGTAATACTGGTCAACAGAACTCTTATAAACAGTAACACTTCACAATAAAGCAGGAGGAGCTTCAGGATTTTCATCCAATGTCTTTTGATTGCCTCTGGCCCCAGCTATTAAAGGTGATGCCTGAGTACAGAAGTTTAACCCCAAATGTATTTGGAAAACATATGGATGAATATACATAGTTTGTTAGAGTCAATAAGATAATAAATCATAACTCCATCATTTACCTATAAGTTTGCTTTCCTGTCTTGGTCTTGCTATAGTTTCTTTTTGCCTGATCATTTTTCCAAAGGTCAATAGTTGGAACTGAGAGGAGCAAAGAAGAAAGATCGTATCTATGTTAGGTTACATTGAGGGCAAGCTAAGATGCTCTTGACACATGAAACTCTGAATGCATTTTCTCCAAAAAATATGACTAAAAATAGTGGCTCTGGGAAAGACCCTATTGGAATCATTGGGGAAATTCAAGTATGAAATATGAATTAATATTTTTCTGGGGTGTGATAATAGTACTGTGGTTATATAAAAGAATGTAGTTACTCCTGGGAAATGTATGCTGATTTATTAATTGGTTAAGTTGCACAATGCCTGCAACTTACTATCTCATGGTCCAGCAAAACAAACAAAGGGAAATATTTATAAACATAAATAAAACAAACACAACAAAATTTTATTAGTTGTTGAACTTAGATGAACGGTATGGCATATAAGTGATTACTGAACTATTCTTCCAACTTTACAGTAAATTTGAAATTTTTCTAATAAGAGTTGGAAAAAATAATGGTTATAAGCATTGTTATGAGAGGAAGGAGGTCATCTAAGAGTTAGTCTTCAACCTCCTACCAAGAAGCTATAAATAAGGTTACACAATGGAAGTTAAACTATGAACTCTTCCACAGTGAACCAAAGAGCTTTGCAAAATCACTTTAAAATAGAGTGGCTCCCAAGCCCAAGAAAGACTGGACTAAAGATATTAACAAATTTAATGAAAGAACAGGCTTATCCATGGAAGCATAGCAAAGAGAGAATCAAAAAAAACAAATGCTGGCAGTGACAACTCACACTCTGTCCAAAGGACAGGACACCTTGTTAAACAGCTTTAAATGTGACAGTCTCACTGGCAAGAGAGCCCCCTATTACAGACAGGGCTTCAGCCAGCTGTCAAGCCCTGAGGCCATTAAACTTTCAAGATCACATAATTAAAAACCCCTTTGCTTAGATTCTGTGCTCAATAGGAGATCTCCTGATTATTATGTGGCTTCCCACAGAGCTTGCCTGCAGGGAGAGAATGTGCTGCAGGAGGTCTTTCTTAAATGTCCAACCCCTCAACAGTTATAGTTCTCATGATAAATTATAAAATTTGCATTCTGATTTTACATATCAGACTGTGCTCTCTGAATGAGTGCTTTCATAAGAGATCGATCCACAACTGCTAAGCAAAGAAATTGCATTTCTGAACCTGCAAGACTGAAAAGTAGATTTTGAATGGTGGAGAATGCACCCTGAGATAGCTACCTAGATTTCACCAAAACTTGTAGCTCACCTGTGCTAAGCAGTGAAGCTTACACTATCATTTATCTAATCATCACACCACTTTTTTGTCATGGAAAAATATATCTGACTTCAAAATTACTAACTTACAAATGAATATTTGCAGCACAACCCCTGTATAACTGGGAAGCTGCCGATAAAGAAGGGAGGAGATTCCAGGTCAAGATGGAAGGCCGTGCTCATGCACGAAGCCTCCCTCCCTTTCAAAACACACAGAGATAATACATAATGCATATAGATTTTGGAAATTAAAAATACAAGCTTAAAAACAAAACCAAGGAACTCCCAGTGCCAGAAACATTGCAGTGAGTAGGAATCAAATCTCTACAGCCACAGGAGTAACTGAACCATAGATGTGCCTTGCAGGTTGAGGTTTTAAATCCTCTACAGAGGCTGGAGCTGAGACCAAGGCTACAGGTTTGGCACAGGAACTAGGTCCGAGACACTCAACAGGAGCAAGTAAATGTCTTTTCTGTCCTTCAGAGTAGAATTAGAAAATTTTCACTTGCTGGCCCAAGTCCACAGCCTTTAAAAAAGAAAATCCCCTGCAAACTGCACTACCTGAGAGTATGAGATGAGTGAGTCTTCTTAAACTGCTTACATGATGCAAAAACCTTGAGCCAAGAGGTAAATGTAGAAAATTGCTGCTAAGATTTTCTTTGTGGTGCCAACAGAAATGAATATGAAAATTCCTACAAGAAAACCTCTGCAAGCCAGGACATGTCCCACCAGTGTGAAAAGTACTCCATGCTGAAGACATGGTCCAGAGAGCTCCTGAAGAAACCCAGTGCTCTAGGAGAGCAACAGCAAGCACAATAAAGAACCATATGCAATAATAGACTGATATGAGTGAAACTTTAAAATAAGATTACTTATAAATTGTACATATGAAGAAAGAAATGGAGTCTAGCAGGCATAAAAAGACATAATGGAAACTAATAAGAGAAAGTTTTTTTAAACATAAAAATTATAGACATAAAAAAATACAGGGGTGGGGGGAGGGGCAGATACTCAACAGATAGGCTAGACAAGAGATCAGAGCTAGTTAAAGAGAAAATTCATGAAATGGAAAATAGAGCTGAAGCAATCTCCCAAAATTAAGCAAAGAAAAATAAAACTGAAAAAGAAGAATAGGACAAAATTTATAAACTTGAAAATATACACAAAAGGAGTTTTAGCAGTGAGTAAAAACAATAAATGTAGCAATTAGAATGTGTTAGGCTACTCGTAGAATGTGCAGCCTACTAGCTGTATGCTACATTTTTCACCTACAGCTAGATGTCTGGGGAAGAACCTGTCCAGAGCTAGAATAGTAGCTCACACCATGCCAAAAATAAACAAATATATATTTTTATATATTATGTATGTATAATATATTTACATATATATTCTAGGTAGAGTAAATATATAAAGATAGGAAGTAAATGTTAACATCATTACAAGAAAATAGTGCAAAATAATCATATGACCTACTATAAAGAAATATTTCTCCAATTAAAAAAAATTCATAGGTTAAATAGGTCAAACTTTAAGTTTCTTGAATGACAGAAGATACTTTGGGCAAAAATGAAAGCAACAGGTTGAAACAAAATGTTTGCAGTCTATCTAAGCAACAATAATTATTATCCGGAGCTTCTACTGATCATTACAAAAAAATAAACAAAGCAAAAACAAAAAAGGGCAAAGCATAAAACAATGAAATTCACACAGAGGAGTGACCCAGAGCAGTCAATGACCACATGATGCAGTACTCGTCCTCATCCTCACGAGTGACCAAGGAAATGAAAATTAAAACAAAGAGATAACGTGGCACATTATCGAATCTTGGTGAGAATGTGGTGAGTTGGTCAGTGGAAACTTAAAACCTTGCTGGAGGAGCTGCATTACAATACAGCCCCTTAGGAGAGGAATTTAGCAATGCCTAGTAAAATTCAAACCCAATCCTTTACTCCTAGGATTATACTAGAGAACTTTTCTCATGGGAACTCAAGAACTTTTTTAACAAGCTTGTTAATAGCAGCAATAAATTAGAAAAAAATTGAATGCTCATCAAAAAGATACTTTTGGGCATATCCATAAATTACACATTACTACTAAAAGTGTTAAAATGAATTAACTACATTGATATATGTCAATATGGAGAACTACCCAAATCCAAATGATGAATGATTTGATAGGGACGGCTACCAAAAACCAAACCACGAGTAAAAACGAGTTGCAGAAAAGTACATCTGTGTACATTTTAATAATATTCATGTAAATTTTAAAGCATAATGAATCAATCCATATATAGTTTATGGATAAACATGAAGTGGGAGTATACCCTCCAAATTATAATAACATTTGCTTCTGAGGAAAGAGGCAAATTATGAGAGAGAGAGAGAGAGAGAGAGAGAAATACAGATGAAACTTCAAATGTATCTTTTGTTTTTCAAACACATAAAACAATTAAGATAAAACATGTATTTGTTTTATTTATTATAAGTAGTAAATGTATTGTTATATTTGTTATATTGTTCTCTATATTGTTTTAACCTTTATTCTTTCTAAATTTAAAAGACATCAAGGAAACTAAAAATACATATAGCTGTTTTAATGTATTTTTTAAAGATTTGTTTCTTTTTTAATATATTTTATTGATTATGCTATTAGAGTTGTCCCATATTTTCTTTTTTATTCCCATCCACCCTGCACAGCTCTCCCACCATCATTGCCCCACCTTAGTTCATGTCCATGGGTCATACATATAAGTTCTTTGGCTTCTCCACTTCCCATACTATTTTTAACCTAATTCTGTCTATTTTGTACCTACTATTTATGCTTCTTATTCCCTGTACCTTTTCTCCCATTCTCCCCCGCCCCCCTCCACACTAATAACTCTCCATTTGATCTCTGTTTCTATGACTCTGTTCCTGTTCTAGTTTTTTCTTAGTTTGTTTTTGTTTTTGTTGGTAGTTGTGAGTTTGTTGTCATTTTATTGTTCATATTTTTGATATTCTTCTCTTTCTTAGATAAGTCGCTTTAATATTTCATATAGTAAGGGCTTGGTGATCATGAACTCCTTCAACTTGACCTTATCTGGGAAGCACTTTATCTGCCCGTCCATTTTAAATGATAGCTTTGCTGGATAGAGCAATCTTAGTTGTAGGTCCTTACGTTTCATGACTGAATACTTCTTTCCAGCCCCTTCTTGCCTGCATGATTTCTTTTCAGAAATCAGCTGATAATCTGTGAGAACTCCTTTGTAGGTAACTGTCTCCTTTTTTCTTGCTGCTTCTAAGATTTTTCTCCTTATATTTAATCTTGGGTAATGTAATTATGATGTGCCTTGGTGTAGGCTTCCTTGGGTCCAACTGCTTTGGGACTCTCTGAGCTTCCTGGACATCTGTTTCCTTTGCCAGATTAGGAAAGCTCTCCTTCATTATGTTTTCAAATAAGTTTTCAATTTCTTGCTGTTGTTCTTCTTCTGGCATCCCTATGATTCAAATGTTGGAATGTCGAAAGTTGCCTGGAGGTTCCTGAGCCTCTCCTCATTTTTTTGAATTCCAGTTTCTTTGTTTTGTTCTGGCTGAATGTTTATTTCTTCCTTCTGCACCAAACCATTGATTTGCATCCCGGTTTCCTTCTCTTCACTGTTGGTTCCCTTTATTTCACTTTGCATAGCCTTCACTTTTTCTTCTATATTTGCGACCATACTCAACCATTTCTGTGAGCATCCTGATTACCAGTGTTTTGAACTCTGCATATGATAAGTTGGCTATCTCTTTTTTGCTTGTACTTTTTTCTGGAGCTTTGATTTGTTCTTTCTTTTGGGCCATATTTTTTGTCTCAGAGTGCGTGTTATGTAGTAAGGTATTCACCAGGGCGGGGCAACCCACATCGCTGCTTTGTGGTGCTGTATGTGAGGGAGGTGACCAAGTGGAACAATGCCACTTGCTCAGCTCTCAGCTGGCTTTCAGTTACTTCCCCGACACCCACAAGCAAATTGGGCCCTCCTAGTGCTGATTCCCATGTGGGTGATTTTGTGTATCTTCTAGAACCCTGTAAGTCAACTAACCCAACTAACTCTTCTGTGTACCTTCTAGAACCCTGTAAGTCAAGAACCCAACTAACTCTTCTGTGAGGCTGAAAGTTTCTCCTGCCACCTCAACCTCAACATGTCTTTTCAGTGAGAGGTTCTGAGACTTTATTTCCCTGCACTGGAACCTGGGATTGCATGGTCTGTCTCGCTCCCCAGTTGCTCCTCCCAGTTTATCCACATGCACATGTGGGGCCACCTGCTCTGTCAGCTACCGCCTTGCCTGCCCCAGTCCTCCAGCTGTGAGTCCTCTCTGCCCCTCCTACCAGTCTGGATGAATGTTTCTCCTTTATCTCCTTGGTTGTCGATTTCCATACAGCCTGATTTTCTGGTAGGTCTGGTTATTTTTGTTTTTAAATTTGGTTGTCATCCTTCTTTTGGTTGTGCAAGGAAGAAAAGTATATCTACCTATGCCTCCATCTTGGCCAGAAGTAGATATGCTTTTAAAGGTTCGCAAACATAGAATAAGTACAAAGATGCCAAATAAGTGAAGTCTTTCTATACCCATCAGATTATCTCCTTAGCTGTTTGTTTATCCAAACAAATCATGTTGCTCAACCTTTCTTACTGGGAATTCAGAACACTGCCTGACAAAACCTTCCTCTCCCTGGCAAAAGAGCAATTTATTCCATTAAGAAAAACCTGGGCATGTGAGAACAGTCAGAATGGGACTCAGGGATGACAAGTTGAGATATCCTCATGAATTGCTGTTTCATCTCAGCATGCTCACTCAACTCTTGTTTTTGGGTTGGAAAGAGGTTTTTAATAAATCATACAGGATAAAGCATCTCTCCTTTCCAAAAAAAAAGGCTGTGTGTCAGAACCAGTCTTATATACATAATCATAAATAGCCTCATGCAAGCAGCATTAGAGCCAGCATCTAATTGGTGCCTTTACCGGGCCTGGGGCAGAAAGCTTGCTTCAATGTAGTCAATATTTATAGTGTAAGGAAACAAGGGTTCCACAGAGCAGAATAGGCAAGATATAGATTTCCACTTAAAAGTCAGCATGGAACTAAGGATGAATCCAGATCACCTGCAGAGGATGAAGTATGCCCTGCGAGAGCCTGGACTTCTCACCAGCTCCAACCCCAATCTCCAGCCTTCTACCCACCCGCTCTACCCTGTGTGCCCAAGATGAAATAGGGGCCAAGGTGGGAGTGGTCAGTTAGCATAGATCTAAAGAGGCAAGACCCTGTCAGTGTTGGAACTGACACACACACACAAAAAATGGTATTTCTCTTTTTCTATGCCTGGTAAACAGCCAACAGTGAGGTCTCTAGGCATTTCCATATCCTCAAAATCTTACATAGGGGTGAGATGACATGGCAGAGCCCTGGGACATCTCTGGCAGTGTTCCAGTGCCACTGGAACTCTGGCTGGGACCTGAGTTCCAGTCCCAGCTCTGCCACTAAAAGGGGAGGCCCTAACCTGGGGTCTCTCTCTGGGACTCAGTCTTTTTTACCCATATAATGGGATGGTAGCACCCACTATCCCTCTCCAGTGTGGTCTGAGGATCTTTTGGACAATGTGTACATCAGAGGGCCTTAAAAAAAATCTGAAGCTAATACAGTGCAATAAGTATTTTTCTAAAAAAAAAAAGAAGAAGAAGAAATGCCAGTTAAACATACTCTTCTTCCTTTAAAAGTCTGGAGGGTAGCCCTGGCTGGTGTAGTTCAGTGGACTGAGTGCAGGCCTGCAAACCAAAAGGTTGCCAGTTTGATTCCCAGTCAGGGCACAGGCCTGGGTTGTGGGCTTGGTCTCCAGTAGAGGGCATGTAAGAAATAACCACACATTGATGCTTCTTGCCTTCCCTTACCCTCTCTCTAAAAATAAATAAATGAAATCTTTAAAAAATTACAAGTCTGGAGGGTTGAGGCAAAATCAGAGATACAAAAATGTTTTCTCAAAAAAGAATACTTTTAAATATAAGCCATCTGACTAGCCAAGCCATGGATCTGATTCAAGAAAAAGTTGGGGTAACTTGGGAGGTAAGTCTTTCACAAAAACAAGTAAGATCTTCTTGAGGCAGATTTTTGACAAGTTGCCATCTTTACTAGGTAACCAGAAAAGTCCAAGCTGTTACAAGAAAAAAAATGAAACATGATACTCATTTGTCAATAGAGTTAATTAACTAATTAATACAATTCATAAATAGAATTAAATACAAATTGAATTAATAGATATGCTTATCTCATGTAACTGGTTTGTTATAAAGGTAATAAGTATCGGTCAATTAATGAATGGTACACTTCAGGAGTGCATACTGATGCAGAGATTTCAAAGATGGCAAAGGCTGTCTGAACCTCCAAGAAAACACTAGGACTGTCTCTTTACACCTGACTACTGTCCTTACTAGACCTAAAACCACAAAAAAATGTGCACTCAAAATACTCTATGCAGAGTTTAAATCATTAAATCGGTTGTATTTCCCATCTCTAGCCTCTTCTAGCTTTGTGTTTGTACTCTGTTGAGATCAGAGACTTCCCCTCTACAGTTGGCTGGATGGTTGCCCCCCAAAACAATACATCCATGTCCTAATTTCCAGATGATTACTCACACCTAATCCCCATGTGTAAATAATATCACCCTATATGGCAAAAGAGTGAATATTACCTGATGTAGCAAAGTATACAATTCAGTTAAGGATCTAAAGAGCAAGTGCTCATCCTGGATTATCTGGTGCAGGGGGCAGCATACTAAAACAATTATACATACCCTTTAAAAAGCAAGAGGCAAAGGAAGTTTTTGAGAAAGACGCAGAACAAAAGGAAGCTGTGTGATAGATGCAGAGATTGGAGTGATGTGGCCAAAAGTCAAGGAATACCTGGAGCCACCAGAAGCCAGAAAAGGCAAGGAAGGATGCTCCCCTGGAGCCTTTAGAGGGACTATAACCCTGCTAACACCTTGATTTCAAACTTTCAGCCTCCAAAACTGAGGAAATAAATTCTTATTGTTTAGGCCACCTTGTGTGTGAATATTTGTTACAGCAGCTACTGGAAACTAATACACCCTCCTCTCACTAACCTGCTTTGTCCCTGTCTGTGCCCTCATAAGAAAGGCCCCACCCACCCAGCTGCCTGAGAAGATGGTCATTCTGGTCTACAGGCCAGGGACAGCTGTCCAGGGACTCACAGTCTATGGCCAAGCCCAGCCTATACTCTGACTCACAGACCTAAGCAAAGCCCTACCTCTATCTCTGCACATGTTATTCCCAAACTCCTGCCTGTCAAACCTAAGAGACAAGTAAAGCAAACACCCTGAATCAAAGGCATGCACATTGGAGGTGCTGGCACTCCTGTCATGGGAGTTTCATGGCTCTGCATGGCATGCAGCATGTCTGTCTGTCATCTATCTATCACCTCAGCCCATCTGTTCCTGAGCAAAGTGCTTCCCACACACACAAGTGCTCCAAGCAAAATGGCATGGTGACAACTCTCCCTGAGAATGGACACCTCACATGGCAGTGACTGAATCACAACTTCAGACATAGCCTAACAAATTCCAAACTGAAGTTTATTTCAGGGATCTGGCACATGAGGCCGAAGACCCAGGGTAGGGACCCAGGTGACACTGGGCATGTGTGGGTGTCAGTCATCTTTCAAGGAACAGGCCTGGGCTTTACTAATATTATAGATATATAGATACAGAAACTAATGTGTAAAATGTTACCTATGAAGGATGCTTATTTATTACTTATATCCACCCTTTTTCTTTATAACAAGGCATCTTCAAAGAATATAAAAATAATACCAAGGAGCACTTGTGTTACCTTGTGTTACCTTGGTATTATAAAAATAATACCAAGGAGAAAAAATGGAGGAAAGTAATAAATACAAACAAGGGATATCATGGACATAAAGTTGAAAATATCAAAATGACACACACACTTACTATGATAAGCCAACAAATTGTATGAATAATATAAAAGGGGAAACCTAAGCATTTAACAATATCTATGAGATAAAAAAATTACTGGTGTAAAAAATAGTTTTCTTCATACTGAACAGATTCTCAACAGTAGGCACAACTGGTTGTCTCATGGCGCTCTCCTCTCCTGGGGGCCCCCAGAGATCTCACCAGCAGTAAATGCAGTTCATGGGCACAGCATGGTGAGGGGATATAAGACAAAAAGAGATCAAGTTTTTAGACTCCCAGTCTAGTGTTCATTCCAAGCTGTTAACAAGGCTAGGATAAGGTGAAGCAGGACTAGGGAAATACTTCAAGGACAATGATTTTCTCCAGCCACAGTCTGAGGATAGGATAGGGATTAAAAAAAAAACGACTTTCAGCCAAGATGGAGGCATAGGTAGACATACCTATGCCTACAAAAGTAGACATATTTTGTTGTCCAAAATAAGGACAACAATAATTTAGAAATGAAAAAACAACCAGTACTGACAGAAAATTAAACTATGTGAAAGTCCAACAACCAAGGAGTTAAAATAGACACATTCATCCAGACCAGTAGGAGAGGCAGAGTCAGGAAGCCAGGTGAAGAGTAGTCTCGGCAAAAAAAAAAAATCAGTGGCTGGTGCACCCCGGGCTCCGGGTGGCAGTGGGCAAATTTAGCAAGGCGGCAGCTTGTGGAGGAGCACAGTGCACAAGGCAGCTGGTGGACCAGGCAGTCCCACATTAATTTGCAGATACACCAGGAAAAACTGGGGAACCAGACAGACCACACAGCCCAGGGTCCCATTATGGGGAAATAAAGCCTCAAAACACCAATTGAAAACACCTGTGGGGTTTGAGGTGCTGGGAGATACTCCCAGACTCACAGGAGAGTTTATTGGAGAGACCCACAGGGTCCTAGAATGTACACAAATCACCCACATGGGAATCAACATGAGAAGGGCCCAATTTGCTTGAGGGACATGATGAAAGCAACTGAAATCCAGCAGAGAGCTGAGCAGAGGCATTGTTCCCTCTTGGACCCCTCCCCCACCAACAGTGTCACACCCAGTAAATACCGCACCCTGGTGAATACCTAAGGCCCCGCCCCTCACTATGTAACAGGTGAGCCAAGACAAAAAAAAATTGGCCAAAATGACAGAACAGATCAATGCTCCACAGCAAATACAACTTAGTGATGAAAACATAGAAATGGCCAACCTATCAGATGCACAGTTTAAAGCATTAGTGATCAGGATGCTCACAGAATTGGTTGAATTTGGTCGCAAATTAGATGGAACGATGAGGGCTATGCTAAGTGAAATAAAGGAAAATGTACAGGGAACTAACAGTGATGAAAAGGAAACTGGGACTTAAATCAATGGAATGGACCAGAGGGAAGAAAGAAACAACTAAACAGAAAAGAATGAAGAAACAAGAATTAAAAAACATGAGGAGAGGCTTAGGAACCTCCAGGACATCTTTAAACATTCCAACATCTGAATTATAGGGGTACCAGAAGGAGAAGAGGAAGAGCAAGAAATTGAAAACTTATTTGAACAAATAATAAAGGAGAATTTCCCCAATCTGACAAACGAAATAGACTTCCAGGAAGTCCAGGAAGCTCAGAGAGTCCCGAGAAGTTGGACCCAAGAGTCCCAAGAAGTCCCAAGGAAGCATACACCAAGGCACATCACAATTACATTAGCCAAGATTAAACAGAAGGAAAGAATCTTAAAAGCAGCAAGAGAAAAGGAGATAGTAACTTCAAAGGAGTTCTCATAAAACTGTCAGCTGATTTCTCAAAAGAGACCTTACAGGCAAGAAGGGGCTGGAAAGAAGTATTCCAAGTCATGAAATCCAAAGACCTACATCCAAGATTGCTCTATCCAGCAAAACTTTCCTTTAGAATGGAAGGGTAGATAAAGTGCTTCTCAGATAAGGTCAAGTTAAAGAAGTTCATCATCACCAAGCCCTTATTATATGAAATGTTAAAGGGACTTATCTAAGAAAAAGGAGTTAAAAATATGAACAGTGAAAGAACAGCAAGCTCACAGTTATTAACAACCACACCTAAAACAAAAACAAAAATAAACTAAGCAAACAACTAGAACAGGAACAGAACCACAGAAATGAAGATCACATGGAGGGTTAGCAACAGGGGAGTGGGAGGCGGAGAGAGCGGGAAAACGTACAGAGAATAAGTAGCATAGATGGTAGGTAGAAAATAGACAGGGGGAGGGTAAGAACAATATGGGAAATGTAGAAGCTAAAGAACTTATAACATGTGGACATGAACTAAAGGGGGGAATGTGGGTGGGAGAAGGTGTGCAGGGTGGAGGGGAGTGAAGGGGGGAAATGGGACAACTGTAATAGCATAATCAATAAAATATATATTAAAAAAACAGGTTTAATATCAAGGCCATGACTGTCAAGAGAAAGCCTGAGGAAGAATTATTGCAAACTGAAGGAGATGGAAAGGACACGGCAGTACAATGCAACACATGATTCTGGCTAGGAAGGCATAATTGGGACAATCAGTACAATCCGAATGTGATCTGGGCGTCAAGGCTAACTTTCTGATTCTGATGGTTGGATTGTGGTTCTGTGGGAGAACAATTTGTTCATAGGAATGAAGCACAAGAGTATCCAGCAGTAAAGGATCATCAGCTCAACAACTTCCTCTCAATTGTTAAGGAAAAAAATACTTCTAATTGCACTTTCAACTTTTCTATAGTTTAAGAGTGTTCCAAAATTTAAAATAAATTTTTCAAACTCAGTTCAAAAAAATCATGGAGTGAAAAATTCAACCTTGTATAGATACAGTCAAAAGAAAATGTCTTTTGGGAGTTGGCACAGGTGATGGAGAAGGATCGGGAACATCAGAGGGGGACAAAAGCTGCTCACAGAGGCCCAGCTTTCATCACCTAGAGGAGAAGGAAGGCAGGAAGACAGTGCTAGTCTCCATTTCCATAACAAGTCCTATTTCAAGTGGGTCAGCGATTGGCAGGAGAAGAGCATTTTATCTCCCAGGCTTCAGGGAATTAGTTAATGATAAACACTTTAGCTCAAAGCTACATAAATAGTTCCAATGTCCAGAATTATGTACCCAATTCTGAAGTTGTCTACAGCTCTCACTATAGCCTGTCATCTCAGCCTGTTTTTTTGTTTGTTTGTTTGTTTGCTTGCTTGCTTGTTTTTAGAGAAAGAGAGGAAGGGAAAGAGAGAAGCATTAATGTGAGAGAAGCATTGATTGGTTGCCTTAGTACACACCCAGACAGGGGATCCTAGCTGGACAGGGATCGGGGATCATCTGCGTCTGGCCTGGGGATCACATGCACCCATGCCTGGACCAGAGATGAACGCACAACCCAGGCATGTGCCCTGACTGAGAATCAAACCCCCAATCTCCCAGTTACAGGATGACGCTTCAAACACTGGCCCACACAGCCTGTTATTCTTCAGCATTGAAGCAAAAGAGGCAGCCAATGTAGAGGCAGAATTTAAAGTTGCCTCAAAAAAGTGAAAGAATAGGCCCAGCTAAGCCGCAGCCCCCAGACATCTGATATGTGGAGGACTGGTAAGATGGTTTCTAGGAAGGTCAATTGAATGAAAAAGCCACATGTAGATATTTAAAATATTCTATCTAGAAGAGAAGCAGCAAGACAGACAATGGGTGTGGAGGGACAGGAGCACACAGCCAAAGGGGAGCACAACCATGCAAGCCCTCTAGGAATCTGCACAAACTGTACAGTCACAGGGAGCAAATGGGAGTCTGGGTCTCTTCTCCGGGTTTCAAGGGACTGGAGACGTCAGCCAACATCCAAGTCTTCTGTGAACGTTCACACTGGCTGGTTGTGAAGAATGCCATAATCAGATTACAGTGACAGAAAGCTAAATGACATGCCACCCAGTCCAGCTAGATCTCCCTCTATTGCCTCCCCCAGGAGCCATCTAGATGCCACCACATACACCTGCAGAGATGGAGACAGTGCTGTTCCCTGCAGCTAACATCTCTCCAACCATTATAGCCCTGAGGCCAAACGGACAAGTCTGATACGATATTCCTGCACGCACTCTGCCTGTGCCCTGAGTCTCTCATTTCCTGACCTAATAGCCACAAACCGCCCCTAGCTTTTCCTGGAGACCATACCTTCCGCTCCCCCTCACCAGCTTGTCCCCTTCATGCAAACACACTGGGCTTCACACTTGGTTCCTTTAACCATCTGCACATCTAGATGCTGCACTTGCCTTAAGGCAGTCTGAGGTCCCAGGAATAAATATGGCTGGTGGCATTCATCTAGTTTGTCTAATTAAGCTTGTAGGAAGTAAGAAATTTATGCACATCTTGTTCAGCTGTCTTGTGGCTTTCAAAGCACGAGTTCTTCTTGCTAATTCAATAGAAAGAGTGTGTATTTCCTCTACAGATCCTAACAATGGAAAATGTGATTTCCTGCAGCCCATTCATCATAACAAAGTTCCACCACAACAAAACAATTCAATGTTCCTGTGGTTATAATAGGGTTGTTGCTATTTCCACCCAATAACCAGACTTACAGAACTTTCTTTTTGGACTGGATTTTTGAAATTGTGGTAGTGATTGATATCCATTCCATTTCATGTAACAGAAAAAGAAATGGGCATCAGTGAGGCTGCCAGGATCCATCATTTACCAGCCCTGCAACCTTTATAAGTGACTCGACCTTGACCTCTCAGTGCCTCAGTTTCCTCATCTATAAAGATAAGACAATAAAAGAAGCCATTGGCTGTTGCAAGGTTTGCATGCACCAGTGTGTGTGCAGTGCTCAGCAAGGGGCCTGGCGCCAGGTGAATGTCCCATAAGCACAGTGACAATTCAGCCTGTTGCCCAAATTATGGCAATTCTGAGGCTAAAAAGGAACACTATTGAAACTGGAGATAATTGTACTTGAACAACAACATAAAAATTAAAATTAAAAAAATAATTTACATCTTTTTAAGCTTTAAAAAAACTGTTATGTAGAGACACAATCTTAACTGGGATGTAGGGCCCACCTGTCAACATACATCAGCTACAACCATGATGATGACACTCTTCTTACCTGAGCCCTCACTTCCCAGCTACTAAAGAGCAGCAATAATACCCACATTCTAGGATCACTGAGAGGATTAGAGATGACCTACCTAAATGGCTGGTACACAGTAGTCCATCAATAAGCAGAAACTTTTAAAATATGTTTATGGCTTCTAACCCAAAGTTCATTTCCTTCATGATGTACCCCTTCTGATATCAAAATGAGGCTGGAGGTCCTGGATCCTGTGGCTTTGTATTCAAACGTGGCCTGTTAATAACTGAAGAGGAAGGAACAGCCCTGCACAGAGAGTCAATCTGAGTCCTTTCTTGGCTCCAGCTGATGAATATAAATGATTTGACAATTAAAAAGCCATTAGGCTATAAAAAATAGCTTCTAAGAACAATCTCTCAGTAAATTATTTTCATGCTTAAAAACCCAGCTGAAAAGAATATAAATGGTAATACAGGCCATCCGAAAAGTCAATAACCAGAGTCAAAAACAGTCACTTTCTCTGATATTATTGTCTAATTAAGCAATTTTGCTTTAGTTGAGATTGCATTTAACTGAGTCAGTATAGTCTAAAAGTGTTGTAGAACCAATTTCTTTCAAGCTAAAGAGAAAAAAACAAAAGTACAGGACAAGGATGAACACATTCAGATTTATGTCTCGAGCTCACTAGCTGACTTTCCAAGAGCATTTCAGGAGCAAAAAGGGACCCTGTCAAATGAGCCAGGGGCCCAGGAGGCAGCAGTGCTCTGTAGCCTGTGTACCTGGGAGCCGGGAGATGCTCTGTCTTCACAGCCTCTTGCCCAAAGAAGCACGAGGCTCTAAGTGGTTCTCTCTCAGTTCAGTGATTCTCAGGCTTTGGGGAGCTTTTAAAAATCACTGTACCAAACTTCTCCCAGACCAGAATCTGTGGGAGGGGGACATCAGCTACAGCATTTTTTAAAGCTCCCCAGGAGATTCCAACGTGCACCCAAGGTGAAGAACCATGGTTCTGAATGGTTCCTGAAGCACCTGTAGGCAGCAGTCAGGTGGTTGAAAAATTCGTTAACCATGACTTTCCTGGTTCCCAGCCTCAGTGCCCTAAAGAACAAGGTGGACCAGTGGACTCTCTCCATAGTTCACTGACACCCCTGAGGATACTGGGGGAATCCACCCCACAAGAAAACTGCAGCATAAAGATGAATGTTCCTTGTGCTGGGAGCAAACCTCAGCTGGGTGAATGTGGTGGTTAACTTTATATATCAACTTGACTGGGACACCGGGTACAAAGATATTGGGTCAAATATTACTCTGGGCGTTTCGATGGGGAGGTTTTGGATGAGATTAACTTTGAAATCTATAGACTGAGTAAGCAGATTGTCTTCCCTAATGTGAGTGGGCCTCATCCCATCAGTTGAAGGCCTACATAGAACAAAAAGAATGACCCTCCCCTGTAAATGAGAATTTCCCCCTGCATGACTGCCTTTGAACTGGGACATCGGTTTCTCTGCTTTTGGACTTGAACTGAAACATCAGCTCTTCTTGGCTCTCAAGCCTGCCAGCCTTCAGACTGAAACTAGACCATCAGCTTCCCTGGGGCTCCTGCCTACCTCCTCACCCCTAAAATCTTGGGACTTGTCAGCTTCCATAATCATTTAAGCCAATTTCTTGTAATAATATTTTTTCTAGTTACGTACATATATACAACTTATTGGTTCTGTTTCCCTGGAAACACCTGTCTAATGCAGTGAGTCTTTCTTTTTTGCTGTTCCCCTACTACTCACTTCCCAAGAAATGACAGGCTGCCCTGATGCAGTGGCATAACTGGCAATGCAGATGGCCCAAATAATCCCTTGTGTTCGCACCCCTGTGGAGACCCCTCCCTCTCTTCATCAGAGTTGGTCTATGTGGCCAACAGCACAAGGCAGACCCAACAGTGTTTCACTTCTAGGCCTACAAAGCACGTGGCTTCAGCCTTACTCTCTCTCGGATCAGTTGCCAGCTGCCATGTTGTGATAACACTGAGACAACCCTGTGGAGAGATGCATGTGGCCAGGAACTAAGGCCTCTGACCCACAGACAGCAAGGTGCTGAGGTCTCCTGATAACAGCCACGTGAGTCTGTGGAGAAGCTAGTCCTCCACCCCAATGAAGCTTTCAGGTGATCCCAGCTGTGACATCAACCCCTCCTCAGCTCTCCATGCTCCCCTACCACAGCAGCACATCCTGGTGGCTCTCTCTCTGGACAAGATGTCTTGAGTCCATCCACTCGTTTCCCTGCATTTTGTTAGTCTCCTCCTAGTTCACGTCCCTGCTATGTCTCACTGGATCTACTTCTATCATCTCCTGAATTGTCTCCCTGCCCCACTCTTCTGTCCTTTCCAGTTGTTTTCCACACAGCACCAGCGATTAGATCAAAGGTCCCCAAACTCTTGGTTCATGTCACTCTTAGTGTCTCAGTAAATTTTTTCACAGCACTCCTAGTACCAAAGGAATACCTAACAGTTCTGTTCAGTTAGGGTCACATAGGTATTTATATCTCAACAATTAAATGTTCCTTTAAAAATAATAGTACATATAAATTAAAAGAAAAATTAATATTTTTGTACCATTCTTAAAGAACCACAACCACTCACTACTGGGCAGTGCACAACTCCTATGACCTTGAACTCAGATTAGACCATCCTCAGTTTCTATCCCATGTTAATTGGGGCTTTTTATCACAACTGCCAACTCTAAAGATGGAGTTACACGTGTTTCCCTTGAGTCTGATTATGCTGCTCAACTCTTCAGTGACTAATACCGACATAATTGTATTATTGTAAATGCCATCTGTGAGTTCAGTTATTTTCATCAACCCATAGTGAAAGCTGAGAAGACTTTTCTATGGTTTCACAAGAGGATACAAGTATTTTAAACCACCAACGCGAAAGTGACACAGGAGAAGGGAAAGAAAAGAGCAGCAGCATGAAGAAACTAAATTTGTAGATCGAATGCTAGTTGTAGAGTATTTCACTCAGGGTTATCATGGGAGCCAGTAGAAGAACTGACCACCGAGAGTCAGCTGAGTCTGCAGTGTGGACCTAAGGGCACAGGTGGGAAGGCTTACTTGCATTTCTGTACACTCCCTTTTAAAGCCTTCTGAACCACTTCTTCTAACTACATGAATGTTGCTTTCATAATGCAAACAAAATCATGTGTTTTCTTCCACCTGGGGTTTCAATACCCCCTTCCACAAACCAGTTTGAAGTGACTTTTTACATATGTGTCAGGCATGGTGTTCAACAGCAAGGTTTTGCTCATGTACTGTATCATGTCACTTGTCCCCTTCTGGTATCATTTCCCATATGGTTTCTTTATACAGGACCTACAAATGTTACTGCTACCTTCTCTACCTGACTCCTTAGCTTCTAGAGGACAAAGAGTATGCCTTAGGTTTTATCAATATGTGAGTGCCCTCTGTGTGCCACCTACAGAAGATATCCTATAAGTGGTTGTGTTCTCACCCCAAGCCTGTTTGGCTACCAAGAGAGTCTGAGAGCCTCAGAGAAGCACAGCATTTATTTGTCTTCTCTACTGGACTCTGTTCTCCTTGCAGACAGTCCTTGATTTTTATACATTCTCAAGTGATTAGAGACTGATAGATGCCAGCACACAAAAACTACTCAATACAGGACTATGGGATGAATAAGTGTGTTTAGGAAGTTGAAGGGAGAGTCATCTAGAATCAAGACAGCTTGCTTCTGCAGAAATTACCCAGTAGTGCTCTATTCTTCAAATTCTGTTTTTCACCACTTTGGCATTAAACATTGAACCCTTTGGCACTGATATACCAAAAGGGTTCAACCATTTTGTCTGTATATACTATGTGTTCAGACCCTATAGTATTTAAAAGGATCTTTACTACAGATCACTACACATTTATCAAAAGTTCTGAGTTTGGATCAGAGTTTCTCAGAAAAAGAAGAAGAGTTCTAGATTTCTTTTCTCTTATTTTTGATACTTTAGTATTTTATTTCATTCCTAGTATTTAACCAAATGAGGTCTTGGGTGCTATTCCAGGAACTTTTTAAAGTATATTTTATTAATTATGCTATTACAGTTGTCCCATTTTTTCTCAACTTTTTCACCCTCCCTCCTGCACCCCCATAACCTCCAGCATTCCCTCCCCTTAGTTCATGTCCATGAGTTATACATATAGGTTCTTTCACTTCTCCATTTTCTATACTATTCTTAACCTTCCCCTGTCTATTTTATACCTACCAACTATGCTTCTTATTTCCTGTACCTTTTCTCCTATTCTCCTTCCTCCTCCTTCCTGCTGATAACCCTCCATGTGATCTCCATTTCTGTGATTCTGTTCCTGTTATAGCTGTTTGCTTAAATTTTGGTTTTGTTTTTATTTTTTAGGTTCTGTTGTTTATAGTTGTGATTTTGTTTTCATTTTACTGTTCATAGTTTTTTATCTTCTTTTTCTTAGATAAGTCCCTTTAAGATTTCATATAATAAGAGCTTGATGATCATGAACTCCTTTAACTTTACTGTATCTGGGAAGCACTTTATCTGCCCTCCATTCTAAATGATAGCTTTGCTGAATAGAGTACTTGGTTTTAAGTCCTTGTCTTTCATGACTTTGAATACTTCTTTCCAGCCCCTTCTTGCCTGCAAGGTTTGTTTTGAAAAATCAACTGTTAGTCTTATGGGCGCTTCTTTATAGGTAACTCTCTCCTTTCCTCTTGCTGCTTTTAAGATTCTCACTTTATTCTCCAAAGAGGACATACAGAATATCCAGAGACACATGAAGAGATGCTCAATATCATTAGCTATCAGAGAGATGCAAATTAAAACCACAATGAGATACCACTTTACACGGGTCAGTATGGCTATCATAAACAAAGAAACAAACAACAAATGTTGGAGAGGTTGTGGGGAAAAGGGGACCTTAGTTCACTGTTGGTGGGATTGCAGACTGGTACAACCATTATGGAAAACAGTATGGAATTTTCTCAGAAAAATAAAAATCGACCTGCCTTTTGAGCCAGCAATTCCACTGCTAGGATTATATCCCAAGTATCTTAAAACGCCAATTTCAAAGAACCTATGCACCACAATGTTCATAGCAGCACAATTTACAATAGCCAAGAGTTGGAAGCAACCTAGGTACCCATCAGTAAATGAATGGATCAAAAAATTGTGGTACATATACACAATGGAATTCTATGCAGCAGAGAGAAAGAAGGAGCTACTACCCTTTGCAACAACATTGATGGAACTGGAAAGCATTATGCTGAGTGAAATAGGCCAGGCATTGAAGGACAAATACCATATGATCTCACCTTTGACAGGAAGCTAAACAATAAAACAAACAAGCAAACAGAATAAAAACAAAGACACTGAAATAGAGAACAAGTGGGCAGTGACCAGAGGGGAGAGGGAAGGGAATTTAAGGGGAAAAATGGGGAGGGATTTTGAGGAACAAGTATGAAAGACACAGGGATGAGGACTGGGGGGGGGGGGGTATGGGAGGGTGGTGGGGAGACGGAGCGGGGGGGGCTGGGATGGGAGAAATAGACAAAAAATGTACTTGAAAAATAATTAAATAAAAAAATTAAAAATAAATAAATAAATATTCTCACTTTATCTTAATCTTGGGTAACTAAACTATGATTTAGCATCTTGGTGTGTGTTTCCTTGGATCCAACTTCTTTGGGACTCTCTGAGTATCCTGGATTTGCATGTCTTGTTGCCAGATTTAAGAAGTTTTCCTTTATTATTTGTTCAAATAAATTTTTTATTTCTCACACTTTCTCTTCTCCTTCCAGCACCCACATCCTTCAAATATTGGAACAGTTAAAGGTGTCCTACAGGTTCCATTTTATTTTTTTGAATTCTTGTTTCTTCATTCTGTTCCAGTTGGATGTTTATTTCTTTCTTTTGTTCCAAATTGTTTACTTGAGTCCCAGTTTCCTTTGCTTCATTGCTGGTTTCCTGTATATTTTCCTTTATTTCACTTCGTGTATCCTTCATTTCTTCCTTCATTTTGTGACCAAACTCAATGATTTCTGTGAGCATCTCAATTACCAGTGCTTTGAATTCTGCATCTGATAGGTTATCTATCTCCTTGCCACTTGGTTCTTTTTCTGCAGTTTTGACCTATTCTTTCATTTGGGCCATATTTCTTTTGTCTCGCTGTACCTGTTATATTGTAAGGAGTGGAGCCTTAGGTAGTTGTCAGGATGGGGCAACCCACTGTGTTGCATTGTGATGCTGTCTGTGAGGGAGGGCTCAGAGAGGGAACAAGGCTGCTTGCTCAGCTCTCATCCCACTTTCCGTCCCTTCCCTCACTTCCCACAAGCAAATTGGGCCATTCTGGTGCTGATTCCCAGGTGGGTGGGCTTGTGTGCATTCTAGGACCCTGTGGGTCTCTCCAACAGACTTTCCTGTGAGACTGGGAGTTTCTCTCCTTGCCACAACCACCACAGGATTTTACCCCCAGAGATTTTGAGGTTTTATTTCCCCCTGCTGAAACCCTGGGTTGAGTGCTTTGTCTCACTCCCCATTTGTTCTTCCCAGTTTATCTGCATGTGAATGTGGGAAATCCCAGCCGATGCCTTGCCCATCCCAGTCCACAGCCTCCTTGCCGTGAATCCTCTCTGCCCTGACTGCCCATCTCCACCCCTCCTACTGGTCTGGATGAATGTTTCTTCCTTAACTCCTTGGTTGTTGGACTTCCGTACAGTTTGATTTTCTGTCAGTTCTGGCTGCTTTTTGTTTTTAAATTGGCACTTACCCTTCTTTTGGCTGTGCGAGGAAGCAAAGCATTTCTACCTAGGCCTCCATCTTGGCCAGAACTGTCTAGATTTCTTTTCTTCTGGGGTTTTTGTTTCTGTTTCAGTTTGGCTCAGTCACAAGACCCAAAATTCCAGCCAGGATAATATACTCATACCCTCTCTCTATCTCTCTCTCCCTCTCTCACACATGCACATACATGACAACCATCTCTGAGTATCTTGAATCCCATTGAATGCCCTTAGGATCTGTAAGATTTTACAAAAGATTTCCTTTTGTAACACACATCTTTGAGGTCTTCTCTGAGATGACCCCAAACCCTTGAAATACTTCAGGCTGAAAGCTATTACCTGTGTTGAGTGCAACATTGTCTACCTCTTAAAAGCCTTTTGACTTTCCAAGGAGTAGCATTCCACATTGCCCTTGAGCTAAGAAAACCTCCAATTACTGGCAGACACTACTCAGATATGACAATGAAAATATACGGACAGCTTCAATCACATTTCTCCAAATCTACTTCCTCTGCAGGCTTGCAACGAGACCCCAACCTGTACCTGTCAGGCATTGCCCTTTCATAACCTCCAAAGGAGGGCCAGTAGGAAAGTCGCTGGCTGCCAGCACTTATCAAACCTCTATTCTTTGTCAGGCACAGCACTACAAATACAAAGAACCTAAAACAGTGGAAACATAATAAATGTCACCTAAAGCCCAGGGATGACTCCCTTGGCGTGTCTATGATAGGCAGCAGAACCCAGTATCACTGTCAGCAGGCTGCTGGCTCTTTGATGGCTCTGTCCACCTCCTTGCCTTCCACACTGGAAGAATCAGGTGTCCAGTGTCCAGCTTCCGTTCACAACATGGGCTGGAGGGCAGGGTTGTGGGTCTGGGAGGAGGTAACCTCCCTCAGTGAGGCAAATAAATATGTGTAAGTTTGGAAGACAAATTAATCAAGTTCAGCCATTGCCTGCACAACTTTGAGCAATGAACTGCGATTCTTACTGAGTCCATGTGCAGAGAGAAAGCAGGTGTTGGAGTTCCCACTTCAGTTAACTCGTTCCCAGGCCCCTTCCTCGGCACACATGGGCCCACATGCCTAGATTCACACAGTGCTTCAGATGTCTACACCTTAACCAGCAGGAAAGAACCTCTGTGCCCCATAGCCCCTCATGCCTTCTTTCTCCCTCCAGATTTCCCATTTCCTCATCTGTCATGTGTGTCATCATTTCTGTTCTGATTGGTGGAGAAAGGAAAACATTTGGTCCCTGGGACACCAAATGGAAAGGGAGGAAAAGAAGAATCTGAGAAGGGAGATCTGTTCTGGTTAGGACTCCAGGTTGAATGTCTTTTTAAAAAATTACTCAGTTAGATGAGTTGTCCTATAAAGGTTTCCCCTTTGCTAATAACATATCCTTGGATGGGGACAATTGACACAGATGGTGGATAGAGAAACCATACCCTAAATATACAAGTACTCTGTGGGTTATTGTTGTTATGGTGGGCTTTACATACATTATCTCATTTAATCCAAAAACTAACTCTGCATTATCATCCCTATTTCACAAATTAGGAACATACATTCAGAGCTTGCTGGATCTTTCTGTCATCAATTGTGTTGATTGTTTCCCAAAACCCCCTTCTGTATAGGGTTCTGAGTTAGAGATGGCCACAGGAAGAAGTTGTGCAAGATTGGGGTTAGGGAACAGAAGTGAGGTATAAAAGGGTCCATTGCTTTCTGAAGGATTTCAGGGTCAGATATGGTGACAGGCAGAAACAGAAATGCCCAGCAGGTTCTAGCTTATTCTTCCTTTCCTCCATTCCATATCCAGTTCTTCTTCTAAAATGCTGACACTGCTGACCAACAGTGACCCTGCCCACCACAGCTGTTTGCCCACAGACCCACAGAGGTAGTGTTTTCCAATAAACCTCTATACAAGCTGCAATTTTAGCAGTTAGATAAGCCTGGCCTCCTTATCACCAGGGCTTCCGAGAGCCAACGAGTGACTTCTTAGATCCTACAACTCCTCTTCCAGATCTAATTCCTACAGTATTCCCGTATTCAAGTGTACCTAGTTCTGCTTCCCAGACTGAAGTTCAACAAGTAAAAAAATATTAAATAATGTCCAAAGGCCAGATGCCTAGGAAGTAGCAGAACCAGCAGCCAGGTAGGTATGAAATCTGTGGAAAGCTCTGAGGGTTGAACCAGAGTGGCAAATCTCATCTAGTCCAGGAGATGGTCCCAAGAGAGACCCCAGGGCTCCAAACATGTTGTCCAAGCCCACAACATGCTTCCCCTGGGGCACCCCATTCTTCCCCTGGTCCCAGAGCACCCCATTCAGTGGTGGCATCTAGTGTCCAGAGCCAGTGGGTGAGAACATCAGTTTTATGAGATTCTCTTCCTGTCTCAACCTCCAGGTAACAAAATACATCCTTCCTCTCACCTCCTTTCCAGGAAAGAGGACAGGTCAGCTATCAGAAGCCAACTAAGCAGGGATACCTCCTTCATTTGGAGGTCAATTATGAGCCACAGGAGCTGGACTTCAGGAATAGGAAGCAGCTGAACACCAGGTCTGCTTTCCAAACCACACCTTGGGGCAGGCAGTGGCCATGAGGGACCTGCCTGCTATGACAAAACTTGTCTTGGGAACCAAAGAGATTTTAGGAGGAAGATTTAGTGACATCCTCAGGAAACTAGTGCCTGGGGAAGGGTGGAGAAGGAGGCACTGATACCCTCACATTTTCCAAGAAGAGCCTACTGAGAAGCACAGCATCATGACTGAGAGCTCAGACCCCAGAGACAAACAAAGCAGGGGAAATAGGACACGTGTTACTCATGGTACCAAAGGGCTCCAGGCTTGCTGTGGAAAGCAGCCTACGGTAGACGTTGGACCACAGAGTGGGAGCAAAGCATCTCTTCTGAAAAATCTGAGCAAGCTGCCTGGACTTGCAAGTGGAATCCTTGAATGCCAATGGCCTCCCCACTCATCCATGTCTAGAAACCAATATCCTCTCATACCCACCTATTCTGCCTCTACTCATGAGTGGTGAGAGCCAACTCATTCTAGCTCATCACCATCTGTGCTGGCTTAAAATCCCCATTAGGCCACTTCTTCTTGAGCCTTTTTCCTCCTCTATAAAATAGGGATGAAAGTAGTATCCATCTCAGAGCTGACCTCAAGATTAAGTGACTTAATAGTGCAACTGGCTAAGAATACACAAGGTTCACTTGTAAGGGTTTCATAGATGCTAGCTCTTATGAAATGCTTTCTGTTTTCCAGGCAATGCTGCAACAGGCATAATGTTTGACCCCATTAAGGGCTGGTGGGGACTCTGTGGTATGTAGCAGCAGCCCCAGCATGGAAGCCATATACCAGGCATCATGTCTGCCCAGCCAGTGAACTGCCCCTAATAAGCAGCCATAGTAGGATTATGTTATGTTTGGAATTGTGTCCACAAAAAACGTATCCACAAAAAAACGTATGTTGAACTCTTAATGACCAGCACCTCAGAATGTGATCTTTTTTGGAATGAGGGTATTTCCAAAGCTAATCAACTTGAAATGAGGTCACTAGAGTAGGTCCTAATCCAATATGACTGATGTCCTTATCAAAAGGATAAATCTAACAGAAAACTGTACTTGAACAATTAAAATAAATAATTTTTAAAAGCATAAATCTAGACACGGAGACAGACACACACAGAGGGCAGACAATGTGAAGAAACAGAGAGATGGCAAACATGTGACTGGAGAGATGCATCTGCAAGCCACAGGACACTAAGGGTTGTGGCAAACACCAGAAGCTGGGAGAGGCAAGGTTCCCCTAGAGCCTTCAGAGAGATCATGGCCCTGTCAGTACCTTGTTTTTTGACTAACACAGATGGTGGCCTTGACCCTTGCCCAGAGATGCCTGGACTCTAGAGCAGGAGGGGCCCACCTCCAACTTGTCATGGGGATGGGGAAGCAAAAGAATTCAATCAGAAAAAAAAAAAACAAACAAGAAGAACATAGCAACATGGAAAAAGCAAGACATAGGGAAAGCCAATCTTGATAGTTATTTGATTCTCTATTCAATAGCTTCTTAAGGGCTTTCTAAATTCCTTTCCTAAGCTCTGACAACACTTGTATGTCCCTGAAATAAATTTTTCTTTCGTTCTTAATCTAGTTCAAGTGAATTTGTACTATTTGCAACCAGAGACCTAAAAAATGCAACAGCCATAAACTAACAGAAAACAAAAACACTGTGGTTCAACTTTACAAGTGCCACCTTCAAGACCTGGCAGAGTGTGAGCACCAAGAATGTACAGAGGACGGGACCCCTTTGCAGTGCGATGGCCACTCCCCTCAATGCCACAGGATGCCTAGAAGTCGACCAGAAGAAGAAGCATTCCAGGCAGAGAGGACCATGTTTTACTCTAATGCTCCACAAGATTAACACTGAGCTGTTTGACATTGGAAAGGTTTTATTATTCTTGAGCTGAAAAATAATCAATCTGGAAACAAAACCATTGCCTACTTGCCATGTTAAATTGAGCCAGGCATCGAGAGATTGAACTGTCCCACATCCTCCTGTTTTCAAAAGGAAGCTTCAAGTTCTCTGCCAGTTGAGACCACATCTATTGATCCCAAAGCAAATTGACTCCCCTGTCTGTGTATTGCAATTTCAGACACAGACACTAAAAGATGTTACCTTCTGATCACAAGAGCAGTGTTCAAGCTACACAAATATTTGCTTCCTTCCTCCACACTCCACCAATTAAGGCAAAGTATAGAGGAAAATCACATTGCAGCAGGTTGAATAAATGAAATGCTATGGTTAGTAGACACCCCAAGGGATGTATGGAATTGGAAGACAGATCTCATAGTGGCAAATTAGATCCTTCCCTTTCCCTCTCTTCCCAGAATAAGATAATGCAAAGGGTTTCTTTAAAGTCAACACATGTTGTAATCCTACTGACCCTCGATGCAGGTATTTCCCCCCCAAATAAACATCTTCTCTAAGCCTGCCCCATAATCTCTGCAATCCATTGTGCCCTGCTCTCAAGTTCTTTCTCTTTCTTATTCCCTGCTTTCCATTCTTCCTTCTGTGCTTTTCTGTCCTGTTTTTCTCTTGCTCACCTTAGTTGGGGGGTCTACTGGGAAAGCAGCCTCCTTCCAAAAAAGGAAAAGGGAACAATAAAAGCATTGCCCATCTGCTGGCGACATCCGGGGAAGAAAAGAAGAAAAAATAAGCATGGGATTTAATTCCATTCCAGGGTTGTTCTTGCAGCTGACAGTCCTCTTGGCCCAGGGCCCTGGCGTCCTGTGTCCTTGCAGGGCTGAGCTTGGTATAATGGGGAGATTAAGAGCACGGCCTGGAGCAGAGTGGCTCAGGCAGTCTGGTGGCTTTCATTAGTGTCAACCTGGAGGAAAACAATCCATTGCACACTTGTTTGCAATGAAGAATCTCAACAAACCCCATCCTTGAGCGAAAGGGAGAAGGAGCCATCCAGGAAATCACTGCTCCCTGCAGTCAGGGCACCTCACTGGGTACCACCAAAGCTGTAGAGATGAACAAGACACTCACTCGACCTCAGGGAAGCTGCAGGTCTGGAAGCAGACAGGAAGCAGGTTGGACCCCAGGAGGATGCACAGTGGGTGCAGGACCCACGGTGCAGCAACAGAGCTAGTCCCAGGCATGGGTAGGAGTGAAGCAGGTGAGGAAGGAGAGGAGGGATTCCAACAGAAGGAACAGCATGAAGATGCTGGTGGTGTGAATACCACACAGTGTGCTGGGGATAAAAAGGGGATCTGAGATTATCACCTGGCCCAGGGAGTCTGGAATAGTCGGCCTGGAAGAGAACAGAGCCAGACCTGTGGCCTTACACCTCATGCCCTGGGTGTTTCATTAACTCCCTTTGAGCATGAATATATTTTTGTGGTAAAATCCACAAAACAACAATGTGCCATCTTAACCATTTTTAAGTGTACACAGTTCAGTGACAGTAAGTACATTCACACTGTTGCACAACCACCACCACTATCTCTCTCCAAACTTCCTGCCATGTTCCCAAACTAAAACCCCATATCCATTAAACGATGACTCCTCTTTCTCCCCAACCCCACCAGCCCCTGGCACCGCCCATCCTATCTTCTGTCTTCACAAATCTGACTACTCTATACAAGTACAATCAGACAGTATGTCCTTAGGGTTCATCTGTGTTGTCACATATTAAAGAATTTCCTCTTTTTAAGACTAAATAATATGTGTAAGGATGTTTATAGCATGAAACTTTTGAAATTAAAATAAGGTAAACTAAATAAAATATGCATGAAACTGTAAAAAAATATTTAAAAGGGACATTTGTTCTTTGTGACTGAAAACCCAGGCCAAAATGACCGATGCAGAGAAAGGGGATTTGTTGGCTCACTGACTGAGGAGTCCAGCCAAGGCTGGCCTCAGGCAGGGCTAGATGCAAGGGCTCAGCACTGTGTCACCACCTGGCCTGGCAGAGGCCAAGCACTTTGCTGGATACTGGGGATAGAGGAGGGGTTAAAAGAAGCACAATCCCAGCTCTAACAAAGCTTGAGTCTTACCTTCACTTCTCCCAACTGCTATGCCCATGGTAGGCATCTCTAGTCGATTCCTGCACATTCTATGCTGAGCTATGCCAGGCCTGTGGGTCTGTCTTCATCCAGGGCTCCAGAAGAGCAGCACTCATGGACCAGAATGAGCTCATGAGATGAACCCACCTGCCGTTCTTCCCCTAGAGCATGGTGATGATAATTACAGCCAACAGTTACTCATGGCTTACTGTGTATTCCAGGGGTGTTAACTACACTAATTCAGTTCATCTGCAGAATTGTTCCATTTTTCAGATGAGAAATCAGAGACACAGAAAGGTTAAATAATCTGTCCAAGGTCACTTGTTGGATCCAGATTTGAGCCCACACTGGTTGGCTGGCTTCCCTGTGGCATATTTCCTGAGGAGCCAGCCAACCCCCCTGCTGACCTCCATCCCATCTCCAAAATACCACAGAGACACAGCTCACAATAACAGCATTCTAGAGAAATTGCAGCATTTTCTGAAGTGCTTCGGCTCTTTATCCAAACTCAAAGAGAGGAGCTAAAATGAATTAAATTATAATTAGACAATATGGGTTTTTGACTTGTAATTGTTGTAATTAATTCACCATCAGTATAATGCAAGAAGTTAAAAATAATGGATTGAAAATGGTTGAAAACCCACTGAAAATGTAATATGTACAAGTGAAATACTCGTCTTACATATAAAGTACTTAACCGAATATGACATCCTCTAATAAATCTCTCTCTTGTTCATTACGGGCGGCATATGTTACAGTTCACAGACAAGCTTATCAGTGGAGCAGAAGAGCGATGCAATGGCTCTTTAAACTCCTCTCAAGACCCCCTTTGGGCACCAAAATAAATGTCACAACCATGCATTGTTGTAAAGTCGCTGCTCTTCATGCTTGGATGTGCATTCTCACAGGAGGGCTTGGTTCAGGGCCTCAAGCAAGAGAATTGGGGTATCAGAGCAGCTGGAACTGTTGGGCTAGCACTCTAGGGGTCAGTGTGGGGTGGGGGGTCATCTTTCTGGCACAGGGCAGAGCTGGGTTCAAACCTCACCTGCAGCTGGGGAACTTTTAATCTCTCTGAACCTTGGTTTCTTGATTTTTCTTTAAATTGATAATCAAATCAGATTACCGTCTCACAGGGTTTTTGTGAGAATTTAGCAAGAGAATTCTTAGTAAGGCATTAGCACAGGCTATGGCATATAGAGAGTGCTCTGAATTTGTTTACAATGTTTTATATATATTCTAATCTACATAGATATGTACCAGAACAAAATGAAAAATCCTCATGCATCTTTTTGAATGAGTCCCAGCTCCCTTCCCTCCCCAAAGGCCACCGTTCAAACATCAGCATGTAAGTGGAGCCAGTTACATGGGCCCCACAGGACTGGTGTTGGGGTTACAATCGTTGCCCAATATTCATTGATACCTTCCCAGACACCAGGAATTGTGCTGGGACCCAGACAAAGCAAAGAAGACAAGGTTCTTGCATTTGGAGAACTCCCAGTCCAGCATGGGCTGGATAAGAAACTGTGCCGGGCCACGGCGAGGCATGTGTGGCAGCGTCTGTGGGGAAACCCTGAGCCCCTTCAACCACTCAGAGGGCCCACCTCGCACCTCCTCAGCGGGGCCCTGTGTCTGACTTTCCAGCCCAGTGGGACCACAGGGCAAAGTGGGACTAATGGGACAGAGGCTAGAAGGAACAAGGCAGGGCTTTGGCAAAACCATGGAGCAGGCTGGCTTAGGAAGAGAATATACCAGAACGCTAGAGGGGCTGGTTGGACTGGACCCCGGGCAAACTCAGACCATCTTTTGGTGGGAACAGGGAAGTCAAAGCTGGAAAGAAAAGCATTCCTGATATCCAGACACCCTAAACACAGGGCTGATGTCAGCCAACCTAGCCACAAGCCCCACCTGCTGGGTATGTGGGCATAGCTCAAGTATCACCTGCTACTTCCCCAAAATGGAGGTCACAGTAAGAGACACCATCTGCTGCCAACAACCCAAAATAAATTTCCCTTCCTCAGGTCGGAACTGCAGAAGCGAAGCCCTTTCTGGACTCTGGCCTCCAAAAGGGAGGAGCAGGAGGGAAATAGGGAGGGGAAGAGGAGGGAAGAAGGGAGGGAGGGAGGGAGTGGAAGGCAGGGAGGAAGGAGGGTGCATATATTCAGGGCCATTTCTGGAGCCTGTGAGGACCACGTGCCCAGGAAGCAGTGCCAGTGGGGGCTGGTAGAGACTGACAGCCGCTGCTTTTTACTTCCATTCTACCACCAGTCAGGGAGATTCGGCTTCACTCTGAATAAATCCACATTAAGATGAGAGAGATGCCTGAAAACATTTAATCCAGAAAATCCCTCTTTCCAAAAGGAAATCACTGTCTACCTGGTAGGGATATCACAAGACAGTTGTAAGGTGATATAAAAAGCATGGATTTTGGCATCAGACAGCTCTATGTTCAAAGCCCAAGTCTGGCACTTATTAAACACCTTTGTTCATGAAGGTCAGAATGTCTCTGATCAGAATGGGGATGATCATAGGGACCTCACGCTGTTGCTGTTAGGATTACAAGCTCATTCATCACACACTGAGACCCTCCCAGGTGCCAGGAGCTGGGTAGGACCCACACAAGGCAACGAATAAGATGAGGCCCTTGCCTTGGGAGAGCCGCCGTTAGAGCATGGATGCATAATGAAGAGCCACGGTGCAGTGTGTCTGCCGTGTGCAGCAGAGTCGGTAAGCCTGGGTGAGGTGGACTGTGCTGGAGAGCAGAGGAGAGAGGGGAGAGGTCATGGAGGAAAGGTGATGAACTTGTCTGCGGGATGAGTTAGAGCCTTCTGGTAGACCAAACCCCGCAGGCATTCCAGGCAGAGGCATCTGCAAGGGCAGAGGCATGGGTCAGGAGATGAAATGGCAAAACCAGCGGGAGGTGGCAGCAGAGGTTGAGGGGCAGACACAGGCCCAGGGGGGAGGGTTCACCAACGTGGTACTTTAGCTCTATCTCAACTTAATCAAAAAGGCTTTGAGAGGGGTGAGCGTGAACTTCATCCAAAGGTTGTTAAAGAATTTAACTTAAGGAAGTAAGCAGGGTTAGTCATAAAGCGTGTTAAAGTGTCTAAAATTAGTAAATACTCAACACTCTTGGTTTCTTGCTGTGCACTGAGATGGAAATCATTTCATTTTTCTGGATGTTTTCATCTTCTGCGTGCTTATTCAAAGGTATTCTTAGGCTCTGCTGAGGAAGAAATGCCAATCAGCCACAGAGTTAGGCAGAATAGAGCTTTACTGGGGTTTGCTCACCTGGGCGAGGTTCTCCGGTCCACAGAGTGGGGCCAGGGAAGTGGCGCCCAAGCAGGGAATATGGCGCAGTTTTATTTGGTTGACTCTCTTCGTGGGAGCTGGGGATTGGTCCCCATTGAACAAAGCGGCAATACATCATTGGTGGTTCTCTCAGGCTCAGGTTGCTATGCAGATAAAGCCCGCCCTTTCGGGTCTCTGGTTTGACATCAGCCGTCTTTTCTGGGTTGTAGTTCAGCCGCCATTTCGTCCTACCCCGCCCATCCTAACGTGTATCTGGTGCCTTCATGCCTTGCTGTCATCTGTAGGGGTCAAGGATAGAGAGAGGGGTCGTGTCAAAGATGATTATTGGGTTTAAGGTTGAAAGCCATTGCAAAAGGCAGAAGAGGGGTGGAGAGAGCAGACCATGCAAGCCCAGTACAAAGAGCCCCGGAATGCTGTGCCTTCAACAAGATAGAAGTACATTTCCCTCCTATGTAACAGCTCGGGAAGGGCAGGCAGAATCTGCACCATGTGGACCTGCAGCGACCCAGACACTTACTTTCATTCTAGGCTTTGAAGTGACTGCATTTCCGCCTCTGCAGTTAGCCACAGCGCAGGGAAATCGAGGAAGCCCAGGGAAAACTGCTTTAGGCTGGAGGGACTTCCACACCAATCCTATTGGCCTGAGTTTCATTACAGGAGTCTATCTGTGCTGAGTTTGAGGTGTCTCAGCTGTCCTGAGACAGTCTGAGGGTGGGGTTCTGTGGAGTTTCTGGGGGTTGGAGCACTGCGTTGTTTCACAAAACACCACACTGGCTAATAAAGGCCGTGTTGTGGAGTAATAGCGTGAGCTACAGTCACTGCTTGGCTGCTTACCAGCCGCAAGGCCACGGATAAGTCACTCACTGAAAATCTCTGAATGACTTCCTCATTTGTAAGAATAGGTTGTGACAAGGGAAACAACTTCCTTGTGAACAGAGGTGACTGAAATGAAGTCTCTGAGTGACACTAGGGTTCACCGAAAAAGTTTGGCAGGTCTCTAGAGTCTTTCCGTTAGGGGAACCTCACTGAAGCTGCAATTTAGAACAGAAAGTCAAAATCAGAAGCAGTTAGAAGTCCACTGCTTTTTTATTTCTGAATCACACACTGCATCTTTCAGCCAACAGCACTGAGCACCAGCACAGAAGCAGACCTGAGCTCAGCTCAGGAGACAGTGTGACCCAGGGGGACAGAGCGGCTTTGGGTGGAAAGTTTGGGTTGGGTTCCAATTCTGCCACAAAAGTTGCATGGCCTTGGGAGAGCCAATGGATCTCTCTAAACTTCCATTTCTCCATTAATCAAGGACAATAATGATAATGCTATGAAGGGTGGGGCCCTCATGATGTGGTTAGTACCCTTATAAGAAGAGATCAGAGAGCATTCTCTCTCTCTGTGATGCCATCTACAAGCAAGGCAGAGGGCTCGAACCATAAGCCAAATATACCAGGATGCTAACCTCAGTTTTCCAGCTTCCAGAAGTGTGAGAAATAAATATTTGTTGTTTAAGCAACCTGTCTATAATATTTTGTTTTAGTAGCCTGGGCAGGCTCAGGTACTTACCTTATTGGGATATTGGATGAGTTCCTAAGTCAGATTTGGCACTTAGCAGGTGCTCAATATATAGTAATGATAATTATCATCATCACAATTATTTCCACCATCATTTTTATCACCTAAAGTCTGCCTTCAAGGCGCTCACAGTCTGATAGGGGAAACAGACCCATGAGACAATGTTTGGGAAAGAGTAACAGAAGCACTTTGGCAGTCCTGAAGGGTTCAGAAATAAGATCTTCTCCTAAAAATAAAGCTGGACTCCCACCAAGAGCCACAGAGACTCGGCTGCCATACCAAGCACCCCGGTATGGCTGAGCCTAGAGCAGGGGCTCCCTATAGGTGGTTGGAGCTGCGAAACGCAGCCTCACAGCTCGCTGAGCGGAGCTCCGGGCACGCACAGGCAGGCGGGCGGGCGGGCGGGCACAGAGATGCAGGCTGCCTCCCGAGTTGTGGTACACCGTGGCACCCTTCCGGGCGCACAAGCTGTCCCCGCTGCTGATGCCAGAAACATCGCCGAGGCAGTGTCAGATGGAGCTGGGTTTGGTCCCCACCCCCTCACCAAGTGCGCCTGGCAAAAAGTTAATTGCGCTTTATTTCACTTCGGGTCCATATGCCGCCTCAATTCTGATCAGAGGCATTACAAATTACAGTCTGTCTCCACAGAACATTCAAGGAGGCTCATTTCTCTCTCCGTGTCAACACATTAGTTTCAATTGTTTGCGAAGCCGTGTGAGATTGCGTTCTCCTAGTTCAAAGATAATTTCTTTCCTCTGCTCCCAGATGACAGGGCCCCCGGTGAAGCCCGCCTCCCCTCCCTGCCTCCCTACCAAAGATTTAATCTGCCTGGGGCTGGCAGGTTGTCTTGCAATCAAAGTTTGCAATCTAACAATTGGAAGAGAGATTAATTAAGGAAGAAAGGATTTTCTCAATTTCATGTGGGTTCAAAGGCTTCTTTAACCAGAGAAATCAGTGGAAATCAAAATAAAGGAGTGGAAACAAGGGCCTACCCCTCCACCCGCTCCCGGACCCCAGGGGTCAGCAGTCAGGCCCCAGGGCCCCTGGGCCTTTGGCAGTCTTCCCACCGCTGCAGCCACTTCAGATTCCCTCCGAGGGATCAATTGGGCGCCCCTGTGGGGATGAGATGGACAGAAGGAAATTTAAAGGGTATTTTTTATGTATTTCATCAATGCTAGCACAAAACAGAAGCAGGACAGCCTTATTGATTTAAACATTAAAATAACATGTGCTTTCTTTGCATTTTCCCAGAGGTGATAATGTTTCTTATTTTTAATCTAGATTGAAATCTCAGAGACTTTCCACAAGCCCCTTGTGGTGATTACCGAAGATTAGTAATAACATGTCTAATTAATGTAGAAAGACATAAAAATCAATGGAAGTGTGAAATGTTACACTGACTGACAGTGCTCAGAGGAGAGTCAGCCTGCGTCTCCAGAGAAGCGGTGGCATCTGGTGGCCCCTGCGCAGCCCAGGCCCCGGGGGCGGGCTGACAACCCATCGCAAAGGAAGCCGGGGCTTGGCAGAGGCTTTCCAAGTTCCCAAATGCCCTTTGTGAGCTTCCGATGTCGCTGTTGGGGGAAATGATAAAAGGAGAGTGTGACTCGTTGACAGGGGAAGCCAGCCAGTCCAGCAAGGGCCCCGAGTCTCCGTTCGGCCTGTTTGTGCAGTTCAGCAACGCCTACCAACCACCTCCAGGGAGCAAAGGGGCACAAGACCCAGCCCCCCAGCTTCCAAGAGGCTCTAATCCACACCGAGCAAGGGAGGGTCCTATGGATGGTGGAGCCCCTCGTTCTTAAACTCAGAACTGCGGAGCAAATTCTCAACTGTTCAGTTCCATTCAGGTGGGAGGTGGGGGTCCCCTTTCCATCCCACACAAGACGACCAGGCCTCCACTCACTGTCCAGCTCATCCTCTGAGACCCTTTCCTCCCACTCTCCTGGCCTCCCCCTCTGTCCCTTCCTGGAGGCCCAGGTGACCTTAGTCAGATGACAGAAAACAGCCATGCAAACCCTCCCTGGAGAGGTTTTCAGAGCCTCTGTTTCTGCTTCACCAAAGGAGGAGGCAGCCTGGGAGACGGGCCCTGAGGGCCAGAGGGAGACGAGGGGAAGGGAAGACCCAGAGGACACCCATGTACATACACACACAGGGTGCAGATCACTCACAGGCATGGCTCACCGTTCGAGTCAGGCTAGCAACTGAACACAGAGTCCTAGGAGGTGCGCTGAAGCATCTTAGGAACAGGGGCAAAGGAGGGGTTAATTCTGCCCAGGAGGCAGAATTCAGAAAAGGGCCGGGTTAGAAGGTGGGCCTGGAAGGATGTGGAGGTGGGAAAAGGAAGTTTGTGTTCAGGACCAGCACACGCTCAGGGGTAGAAGCATCACAGTGGGAGGGCGGGAAAGGAGGGGTCAATGGCCTAACTGCCCCCCTTCCCTTCAAGCCTCACCCACCCCACCTCCCTCCCACCTCTTCCCCAGGACCACCAGACAGGCAGTGTCCAGTCTTTATGTGGTTGCACCTTGCTATTGCATTTGGCCCTGTGAACCCCTCCCTCTAGAAACATCTTCCTTGACTTCTGCAGCTCATGGTCCCTTGGGTTCTCCTACTTCTCAATCCTTGTCCAGGTCTTTCCTTCTCCCCTTATTGATAATCTGTGGCTCACCCAGCGTACCCAACATTCACGACCTTCTGCCTTTGGACGGTGTCACTCAGACCCCTGGCTTTACCTCCACCTTTATCTGGAGAAGTCCCAAACCCCCTTCACCAGCCTCTGCCTCCCTTTTCATCTCCAGACCCACCTGTCCAGTGCTTTGCCTGCTCTCCCATCTGGAATGTCCATTATACAGGTACCACCTCTCCTAGTGACCACAGCCAGACTCACCCCTCCCCCAGATAAGCTCATCCCTGCAAAGCCTTTCTGCAGGGAAGGGCAACGCCTGCAGCTGGCCACCCTGGCCAGATCCCACCAGAGCCCTCCTTGTCACCCACCACCCTGTCACCCCAGCTCCCTGCATGGTGTCTGCCACACGCCCTTCTCTTCGGCCCCACACAGCCTTGGTGCAGAACATTTTTTCTATCTGCCCAAAGCGCAGTGAGAGCCTCCTATAGTTACAGAACAGGTACACTGGGGCCTGGGCTCCAGAGGACAGTATACGAATACCGTCCGGACCACCCACTGGGCCCAATCATCTGTTGCCAATTGGAAAGACATCTCTCAATGCCAGAGATTTGTGAAAAGGAAAGGAAATGTTTATTTAATGCTATACAGGCATAAAGCAGTGACCTAACGTCTTCATTAAAATATCAAAGTCATTTAGGATACCCACCTGCACACACAACGCTCCCTTCACCCCCGGCCCTAATTCAGGATACCGTATCTCAGGAAAAGAAGCACACGTCTGTATTTCAGGCTGCTGGCACCGTCAGCTATGTTGCCATCCACGCAGGATCTCCAATTATTCCAAAGTCATGTGGCACCTTCTCACGGTCCACTGGCAAGAGTTCTTTGTACCCATTTTTCCAGGCAAAGTCTCTCCTGCTTCCCAGGCCACGCGGCCAAAGGGAGCACACCAAAGCCACGTGGGCCTCTTCTACCAAAGCTGCAGGGGTCTGCACTCTGCCAAAGGCATGTGGCTTTCTCTTCAACTGGCTACAGGGGTCCCTACTCTGGCAAAGTGGCTCTCCCCTTCACCTGGGCAAGAGGGGGTCCTCACTCTGCCAAAATCACGTGGCTCTCTCTGCTAAAGCTACATGGTGATTCTCTCTCACATGGCTGCAGGAGTCCCCATTCTGGCCAAAAGCGTGTGGTTCTCCTCTCCAATGGCTGCCATGTCTGGGTGTAAATCCCCGTGCCAATCTTCCTCTGTACCCCTATTTCTGACTCTTCCCACCATCAGTTACACCTGCCAGTATTTCTGTATTATTACAAGTTTATTGGGCTGCCATCATGAGTCTGAGCAGGTATGGCCCCATGTCATGGAGCCAATCTTCTCCAACCTCCCACACAGGTGCTGTCACCTGGGGGACCTGCCCCCCAGTTACATCTTGAGGGAGTGACTTCCATCCCCTTGGCTCCAAGCATGGCCACAGCCATTTAATATATCTAAGTGACCCACCAAAGGCTATAGATACATTAAATGACCATGCCATGGATTAGCTGCAAGGCTGTGGCTGTACAAAACAGCCCTGCATGTTCCTGCTCCATGTGTCCCTTCCCCCAATTCACATCTTATATGTCTCTCCAATATTCCTATACACCTTGACACCATTCCAAATCCCTTTTTTGGGCCCCGCTCTTGGCTGCACCCTGTATCACTATGGGTCTCCCTGTCTCTCCCAGGGGCCCCCACAGCACTGCAGGGCTAGTCCTAAAACACAAGAGCATTTGGTTTATTTTCCCTCTCAATGTATCAGAGGCACTCCACTGCCTTCAAGAGAGTGAAAACCTTCTGCTTAGCACACAAGTTCTAGGTGACCCATCTTTGGCCATTGCTGGCCCCCAACATCATCCTTCCAGCCAGATGGAACCACTACTTGTATTGCTACTAATATAGTAAGCTGTTTCTTTAATTCATCCTTTTTTTAAACTGAGACCCCACCAGGTCCCAGGCACTGGGAACACAGTCAATGTTAGGGAGGCAGTTGTAAAAACATATTAGGAGGCTTGGATTCAAATTTGGGGTTCTTCAAACTTGCTGATTCCTCTGAGAAGAATAGCCTTCCTGCCCTCTTGTACCAGCCAGTACCTTTGTCCTCCAGCACTCAAGTGGAGTGCGGTCCCCAGGGCCAGCTGGCACCTCAGCCCCTCCCTCCTGTGTGTCCATGGCTCCCAGCCTAACGGAGCCTTCTTCTCTCAAGATTTGTCCCATGGCCTCTGCACCCACTTCTGCAGTCAAGAGCTGCGTCAGAAGTGGGCCACAGTCAGGAGCTGCACCCACTTCTGCAATCAGGAGCTGCTCTTGTAGGAATCCCTAAAATCTAGCACAGAAGCCCAGCAGAGAGCAGGCACTTGGTAAATGTGTGTTGGAAGAAAGTGAGTAAATAAAGTGTCACGGGGCTCAATCTTTTTCTCTTGTCTAATGAGTGAAGGGCCCGAAAATAATATTGAAATTGCTACCCCCTCCCAGGAGTTGGGTGCCAACACCTCAGGATTACTTGGAAAGTATCCTTCAGAGGCTTCATCCAGGACAGTCTCCCCTCAGAGCTGGAGAGAGTGAGGACCTGCATTCTCTGGAGTGTTTGGAAGCTGAGGGTCTGTGAAAAAACGGTCCATGATTTTAAAAAAAAAAAAAGTCCATGAGCTGAGGAAATGCCCCCATCCCAAACCAGGGTTTCCAGGGTCAGACAGGTTCTTGAAGTAGGCTGCGGATATGAACTGAAAGGGCTGTGCCCTAAGAATGACAACCGCAGGGACCAAGCCTGGAGAGCCTTCGGCCAAACTGGGGACCAGGGTGTGGCTCATTCTCAGGAAACCCCAGGGGTCTCTGCACAGATTCAATTGCTTGGCAGCCTGCAGGACAGAGTGCCAACAGCGACACTGTGTGGCCATAAGGAGCAATAGCAGCCTCTGATCAGATTCAGAAGGTGGATAAGGAGTTAAACCCACTCCATTTTGGACCACGATGCTTGAAAAAAATCAAGATTGAGACAAGCTTCAAGACAGACATACTAACTTTTTGAAAACAAGGTATGTTGGCTCTTAAATAATTCTTTGGGTAAATAATACCTAAATGTTTACTTGCACTTGGAGTTTGGGGAGCTACCACACTGGTTAGCAAAGGGCCAGGGTGGGGGGCTGTGGGGTATGAGCCTGGAAGGCAGCCAGGGCCCATTGACAAAGGACAGCATCTGTCACTGTGCAAAGTTTAACTTCTAAATTTCAATTCTGAACTTTGAACTTTGAAATAAATACAAGCTGCACCAATAGTACCAGCAATTCCCATGTACCCCTGTCTGCAGTCCCCAAAAGTTAACATCTCATGCAACCACAGTACAATGACTGAATTAGGGGCCACAGTTGGCACAATGCTATGAAGCATCTTCATCCCTTATTCAAACGTCTCCAACTGTTTGACTCATGTGTTTCCTGTGGTCCAGAACCCCGCAATGCACTTAGCCCTTACGTCTCCTGCAGCCTCCTCCCAGTCTCAGACAGGTCTCAGCACATCAGGTCGGGACGCACCTGAAGCCAATATGTGTCTCATCACGAGGGAGCTCGACTTTGGTCACTTGAGAAAGTGGGAGCTTCGGGCTTCTCTGCTGTGGAGTCGCTGTTTTTCTCTTTGTGATGAACATGTTCCTCGGAAAGGGATCCTTTGCAATTAAGTGAATATCCCATTTCTCAGCACATTTTTGCCCATTTATTTTACCATCCTTTGGTGATTTTGCCTGAAAAAAAAGTATTGCTCTGATGTTTGCCTTAGTTCCATCATTCCCTCCACACTCAACGATTAGAATCCCACTATGACAAAGCACTTCCCTCTCTGCAGAGTATTATTCACTCAGGTTAGGCCAGCGTGGACTCCCAGATATTGATTTCATCTGTGTACATAACCCATTTCTATCATTTATTTCATTGCCTAACTTTTCTTAGACTTGGCCACTGGGAACTCCTTCCAGCTGGTTCCTGTGTCCTTTGAACATGGGCCTGTCATGTTTATTTTTAATCCTCACCCGAGAATGTTTTATTGATTTTAGAGAAAGATGAAGGGGGAGGTAGAGAGAGAAAGAGACAGAGACACAGAGAGAAAATCGATGTGAGAAACACCCATTGGTTGACTCCTGTACACACCCCAGTCAGGGATTGAACCCACAACCCAGGTATGTGCCCTGACCATCAACCAAACCTGCAACCTTTTGGTGTACAGGACCATGCTCCAACCAACTGAGCCACCTGGCCAGGGTGCACCTGTCATTTTTCTTACAGCAATTTCTTACTCGTTAGCACCCAGACATTCCAGGCTCATCTTGCGCCTTCCCCACCGCAGCCCTGGCACCAGCCACTCACCAATGCTTTCATGCCCAGCACCGCAGTCCTCACAGCCGGGGTGGAAGCACTCTGGAAACACACCCTCTCACACGTGTCCTAATTGCTCCCTCCCTCAGCACCATCACAGGTGCAGGTAATTTCTTTGCTCCATAAATTACCGGTTCTTGGGTGAAAGGGGATTTGTAGCATCTCTTCATCAGTTTGGCAAGAATTCAGAAAGCACTTACCAGGTGCCAGGCGCTGTGCTGGTTGTTGAAGATGGAGATGAACAAAGCCTGGATCTCCCTTCCCGGAGCTCAGCCTCCAGGAACAGCAGGCTGCTGAGAACAAGGCCCTGCAGACGGTGGATATCACATCCCAACTGAGATCCTGGGCCCATGCAGAACTCACCAAAGGGCTCTCTAAATTTTAAGAGTTTAACAACTCTTGAACTCCCCACCCATGCCAGGGGGTAAGAGTGGAGATTAGGGGAGACCTCTTCTTTGGAGAAAGCTGGGCTCAGTCCCAACTCCAACCCTACCTCCCAGGGGAAGGGATCCTTCTCCAAAGCCAAGCCTGGTGTCAAAGACTTCAGGGAAAAGCACATCAAGACAGGACTTTTAAAACGAGCTGTTGACGTGCTGTCAGTCCCTTCCCCTACCAAGGGTGAGGACTGCGGGCACCTGTACCTCACCTCAAGCTTAGAGAGGGGGCTATCAGGCTTCAGCAGAAGTCCCCAGAGTACTTAATACAGATTCCCTACATCGGAAGACATGAAGGGTTGGAGTCTGATTCTTAAAAGGTAAGGGACAGGTTAGCTGGTCGCTAACAGACGAACTGTAGTAGAGGTGGTGGCATTCGGGGTCTTCCTCTTGCACTGTGTCAGGACCAAAGCACACACGTGTGTCTCCTGCGGACCAAAGGTCAGACCCTCCCTGACAGAGCCGCTTAGAGGAGCAGCGACCACCTCAAAAAGAAGCTAGAGGCAGCCCTGGTAGTACAGGAGCCAGAGAACGAGGAAGAGACAGGTCCGAGGAAGACACATCACTCACATCAAGGGCACTACAGGGCAGAAATCCTCAGAAATGGGGTTAAAAGAAAAAAACCCCACAAAAGTGCTCCTGAGAGAAAAAGTCCTTTAAACCCCCTCAGGAGCAGAAAATGTGACATCATAGCCCTCAGGTACCAGGCACACAGGACTGACTTCCCCTTACCACTCCTCCATCCTCAGTCCCCAGCCCTGCAGGGTCAGAACCTGGTGGTAGGAAGAGGAGGAGGAGAAGAGAAAGCGGGGGGCCCACAGCCACCTTCCCCCTGACCGTCCTGTCTGCACCAGGCTCAGCACTGGGAGCACGCAATTTGGTCAGCTTGAAATCGGGTTGCAACTTGTGGTGATGACACGGGACTAGAATTCTGTTTCAGAACTTAGCATGGCCAGGGGAGTTAATCTTCCCTAGCAGCACCCGAGGAGTTCCGGGGCCCGACCCAGCGGTCACCAGCTGGCCAGGGTAAAGGCTAGCCCCGCTGACAGACTTCAGGGCACAGGGAGGAAAACACGAAGTCGTTGATGATTACGGCCCGTGAATTATGTGACTTAAATGCTGCAATGGATGCGTGAACGAAGCTCTGTAAGAGCCCAAAAGGAGAACTTGATCCAGCCAATCCCTTCATTTCCAGGTGCCTCAGCATCCACATCCAAAAGCAGAGAGAAAGGAAGAATTGAGGATCCAGGGCTTCTAAAGAGTTACAAGAGGATGAGAGGAAGGGACTATGTACCCCTGCTCTGGGCAAGGCCTCCTACCTATGTCGTCTCATTGAATCTGTGCCTAGGAACAGAGAGAGGCGTCCAGGTGCTACAGCTGCGGGAAAGAAAACCGCAGGTCTCAGCGGACGCCTCCACACCAGAAATCTTCATTTGTTGCTCTGCCCACAGGGAGGGAAGAACAAAAGACTCAGAACTCCTGGATTCAATCAGCTTTCTCTTATTTATTTTCTTTTTTCTTCAGGAGCACTTTTCACCACCTGGCAATATTTCTCCTTTTAAGCCAGGATTTGTGCTTTTAAAGCTTTATAAAATGGGAGGCTCAGGCTTTGTTTTCCTGGCAGGCAGACTATTCCCAGGGCCCACCGTCCCCCACTGCAGCTCCCTCTGGCTGATGTCACCGTGTAGGGAGGCAGCTCTGTCGCCTGCCCCTGGAACGCATTCCCTGCAAACCAGGCCAGCAAAAGGCTCCCGAGGAGCAGCTGTTTCTGTTTAAGGCTGATAGGAACTGCAGGGACCATTTTTCCCCCATCGGTTTTCAAGTGTAAGAGGCAGCTGTTGCCAGGAACACAGACTCGGATTCTAATGAGGTTCGTGGCTGAGCCAGGCCTGCGAGACTGGAGGCCTGACCAACACCACGATGAGGTTATTAGCAAACCCCGGGAGGGAGCTGGCAACAGACCATTTTTTCATCATCCGGAGGAGAAATGACTTGTTTTCTGGGAGCCAGTTTGATATTTTAAAAAGCATAATCAATGGGAATTGTCAATTTAGTCTACTTTCTGCCAGGGATTGTTGCTCAGCTTACAGAAAGGGCTGCTGATGTTTCGGTGCGTTGTTTTCGTCTCCGTCTCCAAGCGCAGGACCTAAGGTGCCTGGTGCGCGGTGCAGTGGAAAGCCCCATTCCCAGAATGCCCACCTACTGTTGGCTGTGAAGCCGGGCAGGCACATCGGTGCGTGACACCAGCTTAGGGCCTCTCCCTCCGCTCGGCACCTGCTGCATTCCGTTATGTCTCCGAAGAACCCGGAGCTCTCACTCCCCCACGTAGGAGAACGCTCCTTCCGTTGAAGTGCTTCCCATACTCAATCTACCTGCAGAATTAGCACCGACTTTGCAGAAACTCTGGTCTGTTCGGATACCCCCATGTGATGTTACTAATTCATATTCTAGCCCTGCAGGTTTCTGCTATGATCATTTTGGTAGGAGGAGACAAATATTTAAGAACAAGTTTCTGATGTGGTTTTGGAGTGGGAAAATTAAAACTGAGAAAATTCCCAGGCATCGATTTCTTTTTTTTTTTAATTTTATTGATTATGCCATTACAGTTGTTCTATTTCCCCCCTTCATTCCCCTCCACCCTGCACCCCCACCCCTACCATTCCCCCCCTTTAGTTTATGACCACGTGTCTCAAGTTCTTTGGATTCTATATTTCCCATACTATTCTTGCCCTCCCCCTGTCTATTTTCTATTTTTCTAAAAACTGGAAAATGGCTGCAATTATTCTTTAAATAGAAAGTTATGGAGACAAACCTTTCATTTTACAGTGAAATCCCACAGACTTAGAACAAATCCCATCTGGGAGAAAAAAGACATTAATTTAAATTCACTGTAAAATAAAATGGCTTAATATCTGAACCTTTCCTAGGTGCACGTTTTGATGAGGGAGCGAGGGTGTGCTGGAGAAAACAGAGGGCATTGCGTTTACTGAGTGGTTGATATGGATCGGGGACTTTCACACACACTATCCCATTTCATCTGCCACGATTCTGAGACTGATATCCTTATACAAAGTTTGCAGGTTTGAAACTGAGGCTCAGAGAGATTAAATAATTTGCCTAAGATAACACAGCTAGTACATAATTACATTCAGGGATTTTTTTAAATTAAATATTTGTTTCTAAAACTGTTTACATGAGTGATAGCTTATATGTGAACACTAAAACTCACTGAGAAGTTACAGTACTCAAAGATAACTGCATTTATTTCTATATACGTGTGTGCGTGCACACTCATATACACATTTCAAATGGAGTCACACCATACACATGTTAATACCTGGTTTTTCGTTTCATGTGTTCTGATCACGATTCCCTGTCTTCCACACCATCTTTCACTGGCCCATAATGCTTTGCTGTGTTGTGACACCAGCTTATCTGTGAGCATTCCACTACTGGCTAATTAGTTTGATTTGAATTTCTTTCTGTTCTAAACCATAATGAGACAAATATCCTTGCAAAAAAAATTTTTTCTGTATTGCCATTTAGGATATATTTCTACAAATAGAATTTCTAGGTCAAAAAAACTCAGCACATTTTAAGGCTTTCGTATATATTATAAAATCACACTCCAAAAAAGGTTGTACCAGGTTAAATCAGTGTATGCAAGTGCACCTTTCTCAAACTTTCTCAAACACTGTCATTGTCTTTTTCAAAAATGCCAATTTTGTAGTGAAAAACGACATCATTTACATTTTTATTTCCTTACATAATGAGACCGAGCTATTTGCATGTTTCTTGACCATCTGCATTTCTTCTGTTGTGGATTGCCATTTATGTCTTTTGTCCATTTTTTAACCAAGGCAATCATCATTTGCTTTATTGATTTGTAAACACTCTTGATATATGAAGATTATCACACTTTTTTCCACAATACATGTTGCAAATAGATGTCCCAGCTCATATTAAGCAATTTTTCTAGTTTAGGATGGTAATCTGCCAAATTAAAACTTCAGATCTTTAAGTTGTCAGATATATCAATTGATCTTTAAAATTTTATCCTTGACTGGAACATAAAATCGATATATATATGTTATTCTAATGTTATGGATATTTTTAAATAAAACCTTTAATGTACCCTGAAGTTTAATTCCCAAACTGTTAGTATTTCTTTGATTAAAATCATTGCCTTGAATTTACTGTACACTAAATGGTTGCATATATCTGGCCTGTTTGTACAGTTTATGTGTTCACTGTCTTTTATTTACTCGGCTCTGAGCCAGGACCACCTGCTTGAATCGCTGTAAGTTAATAGCTAGAAGTCATTTCTTTCTGACCACCGAGCCTGTTTTTTCCCACCAGAAGCCATCTGGAAGCTCAGGGAGGGGCTGGTCACCATGATGGGGGTGTCGCCGTGATGGGGGTGGGGAGGAAAGCTCTTACAGAAACGTTACCACTTCCCGGTCATCAGCCGAGCTGGTCTTGCCAAGAAAAGTGAAATGAACAGAAGATGAAATGAACTGCAATACTGAAATAAGGCAATTTTGTGGAGAGTCAAAAGATTCATCTCAGCTTGAAAGTGTGAATGGAAGTTAGTGCTCTGAGTCCTATGTTACGCTCCAGGGCCATGAAAATGAATAAGACTCAGCGCCTGGTTTTGAGAAGGCAGTGACAGGTGTAGGAAGTCAGACACACTGACCACATCTCATGCCCGAGTCTCTCCCCTGCGTCTCTCAGCTGCGGCCTCCAGCCTCAAGCTCAGCACCGGTTCTGCCCTGGCTTCTGGGGAGGCAGGAGGTGAGGAGAAGAGGCAGCCCAGCCTCCCTCCCTCAAGTTGATTTGCTACTAAACAAGTTCCCTACTTTTCACTAAGTGCTGAAAGATGTTAATTGTGTGTCCTAATCACTAACTGAATCAACACAACAAATAAAAGCACAATTACGATACCAAAAATTAAACATTTTTAATTAAAAAAGTAAGCCAGGCTCCCCTCTGGGGCCTTCCCCAGAGAAGAGAGTGCCCCTTCCCTAAGGGCCACAGCTCTGTGCACTGCTGACCCATCCTGAGGTCAAAGTTCATGCCTGCAGCTGAGACCCTGTTGGTCAGTCCATGTAGTTCAATCTCTGGGTTTCTTCTTCCTTCCTTATACAGATGCAGTTAGTGGACTGAACCGATGCCCTGTGCTTCTGGCATTTTCCCAAGTCATATTCTTTGATGGATCTAGGTGTGATCACCTGACTCAATTCTGTTATTGATGAGGGAAGCTCCAGGAAAGGCTATTGTAACAGCCTGACTCAGCTGGAATGCCCCTTTGACACTTTGCAACTTCTACTTCCTCCCGCCTAGAACAAGGATGTAGTTAGTAGCTGGCACTGCAGCAGTCATCTTGTGATTTTTAGGCAACAAGAATTAGTACAAAAGCCTACACACCAAGAATAATGGACCAGAAGAATGAGAGCTTCGGTCCATATGTCTCTATTGAGCCACCACAGCATCCCTGGACCACTCCTCCAGACTTCTGAATGAGCAATTTAACCCCTATTTGTTTAAACTGCCGTTGATACAATTTCTGTCATTTGTGTAACCAGACCCATTCCGACTATGATTCCCTATTTGTTTAAACTGCCGTTGATACAATTTCTGTCATTTGTGTGGCCAGACCCATTCCTACTATGATTCCCCTCCTGGCTTCTCACTGCAGTGACATGGTTGACTTCTCAGAGGACCTGCCTACTTCTCAGCACAGATTGGAGTCTGGCCTAACTTCTTTTTCCAATTGAGGCAAAATTCCTGTAAGATAACATTAACCATTAATTCAGTGTCATTTCATACATTTACCATGTTTGTATGCCATCATTTCTCTCTAGCACCAAAACATTTTATCACACCCTCAAAAAAAAACCTCCCTATCCATTAACTCCTCACTTCTCTCTCCCCCTGTCCCTGGCAACCACTAGTCTGCATTTCGTTTCTATCGATTTACCTGTTACAGACATTGCACACAGATGGAATCATATAATATGTGGTCTTTTGTGACTGGCTTCTTTTACTTAGCATAGTGTTTTTGAGGTTCCTTTGTATTTTACTATGTGTCAGTACATCATTCCCTTTAATGGCTAAGCAATATTCCTTGGCATAGATATACCACATTGTATTTATCCATTTGTCAGCTGATGGACATTTGGGTTGTTTTCACCTTTTGAATATTGTTAATAGTGTTGCTATTTGTCTGCAAGTTTTTGCTTGAACATCTGTCTTCTATTATTTTGAGTGTATATATAGGAAAAGAATTGCTGAGTCATGTGGTATTTCTAGGTCTAACTTTTTGAGGAAAGGTGACCTAATACTTGGAAGCTCTTATTATGATCATTCTAAAGGATGTCATGAGTGCCATGCCAGGAGCTAAATCTCTCCTCTTCAGGGGCCAGTCTGCTGATGGCTATGGGTGCTGTTTCACTGGAGCTATTCCTTCCTCACCATGCTCTACCCAGTACAAGTGGCCCACCCAGTACTTCAGCGTCTAACTCAGGGCTGACCATGGGCCAGTGGTCCCTGTTCCTCTGGAATCCAGTGTTCTCTAGGCTGAACTGCTGCATCCTGCTCCAGGTATTGGAGAGAGAGCACTGCAGGCATGAGAGAAAAATCTGAGATGGTTAACTGAATGGTCCCAGCAATCCCAGGTAAGTGGACTCTGATGGAGGTTTTAGGGATGAAAGTGAGGGCTGAAAAGGGCAGGACTGGCAGACTATGAAACCAAGGGAGGTGTAATACCAGGTGGAGAGAAAAGCTGAGACAACCAACTAGGTAGAACACTCAGCTGGCATGGCAGACGCTGTCAGATGGATGCAGAGGCACGAAGCAAGGAAAGGGAAAAGCTGAACAGATGCCCAAGATGCTGGGACTTTTAGGGTGTTTGAGTCTTCCAGAGTAGGGTGTGCTAAAAACACTATGGCACTGAGACGATACGCCTTCGTCATGCCCCAAAATATGAGTCTGGGCCTTAAACAGTTCTTCAGTCCCCCACTCACTAAATTGTGTTAGAGACTCAAAGAAAGTCCAAATCCTGGTCAATCTTTTCAGTGAAAGGTGCACATAAAAGCAGTAATATGTTTCTGACCAGGGCATTTTTCGTATTAGAGATACGAGAGTTTCAAGCATAGATCTTTGTTTTGTGTAACCCATAAGTGCTAGGAAGAAGTGTCAAAATTTTTTAAAGTTTACACATATTTATGTATTAACTCAAAGTGATGAAAAATGAAAAACCCAAAGTTTCATTTTCTCTTTGTTTCCAAGGAGACTAGCCATTTAGTATCAAAATATTCTATTACTCTGTAAACAAGAGAACAAAAACACACTTCCCCTCCCCCATAGAGAAATAAAGTTGATCACTCGTACAGAAGAAGATTTGGTGCTACGTTCTCCATTACAGAGAGTAAGAGAATCACAGAGGAGGAAGCGTCCTGAGAGGCCACCTGTCAAACTGTTACAGAACAGACCCAGGGAGTGGGGCAAATGATGTACTATTACGGAATGGGCCCACCCTTGTCCTTCGGGGGTCCCCCCCACCCACTAGGTTCGCCTTGCCAGAGATTGGTGAAAAGAAAAGGAATTATTTATTTTTAAAAGTTATACAGACTTAGAATAATGATTTAATGTCTTCATTAAAAATACTAAAGCCCTTTAGAATATCCACAAATGCACAGTCCTTCCTTCTCCCCTTTGCCCAGTCCGGGGTACCATATCTCAGGAAAAGAAGTTGAAGTCCATGGTTCAGGCAGCCCCTTGGTTCCGGCACCATCCATTGCATCACCACTGCACTCTCCAGTTAGTCCAAAACCATGTGGCACCTTCTCGTGGCCCACCAGCAAGAATATTTCACCCCTTTCCTTCTGCTGCATCTCTCCTACATTCTTCCAAACTGCTAAGAGAGAACTCTGCATCGCTGCTACATCTTGCTTTCTAGCTTCCTAAGCTGTGTGGTTAAGGGACACCCAAAGCCTCGAGGCTCCCCCCTTCTAAAGCCTCATGGTGCTTCCTCTCCTGGATGCCACGCCTGGGTTTAAATCCCATCGCCAATCTTCCTCTGCAGCCCCACCTCAAATTCCTCCCACAATTGGCCACACCTGCCAGCATTCCCATATTTTTCCAGCTTTTCTGGGCTGCCATAGTAAGTCCAGGCAGGCATGGCCCTGTGGTGTGGAGCCAATCATCTCCAAGCTCTTATGCAGGCTTTGTAACCAGGGGGAATTACCTCCCAGTTAAATCCTGGGTTGAAGTCATTCACATCTCCCTGACTCAAAGTGTAGACACAGCTGTTTAACATATCTGTGAAGCCAGTTAAAGGTCATAGATATGTTAAATGACTGTTCTAGAGGTTGTCTGCAAAACTGTTGCTGTTCAAAACAACTCTCAATGGCACTGCTCCATGCCTCCCATCCACCAGCTCAAGCTTGTGGGGGTGAGGACATCACATATATTTTTTCCTAATATTTCCTGGACATCCTGAATTCTGGACCCCATTAAAAATCCCCATTTGGGGCCCCCCTTGGCTGCACCCTGTTACACAATTAACTCATTTTTCTCACTGGAAAACTAGCCCTGCAAGGTTAGGGGACTGTTCAAGGTCATACGCCTGTTTGCAGTTGAGCAAAGACAGTGGCTTGGGTCTTCTTCCATCATGCTGCCTTTCTTGCAGCTCAAGATGAGATTCCACACAAAAGTAGAAACCGACCATTACACACCAGCAAAGAAAGGCTCCTGTGTTTGCCTTTGATCACAGCGTAACTGCCAGAACTCCTTGGCAGCTCCATCCACAGAATTCATGCTCTAAATCATGTCTTCCAGTGAGAGCTCTGATTTTCTCCCTCCCAGGGTAATTATCCATCTTATTCAGGGACATCTAACCATGTGAGGTGGGAGACTGGCCACTCAGAGACTGAGCCTCAAGGCTGAAGGGTTGAGGCTATAATAAAAATAGTACAGATGAGACCTGCTACCTATGAAGCACTGACCTTGCTCCGATAGTAGTCAGTTTATGTCACATGTGTCAGTTTATGCCAGTTTAAACTGGCTCCTATAAGTCCCCACAAGACCTCACTCCCAGGCTGATGAAACTGAGGCACTGAGGCAGAAACACTTGCCTGAGGCTGCAAAATTAGTAAACAGGGCCCAACCCAGGTCTTCTGGCTCCAGTGTCCAGTCCTCAGGCACTTGCCCCCTGGTAGAAATGTAAAGGAGCTGGGTGGAGCCATTTCCAGCCACATAATCTTCAGTACAGCAGAGCTGTTCCACCAAGCCTGATGTACACTTGAGAGCCCTGGAGGGCCCTTCCACTTAGGCCTTTCCAGGAGGAGACAAAGGTTGAACTCACAAGTAGAATGGGAACTACACTGAATATCAAGTTAAAGACAGAATCACATTTAAATCCAATTAAAGATGTGTGCACAAGTCCCCAGGCTTATCCCCCAACTCTCCTCTCCCCTTTCCAGCTCTCAAGTGCCTGGTTTAGTGGTAGGAGAACGGAGTCAGATGGACCTAGATCCAAATCCAGCTCTAGCCAGGAGACACGCAGAGTGCCATCCTGGCATTCATTTCCAATTCATCTCTTAGTGGAGAAGACATGACCACCCCCAGGTAACCAGGGATGGGAGAGTTGCCTCTTGTCATTGTAGCTCCTTCACAAGGTGGCCCGCGTTCTTCTTCCAAGCAGGTTCAGTACCTGAGCTCCTCTCTTGCACTAGGAATTTGCCATGATTTGAAGAATCACCTTATATCTTGGCTTATCTACAGGCTCGAAACAAATTGTGTGTACTGACTGTTATCTGAAGGGAAACTGCTTCCGTCCATGGAATTGCCCCCGCCACTGCCTGTTTCTCCAGGAGGGCCTTTCCTCCGGATGCTTCTGCAGCTACCTTCTCTGTCTCCAGGGTTTTCCCACCTGAGACCCTGGTGTGCTAATGTTTAGCATCACTCCCCACCCTACAAGCCCTGGAGACGGAAACACTGCCTCACACGGTGCCCCTGCCGTGGACTGCCACAGCACATGCACACACACTCCCATACGTGTGCGGAAAGACCCTCTTAGCCTCTGTGGCTGAGAGCTCAGGGGAGTCAAGCCCCCCTCAGAGGCACAGTCTTTTCCTGGCTGTGTCTGCAGAGACAAATATAGTTTTCATATGCCACACAAATCTTACAGTGACAAAATGATGAATGGGTGGAGGATCTCAAATGAATAGTTTGGAACATGGCCCCTTTTTATGCTGACGATAATTGGTCAAATATCCTGCCTGAGGCTCTGTGAATGCACTGGAGGTGTTGCAAATACAGTTCCTGGTTATTACTGGTTCCATTACAGAGCGTTTAAGTATTTAAGGAGGTGCACACCTGCAGTTCCATGTTCCCAAAAGGACAGCTTTTGGAAAGACAGACGCTCACCATCCTTCCCTGTCTGATCACCCCTCCCACCCCCACATCACCTCTCTCTCTACAGTATCTTTCTCTTTCAGCATATTGACACATCTTTCTAATCCTAAAATATAAATATTCCCTGCCCAATCTTAAGTAACTGTTAAGTTCAATTAACATTGAACCATATAGACTCAGCAGAGTGGGGACAGAACCAGCATCATAAAATCTTCCATGGTTGGTCCCTTCAAAACCCTCACTAGAGCAGCACTTTACAATAGAATTTTCTGTGTCTACACCACCACCATCTGTGTAACCAATTGCCACATGTGACCACTGAGCACTTAAAATGTGGCTGATGTGACTAAGGAACTTAGTTTTTATTTCATTCATTTTCACTAATTTAAATTTAAATGGCTCCACATGGCTGTGGTTACCATATTGGTTGGTCCCGGATACCAGTGCAGTCCATTGCCCCCACCTCACAAGTCACTTTCAGTAGCAGAAGCCTCATCCTAGCAATAAAAACATCTCGTCTGGTATAATAATCACATAGTTACAGTCAGGTCTAGAGCAATAACTACACTCCACACTTTTATACACTTAGACCCCCTCCTCCCTGCCCACCCAGGGCAGCTTTCGGGAGTGAGTGGTGTGTGTTGGGGATGGTGGTAAAGGGCACTTCCTATTTCCCCCTCACACCCTCTCCTGCCCTCCCCAGTTTCCTGTGTCATCCCTCCAGGGTCAGAGCAGAGTTGACAGGCTCCCTAGGACCCCTGCTGTGGTAGTCCAGTCCCAGGTGCCTCTGGATGAGGGAGACCTTTCCTCTTCTAGGACAGATTTGTGGGGGTTTTTAACATCTCCAGTCTGGCCTCCTCACTTCCTGTGGCTACATACACAGAAGTGAGTGGGATTGCTGGCTCATACAAAAAAAAAAAACCCTCAAAATGGATTTAAAATGTAGACGTAAGACCTGCAACTGTATAACTACTAAAAGAAAACACAGGGGGAAAGCTTTTTGACATTCGTCTAAGCAACAATTTTATTCGCTACAAGAACAAAAGCACAAACAACAAAAACAGAAACAGACAAGTGACTTGCATTAAAACTAAAAAGCTTCTATGCAGCAAAGGAATCAGCAGAGTAAAAAAGCAACTTACCGAATAAGAGAAACCATTTGCAAACCATATATCACATAAGGGGTTAATATTCAAAATATATAAGGAACTCATACAACAGAATAGCAAAAAAACAGAGTTGAACCTTGTTGAATAACATGGGGGTTAGGGACACGAATCCCCTGTGCAATCAAAAATCCACATGTAAATTTTGACTCCCCCAAATTTTAACTACAGTATACAGTCATCTCTCAGTATGTGTGAGGGATTGGTTCCAGCCCTCCCCCTTAAGATTCCAAATCCCCAAATGCTCAAGTCCCTTATAGAAAATGGCATAGAACAATGCTTATAATTGGCCATCGGCATCCTCAGATTCCCAACCTCGGGTCAAATATACTGTTTTTGATCCACAGTTGGTTGAATTCATGGGTGCAAACCCCAGGGATATAGAGGGCCGACTGTATATTTATTGAAAAAGATCCATGTATAAGGGAACCCATGCAGCTAAAACCTTTGTTGTCCAAGGGTCAACTGTAATTTTATTAATAACAAAGTGAACAAAGAACCTGAATAGACATTCTGAAAAGAAGACATATGAATGGCTAACAGGGGTATAAAAAGATGCTCAAAACACTTATCATCAGGGAAATGCAAATCAAAACCACAAGGAGATATCACCTCACACTTGGTGGAATGGCTGGCATCAAAACAACAAAAGACAACAAGTGTTGAGGGTGTAGAGAAAAGAGGAAACCCTTAAATACCACTGGTGAGAGTGTAAGTTGGCACAGCCCTTATGCACAAAAGTATGGAGGTTTTTCAACAAATTAAAAATACTGTCCAAATTTACTAGTTTAAAAGTTGAATGATGCAATTTCCAACCATGTCTTGAACTCTTTAGATTATAATCTCTGAATCTGATGACACTTGAGGTTGACCATAACCCTGCCTTCCACATGCCACTGCCATCAAAGAGAATGGCTGAGGACCCAAGATGGATTCTGAAGAGTGGTCACATTCCTGCAAAGAACACCCTTTCTTCTTCCAGCAAGGATAAAAACTGACCCAGGGAGCATGGCATCCCAGCATTGATTGAAGTCAAGAGAGAACATCGATTAGAAGGATCTTTATGTATTGCAGAGCAAAGGTCTTAGAAACCTTCAGAGGAAATGAGCCCAGCCATCCACATACGGCTGCCTGGCATCTGGTGCATAGCTGGGTGCCATCATCAGGAGCACATCTGTTGTAAAGGATACCAGCTGCCACTCTACCGCCCTTGGGTGCTGAAGGCTGCCACTCTACCACAGTCAGAACAGAGATGGACAAATGTCAACACATGGACTCACATGTGTGGTTCAAGCCAAGAGGTTGGTGGCAGACCACTGACAGACTAGAACTCATGACTCAGCTTGGCCTATGTCAGATGTGAGTAGAGAATCACCTCAAAACAGCATGTCCGCAAAAATCTCTCTGACCTTGCGCAATCTCAAGAAAGAAACATACTAACCAGCAGGAGCAATGTGCTTACCCAGCTGCCATCTTGGACCTGGGCCAAGTCACGGGGTCCTAAAATAATGTCATAGGCAAGATTCCTAGAGCTCTTTGGGGCATCTCATCAAACCCACCTGTGAGGTAGGGATGAAAAGTATCCTACTGGGAAAAACAAGCTCTAGGACCCACATGGGACCTGGTCTGAGCATGGGCAGCCCACCTGGATGGCACTCCTGGCCCTACTCAGCCCCAAAATAGAAAAGGGACTTAGAAAATGTCAAGTAAGGGACTTCTCATGGCAAATCATTGATGTATCCACCCCACCATTCTTTTAACATTATTCCTGTAAATGATGACCTGTTCACTAATCTGTGGCTACAGATAAATAGCCTGTTTGCTTAACAATAATAGGAACTAACTTCAATAAAACAGACTGACTTTCAAACTTTCTGGCTCTGGGAGATTTGCTGACCTTCAACCAGTGATCTGAACAGACTATGTTGGCTTGCACATAGTTCTCTCAGCAAAGGACTCTCAACCCCTTCCTTTTGATTCCTTTGTTCTGTTTTTTTCCCTCCATCCTCCCTCCTTACAAAAAACCATGTCCATGTCCAGTTGTTAAGATGGTCTTTGCAATATGAGTCCATCATCTTCTTCAGCTACCAACTCTTAAATAAACCTACTTTTCTTCCACCAGCCCCTGTCTCTTGATTACTGGCTTTTAAGTAGCAGGCAGCCAAACCTGGGTTTGGTACCATTGGGACAGACCTAGGCTCAGGGTTTCCTACTCAGATGGCATGGGCAGGCTTAGTTACTTTCAAGTACTGGAAACAAACTCAGAAATTTTAAGGAGTGCATGAGACCCTCTGAGACACAAGACTGCAGGCAGGGATCCAGCTCATCTGAGTCTGAAAGTGATGCTGTTTCCTGCCCTGAAAGAGCCTATAGCAATAGAATGAGTGGAACCGGAGAAGAGGAAGAGCAAGGTAAGAGAATAGGGCTCACTGTTGTTGGGCTGGAAAGATGGACAAGAAGTAAAGGCACAGAAGCCACTTGAGTGCTGGTGGCAATGCTCTCGGTTGTGCTTTCTGTCATGGCTGGCGTCCAGCTGGTGTTTCCTAGTCTGATGGCCACTTATGTGTGTCCTCCAGAGACTCCCAGGGGAGACTTCCAAGGTTTCACTCTTCACGGTATGTCATGCACTTTCCTGCCAGCCACTCATCCTGCCTGAGAGGACTCTCAACTCTCGTTGCTCTTTTCCCTGGAGTCTCTTTGCCTGGGCATGTGGTCCACTTAGGTATCCAGCCTAAGTCCCCTTGGCCCCTGGGGAGCATACTCTCTGGCCCAGCAGCTAGTAGACAGGTAACTTGCTCCAACTGCAGCCTTTGGGCCTTATGGCTCTCCCACCCTCCTCAAACTTTGGGAACACTTAGTAAGTTTCCCCACACCTTTCTGCTCCATTCTTGAAGCCACCACATAAACACTCAGCCACAGAGTCAGGAGGCAGTCTCCCATCTGGCCTATACCCCTCACCCCACATGGGGTTATCCCAGGGACTCTTAATGGCTTAAATTTAGGAATGGAGCTGAGATTAGCATGCCTCCAACCACTGAGAAGAGCCCACCCCAGAGCACTGGACTCCAAGACCCATGGTGACCTCAGAGTCCCAGAGCTCCTCGTGGGCCACCTAACACACAGGTCCTGTCAAGGTGGCTCCAAAACTTCTATTCAGAGATGTTGTTCAAGATCTGAACTGACTTCCCCAGACTTTTAATAACCGCTAACATTCACTGAGTACCTACTAACTGAATGTAACAAGATCAAGGAAAATGCTTCACAAGGATTATTCCAGTCAGTACTCACCAGGGCCCTGTAGATATGTATCATTGCTGCAAACTCCTTTACAGATGAAGATGTGAACTCTTAGAGAGGCCACAGAAGGTTTTCCAAGGGGTTACCCACTTGCCAGGAATTGGAGCTGAAGTCCATGCTTGCAAGTCTGAATCTAGCATCTGCACTCAGCTTGCTACAGTAGGCTCCCTTCACATCCTGGAAATCAAACCACTAATTGTATAGTAAATGGTTTAATACTTATCTTCCCCCCATTTTCCTCAAGGTCAAGAACCTCTTACTCACTGCTAAACTTTTAATGTTTAATAGTATACTGTTTATATAACAGTGCTCTGTAAATAGTCGTACAATGAATAGCTGTGCTTAAGACAAATGGGAGAGAAGTGGGCTAAGCCTCAGACTCCAGAGCTAAAAAGGCTGATTATATGGATTTATAGCACAGAATCAAGTAGAGCTAATACCAAGGAAAAAGAGAGGAAATTCAGGAAAATGAAACTCAAAGACCTCAGTCTTTCTGATGGCATCAATTCGGCTCATTAGCTCAGGGACCTAGGAGTTGTGGCCTCAGGACTCAACACTGTTCTTATTGGAAACTTGTGAGTTTCTTGGGTTGTCAGAGGGGTCCCTGGCCAGACAAGTGGGATCTTGGGCCAAGGCACTGAGACAAACAAAGCCCAGAGCCTTTTGAAGTGTAGGAAGGGATATGGCTCATGAAAGATGTGGGTTTTTTCCTCTTTAATCTTCCTGCTTCTTTCCCAGATAGGTAGTGGTCTTCTAGTGTCTCAAAATACGTCCTTCATAGGATAAAAGTCTGTCTAAAAATGTGCTTCTTTTCTAAAGGAAAATCATCACTGTAGACAACAATATCAATCCAAGAGAGTGAAAAGCAATGGTTGTGACAGCTCCTTTTTAAATAGAGTTGAAAACCAGAAACTTGATGTCAAACCCATCCCATCTATGAACCTAAAGATATCATCACGTATTTTGCAAATTAGTGAGAAAGTAGCAGAGTTTAGACTGGTGCATACACAGATACTCACCATCCTTGCTAAGACCCAGGGGCTCCAGCTACTTTGAGAGGTGCCTCAGTCTGCTGGGTGTGCCACAGGCCACCTTTCATTTCCACCAAGATGTTGTCCCCACTTTCAGACTGCAATGAGTCTCCTGGGCTGCTGCAAGGAAGTAACCCCAGCCCATGGCCTAATGACAACAAATGCCTCCTTTTGCTTTCCCCATTGTTACCTCGGTTTCTTCTAAGAAAAAAACCTAATAAATCACCAGGTCTCATAATAAGGAATATGACCCAAAAGAAAAAAATCACTCTGTTCTTCCCTCAGAACTGCCATGACCTTGGTCCTGGGATCACAAAAGTCAACCATGTTTTCCTCAGAGTTTGGAGACAGATATACTCACAAAAATTGCAGTACCATTCAGTAACACTTAACACTTTTTACATGTGTCGTGGGAACATGAGAGAGTTAACAGCTAACTCTGCCTTGGAGAAAGCAGAGAAGACTCCATGGAGAAGGTGATATCTGAGCAGTGTCCTGCTGTGGACAAGGGCAGGAAAATGTTCCCAGGAAGAAGGAACAGCTGAGGCAAAGGCACAGAGGCATAACAGCATGAGGGTTATCAGAGGAGACACAGGTGTTCAGGTGTGGCCACATCGTGGAGAAATGGAAAAGAAGGGTGTTAAGTGGTGGCCATGTCATGTAGCTGAGCAGCCTCATTGGTCACATAGGTGGTTACCAAATTTGTCCACAAGTTGGACTAGCCATGAATCTGATTCTTATTAGAACCACACGGTTACAGATTCATAGCAGTTTCAAGGCTGAGAGAGCCATTTGAGAGGATCAGAAAAACTCATGCATTTTCCAGATTAGAAACTTTAGGAACAGAGAGGGTGACTTGCCAAGCGATCACATAGGATGGAGTCAATGACCTGGCGTTGGTGGCTATTCACGCAGGTTCCTACAGCAGGAACACATCTAAGCTCCACAGGTGACACCACCAATTCCAAGTGTATTATTGGGCATAAAAGTTATGCTCCCAAATATAAACTGTGGTGTAATGATGAGTGATTTATATTACATTTTTACACTTTTCTCTATTTGCCAGAAAATCTACAATGAATATGCATTACTTCTACAATCATAAAAGTACATATTTGTAAGAGAAAAAAATAGTCCCAATAGTACTTGGGACACTGTGGTTGCGACTCACAGCAGGCCTGCCCCAGAGAGGGTTTAACATGACAGGGATGAGTGCTGGGAACAAGTTCCCACTACATGGGAAGGGAGCCGAGAAATCGAGTTTTTGTGAACAAATTTATCTGCACTTGGATCTTTGCTGCTTTACGTTTTAAAAAACATTCGCTGGCTTCTAGCTGACCTCCTTCTAAAATAAGACGCCTTGCTTGCTCTTTAAATAAAATGTGTATATGACTCTTCAAGAGAGTGAAGAACAGAGGCTGGAGCATCAGTGTCTCCACCAGAGGGAATTTGGCAATAGCTTTCAGAACACTGAGAAAACCCATTTGGGCATTTATGCTGCACAAGTCATCAGAGATGATGCGTGAGGACTGTGCATAGGGCACTCAGCCTGGTGGCCTGTTTTTGGCAGAGGTGATAAAGAAGGGAAGTAAAGAGAAGGGAGAGGAGAAGATTGGAAATTGCCTACAATAGCTAAATGCATAAGAAACTATTGTACATAAACATCCTGCTGTGGACTTTTTACATTAGTATCCATGATGTGACGAAAGCAGAATCAGACACTCTGGGTCACAGGAAAGACTCAGATGTGGTTCCTCAGTCCTTGAGCCCAGTATCTGGTGGAGTACACAAATTTAGAGAGATAAATACAGCGCAACATGATTGCACAGGATGAATAAAGAGGGCCGCAGGAAAAGCAAATGGGACAGCACTCACTCAGCCAAGGGACGGGGAGCTGAGCAAAAGCATCGTGAAGGAGGGGATAGTTGAGCTTGGCTCTGATGAGGGAAGAGGAGTCCATCAGAAGGGCAAGGTAAAGGTGGGGCAATCCCCATAGCCAGAACAGCATGAGCACAGAGGGAAGGCAGGATCAAGGTTGGGGGACAAGAAGGGATGCAGTGAGGAAAAGCCTTGTGTGGCCATTCACAACTCTGGACTCCATCCTGTGGGAAATGAAGAGCCCACAACAGATTCTGGAAGAGACCACTACTGTGGTTTTACCAGAACAGCCTCAGTCAGACTCCAGCAGAGAACATTTACTGAACCAAGTCATTTTTTAACAGTTAGTTGTCTTTGGGTATTTTTTTTTATTTTAAGATGGTGAGATTATGGGTCATCCCCCTTTATCCCTATTCTCCCCTTTTTATATGTACCTCCCAGTTGCAAAATTGATTTCATAATTTAAAAATATTTGGGGAAAGGAGTTTTATAAATAGTAAATGCAATTTTTCATTTCAGATTGCTGTCTGCTCCTGTAGTTGGATAGTATAAATCAGATTAAAAAAATTTCCCCAACCAGAACGTTGAGAGCACCTCTCCGAGAGAAGTCATTCCTTCTCCACTGTTTTCATCCGGTTGCCCAGCTGTGCAGCTCTGGTGGGTGTGAGCACCCTGGCTGTACATGCTTAGAAACTGGTTTTTCCACTGCCTTAAGCCTTGCCCCATGTTCTCACCCACCATCTAAAGTACAGACTTCAGGTTCTCCTTAATCCCTCGTGAGCAGCTGCTCTATGGCTTAATTAAACATTACCCCCTGTTGGACTTGTAGTTTTCTTTCAATAGGCTAAAATTACTTGTCCATGAACTTCCTTATATGTCAAGTCATTTCCTTGGAGTTTGTAATGAGAAATGAGACTCTGTGCTGGGGGCGGTGAACAAAACTGATCCCAAAGGAGTTAGAGAATATGGACATTTTTAAGATTCATCATACTTATTGCCAAGTTGCTTTTGTGCGTGGGGTGTTTACATTCACACTCCCCATGGAATACAGTTTCTAGCTGTTGTTCTTTTTCGTGGCATCTGGTCTGGATTTTAGCTCTGTGCCTGTCAACCAAGGGACAGTCCCCTTTCTTTCCTGGGCCTCGGTTTCCTTAACTGAGGTGTGGCAGCTAAGATGTGTGTTTCTATTCTCTATAACTAATAAATTCGGGGTTAAAAGAGTCTGTACTGTTATCTTGAGCTATTGCACTTGAAAACGACATTTATTTTCGGCTTCCCTTGGCTCCATTTTTTCAAGGTGAAACCAGGCATGAGACAAATCTATCCAGTGTTTCTCCCACACACCCACACACAAATCGCATTTTCTGCCAGATTTAAAATGCAACCGTTCTGGAGTGCCGCCTATTACCCAAGTCAACACGGTGCCCTCACCCAGACGTCTGGTCACCATTATATATAATTTATGAATCCAACCCAGAAACAAGGCAGAGAGAAAATGAACACAGACTGAAAGTGTCTGTGGTAATGAAACTGCTTTTCAGTTTCATGTCCCTACCAGTTTATGCTCATTTTCATTTCTCGATTTCTTTCCCAATTTGTTACCCCAGTGACTGACGCTCCAATTACAATTTCCTTCCCTCACTTGCTCCCATGTTATCGAATAAATGCCATGGCCTTTCTCTGCGCTGTGCACTTATTTTCCAATTACTGTGGGTAAACAGGGATGAGCTCACGACTGAATTGAAGCTTTTCAATCATTTGATTTGGTCCTGAGCAAAATTTCAGAGATTGAGTCATAAACATCAAGGCCATTGTCTACAGAAATTGCGAGTGTTGGAAGAGACTGCCTGAATAGATCATCTTTTGCAGAGAGCAGTTTCCACTGGGACATCTTTACCCCAAGTGACTTCACATTCCAAAAAGACATGTTTCCAAGCTTGTCAGAGGGACACCATCATTTGTTCCAGTTCTAAGCTGGAACAGCCTCTTTCAATCTCCATTAGCAGGTTGGAAATTTATTTAGAAAGTCGACAGGTACTACTTGGGGGATTAATGACCACTGATTTATTAATATTGAGCAGCATTTCAATAATCAGAAGCAGAGTGATCACGGGTGGCTTTCCTCACCATTACAGTCTGTGGCAATCACTCAAAGCCAGTCAAGTGATTCTGATTTATGACCTTAACCTTCAGGGTCCACTCCATGTGCTCTCTTGGTGTGTAAATTCTAAAAATGCAATTCCCTCCACCTCCAGAGAGCCAATTTAAGTCAACATTATGCATGAACCGAGAATGCAGGAATTCTCAGATCTCTTATTTCACTCATTAAATTTGCACTGAACATCTTGCAATTAAAATTTTGTATAGATTTCTTCTATGATTGACATTTGGCCTTGATGAAATGAGTTCAAATTTGGTCTCTCAGAAGACTTCAAAGGAGAGAGATGGCTCTAGACATTGTTTCGAGAGAGAGGGCGATAGGCACTAATATTTGATTAGCAATTTGAACAGACTCATGGGTGAAGGACTGTCTTCCTACCACAGTGAAAGACACTGGGGAGCCAGGCCAAGAATGAGAAGCAAACCCAATCTGCTTTGAAAACTCCATTCAATTCATTCGACAATAATGAAACAAGAGCTTCTTGAACTCTTAGAGCAAGAAGGCTCACCAATCTCACAGATCAAAGTCTCCGAGGTTCAGACACAGCGCCTGGTATGGGAGGGAAAAGGGCTTCCCCAACACGGCAGAGGTGCTGGGACTCACAAATCTCTTCCTTGGGCCTCCCGCAGTGTGACCATGGGATTAAATTCTGGCCTGCGGGTCATTAAAGAAAGCAAGGACTGCCACCTGCAGGCTGGCACAAAAACCTTCCACATCCAATCCTCATGCCCTTTTCCCATCCCACTAACTGGGCAGCTGAGTGAAAGAGAAACGAACGAGTGAAGCCACTGATGTGCCGGGGATGCCTTCGCTGTTAAACCACACATTCTAAGGCACGTGTGGGTCAGCAAGCCCATCGGTGAGCAACCCACCCAAAGGCGCAGTCGTGAAGGAGGGAGCAGTGGAGCCCAAGCTTCAAGACTGAGGGCCCAGTGACTTTTTACTCCATTCAAAGTAGTTTGGGTTTTTATGTTTTGTTTCAGTTTTTGTTTGTTGAGAAATCAAAATAAAAAATGTACACATCTATATAGATGTCAGGACTGGACCTCAACTAGGATTTGGAAAAGTAACTCCTCTCCCCAGTGCATCTGTTTAAATGAATATATGAACATATGCACTGAGACCATGTTTTGTTTTGTTGGTGTATATGCGCTTGTTTTATTTTGGGAAGGGACCATTTTGACAGAGGAAGGATGAAGCGGGTTATTGTTTCAGGGTTTTTGCAGGGATGGAGCTTGAGAGAGAAAGAAACAAAAAGGGGAAGTGCTGTCGTCCTGCCCAACTCTGCCAAGAAGGCGAGGGACTGAAATGGCTCTGCAGCTGAAGGGGCAGCGTTGCTGGTGCTGGGCAGGCACCTCAGTGCAGCTTCAAAGCCAGGGACACAAAATACAGCAGGGAGAGGACAGTGATGTGCAAGTGTTAACAACAGGCTGGGGGTCCAGGGATCCTTGATGAGCAGCATTTGCCAATTTCCATGGTATAAATACTCCCACTGTGGCCAATTTTGAGTTATCAAGATGATGTCATTAACTTCGGAGTTGGGAAAAGATTTACACAATTCTTACAAACCAGTAAGACTCAGCTCTGCCACACCACTGGGAGGGAGCCAAGAGAGCTTGGTATAACTTCAGCATCCTACAGGTTCGAGGGTGGTTCAGCGGAGCAACTCTCATGGAAGGTACCAGCAACGAAGTTGGGAGAGGCCCTTTCACTGATGATCTGTGCCCAGCAGACGGCAGACAAGGAAGGGTGAGGTGGCAGAAAACACATGGATATATCCCAGGCTCAGGGACTTTGTTAGAGACCTGGGAGCAGGCCAGAGGCTGTGGGCCTGGTGTTTCATAGGTCGGGGAAGATGTTGCTTAGATGGAACATTCATGTTAATATGTCATCATCTTTACCCAGAGGCTGCTGAGACCTGGGTCATTTGAAGTCCCCAAGACAGGCAATGCTGACAGTTGGGACAAGAGGTTTTCCCAATCTGGAAGTCACTAATGCCTGCTGTATACTTGGGGAGGGGGAGATCATTTTTAAAAAGCACATAAAACACATCACCTGGTAGAAAGTGAACTGGAATCTAGCTGAGAGTATCAAATTGCGGTCTTGGTCCTGTCACTTTGCATCTTGAATGTAGTTTCTTCACCAGTGAAATAGAAAGTAGGCTCCCTGCATGTCACAGGTGTTGTAAGAGCTCAGTGAGACGGGAGGTGTGAAATACTTCCAACCAGGCACCATCTCACCTTCACTCAGAGAAGGTGAGTTCACTTCTGGGCCAGACAGTTGTCTCTCATCCTGTTCTGGTTCTGCGAACCTCAGAGCCCAGCTGGAGGCAAAACAGCATTCAACTTGCACACCTTCCTGGCTGGCGCAGGGCACACCCAAACCCCAACTGAGCACAGGGGAGCCAGCCAATCGGCTTCGCTGACTCAGGCCGACAGTTGTTTACCTTTTTGGTTCCAAATGTCAGGCAGGACTGTGCTGAGGACATGGGCAACACTTCAACTGACAGGGACCCATCAGGCCGACAAACACATGAGAAACACTCCTGCTCCCTGGGAAACACGCCCACCTGGCACAGGAGACAGAAGCGCAGCCATCCTGCAGCAAAGCCAGCCATCGACAAGACGAAAAGGAAGCAGTGCATCTCCCACAGCGTTCTTCCATGGCCACTGCCTCCCTCAGGGTGTTACCCTCCTCCACCTTGCCAGGCAACAGTAGACACAACAGTAGAGCCAGAAAATAGTGCTCTGCACATGTCTTTAACTCATTTCCTTCTCAGTGAGTGAGTATTTGGTCAGCGCCTCAATCCCAGGCACAGTGCTAGGAACTGGGACACGGGATGTATAGGGCAAGGTCCCTGCCATCCAGCAACTCCAGTTGGTGGGAGGAGGAGAGGACAGGGAGACACATCTGTAAACAGATCTCAGCTGTATTACAGTTGCTAACCCATTACATAGATGGGGCCTGGTGGGAACCCGGCTGGGGCCCCATGGGGGCAGTGGCCAACCTCACCTGGTGTAGGAGGCTCGGCAAGGGCTCCCAGACATGTGTGTCACTCATGGTGTTCAGAGCATGGGGAACAGTGCAAGTGAAGGCACCAATACACAGAACAGTGAGGCAGTTTGGGGAGCTACTGATAATTCTGTGAGGCCAGAGTGTTGGGGGCAAAGGGAAATTCTACTAGAGACAAAAGCGGAGAGGTGAGCAGAGGACAAATCGGGGCTGACCTCACTTTGACCTCAGCTGGCAGACACATCCCACGTTCCTCTGACCAGCACAGCTGCCAGCTCATTCTCTGTAACTGAAGCAAAGTGTAACGGCTCAGGACACAGCATGATGAAGGGAGGCAGGGCAGAGGGGGGCATGCAACTCCCGCTGCTCTGGGCCCTTGTAGGGGCAGAATGTGCAAACGCAGTACATGCTAATTATCTGGGTCAGGCTGCAGACTGGCAACAAGGGGCAAATGTGGGCCCCGCTCCTGGGAAACACCTACAGGGCACAGTGGATATTACATTACCACAGCCCATCAGCCCCCATCAGCACTTGTTTGTGACATCAGCCATTGTGTGACTTACCCCCCACCCCCAGGCATTACCCTACCTGGTGAGACTTGGTAATACTCTTAAAATGCCTCCCTCACGTGGCATAATCCCATCCACGCTCTGCAAGCCGTCACGTGCCATCCTCCCACTGACTAATGAGTAGGTGGGACCAGAGAATAATTACGTAACTGAGACCAGCCTGCATATGCACAGCACCCTAGGCTCCTGACACACACGCGTGCACATTGCTTTGGTTGCTCTGGCTCCTGGACAAGCAGCTCAGACGTGCTCAAGTCAGGCCCCCTGCAGTCAGGACTGGAGCTCCCAATCAGTCTCTCTGTCCAATGCAAACTTACCTCTTCACACTTCAGTTTAATGGTTACTGTAGAGCCTGTTGCCATGTTATAGATAGGTACCACTCTAATAATAGCCATCACAGCAACAATATTCAGGGCCAGTCAGCATTGTGCAAGCATGTGAACTGCATCAGCATCTTAGTTCCCATTTTACAGCAAAGGAGCTGAGGTTGAGACAGGCAACTTGCCCAAGGCACGCAGCTGCTCAGAGTGAGAGCTGAATCCCACCCAGCTTTGTCAAACACTGTTTCCTAATAAATAGCAAATTAAGCAATCACTGCTGACCCTGAGACAGAAGCCCCACAGAGCAGCAGCCCCTGTGCTCCCTACAGAAGCCCCCTAGGCTGAGAGAGCCTGAAGGGAAACACCAGCCCTGTGAGTGGCTTCCGGCAGAGCTGGGCCTAAGCTGCCCGATCTCTAAGGAGATCATTAAACAACCTTTGTCAAAGTCTAATAATCTTCCCCATCCAGAAGTTCTTAATGGACACAGAGGAGCAGAGAGGGAGAGAGAGAGACAATGTGTGTCTGTGACTGTGTGTGCACGTATGTGTAAGTGACAGTGAGAAACAGAGAACCCTGGACTGAGAGACAGAGGGCACCCAAATTTCCAAAGTCATAGTTGGCACCAGCTTTTAACATTTCAATGTCTCCTTCAATGGGGTAAATATACCAAGTTCTGAGCTGCAAAATATTGGGGTTTCTCAGACACAAAAGTGAGTCATCTCCCCAACATGGGGCTCCTACCCTCATGGTGCTTTTTATCCTGTTTCAGCTCTGATCATACTCTAGCCTGCATCAGTCACGCCATGTCCCCTGCATGTGCACCTCAGGCAGGCAGAACAATTCTAAGCATCTTCCCAAAGGGCATGACTTCTGGCTTGCACATCACTCTACCCACAGTGCCCAGCCAAGTAGTGTCAAACACATGAGACGTGCTCAACAAAGACTTGTTGACTGAGCTCTCACACTCTCCTTCCCGGAAGGGAAATCCAGCATGCAAACGAATAGATTCTGATAGGACATGGTCACCACGGTGGAGGAAGCAAGGGCAGTGCACAAGAGGACACCAGACAGATATTTCTACATCCATGTTCGTGGCAACATTATTCACAAGACCCAGAAGTGCCATCAGGGGATAAGTGGATAAACAAAACGTGGTCTATCTATTCAATGGACTATTATTATTCAGCAAAAAAAAAAAAAAAAAGGAAGGAAATCCTGACACATGCTACAATGTGGATGCATCTTAAACACGTTTTGCTAAATGTAAAAAGTCAGATACAAAAAAAATGTTGTGTAATTCTCCTTATATGGAATATCCAGAAGAGGCAGATTTACAGAGAAAGAAAGTAGATTAGAAGTTACCAGGGGCTGGGGGAAGGGAGGAGTGGAGAGTGATTGTCCTAATAGTACAGAGTTTCTGTGTGGGGTAACACGAAATTCCTCAACTAGATAGTGATGATGGTTGTACCACACTAAACTGTACAATTAAAAATGGTTAAGATGGCAAAATTTATGTTACACATATTTTAACACAATAAAAAAGTTCCAAAAAGAAAAAGGACTCAAGGGTTGATGGCAATTGCAAAGTCTGCATGTATAAAATAAAATAAATAAATAAATAAAGCAGACCAAAGAGGAGAAGAGTTCAGTCCTTCCAGAACATGAGAGAGGGCTTCTAGGAGATGGTGATAATGGAATGAGCTGTCAAAGGCATTGGTGAAGGTCATTCCAGGAGCAGGAATAGGTTTGCCTCTTACAGTTCCTGGTGGTGAGAGATATACAACCTGTTGAACCCTAAGCAGCACCCTCTGGAGAGCTCTCTGGGTTCCAGGAGAAGAACCATGCACGTCCCCCAGGGAGTCCACTTTCTACTCTCACCACCCACTCCGAATCTGCAAGACTCAGCTCAGCTCCTCCTCTATGAAGCCTCCCCGTTCGCCCAGCCAGCACCGACTCTCCCTGCTCTGAATTCTGTTGTACTCCAAGCTGTTCCACACATCCGAAGATCTTAATTACACACTGCTTTGTATTATTTCATAAATCAGGGTCCCTAAAGCCATTCTGTGGTTTACTAATCCCCTGAAATACTCTGTGAACAAGCGTTTTCATCTTCAGATAATTTGGGGAAATGTGGCAAACAATCACTCCCTCTTGAACAGCCCAAAGCACGTGAGCTTATAAAAACTCTGAGAAACAAAGCCGTGTTTAACTTTGCCCAGTGCGTTTTGCAAAACTATTTGCCCACATGACTCTGTTCTTTTTATTAATACTGGTTAATATCTTGCTGAACGCATGCTCCTTAGGACCTAGGTAGGGAAATTCTGCCCTGAGAGATCCACAAACCAAAACCTTGTCTTCCCAAGAAGAATGTAGGCTCACGGAGGGTAGCATCTGCATTTGCAACTCCTTCTCTCCCGTCCCCTCCCAGTGCCAAGCACAGCACCTCATGGTGCATCCTGAAGGATCTGGTTGCCTTGACGACCAGCACTGAGTTGCTATTTCAGGACTTTCTCTCCATCTTTGGAACCCCAGGAAAGCGGCAAATGCCATAAGGCATTAGTCTGAGTGTGCAGCACTTTCAGCAAAGTGGCATTAATAATGTGCAGCACATCTCATCAGCTGGGGCTCCCCAAGACAGGCAGGACGAGATGCTGCTGGATGTCACCGTAGCCTCGAGAGCCCGCTGCTAAGAGTAATGCTCCATTCTCTTTTATTTTCCCAGCTAATTTGGAAGGTGGGAAATGATGCTGTATTGTTTACGGCCTCATTCTTGGAGGTAATATGAGCCCTCCAGTGAGTAACTCCAGTCTCTGTCACACCATCTGTTTTGTCATCATCAACAGCTCTGCTGTGCTTGTGGAGTACCATACGGGGATGCCGAGGCCCAAGGGCGTTCTTCGTGCCTCTAATTATGAGAACTACGCAATCTCCACCTGGTCCCAGGGAAAGAGGCATAGACAGGCCTCCTCCCTCCGGCAGCTTCCCTACCTGGGCCCTGGGCTGTTTCCCCTCCATCCTGCCATGAGCCCAGAGACTCTGCCTGGGATGGAGAGAAGCTTAAGACTCTTCTAATAGCACCAATCTACCCCCAGAGCTCAAAGAAATAGACTGGGTCTGTGAGTGATGGGTATATCAGTGGCCAGTTGAATAGAAATGGTCAAATAGCTGCCCTGTGACACATCAGCCATGTCTACAATGAACTTTTTACCCATGACCTCCCTGGTGTCTACTGCACTTTGGGCCAGTGAGCCGGTCCAAAGAAAACTGTGCTCTCTATCCACAGTGCCAGTCGCCATCTGTGGATAGTTTAGCTGCCCCAGCATCCCTTTTGTTCAGCCAAGCAGCCTGCAGGGGCTTTGAACAGACATCAGCCCCGCAGATAGCAGATAATAGCCTACGGCATCATCCGTGTCACCGGGACACGTAAGTTCCTGATAGGACTTCCCCAGCAGCCCTCATGATAAACAGTCTCCAACTCTCAGGGTCTGCCCCTGGGGTGCCCCTTATACAAGACCCCCAGGGAGCTTCACACAACCCCACGCTTTCCTGTTTGAACTGACCAATCCACACTTGGCCCGGGATTGGCCCAAGAGAACACCCTAATAAAGGCACGTGCAGAGCCTGCCACACTCTGCCTGCACTTAGCCTTGACCTTCCTGTAAGGCTCCTCAAGGCCCCTCAAGGCATGACGTGTGCCTCCTCCAGGATCTGTGGCGGGAAAAATTCTCTGTCAAACAGGCTCCCTCTCTGGCACCCGGGGGGCCTACTTAACAAGTGTGAATGTAATAAAGTCACAGTGACGTCTCAGAAAAAAGGAAGAAAGGACGGCCATCTGTGATGATCCCACTAGGGGCCATTCACCACGAATGAGTCTTACAGAACATCATTTCACTCATTTCCCATGATGACTCTGGCAGGAGAGACTTGCTCCCTCGTTTTACAGGTGAGGAGAATGAGCTCAGAAGAATTCAGAAATGTCCCAGGTCACACAGCTAGCAACTGTGGAGTCAGACAGAATTTGAACCCAGGGCTGCTTGGTTCCCGAGGCTCTGTTTGTCCTGTCTTGTCTGGGACTGCACATGTCTTACCTGGGCTCAAGCATCTTTTGGTTCATCTTTCGGACCTCCACCCAGGATCCCGGAGAGCCCTACTGAGAGGTGGTTTGTTCCACAGTGCTGATTTGGGGGCCACTCCTCGGCCTCTCCCCTACCTTCACGGGGCCATTCATTTTTCTGCAGATGTCTGCTGTCGATTTCCTGGTGAAGACAGGGCTGCATTCTACCCCCAGCCTCCTGACTTCACCCCCTCCCCAGGGTCTGGTGCAGGGGTCTGGCTTGTGCTCCAGGCTCCTCACTTAGCCCTTCAGTACTAGTTCTTGGGCAGAGGCCTGCCCTGAACTCCAGTCTTCCCAGCCAGAATGCTGAGACCCTGCCCAGCTCTTCCCAGTGTCCTGGGTGGAGTCACTGACGCATGCTGTTCACATTCTCAGCACCCAGCTAGGGACCTTGCATGAGTGAACAAGGTGCTCTTAAACCCTGCGGGATGCCTGGAGACCTGGCATGACACCTGCTGCTTAGAGCCTCCCACCTTTAAAAATCACTTGTAGCTTACGACTGTCCCTGTGGTCTCTGCATCTGCCCCAGCTACACCGGGCCTCCCTCCACTGCCCCTCTCTCACTCCAGCCCATGTGCAAGATCCCCTGTCTCCTCCTAAACTCTGGCTAATGCTTCCAGTCCCCAGCCAATTGATGTGACCATGACGCCTACCGTCATCATGCCTCAGGGACGGAGAATGAGGAGGAGGGTGTGGGGGGAGCACATCGGAATTGTTGAAGCTTTTTTGAGCTGCAAACCTACGACCCCAGTGGCCACCCACAAGATGTCCCACCACAGAGGCCAGTAGCCACCCCACTCCACCCATTGTTTCTTCCTCCCTTGGGCTTTCACCTCCTACTTCTTCATGGTTCATCCTCTTGGTTTTATAAGAACGCTTAGTCTCTCCCATCCTACAGCCCCCGCTCTCAGCTATGTGTGCTCCTATGCCTTTCTTCCTGGGATGAAACTTTTGGAAACATTTTCTGTGTTCAGAGCCTCCAGCTTCCAAACTTCTAGTTAATTTTCAGTCCACCGAAGTTTTCCTCCCCCTCCTTCAAGGAACTACTCTTACAGAATCACCAATGGCCACTCATTACTAATTCCAACAGACACTTTCTCCACTATGGTCTTTCTAGAACTTGAAGGCAGTGATGGCCAGCCCTCCTGCCCTAAACCCCTCCTCCTTTGGCTGCTGGGACAGACACACCCACCTCACTTTCACTTAGCTCCCCCTCCACCCATCTTGCTGTGCCCACACCCAAACGCCCCGTTCCCAGGGCACACTCCTCATTCTCACTCTCTTCTCACTCACACACTCTTCCTTACCCAAACCCTGAGTGCCAACAACACGCAACTCCACTCTCCCAGCTCTGGGCACTCTGCCAAGCTCCAAACCCAGGCATACATATGTCCAGCTATTCTGAGAGTCAACACTTCAAACACCCATCTCTGGGGATGCCCCCACAAACTCTCCAATTGCCCAAGCCAGTGTCCCAACCCCTCCCTTTCCCTCATACCCACATCCTACCAGGCACCACATCCAGCCACTACTAGTCCCTTCCTCTGGAATCTGACCTCTGGATTCCATCTTCATGGCCCTAGCCTATGTTGTCAAGTTTGGTCATCCTCAGGCCAGATTGCTGTAGAAATCTTCTAGCTGGTTTCTGCCTCATAGATTCTCTATCTATCACTGCCAGGGATCTCTTTCTAAAAGTTCAACACAATCGTCCCAGCTTAACTCCACCAATGGCTCCAGGATGGGCTGTGGAAAAAATTCCAAATTCCCGATGACCTAGACCCACAATTTCTCTCTATCCTCACTTTATCCCACTCCTCACATTCGGCCTCCAGAGGACTGATGACATCACTCTTTGCTCGGTATGCCCACCCTCCTTCACTCCCGCTGGGGCTTTTGCCTGGAAAGTCTCCTTTATCCTATTATCTCCTTCTTACTCATTTCTCAGCCTTGTAACAATGAGAGTGCCTCCTCCAGGAAGCCTTCTCTGACCACCACCCAAGACACCTGCATTTCCTCCAAGCTGCCATCTGCTTAGGTATGCATCTCTCTAAAAGAGACTGAATCCCTGAGAGCAGAAACAGGTGACTGCCCAGAACTGCACTCTTTGCCACTCAGTGAGGGTCCTGGGTGCCTGGACTCACAGGCAAACCCTGCAGGACAACACGGCACTTGCCAAGAAAATTCAGCAGCCCATAGAAGTTGCCTGTATCCCCACCAATTCCAATAACCCACTGCTAGTCTCCCTTGTTTCACTTTTGTCTAATTGTCATTTTTTTCATGGATACCCTTGTCTTAGAAAAGGGATGGAGAGGAAGATGCTGCAGAGAGCATGGGGCACTCTTTTCCCTTGAGGAACATCTGCTACACAATGGCGTTGTCACTCCCAGTGTGAGTGTGTTTGCTGTTGCTCAGCAGATCTGGCGACAAGAGAGAGAGGCAGAGAAGTGCCAGTGCTCCTCCCTGGGAGGTGCTCTAAGGAGGAGCATCACTCTCTTTCAATCTCTCTTTCTCTCCCCCACCTTCCTACCACAAACTCCCTTCCAGTCTGGCACTGGCCTTGCTGTGGGCAGAAAGCCCTTGTGTGCTGTGGGCCTCCCTGACCAGGCACGAGGCCCGGTGCTGACCATCCATGTGCCACTTATCTTCACAGGAGCCCTAAGAAGCTGGGACCATCTCAGAGAGGTCGCCTCCCGTGTTAAAGTAATGGGGCTAGTAAGTGGCAGGGCAGGAGCCCCAGCTAGTTTGTCTCTAGAACCCACACTCTCCGGTTTACCTCCTAAGTTGTCCCTCCTGTCACGGGACCAACTCAGGGTTCCCCAGCCAAGTTTAGAGAAGACACTTTAACATGAATGACAAATGACTGCTCTTCATCTCCACTGCTTACTTGGGAGCCCACACCTAACACTCTTTCTAAAATAATTGTGAGGATTCCCAGAGGGTTGGGATGTTTTAAGAAGATGACCACCAATACCTACATGCATCAAATGCTGCCACACCCAACAGATTGAACATAACATGATAATTCTACAGGTCAAAGTGGGGCCCCTTGACAATTTGTCCAATCCAAGGGGATGAGGGAAATCAAACAGGCACTTGGATTCCAAGTCTAGTCTTCTCAGGTGCAAATCATGGCTCCCTGGGCATTAGTTCCCTCCTTTGCATCATGGGTGGGGTGCATGCAGTCACAGTACCTCCTCACAAGACCAGCACAGGGACAACAAATCAGGGCTGCGAAGGATTGCACTGTCCCTTGAATGTGGTATGTACTAAGGAAATGGAAACTCATTTATTTTTCATTATAATCGCCTTCATTTTTCCTATCAAATTACAGGAAAGCAGACAGAGAGGGGCAGGACTTTTTTTCTAATATCTGATGTAATCAGCCCAGACATGACAATGCACTGGGGTCGCTTCATTCAGGAATCAGTTTAAATCTCACCTTTTTCAGTAAGTCCTCCCCATCAGAAAAGAGGGAATCTTCACATGAAATATTGCCATGACTGATTCCTCATGTCTGCCATGAGAGAGGGAATGGGAGAATAATATCCAGCATTCCTCATGCCATTCATCTGTCATCACTGGACTTGATGACCACTATGGGCCTCTCAGCTCTGACTTGACTGGGTGTGTGTGTGTCCACTATTTTATCTCCCCTGAGGAAACAGAGCATGAATCTCCCTCTGTGAATGCCACAAAATGTGAATGCCATCAATGACCACTCGATCGTTGTAGCATTATTCCTCTCTGTCTTACAAACGTTTGGTCTTTTTGAATTCTATGCTACAATACAAAAACCCCCAATAATCATCATCATCTGACCTTATCTCAGTTAACGCCAATAATAGCATATAAACGTAAAAAGCCTCAACTCATTAGCACATAAACATAACATGCATTTTATTTTTCTCATTAAGGCCACAACTATGCTATCAAGCTTCCCCTCTTCTTAGACTGCTCTTTTAACAACTAATTCAGTGTCATAATTTCTGATTCAGCTCCATGTGATAAAACGCCCTTGTTTCTCTTCTTCAGGTGGTCCGATTCACTCTACAATGTTCTCTCGTGCTTAATGCTAAACTCTTCCCTGCCTCCCAGTGCTAGCTGATACGGGACATGTAAGAAAGTTGGGAGGGAGGGCCCTGTTCTCTCAGATGGGCCAACAGGTGGGGGAGGGTGGGCATCACCATTATGGCTTAAGCGTGGATGCTACTGACCATGGCGGGGGGCTCGCCATTGCCAAGCCACACAGAAGGACTGTCTCTGCCTCCCCATACCCCCTCCAGCATTCCCTGAGACCTCTCCTTTCTTCACCTTCTCTGTCCCCTGCCCCTGTGCACCAGGCAGTGCAACCAGCCAGCAGGGCTCAGGTGAGAACAATGTTTTAGCTGTGGTGGGAGGTATTTCATGTACCCCAATCACAGGAGAAGGCATAGAGAGGGCAAGAAAATTTTCAAACCGTATCCCCATGGGGAGTGATTGTTCCTCCTCCACAAACTCCTTATTCACCCTAAACACTCTGTCCTGTCCTCATTGGCCCCCATGCATTTCCTTCAGTGACTAGAAGTTGAGAGGAGGGATAGAGCTGGTTCTGCTGAGTTAGCAACTCTCAGCCAACTCCAGAGTACAGAAGCTGGCTCCAGGCAATAGGAAAAAGAAGTCATCCCCTGCCCTCACCACCCTACACACACTCCCAGGCACTGCAGACCATCCTATCACATAGGGTCACTAGTTACCTCCCAGTACAGGAGGCTGGTGGCTGAAGCCGAGGGGAGCCCTGACATCACCACTGTCCACAGCCTGGGTCCAGATATCTCAGGGGTTCTAATGTGAGCTAGTGTCCAGGTCAGAGGACTGCAAGCCTGAATGGGAAGCCCAGGTTTGTATCCTCCATAGTTAGCCTTGGAGTTAGCCTCCATGGTTAACCTCCATAGTTAGCCTCCATGAGTTAGACTTGGACTTGTCTTGCAGTGACTGCTTATAAAATGGAAGTGCAGGAGGAGAAAGCAGGCAGCCCTGAAACCCAAGTCTGAGTTCTGTTCATGCTCCCTCAGCTGGCCCTCAGTGTCATGGGCCGAACTGTGTCCCTTTCAATGCATATGTTGAGTCCTAACCCCACCCCTCCCTCAGAATGTGACCACTTGAAGACAGAGACTTTAAAGAGGACATTAAGTTAAAATAAGGGCATAAAGCCTGGCTCAAATCCAATGTAACTAGTGTCCTTATAAGAAGAAAAAAATTGGACACAGAGGGAAGACCATGTGAAGACACAGGGAGAAGACGGCCACCTGCAAGCCAAGACGAGAGGCCTCAGGAGAAACCAACCCTGCCAACACCCTGATCTCGGACTTCCAGCCTCCAGAACTATGGGAACATATATATTTCTGTTGTTTAAACTGCTCAGTCTGTGGTGACTGACTCTCAGGAATGGGCGGGGTTTCCAGTTACTTGAATCTGGAAGGAAGACCTTAAACCAGCCTCTGGGAGAATTGGGAAGGGCCAGAGAGTGTGAAACAGCCACGAGAAAGGCAAAGGCAGCTTCTCCAGGGGTCACAACAATGGCAGCAGCTGGGACCCTTCCAGGGCGGGGAGGCCGAGGGCGCTCTTGCAGGCCACCACCCTGCCCAACACACCACCCCACCCCCAAGTGGCTCTGGGTCTCATGGTTAATGCAGCCATGAGTGTGAGCATTAAAAGAACTTTAGTTCTCTTGGAAAAACACAGAACCAGCCTGGCATGAGAGAGAAGAGTTGCCTCTCTTTTTGTAATTGTCCTGAGTAGTCATTAAAAAATTTCAGAGACATCTCCTCTAAAATCTTTTATTTTAAAGCATGGTTCACAAAAATCCTATGTCCCAATTGCATTGAACTTCTCTCCATTCCTTCACTTGTCCAGAGATGTGGTCTTAGTCAAGACAAATGAACAAAAATCAATACATTTCTTTATTCTCACAATTTTCCTTTTACAATGGTGTCAAAAACTATAAAATACTTATGAATACACTCATGAGGGAAGGTACAAGATACACATGAAGAAAACAATAAATGTTTATTAAAATACATAAAACAAATTCTGAAAAATTGGAAAAATATGATATGTTCAGTGTTCCCAAAATTTAATATATAATTTTAATGCAGTTCTGCATAAAATCCTGATAACAGGTTGTGTGCGTGTGTATCTGTGTGTGTGTGTTAGTTTATGGAGTTGTCTAAGTGTCTTAAAGAATCATCAATCAATTTAGTTTTGGCCAAGGAATGGATGAATCAGTGGGACATGGCAGAGAACCCAGAATCAGATGCCTCCATATGTGAAAATTTAATTTGTGACAAAGATGGCAGTTTAATTGAAAGGAAAATAAATTGATAATTTATAAAATGTGCTGGCAAATTCATTATCAAAGTGGAAAATAGTGGAAACGGATACCCCACATTATCTTTTATACAAAAAAAACTTTCAGGCATATTAAGAACATGATATAAAAAGTAAAATCAAAACCTTTGCCAGAAAATCCAAGTGACTATGTGTAAAATTGGACAATCTCCTAAGACTAGAAACCCACAACTATAAAATAAAGACCCATATACTTAAGTACATAAAATTTTAAACTTTAGTGTGCAAAAAACCATAAACAAAACCAAGAGACAAATAATCAGTCTCGAAAAAGTATTTGGTACAGAGGCTAGCAAAAGTCAGTATCTGCGATGTAGAGAGAGCTCTTGGAAATTTCAAAGAAAAGGTAAACACCATCCTGTAAAAATGGAGCCAGCCATGCACGGGCAAGCAGTTCACAGAAGAGCAGGTCTACATGGCTGATGAATGCGTGAAGAGATGCTCACATTCACTGCTAGTGAGAGAAAAGGCACATTACAGTCACAGTGAGATACCACTTCACGCTCATCAGAGTGGCAAGCTCCGGAAATATAGCTACAACGTTTATTGTGAGCAGGGAAAGACTCTTCTCAGATGTGAGGTATTTCCACCTTTTGGAAAGCACTCTGGTAGCATGTATCACAAAATTAAAAATCAGATATCCTGTGACCAAGATTCCCACTCTTTGCCACATAAATAAAAGCAACAATTGGTTAAATGCAGCCTTCTTCATATGGCTAAGATCTAGAATCAGAATGAATGGCCATAAATGGAAGGAGAGCTGAATAAACGGTGGTCCATCCCCACAACTGAACAGTCAGCCATTAAGAAGCGAAGATGAGAGTCATACCAGGCTATTTACAGCAGTGTTTCCCAGCCGTTTTCCAGAGTCACCCACCCCATGAATTTTAATACCTTGGATACACTGCACATCTGCTTATGCTGTCAGAAAGGATGGAGTTCTGAAGGCCATAGACCATTGTAATACCTATATTTGTTCATCTCCTCAGAACCAATTTTTGTCTCCTTGGGGTCAATATTACCCTGTAAAATGCATGATTTGCAGGGATTCCCACAAGGTCCTCTAGAGTAATACAAAAAGCATTTCTAAAAAGACACCGTTATTTGTAAATTAAATAGTGACCCGAAAATTTCTATACATGGGTATGTGTGTGTGAGCATCTGTATAAAATGAGATAAACACAAGCATGGAAAAGAATGCACCTGCATTAGTAACGTGGGCATGTGGGAGGGGCACAGTGGTGGGGGCGGCAGTGAGTAGGGAGAACTGATGGGACTGCCTGGGGAAGACAAGGGTGAGATATGCAAGAAGGAGAAAGGGGGAAAGAGTGTAGAGTGTTTTTAAGTATATAAATGATTGAATTTATGCAGCATGCAAAATTCCGTATTAATGTGAATATAGAAATACTGTAAATAAAAAGTAATACTTATTTTTAAAACTATAAGGACCCAACAGCCTGAGTCCCTGAACATTTCCTTTTTTAAAAGACTTTTAATTTTTTTTAGAGGGGGGAAAGGGAGGGAGACAGAGAGGGAGTGAAACATTGATGATGTGCCTCTCACATGCCCCCAACCAGGGACATGGCTCACAGCCCAGGCATGTGCCCTGACCAAGAATCGAAGGCCCTGACCCAGAGACCTTTCACATTACAGGCTGGCACTCAACCCACTGAGCCACACCAGCCAGGCAACAGCCATGAACATTTCTTTAGAGAAATCCCCCATGTGGCTAGTCTAAAGTCACCTACAGTTCAGCCACATCCATGTCTCTCTGTCTCCCAAACAGGCTGACCCTTTCAAAACTCCATGCCTTTGGGCACCCTGTTTCCTCTGCCTCAGATGCTATTGTGGGTTGAATAGTGCCCCTAAAAAATTCATGTGGAAGTCCCAGTACCACAGAATGTGACTTTATTTGGAAGTAGGGTATTTACAGAGGTAATTAAGTTAAAGGAGATCTTAGAGTGGGTCCCAATCCAACATGGCTGGTGCCCTTAACAGAAAGGGGACAGTTGAGTGCAGAGACAGCCATGAAGTGAGGGAAGCTGCTGTGGCAATACATGGAGAACACCTTGTAAAGATTAGAGCTACCCTTAACCACAAGCCAAGGAACCACCGGCAGCTGGGAGAGAGCCTGGAGCAGGTACTTCTGGGAAAGCATGACCTTGAGGACGTACTTGGTCTCCGACTTCTATCCTCCAGAACTGTGAAAAAATTAATTTCTATTCTTTAAGCCATTCCATTTGTGGTACTTTGTTAAGAGAGCCCTAGGAAATTAATACCCTTCCCTCTTATCTGGCTGGCAAGTGCCTGTGATTCCTATAAGATCTACATAAAAGTTCATAATTCTCTGCAAAGACTTTCTGAATGAATCACCCCCTCCTCTTCTGTGTCCCAGTGGAATTTTGTGCATGCCAACCTATAACATTCAGATATATTATTTAAATTATTAAATATAATAGTAATAGATTTAATCATTTAAATCATATTTGAATTATTTCTTTTCTGCTAGATCTTGAGCCCCTCGAAGACAAGGGCCATGTGTCTTTTGAACCTACTTTTTCATCTTCTGAGCCTAGCACAGTGCTTACAAGTACGAAGTAAGTGGTTCACAAATGGTTGCTAAATAAACAGAAAATATCCAAAATTAAGCTTTCTGCCCTGTCACCTCAAAGCAGGAAATGAGCAAGAGGCTCCTTGGACAATAATTCTTCTGTCTTGGCAAGGCTCCTCAATGCTAACAAATTGACTTAATAATGATAATGTCTTTAATAGGGGCAATATGGCAAAAAGTAATTAGCTCCCTAATTGAAATCTCGAACTTTAGAAGTATTTAATGGGAGGCCCAAACTGTCTTTCAGAGCAAGGGTGCGGGAGCAACTCGCCAGCGAGAAAGGACCCCAGGAAGGTGTCCTCTTAGCAAACCACACTGGAGGGCAGCTCAGGCACTTCCACATGATGAGGGTTCCCCTTAATCAATGTGAAGATGCCATCAACCAAGGCTAGCAGGGGCCACTTTGCTCTGGAAGGAGGAGCACTTCTCTTAACGAGCAAAATTTTCCGTTGCCACTTCATGCTCATGCTCAGCACTTGGAGGAAAGGAGTTGAGCCCCACCTCCTGAGTCAGTGGACATTACACAAGGGCCTGACCACTCAAAACTCACAGAATCTTGGAATTTGGCATCCTTCTATCACCTGGGAGGCTCTGGAGCCTGACATGATACAGTATTGTCCCTGGCCTCTCGCTGGCTGGGAACCACATGGGGGGCCAGCCTCCTCTGGGTTTAATGCAACCCCTCCTCCTGCTTGTAAGGAAGCCACTGTTAAGTGAGGATCAGTGATAACATGCTGCAGGGCAGCAGATGGCATCTATATTTAGAGGCTCTTCAGAGGAAGGATTAATGCCATTAATGAGAAAATGTGAGTTGAGCGTTCCAAATAATTTTTTTAAAGAAACCTCAATTTGTCCCCTGTTACCAGTTGAGTTGTACCTTATTCTGAAATTCATATGTTGAAATCTTGACTCCCAGGACCTCAGAATGTGACAGTAGTTAGCGATAGGGGCTTTAAAGAGGTGATTACATTAAAATGAGCTCATTAGGGTGCACCCTAATTCAATAGGACAGGTGTCCTGATAAAAAAGGACGATTAGGGCACAGACACACAGTGGGATGACCATGTGGGGACACAGGAAGAGGGTAACCATCTGCAAGCTGAGAGAGGCCTCAGAAGAAACTAACTCTGCTCACACCTTGATCCCAGACTTCCAGCCTCCAGAACAGTGAGAAAATTTTCTGTTGTTTAACCTGTCCAGCCTATGGTAGTTTGCTATGGCAGCCCTAGCAAACTAACACCTCCCTCTGCTCATAGGACACAGCATCATCTCCTTAGCTTGGCACATATTGCCCTTGGTACCTACTCTCTTGGACCCCTTCCCAGGCTCTACCTGCTCCAAGCATGGGGCCCCTCTTCCTGTTACCCCAAACATATCATAACATTCTACACAATGGGGCCTTAGCACATGAACTTCTCTCTGTGGGGATCACTCTCCTCACTGTCATCCTCCTCTTAAAAAAACATGTTCACCTTCCAAACTTAATTCAAATGCCCCCAACCTTTCACCCCACCCACACTAGAGTCAGCTGCTTCCTGCTCTGCCTTTCTCTTACTTTCTCTTTATGCCTCCAGTCTGGCCAGAGCTCCTTGGGGGGCCATCCTGTGTCTTTCTTGACTTTGACCTTACACATAAGTATCCCTCAGTCAGGGTCTGTGGAATAAGAGAACTCATTCATGGTGGCCAATGAAGGAGTCACAGAGTGAGAAAGAGGAGTCTACAAGTGGCCAGCTAGTCTTTGCCACCTGAAATGACCTCATGGATGTGACAGACACAAACAATTGGGACAACCGATGCAATGACAGAAGCCACATATAAGCCAAGAAAAGACTTGGGGCTCAAAATTACGAATTCTGTTTTCTAGCCCTACTTCTGGCACTGGCTTGCCACAGGACATTAACCATTCACATAACTTTGCTCTCAGTCTGAAGTTGGACCAGCTCATCTCTAGCTCTGAAACAAATCCTAAGAGACTGTGATTTTGTACAGTCACAGTCAAAATAAAATAAAAACCTTTTGCCTTTCCATTTCCGCACTTATTCATGCATTAATTCATTGTGCATTCACTGAGAACCTATAACTGGCCAAGAGAGTTAGACGTTTTCCAGGGAAGCAAAATTGAGCAGGATCTTGCAGAAGAGTTAGAAATGAGAAAATAGCATTTCCAAAGAAATTGACTTTCCTAACTTCAAAAAATCTTTCCAACTCTAAAAATATTATGTTCTGCCATTCTGGACACAGACAGTACTTGTGTTAATCATGAGGAGTGGAAGGAGGAGGAATAAGCTCCAGCATTGGGAACACAGCAGGCAAGGGCCAGAGGTAGAGGAGCAAAGAGCCCATTGTAGAGCATGAGAGCCACATTCTAGAAAAGTGAGATACCCACAGGGAGTGGGGAGGAGGATACACTTTAATTTTGGATGCACTTTGAAGGGAGTCTTTCCAGAATTCAGTGAACAACCCATGAGTATTTTTGAAAAGGAGAGTGAGCTAAGCAGATGTGTGTGTGTTGGAAGAAAAAAATCTGTTGAAAGATGCCTAGAAGTGGGGTGGAGAGGGTGATTCTGAAGACAGGAGCCAGTTTGGAGACCAAGGAAATGGCTCAAGAGACAGTGATGAGGTCAAGGCCAGGAGGGAGAGAATGGAATAGATTTACTCAGGCCTGTTCAGCTCTCAGAGACCCTGGCTTCCTCCCATCGCTGTCTACATCTGATTTCCTGGCAGGCCGGGCCCAGCAGGACTGCTGATCATTTCACAGATCCCAAATCCCCAGGAGCTTTAAATTCAATCATCAGATGGAATGCCTCTCTTCTCATCTGCCCCGATCCATTACCACCACCGTGCACACACACACACGAGTTCTTGTCTTTTCATGGGAAGCCAGAATGTTCTGTAGCCTATTATTTAGTTTAGAGAAGATCTATGGGGTTTAAATTGAAAGCTTCAGACAAATTGCTTTTGAAATTGAAAGGGGGTGAAGTAGCCAGCTATGTCATCAATTTAGGAAGATAACTAGAGTTTTCAGTTGCTACCCTAGCCTGTTTATCCCACTGTTACTTAAAATAAAAGACCACAGCTGAGGACTTTAAATTTCTCAATCTGGGCCTTTGACAGGACACTGAAGGATCCATCTGTAAAATTCTTTATTTTTCATGAAGACCATGCCTTTTCTTTCCCAATGAATGAAGATGGTGCATCAATAGCAAGCTGAGACTCATTCTCTTCCTCCCTCTCAGCAGAGTCCTTTCAGAAAACTGGCCAGTTATAATTGGGTTTAGATGGAAGGGAAGTGTAGAGCCAGGGTTTCTGAGAACAGGAAACAACCTGCCCTGCCTGAAGTGGGAGAATACAGCGTCCGTGAGTCTGTGGAAGCCCTGGGCTCAGAGGACCCTGAGCAAAGAACAGCCTCTTACTGTCCTGTGATATCTGCAAAAGTATCTTGGGAACCATGAGACAGTTTGCAAATGTGCTATTGGTGTTTTCTATATAATATGGTGATTTTTATCAAGAAAGGGAACCCCTCCAAAATGGTGAGACCCTCCAGGATAATAATACCCTAATTTTACCCAGAAGCAGAAAAAAAAGTATTCCCCTTTCTGAAACACCACCTTAGAGACCTGCTTCTATATGACATGAATTTCAGCTCTCCTAATATGTTAGATGTCAGAGACTGGGCTGGAATCCTGACTCAGATACTTTGAGACTATGTGATGTTGGTCCGGGGAAGTAATCTTTCTGAGATTAGGGTTCCTCATTTGTTAACTTGGAGTAATGATGGCACCTACATCCTCACACAGTTGCTTTCAGAATTAAGTAAGATGATGCATATAAAAAAAAACTTTTTGGTAAAATGTTGAATATAGGGCCCAGCATGGAGTAAGTGCCCAGTAAATCATAGCTATTACAATCATCACTGTTCCCTTCTACCAAACTTGAAAAAAAAAAAAAAAAAGCCAACTTGGAATCTCACCCTACTCTCTAAAAAATCTACAGCTAGCCCTGGTCTCAGGTCTAAGTATTTAAAAATATTTCACATGAGAGGCAGACTGGCTGGCAGGGGAGGGAGCACTGAGGTATCTGGGAAGGAATGCATTACAGATGGCCCATCAGGAACTTCACAGAGTGTCACATCCAGAGGTACCTGCCAGCTCAACCAGGGATGAATCTTCGATGAGGACCAGATGCTACTAATTGGCGAGGAATCCTGTGGCTGCCACCCAAAGAAGAGAACAAATTCTTTGTCACCACATGGTTGTTTTTTCCTTCCAAATGGAAAGTGTTAACTCTTTCAAATAGTCACACCAGCTTCAGTCAACAAAACCCATGTCCACATATAGGAAATTCTTCACAAAGGTACTGGAACACTTATTTTATCAATTCTGATTCTCTCCTCAACAAGCAACCCTCAGCTCAGTCCTATCTGAAATCTGGGAGGGCCACTGATGACACTCTATGGATGAGACTTTAACTTAGTGTCCCAATGTAGGACCTAGAAGCTCAATGATTCTACTCTCTACTCACTCCTACCCTTAAATCACTCCTCGCCATATCTCTCCCCCTTCCAAATAGTCACCTCTTTCAAAGACAAAGATTTGTCTTCGTACCCTATACTGGGAGCTCTCAGAGCCTAGCAAAGGGCCTGTCACATGGTAGAGCTTTGCTGAACAAGTACATAAATATGACCTGGACTTCAGTTACATTGTCATCATTTCCTGCCTCCTCAATTCCCATACCTCAAATTAACACCATCTGCTCCTGTCTCATCAAATGATTTTCCATCTCTTGAATACATCATGTACTCCCCCATATCCATGCCTCTCTACACACTGTCTTTCTGTCTGCAGTCCTCCACACCGAATAGGCCAAACCCCATAAAAGGAGAATATTATAGAATAGAAGTCATCAAATATATGGCCTTTGACTCCAGCCCACTGCCTGTTTTTGTCAATAACAATTTATTAGAATACATCCCTGACCATTTGTTCATATACTGCCTGACTACTCTGTGCCAATGCAGAGTTAAGCAGGTCATTGAGAGGATGTATGGTCTTTCAAGCCCCAAATATTCACTTTCTTGTCCTTTTGTAGAAAAAAGTCATGAACCCTCATTTAAGAGGCAAAAGCACATTCTGCAGAGTGACACGGACTTCAGTTGAAATATTGGTTCTTCCATGACTCATTAAATAGTGGTGGAAAAGATTATTCACCAGTTGGAATCATGGTTATTTGTCTATAAAAAGAAGATAATAAGATCAGCTTTACAAGGTGTTTATAAAGAAAGAATAAACTACATGTGAAAAAGGTACTAGTGTGGTATCTGACACAGGGTATGTATGATTGACTGATATTTCCTTATCTCTCCTTCCCCTTCCCTCTGTGCATCAGTCAGCTCAGGCTACATAACAAAGTGTCACAGACTGAGGACCTTAAGCACAGGAATTTATTTTTCTTGGTCTGGAGGCTAGAAGTCCAAAATCAAGGCACCAACATGGTCAGGTGAGGACATTTTCCTGGTTCAAACAGCCAACTGTCCTCAAGTGTCCTCATAGGGTGGAGTGAGGAAGCCTTGTGAGGTCTCTTTTATAAGGTCATCAATCCCATTCATAAGGGTCTTACCCTCCTGATCTAATCACTTCCAAAAGACCCCACATCCTAATACCATCACCTCGGGCATTAGACATTCTAGATGGCATAGCTACAATATGGAAGAAACCTAGATTCCCAAGGAGGCAGAGAGATCCCCAGAGACCCACATCAGACTGTATCAGGATCAGCAATGCCCTCATTTTGCTTGAGCCACTAAGATCTCAGGGTTTATTTGTTACAGCAGCACAGCACAGCCTTTTCTGTCTAAGGAACATCATTATCACAGCCAAAACAGACCCACAATCTCAGTTCTATTTTCTAAGTATTCTATTCTTTGAACATAGGTATTGGCAAATCATAGTAATAGGGACATGGTCATGGCAAAGGTTGGCAATCCAACAAAATGGAAAAGATAAGCAAATATCTATACAGACAGCAAAATGGCATACCTGTCACTGGGGAAAGACAAAAGTACTATTAGTAGCCTTTTGGCAGTGTTGTAAACTAGAAAAACCAAAAAAATCCAACCACTGCAAAATAACTAAAAATGCTGGATTTTTTAAATGCCTTTTTAAATACACAGCCTAGTAGTCTAAAAAGTAAGAAAACCCTTGAAAGCCAAAATTTGAAATAGGAGAAGAAACCCAGGAGTGTAGCAGAATGCTGAGTCCAGCAGCTGTCAAGTCTGGAGTCTCATCCCCCCAGGTTCCTGCCATTCCACCTGTGGTCACACAGGGGAAAGAAGACAGCCCAGGATCTCCACCAGGCTGGCAGTGAGATCAGACATTCCTGTGCACTCCCAGACTCACTGGGGGGCTACACTTTCAATGAGACAGAAACTAGGGAAAAAACTCTTCCCTTGCAAAAGAAGATGAAAAGGTAAGCTTCACTGCTTAGAAGGAAGAATGTGGGGGCAGGATATGGAGATTATTTATTAATTTCCATTGAAAACTCCTAGTGTCAATTGTACACTCACAGAAGTTTGGGAACTAAGTTTATTCTATTTGATTTTTTGAAGCCGAATTTGAGAGCTTAGATAAAAGTGGTCCTAAATTGGTAGTGCCTCTGAGTGACGGGCCAATGTCCCCAAGAAAATTGATGTGTATGTGCATTCTCTGAACATGCCCTCAAAGAACTATCATAAATATTTCAATAAGTGAGTTTACAACTAAAAATCATAAAACTTGTGACAAAAAATGTGAGTCAACAATAACAACAACAAAGAAAATATAGAATTAAAGCAACAATGAGGGCTTTGCCATGCATACAGAATGTCCCTGTAGGTGGTCCCAGGGACAGTGAGGAGGCCCAATCCAAGAACTGAGTATGAGGATTGAAAAGGAAGTGCTCACAATGTCCAGAGGTCCAGAGTGGTGTCCCTAGTGGTCGTAGGGATGTCTCCTGTTGTGGGGGGAGAAAAAAACAGAAAGGGATTAGAGGGTCAAGCAGTGTCTAGAGGAGTGGCCGCATAGCAAAGGAGTCAGAGTTCAAACACAGGTTCACAGAAGACACAAAGTTGGTCAAGGAGGCCAACACCTGCCCTCAACCCCTGTCGTAGGTCTGGTCCACAGTGGTGTGAGCTTCTCCACTGGCACTGGTCTGTCCCACCCTCCTCTGTGTCAGCAAATGAGTGCAATAAAGAAATGCAGCCCTTCGGCCACTTGATGAAAATGTTTGAACAAACTCAGAGCCTCAGTCAGCTGGAGCTGTGATAACAAAGCACCAAAGACTGGGTGGCTTATAAGCAACAGAAGTTTATTTCTCACAGTTCTGGAAGCTCAGAGTCCAAGATCACAGCACCAGCATGGTTCTGTGAGGTCTCTTTTCCCAGTTGCTGGCTGCTGATTTCTTGTTTTGGGATCCCTGTTGTAAGGGCACTAGTCCATTCATGAGGGCTCCACCCTCATGACCTTATTACCTTCCAAAGCACCCCCTCCAAATATCATCACATTGAGGTTTATAATATCAACACATGAAGCTTGAGGAGATGAAAACATTCCATCCATAACAGTTTTATTTTATTTTGACTAGAACATAAACTAAGACCTGTGAAAGAAATAAAGTGAATGATGAAAATGAATTAGTCAAACTCCTTCAAAATGAAAAGGCAGAGAGAAAAAGACAAAGAGATATCTGAGTTCAGAAGTGGCTAAGATTGAGAGTAAATAGTCAGCTTCACAAAATTACCCCTTTCAGTTTCAATCTTTTATACTTTAATCATCTCCAGCCATGGACATGGCTCTTAACATGAAGACACAGGCTCAGATTGAGCACAAGGATAATGAAGGTGAAATACTATTATATTTAATACTATAATATCATTAATGCAGCTGCAGTCAGAGATCAAGGACTTTTCAAATTAATTATTTCTTGTTCCAACACACACCATGAAATGAACTTTCTAAATCAGACTGACACCTCCCAACCTTTTCTTTATTAAGATAATTCTATTTTATTTCTTGGATCTTTGCAGTCTAGGCAAGTTCTATAAATATTTAAGAGAGAAAAATAGGCTGGATAATGCATGAATAGCAAGCAGTTGACTGAGATAGAGGTGCTGTGAGAACTCACTTTAGAATCTTCCTGCCTGCAGTGCACAAATTCTGCAAATCTAGATGGTACTTCCCCTTTGGGGAATGATTAGCAGTCCCTGTAAGTACACTGAGAGCTTGTATAGTCTTCTTAATTTGCATTTTCCATTTTAGTGCAAGTGTAAGGAGGGAAAGTCACTGCCTGACTTAGGCTCATTAAGTTCCCTCTGAATTGAGTCTTTACAGTCAGCAGTAAAAATTAGGCAAGATATTGATAACTTGCCTAGTAATAGTCTCTCTAGGGTGGGCCTCTAATTGCTTGAATGACTGATCATCTTCAGAAAACACTCTCACCCCTCATTTTGGTCTCCAAAGAAATTCAAGTACACATGAAGTCCATGAGCCTCAGAAATATTTAAGGAGCTTGTTACTGGTCCACACAGATCAGGCAGGGCGGTGCATCTATTTATAAGGGTAACAGATGCCTTTGTGGCTGGTGGAGTGTTTTGCATGAGCCCCTGTGCTGGTTTCCAGGACAGGACCATCAGCTTCCCCATGCTCAGTAAGGTTGGACGACTTCTTCAAAGGAAACGCTTTCTGTGAAATGCCCCCAGTTGCCATGTCACAGTTGACTAATTGCCACAATAATCGGTTGTAACCACTTACCTTCTGAAAGCATCACTCTTGACTTGATCACTTAATTCTCAAAATGCCTTCGACTGATGGGAAAGTATGCTATTTTACTTGCAAAGCTGATTGCAAATTATTTTCTGATTGCAGGTTTATTTTGTTTGTGACAAAATGTTTCCTGCTAATTGCTGAAATAATCTTGTAGGAACTGGCAGTTGAACACCTAATTTATTAACCCACTGTAGTTTCTCCCTAATCCCTGTTTTCATCCTTTTATTTATTTTAAACACCTATTTACAGGATCATTAATCCTCATCAATATTTTCTGGAATCCTCGAACTACCAGGATTGCTTCTGCAAAGAAAACTATACAGTCAATGAAACTTAACATTCAACAATCTGCCTTGCTCTCCGAGCTTTCCTTCTGGCAGCTGAGCATTGAAAACAAAAGCCTTCTCAGCTTGATCCATGAATGGGCAATGGAAAGCAATAGAAGTGAATCTTGTTAATCAATAGAAAATTATTTGTTCTTCTTTTGCCTCCAGCCAGTCAGAAAATTTATGGATGCCAGTTTCTTTTTTTGAATACCCACAGGTAGACAAGAGTGGTAAGACTCTTTCAACAATATCTGTATCTGGATAACATGCTTTAAAGATATTTTGAGCTAATATTAAACAGAAGGAAGATTATTAGTACAGACTCTTCAGACAAAAAAAAAACCACCAGTGGCAGAAGTGACCTGGTACAACTCACTTATTATATGAGTATAGAAACTGAGGCACTGGGCCTTGAGCAATTTGACAAGAAATCCCATGCTAATTAGGACTGAGTTGACATTGACAAAGGGAAGCCCACTGCAGCTCATTATTTGACTTTAGCCTCCATCCTCAAGATTCCCCTGGTCACTTTGCATTTGAGATGGAAGGGAAGTTTTGCACATCAATGTTCCCTTTCCTAGGGCCATGAGCACAATTACAGAAGATAACTGATTTTCCTAAACACTCACCATGCAGATGACAGTTTTATTTCTTTAAATGTTGCTGAAGGTTAAACTGGATCACATCTGAACCCAAAGACTTGTCTTGGAGACTACCTCTCACGGAGCTGTCTTGACAAATGTCAGTCCATGCCAAGCACCAGAGAACCCCCTCAACACTGCCTGACCCCTATGCAAAGCCCAGCAGAGAGAAGGAACTCGAGTGTTTTGTTGAATAAATGAGCCTTTGACAGTTTTTCTGAGTTTTGTTAGAAAGCAATAATTCTCAAGAAAGGACCTTTATCATACTCTAATTTTCTCAGCTTTCCTTGGCCAAAGTTCATGTCGAGCTGACCTTAATTCATTTACCTTCTTGGATGTGCTTCAAACTCAGCTACATTAACTCTTCCTTGCTGGAGCACTTCCATGTTCATAACAAACCCCTTTTCTGGATCTGGCAGGGAATTGCCTATAATTACCCTTTATGTACTCCTGGAGCAGAGATATGCACGTTAAGAGCCAAAATAGAAGGTTAACTACAAACTGTGCAGTAATGCAATTACCTCCCAATTATCCCTTTCAATACTAAGGGAATGAATAGGAGACATTTAGCTCAATTCTGCAGTAGATCCCTTGATTATTGGAGGTGGGCTGGAGGTAAGGAGGGGCAGAAGAAAGGAGTGACAGAGTTAAAGCTGCTGTGGGTAATGAATGTCAGGGAATTCTGTTGACACCTAAATGAAATATTTCCTATTAGTATTAGATTTCTTTCAAATTCTTCTGTCTGGTGTGCCCTGCCTGCAGAGGTGGATCAGATTAGCGGACTATCCTGTACCTATTTAAGTGAGATTCTCTACTCAGCAACGGCCTTGTGCAAAAGTCTCTGTGTAGAAAGATGCATTGCCCCAAAAGTACTTGTCTGGGGGTAAGCCAAGACTTCTGAAACAAGCAGTTCATCAGACATTGGCCAGTCATTAATCTTTGGCTGGGATGAATAGGGTACATATCCAGACCAGCATGACTAAACCATAAAATAGTGTGGCTCTTCTAAACAGGGACACCCTAAAAGGGGTGTTCAGCCAAAGCAACCTAATTTTAAAGGCAAGATGAGGAACCCTAGTACAAAGAGAGATGGGAGCAAGTAGCTCAGAACCCAGTCCCTCCAGAGAATGCTGGCATTCCTCTTTGGCTAGAACATGGTACAGGGGCTTGAGATGACTTAAGGAGCAATAAGCATTGGGAAATTAAGACAGTTTGTGTACCAGCCACATCAGCATCTTCATTCCACTGATGTCACATATGAGATCAACTACTCTCTTTTTTAACAAGGACTTCATCATTGGGTAGCTGCAAGCGAGCCAGTGTTCTATCTTTTACTTCTTAAATTTCCTCTTGTTTTTTTTAATACAATTCCGAGAAATCATGGAATTCCTTTCGAGAAATCATGGAATTTGCACCTTTGATCATCCTTCCAAGATGCTGATACAGCCCCTGGAGGGAGCTTCTCTCTCTCCTTGAGACTCTCTGCTCTTCCCTCATCCTTATCCAAGACATTTTGGTGGAACCTTACTATCTGTAGTTTTTATTAAAAAATTAATAGGCATTTTGTGTTTTCAATCATAAAAAGTTACAATATTGAATGTGCTTGTTCAAATCAATATTCTCCTCTCTCAGATATTTTCATCAACCTGGCTGCTGTTTCCAATACACACATTTGCTGATTGAGAATCATTCCTTCAGGCCAAATAGAGCAATAGGCTCCATGCTAGGTGCCAGCTTGGATTGGAAGGACTTCCCTGGAGAATTGTTGGGCTCTAAGCGATGCCTCAGATTCATGTGTAATGTTCAGGTTCTTGCAGTGGGAGGGTGTCCATGTTGAACCCCCATGAAGGGATCTAGAATGTAACATTTAATTCCCGCTGTCAAATTCTTCCCCATCTCACATCAATCTCTGATTACCAGTCCCATTACCATTGTGCATCTTTCTAACCACATTTTTAGGGGGTCAACCCCACAACCCAGTCACTGTCCCAGTTTCTACTCTGCTTGATCCCCAAGCTTCCTCCTCTTCATTTCCTGCTGAGAAGCTGAGTTTCTCGCATGCCCAGGAGTGATGGCATCCAAGGGCTAGGTTCTATGGAAATAGTGATGATTAAAACAGAACTCTTGGAAACTGAGTTATCTGTGTGGTTAAGACTTCTCAATTCCCAGGAGAAAGAGGTTGACAATGTATGAGAGAAGAATGATTACTTAAGATCAGCAATTGACAGACAGGAAGTAAATGCAAGCTGGAGCCAAACAGGAATCCTGAAAAATTACATCAACCCTCAGGGGCCAGATATAGGAGACCAAGCTGGCAGGTGAGAAGCCAGGTGAGTGCCAGATCGAGTGGGAGGTGAGGAGTGAAGGTGGGAACAAAGAGAAGAGCCCGGGACACCTAAAGTGAGCTAGGCGTCCAACATGTCACATAATATGTGACAAGGGGGATAATCAGCCTCGTCAAAGGGTCTGAGGTCAGGACAGACACTGCACTCAGAAGAGAAACTACTCAGTCAAGACCTAAAGGTGAAGGAGAGGAGAAAGGCTTATTCTAAGCAAGCCCCAACTGACTTGGACGAGCCCAATCAGCCAGCAGCCACTTCACATGGAAAGCTGCCCCGACTCCATCGAGCACTTTCCAAGTGCAGCCCTGGGATGCGACGGCTGTGGCTGTAACAAAGCCAGCCCCATGCCCCAGATAAGCCTTTTGTAAGGCCAGTTGCTCCATTTTGTTTCACATAATTTATTGCTCAGTACATATCGATAATACGATTGTCAGCCCAACAGACATTCTCCATTTTAATAGTTCACATGAGATACCACATTATCGATCCTACACCACTAAATAAAAAACTCATTTGTCAGGGGAGCACAGAATGGATTTTAATGGAAACAGCCAAACACCTGCTACTAGTTAGGGAAGAAAAATAACCATCCTGCCATAAGGACATCTGGAAGTGGCATTCAAATGCTCTATTTTAGAGATTAGTGGGGCTCTTAGAAAACAGGGGGTGCCTTCTCCAAATGTCCAAGAGCTGACATTCTTGTTGATCATAGGAAAAGTTGTCATTGACCAGAATTTACTGTGTGCCAAGCATTTTGATTATCTGTATCTTATGTAGTCCTCACAGCAATCCCGCAAATGCAGGAATTGCTACACTAACTGGATGCTCTGGGAAATGAGGCACAGAATATTACCAGCAAACGGAGCGAGTCATCATGGGGGTCTGTTCCTCACTTAGCAGGAGCCTGATGGTAGGTTCTCCTTGGGTTGGTGCCACTGCTCACTGATTTTAGGTCTTGACCATCCTCTCGACCTTTCCAGCTGCCAGACAAGCCACAACAACGTCTGCCACTTTCAGATGAGAGAACTGTGGAAACCCTGAGTGACTTAACTGACTCAGTTCGTATCCCATCACTATAATGGAATGAAGAAGCCAGAATCTTTATCTGCATGGTTTCAGGATGGGTTTCCTTTCCATGCACTACAACATTGCTTTATCAAATACGCCATTTTTGATGGGCTGAATTGTGTCCCTACCACCACAACCAAAATTCACACATTGAAGTCCTAAGCCACAGTAGTTGGATGAGACTGTATTTGGAGATAAGGCCTTCAATAAGATAATTAAGTTAAAATGAGGTCATTAGCATGGGCCCTTAGCCAACCCAGCTGATATCCTTATATCAAAAGAAGATATAAGAAAAGAAGATCAGTATACAGACACACAGAGAAAAGACCAAGTGAGGATATAGGGAGCAGATGGCTGTCCACAAGACACGAAGAGAGGCCCTTAGAAGAACCATCTCTGTCAACTCCTTGATCTCGGACTTATGGCCTCCGGAATTGTGAGAAAATAGTTTTCTGTTTATCTGCTAAGTCTCTTTACTCTTCAGGAATTTCCCCCTCCCAGTGAATGTATGAGTTTTTTCCTCAATAACTAGTTAATATTTGACAGTGTTAATTGAGGCATAATTTACATATAATGAGGTGCACCTATTTAAATTGTACAATTTGATCAGTTCTGACATATGGATACACTCATGAAACCATCACCACATTCAACAAACTGAATACATCATCACCCCCCAAATTTTCTCGGTACCCTTTTGTAATCCCTCCTTTCTGTCCAGATCTCCACCCCAGACAATTACTGACCAGGTTTCTGTCTTCTAGAGTGTTATTAACAGAATCACACAATAACTGTTCTGTTTTTTGTCTGACTTCTTTCACTCTATGTAATTATTTTGAGATTCATCCATGTTGTTATGTGTATCAATAGTTCATTCCTGTCCTGTCCTGCAAACCAAAAGCCATGAGTACAATTCCTGGTCAGAGGACATGCCTGGGTTGCAGGTTCGGTCCCCAGGGGAGGTGCATGCAAGAAGCAACTGATTGATGATTTCTCTCCCTCTCTTTCTCCCTCCTTCCCCATCTCTCTGGAATCAAAGAAAAAAAATAGTTCATTCCTTTTTTTGTTGGCTAGTAGTGGTACCTCAATACTCATCAGCTTCAGAACTCATCAAATGGGTACTTGTCAAATTTTGACAAGAAAAAAATGTGTCAGCACTCAATGCTTGCTTGCCACTTATCACACTTGCTAGGACTTGTATGAGTCATGATGCCACCCCATGAGACAAAATGCCTCATCAACTGGTGTTTGCTCGCCACTCAGCAGGACAAGTTAACAAGTGCCAAGGTACCACTGTACTTCATTGTAAAGATACAGCACAGTTTGTTTACACATTCACCTGCTGATGAACACTTAAGCCATTTCTACTCTTGCCTCTTATAAATGAAACTACATGAACATTCTTGTACAAGTCATTAGATGAAAAATGCTTTCTTTCCTCTTCAGTAAATATCCAGATACTAAATAAACTATCTGGATTATTTTGTAAGTATATGTTTAACTTTTGAAAAAACTAACAAGCTATTTTTCAAAGCGGTAGTATCATTTAACATTTCCCCAGCCTGGTATGACAATCAGTTTCTCTGATTTCTCATCTACACCTGGTCCATCTTTAGTAATTTTAGCCATCTGAATAGGTGTGTCTTGTGATGTTCATTTGCATTTTCTTAATGATGAATAGCACTGAGCATTTTTTATGCACTTATTTCCCATCCATACATCTTCTTTGGAGAAGTGTCTAATCTGGACACAAGTCCATTTTCACACATATTTTCTCCAGTCTGTGGCTTATCTTTTCATTCTCTTAACCATGTTTTTAAATGATCAGAAGTTTTTAACACCGATTAACTTCATTCAATTTAGCAATTTTTTCTGTAAAAAATTGTACTTATAATTTTGTATCTAAAAACTCTTCGCATGATCCAAGGTCAAATATAACACAAGTAAGCCCACCCTTCCCGGTCCTTCACTGCCTGACAAGCCTGTGAGCATCCTCCCAACAGGCAGGAGGCTCAGCCTTTTGAGCTCAAATGGGAGCACAATGTTGGCATCCCTCTCCTTAGCCGTCAGTGGTACTTTTTCTCACCCAAGGACACAGGCAACACCAGGAGTAGGCGACCAGTAAGGCTGAGTGAATCAGGAAAGGCTGTTTGAGAAAATATCTGTTTTTCTCCTCTACAATATCTAGGGTCCAGCCGAGTGGGCTCCATCTTGCCTTGCACATGCCCTTGAGAAACTTTCACTCTAAACAGTGTTGCTTCTCTTCCTGTGGTTTCTGATTTGGGGAGAAGCAGCATGAGTTTGTGAAAACCAGTTGCAGGCCAGATATGTGTGCCTAAACCATTCATTTGCATTATTAATATCAATAATCAGAGCAATAATAGTAATACCATCAATAATACAGTTGTAATAAGATTATCTAAGGCACACCACAGAGTGCTAGTAATTTACATTTTTCATCCCTCGTGATTCTTTCTAATACTTTTATGCCTTCATATTTTACTATTAGATCTTTGATCCCATTGGAATTTATCCCATTGTAGATATAAAGTATGGATCCAGCTTTTTTCTTTTCTCCAGATAACCCCACCCAGTTTATGGACTGATTGATTTTGTTCCCACTGATCTGCAGTTTCTCCTTTATTATTTACTAAACCCTTTCATGTATTTGGATCTGCTTCAGAAATTTTTATCCTGTTCCACATGTAAGCATCTTGCTGTTTTTATTACCAAGGCTTTATAAAGTTTTAATATCTACCTCCTCACCACAACACACTCTTCATTTTCAAAAGTTTTCAGTACTATCATTGTTATTTAAATTTCTATTGAACTTTAATATTATCTTGCCAGCTCTAAAATGGGAATCATTTAAAAATACTCTAGATTTCCGTACTCCATTGCAGACCTATTAAATAGAAATCTGTGTTTTTAACACATGCCCCAGGCACCAGTCAGCTGACCAGCATATGGGAACCAAAGCTAGAAGAAGCTGATGCTCAAAATAGCCAAGTAGCTATTAACCAGGTGACAGCCTGACAGGTACACATGGAGTTTGATCACCACAGGAACATGAGTCTCTGGCAACTGGTGATTCAATGTGTTTACACTTGATGAATTAATGGGCAGGAAAATGAATACAGAGAACTGACACTTTTATTTTTTTAATATATTTTATTAATTATGCCATTACAGTTGTTCTAGTTTCCCCTTCATTTCTCTCCACCCTGCACACCCCCTCCCCCACCACCCCCCTTCAGTTTATGACCATGTATCTCAAGTTCTTTAGATTCTATATTTTCCCTACTATTCTTGCCCTCCCCCCTATCTGTTTTCTACTTACTGTCTATGCTACTTATTTTCTGTACCTTCTCCCCCCTTCTACTTCTCCTTCTCCTTCTCCCACTCCCCTGTTGCTAACCCTCCCTATGATCTTCATTTCTATGGCTCCACTCCTGATCTAGCTGTCCTCTTAGTTTGCTTCTGTTTTAGGCGTGGTTCTTAATAACTGTGAGTTTGCTGTCCTTTCACTGTTCATCTTTTTTATCTTCTTTTTCTTAGGTAAATCCCTTTAACATTTCATATAATAAGGGCTTGGTGATGATGAACTCCTTGAATTTGATCTTATCTGAGAAGCACTTTATCTGTCCTTCTATTCTAAATGAAAGCTTTGCTGGATAGATCAATCTTGGATGTAGGTCTTTGGATTTCATGACTTGGAATACCTCTTTCCAGCCCCTTCTTGCCTGTAAGGTCTCTTTTGAGAAATCAGCTGACAGTCTGATGGGAACTCCTTTATAGGTGACTGTCCCCTTATCTCTTGCTGCTTCTAGGATTCTCTCCTTCATTTGAATCTTGGCTAATGTAATGATGATGTGCCTTGGTGTGTTCCTTCTTGGGTCCAACTTCTTGGGACTCTCTGAGCTTCCTGTACTTCCTGGAAGTCTATTTCCTTTGCCAGATTGGGGAAGTTCTCCTTTATTATTTGTTCAAATAAGTTTTCCACTTGTTGCTGTTCCTCTTCCCCTTCTGGTACCCCTATAATTCAGATGTTGGAACATTTAAAGATGTCCTGAAGGTTCCTAAGCCTCTCTTCATTTTTTTGAATTCTTGTTTCTTCATCCTTTTTCTGTTTGGTCATTTTTTTCCTCCTTCTGGTCCGCTCCTTTGATTTGAGTCCCAGTTTCCTTTCCATTACTATTTGGTTTCCTGTGTATTTCCATTCATTTCAATTAGTTTAGCCTTCATATGTTCCTCTAATTTGTGACTAAAATCAACCAGTTCTGTGAGCATCCTGATCACCAGTGTTTTGAACTGTGCATCTGAAAGTTTGGCTATTTCCTCATTGCTTAGATTTATTGGCTCTGGAGCTCTGAGTTGTTCTTGAGCCATGTTTTGATCTGTTCCTGCCTGTTATGTATGAGGAGCGGAGCCTTAATTGTTTACCAGAGTGGGGCCACCCAGGTTGCTGGTTTGTGATACTGTAGGTGGGGGCGGGGTCAGAGAGGGACAATGGCAGTCTCCTCTGCTGCTTCCTGCCACTGGGGCCTGTGCAATCCGTCTCACTGCTCGCTCCTTCACCAGTTTATTTGCATGTGAATGTGTGACCGAGATCAGCCCTTAGTGGGTCCACCGCCTTGCACCCTCAGTGGGTCTGCCTACTTCTCCACACCTGGGATCCGCCCACAGCTACTGGTGCTCCTGGGTTGCACGCCCGGGTTGGTCCGGTGGATCTTTCCTGTCCAACCCTGCTCTGCTGCTGGCTCTGCCCCTCTTACCAGTTTGGCTGAAGGGTTTGTTGTTGTCGGACTTCCGTGCAGTTCAATTTTCTGTGGTTTGGCTGTGTTTTTTGTTGCTAAAACTTTGTTGTTTTTAAACTTAGTTGTGGGAGAAGGTGCAGTGCTTCCACCTACGCCTCCATCTTGGCAGAAGTCCTCTAGCTCTAGATTTAGAACTGACACTTTTAAAGGAAAGGGACATTGGAAGGATGTGCTGGGAAGCACCTGGCACTTCAGACACCTCTACAAGAGAGCCCTGCCAAGCAGAGAGGAATGGGAGAAGAGGTGCCAGCAGTCACAAGAAGGAACACCAAGAGGTGGACAGTGACACACAAGCCTAGAGATGATGCTCATACCAATGGTCTTGCATGTGCCCAGGTGCCTGAGCCACAGCTTTAGATTGGGGTGGAAGCAAAGGAAGAGCTAAAGGAGATACGGCGAGTGAACAGTCCCTGCCAGGCCTATTTAATGACAGCCAGGACTGGCCTCTGGAAGAAATGCGTCCAGGAGCAGGTGGTCAGTCGTTGGAGGAAAAGAGGCTCCTGCTTTGGGGGAGGAGGAGGCATTCATCCTAGCAGGGCAGAGTCAGGGGCTGCTTCCTGCAACATAAGGGGGTTTCTCTCTCTCTCTCTCTCTCTCTCCCCTCTCATGTTTCTGCCTGTGCCCATAAAAATAATAAAATGCCTGCCCTTCTTATCTGCACTAAAGAATGCAGTATTTTGAGGGAGCACACCTGCTCTTCTCCCTTTATTGTCTCCTCCCCACTGAAAGTTCTAATCATCTAAAGGCAGACTTTCTGGAGGAAGATGTCAACATGGACCTCTAGGCAAGAAAGGCCCAGAGCCAGAAGATCATTCAGAGAGTAGAGAAGGGCCAGACTGGTCCAGCTGAGGTGTGCTATGTCCAAGAATGTGCTTGAATTGTTTCATATCCATTTTTGCACCAGCTGAGCAGGCAGGCATTTGGCCAGAGTCACCAAAATGTGTACATGGAAGGTGTGCCAAAACAGTACAGAAACCCCTCTGAGCCTCTCTGGCAAAGGCAGGCTTCTTGTGCTTCATAAAATCTTCACACCACACAGATGGAATCAGCGGCAGCTGCATGTCTTCATGGGGGCTCAGGGGATAGGGAGCTCAAGTCACCATCTGGGAGCGCCTGCTTTAGGTAATTATCTCTGTAAGTTCACATAGTCTTTGCCATTAAAGAAACAGCACACCCTCTAACTGTGTCTGTTGGCATCTTTCCATCAATCATGTCACTGCCCCATTGTGACAATGATATAGTGACAGAGGGCACGAATGTCTCAGCTTGTTCCCTCTCACATGCAGCTCATTAACAGACATAGATTGCAGGTCATGGATTCCTCCCAGCTGGAGACACGATTAATTTGTACTAGCAAGGCCCTGGTTCATCTGGGCAGATGAGCTTGCGGGAGTAGGGACTGATCTATGGAAGCATCTGATGGCCTGAAGGCTATTGCAGTCTTGACCAGTGGTTCTCCAAATATGATCCCTAGAGCAACAGCACCAGTATTCACTAGGGAACCCTAAAAATGCAGATTCTTGGGTCCCACCCAGAACGACTAAATCAGAACAGCTTGGTAATCACTGTTTTAACAAACCCTCCAGGGCGTCTGATGCACATTCAAGTTTGAGATCCAGTGGTCTGTGTATCATGGTAGAAGCCTGTCCCTAAGTTCCCCTCAAGCCTTCAGGGGAAAAAAAAGTCCTTATTTCCAAGGGTTGAGTGTGACGAAGACACAGGACAGTCCAACCAAATCCGCCCACTATAAGCTGGGCAGGTGCTGCTGGTGAAGGCCACCCTGCCTTATGCACAGCAGAGTCCATTGTAGGGCTCAGGGCCAGGCAACCCCGCCCATGGCTGAAGAATCATTATTATTCAAATTGGAGAGTGAGGAGCAGAGTCCTGGGACTCCCACCGGTCTGTTAGAACCTCTCTCAGGACTTTCTGGAGGTTACCTGCAGACACAAATCATTCTGTGCTAGCCCTAAAGTCAGATAAGCAAAATTAGAAGTCACAATGGGCCGCCAACACTCACCTTTTGCTGGAGTCTGGACCTCCCAACTTCCTGACCAGCCAGCATGTAGGGAGAGCTGAGAGGTCTCTGCGGAGCAGGAGAATCCCCACCAGCCTTCGGCTTATACTTTGACAGCTGGAGAAAATTAAGTGAAAAGGACTAGAGGCTGCAGGGAAAGAGGAGAGATATCCAGCATTTCATAGTTTATCCAGACACTGTAAGAGTTAGCCTTTACTGTGTGCTCACCAGGTGTGAGCCCTGAGCCTCCCACACTCCCTCCTGGTGTGCCACAACGGCTACCATTATCCCCATCGTACAGATAAAGTAACTGAGGCATTGCAAGTTTAAAGGATTTGCCCAAAGCCACATAATTAGAAAATGCTGAAACCAAAATTTGAACTGACGTTTGTCTGACAGCAAAGCCTGCACCCCTCATGGCCCCCTTAAAATGAAAAAAGAAGTTAAATATATATTTTTTGAGTTTGTGCGTGTATATGTGGGGAAGAGGTTATAGATCACAGTTCTTTACAAATAACCTTTATGGTTGCCACTTTATAATCTTGGGGTAAACACTCCTCAGGGACTATAAAGAAAAAATAAGTGAGACATTGCTAGCCCTGATCAGGCCTGCAAATGGAGCCGGTTCAGACCAGGGAGACCAGATGGCTAGCCCAGGGTGAGGGACTGGCAGGATCTGGGCCTATCTGGGTGGGACAGGTAAGCAGACCTTACATACAAAGCTTGCACAGCACATGGACAAGCCTTGGCAAAGAACACCCACCTCCTTTATTAAGCCATTTAAAGTATAATTGCATTCAGCATGTAACTAGAGACGAAAGTGCTGCCCCTCCATGCAATTCAGGGCTCTTGACAGTGATAAAATGTTCAACTTTTGAGCAATTATTTAAATATTCAGCACTTTGCATGCATGACTGGCTCAGTGCTGTAATCAGAATCACAGGAACATGGAACTTTGGAATGGAATGAATCTTAGAGGCTATATAATTCAATACTTTGATTTTTACGGAGGAGGAAATGGAGGTCTAGAGAGGTCCTGTTGTTTTTCAAAGGTCTCTGGGCAAGGAGCCCAATCCCCCTGGTTCCTGGTCTCGTGTCATTTTAGAGAATAGGGCTGGTGGAGCGGACGCCTGGCTGCTGGATCATTGTTTGATCTGTGTAATCATCTTATAATTAAATGCAAACACTGGTTGCCAAGTAGGTGTCCATATCACAGGTTGCACAGCTATGATTCTAGTCTCAGGATTTATAAAATACCCCAAGTATGAAATCATATAACCATGGAATCATATAATGCTTAATTTTCACAAAACATGAATTGATAGAACCAATAACACTTAATTTATACACAATATTAGCTACCTGAAATATGTAATAAAATATCAATGGTTTATATGCCTTTTCATGCCACAAAACCTATGTCTTCATATTTTAATAAATTTTTCCTTCCTATTTCTCTATAGTTCTATTCTTGCAACTTCCCATTAAACACATTAGACAGAATGCTAGCTGACATTCAGCAGATACTGCTATGACAAAAAAGAAGAAGAAGAAGAAGAATGGTCATTTCTCAATGTCTCTTAACTCACATATGCACAGAATTTTTACTGGAGGGGCTGTGTTTATGTTTAAAAGTTGAAATATCAACTTAAGCTAATCAAGACAGGAATGTTCGCATTTCAACAGATGTGCAACACAGCTGCCTGAAAAGGTGCCACAGTGATTTCCAAAAATAACAATACACCGTGTTGTTCAGAATGTGGTCAGACGCACATGCTCATAAGTTGCTAATGGAAGCATAATTGGCATACCCACAACGGCGTACCATTACTGAAGTGGCATTAATCAAGAAAGACCTGCTGGAAGAAATGAGCTTTACGCCAGGTCTCAAAGAAGGCTGTGGTCTTGGAAGAGGGGAGGAGGGCAGAAGGTCAAAGTGGAGGGAGACAGGGGCCAGGGAGAGGTTGTTAGATTCCTTGGTTCATAGACACCTTTCATTCATCTTTAAAGTCAGCCATGCAGCAGCCTCAAACCTCTCTCTGACTCCATCTTCTGCCTCCCTCTTCCATCGGGTTGTTTTTTTTTAGGTTTTACTTATTTTTGGAGAGGGGAAGAGAGGGAGAAAAAGAAGGAAAGGAACCTCATTGTGTGGTTGCCTCTCAAGCGCCCCCCACCAGGGACCTGGCCTGCAACCAGGCCCTGACTGGGAATCAGACCAGCGACCCTTTGGTTCACAGGCTGTGCTCAATCCACTGAGCTACACCAGCCAGTGCTTTTTTCATCTTTTAAGGACCGCCACAGTTCCACTGGGCCCTCCTACATAATCCAAAATAATCTCCCCCTCTTAAGGTCCTTTATTTAATCACATCTGCGAAGTCCCTTTTGCCATATAAGGTAACACAGGTTTGGAACATTAGGTTGTGAACATCTTGGGGGACCATTAACCTGCCATGTCTCTCTTTGCTCATCTGTAACGTGGGTTTAGCAACATGGTACCTACTTCTCAGGTTTGTTGCCAGGATTAAAGGACTTAACACTTCTCAAGTGCCTGGCACCTGATAAAAACTCAGAAGTGTGGCTATTTCTATCTGCCCATCTGAACAAGTTGGTAGGATTTCCTCCTTCACCCCATATTCCTTAGGAGAGTTGTTTTCAAATTTGATTGGCTGTTACCCCCAATTAAAAAAACACACACACTTTATATCACAACCCAGTATACTCAAAGATTTATATATTTACATAGCAAAAATAAGTGTTTCACACACAAAACTCAATCCCACTATGTGTCATGAATTCTGATATGTTCTGTTTGGTTCATTTCATTTTTCACACAATGAAATAAGCTGGTTGAGGCCCTAGCATCCAAATGCAACACCTTTTCTTTTTTCCACCTGGTGCAACTAACAACCAGCAGAAGCCATGCAAAGCTGCAGAGACCTTGCTATTTCTTCAAGTGGCCCTGCCCTACTGGGGTAAGTTGGATAAACTGAAAGGAGAGAACTGGAAGATAGAGGCCATTACCTGCCACTGCAGACTTCTGCCTTCACATGTCAGCACTCAAAAGCTTCTGATCGTTGAGTGGCTTTAAGGAAGCTGACAAGCTTTAATTTGTCACCCTTCTTGTATTAATGCCAGGGGCCCCCTAATTGCCCCCGTCCTCCTATTCATGACGCGTGACTGTGGCGAGTTGCCGCTAGCTCATCACACCGACAAGGTTTCTGTGACAGCTGCTCTTGTCCACGCAGAACCAACTCTGCAGAAGCTGTCATTCGATTTGACAAACTGACAAGACAGCGCTGTCAATCTCCCAGATGGGTGAGCAACCGCAGTGACTGACAAAATCTAAGGGTCACTACGAATCCGATCGTTACTGTGTTCAGCAGCTGACAGCTAATGAAACATTCCTCCAGTGCTTCAAAGCCGACACATTTTTCACCTCCACTGGCCCGAGAAACACGTGAAGGTGACTGACACACGTACGTATCTCACTTGGGATATGACAGGCCCTGACTAGGCTTTTGAAGAATCTTCCTGCTGCCAACTACAACGTGGCCAGTGTGGTCGCCCCTCAACCTTGCCTCTGGCTGCCAGGTCAGTGGAGGAGATTGTGAGCTTCCCTGATTCACAGACACCTGGGATGTTAGATCTGAGGGCCCTTAGACACCCAGTCAAACTCCACAAATGGGAGGCAATACCCAAGGACACTCAAGAGTAGAAACCTGAGGGTGGACAGATGTACTAATTCAAAATCACGGACATGAGTCTCACTTACGGTTACATTATATCACTATACTTACAACATATAATCGCAACCAGTCGTTCTCAGCCCTGGCTGTACACTAGAATCCTCTGGGAGCTTTATAGAAGTACCCGTACCTGGGTCCAACTCCCAGAGATACTGACTCTGTTGGTCTGGGGCAGAATCTGGCATTTAACATTTTTTAATAGCTCCCAAGAAACTGAGTTGCACAGCCAGGGTTTAGAAGCCCCTGAAGCCTGACAGCCTGGGTCTGAATCCAGTGTGGACCACAAAAAGAAAGATTCATTTGATGTGAACCCTGAGAAGGAATTCACCTGCTGAGGTGGACTGCCCTTGGTCAGCCCTGGGTGCAAATTTTATGAATATTAAAAGTCTAGTGGCCATTCACTGACAGAGGCTCCACACGTACTCTGCCTACTGGGAAGAGCCTCCCACACTGTGCCCGCTTGTTTACGTTGTCTGACTCAACCACTGCAGGGAAGCCCTGGTTTTGACTTACCACCAACGGACTGAGGCCTGCCCCACCCAATCAGAGCTACACAAACTGTATCCTCATTTGCCTATTTTCCAACCAGTCAGAACTGCACAACTTGGATAATAAAGTGGGCCTAACTGAAAACCTAGGTGGAAATTTTCACTCACTGCAGGAATGAAGAGGCCTGATGCCACAGACCTCAGTCTAGATGTCATGTGCAAGGAAAACGATCGTGTATCTCTGTTGAAGGTTCTTGTTAAATTCTGTTTAAATGTGTTATGCCAAATCATGCAAACTGAAAAAAGCTGTATCGGAAATTATATAGTATGAATGGTCCATTTTCTTTAACAATAAATTACAAAAAGAAAAGAAGGTAGGAGAAACTGCAGATTAAAACACAAATGTATTAGGTGGCCTTTGATTTGACCCTGATTCAAACAAACTAAAGTGTATACACACACATTTAAAAAATAACCCTGGCGATGTGGATGCTGACTGGATATTTGGGGAACTAATGAGTTCTTCCTTTGAGTATATGAGACTAGTATTACAGACTAGTAAGCACATATAAGGAGATAAGTCATAGCTCTGAATTATTCTAAGATGAGGGGTAATAAGAGTTCCAGAGAGAAACCACGAAATGCAGTGGAGGTTCTGAGGAAGGAGTTTAGTGTTGGGAGGAACAAGCAAACTCCCTTTCACAGAGTCGTCTTCTGAACACCATCAGAACCAGGCGCTGCCCTGAGGCCTCTTACAATTAGCAGTGGCTTTCACACTGTGCAGACTGAATCCAGTGGGCTTCTTTGGAGCCCTGCCCAGGGCCACATTGGTGACAGAGATGCAAGCTGAATGGCGGGACTTCTTTCACCAAAATCCTTCTGCTCTTTTGAGACTCCTGGGGAGATTTGAGCCAGAGAAAGTGTTTAACTGGAAAGAAACTTGAAAATCCCTGGTCTGTGGGTTTCCTGGATATCTTTGCTCAGCAAGTGGCCCTTAGCTCTTTCAGAGGATCAAGTGTGCCCTTAAGGACTTTGCTGAAAGTATAAGAAACCTGCTTTTCCATTAGCTGAACAGAGACACCAGCTAACTACATACAAGTCAGCTGAAATCCCGGACTTAAGTCGCACTAAGCACACGAGAGTTGCAGCCTCTATTTTGCCTTATAAAAAAGGATACTGGAGCAGATCAATTTTATTGTGATAAATCCATCATTAACAAGTGGTAGTCTTACATCTGCATGGTAAATCAGATGATTATAAATTGCTCCAACTATTTTTTTACAATTAGTAAAAAGCACTGCATTTAATTAGTATGACTTCATTTTATTTTTTAATTTATTTTTTGATTTTATGCTTTATTGGTTATGCTATTACAGTTGTTCCAATTCTTCCCCCTTTGACCCCTCCACCCAGCACCCCCCAATCCCTCAGGCAATCCCCACACCATGGTTCATGTGTATAAATTCTTTGGCTACTCCATTTCCTATACTGTACTGTACATACCCATGGCTATTCTGTAACTACCTATTCGTGCTTCTTAATTCCCTCACCTCTCCACCCATTCCCCCACATGCCCCTCCCATCTGACAACCATCGAAATGCTCTCCCTATCCATGATTCTGTCTCTGTTTTTCTTGATTGCTTGGTTTTTTAGATTCAGTTGTTGATGGATATGTATTTATTGCCATTTTATTGTTCTTTTTTTTAAATAAGCCCCTTTAACATTTAATATAATAATGGTTTGGTGATGATGAACTCCCTTAGTTTTCTCTTATCTAGGAAGCTCTTTATCTGCCCTTTGATTCTAAATGATAGCTTTGCTGGGTAGAGCAATGTTGGATGTAAGTGCCTGCTTTCCATGACTTGTAATATTTCTTGACAATCCCTTCTCTCCTGCAAAGTTTCTTTTGAAAAATCAGCTGACAGTCTTATGGGAACTCCCCTGTAGGTAACTAACTGCCTTTCTCTTGCTGCTTTTAAGATTCTCTTTATATTTAAACTTTGGCATTTTAATTATGATGTGTCTTAAAGTGGGCCTCTTTGCATCCATCTTATCTGGGACTCTCTGTGCTCTCTGGACTTGCACATCTATTTCCTTCACCAAATTAGGGAAGTTTCTTTCATGATTTTTTCAAATACATTTTCAATGTCTTGCTCTTTCTCTTTTCCTTCTGGTGCCCCTATGATGCAAATGTTGGGACACTCGAAATTGTCCCAGATGCTGCTTACACTACCTTCAGTTGTTTTGTTCTTTTTTCTTGTTGTTGTTTTGACTGGTTATTTTTTGCTTCCTATGTTCTAAATCATTGATTTGATTCTTGATTTCATCCACTCTATTGGGTTTTTTTTTCTGTAAATTGTTTTTTATTTCAGTTAATGTATCATCCTTTGTTTCTGACTGGATCTTTTTTATGCTGTGGAGGTCCTCAATTCTATGAGCATCCTTATAACCAGTGTTTTGAACTCTGCACCTGATAAATTACTTATTCCCCTTTTGTTTAGTTCTTTTTCTGGACTTTTGATCTGTTCTTTCCTTTAGGACATGTTTTTGTCTCTTCATTTTGGCAGCCATCTTGTGTTTGTTTCTATGTCTTAGGTATAGCTGCTATGACTCCCTATCTTGGTTGCATGTCCTAATGTAGTAGGTGCCCTGTATGGTCCAGTAGCACAGCTTCCTCCACCACCCAAGCTGGATATTTGAGGTATACCCTCTGTGTGGGCTGAGTTCACCCTCCTCCTGTAGTTGAGCCTTGACTGCTGTTGGCAGGCCAATGAGAGAGATGTACCCAGGCCAGTCAGATGCAAGGATTGGCTGTGAGCACTGACCACCAACCTCCACCCTCTGTGGAGGATCAGCTGTGCAGGGACAGAATGGTGGTACTCCGACGTGGTCTGTAGCTGTCCACTAGGTGCACAGGTGGTACAGGCCAAGGTCAGCCCCTACCTGTGTTCTGCCCAGGGTCACCTTGCCCAGACTATAAAGCAATCTGAGATGGCTGCTACTTGTGCTGGGCTTGGAGATCCTCAGGGGAAGCCAAGGTGTGAATCTAGGCTGGCTGCTGCTAGTGCTGGAGCTGGGGCCACTTAGCAAGAGGTACAGGGGCTGAGGGCTCATTAAGGCCAGCTGTTGCTTATTTGATAGGATTTAGAAAGTTGTGAAGCCTGAGCCAAGACCAGCCATTCACATGAAGAAGTCACAGTTAATAGTTTGGGTGTGCCCATAAATTGGGTGGGATGGAGCCTCAGGGCATATCCAAGATGGAGCAAACAGTGTTAGCCAGGATGATGGAGTATCAGATATGGCACCCACCTGCCACTCTGTGGCTCTGTAGGTAGAGGGCTCAGACAATGGATAATGGCCTCTCTCTGAGTTTCTATCTGGAAGAAAGCTGTCACCCAGCTCTTACCTTGAAGTCAGATACTTCAGTTCCTCCTTGTCTGCCACTGGTGCCTTTCAAGCTGCTACTCCACTCCTGGAGCTCAGAGGGATTGAGTCTGAGTAAGTCTATGTGTGGGTTCTTTAAGGGGAGGTACTTGGGTCTCTAGCTGTTTCTTCTACTGACTCAGTCTCCACTGGTTTTTGCATTCAGAATTTATGAGGTCTTATCCTCCTAGCACTGGAATCCTGAGCTGGGAGGCCTGATGTGGGGCTGGGACTCTTTGCTCCTGAAACATCCTTTCTGAATTTCTAGCCAGCACATGTGGATTTGGAACCAGCCCATTCCACACCTCCACCCCTCCTACCAGTCGAGATGGATGTGGTTTCTTTAATTCCATAGGTTTCAGACTTCCATTCAACTCAATTTCTGATGATTCTGAGTGATGGTTGTTCTACATTTTAGTTATAATTTTGATGTGGTTGTGCAAGGAGATGAGCCATGTTTACCTATGCCATCCTCTTGACCAGAAGTGTTTTAACTATTTATTGGGTTAATGAGAAACACATAATGTGTAGCTAAGAGCTGTGACTAGACCTAGGGATCATTACATAGGGGGAAAAAAGGTCCTGAAAACATCTCTCCAGGTGGAAAGAAAAGACCTACAAAGGAAATCAAAATTTTGGAAACATAAATAGGTCCTTCCAGGTTTGACTTCTATAGCAACAATATGGCAAGGCAAGGGAAAAGTGGTAGAAAGTTCCACCACCACCACCACCACCATGAACCTCTTCTTCAGAGACCCAGAATCTATGCCACCAGCCAGAAACCAAGGCAGTGAGCCTCCATCTTGTGTAAGAGCTGCTCCCTTAGCTAGCCAGAACTTCTCCACTTCCACAAACCCAACCCCAACCGCAGTACCTTCTCTACCTCTCTTTCCATGTCCTTCAGAACATCACCTCCACAAGGTGTTGCTCGCAAGACTAATTTCCAAGATGATCCCCCAAAGTAAATACCTGTGGTCAACTACATCTGGAGAAAAGGTGCACATAACAATGTACCTTCTTTTGAAAGTCCATATCACACCACTCTTTATTTTGTCTCCCCAGTGTCCTTGGCTCTTCTAAAAAGTGTCGTTCCCCCATCCACCCCTTCCTATAGCTACTCAGGGAACGCCATTTTGTCTAATGTGATCAGCTGCATTCTTGGCTGCACTTGATTGGCTCAAGAGTGAGCACATGATCTGAGCTTGGCCAATCACAGTCCCTTTCCCAGACTTCACCTACTATTCACATTCGACTGCTCCCAGGGTGGGTAATTGATTCAAGGTTGGCCAGTTTTATTCCCTGGGCATTTGGGAAGGAAACTGAGAAGTCAGTGTTTTTCTAGTGTGTGAAGCTATAAGCAATGAAACTCTGAGGCCTGTAATCACTACATTTTCCATCACGATGACTAGAGAGGGGAAGGAGACTGGGGTGGGAAGAAAGGAAGAAGAATGAAACAGATGCCCAGTAAGGAGCAGAGATAGGAGACAGAAGCTGGGAGCTTTTGAGTCCAGGTCTAAGCACTTTTGGAAGCCCACTGAACTGTCAGCCTGAGTGATGTGAGAAACTCTGTGTCCTGGAGACAAGCTTTCCTTTCACAACATCATTTCTCCACTTCCACCAAAGGGGCTCAAAACAACTCCCTGCAGTAAAGAAGCCCACTTAGCTCTGATGAGCCCAACATTTCCAAACATATTTGACCACTGAACTCTTTTTATATGAACTAGCGGACTAAATTATCTCTTCTATCATCCTCCCTTAGAACTTCTATCCCCTGTCATGAACTACTCTTTGGGAAGTGCTGTCTTATAGAGAAAACTGCCCAAAGGCGGCGTGGCCAAAAATGAGACATATCTAAGAAAGTGTATTTCATGGATGCAAACTGGAAACAACAGACTCTGTGGACTGTGGATTTTCATGGGTTACTTACAGCAGAAGAACTATTGACTATTTCAATTATGTGGAAACAAAAATCACTTTCTCTCACTTAAGGGACTGGACAATGGGAGCAGGAACACATTCTGTTTGTAGTGGAGAGCTGCCCTAGATAAATGCTGGCCACTCACCAGGAATGTGGCTAAGGGCTGTGTGCATTAATTTACCTCCAGCCTGAGATTTAAAAAGGGAATTCCGGAAAAAATGCAGGCAGCCTATGAAGGAAATGAAAGAGAATATATAGACCCTATCAGCTAGCAAGCACTGACCTGGAAAAAAATCTCTTTGCTCAAGAATATGTACATATAGGAAATTTGCACGAGTGACTGCATAATGCACACATGAAACTTTGCCCTAGGTATTCACAGGAAAACTTTACCTGGAAAATCAACTGATTACAAGAAACAGAAGAAATATTAGAGTGTATTTGTTCTATGTTCTTAATATTTTTAACTTAATAAAAGAAATTTCTAAAGCAAGTTTTGAATGACAAAATGAAAAATCAGAAATGGAGACTCAGATAAAAAAAGAAGCTGGCAGAGACAAAAAAAAGAGTGCAAGGAAGCTGAAAACGATAGCAGAATTAAAAATCCTCCCTGTAGGCAATCACAAGAAAAAGAATGGAGAAACTAGATTGGTGCAGGAGATGATTAACTAGGTAAACTCAGTAGATTGAGGGGAGTGTGAGGAAGTACAAAGAGATAAACATAATAAAAGAAGACTGTACACATGGAGGCTAGAAATCCAATATCTAATCTTTAGATTACCAGTATTATTAAAGAAGACACCAGAATACAGGGTGGGGAGAAGCAAAAATCAATGATTTAGTGAGAAACAATTTTCCTGCACTTGAAAAAAACATTCGAGTGTGCAAATCAAAAGGACTTACTTTTAAGTTAAGTTTTGAAAAGAGACAAATTAGACATATTTTAGTGACATTTTCAATATCGAGGTTAGAGGGAAAACAGCACAAAACTAAGCAAAAAATAAAATATAATGACAGGTCACTTCAAAGAACAAAAATTTGGCTGACCACCCCAGATTCTACAAATGTAAACATTAATAATAATAATAATAATAATAATAATAATGTCTTTAGAGTATCAAGAGGGAATTCTGTGAGCGAAGAATTCTTTGGCTAGCCCAGATGCTACCCATGTGCCCACACAAAGAAAGATAGTCTGAGATAGGCAATGCCACAGAAAATTCTGTTACCAATGGACTCCTTCTGAAAATCTTAACTGAAGTTATTATCCCTAAACCTAGGAGATGCATCAAAAGTAAGGACTCAAACTCTGAAAAGTTATACAGTGGAGCATGGCCACCATTAACCAGAGATTATCTAAATAATTGACATAAAATGGTAGTTAAATGAATGTCCGAGTCTACAGGGATGCCTGAAACACAGGACGTATGCTGTGAGCACTGTCAGCAAGAACAGACACAGGTGTCCTCCTTGCCCCACAGACGGCCTCGGCGTGGCCTAGAAAGCTGAGTGGGGAAGCCATCCACAAAACACAGCAGTCGTTTCTCATTTCAGAACAGAGAGTCACAAGTTCTGGTGTTATTCTTGCACTCACTGGTTATAGGAGATGTACAGAGCAAAGATGTTTCTGAAAAGTGTAAACTTAACCACGTATTGAAATTGAATATTGGCTGCATGCTACCAACTATCACATGAGACAAATGAAAGTAAAGAACACATGGTCCATAACACAAAGCAGTGAAATATGAATGAGAAAAGGCGTGCAGTAATATGATAAAAGTGAAACCAAACATGTTATTTATGGTAATAAGCAAAAATGGGCTCAATTTTCCAGTGAAAGAAGTACAAACCCAGTTTAATTAGCATTGTGCTGAAGGTCTCCAAGTGCTTAGGAAAATGTGTGTTGACAACCTTCCAATAAACCACATTTTCTTTCCAGATTATATTATAGTCCAGATATATATTTCTAAATTGTATCAATTTTATAATTATCTATTTATTTTTATCATTGTTTATCAAAGGCACAGTATGTGTATAAAATATATGATAGGTACAATATCTTTTAAAGAAAAAGATCATTTGAACTACCAAGTAACCACTACTAGATGAAAAATGTGCATTGCCCATATTTACTAATAAAAATTTTATAAAAAGTCAAACATCAAAAATAAAACAGGGGCAGCCTGTATGCAACGTACATAAATAAAATTTATTGTAAATATCCTGTCATTTCCTAGCCAATTTGCTGCTATGGCTGCTGAGCCTTTAGCTACGCTCCACACCTGCGGCTCCTTCCCCCAGCGCCCAACAGCTTGAAGGCAGGTGATGTCACATTCCAGCACTTTCTACGTCCTGTCACTCCCGGTTACCAGGGTCCATAGGGCTCGTCTTCCTGAAGCCCGGAAATTGGACAGAATGTTCTAATGTACTGATTTTACTTATTCATGCCTTGGGGTGAAATAATCAAGCAATTCCATGAGTGTGGAGAGACACAGCATGATCTCGTTTTCTCCAAATTTATCTTGAGCCAGTAAAACCCACCTGAGTCGTCCTACCACTGTAGCCAGCCTCCCTCAGCTGCCAGTCTCCTAATGTACAAACCTAGCACACAGATCTTAAAACTATACCTTGTTTAGGCTGAACCTCCTAAGAAAAACTTAGAAACATTTTAGTTTGGAAGTTGAAAAAAAAGAGGACAGTAGCTGCTGTCCTTGGGATGCTGTGTCGTCGGTGGGACTCCTGACATTAAAAAGTGAGAAAGTGCAGACAACACCAGGTGGTGTGTAAACACACTTGTCAAGTTCACGGATTCAGAAAAAGCTCTTCCTGCAGCTTATCTGCCCCAAGTGGATTAGGTACTAGCAGAGCATGGAGAGTTGTTGCTTTACAATTTTCATTGTTAAATTTGAAGAGAAGAAACATGAGGAAAATGAAATGAAGAAAGGAAACTGGAACGTCAGAGCTGGAGAGCTGCTGAGACATCAGCCCAACTCCTCTCAGAGATGAGGGGGCTGAAGCAAAAATAAGAAACTCGACTCACCTCAAGTCCTTTAAAAAACAACACCAAACTTGGCCCTGGCTGTGTAGCTGAGTTGGTTAGAGCATCATCCCAATACCATAAGGTTGCAGGTTCAATCCCTAGTCAGGGCACATACATGAATCAACCATAAATAAGTGAAACAATCGATTGATGTTCTCTCTCTCTCACTCTTTTCTTCTCTCTTCTAAAATTAATAAATAAAAATATTTTAAAATAAAATAAAAATAAATTGAAAACTCACATGAATATGATCAATAACAGACACGAGGAAAGAGAACTAGGGAAATTGACCAAAGCCCAGTCTCTCCCCAGCTGCGGGGTGGACCGCAGTGGTCAGGGGTAAAAGGGACAGAGGGGCCAAGGTTTATTCCACAACACATCTCTCCATAATCTGCCAATGACACAGTCTCTTACCCGTTCTGATGTTTTTTCCAATTACAGTTGGTACATGATAACTACCCCAAAATGCAAAGATTAAAACAACAACAACCATTTGTTTTGCCGGTGGACCTGCAGTTTGGGCAGGACTCAGTTGGGACAATCATCTTTTTTCAGTGATGTCTGGGGCACAGCTGGTAAACCTCAGCCACTGGGAGCTCTGAAGGTGCCTTCATTCACTTGCTTGTCAGTGGTTGATACTGGCTGTCGGCTGGGACCTCAACTGGAGATGTTGGCTGGAGCACCTACACATGGTTTCTCCTTGTGGGCTGGGCTTCCTTACGTGGTGGGACTCCAAGAGTGAAAATCCCAATAGGACCTGGAGGGAACTGTATTGTTTTTTATGACCTAGCATCAGAAGTCACACATGCTACTTCTTCCGCAGTCACAGGTGGCCCAGAAAATTGATGTTTCTCTCTCACATTGATGCCTCTCACTTTCTTCTTCTCTCTCCCTCTCTCTCTAAAATCAATAAGCATATCCTCAGGTGAGGATTTAAAAACACTTAAAAATTTTAAAAGAAAAAAAAAAGGACACGTGCAGTAGGAGATCTTACTGATGCCACCTTGGAAAATATATTCTGCCACAACTTGAGACTAGGGTCTTCAACTTAGGGTTGAGCCAGGAGAGAATCTGTACTTTTTAAAGCTACTTTGGGGAGGAAGGGGCTGAGGCAAGGGTTGGAGGAAGGGTTGAAAAAATGTAATCAAATGTTATAATTCATATTTGGACAACACAAAAGTGTTTCACAACACAGACTTCACAAAATAAAGCTTAAAGAAGTGTTCTTGACTGGTAGGAATACACAGACAACACAGGGTCTCAGAGGGCCCCGTCAGAGCAGAAGGTCTAAGATTCTTATTTTCAAAAAAGAGAGAGAGCATGGGTTCAAAAAGTTTGAAATTTACTGTCTCGCAATGAAAGCTGAATCTCCCAGGAAAGCCAGTACATTTAGCCTGACCAGTTATATACTTTCCAGTTAAAATGGGTTGTCACATCTTTTTACAAACTGAGATTTACGTGAGGATGACAAAATGTGCCAAGACCCTGAACTTATGGGTGGGAGATACACTGCTGAAAAGAGAAATTGGAATAATAGCAAAAAATAGAACTTCCTCATCATTTTTGCCAAGGCCAGCTCTGCCTGTAAGGGTCACTGATTCTAGTGGGGCCTGTGTTGCTACTTCTTGTGTTATTACCTAGTTCTTCTAGAACATTCTGAGAATGTTTATAGAGACAGAGAAAAGCTTCAGGGACCTTGAGGAATGACATGCATGCTACTCTGCTCCCATCAGTGCCACAGCAGACATTACTAGCCGATCGATGCACTCATTCTGCTGACTCCAGACAACCTCAGGATCCTTCTCAACAGTCCTCCTGGCAGCCAGCATGCAGTACATCTGATCCGATGAAGCAATTCTCAAACTTTGGCTTCAGGACTCCTCTGCTTCTTAAAACTTATTAAGAACTTCGCGATGGGCAGAGTAATGGAGCAGAGCCACACAGCACAGAGGAATGTTCCCAAGGCTCAAGAGGATTGACACCTAACAGAGTCTGCCCCAGCTGGATTTCAAAATTGTTTAGGACTAGCGATTCTTTTCCCTTCTATTTTCTCCTTGTTTGGAACCACAATAGCTGTAATTGTTATCCTTTCCTGGTCTCACTATTGTATTTTGGAAGCAGATAACTCGTTCCCTAGTTTCATTGTCCACAAAGAGGGAGAAATTGGGCCCCAAGGATGGATCATACCCAGTCTCACCTATACCTGATTTAAATGACTTAGACAGTAAGATTTGGGACTTTCAAGCTGATGAGATTTAGATAAGATTTTAGATTTTGAATTGATGCCATAATGGGTTAAGACTTTGGGGAAGCTTGGTTGAGATCAATGTATTTTGTATATGGGATAGAAGTGAATCTTTGGGGGCCAGCAGATAGACAATGGGGGGTGCAGAATAATACCTCCTCAAATATGTTTACACTTTTAACCCCTGATCCTGTGAATATGTTACTTTACATTACAAAGAGAATTTGCTAGTATTATTAAGGAACCTGAAATGAGGCGATTACCATGGATGATCTGGGTAGGTCCAATCTAATCACATGAATTCTTAAAAAAAGAGAACCCTTCTCACCTGGGGTCGGAGAAAAATATTCGGCTGTGGAAGGAGAGTCTGAGAGAGGCAACGTCTCTGGCTTTGAAGGAACGGTGCCATGACCCAAGACCCAAGCAATTCGGGTGCTTCTAGAGAAGGGAAAAGCCAAGGAAACAGAATCCCCTCTAGAGCCTCCAGAAAGGAACTCAGCCCTCCCCACAGTTGGATGTTAGCCCAGCGAGACCCAGGTCAGATCTCCAATCTTCAGGAGTAAAAATAGTGAGTCTGTGTTGTTTTCAATGACTACATTTGTAGTCAGCTGGTATGACCATAACAGAAAACTAACATAGACCTCACGGAGGTCTTCTGTGTCCATTGATATCTACCACAATAAAAATTATCCTCAGAATATTTTTAAATTTTGTTTAAAATAAGAATAATAAACCAATTATGTAGTAACATTAAAAACATATTCTTATGAAAATACATTTACCTTCCAAAAAATGTAGTGAGAAGAATGGCATTGTTTTATGTTTTTGTAAATGTCTGTATTATCTTGTTTCACAGAAGAAAGCTGGACTCTCATACCTGCCTCTGTATTCAATCTGGTGATGTGTTGTCTGGGTTGAGAAAATGTAGTAACCTCACACAAACAGGAGGTCGGAAAAGGGAGGGCATTTCAACAGCCCTTGCAGATGATTGGATATTCTTCTTGGCCACTGTACCAAATGCAGCAAGAGGTCATTTTTAAAAGGTTACATACAATGTGGGATCTGAAACGTGTGAAGACAGTTTTCATACACTCTTACTTTAAAACCCACTAATCTGCCTTAGCTGGTGTGGCCTGGCTGGTTGGGCATCATCCCACAAACCGCAAGGTCACCCCTCAGGGCACATGCCTGGGTTTCAGGTTTGGTCCCCAGCAGAGGCACAGATGGAAGGCAACCCTTTGGTGTTTCTCACTCACATCAGTGTTTCTCTCCCTCTCTTTCTCTCTCCCTTCCCCTCTCTCTAAAATAAAAAGTAAATAAAAACATTTTAAGCCCGCTAATCTATCTTGTGCTTTGAATGAATCTTTTATTAGAACATGAGTTTGTAACTTCGGTCATTTGGAAGACAGATGTTAGTTCACTGAGTTAGGTGGGTCTTCCAAATGGTGACACACCTTATAAAACTACACAGTATCAAAAACATCACATTGGTTAAGGTCACCTCCCATTTCATCAGAAAAGTCTAACCCACAATGTTGGGAAGCTGTCACGCTCATGGAAGCCGATACAAGTTTCTCAAAGTTCTAACAGCCAATCACTTTGTTTATTTTTTCAGAAGCGTGTGCAGCGCCTTCTCTGTCTATTCCTCCGTCACGTGGGAACGGCTCCCCACGGAGAGAAAGGCAGCTCGCGCCGCCCCCAGCTCGCACCGTGGCACAGGCGCTCTACTCTCGGGGCCACCGCCACGCTTCAGCGTGTTCACTGCCCATTCGGCCTCCCTGAGGAGAAGAAGCAAGTGTAGTCAAGGGTCGAGAACTAAGAAAATCAATAATTTTTACAGCTTCATCAAGCACATTGTTAAATGACACTGGCTTTATTTATTTATTTTTTTAACCATGGGTATGTGGGTAAAAAATGAGATGAGGCCCGCAGTTTGATCCCACTGCCAAGACACCATTGCTTTTATACTATAAGTGCAAATGGCAACTCGGTGACAGGGGCACATAATTAATAATAATGTCATGAAAATAGTTTTGCCCTCATGGACATCCTAAAACCATCTAGGGCACCCTTAGGGTCCCATGGACCACACTTTGAGAACCTCTAATGGAGCATACCACTTAACATTTTGAAGATGAAGCAACTGGGGCCCAGAAAGGCAACAACCAACTCTAGGCTTCCACATGTTCTCTCCACGTGTCATGGGCTCCATGTCCCAGGAAGCAGACTCTGAATGGAGTGTGGCAATATAGGACATTTTTAAGGAGGGCTCGCTTCCACACCTGTGAAGGGTGAGGAAAGAAGCAACAGTGTCCTGGGAGAAGCTCAGCTGCAGGCAGGCCCATTGGCAGCCTTGGCTGACCGCCTGAAGCTGGAATGACCTTTCAGAACAGCCCCGACTAGGAGAGGTGGTTTGGCCCCTACGTTCCCATAATGATAGGTCACTGGGTGGGGGTCTCTGGGAGGGTGTCACTTTGGCCTCCAAGGCTCTCCACAGCAGGACAGACCATGAACCTATTAGTTCGTGAACAGGCTGACAGGTCCCCAAGCAGTTGGACAAAGAGGTCTTCATTGAAAGGGATCACCATGGTGTGACCACAAGCAGGTAAATTTCCCCTCCAAGCCTTGATTTCCTCATCCGTAAGTTCTTTCCCAGGGAAGTTTAAGGTTAAATACTTACGTGGAGTTCATTATCTGTGGATTCCAGCTTCTTCATGTTTCTCCGGTCACACGGTGGGACTGTGACAGAGCAGGTCCTCCAAACCAGGTCTCCTGCCTGCCATTCACTTTCCCTCTCTGTTTTGCCTTTGTCTGATGCACAATGCCCCAGCTAATCAGACTGAGAAAGACCTCTGTGTGCTCCAGATAGGCTTACTACTGAAGGCTTCTCCCTGGAAGTTTCTTTGCACTGAAAATATCCTGCCCTGGAAATTGGCAGGCTATGACTTGTGAACAGCTCCCTAGACACACAGGCTTAAGGATTTCATTTGACTCCACTTCAAAGCCATCTCCTACTTCCAAGATGTCCCCTGGTTCCTTGGGATCTGGATAAATAGTCTATGTGGTTGCACAAAAGCCTCTGAGAATGACTTATTACTTGACATAATAAGTGACTTAATCTTCAGGTCATGGTTAAGTGACTGGACCACTTGGCAACACAAGGCAGATTGCATAATTTCCCGGGAGGCCTGAATCAGACAAGAGGCTGAGGGTAGCTGTGCCAAGTGCCAGGCCACACTCTGAGCCTCCCTGTCTAGTGCACACAGCCATTTTCTGTCCTCACTCCCCAGCTCACACTCTCAATTCATCTTGCCCAGCCACCAGGTCAGCCTTCTAAGATACTCCCAGGAGGCCACTGCACCTCTGAAACTTTCTGCACCTCTCTCTAGTCCGCCCCACTGAATGCAACTTCCTGCCCCTTTCTCGAGGCCCTCCATTGTCCTCTAACCTTGAACATATTTTCTGCTCCAAAGAAACTGGCCCTGGACTCTTTCTGTTCAAATTATATGCACCATACAGCCTGAGACTTAATTATACACCATCTTAGAGGTTCGCCTTTGTTTCTGGTGTTAGGATCAACTCTGAGCAATTCACTGAAGTGTTACAGTGTGTCACCTGATCTGAGCAGGTGACCCAAAGATGAACCAAGCAACTCATCTGTCCTAGAGGGGCTGACATTTGAGCTCCACACACAGCAGCCATGCCCCAAAACAGGCCGTCACTCTTCCTGGCCCAAGCAGGCAGTGTGGGGCAATGAATGACCCCAGCTCTGGAGCTCTGCCAATCAAGGTTACATCTGTCCCCTACCCCCCACCAGCCTCAAACTACTCACAGTTTATCTGGCCTTCATCAGGTCTGAATGCCTTTCAATTTCAGCACAAAAAGCAGGCCCCTCCTCTACCTATAAAAATTTGCAGCTGAATGCAGGTATATAATAAATACACTGTGTTCCAGGGTCTGTGCTGAGGGCATTGAATGGACTGATGAAGGCGGTACACCTACTATCCCCATTTTACAGATGAGGAAACTGAGCCTTGGGGAAGTAATGACTAGCCTAAGATCTCGCAACCAGTAAACAGAAGAGCTAAGGGTTGAATTCAGCTGAGTCTTATTCCAGAAACCAAGCTCTCAGTATTATTATTATACTTAGAATAGCAGCAAGTGCTGCTAATGTATGTGGGCACTGTGCCAAGTGTGTTACTTGGATTGTTTCATTAATCCCCCAAAATTCTATGAGATAGGGTGATAATACCCATTTTAAAGATGGGAAGTTGAGTCTTAGAGATGGACTTGTACGTCTAGTTGTACAATTAGTTGAGCCTAGAGATCTCAAGGCTAAGTGGATTCAAACCCCAGGCACTGCAGGTCAGAGACCAATGCTTAATTCGTATATTCTAACACCGTCACCTGTGCTCTCCAGAAATCAGGTGCTTACATAGCTGCCTCCTTTAGTGGAATCACCTGTGACTCAGGGCAAGCTCATGACCACTGGCAGGATCTGAATTGGCTCCCAGTGTTGTCCACATGCACCTTCAGCGTTCACAGGTAATGACTGTCTCACTCTGATGAGGGTCTGTGTCTGTAGCTGGTGATTCATCTGGCCACAAAGCCCCCGACAAAGCCAAAGGATTGTGTCCATGCAGGGAAAATGGAGTCAGTCAGGCTCCCTTACCCAGATGTCTGGGCAACTAAAATAAGCAGTCTTTGATAAGCAGCATTCCCATAACCTTGACAATGGGACCGCATGTGCAGAATCACTCTCTGTTATATGATATTTTGGCACCCTGCCGGTTTTATGTGCCTTTGGTATTTAAGGGAATTGGGACTTCCTGAGGCACAACACTCAGTTTGTGACTCCACCCTTGAATAAAGTTATGTCAGGCATTTCCACAATTCTGCAAATTTTCTTCCATCTTCCAGAATCCTGAGTGAACCTGCCCAGACTTGAAAGGCTTCAGGACAGTCCACAAAGACCTGCACTATGGGCTGTTTGTGTGTGTCCCCCCACAAAGGAATAGGCTGCAATCCTAATGCCTGATGTGACGGTTATTAGGAGGTTGGGCCTTTGGGAAGGGCTTCGGTCACGGGCCATGGGGGTGGAAGCCTCATGAATGGGATCAGAGCTCTCGTGAAAGAGACCCCACAGGGCTCCCTGTCTGTTCTGCCCTGTGAGCATGCAATGAGAAGTCCGAGGCCTGGAAGATAGCCCTCGCCAGGCCACGCTGGTGCCCTGATCTTGGACTTGCAGCTTCAGAACTGTGAGAAGTAGATTCCTGTTGTTTTTAGCCACCCAGCTTGTGGTATTTTGTGATGGCAGCCCTAACGGAGACACCCCGGCTAGGAATCTGCAGGCTGTCCCCACACCTCCCAGGCCTCCAGGTTCAGCAAGGCCCCGGGGCAAGAAGCTAGGGCACCAGACTTCTGTCACGAAAGAATAGGCTGGTGTTCCTCCCCAAAGGGAAGTTCTGTTTTAAGAGGCTGGAAGACCTTGAGCAAACCCCTTCCCTCCTTGTCTCTGAAATAAGGATTAAATAAGAATGTCCACAAAGGGCTTGTCCTTTCTAAAAGTTTGGCACATGATAGTTATAATTTTTCACAATCGTTATTGTCGGCTCTGTGCCAGCTCCTTGGACAATCCCTTCAGTTTCTTCTGGGATGCAGGGACCAACATCCGGGAGGGCCTAGATGGGGCCAGTCCCTTCCGTCAAGACTCAGCTCCTCCGTGCAGCCCTCTTCTTCATCGCCTGCACCTTCAGACTGAATTTCCATTTAGAGAGAGCACTCTTGGCCTTGGCCTTCCCCTCCCCTTCGTCTCCAGGGCAGGCTCTGAGGCTCTCATCTGGACATAATCAATGTGCTAAGTGCAGGCAGAGACAAATGGTCTGTTACAGTTTTCCTACGTACCTCATTCATCCTAATGGGGAGTTAATACGATATTTTAAAAGTTAATATTGTAATATGTACCTCAATTAGCTTGCCACAGCCCCTCCCAAGCAGGAGGCTGTGTCTGGGTGAAAGCAGGCTGTGCGGTCATGCTGAGGGATGGACCCGCGGATATTCCAGGAGGCAGGTCAGGGCAAGAGGGAAAGCCAGGACTGGCTTGAAGTGCAGATGGGAGCTGCTTAAGAACTTCACATAGGAGACCCCTGGACTTCATTATGTTCATACTGTGGCCTCAAGTTCCTTCCATCCTTAGGAGAAATGCATTTCTCAGCAAATTATTCTATGGCTAGTACTTCTCAAAATTGTATTTTAATACCAGAAACCTTGCAAGCAGGGCAGACAACACAGCAAATGCACACTTGCGGTCCATGGTGGCTTTGGAATAAGCTTCCAGTATTGCATCAGGGAGGTAGAAAGGGGGCAGATTGCTTTGAGAGGGGCCACGAAGGGTATTTCTCTCCTCTTGAAATGCACACATGCATTTTGCCTTTTTTCCTCATAATCACTTACTCCAAGCAAAGCCTCATTACTTTAAAAAGAGAAAAAAATGTACAGCATCCTAACAATAGTCCATAATTACCTTGCAAATGGTTCTGTGGAGTAATTATGTCATTAGTCCAAGTGCCTTCTACTTCAAAGATTTTGCACTCTCTCTCGGCACCATCCATCTGGTTAGGGAATGAGAGGACGCTCCCAGGAACCTGAGTGATAGGGACCTGGGCGGTACTCAAAGGGGGGGGGTGGATTTAGAGGCGCCCTTCTTAGCATGTCCATTGTCAAACCAACCATTCCTGCAAATGACACCTCCCATGGGAAGGCAGGACACTAAAGCAGAGTTTCTGAGGGAACGAGATTAACAATGAGCATCAGGAAAAAATGCATTTAGGCAGCTGCCTCTAAGATTCCTGGCAACACTAGATAGAGACAGGGGCCTCTGAGCCTTCTTTAGCTTTATTCATTGGTTTGGAATGACAGTCTGGGACCATGTGAAGGCTGCCCCACCCACAGTCAATATGTCCAAGTGGGAAGACCTGCAGTTCCCCTAAATCCTGATGACAAGGCAAAAAAAGGCACAGACCTTTGGTTGAGTGCCTAACCACGTCAGCTCCTGTCCTTGGCCCTTCACTGGTATCATCTAGAAATCCATGCTGTGTTTATTGACCCCGTTTTACAGAAGAGAAACTGAGGGTCAAACAAAATAAAGTCACTGACCAGCATCACACATCTGGTGAACTCTGGTGCAGAGATGAACACAGACCTGCCCGGCCCCAGACTGGGTGTTCCCCACTTCCAACTCTGCATGTCACCATGGCCTCAAGAGCGCAGTGGAGCCTGGGTTTGGTGTGTCATTTGGTGTCAGCTGGAGGTCGGCTGCGTGGTGACTTTGCCTCCCTGAGCTTCGGTTTTCTCACCTGATGATACTGTGGAAGTAAAGGAACACGTCAGGGTTAGGATAAGGAAGAGTGGGATGCACCAAACGGGCAAGTGAAGGACACCTCAGTTGTTGTCATTGAAATCTGTGTACCTGAGGTGGAACCACAGGCTCTGAGCTGAGAAAAGCAGCACCAAGGCTTTGGCTGGTTCCAAGCAGACTGTGCCCACCTTATCATAAGCGTATTATAACAACCATCGTGATAGGTTTACAAGGGAGGCGGGCACTGGGTAAAGTGTTTGCACCCACTGGAAATTTTTTCTGGCTGATATGCCAGTAATAGAGACCTGCAATAACAGTGATTTGACAAGACTGAGATTCCCTTTTCTTTTATAAAATGAGTCTGAAGGAAGGCAGTCTATGACCATTGTACAAAATCCATAAAATCATCAATGCCCAGCCTTCTCCAATGTTTTTGTCCCAGTATCCTTAGTGAGTGGCTTCCATCCTCAAGTTCACCCCCATAGTCAGAAATGGCTGCAAGAGCTCCAGCCATCATGTCCATGTTTTAAGCAGGAAAAAAGAGGAATGGGAGGTCAAGGGGGTGTATAAAGAGCTTTTCCAAATTTCTACCCAGTGACTTCTTCTTCAATCTCATTGGCCACCCTACTGCAAAGGAGATTGAGAAATAGTTTTTGACCAAGAAAGAACAACCTTTAAAAAATATAAGTTTTGCCCTGGCTTGTGTAGTTCAGTGGATTAAGCGTGGGCTTTTGAACCAAAGGGTCGCCGGTTCAATTCCCAGTCAGGGCACATGCCTGGGTTGCAGGCCAGGTCCCCAGTAGGGGGTGCATGAGAGGCAACCACACATCAGTGTTTCCCTCCCTTTCTTTCTCCCTCCCTTCCCTTCTCTCTAAAAATAAATAGATAAAATCTTAAATATATATAAGTTTTTATTACTAAGGAAGAAGAGATTAGACAGGTGGTAGACAAGCTACAATCCCTATCCTCATGCTTTACACATATTATTTCATTAAACACTGACAATAACTCTGCAAAATGGGTTCTGTCACACCCATTAGATGAGATTCAGAAAGTAAATCCCTTCCCTGGCACAGCACAGTGAATAAGAGCACCTGACTCCAAAAGTAAAGGGTCAACCCCAGGGCCCACTGCCCACCACTGAGGTGGTAGCCTCTCTGGCAGCCCAAGGCAGGGCAGGGAACAGGACGGAGGGGAAATGTGCAGGGGTGGGGAGTGGCTGTGCACCGGCACAGAGGCATCTGACTCTGTGTGTTGGTGTGGGCTCTCGCGGGAAGAGAGGGGAGGGCAGTGAGCCCGTGAGACACCTAGAGGAGGACGGGGAGGACGGGCACAACGAGCTGCACACCTGTGTGCAGGGAGCTGCCTAGGCTGAGCGCCCTGCAGTCCTGGAGCCCAGGAGCTGCCCCAAGAAGGCACAAACCTCAGGGCCCATCTTCTTCATTGGTCCATCTTCTTCAAGATGGTTTGTAGCCTGTTGCCTTCTTTATATTAAGTTAATTCAGAAAATAATTCTTTGACTCTGGTTCCAGATGTTCTTACTTCACAATCCTCAACCCCTGCCATTTTTTTTTAAAGAAGTCACTAATTAAAGACTCCTTTGGTAGAAATAGTCTGGGAAGACTACCCCTTCAGTGTACTGGCATCCCACCCATGAGGGAGAATTGCTCTGACCCCTAACGTTCCACTGTCTGGTGATAAGCCACTGCTTTGAGGGGCCGGGGGAACCTAGGGGACTGGAAGGAGAGACCTTGAAGCCTGCATCACTCACAAGGAGCCAGCCATCACTCACAAGCGGGCCACACCTGGGACAGAGGGCACTTTAGGGCACGTAAGGGCACTGGGCAGGAGAGCGGCAAAACTTCCAGAAGGGGAGTGAAGGGGCTGCCAACAAGCTTGCTGCCGTCTGCAGCTGCTGAGAGGCATCCCTAAAGCCACCAGGGTCTGGGCTTCCAGTTTTCCTCCTTAACTGCGCCTTTACCGCAGGCCTCAAACTCTAGGGTTAAACTGGCATCCTGATCAGTTCATTCACATTCAGGTTTCAGTTACTCACCTCCCCAGGGATTCTGATTCAGTGGGTCTGGAGGGCCCTGGAATGCACATTTTTAACAAGAAGCTGGTGACTTCGCCGCAAATGAGAAAAACTGCCTTACTCTTTGGCAACTCGTTATGACTTGTTAACTTTTCTTTCCTGCCTTTTCATGACTTCTGGGAGCAATCGTGGTCAAGGCCATTCACTCACAGGGAAGGCATTGAGATGGTCTCAGTATGGATCCATGGACAGAAGAGGGAACAAGCCAGCACCCCTGGCCTCCATGCCCCCAGCCCCAGGTCACAGACAGGCTTGGAGCCAGAACCCAGGGACCATGGAGGAGGTGTCAGCCCCTGGGAAGAGGCAAGGTGGCCTCACAGAGATGGAATGTGAGTGGTGCCTGAAAGGATGCAGAGAGCTCTGAAATCAAAGGCGGACCTAATGGGTCCTGGGTGACCCACACCTCTTATGCCACTTCCAGCTGCTCTCATGTTGAGCTGAAACCACTTCCAAGGGCTCCCAGCTCTGTCCAGTTGTCACTCTGCTGCAGTGACAGCTCTGCACCCCCATCCCAGGGCCACCCAGTCTGGCTTCCCTGCTCCACCGCAGCAGGGAGCACAGATGAGGCCCTCTCCCAGCCCGGAGACTGGGGTCCTCAGGGCTGCTCCACCTGCTGGGTCTTGATCAGCTCTCATTGGCAGCTGCTCCTAGTCTCTGTCCTGTCCAGAATGTCTGTCCCTAAATTCATCATCGTGCAGCACCAGCCAGCTGGGAACCCCAGGATTCACCTTTCCAAACCCCTGTTCCCACACACTCCCCCAGCACTAGCCTTTAGTTCCAGAGCTCTCACTTCTGGCTTTGCCCACAGGGCTCAGGAAGACCTGTCTTATTATGATGGATGTGGCAAAGCACAGGACTTGGAGGTCTCCACTCTGGGAGGGGCCTCCATACCCCACCCTTAGGCCCCACCCACCCTACCTGCCTTCCTCTTAGCTGATCCTATTCATCACCATTTGCAGGGAAAATGCCGTACATTCCAGAAGGAAACTCCCTCCCTGCCACACCCACTTCCCAGCATCCCCTCGTCTCCATGACAGGTCCTTATGGACTTGTCTAAGCCAGCCCCCTCCTGCCCTCCAGTCTCCCAGGAAGAGGTGAACTGCCTTCTTGTCAAGGCTCATCCTACCCTAAATTCCTTGCCTCTGGCTTCTCCTCTTCATGTCCACTCTCCTTCCACACCACTGCTTCTCAGACTGAATCAGCTGAGGTGTTTCTTTAAATGCAGATTCCCAGGCTACCTGCTAGATCTACTGAACTAGAATCTCTGCAGTTGTGGCCCAGGAAGCTGAATTCTGACAAGCATCCCAGTAATTTGACTGCCCCCCACCCACACACACACACGCACACGCACACTTTATGCTCTCCTCTGGACAGAGTGGTAAAGACAGACAGACAATCTTAACCTTATCACCCCTTCCTACCCCTCCCCACCCTCGGCAGCCCTTAGAATTCCCTGAGCCCTGAAAGACTAGATGTTGGCCAGTTTCCTGAACACACACTGTCCACCATACCCCTGTGCCTTTGTGCCTTATTTCCTCTCTGCCAGAGTATTCTTCCCACTCCCACACCCCAACTCATTCACCTGACACACGCGTACATCCTGCCCAAGCAAGCTGTGTGCATAAACCTTGAACACTGGATTGACTATTTGTATGCCTGGCTCACTATGACATTTCCAACCTTTCCTGGTACCTCTGAAGGTCCAGGGACTGGCAGTCCTCAGCCTGCACTTGACCTGCCAGCAGCATGTATGATTTCTTCCTCCTTCTCAAAACTCTTCACCTGACCCACATCCAGGTTCCCTCCCACCTCCCACTGTCCAAGCTCAGTCAGCTGTCCCACCTCATGTCTATCATCCTCACTCCCCAGACAGACGCATCAAGTCCAGAGGCTTTAACACCACCTGCAACCTGACAATTCTGAAGCACAGATCTCCAACCCAGGCCTCTCCCCTCCCAGAAGACCAGACTCACTTGCTTATAGCCCATCCAGTCTCTCCACATGTCTAATGGACATCTGCAACTTGCATCCAAGCCTGAACTCCCAAGTCACCTCCCCAAACTTGCTAAGCCCCTATGCTTACCACTTCAGTAAATGGAAACATCATTCACCTCGTTGCTCATACCTCAGACCTAGAAGTCCTATTCAGATTCTCCCCAGCCCTCCAGCCCACAGGGATGGATCCAAGCCATGAGGCAGGCCCATGTGGCTCTAAGCCATCAGGAGCCACATGGGCCTCACCATGGCACAGCTAACAATGTGGCAGCTGGCTTCATCAAAGCAAGGGAGAAGGTCCAGAGAGAGAGGGAGAGTGAGGCAGAAATTAGTCTTTTTGCAATGATATTAATCTGCTAGGGCTGCCATAACAAATACCGCAGGCTGGGGGGCTTACCCAAGAGAAATGTATTGTCTCACAGCTCTGGCAGCTAGAAGGCCAAGATCAAGGCATCAGCAGGGTTCGTTCCTTCCAAGGGCTGTGAAGGACGGTTGGCTCCCTGCCTCTTCCCCCAGCTTCTGGTGTGTGCTAGCAATCTTTGGCTTTTCTTAACTCGGTGCATTACCCCCATATCTGCCTTCACCTTGGCATTCTCTCTGTATTTGTCTCTGTGTTTATATTTCCCATTTTTATAAGGACACTACTCATACTGGATTAGAGCCAGTACCAATGACCTCATCTGAACTTGACCACATGTGCAAAGACCTGATTTCCAAACACAGTCCCATTCTGCAATACCGGGGGCTAAGACTTTAACAGATATTTTGGAGGGAAGACACAATTCAACCCATAACAGTAACCTAGTCTTAGAAGTGACGCTCCATCATTTTGCCATAACCTATGTGTTATAAGTGAGTCAACAGGTCCAGACCATACTGAAGAGGCATGGATTGCCCACGGTGTGGATGTCAGGAAGTAGCGAGCCCTGGAGCCATTATAGAAGCATCTCCCCCAAACGTCTTCATAAACATTACTTAAATGAGTAGTCCACCCTCTAGTCCACCGCTACTGTAATTGTTTGCACATTTATTTCTCTCTCCACTCCAGGCCATGAGCTTCTTTGTAACAGGGTATGCGTCAGATTCATCAGTAGAACATTTCTAGCACTTAACACTGGACCTGCCATATGATGTGATAGGTGCTCAGTCAATATTTATCGAATAAATGAATAAATAAGTGAATGAATGAAAAGCAGATAATATTTCTCTCTGTCAAAGGGAGCAATTACTTCTGAACTCTGTCAGGAGAGCATCACAATAGGTCATTGTCATTATGTCAGAAATTAAATGGATTCTCCTCTAGCAAGCCCAATTTTAACTATTGATCAGAAAACTAAACACTTTTTTATTTAAGGGGGAAAAGGCAGTATCTTCTGCATACAAAGAATTCATGTGGCAGGTCAGATGTCTGATGAGTAATTTTCCCCGCCATTTAATAAGACTTACAAGTTACATCTATTTCAATCACTTTGATCAGAACTTAAAAACAACCTCAAACATGCTGCCTAATGCAGCATCTACCTGACAGGTGCCCAGGGAGCGATTATATTATCTTGTTCCATTCACAAGAGCAATTAATGAGAGACAACATGACTGGCAGCCTTAGCTGTGACTCTGAAAGGGGGTGAGGAAAGGGGCAGATCAGAGCAAACAGACTCCATAGAGAAGCTGTGAGATGGTGTGCACAGGGCCCACGTGGAGCTCCTGACTCAGAAGGGAAGTGAGGGCCATGGCCAGAGCTTTGGGACTTCGTCCAACAGCAGGCCAAGTTCTCAGAACCGGAATCAGACAATCAGGTCTTCTCTTAACACTCACAGGAAAACCAGCAGACTGATGCTAGAGAACCAATATGTCAAGATAAAATAATTGTCAATACAGCATACTGGGGAAGGGTGTCGGCATCATTCTGGAAAGGAATGGACTGGGACGCAGGAGGTGTGTGTTTGCATCCTGTCCCTGTCCCTTAGCTCTGTGATCTAAGAGATCTGCCGGAGCCTCTGTCTCTCCAACTGTAAAAGGCAGGCAGGTAAGAGTCCTCAGGGTAAAGTGACACAGACATTCACATATTATAATGTCTGTGAAAGAGCCCAGCACAGAATCCAGTTCATTGGTGGCTTTCAGAACACATTTGGTCAATCAGCTTCCTGTTGCATGGGTCAACCTTAACCTCAAGTAGTTTGACAATGGTTTCTAAAACATAATTTTTGGGCTAAATGACTAGGGAGAAATCAGTGTGTCTGTTTTGTACAACTGTGTCATTAACTCTTGCTTTTGTGGCTTCTTGAGCTATGTCCTTTCATCACATGTGTATGAGCATATGTCCCTGTGTGCACACGTGTGTGCATATGTGTCCATGCACACTCACATCTGCACATACATACATTTGTGCTCAATTCCTGGACTCAATTACTTGTGCTGGCAAACACTATGATAAAGTCCTAATAGCAGGGCAATTGGTGGTCAATTTCCGGGGGTTCCATTCAGTCCACTACATGGAAGTCAGGACTATGAGCTCCGTGTGGTCTCCTTTCAACCACAACTCAGGGAGGAATAAAGTGCAGTGTTTATAGGCAGAGACTCTGTTTCTAAAGTGTCTGAGTTAAAATCTCCGCTCTGCCATTCTCCTTGCGTGTTCTACTCTTTGTGCCTTAGTTTCCACATCTGCAAAGTAGAGACAGTAAAAGTCCACCTCGTGGGTTTGTTGTGAAGATGAAATGAATTAGGTTTTAGTGTAGAGCCGCAGCCCACCAGGGGATCTCCACATCCTAGTGGAGCTGAGTTCTGTTTCACTGGGATGACCATGGGAGGCTGTTGGGAACCTTGCCCCAGGTCTCGTACTTCCCCGAAATGAGCACCTGGCCGTTAGCTAAAAACATTGCGGTTGGCCGCAAGGCACAGTCCATTGATTACCGGAACCTGTAATCAACAAGGACTTTCCAAATAACCTCCGGCTAGCACCCGCGTGCATGCGCTCCACAAGCCAATCAGCTACAGGCACATGAGGTGTCCACGAGTACAAGTTACACCCAAGTAACCAATAAGTGGGCCCTCCTTTGCCTTAAGCTAGCCAATAGCAAGCAACCTAATCTCCTTCCTCTCCCTCCTCCCCTATATATATACCCAGTTCGGAAAAATAAAGTTTGCAGCTTGATCAGAATCTATTGTCTTGCTGCCATTCTTCTCGTCTCTTGTCCCCCCAACCCATTTGTTCCAGGAAGGTGGTCGAGCTCCAGTTGACTGCTCTGTGGGCCAGAGCAGGAGGCAGGGCGCTACTATCCTCACAGTGTCCATGCAGGGGGAGCTGTGCTGTCTAGGGCCCAATGCACAGGTAACGCAGGTTTGCCAGGTGAAAATAAATGAATGGGTAAAGGCAAAGAATTATTCCTGCTGTAATGGAGTACATTGAGAAAGAAAAAAAAAACAGTCTATATGTTCAATCTTTTACCAGACAGATGCTGTCTAAGTATTGGTAAGGAGGATACTATTAGCAATTGATCCCTTCTATGTTTGGATGCATGTTTGAATGTTCTCACGCTGAGTAGGGCTAGACAGTTTAAAGAGAGAGGATAAGAGCTGTCCTAGGCAACCCACTGGAAGCCCAACCACAGACTGGCTTCCCCATCACAACCGAGACATGTCTACACACAAGAAGCACCCACATGATCCAAAGCCCTGGGGCCGCCATTCCCTTCCAGCCAGCCCCAGTGCAAAACTCTGAATATGTCTCCTTCTTCTTCTTGTCAAAATCTACCTCCTGTGTGACTGGAAGCTGTCAGTGTGATCTATAACCCCCAGGCAGGCCTGGAATATGAGCTAAATTGCCTGAGTCACTAGCAATGATAGAGTCATTCTGCAGGAAATTGGAAATCAATTCTTGTCATCACTGTACAGAGCTCCTTTATCAAGAGTTCCAGCTCACCATGTAATGCAACAAGAAGGACTTGAAAGCCAATACAACAACAATAAGAAACAGGGCCATGTATCTGTGAGTGTGTGTGTGCCCAAAAACATACCAACGTCCAAAGACAGTGCCGAGATCCTTCAGGCCGGCAGAAGACCTTGCTTCCAGCGGACGGAGATGTCACATCCAAGGAGGGCTGAGGACTAAGCTGTGCACACACACCATAGCCAACTTGAAAATGAAATGCCTTCCTGGAGCCTGTTGCACACCCTGCTCTGTAGAGCACCCCTGTCTGTGTGGGGCAGCGCAAAACAGAGAACGGCACAGGCATGTGCCACTTAATGACAGGGATGTGTTCTGAGCAATGTGTCCTTACGTGATTTTGTTCTGTGAATATTAAAAGGTGCACTTGCACAAACCTAAATGACACAGCCCACTATACACCTAGGCTGTAAGGTATAGCCTATTATTCCTGGGCTACAAACCTTTACAGCGTGTTACTGTACTGAGCACTGTAGGCAACTGTAGTGCAAAGGTAAGCCGTGGCTGGGTGGGTCAGTTGGTGGAAGCATCGTCCCATACACCAAAAAGGTTGCAGGTTCAATTCCCAGTCAGGGCATGCACCCAGGGTGCGGGTTCAGCCCCTGATTGCAGCCCCGCATATGGGCGGCAACAGGTCTGTGTTTCTCTCTCCCTCTTCTTTCTCTCTCTCCCTCACTCTCTCTCTAAACTCAATAAACATATCCTCAGGTGAGGATTTTGTTAATTATCACAATGGTAAGTATTTGTGAATATGGTATAAAAGATAAAAAATAGTACTCCTGTACGGGGCACTCACCAAGAATGGAGCCTGCAGGGTTGGAAGCTGCTCTGAGTAAGTCAGTGGTGAGTGAGCGTGAAGGCCCAGGACGATACTGTAAACTCTACAAACGCTCTACACTTAGGCCACACTAAATTTATAAAACAACACAAGATTAAATCAAGCAAATGAGAAAATGATGCAATCAATAGACACAGCAAACACAAGTTGTATGACGTTGCTGCCGGTATAACACGGTGTACTGTTTTACAACAAATTTTTGAGTAAGTAGAAAGCATACACCTTAAAATAATGAAAGAAAGTATAGTATAGTAAATACATAAACAAGTAACATGGCGATTTGTTGTCATTATCAACTACTACGTGCTGTACATAATTGTATGTGCTGTACTTTATAAAACTCTTGGTGCAGTAGGTTTGTTTACACCAGCATCTCCACAGACATGTGAGTCACGCACTGCACCATGACGTTGCCATGGCTACAAAGTCACTAAGCAGTAGGAATTTTTCAGCTCCATTATCTTATTGGACCACAGTCCTACATGAAGTCCAGCGTTGACTGAAACATCATTATGGATCACATGGCTGTGATAACAGTGCGCCCCCTTCACAGAACACAGGGACACCCTCAAGGATTCTCAGGTGCGTTATCGAGACAGGCAGCACAAAGGGTGTGGGTTTGCTTTTGATTTTTGATGGACTTTACTTGCACTGTTGGATTGTTTTGTATTTTGAGAGACCACAAGGCCATAAAGGTTACCCCAGTGATCTGTATTCAGGTTCTGAATCTTATATATATATATATGCTGGATTTCTCTGGATCTCATTTCTATGCCATCCATAAAACGTAGAAAGTAGCACACACAGAGTTGTGATGAGCAAAGTAAACGTTTGTATTTGGAGAAATTCCCTGTAAATTTACAATAATATATAATGATTGGCTACTAATATTGGAGTAGCCACTTACCCATTAGGCCAATGGGTAAACTAAGCCCCCAAAAAGTAAAATGATTTGCCTAAAATGAGTTCATGTTAAAATAAGAGGAATAACCAACATTTATTTTTTCAGGTATAAATACTTATCCCTAATGGATTTTGGAATAAGGATCTAAAAAGTCATTCTCCTCCTTTTAAGGGAGAGGTTTGAAGAGCATTAGGGAAGAGCTCGCAAACAGGGTTTTGGAGGACTTGGTTCTCTTCTCCACCGGCACTCACTCCTAGTTTACAGAGACCCCTGGGTGCCCAACCTCAACTCTCCTAGTGGTTCTAACAAGCTCCCCCATGAGAACCATTCCACAGGACTCCGAACATTATGGGCCCACACTGTGAAACCTCTCTCAGTGCTCACTGACAGCAGCATACCTGTTGAAAAGAGGCATTGGATGGCTGCTCCCACGTCATGCTTATCAATATCTTACCCTCCCATAGCTTGGCTCGAGTGTCCATCTCCTCCAGGAAGCCTTCCTGACTGCACCAATCCTCAATAATCTCTCAAAATTATTGTCTTGCATGTAATATTTATTTGGCACCTATTTCCTGCTCCCCACCCCCTCCATTTTTTTTAATGTGAAAGTCTTGCCTCCCAATCTGACTGCAAGCCTCTTGAAGGAGGAGACCACATCTCTGTCCTTGAGTGTCCAGGCACTGTGCTATGGATTTGGGGAACACCAAGAGGTGCCCAAGAAATCTTTAACGATGATGGGGATGATGGTAATGAAGTGTTTCCATTCCTCACTGGACACAAATGGCTGTAGGTCTAGTGGTGAGGCCAGAGTAAAAAAGTCACAAATTTGGCAGACTTTGTGGCTGCTGTACATCACATGGGTGCTCACTCTAAAAGCTGTGGCCACAGGGCATGGTTCTGGGGTCTCAGCAACATAGCTGCCAGAAGAAGAGAAGAACCAAATCACCTAGCTGAATGCTGCCCAGCTCTGGGAGGGGTAACTGGGGTCTAGGAGACAAGGTCCAGGGTTGTGGCCAGGAGTGCACAGAGATCCCAGGAACCCATTCAAAGAGCAGGACCTGCTGAGGGAGGCCGAGCAGCACGTGGTGCTCAAAGTCAAGAGGTTACACCTTCCCTGTCCCTAGCATCAGGCCACAGCCCATGGCCCAGGGTCATGAGGGAAGCCCAAGGAAGAGAGAGGGCTGGTATAACAAAAAGTCAGACTTCATTTTTGGTATTTAATGGCTGACAGCTTCCAGGTCCCACCACTCCTCCTTCCCCTCCTGCCCCACATCCGAGCAAGATGGTAAGAAAGCCCAGGTGTTGCCTGCTTTGGCGTAGGCAGGAACATCAAAGCACATGTGCAAGGGAATCCTCTCCTTCCCCCTCCCCACCCCGCTGACCACCTACTGTGTACTAAACAGTGTCCGCCCCAAAAATTTATTTGTTAAAGCCTTAACCCCCATTGTGAAGGTATTAGGAGGTGGGACTTTGGGGAGGTGATTTGGTCATGAAGACAGAACTCTCATGAATGGGATTAGTGCCCTTATTAAAGAAGCAGGAAATATTCCAAGTCATGGAAAGCAGAGGCCTACCACCAAGATTGCTCTACCCAGCAGAGCTATCACTGAGAATCAAAGGGCAGATAAAGAGCTTCCCAGACAAGAAAAAAACTAAAGGAATTCATCATCACCAAACCATGAAATGTTAAAGGGGCTTAGTTAAGAAAAAGGAGATCAAACTATAAACAATAAAATGGCAATAAATACATATCAACAACTGAATCTAAAAAACAAATGAAGCAAACAAGAAGAACAGAGACAGAGTCATGGATAAGGAGAGAGTTTTGGTGGTTGCCAGATGGGAGGTGGGAGAGGGAGGAGGGTTAAGAAGTACAAATAGGTAGTTACAGAATAGCCATGGGGATGTAAAGTACAGTACAGGGAATGGAGTAGCCAAAGAACTTATACCCATAACCCACGGACATGAACAAGGGTGGGGGGATTGCCTGAGGGAGTGGGGGATGCTGGGTGGAGGGAGGGAAAGGGGGAAAAATTGTGACAACTGTAATAGCATAATCAACAAAATATTTTTTTTAAAAAAGAGGCTCCAGAGAGATCCGTAGCCCCTTCTGCCATGTGAGGTTATGGCAGGAGGACAACCCTCTTGAACCAGGAAGCAGGCCCTCAGCAGACACTGAATCTTCCAGCACCTCAGTCTAGGACTTTTCAGCCTCCAGAACTGTGAGCAATAAATGTTTACTGTTTGTAAGTCACCAGTCTGGAATATTTTGCTTCAGCAGCCTGAACAGACTAAGACAGGCCCTGTGGGAGTAATCAGGTTTAGATGGTCATGAGGATGGAGGCCTCGGGATAGAATTAGTGCTCTTTTAGAAAAGAAGCCCTAGAGAGCTTGTTCTGTCTCTCCACATTGTGAGGACACAGCGAGAAGGTATCTGTCTATGAGCCAGGGAGAGAGTCCTCGCCAGAAACCAAGCATGCTGGCACGCTGACCTCGGACTTCCCGGCCTCCAGAACTGTGAGAACAAACCTCTACTGTGTAAGCCGCCCAGTCTATGGTGTTCTGTTATGGCTGCCTGAGCTGACTAACATACCAGCATAAAACCCCATGCAATCTCCTTCTTCTCCCTTTCTTCCCTTCCATTCTCAGAGCAGCTCAGAATACCCCCTGCTCTCTCCAGAAAGCCTCATTATGTGAGTAATATATCCTTTCGTGCTCTTAGTGCATCTGCAGGCTCAAATTCCAAGCCAAATTTGGGGAGGTGGGGTCCATCCCACCTTTTTGGGGTGACCACAATAGCTAGCAAGCCTCTTGGAGGATACTCTACTCCCCACAGTCAAACAAGCCAGGGTTTGGAGCAGGGGAACTGGAATTCAAGTCCATAGTTCTAGCCAGGATGCCATGGAGCAGAATTAGGAAAGACAAAACTTGAGAAACTACGTGAAACCCTAGGTTCCCACAAGACCAGTGTCAGACCCCACCCCCTGGTCCTTTGGGGCTGACTCAGGCAACTGCAGGGCTGAGCCTGCAAAGAGAGGCACGCATGCCACTGCCCAGGAGGGGCCAGGAAAGCAGGCGCTGATTCAGTACAGCCTGCTTCTATAGAGAAATTCTGCCTCTAGGGAAAACCTCCGCTCTGCCTCAGCCATGCCCTCCAGTAAGCCTGTGAGCACAGCCTTCAACATATAAGCTGAGCAGAAACTGTAGATTGTCTCCCCTTAACTATTCCCAGGACCATGTTTCCTTCATATCTCTTTTATATAAAATTTTTAAAGCTAAAATATTCCATTTTTATTCTTTCTAGCTAGGGGTGACATTGTGACATATATTTTGATAGGGAGATATAAACAGAAATTTTCTAGGGAAATGAGATCCTCCTAGTTGAAAACATAAAGTCCAGCAAGGAGAAAGCCCTTTGTCTCCTTCTCCTCCTTTCTGCCTGGAATACAGGTGCAAAGCAGTGAAGGACAGCAGCCACATCGTGACTATGAGAATGGAAGAGGCATGCTAAGGATGATGGATCAGAATAATAGAAGGACCTGAACCGGCCCTGGCTTGCTCTCCTATGAACTCCTGGTTATGTGGGGGAAGTAAACTCTTGCTCGGTTAACCCATTACAGTTGATTTTTCTCTTACAGGCAAACTGGGGAGGCGGAGGGTGGGGAAGCAGACACTGGCACATCAGCAAAGCTAGAAGAGAAACCCACTGTTGGCTGATTGAGAGCATAGTCTTTAGCCTCAGACAGACCTGAATCTGTGTCCCATCTCTGGCTTCTTACAAGCTGGGTGGACTTGGGCAAGTTAGTTATCTCTCTAACCCTTAATTTCTTCATCTGAAAAATGAATATGATAATAGTACACATTTCAAAGAGAAGATGCCAGAACAAAGCACAGCGTAAGTCCTCATTAAATGTGGGTTGTTTTTGTTAAAGCATTGGTTTCAACAAGGTCAATTCTTCATTTTCCTTGAAGTAACAATTACAGTAGTTCCTCTCTACCCATGGTTTAGCTTTTCACAATTTCAGTTACCTGTGGTCAACAGCAGTCCAAAAATATTAAATGGAAAATTCCAGAAATAAGCAATTCATTCATTTTAAATTGCATGCTGTTCTGAGAAACATCATGAAATCTGGCACCGTCCCTCTCCATTCTGCCCTGGATGTAAATCACCACTTGGTCCAGAATAGTCATGCTGCAGACGCTCCTGCTTATGAGTTACTTCCCAACCTCTCCATTCTGAGACCCATAATCTGTGTCACAGGGCTTGTGTTCAAGAAAACCTCATTTTCCTCAATAATGGCTCCAAAACATGAGTAATATGCCAGCAATTTGGAAATGCCAAAGAGAATCCACAAAGAACTTCCTTTAAATGAGATGGCGAAAGCTCTTGACAATAAGAGGAAAAAATCCTATGCTGAGGTTGCTAAGATCTATGGTAAGAACGAATCTCCTATCCATGAAATTGTGAAGAAGGAAAAAGAAATCCGTGCTAGGTTTGCTGTTGCACCTCAGACCGCAAAAGTTACTGCCACAGTACGTGATAAATGCTTAGTTAGGATGGAAAAGGCATTAAGTTTGTGGGTGGAAGACATGAACAGAAAATGTGTTCCGGTTGACAGCACTGTGCTGCGCCAGAAAGCACTGAGCCTATACGAAGACTTCAGCAAGGGACCCTCTGAAAGGAGCGACACCAAGCCATTTACTGCGAGTAAGGGGTGGTTGCACAGATTCAGGAACAGGTTTGGACGGAGAACTGTGAGCACTGCAGAGCCTGTGCCTGCTGTTGGAGGTTTCAGGCATCCACTGGGGGGGGGGGGGGGGGGGTCTTGAAACATATTGTCCACAGACAAGGAGGGACTACTGTATGGATAAACCAATAATACCTTCATCTTCTTTCAACCATTTAGGGCTTTTGTGCTGCCATGATATTCATATTTGAAGGCCAGTGGGTCACATAAATGAGTCCCTAAACACTCACTTAGGGAGAGACTGGAGTTGTCAGCTTTTATCTCTTCTTTAAAATTAAGAGCAGGAGACAGGTCTTTAAAAGGGCTTTAGCTGTGTCCCAAGAGGAATGGCAAGATCAAGCCCCTGTGTTCTAAGGGCAGTGGACTGGACAAGCTTTCCATTTAGGGGGCAGAAAGAGAAATCTAAAGGGCAAAATACCAGAGACATTGGGGAATACTCACCGCCACCCCCCACCTTGCTCAATGAAATCTTTCTAACAGATAATTGAAGCTTTGCTTCCATAATAAGCATTGAGCGTCAGATACAAATACCCTGGGAGGAGAGGATACAGGAACCTCGACTCTCTCTGAAGTGTGGGTCTGTCTGGAAGGCAGTGGAGGTGGGAGAAAATGCAAGCGCAGAAGAGAAGGCCAGCTGCCCAGTGACACCCTTTTGCAGCGCTGACAATTTTGCCAGGAGCTGTGTTCAATGTTGACCCAGCCATAATCCCTGAATAACACATTCTGTCCCTGAAGGGTTTCCCAGGTCTTAAACTCGCCTGTTCCTCCCTACCCAGAGATCACCAGCCAAACAGCAGCCAAAATTGCTAGAATTCCTGCCCAGCAAGTGCCCAGTGATCTCAAACACAGGGCACAGTGGAGCCTCCCACCTCCCCTCTGGGGACCAGGACCATCACAATAAGGACTGCCATGGATGTGCTGGGGGCTGCGGACCCCACATGGAGGGCACCCACAGCTGCCACATGGCGAGGCCCACTGAGGCCTGTGGCTCCATCAGGCAGGTGGGCTGGAGCAGAGCGCACTTACCAAGCACTCCCAGGCTCTCTGGTAAACCTCAGCCCATGGCTTCTGGGCACTGAGCGATGGAAGACAAGCCTCTCGTTTCCTGTGGGAAGGACTGAAAACCACGAAAGGCAGATGCCCTCTCTGAGGCAGGAATGTGGGTATGCCCGCACACACACACAATTTAGGACCTCCTTTCATCTTTTCAACAGCCCTGTGAGACAGTCTGGGCACATGTTATCATCCCAATTCCTGGCTGATCAAACTGAGGCTCAGCTCATTTAAATAACTTGGCCAAGCTCACCCAACTAGTGAATGCAGGCCCGGGCTCTCCGCTGGCCCACTCTCAGCCTCCCTGGGCAATGGCCGTTAAGAACTCCCCTATGCGCCAAGCAGAGGATCCCGAGGCCACCTTGCCCCTCAAGGGCAGCAAGGAGGTTTTACATTTTTAATTTTTTTAAGTGCGGAGATGTTTTCAATAGTTCCTGCCTCCGTGAGTGCCCTCCGGATGAGAAAGAATCCGGCTGGCGCGCCTGCCCCGCAGATGGCTGCAGCTAAATGCCTAACAGCTTGGGTCCTGCGTTTGATTGCCAGGCAGGAAGAAAAACAAAGGAATCCTTACGCTGTGAAGAGGCCTGCCTGGCTTTCGCACATTCTTTTGTACGGATATTCAAGATGTGCAGGAGGCCGACTTTCAATAACTTTTAGTGTGTTATTCTCTAGGATCTTTGAAGTTTCTCTTATGGAGAAAATATTTTCTTAAGTTATTGGCTTTTTAAAGAAACAAAATGTGGGAGCCTTATGATCTTAACTCTCACAGCTCATAAATACTTGTGCAGAAGCGGTAGCCAGGCCCCGTGAGGACTATTCCCTGTTCTCCAGGAGGAATAAAAGCACCTCGCGGCAGGACCCAGACCCCAGCTCCCAGGGCCCCTTTGTCGGGGCGGGAAGGAGACACTGCCTGCGAGCTGGGCCTCTGGGGCAGCTCTTCCTAGAGACACACAGTAAAGAGGCTGAGGACAAAGCCACTTTCCCTGGGCAGCAGGGTCTGGATTCATCTGAGAATTGAGGCAGCGTGCAGAATTTCCTCGTAACATGTCTCCCCAGCCATCCCCTTCTTTTGTTGAAATACTGCCTTGCACTCAGTTGCACAGATCTTTTCAAACCCTGTGTCTGACACAGCGCTCCCTTTTTAGGAACCTCCCCCAGCTCTCTAGCCCCTTGTATTAACTCGAGATTCTCTGACCGCAAGCCTCACGCCCTGCGATGTGCCCACCCACTGCGGCAGTTTGTGAGGCTACCACCTCAACTGGTCTCTGCTCCTTTGCCTAAACCGTGCCCTCCCATCCCTGGGCCTTCAAGGGCTTTTCCCACTGTTGTGTTTACGAAAAGGGTGCCTTTGGTTTGGCAGTCGGGCAGACCCAACTTCAACTCCTCCCTCTGCCACTTAAGAATGGCTGACACCTTTTGGACACATGAGCAGGAGAAGCAAAACCAGTAGGATGACACAGGCAGCTTCATGCCCGGCACAGAGGAGGTGCAGAGGAGACACGGAGTGCTTCCACCCATCTGTGTGGAGAGAGATGCAGCACTCAGTTGTGTGAATTTCTTGGTTTTTCCTTTTAGTAAAGATGCTTAAATACATATAACTACACATTTTTAAGATTCCTAAGCAACTCTTCTTCCCAGGCAGCCTGTCCTGACTCACCTGACATCTCTCCAACACCCCTTCCTTTCTTATTGAGAATGCTAAGTCAGGGCTGGCTGTGCCTGCTACCCAGTCCTTCCCTCCACAAGTCTTCACACCTTGGCTTTGCCTCTCCCACGCGTGCTAGTATGGGAGAGGCAAATTTCTGCCCAAACCAGGCCAGTGTGACAGCAGCGTGCACGAGACTGAGGCTGCACTGGTCAGAGGAGACAGAGAGGGGGGTGTAAAGCTGTGCAGGGCATTGGAGCAGGCCTTGGGTTCAGGAACTCCATCACAGTGGCCAGTCCCAGTGGTGGAGCAGCCCAGGAGCTAGGATCCAAAAGATCACCATAAAGTCTGCCATGTCCACGAGACTTCTGGAAGGCTGGTAGGGCCCATGGATGATACCTTCTTCGGGAAAATAAATAAATGAATGAACAAAGAAACAGATTGCCAAATTCAGGGTCCTCCAGGTCAAAGTAGCCACTTCCTGCATCTGAACAACACTGAGATATGTTCAACCAACCTGCTAGTACCCAGGTACATTGCACTGTGAAGGCCAAGTTCCTTCAGTGGCCTCCTCCCTGATCATGCATGCTAAGGGTAGTCTCACACAGGACTGTGGGGTCTTGGGAGGGCTACAGGGTGAGAGGGAGAGCCACTAGGGGCACCTTGAGGAGAAGCTGGGAAGCCGGGGGGTTAAGACATATGCCTCTGCCCTGGAAGCCAGCAGTCCATGTGAGCAGCTCTGCAGGGTGGTGTGCGCTCAGACTGCACGGGGTGAGGCAGAGGCCAGCATCCAGAGGATGCATAATGCAGTTAGAAAGTTAAACGGGAAGCTGATGTTTAAAAAAACAACAACAACAACAAAACAAAACCCCATCCAGAATTTGCATAACACATAGAGCAGCCTAACTCCAGGCCACCCCATTAGCAGAGAAGGTGCCTTCAATTTACTATGTAGTTCAGTTTAGCAGATGGTAGTAGCAGTAGGGTTTTGTTTTGTTTGGTTTGTTTGGTTTGAATGTTTCTTCTGGCGACAGAATATATCCTACTTTCAAAGAAACATCCAGATGGGACAGATCCCGTCCCCACCTCAGGAGCAGTTGGGAGACTAGGGTCTGTGTAATCAGACTACACCATCCCCCTCACAGCAGGGTCATGTGCGCTGAGATGAACCAAGGGAGTCATCCCTGGGACTTTCTGAGCTGTGGTTCAGGGGGTAGGATTGCTCTCTTTTCACTGGGATTCCCAGCTCTAAGGACTACACAGAGCTACAACTATTGGAGGTCATCTCTACCAGCACATGGGGAGAACCTGCCTGGGAATGAAACACCCCAGAGAAAAAGAACCAAGAAATTAAAAAGAAAGGGACCCCTGATGATTCATTGGTTAAAACCCTGGATCCAACCATACCTGAAGACCATATTTGCTTCCATTGAACCTCCCTGGAACATGAGGCAGTAACTGTCTGTTTTCTCTTAGTTTGGGTTTCTATTACTTAAAACTAAAATTGTTCTGACTTACACAGCCAGCTGATTGGCTCAGGGCCAGGCTGAGCTTCATCCTCCAGGTGTCTCATCTACACTCCTGGAGGGTAGCAAGACTGGGGTGAGCAGTGTGGGCCTATGGAGGGAAGCACTACACAGAAGCACCAGCCCCATGAAAGCGGGGCTTGGAGAGATCGTGGCACCAGCCAGGTTCACCCCCGTGGCACAATGGAGAAGACTCAGAATGTGGCAGCAAGCAGACTGTATTCAAGTCTCCATCCATCCATTTACCAGCTGTGTGGCCTGGGTCGGTTATTTCATCACACCGGGCCTTCGTTTTCCCATCTAAAAGATGATAACAATAACATCTACCTTGCAGGCTTTTTGTGATGTTTTAATGAGAGCAGGAATATAAAGGACTTGAACTTGTGTCTGGCTCACAGCGGGAGCTTGATAAATGGCAGCAATTTTATGTCACCGTGGTGTATCTGTCCTTGCATGTTTGGCACTGGGAAAAGGAACAACATAGTTTACTGAAATATGTACCCAAACTCCTCAAAATAGCATTGCCAGCAATCCTATGTCTCTCCTTTTTTTTTTAAACAAGAGCTGCTAAAAACCAACCAAATTGCCCAAAGGGATAGAAAAAGAAGAGAAAAAAAATCAGCGCTATAGCCTCCGGGTGATGATGAGTAGACCCAGGGGTGGCATCCAGAGCTGCCTCCTCTAAGCTCTGAGTGTGAGGAGCCTGCCTCCTCCCTAAAGACAGATCCTTGCCCTCTGCAGCGACACCTGTGAAGGCTGCAGCTCGGCCCCTTTCCCTCCCGACTTAGACTCAGAGACTGTGTAAAACAGAGACACCCACACTGGGCTAAGAATCCGGAAACCGAGTCCTAGTCCTGGGTATTGTGTGGCCCCTTCCACAGTCAGGGGCACTTGGCTGGTCCTCAGTTTCCCCATCTGCAAACTGGGAGTGCAAATCAGATGGTCTCTGAGGTCCCTCCCAGCTAGCAGCCTTTGAGTTTCTAGAGAACAGTCTTAAGCAGGGGTTCTTCCGTGTGTTTCAAAATAATGTTCCTACCCTACACTTCCCATCAGCTCTCCCTCAGTGGCCTCCAGCTCCCATTCCACTCATTAGAAGTGGGTTTGAATGAGATTATTGTTTTGGTGTGCCCTATAGCTCTTTGTCCTCCCGCAACTAGCATTTGGGGGTGTCCCATGATGGGCAAGGTGACCAGATAGCATGACTCTCAGAGTGCTGCCCCTCAACCCGTAGTATCAGCATCATCTGGAGGAAATCCTCCAACCCAGTCCAGAGCTGTGCTGTCCACTGTGATAACCACTAACTAAGGGGAGCTATTTCAATTGCTTCCGTGAACCCAGCACTGCCATGACCACCCATCCCTGCAATACAGTAGCTTCCAAACTGCTCAAAGTTACAATAAATGTGAGGCATGGGCATCACAGCCTCCACAGCAACACGTTGCCATTACTCACCAAGCAAGGCATAGCTACCTACGACACAATATCACAGCTGCCAGAAGTTACTTTATCGATTTCCATATTATAGTATCTTGCTGGCATCTCCCCACTAACTAGGTTCTAAACTGGCCTTGGGAAAGGAGGCTTCTCCAGAAACCTACATACTATAAGGGGCAGAGACCCTCCCAGACTTTATTGCCACAAAGCTCTCAAAGGCCACGGCTTCTCCAAGTCCACCTATGGTGCCTGATTCCCATTGAGGCTGAAATTCAATCTCAGCTTCCTGTGTTGCCACGGAAAGTCTCCTTGCCCACAACTTCTGAGCCCAGGCTGAGACATTGTTGCTCCTCTCCAAGAAGGAGCCCACCGACTCGTTCATTTTCCAGACTCACAGAGAGGCTCTGGCCCTTGCCCCAGGAAAGGGTGGTCACCTCCAAATCCGGCTCTGATGAAAAAATCCACTGGCAAGACATCCATCTCAAGGTGACCACGCCACAAGACTTTTAATTAATCTAAGGGACCCATCAATCATTTTTTTGCCTGACAACCATTTATGGAGTGTCTATCACAAGCCAGGTATTATGGAAAGCTGAAAGGCGAACAAGACTGGGTCTGAGCCCCCCAGAGAGGCTGAAATGCACACTTTCAGTAACAGACACAAAATGAGCACAGAGGAGGACAGTCGGAAAGTGCCCTCCTCCCCACCCTCTGCCAGTTTCCACGGTTGAATCCGGTGCTGAAAAACTACTGCCCGCTGCCTGGGGCTGCTGAGAAAGCCCTCAGAAGTCCTAGAAAACCCTGAAAAGCCCTGAGTGAGTAGAGCTCTCAGCCTCCACCGGGAGGGATGCCAGCCCCCAGCAGCTTGGCGGTCATTCCTGTCTGGCCCCTCTCCTGGACCCTGCCTTCCTCCAGGCCTGGCCTCCGTCGTGAAGATCCGCACGCCCGCCTCTCGTTCCCATTTCCCCACCGTTTGGGGGTTAACATTTTCTAATGTTCCCTGCAGGGTTTGAAGTGCAGCTGTTATTGCCGCTGGGAAATTGCTTTTTCCAAGTTGCTGGGCTGCCTCTTGGAAACAACCACAGTGCCATCCTCTGGTGAGAGTCTGGATTCCACATGCTACAAGCTTCCCTCAGTGGCTAAAGGATGGCTTTTAAGTGACTCCTGGGGATCCTTCTGAAGGACACCCCACTCCATGTGGGACCTCACTACCCTCAGGTAGCAAAAGTCTGGAAGGAGAATTCTGGAAATTGAGAGCAAGTCGCCAGGAAGCCTGGATCCTCAAAGGAAAAGAGTGCTCGGGCAAGGGATTTGAGCTCTGTGGTCCCCCTTTTGTCAGCAGCAAATTTAACCCTGTGGTATGACAGTGGCATGGGCGGGAAGCAGTAATTGGAGCAGCAAAAGGTGGCATGGTCAGGTGTTCATGGTCAAGTGTGCACTGAGGTTTTCAGCCCAGGAAAAAAAAAATGAAGAAATCGACAAATATTGACCTGTATATACAGTACATATTTGTGTCTGGTATTTTCTCAATATTGGATTTTGTTGCTGTGTTACAATATGAGAGCTACAAGTTTCTAGATTCATTTATTCGTTTTCTAGTTTCACTCACTTGTTCACTCAGCCCATATTTCATAGTGCCAGGCCCTGATCTAGGTTCTCAGAATGCAAAATGCACAAACTTCCTGGCGTCATGGAGCTCGCTTCCTGGTAGACAATAAACAAAATGCATGAGTAAATCCATAATGTAGAAGCTGCTGAAGGAAAACAGCTGCAGCAACAAAAGGGGACGAGGAGTGCTGGCGGTGACGTCACTACAAATAACAGTTCGGAGAAGGCCCAAAGGTGACACTTCAGTGAAGCACTCACCCAAAGAAGGTGAGGAAATGAACCACGGGCTTCTGGAGGAAGGGAATTCCAGGCAGAGGGAACAGCAAATGCTAAACACTTGGGATGAGAGGGTACGTACCAGGTTTAAAGACACGGGGTAGCCGATAGGGCAGGAAGAGAGCAAGTAAGGAGAGGAATAGACAGAGCAGCAGAAAAGGCAAACATTGAAAGGCATGTGCAGACTTCAGCTTTTCCGCTGATGAAAAGGGGGCCCTTACAGGCTTCAAGGACATGGCCCGACTTACCTGTGAACCTCTGAGCACACTCTGGCTGCTTTACTGAGCACAGAAGGAAGTGAAGCAATGGTAGAAACAGATGGAGTAGCTGGGAGGCTATTGCAATAATGTGAGCAGAAGGAAAATGTGGATTAGACCAGGTTGGTAGCAGTAGGGTCTTGAGAAGTAGCTGGATTGGGATAAATCGTACAGTTGAGCTAAACATTGAAATTGCTGAGAGATTAGCACGGGATGAAAAGAGAAAGAGAGTAACTAAAGAGGGCTCCAAGGCTTTTAGGTAGCAGCCGCAAGCCTCAAATCAGGGACGGATAAAATTCTTCCTCCCAAGAATTTGAAATAAGAAATAGAGACTTTTTCTAAAACATATATTTTATTGATTACACTATTACCGTTGTCCCATTCCCCCTCCCTTTTACTCTGCTTTCCCCTGTACAACCACCCCCCACCCACATTTCCTCACCTTGGTTCATGTCCGTGGGTCACACATATTAAGTTCTTTGGCTTCTCCATTTCCCATACTATTTATTCCTAACCTCCCCCTGTCTATTTCGTGCCTACCAATTATGCTTCTTATTCCTTGTACCTTTTCCCCCATTCTGTCCTTTCCCCTCCCCACTGATAACCCTCCATGTGATCTCCATTTCTGTGATTCTGTTCCTGTTCTAGTTGTTTGCTTAGTTTGTTTTCATTTTTGTTTTTTAGGTTCAATTGTTATCGTTGTGAGTTTACTGTCATTTTACTGTTCCTAGTTTTGATCTTCAATTTCTTAGGTAAGTCCCTTTAACATTTCATATAATAAGGGCCGGGTGATGATGAACGCCTTTAACTTGACCATATCTGGGAAGCATTTTATCTGCCCTCAGAAACAGAGACTTGACAGTCAGTGGCAGGTGCTGGAATGAAAAGGTGGTCGAGTAGAGAGAGAGAACATGGTGGGGAGATATGCTGGGCCACGTGCAAAAGAAGTAAACAGAGGATGGCTGAGAAAGAGCAGTGGGGCAGACATGCAAAAATTGGCCAAAATGGGAAGGACCACCTCAACCTTAATGGATGGAGAGAAAGGCCTCAGTCTCCGGCTCTCCATCCGCTCCAGCGCACGGCCACCATGTCACACAACTCTAGGGACTACCATGCACATCATACTCCATGTAAATAGCGCCTCTGGAGCTGCTCGGTGCACAGCTTGTGCAACTGAACACAGCATGCCTGTCACCAGCTGTATTTCATCCCTTTGACCAGAGGTCCATGGAACTGCCTGTCACGTCTTCACTGAGCTAGCACAGCAGGGCTTTGTTCCTTTCCAGCAAAAGAGTTTTGGCCAAAAACAGGTTCAGGAGGCAAAGACCGTTATGTGGGCCCCCACCCCCCTGACTGACCAACTGCCTGGCTCCAAGACCATCAGAGTCTCTGCGTTGCACATCGTTGGTCTGGGGACACGGGACCTGGCTCTTTGAGGACCTGAAAAGCAAGTGCACATTATGTGTGCTGTTGCGGACACTGGCCATGCTCTTCTTTAATGGAAACCATGATCCCAGTCTTGTCTATATGTTTGTAGTATTTTATAGACTTTAAGGATGAGATTGTGAAAGACGGTGTCCCGAGGCTCTCATCTGACAGCTGGGAAACTGGTTTGGGAAGGGGCCGAGTTGCCCCCAGGTCAGGGAGCTTCGAGTCAGTGCCGATTCAGTCCCATGCCTGGGATTACCTGAATTCTGTGTGGACGGCCCATCCCTTTTAAGCAAACTCATCTGTTTACATCTCACCATCTTTCCTCTGGTCCCTGCCACCTCAGTCTGCCTGGGAAAGCCGCAGTGTGGTACAGAAGAAAAGCTATTGCCAGATTGTAATCTACAATGAGCACTTAAGCAGAGAAAGGCTGCTGGATATTTGAAAATCATGTTCCTCTTCTCATCTTCTTTCCTCTCCAGCTGCCTAGAGTCTTGGGTACCCCACGGTTAAGTGTCCAATTTATCTATGTCACAGCTCATGAAAAGAAATTTTTAACAGCATTTTAATATCTATTCACATCTTACATACCATCTACATTTTGAATCAAATACATTTCCCCAAAGATCCCTCCACTTATTCTAAGCACATTGGAAAGCCCACTGTTCACAGGCTCGTTGGTTTTCTGAATATTAGAGTGTCCTCCTCCTCACCAGGCTGCCACTGATACATCCAATAACTTAATGCTGTTTTTAATAAATGGAAAGATCAGAGCACAATTCAAATGCTGTGGCATTTGGCATTTGTTTGATGGAGGTAACATTTTCCACAACAAGATCCATTCTGTTTCCTAGAGTTATTATTAAAAACAGAAATTGAGCTGTGCCCTGATGGACTCAAAACTGCAGCACATACATTTTGTGGATTCTAAAAACAGAGAGGGTGTAGGACACTTTCAAGGACAGCACGAGTGTCCCCTGGCACTCTGGCACATGATGTCTCCAACGGCGGCCTGAGTGGTCCCAGACCAGCCCCAGCAGCATCACCCGGGAGCTGGTGGGAAACAAACATTCCCGAGCCCACACCACACCTGCTGACTTAGAAACCCTGGGGTCTGTATTTTCCCCAGCCCTCCAAGGGATTCCGACGAATGCTCAAGATTGAGAAACGAGTCCTAGATGCTAGAAGTCTTTAAAAACTGGCAATAAATTATTGTTTAAGGAAGACGTAGCTAATTGGAATTTTAAAAATACATAGTCAGTCTCTGAAGGGAGGTGGCTCCCTCCAAGCAGGGGTACTTGACAGCAGGAAAATCCTAACCAATCATGCTTTGGGAGGGTTGTTCTTTTAAACCATTGGTGTCACAGAAGTGGGGATTTAGGGCAAACAAGCAGTGCTCCCTGCCTATGCAGGCACCTAGTTTTGTGGGAGAGAGACAGAAAAACTAAGGATAATTAGATTCATAGTGTCAACTCAGAGATGTGGGCTAACCTGCAGAGCAAGCACTAAGGAAAGCCTCAGTCTGGCTAGGGCAATGAAAGAAGTATCCACAGGGGGGATACCCTTGAACTTGGCCCAGTAAGAGCAGGAGGAGTTGTGGAGAAAGCCATGAGGGTTATCTGCTGGGCAAGAAGAATTGCATGTGTAAAAAGGACCTGCTGGGCCCAGGGAACACTGAGATGTGTGTGGTAGGTTTGGTTGCTTTAAGATTTTGCTCTGGGCCCAACAAAGGGTGCCACATGTTATGGAGAGGGGATTCAGAATCATGTCCCAGCTACAAACCTGCTGCTTTTTTTCTCCCCTGGAAGGATATTAAAAAGTCACTCCTCATCAGATGCTTGAATTTTCTTTTATAATATTCCTGCTGGTTGGACGCCAACTCCAGGATAGCCCCTAGCACTTCTTCATTCAGAAGGCCAGACACATGCTTAGCAGGACCTCTCATACAGGGAGATAGGAGCACTAGCATGATGGAAAGAATGAAAATCAGGAACCATAAGGTCAACATCCTGTACTGTCAGAAAGTCTTCCTAGCACACCCATCAGATGGCCATGTGGCTCTACTATCTACTGGCTGACCGACTTTGGGTCAGTTACGTAGCCTCTTCTCTCTGGCTCAGTTTCTCCACCTGTAAAATGGGCATAGTAATGATCTCTAATTTATAGGGTCATTATGAGGATTATTTCATATACAAGGTCTGTCCAGAAAAACTCTAACCATTATTAACGTAACAAGAGTAGTTTACACAAGACTGTCGTAACCTGGTTGGCAAGGAGAGTGGACTGGAATGCACATGCATGAACAATGATGACTTCATTGCACTAGTCAGGGGAGGCAGTAGATGCTGGTGAGTGAGCATGTGTACTGTGTGGCCATGGCATTCAAAATGACTGAGCAAATAGAGCAATGAGTCTGCATCAAATTTTGCATTAAGCTTAAACATTCCTCCGTGGAAACTATTTGGACAATTCAGAAGACCACAGCTATGTGCAACTGGTAATTGGCAGCTTCATCACAACAATGCATCATTTATGCACCACATCTCAGAGTTTTTTGGTGAAACATCAAATCACCCAGGTGACTCACCCCAACACAGCCCATATTTGGCACCCTATAACTTACAGCTTTTCCCCAAACTAGAATCACCTTTGAAAGGAAAAAGATTTCAAACCATCAATGAGATTCAGGAAAATACAATGAGCCAGCTGATGGCAATTGGGAGAACTGTGTGAGGTCCCAAGGTGCCTACTTTGAAGGGGACAGAGGTGTCATTTTCCTATGTACAGTGCTACTTGTACCTTGTGTCTTCTTCAATAAATGTCTCTATTTTTCATATTACATGGCTGGATACATTCTAGACAGATCTCATCATATATATAAAGTACATAGCACAGTGCCTACAAATAGTAAACATTATATATGCATTAGCTATCATCACTATCACTATTATCATCAACATCATGTTCATTACTATTATCACCACCACCATCACCATCATTATCACCACCACACCATCACCGTTATCATCATTACCATCATTGTCATCACCATCATCATCACCTCTACTTAATCCCAGAGCCTGAGGATGAAGTGGGGAACACCAGGCTAATGGTATGACAATAGCTGATCACAGTGAACTGAAAAATATAACTCGATATATTTCCTTTACCTCAATCCAATTCCATTTCTTACTGGAAGCTTCACTGCCCTCTACATCTCTGCAAATGCAGTTGCCGGTCTGTGTTTTAATTCCTCTCATGGTAGGAAGCTGACTACATTCGCAAGAAGATCATCTAACTGCCAGATCCAGCAATTTGATTCTAGGGCTTTAATATTTCTGCCAATCCAAGAATAGCAAAGCTGTTCTTTGTGGAATTACTTCTGTTGGTTAGAATAAAATCAGAAAACAGGCTATTATTTCTGCCACCTCCATTTTTTTTATGCCCAAGGAAAACTTTTTACTACATTTCTCATTGAGAGGTGGAGTCTGTTCTCCACCCCTTAGATCTGGGCTGACCCTAGTGATTTGTTTGATCTGTAAAATATAATACAAACTTCCACCCAGGGCTCTTGAAACACAGCAATCACCCAAGAAGCCCCACAAAGATGCCCGTGTGGAGAGAAGCGGATGACCCGGCAGAGCTGCAGGTGGCAGCCAGCACTAGCTCACCAGCCATGTGAGTGAACCATCTTAGAAGCGAATCCTCCAGTTGGCCCACCCAGCAGCCCATCCACGCTGCTGAAGCCACATGAAGCAGACGGAGCCGACTCCATCCAGTCCTGTTCAAATTTCAAATCCACGAGCAAAACAAATAAGTATCATTGTTTTAAGCTTCTAGATGTGGAGGTGATCTGTTAAGTTGCAACAAATAACTGAAACATCTTATCTCTTATCTGAGAAGTACCCTTAAACTCCTTCAAAACAAAGCACGTAAGAGAGCCACTCACAGCTGATCTGAGTTGGCACTGGAAATTAAATATAATCCTCATGCTGGTTAGAAGATTCTTCTTTACAATGAAGCACAACCTTGCTCCTCTTAACTTCATTCATCCACTCAACAAACACTTTGAAGCACACACCACACACCAGGCACTATGATGGATGCTATGGAAGACAAAGATGAAGCAGCCATTCGCTGTCTCAAGGAGTTTATGCTCTAATGGAGGAGACCAGATCCCTCCCAAATGATGCAGTATGTCACATAGGAGGAGAATTACAGTTGTAAGAAAACTCAGGGAAGGAGAAATATGTTCTGCCTGGTGGGAACGACAGTGAGATGACTCGAATGAGAGGAAAAGGATTTCCCAGATGGGGAAGAGGAGGAGGGGAAAGAGTGGAGGGACTGGGGGTCCATGAAAGGAGCTGGCACTTTCAGGGATCAGTTAGGAGGCTGAAGTGGTGGGGAGCAAAGGGCATGAAGCAAAGAATGGAGAGATGAGGCTAGGAAACTAGGTTGGGGTCAGATCACAAAGTACACTGAGTTTGGATTTTACCTTGAGTACAGTAGAGAGCTACAGGGGGGCGGTTAAGCAAGGGCATAGCAGAAACAGATTTGCATTTCTGAAAGAGCAGTCTGGCTATAGTGATAAGATCAAACTGAAAGAGCTAGGAATCTTTTCAGTAGCTGATCAGGAGAGGAGGGGGTACCAACATAGGGCAGTAAAGATGTGGAAGGCATTTCTTCACAAAGTTTACAAGACAGCTGGACATCAATTGGGTGGAACAGAGAAATCAGTTAAGGATGATGCCACATTTCTGGCTGGGGAGGTGCCCTTCCACCAACTACCAATGGCAGCAGGAGCAGACATGGGGGTGGGGCAGACAAAAGTCCCCTTTGGTTCTTGAGACACCCCAAACCCTAATTCCAGTTCACATGTTCAAAGGCAGCTGTACGTCCTGAGCTTGTTGCTTGGGTATTTTATTTGCTTGAGCCTTTTTTTTCCCGTGATCCTCTTGTTCCTTCATTTCCAATAGAATTAGAGTCCCAATTGGATGTACCTAAATTAACTTTTATAATTGGACATTTCAGCTGTTTTCATGCATGTGCATGTCTGTGCTGTGTTTTGTATCTTGTTTTTGTTTGTACTCTTATGAAAACCTTATGTTAAGCATATTTGTGTCTAAACCTTAGGTATTCTTTTCAAATTATTTCTTTAAGACAAATTATTGGAATGGTCCAAGGATTGAAAGATTTGAACATGTCGAAGGATTTTTGATATTTGTGACAAAGTTCCTCTCAAAATATAAAAGAATGGTTTTGTCGCTTTCTGTTGCTTTTTACCCTTCCCCACTTGCCTGGGGATGAGAACACATGGCCACACTTTTTAGAGCCTGAAGTTTCTGGAAGACATTTACTGACTCTTGGTGGAAATTTGAACCGCTTTCCTCCTCCCAGGATGGCCCTACCCTATGATTTACAACTGGCCAGAGCCGGCTCAGTCACCACAAATGCTGTCATCGCAGGCCGTCAGTACACCAAATGGAATAAAACTGCAGGGTTATTTGGCCTCCGAGCAAACACAGGGGCACAGTGGCCATTCTCTTCTGCTTCCAAAGGAACATGCTGCTTTAATAACAGCCAAGAATGCTTCTCAGGAGTCCTGCTCCCCAGAACTTTCCTGTACGGCCTGGGGCCTCTTTTCTCAAATGTAGCAGCCAGCCAGACACGTCCCTGGCCACCTCCACTGCCAGGTCCCCAAACCCTATGTGAGGACTGTGGGGCATGCTAATTGACAGTGTCCAAGGAGCATGAACAGCAAGCTTGCCTTGGACCAGACCATGGACTTCCCTGCCCCTCATCCCACGGCTGGACAAACTTCAGCTGGTTGTATGCAAAGTAGGCCCCTGCAATATGCATGAGTGTCCTTCTTGAAACCAGACTCACTGCTTAGTGAAGACCAGGGAGGAAAGATGTAGGATGATCTTAACCCCTAGGAAGTATAAATCACTGTAGAAAAGTTGAGTCCAGACCCAGAGAGGAGATCTCTGCTCCAGACATGCCCAGATTCTGTACTATGGACTCAGCCCACAGGGAAAGGAACTGGATGAGGAGAGGTCCCATATTCTTTGGACAGGAACACCCATCTCTTTATCGGGGTGGCTGGTTGACAATGAAACAACTAAGTAGAAGCAGGCAATGAACTGGTGGATACCACATGGCTGTGTTCAGGATGAGAGGCCAGAGACAAGGGAAGTGCCTTCATCTCTAACTGCAGCCCAAGCCAGACAGACCTAGTGTTTCATTATAGGAAAATTCCTCTGTGCACTGAGAAGACCTTGAGTCTGTGGGGTGTTAGGGGGATGTGACAATTGTCAAGGAGAGAGATGTTGAAGGGCCAACCAGAGATGGGAGAGGAGATATCAGGGGGATAGAGCTGAGGAAACTTGATGACTGTGGGACATTCACGTGGGGACAGTTAATAGGTTCCAATTTCCTCAAATAACAATGAAAGGAACAGTACTTGCTGTCAAGAGACTTTGTGGATCAAATTAAATGACACATGCAAAAGGCTGAGAACGGTGTCTGGCTTAGTCAAAGTCACTAAAGATTAAGTCCTAGAATAAGTGTGACATAACAATATTATTCTTTTATAAGCCTGCAGGTCATGGTCACACATACAGAGTCAGGAATGAGGATGCAGATAGTAGGACAATCCATAGGAATGGACAGGACTGCCCACAGTGAACCCGCACAGTGGGGACAAGAGGAACACTGTTGCAAAAGACCTGCCCTGGAGGGATTTGTGGAAAAGAAGAGTGAGGAAGAGCAGCTCAAGCCGAGGAGGAAAAGCAGAGAAGGAGAAGGTGCCCAGTGCCGCTCAAATAAGGCCAAGGTGGATCAGGATTCATTGGATTTGGCCACAAAGAAGTCACCAGGCAACATGTTTTCAGTGTTGAAGGTGAGATTGCAGTGAGTGGAAAGAATAAGAGTCTGCATGGAAGATGTTCATCCCCACATTATACACTGTGGAGAAAAGGGGCATAATCTAAGTGCCCAACGATAGGGGATTAGGTATGTCATCGTACAACTACTCTGTGCTTTTCTTCGTAGCGTTATATGGTAATCACCATAAAGCAATTGTTATGTAGCAGAGTTATAAAATAGAGGTAGATTAACAGTGAACAAAGGAAACCAAAGGACACAGACGTGGAAGTAACACAGAATACATTTTTTAAAGGCTGAAAATGATGTAAAGAAAAACCAGGCAAGTGGAAAAGAACTACTTTATCTCTGTCTTAAGAGCTTTGCTAACACTAGAGAGTTCAAAAAGAATAACAAAGCTGACTCAAAGTTTGGCAAATATGATGGAAAACATGTAAAAGGAAAAGATGGTCCAAAATGTTAAGTGGTGTAGACTGCAGCTCCATGAGGGTATCAAGGACAATGGAAAAATGCAGGAAATGCAAATCCCCGTGAGAACTTGATGCTATAACTTTATAGTTCCCCACTGACCAGGAAGCCCCATGAGGACAGGGACCTCGCTGTCTTGTTTTCTGTGGGATTCCCAGAGCCTAGGACACTGCCTAGTGGACCTAAAGAAGAGTGTGAGAAAAAGTGAAAGACCATTGCAACACAACATTATGTGAAAAAAATCAAAACACATAAATATAGTATATAAATTAAAACTGCAACCATTTAAAAATGTGCATAGAGAGGAAAAAGGACATAAAAATGTTGAGAGTGTATTAGGGTCTGGGATTATGAATGTGGACTTTTTTCTTTTTTTATTTTCCTAATTTTCATACTGGGTTTATACTATTTTTATAATATAAAACAAGAAAGAAAGAGGAAAGAAGGAAGGAGAAGAAAAAAGGAGAGAGGAAGGGAGGGAGGGAGGGGACAGAAATGGGGAAACAGGGGAGGGGAGGCAGGCCCAGGCCAGGGGAAGACGCCAGAGCTAGCAAGAGGACCTTGGAGCCAGTTGACTCAGCTTAGACCCCAACCACACCCCCACTAGCTGTGTAACCCTGAGTGAGCTCCTTAACTACTCTGTGCCTCAGTTTTGTCTATAAAATGGAGATAAAATGGACCCAGTGAGGGTATTCCTCAGTTTTCTGAGGAAGAAAACCCAGCAAAATTATGTGTGTTCTTTCTTTCTCACAGTGGGTTCCCGGGCTCAGTCTGTGCTATTGCCACATGGGTGCTGAGGGGTGTGAGTGGTGCTGAACTCAACCACAAGCTCTGAAAACAGGTTGGAGCCCTTCTTTTCATGGAAATGTCCAGTTTGGGAGTTTTTTCCCCCAAAGCTCCAGGAGGCTTTGCTTTCTCAGGGGTGACCCAAAGGACCCGCCTTATTTACATCAGACTGCCCTGTGGAATAATAAAGGCTGGGACGACAGGGCTCCCTGAGAGCAGTTATTTGCTAGCAGAGACTGGAGGGTATAATCCTCCACCCACTGAGCTAATGTCCAGCTTTAGCCTCTGCGTGCTGCACACATTGATAAACAGGGAACAGGCTCTCCTTCCCAACATCCCACAGAACCATTTCTACCTCTGAACAGACTAGAAACTCCTGACAAAGCCATCCATTTTTCCTGGCCAACCCATGGAGGAAAACAGAAGAGGGGCCATGTGTCAAGGTCCAAAGCAGCCCAGGAGAAAGTCTCATAGGGCAATTCCGCTGTGACATTCATAGTGTCAGAAGTCACCTCTGTCCCCTTATAAAATAGTGGAAGCGCATGCCCCCCAACCAGCACATCCCCAAGGACCTTAAAAAGGAGTGGGCCCAGATAGGGGCTCCACTCCTGTCATACAGGGATCCACCTTCACAGCCAGCAACCTTGTTTCTGACACTGAATTTACAGTGGGACTGCCCATCCCATCCTCCCACGTCAGCATCCTGAGGCTGTCAGGTGTCCAAGGTCCCAGGCTCTGTCCAGGGACCCTCTAAGATGCCTCAGACCAGGCCTCAGCTGCTAATTAGCAGTTGATAATCGCCCTTCCCTTATCTTCCATTGGGCTTTATTTTTTAAATATATTCTATTGATTATGCGATTAAAGTTGTTCCATTTCCCCTCCTTCATTCTCCTCCACCCTGCACACCCCTTCCTGCCCACATTCCCCCCTTCAGTTCACGTCCATGTGTCATAAGTTCTTTAGATTCTATATTTCCCATACTATTCTTGCCCTCCCCCTGTCTATTTTCTACCTATGGTCTATGCTACTTATTCTCTGTACCTTTTCCCCCTCCTCCCACTCCCCTGTTGCTAACCCTCCATGTGATTTCCATTTCTGTGGTTCTGTTCCTGTTCTACTTGTTTGTTTAGTTTGTTTTTTGCTTAGTTTGTTTCACATAGAGGTGAAGTGCATTGCCCAAAGGTGCACAGCCAGTAGGTGACAAAGTTGGCATCAAGAGCTAAGTTTCCAAACTCAAGGCCCAGTGTTTCTCTCCACAGCTCACCCCGCTTCTGGGAGGGCAGGGACTGAGCCCCAGCTGGTCTCCAAGACTAAGGTCCCAGCTCAGTGTTATTGGCCATGAAGCACAGACCTACTAGCAGTGACAGTTCAGTGACTGCAGAGCCTGAGAGGGCACAAAGTGAGCAAACACGGTCAGAACAAGGAGGCTGAGAGAGGTAAGCAGGGAAGGGGAGCCAGTCGTCAGCTCCAGAACTGGGCTGGGTCCCATATATGCCCATCTCCTGTACTGTCCCTGCTGTCCCCACTGTATACTCACAGCTGTCCTCACTCTGCACCAGCCACCCCTCTTTATTGTCTCCATGGGAGCATTGACTGCCTACCCTCCTGGACATGCGTGCCCATCCCAGCACACAGGTGGTTCCAAGGTCCTCCTTCCCCTCCAGTTTACACTGTACACAGGGGCTCCAAAAAACACCATCTTAGCCTGGATCCCCAAATGCAGAGCCTGAGACAAAAAGTCTGGTGCAGGGAGTTTACTTGGGAGGTGATCCAGAAAGCAAAAACAAGACAGTGGGAAAAGTGAGATCAGTAGGCAGGGAAACCTGATCACGTTAAAGTGGCAAGGTCTCCACTGTGTACAGTACAGCAGTTACCACACTTTCCAAAACAACCAAAAGCAGTCTGTACTTGTACTCCACCCTACTCAACCTCTGAGAAGCATTCAGAACTCCCTCAGATCCATCCTTCAGAAGGACGAGGGACTGGAGCATTTATCTACAAGTCCCCACCCCTGTTGGCCATGTAGCATAACATAATCAAGAGAATGGCATCCCATCATCTTTGCCACGTGCTGTTGGTAAGAAACAAGTTGCAGGTTTCACCTGCACTCCAGAGGGATTATACAAGGGCATGCGTGACTCACTGGTGGTCACCCTCTGGTCTGTCTTCCACATTCGGTCAGTGGTCCTCAACCTGGCTGCAGATTAGAATAACTCAGGAATCTTTTTCCAAAAACTAGTGCCTAAGCCATGCTCCAGATATCCCGATTCAATTATCCTCACAAGACCCTGGGCATCAGCATTTTTAAAGGCCCCCAGGTGATCCTGGTGTGCTGCTAGGGTTGATAACTACTGGCCTGGGGTGTGGGAAAGGAGATACGAGTTCCCAGAAATAAGCTATCTCAGCCAAATCTGAGTCTCAGCCGCAACTCTCTTAGGTCAAAAGCCATCTCTGTTTTTCACCCCAGCAAACCTAGCCACCCCAAGTTTTCGTTGCAGTCTTTGCCTTCGTCTGTGGAGCCGGCTGGGATCTTGCTCCTCACTCTTATCCCTCCCAGTCTTTTTCCCCTTGCCCACACCTTCTAGTAATTGCACACCACTCTGGCTCCATGCTCCTTTCTTCTAACATTATACTCACCTCTGTCATTTTCTTCCCTTTTTACCTCATGTATTTATCAGGGTTCTTCCCTTGGAAGAATCAGAACCACTAGGAGCTGTATATAATAAGGAAGTTATTACAGGGATTTGACCTTGTGCATCTGTGTGAGCTGGGCATAGGGCAATGTGAGGCTGTTGTTTTTGTGTCTGGTGCAAGGAACCTGAGGTCCACATAGCAGGTAGTCAGAAATAGAAAAGGGATATGAAGTAAGGAAGAGCAAAGGCAACTTACAACTTGTGAAGATGGACTGGAACTCACACTGGTCTCTCATCACCTCTGAGTCTCCACCTTCAATGATGGGGCTGATCTGCAGGAGAAACTGGTGTCCTTTCTTCCACAGCCAAACAAATGTGGGGCCCGGGAATCGGAGAAGTCAAAGCCAATCAGACAATCCAGAGACCAGTTCACATAAACTGCAAATGGGCACAGAGCTTGCTCTATCCGACCTGCCAAATGAACAAAGAATGCGGCTACTGTTCCACATCCACCTTCCAGATCTAGTGTATGATGTCCCTTGTGGCTCAGGCTAACCCAGAACTAAGAAGGGAAGGGGATTGGAAACACAGTTCCAGCTTAGTTCAGCTAACATGCTGCAGACCCAGACACTTCCCCTCTGTCTCTTTTTCACTTCACTTCAGTCGAGATAATTTACTTCCATGTAAATCTAAATAGTTAATTAGAACCTATGAGTTTTCAACTTTGTGCTAGTGCCACAAAGGGTGGGGAGCTATCTGGTAAAGGCAGTGAAGGAAAACTCACAGAGAAGTCAAGTCTTTGCCTTGGCACCCAGGCCAAAGGCATTACATGGGCCCACATTGACCTAACCCTGTTGGCTGCCTCCCTGGGTTGTCCAGGGTCAGGGTCAGGGCCAGGATATTCTCTACCGCTCACTATATCTAAGCCCACACAGAAAAGAGTTTTCCTTAGATCCTGCAAAACTGAGACATTGCCTCTGGCCTAGGGTTTGATGGTGTCTGCCACTGCTGTATTTCTTTATGCTGATACATTTGCTAAAGAAGTCCAGGCTGGCGCCCACTGCTCTCAGCAACGCTCATCCCTGAGAAGACTGTAAGTGATATACACAATGAGCATCAGACCTTGAAAAGACACAAGGCCCTTAAGTCCCAAATGAGGAAACAGAGGCCCTGGAGAGCCAAATCACTTGTCAAGGGTCACTCAGCCAGGAAGCAATAGATTCATGTTTCCAACTCAAGTGTCCTAACTCCTGGCCAGGGATCTTCCTCCTCTGACAAGCTATTCTGTGAAATAGAGACTTAGAAAATAATGGGGTTTGGTCCCCAAGGGGTGAGCCAAGCCAGGCAGCCTCCTTCAGATCTAGGGCAGAAGTTTCTTTGAAGTGAGGGTAACACCTCAGGGAATCTGTCTGCTCAGAAGGGGTGGTGTGGATTTGGGGCCCTCTTGTAGAAATAGACTGGCCTCAGCTGAAGCAGTTAACATGTGTTCTGCTCTCTCTTAAAGGTCTCCGAGATGAAACGCACCCGCCACACTTCCTGGCACAGCTGAAAACAGTCTGCAGGGGCCTATCTGGAGCAAATCAGTCTCACTGGAGTGAAAAATAGCAGATGTCAGGCTTCGCCAGCAGCCCCGGGAAACCCGAGCCCTGCTGCCCCCTGCTCTGCCCTCACAAATCATCCTTTGAGCAAATCGCTCACTTGTACAAGGCAGCTTCTTGGCTCCTGGCTTCCTTTCTGCCCTGGAGGCCCAGCTGTGGCTGCCAAACAGGTTCACAGGCTGGAAAGGAACCCTAGAATCTCCTGGGAGGCCATCACCCAGGAGGTTTCCTGGCCCCAAGTCAAAGACTAATAGACCGGTAGGACATTCAAGCTCAAATGGCCCACTGGGGGCCTCTGGTCCAACTCCACCATCTTACAGATGAGGACATTGAGGCCTGGACTCAGCAGGCCAGCTCTGAGGCTTTGATAATGACCCTCGCCAAAGCCAGCCTTGGAAAAACTCAGACCTTGGTGAGGTTTGTGTCTATCCTAAATATCTTCTGTAACAGCCAGTAATGACTGGGAAGGAAGGAAGGAAGGAAGGAAGGAAGGAAGGAAGGGAGGAAGGAAGGAAGGAAGGAAGGAAGGAAGGAAGGAAGGAAGGAAGGAAGGAAGGAAAACAGAGATAACTAGAAGGAAGGAAAGAGGGACAGAGAAAGGAAGGAAGGGAGGAACAAATCAGGGTACTCCCATTTTTGTCTTTGACCCACCAGGAGTTGTACCAATTCCTAGGTGACCTCCACCGTAGTTCTTTTTACCTTGTCTCCCAGGTTAAGAGTGTTGCATGGGCCTGACTTGATCTATACCCATTGGTCACCTCCCTAAGCCACCAGTTTTAGGGCCCAGGACCCCTCATTTTTGCTCTCTATACCTAGGGATTGCTTTGGCAAAGGACCATGCCCAAAAGAGTTTTCCTGTATGTTCACTGTGTCTTTGAACTTGGCCAGAGTTTGCTTTCCAAATACATCTACTCTTCCTCAGTTATTCCCCAGACAAATGATGCCAACTTGACCATATCCACTGAGGCCAAGCCCCTCTGAGGTTCTCCTCCCAGTCACTGCCACCATCCCAGAGCACAGCTTACTGGAAGGCGCTCACTCCTGGTGCCGGTCAGAGTAGCAGCTCAGCATTGGAGATAGATCCATGGGATCCCACCCTGACTCTCTTATTCACCAGCGGGCTGATTTTAGGGGGATCATGTGATCCCTTGCCTCTATATGGGAGTCTTTCTGCCCAGTGTTATTGGGAGGATGAAATGAGAGTAAGCATTTAGCACAGAGCTGGGCACATTCAAAATGGCATGATAAACGGAAGATACTAGATAGTATCAGAAGATACTATCTAGTGCTGCTTAGGAAAGCACCACCATGAGGGCCCAACAGAGCAGATTCATGGCAGTCATGAGTATTATGGCCTGTATTGCCAAAACGTGTGGCCTCTGTGACCACAACCACATCTGGGACGTAACAAACACTTCCTGATGGATTGGCTGTTGGCTGATTCACTGTTTTCTCCAGCATGCCCCAGCAAAGGAAAGGAAGAATTGGTTTTGATTTCTTTGCAGCAAAATGACCAAATCTGCAAAGCCCGTGGGCTATAAATTTCTCCAAGAGAACGGTTTCAGTCTCATATCCAGATCCCTGCAGATCATTATGTACTCACCTGTCCTCCACTTCCTATGCATTTAGCACAGCTGAGAAAACAGAATGCGGAGCTGGCACAGCTGTGCGTGTGATGTGGACAGCTGTGCCAGCTGCATTGGTGTCTGCAGGGTGGGAGCAGAGGACGAGGAAAGGGGGGCATAGTTTGTGTCCACCAGGATTTAGATATTTCATCTTTAATCTGGAGCTTTAAGGAAGGAGGTAAAGAGTTCATTGAGGAAAACTGAGAGAATATCGAGTGTGAATGACAGGCAATTTCTTTCAACAAACATCTGTTGAGCACCTACTGTGTGCCAGGCCCCATGGCACCCGAAAGGAGTCCACAGTCTAGTGATAAAGTCACACAGAGATCATTTCTCTCTCTTGTAAAGTTTGAGAAAGGGAGATAGGGAATGAAAAGAACGGAGGGACACTCAGCACAGCCTAGGATTCAGGTTCCTAAAAAAGTCACCTGGGCTCATGTGGAACTGCCAGGTAACCCACAACACGCAGGTGTAGTTAGGTACCAAGCACTTCTCCATCAGGAGCAGCCAAGTCTTCCAGCCAAAGTCTCTGCACAGATTCTGGTCCCCACATCTTCTTTGCAGCATCTTTCCCTGGGGCTCACTGGACCACCAGAACCAGCACTTTCTTCAGGTAATCATACATCCAGAAGCTGGGCGGGCCCACTGTCTCATGTGTAAGGGTTTCCATGTGACCTGCTGCATCCCAGCAGTCACATCTCTGAGGTCTTCAGCAGGTTGGCCCTCAAGCAATTTTATCTCAATAGCCTTTCCTTGTTCACTTCCTGCAGAAACACTCTTACCAGTCTCTCTGCTGCCTCTACCATATGAAGAGTCTCTCCTCTCTCCTTGTCTCACAACAAGAGCTGAACCCTTACCTGCCAGTAGGGATAGAACCATAGACATGAACATCCCAAATGATCTGCCACTTTTTCCAGCTTGGCACCTACCTGCTTATGGCTACAACTGGCCAGTTTCAGGCAGATCAAGCCTGAAGGTGAAATTCAAGGGCAGTAAGGGTGGCAGTGGTACCACCATGAGGAGTGGAAGGAAGCAGGGGATTAATATATTCAAGAGACATTTAGTGAGAGCTTTCTCTGCATCAGGGGCCAGCCTAGACACTGGGATTCCTAGTAAACAGGACAGTTGGACTCTCTGCCATTGGAAATGTTTTATTTAAATGGAAGGAAACAAACATAAGTAAATAAAATGTGATTTTAAATTATGGTAAGGGCTATGAGGAATAAACAGAAGGGCAGACTACAAAGTGCTGGGGGAGGGGCAGACGTGCTACAGCAGTGCAGTGTTGTAAGCTGAAGCCCTAGCAGTGGGAAGGAGGAAACTGGGCAGAGATCCGAGGGCAGAGATTTCCTGGGGAGGAAACAGCACGTACAAAGGCCCTGAGTTGGGCAGGGGTGGGGGAGTTAGTGTGTAGCAGAAACAGAAATCAGGCCAAAGAATGGTAGCTAGATGAAAGTGACATGGGAAAAGTGGAGAAGGGGCTAGGCAGGAAGACGAAGGGGCTGGGGAGGGGGCGGGGAACTCATGTAGCTCCTGAGAAGAGACTAGGGTTGTGTTGCCAATGTCTGCACTGGGGGCTCCTTCAGCTTCTGAGGCTGATTCCTCACAACAGACATGATCCCCGTGATCCCCAGAGTGGGACAGCCTGCATTGCTTATTGTCACCCTAAGGGCTCGGAAGCAATCAGTCCTGCAGCTGTGGGTCAGCTCAGCCACCCAGGGGCCAGCCAGGCCAGATGGGAGTGTTGACTCCTGAAGCGTCCCCTCCTCCCAGGAGCCAGATGACTCTCAGCTAGAGTTCCTGAGAAATGCAAATTCTCTATCCTGGGCCTGGGCATCTCAGCACAGGCTGAGGGCGTGGAGTTTCTTCTACAGCAGAGAGGCACACACAGACGTTACCAGAGCACCTGCACCTCAGCCAGGTCTCAGTAATTAATGTGTCTTACTCTGGAGGAACGTTCCTCGTTCCCATCTGCAGAAGCATTCTCATCTTATGTTGCCTTACTAATTGTTTTTGTTTCCAATTACACATCTAATATACATCTACTGTAGAACATTTCAAAAAATCAGAGAGTATAGCAATGAAGATAGCAATTAGGCACAAGCCTATTACCAAAAGAAGCCCCTAACCTTCAGCACAGTGGTCTCAACATGTGGTCCCCTAGACCGGCAGCCTCAGCATGGTCTGGCGGCTTGTTAGACATGCACATTCCTGGGCCCCACCTCTGTCCTAGCAACACAGAGACCCCAGGGTGGTGCTCAGTCCTCCAGGTGATTCTGAGAGGCACAGTCAAGCTTGAGAACCACTTCTTTAGAACACTTCTAAATTGAGGACCACCAAGCTAAACCTGGTCAACCCCCAGAATCGTGAGAGGAAACAGTAAACCAATTGTCATGTTTGGAGCAACTTTATTTTGGGTGATTTGTTACACAGCATTTGCCAGCAGATGCTCACCTTCTATCCTGCCCACGGGCCTCACTCTACAGTCCTCTGTGCCGGCCCTTGCTGCTGATTTCCATGGGTTCCGACAAATCTACCTTTCCCCAGCTTGTGAATGTTCTGTCCTCTGACCCCTCCTGCTGTCTACCTGGGTCCCCACCTCTCTTCTCCTCACCTGCCTTGCCATCCCCCACCTCATGCATGTCACAGCCTGGCCTTGCTATGCAGGGTTGGTTGAGTGGCATTCTGGGAGTTGTGGGGGAGGTGCATTAAGATGCTGCTGTTATGGTCCAGGTGAGAAAGTCAGGGATGGTGGGGACAGAGAAATAGAGAAGGAACGTTCTATCAGAAACCACTGAGTACTGATGGAAATGGGGCTCATGAGAGGCAGGAGCCCAGCATGACTGCCAGGTTTGTTTGTTCCAATATTAGTGCTGTTTTTCAAGAGTATATGGGATTATTGGGCTCTGGGGAAGCAGAAAGAACATTACATTGACCTTGCTGCAAGCATCTGTCTTTTCTCTGACCCCTCCCTTGGGCCTGCTCCCTGTTTCCCCAGTAGCCAGTTCCAGCCCTGCAGCAGGCCCTGGACTAGCTGATGCCCTCGCTCTGTGAGGGTGTGGTTGCTGGTGGTTCCATTTCTGAGATCCACAGAGACCCATAAAGGGACGGGGACCTGACTTACAGAGCAGAGGTGTCTGACCCTGGCAGCTCAGCTGCAGCAGCCACCCCAAGTTCTTCCACTTGAATCTCATCACATAAGAGGTGAGCTTCGGGGGCTTCGGGACACACAGAGGAAAGTGTACGGAGGTGTTTCTCTTACTGTGAGGTGCATCACAATCACCTGCAGGGCTGTGCCACACACCGCACTGGGCACTCCCCATCCAAGAGCTCTCCTCTCAGTAGGTCTGGGGAGGAGACTAAAAATTTGCATCTCTAAGGAATTCCAGCAACTGCTGCTCCCAGCACTTGAGAATGAGAGAGGGAAATGGTGGGTATCTATGCGGGGAGTTCACCCAACAATTTCAGGGAGAATGAATTCCACCTTGTTCATTGCTCTCTCCCCAGGACCAGACACGGAGTAAGGCTTCAATGAAGATTTCTTAAATGGACAACCCTAAATCTGGAAATAAAGGCCCAACAGCCCAAGGCAAACCTCTCTTTTGAGTGAGAGAAGGAAGCTCCAAAGCAGACAGCTGGTTCCTCCACCATTTTCACTCCTTAACTCCAGGCACTGGGGTTCAGCTCCAATAACATAAACTCTACACTCCACCCCTTCCTCCTCCCTCCCCGGAGCTGTGAGCTGCCTCATTGACATGCAGGCCACAGAGCTACAGGGCTGACTTCTGGATCACTGAGAAATGGGTCCGATTTGAAAATGTCAAGATCTCGTTAGCAATTCCAATGGCCACAGCGGTAATTACGTCTTTTCATGTTCTAGCGTGTTACACCGCATCAAAACTGACACAAACGCCTGGTTTTATAATATCACAGCCTGGAAATAAATGTCCAAAATGATATGAAAATGTACTAGGAAGAGATTAATAACTGTTCTTCCAGGAGGAAAGATAGCCCTTTTCAACCAGTATATTATATATTTTTCCTCTTAAAAAAGCCTCTCTGATAGCATCTCTCCTTGAGGGGAACTGAATTATATTATCACTCACAGGCGGTAATCAGTTCTGTCAGCAGCAGGGCTGAGCTGCTGAAGCAGGAAGAGGGTGGGAGGCATTAGGGAGAGGCAGTTCCAAGGGGTGGACTCTGGAAGGGATACTCCACCCCGCCCCCCACCCAACACACCATCAGCCCAGAATTTTTCTTCCCAGAGTAGGTAGAACTTGCACCTACTAATTCAGAACATCTCGTTATAAAGCAGGAAGGTTGGAGAGGGGCAAAGGGGCATGTTTACCCAGAAAGACCCTGTCTGGCCATCTGGGAAAGCATCCCTCTCCAGCAAGGAGCTAAGAGGTGCAGGCCCAAGGATGGACCTAAAAAGCATTGAACCCCCTGCATTGGACCCCCTGCATTGAAGGTCTCACAGTCCAGCTGGGTAAGACAGAAAGGACAGAGGCCAGCCACGTGCTGAGGGTGGACTGGGCACTCCATGTACATTACCTCATTTAATTATCTCAACATCCGTAGGAGGATGGCATAGTTTCCCCCATTTTATTGATAAGAAAACTGAGGCACAGTGATATAGTCACTTTCTTAAGCCCACACAGGTAAACGAGTTGCAGCATCTGGAATCTGAGTAGATCCCTCTGACTTCAAAGGCCTCCCTCTTCCAGAATTTCCTACCATGTTCAAGGCAGCAAATGCTAAAAGGCCACGTAAGGACAGACAGAGAGCACATGTCTGAGCCAGAGGCAGCAAACTTCAAGGGGGCATCACAGCCAGTTAGCTCAGCCCCTCAACTTCATGGGGGAAGAGGAACTGTGTGGAGAGGATGCCCAAGATTAAATATTCAAGTGACTATAATTCAGATATCTTGACTCTCTCCCAAGGCCCAGGAAGAGAAGATGGTCCAGGCAGACCTGGGCAATGCCCTGCACCCTGTCTTCATGCTCTGTGACCTGAGACAAAGGTCTCCCAGCCTCTCTCAGGGAGAGGCACCTCCCCCACCCCTGCTCCACCTCCAAGGAGGTGAGGGGCAGCAGGGTGTTGACGAGCCCTCAGACTCTTGGCCACATTTGTAGTGCAGACCTGGGACATGGGGAGGAGATGTGAGAAACAGCACTGAACAGAGCATCGTGTCTAAAACAAACCAGCATTCTCAAAAGATGGGAATCAGCAAAATTAATGAAGCTGATTACTGCCAGCTGCTTAAAGGAACTTGAAGACCTTTGATGTCAGTACATTTATGATGACAGAGTAATTAGAGCCAATTAAGAAAAATGAAGCTGAGAACAGTGTCATCAGTTCATACTGGCTCGGTCTCAAAGGGCTTCAGACCGACCCTCTCGGGAGTCTCCAGAACTGCTCTCAGGAGAGCAGCCTGCAGCCATGGCCCCCTGTGGCCCCCAGGAGAACTGGATCAGCTGAGCAAGGACAGAGCTGGCTCAGGCTGGCTTTCCCAATCCAACAGGCTTGACACGTAGTGAGAAGAAGGAGGACCAGTTTAATCCAAAAGCAAGACTGTCTTGTCCACGTGAGAACCAGAAACCATTCCAAAGAATTTCTCTTTCAACCAGGTATGCAGGGGTCATACAACTTAGCTAAGAGAGAAAGCTCTCAGTTAGATGTTGCCCAATAGCAATTGACAGGAAAGCTGCATCTACAGATACAGAAAGTTGGACAGATACAGACATAAACAGATGGAGGGTGTTGCCATTGAGCATGGCCCCATGACAAGCAGCTTTTGTAACAGGCGGGTGGACAGAACCATCAACATGCCTTCACTCTGCCTCCATTTCCAACCAGATGCACAGATTTGCCAGTGGGCCAGCCAGGACTGGGTAACTGTTCTTACTCCGAAATTCAAGATGTGGGAAAGTAGATGGATTTACAGCACAGGCTGGCTCATGACCCACAATTCATCTGCTACCCTCTTCCCTGATCTCCCCTGAGTTGTTGGACAAAGGTATTCCCTTGGCCCTATTCATAGGCTGACATAGAGAACATTGACATAAAATTAGGAGAGCCCTGGAGAGTCCCCAGATGCCTCACCCACTGCAGCTTTCTGATCCCTGAAATGTGATATCAAAAATCGAACTCTTTACCCCACCAGGAGAAACCAGGCTTAAAATGCAAACTCCCCCAGGCATGGGGCATGAGTGCCAAAATTCTAACTCAAAGGTAAATGGCTGCTAACTCTCATTCAGCCAAGATGCAGTATACCCAGCCCAGGTCCTGCCATTGTCCTCACCTTCCTGGTCCTACTCCCCATAGCAAGCCCAGGTGGTCCAGGGCCAGGGCCAGGGCAGAGTTCTATAGGGCTGAAAGTGAGGCAAATTTTCATCACAATCAAAATGAAAACAAAGAATAAACTCCGAAGCCCGTTTTTTAAACACCTACCCCCACCAGATGGAAGTAATATGTGCCTCTCAACCACTTAGTTACGGTCTGCCTTTGTGCTCAGAGATCTTGAAGGCGAGAGGAGAGTGAAAAATAAACACAAGCTCATAAACATAGTACATAGATTCTCCCCGCAACAGGCTGAGGAAACCAAAGCACATGTGCTAATCCCACTGCTTGGCCTGACCAGCTGCTTCCACAGCGGGTCTCTCTGCCTCTCTGGGCCAATTCACGCATCTGTAAAGAAATAGAGCAGTGCCATAAGATTCTTAAGGTCCATCCACATCCGTGAGACTAAGGCTCTGTACTCAGCTCTGATTCTTAAGTACTTTTGCCGAAGTGCAATCACAGGGGGGAGAATAAAACCCACAAAGACCAATGGATATGTTTCTTGGCCTAAAAGAACCATTTATGCTGGAAAACGAACTGCATCCCTGATGTGAGCATTAAATCAAGCAGCATCCCAAAAGCACATGTTCAGGGCCGCGAGAGACATGCGAGTCCAATTAAAATATTTAAGCTGGTTTTCTTTCTTCAGAGAATCACAAAGTCTAACTACATACACATGTCTGGCATTTTCTGGGGATCGTGATGAGGTTTTTGCATGAGTTGCTTGGCGTTTGAATTTTATTGGATCAATACCAGGTGTGGGTCAATGTAACAAGAACATTTTTTGAAAAAAAAATCTGGTGTACCATTCTTTCCTTATGGTTTCTATGCCTTCTTTTCATTTCTTTAGCCATTTTAAGCATAAAGGACTTATTCTATAGTTTCCTTCACCCTGTTACTCTTTTCTCAAGTGCCCTTGTTCTCAGGATGAGTTGGAGATCTCTGCTGGGTATTGTGGCTGCTGCTCTAGCTCCATGATACCAGGGCAGGCAGTCAGAAATGCCATGGATGAGGAGCTGCTGGGCTCTCCAGGAGAAATCATGAAGAGGATTAGGTATGAGGCTGACACTCCCTTCATGTTGATGATGGAGAGTATCCTTCTGTTTCTGAGCTATGTTCCGAGTAAGGAGACCAAACTAACATATATAAGAGTTAAAGACTACTGGATCTTAGGCCAGGAAAGTAGTTCATTGGTAGCAGGAGTATTCCTGTTAAGGGACAGTCTAAGCTGCTCAGTCTAACAAAGAGACCCATAACACAATGTCTGCACTCAGTTGAAATCATATTTATTTCTCACTTAATCCAGAGAAGTCATCCCAGGGCTAGGAGGGCAGCTCTGCCATCCTCAACATGCAGCAACAGGAGATATTTTCTCCCAAGTGGCACTGGAAGAGGCCATGGAACTTCCCTCCAAGCTGAGGTGGAATGAAGGCAAAGGGAGCCCCACATTGGGTCCTACTCTCCCCCTGGGCTCAGAATGTAGCAGCAACAGCAATAAAGACATCAGTTCTCACAAATAAAAGAAGCCACGGAGCTAACATTGCTAGATTGGGTATACTGGCTCAACCATGTCATCAAAGACACAGACTTCTGTCTTCCTGCTTTGCCATCCCCAGAATGTTATTGACTTTCTGTCTTTGAGAAAACATTTCCAGTTCTGCTACTCATGTTCACAAAAGGGCTGCTGAAATACCACATAACCACATGCAAGGCAGAGAGACAAAAAAGGGTAGGAAAAGAGCCTGTTTCTATAGCATCCTCTTTAAAAAAAAAAAAACTTTATTTTTAGAGAGAGGGAAAGGGAGGGAGAAAGAGAGGGAGAGAGACATTGGTGGGTTGCCTCTGACGCTGGCTCCAAACCCACAACCCAGGCATGTGCCCTGACCAGGAATCAAACCAGCAACTTTTCACATTGCTGGACAATGCCTAACCAACTGAGCCATACCGGTCAGGGCAACATCATCTTTTATGAAAGAAAAATATGTTTCCCAGAAGTCTCTAGCAACCTGGCTTGTTTCTTGTAAGCCAGATAAGCCTTATATCCCCACCTCTGGGGTGATCACTGGCCAAGAGGAAGTGAATTGCCACAACTGCTAGGGAACTCAAGGTCTGTTCCCTGGGTCAGGGGCTGGTTCACCTTTCCTGGGCACATTGCTGCCTACCCAAAAGTGGAACAAAACTGGGACCTGTCACAAGGAGAGGGTAGGACCACTGGTTGAGTGGGCCATGTCCTGGCGCAGATTGTTTTTGTTGTCACCTGGAACTAATGCTCTGACAGCCTGGACATTGAGAGGATGGGGAGAGCCATTCGCAGAGAACCAGGCAGTGACAGAGGGCCAGAGTTGGCGCAGGACTTGCCCCGAGTTATTCATCTGGAGTCTGGCAGGGAACTCCCGCCAGCTCGGGCTCCCAGGACTATATTTGGGGCTTTTATTTTTAATTGAGGTAAAATATACATAACACATAATTTACCATTTTAAACATTTTCAAGCATGGAGTTCAGTAGTGTTAAGTACATTGACACTGTTGGGCAACCGATCCCCATAACCCTTTTCATCTTGCAAAACTAAAACCCCACACCCATTAAATGATAACTCCACATTCTCTCCTCCCCCCAGCACCTGGCAACCACCTTTCTACTTTCTGTTTCTATGAGTTTGACTATGCTGGGTCCTTCATATAAGCGGACTTATATATAAATACAGTACTTGTCTTTTTGTGATTGGCTTATTTCACTTAGCATAATGTCCTCAAGGTTCATCCACATAGCAGCATATTGCAGAGTTCCCTTCCTTTGTAAGGCTGAATATTAGTCCATGGTATGGCTAGACCGCATTTTGTTAATTCATATGAAAGAGCACTTGGGTTTCTTCTTCCTTTTGGCTACACCATGCTGTAGAGGCCACAGCACAGGTCAGGGACAGACATCGAAATGCCTGCGGACCCCGGTCCTCAACTGGCCAGCTCTCAGCTGCCCACATCAGGGCCAGGGATACATTCCAAAGACACTGTCACCTCTCACTCTCGAGGTAGAACTGGCCCCTTAGCACAGCAAGACCCCTCAAGACGACTGTTGTGTTGACCAGCTGACACTACTGTCTGAAATACCTATTCATGATTCACGCATGGTGGCTTTTTACACTGAGGCCAGCCATTCTTGCCCTAGTGTGTTCCGAAAGCAAAAACCCTTCTCCCTGAGAGTTATCCTGTTGTGAGCTCTTAATGTAATGGCTTTATATCGCACCCCACTTCCATGTAACATGCTCCCTTCTGAGGTAGCACATGGGAGAGCGCTGTGGTTTAGTAGAGAAGAAAGGAGCAGCGGGCTGGGAGAACGGAACACAAACAAAAGGCCTTTGCCACCACCTCCCCCAGCCAGATTAGCCTTACAAGTCTTATAGCCTCAGAAAGAGAAATCTTTGACCCAATTATGTCAAACCCCACTGGATACATTTCATCTGAGGAAAATACCATCTCTGGCAATCATAAAGAATATTAAGGTATTAGCAGTCGTCATTTTAGAATTGCATTGGAAGGGGAGCTGGAAATAATTGCACATCAGTTGCTCAAAAATCAGCAGTAAGAGAAATTTACATTAGTGTATAAATTACCCTCTCAGCAATATAAATTAGGATTTTATACCTCCTAATGACAACAGCACAGGCCCTTGCTGTGCTAGGCAGAGATTTGCTGGGGGAAGGAGCGGCTGTGCTCTGAATCCAGCAGGCACTGGGCCCTCAGTGCTGAGCTGGGGAGTAGAAGTGATTTGCATCTGACTATCACCCGCCTGGAAGCTGGCACTGCTGGAAGACTCTCCAGTCAGCAGAGCACCAGGGAGGCAGGCAGACCCGGGAGAGGCTCTGCAGAGAACAAAAGTGATTTGCCTCCCTCGCCCCCAGCAGCACTTACAGCCTCCTCCCCCCTTGGAATGAGAAGGCTCTGGATTTACTTGGAAAGCTGTTATGTTATCAACACTTCTGTTAAGAACATTTGGTGGCTTCAGCCACAATTTTTCAGGTTCGTGGCAGGACAGCCTAAGAACCTGGGACCATCTTTGCTGGAAGGGCCAGCAGAATACACTCAGAAACCCCTTAAAACTGGGAGGCCAGAGCCCAGGGCAGGAAGAGTGAGTGGATGGGGCAGCAGGGGAAGAACGGGGAGGTCTTCCTGTAGCAGGTAACAGAAGCCAAAGGCAGCACCATTTCACAGGGAAGTGGGCTGGAACATGAAGACTGCCTCTGGCTTCAGGGATAGAGGGTGCATGAGCTCATACTCTATCCATCTATACATCTGTCTATCTATCTACCTATCTATCTATCTGTCTATCTATCTATCTATCTTCCCATCATCTACCTGTCTACCTTTCACCCATCTATCTTTCAGGCCTATGTGCCTCCTGTGCTGCCTACTTTTTCTCTTACTGCATAGACTGACTTCTTCCATTCAGCCACGGAAAATGATTGCCTAACAAGAAAAATAACACAAAAACAAATAAACAGAGCTGTTTCTCTCAATCTCAGGGAGGAATTCTGATTGGCTCTTGTTGGTTACATGCCCCTCCCCCTGGATCAATCAGTGCTGAGAGGAGATGGAATATTACGATCAGCTGGGCTTGGGTCACATGTCCTCCTATCATTTGAGTGGGTGGTAGTGGTGGCCATGATGGATTTACAGTCTCACCAAACCCACGGGGAAAGGGAGAATGGCAGTTTTCTCAGAGGAAACAGGGGTGCCGGGCCCTCTAGCAAGTGGTTTGTCCAAAGGGCCCAAGGAAATCAGGGGTGCAGCCAGAAAGAAGACCCTGCTCCCCTCCCTGTGGTCCTGAGTACTTTTCTCCAGGCAGCGCACCCCGTGAGCGCCGTGAAGGTTGGAGAGGGATTGAGAGAGGGAAGAGGCAACTCAGCACACTGTCTCTTGACCACTTAGAGACAACAGCCCATGTACTAGTTCATGGGAGAGAGAAAATGGAGCACGGTCGGCCACGAAATGCAGGCAGGCTCCGGCAAGCTTGTGCATCTATGATTTTAAACGGCTCCCCTAGCAAACTCAGGGAACGGCTAGGGTCGAAGGCTCTGGGCTAAGGCACTGGGGTCTCCAGAAAGGCCCTGTCCAAAATGCACACAGGGTCAGCACCACATCACACAAGCAGGAGTTGTACTGTGTGGTTTTCAGTGGGATCTGTAGTATTAATGGGCTAAAGTCTTAGAATCACTGACTCTTTCAGCCTGCCCCAGGAAATGGATGCTTTCCAGGGAACCCATTTCAGCGGTTCTGAGATGAGAAAGGGCCTGGCAAAGGCCATTCCAAGGTCGTGGCTGAGGTGGGACTAGAACCCCCATCTCTAGACTCACTCCTCTGCCTTTCCGGCCACTCATCCACAAAAGAGAGATGGCAGCTGACTGGCATCCTAGGACCCACTGCCCTGACCTCATTTTCCTCCCAATTTCACCTGAGGCTTTCCTGCCCCTTTGCTGCAGGATCCCAGGGAACCTGGGAGGCTCCTGGAGTCGGGGAATGAGAGCCAGTAAAAAATACGTGGAACCATGACTGCTTGTTTCTGTCACGTTGGAGTCTGACATCTCCAGTTGGATCAGAAACCCTTTGCAGAACCCAGGGCAACAGTGAGATTATGGGGAAATGTGCCCCCAGGAAGCAAGAAGGAGCAGGGTTGATGCCTGCCTACCTTGCTGCGTACAGGCTGTGTGAGAGCACCCTAATTACTGGGGATTCCGGAGCCCTAGTATCCTCTGCAAAAACAGAGATCCTGGCACCTCCGCTCCAGGGCAGAGGTGAGGAGTGCGGAGGTGACCTGTGCAAGGATCTAAGCCCTGAACCTGGGAGAGGCCTCTGGCCTCCTGCGTCTCTGGGAGGCCCAGGCCTGACGCCTGCCCTCTGCGTCACCAGAGCCAGGCCCTGACTGACTGGCTGATTAATTAATGTGGAGACCAGATCTCCACGAGGATGTTTTCTGATGATTAAAAAAAAAATCCCTGGAGAATGAAATGTTATGTGTCACTTGTCAACAAAGCCCAGCACTTTTCAGTGAAATAAGCATCTGATTCTGGAAAAACTTAATTAAAACTGCTGTTGGCACTCAAGTGATTTACACCATCATCCCCAGCCTGCGCCTGGTGGCTCCCTGGGGAGACACCAATTATCTCCTGGGGATGTTGTGAAATTCTCAGAATACTCCTCCAAACAACATGAATCTTTCATTTATTTTAACTTTTAAAAAAATCAGATCATGCAGCAGTTTTTCCAGCGGGGGGGAAAACCCCTCTAAACTTGGGAGCCAAATGAAACCTAAAAGTAATAGAAGGCTCTTGTAAACAGACCCAGGAGGCTGGGTCCAAATTCCAGTGCTCATGTTTCAGAAAACACTGGTTGAAAGCCCACTGTGTGCTAGTCACTGAGAAAATCTCAGGTCCATTCTTCGCACCTTGAACTTGAGAGGAAATGAGCTGTGTAAACAGAGGTGGTGGTGCTCTTGGTTTCCCTGCCTGAAGCAACACCAGTATTATCAGCTTCTAGCAGGAACACAGAAGTGGCAAATGCTCCCAGGGGAAAAGCAGCTGCAGGTCATCAGCCCACCTCTCTGCCCCTAGAGGCTCAGACCCTCTGGTCTTGGTTGCTTCCACAGTTCTCTTGCCTTTAAACAGTTAGTTTTTATATATTTTTCCAATCGTTCTTAGCAAGACTGTTGACTTGCCACATATTATCCTATCTTCCCCAACAAGTGCAAGTTCAAAAGTATATATTTGTGAACAGGAAATATAGTCCTGAGTTTATACGAAATAAATTTGTTCATGTCTCCATTCAACATTTATTATGTGACAGTTAATGTCTCCAGGCCCATCGCTTTGTGGGAAAGGACACCTCCCCATCAGAATGTTGCAGGTCAAGTTGTTAAAATAGGCTTAGCCTCCACCCCTCCTGGCTGCTGTAGGACCAGTTTTCCTACCTTCTTGCTGCTCTTTAGGTAGTATTCACCCTCTATGACCCCATTTCTTTTCCAATCTGCCTTCAAGGCTCTTTGTAACCTGCCTTCAACTAAATAAACAAAGTGTTATATAAGAATGGTTAAAACCTGGCAATATATTATCTTTTCCATTTCTGCACCCATGATAGGCATCACTAATCAATCATGGGGATTTCCCTCAGGTACAGCCTCAGAATCACATTGGGCACCCATGTTCTAGTAAGCCACTACCAATCAATTGCAGAAAGCAAGCAAGACGAAAGATGCTTGCCAGTCCTAGGTGAAAGCAATTGTCCTTAGCCCTCTCCACACCTGCCCCTCGCTCCTAGTGCCTGGTAGTTGAGCTTCAGCCCTTAACTTAGACCTCATCTGCTCCGACCTTCCACATGCTTTATCCCATAGCTGCAGGTGAGCCCTAAGTTGCAAACTTCCCACTTGATTCAATCACTTGTTCCTAGTCTTTGTCCAGGTTCACCCTCCCTTGGTGACAGTCCCTCTCCTGTCCTCCTGGTAAGGCTCAGCTTCTTACCCTTTAATCAGAGCCCCATAACCCTCTTCCAAAACATCTGGGTACCAACTCCTGCATTACCCTGAAGACTACCTTATAACCCAGTGCTTCCGACTGGCTACCTTTGAACCATGGATGAGGAGGTCTGACTTTAGGCCCAGCTTTGCCACCAGCTGTTGGACCTCAGATGAGCAATCTCCCCTTCCAGGCCTGTTTATCACCCCATGGAAATGGAAGGGTTAAACTACCTTCATTCAGGATGGCAAGTACCTGACAGACATACTGCCCTTTCTATTCTACAGTTCTTGGCAGACATCGTTAATCAGTCATGAGACTCTCTCCCTCTCAGTTCAGACCCGCTAACCCAGGAAACTGCTCCAAACAGTTAGAATATGTCCACGGATAAAATGTGTTTGCCATCCTAATTGTTTTTGTCCCACAGTGGCTCTTTGAAACCAACTGTCTCTCGTCTCTTTAAACACTCAGCTCTAGCCATCCCCACATGTGGGAGGCAGGACAAAGATGTTCATGTCCTAATCCCCAGAGCCTATGACTATGTTACCTGAAATGGCAAAAGGGACATCGCAGGTAGGATTGAATTAAGGATCTTGTAATGGGGGAATTGTCCTGGATACCCAGGTGGTTCCAATGTAGTCACAGGGTTGTAATACACAGAAGGCAGGAAGATCGGAGTCAGAGAGAAGATGTAAGGACAGAGCAGAGATAAGAAAGGAGAGAAAATGCTCCGTGGCTTTGGAGACGGAAGACAAAACCATGAGACGAGGAGAAGCTAGAAAAAGCAAAGAAATTTCAAGGAGGTACACAACCCTGCCAACACCTTGATTTTAGACTTCTGATCTCCAGAATTGTAACAGAACAAATCTGTGTTGTTTTAAACCACTGAGTTTGTAGCACTCTGGTGCAGCAGCCACCAGAAGCTAATCTGGCAACGCACCACCAGCTCCCACCTCTAGAACCCTGTGCCACGAGGCTCTGCCTTTCCTCCAGGAGACATCCAAAGCATCAGTCTGGAGGGCACATGTTCTCTCACCTGTTGCTCAGTTACCCAGGTGCGTGCTTTGCAGGGACCACCAGCCAACTATAAACCCCGAAGGGAAAGAGCTGTGACTTGCACCCTCACATTTCCATGGTGCCGGGCAGCAGAAGGAAACCCACAGAGATGGGCTTTGGACATGGCTGGGTTCGAGTCCTGGCTCTCCCCCTTACTGTGTCACTTGGGAGATGCTGCTTCCTTGTCTGAAAAAAATGGGCAGAGGGACAGTACCTAAAGGTGTGTTGCCAGGGTTTAGTTAAATGCCATTCAACATAGGTCCCAAGGACTCAGACATGACACAAGGAAATCTGTCATTTTCCTGACACACTGATTTGATCATGCACACCATGGGCCCAGCACAGCCTCACAGTCTCACCTCTGTCTGCTTGCCTCTTTCTTAATCCTCATGACAACCCTGTAGGCGCGGGTAATCCCACTTGACAGGTGTGAAAACTAAAGAAATGATTTATGGCCTTGAGTACGCAGTCTCAGGACTGTATAAAGTGCTTACAACCTTAGACGCTAAAGTCAGACAGTCTGAATTCAAATCCCAGCTTCAGTACTTACTAGTTGTATAACCTTTGGCAGATTACTGAAATTCTCTATGCCTCAATTTCCTCTCTGTACAACAGGAATAATAATACTGCCTACCTCACAGGTTGTCATGAGAATTCAGTGACCAATGACAGATAGGAGGCCTCCTCCCCACTCCTACACAAGTTTTTAAGACATTTTCTCAAAGTCAGCTGACTTTTGCAGATTCCTTCCAGCCCTAAATCCTGGGGTTCTATATACCTCCTGATTTGTTAAGGACTGACTTCAAAGTCCACTCTGGACCTCAGCTACAAGAAAGATGAGGCCTGCAGCCTCCTCTAGCTCCCCACTTACCTTGGGCCCCAGCCATTCTTCTCCTCTGCTAGGCCACATTCCCTACACTGCTTACAGTGTTATCCGCCAGCTCCACAGAGCTAACAGAATCCTCCTGGGTATGTAGCAACCTGACTTTGCCAAGGTTTCATATACCAGCCAAGGCCCATGAGTCAATGCCACTAGATAACTCCTAGCACAGCTCTTAGTGTTACCAAGCAGAGGTCCAAGGGGGGCAATATTTGGCCCACCCAGGGATGCCAAAAAAACTGTTACAGAACAGATACACCGGGGCCCCGGACCCCAGAGGATGGTATACTAATACCGTCCGGACCCCGCTACTGGGCCTGATCTTCCGTCGCCATTTGGAAAGACATCTCTCAATGCCAGAGATTTGTGAAAAGGAACGAAATGTTTATTTAATGCTATTCAGACCTAATGCCTTCATTAAAATATCAAAGTCCTTTAGGGTATACACCTACACACACACACACACACACACACACACACACAGCACTCCCTTCTCCCCCTGTCCTAACCCCGGGTACCGTAAATCAGGAAAAGAGCACACATCGTTTTTCCAGGCTGCTGGTACCGTCGGCTGTATTACCATCCAGGCAGGATCTCCAATTAATCCAAAGTCATGCAGCACCTTCTCATGGTCCACTGGCAAGAGTTTTTCGTACCCATTTTTCCAGTCAAAGTCTCTCCTGCTTTCCAGGCCATGTGGCCAAAGGGAGCACCCCAAAGCCATGTGGACCTCTTCTACCAAAGCTGCAGGGGTCCACACTCCACCAAAAGCACGTGGCTTTCTTCTTCACCTGGCTGCAGGGATATCCATTCTGGCAAAGCTGCGTGGCTCTCCCTGCCACCTGGGCAAGAAGGGGTCCTAACTCTGCCCCAAATCTCATGGCTCTCTCTTTAATGGCTGCCATGTCTGCGTTTAAATCCCTGATCCAGTCCTCCTTTGCAGCCCCATTTCCGACTCCTCCTACAATCAGTGTCGCCTGCCAGGACTCCCATATACTCCCAGCTTTACTGGGCTGCCATCATTAGTCTGGGCAAGTGTGGCCCCATGGCGTGGAGCCAATCAACTCCAAGATCTCACACAGGTACTGTAACTTGGGGGAACCAGCCCCCAGTTACATCCTGGGTAGAAGTCACTCCCTGCTCCCTGGCTAGCTCAAAGCATGGCCACAGCTATTTAACATATCTATGAAACCAGTTAAAGGTTATAGATGTGTCAAATGACCATTCCAGAAGTTAGCTTCGAAACTGTTGCTATACAAAACAGCTCTCAATGGCCCTGTTCCATTTGTCCCTTCCCCCAACTGACACCTGGGGGATGGGCATGAGGACATCTTGATATTTCCTGGACACCCTGAACCCATTCCAAAATTCTTTTTTGGGGGCCCCCTCCTGGCTGTACCCTGTTACATTAGCACTGACCTCAGAGTGCCAGCTTCCACCATTCTGTGCCTGGCTCTCCCAGGGCCTAGAATCACCGAAGACCAGAATGAGCTTCTCCCATGACTCAGAGCATGATGGGTAGGTATGGAGACCCAGAGACACCTGGACCTTGCAGAACCCAAAGGCAATGACTGTGAAATCATGAAGCAGAGATCTGTACTAGAGCTAATAAGGTCGTACCTCCCCCCTCTCCCCTGAGGACACAAGGATCCTTCGGTTCTACCTTTATGTCACAACAGACACACAACAGACAGAGGACCTGCAGTAAACAAGGAGTTCAATAAATGCTAGAGATGAATGGATGGATGGATAGATGGATGGATGGATGGATGGATAAATGATTGGGGGGATAGATGAATCATTGGATGAATAAGTTAGTGAGTGAGTGAACAAATAAATAAGGGAATGGATGAAACATCTTCTTCCAGGCAATTAAAAAATGTTATCCCCACATAAAAGGAGTTTGAGGCTTCAAGGACTGGTGTGTGAGATATTTGGGCTTGGAAGATGGAGTCAGAGAGTGGTAAACCACAGCATAAGATCCATGCTGCCCCGAAGGATGGTTAGAGCCCCAGTCCTGACCCTGCCTCACTGTTAGTCCAACAGGGACCTCGTGGATGCCACCCAGATCCTTAGAAAGACCTGCCTGAATCCCCAGAAGCACAGGACTCAAAGCCATGACTTACTCAAAACCATTGTCTGGCCCAGACTAGGGTTTCCCCATCTACCGAAGCAACTTGAAGAGCCAAGAACACTGTGTCCTGCTTGAAGAGATATTCTAGAACATGTCTCCAGTCCTACTTTACCCATGGCTCAGCCAGCTCTGTGGCATTAAAGATATGAGTCCAGGAAGACTCATCTTAAGTGGCCCTTTAAAGGCCTCCAGTTGTCACTGAAAAAAAAAAAGGTGAGAAGCAGAATAAACAGACATAAAGAATTAAGGGTCTAGACTTAAACCACTCACTAGCTGTATAACCTTGGGGAAGTCATTCAATAATGTCTTAGTTTCCTAACCACAAAGCAACTGTAATTCCCATCTCATGAGGCTATTTCAGGGAGTAAATGGCACGGCATCTGGAAAGCCCCCCACAGAAGCACCTGCACATAGTAGGTCTCCACTGGCGATGGCAGTGACAGTGGTGATGATGTGAAGATGGTGACGATATGGCTCCTGACGGGGACAAGAAAGCCTGCACTCGAATCACCGTGATAAAAGGAAGAATGTGATGCGTGACTGCAGCATAATAAAGTATATATTTAATCTTTGTTCTTGGCTCCTGGAACAAATCTTCAAAAATTCTTAGAATTTCTTGAATGAGAGGAATGTCTTCTATTATTTATAACAAGTCCCTTTAGGCTCATGGCAGAGGGGCCCCTAGGCAGCTTCAGGATGGGGAGTGGGCTCCAGAAAAACCAGTCTGATTCAAGAGTTGGAACTTTCAGTTCCACCCTGACCTCTGGGGAGGGCCAAGAGACTGGAAATTCAGTTTAATTGTGTGGCCAATGAATTCGTCAATCATGCCTATATAATGAAAATTCAGTTTAAAACTGTGAAATGAGGAGGCTGGGGGAGTGTCCAGGTAGGTGAACATACCCACCTGCTGGGAAGGTGGAGAGGGCAGGGCAGCTCTGTGCCCCTCCCATAGCTGGCCCTGTGTATCTCTCTCCTTTGGCTGCTCCAGAGATGTATCCTTTCTAATAAAACTATAATCATAAGTATAGCACCTTCTTCAGTCCTGAGAGTTGTTCCAGCAAATTATCAAAACCGAGGTGCAGTTGTGGGAACCCACAAATTTGTAGTCATCCAGGCAGAAATGTGGATGGCTTAGGGAGACTCTAAACTTTCAGGGGGCACCTGAGGGGAAGGGGCAGTCTTGTGGGTTGAGCCTTTAGCCTGTGGGCTCTATGTGTAGTTAGCATGAGAACTGAATCAAATTGGAGGACACCCAGTTGGTTTTGGAGAGCTGGGTGTCAGAACAGAGTGATGTGAATGGGAAGAAGACAAAGAACTTGGGGAGTGAGACCAGAGGAGGGGGAAAGAGAGGAGAGCTCCTAGTTGAAAGTATTCAAAGCCTGCTTCTCCTCTCCAGCCTCCCTACATCCCACCTTTGCTAAGTCCTAGGAAACAGAAAGACTAGAGATGGATATGAAGAGCAGGCATGGCCAGGGCCAGGACTGATGGGACAGGGAGGATCTCAGGTCCTGCTTGCCTGTCCCAAGTGGAGGACAAGTCCCCCTGCCTTTTATTTTTCTGCACCCTTCACAGCCACCCTTTGTTCAGTCTGCAGACTAGTGACTCCGTGGAAAGAGGGGTGGGGCCCTGGACAGAGGAGGGGAGCCAGGCCCAGGAAGATAAATGACCCGGGAGTGGCAGCCATCCTCCCAGCAACGTGACAATGCCTGGGAAGATATATTCCAAGGAAGATCTGTTTCCTGACAAATTTCCCCCCAGAGCAACACTCCCTTTAAGTGTTAATAGCAGAATCCATAAGAAAAAAAGTTTCCTCTGAGCAGAGTGTATTCCTCAGGGTCCACTTTGCTCCTTGCTGTGGAGTGATGACCCTCCAAGGAAGGCTGTCTTCCCATCAATTGCAGAGGGTCTGAGTTTGACAGGACAGGACAAACATCTTTCAGCCAGGCAGGCAACAGGGAAAAGAAGCAGGGGAGTATGGGGGGAGCCAATAGCCAAAACAGTGCAGTGAAAAGTGGGTCTGGGAGACCTGGATTTAAAACCCTAATTCATTCTCTACCAGCTATGTGACCTTAAGCAGGTCAGCCCTTCTCTCTGCCTTGGTCTTCTCCGTTACCCCTCGGGCATAATGCTATCTGCACATAGCATGGCTGGAGGACAAACTAAAGTGACGCATATTAAGATTGTTGGCCCAAAAGAGGTAGGCAGCCATGTGTGTGTGGACCTCATGCTGTTCCAAACCGGGAAAGCACCTCGCCAGTCCAGGAGCTGGTCCACCGAATCACAGCACTGCTGCAAGGTGGTCAGACCCTGCGAGCTAGGGGCATGGGGGCAGGGGCGGTGGGGCAGGCCCCCCACACTGTTACTTAGCTTTCCCTATTCTAGGACAATCACACCTTCCTTTCGCAGTTTCCTTGGCCAATCTGCCTAACATATCTGTCTCCTTTCTCAAAATGTTTCCGCCATATTTGCAGATGTGTGCAAACCTCTAAGTGGTTCCCAAGCTGGAGCACACACATCAGCATCACCTGGAGACGGGGGAGGGGGGCTTGTGAAAACACAGATCCCGCCCCAGCCAGTGTGACTCATTCGGAGCACCATCCTGTACACCTGAAGGTCACCAGTTCAAAACCTCAAGGCACATGCCAAGGTTTCGAATTTGTCCCAGGAGAGGGGCCAAAAGAGAGGCAACTGGTCAATGTTTCTCTCTCACTCCAATGTTTCTCTCCCCCACCCCTCTCTGTAAAGTCAATCAGCATGGCCTCAGGTGAGGAGATGATAGATAGATAGATAGATAGATAGATAGATAGATAGATAGATAGATAGATAGAAGCAAATCCCTGGGTCCCATCCCCAGAGTGCAGATGCAACAGGGTTTACATGTCTAACAGGTCCGCAGGCGGTGCCCACGGTCCTGGCCCAGAGAAGGCTCTGCTCCTTTTCAACACTGACAGCAGCACGCTCTGTGCTCACTAAGTCCTGCTCAGAAAGCCATCCCGTCACAATCACCCAACCTGCACCCATCTCCATGGCCTCTGTTTTTTCCTATTCAAAGTCTGTTTGGGTTGAAATCCACATCTTTGGGAGGGATGTGGTGCCCCAAATCCACTCTGCTCTTTTCTGGCTGGCCCTTCTTCTGAGGAGTGCCACCCCCCCAGACAGTACCTCTCAGGCCCCTCCAGTATTAGCCAGCTTTGGGTGAATAGAAGACAGGGACAAGCATTAGTGGGCTATGCAAATATGCTGTGATTGCCCTCCCCCCCAGAAGCAGAATAATAATTACAACCTTTAGCTGGGACTCACTGTGTGCCAGGTCCTCCTCCACACACTCTACTCCTGTTAACTCCCTGAATTCCCTCCAGCAAACCCTGAGGGAGAGACTTCTTCATTCTATTTGACAGATAAGAAGCTGGAGGCACCAAGAGCCTAAGCAACTGGTCCAGTTCACACAGGTTGGAAATGGCAGGACCAGGATTGGGCATTAGTCTGGCTCCAGAAACCAGTCAGCTTCGAAAGCTACAGACCCCAGGCTGCTCCTTGCTTAGCTGAACTCAAACTCACAAACACACATAAAAGGTGTGTGTCGAGGTTACTTTTCCATCTCGACCATCTACAGGGGAGTAGGCAGCAAAGCAGTAGCCTCTGATCTTACCTCTGTTGTTAGGTGACTGTGTGACTCTGAGGTCAGGGTCACCATATGCATTGTGCAGCTAGTTCACAGCACAAAGTTACCTGATCCAGTGGGCAAGCAGGGGCTGAGATGGAGATTCACTCTGCTTACCAACCCTTGCCCCCTGTGTCTGTCTGGAGGGGGAGCCTTTTTCGAATTCTCACACATGACTAAGAGAGTCCTACTGAAATCATCTCTTTTTGCCGGTCTCAGTTTCCGCACTTACAACCTGACAGTGTTCTGTTGAGATGACCTCTAGGCCCCTACAGCTATGAAAATCTCTGCCTCAACAATGAATCACCATGTGGGCTCACCAAGGGGCTGTTCCAAGCCGTCTTGGCCCTAGGCTGCTGTTAAAAGCACTCAAGCTGGCTTTTTTTGGACTAAATCCCCAGTAATCTGCTCCCTCTCCCTCCTGAGAGCTCTGGCTGAAGCTGTGGATTTGGATCACACAACTTCCTCCTGGCCATTCCTTCCTGGCTTTCATCATTCTGCTCATTGCTGCAGACATGCACCGAAGTACAGTGTACAAAAGCTCCCACTGGAACGGAAAACAGAAACGTCTGCCGGCATCCACGGGCAGCTGGCTGTGGGTGTCCGGCGGCAGAGACGTTTGCACTGAATCAGCTCCTGCTCAGATCTGCACACAGCTCTGCAAGCAATAAACCTTCCAGACGGGACGGCTTCATTGCAGTAGGAGAGCGTTGGCTGGGCTTCAAAGGCCGCTGTGGAAAGTGCAGGAAGAAGAAATGACTTGGAGTGGGAACGCCCCAGGAAGCGCTGTTGCCCTCCCTCCTCTGATCGCTGCCAAGCGTCTCCGGTTTCTAGCTCGCACAGCATAGCTTATTTTAGCCATTTCTCCTTCCCTTCTGTTCTTCCACAAACATTTACCCAGCACCTCCCCCATACCAGCCACTGTGTCAGTCTACACATGTCACCAGCAATCCAGGTCCCATCCGAGAGGGGCCCACGTGGCCCTGGGAGATAGAGCTTTATAATCAATTACCTGCCATCCAGTGGGAGGGTTGATGTCATTTTAGCTACCCCCAAATAATACCGTCATTGAACACAATCCCTGCGAGGCTGGACGATGGATCAGGAAGAACGTGGGTTGGGGAGCCCTGCAAAACTGGCGTTAGACACCCAGGCCACCTTCACCACTCCTCGTTTCTAAGATGAAGCTGCTGATAGGACCTCACCCTTCCTGGGCTTTCCCAGCTCGTTGCAGTCCCCTGCTATTTCCACCACCTGTTGAGAACTATCAGAGCCATCTATCCTCACCCCATAACCGCTTTTCACCAAGTTTATCTGCAGAATCCAGAGTTCACCAGCCACTGAAAACACGGGGCTGCAAGAACAAAGTGGCACCAGACAGGCTTTCCAAAGTTCATGGCCAGCTGATCCCAACATTCTTCCTCATCATCCTTGACCCCTGCCAAATGCACACCTCTCCCATTGCCCCTGCCCACCTGGGACCCCTCACCTAATGACCCACCCTCCCAGCACCTGGAGTCCTCATGATGCGGAAACCTTGCTCTCCTCAATCCTCAGAGCCATCGCGGAATGCTGCACTTACAACTTGCCTTACCTCTAATTCACAGTACAGAACAGAGTCTTCATGACAAAGTGGCCAGTGGTATCAAATGGTCCTGAGAGACCATAAAAGATAAGGACAGAAAGTTGTACTTGGGATTTAACAGCAAGGCCATTGGAGAACTCAGTGGAGCCAGCATTGGTGGAACAAATTCAAAAAAGCCAGATTGCGGTGGGTAGATTTGTGGGTGGGAGCCGAGCTAAAGCGAGAGAGTATAAACAGTGCTTTCTAGAAGGTGTAGAGGAAGAGGAGACAAGATGACCAAAGGGCCAGTAGAGGACTCAGTTGGAGAGCCACCTTAGAATGCTGTGCCTTGAGGAATGCTCTCTCTCACCCCGTGATAACTTAGCCCATTAGTGAGTGCATAGACTGGCATCTGCTGCACATCACAGCCTGAAGAGACCTTAGGGACCTAGTCTAGCACATTCACTCTACAGGTGAGGAAACTCAAGACCAGAGAGGCCAGGTATCCTGCCAAGGTCACGCAGCAAGCAAGTAGCAAAACTATTGTCTTCTCATCCTCTGAACTTGGTTCTGCTTCCTGTGTCATGCAAATTAATTCCCTGAGGTAAAATAAACCATGTGTGTCTAAGGGCATCATAAACATGGGAAGGCGGGGGGGGGGGGCGAGGGTCCATTGCTCCCTCTTTGTTGCAGCCCCCCACACCCCAAGTCCTTCCATAATGGCTTCCCAAGTGATCGTGTCTGGCTTAGGTTGCCCCTGTCTCTCTCTGACTCTTAGGAGTCTTACCCATCTCTGACTAGCCGACCATGCTTTGGGGGCAGGGGAGTAAGCAGAGGCAGCATTTGATACCAGACACAAGCTTCGTCTCCTATGGCTCACATTCCAGAGGTCACTCACTCATCCTTAGCCATGAGAGGTAGTTACAACTCCTGAAACCAGGCAGAGCTGTTCCCAACAACAGCTGACAGAAAATAAAATGCCCACGGGTATGGCCATGTCCATTTCCACTCTGTCCACACTTTGCTCACGTGACCCCTGGAAATACCTCTCTTCTCTCCTTCTACTTATCTACATCCCTCTGCCATGGCCCAGGCAGGCCCCTCCCAGGATCTTCTGTCCCACTGCCCTCTCCTTCCTCTGAGGCCCTGATGGACAGCATCACTGCCGGCATCAGTGTGATGCTGGGGGAGGCTTGACTTGGCCTCTTGCTTTGACCATGTGTTCCTTCCCCCTGCCAGCTGACAGGTCCCAGGAAGGCTGGGGCAACCCCCTCTGCTTCCAGCATAGGCCTGGCTTCAAGGACCCCTCTTGAGCCTAAGTGAACCCAGGCCTGACCACACCTTCAGAACCATGAAACAATAAAGTCCTGCTATTTAAGTCACACAGTATGTGGTATTTTGTTACGGCAGCCCTAGCAAGCCAATACCCTGCTCATGTTGCCTTTGAGTGGCTTTTCTATTCCAAGTCATAAATGAAAATGACCGTTCACAAAGGGCCTTTATTCCCCCTCCTTCTGTAGGTTCCAGAATGGAAGCATTGATTTCCCTGCTGGCATTTCATTCTTGATAGTATACAACATGCTCAGCATCTCTAAATACCCGGCCCGAGAAAAGGAATGCTGAGCAGAGGACATAAGCCTGTAAGTACCTCTAAAGTCTCTCTTCACTCCCCTCCCACCCTCACCCTCCACAGTCATGCATATAGCCAGCCAGCCCCACCTGTCCTGCTGAACTTGCGATAGGTTCCACCCGGACCAGGTGAACTAAAATCCCAAATCTTCTTTCTTCCCTGCTGTATCTCCTAACCTCTCTCTGCCACATTCTGAATTCTCTCAGGGAGTCTCAGTAGGCAGAATTAAGGCCCATTCAGCACAAAATCTACAAGGGGTTCTCTAAATGTTGATGAAGCTGTGGCTCATCCAGTGTTCAACTTTGATTTATCATCACTTTAATACCTTAGCAAGTGAAGGGCACTCTCATAAAGCATCACCGCAGCCTTTAAATCGAGAGAAATCATTTCCCTTGTGCCAGGGCAGTGAAACTCCACTCTCGTGATCTGCAGTCCAAGAGGCAATCTTCAGTGGGGGTTAAGAGTATTAATACAAATGAAGTAAGGTTCTCTCATATCCTCCTGAGCAAACCACTTCACAGCCTTTAACATGCCTATATTCAGGACCAACTCACCTTCCACTCAGAGAAGCGGCTTGCAGCAGGTCGGTGGAGGAAACTGTGAGCTGAACCATTCAGATCCTTCTTCCAGGGGCCTCGTTGCCCAGCTAAGGGACTGTGGTCAGCTGGCAGCCTCCAGCTACCCGCTGCTTCAAAGTCAATCAAGAACAGCCTCACTTTGCTCATTAGATTCCACATATGAGTGAAATCATATGGTATCTGTCTTTCTCTGACTGATTTATTTCATTTAGCATAATGTACAGGTTCATCCGTACTGTCACAAAGAGTAAAAACCTTCTTCTTTTTATGGCCAAGTAGTATTCCATTGTGTGAACTAACAAGCAAAATAGAGACAGACTCACGATAGGGAGCAGGATGACAGCTAATGTGGGGGGAGGCTCAGGTGGCAGAGGGATTCAGCAAAAAGGAAAAAGGACTCATGGACATGGACGACAGTGTGGTGATTGCTGTGGGGAGGAGGTATAAGGGGACTAAATGGTAATGCAAAAAATACCATGAAAAAAATACACCCATGCCCAAGGTCACGGCATTCCCAGGCAGCCCGGACCAGTGACAGAGTGAGGCAGAGATATAAAGTCCCGGCCATGTTGGCCCAACAAGGGACAACTCTGAAGGGCAATGTTTTCTCCAGAGTACCCACCGGAGGCATCACCATTCAACTTCTTGTCCCCAAAGCTGTTTCTTTCCCCTTCCTTCTGCAGGTGTGATCCCTAATAAACACCTTGCTCTCCAAATTCCATCTCAGCATCTGCTCCTGCAGCGTGTAACAGGTTGAGTGGGGATGCCACAAAGAAGCTGGGAGTTGTGGAGCAACCACTGGCCCTGGGTACAGGGGAGTTTGCAGGGGTGGTCAGTCTGTTCTGCCTTGGAGGAGTTACTACCATCCTGCTGAAATTTGCATGACACCGAGAAATGCACCAAAAAAATGGGCTGTACCAGGAGACTAGAGAGGAAGACAAACTCAGGTGCTGTGGGCCATCCTCCATCACATGCTGGGAATGAGAAGGAGGAAGGACACACTGGAATTGCAAGAAGAGTATCTGGTGGGAGAGGAAGGAAGTGATCTCAGTTCTGACTATATTGATTCGATTGGGACCTGGATTGAAGGGGAGAGAGAGGAGTGAAAGTCTAGGAGGTGGGGGATGAAAAGGTATGGAACTGTGAGCAGCAAAAATCTCTACAGATATAGATCTGAAGGGCATTAGCACTTTGATGATGCAGTTGGGAGCACTGTAACACAGCAGCCTGCCCGGGAAGGGTGCAGTGTAAGAGAAGGGATGGGCACCAAGAGTAAGCATTCATTGATTCCAACCATAAGCCTATGGGAAAGAAATTCCTGTGGGTGGAGGTGATCACCCAAGAGTTCCCCAAAGACAGGGGTCTTGAGCTGAGCCTGGAGGGACAGGTAGTCAGAGACCACATTTAAATCATAACAGAGCCCTGGCTGGGTGGCTCCGTTGGTTGGAGTATCATCTTCTACACTGAAAGGTTGTGGGTTGGATCCCCAGTCAGGGCATGTACAGGAGACAACCAACTGATGTTTCTCTCTCATATCAATATTTCTCTCTCTCACCCTTCCTCTCTCTAAAATCAATAATAAAATATCCTCAAGTTTAAAAATACATAAAATTAAAATTAAATAAATCATAATGGAGCAGATGTGGTCAAGAGCAGAGCATGGGAGCTCTGGAGATGGATGGTGGTGATGGTGACATGTTATGAATGTATTCAACACCCCTGCACTGCACGCTTAAAATGCTGCTAATGCTCAATTTTCTGTTTATGTGTTTGTGCCACAATTTTTTTAATTTGAAAAATAACTGATAATACATGGCATGATATAATAAAACAAACACGGGGCTAATGAGCTTTGAGACCTTAGGTAGAATGCTGGGAGGCTAAGAAAAATATTAAACATCATAGCACTTTTAAAAACTATGAATGGTCCAAATCACCAAGCTGAAATTACAGCCTCACTCTTCACGGTCTCAGAGGTGAGCTGAGGAACAGAGAACAACTCATTTCAAAATGCAGTTCAAGAAGTACGAGAACACATTGCTATTCTTAAGTTGAGTCAACTTTTCCGAAATCAAAGACATATATGGAAATTTTAGAGTTCCAAGAAAATTATTGCAAACCCCCAAATTTCTAGCCTATCATACACTTGATAGGAAACATGGACTGGCCTCTGTTCCTTTTGTGAGCTACCCTGGCCTTTCATGGAAGATCTGAAAAATTATGGCAAGAGTCTGCGATATTTGGCACTAGGCAGAAACCTTAAGAATTCTCTCTCCTATAAAGACAATGTTGCAGATGTTACCTTTCTTCTAAACAAAAGTGCTAGCCAATAGTCATTGTTTAAGCGAATATTTTGAAGGTGTTCCAGCTAAAGAGAAGCACGGGACACTATTAAATAAGGGGGTTTTAATGAAAAGCAATTAAAAGGTGAGGATGGATGACACATGAGAGAAAAGGATATTCAGTCGAGTCAGCCACTCACTGCTCTGTGTCCTGGGACTTCCTATGTCCAAGCCTCACTCTTTGTGAGTAAAATAAAGCTACAGATACCTCCCTGCACACTATTGCAAGGACTCATAAGGATACAAGGGAAACACTGGACACAGTGCCTGTCACTTGGCAGGTTGTAAACAAGTCATAACTATTTTCGTGATGGAAGAAATCTTGCACTTTAATATGCAGCAGCAGCTACGGTGGCTGTCTTTCTAAATCATTTTCCAAGAACAGAAAGAACTATTACTTACCATACAGTGGAAACCTTTTTGGGCAGGTGATCTATCAAATGCACTTCAGGAGTTTGAGGGACCATAATTTGATCTGGGAGACATGCAATCAGATACACTGAGCAATGGCAGAATGGCAGGGCCGCTCCCAAGTGTCTATCTTGCAAACACCACCCACCACCTGCACCCCACAGAGTGAGCCTGACATCTCAGAGGCAGGACCAATTTTAGTAGTTGGAAGGGCTTAAAATGACAAATGCTTCATTCTTGTATCTCCTTTTTTCCCCAAGATAACCTTGCTGAATAATCAATATCATCTTCGTCTTTAGCCCTGAGCAAATTGAAGCTCAGAGGCATTAAGAACCCTGCCCAAGGTCACACAGCAGTAAGCAAAAGGACCTGGATTTGAACTTGCCCATCTGAAGCTGGGTTTCTGAGTACTCTGCTCCACTGCAAAGCTTTCCACCTTCTTTCCACTTGTCTTGCAATGACCTCTTTGTTGTGCATCCCTTCTCTAGCTTGCTTGCTTTGCTTTCTGAAAATACATCTTCATCGTAACTATTCTCCATGAAGCCTTTGGGTGACACCTCAGGTTAAGCCCAGCTCCCTTAGCCAGGTCTCAGCCTTCATGGCTTACTTTATCCCATCTTCTCCTCCACTCGAACAGCTCCATCCTGGCCAGAGTTCTCGCTGTCCCCAGCAGAGCTCCCCTCCTGAGTGCAGCGGGGTCTCACTGTGCCCTCTGGATCCCGGCCTCTCCAGCCCCACCTTACCTGCTCCACGCATCTCCCTGCAACAAGCGGAGGAGACAAATCCAGCTCAGCCACCCTCTCACTTTGCCAATGGCTGTTGTAACAAATCACCACAAACTTGGTGCCTTGAAACAACATGAATCTATTCTCTTACTTTTCTGGAGGCCAGAGCCTAAAATGGGGCAGCACAGCTGCATTCATTCTGGAGGCTCTAGGGAAAACCTGCTTCCTTGTCTCCCCCAGCTTCCAGTGGTGCCGCATTCCTTGGCTGACAGCCCTCAACCATCTTCCAGGCGGGTAGCTGCATGGTTCCAACCTCTGCTCTGCGCTCACATCTCCATCCCTTTGCTTCCCATGGTCACAGAATCTCTGACGCTGACCCCTCCTGCCCTCTTCTTCTGAGGACCCTGGTGATTGAATTGGCCCATCTGGATAATCCAAGATAACCTCTTCCTCTCAAAATCCTTGGCTAAACCCCACCTGTAAAGTCTCTTTTACTCTGTAAAGTACCATCCACAGGCTCTGGGGATTAAGCTACACTCACCTTGCACCTCTCATGCCCACCTTCTTAGACTCTCCTTATGCAACAGATACAGATTGTACGGTCCCCGCTCAGGTCCATTCTCCTATCAAAACCCAGTTCCTTTTTTGAGTCATTTCAGCAGCTGAAAACTTAATCTTCTTGTTTCTAGATATTCCAGCCACTGCTTAGTTATGCCAAGTACTTGGGGCACAACTCTTCCATCAAAGACAGAGACCATTATCTTCAACACTGTTCACTTTCCTCTCTGAACTCCCAAGGAAGAGATATGTGTAGATGAGGAATGAATGGCAGGTGAGCGGCAGGGATCCGAGCCTTTGTCCAGTGGTTCCCTGTGGACTCCAAAGCTGGAACAAGGGCAAATGTCAGCTTGACCTCCTGCCGCACAGCTTCCAGTCACGCATGCATGTTGGGGTCATTGCATCCCCCACATGGCGGTGCTCCGCTCACTCAGTGCACCTTCTGGGGTGAGCCCCACCCCAGTGCACCGCTCACTCAGTGCACCTTCTGGAGTGAGCCCCACCTCACTGGGGCTTCTGTTAAAATGCAGACATGATTAGGCAGGTAGAGAGGGGAGAGGACCTGGGGCTCTGCATTTCTGGCAAACCTCTAGTGACACCAATGCTGTGGGTCCACAGGCCACAGGGGGAGCATCAGGGTGCTGCCCTGGATGGATCGCTGGCACAGGACTCCCCACACCACACAAGCACTTGCTGCCTGACTCCCACCGCCTACTCCATGGCTGGGAGGTAGATGGCAGGGTGGGTGTGGGAGGAAGATGGCCACCCTCAACCTCCCAGACACCTACGGCCCTGCTACAGTGAGGCCTTGGTGGGGCCTCCTTCCTCCCTTGTTCAGGGATGAGTCAGAGATCCTCACGCTGGCTGTTAGCAGCAAAAACCAAACACAAGTTACACCACCAAGTTCCTGCCCCATCGCCCAGCACCACAACATTTACCACCCACCCCCTGCTCCCATGCAGTAGAGAGAGTTCTCCATCAAAAAACATACACACAACAGACACTTCTCCAAGGAGGACACTTCTCCATGCAGATGGCCCACGGGCATGAAAACATGCTCAACACCACTGGCCTGAATGAGATATTATATTAAGCCCTGGCTAGTGTGGCTCAGTGGACTGAGTGCTGGCCTGTGAAGCAAAGGGTCACCAGTTCCATTCCCAGTCAGGGCACAGGCCTGCATTGTGGGCCAGGTCCCCTGTAGTGGGAGTGTGAGAGGCAACCATACATTGATGTTTCTATCCCTCTCTTTCTCCCTCCCTTCCCCTCTCTCTAAAAATAAACAAATAAAACATTTTTTAAAAAGAGCTATTAAATTAAAACCAGAATGAGATGTCACTTCACACCTGCCAAAATGGCTATCATTAATAAATCAAGAAGCACCAATTGCTGGTGAGGATGTGAAGAAAAGGGAACCCTAGTGCACTGTTGGTGGGAATGCAGACTGGTACAGCCACTGTAAAAAATAGTATGGAATTTCCTCAGAAAGTCAAAAGCAGAACTGCCTTTTGAGCCAGCAATTCCACTGCTGGGAATATACCCTAGGAATCCCAAAACACCAATTCTAAAGCACTTATGCACTTCTACATTCATAACAACACTATTGACAATAGCCGAGAGCTGGAAACAGCCTAAGTGCCCATCAGTAGATGAGTGAATAAAAAAACTCTGCTACATTTATTCAATGGAATACTATGTAGCAGAAAGAAGGAACTCTTACCTTTTACCACAGCATAGATGGAACTAAAGACTATCGTGCTAAGAGGAATAAACCAGTCAGTGAAAAACAAATACCATATAATCTCACCTATAAGTGGAATCTAATGAACAAAATAAACTAACCAAGAAAATAGAACCAGAGACATAGGATCACAGAATAGACAGTAGTAAAGGGGGAGGGAAGTGAGGGGGGACTGGTTGAAAGGTGAAAGGTGAAAGGATTAGTCAAGGAACATAAATGAAGGACTCAGGGACGTGGATAGTAGAGTGAGGAATGACTGGAAATGGGGATCAGGCTGGGTGGAGGGGGCAAAGAGGGAAAAATTGAAACTATAAAACATAAAATAAATAAATAGCAGATTGAAGACTAGAAAAAAGTGTAATGTATGCACACACATACATCACTTGCAAACACACTCACTGCATGTTTCCTCAGCCTTGCTCTTGGTCCTCAGTCAGCTCAGCCACCTTCTGCCTGTGCTCACATCCTCCTCCACTTGCTCGTAGTCAATCAGGGTCTAACCAGATAATCCCAGGTGTGGGCTGAAAGGGCGGCAGCAGTCGTGATGGTGACAAGGGCAGGATCACAGATAGCCCACAGAATATCTTTGTGCAAATTAGAAAAAGCCACCTCTTGGGGCAGACATGGCCCCCATGAAGGCACAAGGCCTTCCAGCTCCCACCCTCCTCACCCTTTGGCTGGGCACCTGCACTGGGGAACAAGGGACCACAAAGGTCCCTGGTTCAAGGGGCTTCATCAGTCTCTCTGCCCACATCCCTGTTCTTCAGAGGTTCAAGCCAGAGACCCCAAAACACCATCTCCAAGAAGAAATGGTAAGGTTTCAGAGAAGGGGTTAATCAAGCTTAAAATCCTAAACCACCAGACAGTCAAAGCAACCAAACTCAAAGGAAAAAATTAAACCTTGGGCTAGAAAAATTAGACTAAGCACTAGAAAAAGAAATGCTTCTTCAAAGCCCCAATCAACAAGGATATGGAGGACATGAGAGCGAGCCCACAGCTGCAGTGAGCACTACAAACATCCCAGGTGCAGCTGGCCCCGGCCAGTGTGAAGGGGGAGGCTCACTTACTGTCAGAGAATGAGGAAAACACTTCTGCTCTGGGAAATCAACTCCTGGGAACATCAGGATGACAGGAACAGCAGGCCATAAGTTTCCCAGCGCAGCCACACCTAGCAGTTTTCTCCTCAAGGCTGGAGCTCACATAACTCTTCTCCACCCCTCTTCCTTCTCATTGGCCCATTTTTTGGTGCCCCCAGAACCACACTTTGTGATTGCTGAAAGGAGCTGGGCTGTCCCTATGTTGAAAGAGGAGTATAGACCCTTAAATCTCTTCCACAGAAGGGCAAGTCAATCCCAAGTTTCTGGCGTGGAAAGTGAATGAGTCAGGGCAGGGGAGGGGATGCTGCTGTAACAAACAGCCTCAGTGATATAAAATGACAAACATTTATTTTCTTTCCTGCTATGTGCTCACTGTGGATTAGCGGGGATTTGGCTCTGCATCATCCCCTTTCCAGGACCCAGGCGCTGCTGGTCGCTGTGGTGGGGAAAGAGAAATGCCCAGCACAGGCACTAGCTCCTGAAGCTTCTGCCCATAGCACACACACACACTGTCACTCACACTCCCTGGGCCAAGACAAGTCTTGCAGCCAAACCTCACTTCCAAAGGAATAAAAAGGCACCCCTATTCAGCTCCCAGAGGAGAGAGCCAGAATGCTTGTAAACAGCCCTAATGACCAGACAGGGAGGAAAAAAAGAAAGAGAGGAGAGAACAAAGAAAGGGATGGAGAGAAATGAGGGAGGTTCGAGTATAGGAAATGGGAAGGGGAAGAAGTAGAGAGGAGCCAAGAGGAAGTCCGCCCAAGACTAAGATGTCCTCTGAAGAAAACACCTGTGAATTGAGAAGAGGCTTGTTTGCTTTGATTTGAGGAGAATGTGAGCATTTTTAGCTTTGTTGGAAGGTTCTAAGGCTGGAGCACAGGAATGCTATCTGCCTTCCCCCTCTTGTTGAAGGGAGGTTCAGCCACCGCCACCTCGGGCTGCTGCTCAGATCACCCTGTCTGATTGACTTTGCTGATCTCCTCCCTTGCTCCCCAGAGGCTCCTTTAGCCCACTGAATATCTTTCTGAGAAATCTCATTTTGCAGACTGGCAGCATGCTCAATTCCTCTGGTCAGATCCTGGAGGCAGCCCTATAAATAAGGCCCAAGTTCTTTATTGCAGGAGTCAGCAGAAGGCTTGCACACAGGATGTCCTCATCACATTACAGTCATATTTCCATAAAACCTGTGCTTAGAGCTTTGTATGAAGAAGGACATGGGAGGGGGATGTGCAGGACAATAGGCCTCTCTTTGCAGCCATGGTCCCTCTCCCTTTGGAAGGTCTCAGGCTAGCACAGAAGTCTGGAAATAAAGAGTACCAGTGACCCTGTGCCCCTACAGACAGAGAGTGTGATGGCTGGTGACTTGTGGGGACTTCTCTGACAGCATTGCCTTGTCTCCTGGGGATCCAGACCCTGCAGCAGCATTCTGGTTTAAGCCAGGCCACTTAGGGCCAGACCACTGACCCAGCCAAACTCATTCTCAAACCCCCACCACCACCTTCTCTGGCTCAGGACTGTCTTCCCACCTACTCCCAAAGAAGAAAAACCAGTGAATTCTTCCTATTCATTACATCCAGTTCTCCCTTCTAGGAGCATGGGTAACCATACTTCTCAGTCCCCTTGAAGTTAAGCAGGCCCATATTCTAGGGACTGATTTAGCCAATAAGTTTAGAAAGAAGTAATGGGTATTGTCCCAGGCCTAAACACAGAAGAGCCAGCATATAGCCATACCGTTGTCTCCTGGGCCCACTCCCATCACTGGATCATAAGGAGCCGCAGGTTGAGATGCAGCCACGAGATCAAAGGAACCCTGATCACTTCATCACTGCATAGAGAAAAGTTGACTTGAAGGGCTGCACAAACCCTCAGTGAACTTAATGTAAACAAGATATAAATCTCTGGGATAAGCCACTGTGGTGCCAGGATTGTTGGATTTGGTTGCCATGGAGCATAACCTAATCTAACCCATTTTGGCTGATATTGTCTTTCTATGTGTGATCCAACCTCTCCTGCAAAGTGGGCAGCTGGGAGTCGAGCCACCTGCTCCTGATAGAGAGCTGGACCCAACTCTGAATCACACCTTTAGAATTGGAGACTAAGACTGAACGTGGAGAAAAGCCTTGGCCAAAAAGACTGAACCGTGCTTTCTTGTGAATCTGAGTGTACACCTTAACTGATATTCTCTCCAGGGATTGGCTGGATCTACTGTGGTATCTGAGATTAGGAACTTGGCCGTTTGGCAGCTATGTTATATTACAAAGTAGAGACAAACCAAACTCGTGGAACCTGGTCATCTTTTCTGCATCTTTTCCAGCTGAGTGGCCCCTCTCTACTGCTGCCACCAGAGAAACGTTTCAAAATTAGGTCATGACCCTCTTGTGGTTCAAAGTATCAATGCAGTGGTCACATTCAGCATTTTTGTTTTTTTGGAATGGAATAGAATGGATCAGGATAAGTATTCGTGACACTTTTGTGTAATTTTAAATGTATTTATATGTACATGTGAGCCTATATATATAAATGCAAAGTCTATTCCTTACACTTTGGGTCATGGTCACAATGGTCCCAAGGAACAACCCACATGTCCCCTGTCAGATGAGTGGACAAACAAAATGTGGTTTAGTCATTCAATGGAATGCTACCCAATGACCAAAAGGAATGGCCCACTGATACACTCAATAACATAAATGAATCTCAAAAACAGCACACTGAGCAAGAGAACAGAGAAACAGAAGACCGTATACTGTACAAGCCCATTTATATAAAACTCTAGAACAGGAAAACTAATCTCAGGTTACAGATAGCAAATCAGTGATTGCCTGTGGTGGTGGTCAGATATTGACTGTGTTATGAGTTGAAATGTGTCCCCCCACAAAGTCATGGGTGGACATCTTAACCCCTGGAATCTCAGAACATGACCTTATCTGGAGATAAAATCTTTACGGAGGTAACCGGGTTAAAATGAAGTCATTAGGCCATTAATCCAATATGACCAATGTACTTAGAAAAGGGGAAAATTTCAACACAAAGGCATACACACAGGGAAGACACTGTGAAGGGACATAGGGAGAAGAAGGCCATCTACAAGCAAGAAGAGAGGCCTGGACCAGCCCTCAGAAGGAATCAACCCTGCTAAACCTTGATCTTGGATGTCTAGCCTCCAAGATATGAGACAATAAATTTGTCATATAAGCCACTCTGTGGTGGTATTACAGCAGCTCTAGCAAACTAATATAGACTACAGAGAGACTGGAAGGAACATTAGGATGATAGAAAGGTTCTATATCTTGGTTGTGGAACTAGTTACATGACTATACACATTTGTCAGTTTCATCAAACTGTAGACTTAAAACAGGTGTATTTTATTATAATATACATTATACTTCAGTGAAGCTAACTTTTTGCAAGTTTTTAAGGAAAAAACTCACAGCCCCTGAATCAGGTCACACAGGGAACAGAGCGAAACCCCCACTCTCTTGAGCACCAGGTGTGTGCCTCAAATACATCATCACCTGTAACCCTCACAGACACCTTCTGCCTGGGGGTTGCGGAGTTCTTTCTCATTTTACAGGGGAAGAAACTGAGGCTCAGAAAGGTCACTTGTCCCAGATCACACAAGCTGAGAGTGACAGAGCTGCCTTTGAACTCAGTCTGTCAGGTCAACCTAAAAGGCACAAGTATCTTGACACTCAGGTGTTAGCAGATTTGCCACAATTTTATTTCTTACCCAAATATTGTGGACAGTTTCAAGATCCTCTAAATAAGGGTAGCTTCTAGGCTTTCGGCTCTGCAGAATAACAAACTTTTGATAGCCTCTCCTTCCCCATGGTAAAGAAGTTAACTATGCTAGCAATAAAAATCCTTGGGATAAAGCTGCCACCTGCCTCCCAGCTACCGTTGCAATTCAGGGGAAGAGGTCTCCATCCTCTCTTGAATTCCCCTATGCATGCAAATAAGAGGTGGCACAGCAAGAAAATAAGAGAGGCTACATATGAAACATAAATAACAAAATAAAGGAAAGAAAAATATTGTTGGAAAAGATCCACAAGAAGTTAGCCCACATCTTCATGAAGGGTTATTACATGGTGTTTGGTCTAGCTCAGCTATTTACCAAAAGACATGTTACACTGAGCAGATTGACAATTTCCTTCAGTTCTAGCCAGTGTTGTCTAATAAGTTTCAGCCCTATCTGCCATAAATGAGGAGACATTCATTAACTCAATGAGAGTTTGGATGTCTGCCCCATGAGTGCGGTCCAGAATGTCTGAGCAGAATCCGTGACTCTGGACTCTGAGGTCTGGCAGGAGCATGGGCTTGCAGGTCACACAGAAGGAGACCCCAGGGTCTGAGCGTAGCTGAATGGAGGTTGGTCTTGGGGGTTTTAAATCAGAAGGAAACCACAAATTTTGGTGTCTTATTTTGGGTTCCCCAAAAGCAAAGCCTGAGACTAGGATTAGAATGAAAGGAACTTATTTTGGAGGTGATTGTAGGCGAATGGGGAAGCAAGACAGGAAAGACAGGACTTCTGGCCAAGATGGAGGCGTACATAGAGACACTGTACCTCCTCAAACAACCAAATTTAAGGACAACAAAGATTTATAAGCAAAACACAACCAGAACAGACAGAAAATTTGAACTGTAGCGAAGTCCAACAACAATGAACCATTCATCCAGACCAGTAAGAGGGGTGAAGCCAGCGGCCAGCGGGGAGGGGTCCAGGCAGGAAAAAGGAGTGGTTGGTGACCCAGACATGGGGAGGAAACCAGAAAACCCAGTGAGGTGCACAAGGCAGTTGGCTGACCTCAGACACACATTCACGCGCAGCTAAACCAGGCAAAAAACAAGCAGTGAGACAAATGGTGCAACCCAGGGCCCGAGCACTGGAAAATAAAGCCTAAAGGCACCTATTGAAAAAGATTCTGGGGATTGAGGCTTCCAGCCTCACAGGAGAGTTCATTGGAGATCTCCACAGGGTCCTAAAATGTACACAAGCCCACTCACCCAGGAGCCAGCGCCAGAAGAGTCCAATTTGCTTGGGGGAAGTGGCAGAAAGGACCAAAATCTGAGAAAGAGCACAACAAGCGCCATTGCTCCCTCTCTGACCCCGCCCCCACGTACAGTCTCACAACCCAGAGACGTGGGTTGACCCACCCTGGTGAACACCTAAGGCTCCCCATCCCTCATATGTAACAGGAGCAACCTGACCAAAAACGGGTCAAACAGAAGAACAAATCAAAGCCCCAGAGCCAATACTTTTAAGTAACCAAGAAATAGTCAACCTATCAGATGCACAGTTCAAAACACTGGTCATCAGGATGCTCACAGAACTGGTTGATTTGGGTCACAAATTAGATGAAAAAGTGAAGGCTACACTAAGTGAAATGAAGGAAAATGCACAGGGAAACGATAGTGATGAAAAGAAAACTGGGACTCAGATCAATGGAGTGGACCAGAAGGAAGAAAGAAACAAACAAACAGGAAAGAATGAATAAATGAATATTCAAAAATATGAGGAGAGGCTTAGGAACTTCCAGGACATCTTTAAACGCTCCAACATCCGAATTATAGGGGTACCAGAAGGGGAAGAGGAACAGCAACAAGTGGAAAACTTATTTGAACAAATAATAAAGGAGAACTTCCCCAAGCTGGCAAAGGAAATAGACTTCCAGGAAATCCAGGAAGCTCAGAGAGTCTCAAAGAAGTTGAACTCAAGAAGGAACACACAAAGGCACATCATAATTCATTACCCAAGATTAAAATGAAGGAGAGAACCCTAGAAGCAGCAAGAGATAAGGGGACAGTCACCTACAAAGGAGTTCCCATCAGACTGTCAGTGGATTTCTCAAAAGACACCTTACAGGCAAGAAGGGGTTGGAAAGAAGTATTCCAAGTCATGAAAGGCAAGGACCTACATCCAAGATTGCTCTATCCAGCAAAGCTTTTATTTAGAATAGAAGGGCAGATAAAGTGCTTCTCAGATAAGGTCAAGTTCAAGGAGTTCATCATCACCAAGCCCTTACTATATGAAATGTTAAAGGAACTTATCTAAGAAAAAGAAGATAAAAATATGAACAGTGAAAGGACAGCAAACTCACAGTTATTAACAACCACACCTAAAACAAAAGCAAACTAAGAGGACAGCTAGATCAGGAGCAAAACCATAGAAATGAAGATCACATGGAGGGTTAGCAACAGGGGAGTGAGAGGAGAAGGGGGGAAAATGTACAGAAAATAAGTAGTATAGATGGTGGGGAGAAAATAGACAGGGGAGGGGAAGAGTAGTGTGGGAAATGAAGAAGCTAAAGAACTTATGACACATGGACATGAACTAAAGGGGGGAATGTAGGGGGAGGGGGTGTGCAGGGTAGAAGGGAATGAATGGGGAGAAATGGGACAACTGTAATGGCATAATCAATAAAATATATTGAAAAAAGACAGGAAAGGCAACCAAATTATAAGGGGGAGTGATTGAGCAAGTTAGCAGTGTGAGCGACAGACTGCAATCTTATAGGACCTCTGGGAGTCCATATAGACAACACATCTTAAAGTTTGTGCCCATCTGAGAGGTGATGAGGCTGAGCCGTGTGTCCCTCAGACTCCCAGCACCACTGGTTGGACCTGCTGGAGGGCGGGAGGTCATTCTCCAGCACTTAGGGCCTAGGGGGCCTGACCAGGGAGACCCTTCAGGCAAAAAGACAACGCTGGCTTCAGAAGTCCAGTAGTTGTGTGAAGAAAGCACGTGCCCAGGCTGAGTGCTACATTCATCTGTTCGGGCTGCCACAGCAAAAACCACAGACTGGGCATCTTCAACAACAGACACTCACTTCCTCAGTGCAGGAGACTGGAAGTCCGAGACCAAGGGATCAGCAGGGTCGGTTTCTCCTGAGACTGCCACCCTCTCCTTGTGGACAGCCATCTCGTCTGTGTCACCACACACCCTGCTGGGCTGGGCTTGTCCGCATCCTAGTCTCCTCTCCTTATAAGGACACCAGTCATATTGGGTTAGGACCCCCCCAATGGCCCCATTGTACTTATGTTTTTAAAGGCCCTATCTCCAAATAGTCACATTCTGAGGTCCTGAGGGCTAGGGCTTCAATTCAAGAGTCTTAAGGGGACATACTTCAGCCTCCAACAGGTGCTACCAGCTTCTGCTGCTCAACAAGGAGCGTCCAGGTCATAATCAGAAAGTCAGAGTGAAACACATATATGAAATCATTATGTTGTACACCTAAAACTGATACAATGTTATATGTCAATGATATCTCAATTCTCTCAATTCCTTTTCATTTTTAGTAAGAGAGTCAGGGTGAGCATCAGGTTTGAAAGTGAGCGGCCATAACAGAACATGCCACAAACCACAGTCCAGAGGCTGGGACACACGTCAGTCAGGACTGAGAGCTGGGAAGGCCTGGGTAGTATTGGAGGCTGCCTTGTGGGGTGTTAGCTGTGTGCAGTCAAGGGGATCAGCTTCTGTCATCTCCCTGGGCTCCTAAGACTACAGGTGGCAGCTCCTGGGTCCCAACACTTCATGTACAGACTTATCATCTAGTGATCAGATAGGTCACTTGTACTAATGATTCAATCGTACGGGAGGGTCCACAGAGCACAGGCTCAGATCTCATCCCTGCTGTTCACTTGCTATGGGATATCAAGCAGGTCCCTTCTCCCAAATCAGCCTCTGTCCCCAGAAACTTAGAATGAGAGGAATGAAACCTGCATCGATCAGAGAGCCCCAGCCCAGCCCAGCCCCCAGCACACACAGAGCATCAAAAAATGCGCATCCCATCTCACACACTGCTGATGGGAGTGAAAATTGGTTTAACCACATTATCTATTACATCTAAAAACACTTGGGATAAAGCTGCCACCTGCCTCCTGGCTAGGAACTCTCTGACCATAAGGTAGGAACCTTATGACCTAGCACTTTGACTCCTAGGTATAGACCCACAGAAATGACCACATGTCCACAAAAGAGTTAAATACCAACTGTATTCGTCATAAGCAAATACAGGAAACAACCAAACAGTCCACACACTGGAGAATGGGTACAGGAAGTGTGACATTCATACACCAGAATACTGCTACCCACAGCAACTTAGGGCAATAGCCCAGAACAGTTCATTGTGTGTGATTGATAACCCTTGAGAGTGTGAGGTTTTCAAGTCCAGGGACTAGGCCTCAGCAGCCTGCACAGAATATGTGCCCACTAATTTTTTTTTTGAATCAACAAATGCTTATTTTGTTCATGTGTGTGTGTGTGCACTATTACATCCTGATAATTAAGCAAGATGACTGCCAGCTGCCACCGTGCCCTGGGTCCTGGGAAAGGGCCATAGCTGGTTATGCATCCAGTAAGCCGTCATGAGGAGTTTTTAATAAGCTCACCCTATCCCAGGCAGCCTTTGGCAGCTGGAGAACCCTCATTAACCCCACACATAACAGCAGCTAAGGAGCCTCAAGGGTGCACTTCACCAGGGCGAGAAGGCTCCCTTGTTCCGTCACTTCTCCATTAGGTTCACGACTCTCTAAGCTCTAATTCACCCAGCAACCAACAGAGGCTGAACCGGCTTGTAACAGATTTGTCCACGGGTCGAAGTCATCTGACAGAGCATCTGGAGGCTGACCCCGAGCGCAGTATGCTGCTCCAAGTGTCTGCACTCCGCCTGCTGCAGGCAGATGGATTAGCAGAGAGGGAACGCCCCAAAGAAAGCTTGATGACACCGCTCTCCTTGACACTGTCACAGCATTGTGTCTGGACCTCTGGAAAAGCCCTTTTCACACCGTGCCCCAGATCGCATAATGACAGGAGCAAAATTTATTAACAGGTGAGCTTTCGTCCACCTTCCCCATCTCACTGCCTCTCCCTCATCCTGCCAAGAATATCTCTTTGTCGCCTGGTTCTGGGATACTTGTGGTGTCAAGTGGAAGAAGCTAAATTGATCTACGTGATGAAAAGCTACGAGGAGGAAGGTGGGGGAGCGGGGACACACACCAGGACTGAGGAGGGGGGAGCATGGATCTGGCAGGTTCTGGAGCTGCTGTGGGAAATGAAAAGGGAGAAGGGGGTTGTTCTAAAAGCCTGACTAAAGATTATAAACGGCAACCTCGCTGGCGTTCTTCAGGACACCTAAGTTGGCATTTCTTTTCATGATCACATAAGGGACTCGACTCTGCATAGGGCCTCAGTCACATGAACCCCAGCTTCCACTTTTGTCAGATGGTTACTGGTATCACGGGTGTGTTCTCACACTAGACATTGGTTCTGGGCCCAATTACAAACCTAGCCCCATCTGCTTATTCCTGAGGGTGGGCCTGGTCAGGATGGGGTGTATCCAGGACTGAGTTCAGGGACAGTGCTCAAGGCCTAGCAGACAACTGGTACAAGTCCACCTACTACGTTGGAGTCAGCAGGAGGATTAAAAACCCAATTTGCCCCCCACCCCATAGGAGCCTACAGCCCCCTTAGGATATGCAAATAAAAACAAATCCAGACTTACTAGAGAGAGACTTGATTCCCAAGGATTGGGTAGAGGGCAGAGCTATTGTAATAGGAGGGAAAGGAATTGTTGCAAAACAAAGAACTCTCTGACGATGAGGTCTGCCAGCATCTTGAGAATAGGGCAAAATGAGTTTTCTTTTATAGGAAGGAGTAAGCCAGGCTAGAAAGAACAAGTGTGGAGAGATGGGCTGAAAGGGTGGGTCGCCGGGACAGTAAATCAGAGAATACTAGTCCCTGAAGCCAATCCACTCTCAGGAAGGGCCACCTACTCTAGAAGATCAGGGACCTGGGAGAAGGAGAGAAGCTTAACCAAAGTTTGCTTAACAAGCTTCGGTTCCAACTGATCAGTGGAGACAGCGTTTCAGCTAATCATTTATGAGGCCAAGAATAGGAATTTGGAGAGTCCGTGTCTGGCCTTGTCATTGGTCAGAAGGCACAGGCTGCAGCAGAGCCTGCCCTCCTGGCAGGGATGACTGTGCTCAGGACAGGCCTCCAGTCCAGCAAGGGACACCCCACAGGTGCTTAAAGAGACAGATGCATCCAGCCTTCGCTTCACTCAGCCCAGCCCTCACTTCCCAACACCCATCTCAGGCCACGCTCCAGCCCTCCATCCTGGAGCTGTGTGCCCCACTCTGCTTCATTTCCTGCTTTCTGTGTTTCCTTCCCCTTTTGTAACTCCTCACAGAAGCCTCGATAGCTTAATCCAACCCAAAGATGAGCCACTGGCAAACTTGTTTCAAAAGTCTTTCATGGAGAAAGACCTGTTTTTGTTGTCAAAGCTCTGCCAAAGCTCAATCACAAGGCGGTGGATTCTTGTAAATTGCACAGGGCCAAGCCTGGCTAGGCTGATAGTCTGCTCTCAGCTGGTCTTTTTGCTTAATTAGCTGAGTCACTAATTTTGGTCTCCAGATGTAAATAATTCAGATTTTCATATTTTTAAAGACAATGAAATACTGGTATTTGGCTAACAGCTACAAGTATTTCACTTCATACCAATTAAGATGGCTACTATCAAAGAGAAAGAAAGAAAGAAAGAAAGAGAAAAAGAGAGAGAGAGAGAGAGAGAGAGAGAGAAAGAAAGAAAGAAAGAAAGAAAGAAAGAAAGAAAGAAAGAAAGAAAGAAAGAAAGAGAGAGAAAGAGAGAGAGAGAAAGAAAGAAAGAAAGAAAGAAAGAAAGAAAGAAAGAAAGAAAGAAAGAAAGAAAGAAAGAAAGAAAGAAAGAAAGAAAACTGGAACTCTTGTGCCCTGCCAACAGAAATGTAAAATAGTGCAGCCACTGTGGAAAACACTATGGCAGTTCCTCAAAAAATTAAAAATGGAATTACTATATGATCCAGCAATTCCACTGCTGGGTATACAGCCAAATGAGTTGAAAGCAAGATCTGAAAGAGATACTTTCACACCCATATTCACAGCAGCTTTATGCACAATAGCCAAGGAGTGGAAGCAACCCGAGCACCCATCCTCCGATGAGTACATAAACAAAATGTGAGGGAAATCCTGTCACATGCTACATGGATGAACCATGAGGATATTACGCCAAGTGAAATAAGGCAGTCACAAAAAGACAAATGTTATATGATTCCACTTGTACGAAGCATCTACTTTACATAGTCAAAGTAGAATTGAAAATAGTAGAATCAGAAAATAGTACAGTTGTTACCAGGGGCCGGAGAGGGAGAGAAATGGGTTGTTATTGTTTCATGGATATTAAGGTTTACTTTTGCAAGACAAAAAGTTCTGGAGAGTTGTTGCACAACAGCAGAATCTATATAACACTACTGAATGCAAGCTCAAAAATCTTTAAGACAGTAAATTTTATGTTATGTGTTTTTTATCTCAATTTAAATTTTTTTAAAGATTTTATTTATTTTTTAGAGGGGAAGGGAAGGAGAGAAATATCAATGTATGGTTGCCTCTCATGAGTCCCCTCCTGGGAACTGGCCTGCAACCCAGGCACGTGCCCTGACTGGGAATCGAACCCTGATGGTGTGGTTCCCAGGCCCGCGCTCAATCCACTGAGCTACACCAGCCAGGGCTTCAATTTAAATTTTTAAAAAATTTTAATTACCAGTATTTAGTCCCAGTAGAACAGCACAGTACACCAGAAAGCGGAGCCCCGAAATCCAGCTGGGCGGTCGTTCTTCGAGATAGCGATGCTGCCGCCTCAGGAGTGTCGTTGCTGTCTCGGGCAGCAGTGCATCATCCGGGTCCTGGGGTGTGGACCACCGCCACCCTCATCACCCAGCATCTGAGTACCTCAGCCCATGTGCCAGGACCCTGCAAACCTATACATCTTTGTGCAAATTAGGAAAGGGCACTCCCCAGCAGACTCAGAACCATCTACACGTGGCCTGGTGGGAGAAGGAAACTTTGTGCAAAGAAATGGGCACACCTTCCGCTGCATACGAACAGGGCTGTAGTATGGTGCGTGACTTGGCCAGCAAAATGTATCCTGGAATGCATCCCCACCCGCCCTCCTGCCAGTCGCCTTGGTTCAGTGCACAGACCGAATAACCATATGTGGCTGGCCTTCCCGGGCCTTCCTCCGACCAGGGCCTAAACACCCAATGAGTAATGTGCTGCTTGGCCTTGCTTGGGTCTCTGTTGCCCCTCAGCTGTGCCTTCCTTGAGTTCTGGCATCTCCTCCTGCCAAATCCACTGGTTCAGATTGTCTGCCCCCTATGGAGTCCTCTACAGTCACTATTTAAAATTCTTCCACAGCTTGTAGCGTTTGAAGGAAAAGGAGTAATCAAAGTATTTACATTCAAGCCTTTAGGGCTTCTCCCCGCTGGGGAGCACCTGGTAAGAGACGAAGTGGCCTCCTCCTCCTCCCGGCAGCCTCCATCCACATTGTCATCAGGTTTGTTGGAAAATGTTTTATGTCCCAGACCTCACTTGGTACTTGTTACATTGTATAAAGTGTTCAGAGCAACAAAAATCCAGACCCACTTCCCAGCACAAAATGAAAGAGAGGGACTATGGCTGGGGTTGTTGACCAATATAAAGTACCTGCTCTAGCTGACCCGAAAGGAGTCAGTCTGTTCTTCCAGTTTCTTATCTTAGTGGAAAAATCATTTTCATGGTAGAAAATAAGTCCTTTCCTTTTCTTAAAAAAAAGAAAATTAATCATTGCGATTATGCGACCTGTTAAATGCCTATGCGGCTCCCCACAAGTTGCTTACAGAATCTGGCTTTTCCTCTCTTGCTCTTAAAGACTAAACTAAAATGAGTCTGGTATGAAATGCTGCAGCCGTGTCCCGTCTCACAAAGGGAAGCCGCCTCCATGCTCCCAAGCCCCAATCCTGGCTCTCACAGGAAAGGAGTCAATGTCACCGCCACGGGCATGTCATCAGCCTTGGCAGGGCCCGCTGTGAGCACGGTGGAGAGGCGGCTGTCCCACTGACAGCAGCGGCTGTTGACCTGCTGTTCCCAGTGGGACGTCAGGTACAACAGAAGGAGACGGTGGCAGGGAAGATCCCCAGTAAGAAAGGAGTGTCATGTTGAGAATGATCTGGAGCAGTCCCTCCGCCCCCACCTCCTGGATACGACAGAGACCCCCAGGTTCCCTTCACTCACTCCCTCAACACGCAGACACAAACATCCAGATCTGCCTCTGACTCTCCTCATTCATTTACTCATTCATTCCGTATTTTTTTTAATTTTTGTGTGTTGATTGATTTTAGAGAGAGAGGAAGGGGAAGAGAGAGAGAGAAACAATGATTCGTTGTTTATGCATTCCTTTGTTCCCGCAACTGCCCTGACCAAGGGATCAAACCCACGGTCTTGGTGTATTGGGACAACGCTCCAACCAGATGAGCTACCTGGCCAGGGCCTGTTCACTATTTCTTGAGCCCTGCTGTTTTGGGACAAACCAAAATCCTCCCGGATTTACATGTTGAAACCCTAATCCCTGGTACCTCAGACTGTATTGGGACAGAGTGTCTTTCAAGAGGTAATTAATTTAAAATAAGGTCCTTAGGGTGCTCCCTAATTCACTCTGACTGGAGTCCTTATAAGAGGAAATTTGGACACACAAAGGTGACACCAGGGACCTGCACACAGAGGAAAGGCATGTGAAGACACGGCAAGAAGGCAGCCATCTGCAAGTGAGGAGAGGGGCCTCAGCAGAAACCAACATGCCAACACCTTGATCTCAGACTTCCAGCTCCCAGAACTGTGATAAAATGACTCTCTGTTATTTAAGCTGCCTTGTCTGTGGTGTTTTATTATGGCAGCCCTAGCAACATAATGCACCTACTGTGCGCCAGGCTCTGTGCTGAGAGCTGGGAAGCAGCCAGGACTCAGCTTCCTGCTTCAAGGAGTGTCTTGGGAAGGGCCCTAAGGGCCTCCCTGAGCTGCCCCTTGCCTACTGCCCCTCCCCCTTCTGGTTCCTGCCACATGGAACCTGATGCCTGCAGTCGCCCCACTTACCAGGCTGGTTCACCCTTGTGGTTCCTGTCCCACTCTGCCTGACACACTCCTTCCTCCCCCTCACCAGACTGAACCCCGCCTAGATTTTAAGATTCTGCTTGGGTATCATCCATCCCTGATCTTTCCCCTGCCGACCAGGTTGAGTTAAGACCTCTCCACTCTGTTCCTCTAGCTGTTTCTGTGATACTGCATTCACAATACTGAATTGTAACTCTCTTTGTAGGCTTGTCTTTACCACAAAACTGCAAGTTTCTCCAGAGTAGGCATTGTGTTTTATTTATAGTATATCCCCAGAATCTAACAGTAAACAGGTAATAAAACTCATAGGGGATTGGTAGATGGATGGATGATGGATGAATGGAACAAGAAAGGAGGCGGAAAGGAAGAGAGAGAAAAGGAAGAGAGGAAAGGAGACAAGGAGGGAGGGAGGGGTATAGAGAGAGCACCCAAAGTCCCAGGAGAGGATCTCAAGGCACCTGTCCTCTCCGGCACCCCTTTCTAAACAGGACCCTGAGTCAAGAGAACATCAGCTCATACACAAGAACATTCGTCCTGGGCACCACTACAAAGGTGCTGGTCAGGAAAGGAAAAGGAGGGGTTACCTGTTTTTAAAGCAAGTTGCAGTGACTCCTGGTACCACTGCAGGATTTGTCGACAGAGAGGAAAGGACTTCACCACTGTTTCCACTCTGCCTTCGTCTGAGCCTCCCATGAGCCTCCGGAGGGCAGCACTCACGTTATCCCATTGTACATAAGAGCAGCTCACAGGGCACTGGAGCCAGGATCAGGACCTGATCAGGCTCCACCCATGACACAGCACAGCCTCCCCAGAGGGGACAGAAAGGGGAGCTGTCATTCCAGAGCTCGGGGGCTGCTGCTCGGAGGAGGGAGGTGCAGCATGGAGGACAGGGCTGGCCCCTGGCCACCAGAGATGGCTCCCCTCCTCCCACACAAACTGCATTAACTTTGCAGTGCTCAGCCTCCTTTTCCCTAACACCAGAACCCGACTTCCCAGGGGTGGGGTCAGGACTGTAAAGAAATAAGGTGTATACAGTGGTGCTCAGGAATCATCAGCAGGAAGAGGCATAGAAGCTAGGTTTGAAGGCACTGAGATTTCAGCGTGGGGAGGAAGAAGATGAGCTTTTTCATAGGATGGGAACTCTCCCTTCACAGCATCTCGCCCAGAAAACCACAGTGTGTTAGAAATGGGGGTCAGATTTCCACCAGAGGCCAGGCCTCAAGAGCTGGCACATTGACGCAGTAAGTCAAGGAGCCCTGAGAAGCCACTTGTTCCCTCCCTGTAAACCAAGACTTCAAGGGGCCACTTCCTGGGGCACAGCGGCGCTCAGCAAGGACAGACTCCTTTATGGAAGTGACTATAAAGATAACCATGGACTCTTGCTGGGGAAGACACCCTCTCACCATCTTACAGGTGGAAAACGTGATTCCCAGGAGGGGGAAGATTTGGCCAAGGTTATACCAGCCACTGAAGAGCCCTGACTCCTGCACATCAGGACAAGAGCCCGGACAACAGTCCTTCCCTCATCCACTCCAAATGCTCCCTCTGCTGCATCGATTGCAGCGCATTCTCAGCAACACATGGTATTAAAATATTTTCCAACACAGGCAGGAGCCTAGAATTCATGAGGTAAATGAACTTTAATATCTGTAATTTGTTCACTAAAGACTTGGTACATGGCAGCTACATGTCCATTTGCTCTCATCTTTACCACAAACCTCTATGATGTCATTTTATAGTTCGGGAAACTGAGGCTCAAAAAAAGCTTAAAAGGACTTGACCAAGTAGGTAAGTTAGGATGCCTTTGTTGCAGGTAGCAGAAAACTCAACTAACATGGCTTTAAGCAAAAGGACATGTGTCATTTATGCAGCAGGAAATCTGGACTCAGGTAGCCCCGTGGCTGTTTCTGCAACTTAGCAATGTCTTCAAGGACCTCGCCATTTTCATCCTTTATGAAAAGCGGCCCCAGCACAGGGTCCTGCTCCTGGAAAGAGCTCCTGCACACGTTGAGCTCTTTAGATGGAAATGTGCATTCCATTTAAACCTCACAGCCTCCCCATCTTACAGGTGAGGATACTGGGGCTTCAGAGTGGTGAAGAGTCTCACAGCAGATAACCAGGACTTAAACCAGCCCTCTGACACCTGACCCCGGTGGCCTCTCCACCCTGCCTCACCTTCCACCCTCAGGCTGGAAGAGATGATTTAGTATTATCAACATTGTTTCCCCTTTATTGGGAAAGTTAGTCCTAAATCTGGGGGGAAAGTTCCCAGAGAGCAGATCTCAATTTTCTAAACGTGGATGTCAAAGGACCCTCTTAGTAGACTGGTCCAGGAAGGCAGATAATTCCAATCCATAGATTTTTTTTGTCTTGAAAAGATGCCCTGCACTCCCCTGAGTTCCAATCCTCACTCCAGCACTTCTGTCGTGTGCCACTGGGCAAGTTACTGAACTTCTCTGTGCCTCAATGCCCTCAACTGCAAGGTAGAAAGTGGCGCTGTGCAGATTAAATTAGTTAAGACCTAGAAAGCGCTCAACACATAGAATACACCTGATAATGAATAGCTATCATCATCGACATTATTCTGGATTGCAAAATGTCCCCCATCCTCCCCTCCTCATCTCTATCATTCTCTTCCCCAATACACACACATTACACAGACTGGACAAGCCAGGAAAAGAGGGAAATCTTCCGGCTTGTAGGTGCTTATAAACGTGAATCCCCATGAACGGTATATTACTCAGCTGGGGAGTCCTGGGAGTCAGACCAGGCTCCATCTGAGCTCTTGTTCTTTGCAGCAAAGTTGAAACAGGGACGATGTGTCTTATTTGAGTGGAGGTGACTCATCATCCCTCTGAGCAATCACAACAAACTGTTATTTTTGAACTCTTGTTCAAAATAGCCTCCAACTGGGAGGCTCGGGGACTGTGGAAGTGGAGGTCTCGTCAGGAAAACGGAAACCCTGCTGGCTGTTTCAGGCAGAGGACGTTTACTGCAGAGAACAAGTCTCCAGTGTGTTAGAAAATCTGAAGGCAGAATGAGGGAGAGGAGGAACGGAGAGGGTGGTACCTGCAGGAAGTAGCCACCCCCATTAGGACTAGGGGACAAAGGGGACGGTGGAGTTGGCAGAGCTGGGGCACACTCAGTGCTGTGCTATGGGGGGCTGCTCAGTGGTCTGGACCGCTGAGGGCGGGGGTGGGGGACACCCTGAACCAGGGCTGTGGCCTTGGAAGAAAAGGGACCACCAGCCAGGTGAGGCTGAGGCCACTGAGGCCTAAGCTAGCAGCATTGAAAGAATAGCCACTTCCACAGATGCTCCCAGAAGCAGACAGAGAAGAGCAACAGCTTCTCCCTTCCTCTCACCTTCTGATTATTGACCCTACTTCCCCTGGACCTGGGAACAGGTTTGCAGATACCTCACCCCCATGTGAGAGAACAGGGCACGGGCCGTCCCTGGTGAGGAAGTGGAGCAGGGACTGACGATTGGCCATGCGCACCAGGGTCCGCTCTGTGAGGGACAGAGGATGAGAAGGAGGACCGGATCTGCCTCCCGGAGCGCTGGCCCAGCCTGAAAGGGGAGACCCACCCGTACAGAAGAGACAAGCCATGTGCCCATGAGAAGTCACAGGAAAGAAACCAGTGGGCCATGGCTGTTTGGGGAAAACTTCCAGGGAAATGCGAAATTTGAACCAGAACAAGGAAAACTGGAAAATACGGGTTTTCTAGGAACAGGGAACAAGATGTAAAGATTCCGGGATTCTGCCTTTGAACCTTGGAAAGTGAATCCGTGGTTGATGGGATCCTGCTCCCAGCCTCAGACTTCGTCCCTGCAGGGGTATAGTCGCTGCCCCACCAGCAGAGGCTGGTCAGATGGCCACGGGATTGGCTCTGATGGTGGACATGCCAGTTCCCAGTGGGGGCTTCAAGAGGTGCTGGTATTCCACTCACCCAATGCTGTGGCCTGAATTGAATCTTGCCATGATTCTTATGTTGAAGCCTTAACTCCCAACAGCTCAGAATGTGACTATATCCAAAGACAGAATTTTAAGGGGGTGAGTCAAAATAAAGTTGTTACAGTGGGCTCGATCCCAATATAACTGATGTCCATATAAAAAGAGGAGATTTGATGACAGGCGCACAGAGAGAAGACCACGTGAAGACATGAGGAGAAAACAGCTGTCTATAAGCCAAAGAGTCAAAGGTCAGAAGGCACCAACCCTGCTAACAACTTGATCTCGGACTTCTAGTCTCCAGAATCCTGAGAAAGTAAACTTCTATTACCTAAACCATCGAGTCTTGGTACTTGGTTATGGCAGCCCGAGCTGACGGATGCATTGTCCCTGAGCGTGGAGGCCTGGAATAAGAAAACACATGGAACCCAGTCCTGGGAGTCCAGCAGAGCTCCAGCTGACCCATAGCTCTCATGTAACCTGAGAGTTTGGGGATGTTTTTATGTCTGCAAAATCTGACTGATGCAATCTCAGAAGCTCTTTATATCTCAGTACCGGCTCCTGAGCACCACCTCTCCCTCACCCCACCCATTGCCATCACAATTTTCCCAGAAGCCGTCAGGAGCTCCCATGATCCCTCTCCTCTGGCTTCTGGTGACTGGTCTAGGGCTGGGTGACGGGCCTGGGGACCTGAGACCCAAGAGAGGTCTCGTGATAGAAGATGAGAATGTAAAAACCCAAAAGCTCACCCTGTAGGAAAAGTAAAAGAGTTTATTTCTTCGTAAGAATGAATAAAGCTCAAATGCAGAGAAAGATGGGGGCCGTGGGGAAGTGGAGAGAGAAGGAAGCTGTGCTGAGCCCAACTTCCCAGTTCTGCTGTTCCTGTGACCCTTGCCTCCCTGCTTTTCCAGAGTTTGCTCCAGAAAGGTCTAAGCCAAGGGTGGTGATCCCATCCCCCTTGCCTGGCAATTAGTATAGATGAAGCCTTGTGACCCATTGTGGCCAGTGGGTCACCAGGGTAAAGGGTGTCTGGGAAGGAGTGTCAGCAAGGAAGCTTGCTCCTTCTTCCTGCCTTGAACATGACTGTGTGAGGCTGTACTGCCATCATAGAACTGTACAGCTGGCTCACAGTTAAAAACCAACACTCCCAGGAGTGGATAGGCAGGGAGGACTCCGATCCTTACAGATGTTGCTGAGCTTCTGCAAGAGCCCTGGGATTGCCGACCGTCAAGCCTCTTGGTATATAAGATCAAAAAACACCTTTGTCCCTTAAGCCATGGCTAGTAGGATTTTTCTCATACAACTACAAGCATCTTAACTTGTGTGCACAGTAAGGAGCTGAAATGAGGAATGTGGGGGTACCAGCAGATGAGACTAAGAGGGGGCTCAGCCAGGAGGGAATTCAGACTTGGGGTTCCCATAACAGAGTCTGTTTTTTGTAAAGTCACATTGTGGACCAACAGGAATCTGAAATAAGGGGAAAAAAATCACCCTTTTGGTTACATGATTTAAAATTCTGGAGACATAAGCTAACAACCCTCCTGGAAGTTTTTTCACAAAGCCCTTGTTGGCTAAGGCCTCGTGAGAAAATGGTTTATAAATGCGGAGACACGAAGGACAGGCCCTGTGAAGGAAGTGGGCAAGCCCGAGCCTGCTGGCCGGCCACCCCAGAGCCACCCTCGATGAGCGTGGCCCACTCACAATGGCCAAATTGTGGAAACCACGCAGACGTCCATCCACTGAACAGGTAAATGAAATGTGCTCTCTACCCACGCAACAGACTATTATTCAACCACAAAAAAGAATGAGGCTCCACTACATGCTACAACGCAGACAGATCTTAGAAGCGAAAGCTAAATGTCACAAACTGCAGGATTCTATTCATATGTACCATCCGGAACAGACAAATCCTCAGAACCGGAAAGCAGACTAGCGATTGTCTAGGACTGGGGGCACAGAGGGCCGAGGCGTGACCGCTGAGGAGGGTGGGGTTTCTTTGGGAAGGATGGGAGCGTTCCAAAATAAATAACGGTGATGTGCGCACAAATCCATGAATATATAAAATACTGCTGAATTGTGCATTTTATTTTTTAATGTTTTACTGTATTTTTTCCATTACCACTTAGTCCCCTAATACCCCACCAGCCCAACAATCACCACACTGTTGTCCATGTCCACGAGTCCTTTTTTCCTTTCTGCTCAACTTCTCCATCCTTTAACCTCCTCCTGCTTGGCTGTCATCCTGTTCTCTCTGTCAATCTGTCTGTATTTTGCTTGGTAGTTCAGTTTGTCCATTAGATTCCACATATGAGTGAAATCATATAGTATTTGTCTTTCTCACACTGGCTTATTTTATTTAGCGTAATGTTCTCCAGGTCCATCCATACTGTCGAAAAGGGTAAAATTTTCTTCTTTTTTACTGCTGAGTAGTATCCCACTATGTAAATATCCCATAGTTGTTTTATCCACTCATCTACTGATGGACACTTGGGCTGCTTCCATACCCTGGCTACTGTAAATAATGCTGCAGTGAACATGGGGGTGTTTGTGTTCTTTCGAATTAGTATTTTTGGTTCCTTCAGGATCAGCAGGTCAAAAGGCAGACCCGAAAGGTATACTTTAAACAGGTAAATTTAACTCCACATAGTATGGAATTACATCTTGATAAAGCTGTCTAAAAAATAATCATGACCATGTGAGCTCAGCTTTCCACTGGGACCCCCATGAATACTCATTCCCCCAGTGAACCCCAAAACTTTCCATTTCAGGGAGATGCTTGTTTCCTGCTAGGAGTCTAGAGCATCTATGGGGGTACCCAAAATGTGGGACTGATCACAGCTCTCCTACAGGCCCAGCCCCTTCCACTCAGAGCCAGTTGGCATCCAGGGAGGCACCACAGTGCCTATGTGAGCTCTGCTTCCTACACACACTGTGCAGAGCCAGGAGGAACGCTGTGGGTCATCCAAGTCTAACCTCCCCCTGTTACAGGTCCAGAGAGGAGAAGTGACTTGCCCAGAGGCACACAGTTGGTTAGTGAAAGCCAAAACACTACTCAGCAAGCATGAGCCACAGAAACATCTTTGATCTGATCAGAGTATCAAATTTATGCCTACAGTGGGAAAAGTCCACTTCTCTATCCAGCTAGAGCTTGCAAAGCCATGACCTTGGAAGTCAGCCAACATAAAGTGCATGTAACATAAGGCAAGGACCAGGAAGGAGACACTGTCAGACAAGGTCTCTGCCTCAAGCTGTCGGTGGCCTCTAATAGGAACAGACAAGCTGGTGAGCAGGGGAGGGTGCTGCTGAGCTGGCATCTGCCCGTCTGTATGGAGTGAGACAGTGCTAAGCACACTCCCCACTTGGGAACAGCATCTTACAATTACAGAGTAATTGAAAGGTACTTTGTCAGCTCCCTCCCCTTAGCAGAATGGAAACTCCCAACCTTTTGTTATTTGGGTTGGGGTGGGAGCAGGAATGTGTGTTTGTGAGTACCTACTCTGTGCAGTTCTGCACTCAAGGAACTTGTCAGGGTAAGGATGCCCACAATTATGAAGAGTATATGGCAGCTGTTATGATCAAGTGACACTTATCACTGGGGCAGGAGGGAGCCTGCAGCTGGGACACGGGGCAGGAAACAAGGCAGAAGCTGAGGAGCACGGCAGGGAGACGTGGCCGCCTGGCCTAGGGTGGGTGCTGCGGAAGGGCTGGCTCCTCCTGCAGGGATCTGCTGCTCTGTGGTGAGTAGAAGCTGTGATGTTGTGGTTTATAAGAAATACATATCTGCTCTTCATCCCCATTGCTGACACCAAGCTCCTGAAACCCTTGGAATTTCCTGCGATGAGAAAATAAAGGTGTCTTCTATGTTAACGAGGTGACTTTGGAAAGCACCTCAGGATGTGGGCTGGTTGCCAGGGCAGCCAACTATGTGACTGATTAGAGGGTTGGGACTGAAAATCAACCTCTGGGAGAAGAAGGGGGCTGGAGGCTGAGTCCTATCACCAGTGGTCAGTGATGTCATCAATCACGTCAGTGTCATGAAGCCTCTATAAAATGCCCAAAGGATGGGGTCGGGGAGCCTCCAGGTTGCTGAACACGTGGAGATCCGGGGAGAGCGCTGTGCCCAGAGACAGCAGGGAAGCTTCCCTCATACCTCGTCCTGTGCATCTCTTCCATCTGGCTGTTCCTGAGTAAAAGCCTTTTGTAATAACCTGGCAATCCAGTAAATGAAATGTTTCTCTGAGTTCTGCATGCCATCCTAGCAAATTCATCAAGCCCAGGGAGGGGCTCAGTGGAACGCCCAGTCTGTAGGTGGGGAGTGGGCACCATCCTGTGGGACTGAGGCCTTACCCTGTGGGATCTGACACCGTCTCCAGGGAACAGTGTCAGAACTGAGTTGAATTCCAGGGCACCCAGCTGGTGTGGGGGGAGACCCACATATTGGAATTGGGTGCAGAACCTTAAAAGCACAAACTCCCTTCACCCCATCCATGATACGGCGCTCAGTAAAGTAAGAGATGATGAAGATGTTGATAATGATCAAAACTCAAAGAAACCAAAGGACCCAGGAGGATCAACAAATAATGGTGGCTTTCCTGCAGGTGCATAAGGAGGAGACCTTTAAATTCCTCCCCTGGAATTAGCCCAACTGAGGCCTTAAAGGAATCTTTCCAAAGGTGTCTGGGTTTAGGACTGAAGAACAACATGTGGGAATGAACTGAATCCTGAGAGGAAGAGCAAGAGAATACACACTGGGTTTGGCTAAATCTCAGGGCAACAAACCACCCAGCTGGAACTGTCTGGGGAAACTCCGGCCACCTCCCTTTTTCCCTGGGGCTGGGCCTCCACCAGCCACCCCTTCTGGCCCAATTCCTTGCCTGTTAAAGCTGCAGCTTGGCCTCTGCTGCTGAAGCAAAGGAGCTGAACTACTTACTGGGAGGTCACAGGGACCCGTGGACAGATCTTGAAATCAAGAGTCTAGAGGCCAAGCCATCGCCCTGGTCCTGCTAAGGGTTCTCACACAGGCACAATAGTCTCTCAGTCACTAGCCACACACACCTGGTGGTGTTTCCTCCCTGCTTTGGCTGCTAGGACACTCGGCCAATTTGCAGGGCCCTCCCACTTAATCCCTGGACCCCCTCCCCACACCTTAGGAAAACTCTCTGACTTTATAACTGGTTTCTGGGAATGTTATAATTTTCACTCTGGCCTCATCTTTCTCCTCCACTTTTATGTTGCCTTTATCTTGATTCAGTCTTCTTGTTATTACCTATTTTAATCTATTATTTTAGTTTTTCTATTTTTTTTTAATTTTATTTAGTTATTTTTCAAGTACAGTTTTTTGTCTATTTTTCCCATCGCTGTTTCCAATATTTTGGGAATGAGATGAGGACGACATAAATCAGCAAATAAGTAATACCAAATAATAGCCACTCTCCACTGATACTTCACTGAAGAATGATGCTCTCGTGCAGCATCTCATTTCATCTTCACAGGCCCATGCAGCTAACTTAACAGAAGACCGATGACCAGATATATTTTATAGCTCAAGGAACTGGAGAATAGGGACTTCCAGCCAAGATGGAGGTGTAGGTAGAGACACTGTACCTCCTCCCACAACTAAATTTAAGGATAACAAAGACTTAGAAACAAAAACACAACCAGAACAGACAGAAAATTGAACTGTACCAAAGTCCCACAACAACGAACCATTCATCCAGACCTGTAAGAGGGGTACAGTTGGTGGCCGGGGTACAGGGGTACAGAGAGGGGCCGCAGCAGGAAGAGGCGGAGGTTAGCAGAACCGGGTGCAGGGACAAATCGAGCAAACCCAGTGAGACGCACAAGGCTGTTGTCTGACGGTGGACACACATTTGCGCTCAAATGAACCAGTCAAAAAATGGGTAATGAGACAGATCACGCAACCCAGGGCCCCAGTGATGGGAAATAAAGCCTAAAAGCACCGATTGAAAAATCTTCCGGGGGTTGAGGTGCCAGGAGAGGCCCCCAGCCTCAGAGGACAGTTCATTGGAGAGACCCACAGGGTCCTAGAATATACACAGGCCCACACACCTGGGAACTAGCACCAGAAGGGCCCAACTTGCCTGTGGGAAGTGGCAGAGGGGACTGAAATCTGAGAGAGCTCAGAACAAGCACCATTGCTCCCTCTCTGACCATGCCCCCACATATAACGTCACAACCCAGAGACATGGGTTGACCAGCCCTGGTGAACACATAAGGCTCTGCCCCTCATATGTAACAGGCTAGACAATACAAAAAAAAAAAAAAGGTTCAAACAGAAGAACAGATCAAAGCCTCAGAGCCAATACTTCTAAGTGACCAAGAGGTGGCCAACCTAGCAGATGCACAGTTCAAAGCACTGGTGATCAGGATGCTCACAGAACTGGTTGATTTTGGTCACAAATTAGATGAAAAAATTAGATTTCACTAAGTGAAATAAAGGAAAATGCACAGGGAACCAATAGTGATGAAAAGAAAACTGGGACTCAAATCAATGGAGTGGACCAGAAGGAAGAAAGAAACAACCAAACAGGAAAGAACAAAGAAACAAGCATTCAAAAACATGAGGAGAGGCTTGGGAACCTCCAGGACATCTTTAAACGCTCCAACATCTGAATTATAGGGGTACCAGAAGGGGAAGAGGAACAGCAACAAGTGGAAAACTTATTTGAACAAATAATAAAGGAGAACTTCCCCAATCTGGCAAAGGAAAGAGACTTCCAGGAAATCCAGGAAGCTCAGAGAGTCCCAAAGAAGTTGGACCCAAGAAGGAACACACCAAGGCACATCATAATTACATTACCCGAGATTAAAATGAAGGAGAATCCTAGAAGCAGCAAGAGATAAGGGGACAGTCACCTACAAAGGAGTTCCCATCAAACTGTCAGCTGATTTCTCAAAAGATACCTTACAGGCAAGAAGGGATTAGAAAGAAGCATTCCAAGGCATTAAAGGAAAGGACCTACACCCCAAGATTGCTCTATCCAGCAAAGCTCTCATTTAGAATGGAAGGGCAGATAAAGTGCTTCTCTGATAAGGTCAAGGTCAAGGAGTTCATCATCACCAAGCCCTTACTATATGAGAAGGAACTTACCTAAGAAAAAGAAGATAAAAATATGAACGGTGAAAGGACAGCAAACTCACAGTTATTAACAACCACACCTAAAACAAAAGCAAACTAAGCAGACACCTAAAACAGGAGCGGAGCCACAGAAATGGAGATCACATGGAAGGTTAGCAACAGGGAAGTGGGAGGAGGAGGGCAGGGGAAAAGGTACAGAGAATAAGTAGCATAGACAGTGGGGAGAAAATAGGGGAGGGCAAGAGTAATGTGGGAAATGTAGAAGCTAAAGAAATTACAACACATGGACATGAACTAAAGGGGGAGAAGGTGGGTGGGAGAGGGTGTGCAGGGTAGATGGGAATGAAGGAAGGGATGGTTCAACTGTAATGGCATAATCAATAAAAGATTTTTTTAAAAGAAACTAGAGAATAGTGAGGCTACAGAACTTAACTAAGATCAGAGAGTGTGTGAAGGGCCCTGGGCTTGCCCGTGGGTAGTCAGCTCTGCCTCGGGCTCTCCACCACCAGGCAGCATGGTCAACCCCGCCACACACACACAGACACTCAGAAATAACAGCAGCTCCCAAGTTCCTGCCTCTTGCTTGCACTGTTCACAGAGAGGACTTCTGGGAAACCATTTCCCAAGTTCTCAGAGCAGGTAGTTGGGAGTAGTAGTAACTAATGAAAGTTTGCAGCTCACTGTGGCATTAGCCACAGATGGAAGTGTATTTGTGTGATCCAGACACTGCAGAATAAATCACCCTGAGTGAGCATATTAATACATACTCTCAAAAGCATAGTGCAACTCAGGTCTTCGGAAAACAGATTTAGCTGCATCCTGTTCCACACCATCCTGCTTGCATTATCCAAGCTGTACAGTAAGGCCCTGTGGCTGGGGGGCTAAGCTCCACCAGCCCGCTGATGAGAAATGCCTCCAGCTGCCACCTCTGTACTACAGCCCCCTGCCCTCCACACACTGCACCAGCCAGGACCTCACAGTCAGAAGAGCAGCCTGATGGGAGGCTGGGAAAGCGCCAGGCCCCAGCCCCACTGCACTTCCTAAGTGGGAGCAAGGCGATCACAGTCCTCTCCTCCCAGACATACAGGCCTCCTAAGCCCTTAAGAAAATTTCAAGTGCTTTCTAAGTGTCTGATTTCAAGGGCCAAGCTCAATCTTTCCCTTCCATCCAATTTGAACTCTCCTAGAGACTTGATACAAGTAACAGAATCTGCCTGGAGACAGGCCAGGGGACTCAGACCAAGCTCATGAGTGCCCTGGGCTCACCACACCCTCCCAGGAAGCCCAGTGCCCTCCACCTCACGTGCACAAATGTCTGTGCATGTACACACATGCACAGGGCATACACACACTGCACACCACGCGCGCACACCCCCCACACACTTTCCCCTTTGACTCCCTCCTGGGAGCTGAACCGTCGGTCCACAAAGACTGCAAAATGCGAACCCGCCTGCCCAAGTTCACGGGAAGAGCTCGGGCCATGTGGAAATCAGATTGAGTCCTGGAGGACATATGGGGAAAATACACATAGGTCATGTCTACACGGTACCAGACACCACTCTCACTGGTACACGGAATCCTTAGCTGGAAACAGATCAGAAAATAAACTCTGCTAGCGAAGGAGCTGTCCCGATGTGCTCAGTCCCTCCCAGCTGGTGTGCAGATGTGAGCAGCAGACAAGCCCACAGACAAGGGGGGTTCCTGTGTTCCAGCGCAGACTGTGACACGGGGTCAGAGAGGCCCGGGAGTGAGGCCGAGCCAGGAGGGCCTCCGCTCTTCTCCAGTCCAACTGGCTTTTTACAGCTGAGAAAACTGAGTCTCCGAGGCCCATCGTTCACTGTCCGCCAGCTTGGCAGGCCAGTCTGGAGCTTCCCCAGCACCCAGGACCTCATACCTCTGAGGACTCTGGAAGCTTCTTTCAGTCTGAAGGACTCTTGGTGCCCTCTTGGTGCCCTCCCCCACTTCCACCCCAGCATATTCAAGCACAGAGCCTGAGGGTTCGCAGGAGCAGGGAAGAGGCACCCTCTCAGAGAGAAGCGCCCTGGCCCGGGCAGTGTGCTCCCCCTTGGGGCCTCGGTGTTCCACCTGTAAGACGGGGGCATTGGATAGGCTCCCTTCTGGCCCTGCCGCTCCCTGGCCCTGTGCCGTCCCCCGAGCCAGCAGAACTGTGACACTCATGCAGGCTGCCCTCTGTGGCCTGTGCGCCCCCTTCCTGGGCTTGCTTCCCCGTTGGTTCTGGAACAATCCTAGTTTCTCAGGTTATGGAGAAAAGGTCATGAGGAAAAATAGCTCACAAGGAAGTGTAAGAAACCAGAACCTGAAGAGGCTAGTGCTGAACCCAAGGGAGAGGCAGGAAATGGCCGAGCCCAACCCTAAAACCCAGGCATCTGCCCTCCACCTCAGTGCCCTGCCCAGGCCACCTCCACGGCTTCTGGGGCAAATCAATCCCCTTGGGGCTGGAAGGCGCCTATGCTCAGCTTGCCCTGCCCTGAGTCTCAGCCTCCTGGGACCCAGACTCAAGCCCGCCTACCTGAATGTTCTCTAAATGAAGATAACATGCCTTGTGAGGGAGATACCCCTGTATGTCAACTCTTTGCCAGCTTGACAAACCCTTGGCACCATTCCTGCCCTGACAGTGACCCTTCCTGCATGGCCTTAGACCACCTTCAAGGGTACATCCACTGTCCTCAGCTTATGGTGCCACACTGCTCGCAGCTCCTGCCTGGGCTGCCCTGTTGTAAATGGCGTAAGACTGGACCCAGGCCCTCTCTCCAGGCCCGTGCATGGGCCACCTGCAAGGGCAGTAATTAATGCCCAGAGTGGGGAGAAACTCTGGCCAACAGGATATTGGAGGCAATGGGCTCATTCTTCCTCTCCCAAAGCAAGAAGTATAGCCTTTGGGACAAGTGTCCCCTCCACCTACCCTGCCCACCCCGGCCAAAACCAAGCATCATCCATGCTGCCCCCATCAGTGGCCTGTTGCACAGCTTCCCCAACCCAGCTCTGCCTGCCCCTCCCCCTCAATCCCCATCCCTCACTCGCTCCCTAGGACCTCACACCCTTTGAGGAGCATTCTGCTTTCTGGGAGCCCAGACCAAGACTCTCAGTTTACTCCTGCATCATCTCTGCACTCACAAGACACTGGGTGAACCCCTGCTGTGTGCTGAGCACCCAAGGTCCCCAGATCAGTAGCACACAGCTTCTCCTCTCTGGGGGAGGGCAGACCGAGGGGAGAGGGCAGCCCAAAGGGAGAGGAGACAAGCAAAGGAATACCTAGAAGAGAAGCTGGTTGAGCCAAGTGAATCTTTTACTGCAGGCAGTTCAACCTGGGTGACAAAGTAGGTTGGAGATGCTCAGCAGGGGTGGGAAGGGGCTGGGGGCAGGGAGGCTGCATGGTGGGCATCCCTGCCTGCCTTCCCAGCTCCACTCAGGGGTCTGCAGTGTAGGCCCACAAAGCCCCATGGCATCACCTTCCCAAGGACAATGACATCATTTAGAAGTGCCTTCCGGAAAAGAAACACAACTAAGGCAGTGGGAGCAGGGACTCTGCACCCCAGTGTTTCCATCTCTAAACTGGGACAGTTGATAGTAACTGTACGTATTTGCCCCAAGTTGAAAGGAGATAATACATGAAAGTATTTAGCCCAGGACCTAGTACATAGCAAAATGCTCAATAAATATTAGTGGTCTTTCTTATATGCCTGCATGCCCTACACACAAATGCACACATGTACGTGCATCAGAATGTGCCATCCCTGTGAGAATAAAACCCTGCTCTCACCGGCGCTCCATGACCTTTGTGACTTAATCAGGTGCTACTTCCCCATGCCCTGTGCTTCAGCCACGGCGGCCTTCTGGCTTCACCCACACCAGGCTCACTCACCCCAGGGCCTTTGCACTTGTGTTCCGTCTGTCTGATTATCACACGGTCAAGTTTTTATTCATTAGGTCACACCTCGGAGACCACACCCTCCCGTCCACCCAGTCTCAAGAGCCCCTGCCTCTCCTCCCACTCCTCTGGAACATCATCCAAGTCTTATTTTCTTGATAGCACCACCACCATCTGAAATATGCTGGTTCATTTATTGGTCCACTGGTTTAATGCCTGTCTCCCCATTGGGCTATAAACTCCTTAAGAGCTACCCCTGTATCTGTCTTATTTACTGCTGGGTCCCCACACCTGGAATGATGCCTGGCATACAGTAGGCCCTCAATAAACGTAGGCTGAATACACAAAGACGGTGCCATTGGTTGTTCTGTCTGGCATCCAAAGGTAGACAGATAGTAAGTCTTAACAGAACAGATGTCACCTCTTGCCCTGCCCTCCAAGCTGGTCTCCTGTGGAGAAGAGGAAGGAGAGGGAGGAAGAGAAAGGGCCAGCATCTCCAAAATCTACCCACCAGCTCCTAAAACCCTGGAATCAGCAGCCTGAGCTGAACTGTTTGTTCATGGTGAGGACAGGCAGGGGAGAAGGGCTCAGGGGGCCATCGAGCCTCATCAAGGAGGACATGGATCAAAAACTCGCTAACCCTTCCTCCAGCCCCACTGCACAGCAACAACCCGTAGAGTCGGTCATTTATTTTTTAGACCGTGGAGGTCCCCGAGAGACCTTTGCCTCCCAAAGCCGGAGTTCCCCGCTGAGGCTGAATGTGTCCTCTGGCCTTCTGCAGCCCTGGGGCCTGGAACCATCACTGTTCCACTAATGACCATGAACTGAACCTTGACCCGGGCCAGCACTGTGCCTCAGTCTGCACGTGCTCTCACACTTACTTTACCCCGAAATCCTGGTGGGGACACTGCTGCAAGGGGTGGAATGCCTGCCCCCAGACTGCCGCCTACAAGAGGGCCAGGGCTGAAGCAGCGAGACTGATGGCCTTGGCCTTCCTCACGGTTCCCTGGCTGGGCAGTGCCGGGGCACAGACACCCAGCTAAGCGGAGAGCTGAGCCCTCATTCTCACCCCGCCACCAAAGCACCAAATACCGTGCTTCCTGGGGCCTCCCCCAGCTGCAGCAGGCCAGCAAACGTTTTCCGTGAATCAAGAGAGACCCCTGCTGGCTGGCACAAGCACTCCTGCGACTTGCTCAGGCTGCCTGTCACCAGTCCAGCTTGGCCTTCTGCGCCCTTCACACTGTCCAGCTGCTTCTGCCAGTGCACCCAGCTGGGGACCCACCCTCCTCCCTGGGCCAGCTGTCTTCCCAAAGGGTTCCAGAAGTCCAGCCATGCAAATGGGGAACTCAGCCCTGGAAGCCATGCCCAAGGAGTCCTGATGTCCTCAAGCTGAAATGGTGGCCCTTCTCTGGAGGGGACTCTTACTAATAGAATAAGATAAATAAATCTCTGACAAGTGGAATTTACCCAGCGGGGACTGTCAGAAGCCCAGATCTGGGCCAGGAGGCCCTGCACACACACACACACACACCCCCTCCCACCCAGCCTTCTACCACCTCCCCTTCAAGCCAGAGCTAGAGGGCCATCCCAGGAGCTCCCCAAGGTCCCCTCCCCAAGAAACACATCTCCCTGTGGGACCACAGCTCCCAGCCCGATCATCTCCACGTGGGATGAGGTACTTGTTTCTTCATCTTTGACTGGACTGGAACATTCTTAACTTTCTCCCAGCATAGGCTGAAACTAAGAATTAATGCGCGTGGTTTGTTTGTTTGTTTGTTTTCTGGTGATTGAAGGCTTTTAATGCCTTGACAAGCATGGTGAGTTCTACAGAGGTATTTTTAGATACAGGGTATTTTTAAGTTGTGGCAAAATATGGAATGCCCGTGGCCCAGAGAACGTGATGGCCACTGTGGGGCCTCCTGCTCGTTGCTTGTACTGCCACTGACTGAGCATGCAACCTTAGCTGCTAAGTCAGGTTTAATCTTCTAGGTGCTCCCTGCAGGTAAGCAGTGCAATGATCACCGCCCCTGCTTCTCAGGTGGGTGTACAGGGGCCCCCCGGAACACCTCCAGGGAGCGGTTAGCACTGAGCCTGACCGATGGCAAGACCTCAGCAGATGGTGGTGCTGGCAGCAGCGCTGGTCACTGGGTGCAGGTGTCCCCTCCCGCCTTTGATACACGAGCCCCACAGACAGCAGAGGGATGTGACCACACTGGCCACCATGCCTGCCCGACCTCTCAGCCCTCCTTCCCTGTAGCCCAGCCCACTGCTCACCTCCAGCCTCCAGGCCAGTGCCAGTCACATGTGCTCCAAGTTCAGCAGCACCAGCCCTGCTGAAACCATATTGGAAACACAAATAATTCCAGGACACCAGCTGAATCAGACACTCTGGGCCGGACCAGCATTCCGGGTTTCATCTAGTTCCCCAGGAGACTCCAGAGCAGCTCAGACAGTAAACTGCCTCCTCTTCAGGAGCTCAGCCAGGCTCCCTCAGGACTACCCCCTGGGTTCCGTACTTGACCCCTGCCAGGATGCCCCTCCACAGGGCCTCCAAGAAACCACTCACCGCCCTACCCTACGTTCTGGAGGTCGGCGGTGATGGTGGTCACACAACCTACGAATATACTAAAATCCATCCATTGTAAACTTTAAAGGTGAGGAGGCGAATGATCTCACCAGAAGAAAGGATCCAAGACTGAAAAGTACAGAAAACCACTCAGCTGGTGGCTGTCCAGGGCCCTGCCGGCTGGGCAGTCCCAGCTCTGGGGCCAGAGGCAGCCCCCGGAGCCACTGGGCTTCTCTGGGTTATTAGTGGGGGACCAATGCCATCTAGTGGTCACAGGGATAAACAGCAAGAAAGTGAGGCGGTCCTGGGAGCAGAGCAGCCGCCTGGGGAGAGCGCAGGAGAGGGGCCCAGAAGGGCTCACACTTCCCTCCTGCCTCAGTTACACACCCACAGGGCGTGGTGTCCACAGATGGCTAGTGGCCCACTCCTGGGCAGGTATGCAAATAAAATTGGTTAAACAAGATTTGAACCCAGCCCCTTGTGATGATACTAACAAAATGGGGACACTCTAGGACCAGAGGGTCCCTGGGCTGGCTGTGTGTGAGTCACTCACTGACCCTCTATTGCCCTCTACAGTTGTCTCACCCAATAGGAGTTGTACCCTCAGTGCCTAGCTGGCCAGGTGGGCTCACCAGGTGAGGGGGCAGGCCAAGTGGAGGCTGCACACTCTCCATCCCGCCCCACCTAGGGCACCCACCAACCAGCTGCAGCAGAATCCCAGACCGGGGGAGCCAGAACACAGCTGCTTGTTCACAAGAGAATCCAGAAATTGAAATAATATGTAAAAACTCTTGGGTTTTTATTTACAACGGGTTCAGTATTTTTCAAAGACTACCAGCAGAAGATCCCTAGTTATGAATTACTCCTGCAAGACATGCATAACCCGCTTGGAAAACATCAGCCAACCCAAGCTGAGGGACACGCTACCAAACAATGGGCTTGTGCTTCTCAAAAATATCAAGATGAAGAAAGGCAACAAAAGACTGGCTATTCCAAACTAAAGCAAGGTAAAGAGACAGGACAATTAGGTGGTCTTGGATTAAATAACAGATTGGGGGAAGGTGGGAGCAGCCAGAAAGAACAGTACTTGGAATTACTGGCAAAATTTAAATATGTCTATATATTAAATAATAGTATTGTATCAAAGTTGAACTGGATAAGCACACTTTGATAAAGGTGCCTTTATTTTAAGATATAAACACTGAACTATTTAGGGGTAAAGGACACAATGTGTTCAACTAACTCTCAATTGGTTAAGAAAACACATGCACAGACTGAAAGCAAAATATAGCAAAACGTTCACCATTGGTCTTCATGCCGCTGTGTTGCAACTCTTGGTCTTCACACGATTGCTGTATATGGTGGTTATCCTACTGTCTGTACCATTGTTGCAACAATAAATTTGAAGTTATTTCCCCCCCAAAATAATTTTTAATCACCTGAGGACATTTTTTCCATTGCTTTTAGAGAGAGAGGAAGGGCGAGAAGATGGGGGAAAACACTGAAGTGAGAGAGAAGTACTGATCAGTTGCTTCCTGTACACATCCCTCCAACTGGGCATGCAGCCCACAGCCTGGGTAAAAGTGCCCAGACTGGGAATCAAACCCACTACCCTTTGGTCTACATAGGATGATGCTCCAACCACCTGAGCCACACCAGCCAGAGCTATTTCCAAAATAATTTAAAGACAGCAAGATCTAGCCTAGGACCACAAGTTTCCACCCTCAGTGTTAGTAGCTTGCAAGTCTGACCTGGCGTGGAACAGGCCCGGCTGAAGAAGCCCAGTTGCTGAAGCGGCCCCACTCTCTGGCTCACTCACCTCTTTCCCAGCTCATCCCCGTTCCTTCTCCTCTCTCAGTGGGAGGTGGCCTCCTCCTACTTCCCCCTGATTCACAGGCAGGTCCTGTGTGCTGCACTGCATGGGGGCCTCAGGCAGTGTCCTGGACGAGTGGCCGGTGTAGTTGCAGTTGCATTCCAGCCCCTGCAGTGCCTCCAAGTTCCCGGGTGACTGCAGGTGAGTGGTTCAGCCTCCCTGAGTCCTGCTCTTCTTCCTGTTAAGATGGGGCAGCTGTTATAACAAGATGTGGTCCAGCAATGAGGGACAGGGACAGGTCCTGGGCAGAGAGGCCCTTGGAGGAGCCAGTGGCCCTAGGAGCCAACCAGTGGGGGACAGAAAGAGTACAGGGAGGAGAAGAAAAATGAGAGGATTCACCCCTCCCTCTAGCAACACCTCCCTTTATCAGAGCTCAGCAACACCCAAGCTTAGCTAGTTGGTGTCCTGAAAAGTAAGAGATGGGGAAACAAGAACTAATTAAGCCTGAGCAGAGGGTGGAGCCACACCCGTGGAAAGTGGGACTGGTGGAAGAGCACCTTCGTCCCCTCCTCAGGGTGTACTGGGTCAGAGGATAACCTTGATCTGCTATGTATGCTCTAGGCAGCCCAAATCTCCTGTGAGCCCAGGCCCCAACCAATCTTCCGCTCAACACCACAGGGTTTTGTTGGCCACACTGAGTCTTAAAGGCATTTGAATGTGACCAGCTCTTCCCAGGCCCACCTCTCCCTCGTGTCCTGGATGCACTTCCTGCAGGTGCTGAGGCTCCTGGAGTTGGGGGGTCCCTACTATGAGTGCTTGCAGTTCTGTGTTGAACACCCCGAGCCAGAAAGCAGTCATCGCAGGAACCACTCCCTCCTGCCACCCTACACCTGCTCAGTCTCTCAGATTCTCCCTCCCTCCTGCCCCTCCTCCCCCCCCTTCAGCTCTCCTCTGCCTCCCAGAGGCACCGTCCCCATGCAACTCTCCCACAGCGATTTCAGCATCACCCTTCTGCTCACTGGTCTCCCTCCAGGACCTGGCTTCCAGCCATTGCCCCACAATGTATCTAAAGGCCCATGTCTGACCCTGTCATTCTTTGCTTTAGAAACCTCAACACTGCCCACAGCGGTGGCTCCCCCACCCCACCCTGGTGCTCAGGATGGTTCTTCATATGAGGGAAGAGTATACTAGAACCTCTGTTTATATCTATTTTATGTCTCACTTTTCACTCATTGCTTTTGAGGGTATTTATGTTGAGAAATATGCACACACACACACACACACACGGAGTCTGTCCAAAAGGTATCCAGCCATGTAATATGGAAAACAGACATATATTGTAGAAGATACAAGATACAAGAAACATTTTACATAAGACAATGACGCCTAGGTCCCCTTCAAAGTAGGCAACTTGGACTTCACACAGTTCTCCCAAATGCCATCAAATGCCCCATTGTGTTTTCCTGAATCTCATTGTCAGTCTCTTCCCTTTCAAAGGTGACTTTAGTTTTGGGAAAAGCCAAAAGCCTCAGGATGCCAATCTGTACTACAAGGGGTCTGAGTCACCTGGGTGATTTGATGTTTCACAAAAAAACTCTGTACAAGACATGAGGCGTGAGCAGGCACATTGTCGTAATGCAGCTGCCTATCACCAGTGGCCCATAGTTGCAGCCTTCTGAGTCATCTGAATAGATTCTGCAGAGGAATGTTCAAGCTTAATGCAAAATGTGATGCAGATTCATTGGTGTACTCACTCAGTCATTTTGAATGAGACAGCCACACAGCACACATGCTCACTCAGTGACATCTACCTCCCCACTGCCTAGTACAGTGAAGCTGTCATTGTTCATGCATGTGCTTTCCAGTCCACTCTCCTTGGCTGCCAGGTTACATCGATGTCACACAAATCATTCTCATCATATTAACAATGGCTGAACTTTTTCCAGACAGAGAAAGTGGGATACACAATCAGAAAAATCTATTGATCACAGCCAAAGTGAAGGCCAAGGTCCTCGGCCAGAGGGAAGCTCCTCCCCATTGGACCCAAGCCCACTCTCCAGGACGTTTGCCTCATTTCTCTGCACCCACAGCCTTGCTCTTGAAGTTCTCTCTTCCCCAAACTGTGCTGATCCTGCCAGAACTGTGCCCATCCTGGAAGGCTGGCAAAACGCAGCATCGCAGTGGCTCCCGAGCAGCCCCCTTCCCACCCCTCGGTGGAGCGTCCTCACACTCCCTCCCTCATCTGTTCTCACAGCCTCGCAGCAGGTTTGCTCAGGAGTCACTGCCTCCATTTCTCAGACGAAGAGTGTGGAAGACAACATAGGCAGCAAGCTCCTTGACGGTGGTCTCAGGGATGATTTTCTGGACTTAACGCCATACACAAAGGCAACAAAAGCGAAAAACTTAAAGTGAGATTATGCCAAACAAAAAGGTTTCTGTACAGCCAAGGAAACCATCAACAAAATTTAAAAGGCAACTTATGAATAAGAGAAAATGTTTGCAGTTCATGCCAGGGGGGCCCAAAAGAACTGGAATTACCTTCTGGGGGACAGGCCCCTTGCAGGACAGGCGTCCCCTGCTAGGGGAGTGTTCCAGGAAGCCATCTGTATCCGTGTGCCAGCTGGCTTGTTGGGAGAGATTGCGTTGGGTTTTGGTTTTTTTTTAAGAATCTTTCAACACATTTTTTTAAAGAATCTTTCAACACATTTGCCCATTTCATGCTGGGTGATTTGCGAGCGCACCTGCCCAGATTGAGTGCTCAGCAGTTTTTGACCAAAAATGGCCTGACCCCCCTGCCCCACCCTCCCTATTCATCCCGCCCCATCTCAATCTTGCCCCAGGCAGTTCTTTTTGTTGCTGTTGTCTCCCTGAATGAGAAAGTCCTCAAAGGGAAACATTTTGCCGATGTGGAAGACATGAAACAAAAAACAACAGAAACACTAACATGCCTCAAAATCAACGTGTTCAAAAACTGTTTTGAGCCGTGGAAAAAAGCATCTCAATAGGTGTATTGCATCTTATGGAGAGTACTTTGAAGGTGCTGAAGGTTAAACATATAAGAATAAATACACGATTTTTCCTAAATAAATTCTGGGGTTTTGGAGTCCTCCCTCACATATCCGATGAGTTAATATCCAAAATGTGTAAAAACTCATACAACTCAAGAGTAAGAAAACAATCTAATTTTTGAAGTGAGCAGAGGATCTGAATAGACATCTTCCCCAAAACATAGAGACGGTCAACTGGTACATTAAAACAGCAGTCCCCAACATTTTTGCCACCTAGATAGGTTTCATGAAAGACAATTTTTCCATGGATGAGGGATGGTGATATGGATAGAGCTGGGGTGGGAACGCCCCAGTAGGGAGTGGGATGGAGCTTCACTCGCCTGCCACACACCTCTGGCACTGCCGTGTGGCCCCTAACAGATCAGGCACTGATACTGGTCTTTGGCCCAGGGGTTGGGTTGGGGACCCCCGCATTAAAAGATGTTCAACATCACCAATCACCAGGGAAATGCAAATTAGAACCACAATGAGATATCACCTCACACCTGCTAGAATGGCCATCACTAAGTAGAGAGAACAAGTGCTGGTGAGGATGTGGGAAGAAAAGAACCTTTGTGCCCTGTTGGTAGGGATGCAGACTGGTGCAGCCGCTGTGGAAAGTAGCGTGAAGGTTGTTCAAAAACTAAAAATAGAACTACTATTTGATCCAACAATTCTACTTCTGGGTATTTATCTGAAGGAAATGAAAACACTAATTTGAAATACATTTGCTCCACTGGGTCCATGGCAGCATTATGTACAACAGCCAACATATGGAAGCAACCTAAGCGTCCATCAGTAGACAAATAGATTTTTTAAATGCAATACAAAAGAAAAGAAAATGTGATACACACACACAATGGAATATTATTCAGAGGAAATCTTGCCATTTTGACAACATGGATGGGCCCGAAGGGCATTACGGTGAGATAAGTGAGACAGAGAAAGACAGATACTGTATGATTTCACATATATGTGGAACTTAAAAAAAAAACTAGGAATATCAGAAATTATCCAAGGTCACAGTCATGGTGGCAACAGAACCAGGAGAAGGACTCTCATCCCCTGACCAGTGATGCCAGGTTTTCCCATGAGCTCCAATGTCTCCAGGGAACCCCTGGGAAGCCTCCAAAGGGAGAAGGGCGTGTGTGTGTAATGTGCTGATGAACTTTGAGAAAGACTGGCTTGACCTTCAAGGGGCTTGCTTTCCTTTTCTTAGACCTGGGAGCCTCCTTCATAGGCACTACCCTCAAAGGCAAGGAAAGAAAGGATAATCATGTCCTGAGTGTCCATCTGCCCAGAAGAGACCAAGGCAGTCCAGCATTAGCCAAGTCCCGCCCCCTGCCCAGCCCAGCCAGAGGCAAGGCCAAGAGGTCAGCTCATCTGAAGACGTGCAGGACCAGTCCACCCGGTCCTGCCAGGCCAGAGCCACCCAGGGTAGCCCGCACAGAGCCCAGAGCTCAGCCTGGCCCGTCAAGCAGCCCAACCCAGTTGCTAAATAAGTTTGGTGTGGAACCTCCCAGAGCTCAGCCTTAAGCTTAGCTCAGCCCAAAGGACAGTCAGCCAGCAGTCAGAGCCCAGGCCAGGCTCAGCGCTCGATCTTAGCTACTGGCCAGCAGAGAGCACGTTCACCCCAGCCTAGGCTGCCAGCCCCTCCCAGTACCCACGGCCTCTCAGCTCACAGTCCAGGCCATGCCCAGCCCAGAGCCCCCCATCTGGGCATCCTAACAAAACAGCTCAGCAGAACCCAGCTCCCCTCTGCCCAGCCTGGGTGGGCTGACACATCATGGGGACCGTCCTGAGCAGACAAACAGGAGGCCCAAACTTCGGTGGGGGAGGGGAAGAGAGCAGCTGGGCAAACCTTCCTCCAGGCCTCTACCACAGCCACTAGCAGCCAGTGCCGTGTGGGTGCCACACTGTCCCCGAAGCAGAGAGGAGTGTCCTTCCTCCCCGAGTTTGTGTGGGTTCCCAGGAAGGAGCCAGGAATATCAGAGGCATCTAAGAAGGTTTCTGAGCAAAGACTGGGCCTCTGGTGGCTCCTCTGCCACCAAAGAAGCTGGGGAGGTGAGGAGTCCTGTACCTCGGAAACACAGCCAGGATCCAGCTTCAGGGAGCCTTGGGTCACCGCTGCAAAACCCCAAAGCCCAGAACAACCCAAGGTGGCTGAAGGCTCCAGTAAGTGGCCTCCGGAGACACCCCAGGGACTGCATTATCAAGTTTCTCCTCCTGAATCTGGGGAGTGACTAGTTAACAGGACAGGCTCTGGCACCAGGTGACCTAAATTTGACTCCTGCCCTTCTGCTTCTTCCGGTGTGACCCAGGGCCACGTAGTTTCCCAACCTATCCATGGTGGCCTTCCTTCCCTCATCTGTAAGCTGGAAGTAAATAGTACGTCTCTCCAAGGGTACAATTCTAAGTACTTAACCACCAGAGAGGCAGGTACTGAACAATCAAAATAGGGTCCACCGTGGAGGTGCCTGCGTGCCAGGGGGTGGCCAGCAGTCCCAGCACCAGACAGGGTGAGTAGCAGTGCAGGCCACCTGAGGGGGACATCTGAGGCCTCCTCCCCACGGTCCCCTCTGCCCAGGCCAGCCCTGGCACAAAGTCCGTGTTGGCTTCTGGGTTCCTGAGCGCCTTCAGGATTCAGGAACTGGCCTGGAGGTAAGTGACCTCCACCAGCTCTGAGGGAGTGGCCCGAGCAGGGCGGAGAGTCTTAGAGGCAAGAACACAAGCCAAAGCTTCAAGGAGCCCCTGTGGTGGGACAGCGTGTTGGGGGCAGGAGTGGAAGGCTGGCACCAGTGACCAGGTTTGGCCCTGGTGTAGAGGCTGACATGGCACGGGGCAGCCTAGAGCTGGAGCTCCAGCTTCCAGAAGAAGAAAATATTTGATGTGATTGGAAGAGAGATGTAGGTAAGGGGCTTAGCCTGGTGCCTGGCACGTAAGTGAAAGTGCTCTGCTATGATTGGAGGTGGAGACGACCAGCGTTCTGTGGGAAAACATAACCAATAGGATGTGCATACCTAGAAAGACGTTTGTCGTCCAGAAATGGCCCGTGGTTACGGAGGCTGGCAAATCCAAAATCTGCAGTGGGGGCTGGCAGGCTGAACCCCCAGAGAAGACCTGACGCTTCGGTTCAGATCTGAAGGGATCTGCTATAGAACTCCTTCTTCTCTTGCCGGGGGAGAATCAGTCTCTTTGTTCTGCTCAGGCCTCAACTAACTGGATGAGGCCCACTCACCTTACGGAAGGCACCTACTTTTTTCAAAGTCCACCAATTTAAATATGAATCTCATCCAAAAACACCCTCACAGAAACATCCAGAGTGTTTGAACACATACCCAGCCACTGTAGCACAGCCAAACTGACACATGACATTAACCGTCACAAACAGAGATGATAAAAAATACAAGTGCCCCTGACTGGTGTGGCTCAGTGGGTTGGGTGTTGTCCCATAAACCAAAAGGCCACCAGTTCAATTCTTGGTCAGGGCATGTGCCTGGTGTTCAGGCCAGATCCTGGTTGGGGGCATGTCAGGGGCAACCAATCGATGTTTCTCTCACACATCGATGTTTCTCTCTCTTTTTCTTTCCCCCTCTCTTCCCTTCCAACAATAAATAAATAAAATCTTTTAAAAAATGGATATGGAAGACTGCACAATGCCCTCTTCCAAAAGATGTCCACATCCCAATCCCCAACACCTGTGACTTTGTTACTTTATACAGCAAAATGGACTTTGCAGAGGTGATTAAGACACATCAACAAATAAGATAGATGAGTGGCCAAAAACCCCATGAAAAAAATGCTCAACACAGCAGTTTGGAAAATGCAGACTATAACCGCAGTGATAGGCCACGACGCACATACCAAACGGCTAGAACATGAAAGGCTGACCAAAGTAAGTGTTACTGAGTGCGCTCTAACCTCTCCACTCTTCCACTTCCACTACCATTTCAGTTCCGACTCTTAGGAACTCTTGCCTTTACTGCTGAAATGCTTTCTTCACAGGCCTCCGCATCTTCACTGCCGCCACCCTCCAGTAGTTCCCACTGCAAATAGCTAGCTGCGGCCTGAATGGTTGCGCCCCCCAAGCAGTTCGTGTGTTGAAATCCTGATGTCCAAAGTGATAGTAGGAGCTGAGGCCTTCGGAAGGTGACCAGGTCGGGAGAACAGAGCTCTCATGAATGGGATTAATGCCATTATAAATGAGACTCAAGAGTTCTTTTTTGCCATGTAAGGATATGAGAAGTCTGTGACTCAAATGAGGGCCCCCACCCAACTGTGCCGGTACCCTGATCTCAGACTTCCAGCCTCTGGAACTGCAACCAATACATTTCTGTTGTTTATAACCCATCCAGCCTGTGGTCCTTTGTTCTGGCAGCCTGAATGGACCAGCACAGAAAATTGGTACAGTAAATGGTGTCGCTGCTGTAACAAACACCTCAAAAATAGCAGGGGGTCAGGGGGACTGTGACCCTGGAGGTAAGAGACTATCCTGAATTATCTGGATGGGCCCAGTGAAATCTCATGAGCTCTTAAAAGCAGAGAACTTTCCTGGCTGAGTCAGAGAGATTCTACCTGAGAAGTATTCGATCTGCCATCGTTGACTCTACAGATGGAGGAAGGGGACTGTGGGCCAAGAAATGGAGCAGCCTCTAGAAGCTGGGAACAGTCCTCGGCCTCAAGGGCCTGGATTCTGCCAACATAAGCAAAGAAGTAAATTCTCCCCTAGAGCCTCCCGAGGAGAACACAGGCGGGTGCTGCCTTGATTTTAGTCTGATGAGTCCCATAGCAACCCCTGAACTGAAGAGCTGTGAGGTAATATATCTGTCTTGGTTAAGCCGCTAAATTGGCCGTGCTATATTCTGCCAACAGTCAAGGACTAATACAGTGGAGATGATAGGGACAGGGATGAAAACGGAAATGATAGAAATATATGATGGAAATAGATACTGGCAAAGTTAGAGGTACACGCACCCCTTGAGATTCATCTTTGGGATTTAGTCAGAGTTCCTTGAAAGCTATGGACATGAAAAAATGCCAGAACACCCCTGATCAGTCCATAATTAGGAGAAAGAACCACTCCTGAAACTACAGAAACTCCACAGGGGAAGGAAGAGAGATCTCATTTGGTAGGGAGGCGCCTGTGATACACCAGGCACTGTGCCGGGCTCTGAACCCATGTTCTCTCATTTTAGCTACATCAACCCTCTGGGATGGACATTTTTATCTGCAGCTTCAAATGAAGAAAACTATGTTCAGGATGATAAAGCCACTTGTCCCAGTTCACACAGCGAGGCTTCAGTCCGGGGTCCGAGGGGACTTTCTGCAGCCTGAGACCCGAGGCAGTGCTGGGAGACTGTAGACACAGTCAGCCCTGGCGATGGCAAAGGGAGCGGCAGCACTGCAGCCTGGCGCCCAGGTCATGGGACTGAAACAGGAGGGATAGAAAAGCTGCGGGCCACCAGGGCCAGGGGACACGGGGGGGGGGGGGGCTGGTAGCATCATAGGTGAGTGTTATAAACTAAATTGACTCTCCACTCCACCCCACCCCAAAATTTACACCTCCTAAACTATGTAGCCTCAGAACGTGACTATATTTGGAGATAAGTTCTTCAAAGAGATTAGATGAGGCCATTGGCGTAGGCCTCATCCAAAACGACCGTTGTCTTTCTAAGAAGAGGAAATTCACAGAGATGCCCAGAGAGAAAAGCCCGCATGAGAACACAGTGAGAAAGTGGCCATCCGCAAGCCCAGGAGACAGGCCTCAGGAGAAACCAGCCCTTCTGATGCCTCGTTCTCAGACGTCCAGCCTCCAGAACTGTGAGAAAACAAATCTCTGTTGTTTAAGTCACACACTGTGTGGTCCTTTGTTGTTCAGCCCAAGCTGCCTAACACGGTGTGGATGGCTTAGGGTTGAAACCCTCTGAGATTGCTGCCCACGTCCATCCACACAGGTGTGGCTTGTCTGGAACAACCATGTCCCTTCAGAGTGAGCATCTGTTCTGTTCTGTACTGCTATCCCTCAAAGAGAAACCACGAAACCGGCATTCGTAGCGACAGCTATGACATTGCTCCTCCGCCACTAAATAAGCACGACTCCCAGGTGTTGGGACTCTCGTGGGGCCAAGCGTGAGGGAGAAGTGAGAAAACTTGTAGTTGGTGGTGTGCTTGGTATATTTTAATTGTCAATAACTTTAATATTTCTACATCCCCCGAGCCCACAGAGTAGAAAGGCTAAAATCTACACTCTCAAGACCGCTTTGCTGCAAAAGCTCTGTGTGCAATTTAGATTCAGCCAATGAGACACAAAGGTGTGAAATGTGGAAGGCAGAGGGAGGAAAAGGAAGCGTCAACAACCAGACACATGGGCTGCAGCAGACGGGTTTGTGCAATTCCTGGACTCCAAGCACCACACTCTCCCGCAGCTCCCGGACCTCAGAGAAGCAGCCGTTGCCTGACCTCTGAGAGATCGCAGCTGCAGGGGAAGCCCCCTAACTTCCCTCTGGCCCTTCCAACAATTTTGTGGGTACTTAATAACCTGCATTAAATGCCTTTCTGCTTGAAATGCCAGGAGTGTGGAGATACCAGTCAGCTGTACTGAGACTCCATCCAAGAGAAAAATAGCTGTGAGGTCCCTCAGCTTGAATGAAATACCTGGGATGATGTTCAGACTAGACATCAACGTGACTTTGAACTTGATGCCATTTTCTGAAAACATAGTATCCTCTAGAGCTCCTTGGAAAATACCAAAGGAAAGGAGGTATATAGAAAATAACTATTAATTGTCCTTTCAGGGGAGACACAAAATGCTTCAAAAAGTTAAACCTTTTCTTAAACAGGGAAGGAGAAAAAACTCTATCCTTGTCTGAAACACATGTATTGAGTGCTTACTAGCCAAGCCATAAATATTTATTAAGTATCTACTATGTGCTAAGCATTGTACTAAGACAATTATAAAAATTATATGATGTTAGGAATAAAATACCCTATCACTTATTTTAGAATTTTTCCTTCAGATAATTTTTGATAGATGACATGAACATGTACATAATGCTTTTCCAAATTCTTAATAATCAGTTATTCAATACTATAAATTAAGTAATCTTTTTCTCATTATCTGTGGTGTCTGCTTTAACATTCAGTATGTTCTATTAAATAATTGGCTCTAAATTGAGTTTAACTATTGGGTCTGATATGCTCAGTAACTTCCAATGCTCTTCTTTTCTTAAAATATTATTTTATAGTCTAGCCTTTTGGTCTATTGTATTAGTCAGCTTTTGCTAGGTGGCGCTGCAATAACAAACAGGCCCCACATCTCAGGGGTTAATAACTGCAAAGGTCAGCTGTGGCAGCTTCTGTGGCACTGCTCCATGAGTCCCTCAGTCCAAGACCCAGATTGAAGAAGCATTGGGGACATGCTATGCTCACAGCAGAGGCGAAGGAGCAAGAGGGCTGTTAGGAACTCACAATGCCTCCTAAAGCTTCTGCTAGGTTGTGGCATACATCTTATCTGCTTACATGCCACTGGATAAAGCAAGTCACATGACTAGGCCCAATATGCATAAATAAGGGATGTATATTTCTCCTACTAGACAGCAAGCAAGCAAGTCACATGACAATGAATAGACTGTATGGTTCCCTTGCAGAAAGAAGGGATTCTTCCCCAGAAACAAAACTATAATCTGCCACATTCTTCCTTTGGACAAAAATGCAGTAAAAATGCCTTTGGGGCTTTTAATTTACAGGGTATTAAATGTATACACTAACATGAAAATAGTGCACTTCTTATGGTTTCTAATCTCTCAACCAGAAACATGGCACTTCCCTGCATTCATTCACGACTCATGGCTTTTCCATAAACACCCTGCCTTTCTCCCGTCTCACGTGTGTGGGTGCATGTATGTGTGGGTAGCACCATATAAGTGTTGTCATTTTTTTCCATGTACATTAAAGAGCTAAATATAAAAGTAAATGTAATGGAACTAAAAATATTAAATTGAGTAATTATCACTTCTTTGATGACATTTTACTTTCCCAGCTTTGGAGCGATAGAAGAAATCACAAACAGGAGTTCATCGGTTTAAAACACATAAAAGGCCTGAAAGTAGTACAATTAAAATTAAAAGGGAACTACTGGAGTCAATGCGCCTTTCAAATACAACAGAAAAAGTGTTCATTTCAGAGTCTTAGAAAGGACTAATCTGTGTTTGGCGGTGGGAAGCACCTCGGGGAAGGGCACATTCCTCAAAAGGAGAAACTCAACTCGCACAAAAGGGAACACCTATTTTTAAATGGTTCAGCCTTTTTAGACTGGTAGTCAAAGAAATGCAAATTAAAACTACAGTGAAGAATCACTTATGTGTTGTAAATGAGCTGTGAACTCTTTTCATTGTGATATTTGACTCTAGTGAGTGTGTGGTAAGAAAAAAAAATATCCTCCTGTGCATTGCGGGAAAGCTGTCAGTGAGAACGGCTGGAAACGCGGCTCACGAAGCGTTCGGAAAGTGCACGTCGGGAACCGCCACAACGCCGTTCCCTGGACCCAACAACCCCGCTTCTAGCACCTCGACCTCAGGAAATATTCAACACACAAGACAAGACTATTTTTAAATAGTCACTGCGGTTTTATTTGTAAAATCTGAAAAAGCAATACACTATTGTAGACTAAAAGGTGTGGTTTCAAAAAACGGAAGGACTGCAATTCTGGTTGTGCCTTTTTCCGTTCTGTGTCACGTGGAGGCCTCTTAGTCACCCCTCAGCCTCCGTTTCTCCCCCCTAAACCTTTGCGGTAAAGCAGGACAATCACCTGCAGGTTGCGGGAAGGACTGAATGAAATATATGTACACGACTGCTTTGTAACTGAATATAAAGGACATTTTTATTATCTTTATCATCAAAGCAAAGACTTGGGACCAGCCCATAGAGACAACAATGGGAAAAACGTTAAGTACATTGCGCTACATGCTACATCCCTCCCAGGGAGCATCGGGCAGCCATTAGGGACTCTAATTACGAAGATAACCTGAAAGAACACTCCTGCTTTTTTCAAGCAGAAAACAAAACGATGTTACAACAACATTACTTTCGATGTTGTTTAAACCCAATAGTAAAACAAAAACAGCCCAGAAGCATGGTGGGGAAATGAGGACAGCTTCTGCGTTAAGGTTGTAGATTGCAAGCCATCTTCTTTTATTTCTGTTATTATTGCTGTGATTTGTTTGTGCAGAAAATGAAAGTCAGGGATAAGGAGAACTGCTATTGAATGGTATGGGGCTTCCTCTCATCTCCTGAGGTTCCGCAGGCCTCATTATCTCTCATGTGGGTGAGACGGACTGCGGAAATGTTCCTTTCGTTACCCCAGCCTGGGTCCCCAGGGTGAACACCTACTAGATCACAGTGTGTTTCGTGTCATCCCATCTGACAAGCTCTACTGAGCAGCTACTTTAACACCAAGTTCAGCAACAAGGCTAACAAGGCATATACCATGTTGAGGGTCAGGTGCAGGTCCTCGGGGGCAGAGAGGGGCCGTAGGATAAAGTGAAGAGCTGGGACCTTCACAGAAGGCAAGTAGAATGGCCAGTGTGAAGTCATGTGGATAAACACTGTGTCGTGGGTATCAGGCCCCGGCACGGGGCTTGCCACATAGTGGGTGCTCAATAAGCATTTGTTGAATTCAATGGAACTGAACTGTAGTGACTGGGGAACCTCATTCCCGTGTCTAAGCTCTCCTACTCCAGCCCAGTGTCAAGGATAAGCATGGCCCTCCTGGGAAGCCCTTCACCTTTCTCCTGGTGGCCCCTTCCCCCTCGGCCTAATCAAAACCAGGGCTCCGCTCCCAGCTCCTTGCTCCCGGCACGTGCGCTAGAAAACAGCCCTGCCTGCTCCCTGAAGACCTCCAGGGCTTTGCTATTTGAAAGATGAAAACCCCAGACCTGAGGAGTACTCACAAATGCATTTTCCCATTTGTAAAGTCACTTGTTAAAAAGAAAAAGCCCTGCAAAGAAACAAGAAACACGCACAGCTGGGTTTAGATTTAATGAACCACTTTTACTGAAAAGAACAGAAGGACACAGGACGACGGACATTCCAGGGAAAGCAGCGACCCTGTCGGCCCTGTCCCCTTTGTCATTTCTCCTCTAAGGAAGCTGAAGAGGCCCCGTTCCCCTCCCGTGTGTATGGAGGGCCCATTGTGATCAATAACTGCTTCTTCTTTTCACGTTTCCAAGGACCTCTCGCCAGCCTGCTAGCAATGCAATTGGTCAATCGATGGACATTGCCCACCCACCGCTGAGAGCAGCCACCACCCCCTACCGCACCGCATCGAAATGTTTGCCTGGGGAGCGTCACTTTTTTTCTTAACACAAAATTCCTCTTGCACAGCTAGACTTGCAATAGATTTCCTTTCCCTAACTTCTGCATCGATTTTTATGCCAAAATAAACATCTTGTAGCTAAAGAACTTCAGACACACTCAGGCCACATCATATCACAACACAAGTAAACAAGCGGTCCACTGGGAAAATGGACCACCAGGCTCCCTCTCCAAACCAGGTGGCAACGGAGACATGCTCCTCACCTGCTGGTGCTTTTATGCCAGAGCCGTGTTCCTGCCTTCACTACTCAGAAATGCCCCCGTGTGCTCACAGCTGGGCAGGCCTCTGGGAGACAGGATGTGCAAGCCTTCCCATTCTGTGCGAATCTTACTTAAAATGTTTACTGACTTTATTGTTCCAGGTATGCATTTTCCAAAGCATTACATCTTTGGGGCTCTTTTTCTTCTTTCTTTCTTTTCTTTTCTTTTTTGTATGCAGAGCAAAGAGAGAGAATATGTAAAACTGGGAAGACTGCTCAGAAGATTTGGTGTGGAGGGATGTTAACAAACCCAGGGTCCTTGGTCTTATCTTGGGCACAAAGGACACCTGGGAACCCAATGGCACGGGGGGGGGGGTAAAAGCCATCACTCATTTGTACATTAGGAAAGAGCCACTGGTTGGAAGGGTAAAGTAAAATTCCAGAGAACCAGACCAGAGAAACTCGTCCTCTGCCCTCTCCTGGAGTTTGAAATTTCAGAAGGTGGAAATTCTTTCCTCCACAGGAACAAAGCTGGGGGTCTAAGAGAGACCCAGGAAAGGGGAACAAAGAGAAGTGGGCTCCTCAGGACAGGTTCTACTGATGACTTAAACTAAAGAAGCTGCCCCAGCTAGCTACTGCTGCATAACAAGCCATCCCAAACTTTGTGGCTTAAAACAACTTTTTTTCCTCCTGAATCTGCAACATGGGCAGGACTTGACCAGGGTAGCTCATCTCTGCTGTACCCAGTGTACTCAGTACAGATTTTATTTATTTATCTTTAGAGGGGAAGGGCAGGAGAGAGGGAGAGAAACACCAATGTATGGTTGCCTTTTGTGCATCCTCTGCTGAGAACTGGCCTGCAGGGAACCAGCCTGCAACCCAGGCATGTGCCCTGACTGGGAATCGAACCGCGATCCTGTGGTTCACAGGCCCACGCTCAATCCACTGTGCTACACCAGCCAGGGCTGAAGCTCTTTCTTAAGATGAGTGTTGAATACCATGGTTGCTCTTGTGTTATTTAACATGTTACTTTACTTGTGTGTAAAATAGTTGGTGATAAATATCCATTTTAAAGATATTGGTGTGATATATATCCCTAAACACAGAGACATGAGCATACCCCAGTCTTCTCTTCAGAGCCTCTGAAAGTCAGGTGGGACGTCTGCACATCCGTCCCTTTTGTAGCTGCTGTCCCCTCTCCCACTGCCACCACCACCCAACCTGCCCATCACTGACTAATCCTGCCCTCACTGCCATGGCAGCTTAAACCAAGAGCAATCAACTGGATCAGTTAGAATCTTTCCACCAGGCCCCTGAAATTAGAACTGAAAGTCAGCAAGGTAATGTGCCCTTGCTGACAAGGTACTGGATGGTTTAGGAAATGTGGACAGATTTCTCACACACACACAAAAAACAGTCTGCAGAAAGAGACAAGAATGAGGCAGATGTGTGGAGCCGGGGCTGAGACTCGTACTGCCCAGGTCCGGGTTCCAGCCCTGACGCCAAGCCACTTTCTTGCCTTTCCTTGGTTCTGGGAGCTAGTTCCGTAATTTTAAAATAAATTCCACTTTTCTGGTGTGAGAAAGGCTTTGCCATTGCCCAGCTTAAGGGAGGATCACTCACATAGTTTTTCAGGGTAAACGTCATCCCATGGAGAAGATGCTGTTCACATCTAATGCAAAATAATTAGCACCCCCTGGAGTTGTGAAGTGGGGAAGTTCTTAGAGACCCTAGCAATGGTCAGATTTAACATTTAACCTGATCGCCCTGCTTGACGAATGGTGGAAGCCAGCCTTGTTGGCAGAAACGGAGATGAGACTCTAGCCCCCGCCCGACCAGTGAACTCAGGCAGGTCACTACCCTCCTCTGAAACCCCAGTCTCCCATCTGTCAATGAGGAGCTGCAGGGATGGCCCAGCAGGCCCTTCCAGCCCCGGCACTGGTGACTCTGGTGTCTGTTCTGAGTGTGTACCAGTAACACAGGGCGCCCTTATCTCAGGAAAGATTCCATTTAGATTCCTTGTTAGAAAATATGTTGGCTTTCTGATGGAAGGCGATGATTTATGCTGAAAGTCACCTCTGCAGTCGGATGGTGAGATTTCTTCTCTGCACATTTTTTCCAACTCCTCTGCTGTCATTTATCCTGGGGCAACAGAATAAAATAGGGACATTGGATATCAACTTCACCAGGCTCATTTGTCAGTCCCCACTAAGGCCAACTGCCTTCACTTTAGAGCTAGGTGTAGGATTAGGATTAGCATTTGAGTTGCATTTAGGATTGAAGTTAGGTTTAAGGTTCAGGTTAAGGATAGACCTAGGCTAGGGTTAGGTTAGAGTCAGGTTAGGGCTAAGGCTAGGATTTGGGCTAGGTTTAGGGATATGATTCAGGTTAGGGCTAAAAGTAGGACTACTTGTAGGGTTGTGTGTAGGCTTATTTTAGGGACACAGTCAGAGAGACCTTGCCCCTGGTTTTACCTGTTTTCCCAGTTTTCTTTGCATGTCTTTTTCTCTACCCAGTCTTTAAACACCAATATTCTTGGAGCCCCTTCTACCCGCTGGAAAAATCATCTTAGTGTCAGTACACTTTTCTCTTTTGGTGTTTCTTACAGTTAAATATGAAGACCTTAAGTTTATAACCCAATTGGTTTTGCCAAATGCAGATTCCCAGGGAACCTGTAACTCCATCAAGACCTGGAACATTCCACCACCCCAGAAAGCTGCCCATATTTTTAACCTCAGAAGCAAACACTGATCTGATTCTTATCACTGCTGATTGGTTTTACCTTTTCTAGAATTTACCATAAATGAAATATGTGATGCAGTCTTTTGTGTAACGCTTCTTTCAAACAACATGTTTTTCAGATTTATTCATGTTGTTGTGTTATACTGGCTTTTTTAGTACAATACAAGATTTATATTCTGACTTTTTTAGTATGAAGCCCTTTATTACTGTACTACCTGCCCAAAACTTGTCACAGAAAATGCACAGCTGTCCTTTGTCTACACTGCTCACTCCAACCTTGATTTCACACAAAGCACTCTGCTGAACAGTCTCAGGTCTTCGATGACCCATCAATTATTCCAACCGTGGTTTGTGAGAAGAGCCCAGATGTCAGCTCCTTCTTCATCGACCTGTCCAATATGCACCAAGAGGAATTGGAATAGAATGTGACAAAAGATGGTGGGGGGAGAGCTCTTCTCCAGGAAGGGTGGGGTACAACATCTCTCGGGAAGCAGAGGACCTGATCAGAGGTTGCTTGGCATGGTGGGGAGACTGACGGCTATCAAGTTAAGAAAAATGAGTTTCAGACCTAGTTTGGTCACTGAGCTTTGTAACTTTAGTCCAATCACTTAACCTCACCTCATCCATAAGATGTGGATAATACTTGCATTAATAATAATAATTGGTATTTGCATAATAATAACTGCTATTTGCATACTGCCACAGAGACCAAATGAGGCTCTGGAATAGGTGTAGATACCTGGTGAAAGTTAAGTGAATAATCAGAAGTGCTTTGTAAACTGTGAAATGCTTGTTGAAGCCTCTGCCCATGGTGTTCAGGGGCTCAGACAGGTGGCCCTGTCACTCGGGAATCTTGCAAATTGGCCCCACAGAACAATTCACCCTCGGACCTTCTCTGGTAGGCACCATCAGCCCAGGAGTATTTTCCAAACACAGCCCCACTACAGATGTGCTGCTCAGATCTCCAGGACGGGGCCCCACAGGCAACTGGTTTGAGGTTTCCCAGGTGATTCTGATCTTGGGAACAACACTGTGTTGCTACAGCTCCTTGGGGAGACTGGATTCTATACAGTCAGTAGCAGAGTCACTTCCCAGAAAACAGATGTCCCTGGGTTTGACTTTTATAAATGCATTTCATCACCTGTCACAGATGGGCTGACCTCCGGGGGCCAGATGGTGGAGACCAACCCACAGTGAGGTATGATGGAGAGGATGCCCACCATTCCCACAAAGACAGAGAAGCCAGTGCTCACCAAACCTGCCAGATGTGTCCCTGTCTTTCCCAGACACACTTACAAATACATTGGAACTCTGGTGACAGTTTCGGCCAATGGACTGTAAGCAAAAATGACATGTGTCACTTGCAGGTCAAGGCAGCTAATGCCAGCAGGACCTCAGCCAGCCCTCTCTTCTACTTCCACAGAAACCTCAGAGATGGCATGTCCTCAGTGGTGTCTCCTTCCGCCTGCGTCCCTGAGTGACTACATGGAGCAGAGGCCTCTGTCAGCTCTCACTGCAGATACAACAGGAGTGAGGGATAGATTTTGTTGCCCAAGCCACTGAGATTCAAGGTTCTTTTGTTACAATGGTTAGCAGCAATTACCCTCACCAATGCAACTGCATACCAAGAGATTTCTACTTACTCTCAAATATCTGTTGGCAACTGAAATGCTCTGATTGTTAGTAGAAGAAACTGAGGAAAGCTAGCAGCCTCGATAACCAACAGCAAGAACTCCCAAGTAAGTGACTGAAATCTTTGAAACAGCTTCAAAAAAGCCATTCTGACTGCTCAACATCAGCCATTCTAAGACAGCCCCCTGCCTAGGGACCCCGCAGATGCTAGCTGGAGTCCATAGCCAAGCAACTGGCCACCCATTCAGTTCCTGCGATTGCACCTAATAAACATTTTATGGACCTGTTCAATTGCAAAGCGATGCAGGCAATTAACTTCTATCATCGTTTTATAGTGGAAAGATGTTGCAAGCTTGGGTGGTAAAAGTAGAGCCATGCGTCAGCTCAGAACATGCGGCTGCCAAGGCCCAGTGGGGTCCATCGTCAGAGCAGGTGCAGAGCTCCGAACAGTTAATGGGCTGCTCCCAGTGTTGGCCACGGACCACTGGCACTGAGCCTGCCGCTTCACTCTCTCAGCAAAGGTCCTGGAAAATGCTGGACTGAGCCAGCCCCCCAGCACAGCTTGGGGTAATGTTGAATTCGCCCCCCAGAGGGACACGTGGGTCATAAAAAACTGGTATGTCAGCCTTGCTGGCTAATCCCGTGCCCACTACGGACACACTTCTGTGCAGAAACATGTATTAATGAATGACAGAGAAAGAGGGATGGGGGAGGGAGAGGGGGGGGGAGAAAAGAAGAATTTGGCTACCGAGAGCACAAGAAGAGGAATGAGAGGAAGGCAGGCTGGCTGAGGCCCCCTCTCCCCAGTCCAGAAAAATTTGCATGGAGCAGCATTTTCCCCGGCAATGGTTTCTGATTGGTCTGTCCATCCACCAGCTGATTCAGGTCTGAAAGAGTCTGGTTTCAGTCCTCCTGCACCGGGCAGACACATGCTGAAGAGGCTGGGAGATCCCACTTGCTCAGCTCTACTCGTCCTTTAGAGGCTCTCAGTCTTGATGGCCAGCCCATCTCTATACAATTCACAACAAAATGGCATGTTTCCAGAATGACACTAAATTTACATTAATGATGGAGGTAAAACTGCTTCTTTCTCAATTTTCTAATTGCAGAATGCTGGATAAGCTTGTCAAAACTGAGCTCTTCTCTGTCTCTTCATGTGTGTGCTTTAGTGTGTGTGTGCATCTGGGTGTGAGTGTGCATGAATGTGTGTGTGAGTGTGTTCCTTCTTGCTTTGCTGGGTTCCCACCTCTGTACCTTCACCGTCCCTTCAGGCTTCCCCTCCCCTGGTGTCTCCCTCTGTGGAGACCCCCAGATCCGCCCTGCTTCCCCAGGGAAACCAGGGAAAGCCATTTGGTTTGGGGACGTGGCTGGAGGGCCCCGAGGGCCTGCAGAGCAGGAGAGGGTGCCAGGGATAGAGGGTGGAAGGGTAGGGTGTGGAGACAGAATGTCCACAGGAGCTGGACACAAAAAGGGAGATCCTTCGGTCTGTCAAGCGACAGTGCTTCCATGGGCGCCCTTCCACCCACATCAGGCCCCACCAGAGGGACCAGCTGAGATCAAGGGCCCAGAGCAACCACCACCACCATTTCCACCCCCAAGATCACTGTAATGAGCTCTTACTGTGTGCCTTGTGGTTTGTTCACATGGTGATTTTAATCCACACAACAATCACTGTGTACTCTTGTCCCCAGTTTCACAGAGGAGACCTGGAAGCTCAGAGATGCTAAATAACTTTCCCAGAGTCACAGAGCTAGTACGTGAGAGAGCCAGAATCCAAACCTAGTCTGCCTCACTGTGCAGGCTCTGCCCTTTCTGCCCAGTCACGCTGCCTCCAGGGAGTCCCAAATCCGGTATCAGAAGTGGCAGCGCTGACCAGAGGCCAGTGCCAAGGAAGCCATGAAGCTAGGCAATAAGAAGACAGGGAAGTGGGCTAGTTCAGGATAAAAACTCTAAAGGCTTGTCCTGCCTGGTGTGTCTCAGTTGCTTGGAGCACCGCCCCATAAACTGAAAGGTTGCAGGTTCGATTCCTGGTCAGGGCACATACCTAGGTTGAGGGTTCAGTCCCTGGTTGGGTTATGCACGAGGGACAACCCACTGGTGTTTCTCTCTTGCACTGATGTCTCTCTCCCTTTCTCTCTTCCTCCTTTCCCCCTCTATAAAAATCAGTGAGCATATCCTTGGGTGAGGATTAAAAAAAAAAAAACCCTAAAGACTCTTCCAAGGTCAGGTAAAGGGAATACTGGGAGTCACACCAGAGACTTCTGTCCCTGGGCTGTGGTAGGAGGTAGGGTGGGCAAATGGACCACTATTTCTAGATGGAAAAACTCCAAGTTTCAGCAAAACACAATCATCTTCCCACCACATACCCAGGAGCAAACCGCTTACCCTTTGTGATCTTCCATCTCCCCCACCAGGAAAAAGGCAGCAACGGTCAGCCCGCTCCTGAGACGGAGGTTTGCAGCAGAACAGGAACATATTTCCTGAAGTCAGCAAAGTCCTTGGAGCCTCTTGGGTGCTCTGAAAATAAAGTTGCTTAAATGGCCAGAGCAACCACAAAGCCCCTGCATGTGTTTGAGCTTTCACTGTGCTTGTTTAAATCAGCACTGGGGGAAAAATAATACACAGCAATGGTTTCCCCTTGGAGAAAACGCTGGCCTGCTGGACTGATGCTCAGTTAGCTCACTTCTGCAGCTCATCCTGAGCAAACTGTTTTATTAACAGTTTGCAGTCATTCTGCTTAATTACCTACTGTGCTCACATTCAGCACCGCCTTCATTTATTTTGCATCTGACCCACATCCCAGGCCCCAGGAATTTGGGCACTTTGCTTCTTTCCCTCTGAGAGAGGTCTGGAAGCAGCTCTGCCTTGACCGCCTCTGTCCCGGGAGGGAGGGACATTTGTTGATGAGCCAGCCCCATGGTGTCAGTGTTGTTTCAGAGTCACGCACTGTAACAGAGATGGAGAACGTTCCTAACAATGGAAGTCACAGCCCACAAAGGTTAAGGTAACTGGCTCAAGATACCCGAGTTAGTGAAGAATGAAGGCTACGGGAGAATCCGAAGCAGGGTGCCTGGTTCTGCGCTTTCCCAGCCCACAGAACAAGACCTGCTCAGGTGAGCTACAGGGCGGACGATCCACCCACCGGAGACACACTGCCTCGTGAGAGCAGATGGTCTAGAGAAGGATCTAGTCATGGGGAGCTACAGAGCCATTTGCTAACCCCTCCTGAGTTGGGCCTCACAGCGTGGCCTCACATGGAGTGTGGAGTTTCCACTGTGTCTGGCCCATTCAGACTCAAATATGTGCACGGTGAGTTCAAATATCAGCGGTCTGGGGGAAGCAGTGCAGTGTGGGAGAAAGCAGTAAGGATCTGGATTTCCCCCATCCGTCCGCTGTGAGCGAGCCCCTCCCTTCTCCAGGTTTCAGTTTCCCCACATATAAAATGAAAGTGTTGGGCTGGATCGATGGTTCTCAAACTCTAGCAGGCATCAGACTCCCCTGGAGAACTTGTTTAAACACAGCTCTACCCCCAGAGAAGGGGTGCAGGGAGAAGGAATGTCAAGATTTGCATTTCTGACAAGTTCCCAGGTGGCGATGATATCCCTGGTCCCCATACCAAGCTTTGAGAATCACTGGCCAAGACCAGCTCTAACTGCCCTTGCCTGCGGGTACCTCCCCCATGTGGGACCACCCGCCCCTCTCTTCTCCTGGTGGCCGCGGAGGTGGGGAGGCTAGACCTTAGAAGCCGAGATGCCTCCCTGTGGACAGGCTTCCCTGGTGCTCTCCGCCTGACACTGCGTGTGGCTCTGCCATTTCCTGGCTCTGTGACGCGGCCCACTTCTTCATCTCTGCAAATGTCAGATCTCTCTTCTGTGATACGGGTCTCCTGTGAGGATTCAAAGAACTGCACAAGGAAAGCACTGAGTACCTGGTACATGCTAAGCCTCAGTGAGTGTTAACAATTACTAGAGTTTCAGGTGCCTCGTCACCAACCCACCCACCTGGGAGGTCAACCGAGTGTCCCCACCTTCCCAGCATGTTATGAAGTGGCAACCTTTACTTGGGCCGGTGAGTCTCAACCTGGAGTATGTGTACCCCAGGCATCTGGTACCCACAGGGTAAAGAGCGTGCCTTTTCCTGGATCATACTCAGTAACGAGCCACTTCAAAGTTCATCTCAAACTGTAATACACAGAGACATCTGTTAGACTGAAAGGACGGGCCACAAGAACCCTCCCAAAAGACATCTCTTCCCAAGGGGAAAGAAGCCAGCTCGACCCAGGAACTAGGCCGGCGACACCCTGACTCAGTAGGTTGGGGCAGGGCCCACAGTCCTGGACGTCTCACCGCTCCCGGGTATGCCTGAGCTCCTGGTCCACAGGCCGTACTTTCAGTAGCAAGGTTTAAATAGCACCGTCTTATAAAACAAGTATAAATATATGTTATAGAGTAAAACACAGAATGTTTGTAGATTGTTAGTATTGTTTTAAAAAATTCAACTGAGTAAATGTTAAAGATCTTACTAGCTTTATGCAACTTCATGAATCAAGCAGCACCCAGCCTAGCAGATGGAAAGGAGCCCCAAAGAACTGTACCAGGCAAGACACTTTATCAAGAGGAGGGAGCAGGAACAAGGATTTGTACTAGGCAAAAAGAAACAAGAAACAACCAGCATCTGTCATGGCAAGGTTACTCTCCCTATGGCGGGCGGCAGGGCCCACCAGGCAGATTATCTAACTACCGTTCATCAGGCGGCTCCCGGTTGACACGTTTAAGATTCCATTTCTGGGAGAATAAAACTGTAATTAAGTCTCAGTTTGATGACATGGGGCTTAGCATAAGTGACTCCGTGTTGAGGTCTGTTGTCTTGTTTTTAACAGTGTAAAACACCAAACACACAATAAATGCCACACTGGGGTGAAGAATTTCAGATGGCACCATCACGGCCACCCCCAGTCCTGTCAGGATGCGAATTCTCCAGCCTGAGGTCTGCTTTGGGGGGAGAAAAACCTAACGAGCCTTGTCTGAAGCCACAGCGACCGACACACTCACGTGGGTGGACTGGAAAATGGGCCAAAAGCGCCCTCGCTGGAAGCGACTCATCTTCAGGGGACAGAAGCCAGGCTGCCCGCCTGTCCCAGCAGCAATGCCTTAAATGACAGAAGGCTCAGGAATTCCGTGGACACTAGGGTGTCTGCTGGGTAAACCTGTCCTTTGCTTGGCATTCAGTCTCATAGCAGGATCCAAGAGAGAGGTGAGGATCCAGGTGAAAACTGAGTTAGCTCTTTCAAAGAACTCGGCATCATGTAAGGGCCCGGGCCATGCAGCCATGAGATGCTCTCAAAATGAGGAACTGAAGGGGGAGGAGCCTTTCTCCCCTCCCCCAACACTGGTCCCGGGCAACCGTGACAGACTGGGGTCCTGAAGTGGCCACCGGCAGAGCGGGGCAAGGGCAAATGTGGAGCAGTTTTGGTGGCCCAGGGAAAGGACCAAACGTGTATTCATTAAAACCCTTCAAAGAGCATGTATCCAGAATGTACCAAGCACGCAGAGATGAATCGACTACCTCATGGGGGTCCTTAGGCAAGGAAACAGGGACTCCCTGATAGCAAGATAGGGTCCTAGAATGAGAACATCTAGCCCAGGGCTGTCCAGGGGACATTCCAGCCTGAGAATGTGGCACCAAGACTGAGCAGTGAAGAACAAAGGAGAGTCCTGCGGCCCCTTCCAGGGGAGAGAGGAGCAACGACAGGAAGACATGTGGCCAGAAGGAGGGGCTTTAGGAGGCCAACACTCTACAAGGCCAGTCAAGGGCTCCCTGGGGAAAGGGCCAAGTCAGGAGAAGGGACCAGGCCCAGGGTATGTCAGACTTTCACCTCATGAGGCAGAGCTTGGACTGCATCCTGGGGACAATGGGGAACCACAGAAGGTTTTAAGAAGAGAAGTGGCGTGGTCGGACTCATGTTGCAGACGGATCGCTCTGGAGGCTGGGCGGAGACTCGGGGAGGCAGAAGCAGGGCTCACAGGAAGGAAACAAGGGCCTGAGCTGACGCAGGCACTGTGGACGTGGAGAGAGAGATGGTTTGGTCAGGCCTGCAGTAAAGGGGCCCTGGGTGTGTCTGGGGGCTGGGCCTCTTTCAGGGTGAGTTTGAGCCTGGGGTGGGCATAGGGGGTATCCGCAAACCCCCTGTGAGAGGCCTTTGGGGCAGGAGCAGGTGGGGGTAGGGGGTGGAGAGCTCACCTCCGTCTGCCCCCTTTCTGGTCATGAATATGCCCCTTTGCCCGTGCACATACACACATATCTGTGTGTGCACATTTTTTACATTGTTCATTTCAGCACTTCACTTTTCTCACTAATAATATTTCTCGAAGATTGGCTCCTGTGGGTGCAGAAGAGCTTCCTCACTTTTTATGGCTGCACAGTCCATGGTATGCAGGCCATAATTTATTTAATGTCTCTCTTTGGATGGAGATTTGTGTTGTTTTCTCGTTCTTTACTATTACAAGCAACACAGCAATAAATATCCTTTTAGGTCCTGTCGTTCCTTATGTGTTTCAGGATATGTATGTTATAAAACCCTAGAAATCAAGCTGCTACGGCCAGTGGCATGTGCATTTTCATTTGAATGGATGCTGCCAAAATGCCCACCGTTTGCACTAATGCACCACAGGATGCTGCCGTGGGGCAGCTGCACCCCCTGTGTGTCAGCAAGCTGGCTGGTCTTTGTCTAAAAACAGCAGGTTTCAGAGCACCTCCGCACCTGGCCTACATGCTGGAGGATCCCCTCCCTATACCCCATGTTGAACACCCCAGGGGCTGGCCAGCTACAGGCTGACCTCTGGGCCAGCCGCTGCCACTGGTCGTCTCCCACCAGTCCACTCGGCTCTGCTGGGCCAGACTTTGAAGACTCACAACCCCCCCAGGCTGGAGGAGCCGGGCCCAGCCAGCCTCAACACTGAACAGAAAGAGTCCCAGCAAAATGCTTTGAAAGTTCAGAGGCATAGCAGAGGGGCGAATGACTTTAAACCTTGTAAGTTCTGCAATTGCTGGGCACCTTGGGTTTGGGGATGATGGGAACCACATAGGCTTCTAAATCCCATTCCCAGAAAACCTCGAGATAGTCAAGAACCTACTTGATTACTTGTCAGACATTTACTTTTCATAAATGCTGCTTTCACTGAGACACAGAGCAGCTTCCAGGGGCCAAGAAATATCACCTGTGGGCCTCATAAGGGCTTGCTGGCTGCTTTCAGAGCAGCCTTTGCACTCCAAGTGTCTCTAGGGGGGGCACAGATACATGCCGAGCTGCCTGCAGAAGGCATCAGCGCAGTGGGTGTGTCTGCTGGGAGGCAGGGCTGCTGGGGATGCGAGTGAGCGTGTGGAGGAGCTCCTTCCCAGCCCTCCCGCAGCCACAAGTCTCTCGGGGGCACCTGCAACCCCACTCCTAGCCCATCTTTATTGTTATGTTTAAACAGCTTCATGAAAGTATCACTGACACAGGATACACTGCATATACTTAAGGTATATTATTTGGCTGGTTTTGACACAAGTCGGCACCCATGAAACCATCGTCACAGTCAAAACGGTGAATTTATTCATCACCCCCAATGTTTCCGAGTCCTTTGCAATTCCTCCCTCCTACCCCTCCCTGCCCGCCATTCCTGTGCCCACAACCAATGGTCTGCTTTCTGTGGAGACAGATGAGTTTGCATTTTCTAGAGTTTTATATAAATGGACTCTTGCTGTATTACTCCTCTTTGTCTGGCTTCTTTTGCTCAGCATAATCTTTTTAAGACTCATCCTTGCCATCGCACGCAGGGCTAGCTCGTTCCTTTTTGTCGCTCAGTAGTATTTCATTGTATGATTAAACAGCAACGTGTTTATCAATTCACCAGCTGATGAACAACTGAGCTATTTCTGCTTAGGGGATATTACAAATAAAGCTGCTACAAACATCTGTGTACCAGTCTTTGCACGGACCCATATCTCCCTTTCTCTTGAGTAAATACTAGGAGCAAAAATGGTTGGCCTATATGTTATGTGTGTTTACATTTTAAGAAACTGTTAACCAGTTTGCCAAAGTAGTTCTACCATCTTACATTCCCACCTGCAGCTCCAGTTTCTCTATGTATCAAGAACACTTGTTTTATTTTACCCACCATTACCTCCTAACCACTCAGCATCTAGATACCTTGTCTCTCTCCGAGAGAAATCTAGAAATTCTTCATAGTTTCTCACAAGCACTAGGGCTGACATCCCAGGGGCTCTGGAGGGATGTTTAGAATTGGGAGGATGAGGTTAGGGGTCCCTATGTCATGGGCTTTTTAAACTAGCACAACGACCCCCCCCTCATATCACACATGCACGATCAGGCAAAGCTGAGCCTCACACGCATCAGTCAGCTCACCCAACATGCTCCCCGATGATTCCTTCCCTGCTGTAGCTCAGCCCCAACTTTTCCCACTTTTGGCTCTCCGTCCACAGCCCCACCGTGCCCCTGCCTCAGACTCTTTAGGCTTGATCTCGGTATGCTTCTCCCCTCCATTACTGTCCCACCTCTGACCCTCAGGTCTTGTTCTCACTGGGGTCCTCGCTAATGTTTGTTACCCCAGAGAGAACCTGCTCTATCTCAGCCTTTCAGAACTTTAAGTGGACTCTGGTTCATGGCCAGTACCAGCAGCTCCAGCACTGCCTGCCCTATACCCCTTGACCAGCCTGGAGGAGAAAGACAGAGAAAGGCGGAGCCCCCTCCACCCAGCTCTGAGGTGGGCCCAGAAAAGGCTCCTTTCAGCCAGCGCAAATCCCTCCTGCTCCTACCCTTCCCCCTGGCTCTGCAGGGACTGAAAAGTGTCTGAGAATCTCCAAAGGACCCTTTAGAAACCACCTCATGGAGGGCTTCTCAGGCCCCTATTTAGCAACGGGACCTATTTTCCAAGTGATATCTTACCCACGAGACACAAAACAGTTCAGTACAGGCTGCACCAGGGAATCCACAGCCCACTCTGCTCAGTCCTGCCCTCCTCCTGGGGTGGCCCTGACTAGCTCCTCTGGGGGGCCCCGTTTAAACGAACCAATACCACCCTCTTGGGTAGGCCTAAATCTGACATAACCCCTGCTATGGGTTGGGTTGTGTCTCCCAGAAAGATATGTCGAAGTCAGTACCTATCAGTGTGACCTTATTTGGAAATGGGGCCTTTTGTAGATGTAATCAAGTTAAGATGAGCTCATCCTGTGTTACGGCAGGCCCTAAATCCGATATGACTAGTGTCCTTATAAGAAGAGAAGATGTCCTGACTGGTGTGGCTCAGTGGATTGAGCACCAGCCTGTGAACCAAAGGGTTGCTGGTTTGATTCCCAGTCAGGGCACGTACCTGGGTTGCAGGCCGGGTCCCCACAACCACACATTCATGTTTCTCTCCCTCTCTTTCTCCCTCCCCTCCCCACCTCTCTCTAAAATAAATAAATACTTTTTTTTTAAAAAAAAAAAAAGAAGAGAAGAGACACAGATGCACACAGGGAGAACACATGTGACAATGGAAGCAGAGGCTGGAGTGATGCACCTACAAGCCAGGGAACACTAAGAATTTGCCAGCAACACCAGAAGCTAAGAGAGAGGAGACGGATTCTTCCCTAGAGCCCTGAGAGACAGCGTGGCCCTGCAGACACCTGGATCTGGACTTCAAGCCATCAGAACTGTGAGAGAGTAGCTTACTGAACTTGTGGTAACTTTTTATAGCTGCTTTAGGAAACTAATACAGTCCTGGAGATTCTCCTGCCACTGGTGTGCATACCCTGCATAACCTCATCTCCCTGAGAAGGAAAGCAATGGGACAGTCTCTCCCATGGTGTCACCCAGCATGGTTGGCTTTAAGGGAAATTACCCTCAGTGCTCCTGACCTAGTCAGGCGTGATGGTTAATTTCACATGTCAACCTCATGGGGTCATGAGTTGCCCAGATGCCTGTGACTTACACTCTCAGGGCTCCCTGGTCCCCAGGCCTTCAGACTCAGAGTGGAATTTATACCACTGGCTTTCCTGGGTCCCCCGGATCCCTGATGGGGTAAATTCAATCCGAGGGCAGAAGAAGACTGATGTCCCCCCTCATGCAGTCAGGCAGAGATCCCATTCTGGTTTCCTCTGCCTTTTTGTTCGATTTGAACCCTGAACAGGTTGGGTGATGCCCACGCATATTGGGGAGTGCCATCTGCTTTACTCCGTTCACCACTTCAAATGCCAACCTCCTCTGGCAACCCAGTCACAGACACACCCAGAAATGCAGCGTTTAATCAGATACCCGGGCATCCTGGGGCCCAGTCAGGGTGACACAAAATTAAGCATTACAACATCCAAACATGGGGGCAGAACAGCCTCAGGACTGAGAACCTTCCGGGGGCTGGATGGGCCTCCCCAGTGTCTGGTCACTCTGCTTTGTCAGGCAAGCACCTGCTAGCTGCAGGTACACTTCCTTCAGTTTTCTGAGCAAGTCGTCCTTCTGCATACCTGTAGGTGCTCGCATAGGCAAGGCAGCAGAAGTGAAATGCCCACAGGTGCCCTGAGGATAGACAGGTGAAGCCCACATAGCCCCTGCCCACTGTGGAGAATGGGCTGAAACTGACACCCTCTGCCCATGACAATGAAAATAAAACCTGTCACCCCCTGGGTCTGGGGCTGGTTGTGAGGAAGGCATGGGAAGAGAAAGTGGGCAGCTAGTGGATGGTTGACCCAACAGGGACCTTGCCTGGAAATAAAAACCAGACACCAGTATGGCTCAGATCTCAGGTGGAGAGCAAACCTGGAGGTCAGAACCTCATGGCAGAGAGGATAACCACGAAAAGCCAGGTCATTTCCCAGTCATGAAAGAGAAGATCCTCCCCAGCCTGGCCGTCTCCTCAACTAGACTCAAGGATGCCCTGGTTGCTGTGCTATGGTATGACCCCCTCCCCCTACTCAGTGAAGTCCTCAGATGCCACTCAAGGGCTAGAAAAAGGCTCTGACCAGTGAGACCACATTTGTAGCCATGGCACAAACCTAAGGAACAGCTTCCCCATCGTGTGGGTATATCAAGTTCACCAGAATCAGCAGAAAGCGATGCCCTCCAAGGAAAACCTGCAGCTGTCAGCCGACCAAGACCCTCCTCAGGTTGCAGGAGACCGATGACCTCTATGTTCTTCTTGTAAATTCCAATTGCTATATTCTGCAAAAGTTACAAGGGCTACGCTGAGAGGGCAGGCTGCTTACAACCCAAGAGGGTCGAGGAACCATCCCAGCAGTTCTCCTCACCTTCCACAGGTGAGCCTGAGTATTCACCTCTCAGTGCAAGACAGAGGCTCACAGGTCTCAGAAAAGATGTTTCTGAAAGTCCCAACACCAATAAGACTCAACCTCATGAGGTCATGATGCATAATGCTCATCTCTGCCCTGAGAGCAAGTCTGGCTGTAAGTATGTAAGTATAAGACAAACACCTTCTAAAGGCACTTTTTGAAGAGTCTTTGGCCAAGATAACTTTAATCCAGCTCTGGAATAGGAACTTTAAAAAGGAAGAGCCCTCAGACAGCCCTTCTTATGACTTGGGTCTGGAGAACAGGAAATGTGCCCAAATTAATCAAAATTAGTGACTGAGTGAAAGTCTAGGTACCTGACATGTTTTTTTTTTAACTATTTCATGTGTTTTTTTTTCTTTTTCTTTCTTTCTTTTTAAAGTATATTTTATTGATTATGCTATTATGTTTTCCCAATTTTTCTCCCTTTATCCTCCCTCTTCCCTGCACCCCACAACCATCCAGCATCTGCCCCCTTAGTTCATGTCCATGGGTTGTGCTTGTAAGTTCTTTGAATTCTCTGTTTCCTATACCATTCTTGACCTCTCCCATCTATTTTATGCCTACCAATTATGCTTCTTATTCTCTGTTCCTTTCCCCCATATCCCCTCCCTACTGAAAACACTCCATGTGATTTCAGTCCATTTCTCTGATTCTGTTCCTGTTCTAGGTGTTTGCTTAGTTTTGTTTTTGTTATTTTCTTTTTTTTTTAGGCTTATCTGTTGATAGTTGTGAGTTTGTTGTCATTTTACTGTTCATATTTTTTTATCATCTTCTTTTTCTTAGATAAGTCCCTTTAACATTTCATATAATAAGGGTTTGGTGATGATGAACTCCTTAAAACTTGACCTTATCTGGGAAGCACTTTATCTGCCCTTCCATTCTAAATGATAACTTTGCTGGACAGAGTAATCTTGGATGTAGCTCCTTGCCTTTCATGACTTCAAATACTTCTTTCCAGCCCCTTCTTGCCTCCAAGGTTTCTTTTGAGAAATCAGCTGACAGTCTGATGGGAACTCCTTTGTAGGTAACTCACTCCTTTCCTCTTGCTGCTTTTAAGATTTTCACTTTATCTTTAATCTTGGGTAATTTAATGATGATGTGCCTTGGTGTGTTCCTCTTTGGGTCCACCTTCTTTGGGACTCTCTGGGCTTTCTCAAGTTCCTGGAAGTCTATTTCCTTTGCCAGATTGAGGAAGTTTCCCTTCATTATCTGTTCAAATAAGTTTTCAATTTCTTGCTCATGTTCTTCTCCTTCTGGCACCCCTATAATTCAGATATTAGAACGTTTCAAGTGGTCCCAGAGGTTCCTAAGCCTCTCTTCATTTTTTTGGATTCTTGCTTTTTTATTCTGTTCCAATTGGATGTTTATTTCTTCCTTTTGTTCCAAATCATTGTGGGTTTGTTTTTTTTTTCCAAAATCGTTTATTTGAGTCCTGGTTTTCTTGCTGTTGCTGTTAGTTCCCCGAATATTTTGCTTTATTTCCTTCTGGGTATCCTTCATTTGTTCTTTCATTTTACAACCAATTTCAATCATCAAAAGCTCTGTGAGCATTTTGATGACCAGGGCTTTGAACTCTACATCTGATGGGTTGGCTATCTCCTCATCACTCAGCTCTTTTGCTGGAGTTTTGCTCTGTTCTTTCATTTGGGCCATAGTTCTTTGTACTGGTGCACCTGATAAGTTGTAAGGGGGTGGGGCCTTAGGTATTCACCGAGGCAGGACACCCCACCTCACTGCACTGTGGTGCTGTCTATCAGAAAGGGGCCAGAGAGGGAACAATGCAGCTGGCTTCCTCATCTCTAGTCCCACTTTCCAACGAACTCTCATGTGAAACAGGGAGTTTCTCCCACTGTGGCAATCCCCTCTGTAGTCCACAGTCAGCTCTGGGTCTCAGTTTCCCATTTGGCCAGCCCTGCCCACACAGTCCTTGGCCTCACCCGGGTCCTTTCAGCCAACCCTGCCCTCATCATCTGCAGCCTTGCCTCAGATTCTCTCTGTTGGCCCATCTTACAGGTCTGGTTGGTCTGGTTGACTATTTCTTTAATTCCTTGGTCATCAGAGTTCCATGCAGTTTGATTTTCTGTCACTTCTGGTTGTTTATTGATTTTAGATTGGTTGTTATCCTCCTTTCAGTTGTTCGAGGAAGCAAAGGGTTTCTACCTAGGCCTCCATCTTGGCCGGAACTTCTATTTAATGTCAGCACCTAATATCTTTTTGAGAACTAAAATGTAAATCATGGCAATGTTGGTAATGTTCTATTTTTTAAATTGTGTTGTAGGTTTGTGGACATTTTATAATTATGCTTCATAAGCTGTACTTAAATTCTTTTGCGAACATTATTTTAAGAATTTGAACACTTAGCTCTTTGAATTTCTGAGTGCAGAAGTAACTTTCTAGTTAGTGTAACCCCAAAGGCTATCTGTAAGTCCATCCAGGCATGGCCCCAAATGACTACCACTACCCTCACTTGCAGACAGGGTTGGTGCACTTGGCCCTGAGGGTAGTTTTGCTTGTATCCATGGACATTCATGACTTGAAAGTTTGTCAGTGGAGACATATCCCCATCATGCAGGGGATGATGTCTTACCCTACTGCCCTCCCTGATCTCCAGGCTGGGAAAAGAGAGGGTCAGAAACAGGATGGAACTTAAGGATCAGGTGAGGAGTGTGGTGGGATTTTGGAACGGATGGAGGTCAGGGGAGGGTCATGGATGGAAGAGAGGTGTTCTGTATATATTGCCTAGCAATGAAGAACCCATGATTTTGAAGGACACCTGATTTTACATCATTGCCTGTCCGTTTTGCAATGGCAATATCAACATGGCTGTGTCAAAACTTTTATCAACACATGACAACTCAATGTGGGATCCTCAACCAGGGAAAAGACGCGGATGGGAACCTGGTGAAATTTGAGTACGATCTGTAGATTAGTTCATCATACATCCCAATATTGCTGTTCTGGTTTGCTCACTGAACCTTGGTTATATTAGATGTTAACATTAGGGAAGCCAGGTGAAGGGTTTAAAGAATCTCTCTGTACTATTTTGCAACTTTTATGTAAGTTGAGAATTATAAAATAAAGATTTTTTTAAGTTGTTTTAAAGTACTCTTCAACAGTGGGCTATATAACCACTGTCACCACCACCAGCACCTCCACCACCACCATCATCATCTCCATCACCACCACCATCACTATCACCCCCACCACCATCATCACTTTCATCATCACCACTATCACCTCCATCACCATCACTACACCACCAACCCCATCTCTATCACCATCGCCACCACCATCACTATCATCTCCACCACCAACCACCACCACCAGCACCATCACTGCCACCACCACCTCCACCACCATCACCACCACCTGGGAAAGAACCTGTATCTGAAGACTTCTATGGGGCTTGGCATTCACAAGAGAGTCCAATCACTCACTCCTGGGAAAGCCTAGAAGGAGCTTTGCTCCAAGGGCAAACTACTAGTCAAGGTTTACAAAAGTCATCAGCTGAAGCTGGCCTTACTAAGAAGAAGCCCACCCTTCTGGCCTCAGGGGCAGGTTGGTCAGAACCTTTTAACTTCAAGTGTTTGTTTATCCCATGGGAAGTTAGTTCTCCTGAGTCGTCCACAGCACTGAAGTCAAGACGAGGGAGAGGTGAGTGGGGCACTCACCTCAGGCACAAAATTTAAGGATGTGCCCAAAAAACTCAATGTGCTAGGCTGAGTTAAGTAAGATTAAATTAAAACAAATTAAATGATTTCTAGTTTAATAACAATGCCATTATACAGTAAGCAAAAGCTCAGTAAAAGTGATTTATTATTGTTAAGGCAGGCCATGTTGAGCATTTGTATATATTTCACTTTATTTAATCCTCATAATAACCCTATGAGAGAATCAACACTATTATCCTCGTATCACAGAGAAGAAAGTGAGGCACAGAGAAGTTAAGTGCTTTGCTCAGTCACACAGCTGTATCTCATCCAGGTAACTTGACTCCAGACTGCATCTCTAACCCCTTCATCATTCTACCTGTCACCAAGTGTCAGTCAAGGTGAGAGGCCCCTGAGCTTGTCCCACATCACATATGCATAAGAGCAATGTCTCTTCTCCAGAAACTGTAACCAACACAACTCATAAATTCACCAAGCACCCGAGCAAGAAGGATCTCAGAAACCACCCACCCTAAAGGTTTTGAAGAAAGGGCTGGTGACACTGGAGCTGGGTCTTGAAAGATGAGCATTTTCTGGTCAGACAGGTGAGAAAAACATTCCAGGCAGAGTGAATCCCAGGTGCAAAACCTCAGAGATGTCGAATCCATTAGGAAAATTTGAATCTGTTAGGATTCTGTGAAGTGTAGAATCCCCAATTTAAGCTTAAGCAACAGGGACATAGTTTAAGAAGTCCAGAGGTAGGTGATTTCAGGCTGGGCGGAGCTGATCGGCGATGTCATCAACGGCCCACAATCTTTCTGTCTGCCCTCTCAGCTTGGGGCTTGTTGTCTTTCCATTCTTGGCCTCATAGTTTGAAGATGGCTGAGACAGATCCAGATACCCCGTCCTCACACAACTATGTTAGAAGTGGGAAGCCGGAGGCAGCCACAGCCTCCTAGATCTTTTCTCACATGGCTTTCTACTTTTATTAGAAAAGAAAAAAAATTTCCAGAATCCCCAGCTGACTTTCTCTGAAATTGGCCAGAATCTTATCCAAAGCTCAGCCTTAGACCAATCACTGGCAAAGAGGAATGGGATTGCTATGACTCATTAGACCAATCTCTAATCATGTATTGAGACTGGAGGAAGTTCCAAGTTCCCTAAGCACATTGTGGTCCATCCTATACCTGAAGAAGGAGACAGGGAGCCCAGAGGGCCTGCTGCAGATGTGAACAGCCCAGCTCACCTGGGGAACTACAGTGACCACAGTATTCAGGAAGGACTCAACAGTATTGAGGAAGGATGCAAGGAAAAGGCCGGGCTTGGGTGAGCATGACTGTGAAGGCTCCCAGGGCCTGTAGAACTGAGGAGCCCTTAAAGGTGGGGGATCTGGGCAGAGTAAGGATGCCTGCCTGATTAGCATCAGGAGGGCTTCTAACCCAAAATGCAACCCTGCCATCCACACATGTGGCCAACCTGGTTCACTCCGTGCCCTCTGCACACCCCATCCTCACCCCTTTGCTCCCCTCTCCCACCTGGACCACACTTCTATCATAGGTTCACCCACTCAGAGCCTCCCCAGACCACCCGACCCTCTCTCCTCTGCCCAATCTTGTCTTCCCAACTTTACCCCCTCAACAGGGGTCCACATCTGTCACCTGTCCTGGTGAAACACTCCCATGCTGTGCCAAACCTGGGGCTGCCCCTGAGAAAGCTGAGAAGGGGCAGGCACAGCCTCACCCCTGTGGAGTCCACAGCCTGAAAGGGAGGGGGAAGGGGCATAAATACCACAGTGCGTTCAGGAAAGAGAGCATGGAAACCAAACCTTCTCCTGCCTCAACCCTCCAAGGCTCATGTCCTGGCCCAGGTGGGTGACAGACCACCTGGCTCCCCCAACTAAGCTACTCAGAAATATATCAAAGGATGCTATGGCTTGGAAATCTCTTTAGGACATTTCCTAGGCATTTCCTAGACATTCCTAGAACAGTTTCTTCCAGCTGAGCCCAGTGAGGCAAAATCTTTCAACCCAAGGTATGCCTCACATTTTGGGTCAGGAAGAGCCCTCATAGCTCTGGAGGCAACTGCCAACCCTCCCACCTCCCCTCAGAGCCCTGAGTGTGAGTCAACACCTACCAGGTCCCAGACATTTAAACAAATAAGCAGAGACTCAGAGACAAGAAATCACCTCCTTGAGGTGGCTTTAAACCATGGCTGCAAATCCTTTGACACTCCTGTCATCAAGAGGTGGATCCATGGCCCTTTCCCTTGATTCTGGAGTGACCTTCCAATCAGTTGAGTGGAGTGGGAGGGATGGTGTCTAGGACATGTGCGTGGTAGCCCTGGGTTGCCCTGTGAACAGTCTGACTGCCCCGCCACCATGCTGTGAGGAAGCCCAAGCTAATCCTGCAGAACTGCCCCCATGAAAGGACACCCCCAGCTGGCCCCCTCCTACCCCATTCCCCTGGCCTTGCCCCCCTCTACCCCTCTCCTCCTCCAGTGCCCCCACCTGCTTGAAACAGTATGAGAAAGACCCCTCGTGCCCAGAACTGCCCAGCCGAGCACCTCCAGGATTCTGGACCATAGACATCATGACAGGCACTAAGTGTGGGGTGATCCATTTCATGCCCCTACATTTGCAGATTTCTTTAGGGTCTGTTTGAGCAACAACATGTAACAGAACACTCCTCAAGGTCACACAATGGCCAAGCTGTGATTTGAAACTGGTTCCACATTGCCTCTTGGATTCACAAGCAGAGGAGAAGAAATTCCTATTTAAAATGCCAGAAAGAATTTTTAAATCATTATGGATCCTGAGGTCCTATGCCTCAGGGAGAGAAAAACCCTGACAGGCAAAGAGAAGGTGGGGGCGGGGACTGGGGGGAGTCAGCAGGATGACAAAAAAGTGACGGACACAGGGTGTGCAGGCACTGTGGGCGACGAGTTGCTCAGGACAAAATGCTGAGAATGGCTATGTGGCTTTGGAATAAAAAGTAGGTTAATAAAGCTGATAAATGGGAGGCAGGTCTGAGCACATTACTCCATGCAGGGTGGCTGCTTTAATGAGGAGAGAGGCTGAGATAGAGGCAGGAGAGAAACCTTGTTGTCAGGCCCCAGACTCTGGGTCAGTGTCCACGCTGCCATCATCTTCGAAGGAAACAGTGGCAGGGTCAAGGTCTTTGACCTGCGTGTTAACAATCCATGTCTTTTGTTGGGAAAGGGGTCTCATGCTGCCAGGTCAATGGTGGGTGGCTAGCAGGAGGGGGACAGGTCCAGGCCCGCAGGCTGTGCCACAACAGAAGGCACATTCATCACTCTCTGACCACAAAGGAGAGTCCCATGAGGTTAAAACCTGCTGAGGGCTAAGGAGTTCATGAGATCCCTGTTAAGCCAGCCCCGTGGAGATCAAGGGAGGGGAGGAGGGAGGTCAGGAGGGCCCTCCACATGCTGCAGCCTGCCCCTCCGCTCACCCCTGCCCTTGGCTTTCCCTCTTTCTTTGAGTTTCAGACTCAGCCTTTCTGCTGGGCGCCATGGGCCAGCCAGCTGGAATAATATTCTCTGCGAGCCCGAGCAGGGTTCGTCAGCTCTGAACGAGCAAGTGCTCACGGAGTCCAGCCCCACACTTGAGCCTGGGACTCAGCACTGGGAGGAGGCGGTCTCCTTCTTGGTTGAGTGGCTATTAGTTTTCTGTTGCTGCCGTACCAAATTACCACAAACTGTGTGACTTTAAAAACACGCATTAGAATTGAAAACAGATTTTTAAAATGTTTGCCCCTAACTGCTCACAGCAACACTATTCACAATAGCCAAAAAAGATGGAAACTATGCCATGGCCATCAACAAACAAACGGGTTGACAAAATGTGGCCCATCGGCACATGGAATACTATTCATCCATAAAAAGAAATGAAATACCTATCTGTGCTACATACGACATGAATGAATCTTGAAAAACCTTATGCTAAGTGAAAGAAGCCAGACATAGAAGGTCACATATGGTGTGATTTGTTTTATGTGAAGTGTTCTGCACATGTAAAGCCAGAGAAACAGAAAGCAGACTGGTGGTTGCCAGGGGCCAGGAGGAAATGGAAGGGAGAGTTCCCTTCAGGATGGAGAGAACGTTTCGGAACTAGATAGAGCTGGTGGTTACACATCACGACGAGTGTGCTAAGTGCCCCTGAACACCTGTACACTTCAGCCTGGCTAAATTTATGTTCCACAAGCTTCTACCTCAAAGTAAATAAACAATTTTTTTTAAATCTTGAGTCCTGGGCACCAGAAGTCCAAAACTAGTCTCACTGGGTCAAAGTCATGGTGTTGGCAGGGCTGGTTCCTTCTGGAATCTCCAGAGGAGAATCTGCTTCCTTGATTTTTTTCAACTTCTAGACGTTGACTGCATTCCTTGGTTGGTGGCCCCTTCTTCCTTCTTCAAATCTGGCAGCTTGGCAATCTCTCTGTCCACTTCCCATCACCTATTCTTGACTTTGCCACTCATGCTTCCCTCTCATAAGGACCCTTGTGATTGCATTGGACCCACTTGGAGAATCCTGGGTAATTCCCATCTCAAGGTCCTTACCTCAACCACATCTGTACATCCTTGCTGCCATGTCAGGTGGCATTCACAAATCCCAGGGATTAGGAGGCAGTGATCTTTAGGGGGCCAGTATTCTTCTGACCATGGTATCAGGGTCTTGTTGGCTTGGTGTTTAGATTCCTGGAGTGTGGACCCTGCATGTTTTTGGTCATCAGCCTGAGCCAGCTTTGTCCCAGCCAGCAGGATGGACCCTCCTCCTGAGGCACCAATGGAGCAAGGTATGAACTGCCTGGTCTCTTTCCCCAGGAGTTAACCAGGTGAGCAGAAGAGAGGGCTTCAGACCCTGGGCTGGACACACAGAAGGCTGGCCGTGGGTGTAGGCTGCTGGCAGTGGTGTGCTGATAAACCATCTCTCAGAGGGAAAGACCCTGATATGGCCTGATATATCTACACACTGTGTGCCAATGTGTAGATACTCCCACCACAGCCAACTTCAGGTCACCAAAGCGACATGACTGCACATGGTTTTGGGAAGAGGCACATCATTGTGAGCCATCAGACTGGTTGTCGCCCACCACTGCGCATAAATGACACCAAGGTTGCCCAAGGTTCAGCTGAAGAGACACAACTGAAATGTGTGGTCAAAGCCAATTACCTCAAAGCAAGGGATGGGAGTTTGAACAAAGCCAGACCAGAGCAAACAGAGAACAGAGCAAGCCATGCCTAAGAAATGTCTTGTTAAAGGGGGCTGGTGGGCATTTACCTCCATGGGTCTGGTCTGTTGAAAAGGTCAGACTTACTGTGCTGACTCTTCTTCAGACCCCAGAATGACACCCCTGACCTTGTCAGTTCTCTGTAGTCCTTTGCTGAGGCTGGGAATGGAGTTGCATTAGAGGCGTCTCTGAGATCTCTATGAGTCTGCTTGGACGGCCATGATAAAGCGCCAGAGACTGGGGGACTTGGAAAACTGAAATCCATTGTCCCACAGCTCTGGGGGCAAGGAGTCCAAGTCAAGGAGAGCTCAGGGTTGGTGTCTCCTGAGGCCTTTCTCCTTGGCTTGCAGTTGGCCCTCTTCTTACTGGGTCCTCACATATCCTTTCCTCTGTGTGCGGACATATCTGTGCCCTTATCTCTTCTTATAGGGACACCTGTCATACTGCATGAGGGGATACCCTAAGTGCTTCATTTTAACTTCACCATCTCTTTAAAGGCCAAATGTAATCACACTCTAAGGTACTAAGGGTTAGAGCTTCAACACGGACATTTGGACAGGGGGAAACCACGATGAATGCTTACGTGGGCTTGGTGCTGTGACTATACACAAGCCAGTCTGAGGCTGTCCCGCTGGCACCTCCTACCCACATCCTTGTTTTCTCTCTGTTGCCCTCTCTTTCATTGAGCTTCACTCCCTCCCCTATTTCCCTCCCTTGTCCTCTCCCTTCTCTTCCTCCCCTTCCCTCTGAGAACCAAAGCAAAGGGTGGCTCTAGGAGGCGCCCTCATCAGGTGAACTGAGTTGGATGGGTGGCTCCGGAGCGAGGTTAGGACCAGAGACTTGTTGAGGTTTGGGATCGAGAGACCACAAATAAGAAAGTCTGTGCGCAGGGGGAGCCAAAGCAGGCACTGTGAAGAGAATTTGCAGACATGTCTTCAGGGTGGTAGGACGTGGTGGTCGACAGGAGGAAGTCATTGCCTTTGGCTTTACCATTTCCTCTATTACTAGACACAACGCAGGGGACCTGAACTCCTCAGGGCCAGCTCTGAAACTCAGGTTCCCAATATGAAAACAAGCCAATGTGGGCCCACCATCCCTTATACGAACCCTCAGGGCCCAATGTGTTTCAGAATTCAAAAACAGTCTCTATTTGAAAAGATGATACAGCGCACACATATGTTACATAGTAAAACTTAAATATTCACAAACACACACACAAAAGATAAATGTGTGAGGTGACGGCTGTGTTAAATATTGAGATGGTGGGGATCCTTTCACAATGTGTATCAAATCACCATGATTACACTTTAAATATCTTAAAATTTTATTTGCCAATTACCATATTATGCCATGCATAATGTGCACTTTTTTGCCCAAATTTCTGAGGGAAAATTAAGGATGTACATCATACATGGGTATAATGATTACATACCATGGGTATAATAATCCCATGTGTAATGTGCACAAAAATGTGTGTGTGCACATTATACATGGCACAATATGGTATATCCAATAAAACTTTTTTTAATTGATTTTATTTATTTATCTTTAGAGGGGAAGGGAAGGAGAGAGGGAGAGAAACATCAATGTATTGCCTTCCCCCAACCGCCCCGCATCCTCCACTACACACCAGCCAGGCCTTCAATAAAACTTTTTTTAAAGGCCCCTCTGTTATTTCTATTCCACTCTAGCCCAGAGGTGGACTCTGGGGACCACCTGCTGCCTCCCATGTGCCCAGCCCAGCCCTAGGAGCCTCCCCACGGCCCACCTGCTGTGGAGGCTACAGACTCAGGAGGTCTGGCCAGCGGTGTGGAGTCACTGAGCCCTGCCTGCCAAGGCCATTGCCCTGCTGCCTGCGGACCCGTGGCCCCAGTCAGCCTGAAAGACACTTCCTCTGCCTCCATCTCCCATGGGCCTTTTCCTTCCCCATCTGGCTGGCTGAGCTCCTCTCCTGCCACTCTTAACCAGCTGGTCAGCAGCTGGCCAGAGGCCTCGCCACAGAGGACTGCCTGAGTCACAGGGAGCCCCAATAAGCTTATGAATCAAATGCTGAGACACAGTCAGACCTGAGCCCACCACCCTTTGCAGCTGTTCACCCAGAAGCTTGGTGTGGCCTGAAAGGGTCCACCTTCCTGCTGCCCCTTCCCCAGTGCTGCTCCTCTTGGTTCCATTCCCACCACTCTGCTTTAAGGGCCCTGAAATCACCAAGCTCTTTCCTTTCTCAAAGCCTTTACACAGCCTCTCCATGGTACCATCCTACAGTTCAGGTTGCTACTCAAACATTTCCCCATGCAAGGCCTTCTCTGACCCTGGCTCAGTTAGCACCCCCAACATGGTCACTCCCTGGCCATGATTTGTGAGGCTGATCTACCCTCAAAATGACCTACCATGCAGCTAACCAGGCAGGATTTTTGTGCACGGCTTCTGGCAAACATCCTCAGGGGCTACACCAAAGGGTAGGGAGAGGGGGCATGAACACACACCAGGGTTGACCATCATTTTCTGTAAAAAGCAGAATAGTAAGTATCTCAGGTTTTGTGGGCCACACGGTCTCTCATACTATTCACTCTACTATCAATGTGCAAAAGCAGCTAGACAATCAAGGCTGTGCCCAACAACACTTTATTCACGAAAACAGGCAGCAAGTTAGGCCCGGCCCCCAGGCCATAATTTGCCAGGCCCTGATATAAATATTGAGTCGAGGAATTAGGTCATCCCCAAGTACAAGATTCCCAAGAGCCAAGAGAAGAAACAAGGGAAATTGAGGGAGCTGGCAGAAGAGGGGACATACGGAGTCAGAATGTGCTATAAATACGCCTTCAGTGGCATGTCCTGGGTCTGCTCACGAGCACTTCCACTGGTCTGCTGGACGGCTTCTTTCTATGGGACCCCAGATCTGACTTTGGAATTATGTTAAAATTTAATAGGAGGATACAAATTCCATTCACAGAAACTTATTTATAGTTGACTTTTTTTTGTTATTGTTGTTTTTATTATTGTTCAAATACATTTGTCCTCACTCCACCATCACACACGTCCCCACCACACACGTCCTCCCCCACTCCAGCCATCTCCACCTCCCTCCCCTGATCCCACCCCGCCTCGGTTTTGTCCATGTGTCCTTTATACACATTCCTGAAAACCCTTCCCCCTCTCCCCCATTATCCCCTCCCACCTCCCCTCTGGTTACAGACTGACAGTATATAGTCAACTTTGTTAAGAGACATCAGAGAACTGGACTTCCAAGCACCTTCAATGTCAGTCCTCCTATGTTTGGTAATTTGTGCTAAGTGACCCGTAGGCCTGTGTTTGAACATTTAGTGGTCAAATGCTTTCTGCAGTGGCAAGTTCTCCCTTTCAATGAATTGTTTCCCTGACTCTCTCACAGACTGACCCTCAGTGATACTCAGTTGGCTGTGTTTTTCAACATAATAAACCAAAAGTATCTTCAAGACCTAAGAGACCCTCTCCCATTATTGTCCACAGGTTACTCCCCCGTTACAGGCATCTCCACAGCATCAAGCAAGCCTGGCTAACTGGCTTGAACTGACCTTCAGTGGCCAGCTGCTTGATTAACCATTTCATGTCCTTGCAGTGGGATATCAGTTAAATTGAAGTGGACAACAAAAGGAGACACTAAGAAGTTCTCTGGCCCTTCCATAAAGTGGACTGTGATAAACATTTCCAAATTTATGTCCAGAAATTACATGAGCTCCACACTTAGCGTGTCTGGAAGCATTACTGCAGAGGCAGGAGAGGATTAGGTCAGGAAGGGGGGTACAAGGCATTCCTCCCAAGTAAGAAGTTCGCATCGGTATGTGTTACTTATCTACTACTTTAGAATACAGCAAAGTACTCTAAAATTTAGCAGCTTGAGCAACAATAAACATTGATTATCTCTCATAATTTCCATAGGATAAGAATTTGAAAATGCTTTGGGTGGGAGTTTCTGGCATGAAAATGCAAAGCAAGTTGGTTGGGCCTGTCACCACCTGAAAATTTGACTAGAGCCAGAGGGCCCACCTGGCAAGTTGGCACTAGCTATTGGCCAAGACTTTGGCTCCTCTCACCCTGGACCCTTCCACAGGACACCTTTCATACCTTCATGACATTTGAGGGTGGCGGGGGGGGGGCGGTGGACAAACTTTCCTCTACCCTCAAGGATCTTCTGGATGATCTAATAATCAAATATACATGAGAAATATTAGCAAGAGAAAATAACCAAATTTAATATATACCTATGCATAAGAGCCCCACATATATGAAAGAGTCAGAGGCCCCCACTTGCATGAGAGGTTCAGGGATAGGAAGGAGGGTTGAAGTATGTAAGACATCCTGAGCTAGGGATGAGGCAAGGTGCCTCGGGGGTTTCAAAGGGTCATTGCAGGATGATTAGAGCAGATGTTTAGTGAACAGAACTGGGTGGATCAAAAAGAGATTATCTCTGATAATCTTGAATTATGGGCAACGCCTCTAATTCAAATTCTCTCAAGTAGTCAAGAAAAGAGCAGAAATTTCTCTTAAACCTGAAGCTAAAGTTGCCTTTAGCTCAAAATAATGTATGTACTGAAAGGACAAAGCCAGCCCCGTTTGCCATGTGGCACCATTTGCCAAGCAGGCCTGTAACCTTGTTAAACATGACTGCATTTTACTCTTCTGAGCTTGTCCCCAGGACTGGAAAGGACTAGGAACAAGAACAGAACTGACCTCTCCCTACAGCCGCAGGCAAAAGATAACATTGGAACAAACTGCAGCCTCCTGTTACAACCTCGAAACAGCCCAGAGGCCAAAAAACAGCAATCCCCCCTTTTTAATCCAATTATAACCTAACAAAAGTTCAAAGCCCCCACCCCTCAGTGCTGGTGTATCTCTCCACACCATGCCCCTCTCTTTTCTTGGAGAGTGAGTAAAAGCTTTCCTCTCCACACTTTCTTCTCTTTGTGAATTCTTTCTCTTTTTTTTAAGTATATTTTATTGATTATGCTATTACAGTTTTTCCAGTTTTTTTCTCTTATCCCCCCTTCGCTGTGCACCCCCAAACCCTCCAGCATTCTTCTCCTTAGTTCATGTCCATGAGTTGTACAACTAAGTTCTTTGAATTCTGTTTCCTATACCATTTTTTACCTCGTCCCATCTATTTTATGCCTACCAGTTATGCTTCTTATTCCCTGTAACTTCCCCCCATTCTTCCCCTCTGCCTGCCCACTAAAAGCCCTCCATGTGATCTCCATTTCTCTGACTCTCTGTTCTAGCTGTTTGCTTAGTTTTTGTTTTCATTGTTTTTCTTTTCCTTTTTTCAGGTTCATTTGTTGATAGTTGTAAGTTTGTTATCATTTTACTGTTCATATTTTTGATCTTCGATTTCTTACATAAGCCCCTTTAACATTTTATATAATAAGGGCTTGGTGATGATGAACTCCTTTAATTTTACCTTATCTAGGAAGCACTTTAACTGCCCTCCCATTCTAAATGATAGCTTTGCTGGACAGAGTAATCTTGAATATAGGTCCTTGCTTTTCATGACTTCAAATACTTCTTTCCAGCCCCTTCTTGCCTCCAAGGTTTCTTTTGAGAAATCAGCTGATAGCCTTCTGGGAACTCCTTTGCAGGTAACTCTCTCCTTTCCTCTTGCTGCTTTTAAGATTCTCATTTTACCTTTAATCTTGGGTAATTTAATGATGATGTGCCTTGGTGCATTCCTCTTTGGGTCCACCTTCTTTGGGACTCTCTGGGCTTTCTCAAGTTCCTGGAAGTCTATTTCCTTCGCCAGATTGAGGAAACTTTCCTTCATTATTTGTTCAAATAAGTTTTCAATTTCTTGCTCTAGTTCTTCTCCTTCTGGCACCCCTATATTTCAGATATTGGAATGTTTCACGTGGTCTCAGAGGTTCCTAAGCCTCTCTTTATTTTTTTGAATACTTGTTTTTTCATTCTGTTCCAGTTAGAAATTTAATTCTTCCTTTTGTACCAAATCATTGATTTGAGTCCCAGTTTCCTTCCTATTGCTGTTGGTTCCCTGAATATTTTGCTTCATTTCCTTCTGGGTATCCTTCATTTGTTCTTTCATTTTTTGACCAAGCTCAATCAGTTCTGTGAGCATTTTGATGACCAGGGCTTTGAACTCTCCATCAGATAGGTTGGCTATCTCCTCATCACTCAGCTCTCTTTCTGAAGTTTTTCTCTGTTCTTTCATTTGGGCCCTATTTCCTTGGCACATCTGATAAATCGTAAGGGGGTGGGGCCTTAGGTATTCACCTGGGCAGGGCAACCCTCCTCACTGCGCTGTGGCCCTGTCTGTGAGGGAGGGGCCAGAGAGGGAACAATGCAGTTTCTTCACCTGCTCGGCTCTAGCCCCACTTTCCAATAAATTCTTGTGGGAGGCTGGCAGTTTCTCCCACCATGGCAACCCCCACCATAGTCCACAGTCAGCTCTGAGTCTCAGTTTCCCATTCAGCCAGCTCTGCCTGCAAGGTCCCCCACCTTGCCCCAGGTTCTCTCTGTCCTCCCGTCTTATAGGTCTGGTTGGTCTGGTTGATTGTTTCTTTAATTCTTTAGTTGTCAGAGCTCCATGCAGTTTGATCTTCTAGCACTTCTGGTTGTTTCTTGATTTTAGACGGGTTGTTATGCTCCTTTTGGTTGTGCGAGGAAGTGAAGGGTTTCTACCTACGCCTCCATCTTGGCCAGAACTCTCTCTGTGAATTCTTTCACAGCCCCAATCACCAACCACATGAATATTTACCACCGAGGTTCATCCTGGGGTGGCTCCTTCTGAACCCCCACAACACAGCAGCTGGCTTCACCCAGAGCAAGTATCCAAGAAAGGTCAACATGAAATTGCCAATGTCTTTTATTGACCAGGCATCAGAAATTACACCACCGTCACATTCATAACACTTCGTCATGCAGACCAGCCATGATTCAGTATGGGGGAGACCACAAAAAGACATGGAGACCTCCAGTTTCCAGCTGGCATTAAAGGGACTTGGAAGTTATCACTCCATTCACACAGCAAGAAAAACCTGAACAAACTGAAAAGCAACAACTCTTTTTAGAGCCTTCAGAGAACTGAGGTCACAGAGCATACCACTGCCCCTGAGACCGGAGAGACACATAGGGGAATGCAGAGAATCACAACCTACCAGAACAGAAGTCGGCCAGATGCAGAAAACTCCTCATGAACCAGTCAGTGCCAGGGTAGGAAAACCTGAACTGTGGTTTCTGAATTGCTAGAGACGCATGGACAGGTCTGAAAAAAAGTTGAAAAACTCCAGGGGGCCCCATCTTAGGAGCACCCCCATACATGTATAAGTTTTGCCACCAGGAGCTCAAACAGATTCTCAGTAAAGAGTGGAGAAATTCTCAAGCTTTGCATTTTCAGTATTGAGAGGGAGAGAGTGGACATTTTGAAATATACCCAGAGCATTCTGTTCTTCTTAACAAGGGCTGACCTCAAGAGAAAATAATTTAGCCAAACCATAACTAGCTAAGGTTTTACGAGACTTTCAACTACAACCCCATCTAGCCTCTCACTGAAGGAGGATAAGCGGAGGGATTTAGAAGTTTCTGTGAAGGTCACAGCCCAAGGGCACGGTCTCTCCCAGTCATAGGACTACAGGATGCTTCCCCTCCTCACCTCTCACTACCACATCAATAGGTCTCCTGTGTAATAACAGAGGAATATAAGTACAAGTGAAACAACTGCACATGCCAGGCCTTACTTAAGAAGATGTCTCTAGGGAAGCTCAAAGACCACAGGAGAGACAAAAATAAGAACCTCAGAGGAAATTTTAGCCTCTGACACCTACAGCTACAGCAAACAGTAAACAGAGCATAACCCCCAGGCCAATAAGCAGAAAACCTCACACCAAAGGCTTGTATACTTCAATTCCTTCAACCCAGTGCCTCAAGTCAGCCCCAAAGACAACACACAAGTTGAAAAGCCAGAGCAGGCATCTGAACCAGACTCACAAATGGCCCAGATGTTTTTAAAACTCAAGGACCATCACTAAAAATAGAGTGTAGTTAATATGCAAAGAGAGCAGAAACAATGAATCACATAAAATACTTAATTAAAACCAGAGAAATCAGGAAAAAAGTAAAAGGCCAAAAAAAAAAAAGAAACAAATAAAGAATAAGGGCAATGTGCAGGAACGAGTAACACAGAGGGTAGATCACTTTAAACATCAATGGTCTAAATTTGCTAATTAAAAACAGAGACTATTGGTGTTGGAGTGGATTTTATTTTAAAAAGATACAACTATATGTTGTTGATAAGAAATTCTCTATAGCCCTAGCTGGTGTAGCTCAGTGGACTGAGCATGGGCCTGCGAACCACATGATCGCAGTTCGATTCCCAGTCAGGGCACATGCCTGGGTTGCAGGCCAGTTCCCAGCAGGGGACACACGAGAGGCAACCATACATTGATATTTCTCTCCTTCCCTCCTTCCCTTCTCCTCTAAAAATAAATAAATAAAATCTTGAAAAAAAAAAAGAAATTCTCTATAAATATAAAGAGGCAGATTTCAAATAAAGGAAGGCTATCTAACATAATCTGTGGATTCAATGCAATCTCTATCAATATCCCAACAATATTTTTTACAGAAACAGACAATCCATCCTAAAATCCATATGGAATCTCAATTAACTCAAGTAGAAAAAATGGCCTTGAAAAAGAAGAACAAAGTTGGAGATCTCACATTTCCTAATTTCAAAACTTACAATAAAGATATAGTAATAAAAACAATGTGGTACTGGCATAAAGAAAGACAATTAGACCAATGGAACAGAATAGAGAGACCAGAAACAAACCTTCAAATATATGGTCAAGTGATTTTTTTTTACAAAGATGCTAAGATCATTCTATGTGGAAAGGGAAGTTGTTTCAACAAATGGTGCTGGGAAAACTGAATAATCAGATGCAAGAGGATGAAGTTGACCTCTTAACTTACAATACGTATAAAAATTAACTCAAAATGAACCAAAGACCTACTATAAGAACAAAAACAATAAAATCCTTAAAAGAAAACATAGGAGAATATCTTCATAACTTTGGGTTTGGCAATTTCTTGGCTATGATACCAAAAGCAGAGTTAACAAAGAAAATCATATATAAGTTGAACTACATAAACATTAAAAACTCTGTGAATCAAAAAGCACAATCAACATAGTAAAAAATGAATGCAAAAACTATCTGATAATTAGATATCTCATAAAGAACTGATATTCAAAATACATAACTCCTATCACTCAATAACAAGAAAGCAAACAAACATTTAAAAATTGGCAAAGAACTTGAATAAATATTTCTCCAAAGAAAATACGCAAATGGCTAACAAGCCCATGAAAAGATGCCCAACATCTCTAATTGTTAAGCAAATGTAAATCAAGACCACTAAAATACCACCTCACAGTTATTAAGATGGCTATTTTTTTTTAATTTAAAACCTAGAAAATAACAAGTGTTGGCAAGAACATGAGAAATTGGACTCTTGGGCACAATATCAGAAATGTAAAATGGTGCAGCCTTTATGGAATATAATATGGCAGTTCCTCAAAATTTTTAAAGTAGAATTACCACATGACCATCAATTTCACTTCTGAGTATATATTCAAAACAATTGAAAGCAGAGTCTTGAGGAGATATTTGTACATTTGTGGTCATTGCAACATTAGTTACAATAAGCCATCACTAGATGAATGGATAAACAAAATGTGGTCTATCCATACAATGGAATATTATCTACCCTTAAAAAGGAAGAAAACTCTGACAGATGTTACAACATGGATGAACATTTAAGACCTTATGCTAATTTAAATATGCCACTCACAAAAAGACAAATCCTGTATGATTCCACTTGTATGAATTACCTAGAGTAGTAAAATTCATAAAGGCACACAGTACAATGGTCATTACCAAGGGCTGGGGGTGGGGAGAAGGTGGAGTTGTTTAATGGGTAGAGAGTTTCAGATCTGCAAGATGAAAAAAGTTCTGGAGGCAGAGTGCACAAGAAAGTGAATATATACATAACACTAGTGAACTATAGGCATAAAAATGAATAAGATGATAAATTTCATGTTCTATGTATTTTACCACGATTAAAAATTTTTAAGTAGTAATTTTTTAAGTGAAGGAATGAAGAAAGGTATACTATGTTAATGCTAACCAAAAGAAAGCTTCAATGGCTATATTAATTTCAAACAAAACAGACTTCAGAGCAAGGAAAATTTTCAGGGATAAAGAGGAGCATTACATAAGGATAGAGATCAATTCTCCAACAAAACATAACAACCCTTAATGTGTTCACAACTAGCAACAGGGCATTCAAATGCATGAAGCAAAAAAAATGATAGAACTGCAAAGAGAAACAGATGAATCCACTATTGTAGTTGGAAAGTTCAACAACCCTCTGTGAGTAACTGACAGACTCAGCAAGCTGAAAATTAGAAAAATCATACTCGAACTGAACAGAACCATTAATCAACTGGATCCAAGTGACATCTATGGATATAATTGACAACTGTAGAATATTTCATTCAACAAAAAGAGACCATACATTTTTCTCAAGTTCAGTTCACATACAACATTCATCAAGACAGACCATATTCGGAGCTGTAAATCACATCTTAACAAATTTAAAAGAATGAAAGTCATACAAGGTGTGCTCTCAGGCCACAATGGAATTAAATTACAAATTAGTAATAGAAAGATAGCTTGAAACCTTCCAAAATACTTCTGAATTAAATAAACAGTACACTTCTAAATAACAGATGGGTCAAAGAGGAAGCCTCAAAAGAAATTTTAAACTATTTTGAACCAAATGAAAATAAAAATACAACTATCAAAATTTGTGGAATGATCAAAAGCAGTAATTAGAAGGAAATTTATAGCATTGAGTGCATAAATTAGAAAACAATAAAGCTCTAGAATCACTAATCTAAATTTCTACCACAAGAAGCTAGGAAAAGAAAAACAAATAAAATCCAAAATAAGCAGATTAGAAGTAATAAAAATTAAAGCAGAATTTTATGAAATTGAAAATAAAATATCAGACTTCCAGCCAAGATGGAGGCGTAGGTGGAAACACTGTGTCTCCTCGCACAACCAAGTTTAAAGACAACAAAGTTTTAGTAACAAAAACGCAACTAAAACACAGAAAATTGAACTGTACGGAAGTCTGACAACAACGAACCATTCAGCCAGACCAGTAAGAGGGGTGGGGAGCGGGGTCATGCAGGAAAAATCAGCCAGACTGACCCAGTCACGCAGGCAGCAGTTGGCAGATCCCAGGTACCAGGTGGCAATGGGCAGACCCAGTGTGGGCACAAGGCGGCTGGCTGACCTCAGTCACACATTCGCATGCAGATAAACCAGGAGAAGGAGCAAGCAGTGGGGCAGACCGCGCAGGCCCCAGCAGCTTGCAGGAAGCAGCAGAGGAAACCACCATTGCCCCTCTCTGACCCCGCCCCCACATACAGCGTCACAACCCAGAGACATGGGTTGACCCACCCTGGTGAACACCTAAGGCTTCACCCCTCATACATAATAGGCACGACCTGACCAAAACATTATGGCTCAAGCAGAAAAAGAGCTCAAAGCCCCACAGCCAATAAATCTAAGCGACCTAGAGATAGCTAACCTTTCAGATGCACAGTTCAAAACACTGGTGATTAGGATGCTCACAGAACTGGTTGATTTTAGTCACAAATTAGAGGAATAAATGAAGGCTAAACTAATTGAAATGAAGGGAAATGCACAGGAAACCAATAGTGATGGAAAGGAAACTGGGACTCAAATCAAGGGAGTGGACCAGAAGGAAGAAAAAAATGACCAAACAGAAAAGAATGAAGGAACAAGAATTCAAAAACATAAGGAGTGGCTTAGGAACCTCCAGGACATCTTTAAACGTTCCAACATTCGAATTATAGGGGTACCAGAAGGGGAAGAGGAAGAGCAACAAGTGGAAACCTTATTTGAACAAATAATAAAGGAGAACTTCCCCAATCTGGCGAAGGAAATAGACTTCCAGGAAATCCAGGAAGCTCAGAGAGTCCCAAAGAAGTTGGACCCAAGGAGGAACACACCAAGGCCCATTATACATTAGCCAAGATTAAAATGAAGGAGAGAATCCTAGAAGCAGCAAGAGATAAGGGGACAGTCACCTATAAAGGAGTTCCCATCAGACTGTCACCTGATTTCTCAAAAGACACCTTAGAGGCAAGAAGGGGCTGGAAAGAAGTATTCCAAGTCATGAAATCCAAAGACCTACATCCAAGATTGATCTATCTAGCAAAGCTTTCATTTAGAATGGAAGGGCAGATAAAGTGCTTCTCAGATAAGATCAAATTAAAGGAGTTCATCATCACCAAGCCCTTATTATATGAAATGTTAAAGGGACTTACCTAAGAAAAAGAAGATAAAAAAGAACAGTGAAAGGACAGCAAACTCACAGTTATTAACAACCACACCTAAAACAAAAGCAAACTAAGAGGACAGCTAGATCAGGAGCAGAACCATAGAAATGAAGATCGCAGGGAGGGTTAGCAACAGGGGAGTGGGAGGAGGAGAAGGGGGAGAAGGTACAGAGAATAAGTAGTATAGATGGTAGGTAGAAAATAGAAGGGGGGAGGGTAAGAATAGTATGGGAAATATAGAATCTAAAGAACTTGAGACAAGTGGACATAAACTAAAGGAGGGGGATGGTGGGGAAGGGGGTGTGCAGGGTGGAGGGGAATGAAGGGGGGAATAGAACAACTGTAATGGAATAATCAATAAAATATATTTTTAAGAAAAGAAAGTAAGATATCAGAGAAAATCAATGAAACCAAAAGTTGGTTCTTTGAAACGACCAATACAATTGATGAAACCCTAGCCAGGTTGACTAAACAAAAAAAGACACAAATTACTAATATTAGCAATGAAAGAGGGTCCATCATTGCTGATTCCATGGGCATTAAAAAGATAATAAATATTATGAACAAATTTATGCCCACAAATTTGATAACCTAGATGAAATTAACTAATTTCTTAAAAGACACAATCTACCAAAATTCACACAAAGAGAAATAGATCATATTAAACAACCTATATTACAAAATAAATTGAATCAATAATTAATAACCTTCTGAACCAGAAAGCACAAGGCCCAGATGGGTTCACTGATAAATTCTACCAAACACTTGAGGAAGAAATTATGCCAATTCTCTATAATCTCTTCCAGAAAATAGAATCAGAGGAAATACTTCCTAATTCATTCTATGAGGACATAGAATTTTCTCATAGAATTACTCGAACATCAAAACTAGATAAAGGCATTACAAGAGAGGAAAACTATAGACCAATGTATCTCATGAAAGTAGATGCAAAAATCTTCAACTAAATACTAGCGAATCAAGTTCAACAATGTATAAAAAGAATTATACACCATGATCAAGTGGGGTTTATTCCTAGTCTGCAAGACTGATGACAAGGAACCAGATGCTTTACCACTAAGATCAGGCAGGGATGTCCACTCCCTCCATTCCTATTCAGCACTGTCTTAGAAGTTCCAGCTAATGCAACAAAACACAAAGAGGAAGTGGAAGGTAAATGGAGAAGAAAGAAATAAAACTTCCTTTGTTCACAGATGACATAATTATCTATGAAGAAAATTCAAAAGAAAGGAGAAAACCCAAGAGAATCAACCAAAAAGTTGAGAAACTAATGTTACTGCGGCAAGGTTACAGAATAAGAAGTTAATATACAAAAGTCCATTGGTTGTTTTTTATACCAGAAATGAACAGAGGAATTTAAAATGTTTTAACTGAAATTTAAAATATAATACCATTTATATTAACACCATAAAAATGTACCTAGGTATATCTATAACAAAATATGTACCAAATCTATACAATGAAAACTACAAAACTGATGAAAGAACTAAAAGGCAATCTCAGTAAATGATGTTCTTGGGTAGAAAGACTCAATATTGCCAAGATGTTTTTCTCCTCCCAAACTGGTCTATAAATTCAGTGCAATCCAAATGAAAATCCCAGCTAGTTATTTTGTGGATATCAACAAACTGATTTTAAAAGTTTATATGGAAAGGTAAACTACCCAGAATAGCCAACAGAATATTGAATGAGAACAATATTGAATGACGGACACTTCTGAACTTTAAAATTTACTTAAAGCTAGGGTAATCAAGACGGTGTGGTACTGGTGAAAGAGCAGAAAAATGTATCAGTGGAACAAAATAGAGAGCCCAGAAATAAATCCACACAAATACAGTTAACTGATCTCCAACAAAGAAGCAAAGGCAATTCAGTGCAGAAAGGATATTTTCTTCAAGAAATGGTGCTGGACAACTGGACATCCACAGGTGAAAAGCAGTTTAGACACAGACCTTACCCTTTTCACCACAATTAATTTAGAATGGCTTATAGACCTAAATGCAAAAAATATAAAACTTCTAGAAGTTACCATAAGAGAAAATCTAGATGATCTTGAGTTTGTTGAAGACTTTTTAGATAAAATGAAAGCATGATAAAGAAAAACTTGGTAAGCTGGACTTCATTAAAATTTAAAACTTCTGCTCTGTGAAAGGCACTGCCAAGACAGTGAGAAGGCAAGCCACCAAATGGGAGAAAATATAAAACACACATCTAGCAAAGGGTTGGTATGAAAATATAGTTAAAAAACTCAAAACTGAACAATAAGAAAAATAGCAACCCAATTAAAAATAGCCAAAAGATCGAGACACCTCATCAAAGAAGGTATATAGACACAAATAAGCATACGAGCAAAATTCTCCCCATCATATGCTATTGAGGAACTGCGAGTTAAAACAGCACACACCCATTAGGATGGTAAAGATCCACATAATTAACAACCTTAAATGCTGGTGAGAATGTGGACCAATAGGGAGTCTCATTCAGTGCTGGCAGGAATGCAAAGTGGTTCAGACACTTGCAAGACAGTTTGGCAGTTTCATACAAAACTAAACATATGATCCAGCCATGATGCTCCTTGGTATTTACTCAAATGAGCTGATAACTTATGTCCACACTAAAACCTGCACATAGATGTTTTAGCAACTTTAGTCATAACCACCAAAACTTAGAAGCAACCAAAATGTCCTTCAGAAAATTAATAGGTAAATAAACTGTGGTACAACCAAATAATGGATTATTAGTCAGTGATAAAAAAGAGAAATGAGCTATCAAGCCATGAAACAACATGGAGGAACTTTAAATGCCCATCACTAAGTGAAAGAAGCCAATCTGAAAGTCTGCATACTATATGATTCCAACTACATAATTCTGGAAGTGACAGAACTACTGAGACAATAAAAATATTAGTGATTACCAGAGATTGGCACAAAGGGAGGGATGAATAGGCAGAGCATAGAGGATTTTCAGGGCAGTGATGCTGCTCTGTGTAATACTGTAATGGTTGGTACATGTCATTACACATTTGTCCAGACCCACAGAATGCACGACACCAAGAGTGAACCATAGCACAAATTATGGGCTTTGAGTGATAATCATGTGTCAGTGTAGGTTCATTGATTGTAAAAAATGTACTGGTGTGAAACTGATAGTGGGAGAGGCTGTGTGTAGTGCAGAGTAAGGAATATATAGGAAGTCTCCTTACATCCTTTTTTAAGTACATTTTACTGATTATGCTATTACAGTTGTCCCAATTTTCCCCCTTTGCCCCCTCCACACAGTACCCTCATTCCCTCCAGCAATCTCCCCACTTAGTTCATGTACATGGGTCATACAGATAGGTTCTTTGGCTTCTCTATTTCCTATACTGTTCCTAACATCCCGTCTATTTTGTATCTACCAATATGTACTTCTTAAGCCCTGCACCTTTCCCCCCATTTTCCCCCTTCCCCTCCCAACTGATAACCCTCCAAATGATCTCCATACATGTGGTTCTGTTTCTGTTCTAGTTGTTTGCTTAGCTTTATATTTAGATTCAATTATTTGATAGTTGTGGATTTACTGTCATTTTAATGTTCATCATTTTGATCTTCTTCTTTTTCTTATATAATTCCCTTTAGCATTTCATATAATAATGGCTTGGTGATGATGATGAACTCCTTTAACTTGACCTTATCTGGAAAGCACTTTATCTGCCCTTCCATTCTAAATGAGAGCTTTGCTGGATAAAGTAATGTAGGTTATAGGTCTTTGCTTTTCATCACTTTCAATACTTCTTGCCAGTCCCTTCTTGCCTGCAAAGCTTCTTTTGAGAAACCAACTGACAGTCTTTTTGGAACTTCTTGTAGTTAGCTCTGCTTTTCTCTTGCTGCCTTTAAGATTATCTCTGCCTTTAAGATTGCCCGAGGGCTGGATTTAGCTCAGTGGGTACTTCGATTCACAAGCACTGCTAAGATTGCCTGAGCAGGGTCTGCCAGGCCCAGTTCTCACTCAAATGGGCTGGACCCAGTTCGTCTCTTTCATCTCCAGGGCCTTCCCTCTCGTCACCTTTCCCTAGCCACCCTGAGCATAACCTACCCTTTGCCTCCTCTGGTGCCCTCACAGCACTGGATCCATGGGCCTGAAATGGCGTGGAATCTCCCCATGGCTTGTTCGTGCAGCCAGATCTGGGCAGAATGCACCTCCTAGTTGCTCTCCCCTGAGTTTTTGGCACCTTTTCCAGAATCCTTGCCTGGTGTCAGATTTTTTGCGGGACCAGTTCTTTAATGGTTCAGTGAGACCATCAGGAGCCTTGGTTACAACCAACTCATTCTACAAATAGGTGGAGGAGCGGTGGTACCTGAACCATTCAGAACTGAGTCATTTTCTCTGGATGTTTACGGATACAAAGATTCATTGAAAGACCTTGAGAAAGCAGGTCTAATTATTAGTCACTCAGGTGCAGGAAGCTGTGTGGAGACTCTGGAAAAAAGGAATCATCCTACAGTAGTTGTAAGCGAAAAGTTGGTGAACAATCATCAGCTGGAATTGGCAAAGCAACCATACGGACAGCATCTCTTCTGCTGCCCCTGCAGCATGCTTCCTGGGCTGTGTCAGTCCATGGACTGGAGACACTGAGATGTCTTCCTCCTGGCCAGCCAGAAAAATTTTCTGCATTTTTGGATAAAGTTGTTAAATTACAAAAATAGACACTAAACTCTCAACACTTTAAAAAACATCCCCCCAGATCCAACCTATGGAACTTGATTAAATCAAATTAAATACACAGTATATATTTGCAGAATAATATAAATTAAGAAACTTCCTACATCTATAGAATGTTAGAAAATTTTATTCTGTGTATATAAACATTTGGGTTCAAATAGTAATTACAGTTCAGTAAATTTATTAGATTTTCCGAAAATCATTATATTTTAGTATTAGAAATATGTAGTGACCGTTCACAGGTTTTACCCTGGACTCCCAAATAGAATTAGAATCCTGAAAAAAAATTAAATTGGAAAAATTTGACAAAAATCTCAAATGTAGTTAGTTTGATTTTTCTAAGAGTAGAAAAATGAAATAGTAACAAACTCGTAGAAATTTTTTGAGTCAGCATCTTTAGCTTCATAATCCAAGAAACAAATTTTTTTCACATATTTTATTTTAGTTTAGTTTAGTTTAATTGTTCAAGTACAGTTTCTGCCTTTTGCTCCCATCCCAGCTTACCTCCCAAGCCCTCCCCACTTCCCTCCCATTTCTACCACCCACCCTTGTTTTTTGTCCATGAGTCCTTTATACTTGTTCCTGTAAACCCTTCCCCCTTTCCCCTGAAATTTCCTCCCTTCTCCCCTCTGGTCATTGTCAGCCTGTTCTCTATTTCAGTGTCTTTGGTTATACTTTGCTTACTTGTTTGTTTCATTGATTAGGTTCCTGTTAAAGGTGAGATCATATTAAAAAGCAAAAATGATGGTTATGTTCTGTACAATAAAAAGCTCAATAAATACCTAAAAATTTAAAAAAAGATTTTCTCTTTATCTTTAACCTTTGACATTTTAATTATAATGTATCTTGTTGTGGTCCTCTTTAGATCCAACTTATCTGAGATTCTCTGTGCTTCCTGGACTTGTATGTCTATTTCCTTGGCCATATTAAGAAAGTTTTCTTTCATTATTTTTTTAATAAGTTCAATTTCTTGCTCTTTCTCTTCTCCTTCAGGCACTCCTACAATTTGAATGTTGGAACATTTGAAGATGTCCCAGAGGTTCCTAAGCCTCTCCTTGTTTTTGTTTTTGATTTCATTTTTGTTTGAATTCTTGTTTCTTCTTTTTGTTCTGGTTGAATGGTTATTTCTTCCTTTTGTTCCCAATCATTGATTTGAGTCCCGGTTTTCTTCCCTTCACTGTTGGTTCCCTGTATATTTCTCTTTATTTCATTTAGTGTATCCTTTATTTCTTCCTTTATTTTAGGGCAGTACTCAGTGATTTCTCTGAGCATCCTGATCACCAGTATTTTGAACTCTGTATCTGATAGTTTGGCTACCTCTATTCCATTTAGTTCTTTTTCTGGAGTTTTGTTCTATTCTTTCATTTGGGCCACATTTCTTTGCCTCCTCAATTTGGCAGCCTCCCTGTGTTTGGTTCTGCACATTAGGTAGAGCTGCTTTGACTCCCTGTTAGTAGCAGGGCCTGTTGTATTAAAGCACAACAGTAAGTTGTATGGAGCAGAGCCTTAGCTAATCGCCAGGGCAGGGCAACCCATGTCACCTCTCTGTGGCTCTGTGTAGGGGAGGGCTCAGAGAGGGGACAAGACACTGCCTGGCCTCTGGAGTTCTGTCCAGGAGGAAGATGTCTTCTGGTACTCTCCCTGTTGCCAGTCACTTCACTTTCTCCCCATATGCCACTAGTGCCCTTCCAGTTGTTGCCCTGGTGCTGAATTTTAGGGTGGGTCTCTGTGAGTCCTAAATCAGTTGCAGGCCCTTTAAGAGAAGGGTCTTAAAATTCCCACAGTTTCTTCTGTTGCCCCAACACCCATTGGATATTATAGCCACAAGTTTTAGGGACTTACCTTCCTGGTGTTGGAATGCTGGGCTGGGTGTCTGGCCAAGGGCTGGGATCCCTCTTTCCCAAGGAATTCCTTCCAATTTTTACCCACTACAAGTGGATGCGGTACCGCTGGTTCCATGTGTCCGTGCCTCCCTGCTCCTCCCCGCTGCTCTCCACCTCTCTGCACCTCTCCATGCTTCTCCATGTCTCTGCCCCTCCTGCCCATCTGAATGAATGTGGCTTCTTTAAATCTGTGGTTGCCAGTCTTCCATACAGCTTGATTTCCTGATATCTCTGGGCAATGTTTGTTTTGTAGTAAAGTTGTAATTTTTTATGTAGTTGTGAGAGGAGGTGAGGCGTGTGTACAAATGCCTCTATCTCAACCGGGTCTTTATTTTCTTATCAATTTTTCCATGAACCTAAAACTGTTCTAAAAAAAATAGCCTTTTTTTTTTTAATGAAACACTAAGCTTGGGCAAAAGGGACTACTCTTGTTTGTGGATGCCCAATTACTTTTGAACACTTTCCCAATGTTTTGAATACTGTGATCCCCAGTTTGAATCACTAGAACTACATTTCCCAGCCTACCTTGCCATCTGGGCCAGTTAACATAGACTCTGCGAATCAGATGCAACTAAGTGAGACTGACCAGGAAACGAGTTAGGTAGGAAACAGATGGGCCACTGCAGAGGCTGCCTGGGTATAGGTCATCGGCAGGGGCAGCAAATTCCTGGCCATGGCAGAGGCAGTGTGTGTGGAGTCGGCAGCAATAGCAGCTCCCTTCTGGGCCAGTTGTGCTGTTCTGGACATTGTTCCCAAAAATCCAGTGTAGACTTTGTTTCTCTGCCCCTTCCAAAGATTCTGTGAGCTCTCTAGTGTCCCATAATAAATTCCTTCCTGCATAAAACTAGCTGGAGTAAATTCTGTTGCCTTCAGCTAAGAAAGATGACTGATATAATGTAGGTTTTGTTCTAATATTTATTTTACTATGAAAATTAATTTAAAATAAATATTTTAATACATACATCTTTGTCTGCATTTTGATTTTTTCCTGGAATTACAGTGAATTCCAGGAAATGGGTTATGAATATTTTTCGATTATTGATCCATAATATCAAATGGCTGGCTAGACCGTTGAAACCAGTTCACATTCCTGCCAGCAATCTATGAAAGGCCTGCCTTACCCTCACTTTTGCCATAATTGTGTTTGTTTTTATAGCATGGAAGTGCATGACGCTGTCAGGCTCAGAGTTGGGCAGGAGAAAAATCTATCTTTGCTTTCTCTCACTTTCAGAAAAGAAACCAACCAGCTCAGACCCTCTGGGCTATGGGAACTCAGGGTGAGGCCAAGGTCTCTGCTCTGGGCATGGCTGCAGCCCAAGGAACAAAGGCCCAGAGGTCAGGTTCTGGGTTGAGGGGTCTCTGTCAAGGAGTTCCACGTTCTTGAACTAGCACTGTAGGGGTGGCCAGTTGCTCTTGGCCCCATCTCCTGACTGCCTTTTTCTTTATTATTTAAATTCAAACTCCTATTTCAAAGAGATCTCTATTCATTTTGCTTCTCCACTTGGAGGTAACATGGTTTTGTTTTTGTTAAAAAAAAAACAACCTTGACTTTCTGGTTGTGGGTTTGTATTGAACCCACTGAAAATTAGTTGTGTGTCTTAAGTAAGTCTGTTAACCTCTCTCCACTTCAGTTGCCTCTTCCTTATTTATTTATTTTCAGAGATAGGGAAAGGTAGGGAGAGAAACATTAATACATGAGAAAAACCGGGGACCAGGCTCACAACCCAGGCATGTGCTGTGAGCGGCAACCTTTTGCTTTGCAGGATGACGCTCACCACACTAAGACACGATGGTCAGAGCCAGTTGCCTCTTCTTTAAAATAGGGGATTATAACACCTACCTCCCAGGGCTGGCATCAGGAGCAAAGGTGATCATCAGCTCAAAACCTGGCACGGTGCCTGGTACTCGAAGACCCACAATGGATGCTCATCTTCCTTTCCCTTTCTCTCAAATCCCCAGCAACCATCAGTTCCTCCATGTTGTCCTGGGGTCACTACTACAAGTTGGCAGGGGCGGTGAGTGCTGCCCTTCTTAATGCCAACTTCCTGGGAGTCGCTGGAGAAGCCTGGGGCTCACAGCCCAGGCTGGGGCTCTGCACCCCGATGGTTGCTCAGTGCAGCTGTTTGCACAGGTTGGCTCTTGGGAACAATGCACAGCCAGCATCAGGGGATTCTCCGCACAGACAGTCCTGGTGGGCCAACAAGGGTCAAGCCAACTAGCCCTTCCAGCTCCTAGTTCTCAGGCCCCCACTGGGAAACCCAGAGGGTCTTTGCAGAGAAGCCCCTCCCTGTGTGAGGCAAGGCCCAGAGTCACCTGTAGAACCACTGAGGACCGTGCAGCAGACTGCCTGGGCAGTGAACACTGGCAGATTCTGAGACTTTATTTTTTTTATTGGACCATATTTTATATTAACTGGGAATTGTGCCTTAATTTAATGTACTTTTATCTTTTAAAAAATTTAAGATCCTTGTAAGTGATAAAAAATATAGTTTCAGGGCATTACTGCAGGCAGTAAACCGAGAACTTCGCATTTGCCTGAGCAAGCTCACTCTGAAAAAGGTGTCCATCTTGTTCTGAGGGAGGAGATAGGGCAATGCTTTGACCTCAGTCCTGAGCCTGTGGTCAGTAGGGTCATGGGACTGCTTGGGATTAACTGAAGGCAAAGTGCAGAGGGCAGAAGTGTTGAACTAGCCTCCCCTCCTCAAGCTTGGTCTTCCCAAACCTGCTACTTTGATGGTGCAGTTTTTTCTTTTTTTCTTCAAGTAACAAAACATCCAACTGAGAAGAGACTGACCAATCAGGGGTTTTTATTGCCCCAAACAAGAAGCCCAACAGTTGGGAGATTCCAGGATTAGTTTAGTACCTAAATTATGTGATCAGGGGCCCAGTCACTTTCTGTTTCTTCCTCTGTCACTCTCAGTCTGCCCTCATGGTCACCAGATGGCTGCCACTGTTCCGGACTTCACACACGGGAACAACTGTGTCCATCAAAAAGGAAGAAAGGCATTGTTTCCAGAGCCTGTGATTTTTGGCTCCTCCCATCATGTGTTTCTCTTCAATCACACTCCTTTTTTCTCCCCCTAGCAATAACCACCATGCTGTCTTCATGATAGTCTTTTTCTTGTTTTTCTTTATAATTTCACCATCTATACCAACTGTGCATGCATTCTTCAACATTATTGTTTTGCTTTGACTATTTTTAAAATTTATATGCATGGACTCATATTTTATATACTCTTTTGGGTATTCTTCGTCTCATTGTTGTTTGTGGGAATCATACATATTGTTGCATGCAGTGGTGGTTTGTTCTTCTCTCCGTGGAATGAACACAGTACAGTGCCTTTGCCCATCCTCCTGCTGATGGACACTCAGGTCCTTCTGGGGCCACTATGAACAGAGTTGTTATGAACATTTGTATGACACACACATGCATTTCTCTAGGACATGCACCCGGATGTGGAGGGCTGGGTGGTTGGGTCCACGTAGGGCCAAATTCTACATGAAATTATTGATTTCCCTGGTGTTTGTACAAGTCCCACTCCCACCAGCACAGACGAGAGATTTCTTTACTCCACATTTTTGCCAAAACTTAGTATTGATGAGACTGATCTTTCTGAAAATGTGAATCAGATCATGTCACTCTCCTGCTTCAAGTCCATTTTACTTGGGATAAAATTCAAACATTTCACCCTGGGCCACTAAGCTACCTGCTCCCTCTTTGCTCCCATCTGTCACCTCTGGAGAAGAGCTTACCACCTAGTGTGTCCCAGCCACACCAGCCTTGTTTCTGTTCCCAAAAGTACTAACCTCAAACCAGGTGGAAGTGGGAGCAGATGTGGCTGGGGAGCTGTACCAGAACTTACAGGAATGTCTCCCGTGCAAGACACTGCCCTGGGCCCTCCCCTCCACTCCTGGGTCCTTGAAGTGTGGCCATCAACCTGACATGGGTTCTGTAAATTTCCCGTGTATCACAGCCCCTACACTAAGTCAACCATGTCACCAGTAACAGAGACCAGTTCCAACTCCAATGCTGGAGGAAAATCTTCTGCTTAGAGAAAAACAGATCAACAGGGAATAATTGAGCATATTGATGAGGCCGGATGAAAGAGAGAGAGTCAACTAACACGCCAGTAAGGACATTGTCAAAGTAGAACCTCACCATACCAAACTCTACCAGTGATTCTTTAGAATATGTCAGAAATGACTGCCCCAATCCCAGATTTCCAGGAAACAATGTTCATCAACCCACTGTGAGGTCCGCATCGCCTGGAGAGGAAGATGAAGAATGCTGCTTTTTTTTTTTTTACCAGAGTTGAAATGACAAATGTTAATTTGAGTCACTAAATAAATTTGTATCTTCATGAGAACCCTGACTTGGGACTAGCAGCCTCTCCACACGGTTTCATCTGACTGAGAAAGATGTGCCATCTTCAAAGTCAAATAAATTTAGTAGAAATCTGGGAGGAACTTGGCCAGACCTCCGGTCGGCGGCTGAGAGAGCCAGCAAGAAGAGGCAGCAGGATGCAGCAGCTTCTTGCCTGGTGTCCTGACCGTGCCGAGGCAGGTGCACAGGAGTTCGGACAGGCCATCCGAGAGACGTCTGCCCAACCCCCTACGGGACTGACACAGAAGGTACAGCAGACGCCTTCCAAACACAGCCACAGTGCTCTCTCCCTTTCCACATGCCTCCCTCAGTGTGGCCTTGCCTCTCTTCCAGCAAGAGGTTGTCCTCTGCCCTTGAGTCTCAGCAGGCTTGCAGCTACTTCTACCCATAGAGCAGGTGTGTCAAACTCATTTTCATGAGGGGTCCAATGTAATTTTAAGACTGTATAAATGTAACTATCCTTAACTAGGGACAAGGAGCGCTGCACTGCCGCCGGGTAGAACCAAGGTGCTGGGCTGGATAAAACAAGGTGGAGGGCCGGATTCGGCCTGTGGGCCTCGTGTTTGCCCCCGTGCCACAGAGGACAGTGTAAATCACTGGGACTCTCCCAGGTTTAGGTAGAAGAAGCAGTGTGGCTTCCCCCCGGCTTTACTGGGATGCTCATCCTGGAGGAAGCCAGCTGTGTAAGAGATCAACTTCTCAGAGACTGCCACACTAGAGAGGCCCCGTCGCACCGCCGACCACCAGCCAGGCGCACATGCCACCTTGGGTGGCCAGCCCTGTCGAGCCTTCAGACAACGGCGCTCCCGGCCAGCGGCAACCTCAACCAAGTGGGAGGCCCCAAGTGGGAGCTACCCAGCCGAACCCTTTCCCATTCCTGACCTACAAAGTAGGAGCAAAACAAAATAGCTATTTTAAGCTGCTCCATTTGGGGGTAGCTTGTTATGCAACAGTAATAACCAGAACCAGCAGGAGAAAGAAGGTGGAATGAAGGGAGCGGGGTGGGGGTAGGAGGGAGTGTTAGCCTCGCCGGGCAGCTTGGAGGACCTGGAAGGAGGAAACAAAGATGAAGGTAAAGAAGATGAGCATGACGGGCAGGGGCAGAGAGAGAGGAGGTAAATCAAAGATTGATGGAGTCCAACTTCCCTTTCTGATGAGCTTTCCTCGTTTTCTTTGGGTCCTGGCATCAAGGGGTCGGTCTGTTCTCTTGTATTTCATCACCGGGAGCTCCTGCTCTCCCTCCGAACCTCTCTACACCTCTCTACACCTTGATACACAGTTTCTTTGGGAAGAGGGAGCTATTTCCTGTTCCAGTCCCCTTCTCATCCCTTCCTTTCTCAACAAAACCTTTACAGAATCTACACAGCACTGTGCTCAATGGGAAAAAGACAACTGTCCACCGCCCCCCCCCCCCCGGCCCTACTGGTCCTCCCTGTGGGAGGCAGGCAGAACCCCAGTTGTCTCCCTCCTTGTTCTGCATCCTCATCCGGGTGAATACGGACAAGCAGAGGCCAGCATGTAGATCTCTACTGCCTCCGCGTGAAACCAGAACAGCAGCACCCAGGAAGGTCAGAAAAGGGTGGTTTGAAATGTGCGGGAGGGTTCAGCGGGAATTCTGACAATGCAAGCCTCCCCCGGCCGCTGCTTGATGGAGCCCCTGCGACATGAGCGGTCGCTTGAACACAGAACCCTCCGCCTGCAGCGACCAGAGCCCTGCCGCCTGACGGAGAGTCAGTGGGACGCGAAGGGTCGTATTTGGAGATGACGTTCTGCGTTGTAATTGTTTTTCTGTTTTATTTTTAAGCTTTCTTTTTATGACTTGTCTTTAATATATTGCAGCCAAGGAAGAAAAGGAGGTGGGGAGAATAGGGAGAATAGGTGAAGCAAGACCGGCTGCGTGGTGACCGCTCCTTAAGTGGGGCGATGGGTCCAGGGGGGTTCTTCGTCCTACCGGCTCTGCTTTTGTGAAGGCTTAATTAAACATTTTCCACGACAAAAAGTTCCTTTTCTGGTGTTTCCCTCGGAAAGAAAAAAAGATACTCCATTTTAAATGTTACAGTGTGCAAGTTGCCCTGTTACCATAAAACCAGATGTGCACCCAGAGATTCTGATGCCTCTCTCGGAACACGTTACACTTCACACCTTCCAGGTTTGACCCAGGTTGTCAGCCTGGGTGTCCCTGAGTCCAGCACAGCTCCTCCCTGTGCGCCCGCCAGCCATGTATATGGACTGCTGCACTGGTGTGACTCGCCAGGGATCCTGTCACCAACACCACAGCCAGGCGGGGGTGGGGGGTGCCACATGGCTCAGCACTTAGTCCTTGATTTTTATCTCAGATTGTTTATCTTTTAAAAGGGGCCACCACATCCATGCAGATGCTAAGCTCTGCCACCACCAGATGGAACTTAGGTGCTCCGATGCCCAGGGATAATCAAGGGCTTTTGTTGACAGGCCTCCCTCTATAAACGGTGTCCAAGGAGATGAAGGGGGCTCTCGAGAGGCAGTGTTTGTGGAGTTGGGGAAGAGAGCACTTCTGATTTAGCTGTCCGCTACCAAGCACAAAGCCCAGCCAGGTGGAATTCTCTGTGACTTTAACCGGTGACCTGGTTGAGAAGACGACCCTGCTTGGTCTGCTGAATGCCATGGTGCACACATGAAATATTTTAAGAAAGATGCTACTGACTTTAGTGGTATATGGTCCTAGCAAGTGACCAAGGGGAAAAGGATGGTCCTCGGTTCAGAGCCGGCAGGAGCTGCAGAGGGGCAGCAGGGGCCCAGCCGAATCAGCTAGACCTCAGGGTGGAACAGCCCCCAGAGTAATGTCAACACAGGATGGGAAGCTAGAAGTTGCACACTTATGTACAGGGAAGGCCCACGTAAGTGTGCCCACAAGCGTCCAGGACTCCCCCACTCACTGGGTACTAGGGCTGAGGCCACGAGACCAATGCCAGCCCCAAGGCTGGAGGATCGGAGGCTCTGCGCCCCACTCTGCCCAGACCAGGACTGGGCCCAGTGCCTCCTCCCCCCAAGTGGGGAGGCCTCAGTGCCCCTGGCTGCCAAGGGCTGAAGAACAATAGAAATAAGAGGAGTAGCCAGTGTACCAGGGCACTGTCGAGACTCTAATGCCTGGGCCATTCCTGGCCTGCCCCAGGCTTCCTGGTCGCTATGTAAAGTGCCTGGTGCCAGCTGCCTCCTGGGAGGGTGCCTGGATTCCTTAGTCCCCAGTGCCCCAAAGTGGAAGGCCTCCATCTGATGCTGGATCCACCCTGCTTTGGACAGGAAGCCCCCAGGCTCAAGGACATGCTCTGTGTTGTCATCTGAAGCAACCAAAAAGCCAGAGGGACAAGAATAAAACAAGCACCCAAGGACATGTCATTGGCCTGCAGGGGCATCAGCAGTCTGTACCCAAGCTCTGGGCTTTGACTCCAGACACTGCCTGGAGTGGGAGCGGGTGCAATGGGGCAACAGGCCACCCTCCCAGCAGCCTCCTCAGACTGGTCCTCACTCCTCTGGGGCCTGAGAAGCCAGTTGCTACCGAGTGAGACAGTACAGTCTGAGAGAGTAGATGCAGAGGCCCTTTGTGTGCCAGACCATCAAGGGACTGCAAATCCACCTGAGGTGCTTCGCTTGTTTTTAGAACCGAGAACATCACATCAGCAGGGACCAGTGACCAGAGAGGGAGGGGTGATGCAAAAAAGATTACCGTCTGTCTTAGAGCTCGGGGTCTGCTGCTATATCTAGGGCACATGCGCACAGCCCAGGGACACAGAGGGCTGTCTGCCCTCCTCAGCTTCATGAAGCTGCTTAGGGCCCTTTGCACATGGGAAGTCACAGTGTGCTCACAACAAGGCTACAGGCAGGTGGCATTATCTCTACTTTGCAGGTAGCAGAGCGGAGGCTCCAGCTTCTGGGTCAGGCTGGGAGGGTGCCCTGGGTTCCCCATTTCAGGCCCAGGATGCAGCATGTTTTTTGCTACGGCTTTCCCTAGCCTCTGAGTCTGCTCTGCCTGAGCAGGGCAGGTGCAAATGCTGGAGAATGAGAGACCCCCCCAGGCTGCCCTTCAGCAGTTGCTGACGGGACTTGGTGCATAAACACCTGGGCAGCCTCACCCTGCAGGAGGCATACCTACAAGGCCCTTCTTCTGCACTGTCTCCTGGAGGCCCCACCAGATTCAGATCTGCTGCCTCAGCGGCAACTTGCTTGAAAACATTGGCTGTCTTCCTTTCCCTGCCTCACTTCACCACAGCCCTACCTGGGTTTCTGGGATGACTTGCACTTGAATCCTTGTCTCAAGGCCTGCTTCAGAGGGAAGCCAAACTAAGCAGAGAGAAAGAGGACAAAGCTGAGAAATGGTGAGGCCAGTTGTAGCCACCTCATCATATGGCCTGGGCGGAGGTGGTCCAGGGGTCAGAGAGCCTGGCTCAAATGGTACAAGCCAAGAGCAGCTGAGTTCTCTGTAGGAGTCTCTCACCTGGACAAAGATCAGCAAAACAAAGACTTATGCTCAAGCTCCTGTGTCCTCTTAGTTCCAGCTGGTCCCTGGATCCCCTTACTGCACCAGGCCACCCCCACGCAACCCATCACTGTTCAGCTGCTGTCCTAAATATCTCTCTGTCCATCCTCTCCCTCCGTCACCGCAGCCCCCTCACTGGTCCTGGCCACCACGGCTCTCTTACTCGAGATGCAATAGCCTCCTGGCTGGTCCCTGCACTCTCGCCTGTCCCTTCTCCTGACCTCTGCTCCACAAGGCAGCCGGAAGAATCTGCCAATGGATCAGGTCTTTTCTTAGCTTAAAGTCTCCTGGTGGCTTCCAATTTCCAGCCCTCCCTTGATCTTCATGTCATGAACCTCCTCACCTTGGGACCTCTCTGCCCCCCACTCCCTCTGCCTGGAGGACTCACCCCAACCCCACTTTTCTCTGTTCCAAAATGCCATCCTGCCGCCCTTTAGAACTCAAGTCAAATACCACTTTCTGAGCACAACCCTGTGTGGACCCCTATTCGGATGGCCATCCTGTCACAGGAGGGGTCCTGACCACCATGAGAGCACCAAAAGCCGATGGAATAAAACAGACAATGGAGCAGCGAGGAGAACTGGAGGGGAACCAGAGGGACTTCAGCACACATCTAGTAGAAGTTCCAGAAAAAAGGGAAAGGAAGAAATGATGGAGAAGCAATATCGTAATGGTACAATCAATGAGAAAGAACCTTCGAGAGCTAAAGAGTGAGATGAGGCCTCCAATCAAAAATACATGCTAAGAATAGCCCTGGCTGGTGTGGCTCAGTGGACTGAGCGCCGATCCTTTGTGAAACAAAGGATCGCCAGTTCCATTCCCGGTCAGGGCACATGCCTGGGTTGCAGGCCAGGCCCCCAGTAGGGGGCACTCCAGAGGCAACCACACACTGATGTTTCTCTCCCTCTCTTTCTCCCTCCTTTCCCTCTCTAAGAACCAATAAATAAGATCTTTTAAAAAAAATACACTCTAAGAATAGATGATATAAATTAAGTCCCTAATGGTTCTGTTATAATAAAACCACATAAGATCAAAGATAAAAAGGAAATCTTTTAAATTACTGAAAACCATAACCACCAAAAGAGAAATATAATCTAAACCTTCCAAACCAGCAAAGTTTTACTAAACCTCAAAATATGCATGAGTACACATATAGTGAATAGAGGACAAAGATGACAGAAGAAACAAAGATGTCATCAAAGATGACATTGTAAATAGCATCCAATGAGATGGTGTAATAAATTCAACCATATTATTGCTCACAGTACGTATGGCACTTGAACACCACAGATCAGTTTAACCACATGTTTGATACATGATGGTGCCCCCAGCAAATTGAGAACACTCCCAATTTTCACGCACATCACAAACATATTAAATTAACCGTGTGTTAGGTCACCAGGAGAACTTTACCAAATTTCAGATGCAACGGGCAATGCACAGATCACATTCTCGGACCACAGTTCAGTGAAAATGGGACTCAAGAATAAGTGGATATTTTTAAAACTTTGGAAATCGAGAAGTTTATCCTAAGTACCTTCTAGGTAAAAAAGAAAACGTACTTAAAATTACAAATGTTTTGTAATGAAGTGACAATTAGAGTAGCGCTGGTAATAAAAACACTGAGATAGGTTTTAGAGCTAAAAGTGTAGCCTTACACTCATGTACTAGGAAATCAAGAAAGACGAAAATAAATGAGTTACACGATAAAGCAGTTAGAAAAATGGGACAACAGAGCAGAATCTAGAGAAAGTACAAAGATGAAAATAATAAAGATAGAGAAGAAAAAAACAAAAAGAGCAATCGAAAGGAATTGTAAGAAACCAATAGCAGAGACTACCTTGACCCCTCAATTTCCATTCTCCTTTTTCAACCATGTAATCAAGTCTTTAGGAGGTACGTGGCCACCCAGTAACCTTCACAGCCAGATGTGGAACATGGAAGTGGGCACGAGTCCCGCTTGCAACCTCTGGGTCGTGCCTTTAAAACAAAATCATATAAACTCTCCTTTTCCCTTCCTCTCTTCCCGCTGACTGAGATGCCAGCATACTGGCTGGTCATGTCGAAGACGGCAGAGCAACAAGATAGAAAGAGCTTCTCACATAAAAGCTTGGACTTTTCTGTGAGATTCCGTATTGGTTTGCTCGGGCACCATAACAAAACACCACAGACTCGGGGACTTGAACAACAGGCATTTATTTCTCAGAGCTCTGGAGGCTGGAAGTCGGAGATGGAGGTAACAGCAAGGTTGGTTTCTTCCGAGTCCTCTCTCCTTGGCTTGTAGATGGCCCCGCCTCGTCAAGTCTTCACATGGTCTTTTCTCTGAGCGCACACGCCTAGTGTTTCTCTGTGTATCCAAATGTCCTTTTCATACAAGAAACACCATTCAGATTGGATTAGGGCCCATCTATTATAATGGTGCCTCCCTTTAACTTCATTAGCTTTTTTAAGCTGCTATCTCCAAATACAGTCACATTCTAAGTCAGAGGTATCAAACTCATTTTCACTGGGGGCCACATCAGCCTCATGGTTGCCTTCAAAGGGCTGAAATAATTTTAGGGCAGTATAAATGTGACTACTCCTTAACTGTTAAGGAGTTGAAACAACTACAATCAGCCCTTTGAAGGCAACCCTGAGGCTGATGTGGCCCCCAGTGAAAATGAGTTTGACACCCTTGTTCTAAGGGCTTCAGCATGGGAATTCTGGGAGTAAGGAGGACATATTTCAGCTCATAACAGAAAATAATCCATGCATGACTTACTTAAATCTTTAATAACTCTAGGTTTCTTTTATAGCGGTCAAATTTGTGCACTATCCAAAGGTGGTTTGGTGAGGGGGAGGGGTGGAAAGTAAAATAAAAGACTACTAGTTAGCCTAGACAAGGAAAAAGAGGGCACAAATAAGCAACAAAGGAATAAAAAGGGGGATACCCATTTAAACAATAGCTACCACTAATAAATACATTTAATCAATTCAGACATTGGTCTCCACCATCAAAAGATCAAATAAATTTAGAGGTAAATTTTCCCAAAATGTTAAGGACCAGAAAATACATACTTTTTACAAAAAATGTTTCAGAGGATAGAAAAAAAAAATGAAAGCTACCTATTTCATTTCATGATGCCAGTATAACCTTAATGGCAATATCAGGCAAAAATAATTTTTAAAGGAAATTATAGATTCATTATATACTTATACACATGTATTTAAAAATATTAAAGAAAATACCACCTAATTTAATTTAGCAGTGAAAAATACATAACGATAGTTGCTGATGATGTGGGGCTTATCTCTTTAATAATAAATAAATCTATTAATATAATATGCCACATTATAGGATTAAAGAAGAAAAAGAGCATACGATCATGTCAATAGCTGTAGGAAAAGCATTTGATAAAATGCTATACTCAGTTATACTGTTAAAAAGTAAGAAAAAGTACAGCAATCTGGAAATAGAATATAATGTTCTTAGTGTGATGAAGGGTATTTGTTCAAAGCTTACTCAAATGTTATGTTTAAGGGTAAAACTGAAGTGGCAATTCAGTTAAATCCAAAACCATGAAGCGTGTCCTCTGACGCTGCTTCCCTTTACCATTACACTAACATACCCAGCCAAGGAAAGAAGGAAAGTAAAAAAAAACAACAAAGCCCAAAAAAAAAAAAAAAAGAATTACATGCCACATTTACAGATAGAAAGATTCAATATTATAAAAGTGTCAATTCTACCCAAATGTACCTATAAATTAAATAGAATTTCAAAAAAATTCAAAAAACTCTTTTTGGAAATTACAAGATGCTTCTAAAATATATATACAAGAGCAAAAGGCCAAGAATAGCCCTACACAGATTTATTAGATAGAAATATTTATTATATAATTAAGATGGTGTTGTTCAAGGATGAACAAGTAGACTAATAAAATAGAATAGAGAGCCCAAACGCATATATAAATCAATGGGTAAAGAGTGGACTCTTCAGTAAATGGTATAGGATTATGCATATGAAAAAACAAAATTAGATCTCTATATCACACAAACATCCCAAATGAACTGAAGACTTAGACATGAAAAGCAAAACTTTTTAAATTTTGCAGTAAAATATCCTTTATGACCGTGAGTTAGAGAATAATTTCTTAGAAAGGACACAAAAAGCATGAAACATAAAGAAAAAAACTAATAAACTCAATCACATTAAAATTATGAATTTCTATCAACAAAAATCACCATTTAAATTGTTCAAAGACAAGCCATAGACTAAGAAGATATTTGCTACCATACAAGGAACTATAATCCAGAAGAGGTAGCAAAAAAAAAAAAAAAAAAAACCCGCACAGAGGCCAGTTCCCAGCAGGGGACACATGAGAAGCAACCATACATTGATATTTTTCTCCCTCTCTCTTTCCCTTCTCTTCTAAAGATAAATAAAATCTAAAAAATAAATAAATAAAATTAAAGTTAAAAAATAAATATTTAAATTTTAAAAACCCTCAAAGAAAAATACAGATAACTCAACAGAAAGAAAAACAGACAAAAGAATATGAAGAGGCAAGTCACAGAAGGAAAAACCCACATGACCAACAAACATGAAATAACCTCAGTGGTGATTAGGGAGATTGTAAAGTAAAACAAAACACCACTTTACATTCATCAGCTAAGCAGAGGCTAGAGTCTGATAATAGCAATTATTGATGGAGAGGTAGAGAAATGAAATTCTCACACACTTTTGGTAGAGTGTCAGTTGGTGTAAGGCCTTGGAGAGGAAAGTGAAGACGTGTGTAATGTTTGCCCCACGTATTCCATTTAGTATTTAAGGCAAACATCTTAGAGAGAAACCTCGGCACCTTTGCCGCAGGACACCTTTACAAGAATGCATTGTTGCAACACCGTTTACCACAGAGGAAAAAACACAAAGTCCGTATTCCCAAGCAGGAGAATGAACAACTGCATTAAGGTATAAAAACGAATGAACAGAAGTTACATGTATCATTATTATACACATTGTATCAACTTGTACAGATCTCCAAAGTCATTAATGGTGAACCGGAAAAAAAGCAAGTCACCGAAGTATACATATAGTATGATCCCACTTATAAAAAATATTTTTGGTTCAACTTTTTAGTCTATCTTACTGAGATATAATTTGCATCTAGTAAAATTTACTCTACTTGGTGTATACTTCTATGAGCCACGGCAAATGCATACGATTTGGGGGTTACCATCATGTTGGGAACTGCTCTGCCTGGTTTCAGGAGTTGTAACTGCCCCCCGTAGCTAAGACTGAGTGAGCAACCTCTGGAATGTGAGCCACTAAGGAGACGAAGCTCGAAGCTCGTCTCTGATTCATCCCCTGCCCCCAGTGCTTGGTCAGTTAGTCTATGACTAGTACAACCGCTCAGAAGGGGGGCAACCTAAGCCAGACACAATCACTTGGGAGGTCATCATGGAAGGACTCAGGGGGCTGCAACAAAGAGGGAGTGATGGACCCTCACCCCCCAGCTATGTGACATAGCCTAAGTCCCCATTTCAGTCTGGGAGAAGCACTTCCTAGCTCTAATTCACTTACGCCTAAAAACCTATGACTGGGAAGGTGATGCAGCCCTTTGCCAGCTAGAGCAGGAACTGGAGTGATCAGGCATAAGAAAGAATTCCTAAAATCCTGTGAAACCTGCTTTGTTTAGAATGCTCTCATTTAAATGATAAGGGTCCAAACAAGAAGTTTGTTCCTCAAAGTTTTATGGCTCTTTAGCTATCTGACTCTAACTGAGAATAAGCCCTCATAGTTCTTTGAATGCTATCTATTGTTTGATCCTTACCTGTATGCTTGTGCAAAAGAATGCAATAAAAGCCCCTTGAGGAAGGGGCTCTTGGCCTTTCTCCTTTGAGAGATTGGCCACCTTTCCTCCCCAAGCAGACCATGTCTTGGTAGATTCACTTTTATCCATGGAGGATGGGGGGACTTTGTGGGCTAAGCTGCCCCCACACCATCACAATTAAGATATAAATAGTCCCCTCACCCTGCAAAATGCTCTGGCACTCCTTTGCGCACACCAAATCCCTCCTCCCACCCCCACCCCCACCCCCACCCCCATAATCAAAGTGTGCAGCATTCTGAGTCAGGCTTCATCCGCTCAGCGTAACGCATTTGAGATTCATCCATGTTGTTGAATGTATCACAGTTTTTATTGCTGAATGTTATCCCATTGTATGGATGTACCAATTTAGTTATCTACTCACTAGTTACAGTGTATTTGGGTTGTTTCTAGTTCAGGGCAATTATGAACAAACCTGCCATAAATATTTGTGAACTGGTTTTTATGTAAATATAAGTTTTCATTTCTTCTGGGTAAATACCTAACAGTGGGATTGCTCGGTCATATGGTAAGTGTACATTTACTTTTATAAGAAATTGACAAATTGTTTTCCAAATTTTTTTTTTGGATAAGAGTTCTAGTTGCTCTGTATTCTTTTCAGCACTTAGTATTGTCAAGTTTGCTCATATTTTTTAATCATTGTAATAGGTATCTAGTGGTATCTCATTGTGGTTTTAATCTACATTTCTCTAATAGCAAATGATGATTAGTGTTCTATCATGTGCTTATTTGTCACTCATATATTTTCTTGGCTGCAGGGTTTGTTCAAATCTTTTGACTACTTTTAATTGGGTAATTTGTTTTATCATTAAGAGGATTTTTTTGCATTTTCTTTTTTAATTTAATTTTTTTTATTATTGTTCAAGTGTAGTTGTCTCTATTTCCCCCCCACCATCCCTCCCCTGGCCCACCAATCCCTATTATAGAGTTTTGAGGATTCTTTTTATTATGGATACAAATACTTTATCACATATGTTTTGCAAATATTTTCTCTCAGTCTGTGGTTTGTCTTTGCATTTTCAAGTGTCTTTTGAAAATATAATTTTGATAAAGGCTAATTTAGCATATTTTTGTTTTATAGTTCCTGGATATAGAAGCTATATCTAAGAAAAATTTTACTTAACTTAAATTCACAAGATTTTCTCCTCTTTTCTTCTGGTACTGTGTGTGTGTGTGTGTGTGTGTGTGTGTGTGTGTGTGTGTGTGTGTGCCTTCTGATACTATTTTAATTTTTGGTTTTAGATTTAGGTCTGTGATCCATTTTGAGTTAACTTTTGTGTAAGTTGTAAATATAAGTGGCCAAGCTTCTTTTTTTCCTTTCTTGTCTTAATATGGATGTTCAGTTGTTCCAGCACCATTTGTTGAGATGACTACCCTCTCTCCATCGAACTGCTTCTGTGCCTCTATCAAAAAATTAACTGTCCATATATGTGTGGGTCTATTTCCAGTGTATAAAGCTCCAAAATACAAAAAACAAGTCAGGGCCTTACCTGTTAGGAAGGAAGCAAGAAGATTTTAGACAGATAAAACTATGTAATTTTTAAAAAATATTTTAGCCATCGTATTGGGTGTATAGTTGTTAGCAGTGAAGTTCCCAGGAAACAGACTCAGAGATGGAGTTTAGTATGATGGATGTTTACTAGGAAGTGCTCTTGAGATAAACACCTGTGGTCAGAAAGGAAGCAGATGCAAGCAGAGGGAGAAGTTGTGCTTCCCCTGGCTTGGCCCCAGAGGGAGCACTAGAGCTGGGGTGGCTCTTCACAGTCACCAGCCTTGGCCAAAATGGCTGGTGGGAGGTGGCCCCAGTCCAGGCACAGGCAGTGACTGACCTGGACCTGCACCTGAGGACCTCCCAAGTGGTCCCAGAACCAACACACCTGGTAGGGGGCTTCAGATCACACAAGAGCACCGCCCAACAACCTCCACAAATGACACACCCAAAGAGTGGACTCAGCAGGCACCAAAACCCCACTAAAGTAAATCCTGCTCCATTAGTTCAGCCCTCACACAACAGCTTATCAGCTATAGGCATGGCCAGTACTCATAGCCAGTCAGCAGGAGGGTCAGTCCCACCCAGGGACATGCCAACAGCAACAAGGCTCAACTATAACAGGAAGACACACACAACCCACACAAGGGACACCTCTTGAGCGCCTGGCTCAGATAACCAGGGAGACTGTGCCACTGGGCCCACAGGAAACCTACCACATACGGCCGATCTGCCAGGAGTGGGAGACATAGCAGATCTACCTACTACCTAGAAATTAACACAGGGAGGCAGTCAAAATGAGGGGACATGGAAACATGTTCCAAATAAAAGAACAGGAGAAAACTCCGGGAATTGAACTAAATTTAATCGAGGTGACCAAGCTCCCAGATACAGACCTCAAAACACCAGATGTTTAATAAACTTAGGGCAAGAATAGATTAACTCAGTGAGAACTTACACAAAGAGATAAAAACCATAAAAAATAACCAGTTAGAAATTTTTTTAATATGATAACTAAAATAAAGAATACATTAGATGAACTCAATAGTAGATTAAATGAAGCAGAGGACTGAATAAGTGATTTGGAAGGCAAAGTAGTAGAAAACACCCAAATGGAACAGAAATAATGAAGATAGTTTAAAGAACCTCTAGGACGACATCAAGCATAACATTATTTGCATCATAGGAGGTACCAGAAGGAGAGAAGAGAGCAAGAGATTAAAAACCTATTTGAAGAAATAATGACTGAAAGCAAAAAAGAAAGACAATGACTGAAAACCCCCCTAACCTGACAAAGGAAATACACATACAAGTCCAGGAAATGCAGGAAGTCCCAAACAAGAGGAAACCAAACAGGCCCACACCAAGACACATAAAAATGCCAAAGCTTAAAGACAGAGAAAATCTTAAAAGCAGCATGAGAGAAGCAATTAGTTACCTGTAAGACTGTCAGCTGATTTTACAACAGAAATTTTGCTGACCAGGTGGGATTGTCACAAAATACTCAAAGTGATGAAAAGCAAGGACCTACCACCAAGTTTACTCTACACAACCAGGTTATCATATAGAATCAAAGGAGAGATAAAGAACTTCCCAGACAAGAAAAAGCTAAAGGAGTTCATCACCACCAAACCAATTTTACAAGAAATGTTAAAAGGACTTCTTTAAAAAGAAGAAAGATTAAAATATAAATAAGACAATATCTCTCATTGACAAAGGCAAACACCTAATAAAAGTAGTGGATCAGCCAACTATAAAGCTAGTAAAAAGGTTAAAAGGCAAAACTAGAAATATCACGTGTAATTACAACAGCAAATTAAAGGATACACATAAACATATACAAAAAAGAAGTAAAAAATAGTGACAAAAACATAAACATAAAAGGGGTGATTAAAAAGGTAGTGATTTTAGAATGTGTTCAAACTTAAGTGATCATCAACTTAAAATAGACGGCTATAAGCATAGCTTGGAATATAGAAAGCACCTGGTAACCACAAGTCAAAAATCTCCTAGAGATATACAAAAACTGAATAGAGAGGGATCCAAAAACATCACCTCAGAAAGTCATCTACAAACAAGAGAACAAGAGAATAATAAATGGGGGTTCTGGCCAAGATGGAGACCAAGGTAACCCTTCACTTCCTTGCACAACCAAAAGGAGGATAATGACCAATCTAAAATCAATAAACAACCAGAAGTGCCAGAAAATCAAACTGCATGAAACTCCGACAACCAAGGAATTAAAGAAAGAGTCAACCAGACCAACCGAACCAGTAAGACTGGCAGACGGAGAGAACCCGCGGCAAGACGGCAAACCGTGCAGGCAGGGCTAGCTGCAGCAAGGTGGTGGACCATGTGGGCGGGGCTGGCTGAAGGGGAAACTGAGGCTCAGAGCTGACTGTGGACTACAGCAGGCATTGCCCCAGTGGGGGAACCTCTCCGTCTCACTGACAGTTGGTTGGAAAGTGGGGCTAGAGCCAAGCAGGTGAGCTGCATTGTTCCCTCTCTGGCCCCTCCCCCACAGGCAGGGCCACAGCGCAGTGAGGTGGGGTGTCCTGCCTGGGTGAATACCTAAGGCCCCACCCCCTTACAATTTATCAGGTGTGCCAAGGAAATAGGGCCCAAATGAAAGAACAGAGAAAAACTTCAGAAAGAAAGCTGAGTGATGAGGAGATAGCCAAACTATCTGATGGAGAGTTCAAAGCCCTGGTCATCAAAATGCTCACAGAACTGATTGAGCTTGGTCAAAAAATGAAAGAACAAATGAAGGATACCCAGAGGGAAATAAAGCAAAATATTCAGGGAACCAACAGCAACAGGAAGGAAACTGGCACTCAAATCAATAATTTGGAACAAAAGGAAGAACTAAACATCCAACTGGAACAGAATAAAGAAACAGAATCCAAAAAAATGAAGGGAGGCTTAGGAACCTCTGAGACCACTTGAAACATTCCAATATCTGAATTATAGGGGTGCCAGAAGGAGAAGAACATGAGCAAGAAATTGAAAACTTATTTGAACAAATAATGAAGGGAAATTTCCCCAATCTGGTGAAAGAAATAGATTTCCAGGAAGTCGAAGTCCCAAAGAAGGTAGACCCAAAGAGGAACACACCAAGGCACATGATCATTAAGTTATCAAGATTAAAGATAGAGAATCTTAAAAGCAGCAAGAGAGAAGGGGACAGTTACCTGCAAAGGAGTTGCCATAAGACTATCAGCTGATTTCTCAAAAGAGACCTTACAGGCAAGAAGGGGCTGGAAAGAAGTATTTGAAGTCATGAAAGGCAAGGAGCTACATCCAAGATTACTCTGTCCAGCAACGCTTTCATTTAGAATGGAAGGGCAGATAAAGTGCTTCCCAGATAAGGTCAAGTTTTAAGGAGTTCATCATCACCAAGCCCTTATTATGCAAGATGTTAAAGGGGTTTATCTAAGAAAAAGAACATGATCAAAAATATGAACAGTAAAATGACAACAAACTCGCAACTATCAACAGATAAAGCTAAAAAAAGAAAAACAACAAAAACAAAAATTAAGCAAACACCTAGAACAGGAACAGAATCAGAGAAATGGACTGAAATCACATGGAGTGTTTTCAGTAGAGAGGGGGAGGGGAGGGATACAGGGGAAAGGTACAGAGAATAAGAAGCATAATTGGTAGGCACAAAATAGATGGGAGAGGTCAAAACTGGTATAGGAAACAGAGAATTCAAAGAACTTACAAGTACAACCCATGGGCATGAACTAAGGGGGCAGATGCTGGATGGTTGGGGGGTGCAGGGCAGAAAGGGGATAAAGGGAGAAAAATTGGGAAAAACTGTAATTGCATAATCAATAAAATATACTTAAGAAAGAGAATAATAAAAAAACAGAGAACTACAAAAACAATCAGAAAACAATAAAATGTCAGTAATGACATACCTATCAATAATTACTTTAAATGTAAATGGATTAAATACTCAAATCAGAAGATGTAGGGTGGCTGAATGGATAAGAGAACAAGACCCATACACATGCTGTTTCCAGCAGACCCACTTCAGATTGAAAAGCACACAGATTGAAAATCAAAGGATGGGAAAAGATATTTTATGCAAATGGAATGAAAAACAAGCTGGGTAGCAAAACTTATATCAGACAAAATAGACTTTAAAACAAAGGGTATATATAACAAGAGACAAAGAAGGACATTTCATAATGATAAAGGCACCAGTCCAACAAGAGGATATAAACCTTATTTACACACTCAACATAGGAGCACTTAAATACATAAAGCAAATGTTGACAGACATATCAACAGTTATACAGTCATAGTAGAGAAATTTAACACCTCATCGACATCAAAGGATAGGCCATCCAGACAGAAAAACAACAAAGAAATAGTGGCCTTGGTGACATTATACCAGTTTAATTTAATTGATATTTTTAGAACATTTCATCCAAAAGCAGCAAAATATACATTGTTTTCAAGTGCACATGGAACATTTTCCAGAATAGGTCACATTCAGTCATAAAACAAGTCCCAATAAAATTAAGAAAGTTCAAATCATATATAGTATCTTCTCCAATCACAATGGTATAAAACTAGAAATTAGTTACAAGAAGACTGAAAATCACACAAATGTGGAGGGTAAGTAACATGCTACTCCAGAATGAATGGGTTTCTCATGTTATAGAGTTGATTTTTGCATTGAACACAAACAGTAAATACAAGGCAATGACTAGCAGAGCAAAAAAACAATGAATGGATTAATTACAAGACTAAGGAAGAAAGCAAAAAATAATTTAAGACAAATAAAAAACAAAACACAATGACACAAAAATCTATGGACACAGCCAAAGCAGTCCTAAGTGGAAAATTCACAGCAATACAGACCTACTTCAAGAAACAAGAAAAATCTTAAATCAAGAATCTAGCCTTACACCTAAAGGGACTAGATAAAGAAGAACAAACCATCCCCAAAGTGAGTAGAAGAAAAGAAATAATAAAGATCAGAGTAGAAATCAATGAAATAGTCCAAAAAAATACAAAAGATCAACAAAAGCTGATTCTCTTTGAAAAGGCAAACAAAATTAATAATCCTTTAACCAGACTCATCAAGAAAAAAAAAGAGAGAAAACCCAAATAAATAAAATCAGAAATGAAGGGACGTAACAACTACCCTGACCAGTGTGGCTCAGTTGGCTGAGCATCATCCTACAAAGCAAAAGGTCACTGGTTCAATTCCTGGTCAAGGTGCATGCCTGGATTGTGGGTTTGGTCGCTGTTTGAGGGGAATATAAGAGGCAATTAATGTTCCTCTCTCACATCAACATGTGTGTGTCTCTCTCTCCTTTACTCTCTCTCTAAAAAAAAATAAATAAATAAAATGTTTTCAAATAAGAGCAGTAACAACTGACACCACAGAAATATAAAGGATTATAAGAAAATACCACAAACAATTATATGCCAACAAATTGAATAATCTGGAAGAAATGGATAAATTCCTAGAAACATACAGTCTTCCAAGACTGAATCAAGAAGAAACAGAAAATATGAACAGACACGTTAATACCAATGAAATCAAATCACTCATCAAAAAACTCTCAGCAAATAAAAGTCCTGGACCACATGACTTCACAGGTAAATTTTATGAAAGAAACATTAAAAGAGGAGTAACATCTATCCTTCTCAAACTATTCCAAAAAAATTCAAGAGGAGGAATGGCTCTGAAGCTCATTTTGTGAGGCCAGTGGTGACACCAAAACCAGACTAAGACACTACAAAAAAAAAAGAAAGAAAATTATACACTAATACCCCTAATGAACATAGATGCAAAAATCCTCAACCAAATACTAGCAAATCAAATTCAGCAATACAGTAAAAAGATCACATAAAATAATCAACTTGGATTCATTCCTGCGATGTAAATTTTGTTCAATATCCACAAATTAAATACAGGATATACCACATAAACAGAATGAAGGATAAAAGTCATATTATTGGGAGCATATAAAGTATTTGACAAAATCCAACATCTTTTTATGACTTAAAAAACTCTCAGCCATAGGGAATAGAAGAAACATACCTCAACATAATAAAGACCATATATGACAAACCCATAGATAACATCATACTCAACAGTAAAAAGCTTCAACTGTTTTCCCTAATATCAGGAACAAGACAAGGATGTCCATTTTCACCACATTTATTCAACATAGTATTGGAAGTCCTATCCAAAGCAATCAGACAAGAAAAAGAAATAAAAGTCATCCAAATTGGAAAGGAAAAAGGGAAACTGTCATTATTTGTAGATGACATGATACTATAGAGAGAGAACCCTAACAATTCCACAAAAAAATTTATAAGAACTGATAAAAGAGACTTCCACCAAGATGGAGGCATAGGTGGAAGCACTGCACCTTCTCACACAACCAAGTTTAAAAACAACAAAGTTTTAGCAACAAAAACGCAGCCAAACCACAGAAAATTGAACTACATGGAAGTCTGACAACAATGAACCCTTCGGCCAAACCAGTAAGAGGGGCAGAGCCAGTGGCAGAGCCAACAGCAGAGCGGGGTCAGGCAGGAAAGATCCACTGGACCAACCAGGTCACGCAACCCAGGCACTCCAGCAGCTGTAAGCAGATCCCAGGTGTAGAGTAGCGGGCAGACCCACTGAGGGCACAAAGCGGTGGACTCACTGAGGGCTCACCAAAGTCACACAGTCGAGCGCAGATAAACCAGTGAAGGAGCAAAGTGGTGAGACAGACCGCACAGGCCCCAGTGGCAAAAAGTGGCAGAGGGGACCGCCACTGTCCCTCTCTGACCCCGCTCCCACATACAGCATCACAAACCAGCGACCAAGGTGGACCCGCCCTGGTGAACACCTCCTCCTATGTAACAGGCACAGATCAAAACATGGCTCAAGAACAACTCAGAGCCCCAGAGCCAATAAATCTAAGCAACCTAGAGATAGCTAACCTTTCAGATGCACAGTTCAAAACACTGGTGATTAGGATGCTCACAGAACTGGTTGATTTTAGTCACAAATTAGAGGAACATATGAAGGCTAAACTAATGGAAATGCACGGGAAACCAATAGTAATGGAAAGGAAACTGGGACTCAAATCAAAGGAGTGGACCAGAAAGAGGAAAAAAATGACCAAACAGAAAAGAAACAAGAATGAAGAACAAGAAACAACATGAAGAAACAAGAATTCAGAAAAATGAGGAGAGGCTTAGGAACCTCCAGGGCATCTTTAAACGTTCCAACATCCGAATCATAGGCGTACCAGAAGGGGAAGAGGAACACCCTCGAGTGAAAACCTTATTTGAACAAATAATAAAGGAGAATTTCCCTGGCAAAGGAAACAGACTTCCAGGAAATCCAGGAAGCTCAGAGAATCCCAAAGAAGTTGGACCCAAGAAGGAACACACCAAGGCACATCATCATTACATTAGCCAAGATTAAAATGAAAGAGAGAATGCTAGAAGCAGCAAGAGATGAGGGGATAGTCACCTACAAAGGAGTTCCTATCAGACTGTCAGCAGATTTCTCAAAAGAGACCTTACAGGCAAGAAGGGGCTGGAAAGAAGTATTCCAAGTCATGAAATCCAAAGACCTACATCCAATATTGATCTATCCAGCAAAGCTTTCATTTAGAATGGAAGGACAGATAAAGTGCTTCTCAGATAAGATCAAATTAAAGGAGTTCATCATCACCAAGCCCTTATTATATGAAATGTTAAAGGGACTTACCTAAGAAAAAGAAGATAAAAAAGATGAACAGTGAAAGGACAACAAACTCACAGTTACTAAGAACCACACCTAAAACAAAAACAAACTAAGAGGACAGTTAGATCAGGAGCACAACCATAGAAAGGAAGATCACAGGGAGGGTTAGCAACAGGGGAGTGGGAGGAGGAGAAGGGGGGGAAGGTACAGAGAATAAGTAGCATAGATGGTAGGTAGAAAATAGAGGGGAGGGCAAGAATAGTATGGGAAATATAGAATCTAAAGAACTTGAGACATGTGGTCATAAACTAAAGGGAGGAATGGTGGGGGAGGGGGTATGCAGGGTGGAGGGGAATGAAGGGGGGAATAGAACAACTGTAATGGCATAATTAATAAAATATATTAAAAAATAATAAAAATTTTTGACATTTCAAAAAATAAAATAAAATAAAATACCTAGTAATAAATTTAACCAAGGTGATAAACGAGCTGTGCTTGAAAAACTGAAAATACACAAATAAATAAAAGCATATATCATGCTCATAGATAAGAAAAATCAACATCATTACAATGTTCATACTATCCAAAGTAATCTATACAATCAATTCTTATCAAAATACAAATGACATTTTTTACCAAACTAGAACAAACAATCCTAAAATATATATGGAGCCACAAAAGACCCCAAATAGTCAAAGAAACCTTGAGAAGGGAAAAAAAAAACAAAGTTGGAGGTATTATGCTACCTGATATCAATCTATACTAAAAATCTACAGTAATCAAAACAGCATGGTACTGGCATAAAAACAGACACATAAATCAACAGAATAGACTAGAAAGCTCAGAAATAAACACAAAGCTATACAATCAGTTAATCTATTGACAAAGGAGGCAAGAACAGGCAATGGCATAAAGAAAATCTCTTCAATAAATGGTGTTGGGAGAACAGGACCGATGCATGCAAAAAATAAAACTAAACCGTTTTCTTATGCCATATACAAGAATAAACTCAAAAGTGGTTAAAGACTTACATGTAAGACCTGAAACCACAAAACCCCTAGAAGAAACCAGAGGCGGTCAACCCCTTGACATCAATCTTAGTGATATTCTTTCATATGCCTCCTTGGGCCAGGGAAACAACAGCACGAACAAGTTTTGTGCAGCAAAGGAAGCTTTCAGCAAAAAAAAAAAAGAGAGAGAATCCACTGAATGAGAGAAGATATTCACTAATTATACATTTGATAGGGGGTTATTACACAAAATATATAAAGGACTAATAAAATTTAACCCCATTGTAAAATCTGATTTAAAAAAATGGGCAGAGGACCTGAATAGACATTTCTCAAAAGAGGCCATACAGATGGCTAATAGATATATGAAAAGATGTTCAACATCACTAATCATCAGAGAAATGAAAATTAAAACCCCAGTTGAGATGTCTCCTCACACCTGTCAGAATGGCTGTCATCAATAACGACACAAAACAAGTGTTGGAGAGAATGTGGAGGAAAAGGAACCCTCATGCGCTGTTGTTGAACTGCAAGTTGGTGCGGCCACTATGGAAAAAAGCATAGAGATTCCTCGGAAAAATTAAAACTAGAACTATGATATCACCCAGCAACCCCACTTCTGGGTATCTATCAAAAAAAATCCAATACTAATTTGAAAACATATGCATCCCTATGTTCATTGCAGTATTACTTGCAATAGCCAATATATGGAAGCAACCTAAGTGTCCACCAACAGATAAATGGATAAAAACATGATGAACATATACAAAGGAATATTACTGGACCATAAAAAAGAATGGAATCTTACCATTTGCAAAAACATGGATGGATTAAGAAGGTATAACGCTAATTCAAATAAGTCAGCCCTGGCTGGTGTAGCTCAGTGGATTGAGCGTGGGCCTGCAAGCCAAAGGATCACAGTTCAATTCCCAGTCAGGGCCTGGGTTGCAGGCCAGTTCCCAGCAGGGGATGCACAAGAGGCAACCATACATCGATATTTCTCTCCCTCTCTTCTTCCTTTACCCTCTAAAGATAAATAAAATCTTTTAAAAAAGAAATAAGTCAGACAGAGAAAGACAAATACAATATGATTTCACTTATATGTGGAATCTAAAAAGCAAAACAAACAAACAAAACAGAAACAAACTCATTATTACAAAAAAAACCCTGATGGTTGCCAGATGCGAGAGGGGTTAGAGGGCTGGGTGAAAAAGGTGAAGGGATTAAGAAGTACAAGTTGGCAGTTACTAAATAGTCATGGGGATATAAAGTACAGCATAGGGAATAGTCAATAATATTGTAATAACTATGTATGGGGTTGGGTTGGGTACTATACTTATTGAGAAAACATTTTTGTAAGTTATAAAAATGTCTAACCATGATGTTGTACACCTAAAACTAACATAATATTGAGTATCAACGGTAATTAATTTTATTTAATTTTTATAAATTGGCCAGTGGGGTCACAAATCCATAAAAGACTGAGCAATACACCTTTGCAGGCAGTCACAGAAGGGGGATGGCTTTGGGTTTTAACTGGCATCTCCCCTCTACTTAAAGAGGTTGAGCATCTCTTTATACATGCTTATTGGCCATTTGAATGTAAATTCTTTTTTTTAAGGAGTCCATGAGAAGGTGATAGGGTGTGTTGGGGCCTTACCGAGACAGGAGGGGACCCCCTGTAGTGCTGGCCTCTGTGCATGCAGCACAAGGAAGCAGCCCCAGGGCAGTGGGAAGCCAGACAGACCCGGGTCCAAACCTCAGCCTCCCACCTCCTAGCTGTAGGCCTTGAGGAGTAACTCAACTTCTCTGAGCTTCAGTTTCTACTTCCTAAAAGAACTGGGATTGTACTTAGGGATGGAGGAGAAGGAGGAAGGGAAGAAGATGTCCTGACTTTAATCTAAACTCTGGGACTCTGGGATTTAAGAAAACCCAGTTAATTCAGAGGACAAGTGAACTTACTCCCATGGGTCAGTTTGCAAGAGAGACCCAAGAGCTTCCCAGGAAGAGACTCATGCTGAGGAGAGAGAAATGTAAGGCCCGAGTGGTTGGAGGAAGATCAGTCCTTTAAGATCAGTCCATCAGTCCTCCTTTAAGCTGACCCTGAGCTCAACCCTATGGATCCATGTCTGAGCCCTACAAAAGAATTCGAGAGAGACGTGGAAGAATTCTGTATCGGTGGCCTATTGCAGTGAGACAAACCATGCCACGCTTAGTGGCTAAAAAAAAAATCACAAATACTTATTTTACACATTAGCCCAGAGTGTGGGCAAGGCTCAGTGGGGACAACTCATCTCTGCTCCTGGCAGCACTGGCTGGCGTGGCTGAGGCAAAAACGATCTTCTTTCCAAGACGGTGCACTCACGTGGCTGGAAGGTAAGTACAGGCTGTAGGTCAAGAATATCAGCTCCTCCCCACTGCTGCTGGGCTTCCCCATAGCATGGTGGCTAGGTTCCATGAGCAAGAAAACCAGTACGAGCTACACTACTTTTTATAGCCCATTGTATCACTTCTGCTAAAGCCACAGTCTATACAGATTCAAGGACAGGAAGAAATGTCAAAGTCACATTGCATGAAGACCATGTGAGATAGGAGATATTTTTGGAAAATACAAAATTTGCTGGAAGTCCTTTCCCCTAAACCTCTGCACAATTCTGAGAGCTGATGATGCACATTTTGTAGTTGTGTGACCACGGACAGCCAGCCTGGAGGCACAAGTTGGGAGAGGAAACTCTCTTTTAGGGTGGTAGGGGCAGCTCAGAGGCCTGGGCTGTGGCCAAGCCAAGCTTCATGCAAGAAAGATCCTCAGCCCTCCCAGAAATCTGGGCCACAGCAGGAGAAGCAGACTCCAGCTCTGGCACATCAGCTTTGAGCTCAGCAGAAAGCTTAAAAGCAGACATCCCAGCTTGGAAGTCGATCACAGTAGGAGAAGCTCCTGGAAACAAACAGCAGAAACTTTGAAAGGCACAGAGGTCCCATTATAGCAGAAAGGAAATAAGTCAGAAGAATATGTTTTATTGCCATTGATACAACCACATTTTTATCCCCAGCCTGGAGGAACGTAATGTACAGGAGCAAATGTAGGTCAAGTGCCCATCACATAGCTTAGCACATGGTAAGATTTCAGCAATTGCTCTTCCAAACTCTCTAATATGTTCCCCACCCACAATAAGCCTTGATTATTCTATTACAGAGCAGGAAAGCTAGGCTTGAGGTTCTCTTAGGGGTCCGCCACCCAGTGGGCCCTGTGACTGATTCCTCGCAGATAATGCACACAAGGCTGATCCAAAGGTCCCTCAAGCCGCCCTCAGGACTGAGACCTAGCACTGCAGTATCAAGTGTCCAGGCCCCATCTGAAGGGCTGGTGAGCTCCCATCATGGCCAAAACCATGGCACCAGAACAGGGTCAATCCCAAGAGCCAATGACCAAGCAAAGGATATTCCCAGAGAACACTTAATTAGTTTCCTGTGGCTACTATAACAAATGACCAGAAATTTGATGTCTTACAACAACAGAAAGTTATTCTCTCACAGGTCTCAAGGGAAGAAGTCCAAAATCAGTAAAACTGGATTAAAATCAAAGCTTCAGGGGAGAATTCTTGAGGCTACATTCTGATGGCTGCTGACATTCCTTGACTTGTGATCATATCATTCCAACCTATGGCTCTGTGGTCCCATCACCTTCCCCTCTTCCATCCGTGTCAAATCCTCCTCTGCCTCTCTTTGGTAAAATTACTGTGACTACATTGGGACCCTCTGGAGAATCCAGGCCAATCTCCCCATCTCAAGAGCCTTACGTTGATCCCATCTGCAGAGACCCTTTTCCATAAAAGGCAATATGAACAGGTTCCAAGGTGTCAGACTTGGGTATCTTTGGGGCAATTATCAGCCCCCACAAGCACAGATACAGGGGTAAGTTTTAATGATGATCAGGGTGGAGGCTGAGGTCAGAACAGAAGGAGGAACATGGAGAGGTATGTGTAGAGAGTGAGGGGATGTCAACAGGAACCAATCTGGGGTCAGGAAACCAGCCTGAGATGAGGCCAACAGAACAAACTGTGGAGTGACAGGCCCTTACGGCTATCCCTGGCTGTCCCTGGCTGGTGTGACTCAGTAGATTGAGCATCAGCCTATGAACTGAAATGTCACTGTTTTGATTCCCAATCAGGGCATATGCCTGAGTTGCAGGCCAGGTCCCCATTCAGGGGCAGCAAGAGGCAGCCAATCGACATAGCTCTCACACATCGATGTTTCTCACCTTCTCTTTCTCCCTCCCTCTTCCTCCTTCCGAAAATAAACAAATAAAATCTTTTTTAAAAATAAGAGGCCCCTGTAGCTGGCCATTCCCCAACCCCTCACCCAAGGAAGAGAGCAGGAAGAAAATCCTACCACGGGCGAGTCAGGGAAGGCCACTGGAGCCATGGGGAAGGGCTGGGAAAGCCATTCACCCACACTGACTTCTGGATCAAATACTTTCATCTTTGGCAAATTATCATAATATGCTGATTCCGTCACAGTGAGCAACTTTACTGCCTTGTTGGGACAGCATTGCAGGTAACACGGGTCTATGGTGCCCCTTAGATGCACCCAGGGCCCACACCACCATATGCGTTACACACAATATGTGTGTCCACTAGGGGGTGAGATCCAGGGAGCGTGAGAGCGAGGACCTCCCAGGTCCAAACGGGGGCCTGGCGGAGGCCTGGACAAGGTCCAGAGATGGGGTCTGATGCTGTTGCGGGCTAGGTTTTGACACCCATCCACCCATCATCTATTTGCCAAATGGGCAGCATCCACTGAAATGATCAAGATAAAGGAGGCAGATGGGCAGCTCAAGGCTGTTTTAGTTGGTGCTGTGGTGTGATTCCAGGGCAGAGCCAGGGTGTGAATGTTCCCAGGACCAGCAGCGAGAACAGTTTTCTCTGAGAACTTTGGATCTCAGGGCTCAACTTCACTGGCCAGCGACAACTGCCACTTATTGACCACCTACCACGTGCCAGGCACTGCCATCCCAGCCAGGCCCTCCCATGCTGCTGTTACCATTCTACAGATGATGACACTGAGGCTTTAAGTGAGTAAGTGACTTTCTTAGGGACACACAGGAAGGAAGCCACAAGGCTGGGAGGGACCCTAGGCAGCTGGAACTCCACACCAACTCCCCCACAACATGGGCAGTTCCACCTGAAAAGGCCATCAGCACATCTGGTGGTACTGGTGGTACTCAGCCCCCTGAGCTGGAAAGGCCCAGCCTTCCATCTGCGTGGGCCTGGGGCGTGGACCACACCTGGTCCTCTCATTCTGTTTGGAATTTGAACAGTAAATTAAAGGGCTTCGTTACCTCATTGAGAGTGGAATAAAACACTTTGAAAAGGCTTGTGCATTAACTGCAATCAAGTTCTAAAAGGTTCTTCATCGCTGGAAGGAATGTCCCCTGATAAATGGCTCTTTTCACCAAGATGTGGCTACTATCTCATAAGTGGTCCCAGCCATGTCCACTGCAGCTGTTTCTGCATCTTCACAAAGGACTTTAAAGAGACCAAACTGCTTCCCAAGAAAGCGAATCTTCTTTGCACTGTCCTCAAAAAGACGCCCTGGGCACAGCTCCCTCTCCTATGACCTTCTGAGAAGGAACTCTGGGGCTGCTTCAGGCCTGAGGTCACTCAAGAACCCAAGACGCCCCACCCACGAGCTGCCAGTCACCGCAGGTGCACCATGCGTCACCCCTCAACCTCGAATGAAAACCACTGCAGGGAAGGCCACAGTCGTCCCGGCCCTGCTCACCCTGGGCCTACCATTCAGATTAGGCTGTGTCAGTTCCACCCGGTTCAGTTATGGTCTTCCTGTCCCAGAGACTTACTGACCCCCATTCGCCACCCTCCTGCCAGGCAGACATCCGGAGACGCATGTTCAGTGATCACACCTTCAGAATCTCAGGCCCCGACCCTCTCCAGAATTAGCTCCCAGAGTATTAAAGAACTGCAGTAGGGCCAGCCTTAGGAATGGGCAGAAGTACAACAGCAACGATTTACGTCCATCGGGCACTTCCCATTGGCCAGAACTGTACTCGGCACCTATACTCACCATTCGGAGTCCCTGCAACCTCTCAGGTTTACAGACGAGGGAACCGAGACACAGGAGTGTGACAGGGAGAGCTGCAGAGGCCCCTTGGCCTCTGTCTTCCGTCATGTCAACCAGAATGGTTCTCACAGGCTGCAAAGGCTGGTCCTCACGCACAGACTGCGACACACACATACAAAAAGGAAAAAGAGAAAGAAAAAATATTAAAGGATCACAGCCTGAGAAGTATGTAGGAAGGAGGAAGAGACATAAAGGGGGTATGGAAGGAAATGATTCAAGATGGAGAGAGAGAAGAGGGAAAGATCCAGTGGCCTCTGACCTGCCCTCGTCCTGCCCTCCCCCTGCCCAGGGACGGCACAGGAAAGGGGATGGGGCTCCCGCTGTCGCCATGGTGCTCACTCACTGATTCAACCCACGGGTGGTCCTTACGTACCTCTGCATGCTCGGCCCTGGCACATTCCCTTGGGAAACCCAAGAAAAGCTGTGTCTACAGGCTCCTCTTCTCCTGGTGTCCCCCTGCCTCGGTCTCCCAATCTGAGTGTGAGCATGTGAATTCCTACCTCTCCTGAGGATCAGATGCAACACCGTGCATGCTGGCCCCGAGGAGAAGGCCCAGGCACACCCATTTCCTTCCTTCCCTCCTTCAGTGAGGGCAACCGCGCAAGCCTGAATAGGAAGCCCAGAGGGGTCCTGCCCTTGAGGCCAGGCTGCCAAAGAGCTATTGGTTCATTCATTCATTCACTGGACAAATATTTACCGAGCATCTGCTCACTGTGTGCCAGAAACAGCGCCGGATGCTTTCCCAAAGTCATTGTTTCATTTAATTCCATGCAAAGGTGCATACTCACACAAGCACACACATGCACACACGTGCACTACCGCACATGCACATGGATACACACAACTCATGCACACACGCACAAGTGCACATCCTAGAAGAATGTCACCATTATGTCCATTTAACATATAAGGAAACCCAAACAGAGAAAGAAGAATTAACTTGCACAGTATAGAATGAGACAGAGGTCAAATTCAGACCAAGTCTGGCTCTCTGGGATGCAAGGTTGGTTGGTTGGCTGGTTGGCTGGTTGGCTGGTTTCCCATAATTCACTCCGTGTATTGTGGTATAGCCCAGTGATGCTAGTGCCTGTGTCTAAGTGTGGGTTTGCAGCAGAGAGGCTGACCTCTGAGGCCCGGGGGCTCCTGACGAGGCTGGGCAGGGAAGAAAGATCCTGTCCCTGAGATCAGAATAGTGGCTGGTGGGGTTGAAGCTATGACTACTTACATTAAGCCAGTCCAGTATACTTCGGTGACCAGTAATCCTTTCCTGTGGGGATGTAGGGAAGCATGTGGGAGGGGCATTTCTAGCAAGAAATCAGAGAAATCTCTTCCTACGGCCCCTGTGGAAATGTGTGGGAAAGGCAAGTGCCCAAGGCCTGGGATCCCTCAGAATACACCAACGGGGCATCCATTTCATCAGGCTTCTTCCTCGTTGAAGAAGCCCATGGCCCTCACTGTTGTTTGTGACTTAGGGGAGGAGATTCAAGGTCAGCTCACCTAGGACTAGGTAAGGATCCAGAAAAAACCCGAGCCCCAGAACCAGACACCCCTTGACCAAACAGAGTTCTCCCGAACCTCTCTTCTCTTTTCCTTTCTCTTCTCCCACCCTGTCCGAGTAGCCCATGCCGGCCAAGCCCGTACAAGGCCTCAGCCAGGCAGAGAAGTCCTGCCCATCTCTGGGCGGTGCTTTTCTGGGTCCAGAGACTCCAGACCTAGGTGGAAAGGAGCCTCTGCAGTGCACACCCTCCCAGCCGCGCCCCCCCCCCCAACCGCAGCAGGGTGGTTGAGGCCTGGAGAGCCAATAAAAGAGAGGCCCAGGCTCCTGGACGCAGGGTAGGGTCTGGGCCTGGGTATTCTCCCCAAGTACCCACGGTCATTCTGACACCAACCACAATTTGAGAACCGCCACTCTACCGCTGTGCTGTCCAATAAAAATATAATGCAAGCCATATGTCATTTTGAATTTTAAAAAGTAGAAAGAAACAGATGAACTTAATTTTAATAATATATTCTACTTAACCCAATATTCAAAATATTATCATTTCAACATGCAACCAATATAAAAAAAAGATTAATGAGATATTAGCGAGATATTTTACATTCTTTTTTTTACACATCAAGTCTTAAAAGCCAGGGTGTATTTGACATTTCTATCTCATTGCCATTCGGAAAGTTTTATTCTCATCCAGGATATCTGATCTGTATTCAGGTTTCCCTAAACAAGTTTTTTCAAAGTAGTATGACCAACTCATCCCAGTTCACCCAAGTTCTGGTTTTAAAACTTCAGCCCCATGCCCTGGCTGCTGTGGCTAAGTTGGTTGGAGCACTGTTCCATAAACCTAAAGGTCGCAGGTTTGATTCCCAGTCAGGGTGCATGCCCGGATTGCAGGTTCAGTCCCCAGTTGGGTCATGTTTGCGAGGTAAGATCAATAATGTTTCCCTCTGACATCAATGTTTTTCTGCTCCTCTCTCTCCCTCCAATCCTCTCTCTCTAAAACCAATAAACATGTCCTTGGATGACCATAAAAAAATAAAAATAAAAAAACTAATACCTCAATCCCAGGAAAACCAAAGAGTTGGTCACCCTATTCCAAACATACTAACTTTCCAATAGCTGAATCAAGTGTCAATTTTGAAATTTAAATTAATTAAAATGAAGTCAAGCTAAAACTTGTTTCTCGTGATACTGGCTACATTTCAAGTGTTTAACAGCCACATTTGGCTAATGGTTACCATATGGGAGTCAGGAGGCCTGTCCCCTTTTACATATGACCAGCCATGGACGACCTGGGCTCGGTTTTCGTACGAGCGCTGCGGTTTCTTCTTGCTCCCTAGAGGGCGCTAACCAGAGGAGTTGCAGAAACAGGGCCACCTCAATGAGGAGCTGCCACGGCAACATGAGTGCAGCTTGTGCACCAGAAGGCCACCGTAACCATCTAGGACAGGAAAGTTATGTGCTGACATGGGACCGTGATGGCCAAGTTGAAAGAGAAACTGGACCGCAGAGGTGTGCAATAGGTACAGTCCTGAAGACCTGGTGACGCATTAGACACCGGGGCAGGGGGTGGGCAGGAAGCAAGAGGCAGCAATCTGGGACGATGTGCTGGTCAGCCTCCCCTGTCCCGTCACCACTGCCAAGTTGATTCCACAGTGTCCCAGTTACCTATCGCTGTTGAGCAACCCATCCCAAAATGCAGTGGCTTAAAACAGTATTTTATTATCATCTTTCATGGTTCTTGAGGGTGATTAAGCTCACCAGAGTAGTTCCTGCCCTCATGGGGGCCTCTCGTGGGTTTCTGACAAAAGCTTTTGCACCACGTGCCTGGTGGTGATGCTGCCTGTCAGCCAGAACCTCAGCTGCAGCTGTTGGCTGGAATGTGGCTATGGGCTGAACTGTGTCCATGCCCCCACCCCCAAATTCATATATTAAAGCTTTAACCCCCAGGACCAAAACATGTGACTGCATTTGGATATAGAGCCGTTAAAGAGGTAAAGTTAAAATGAGATAGTAAGGGTGGGCCTTAATCCCATAGGACTGGCATCCTTCTAAGAAGGAGATTAGACCCTGGCTGGTGTGGCCCAGTTGGCTGGAGTATTAACCGAAAAGTTGTAGGTCTGATTCCTGGTCAGGATACATGCCCAGGTTGTGGGTTGGATCCCCTGTCAGGGAGCGTATGAGAAGGCAACCCACTGATGCTTCCCTCTCACATTAACGTTCCTCTCTCTCCCTTCTCTCTCTAGCCTCCAGAATTGTGAGAAAATAAGTCGCTGTTGTTTGCATCCCCCGGTCTGTGGTACTTTGTTACGCAGCTCTAGCAAACCCATGCAAATGCCCACCTGTGGCCCAAGCTTCCTCATAGCATGGCAGGTGGATTCTAGGATGAGTGTCCCAAGAAGACCAGGTGGAAGCAATATCACCTATGACCTAGCTTCCGAATTCAGGTAGGGTCATTTTCTCTGTAGACACAGACCTGCTCAGATTCAAGGGGAGGGAACATAGACCCACTTCCTAATGGAATGATTAGCAGTGTCCTGTGGCAAGAAGAGCATATAGTATAGATCTTGTTGGGGCAGTCTTGGAAAACATGCTGTGCCATACCAGGTTGGTAACTGGAGGGACTGGGGATGGTGTCGCTAACCAAGACAGAGATTACAGGAGGAGGAGGAGTTGATGGCTTAAGGTAGGCTAGATGATGAGGTAAGATTTAAACAGGTTAGGTTAGCCAGGCCTGTCAACATTTAAGTGGCTGCAGCCAACTACTAGGAAGTTAAATATGTGAATCAGAGCCACAGCAATATGTCCTAAGCTGGAACTGTCAGTCTGTGGGCCATTCACATATTAGAAGCCAGAGACTGGGTACACCCATTAAGTAAGAGAAGATGAGGGCGGAGGGAATATATCAGCTATCTATTGCTATACAATAAACCACTCCTAATCTTAGTGACTAAAAATAATGATTTCTTATTTTTCATGTTTCTATAGACTGGGTAGTTCTGGTTTTACCTGGTTCACTCATGTGGCTACATGCAGCTAAACACGGAACTGGAGGGTCCAAGATAGTCTCATGCATCTGGTAGTTGGTGCCAGCTGTCAGCAGGGGGCTGGCCTCAACTGGAACAACTGGAGCACTTGGACCTCTCTCTCCATGTGGCCTTCCATTTAGTCTTCTTTATAGCATGATGGTCTCAGGGCAGCATTTAAGTGGGCAGTCCCAATTTACAGGACTTAGCAAGCACATTTGCTAACACCTCATTGGCCAAAGAAAATCACATGACCAAACTCAAAGTCAATGTAGGATGCCTTACCAGGAGGCATGACTCACTAGTGGCTATTACTGAAAAAAACACACTACAGAAAGGAACACCAGAGCTTCCGGTCAAGATGGAGGCGTACATAGACACGCTTTGCCTCCTCGCACAATCACAGAAAGAACCACAAACAGATCTCAAAAACAAGTAACACCCAGAACCATCAGAAAATCAAGCTGGCCCTGGCTGGTGTTGCTCAGTGGATTGAGCGAGGGCCTGCGAACCAGACAATCGCGGTTCGATTCCCAGTCAGGGCACATGCCTGGGTTGCACACCAGTTCCCTGCAGGCCAGTTCCCAGCAGGGGATGCACGAAAGGCAACCATACATTGATGCTTCTCTCCCTCTCTCCTTCCCTTCCCCTCTAAAGATAAATAAATAAAATATTAAAAAAAAAAAGTCAGTCTATTCCTTTAAAAAAATAAATAAATAAATAAATAAAAGTATTTAAAAAAGAAAAAAGAAAATCAAGCTGTATATGGAAGTCGACAACCAAGGATTTAAAGAAGCCACATTCATCCAGATGTGTAGGAGTGGCTGAGTGACAGAGACAGGGCGGAGAGGCAGCTGCAGCAGTGGTGGGATGGATGGTCCCACATTCACATGTGGTAGATAAAAATCAGGCGGGATGCCTTGGGAACACGCAATCCCAGCCCCAGGCCAGACCACAGAGCCCAGGGTTCCAGCACCAGGAAGATAAACCCCCATTACCTCTGGCTGTAAAAACCTGTGTGGGTTGAGCTGGCAGAAGAAACTACCATATTTTTGCTGCCTAAAGGGCCCATACGGGCTGAGAACATATGCAAACCCCGCAGCAGGAGCTGGAAGGGTGCCAATCACAATATGGGAAGTGGGTAAGGTGACTGGAAGGGAGGCAAGTGCTGGGCAGGCCTCCAGAGGCCAGGCAGCAGCCCTGTTCCCTCTCCAAGCGCCCACCCCCCCCCACACACACACACAGAGCCACAAAGTGGTGTAGTGGGTTGCCCTGCCCTGGCAATTACCTAAGGCTCTGCCCCACACGATTTGCAGGTCACTTTTCTACATAGGCAGCACTAAGACAGGGAGTAAAAGCAGCTCTATCTAATACACAGAAACAAACACAGGGAGGCTGCCAAACTGAGGAGACAAAGAAATATGGCCAAAATGAAAGAACAGAACGAAACTCCAGAAAAAGAACTAAAAGAAATGGAGATAGCCAATCTATCAGATGCAGAGTTCAAAACACTGGTGATCAGGATGCTCAAAGAACTCACGAGTACAACTAAAAAGTAAAGGAAAAAATTAAGTTTACACTAAGTGAAATAAAGAAAAACACACAGGGAAGAGAAGGAAGCTGGGATTCAAATCAACAATTTGGAACAAAAGGAAGAAAAAAACATTCAACCAGATCAGAAAGAAGAAAGAATTCAAAATCATGAGGAGAGGCTTAGGAAACTCTGGGACAACTTTAAACGTACCAATGCATGAATCACAGGGTTGTCAAAAGCAGAAGAGGAAGAGCAAGAAATTGAAAACTTACTTGGAAAATAATGAAAAAAAAAAACAAAACTTCCCCAATCTGGCAAAAGAAACAGACTTCCAGGAAGTCCAGGAAGCTCAGAGAGTCCCAAATAAGTTGGACCCAAAAAGGAACACACCAAGGCACATCAAAATTAAAATGCCAAAGGTTAAAAATAAAGAGAGAGTACCTACCATCAAAATTAAAATGCCAAAGGTTAAAAGCACCAAGGAAAAAGAAGAGAATACCTACGAAGAAGTTCCCATAAGACTGTCAGCTGATTTCTCAAAAGAAACTTTGCAGTCAAGAAGGAACTGGCAAGAAGTATTCAAAGTGATGAAAAGCAAAGTCCTACAACCTGGATTGCTCTATCCAGCAAAGTTTTCATTTAGAATGGAAGGGCAGATAAAGTGCTTCCCAGCAAGGTAAAGCTAAAGGAATTCAGCATCACCAAGCTATTATTACATGAAATGTTAAAGGAACTTATTTAAGAAAAAAAAGATCAAAACTATGAACATTAAAATGACTACAACTCACAACTATCAACAACTGAATCTAAAAAATAAAAACAAAAATAAACTAAGCAAACAAGCAGGACAAGAACAGAATCATAGACATGGAGATCATATGGAAGGTTATCAGGTGGGAGGGGGACGGGGGAAAAGGTCAAGGGATTAAGAAGCATAATTGGTAAGTACAAAATAGACAGGGGGATGTTAAGAATAGTATAGGCAATGGAGAAGCCAAAGAACTCTTATGCATGACCCATGGACATGAACTAAGGAGCAGAGGGGTTGTTGGAGGAAAGGAGGGTACTGGGTAGGGGAAGGGGGCAAAATGGGAAAAGCTGGGACATTTTTATGGGGACATTCTATGCTATTATAATAGCATAATCAATGAAATGTACTAAAATAAATAAATGAATAAAAGAATTGTATGGTATATACATTATATCTCAATAAAGTTGTTTATTTTTTTGTTGTTTAAAAAGAAGGAACACCAGGTGGACCTCTACTCATTTTATGGTTGGGCAAAGGGAAACCCAGAAGAATCAGAGAAGAACCACAAGAGCACCCACCATGGGAAGGAATCAAGAGGGATGTGAACTCCACTGGGAAAGTGCCAAGCCAGTGCTTACGCAACCTTGGGAGTGAAAGTCTCATCCTAATCCCAACCTGAAACTATCCTCTGGATTTGACAACCCAAAGGCCAGTTTCTTTAACATCCCAATATTAATTTCAGTAGGCAGCTTTACAAAAATCTTAAGCACCAAATACAACTCAAAATACAAAGCCACTATACAAATCAAATGAAAAGCCCACAGTGTTTTCAAATGTTATTGACCAAGACCCACAGTAAGGAACATGTTCAGGGGTGTCCAACCCACGGCCCACGGGCCACATTCGGCCCAGGATGGCTATGACTGTGGCCCAACACAAAACAGTAAATTTACTCAAAACATTATGAGATCTTTTTTGTTTTCATTAGTGTTTGTATATCTAAAGTGTGGCCCAAGACAACTCTTCTTCTTCCAGTATGACCCTAAGTCGCCAAAAGGTTGGATACCCCTGCATGTGTGCACCAAATCAAGATCCAGTGCACGAATGCACACATGTACACTTCCAGGCAGGCATTTCCTGAACAAAGAAAAGATGACAGTAACTTGCCCTTACTGTGTGCAAAGCACTATGCCATTCTCTATTCATTTTTTAATGCTAGTCATGCCTTGCTAAATTAATTTTACCATGCGCTCATGGGTCATGGCCTACAGACTGAAAAATACTGACTTGGCCACCCAAAGCCAGTTACAAAGCTGGCCAATTCCTGCTTTTAGTCTTGTTTGGCTTCACCTGTTGGTTACTTTAAAATTAAATTTTATGCCTTCAGGCAGGCCTCCCTTCTCCTGTACCACTTTCGACTGTCTGATACCCAACTGCTTCACACAGTTATGTTACTTGCCTGGCCCTGAGTGCAATTCTTTTGGGGCCTTCCAGATCTCTAGATTCTAAAGGAATAGATGCATGCACTTATGCATTGCATAAATATTAAATGCATGTCTTGCACATGCCAGTCACATTGCAGGCACCAGGAATACAGCAGGAACAGACAAAAATCACCACCTCAGTAGAGTTGAGATTCTAGAAGAGGAAGACAGAAAAACAAAGCAAAGTAAATCTATTCTTTATTAGAGGCTAATACATTCTCTAATGACAAAAAGACATAAGGGGACCGGCATGCTCTAAGATCAGCATGCAGGCTTCACACCCTTTTGTGGATATGAGGGAGCCTAGTATGTTCCTACCTAACAGAGAAGGGGAGAAAAAGTGTGAAAGAGCACAGCCCAAACTTCCCTTAAAATGAGAGTTCCCAGTCTGCCCATCCCATCTCCAAATTACTCTACCAAATAGCAAAGCACCAGTAACTCTAACCTAGAAAATTTCAAAACCGGTCAGCCATTAAGGGTGAACCACTGAGGGATATGGTCACTGACATAGAGGCCCTGAGGTGGGAAGCCTTGCAAATGTATTTCACACTTTTCCCTAATTCGGCCTTCCAAGTCGCCATCACCCCTCTTCCTGCGGGATAAATGGCCCCCTCATTAGCTCTGCACACATAACCCCTCTCGACCGGATTCCTGGTGACTGCGCCTGCCTTATCTCTGACTTTCCTCCCTCACATTTTCCGCTCCAACAAAGCCAAACACAACACGGTGGAGGCTTTCACGCTTCTGTGCCTTTGGACACGCTGTTCCTTCTGCCTGGAAGGCCCCTGGCCTCGGTCCCCGCGCGCCCCCGCCCGCCTCCTCCGCGAGCTCCCATTCATCCTTCAGAACCCAACCTGGATGTCCCCTCCTCCAAGAATACCCCTTAAACTCCTCGGTCTCATCTCTGACCCGAGCATCCCTCTCTGTTTTGCTTCTCTGCACTGTAATTACTGGTTTCTCCTCATCTCTCCCCTTCCAGAGTCGGGCCTCCTCAAGCGCTGGAGCTTCATTGGATACTAGCTTTGACCCCAAAGCCACCAGTTCCGAGCGCTAAGTGACAGAGCTTGCACCTAGGCTCAGGCTGGCTTGAAAGCCCCCACTTCTGCCCTCCGCCTACCGAGCGGTTCCGTGGGGGCCCGCACTCATGCATTTCCAGAGCACCAGGCTGACCCTTCGCTCGGCCGCCCATCCCCTGACATCAGCAGCGGGCAGCGCCGGGCAGAGAGTGACTACAAGTCCCGGCACGCCCCGCCGTAGCCGCGCATGCCCAGCGGGCCGGCGTTTGAGTGGCAAGTTGTTTGTTACAGCGAACACCAGCTGCTCTCCGCGCCGGGCGCCGTGCGCCGCCGCTCCGCCAGCGCTGCCGCCCTCGCCCGCCGCCCGCAGCCGGCCGCCCGTGGCCCCTCGCAGCTTAGCCGGCCTCTCCTTTGTCCGCCCCGGCCCTCCCGCCGCCGAGCTCCCGGTCCCCGGGGCGATTGCCCGCGGCGCTCGGTGCCGGCTGGGCGCGCAGGGGGCGGGAGCCGCGGCTCGCCCCCCGCGGATGAGCCGCGGCGGAGCGCGGGCGGACGATGGAACTCCACATCCTAGAGCACCGGCTGCAAGTTGCCAGCGTCGCCAAGGAGAGTATCCCGCTCTTCACCTACGGCCTGATCAAACTTGCCTTCCTGTCCTCCAAGACCAGGTGAGCGCGCGGGGACGCAGCGCCGGCCGGGGAGAGACAAAGAGGCGCACCCGGGCGGTTGTCCTCGCCGCCGCTGCTCGGAAAACAACTTCCAGCCCCGGGGAGCGCCCTCGCCCCTCAGTTCGTGCTGCTTTTGACAAAGGCACCCTATCTGCCTTCAAACGGGGTCCTTCCACCCCGACCCCCTAAAATGCATCCCGGCTGCTGTCTTCCTCCATCTCAGCCCCCTCCCTCCCAGACCCTTCCCGAGATTCGGAGGGCCGGGGTGGCTGCAGTGACGAATACGTGAATGAATGAACGAACGAATGAATGAATGAAAAACAGGTGTGGGGACGCGGCAGTGAAAAAAACAAACTACCACCCTCCCCATCCCCCAATCCCTCGGTTGGGCCGGCCCCCATCCAGGGCCGGGAGGGTGGCGGGGCGGGAGGGGGGGAGGGATTCTGCTGAGTGCGGCGGGTAGCATGAAATCATTACTGGGTGTTTATCTCAAGGTGCTGCGGCTGTTGCTGACGTTGTGGGGGGCTGGGTGAGGGCAGGAGAGGGGCTGCGGGTGACGGTCGCGACGGTTCTTAATCCTTGGGGTCCGGGAAGGTGGGAGGGGGGTGTTTTGCCGAACCGTGGAAGGGGGAGGAGCAGGCGTGTTTATGGCTCTGCCTTGAGGCTGGGCTTGGATGCTGCAGGAGGAAAAATAGTTGAAGGCCTTGGGAGGTTGAAGAAAAACAAGTTGGATTTTCCTAGTGCCAGGTCAGGTCTGATTTTGTGAGCCCTGGTGGGTGCTTGGATTAGGGTGTTTTGTTTTGTTTTTTAAGGAGCCGGAGCCCAGTGGAGTGTGAGTGTGAGCTGAGCTATCCTCTGTAACTTAAATCCCTGTTTGCCCACCATTGTGACTGTTCAAAGGGATGAAGTTATTGCTGGTTGGTTTTTCGGAGGCTGAGGTGGAGTTGGTTCTACCCCGCTGCAAAATGAATGAATAAATTCCAGGTCAAGGTTAATGTTAAAATGACCAGCCCTAACCTGCCCCCTTGGGCGCTGGGCTCGAGGGAGCTCCAGGATGCAGGGAAATAATTCAATCCAAGCCTCTTATCTGCCTGGTAAAGTTCTTGCCTGGAAACCTCACTTTGATGTTTGTGTCTGAGCAGAGAGCTCAGTCCCGCCATTGTTTGCAAGATGGAATGAGATCTGCCAGTGGCATCTTGTTTACTTTCTTCTCAGGCTGCCCGCTGGGGTCTGGAGGGTTGAAATCCCTGTCTTTGCTGGGCCCTGGCTCCTTTGATTGTAAAGGTAATTATTAAACAGGTTAATTTAAAAGGAAAAGCCCACAGCTCAGGTTCTGAATCTCTGCTTCCCTCCACCCCCACCCCACACACATATACACACATTCCCCTCTGGCTGTTGACACCCACCATTCTGCACCTACCTGCCCTCTCTCTACCCCCCACCCTGTCTTGAGTTCCAAGGCTGGAGTAAGAGAAAGCGGCCTTGTTTTTCCAACCCTTGGCCCTCAGCCCCAGGCAGCCCCCTGGCTGCTTTCTCGGCTACCATTCAAACTGGGGTGATGACTCAGGCTGCGGCTGTTGGGGCCTGGGTGCCAGGAGGAGGGGGCATTGGAGGGCTTCTTAGGAAGGCCCAAAAGGGCCAATCCCTCTGCCCCTTTCCCTTTGTGGAGAGATTGACCCTCTTCCAGCCCCGCCCCAGGGTCCAGTTTGGAGCACTCATAGATAGGCATGCCCCGTGCACGAGCCCCTGACCACCTGTCTACCCAAGGAAAACCCACCCTTCAGTGGGTCCTGCTTCTCCCTCTCCTACTGGGGGCATCTGGTCTAAGGCCCAGGTGACCAATGCAGTCTCAAAATAATTCGGGGGTCAAAGGTCATCTCCAAGTCTCTAGGGTACTGTTCTAAAAGATGCTGAGTTCGCTTGCCAAATGGCTGAAAGCTGCCTCCTGGCACTTCTGGCCAGGACAGTGGCTTCAGGCTGTGACTAGCCCCCCCAGGGCCTGCTTGACAGTGGCAAGGTCCTGTTCCTTCTCTGACTGTCAGTTTTTCTGTGATGAAGACAGCTCCACTTGAACAGCAAGTTTTCAGAGAGCTGCTGTGTGTATAGCATGGAGTAATTATGGAAATGAGCTTTTTATCAAGTATAAAGTGGAGTGGAGTGTGGATATACTGTTTAAGCTATTCTGAATGACTGGTCACCCAGGTAGATTTTTGGTCCTCTTTGATTTTTCCATCAGTATTTACCCGATAGCGGTGGCCCCTAGCCCGGTCATTTTCTTCACCCCACCACCACCCCCCCAACCTAAGTTCAGGTCAACCTAGTACAGCATCCTCACCCCAGGGACTCTGTGCCACCTGTGTGCGAGTGTTTAGTCACTGTCTATAGGGTCGACTCTTGCCATGGCATTTGAGGCCTTTCCAGATCTGGATCCAGAATCCTTCTCTTCAGCCACTCTCTGGCAAACACTCTGGTGACTCACAGTTTTCTCCTTCCCTTCACACCTCTGTGCTTTGGTGCTTCCGTCTCAGCCTGGAACCCCTTTCCCCAGCAACTTCCTATCCAACTTCAAGATCTGGTAATATCACTATGAAACTTCCCTGAAACCCCCTTCCCTCCACCCCAGCAGACTTAGTCACTTTGTCCCTCCGGTGTCTGCTTGGGTGGAGGCTTGGGGAGGAATATGGCATTGGTAGATCCCCATTCTGTATGGGGGTGCAGCTGGCTCCAAAAGATGCCCCTCCCTCTTAGAAGCCCAGAGCCTGACAGGAGAGGACTGAGGTGATCACAATACAGTAGGTAGGTAGAATGGGGGGGGTATCTCCTGGGGTGGGGCGGGTATTGGGGACTGCCTGAGGGAAGCATAAAGACCTCCTGCAGGAGGTGGCGCTGGATCTTAGGGCTTTAAAATAGAAATTAGCTAGGTGATACATGGGGTCTTGGTCCCAGATCCTGCGTATACCCTGGTACGACTCTTTGAATCAGGTTTTAGACCTGTTTTGCAAAGGACTGAGACTCAAAGGTTAAGTGACTTGCTCAAGGTCACACAGTAAGTGGTAGAGCCAGGACTTGAATCTGCATCTTTCTGACATAAGCTCAGAGTTTTGCTGTTACAGGTTGTAAATGATGCCCAGGTGCAACAGTTCTGCCCAGCACTTCTGTTTGCGGCGCGTACTGTTCTGAAGGGTTTAGGAGCACACAGCGGCACCTGCCAGCTTTCTGTAACCCTTCTGCTCCACCTTTGTGACCCTTGTCTTCCAGCAGGAATGTTTGTCCTCATCACCTCCCATCTAGACTCTCTACTTTCTGATGGCCCAGCTCAGATGCTCCCTCCGCTTCATGTTTCATCACTTCCTAACTTTTGTCTGTAATAGGATATTGTTTGCTTGTCTTATTCTCCCACCTCAACTTTATGCTCAGGAAGCTTCTTGTCCATCTTTTTTATCAACTCCCCCGCCCCCAGCACCAGAGATAACAGTGCCACCATTGATTTCACCATCTCTCACTAACCGGTAAAAGCACTGGGTTTGGAGAAAGTAAAGTGCCTTGCTCAAGGTCACACCGCTGGGAAGAAACAAAATTGGGATTTGAACCAGGTCCTCTCTCTACTGTGCTTAGCACAGTGCTTTGTAGGCACTTAGTAACTGCCTGTTTGATGGATGTTCCACTCGGGCACAGGGTGACCCAGATTTCAGCTGAAGTCTCTTATGAGTGCCCTTGGGGGCTGAAAGAAGCGTGGCAGGCATATCACACCTGGAGAAGCACGGCCCAGCACCCCTGCCCTGGCTCTTTGCCCCCACTTGGGGCAGCACCTGGGTACAGCCAGAATAGGGGGCAGAAGCCAGCTCAGTGCACTTATTCTGGGCACACGGCTGGATGGCAAGACCCTGGGTGAGCAAAACCAAGGGTGTCCACAGAGCTTCCTCTCAACCCTTGTGATGGACCGAGGTTCTGTAGCCTGGCTGAAGACCCACCACACCCTTCTCTGCAGCCTGGTCTCTCATGGCTCCCAGCTGTACAGACCCACACTCCCACTCCCACTCCCACACGCCGTGGTGTCTCCAGCCTCATGCCTCTGTTCTGTCTGCCTCGAATGTTACTCTTTGCCCTACCCCCTTTGTCTACCTGCTCATTCTTTTAGATGCCATTTTAGCCCCACCACCTCCAGGAAGTCCTCCCTTAGTGCACAGCTGAGCTCACATGTGCTGGTGTGATGGGCTTAATCTCAGAAAGATGAAATGTGACCCGCTGTGGAGTATCAATCAGCTGGGTGCCTTGGGCGGTTACTTAGCTGGCCTCAACAATAAGCAGTTTGAACTTTGCATGATAGGTTATAAGTCAGGCTGCTCTAGGGTTGGTAATTTAAAGGCTTGATGACATCATCAAGGTCCCCAGTCTTCCTGTCTATTTGGCCATCCTCAGCTTGATGGTGTGGTTCCCTGTGGAACAGCGGGGACAACTCCAGGCCTTATGGGCAGGAGCAAACCTAGTGGAGGGAAAGGGCTGTTGTCTCGAGGTGTCTCTGAGAAATCCTTTCCAGGAACACCCCTGCTCCCACACAGACTTCCTCATGTCACTGATGAGACTGGGTCACATGAGCCTGCCTGCACCAATCACATGCACACGGAGTGAGACCATCACGGACCAGTCAGGATTCACTGCACTGTGGCTACCGGGAGGTGGAAACTAGTGCCACCCTTCTGAGACGTGGGTCTGTTCTCTGCAACCCCGTAAGGCAAAACTGGGAACACCTAATAAGTATACAGTGAAAGCCACGATGACAACTCCATGTTGGCCGGGTTGCCCCTCCTTTACAGATGAGCAAACTGAGAAACTTGAGTGCCCCAGGACACACAGAAGTGGCAGAGCTGGGATTCAAACCAAGGAAGTCTAGTCGTAGACCCAGTCTTGATGACTGTGGGGCTGGGCCTAAAAGCACACAAGTTTAGGCACACCTTCCCCAGGGACCACTCAACAGAGGTGTCACCAAAAGGCCATAGCACTGCTCCCCACAGCAAGGAAGTGGAGGGTGGGGGCAAAACCATTATCCTGAAATGAATTCCAGTGCAGGAAGCTGAAAGTCCCCAAGGTGAATGTGCAATAAGCGCATGCCCACAGAATTCCAATCCCATGGGTCTCCTGTCTGTCTGTCTGTCTGTTTCCAGGGCAGTGCAGATACTTAGCACAGCCAGAGCCCTCCAGGCAGCAGAAGCAAAGGCCTGGAGGCTGGAAAGAGAAAGGAATATGCAGAGTGCAGACTGTGGCCCACTGTGACCACTGCGTGGGGCTGGTGCCTGTGGTGTGTTTTCTTCATGCAGAAACCATGCATCGTGCACCTGCACGAGCAGAGCCCAGTGGGAAACGAAGCTTCTGCCCTGTGCACAGAGAGAAGGTGTGTTCTCTGCCGAAGCCGGAGGGTGAGAGGCCCAACGGCCCAGGTGGAGTAGACAGCTCCAGAAGCTGACAGAGGCCGTGGGGCCCAATCTGGAACATGTCGGGGGTCACCCTGAATCCCCGACCGTAGCTCAGCTTGCTCGAAGTCCTTCTCAGACTGGGCCTGATCTGGGTTTACTTGCCTTACCTGGCCTTGTGAGTATTCCTGGCTCTGACTTCTCGTGTCCTCTCTGGCTTTGTCTTGTCCCTACACCACACATGCCCTATTTTTAGAGTAACTCGTTAGTTTTTAAATATCCCAAACTCTTTGACACTGTTCCCTTCAAAAGCTGGAACTCCCCTGCCTTTAAATGAAGTCTGGGTCAGTGACCTTCTTCTAACTGGTAGAAGGTGACAGGAGTGAGGCTGCGAGGCTTCTAAGGCAGGGGCATCAAAGGATAGCTGCTGCCTGCCATGTATCTCTCTCTCTCTCTCTCTCCCCCCCCCTCTCCCTCCCCCCCCCCCATCCCTTGCCCTGGGCAAAGCCAGCCGCCATGTTGTGAGGACTCTCAGACAGCCCTGTGGAAGGGCCCACAGTGGAGAGGCACTGAGGCCTCCTCCAACAGCCCGTGAGGGAGCCACCCTGACAGCAGACCCTCCCTCTCTGGCGGGCCTTCCTGGGTCTGCAGCCCCTGTCAGCAGCTGGACTGCCACCGATCGCATAAGAGATCCTGAAGCAGTTGAGCCACGCCCAGCCAAGTTCCTAACCCATGGGAACTATGAGAGAGAGAGAGAGGTTTGTTGTCTTGAGCCACTAAGTTTTCGGGTCATTTGCTATGCAGTAGATAGCTAATGCAGTGACTGTTTACCATCCTAGTGGGGACATTTTTGAGAACAACAGGGAGAGTACCGAAAACAGTTGCCTTGGACAACAGGACAAAGCAGAAAGGGCGATCACCTTAGCTTTAGTCCAGCCAGACAGCTCTCTGTCCTTAACCTAACACACACTCTTCTTGGAGTTGGTACCAGCATCAGCTCCTCCGGGAAGCCCCCTGGGGCTGGGCGAGCATCTTTCTGGGGTCACCACGCCTTGGGGTGGGGCTGGAGGGCTGGTGCCCCTCTCTCTTTATTCCAGACGCCTATCCAGGCCTCAGGACCAGTGCTCCATGGCACCAGCCTATCTCTGGTGGTCATGAAGAGGCCATTGTGAAGGACTGAATTGGTCTCTCCTGAGCCTGCACACAGCTAGCAAGGTTTTTTTCTTACAACAGACATCAGGTGAATAAGCCAGCCTGGTCTCACCAGACCCTGTGCTGTGCCTTGGCACAGGCAGGCCAGCCCACTGAGCTCTCCAGAAGCTGACAGTTCACCCAAACCTTTAGCCAATCAGTTTCGGGGGTGGGGGGATGTTAAATTAAAACTTCTAAAGGGAAACTCGCTTCCAGATGCCTTCCATTTGTCCGTGCTTTGAGTGTACTATATTGGACACAGTCTGCCCCCTGAGATAGGTGTCTGAGAGCTTAGGTCTGGTCTGGCTTCCAACGTGCACAGCAGCAGCACTACAGCACCCAAAGGTGGAAACGCGAGTGTCCATCAACAGCTGAGTGGGTGGCACGACGTGGCACGCACAGACAGGGGACTGCTACTCAGCCTTAGAGAGGAAGGAGATTCTGACACAGGCTACAGTACGGGTTGACCTTGAGAACGTCATGCTAAGTGAAATTAGCTAGTCATAAAGGGACGAACACTGTACAATCCACTTCCACGAGGAACCTGGAATTAAAATCGTAGAAAGGTGAGCAGTGGGTGACAGGAGCTGGGGGGGGTCATGGGGGCTGTTTAACGGTGATGGAATTTCTGTTTTGCACAGTGGGAGGAGCTGGGGCGTGGGCCGCGCATACTGCTGAACTGTGCACACTCAGAAATGGTTAAGACGGCAAATTTTATATATTACATGTGTTTTTCCAAAAAAAATGTTTTTAAAAGAAGAGCCTAGTAGTGTGGGGAATCAAAGGGCAGTGTGGCAAGTGGAGGCCAGAGAGCCAGGGCAGCACGGTCACAGATTAAGGCCAGTAAGACAGTGGCTCTGAGCATGTTACCTACTAACTCATTTAATCCTCAGAACCACCCTCACCACACAGGTGCTGGCACCAGCCCCATTTCACAGATGAGGAAACTGAGGCACTAAGTACTTCAGTGCCTTGCCCAAGATCATAAAAACACAAAGTAAAGAGTAGGGTTTTAGTTTGTTTGTTTGTGAACAACAGCTTTTTTGAGATAAGTCACCTGTCATACACCTTCCTACAAGCTTATAGCTCGGCCCTGGCCGGGTGGCAGGTGTCAGCAGGGAGGCAGCCTCTGCGCCCACGGCGCTGCCGGTGTGCTCGGCCTCAGAGTCATCGGAGAGGTCAGTCTGGTGGTCACAGGATGGAATGACTAATTCAGATTTTTATTTGACAAAGGGAGCTTTTTCAGATTTGGGAGAGCTGTGGGGACTGATGGAGGGGGGCGGGGGAATGGGGACCCCTTCCCTGGAGGGATCCCCGTTCCTCTCCACTGGGCCCCAGGCAGGTGCCCCGAGGTGGGGCGGACCCCCTGTGTGAGCTCCCTGGGAGAGCTCGTGCATCCACCCAGGCTGGACCCTCTGAGCTGAGCAGTCCTTCTGGGGTGGGCCGTCCACCCAGGGTCACTGTTGGGAATGAGGGGGCTGGAGAGGCATTGGGAGGGCCACCTGTAGATGACAAGGTGCCCCAATGGCTCCTCAGGCCAGGCTCTGCAGGGCCCAGTGGGTAGCCCAGGCGTAGGGAACGCCGGTCTGGAGGACACCGCAACCACATTTCTTTATATGCTCTTCCCCAAATACTTAACTGCTCAGAGATTCCCCCCTCAGCTTCCCTCTAGCCATGTCCCCTCCCCCAGTGCTTCAGTCCAGATTATCCAGTTGAACTTGAATTGCCTTTAGTTGTCATTTTCCACTGAAAAACAGAGAAGGCGGTAGCACCCACACCAGAGGGCTGTCCCAGGGATTAAATGAGATCATGTAGATAAAGTGACAAAGTGCTTAGGTCTGCATCTGGTCTGGAGTCTGAGCACGTAGGGGCTTCGGGGCTGGGAGGTGCCGGCGATGGGGGTTCCACAGCGTCCCTCGTCCCTCGGACTCACTTTGTACACCAGCTGTGCTGCTAAAGTGTCCCTTGAAAAATCACACCATTGGAAAACGGCCCTGTGTTAATGCCTCGGGGAGCGCTGGTTCTCAAAAGCCAGGACCCCTGACTTCTTGCACAGAATGAAGGTTCTCGCATATCCCCACCCTCACCCCACACAGTATCCGTCCTGTGAGAGCAGGTTTTCTCCACATCTCAGTGCCCTCTCGCAGGTACAGGTTGAGGAGGGGCCTGAGGTTCAGGTGAGTGTGTGACCCAGGAAAAGTGTGCCTCCAGCCCTCCAGGGGCTTGTCCTGCCCCCTGAGGCAGGGAGGTCCGGCCCACCCCCGGTGGCTGGGGAAGGCCACGGCTGCACAGTGGAGAAGGTTCTTTCTCTCTACTGTTTCCTTACACCTGGCGCGGGCCCTTGGCCCTCACAGCTTCCTTCTCCACTGGTTCACAAGTCTGACTTGACACCAAACATACGAGTTTAGAGGGGCCCAGGTATTCAGCCCATAATACCACCTTTGGAGGGTTATTTCACCTCAGTAAGTCTCAGTTTTCTTATCTGGGAAATGGGGGTGGTACTGCTGACCCCAGGGGTATTGTGGGAATCTCATGTGTCCAGGGCCCAGCGTCCAGGAGGCACTTAGCAGACCTCGGCTGCCACCAGCGAGGCGTCCCAGAGCATCTGCCAGACTGCACACCCCTCAGGTGCCCTGGGGTGGTCTGGGGCTCCAGGAGATAGGATTTGGGGCCCATCTAGTGGGGCCTGGTACTCTGGTCTTTAAGCAGAAGTGAAGCGTGGGTCAGGCCTCAGGAAGGCTTCGGCCAGCTGTTTGTCTTCATGTTGAGTCTGGAGATCTTGGGAGCCCACCCCATCCATTGTTGACCCACCCCTGCAGGGCCCGGGCTTACGAGGGGGCACCCGGCAACTTCTCCTGGGAGCACTGCATGGAGAGAAGGCAGAGCCCTAGGTCACAGGTCACCTGGCCTGTTAGGTAGGTCAGGGTCAGAGCCCCCCGCCAACCCTGCCCACCACATAGAGAGTGGATTACACATGGGTGGGAGAGTCAGGAACCCCATCATCTTTTGAGGCTCCTCCATTCTCCTGGCAGCAGGCTATGGCTGGGATGCCCATACCCCCGCCCACCCCTGCCCTACCCTGCCAGGCAGCCAGCTGCAGGTGAGCAGCAGGGCTGGGGCTTGACTCCAGGACTGTCTGGCTCCCCAGTACACCCCCTTTCCTCTGCCTCCTCAGCACACCCCACTCTTCCCTGCTCGCCTGCCTTTGCAGTCCACCGGCCCTGCCTCCTGCAGGAAGGCCACCCTGCCTCTGTTTTACTTTGTTTTCCCGTCCTAAATTTTTGGATAGCTAATGAATTCAAAATTCATTAAAAGTCCAAAGATATACAAAGTTGCTCTGTGAAAGCTCCTTCCCACCTCTGTTCTTCGGCCACACAGTTCCCACCCCCACAGACTGGGAGATTCATGGGAATTTTGGTGATACTTTCTGTTTGTGTGTATGCAAACATGCATATGTATCATTTTTCCCCCTTTGTTTTTTACCGTAAATTGCTGTTAAACCGCGCTCACTGTTCTTGCTCTGCGCCGTGGCCTTTGCAGCTGACTTACCCTCACTCTGCTGTGTGGTTCTCCACGGAGCGGGAGCGTCCTGTCTTCACTCCGTCTCCCACTGGCAGACATCTGTTCCCGCCTTTTTTGGTGGTGTTACAGCTCGTGCTCTAACACACAACCTGGTGCACAGACATCGTTTTGCGTGCGTGGAAACAGGTTTGTAGTGAAGGCCCAGGAACATGAGGGTCAGTGAAGTCCTCACCTGGCACCTGCAGAGATGGGGGAGAGTGTACACTTCCTGCCCTCTGTACACAGAGACGGGGTGGCCTGCCGCCTGCCCCCTCACCCCCAGCAGATCATCAGACGGCCTGGTAGATAGAAGAACCCTTCACGTCCCCTTCTGTCTGGGTGGGCGTGTTTGTGCAGATGTGTGCTGGCCATGAGGCACTTGGTGGTCTTGTTTATGACTCTTTGTCACTCTTCATCTTCTCTCTCCAGCCAGCTTGCAGGTCCTTGGTGGGCCGCGAGGGTCTTAGGAGTCCTTCTCCTCCAGAGTTTCCAGCCCATAGTCAGCCCGCCATCATTAAGGCCCCACTTTGATGTGCTCTCTCACCTGGGCATGTGCTCATCCCGAAGGCCAGCCCCCACATGCAGGTACAGGTGGCCGTTAGCCGGGCCTTTTGGGCCAGGTAGCCAGCGCCACGCTTAACTGCCCCAGGTTCGCCTGGCCCTTGAAGCTGGCCCTCCCTCACCAGGCTCTGTCGGCTGCCAGGTCCCAGCCCCGCAGCCCTTTCACCCTTTGCTGGGCTCATCCGATTGGGAGGCTCCAGGCTCTGGGGTCAGCTGGGCCTGAGCATCCCCCTCCCAGGGCTGCAGGCCACGGGAGCACGGAGCTGACCACCATCCCAGAGGCTGCGCGCCAGGCCCTGTAAAACCCGTGCCCCCTCACGGTGGGGAGGAGGCAGCTTCTGCCCCCTCCACCCTCAGAGGGCTCTTGAAGAGGCTCCTCACTGCTGCCAAAGGTGACGGTCACCCCTCAGGGCGCCCAGCTCCTGTGTGGGCAGAGAGGACGGTGGCGGCTCTGCGGCTCAGAGGTTTTCATCCCTTCGCCGTCAAGTGCACACATTCTGTCCTCTTAGCAGCTCGCAGCCTTTAGCAGGGTGTTGACTTCTCTGAGCCTCAGTTTCTTCATCCGAAAAGTGGGGTGGTAACGCTGACGTGGCCAGCTTGTCAGAATTGCACTTTTATGTCATGTTCTGATTACTTTCTCTTTTTTTCTAACACCGCTGTCTGCCTTACTTTCTCTGACTCAGTGAAGTTGGCAGATTGGATGTGGCCCCAGGGATGTTAGCCATAGCCATGTGAGAATTTTAATAAAAGAGAGCTATTTGGCCCAGTGCCCGTGGAAGGCCCTCCTCACGTGTGGGGCAAGGCCAGTTGGTCACTGGACCGTCACCAAGCTGCTCTGGGCAGCTTGGAGAAGTGATGACAGGTGTAAACCAAGCAAAACGAAACAGTTGGTGAGAAGGTTGGGTTGTAAGGGGCTGAACCAGCCGGGGGTGTTGGTGTAGCTTTTATGCTCCAGTCCTGACTGCAGGCAATCGATGCCACTGTGAGCCAGGAGTGCAGGGCCCCGCCATAGCTCAGGCTTGGAGTTTGCAGGTGTGCTGATGCCATCGCCCGGCCTGCCGGCCAGGTGCCTGAGCACTTTGGAAGGAGCAGGGTCTCCTGACCCCAGTCCAGGTGGTGAACCGGGCTCTGTGTGGGCTGAGACTGCCCTGACCCAGGGAACTGGGGCATGTTGGGGAGAGTGGGCTGAGGAGTTCTGTGCAGCAGGGCAGGGACATGCCATGCTGATGGCTGGGGACAAAGAGGTTGTTACAGCCCTGTCCTGCCCCCCCAGCCCTGAAATGTGGGACGGCACTGCTGGGGTAACACCCGATTCTCGGCCCCTCTGGGCCGAACCGACCTTGACGTCTTTAGCTCAGCTCTCGTTTCATGGATTTGTAACTGAGCCCCAGACAGAGAGGACTTGCCATGCACGCAGCCCTCACGGGGATCCCATGCAGACAGGCCCTGGGGAGCCACGCAGCAGGTCAGCCAAGGCTGCTCCCAGGCCCAGCGCCAGGCCCCGCAGGTGGCGTTTACTCATAGTCGTGTCAGGAAGACTGAAAACAGGCCTGTGGCGGCTGAGATGGGGAAGGGGGTGGGGCGTGGGGGCGTGGCCTCGGCTCCTCCTCTCCCTGCCCGCACTTGTGTTCTCCCCACTGCACACCGTCTGCCTGGGGCCCTTCCCCAAAGGCCTGCCTTTTCTCTTTCTGTCCTCTCTGTCCCCCGGACCTAAAATCGAAGCCTCAGAGGGGCCTCCTGGAAACCTTCCAGAGCTCTCCACCTTCTCCATCTGTTGGGCTCCTAAGACTTGCTCTTGTCTTCCGCTTAGAGACAGTCCCATGTAGCTTTTCAGGAGCTCATATTCATTTCAGCCCTTTATCCGTCACCTCTGGTCTTTTCTTCCAGTAAGTGTCTATGATGTCTTTCAGGGTACAGTGGACTGAATGTCTGTGTGTCCCCCAAAACATATGCTAAAAAGCCCTTCCCGCCAGTGAGGCTGCACTAGGAGATCCGACCTTTAGGAGGTACTTGAAGTTAAATGACGTCATAAGGATGGGGTGCTGATACCATAGGGTTAGCTCCCTTCCGAGGAGAGGTAGCGGAGAGCATGCCTGTCCACTCTGTGTGTGCGCACGGAAGGAAGGGCGCAGCGAGAAGGCGGCCGCCTGCAAGCCAGGAAGAGGGCCTAGTGTAGAAACTCTGCTGGCACCTGGATCTACTTTTAGCTTCCAGAACTGGGAGACAATCAATTTCTGTTCTTCACGCTGCCCAGTGTCTGCTGCTCTCTCCTGGCAGTCCTGGCCGTGGCTGCCTTCTGTCACCGCCACCTCGGCCCTCAGCCCCTGGCGCAGTGAGGACCAGTGGGAAGAGCCTGGGACCTGCCCTGTTCAGACCTCTTCCTCCCACTGAGGAGACTCTGTCCCAAGCCTCGGGGTGCCCATCTTGGTAACAGAAGGGCGAGGAGAGAGGCACAGAGGTCAGCTGTTCGTAGGCACGATAGCTGTTTTCCTGCCCCTTCTTCCTGGCCCAAGGTTGAGCTCATTAGATATGCTCAGTGTCAGTGCTAAACGTTTCCTCCCATGAGCTAAGCAAACGACAAGAGGACTTTTCCTGGGAAAAGTAGCATGATGTGGACATCAACTCGAGATCCCTCATGCCTGCAGCTGTTCATTCACTCTTGAGGACCTCGTTGAAGATTCTAAACTCATGGAGCTGAGATGCAACTTGAGCCCGAAACAGTGTCAGTGCCAATGGCTTGGGGTGCACTGCAGTTGAATGACCAGGTGGGGCAGGTCCTCGAGCTGTGGGCCGGGAATGGGACATGGGCTCTGTTTCCGGTTGCAATTGCTTGCATTTAAGTGAGTGGTGGGTTGGAAAGTTCTAGAACCTGGCTGTCCAAATTGGTAGGCTCTTGCCACATACCATTATTTGAATTTAAATAAAATAAAGATTTCAGTGCTTCAGGCTCATGAGCCACATGTCCCAGTGCTCAGTAGCCGCGTGGGGCTCGTGGCTCTCTGGCTGGGCAGCGTGAACGTGTCAAACCCATTTTCACCAGGGGCCTCATCAGCCTCGACATTGCCTTCCAGGGGCCGAAATAATGTTAGGGCTGTATAAATGTAACTACTCCATAACTGTTACAGAGTCGAAATTATGTTCAGCCCTTGGAAGGCACCCGCGAGGCTGATGTGCCCCCCCCCCCCATGAAAATGGGTTTGGCACCCCTGGTGTAGACCATTTCCGTCGCTCTGGGAAGCTCTGCCTAACAGCACAGGTTTGGAACGTTGTTTGGACTCAGAGAGAATGCTAGGTGTGTTTTGGCAGTGGCCACCTGACTCAGAGCTGGGCAGGGTGGGGTCACACCTGGCTGTCCTTGCCATTCAAGGGCAGGTGCCGGGGATACCCGCCGAGGGCCAAGCTGTGTGCGGTGTCGTGGGATAAGGTTGAGCCCGTGCTGGCAGGGCCGCAGGAGTTGGCTGCACTCGGAAACCCCAGGCGCTGCCGCCTCCAGGATGCCTTCCCTGAACCCCTGACCCCGACACTCCCCGGCTGCCCTTCTTTGTCCATTCCCTGTGCCACCGCCACCCCCACCATGCAAACACATCGTCACGTCTGCCTCACCAGCTAGCACAGGGCTGGGCCCGGGGGGCCGTGGCGGACGGGGCACTGGCTTGGCAGAGCTGGAGCCACAGTTCTTCCGTCCCTGGCTACACATTCTGACGTGGGCGTGACAAGGTGCTGGCCCAATGCAGAGGGAGGCACAGGACGTGCCCAGGATCACCCAGCTTGATGAGAGTCCAGACTGACGCTCCTTCCCGACTCGCAGCCAGAGGCTCTTGCAGGAGCGTGACCGGGAGGCCTGACACGTGAGGCCGAGCCGACCAGGCCTTCGAGCTCCAGGCCTGGGCACCGCGGAAATTCCAGGAGTCAGGCCTCGGCCCCGGTGGAGCAGCCAGCTGCTGGGACTCCCAGGTGAGTGTCCAGAGCTGGCAGATGTCACAGGTCACTTCCGTTTTAACAGGTTTACGTTGGCTTAACCCACTCCTGACGGCATAGGCAAGTCAGGGAGCTCTGGGAGTCCCACGGGCTCTTAGCTGCCTGCCCCCTGCCCCCGGTGTTCCAGGCGCTGACCACACGGACAGAGACGTCTCAGCATTCAGGAAATCGACTGCCCCTAAAACCCAAGACACTTGAGAACTTTGGGGGGTCCAGGAAAGGAAAACAGGGCATTTGTGGGCCAGAAGGGTTTTCTTTGGCCCACCAAGTGTGTTTTTTAAAAATTACACCAACATTTCAACATTAATATAGATCACAAAAATCTGGGTTTCCATTTTTCCTTGAAAAATTGGAAGCTCTTACGATCCAAGGCCCACATGGTGACAGTGTCTGAGAGCCGAGTGGCAGCTGCCCCCATTTCGGCAGGAAGGGGGACCCCACAGGAGGCCGGGTACCGGGCGCATTTGTCCTCGGGCTTCTCCCCTGCCCTTCACTCCCAGACGTGCAGGGAGGGGAAGCCGAGGGAGAGGCCGCAGGTTTCTTGCTGCGAATGAAGGACGTTCCTGGGCGTTTGATTCAGAAAGCATGTCTCATTCCTGGGTCTCCTCCCCTGGGCATTTTGCAGGCCTTCGAGCTGTAATCCCTGTTCTGGACATTTTCAGACTCTTTCTTAATTAAACCCTCCCATCCTCCCTCCCACTCCGTTTTGTTTCCTGTCCCTGGGACCCCTGCAGAAACACAACTCTCTGCCCTTGGGGGCACTTGGGCAGATTCTCAGTAGAGACAGCAGCACTTTGGCACTCCTGGCCGTCATTCGGGCTCCCAGATGGGGGGACACGGGGGCTGGAGGCTGTGTCAGTGCCGACATGGCCACAGGCCTGGCTGTGGTTTCTGGGTCCTGCATCCCAGCATTCCCTGGGGCCCCCCGTGGGCCACAGCAGATGGAGCCTGAGCCCAGTTTCCACCACCTGATCGGGGTGGGGTACGCAGAGAGGGGTGCGCAGGAGCAGAGAGGGGCATGCGGAGACCCAACAGCAGGGTCCCCTGGGAGGTGCAGGACCAGCCTCCTGTACGCCGCCAGAGTGAGCTGCTTGAGACAGACACCCGATCTGCTCCTCAGACATTTCCTAGCCTTTGTTGTTGTTGTTAATGCACCTCGGGCGCACAGAATTTGGTTTCCCTCCATCCTTGGTTTGTGGCACACTTACTGGTGCTGCTTTACTTTCCTTTTGCTTTTCCTTTGGGTAACGGTGCCCCCACTGCAACCATGACATCGACAGTAACTGCCATCCACCCATGCTTACCTTTTCCTGGACTTTTGCAAATGGTTTTGCCCCATGTGTATACCTGAAAAGGGTATATGACTGTGTGTCATCTTCTGGGCTTGCGTTTTCCCCTCACCGTTGCATTCCAAGGTGTAGAAGGTACTCAGTGTTTCCATGGCTGCAGGCAACTCATCCACACTGCCGTGTAATAGTGCTCTTGGTTGAGTTAGGGGTCCCCTGCCTGGATCTCTTCCTCCAGCCTGAATTCATCTTACACAGCCCTCCCGAGCCCTTCCCAGGCACCCCATCCAAGGGAGGCCAAACCTTTCCTTGTCCCACAGCCTTCACCGTAACAGGCTGCAATGATGCCTTGTGTGCTGATTCTGCCAGCGCCCCATAGTAGCAGGCTCCTGTCCCGTCTCAGCTGGGGCTCGGCCTCAGCACAGGGTGTTGAAAGGCCTGGCCACGGGACCCGCCCGCTGGAGAGGGCGAGGCCTGGGCAGGCTTGGGCGGGCTGAGGTGTGCAGAGCAGTTCTGCGGGGCGAGCTCCAGCTCCTTTGGTGGAATTACAGGGATTGGAGGCTTAGGAAGCCAGCCAGGAGATTTCCTTAGGAAGGATGTTCCTAGCAGCTTTATTCATAATCGCCAAAAACTAAAAACAACCAAATGTCATCAACAAGACAAAGGGTAAATAGGAATATATTATAATACATTATGAATGCATAGAAACACACACAAATATTCATCCACAAAAACAACTACAATGCATGAAACAGATTCATCCCACAATCAATACACGGAAGCCGGGCCCACAGCAGCGTGTGCCCCATGGTGTAGAGGCACCAAATGAAACTAGCACACGAGGTCGTGACGGTGGCAGCTGGGTGTCGGGACTGACAGGAAAGGGACAGAGAGGACTGTGCCCGAGGAGATGTTCAGTGTCTGGACTTGCGCAGTGGTGATTCATTGGGGTGCACGGTTGTCAGAACTCATCAGATTTGCACCCAAAACCGGTATGTTCTTTCATTGCAGTAAATTATGCCAGAGTTTTAAATTAAAAGTTTTGGAGGAAAAAAATATTATCTGGAGGGAAAAAAATGATCCCAGCCCAGACTTGGTCTCATGAAAAGCATTTCTCTCTCGCCTGAAACGATGCACGCCTTTCAGGGGCTGCCGAAAGCGGCCCTGGTCCGGCAAGCAGGGTGTCGCTGACGGGTCAGTTGAGGATCCTTTGTCCTCATCTGTCTTTGCTTTGCCAACTCTGCCCCTCAGACGCTCATGCTGGGGACCCTTGAGGCCCACTGTGGGGCGTGAGCCATGTGGCCACCTCCAAGCAGGCCACCCGGCATATCTGCTCGACCGTGACGTGGAAAAGGCCAAAGGAGGACAGCACAGCGGGTACAGGAGTGGCCAGTGAGTCCCACGGATGGGCCAGACCCAGGGAACCGACACCCAGGCAAGTCCTGGAAGAGAAGGTTCGCAGCATTCCGGAAGCCTCCTGGCCACCACTCCCTCTCCTGCAGGCCATCCCAACTTCCGTCACCTCCATGTGATTCTCTCTATTATTGAAGCATTTTTGGTGCCAAAACCAGGACAGTCCCTGGCAAACCAAGATCGATCGGTCCGGCAGTCACCTCCCCACTGGCACCAAGGTGAATGGGCATTGCCATGCCCAGCTTACACACCACCCAGGTGCTGGCATTGATGGGGGTTTGTGCTGGGACTCAGGCCTCAGAGGGGCCGGCAGAGGCTCTGTAAATGAGCTCCAGGGAGGGCCACCGGAACGTGGTGGCCAATTCACTGCCCCAAGGCCCCTGGTTAAGCAGGTCACGGGATCCTCTCCTGGTTGGGGAGGCCGGCCCAGCAGTCTGTCTGGTCTTCCGTCTTCAGCCAGGCACCCTCAGCAGGCCCACTGGGCACTTTTTAGAGTTCCCCGGTGAGTTCGTTGTGCAGCCAGGGGTTCTCGGGTGAGAACCAGCGCTCCGCGCAGTAAAGACCTGGGTTTTATGCAGTGTTTCTGCCCACAAGCCCCGTTCCCGTTGGGGGAGGATGACAGCCCTGTTGCAGGCCCTCCCCGTCGTGTGTCCGGGTGGCGGGAATGTCCACGGGTCCCTGGAGGGTAGAATTGAGACTAGCCGTGTGTCAGTTAAGAGGAGGCTACATTAATAGAGTTTCTAGAAATAAGCTACCCCAGGATGGAATAAATTGTTTTGCAAAGGAGTGGGCGCCCCCTCCCTAGGGTTATGCAGATAGAGGCTGTTCCCCACCTGCCCTGGGTTCCATCACCGGAGGAGGCTGCACGGTGGTCTCCTGCCCAGACCCCAGGCCTCCCTATAGCCCGCCTTCCTGTCTGGGTGATTCCAGGAAGTCCCCCCTTTGTGGTTTTGATGGGGAACCTGTGGTAAACTGTTCCACAAATTAAACTTGCAGGTCTTTTCCCTCTGCTCATTTACCAGGTTCGTAAATCTGAAATCTCAGAGCGGGTGTGCTGGGCCAGTTTACTTGGCAGTGGCCCTCCAGCTCCCCCTCCCCCTCCGGTTGAAGGGCTCTTGTTGGAACAGGGCTCTGACTGGCAGGGGCTTGTCACCCAGGGTGCCCGAGGAGAGGCCCCAGCTCTGCTGCTGGGTTAGGAATCTGAGAGTAAACAGATCAAGTTTCCAGTGTCAGCTGGCCACAGCAATTGAAAAGGAGAATGTTCTCTGAGATGACTCAGCCCGGGGTAGAGGCAGCCCCCAGCCTTGGCTTTGCCCTGGAGGTGGGCTGCAGGCCAAGCCCACAGGCAACAACAGTGGGCTTTCCGAGTGAGTGCGTGGTCTGCCACGGTGGGCCACCCCGCCAGGAAGAGGGCTCGAGCTGCAGTCTTCGTTATGTGACAGGTTGCCGTCCTCAGTTTCCTCATCTGTGAAGTGGGGACAGCCACTCCTCTCTCAGAAGGCAGATGTGAGAAATGAGTCCAAGACCATTCCAGCCAGCGTAGTCGGGGAAGTGCGAGTCAGAAGCTCAGGGAGAAAGCCGGGGTCACAGCGACTGGAACCCGGGGAGACTTGGGGGGAGGCTGTCGTGTGAGACTCCCTTGGGAGCCACCAACGTGGGGAGGGGAAGAGAAGTCACTACAGGAAACAAAAGGAGTGTCAGTGTCAGAAGTTGGAGGAGGGCATGTGGGAGATTCTAGTGTCCAGGGAAAGGCCTTGGCCAGCCATGCGGGGTCCAGCCAGTAGGTCAAGGACAGGAGAGCGTGGGGGAGGAGGCTGTCCAGTTTGTCTGGCAGAGGTCATTGGTGAGCTGAGCTGGATCCGATGAGGGGTTGGCAGTGTCCAGCTGGAGGCCTGTGTGGTGGCAGAGGGGAGGGGAGAAGGCAGTGGCCCGAGGAGGCGATGGGGATGCAGGGGACTTTATTTAGGATGGAGGAGACTTGAGCCTGTTTGTTGTTCAACAGGGAAGCCAAGTGTGAGTGAGGCGCCCGTGGGAATGGAGGGGAGAGAAGCTTGCCTTGGTACTGTTTCTGTGAAGCCACAGAAGGGCTAAGATGGGTGAGAAAGCAGAGGTGTTTTGAGAGAGTGTCTCACCGCTTGGCCCAAATGTTAGGAGACTAAAGGTGCAGGTTAGGGTTCTGATCGTGCCCGACCGTGAGACAGGGTTGAGCAGATGCTGTGGGCGGCGGGGGAGCAAGAGTCGGGCCCTGCAGGGATTTCTGAACTGGAGGTCATTGCTGAGGACGACGGTGCTGGACAAGGGTCATCTAAGGATTGGGCCAGCCAGGGGGCCACCCAGGACACCCTGCCCCAAAGCCAGCACAGAATTGGAGTGGCCACAGGACATGAGAGAGGCGCTCAGGTGACCCAAGAGCCAGGGGCACTCAGAGTTGCCGGGCAACAGGACAACAGCTCCATGTGCAGTGCCCCAGCGAGGCTCCAAAGTCCTGCAGTGGCATCCGTCCGGGGACTCTCGGTTCCCAGTCACTAGTGTCAGGGACTTAGTGGGGTGGGGACGGGACTGCACACCGCTGTTGGGTCATGTGTTCTGAGTACCGTCCGCACGCCTGCCTCCTCGGCGGGACGGGCGGTTGGTCGTATGCCGTGCGCCCTCCCCGGAGCGTGCGGAACGGAGCACGTAGGCTGAACGTCTGAGTGTCCAGTCCTGTCAGGAGCAAACCAGGGAACATCAGTGCCATTTCCAAGCTGAGAGGAAGGAGGGAAGCTGGTGCTGCGGGGGCGTCCCTGTGTGCCTGGTGCTTTTATCTACAAAGGGATGCTGACCACTCCCCTGGCCTAGCGACGGGCAGGGTCGTGCCCTCTTTGTGAGTGGGGAGACCCACTTGGGGCTGTGTGAATGCCGAGGCTAAGGAGCTGATACCGTCACTGGGACTCCCACCCAGGCCCCCTGACTCCAAAGCACCGCCTTTTCCAGAGCATTAGCCATTCCCACTGCACCATCCAAGGGTCAACCAGAGGCTGAACTGTGAGGACCAAGTTAAGGGGTGAAGGCAGATCTGTGGAGCCAAAGGGAATCCCCAAATCACTGACGGGCCAAAGTCAAACTGGATGACCCAGATGTCGGGGATCAGAGTCTTGGAACCAGTCCTCGCATTCATCCTGGGACTGTTGCCTGATTCTGGCACCTGGACACCAGCGGCGGCAGCCCTTCTGCTGAGTTCCCTACACCCGTTTTCGGCCCAGCAGCCCGCCCCGGCTCCAGTTCTGTGGCTGGGTCGTCCGTGCCCTTCCCCTGGACCCCAGACAGCCTCTCCTGTGCCCCAGGGGACCTCAGCTCAAGTTCATGACCCTTACCCATCAGCATCCTTGCATGACCCGCCTTATTCAATTTATCTGACTAATCAGTGTTAATAATGTAATCAGCTCCTGTTAAGCCAGAGCAGAAATAGGATCTAGACAATACCTTACATTCAACCAAAGGTCTGGGCCGGGGAGGCGGTGGCGGGCACCCGCACTCTGGTGAACCTGTGTTCTTCGTTCCTTTGCGTCCTGTCCATGCAGTTACATTGCAGCTGTGAGGAATCTCAACAGTGGTGTGTTGGTTTTTGTTTTAGCTGGGTTTAACTCTAAAAAGAGTACCATGCTGTATGTCATATTTGGGGACTTTTCCATCCGTTATGACATCACTAAGATTCTTTCATATTTCTGCATGTCGTTGCAGATTGGTCGTTTGGACTGTTGGGCAGTATTCTTCTGTCATTGTTCCCCTCTTCCAGTGACGGGCACCCGGGCTGGAGCCAGGTTCTGGCACTGGGAACAGGCTGTTACAAATTCTCACCTGTGGAAGAAGGTGGCGCCCTCACCTTAGGGATGGCACAGCGCAGCGGGCACAAGGCAGGAGTGCCTTACCCTCGCAACGTCCGCTTTCCTGTCTGAGAAGTGGGACTAGTGGGTGGCACTGCACATCCACACAGCACTGATCGTGCACGGCTGTGCTGAGTCCTGTGCGGGCCTGGGGGCCTGGATGGGAAAGCCTCGGCCCCTCTTCCAGGAGCAGGGATCTCACTGGTGAAGACAGACCTGAATGAGTAACTCTGTACCACACTGGGCATTCCCCTGGCTGCGGAGACAGACCGGTGGGCGTAAGAGGGCGTGGGCACAGGAGCCAGGCTGGGCTCCTTGGTCCCTCGTGAGACAGTAGAGATCACTGAACACAGAGAAGCCAAGAGCCTACAAGCAGAAGGTGTGCCCCTGTCTCCAAGGCCTGAGCACCCCCCAGGCAGGCCTGCGGCTGAGGACACCCAGTTCCCCCCCACTCACAGGCCAGCTGCTCCACTTGGCTGCACCGAGTGACCACACTGGGCATTCTTGAGCACATCCATGTATGTTCAGTGCCTCCTTACATTCTAAACCGCAAGGGAGGTACTTCCAAACTCTTTCACCGGTAAGGCCAGTCGAGGACCAGGACATGTTCCAGCCTCATGTCTGGCAGGTGGTAAGGCCAAGAGCGACCCGTGGGCCTTTTCCATCTCGGTCCCCCGAGGAAGAAGGGAAACCACCAGTCCTCATTTCATGTGTGCACCCGGGCTTGTGTTCACAAAGCAAGAGGCTGGCCTTTCCCAGACTGTGTTCCCACTCTGGCGTGACCCTTCGACCCCGCCCGGCTGCACCAGGCCACTGGGACAGGCAGCCCTCCGCCAGAGGTCTGTGCTTTGGGCCTCGGGGCAAGGCGAGGGCAGCCCCACAGCCCCAGGTTCCGTACCTGCCCCTGGTCTCCGTAGAGGAAAGGACTGAAGCAATTGGGGCAGATTTAAAGGTGAGCAAGTCCTGCCAATTCAGTGTTTACGGAATTTGCCACTTCTGCCTGCTGGCCTCCTTCCTGGTGCCTCCAGCCAGAGCCCTTGCCGCGGGAGACTGCTGTTCCCTGCCTTAGCCTCACGTTTCTTCCCCAATTTGTTGAATATTATTTCCTGGCCACAGACAGACCCACGCCTACCACCGTCAGCCTGGTCCAAACCACCAGCAGCTCTTGCCAGGTCCTTGAAGAAGAACGGTCTCCTAACTGCTTATGGGCCTTCGCCCAGTCCTCACACGGGCCACAAGGCGTCGTCCCTCCCCATTACCTCTGACGTCACTGCCTGTCACTTCCCTGTCCCCACCGCTCAGCCGGCCCGGTCTCTGTCACTCCTGGCATTCGCCCCTCGGGGCCCCGCACGGTCTCCTGGCCGTGGCCTCCGTGGGGGGGCAGCCGCTCCTCTGCCTCCTGCAGGTCTTGTGGGGACCTTCCCTTCCCTGCTCAGCTCTTTATTTTTAAATATTGTAGCCAGATACACACAATCCAAAGTTACCATCTTAACCACTTTTAAGTGTACAGCTCACTGGCATTCAGTCCATTCACGCTGTTTGCCAGACCATCACCACCATCATCTCTAGAACTTTGCATCATCTCAAACTAAAACCCTGGATCCATTAAATATTCGCTCCCCATTTCCCCGCCCCCCCAGCCCCTGGCAACCACGTCCTGCTCCGTTTTTAAATTGTAAGCTATTCTGCCAGCCCCTGCCCTCCCAGGACGTTTTTGCTGTGCAGCACACACCTTCATCTGACCCACTGTGTTTTATTTATTACCCCCAGCACGTGTAAACTCCAGTTGTCTTGTTTAAGGTGTGTCCCTTGCACCTGAAATGCTGTCTGGCTGGTTTGTTGAATGACTGAATGATCTGGCTACTGCTTGCAGCTGTTGTCTGGGTCTCAGGGGCTTTATCCAGACCCTACTAATTCCTTCTGCCCCACCCATCCCCCCCTTTTTTGAAGGGAAGGGGGGGAGGAAGAGAAGGAGAGAAATGTTGATCAGTCTCCTCTTGCACACACCCCCAACTGGGGACCAGGCCTGCAAGCCAGGCATGTGCCCTGACCGGAATTGAACTGGTGACCTTTTGCTTTGTGATGTGACACCCAACCCACTAAGCCACACCAGTCAGGGCCCTGCCCACCCCTTTTGCTGCAGGCAGTGTTGCCCACACTGTCTGATCCGTCCCGCTGCCTGTGACGACCGCGGGTTCTTCTCTGTCCTAGTGGAAAGGAGCCCCCTGCTCAGGAGGGCCCTTCACATCGCAGAACCAGTGCCACTGCTCCCCGAGCCGGTCCCCGTGGTAGTTATAGACAGTGAAAATAACAGGGGAGTAACGTGAGAGACCTATGAGGACCCCGGAGAAACGATGAAAACACTGCCGTGGTTAAGAGAACGAAGGCCGACACTCGTCATCCTTGGGGAGGAAAAGGCCCAGGAATGGGTGAGACCCGTGCCCTGAGGAGGCCCCGGAGCACTTCGGTCACTCGCCGCGTGTTGTGAAAGGCCCCGGTGCTGCACTGCAGAAAGGGGCAGCGGGGGCCACAGCCGGGGCCCCTGCATGTCCCCACTGTGACGTCCTGAAAAGGAAGATGTGGCTGGACCTCCCTCCTTCCAGATGGAATGGACTGCACTTTGTGAGAAGGACCCCTGGCTTTCCAGGGTGGTGCTAAAATTCAAAATAGGCTCATGGGCATTCAGAGGCCCTACCTGAACAAAAAAACAAGAATGGTTTGTAAACAGATACCTGGAATGCACTGGAAGCCTATTTGCAGGTCCTGTGTGAAGACTGGGTTCATTTCAAAGCCCGCTGGTCAGGCTATAACTGCAAAGGTCTGGACTTGTTCTGTGAGTAGCTGGCAGGAGGGCACTGATGGGGGTTTGTGTCGGGACTCAGGCCTCAGAGGGGCCAGCAGAGGCTCTGTAAATGAGCTCCAGGGAGGGCCACTGGAACGTGGTGGCCGATTCAGGAGGTCTGGGCCTTCCCAACCAGGAGAGGATCCTAGCAACCTGCTTAACCAGGGGCCTTAGCACAGTGAATTGGCCACCATGTTCCGGTGGCCCTCCCTGGAGCTCATTTACAGAGCCTCTGCTGGCCCTTCTGAGGCCTGAGTCCCGACACAAACCCCCATCAGTGCCCTCCTGCCAGCTACTCACAGAACAAGTCCAGACCTTTGCAGTTATAGTTTGACCTCAGCAGGGCCTGGCTGACACAGGGCACCGAGACCCTGCAGGAAGCAGGCTGCAGTCTAACAAACCTGGCTGCCCCCACTTCCCTGAAACCTGGGTCCTCTGTGCAAGATCCCACATACAGGCAGCCTTTGCTGAGCCCCGACTACCCAAGGGTTCCTTGTGGTATCTAGGAACCGTGAGAAAGTGAGCACAGCCAGCAAGGCAATGGAGAAGGCAGGAGAGATGCCAGTGGGAGCTTCCACCCAGTGGAGGTCTGTCAGGCCACCCCCCTGGTGTCCCCGCCTGGATGGCCCCTGTGCTGACACGCCACATGTCTGTGAGGATTGCTGAGGCCTCGGTGTGGTGTGTCAGCGAGCAGGGTCGGGTCCAGGGCTGCAGGTCTGGCTTCAGTACGGGTTCAGTGGCAGTGACAGGCTGGGTCCGTCTCTTCTGTCATAAATCATCATTCCTTCTCTGACTCTGTGGTGAGAGGGGAGCTACTGGGGAGCTGAATGGACTTTCTGGCCAAAGCTCGTTGGTTGGGGAACCAGGTGTTTCAAAGGATGGACACTCAGCTTAGTCCGTCTCCCCACTGAGGCAGCATCACCACTGCAGCCTGTCCGCCCGGGGCTCAGCCACTCAGAACCGACAGCTCACGGCCTCCCAAGCCAGCCCATTGGTCTCTGTCGTCAGCTGGCTTTAGAGCTTTTCTTTACTCAGAACACAAGCTGGCCTCCCCATTGCCTCCCCCTTAGCTCTGTCTGCCCACTAAGAAGAAGTAACCGACACATTTAGTGCTCATCATAGTCATACTGATAACATCATTTATTCTTCAACAACAGCCCTGTGAAGTGGACAGGTACTGTTGTTATCCCATTGTACAGGTGAGGAAATGGGGGCACCGAGAGGGTAACCAACTTGCCTGTGGTCACACAACCATACACTGCAACATTGCTTCCATCCATGGTACACAGTGACCACAGAGATTTAAAGGTGGTGACTGGACTCTTCCCCTAGGCCAAAGAGAAATAGTCTAGGGTGCCCTGGACTGTTCTTTGGGGCCTGCTCCATGTTGGCTGTCAGGCTCCCCACAGACAGGGGCTCCCTGGTGTGGCCTGTGCTTGTCCCGGACCCATGCTGTGTTCACGGAGCCCAGGGGTGCATTCGCACCCCCTAGACGGGGGACATGCATGATTCTCGGGGTGTGTCCTGAGCCAGGGCGAGCCAGGGCTGTCCCGAGCCTCAGTTCCCGTCTCCCCTCCCCATTGGTCGGAGGGGTAGTGTGTGCCCCGCCTCCCTGAGTGTTGCTGAAGGATCCGCCCAGCACCATCACACAGTGCACAGCCTGTGCGCTGCCCAGACTTCGAAGCGAGTGCGCTCTCTCCCCGCAGCTGTGATGCGCCCCCTGGAATCGTGTCTCCGTGCCTGGTTGGCCAGAGCTGTTGAGGTCCACCCTGCTGTGGAGCTGGCAGGGTTCCAGGTGGCCCATGCACTCACTGCCCGAGCTGGAACCGGATGGGAACTAGCCCACCTTGAAGCTGCCCCTCATCGTACAGAGGAATGAAGCAGCCCAGGTTCACCACCCCCAGGTACCAGGTTGGGACTGGGACCCAGGCCCCTTGGCTCCAGGACTGTGGTCTCTTTCTCTCGCTCCCCCAGGCTGCTGCTTCTCCTGTCGTTTCGTCCCGTTCCTCAGTACCACGAGGGCAAACATCTCCTCCGGCTTCCTAACAGGCTGGCCAGTCGCTCGGGTCCGGTCCTCTTTCAAGCTCCCTGTAGACCAAGTACAGAGAGGCCACTGACAGGGGCTGGCACCCAGGTGCGGATTTGGCCACAGCTCATTAGAGAGCGCCGAGGTGGAACTAGAGACTTCAGTGTTTCCCTGGCGGGGGGGCGGGGGTGTGATTCAAGGCAGGGCCACACCAGGGCCAGCAGGGCTCGTTCTGGTTAGGGCCTCTCTGTCTTTGGAGGTAGGAGTGGCTGCAGCCCGCACCCCTGCCCGTCAGACACTGAGTGCCGATTCTGCGCCCAGCCAGGGTTCATCCTGGTGTGTGCACAGGGACCCGCCGTCCTCACCTGTGAGAGCTCCTGGTCTGGGGGTGGGTTGTGGGAGGTACTTGTCATTCACTGTTGCTCACGCTGTGCACCGCCCACTTCGAAGGGTGTACTTGCCCTACACCGTGAGGTGGATGGAGTCGCCCCTGGAGTCGTGGTGGACCACCACTCCTCAGCCCACGGTGGCCTTGACATCCTCTTGTAGATGCAGTGTAAGGCTGTGAGCTCTCAAGGGGGACCCATCCCAATGCTGGAAGGTGAGGGGGGCGGTGGCTGGTACCAATCACAACAAGTTTTACCCCAAAGGAGATGCTTATACTGGGCGCTGGCTGGTGTGGCTCAGTGGGTTGAACCTCGCTGTGAACTGAAAGGCTGCAGGTTCAATTCCCAGTCAGGGCACATGCCTGGGCTGAGGGCCAGGTCCCCCAGTTGGGGGACCCTTTCCTTCTCTCTAAAGGTAAATAAATAAAAATCTTTGTTTAAGAAAAAAAGATGGATGTGGTGGGTCTTGAAGGGGGAGGCGACTGCGTCGATGACATGTTTATGTCACGTCCACTCAGAGGCCAGTGTGGCCGGTGTCGGTGCCTCCAGGGCGATTTACCGGGAGTGTCCCTCACAGTCGAGCGGGCTTGGGAGCAAATGCCACATCCCTTTGCCTTCACAGGGCTCCCAGACGTGGGGAGGCCGCGCCCCGCCCCGCCCAGTGAGCACCTGCTCCCGCAGGCCAGTGGGGGGGGGGGCGCCTTCCTAGGTCTTTCTGTGTGCACAGGCGTCCCCAGGAGGGAGCTGGGCCACATCAGTGGTGGCCACTTACTAGGGTGATGATTTGCTGTTCTCCCAGGCAATTACAGATCTCACTTGTCCAGGCAGTGGTTGCAAATTGATGTGGGACAGGCAGGGACAGAGACGTCACCTGGAAACCAAAGAGCTGGAGGGAAGCGGAGGAGTGAGCGCTGCTGGTCGGGCAGAGTGTCAGAAGGGACGAGAATAAATGACACCTCGTGTACGGCGCGGCACCAGCATTTCCTGTAAGGTCAGGTTCACTGAGTTACCATTTACATGCAGTAGATTCACCCTTTTGGGGGTATAGTTCTTTACGTTTCGACAAATGGCTATGATCCCGTAACCACCACCACGGTCAGGCACTAAACACTTCCAATGCCCCAAAAGCTCCTGGGCCCCCGTCGAAAGTTGGCCCTGGGCCAGCCTCCAGCAGCCACGAATTTGTCCTCTGTCCTTACCACAGTTTGCTTCTTCCATATATCATGTAATAAAGAGAATCGTAGAGTATCAGAACCTTTTGAGTCCGGCTTTAATTTAGCAAGATGCATCTGTGATTCACCACATCATTGCACAGGTCGGTAACTCATTTCTTTCTCTTGCCAGCCAGTACCCTGCGGTTCATGCAGCTCTCCAGTCGAGGGGAGGACACTTGGGTTGTCTCCAGGTCGGGGTGGTGACCAACCAGGGCCACAAACCCTCGCGTCCAGGTCTTTGTGTGCGCGTGTGCCTGCCTTCTCCCAGGTAAACAGGGTGGGGTTTACCCAGGAGTGGGGTTGCTCCTTTGTGTGGTCGGTGTGTGTTTAACTTGATGAGAAGCTGCCAGACGGCTTTCCACATGGCTGTGTCATTTTGCATTCCTACTAGTTCTGGTTGCTCTCGTTCCTTTTGAAAAATGTGAAGAAGAGCACTGAAGGGTGCTGCAGTGGTGCCATCGACCAGGCTCGGTGCGGCCGGGCAGAGGGGGCCCCAGGAGGGGAGAGGTCCTCGGGCCTCCCGGCCCCCCCGGGTCCTTGCACCGCCGACCCCCTTCAAGGTCCCCTTTCCATTTTAATCTTTGGAGAAGTGATATCTGGGCCCTTGCTGAGTCTACTCATTGGGCCTCTCTCTGACGGCTCGCGTGACGGGTGAGTTTCACGCCCTGGGCGTGGAGCCCATGCCGGGCCTCACGCCTGAGAGCGGCGAGGCCGGGCGAATGACCACGTTGCCTGTGTCCCACAGCCTGTGCACACCCTCTCTCCCTAAGCTGCACCCGGAGTGTCCGGGGGCCATTCTGGCTGCATGGGGGACAGAGACAGGCACTGAGGGGTGGTGACCCCGTCACCCCATGACAGAAAGCCTGGACGCAGAGCTCAGTGTGTCTGCCAGGCACCAAGAGTGTACGTAGATCCAGGCCCAGCAGGGATGAGGGAAGGAGGGACGGAGTGACTGCCAGTCCCTGGCCTTGGGAAGTTGGTGGTCTTTGCTGGGGAGTGAGCATTGTACACCCCAGGCTAAGCAGTATTACCAAAGGTGACATGTGGCAGTTGAGGGGTTCGTGCCCCAAAACCGCAGAGATGGCCACATGCAGGGGGAAGTGCCCGAAGGCCGGGCTGTCACCTGGGTGGCAGGAATTAGTCCCCGAGTGACAGTGGGGGCTCTCCAGTTGGATGGTTGCGGGTAGAGGGACAGTGACTGAGGCCTAGAGGTCAGAATGGGGGGCCCATGGGAAAGACAGTTCACTGGCACGACCCCTGCCAGAGCTGCCCTTCAGCCACTTCCTCCCTGAAAGAGTGGGGTCCGCGACCCACAGGTCTATACGGGCCCTAGAGGCTGCTGACTCACAGGCCCCAAAGGTTGGGGTTCAGCGTGGATGCTCACCGTCGCCAGGGCTCTCTGAGACCTCCCCAGTCAGACCTGGGGGGTGTGGGGGGAGAGATAAGCAGCTTACTGCAGCGTACTGCAGGTCACGTGCAGCCTGAGGACCGAGCTCTGGGTAAACCGAGTTATCTGCTGGGTCACCACAGTGTTCTGCCAGGACCGATGTGGAACTGACATCCTGTGTCTGTCTGTCCGTCCACCCAGGTGCAAGTTCTTCAGTCTGACTGAGACCCCAGAGGATTACACCATCATCGTTGATGAGGAGGGCTTCCTGGGTGAGTGCCTCTCTCTGGGACGTGGTTGCCCCATGCCCCCGCCTTGTCCTCCGTGGCTGCCGCCTCCTCATCTCCGCCCCCACCTGCCAGTGGGGGGGGCCGTCGGCCGACAGCCTTCTCTCCCCCGTGTCCTGTCGCTGGTTGCCCCTCCCTCTCTCTGCCCCGAAAGGCCTCAGAGCTGAAAGAGTGACCGAGACGCAGAGCTGACTTAGCCAGGAACTAAAGTAGTCGGGGAGCAAGAGACGTGTCATCCAGTGCCCACCGGGGCTGAGGCGCCTGACCCTGCACTCAGTCCTCGTTCCCACTGGAGCAAGCCCCAGGGGCCATCCTTCGTGACCTCCCTTTACCTTTTCTCCACGTTTGAAATCGAGGTGTAGTGTACGTGCTGTACGCAACCGCCGAGCGAATTTTGACACCCGGTGGGGGCGGGGCCCGCGGCACTCTGTCCCAAACCCTTCTTCGCCCAGAAACACCCGCTGCCTGTTGGCAGTCACTCTCCCCTCCCCGGACTGCACTGCAGTTTCATTACTAAAGTTTTCATGTTTGTTCTGCTCTAAAGTAGCAACGAACATTCACTCGTGAATTAACCGATACACATTAATTCATGGGAAGGCACTGCACCCACACGCGAGAGGCTGAGAACGGAAGGGGGAGCCGTGTCCTCCAGAGCTGCCGTCCGAACCCCATCCTGCCAGACAGACAGACAGGCCCGGCATTGTGAAGCCGCAGCCCACCCCAGTGACTAGTGACTTTCTAGCGTTTCAGCTTTTTCTGTGCACGGGATGTCTCTTTTTAATTTACTTATGAGCACAGTATGTGTACAAATGGTTTCACGTAACCTTACAGCTTCAAGTCCCCTGTGACATCACAGTCTTTCACAGTAGCCCCACTTCTCGCCCAGCACCCTAAGGTTAGAGTTAAAGCTGCTTTCATTTTCTCCGAGGATAAATTTATAGACTCTCTAAATGTGTGATGTCTGGGCTTCTTCGGGTTGATCCCTAAAATGGGATCTGAGAAATGGCGTTCGGGTCAGAAGTTGTCTGTTTTACGGTCCTCCACTCATGTTGAAACCCCCGGGAGGCGATCTCTCCAGCTCTGTTCTGTCATCCTGGCCCACTGGCACTCGGGGCACCACGCCAGCGTCTGGAACGGGCCCAGCCTTCACATCGCAAGGACGCAGTGTCGTCCCCTGCCTCCCCGGGGCACCTGCATGGCCGGAGCAGGGCTAGGAGGCACCCCTGTAGTCACCCGTCCATGTATTCAGTAGCCGCTCTCTGACTACAGGAGCCACTGCTACAGGAAAGCTGTACACTCAGGCAACCCAGACACCTCTTCCCTTTCTCGTGGGCACTTATGCTTCTGATGCAGAACTGCTGAGAATCATGGCCTCTTGGACACAGAAGGAACGCTCCGGAGTATGTTTTCCGGGAATAGATATTGTATCTAACCCTCCTCCCGAGAGGAGACTAAAGTCTCCACATCTGGAAGCAGCTAATGAGAGAACAGCATGAGGAGGGAGAGAGGGAGGCCGTGGGACCTGATCAGCCAGTTTCGCAGGCCCTGGAAGCCCATGTGCAGGAACCGGCCCACGGAGGAGGGGCCGGTTGTCGGAGCCAACCCCAGGGTTGCAGGAGGCAGAATTTACTGAGCACCTAGGATGCGCCATCACCTGGCTGGCCCTGGAGATGTAACTGGAATTGAGAGATACCATCTCTGACCCCAGGAGCCTCAGGGCTCTGTAACTTCTCCCTTCCAGGCTAGCAAAGCTGGCTGCCTGGATAGCTGTTGTTGCCCAAGAAAAAACTGTGCATTTAAAGTAGTACTTCTCATACTCCTGTTGTGGAGCTACAGGGGGAAGTATCCAAAATAAGATTCACCTGTACCCGGCCGCAGAGATGCATCGCTTCCTGGGATCATTCCAGCGGCCTGAGGGTAAAGTGTACAGATGCATTTTCTAAGAGGGAAGACTGACATTGTGGTGCCCCGAGTCCCTGAGTGATGGGGGCCTGTTTGAAGTAGGAAGTGCGGTGGTGGTTCCCCACAGGCCAAGGTCAGGGGCAGCTGAGCAGGAGCATGGGCCGGTGTGCAGTGGGCTGTTTGGGAGGGCCCGCAGAGGGCCGGGTGTGGGGCGGGGGCTGCTGAGTTCCAGCCTCTCGCCTCAGCTCTGGGCGGGGGTGTTTCTGGGAGGAGGCTCCTCTTCAGAAAGGGGGTTCAGTCTGTGGCCACCGCCGCGGGGCGGGCGGGGGTGCTGGTGTGCCACGCCGTGTGAAGGACGGAGCTCTGTCCCGGTTGTGCGAACACTGCTTCTCGCCCAGGGGCCTCCCGTGGCCAGGGAGCCTTGGTCATTGTTCGTTGGCAGTATTGTCAGCGGGAAGCCTTCCCGGGTAGGCACGAGCAGCTGTCTGTGGCTCACATGTATGTAAAATGCTGAGCCTTCCCTGGGAGGGTGGGGCAGCTGTCAGTGACATTGACCAGATGGCTCTCTGTTTCATGTGGAATTGCAGAGGTTCTTTGTGCAAATGGATGCCGGGTGTCGATGTGTGGCGAGAAAGGGGTTTCTCGGTGTGTGTGTATGATTGGATCTTTTACATATTTAATGAGCACTTACTAGGTGCAATGCTAGATGCTCTCAGGGACCCAAGCTAATGTGAGCGGCAGCCCCTACCATGACCTCTGGGTAGTGGGCAGCATCTTAGGTTTGCAGTTAAGCGGGGCACAGTGCCAGTCAGGACCCCTTCACTGCCCCCGCATCACAGTCCCCTTACCTGCGTCAGCGGGGTCTGTACCACACTGGAGGAGGACATGCTCCTGGAGCCAGGACCGGCCGAAAGGTAGAGGAGGAAGATGCTGAGAGGCAACTCCTGGTGTTGCACTGGGCTCAGAGGGGAAGGTCCAGGTTCGGATCTAGCCCTGCTACTCACTGCTTATCACTCTGGGCAAGCCGCTCAGCACCCTGGGGCCTCCGTGGCCTCGTCCCAAACGGTCACCACCCTCCTCTCAGTTCTGTTAAGGCACGCTCGTGGCCGACGTGGCACGTCAGTGGACCCAGACATTTCAAACCCGTATTGTTCAAGGGTTGGCTGTGCTCCTTTACAGCGAAGTTGAACATTTTTAAAACTCTTGATACACTTTACCCAACTGCCATCCAGAACCTGCAAGGCCACCACCAGCCTCGTGAGCACAGAGAGGCTCTGGCGTTGGACGAGCCCTTGGGTGGGTGCCAGGCACTCAGCCCAGTGCTCGGTGGGGATTATCTCATTTAATCCTCCAAGCACTTCCCCAGTTGATCCTGGTTTCATCATCCCACGTTTGAAAACTTAAAAACCCAGGGGCCCAAGGTCACGTGGCCAGGATTAAAGCTGCCTGCCCTACCCTAGGACGCTTGGCCCCGCTTGGCCCCGCTGCAGGCAGGGCAGGGGGAGCCGGAGGCACACAGGCCTGTGCAGAGGACGCTGCTGTGTACCACAGGGCACCGCAGGTCCTGCAGCCAGAACCCCGGGCTCCTGGGCAGGTGGGGGCCGCACCCAGCACAGTCACCCAACTTTGTGACTAGGAGGGTGGCAAGACACTAGTACCTCGTCTACCAGGGAGCGTCCTCAGCTCCAAGAAGCTATTTTTGGGGCCTTGGACAATGGGCAGTGACAAGATAATCTGTTTCAGTCTTGGAATGGGTCCACTTTCCCTGTAGGGAAGAGTCAGCTTGCACCTCCTGCCAGCTCATCCCCAGGCCCCAGTGCAGCACTGTGGGCTCGCTGAGGCTTGGCCTGGGGTGAGGATGATGCCCTGCAGCCCCTCCCTGTCCCTCAGAATGCAGGGCAGCATTCGGGGTCTGTGGGGCCAGAAGCAGCAAATGCTGTGGTTTCCCGCTTACAGAGCTCACTCTTCCGGAAAACTCAGGGGGTCACTGCTAGTCTGGGTCCCCCACAGTCCAGTCCTGCCGCTGGAGGAGCCTCGGGGGCTTCTCTTCTGGGCTGAGAGCCAGAGGGGGGATTGCTAGCGTCTGCCCAGACGGACCCGGGCTGGAGAAGTCTCCTCCAGGACACCTCAGGTGACGAGCAGAGACTGGACGTGGCTGCCTGAGACCCAGCGCCTTTTCAGGCGTTTTCCCCTGCCCTCCCTCTTCTGGGAAGTGGCCTGCCTCTCCAGCCAGCCTGGCCAAGGACTGGCCCTTCTCAGCCAGCAGGACTAATGGACTTGCTGGGCTGTGGTCGCCATGACGACCAGAGCTGGGCAGGTAGGAGCCTGGCGGGGCCTCCCTCAATCTCCCCTCCTTGGGAGCCATCTTGCCTGAGGCCAGCACAGCCTTCCCTGGGGTATTACCGTCATCATCCACATCACTGGTGTCTGGGCCCCTCTTAGCCTCTGTTCTTCCTGGGGGCCTGGCCCTTCTTCCCACTCAGTGCCCAAGATAGAGCATGAGAGCATCGGGCTTGGGCTTGGATCCTGGCAGTGTCCTTCCCTAAGTGATCTTGAGCAAATCACTGCCCTCCAGAGCTCTGGTTTGGGGTGTCTGCGGTGGGAATAACAGTCCCTCGGTGGGGTGGGTTTGGGCAGGTGTCTGTGATGCGTGGAGAGTCCGTGCTCAGCTCTGTGCTCGTGGAGGCGAGTGCACACATTCTGTGCCCCCGCCTCTCTGGCGGCTCTGCAGGATGCAGTGAAACGGATGGTCTGAACGCATGGAATCCAGGTCTTCGTGAGGTGGTCAGGGAGCCCCAGAATTGCTGTCGCTCTGAACCACCCCGCCCCACCCCTGCCAGCCCCTCAGGACTCCCAGGCCCTCGGGAGGGGCTTGGGTGACAGCCGCTGCCCACCTGACGGTGGCCCCAGGAGCCTTCCTGGAGCCGTGTGTTCTTGCAGAGAAGCCGCGGCCCAGCAGGTCTGGCTGAAGCAGGGAGGACCCCCGGGCCCCCGTCCTGTCTCCTCCCGGCCTCCCCTCCACCCCCCGCCTCCCGGGAAGTTCCCGGGAGCCCAGTTTGAAAACCAGGGGACCCACTCCACTGGTGTGGGCAGCGATGGCAGCGGCTGCCGCCCAGAGGGCGGTGAGGTCTAAGAGTAACAAAATCACTACTGGCTGCTGTGTATTTGTCATTTCACAGTGGAGGAAACTGAGGCCCAACACTGATAAACCCTGTGTCCCTGTGTCCCTGTGTTTCCCACTCTCTTGAGCCGCCCACCATGTCCAAAGTCCTCTGAGGCAGATCCCACGCCCCTGACAGATGAGGGTACTCAGGCCCAGAAGGCAGGTCTGGCTGAGGTCACACAGTTGGTCCCAGGTCTCAGTCCCCACCCCTGGGACCTTCCCTGCCCTGGGGACCTGGGGCCCGTCAGTCACAGGCCGGCCTTCTGTGCCCCCTGCAGAGCTGCCCTCCTCGGAGCATCTGAGTGTGGCAGGTGCCACCTGGCTGGCCCTCAATGTAGTGTCGGGCGGCGGCGGCTTTTCCAGCTCCCAGCCCATCGGAGTGACCAAGATCGCCAAGTCGGTCATCGCCCCGCTGGCCGACCAGAACATCTCCGTGTTCATGCTGTCCACCTACCAGACGGACTTCATCCTGGTAACCGCCTCACCCCACCCCGGGCCTCGGGCGACACGGACACCCCCGCAGGCGTTGTCTGCAAGTTCTGTGGTCCCCACTCTCTGATCAGCTCAGAGAGAGGTCAGGGGACCTCAGGGTCATCAGTGAAATGTAAGCATGGCCTGCACTGGACCCTAGGTCTCTGCCCCACCACACCCACTACCTGCCTTTGATGGGGACATGCTGGGCTTTCCTGGAGGCCAGGAAGTGAGGTCTGCGGGGCGCACGTGTGGGTGGGATGCCCTCCCAGCTGGACCTCTGTCTCCCCACTCCCCCGCCCCTCCCCCGGGATGGCAGGTTGTCTGGTCAGGGGGCCAGCAACAGCTCCTGGACACCGTGTTACTCATTCTCTTCCTCCTTGGGGCATGGCCACCCTCAGGAGAAGGGGCCTGGAGGGGGAACAGGTCTGGGCCCAGCACTCTAGAGGGTGGGACGAGGGACGGACCTGCACCTCCCAGCCCCCGGTGCGGTGTCTTCTCCCCTCTGTGCCATTCCTGTTGCCCCTGGAGCGCAGTGCCCCTGACCCCAAGCTCCCGTCCCCCACCAGGGGGCAGGAGTCACGGGCGGGAGGCAGGCTCTGGGGCCCAGACTCTCAGAGTGAAGGGGTCGCTGCCCCAGGCCCAGTTGATCCAGAGCCACAAGACACTCACATCCTCAACTCCCCTTCCCCAGGTGCGTGAGCGGGACCTGCCCTTTGTCACCCACACCTTGTCCTCTGAGTTCACCATTCTGCGGGTCGTCAATGGTGAGACGGTGGCGGCTGAGAACCTTGGCATCACCAATGGCTTTGTGAAGCCCAAGATGGGTGAGTGGGTGGGGGCTGTGGTCAGCGAGGGACCTCAGGGAGTCACCAGGTCCCTGAAGTAAGCCGGTCCGAGAAAGACAAGTACCATATGACTTCTCTTAGTGTGACTCTAATGAGCAAACTGAACTCACAAAGTAGAAAGAGACTCGTTGATCTAGAGAACAGACAAGACAGACAGCTGTCAGAGAGGAGGCGGGATGGGGGGCTGAGTGAAAATGGTGAAGTCATTAAGACAGAAAACAGACACGGACAACAGTGGGGTGACTGCCAGAGGGGGGGGGGCGGTAATGAGGGTCAAGGGGAGTAAATGGTGACGGAAGGAGACTGTCTGGGGTGGTGAATGCATGATGCAGTATGCAGATGATGGGTTATAAAGTTGGACACTTGGAACCTGTATAATTTTATTAACCAAGGGCAGCTCAACAAATTCAATTTTTAAAAAAGGAGTTGTTAGCCAGTCCTGCCCTAGGCCAGGCTCACAGCATCAGCTGAACTCCAGGCACCACGCAGTCCGGAGTCCTGGTTCGGACGCTGTTCCAGGGTCTAGCACGGGTGGTGGATGCGGACGCAGCCCGCCCGGCCCCCGGTGTCAGGGTGGACCTCCCAGGGGCACCGATGCTCGAGCTGAGTGACGTGTGGAGCCCACGTGGGAGCTGACCCAGACAGTGACGGTCGGGAAGAGCGTTCCAGGCGGAGACTACAGCCCGTGCAAAGGCCCAGCCCTGGGGGCGGGGTGGCGATGAGAGGAGCAGTGCGTGCAGGTGGAGGCTAAAGCAATGACGGGCGGGCCTCCTGGGCCTCCAGCCGCCCCACACGCTGCTCTCTCACGACCTCGACGCCCCCTCTGTCGTCTCACAGTCCAGAGGCCTGTCATCCACCCACTGTCCAGCCCCAGCAACAGGTTCTGTGTCACCAGCCTGGACCCCGACACGCTGCCCGCTGTGGCCACACTCCTCATGGACGTCATGTTCTACTCCAACGGGTAGGTCCCCCTGGGGTGTGAGGGGCCGCGGGCCAGGCCGAGGGGAGCCGTGGCAGAACCCAGGAGCCCCCCCGTCTTGGGATCCAGACCTGCCCTGGGCGCCAGTGTGTCTCCACCCACAGCCCCGTCCCCAGAAGGGAGACAGCCTTCCTCGGGAACCTCAGAACCGGGGAAGCCCAGGTGCACGTGTGGACGGAACAGCGCCCGCTGCTCTCTGCTCCGAGGGCAAGCTCAGCCCTGGAGGAGCCAGGAACTCGGGGTTTTTCATTCGGAGGGTGACAGGCTTTACATTTTTTTCTCAGAACAGATTTTAAATTTAGGCCAGCACCAGGTCGGGTGGGTGCAGGTGCCAGTGAGCTGGCAGTGACCACGGGTTGTGCCGAGGCGTGGGCCAGCACAAGGACAAAGAAACCCCACCTGGGAGGGGGCAAGCACAGCCTGCCCGGGGCCAGCTGGACTCTGCACTGCGAAGTGCTGTGCTCACCTCCGTGAATGCAGTGGAGGCCTGTGCATCTCACAGATGAGACCAAGGGGATGACCCTGGCTCAGGGTGACCCCGCAGGGCAGGGGCGGGGCCGGGGCCTGGCCCTGCTCTCCCAGGCCGGGCTCTGCCCGACGCTTCATGCCGAGGCTGGCAGGCGGGGCCAGAGAGCCAGGTGGGGGTCAGCGGGCAGTGGGCCTTCCACTCTGCCCCTCACCAGCACCCCTGCCCCCAGCGTGAAGGACCCGATGGCTGCCAGTGATGACTGTGGCCACATCCGCTTCTTCTCCTTCTCCCTCATTGAGGGCTACATCTCCCTGGTGATGGACGTGCAGACCCAGCAGAGGTGAGCCGGCCACAGGGCGGAGGTGGACTCAGGGTGGGCTAGACTCCATGATGGGCACGGCGCCCACTTTGTCCCCGGTGGGTCCTCACCACAGCCCCTCATTGCAGGAGAGCTGGCCCCAGGTCGTCTGGGCGCCGTTGGTCCCTCGGCCCCCCGTGCTGGTCCAGAGCCCAGCCCCAGCCTTGCCTTCCCGTCCCCCTACCCCCACCCCCAGGCAAGGAGGGTGCAGAGAGAGTGGGTCAAGGACTCGACAGGGGTCCTCAGGCCCATCCGGTGGCTCCGTGGAGGGCTGGCCGGGGAGCACTGTTAACCTCTGCTGTCTGGGATGGTTCTCCCCCCACTCCGAAGGTTCCCTAGTAATCTGTTGTTCACGAGTGCATCCGGAGAGCTCTGGAAGATGGTGCGGATTGGAGGACAGCCCCTGGGATTTGGTAAGCCCCGTGGGGTTCAACAGCCGGGGTGAGGAGGCTGGCATTGCCGAGTGCCTCCAAGAGCTGGGCACTGGTGTCACTGGGAATTGCTCAGCCTGTGCGTCGTACCCGGTGGTGCAGATGGGAGCCCCAGGTCCCGGGCCAGTGAGTGACGGGCGGTACAGGCCCCTGGAGGACAGGAGGAGCAGCTTCAACCAGAGCCCCCCTGTTCCCCCCCAGCCCCGCCCCGACTAGAAAATACACACCTGCTCAGTATTAGGAAACTGGGAGCATGATAACAGTGGAAGAGGGAAAGAAGGTCACTCCTTAGTCCCCCTGCTCACCAGTCTCGGCTGCGTCCTTCCCGTGAAGCACTCACTGGCCAGCTCACAGCCAGTCTCAGGCGTCCGGGGGCTGCACCTCGTCTGTTCTGGGGGAGGCACTTCCTCCTCCGAAACTGCCGTGACCTGATCCCCCGGGAGAACGTTCGCGTGATTCCCTAAGGCTCAGTCTAGCGTCAGGTTCTACAATTCTCCATACAGTAGCTTTGGTAGGTAGTTGTGCCCATAAGCATTTTCCGTGGGGCCCTGGGCCTCAGACCCCTCGGTTAGAAGGGCCATGCGACACGCACGTTGTCAGCGTGGGGTGCAGGCCGAGGGCCCTGCTGGGAGCAGCAGAACGCCTGGAGTAGAGCTCTGTCTCAGTGAGAAAGGGTTGGTTTCCGTCATCAGACTTCGAGGCCCAGAGCCGGTACCCAGAGGCGCCCTTGGTAAATCGCAGAGCGGTTATTTCCAGGGAGCATCCTTGGCAAGCCCGTGGGACCAGCGAACCGTGATTTCTCATAGACGGGGTGCAGGGTGCTTCCAGTAACACTCAGACTGCCCCGGGGGCCTTCAGGTCCACCCTGCAGGCTTGGCTCCTGGGACAGGACACGGAGGTGGCAGGGCATTTTGACCTGGGAGCAGCGGGTCTGTGAGGGCCAGGTTCTGCCACCCGCTCCCACCATCCACATTTGCAGGTGGATGGTGACCTGCAGGACACTGTCCCCTAACTGCTCACGCCAAAGCCGAAGCCAGAGCCATCCTGGGGCAGGAGGACATTCCGCTACTGTCCAGGGGCCAGAAGTGCGTGCTGAAGGCCCCTGCTCTGACCCTGGGGCCCCGCCTGCCCCTCTGGCCACCTTCTGCACAAACCCCAGCATTTCCCACATTTGCTGCCCAGTGAAGGAGGCGGGAGATTGGACTTTGGGGTGTGTTGCTTACCCCCGAGCCTCGGTTTCCTTATCTGTATAATAAGGATAAAGATAGTGCCTCGTGGTGGTTCTGGGCACCTCAGGAGGTGTCAGCTGCACCGTGTGCTCAGCAAGCAGCCGTTGCTGTCACTGTCACATAGGGACCAGGTGGCTCAGAGAAGGTCCAGGAAGGGAAGGCTTCTGGAAGGCGGTGGCTCTGGAGCCGACCGGTGGGCAGGCACTGGGCGGGCAGGAAGGGGTGGCAGGTCCGGCGTAGCTCCCGCCCGGCCCTCCCAGGTGAAGGAGCACGGTTCCGGGGCCGGACCAAGGAAGGGGTCTGCCCGCGTCTTCCTGCAGAGCTTCAGCAGGTGGGGGCGGCAGGCAGCAGCCTCCAGGAGGAGACGCAGGGAGAGGCTGGAAGACATGCACACCTGCTTATCTTTTTATCCCAGCTTTGCTTTTGAGTTCACCAAAATGCACTCAGTACAGTAATAGTACCCAGAAAGCCCGGATGGAGGAGTACAGGTGAGACAGTAGAGGGAACCGCCGTCTCGGTGCCGGCGAGCATCTGCACGCTGCTGTGGAGCGAGGCTGGGCCTCGTGGATGCTGACGGGGAGAGGGGTGTGTGGACACCACTGCGAGCCGGGCAGGCAGGCAGGAGGGAAGGCGACAGCCGGATCTGCCTTCCGAGGAGGGGGAGGGTTTAGCGCCGCGCTCCTACCTGTGAAGGGCCCTGCAAGGAAAACAGCGCAGACTCTGACAGGTTCCAGACCGGCGATTCCGTGTGTCTGACCGTGGCTGGAGTAAGCGTATTTTACATCACACCCCCCAGCAGCTTGAACCACAGTCTCGCAACACTGCGTTCATCTGGCCACAGGCCGTGCTGCCTGACCTCTCCTCCTCTGTGGTGTCATTTCATAAAACACTGGTCACAAGCCTTCTAAAGTCAAGTCACTAGTGGGTCACAACCCGCAGTTGGAAATGCACCGTTCTAGACCCTCATCTCTTCCCCTCCCCCTTTTGTGGAGTAGCTGTGTCTGTAGCGACAGCTGCCCCGGGACACAGCCAGGCTCCGTTCATAGCCGCACAGGACGGCCCCCGGGAGTGTAGGCATGAGGTCTGCACAGGCAGACCAAGGGCAGAGCACGGACTTAGAGAAGCCACCAGGGTCACTGCACAGGTCCTGGGGGTGGGACCCAGGTTAATCCCAGGTTTTAGCCCCAGAATTTCATGGGAGCTGGTGACCAGATCTAAACTCTCCACCCACCACCACCCCACCTGCAGTCGGCTGGGCTAGTGTTAGGGAAATGCATCTTCATCAAAATCAGAACAGTAGCTTTGAAGGAAAACACACAGTTGTGTTCAAGGGGAGTAGTCCAGGTGGTCTTCCTGTAGGAGGAAGCCTTGAGTGGTACATTTAAGTCAGGGAGGAAGCTGCAGTTGAGGATAAGACCAGCCCTAGGCAACCCCAAGGTTGCCTCATCAGATGAGGTTTGGAAGACCAGAAAGCACCACACCTTGGAATAGGAAGTCACGTCCCAGCCCAACCAAACACCTGACCCTGCCATTAGGACAGGCAGGGGCCATTGCCCAGTGGGGACTCTGATGAGGAAACTGAGGCTCAGAGAGAGGAAGCGACTTTGCCACAGTCATCTGGCTAGAAAAGTGTCAGTGACAGAAAAGGGGGCCTGAACCCATGTGCCCCTTGCCCACACTGCCTCCGGCTCCGTCTTAGAGAACTCGGGAGGTCGCGGGGAAGACAGAATGGGGCTACGGAGCGTGGAAACAGAGAATGACCAGAGTTAGACAGAACTGGTGGGCCCTAACACTGCAGAGCTCATTGCTGGCCGAGGGAATCCAAGAAGGCTCCTGGGTCGGGGAGCCTTTGCACTGGGCCTTCAGGGGGCAGGTGGGCATTTTCTGGGAAGACTGTGGGCACAGGACAGGCACCACTGGCAGAGGGACGGGAAGGGCTGAGAAGCAAGGAGGGCCCGGGCCGCACTGGCCAGCGCCCCGGTGATGATGTCAGGTGGAGGCTGAGCACGGTCCCCACTTCTGTCCCCAGATGAGTGTGGCATTGTGGCCCAAATCTCGGAGCCCTTGGCTGCTGCAGACATCCCCGCCTACTACATCAGTACTTTCAAGTTCGACCATGCACTGGTGAGTGTCCAGCCCCAACCGCCCTGCACAGGGAAGCCGGTTCCAAGGGCTCACATGTCGGTGGCCTCCTGCCCTTTGCAGGTACCAGAAGAAAACATCAACGGCGTCATCAGCGCCCTGAAAGTCAGCCAAGCAGAGAAGCATTAGGAGGGCATCTCTCCCCTCCTTGTCCACGCCCCAGCCCTGGGCCCAGCCCCACCTGAAGATTCTTCTTGCAGTATTTCTCAACAGACTGGAAAATCATCCCTAGGTCCTCCAAAGAAAGGGCCTCAGAGACATCCATCCCCATTTGCTGACTTTGCCAGGCCTGGAGCCCAAGCCAGGCCCCCACCCCCCCTCCTGCCTTCCCAGAGCCCCCAGGCCTTCCCTAGAACACCCATCTCCTCCTCCCACCTCCACTCCAGAAAATGATGCCGGAGGCCCCGGGAGCTTCTGAGCTGACCCACCTCCTCACCTGGCTTCACCCACAGCTGGGAGCAGACACTGAAGTAAGCTGGCACCTCCTGCAAGACACTGGGGTCCCAATTCAATTCACATGTTTTGGGGGGGCAGGCCAAGTGGGGCTGAGTTTATGGAGCCTTGGGAGGCACCGCGAGGGTGGGGAGCTGGATCCTGTGGTTGCTGGTCTCGGGTTCCATCAGCTCGGGGCCGGTTCCCGGAGTGAAGTCCAGTGGGCAGCCCTTGGGGCATGTGCAGATGAGGCTCCAGCAGAGCTCGGGTGGAGCGCTGAGCCGGGGGCGACCGAGCCCCCCGGGATCTTGCCTGCCAAGCACAGGGCCTGTGCCCCAACTCCCAGCAAGACTGCCAGCGGGGCCCTTTCCGCACCCTCCCACCACAAGCTCTCACTCCTGGGAGACCCACCGGGGGTTCCTGCCCGGATTCCCAGGAGACCCACCAGCGTGGGGCACAAGCTCCCATCCCCTCTGCTTTCCCTGCACCCTACTCGGGCAGGCGGAGCCTCGGTTTCCCCCAGGTGAGGGTCCTGCCAGCCTTCCGGGCCTGAGGTTTCTTAGGCACCGCCCTCCTCCCCAACTAGGCCAGCACAGGGCTCCCCTGTCATCCTGCCCCCTCCCTTGTCCCACTTTAGGGGACATAGAAGGCCTCTGCCCCCCAACTCCCCCACCTGCCCACCCCTCAGTCTGGGGCCTGTGGCACTCATCAGTACTTGATCTGGGAGGCAGCTTATCTGAGCCTTAACAGAGAAAACCGTACTTTGTTTAGTTTCTTATTTAACGTATTTGCGCTCAGGCTGTGGTCAGCAGCCATTTCAAGAAGCAGGGCCTGCCTACCGGGTTGTCAGGCCCTGAGGCTCGACGTCCCCCAGCTGGTGCCCCGTGACTCCCAGGACAAGCATGAGGACTGTGGGCCTTGGCCCCCCTTGGAGCCGGACACTGGGAGCAGAAGGCCGTTTGTAGATGGGCCCCAGGGTGCCTCACACAGGGCTGCCCAGCCAGGCCTAATGACAGGTACCCAGGCAGCCGTGGTTCCAAGTGTCAGAGGGGACCTGAGGGCCACGGGGGGTGGACAGCCAGGTGGCAGGTCAGCTGAGGTGGCTTGTCCCCCTGGAGGCTATTCAGGGAGAAAGGGGTAAGGCCTGTGCCTCCTCCCCAGCTGGGGGTGCTTTTGGAGCACACAGGCTCCACTGCAGCCCCGCGCCGCCCCTGAGAAGCTGTGGGGAGAGGGGGCGTTCTGGTCCCGCACGGGCCTCGCCCCCCTCGCTGAGCTGTGTGGGCCCCTGTGCTGGAAGCCCCAGGTTTCGGAACTGTGTGTCCCAGCCCTTGTGGGCGGGTCTCAGGGCCCACACCCGGGTAGGAAGCCACCTTTTTTCTTTTTTAAGTTAATTCATTTTGCACAAAACTCCCTAACCAAAATGTGTAAACTGTTAGCTGGTTCCAAAATGGAGGTGGCCACATGGGCGGGGCGGCACCTGAAGCCCCGAGTCCCCTTCCTGTCCGTGGAAGGCCTCGGTTTTCCGCGGTGTGCCTCCCCAGACCCCTCCTGTCGGTCCCCAATCACGTAACTGGGCTTTTCCTCCTTCTGAGCAAGTGCGTAGGCCCCGTGACCCCAGAAATGCGTGCTCCCAGGCCACTAGGGCGCATCTATTGTACACACGTATAAATACCTGTGTTTTATGTTGATAGAGATATATACTGTAAATAGCATATATACTTGAGCAATATATATGTTAATATATACCGTGTGGGCACGCGCACATGTGTGCGACGTGTGGACACAGACCCCGCTGTGTGCACGCACGTGGGCGTGAGGGCCCCGCCCGCCACGTCCGCCGTGCACACAGGCACGTTGGAGCCGCCCTGTGCTTTCGATTCAAGTCTATGGGCGCTAAGCTTCGGAAAGGAGTGGGCCAGCCACCTCAGCCCTGCCTCAAGAGAAAAACAAAACCAGCAGCTCAGGAGCTGAGCCCCAGGTCGGGTGTCGAGGTTCCTCCCCCTTCTCCCCAGTCTCCCAGGAAAGTTGGATTCAGCTCCTTGTACCTCCATCTCCACGGCCGAGACCCCTGAACCTTTGTATTTGGAAGACTGTAGAGCAGAGAGAGGAGAAGTGGGGTGGGACCTCTTGCTTTCTAACAGACCAGTCTCCGGACCTGAAGGCCCAGGCCCGCTGGATGGTCGCCCGAGGCTCCGTCCAGGCCCGCGCCCCTTGCATGGCTGGTTTTATGCTGACGGCTTACCTGATTTTTTTCACCTGCAAGCTTAGAAACCTCGGGCTCTCTTCCCCTGTCTACTGGGCGCTGGCCCCGTCTAAGAAAGGGTCTGAGGGAGCCCCGGATGCTGTGTCCAGGGAGGGGACGAGGCAGCTGCTGCCCGGGAAACCCTGCCCTTTGCTTCCCCGCCCTGCTGTGTGAGGTGGCCCGTGGAGGCCGGCGGCTGTTCTCTCAGGCCTATGCAGTGTGTGCATGTCCGTGATTAGCAGAGTCAGTGATTTGGTCTCCGCAGCATTTGTGTGGGGGAGGGCAGGGCGTGAGTGCTTTTCCCACTGGTTAGCTGCCCCCTCCATCTGCAGGTTTGCTGGGTGTGGGGGTCTCCAGACCCACCAGAGGTGGCCTGAGGAATGAATGTGCCCCATCAGGGCTGAGGCTTTCTTGGCACTGGCTGGCGGGTTGCATGCAGCAGGGGGAGGAACACTGGGCAGACAAGGCAGCCGCAGCGAGCAGGCAGGCCCTGTATCTTTGCTTCCGTGCCACTTCCTGGGAAGAAAAGCTTGAACTATCTAAACCCCTTGCCCACCCCTTCCCCTACACTACAGAGTGGGGGGGGGTGTCATGACCACCCCCTTCCTCCCCCCCCAGTTGTAAAAATCTGCCCCTGCTCCATACTCAGCCTGGGCTCCCCTGGTTCCCAGGAAACTCCTGCCCTGCCCCAGCCCCCAGTCCTGACCCCACAGATGGGCAGTGCCCACTCTGCACCTCCTTCCTCCCTGAGGGTCCCCAGAGACCCACAGGAGGTGCCCCCTGCGCCACTGCCCTCGGCCCAGGGCACACACCCCGCTGGACAGGCGTGCGGACTCCCCCACCCCAAGATTCTGGGGGTCGGCCCCCAGGCACCAGCAGGCTGCCCGTCCCACCACCTCCAGGCCGTGGGGCCCTGGCCGGCAGGGAGGGAGCGAGGAGGCCCAGAGCTGCCCACCACCCCCACTCCCGGCAGAGACCCTGGCCTCGGGGACTAGTGTGGGCTCCCAGACGGTGTGCGGTCTGGCGAGGCTTGTCGGCTCTGAGGCAACAGAACGCCACAGAGGTCGGAGGGGCCGGGAGGGGGCAGACCCAGATTTCCAGGCAAGGGTACCGTGTGCCTGATAATCAGAGATGAACTCGTCCACCCACCGCCAGCTCCTCCTGGCCCCGCTTCCCAGGAAGACCTTTTAGGAGACTGACGGTCACCCTGGGCCACCCTTCTGGGCCTCTCGTTCTGGATGTGGGACAGCAAGGGCCCTTCCCAGCCCCGGTTAAGGGAAGAAACCTTGGGGATCTCCAGCCCTGAGAAATGACTGACACCACTTCCTGCGTGAACACTGGGCGGGGGTGGGGGGAGGGAGGAGGAAGACACCCCAACACGCCTGTGCCACTGTGAAACACTGGTGTTGGTGAGAGGAGCCTGGGGAAGTCCTGGCTGCTGAGCTGAGGGAGGGGCTGGGTCTAGAGCGGGCAGTGGCCCTTCGTTCAGAGAGGCCGCCTGGGAGGGAGCCCAGCAAGGTGGTGGACAGAGGGCAGGCTTGGGAAGAGGGGCCCCAGGTTGTCGCGAGGGGAGATGAGCCCAGGTGTAGCTGGGTCTCAGCGGTCACCCCAACTGTTTAGTTTTTGTTTTTTATTTTCAAATTAGAGGCAGCCAAAGGACAACCTTAATTCTCTCTCACACCTTTGCACAGGTCATGGGGGAAAGCCACAGGTGGGTGGTGGCCTTCAGCTGCGACTGCGTACACTCCTGTTGAAGGCTGCCGTGTTGGGAAGGGAAGATGGCGCCCGCTGGCCACCGTGCCTGCGGTGCTGGGGGCCGCGGGCTCCAGGAGTGGCTGGGGGGAGAGGCGGTGGAAGCCTGCAGCCCAGCCCCCTGGCACCTGTGGGCAGCCAGGCAGTGAGGGAGTTTGTGGTCCTCGGTTCAAGGGGTTGAGAGGCTGAGTCAGGACACTGTTCTGTGCATGGCCACACGTGTTTACTCTTACGCATCAACTGTGTGTGCTGTGGCATACACATTCATGGGTGTATAAGAGCATGTGTGTGCAGAGTCCAAAGCTGAGCTAAGGGGCTGGCTTAATCAGTATTTGGAGGTCTTGGTAGCGTTCCGTGGGCCATGTGTCGAGGGCGGGATGGGCAGGCAGTGGCAGGCCCGTGAGGACTGCCCCAGTGCCCTTGACTTTGTTAAGACTGCTCTGAGGTTGGGGCAGAGGGGTCCCTTGCAGGGCCGTGTCCACACAGCCAAGCCTGAAAGCCTAGACCAGCTTGCAGTCCTGAGGCTGGTATTCACAGGGAGCGGTGGGGGGTGCCCGCGCCCCTCATCTGCCGGGGGGGCCACAGGAGGGGGAAAATGAAAAACTGGCCAAATTCGGGTCCCAAGATGGAGACCGGGTGGTCCGGGAAGAACTGAGCGGGGTTGGCTCCAGAACTGGGGTGGGGGGCGCCTGACACAGCCCCCGAAGCCCTTTTCGTGCTCCATGCCAAAATCACTTCCGTTAACCCTGCGATGAGTGGCCGTGGGACGCGCAGTGGGGCGCTGAGGGGCCTCTGCCCTGCCCGGCCTCATCCTGAGGAGCGAACCCCTTGGGGTGAACGCACCCAGGTCACCAGCAGTAGCAGTGGCGCCTCCATCTGTCCCCGGGTGAGGGGGAGAACCAGGCAGCCCGACACTGGGGCCCCTCACACTTACTTTCTTTGTTGAAGAAACAAAACCCTCGAGATTCATGTACTGTATGATGGAGAGAAAAAAGTACCTAATGTTCCCCCCAAAAGACAGTATATTTTGTACTTTGTAAAGTGTTCATTAAAATGGAGGAGAAAAATTTGGCTGTGAGTCGTTTGATTTTTGTCCCGGTCCAGCGCCCCCTCTCATCCCCTCGTTCTCCACACTGTGCTCGGGAAGCAGGGCAGTTAGAGGGACAGAAAAGGCTTCCGGCCCGACATCCAGAACCGGGGAGAGCAGCCCCCGGAGCAAGAGGGGCTGTATTAGCAGATGCTGTGGAGTAAGTTTTCCCAAAACCTAATGGTTTGAAATAACTGTTGACGGGTCATAGTGTCAGGGAATTCGGGAGCCACTGGGGCAGTGGGTGCTTCCCAGAGCCACTCATGAGGCTGCAGCCATCGGAAGTCTTGGCTGGGACCGGAGCGTCCACCTCCAACACGGCACTTTCACACGACCTGCCACCAGCAGGAGGCCCCGGGCCTGCCCCCAGGGCTGTTCCTGTGTCCTCACAGTATGGTGCCTGGCTTCCCTCAGAGCCCAGGATTCAAGAGCCAAGCCCAAACCCAAAATTCCTCCCCTAGCCTCAGAATCTATGCACTATCACCACCATGCTCCCAGCCGATGATCTGACGCAGGAGCAGACCACACGAGGGCGGGAAAACCAAAAGGCCGCAGTCCCTGGGGCCACCTTGGAGACTGGCTGCAGTGCCCGTCGTGCCTCAAGCCTCTGGCAGAGGCGGGGCCTTGCTGGTGCTGGGGAGGATCAGCGTCCCTCCCACAAGTGCTCTGACCTGTGACTCTTGGCCTCTGGGCAGGTGGGCACTGTGACCGCCCAGGTGAGGGAGACAAGGCTGAGACCAACAGGTCCTGGAACTCAGACGCCCTTCACCCTGCCCCTCGCTGACGTTTTCCACGGAGGGCAGGGTTGTGCCTGCACTTGGCCCCACCAACCCAGTCCCTACCCTGCCTCACCCCTGCGGGAGCAGCAGCACTGGAGATGGGAGTGAAATGGGGGCCAAAGCACTCAGCACGCTGAGCCCAAGGAAGTTCTGGCTACTGTGAAGGCTTTTTCTCTCTGGTGTCTGTAGGCTAACATCCCCTCAGTCCTTCAGGTACCCTGCCCGAGCCACAGCCTCCATGGGGACTTTTGATTGCCCTAATATTCTCAAACCAGTTGCAAAGGCCCCCTTTCCCACTGCTCACTCACATTCACTGTCACCCAGGCAGTGCCAGACCTTGTGCCAGGAGCTGGGGACTCAGGTGAACCTGTGATGTCCTGACCAGGGTGGCTGTAGGAGGTACATAGACAGAAGCTGTTCCAGGGAGTGCAGTTCCAGGTTAGACCACAAGGAGGCGCAGTGCCCTGGGACCTCTGGCGGTAGGAGAAAGACCAGGAGGCCAGGACCCTAGAGGCGAGCTTGGTAACATGGGGCAGGGACTGGAGGTGGGGGAACCCAAGCAGAGGAAACAGCAAAGGTGCACAGGAGAACTGTAGCCGGAATGGATGGGCAGAGAGACTGGACAAGGCTGGCCGGGGCTGGGGCAGAAATGCAAGGTGGGTTCTGACACCAGCCAGGAGCCTCACACTTCCCCACAGGCCACAGGGAGCCATTGAGAACATCTGTGCAGGAGACCACTTAGCCCCTGAATGGTGGGTCATCAACTACGGCAGTAGAAGTGGGATGGCAGGTGGCCTCAGTTCTCAGGAGAGCTGACCCTGGCTGGCTCAAGAGGGGCCTTCCCAGTACGCACAGTTGGCCAGTAGAGCTGGCTGACCTCCAGGCGGTCCTCAGAACTGGGGGTGTGCCCCTCCCCCAACCAGGGTGTGATTCCTGCTGGGAGCAGCTTTGCCTGCTGCTTGGCAGGGTTCTCACCCTGGAGCATACTGGAACCCCCAGGGGGTGGGGCGTGGCTACCCGTGGCCAGACTCCGCCTGGTCTTGGCTTCAGTATAGTCTTATGATCTCCACCTGTTCTCAAAAAGTAACAACGCAAAGCCATGAAAGAAAGAGCATCATGTGTGGTCACTTTGCCTCTCCTGGTCTTATCATGAGAAACCCAGCTGGGGGTGGGGATGGTGTCACAATGGCAAAGAGCTGGCACACAAGCTCTCAGAGGGCATTCGTGGGATATGACCGTGGTGGTGGCTGCACCACAGAGAACCTGTGCTCAGAAAACCTCTAAGTTGTACACTTTAAAGTGGTTCATTTTATGCAACTTGTATTTCCATTTTTTGAAAAAAAGAATGTGACAGAAAACAACAGGTGTGGATGCACAGCAGGAAGGACGGCCAAGAAAGCAATGTGTGTTACTCTGACAGCTGTTGACAGTAAAGAAAGTTCCTGAAAACACGGTGAGGGGGAGCACGGGGAGGGGAGAAGGAGCTGGGGAAGCAACGGAGGTGCGTGCCTGGCGAGGCAGGTTGCGGAGCCTCCAGGAGCTCTGCCCGAGCCGAACCAGCGGAAGCCTGGGCAGCCCTCGGCCAGACCTGCAGCCCAGAGCCCCAGGGTGTGAGGGGAGGAGGCAGGGTGGATTGCCCCTAAGAAGCCTGCGGGGAATAGCCCCAGTTGTAGTCAGGGAGAGAAGTATTCAGTGTCTTGGAACTCAAGATTACAGAGTGTGTTATGGATTACAGGATGTAAGTGTCCAAGATAAAAATTAATGAGATGCCTCAACAATCCCCCTCCTAGGTATATACCCAAGAAAACTGAAAACATTCACACAAGTGTCTGTAGGGGAATGTTCCAGAAAATGTAAAAATGGAGCCAACATAAAAAACTTGTACAGAATGGGTTGGCAATATTCACAATAGCCTGAAACCAACTGCAATGTCCAACAACTGAAGAATGAACAACCAAAAGGAGGTTATGTCAAAAAGTGAGCACCCCAAACAGAACAAACTGTCCCAGGCGATCCTCTGGTACAGCCAGCGCTGAGAAGCCCGGGATTAAGGGGTAGAATCTGCCCAGAGGCCCTGTCCCTCCTCTGCGGCTGCTCCACGGGCAGGTGGCCTCACCTTCGTCCCTCCATGCTGAGGCAGGACCAGAGGCAGCGGCCCCCTGACCCCCTGACGCACAAGCCAGAGTGAATGCATCCTCCTCACCATGCTTCCCCAAGGCCCAGCCAGGCCTGGAGTGTGCTGGGTGCTCAGGAGGACGGGTGGATGCACAGCCCGTTAAGCCTTTGCTTCAACGTTTTCCCGCTGGAATAGGGTCTACAACCACGGCTGCACGACAGCTTATGGCCATGAGCCCGAGCCTGTTCTGCTTCCAGCACCGAGGGCGGACTCCGACAGGGCATTTTTCTGATGGGCATGGTTTTGCATTCTCTGGTCTCCTAGCACTTCAGCTGCTGTTACGCTACTAGAGTGACAGCAAGATGTCTCTCTGCTCCCCTGCGGGCAGCCCCCCCACCACCAGTCTCCACCTGTCTGCCCCCCTGGCAACACTGTCAACTCCTGCTTTGAGGAGGTGACAACCAGTATCTGGATTTATTCTTAAACTTGATCACTGAGCATGCACTTCAGTGTGGCCCCAGCTCTGAGAACAGAATGGCTAGGACTCCAACCATGGTCTCCAACTCAAGTTTGACCTTGGCAGCTACTGCTCCATGTTCAACAGCAAGGTCTGTTTGAAAGAAAGGCTGGGATTTCTTGATTGCCGGGCAGCCTGAGTCTGAGGGTAGCTGAGTAGCACCTCGCACATGGGAGAAAGGCAAGTGTGGGGGGCTGGGGGAGGGGTGAGCTCCTGCGGCCCAATCACAGGGCTGGGGGGGGAGAGCATGCTGGGGCGATGGCTGCCTTGCAGAGCCAGTGCTGGGCACTGCCCCGAGGCCATCTGGCAGGGTCTGTCCCTCCAGCAGGCTGCAGTTAGACAGAGGCACTGGGTCAGTTCTGATGCAGCAATTGTGAGAAGGGTCCTCAGAACAGTGCAAACAACTCCCGTTGCTGGTCGGGGGGGCTAGGCCCCTACAGGTGGGAGGACCAGGGGATGATGTGAGAGAACAGTGTGGATGTTCCCAAATGCAACCAGCTCCTTCGCCCTGTGCAGGCAGAGTACTGGGCACAGAGCACCATCTCACAGCTCCCAGCATCCACCGGGCCTGTCACACAGAACACACTGCATGTTTCCTGAACACATGAAAGTAGTGGCCAACCACATTCAAAAAACAAGAACGGTAGTGCCACAGTTCTGAGTGTCCGGGGTTGGCCTGTGTGAACGGCAGCTACCAGAAGTGACTTTTAGTAGCTGACTCAAGGTTCTGAATGCCCACAGGAGCATCCCTCTCACCCTGCTTACGCAGCAGTGGCCCGCGTGTCTGGCAGGAGCTCAGGGCGGAAGATGGAGACCAAGCACCGGGGGAACAACCGTCCACTGGCAGAGATGGTGGTGGCCACCAAGTGACGAGAGTCCCCTCAACTCACAGGCGGCACCTTTCACAGAGTCCAGCAACTCTCGGGCTCTGTGCTGGCCGTGGCTGCCAACCGCAAACATGAGTGAGCAAAGTCTGAGTGTAAGAAGAGAGAACGGTCAGAGGACAAGCCAGAGCTGGCCCGTGGTCACATCGTGTGGAGTATCTTCCACACACTCCCTGAAGTGAGAGGAGCCCAGAGCTGCAAACACCAACTTCACACAGGAACATGACAGATCATAGCAATCGAGCTAATGGCACCGGTTTCTCTGTGTTAAATGCTGGGAGGGGCTGGGGGCGAGGGACCAAGAGCTGATAAAAGACATGCGTTGTCCACAGTGGACAGCTATGGGAGGGCCTGGCGGTGGCAGAGGCACCCGGCCAGAAACTCCTGATACCCACAAAGAACACGCCACAGCGCCCTGGCAGGCAGACCAAGCCCAGCTGGAAGACACTGAGTTTTAAGACGAACCCAAAGATGTCCCTCACTAGACCCTGGTTACTGTGTCCAAGGTGGAGGTAGTCCTTGCATCTGAATCTTAGTTGTCACTTGGCAGGAGACTTAACAACCATCCCTACATGGACAGAGGCCCTTCACACCCCCCTCACCCGCTGTCCCCGACATTCGGGGCTGCCCGGCCTCCACAGATCGGGGTGTGCACATGGCGTGTGTTCACCAAGCACCGGTCCCTGCTCTCCACCACCAGGACAATGGGGTCCTCGGCCCGTCCGGGAGTTTCAGGAAGGAAAATGACAAATTGTTTTGAACTTCTATTTCAAGCTTATAGAAAGACTCTGCTGTAATGAACAAAAGAACTGGTCCCCCCCAGCGGGCAGGCCGCGAGCGAGCCCCCAGTTTGTGACACGGTCACCAGTTATTTTTATGCCTGTTTCCTTCCAGCTGAACTGTGCGTGGGAGCAGGCTGTTCAGGAACCAGTTTTCCAGCAGGACTGTTTCTTGTGGCGTTCTAACAGACTCTTTATCAAAAGCCTTGTTTTGGGAAGCTAACCTCTATAAATGGTCAGGTAAAATAAAAGAACCTCCATAGTTCTTAAAAATAAAAAGGCAGAAAATAGACTTTAATTCCAAAACAATTCTTAAAATATTTTTTGAAAGAGTAAGACAGGTTACAGTAACTCAGATGCTCCCCGCAATTTCAACTCTGTCTTTTCCACGGCCGGCACTCCAGCCCAGCTTTTGCAGGATGTGTTCAGAGCCCTCAGCCCACGAGGGTCTGGCCTTGACCTCCTTCCTGTGGGGGCTCCTCCCCACTTCCAGGCCAGGCACCAAGAACAGTTACGAGGGTGGTGACAGCTGTGAGCCCATGTGGTACCAAGCTGGCGCCCACCGGTATTTTCGGGGGGGAATCCCTGTCCAAGGAAAGGATTTCGGCATGTGTCCCAGCAGCGGGTTGGCTGTGGGCAGCTGACCGGAAATGGCTGCGTGGAAGGGGGACCTGGATGAAAACCCCGGGCCAAAGCCAGGCCGGCTCCCTCAGCCAGGCGGGGCGCCCTCCGCTGCGATGCCAGGGCCCCAGCAGCCCTCCCGAGCACTGCGCTCCGTCGGGCCTCCTTTAGAGATCAAACACAATGGCGTGCCACGGGAGCTAAGATTGCCTAAGACCAGTATCTTGGGCCAGAAGTGACACCAGAAACCATCCTATGTTCCCTGGAAAGAGCTGAGACATTCTAATCATCCTTGCCCTGCTGGGGCCACACGGCCCTGGGACTCGACCTCCCGTACATCAGCCTGGTAAAGGCAGCCGTTGTATGTGAATTCAGCAGGGCTCTCCTCCGACAGGGACCACGGCCCGGGCTCCCAGTACGTAGCTCCTAGGGGCTGTCGGAGAGAGTGCCACACTTCTCGAAGGGCACTGACCTGTTCTGCGCCCCATCAAACCCCACTGGTTGCCTCTGCTTCGTAGTCCGAGGGGTTCTGAGGCAGGGCCAGGCTCAAGCGGGCCAGGTGGGAGATTCAGACGAAGGACTTGGCCAGAGTCACCATGTGATCCACACCACACGCCACATCCACGGGCTCCCCGGGCATCGTCACCTGAAAAACAAGACCCAGCACAGGGTGAGGGGGAGCCGACCAGCAGGGAGGGAGGCAGGCTGAGAGGTGGCCCCACCGGGCCCGATCCTGGCTCTGCCCTGGCTCCCTCCCCTGGCAGTGGGGACACTTACGACCTACCCAGCAAGTCTGCTGGGACGAGTCAACGCAACCCCCACGGAAAGGGCCCTCCCGACTCCCCTCCTCGTCAACAGCAGACGGTACTGCTCACGCCCACCCCTCCAAGGGGCCGATCGGGGCACGAGCACGGAGCCTGAGCGCACACCCCACACGGTCAGAGCCCCCTGAGCGTGACCCCGCCAGAGGTTCAGTGACCTTTCCTAGTGGTCAGCACCACGGCCCACGAGAATGGCTTTGGAAACCCTTTCTCCCGCTTTCAGGGTCTGCTTTGGGAACGAGGCCTGCCCTGGGCCCAGGGTCTTTCCCTGCTTTGCCCACCAGTTCCAGACACAGGCACACGCGTCACATGTACCCTCTGGGAGGGGTGTTCACTGTGCCTCAGAAGGTGCCCAAGGCCCGGCCAGCGGTCCTGCCAACTGCACCCATCCACGCGGACATTTCGCCACAGGAAGGCCCCACTCCCACGATGGCAGCGGGCAGTCTCCCGGGTCAGGGGGCTCCAGCCTGTCTGCCTTTAAAACGACTCACTGTTCTACAGCCTGGCCTTGGAAATGGGTGTGCCCAAGCCAGTTCTCCAGAAAAGGGACATTTTTCTTTGTCTTATTTTTTACTATTATTGTTGTTTTGAAAAGACAATATATTCACATGCCTGCAATACAAAACAACATGCAATGAAAAAGGATAAAAAGGCATTAAAGATGCCTCACTGTGCCCGTCACCCGGGGCCCCAGCCCCACCTCCCCTCTGACATGGAAACTACTTTTCACTGGTTTCTCGTTGTCCTTCCAGAGGCTCTCGGTGGGACCAGGCGCGAATGCTACGCACGCTGGCTCCTTGGAGGCAGACTCTCAGACAGCGCGCCCACTCCGGTGGCTCGGCCAGGACGCAGGCTGCTCTTCTGACCAGACCCTAGTCCTGCCGCCCTGCCCTGGAGGCAGTGCCCGGCTGAACAGTGTGACAGCTGGAAAGGGGATCTGTGACAGCCCGTGGAGTGTACTGAGTTAAGAGGGGAAAAGCCTCATCCAGATGGCCTGGCCTCAAAGCCCAGAGGCGGCAGGGCTGGCCCTGGAGCTTGGCGCCTCTGGCGTGGGAGATGAGTCCATGAAGGACTCCTGGCCACAAACAAATGAACGCTAGAAACCAAGTCGGGCTTCCCACCACCCCCTCCCTAAACAAACGTCTTTAGCAAAACCTATTAGAGAAATCACTAAACAAACAAGAAGCAGTGCCCCGGTTCATCGCAAAGGCTCGTGGATGCAGAGAGCGTCCAGGCTGGCCAGGGACACGGGGACACATGCTGCCTCCGTGCTGACGGGGTGCAGGTGAACTCTTAGCAACCTCCCCAGGCCATCAGAGCACGATTCCTCCACCGCTGCCGGGGAAGCGCCCTCTGCTCAGTGATCTGCGGCCGAGCTGCGGCACTTACGCACATCTGTCCTCGTTCCCCACGTGCTCTGCCATTAGTGCCCAAAGCAGAGTAGACCACTTGGCCTTGGTTTACTCACCAGGACAGTGGTCTTGGCTGAGGAGGGTGGGCCGCGCGGGCCTGGCCCCTGAGGCCCTGCCCCTGTGGGCAGCAGGAGGCTCGCCTGTGGAGCAGGCGCTCGCAGCCTCTGAACTGAGTGCAGACGAAGAATGCCTTCAGCCACACAGTGTTTTTGTCCTCATCAAGATTAACAGCAGTTTCTATTCTAAACCAACTTACACTCACATTATTGCAAAGGGCAACAGTTCTAAAACCCAAAAGCACATTGAGCCTGAGTGACTTGAAAGTGTAAGCAGACTCAGTTGAGGAACACCTCTCTGCACACTGACACGCTCCTGAAATGGGCACACACCAGGTGAAGGGCAGAGGAAGGTGAGAGGCAGCGCCCAGCCAACCCACGGCTTCCCTGACACTCTGGGTCTGAAATTTCCTTCCCGGCCCCGAATGAGCAGGCTGAGAAAGGCAGCGAGCTCGCCCGCCCGCAGGGACGCGTGCCCACCTCCCTCACGGGCCATCGGAACCACCGAGGCCTGTGGCTGCTGAGGAGGTCACACAAGAAAGATGCCTGGAGGTCAGCGGGTTTCCCAGCTGGTGCTCCCAAACCCGACCTGGGACTGACCGGAGGGGCTCATGATGAGGTTCCCAAATTCACACCACAGCCCCACCTGCAGTGCCTGGGAGATGGGGCCAGGCCCTCTGACTCCTAAAGTCAGCGTCCGCAGGTGCGCACTGTGGGGGAGGAGCCTGACGTCACAGATCATTCTGAGGATGAGAGAACCAAAGCAGAGCATCTGGTGCACTGCCAGTCCGCCGGCCCCTCAGAAAGGCTGCACTGACTGGGGAGAGCGCGCGCTCTTCCCAGGGCTGAAAGGTGAGGCCCATGCAAACACTGCCCCAGCTGCCTTTTAGGTCAGAGGGTCCCGCGAAGGCCAGAGGGCACCGGCGCAGTGCGTCCGCCTCTACACACGTCCTTCCTCCGTCCACTGGGGACCCTGCAGCTGAGGCCCTCACAGGGGACAGGGATTGCCGTGAGGAGACCAGTGTCTCCCAGCCACACATCTGAGTCTGAACCTCACCTCCGCTTACGGGATGTGTGACCTTGAAGAAATCACTGAATCTTTTGATCTCTGAGTATCAGTGTGTAGCAGCAAAACATCCTGAAAAGCTTCCAGAAGGACACCGAGAGAAAAGGGCAGGCTCTGTGAGTCCCAGAATAACTAGTACCTTTGTAGGAGCCACAAATGAGACTTCACTCTTTTTCTTTCTTGAAATACTTTTAAAATGATGCAACATAGCCCCTACTGAAGATCAATAACAAAACACAGTTTTCTAAAGATTAAAAACTTCCTGAAATGTTTTTAAGTGAGTATAACAGAAGAGATAGGAGCAAGGTCCAGCTACTCAACAACGGGCCAATCGCATCTTTAAGGGATCCAGCCTGGCTGACCCAAGACCTGGCTCCTGCCGCCACCCGTCCCAGGGCCTCAGCACCTCCTTTCCGAGCCCTCTCCTTCTCCCACCCCCAACCCCAATCAAAAGCTGACAGGAAACAAGGTAGCTTCACAAACAGTGAAGGCTCAACAAAAGTACAAGAGGGAGGACAACAACTTGGCAGAAAGCAGCCAAGGCCCCTTCCCTGACGGCAGAGGCAGAGGATGCCACTCCCAGAGGGAGGCTGGGTGAGCACGGAGTCAGGGAAGGGGCTGGTCTGAATGGCGCGCAGTGTCAGCCTCAGCAGCCAGCTGCACCCAGCTTCAAGACAGGGCCCAGGGGTGGCTCAGCCATTCCAATAAGGAAATGCTGTCAGATTTCAAATCTTATTTCATGCTGTCCTGTATCCTCACTACCTTCTGGAGGAAATGAAGGCAGGTGGGGAGCCCCTAGCCATAGCAGCCATTCGTCCAAACCCAGGTGCTTTATTATTCCCTAAGCTTTCCCTCAGAAAGATGTGTGTGTGTGTGTGCGCGTGCATGTGTGTGCATGCGTGCGTACTCGGGGGCTAGGGGCTGGTTCAGGAGAGGGCAGTGAGGAACTACCAAGAAAACAAGTCTAAATTTACGTCATGGACATTCATATTGCCTGTGATACCACCCACTGTCCACCAGTTGGTTCTCCACTCCTCCTATGTCATTGTATTTCCAGGGAACACGCCAGTGAGCACCAACCAGCTTGGGAACAGCTCTGGTGCATGATCATTTTTTTCCTAACAAGTTTAAAGTCTCCATTTTGACTTGTTCTCTTAGAAACTGCACCTACTGTGTTTATAAAGGAGGCAGGGCCTGCCAAGTTCACGAGGACCCAGGAAAGTTAGCAGCCGAGGGAAAGGCCAGTGGAAACAAGCTCCTAAAATACCAAAGAGGCCCCGAAACATCCTGCAGTGGGTTTTGGACAGACAAATCCTTGTTTTATTTAAATTATACATATCTTTTGCATTTTTACATGTGTTTCTAAAAGATACTTCGCACAATTTCAAAACACATTATTAAAATCAAACTTTAAAAAATGCTTAGGCACACACACGCTCACACACACGCACACACACTTCTGCAAGCAGAGGCCGTCTCTTGAGGGGACATCAGGCCCCACTGCTGGTGGCCGCCTCCGGGACAAGACGTGGGACCCTTTTCTTCATAATACACTTTGAAGCCAGGCCATGTGTTCTATGTTCAAAAAAACAGCTTTTTTTTAGAACTTAAAAAACTTAGTAAACAACACTGAGATAAACTACAATTGAAGAAGTTCCTTTTTAATTTTGAAATGAGCCTTGTTGTCTGACTGCATCCTCCCCCTAAGGGAGACCTTTGCTTTTTCACTTTGGTGGCTGTGGTAAGGCATTCTAAATATTAAACATCCTGCTTTCTTTTCAACTCGCTGTAAACATTCCTCCGCATGGCCTCAGCAAACAGCCCCTGGCACGCCAGCCTCTCCATTTCAAACCTCTCCCTGTCGGGGTCTGCAGCCTGCTGTCCCGGAGGCTGCCTCTGTCTCCCTGCTCCACATCCCTAAGGCAGCCTGCGATGAGGCTGCTTCTAGGGCACCAGGGGCTGGAACCCCGCACAGGCTATTCATTCCCTCCCACTGCTCATCAACAGGCCCCAGGAAGGAGAGGACTGGCTGTCACCTGGGGGGGCCTCTCCTGATGCCCCAAAGCGGGAGGAGGAAGGCAGCCATGACCCAGAAGTGGGGGCAGGACCCAGCCATGGACCCAGCACTGGCCCAGCTGCACAGGGGACACTACTGTCACACCAGCTGAATCCACCCTGTGGACCTGCCCTCCAGTCCACCCAGTCCAGTCTTACCCTCCACGGGAAATACTGGTCTTCCAGGCGGCCGATTCCCAGGCACCCTCGAATGTTCTTACCCCATACAAACAGCTCTCCTTTGTCTGCAAAGAAAGAAAAACAGTGGCTTGGTTGGGAATGGACCAAGGGCAAGTCTCCAAGAAGAGTCATGAGAACAGGCTTTCCAGAACCTGGTACAAACAGAACCCGATGATCAACTTCAGCTTCTACCAGAGAGTAATGCTTTCTTTTGAAGAGAATAGCAGACAGCCCCCATTACTGAAAACACGCCCAAGCCCAGACTGACACTGTGTCCATCACATGGGAGATGAATCCACGCGCAGAGCAGTGGGCCCAGGCGGCTCCTGCTCACAGCCCACTCTGCTCACCCCCGAGGCACATGCCCCTCGCCCACAGCTATGTCGAACCAAACCCCGCCCTCCAAAAATCCAGAAGTCCGAGCATCTTCAAACTAGGATGATTGGCATTCCATGCCTGGGCTTCCATTTCTCCAGAGTATTCAGTCAAGTGACGCATGGTGACTGGGACCTCTTTGGGCCAGGCCTATGTCTGATGACTGAAGCATTACGGTTCCTGTCCTCAGGAGACCAGTCGAACAGCCAGAAATAAACAAATAATCCAACCAATACGTACACGCTTACACACGTAAGAAGTGCCGAGAAGGAAAAGGAGAGGGAGCTACAGAGGACAGCCCAGAGAAGGCATCTAGGCCTGGGCTCTGGGAGTGCCACCTGCGGGAAGGGACCCAGACCTGGCAGGGCAGCTTCCCACAGCCCAGCCTTCCGTCCCCACCTCCACCCCCGACAGCTGCGGGCGCTCCTTGGAGCGGAGGCCCATTCAGCCACCCACATGTGGCGAGCAGGAGGAGGAAAGCCATGGAAAAGCCAGGACTACAATAATCTGGGCTGATTAAATAAGGAGTCCTTCTGTCACAAGATTTCAGAGCCCGTCTGGTCTGGCCATCACCTTGGTCCTCTACCCTCAGATTTTATGTGTTTAATGGAACAATTCAGCCTGGCCCCCAAAATATTTGCAGATTTCAGGGCAAACCAACCAACTCCAACTCCCAGCTGGCCCTACGCAGACGCTGGGCACAGAGATGGAGCAACCCACGCTCTGATGCTCCCCCCACTGAGGGACATCACCGGCTCTCCGAGGGGGGCTGTTGCATCTCGGGGGAAAGCTACAGAGCAGCGATTTTCAACCTTTTTCATCTCATGGTACACACACACTAACTACTAAAATTTGTGGTACATCAAAAATACATATTTGCCAATATGACAAAAGAATAGGTATAATTTTTACTTACAAAAAATAGTAATAATAATAGTAATTACCTACCATTTTTGTTCCAAAGTGACTTTTTAAAATATCAGGTGCCTATACTTATACATAAGGATTTCTGGTACCAAGAATTAACCAATCAGATGCAAACTTATGCAGTGTGACCAATAAGATGCAACTCGATTATATGATCTATATATTTATGGTTCAAGACAGGGCATTCACACCAGATGGCTATTGTTGTGCTGGCTGCTGTCATTTTTTTATTTGACAGTCTAAGGGGAAGGAGATCAGTGCTCCTGACTAAACAATCAGGATCTCTGCCCTGGCTGGTGTGGCTCTGTGGATTGAGCACTGGCCTGCGAACCAAGGGGTCTCCAGTTTGACTCCCAGTCAGGGCACATGCCTGGGTTGTGGGCCAGGTCCCCAGTAGGGGCACTCGAGAGACAGACAGATGTTGATGTTTCTCTCCCACTCTTTCTCCCTCCCCCTCTCTGAAAATAAATAAATAAAATCTTTTAGAAAATAAGAATCAGGTGCCCTGGCTGGTGTAGCTCAGTGGATTGAGCTCGGGCCTGCGAACCAGACAATCGAGGTTCGATTCCCAGTCAGGGCACATACCTGGGTTGCAGGCCGGTTCCCTGCAGGCCAGCTCCCAGCAGGGGACGCACGAAAGGCAACCATACATTGATGTTTCTCTCCCTCTCTCCTTCCCTTCCCCTCTAAAGATAAATAAAATTTGTAAAAAAAAAAAATTAAAAAAAAAAAAAAGAATCAGGTATTTTATGTTTTAAAAAGTCCTGCGGCACACTGGTTGAAAATCGCTGCTATGTAAGGATCTCATTTCAGTGTGACCCAAAACGGCCACATGGCACGACAGCAAACAGTCTGGCCTGGTGGACGACTTCCTGTGGATGGGTGTGCAGGTAGGTGACCCTGCACACAGTCTCAGGGGTGTCCCACCTGTCGGTGTGTCTGGGCTGCACTGGAAGAAGAGAGTTGTCCAGGGCTGCATGTTAAATACACTGTGGCACACAATCACAGAGAATCTCACTATGTGTCTTTTTTAATTAAGATTTTATTTTTATTTATCTTTAGAGGGGAAGGGAAGGAGAGAGGGAGAGAAACATCAATGTATGGTTGCCTCTCATGCCTCCCCTGCTGGGAACTGGCCCAAAACCCAGGCATGTGCCCTGACTGGGAATCGAACTGCAATCCTTTGGTTCGCAGGCCCACGCTCAATCCACTGAGCCACCCCAGCCAGGGCAAAAATCTCATAATGTTTTAAGTAAATTTACGATTTTGTGTTGGGCCACCTTCATAGTCACCATGGGCTGCACAAGGCCCTTGAGCCACGGGTTGCACACCCCTGGTTAGAAAAGTCTGGAGAAGAGACCAGTGACACCTGCAGAATTAGTCCACAATGACTCCTACTTACTAAGTTGAAGTAGCTTTGAAAAACTCACGTGAACTAGGCTCATTTGCAAACAGAAGTGGCTGGCTCTGCTTGAGTGTGATGAGGGGTTCTCCACCCCAGTAGGCGCTGCTGCCGCTTGGTACTGCAACGCACATGTCCAGCACGAGGCCCGCCCACCGCACGGCAGCCCGCACTGCAGCCCGTGTGCCGCCAGGCTCTGGGCCCGGATTCGGAGAACATTGAATGGCACTCATCTGGAGCGGCCCTCACGTTAGCACAGGGCCAGGGAACACAAACCAGGGGGACCCGAGCTGAATGTCCTAGCCCAGATGTTTAAAAGGAAACAATTACTTACCATGAGACAAAAAGATTTTTTAACTGCAAGGAAATAGTGAATTTGCTTGAGAATCACAAAATTAAATTAAATTAAATTAATACAGTCTGATGACTCAAGTCCACTGAAGAGGAACAAACTGAGCCAACAGCCACGGCAGCAGAGCAGGAGACGCAATCAAGAAAAACACATCCCAGAGGCCTGCAGAGTAACCGGGCATGTCACCGCTGTGTCATTTGGCAAACCTTTGAGAAAACCTCCATTTCTGCCTTCCCTCCGATCGTTCTCCCCCCCGGCACTTGGGAGATTCAGGCAGACTTACTGTCAGAAAACCCAGGATCTTGCAAGTCTGCCCCTTGCCACTCTGCGTTCCTGGGTCAGATCGGGGTTTGGGCCTGGCCAGGCAGTGGAATTAAGCCCCACACATTTATTTCCCAATTCCCACTGTGGCTTTGCCAAACCTCTGCTGGTTTCGCCCAGCACCCCAACATACTCAGGGGTCCCCTCTCCTGCCACCAACTGGTATCTTCTTGAGAAAATTTACTTTCACATTAGCCTGACCACAAACCAAATGAACCAAAACAAAACTCCAGGATGAAGAAAAGAGACACATATTATACAACCTCAAGCCAAACAACTTCTGGATTAGCTGCTCTCTTTAATTATCCACACGAGGGTACCACTCCACTAAATGAATGGGAACTGAGGGCTGCCCACAGTCTGGGGCTGAACCTGAGACAGCAAAGCTCTGTCCGCCCCGGGGGCCTCGTGGCTTGCTCACTTACTGGTAAGGGCAGCAAAGTGGCTGAGTCCACATCGTATGCGGGAAACCTGGACGTCTGGGTTGAACTCCGTCAAGCCAAAGAGAGTGGGTGGAATCATTTCTGGAAGAGCGGTTTCCACTAGGTTTGGTCCTTTCCCAAGAATTCCATAGCCCCAGACAAAAACATGTCCTTCTCCTGCATTACAGGAAAAACAACGGTCAGTAAGTCAAAGCAAGAGCCGCCCTCCACTAGAAATTCAAAGGCACCACCAAGATACATTATATCCACAGGCATATTTTTTCCTCCTTGCTTGGAGAGAACATGCTGACAGATATTGAAAATAATGTTTCTTTTCTCCTCTTTCGAATTCTTGCTTGTGGAGTATGTCTAGCCAGCTCGCCAGCCTCAGAGTACAGACTTCCCACATCTTGAGGGGCCAGACAGGACCCACCCCTGAAGCACCCCAAGCCCCGGGGGAGCGCGGGAGCGCCTCCGAAGGACAGTGTCTCGTAAGGGCTCTGTGTTTCCCGCTGATCAGAAGACGAAGCCAAGTACTAAACAACTTTTGGCCAGATGCTTAAAATTCTTAGAGATGATTCTTGCCTATAAAAAGTTTAATACTCATCACTGGTACCAGATGTTTAACCCCAGAGCCATGGCTCTCAGTACCTAAGCCTGAGGGCCTTTCCCCATCTGCCTTTTGCTTCTTGGCATGGCCTCTCTGGAGAAGGCAGCACCGTGGTCTTTGGCCGCAGCCAAGAGGCAGGGAGGAAGTGGCTAACTCTCTGTATCAGAGGTCTGCTACAGAGCCGCTAAGCTCTGTGCTGTCCACGTATGAATCACAGCTCTCATCTCTCTGGCACGAATGTCATCTTACCCTCTATTACCTGAACGCCGTCTAGGGGACCTTCCCCCAGCCACACGCCCTTCCTCAGGCTGAGGTCTGCTGCCTCTGAATCCACTGGACACCAACCCTTCCCTACCCAGCCCACCTAGAGCTGCCCAGTGAGTCTGCAGGCAGGTCTCACCATTTAGCACAGCACAGCCTGTCCCGCCACATGCAGCCTGCTTCACCTGGCCCACTCCTGGGAAGGGCAGGCACCGGGGAATGTTCACCTGAATCAAAGGAAGGATCCACACTGTTAGGAAGACAAACCAGTGAGAACCTGGAAATAATCTGTTCTTGTGCACAGAGTTCATCCATTCACACCACCAACATTTCCCAAACACTGAACATATGCTAACCTTCTAACCGGATGTTGGGAATAAGAGGAGGAGCAAGAGACCTGGTCCCCCACTTAGTCTAGTGGAGGAGGCAGATGACAGCCCAAAATAACATAAAATGCATCTGTGCTGAATGTAAGCAAGGAAACTATAGGGTCTCTGAGCATGAGTGTCAGGGAGACAGACCTGGTTTGAGGGAAAGAGCAGTCGGGGAAGGATTCACCTTCCCCTGCGGCCTGAAGGAAGGGCAGAACCAACTAGAGCAGGACGTGCCAAGCAGAGGAGATGGAATGTGCAAGGGGAGCGAGGTGAGCGTGGCACATTCAGGGAAGTTACACAAGGTGACGGCGGCCCCAGCTGGCATGACTCCACGGGTTGGGCATCATCCTGCAAACCAAAAGGTCACTGGTTCAATTCCTGGTCAGGGCACATGCCTAGGTTGAGGGCCATTTCCCTGGTTGGGGCACGCAAGAGGTAACTTATCAATGTTTCTCTTGCACATCGATGTTTTTCTCCCTCTCTTTCTCTCCCCCTTCCCTCTATCTAAAAATAATTTTTTAAAACCCAAGGTAAGAGAGGCTAAAGCAGGGGGACAAGGAGCACTCAGTATAGGACTCTGGAGGGGAGAGGGTGGCCAGATCATGCAGGATGCTGTGAAATTTTGGATGTGACGGTAGAGAAGGGCCGGAGCGTGGGAGTGAGCACGAGCTCACTTTCAGACGTACCGAACTCACAAGGCCTAGAGATGACCAAGTGGACACGCCAAGTGCTACTTGGTGATGTCTGGGACCCTGATATGCAAGCTGGGGCACCATCAGCATATACACGGTAACTGCAGACACGCGTGTGGATAAGACCTTCCAAAGGGGGAACAGGAAGAAAAGAACAGCACAGTCTGTGCCACGAGGTCCTCAGCACTTAGAGACCTGGCACAAGAGGAGACCCAGTAAAGAAAATCGAGAAGGAACGAGAAAGACAGAAGAGCACTAAGAGTCTAGTCACAGGGGCACAGGGAAGCGTGGCTTTCACGAAGATGTCAAATGCTGCTGAGAGGTCGAGAAAGACAGAGGGTGACAAATATTCTCCAGGTTTTTTATTATTATTTTTAGCAACATGAATGTCACTGGTAACTCTTTCAAGAGCTACCCAGCAAACTGGTAAGGGTATAAACTAAGTAGCAGGGACTGCGGAAGGAGCAGATGAGGAAACAGAGTAGCAAATGCAGCTCCTGAGAGGCTTGTCCCAGAAGGGAAGCAGGAGGTAATAAAGCAAAGGGGTGGGAGGACAGAAGGAGATGAGGAGCCCACAGTGGGCTTTGTAAGAGGGAAGGCACGAGTCAGGTATAGCCTGATGGAGAGAAGGACAGACTGAAGTTACGGGAAAGGAGGCCCAGCAGATGGAGTATGGCTTCTGAGAAGGTGGAAGAAGGTGGGATCCACAGAAAGAGACAACCCTCCACTGCCGGAGAAAGGAACAGGCCCCGGTAAGAACACAGGAGTCACAGTGGGACACTGAGAGCATTCTCATCCGACAGCATCTGTTTTCTCCATTGAACAGGAGGCCAGATCTGCTTCGAGTGAGAGATGGGAAGATCAGGGGTGTGGAGAGTGAAACGTGGCCAACTCAGCTTTCCAGCAGGATTCGGTCTTGGCACTTCTACTGAGGAATAACTCTGAAAAGATAGATTTTAAGTGCTTCGGTGATAGCCATGAATCTTCAGAGAGTCACTTCCAAATGGAGACAGATGAAAGATAACAGTCCCTAAACTGACTGAGGACGAGTAAAGGGGCTTACCAACCCAGAAAATGTGTGCCTAGATAAAGAAGGGCCATCAGGGCTGGGGCTCGGCCTCTGCTGCTGGGTGCCCGGGGCAGAGAGCACAGAGCTTCTTTAGCCTGCTCTGCTCTGGCACAAGGTCCCACCAAGTGCTGAGAACGACTCCAGCAAAGACCCACTGGACACATACCACTGTCGTTAGTGACAGGATGAGGCCGAGGCCGCAGTACGGAATCCCAGTTGCAATGGGAGCCTTCTAAGATGACCCCCTAAAACCCCTGTCCCCTCCTATTCAAACCCACATGCAAACCTACTCTATTCGGGGGCTGGATCTAAGTAACTTGCTTATGATGAGCAGAATACCAGCCAAGTGAGGGAAAGTCAGTGCCAAGATGAAATTACAAAACACAGGCTTCTGTCTCACTGGCACTCTCTCTCCCTTCTCATTTGCTCACTCTCATGAAGCCAGATGCCGTGTTGTGAGCTACCATGTGGAGAAGCCCACCTGGCAGGGAACCACGGAAGGCCAGGCCAACAACTATCAGCTGGCCCACTGCCAGCGAGGAACTGGGGCCCCAGTGCAACAGACCACAAGGACCTGCATCCTGCCAACCACCACCAGTGTGGCCCTAAAACCAGCCTTCCCCCGCTGAACCCTAAGCTGACTGTAGTCTTTGAGACACACAGAGCCAGAAGACCCAGCTAAGCCACCCCAAGATTACTGACCCACAGAAACGATGGGATAAAAATGTTGTCTTGCCCTGACTGATGTGGCTCAGTTGGTTGGGCATTGCGCTGCAAAGCAAAGGGTCGCTGGTTGCGGGTTCAGTCCCCAGTCAGGGGGCATACGAGAAGCTACTAATCGATGTTTCTCTCTCACATCGATGTTCCTCTTCCTCTTTTTCCCTCCCTCCCACTCTCTCTAAAAATAAATGAAATCTTTTTTAAAAATGTTGTTTTAAGTCACTGAGTTTAGGGGCCATTTGTTACGCAGTGACCCGACACTGGGCCTGTTCTGCAGAGGAAGGCCTGACACAGGAGACCTGTTCTAAGGCCTTGGCAGTAGGAAGAACAGTACTTCTCCTGACCACTTCATGTGTGTTTGTCTTACAGAAACGATGAATCATTTAAATGACCATGTTTTCTTCCTTGCTTTGGCTACTTGGAAGCTCAGAGCCAAATCCACAACCACTTCTAGCCACTGTGCCAGGCCACAGAGAATTGCATTTTTTCATCTTATGAGCTGATCTGCAGTTTCCCTTTGTGCCAGTTTCTTTATCATTAATATGTATCAAAATCCTTCTGTATTTTTCAGAAGTCTGATGATATTAAGGAATGTACCGGGTTGGCCAAAAAGTCCATTTAGCTTTTTCTGTAAAAGACACATTTTTTTCATTTTCACCAGTAACTTTATGGATTTGAATATGCTGAGCATGTCGGCTCTCTCCCACTACTGGCTTCCAGTGGGCAGAGGCCAGGGGTGCTGCTGAACACCTTCCAGTGCATCAGACAGCCCCTCGGCAGAGAATCACTGGGCTAAAGTGTCACTAGTACCAAGAAACTTCGCAAACCACCTTTGACACATTTGAGCTGTCACAGTATCTCCCCCATACACTGCACAAATCCTTTTCTGCATTTCAGTTGCATTTGTGTATTTCTTGAAATAATAAAGCATGATACACTGAAAATGTTGTGTATCTTCTTCCATCTTCAGTATTAAAATGGCTGCACAAAAGTTCATGAGTTTTGATAAGTTTTTTTTAATGTACTGATACAACAGCTGCACAATACAGTCTAATGAAATTGTTTTGGATAAAGTTAAAGACTTAGACTAAGCACAACTAAGTGAACTTTCTGGCTAACCCCAAAGTATGTTTTTTAAACTAGTCCTTAGCTTTTAGAGATACTACTGAAACTTCTATAGATGAAATATGATATGTAGGATTTGCTTCAAAATCATCCAGAGCAGAGAAGTAGACAAAATTATATATGCAACAAAACTGCCGTCAGGAAGCATGGGCGTTTGGGGTAAGGAAGGGAGGTTAATGAAAATGTCTGGGACCAGACAGTGGTTGTGGTTGCACATCCTGGTAACTACCAAAACCCACCAAATTATATACTTAACAATCATGATTATATCTCTATTTTTTTAAATGGGCCATTAGTTGGTAATTGTTGAATATGGGTGATGGGTATAGAGATTAATTATGTAGTGAGCTTTACTTTTTCTTTATATTTACTTAATAAAACATCTAAGGTTCTGCTATATTGTATAAGTGGTGGCCTGCTTTGATGAGGAGGCCGGGCTAGCGGTGAGGGGGGGCCACAGGCAGGGCTCCCGAAGGCTGCTGGCGGCCTACCGCCTGGCCTGGGTGGGGTCGCACAGGTGTCTTCAGTGAGCTGCAGGCTTATGCAACCTCATACCTGTGTGGAGTCCGTGACAGAAGCCAGCTGCAGGTACTCAGAGTTGCCCCAGCCGAAGAGGTCTCCATCAGCTGACACAGCCAGGCAGCAATCCCCGTAGGTGGCCACCTGGACGATGTTCACGCTGGCGAGGTCTCCCCCCAGCTTGGTGGGCGCACTGGTGATATTGTAATGACCCAGACCTAAGGGAAGGGAAAACATCGACTTTTAATTTCTTATTCCCTTAACACTTACAAAGACTCGCTAGGTACCAAATACACTTGAGCACTTTACAAACATCAGAATTCCTCATCTGTCTCTCGGCAGCCGTGCAACTCCGACCCCGTGTTCCCTCAGAGGAGGAGACAGGCAATGCTGGTAATGGTTTTAAGACCCTTGAAATTTTCTAGGTCTAATTAAAGTTAGAAAACTTCTCAAGATGAAATCCCACCGTACCATGAACCTATTAGACATTGCATACATTACCATAAGAACGTTCTAATGCACTGTTGAGCTTGCTGGAAAATAAATGAAATCTGAGCCCATCCCAACCAAACCCTCCACCCCACCCCTTGAACACGGTAAATGGAAACAGGCGAACGGGGTGGTGCACAGGAAACAGGAAAAGACAGGGCTTGCCCGAAGGACAGTGTCACCGCTGGCAGTGAGGGAGGGCCGTCCCTGGCAGCGCCGAGGCACGACGCTAAAGCACCCCTGCCCCTGGCTCCCGAGGGCTCCCTGGCGGGGCTCAGGGCAGCCAGGCCGGCAGCAGCAAAGGCAAACCCAAATCCTCTCTGCAGGGAAGCATCTCCGAAGCAGGCCCTCAGAGTCTCCACACATTAAGCTCAATGAAATATGAGATCACAATAAAAAGCACTAACTAAACTTGTCAGGAAAGATGCCACTATGAGTGGGAGTCAACAGAATACCCTCCAGGCTTCCGACACTGGAATTATGATACAGACAATAAAAAATAACTGTGTGCAATGTTCAAGGAATAAGAGATGGCCAAGAATAACGCGGCCAGGTAAATTTGGAAAGGCAACAATTAGAAATGAAAAAAAATAGTTAAAATTAAAAACTCAAATGGATGGACAAAAAAAGACAAACCACAATGTAGGATGTGTGCAACACTTAACCGATAAAGACTACAGATACAGAATGTACTGCAAATCCCTAAAAATCAGAAAGAACAAAAATGGGTAAAAACACCACGTACATTTCAGAGAAAAAAGTAAAACTGGTCCATGAACACATGAAAAGATCCTCACTCTCAGTGGTAAGCAGGAAAATGCAAAATGGAACCTCAGCGATACACTACTTCACATCCTCCAAACAGGCAAACCCTTTTAGGTGGACAACGCCACACTTTGCCAGGCTGTGGAACTGCGCCCTGCTGCTGTGGCGGAGGGTCACTGGTTACAGCTGCTTTGGAAAACACCCGCTGGAATACATATACCCACCCTCCAACCCAGCACTTCACTCACAGGAGCTTCACTGGAGCTCCTAGGACTCCTCAGCAAATGGACAAGGAGACACACTGATGACCGTGGAAATACTGATTCCTGTGTACCAAGAAGCTGTAAACCATCCACATACCTATCAACAGAAAACGAACAGATCGAGGTGTACTCCACAGTGGAATATCACACAACTATAAAAATGAACCGCACTTGGCAAAGAAGCAGGACATGAAACCACGACACAAAACTCAGCTCAGCTCTAACACTAAGAGTGGACAATCCAAAAAAAGGAAATCAAGGAAATGATTCTGTTTATGTTGGCATCAAGAATACTAAAATACTTTTGAATTAATGTAAAGAGATAAAGGACCTGTACAATCAAAATCACAAAACATTGCTGAAATTAAAGAAAGTACAGAGCTGGAAAAACATCTCATGTTCAACTATACTCCCTATTGAAATCCCAACAATGTTTTGTGCTGAAATAGAAAAATCCATCCTAAAATTTATATGGAATCTCAAAGGACTCCAAATGCTAAATGATCTTGAAGAAGAAGGAAATTGGAGATTTCAACTTATTGTGAAGTTACACTAATTAAAATAGTGTGATACAGGCATAAATGCAGACATATAAACCAATGGACTAGAACAGAGTCCAGAAATAAACCCTCACTTACATGGTCAAATGATTTTTTTAAAAGAATCCCAAGACCATTCAATAGAAAAAGGACACTCTTTTCAATAAATGGTGCTGAGAAAACTGGGTACCCACATGAAAAAAAAATAAAGTGGGACCCTTAGCTAACACCACATACAAAAATCAACTCAAAATGGATCAAAAACCTAAATGTAAAAGCTAAACCTACACAACTCTTAGAAGAAAATCTAAGACAAAAGCCTTGTGACATTAGATTTGGCAATGATTTCTTAGATATATGACACCCAAAGCACAGGCAACTAAAGAAAATATAAGTTGTTAAGAGAGTAGATCATGCACTGGCTTGTGTGGCTCAGTGGATCTGAGCACTGCCCTGTAAAATGAAAGGTGGCCAGTTCAATTCCCAGTCAGGGCACATGCCTGGGTTGCAGGCCAGGTCCCCCGCTGTGGGCGTGTGAGAGGCAACTGATTGATGTTTCTCTCTCACATCAATGTTTCTCTCTTTCTTCCTCCCTTCTCCTCTCTGTAAAAATAAATAAAGAAAATCTTTAAAAAGAGAGAGAAAGCGCTTTTATCACACAAAAAAAGAAATTTCTTTTCTTTTTTGTTTTATTTTATCTGTGTGAGATGAGGGATGTTAACAAAACCTATTGGTAATCAGTTCACAATATATAGAAATTAAACCATCACATGGTATACCTTAAACTTATACAGTGGCATATGTCAATTATTTCTTAATAAAATTGTAAAAAAAATTTTAAGAATACACAGATTTCATTAATGAAAAGTAAAAACTTCTGTGCATCAAAAGACACTACCGAGAAAGTGAAAAGGCAACCCACATAAAGCAGAAAATATCTGCAAATCAGGTATCTGATAAGGGATTAATATTCATAATATACAGACCACTCAAGTACAACAAAAACAAACAACCCAATTAAAAAATGATCTTCTTCAGCCCTGGCTGGTGTGGCTCAGTGGACTGAGCATGGGCCTGTGAACCAAAGGGTTGCCAGTTCGATTCCCAGGAAGGGCACATGCCTGGGTTGCAGGCCAGGTCCCCAGCAGCAGGTACATGAGGGGAAACGACACACTGATGTTTCTCTCCCTTTCTTTCTCCTTCCATTCTCCTCTCTCTAAAAAAATAAATAAATAGAATCTTTTTTTAAAAATGATCTTCTTCAAAAAAGATATACAAAGGGCCAACAAGCACATGACATAAATGTTCAACATCACTAACCATTAAGGAAATGCAAATAAGATACCACTTCACATCCATTAGGATGGCCACTATTAGAAAAAAATAAAGAAAATAACAAGTGTTAGCAAGAATGTGGAGAAATTAGCACGTGACACAACGCCAACGGGAATGTAAAATGGTGCAGCTGCCGTGGAAAACAGCATGGCAGTTCCTTGATATTTTAAAACCTAATCACAATACGATCAGCAATGCTACCTCTGGGTCTACGTCCAAAAGAAGCGACAGCAGAGTCTCAGAGAGACGGGTCCGCACACCCACGTCCACAGCAGCTCTACTCCAACAGCTGAAAGGCAGAGGAACCAAGTGCCCCTTGGTGGGTGCACGGACAAGCACCATGCGGTGCACACACGCAGGGAGTATTATTCAGCCTCACAGGGGAAGAAAATTCTGACAGATGCTATAAAATGGATGAATTTAGAGGACATTATGCTAAATAAAATAAGCTAGTTACAAAAAATAATACTATATGATTCTCTTACATAAGGCACCTAGAGTAGTCAAATTTATGGAGGCAGAATGTGGAACAGGGTTGCCGGGCACAGAGGGGAAGAAGGAACGAGGAGTTGCTGTTCGCGGGTGTGACGTTCCCGTTTCACCGCATGAGAGAGTTCTGGAGACGCGTGGTGGGGTGGCCACACAACGACGCGAATGTGCTTCACACTCATGCACTGTACGTCTGAAAACGGTTCCGGAGTAAAGCTTATGTTATGTGTATTTAACCACAAATGTTAAAAACTGAAGGAAAACAAAAAACAAGTTAAGGCTGGAACTGGCCTCTCCAGCTGTTAGGGGTGTGGGGCGGGGGTGAACAAAGTGCAAATGTTTATAACACGGCTGAATCTTGAGAAACTTAATGTTGAGTTTAAACCAAGTTACAGAAGACACACAGAGTGTGACCCCTAAAATAAGCAAAACTACTCAGTACATTCTTGAGGACTATGTGAATGTGTGTGTACAACTCTTTGTCCCCTCAGAGAAAGGAACGACAGAAGTACGATTTGGGAAGGCGGTCCCCCCCCCCCCCCGCAGGGGAGGCATGGGAATCAGGAGCAGCACGCAGGCAGCACCCGGTGCTGAGAAGGCTCTAGGTCTTAACCGGGGTAGTGGCTTCCCCAGTGCTGTTTCATTATCGTGTTTTATTACCTCCATGTATGTTACATATTTTAAAGCTAGGATAAAATTCATATAACATAAATTCACCATTTGAACCATTTAAATTTTTTAAATCTTCACCCAAGGATATGTTTATTGATTTTAGAGAGAAAGGAAAGGGAAGGGGGCGAGAGAGAGAGAAACATCAACAGGCTGCCTCTCCACGCACCCCGACCGGGGATCAAACCCACAACACTGCGGTGCACAGGACAACCAACCGAGTGGCCCGGCCAGGGCTCAACCATTTTAAAGTACACAACTAAGTAGTTTTGGGTATAATCATGCTGTGTAAACAATATCTCTAATTGAAGAACATCTGCATCACCCAAAAAGAAAACGGACACCCATTTACAGTTGTTCCCCATTTCCCACCCCACTCCCAGCCCCTGGCAACAACTAACCTACTCTGTCTCTATGTGTTTACCCACTCTGGACACACTACGTGGCCTTTTGTGTCTGGCTCAGATGTGAAGTGCAAAAATCCTGACAAGTGTGGCTCAGTTGGCTGGGTACTGTCCCACGAAGCAAAAGGTGGCTGGTTTGATTCCCAGTCAGGGCACAGGCCTGGGTTGCCAGCCAGGTCCCCAGTGGGTGGCCACATGAGAGGCTACCACACATTGATGTTTCTCTCTCTCTTTCTCCCTCCCTTCCCCTCTCTAAAAATAAACAAACAAATATATATTTTAAAAAACAAAAACAGAAAGAAAGAAAGTGCAAGGGAAAAGGAAAACAACCAATTTAGAACGAATGGTCAGGCAAGCCTTGACTAAAGTCACGACAGCCAAGCTGAGGCCCACAGTATAAAAAGGAGAGCAGGGAAGAGCAATCCAGGCCGAGGAATGACCTGTGCAAAGACTCTACCGCAGCAAAGAGGAAGGCAAGCTCCAGAAACTGACCACAGGGCGCCCCCGTGTGGCAGGACTCAGAGCCTGGAGAGCACGGCAGTGAGGCCAGGGGAGGCGCAGCACCTGACAGCAAGTTTCTGGAACAGCACCAGGAAGCTGTCGGCCGTGGCCACCTCCAGTGAGTGGGGTATTTCCTCTTGGCCTTTTTCCTGTCTATGCTGTTAAAGTGTATCAACAATTTTTAAATGAAAAGCTGCTTCTTCGGAATTACCCACACACAATTTTAAAAATACAGTGGTATCTCAGTACTCGTTAATTTGTTCCAGAGCTCAGGACAAGTGCCAAAAGCTACGAGTACCGAGCAAGTGACACATAGTTAAGCCTGTTCTCTTGCAGAGCGGCAGTGTGACTCACACAAGTTCTACCAAGTGCAATGAGTCCTGCGCAAGCACCAAATGCTGAAACAGTTTCTCATCAAAATGCAACAAGTAGAAGCCCACAAGAGAAAAGCTTCAACTTTATAGCTACTAAAGAAATGCACATTTTGAAAACTGGCACAGTAATTGATTTAGCACACTCTAGCTGGCACTGTTCATTGCTAGAGAGGTTATGATTCGAGGGGCTGCTCCGCACATTGCTGACGGCAGTATAAACTGGTAATAACCCTTCTGGGAAGCAATTTAATACAACATTCTGAAAATAATGAAAATATTCTAAATCTGCCCTGCCTGGCTGGCATGGCTCAACTGGAGTGGGTGCCAGCCTGCGAACCAAAGAGTCACTGGTTCGATTCCCAGTCAGGGTACATGCTTGGGGTGTGGGCCAGATCCCCAGTAGGGGGCACATGAGAGGGAACCATACTGATGTTTTCTCTCCCTCTGTTTCTCCCCACTCCTCTCTCCTCTAAAAATAAATAAATTTTAAAAATACTTTAAAAATAAAGAAAATATTCTAAACCTCTGTCCCACTCCTGAGAATTTATCCTAAGACAATAATTCAAATGTAAGAAAAAGGCAGCTCTCTGTATGTGACGGCACAGACATACATCACACTGTACATCCCACTCCCCCCAGAAGCATGTCTCCTGATAACAGGGTGAGGATTAGTTATTAGTCTGATGCATTTCATACAAATGTTACAATATATATAATAACAAAATTATAACTGTGAAAACTCTACCAATGTGGAAGAGTGTGTATGCAAACTTAAACGATAAACCACGCGCACCAAACCACACCCATGCTGCCATTACAACACAGAAGTGTACACAGGTGAACACAGCCTGTCCGGTGGGGGTAGGGTTACTGAGGATTTATACAGGATTTAATTTGTAATTTAAAGGCCTTTCCTTCAGATGAATATCAGAAACAAAAAAATTAAATATACAAGGTGATAAAGCTTATTCCTTATTCCTCCCTCCCTTAATGACACTCTTCTGAACTCAGGTAGAATCGAGCTCCTTTCAGGTGGCACTGGCTTCTTCTTCACAAGGCTCAAAGCTCCTTTGTTGAGGGGCGGCTCCACTCCTCCATCCAACCCTTCATCAGTTCATAGCTATGGGAGCCAGGGGTGACGGGAACGGGACTCGAGAAGCAGAACGGGCTCCCCAAGAACCAAACTAAGGAGGGTGGGTTCTGGTCAGTGAGAGCCCTATGGCCTACACCTCCACATCCCACCACCCCCAGGGTGAAAGGGACAATACCTGTCTGCCCATCCGCGCCCCATCCGCAGGAATAGACTTCTCCTTTATCCGTCAGAAACAGGCTATGGTCCTGACCACAGGCGACCTATCAGACAGACAGAGGCGAGGTTGATGAAAAGAAATCCTTAGAAGCCCAGGGTCCTAGTCAAGGGACCCAAAGCCTAGCAGCATTCCCTATGCTCCCGAGCGCCCGGCAGGCTGGGTTCAGCGAGGCGGGCTGCCCCGCACTGCCTCTTATCTTTTATCCATTTCAATGCACTGCAGCCTAGCTTTTGTCTCCCACTCCACTGAAACTGCTCTTGTTGAAGTAAAGTGCCAGGTGTCCTAAGGAATAAACCCAAGAGCTCCTCCATCACCTCCGCACCTGAGGAACCACTCTCTCCTCCAAAAGCTTTCTCTGCTCTTCCACTCTTCTGCCTCTCTAGTAACATCCAGTCTTTGTCAGTTGCTCCATGTCTACCTCCTACCCTTCAGTATTGGAACCCTTCAGTACTGGAACCCTTCAAGATTCTGTTCCCTGCCCTCTTCCCTCCTCAATCTTCACACTTCCCTGGGAGGCTGCATCTAATCCCAAGGCTTTCGTTGTCACCTCCACACTGTTCTCTCCAGTCCCAACAAATCTCAGTTCGAACCTCTTTCCCTAACTACCAAAGGAAAAGCCCCTTCACCAAACACTTATGTCAGACACTATGCCAAGTCAATAAGCAAGACCACCCAGCAAGAAACTGAGTCTCAGAGAAGTTTGCAAACTTGCCCAAAGTCATCCGTTAATACGTGGAGAAGCAAGGAGTTAACCTCGCATCCATGTGACTGTGAAGCCTGTGCAAGAAGCACTCTGTTCTACTGCAACTCCCCTCTCTCGCTTCTCCTCACTTCCCTGGCCCAGCCACCCGAGTGTGCTCCTCCTCCAGTGCACACCCACCCAGGCTGAGAACATCAGCCGCCAAGTCATTTGCCTACAGACTCACGCTCAGTTCCCTCTAGCTCACTCCCTGCTCGTGTGAGCAAGCCCCAAACCCAGTCAATTCTCCTTACATGTCTCTCCACCTGTCCCTTCTCCCCATGGCTTCCTAAGTGCCCTTCATCATCACTTCCTCCTCCAACTCTACTCCACACCATTGCCAAAGTTATCTTTCTAAACAGAGCGTGGTGTGGCTGTCACTCCTGCTGCTCAGAACCTTTGATAGGCCCCAACTCTCAAGAGGATGAAGTCTAAATTCCTTAGCAAAGCATTCAAGACCACGCATTGCTCACTCCGAACCTTCCAGCCTATCCCCCAAAACTCTGCCATAATCATACAAAACCCCAGCACACTGCACGTTCTCTACAGTTAAAAGTCTCCAGCTGCTCCCTCCCCTCTGACAGAAAACTCTTCCTCCCACCAGTCTGACTGGTCAATTCCTCTGCCACCTCCCATGATGCCTTTCTACCTTCCATTCCATCCCAGCTACTCAGCAACTCCCCTACTGGTACTTTCATAGAGATTTCTGTGTACATCACTTAGTTAGGAATTTATTATAAGTACTGACCATGTGCCAGGCACTGCACTAGGGGTGGGAAGAAACTTAGCGAGATAAAGCCAGCCCAGGACATCCACAGTGCTCTGACAGCTATTTTTTCAGTCTGTCTCTCCCGCGAGAGTGTCATCCCCCAAACCGTATTAAACTTTGGACCTTGATCTACTGCAAATCCTGGTCTATAGTAGGCAGGCAGTGACTTTTCACTAAAATAATTTATTAATTCAGAAAATCTGCCTACCAAATGTGCCACCACTCTACCCAACCTCCCCCTTTCACAAGCGCCCTGGGAGCAGCATGAGAGGCTCACCTGGACCACTTGTCCATCGAAGTCCTGCATTCTGTGGACTTTGTGACTTTCACTGCACCAGAAGCAATTTGGGGAGAAGCAAAAGATGTGTTCACAGGAAGCTGGAGTTCTGGCCCCGCCCCTGTCACCTTTAATTGTGGCCCCCACATACATAGTGACTGTTAGGAAAACTCTCAAGGTGAAATATAAGGCGGAATTAGGCCAAGGTGTGAAAGTGAAAGAAAACAAACAAAATCCTTTGGTGATTTTCATATGCTGCCAGACTTGAAACTGGTATTTAGAACCACCAGCACAATGCAATGAACTGGGGGGAAATTTTCTTAAAAGACTAAATGAGTAGGACTGAAACAGAGGGGAATTTGTGAAGTTAATCAATTTGGTTAAAAATTAAAAACTAATTCAAAGAACTTCTACCCATCACAATCAACGCTCACGCGCCCTCCCCTCCCACCAAGCTAACTTGGGGGGGCTCAGCCTACAGTGGAAGAACCCTCTCCCGGCTCTCAGGGGAGTCTCCCTTCTTGCTCTGTGGGTCTATCACTCAAGAAATGTTTAATACTTAGTGCAACTGGGGCAAGGGGAAGTCCCTTCAGGAACTTACCTGTAAATTTCATTCTCGACCACCTTTCTTCCACATTGCCCATAAGAATTGTTTCCCATGCTGAAGACTGAAAAAACAACACCCCAATCAAATTCAGTTCATGGAATCCTGGAGTCTCAGGTCTGGAAGGGGACCTCAAAACTGGTCCTAGTCCAACCACTCATCCTAGCTGCTGTTTGGTTTCCTTCTCCTGCATTCGCAGCCTGTGGGGGCAGAGCCACAGGAGCGCTGAGGTCCAGACCTGCCGCATCAGCGTGTGCCACCTTCGCTGCTCCTGCTGCCCTCCCCCCCAGGCCCCAGTCCCGCCGCTCAGCAATCCCACCTCACGCAGGGAAGCACCTCCTGTGCAAGGCCTCGGCGCCCCATTTCCTGAACCTGTCACTAGGTTGCCCTCGATGCAAAAATCCCTCTTGAAAAAACACTATCTTCACCTTTTCCTACAACGCACACTTAAACAGAAAATGAAACTTGAAAATCATAGTCAAGCTGGTCTTTCCCTAGAAACCACTCTTCTGGAGAGGGTTGAGGTTACCCACAAGCCTGGACTCTGAAAGCCCCCACCACTTGGAAGAAGGTTAGCAAGCAGGTTTCTTTCAAAACAACAGAAAAAGCCACCTGCACAAGCAGCCCGGCTCGGTGACTTTATGCGAAGGGAGTGGGAGGCTCTGGTAAGGCTGCCTGGTGTGTGCTGTCCCATTCACAGACACCTGAGGTTTTCCAAGAACCACGCAGAGCAGAAAGCGTAAAAGATTTAGCAAGGCCTGCCCAATACAGCTCTCTTGGGCATCCTCCTGACTTGCTCGGGAAATGCCAACAGATTCCCTCAATACACGTGGCTCAATCGAATAAGCCACTTTAAACCTAACGGCAAGAAAGCAGCTCCCCACTCTTCCACAGGTCTTGAACAAGTCAACTCACCCCCTTCGTTGTCTGTGAGGACCAGAGAGTGGGCTCTGCCGCAGGAGACCTGTAGCACCCGTGTCTCCTGAGGTCTGTCCAGAGGCAGTGGGACTGGTGAGGGCTCCAGAACATACTCGTATCCCCTCACTGAAACCAAAACGATCGGTCTCATCACACTGATTGAAAGCCCCAGCCCTCCAATATTAGATATGCTGCTGAAGTGCCACCTTGTTACTCAGTCAGATCCCGGGAATGACTTACTCAAGACGCGTACGCTAGTGGCAAAGCTGAGGCTAGAACCCCAATCCCCAACTCTCAACCTACTGCATCCCATTGCCTCCGTTACATTTTGGGTTCTTGCAAAGTATACTAGTTTTATTTAAAAACCTCTTTGCATGTCATTCAATAGTGTTTGAATTTTTAAGGAAAGTAAAAGCATTTTCTTCCTGCAATAGCCACTTAACCTTCTCAGTAAAGTGAACAATAGCAAATATTGTTATATGAAAAAGAGGCAAAAAGAATATGTAGATGCATTTATTAGCATACCCACTAAATCTCCGTAGGAGGGGAACCCAGAACTGTGAACACAGGCCATCTTCAGGGAGAAATACCATGTGGGGAGAGGACAGAGGGGGAAAGCAAACTAGTCATTGTTTATTCTACTGTGCCTTTGGGATTCTGAATGATATAAAAATTTTAATATTTAAAAAAATAAGTAAGGGGGAAAGTTTTTTAGAAGTCACTCTAAAGAAGAACCTTACTGTTCTGTACAATCCCACTGAAGAAGCTAGATGGGTCTCCATAAAGAATTCCTCTCGTAGGTTTTAAATGATAAGCTTTTGGACATTTATAATGTAGGCTGGAGTTTAGGAGAAAATCTGCAAACGTACCAGTCCTCAACCCACACCCCACTAAACAACCCCTCTACTTTCTCCTTTGAATCCCATGTTAAAAAAGATTTTGCCTACCAAATAAATGGCATTATTATGATTGTAATAATATACTTGCCCATTTGTTTCATTAGTGACTAATTTAATATTCAGACAGAGTTTTTGATCAACATGGAATAACTGGCTTATCACAGTAAGGTGATATAATTCTAGGCAAAATCAAAGAAATGAGACAATGTTGTTAGCTGGTACAGCCTTATTAGCTGAAAATACACAGCACTTTAGGATACTGAGAAGTGACTCACATTCCCCCATTACTATCTTCATTTACCCCTAAGGGGAAGCTGTAAATATATAACATTCAAAAGGAATCTGGCTCTAGATGTAACTACCAACTGACAGGAATATAAAAGATCATAAACAGCCCTGGCTGGTGCAGCTCAGTGGGTTGAGCACAGGCCTATGAACCGAGGGGTCGCCGGTTCGATTCCCATTCTGGGGCCCATGCCTGGGTTGTGGGCCAGGTTCCCAGTGGGGGGTACGTGAGAGGCAACCACACAATGATGTTTCCCTCCTTCTCTTTCTCCTTCCCTTCCCCCCTCTAAAAATAAATAAAATCTTAAAAATAAAAATAAGTAAAAGGTCATAAACAGGGACACATTCAGCAAACCCCACACTGGAAAATTCTACAGGATAAATGATGTGGTTTCTTTAATAAATAAATTTCAAGGAAAAAAGACTAAAACCCAAGACACCTTTAAAAGTCTTATCAACCAATTGCAATGTCTGGACCTTATCTGGATCTTGATTCAAATAAATTTTAAAAAATAAAATAAAAATGCAATGACATTCGTGAGACCAGTAATTTGCACACTGAGTAGATGTTTGATGATACTGAGATCATACTGCTACTATATTGTTAATTATTTCTAGGTGATAATGTGGCACTTACTTTAGAGTCCCTACTTTTCTAGATATGCACCGAAATATTTATGAACGAAATCAATAATGTCAGGATTTGCTTCCAGTGGATTGAAGGGAAATGACTAAAACAAGACCGGCCTGAGCCGATGGCTGACGAAGCTGCTGGGAGCACACGGACGCGTCCCACTACTCTGTCCACTGCTGCGTGTACCCAAAATTATTCCCAATAAATGGCATAAAAAAATGTGAGGTGGCACCTTACAGCTACTAAAACTTCAACACTAACTTATAAAAGAATTCTGGTATGACATAAAGTGGAAAAAGGCAGAAAATAAAACATACGTTGTGATCAAAATAAAACAATGTACTATTATATAAATGAGAAAACAGGGAAAAAGGAAAAGGTGTGTCCTAGTATGTATGTCTAGGTAATTTCTCCCTTAGTTTAAAAAAACATTTCTTATTGTTCTTAAAACATTGTCTGGCTAATGTCTACTTTTTAAAATGTCACTAGAAATCATTTCTAACATTTTTACAACCCAAGTTCCAAACAGCTGGAATGAGGCCTCCAGCATCAGGACCACACTGAACCCCCAGACCACGCCCCAGGTGCTGCACAAACTCCCCAAGCCCAGGCCCCAGGTGCTGCAGAGAGTTTCAGGCTAACTCCCAGCTGAGAAAGGAAGGTCATCACTTTGGGAGCAAAATGGAACATTTTTACTTATCAGCAAATGCCTCTGCCTAAAGGTTCAATATTATTATACCAAAGAGGCTGAAAAACAATCTAACCCAAATGGTTTCAAACAGCATCCCTTTAAGACTCTATTTTGTTGTTATGCTTTGGTTTATGTAATCATACTCATGAAAACCCAAAGGGAGCTCTCAGACCAGTCACAGCAGAGAGAAGCCAACGTGAGAATGCTCACTTTTATCTTTCCGGCTCCTGTGAAATCCAAGCTGAGAATCTTTGTTGAGTCCCATACCCCAAACTTTCGTAACATCCTTGGTTTTGGAGGACAGCAACGTGAACCCATAGCCACAAGCAGCTGATGAAATCTGAAAAAGAGTCCACATAAGGCATTAATTGACTTGTGATATCAAGTTGTTTTGGGCAATTTATGGCAGGTTATTTACCCAATCCAAGAACACATACTATTAACATAGCAATTAACATGTATTCAACATTTACTGCGTTAAGTGTTTGACATGAACTGTCTCATTTAATTTTTCCAGCCACCCTGTAACTAAGTATTATCATCATCCCCACTCACTCGGACATAGTCTAGCATAGCAGTTAAGTTGATACCTGCCTTAGTTTGAATCTTGCTCTATCCCTTACCGGCTGTGTGACCCGAGACAGATTACTAAACCTTCTATATCTGTTTCCCTCTCTGTAAGACAGAGATAATAAATACCTTTCTCATTAGGTTAGTGTGAGGACTAAATTAGTACAGCTAAAGCCCTTACAGTAAACAGCATCTGACTTAATGTAGTTATTATTACTACCAGCAGTAGTATTTGATAGATGAGGAAATCAAGTGTGAACCTGGGGTGGGAGGGTGGGAAGAACTCCTGGTAGCTAATGGGATCAAATGTTAAAAAACAGAGCCTAGTAACCATTTCTGCACAGGGGCTTCTCATGCAATCTGCACTTCACAGAGAAGCCTGTGCTGAATTGCCCTCATATTGTGTTTCTTGCCATCTGAGCCAGCCATTATACAGGATTTCTGGAATCCTATTTCAACCAATAGGACTAAGGTTTTCCCCATCCAATCAGAGCTGCACAGCTCTGACCAATCTGAGCAGCTCTATTCTGATGGATGAAGGAAGGGCCTTTTGGGCCAGTCAAACTGCAAGGATTCAGAGCCCTCATTTGCATAAGGATGGACCAACCAAGGACCAAGAATAGTGATTCCTGTCCATATATGCCAGCTCCTCTCTGGCTCAGAGAGCTGATTTTCCACTGAAGACTGCCATTCCCTCGCTAGAGCTGAAACACCCAAGATGTCTTACCAGAGTATAGGGGAGCAGACCAGCACACAGTGGAACTGAGCAGAGCTCCCTAGCTGAAAAGGGGCCTGGCCCTGGGGCAGCCACACAGCTGTGCTGTATCATTGTTTGCACTGAATAAAGTATCCCTCTTCACTGCATCCCAAACTGGGGATTCATGTTGGCATTGAATTTGTGCCAACAACAATCAGCTGATACAAGGTTCCTTCTGACACAAGTTAAAGATTAAGTAACTTGCCTAAAATACTCACAAAGCAGGTAAGTGGAAGCTATCTGATTCCAGAGTGTATATAATATATCATCAGAAAGTCTAGTTTTATTAAAAAAGAATAAGACATGCAAAGAAACAAGAAAGTATGACCTACACTGAGGAAAAAGCAGAAACTGACCTTATGTGGACAAAGATGATGAATTTGTCAAAGACTTTCATGAACTATTGTTCAAAAGAAAACATTTAACTGTGTTTAAAAAATTAGCCCTGGCTGGTGTAGCTCAGTGGATTGAGCATGGGCCTGCAAACCAGACAATCGCGGTTCGATTCCCAGTCAGGGCACATGCCTAGGTTATGGGCCAGGTCCCCAATTTGGGGCATGTAAGAGGGAACAGATCAATGTATCTCTCACACATTGATATTTCTCTCCCTCTTTCTCCTTCCCTTTTCCTCTCTCTAAAAGTAAATAAATAAAATATTTTAAAAGAATTTTTCAAAAAAGAACTCAAACTACTCAACAGCAACAAAACGATCCAATTTAAAAATGGGCAGGGGACCTAAATAGACACTTTTCCAAAGAGGACATGCAGATGGCCAACAGACATATGAAAAGATGTTCAACATCATTAGTTATAAGAAAAATCAAAACCACAATGAGATACCACTTCACACCTGTCTGAATGGCTCTTATCAATAAGATAAGGAATAACAACCGCTGAACCGGGTGTGGAGAAAAGGGACCATCCCCCACAGCTGGAGGGAAGGTAAGCTGGTACAGCCACTATGGAAAAGGTATAGAAGTTCCTCGAAAAAAGTAAGAACAGAGCTTCCATATGCTCTAGCAATCCCTGTGCTGGTATCTACCTGAAAATCTGAAATATCTACTATTTGTAGAGATATATGTACACCTTATTCACTACAGTAGTATTCACAATAGCCAAGACATGGAAACAATTTAAGCGTCCTTCACAGAAGACTGGATGAAGAGGACATAGTATGTATATGCTGTGAAATATTACTCAGTCATTAAAAAGATGCAATGCTGCCCTGGCCGGTATGGCTCAGTTGCTTGGGCATCATTCCACAAACCGAAAGGTCAGGGGTTTGATTACTGGTCAGGCCACATAAATTGATAGAATGTTATTAACCAATGTTACTCCAATACCACTTAATAACAAAATTTTTAAAGAGTAAACATTAGTATTTGAAAACAAAGAAAAAAATACGGCCAGAAAATTTACCAAATTTTATGCAAACCATAAATCTACAGATCAAACTTGTTCAACAAACTACAGTTAAACTCTTGAAAAATAGAGACTATCTTAAAAGCATCAAAAAGAAAATGGATTCCTCAAGTACAAAGGAACAACAATATTAACAGCTAACTTCTCATCAGAAACAATGGGGACCAGAAAGCAGCAGAATGACATTTTCAAAGTACTAACAAAAACTGCCAACTAAGAATTCCATATCCAACAAAACTACCTTTAAAAAACAAAGATGAAATACAGACATTCCCAAAGACTGAGAGAGTTCGCTGCTGGGAGACCTAGCACCACATATCTTGAAGTGCTTCTGTCATCTGTGATGTACAATACACTTCAAAGTCGGTAAGACTAGATCTTAAATGTTCTCACCACAGGAAAGAAATAATAGCTCTGGCCAGGTAGCTCAACTGGTTAGAGCACCATCTCTATACACCAAGGCCGCAGGTTCGATTTCTGGTCAGGGGACATATAAGAATGAACCAATGAATACAGAAATATATAGAACAACAAACCAATTTCCCTCTCTCTCTCTCTGCACCCTCCCTTCCTCTCTCTAAAATCAGTAAATAAATTTTTTTAAAAACAATTCTGTGATACAGTATATGTGTTAGCTAATGCATAGTTGGCAATCTGATTGCAATACATAAACATATCAAAAGTCAACACATGCACACTTTAAAATTATACAATGTTATATGTGAATTACATCTTGATTTTTTAAAATACTTCAGGCTGAAAGGAAATGACAGCAGATGATAACTAACAATCACAAGAAGAAATGAACAACACCAGTGAAAGTAATTACACAGGTAATTATAAAGCATTGTGTAAATATATTTTTCTCTTCTCTTAAATGATTTAAGACAACTGCATAAAACAATAATTACAGAATTATACTGTAGGTTTAAAACATAAAAAGATGTAATATACATCACAGTAACCACAAAAAGGAAAGGAGGAGATAAAGCTATGTTGGAAGAAAGTTACTATAATTTTTATGAATTGGGTCACTACTACCCCACAGTAGATTGTGATAAATTAAGACACATGTTGTAATCCCAAAAGCAACCACTAAAGAACTCAAAAAATATAGTAAAACACCCAACAAAGAAAATAAAAAGGTTTACTAGACAAATACCTATTTAACACACAAATAAGGCAGTAAAGGAAGAGAGGAAGGAACAAAAAAAAAGACAGCAAAATGGCAGGTATAACCCACATTATCAATAATTACATTAAAAAGACGTGGATTGAGTAACATCAGTGAAAACACTGGCAAATATTGTTAGGGTCAACTTTTCAGAACTCTAGAAATGCACCAAAGGCTTGGAGGAATTTGAAGAGTGTTTACTCAAGAAAAGCAGCAGAATCTCAGCAAGAACAGCAGGATCTGCATGTTCTAACTTGCCCTAGATTCCCGTTCACCTCTCCGCAGCTCTGCAGTGGCCTTGAAAACCAACAGCTTACAACCATGGTGGAAATCAGAAATCTGGCAGCTACTGAAGGGGGCAGAATAGGATTGGAGCCTCAGGGCCCCGTTTCCAGAGAACTCTCATTTAAACTATCTGGTGGTTCCCCAAAGGCCCCACTTGCAAGGCTGTCTTTATTTGGCCTGACCCCTTAGCAAACATGGAGCGATTTATTGTTTATAGGCAGTTAAGGAAATTTCTGTCCAATTACTGGCTGTCCACTAAGCTAACTGAACAGATACATCAGTGCCTACACGTGACAAAGAATATAAACTTTACCAAATTAGTTCAAAGAAATCACTGAACAACAATAAACAGCAACAACAATAGGCCTTGGAGTGATGGGAATATTTATTTCCAGAGTTGCCACCTTGTATCATTTTTAATGAGCAGTTTTCAACAACAAGAAAAAACACAAGCAATGGAAACAATAAATTATAGCCCTTCCACAGGAGAGGGGAAAAGCAGTCAACAAAAACTGTTCCTGAGGAATCCCAGATGTTGGATTTAGGACAAAGACTTTAAAGTCAACTGCTTTAAATACAGTCAAAGAACTAAGAGAAACCACATGTGAAAAACTAAAGAACAGTATGAGAACAATGTCCCACCAAACAGAATATCAATAAAGAGAGAGAAATTATTAAAAAAAGAACCAAATACTTGAAAAATAACTAAGTAAAATTTATTTAAAAAAAAAAAAAGAACCAAATAGAAATTCTGAGGTTGAAAAGTACAGTAACTGAATTTAAAAATTCACTAGATGAGCTCTTATTAGATTAGAGCAAACTTGAAGACGGGTCAATTGAGATGATCCAATCTGAGAAACAGGAAAAGAATGAAGAAAAATAAACGGAGGGCCCAGACAGGTGTGGCTCAGTCGGCTGGGTGTCCTTCCACAAAGTGAAAGGTCACTGGTCCAATTCCCAGTCAGGGCACATGCCTGGGCTGCACGTTCCATCCTCAGCCAGAGCACACTCAAGAGGCAACCAACCGATGTTTCTCTCACACACCAATGGTTCTCTGCCTCTTTCTCCCTCCCTTGTCCTCTCTCTGAAAGTAAATAAATAAAACCTTTAAAAAAATAACAAATAACAAGGGTGGCTGTTTAAAAATAAAATGAAAGAAAGTTGTTGGGTAGGATGTAGGGAAATTGCCTGTGCGAAAGTGAAGTTCTGCAGCCACTGCGGAAAGTAGTGTGAGAGTTCCTCCAAAGGTTAAAAATATAATTACCACATGCCCCTGCAATTTCATTTTCATGTACACACACCAAAAAAACCTGAACACTGGGACTGAGATGCTTGTATACCAATGTTCACAGCAGCATATTCACAACAGCCAAAAAGTAGAAACAACCCAATATCTAGCAACAGCTGAATGGGTAAACAAAATGTGGAATACACACACAGTGGGATATTATTCAGTGGTAAAAGGGAATGAGTTTCTGTTACATGCTACAATATGGATGAACCCTGTAGAAATTATGCTGGGTAAAATATGCTAGACACCAAAGGACAAATATCGTATAATTTACTTATATGAAATATCTATAATAGGCAAATTCACAGACACAAAAAGTAGATTAGCAGTTACAAGGACTGGGATTAGGAAAAATGGGGAGTCACTGCTTAATAGTCACAGAGTTTCTGTTTAAGTGATGAAAAGTTTTAGAAATAAATAGGGGTGATAGTTGCACAACGTTGAAGTAATGTCAATGAATTACACTTAAAATTGTTAAAACAGAAAACATTGTTATATATTTTTACCATCATTTTAGAAACTAACAATCTGTAATATACCAAAAGCCACTGACTGCACACTTTAAATGCAATTGTTTGGTGTGTGAATTATATATCAATTAAGCCATTTTTTAAAAATAACTTTAGAAAGAAGAAAGGAAGCTACTATCCAATATGCAACAATGGAAAGAATTCATTGCCAGCAGACCTGACAGAGAAGGAGCACTGAAGGGAGTCCCAAGTCGGAAACGAAGGGACACTGGACAGCAACGCAAACCCACAAGAAGCAATATGGGGCGCTGGTGAAAGTCACTGCATAAGTAAACATACTTTTAATGGATAAAAATATAGAAGACAGTACAGATGTATTTTCTGTTTCTAACGTCTTCTCCTAATTTTAAAGAAAAGAGCACAAAGCAATAATTATAAATGTAATTTATGACAATAATAGCACACTAGAGGAGCTATAAAGAAATAAAATCTTTGTATAGTATTAAAATTAGCTTACTATTAACCCAAATTGTATTGTTTTAAGTTAAAATGTAACCCAAGGGCAACCATTTTTTTAACATTTTTTTAAAACATAGTAAAAGAAATAAGGAGGAAATAAAGAAATAACAAGGGAATTCAAATGCTACACTGTGAAATAGCTATTTAACACAAAAGATGGGGAAAATAGAGGGGCAGAGAAATAAAAAAGACATCAAATAACAAGATAGCAGACGCACAGCCTACCTTCAGTAAATTACATTCAATGCAAAGGGATAGCACTCCATTGAAAGGCAGAAGTTGGTAGAATGAATAAAAAAAAGAAAATAAACAGGATCTAACTATATGCAGCCAAAGAGACACATTTAGACTCAAAGGTACAAACAGATAGAAAGTAAAAAGTTAGCAAATGATGGGCGCAAACAGTAATGATAATAGAGCTGGAACAGCTACACCATCAAACAAAACAGAATTGAAAACAAAAAAAATGTTACTGGGAACAAAGAAGACATTTTATAATGATAACAAAGACCAATGCATCAAGAAATACAACTATAGCCCTGGCTGGTGTGGCTCTGTGGATTGAATGCCAGCTGCAAACCAAAGGGTAGCCAGTTCAATTCCCAGTCACAGCACATGGCTGGGTTGTGGGTCAGGTCCCCAGTAGGGGGCACGTGACAGGCAGCCACACACTGATGTTTCTCTCCCTGTTTCTCCCTCCTTCCCCTCTCTCTGAAAATAAAATTTTTTTAATCTTTTTTTTTAATCTGGAAGACTTACATTTCCCACATACGAATAAAACCCTATCCCATATCAGACACACAAAAAAATCAACTTAAATGGCTGGATCACAGACCTAAATATAGGAACTAAAACTAAAAATCTCCTAGAAGAAAGCAGGAAAATTATCTTTGTGAGCTTGGATTAGGCAAAGATTTCTTAGATGTGATACCAAAAGCATGATCCACAGGAGAAAAACTGGTCAACTTAATTTCCTCAAAATCAAAAACTTGCTCTTCAAAGGTCACTGTTAATTTTTTTAAAAAGAAAAAGTACAAACTGCCAGAAAAGTATTTGCATCACCATATATGTGATTAAGGACCTACGGCCGGAATACATTAATAAATCTTACAATTCAATCCTAAGAAGTAAACAATCCAACCTTTCATCATCTTGAGCTTAAATTCCCGGTTTCTCTTGACCTCCCCGTTTCAGTTAAAAGATCGTTTGTTATCCTTGACAGAAGTCAGGAACCAAACAAGTCAAATCTGCTTCTTTTTCATCACCCATCAAGACTTCCACAGCCACCCAGGAGATAACCACCTGGCTGAAGCTGTCCTTTGCTGTGGTCTTTTCCAATCTGAGTCAAGTCTGAGGCCTCATGTGCAAACCATTCTAGTGCGCTCAGGCTGTTGACCCTTCCTGATTCCTATTATTGCTCCAGTAAATCCTTCCTTTCGGAGTTGTTCATCGACTCCAGCGGGCCCATTTTCTCTGACCCTTTAAAGTCGCCTTTCCTAACAGTGGAACTTTTGGAGTCTCACTGGCCCCAGGGAGAATCCCACTGTTCGCGCACCCACCTAGCAGCTGTGAGACCTGAGACCTGTCCTTTAACCTCTCTGAGCCTCCCTTTCCTTCTCTGTAACTGTGGTGACAACCCCGATTCCTGGGGTGATGTGCGAATGACAATAGCTGGCAACAACACCTGGCACACTTCAGCCACTCGGTGAGTGTTGGCAGCGACCCTAACGCCTTCCTCCCCTGGGCCTCTCCTGCAGCCCGCTCCGGGGTCGTCCTCCCCAAAGTTTGACCACCCAGTGCTGCCAACTTCTCAAAGAGGGCCAAATGCCTCGCGAGGGAGAAGAGGTTGCACCTTTTGATCCAGCTCCAGGCGGTAGGGAACGGGCTGGATCCTGCGGCGCGGCCGCACACCGGCGCGGGGCTGGGGTCCAGAGCTGGGCAGCACGAAGGTGGGCACGCCCAGCGCCCCGGAAAAGCTGAAGCCCCACACGAAGATGCGGTCGACCCGAGCGGCGCGCTCGCCCACGTACTGGAACACTGGCGCGTCTGCCTCGGCCTCTGCCGCCTCGCGCCGGCTCCGCGAGCGGCTGGCCGCTGTCCAGTGGCCTCGCCATGGCCCCAGCCCCAGCTCCGGCCGGCTAAGCCAGCGCCCCAGCCGAGCCCCCACCGCCAGCGCCGCCAGTCCCATCCTCTGCCTCACGCGTCAGCAGCTCCTGGGCGCCGCCATCTTGTTTGACCCTTAACCCTTGACCCCACTCCCCGGCGGAAAAGCCTGCAACCACATTTACTACTGGCTAAAGGCAAAGGTGCGGAGGGCAGCCGTGGGCCCAGACTAGCGGGAGGGGTGGGCGGAGCCGAGTACCACGGAACCTGAAAGAGCTGACGGCGGCGACACCGTTCTGGCCCGCCCGCCTAGTCGCGACCTTTGTCCGAGCTCCATCAGGTAGTCTGAAGTCACTTCCCTTCCCGCACAATGCTCATTTGCTGAGCATTTGCAACTAAATGAAAGCAAGGTCCTTCACTTCTTAGCAATCAGCGGAGGTAAAACTTAAAGGTTGTCTGGCTCTCTGCAACTCCAGTGCAGTGCTCTCACCTAACTCTGTTTTCCCTTTGCCACTGTCCCTCGTCATTTCTTACCTAGTTGCGGTTGTTCCTGTTCGCGGTTGTTCCTGTTCGCGTGAGCTACCAAGCCACTCAGCCTGTGCTCCAGTCACAGACAGAATGTAGCTCTTACCATTGCCATTCGCTGCCCCAAAGCCTGCAGGGGTTCTATGCTGTCTTCAGTGCATCCTCCTCTCAAGTCACCTTGGCCCTTAGCCTGTCACTCCAGGTGAGTCAGGTGGTTCTACTTGTAATTTTGGAAACCTAGGGCTATTTCAGGCCTCCCGACTTTGCCCACTGGCTCAAATGCCCTGCCCACTGCCTCCCCTCCCTGCAGATGTCTGGCAAACTCCTACTCATTTTCTAAGTTTCAACTCCAGCACCTCCTTGGAAGTTCTGTGAAGCCAGAGACTTCAGTTTATTCAGCTCATCCTCAACCGTTTACTACTAGGCTTTAGCATGCCACCAGGAAGAAGGGAGGACTCCCTCATGAATGAATGACTCAAAAGTGTAGGGACCTCGGTTCTAGTTCTGACTCTGCTACTGACTTTGCTACATGGTATTGGGAAGTTGTCTCCCTTCTCTGGATCTCACCTCCAAAATAAGGAGGTAAAAAATTAATACATGAAATGAGCTTTTTTTCATAAATCAGATGTTTGGACTTACAGCCTGTAGGATCTTGCAGCCCATTATAAACCATGACAGCGTTTCCAAATCCTAATCCTGAATGCTGGGTCAAACTATTTCTTCCTTCCCTTGCTTCCTCTTTTCTCGTTCTCTTCATATTGCTTGATACCTACAACTAATCCAGTTTTAATGTACTCTCAAGACCAGTTACTTTGTTGTTCTGAAATGTACCTTGTATTCAGTCTGTGAAACATGTTTTTACTGTTCTATGGAGAAATGTGGTTGGTGTTCTACGGTTCTATGGGGCTGTTTTATAAGGGTGATGAGGGAAAACTGATAAAATGTGGTAGCCATGAAACTGCTCCTCAAGGGCCTCCAACTACAGGGAACATAATCAGCCAAAGCTGTGAGGCCGACACTCTGATGGACTATGAACTCTGCCCTCTGTTTACACTGAGGTCTTGCTTCCCTTGGACTGCTCCCAGTGACTCAGTGAATGAAGCAGAAATGTACACTCAGGCAGACCTGGACTTCCGATGGTCAGCTTGGGCTGGAGAACTCCCCAGTGGCCTTGCCAAGCCTTCCTTAGACTATTACCGCACTCAAGGACACTTTTACCCACCCTCCCCCATCTCTCTCCCTCGCTTTAGAGTCAGACTCATATCAAGGCCTAATGGCTCTCCCAACTTTCCCAGGCTCTGCCCCACCTTCATTTTCTCTTACAGAGCATTTTCCCTAATAACATCCTTGCCTATTTAATTCTTACTTGGTGTTATAGTTCTTAGTTCTCAGAGGATACAACTAACATATAAGGAGCCAATGCATGAAGAAATGAAAATGTTAGGGCAAGAATAGCATGGGAAATATAGAATCTAAAAGACTTGAGACACATGGTCATAAACTAAAGGGGGGGTGATGGTGGGGATGGGGGGTAGGGTGGAGGGGAATAAAGGGGGAATAGAACAACTGTAACAGCATAATCAATAAAAAATAAAAAAATAAAAATTAAAAAAAAAGAAAAGAAAATGTGAGCCATCAGATATCCTGGGAAGGGTGTTCATAGACAAGAGGTACAGCAAGGACAGAGGCCCAGAGATGAGAGAGCGCTTGGGTGCCTGTGCCGCTAAGGGACCCAAGCAGCCAAAGCTATCCCAAAACAGTCCTGTACAACTCTTAGGTTGTTTTTGGTAGATGATGACGGCCACCAAAATCTTTGCCTTAGTCATGGTTAACTAAGCCCCACAACTTCATTACTAGGTTATAATAAAAGCAAGTCTCAACCCAGATCTTCTCACACAGACATTTACTTTAAAACATTCATTAGAAAGTAGGGATCATACGACCCGTAAAACTGTATGTTCAGGAATGTGTCAGCTCTCTGTCTTTTTAGATGCACCTGCCAGCCCAGTGCATGAAAGATTTTCTCAAAGCAGATAGAAGCATTACAGAAACAGAATTTTCTACCCCTGTTAAGAGTGGTTGGTGTGACCATTGACAGACCATCCCTAAGAGTGAAAGCCTCACTAGATCCTCATACCCTGTTCATGTAAGGGAGAGAATAGCTTAAAAATCTGCTTTCCAAGTCTTGTCTAGCACTAGTTTCACAAATGAAAGCCCATTTTTCACATCTTCCTCTGCCAATTACATCAGGTATTGATTTATGGACTGTCAGCTTCAAATCCACTCTAAATTGTAGGCTTTGGAAAAATAAAGATGAACCCTTTACATATTTTTCCTGGAGCCCTGGCTAGTGTGGCTCAGTGGATTGAGTGCCGGCCTGAGAACCAAAAGGTCATGGGTTCGATTCCCAGTCAGGGCACACAACTAGGTTATGGGCCAGGCCCTCAGTAGAGAGTGTGCCAGAGGCAACCACGCATTGGTGTTTTCCTCTTCTCCCACCCTTACCCTCTCTAAAAATAAATAAAATATTTTTAAAAAAATAAATAAATATTTTTCCTGGAGAAACACAGTAGGAGAAAGAAGTCTTCAACCCTGGTTCCAGGTGCCTGAATAGCCTCTCCAGCACCCAGCTCTGCAGCAGTTGGTGGAGAGCAACACAGAGCAGCTGGCAGCTTCCTCCAGCAGCCCTCCCTCCCCCCATGCAATGGCATAGCAACTCTGTTCCCCCTCCTATTAGGTGCCTCCCCATGGAAGGCTTCCCTTGGCCCATTGCAGAATGGACCGCTGCGAACTCCCCAAGCGCACGGTACTGCAGGGGCCCCTACCATCCCTGAGCCATGGTTGTGCATTTCCCAACCTTCCTCTGTCTTTTTCTTCTATTTGGGCCCTTGGAACTTTGGATGAGGCCACGCACACTAGGGAGAGAAATTTTCTTTACTCAGTCCACCAGCTGAAATGCCAGTCTCTTGCAGAAACACCTTCACAGAAACACTCAGAGATAATGCTTAACTACCTATCTGGGCGTCCATCCTGTGGGCCAGTTGAGTTAACACATAAAATGAACCATCTCAGTTATTAATACAGTTCCTTATATTTACATATACAGTTTATTAACATATATGTATGAAATTCATATGCAATTTTCAACTGTTTTTTCATAACTATCCCTTTATTTAAGTTTATGGCCTCTCTGAAATTTTGGTTTTAATATCTGTTCCTTTACAAACTTATAGAAGGGAGGCTTTTACAAAAATCTTTACTTGTCCAAATTTAAAAATTTATAATCCTATGTGGGCCTCTTGAATTTCCAAAACATTTTACTTTTAAGGGATATCCAAAACACAGAACCTCTGGTTTGAGATTTGGGGGACAAAAGGGCACCCAGACAAACTCTGCAATGTAGACCACGGCCACGGGAGGGCAGTGCTCACCTATCAGTTCTGTGGCTCCTGTTAATCGAAACGAGAAATGAGTCTAAAAGCAGGTGTCTTCCAAAGAAGAGCTTAAGTTATAACCACAACTGCACTTTCATATTTTCCTATCAAAACCTCATTGGTTTTATGCTTGTATATTAGCTGTAGGGTGACAAATACAGTACTTGCATTTTTGTGCAATTTGTTGCTTGGAAAAGACGGCCCTGCAGCAGAGTATCAGCTACTAAAATGTATTAAAATGTATATAAGCTAAATTTTCCCACCACCTATAATGACATTGTCCTCAGATGTTCTGATGTCTTTGTTAATTTGGAGTAGCTGAAATCCTCTAATTTGGGAAGGAGTAAATTTAGTCTAATATATTTTCATTTTTATTAACTTTCAATTATACAATTAATGAGTGATTTTTACCTTGGGGGAAAATTAATGAAACACTATATATGAAATACAATTAAAGAGCTAAAAAAACAGTATATATGGATAAGGCTAAAGAGCTCCACATATATCTGGTGCCATGGAAAAATATTTTATTTTTTTATGTGCGTGTGTTTCAAGGAAATTGGAATATATCTTATTCTGCAACTTTGTCTTTTCATGCCAACACTGTATTGAAGATAATTGTATAATAATTTTTAGGCATACCCCATTATTCTTCACTGTTGCATGTTAGTGTGAATAAAGTACTACATCTTACTTAACCACTCCTCTTGGTGGACATTTCAGTGATTGCCATTTTTTTGCGTTTACAAGGAACATTCCTGTACCAACTTCCTTTTGCACTTGAGTGAGGGGATCTCCTGGGTAGATTAACAGAACTGCTGGGTCATAGAAAATGCTCATGTTCCAAAAACTTAATAACTGTTTTTAATTTGTTCTCCAAAAGCTGTGTTTCAAGTATATGAGTGGATTCACTTTTTCTGTATACCCAGCCCCCTAATATAAATTTCTTTAATGTTTGTCAGCCTGATACCTACGACATATCTCATTTTTATTTACTTTGCATTTCTGTAATCTCCAGAAAGTTTGAACATCTATGGTAACTGGCGTTTTATGTTTTTGCCACTGAGAATAGTTTCTCTATTCACATCCTTGGCCACATTTCTATGGGTTGTTTGTCTCATTAATTTATTTGAGTAATTTTATGTGTATTTTGCATAGAAACCCTATGTGCTGAAATATGTTATTCTGTTTTAAGTATAGTGTCTTTTGACCTACAAAATTTTATTTTGATATAGTCCATTTTACTAATTTTATTCAGTAGAGCTCTTCCTTTAGAACAATTGTTTTTATCCAAGATATAAAGATATTCTATAACAGTTGTAAAACACTTAACCTAATACATTTTTTAAATTTATATTTTATTGATTATGCTATTGTTGTCCTGATTTTTCCTTTGCATCCCCAACTCCCTCAGGCAATCCCCACACTGTTGTTCATGTCCATAGGTCATGCAGATAGGTTCTCTGGCTACTCCATTTCCTATACTGTACTTTACATCCTATTCTGTACCTACCTATTTGTACTTCTTAATCCTCTCAACTCTTTACCCATTCCCCACAACCCCTCCCATCTGGCAACCATCAAAATGCTCTCTGCATCTATGATTCCATCTCTGTTCTTCCTGTCTGCTTAGTTTGTTTTTTAGATTCACCTGTTGATAGATTTGTATTTGTTGCCATTTTATTGTTCATAGTTTTGATCTTCTTTTTCTTAAATATGTCCCTTTAACATTTCATATAATAATAGTTTGGTGGTGATGAATTCCTTCGGTTTTTTTCTTGTCTGGGAAGCTCTTATCCTGCCCTTTGATTCTAAATGATAGTTTTGCTGGGTAGAGTAATCTTGGCTATTGGCCCCTGCTTTTCCTGACTTTGATTTCTTGCCAACCCCTTTTAGCCTGCCAAGTTTCTTTTGAGAAATCAGCTGATAGTTTTATAGTAACTAACTTCTTTTCTCTTGCTTCTTTTAAGATTCTCTCTTTATCTTTAACCTTTGGCTTTTTATTTATGATGTGTCTTGGAGTGGGCCTCTTTGCATCCATCTTGTTTGGGACTCTCTGTGCTTCTTGGACTTGCATGTCTATTTCCTTCACCAAATTAGGGAAATTTTCTTTTGCTGTTTTTTTCAAATAGATTTCCAACTTCTTGTTTTTTCAATTCTCTTTCTGGCACCCCTATGATGCAAATGTTGTATTGCTTGAAGTTGTCCCAGAGACTGCTTATACTATCTTCATTCTTTTTTTATTCTTTTTTCTTCTTGTTGTTCTGATTGGTTGTTTTTTGCTTCCCTATGTTCCCAATCATTGATCTGATTCTTGGTTTCATCCACTCTACTATTGTTTCCCTGTAAATTGTTCCTTATTTTAAGTAGTGTATCCTTCATTTCCAACTGGATCTTTTTTATGCTGTTGGTCCTCACTAAGTTTCTTGAGCATCCTTATAATCAGTGTTTTTTTAATATACTTCATTAATTATGCCATTACAGTTGTTCTATTTCCCCCCTTCATTCCCCTCCACCCTGCACACCCCCTCCCCCACCATTCCCCCCTTTAGTTTATGACCATGTGTCTCAAGTTCTTTAGATTCTGTATTTCCCATTCTATTCTTACCCTCCCCGCTATCTATTTTCTACCTACCATCTATGCTACTTATTTTCTGTACCTTCTCCCCCTTCTCTTCCTCCCAGTCCCCTGTTGCTAACCCTCCACGTGATCTGCATTTCTATGGTTCATTCCTGATCTAGCTGTCCTCTTAATTTGCTTTTGTTTTAGGTGTGGTTGTTGATAACTGTGAGTTTGCTGTCCTTTCACTGTTCATATTTTTTATCTTCTTTTTCTTAGATAAGTCCCTTTAACATGTCATATAATAAGGGCTTGGTGATGATGAACTCCTTGAATCTGATCTTATCTGAGAAGCACTTTGTCTGTCCTTTCATTCTAAATGAAAGTTTTGCTGGATAGAGTAATCTTGGTTGTAGGTCTTTGGATTTCATGACTTGGAATACCTCTTTCCAGTCCCTTCTTGCCTATAGGGTCTTTTTTGAGAAATCTGCTGACAGTCTGATGGGAACTCCTTTGTAGGTGACTGTCCCCTTATCTCTTGCTGCTTCTAGGATTCTCTCCTTCATTTTAATCTTGGCTAATGTAATAATGATGTGCCTTGGTGTGTTTCTTCTTGGGTCCAACTTCTTTGAGACTTTCTGAGCTTCCTGGATTTCCTGGAAGTCTATTTCCTTTGCCAGATTGGGGTAGTTTATTATTTGTTCAAATGAGTTTTCCACTGGTGGCTGTTCCTTTCCCCCTTCTGGTACCCCTATAATTCGGATGTTGGAGCGTTTAAAGATGTCCTGGAAGTTCCTAAATCTCTTCTCATTTTTTTGAATTCTTGTTTCTTTATATTTTTCTGTTTGGCCATTATTTTCTTCCTTCTGGTTCACTCCCTTGATTTGAGTCCCAGTTTCCTCTTAATCACTATTGGTGCAATAGTGCACCAATCTATTCCTGTGCAATTCCCTTCATTTCAATTAGTTTAACCTTCATATGTTCCTCTAATTTGTGACTATAATCAACCAGTTCTGTGAGCATCCTGATCACCAGTGTTTTGAACTGTGCATCTGAAAGTTTTGCTATTTCTTCATCGCTTAGATTTATGGGCTCTGGGGCTTTTCGAGATCTTCTTGAGCTATTTTTGGTCTGTTCGTGCCTGTTACTTATGAAGAGCGGAGCCTTAGGTGTTTAGCAGGGCAGGGCCGCCCAGGTCACTAGATTGTGAGGCTGTATGTGGGGGCGGGGTCAGAGTGGGGAAATGGCGGCCCCCTCTGCTGCTTCTCGCCACTGGGGCCTGCTCGGTCCTGTCGTCTCACTGTCTACTACCTCGCTGGTCTATCTGTGCATGAATGTGGGACCACAGTCAACCCGCCGCCCTGCACCCTTGCTGGGTGCGCCGGTCGCTCACTGGGCCTGCCCGTTGCAACCCCACGCCTGGGATCCGCGCACATGAGTCCGTCTGACCGAGTTTTCCTGTGCAACCCCACTCTGCCAGCTGCTGGCTTCGCCCCTCTTACCGGTCAGGCTGAAGAATGTTGTTATCAGACTTCCAAAAAGTTCAATTTTCTGTGTTATGGCTGTGTTTTCTGTTGCTAATATTTTGTTGTCTCTAAACTTGGTTGTGGGAGAAAGCACGGTGTCTCCACCTATGCCTCCATCTTGGCAGAAGTATAATCAGTGTTTTGAACTCTGCATCTGATATATTGCTTATCTCTATTTTGTTTAGCTTTTTTTTTTTTTTTAAGTTTTGATCTGTTCTTTCATTTGGGCCATGTTTCTTTGTCTCCTTGTTTTGGCAGCCTCCCCTTGTTTGTTTCTATGTATTAGGTAGAGCTGCTCTGACTCCGTGTCTTGGTAGTGTGGCCTAATGTAGTAGGTGTCCTGTAGGGTCCAGTGGTAGTCTCCCCTATCACCCAAGCTGGGTACTCAAGGTGCACCCTTCATGTGGGCTGAGTTCACCCTTCTCTTGCAGTTGAGCCTTGATTGCTGTTGGCAGATCAATGACAGGGATTTACCAAGGCCAGTCAGCTACAAGGATTGACTACAACCACTGAACACCAACCTCCACCCTCCATGGAAGATCAGATGTGCAGGAGCAGGGTGGTCATGCTCCAACATGGTCTGCAGCTGTCCACTGGGTGCGCTGGCCCTGGGGTTTCCAGGGTGGTGTAGGCCAAGGTCAGCCCCCCACTATGTTTTGCCCAGGGCACCCTGCCTGAGCTATAAAGCAATGTGAGATGGCTGCTACTTGTGCTGAGCTTGGAGATTCCTGGAAAAAGCCAAGCTGTGAACCTAAACTGGCTGCTGCTAGTGCAGGGCCTGGGGCTCATGGAAGCCTGCTGTTACTTGTTTAATAGGAATTAGGACATTGTGAAGCATGAGCCAAGACCAGTCATTCATATGGGAAAGCAGGTTGGGTGGGCCTGTAAGATGGGTGGGGTAGAGTCTTTGGGATCTCCAAGTTAGGCCAAACAGGGTTAGCCAGGTTGATGGAGTCTCAATATGGCACCAGCTTACCTGCTCTGTGAGGAGAGAACTTAGAAAGTGGACAATGGCCTCTTCTTGCTTTCACACTACACACTTCAGTTTCACCCTGTATACCACTGGTTCCTTTCAAGCTGCTACCCTGGTGCTGCAACTCACAGGGAGTGAATCTGAGTAGATGAGTCCTTGCTGAGTCAAGAGGAACTGCTTGGGACTTGAGATGTTTCTTCCCCTGATTCAATCCCTGCTGCTTTTTGCAGCCAGATGTGGGGATTTATCTTCCCGACACTGGAACCCTGGGCTGGGGGGCTTGGTGTGGAGCTGGGACTCCTTGGTTCTGAAATATCCCTCCCGAATTTTTATCCACCACACACGGGCATGGGACCACCTTGTTCCATGTTTGTGTCCTTCCTACCAATCTGGATGGATGTGGTTTCTTTAATTCTACAGTTGTCAGACCCCCATTCAACTCAATTTCATAGTTGTGAGGCTTCTTTCATCTCAATTTCTGATGGTTCTGATTGATGGTTCTTTTATATTTTAGTTGTAAGTTTGATGTGGTTGTGCAAAAAGGCAAGCTATGTCTGCCTACACTGCAATTTTGACCAGAAGTCCTTCTACTTTTCTCTTATTTTTAAGTGTATTTTCTTGATTATGCTATTACAGCTGTCCCACATTTTTCTCCCCTTTATCACCCTCTACCCTGCACCACTCCTCCCACCAGTATTCCCCCACCTTAGTTCACGTCTATAGGTCATACATATAAGTTCTTTGGCTTCTCCATTTCCTATACTATTCTTAACCTCTCCCAGTCTATTTCATTTTATTTTTTAAATATTTTATTTATTTTTTAGAGAGGGGAAGGGAGAGAGAGAGAGAGAAAGAAACATCAATGTGCGGTTGCCCCTTACATGCCACCTACTGGGGACCTGACCCACAACCCAGGCATGTGCCCTGACTGGCAATCAAACCAGCAACCCTTTGGTTGATCCACTGAGCTACACCAGCCAGGACTCCCACAGTCTATTTTGTACCTACCAATTATGCTTCTTATCCCCTGTACCTTTTCCCCCATCCTTCCCCCACCCACTCCCCACTGATAACCCTCTGTGTGATCTCTATTTCTGTGATTCTGTTCCTGTTCTAGTTGTTTGCTTAGTTTTTGTTTTCATTATTTTTCTTTCTTTTTTTTTTAGGTTCATTTGTTGATAGTTGTGAGTTTGTTTTCATTTTACTGTTCATAGTGTATTGATCTTCTTGTTCTTAGATAAGTCCCTTTAACATTACATATAATAAGGGCTTGGTGATGATGAACTCCTTTAACTTGACCTTACCTGGGAAGCGCTTTATCTGCCCTTCCATTCTAAATGAAAGCTTTGCTGGATACAGCAATCTTGGATGTAGGTCCTTGCCTTTCATGGCTCTGAATACTTCTTTCTAGCCCCCCTTGCCTGCAATGTTTCTTTTGAGAAATCAGCTGACAGTCTCATGGGAACTCCCTTGTAGTTAACTCTCTCCTTTCCTCTTGCTGCTTTTAAGATTGTCTCCTTATCTTTAATCTTGGGTAACTTAATGATGATGTGCCTTGGTGTGTTCCTCTTTGGGGCTCTCTGAGCTTCCTGGACTTCCTAGAAGTCTATTTCCTTTGCCAGATTGGGGAAGTTTTTCTTCATTTCTTAAAGATAAGTTTTCAATTTCTTCCTTTTCCTCTTTTCCTCATGGCACCCCCATGATTTGGATGTTGTAATGTTTAAAGTCCCAGAGGTTCCTAAGCTTCTCTTCTTTTTTTTTTTGAATTCTTATTTCTTCATTCTGTTCTGGTTGAATGTTTATTTCTTCCTTCTATTCCAAACTGATGATTTGAGTCCCAGTTTCCCTCCCTTCACTGTTGGTTCTCTGCACATATTCCTTTATTTCACTTTTCATAGCCTTCACTTTTTCCTCTATTTTTAGACCATACTTGACCATTTCTGTAAGCACCTGATTCCAGTGTTTTGGACTTTTCATGTGGTAGGTTGGCTCTCTCTCATTGCTTAGTTCTTTTTCTGGGGTTTTGATCTGTTCTAAATTGGGGCCATATTTCTTTGTCTCAGTGCACCTGTTATGTTGTAAGGGGCAGATCCTTAGGTATTCACCAGGGAGGGGCAACCTGCATTACTGTATTATGGCCCTGTATGTAGTGAAGGGGTCCGAGAGGGAACCATGCCACTTGCTCAGCTCTCAGCTGGCTTTCAGTCACCTTCCCTACTACCCCCAAGCAAGTTGGGCCCTTCTGGTGCCGATTCCCAGGTGGCTGTGTTTGTGTACATCCTAGGACCCTGTGGGTCTCTCCAACGAACTCCTCTGCGAGGCTGGGAGTTTCTCCTGCTGCCACAACCGTCACAGGTTTTTATAGCCAGAGGTTTGAGGCTTCAGTTTCCTGTGCTGGAACCCTGGGTTGCTCAGTCTGTCTTGCTCCCCAGTTATTCCTCCCAGCTTATCTGCACACAAATGTAGGACCACCTGGTCTGCCAGCTGCCACCTCACCTGCCTGGTCCACTGCCTTGCAGTGCATCCTCTCCACCCCAGCTGCCCATCTCTGCTGCCGCTACTAGTCTGGATACATGATTCTTCTTTAACTCCTTGGTTGTCAGACTTCCACACAGTTCAATTTTCTGGCAGTTCTGGTTGCTTTTTGTTTTTAAACTGGTTGTTGTCCTTCTTTTGTTTGTGTGAGGAAGTAAAGCATATCTACCTATGCCTCCATCTTGGCTGGAAATCTACTTTTATTTTTTATATTTAGATTTGGAGCTGATTTTAATTAATGGAATGAGACCAGATTTTATACTTATCAGTATTTTTCAACTATGTGATTGTCTAAAAATCATTTATTGACTATTAACAGATTTTACCTAAAAGTTTGAAATGCCATTTATAACATATAATACATTTCCATATGCATGGGTCAATTTCTGCAAACTATTTGTTTCTACTGATTTATTCTTTATTAATTAAAAAAATTGTCTCGTCCTCACCCAAGGACACTTTTCAATTGATTTTTTAGACAGAGAGGAGAGAGGGAGAGAGACAGAGAGGGAAGCACCGTGGGCTGTCTGTGGGGGACGTGCCCCTGTGGGGATGACATCCAACACTCGGTTTATGGGATGATGCTCCAGCTGAGCTGCACCGGTCAGGGCTGATTTATTCTTGAGCCAGTATGACAAGGTATCAACTGCTACAGCTTTGTAATATGCTCTGATTTTTATTCAATCAAGTCTCTCTTCTTTGTTCTTTTACAACATTGTCTTTGCTATTCATAACATTTACTTTCATATAAATTTTAAAGTCATCTTGTCAAGTTGCATTTAAAAATCCCACTGGGATTTTTACTGGTTGCATTAAATTCATGAACTAATTGAGAGAAATTAGGAGAAAAATGACACTTTACAATCTTGAGTTTTCTTATATCCTAATATTAGGGTATAAGACTTGGTATACCCTAATCTTACCATGGGTTTCAATTACCTTCTTTTTTTTTTTTTTTTTTGAGATTTTATTTATTTATCTTTAGAGGGGAAGGGAAGGAGAGAGGGAGAGAAACATCAATGTATGGTTGCCTTTCGTGCATCCCCTGCTGGGAACCGGCCTGCAACCCAGGCATGTGCCCTGAACTGGGAATCAAACCACAATTGTCTGGTTTGCAGGCCCGAGCTCAATCCACTGAGCTATGCCAGCCAGGGCCTCAATTACCTTCTTGAATGGTTTTAAACCTCTGCATGTAGATAAATTCCTCTTTCCAGTTTTCTGAGAACAGGATCTTCCTTTTTTTAGGGCAGTAGTCTCCAAATTATTTTGATAACACATCCCAATGTTTAAAATTTGTGAGCATGAAAAAATATATACAAATTACTTATACACATTAGTATACTAATATATAGTTTATAAAATATACAAAGTATTTAAATAATGAAATAGATTAAATAAGAATTATTTTGTAAATGAGTTTTAGAGGGAGCAGGGAGAGAGAGCTGTTATTCCACTGATTTATGCATTCACTGGTTGCCCCCTGTATATGCCTTGACCAGAGATCGAACCTGCAACCTTGGCACATCAGGACAACACTCCAACCAAGACACCTGGCCAGGGCAAACAATAATGTTTAAACGAATGTCTTATTTCGTTAAACCACTTGCTCCAATTAAAAATCATTGCGGTTGCCCTGATTGGTATGGCTCAGTTGGTTGGGGGTCATCCTGCAGAGCAAAGGGTCACTGGTTCGATTCCTAGACAGAGCACATGCCTAGGTTGCAGGTTTTGTCCCCAGTCAGGGTTCATTCGAGAGACAATGAATCGATGTTTCTCTCTCACATCAATGTTTCTCTGTTTCTTTTTCCCTTCCTCCCTGACTCTCTAAAAACAAGTAAATAAAATTTTTTTTTAATCATTGCAGTTGGGCGTTGGCTGGTGTGGCTCAGTGGATTGAGTGCTGGCCTGCAAACCGAAGGGTTGTTGGTTCAATTCCCAGTCAGGACACGTGCCTGGGTTGTGGGCCAGGTCCCCAGTAGGGGGTGCTCAAGAGGCAACCACACACTAATGTTTCCCTCTTTCTCCCTCCCTTCCCCTCTGTAAAAATAAATAAAATCTTTTAAAAAAATCATTGCAGTTGGAAAATAGCAGTGGTAATATTTTAGTGAGAACGAGGTGTCTGCATATGCTTAAACATTTCATGAAACAGAAATGTAAAAGGCTGATTTTCTTAATATGAGGTATAGTTTATATGTAACAAAATGTACTCATTTAAACTGTACAGTTTAATAAATTTTGAAAAATGTGTAATGTACTCATTCCCGTTTGAGCATCATCACAGTCAACATATGGCCTAATTCCACCCCCACAAGACATCCTTGTCTTTTATAGTCAGTGCTAAGAAATGGGTGTGTTTTCCCATTGATATGTGAAAATAGGCCCTAGAATATGAAGCACTTTCTAGAATAATATGTATACATAGGCATAAAATAGGGACTCGGTTATGTCTGGATTCTTTGACTTAGTATGATCATTTTTTAGATTAATCCATGTTTTTGCATATATCCAGAATTCATTTTTTTATTGCTGAGTACCACTTCATTATATGGACATGCCATTATTTGCTTATTAATTCACCTGTTGGTTGACATTTGGCTTGTTGCTTGCATCGGATATAGTGAACTGAGCTGCTGTGGACATTCATATACAAGTCTTTGTATGGACATACATTTATCTTAGATAAATACCTGTAAATGAATCGCCTGCATCATATAGTGGGAGGATTTTCACCTTTAAAATTTTTTATTGTGGTAAAATATACACAATAAAATTGACCATTTTCACAATTTTTAAATGAAAAAAGCTTATTAGGAATTTTCACATTTATGTTCATGAGCGATAAGGTCTGTGCTTTACCTCTCTTGCAATGCCTTTGTCTGGTCTGGATATCATGGCAATGCCGGAACCATAAAATGAGTTAGAAAGATTTCCTTTTCTTCAGCTTTTGGGAAGATTGCTCTTTACCTTACATGTGTAGTAAAAATCACCAGTGAAGTCATTGAGGTCTGTAATTTTCTATGAAGAAGAAGGCTGAAGGCTGTAATTTTTAACTAAATTTGAATTTCTTTGATATAGAGTTATTCAAGTTATCTATTTCTCTTAAGTGAGGTTTGGTAATTTGTCTTTGAAGGTATTTGTCCATTTCACTTAAATTGGCAAATTTAGTGCCAAGAACTTGCTCATCATTTTCCTGTATGACGTATTTTGCTTGTTTGTTTTTTAGTTGTTTGTTGAGAAACATTTTAGAACCTGAACTCTTACTCTGAGATGGAGTTATTGGGCCACTTTGAGCAGAGGCATCAAATGAGTTCTTAGTTACAGAATTCTTCTGGATGCTGTATTAAGAATAATCTGAAAAGGGTTAAGGGTACAATCAAGGAGAACAATGGGTAAAGTGGTACTTAATTACAAAAGACTATATTGGCTTGGACCAGTGCAGTGGTAGTGGTGGCCAGAAAATGGTAGAATCTTAAGTTAGAGCTGATTGAACAGTTGGAAGAGTTAGTGTTGGGTATGAAAGAGGTAAAGGATGCTTTTAAGGTCTTCGTCCTGAGTAACTGGAAGAATAGAGTTTCAATGAGAAAGGAGAGACTGCAGGAGGAACTGAGGGGAGGGTAAGGCATGTTCCCTTTGAGATGCTTATTTAGCCTCCAAATGTAGATTTCAACATAGGCAGTTGGTTGGACTGGAGTTGAGGGGAATGGTTGGTGCTGGAGATACATACTGAATCATAACCATTTCGATGGTATTTAAGGTCCCAAGACTGGATGAGGTCATCAAGGGAGTGAGAGCAGGTGGGAAAGAGATCCAAGATTAAACCCTGAGTTAGAGTTCTATTCAAGGTTAGGTAAGGGTGGAGAGGACCTGCAACAAACTGAGAACAGCCAGAAAAGTAGACAGAACAACAATCAAGTGTGGTTTCTTAGAAGCCTGGAAGTGTTTCAGAGGTTGTAGTGATTGGTTATGTCAAATGCTGATAGATCAAGTAATTCATGGACTGAAAAATGACTACAGATTTAACAATGAGAAGGTCACTTGTAACCTTGGAAACAGCACTTTTAATGGAGTCATGTGGGTTAACTGGAACTGGTTCAGGAAAAAACGAGATCCCTGACTGCCATGGCTCAGTTGAATGGATGTCATTCTATTAAGTGAAAGGTCCCCGTTCCATTCCTGGTCAGGGCATATGCCTGGGTTGCTGGTTTGGTCCCTGGTTGGGGCAAGATGCAGCCAATTGATGTTTCTCTCCATTTCTCCCTCCCTTCCCCTCTAAGAAAAATACCACCTTTTAAAAAAAGTAATGAGAGAAATTTCGTATTTGTTAATTCCCCTACTCACTAAAATGTATAGGTAAACGCAAACCCCACCGTTTGAAGACCTGGGCATAGGGGCAGGTTTGACTTGCTGGCTGCACTCGTTCCCAGCTGAGGTAGAACAAAGCAGCGGTCTGACTTCAGCTATTGCACTGGACTGTTTCATGCTATATTTTCATATTTTTGTACTCTTTGTTGGTTTTCCTGTTTAAAATGCCTCTCAAGGTGCAGTGCTAAGGTGTTTTCTAGTGTTCATAAGCACAAGAAGGCTATGATGTGCCTTATATAGAAAATATTTGCTAGATAAGCTTCCTTAGGCATGAGTTACAATGCTACTGGCCATGAGTTCACCTAATGAATCAACCATATATAGTAAATAAGGTATCTTTAAACAGAAACACACATATAAGATATATTGATGGGGTCACGAAAATGTAATGACCAGAGCCTGGAAGAAGCCTAACCTTGTATTTCCCCTGGGAGCAACGGTTCAGCATTTGTTATGATTTTATAGCACAGAACTCTACCGAATAAGAATCAACCCTAACATAACAAATATTTTCAAACATCCTTTTAAAATTTTATTTGATTTTAGAGAGAGTGTAAGGGAGAAAGAGAAACACCAATTTGTTATTCCACTTATTTATGCATTCATTATCTGCTTCTTGTATGTGCCCTGACTGGAGATCAAACCCACAGCCTTGGTGTGTCAGGACCCTGCTCTGACCATCTGACCCACCCAGCCAGGGCCAAACATCTCTTTTTTAAATGATGTCAAAAAGGCAGGTACTTTCTCAACTAATTGTTAAATTATCTTTACCTTGAAAGTCGATGAAAAAAGAAGAAATCAGCCATCTACTGGGAAGCATATTTTTGATAGCCACCTAAAAATTATCAGCATATTTGGGACACATCTTTTTACAAAAGAAAATAAGTATTAGAACACATATTAACTTCAAGACGGCGGTTACCTTTTGTCAAGGAAAGGCAGAGAAATGAGGCCGTTCTTCAGTTGTCTGTATTTTCTTCATATAAAGAAAGCATAATATCCTAAATCTGAACAATGGGTAAAAGTTTTATTATCCTATTCTTTTGACATATTTAAAATAAATATGTAACTAACTCAATCAGATTAAATAACACTATTGTAATACTTGACTATTTGTTAAATTGCCATCAACTGATGGATAGCTCTTGACTGGTTGGCTATATCACTGGGAAGGACACAGCGTGTCCTGACACAGTTACAATTTATAAAAAACAACTCTATGGCTTTAAAAGGCAGCTTCACTGGGCATTGGAGTTTATGACCTCACCCCTCTAAAGCTACACATTTCAACCATACGAAGCACATGAAATAACCGCTAGAAAGTACGTCCACGTTTGGGGGCGGTATCCAGGGATTAGACCGGACACGTGCCAGCAGTCGATCAAAGATTGGAGAGGGATGAACATGTCTGGCCTTCAGCTAAACAGGGCTGAGAGCCTGCGAACAAACTCAGTGAGCATCTGAACTGGATTCGGCATCACCGGAAACGGCAACTCCCACTTGGGGCGCTGCGGACACACGAGTTGAGGCTGCCTTCCAGGAAGCCAAAAAAAAAAAAAAAAGGGGGAGAAAGAGAAAAAGGAGGAATAGTGGGTGGGAAGCAGGCCCTCGACCGCCATTCACACGACGCGCCCCCCCAACTCTTCGCCGCCTCGGCTGCCGCCCTTGGCCTTTGGCCGCTCCCCGGTTGCCTAACCCTCGGACCTCGCGGCCCGCCGGCCGCTGCCCACTGGCTGGGACCTCAGGTGCGTACCCTGCCCCCGCCGCCATTAAGAGCGGGTGCTTTTCTTTAAACTTTCTCCTTCTGCGGACCCTGCGGCTCCGAAGGGGACGTTTATGGAGGCCGCCCGTCCAGGCGCACGGAGAGACGTGCCCTGGAATAGGCGCGTGCCCTGGAATAGCTGGCTCAGCGGGAGCCGAACCCCTTTGCTCGAAGGTAGGGCACAAGGAGTGGGGGTGGGGCGAGGAAGCCCTGTTGTGGGGGCAACCGTCTTACGCACAGAACGCGCATTCTTCTCCCTTCTGATTGGCTGGTCGGAGCGGTGGAGGTGGATGCTGCAAGCCCAGGGCTTTCTGCGCACGCTGCCTGTGAGCTCACAACCAGTATAATGTACGCGGGAATCTCGCGCTGCATGAAGGCGTGACTGATTGGTTAGACGAGGGGGCGGGGCTTCACCTGTTGCTTGGTAACGGAGCCCAGGTTCCATAGTGAAGATTCTCTGACTGCCCCTCACATTTCGCTTACCCGTTAAGGAGTGATCCGCCGCATGGGGTTTGTAGTGGACTAGGTCAGCCCGGTAGTCTCCAGCGGTCTGGTGGCAGAAAATAAACCCAGAGGCACCAAGAAGAGTTTCTCGCCCAGGACTGCAGTCCTTCACTTATGGTTTAAAGACAAAGTGAGGAAAAGGCTCTCAGAGCTTCAGATTCCAATAGCAGTCATTTCCTATGCCCCACCTTAACCCCTTGCAATCACTAATGTGCTGTCTCTATGGCTCTGACTATTCTGAATATTTTCCTTAGATTTTTTAAAAGATTTTATTTATTTTTATAGAGAGGGGCAGAAAAGAAGAAAGAGGGAGAGAAATACCAATGTGTGGTTCCTTTCCCATGGCCCACACTGGGGACCTGGCCTGCAACCCAGGCATGTGCCCAGACTAGGTATCGAACTGGCCACCCTTTGGTCCGTAGCCCACACTCAATCCACTGAGCTACACCAGCCAGGACCTTAGATGGTTTGATTGGTTCTTTTTTATGGCTGAATAATCATTGTATGAGTATACCACACTTTCACTTTCTGTCAATTCATGTCAGTTTGGTTTGTTTCCATTTTGGCTATTGTGAATAGTGCTATGAGCATTTGTATATGTGTTTGTGTGTATATATGTTTTTAACTCGGGTATATATCAAGAAATGGAATAACTGGGCCAAGTTTTGTGTTTTAAGGGGGAAATTTTTTACAGTTTATTTTCATGCTGGTAATTTGAAGTAAACATGTTGAGATAGAAGGTTGGAGATTGTTCAGAGCTGCAACTAAAGAATTAAGCAGCCTTTTCTTCCTCTTTCTCTTTTCTTCTACTTGGGGAGGGAGGCTTGATCAGTGTGACTAGCCACCTTGCCTTCAGTGGACACAGGGCTTGGCACCGGCTGCAGCAGGTGTTACTCTGTGGTGGCGATTGGGAGTGGGTCACGGTTCTTCCCTCCTGCCTGTTGTTTAGCCCCTGATGTTTGCTGCCCAGAGCTTTGCCCACACCTGCTGGGACAGTTTTTTTCCTCATTCTCAGGCTGCAGAACTTGCTCAAGTGCCCAGTTGTTGGCTCTATGTTCCCACATGCCCTGGAGCAGTCGAAGAGTGTCTGGCTTTCATTTTACCTTTCTTACCTGCTATTTGCCTTATCTGTGCGGGTCCGCCTCACTTGAGTGTGCAGGAGGTGGGTTTTCATCTTTGTTTCCTCCCTGCCCATCCTGCCAGTATGTATGTTTTCACATATGAGGTGCTCAGTACATTTTTGGTGGTGTTTTTTTAACTTTTGTCAGTGTATTTGGCTAAGCTAAACTTCTTTATCATTTGTTAATCATTTAAATTTTATTGAAAATACATGTTACTTGTATTTCTTTTCCATACTCGTGTATCATTCCAGAATAGAAAGACTACTTTGTGAAATTTGTTATTCTTTTTAAAAATTTTTTCGAGTTTTATTGAGATATAATTGACATATATTTGTTTTAGATGTCCAGTGTAGTGATTTCATAATACGTAAGTGTTGTGAATATGTATTTGTAATATTGCATATTTGATAATATGTAAGTGTTGCTACAGTAAGAGTAGACATTCATCACCTCATATATTACAATTTTTTGTTCTTGTGGTGAGATCTCTTAAGAGCTACTCTGTTTGCAACTTAATACGGTATTGTTAACTGTAGTCACCATGCTCTACCTTACATCCCGGGACTGACTTATTTTAAACTGGGAGTTTGTACCTTTTGACCGTCTCAGTACATTTCCGTTGAATGCTGAACTCTGGAGAAGGTGGCATCTCAGGAACTTGTTAATTAAAAAATCAAGATCTTAGAGACCTGAAAAATTAACCTTTGGAAAGGAAAATTAGAAACACTCTAAAAAATAAACCAGGCCTCCATTTCAAGATTTCAGAGGTTTGATAAACATAGTGGATGACATTCCAAGTGGTAAAAATTGTGAGTGATGGAAATGAATTCTAGATCAGAGATGGGCAAACTTTCTCTGTAAAGGGCCAGATAATATTTTCAGCTTCGGCAGCATGTGCTGTCAACATGCATACAGCCCTGCCTTGGTGGGAAAATGGCCATAGACAAGATGTAATGTTTTGGTTATTACATATTAGGGGCGTGCCTATTACATATAAGGGGCGGAGCCTTAGGTGTTCACCAGGATGGGGCGACCCAGTCGTGCTGGGTTGTGATGCTGTAGGTGGGGGCAGGGTCAGAGAGGGGCAGTGGCGTTTGTTCCACTCTGTCAGATTTCTGTCCCCTCTGCCGGTTCCCACGAGCAAATTGGGTCCTTCTGGTGCTGGTTCCCAAGGTTTGTTCCAATAAAGCTTCATTGACAAAAACAGGTGGCAATCTGGATTTGACCCACAGACTGCAAATTGTTGACCCCTGTTCTAGATTTATCATTAAAATATTTGTCAAAAAGGTGAGGCAGTCCTCAAGGATTGCTAAGGGAACTATGTGAGATTTGAGAGTCTTTTTTAGTTTACATGCCAGTTTCTAAAGAGCAAAACATTAAATATTATATAAAATCTGTGATAGAAAAGAAGTTAATTACCATATAGACTTTGGGAGATTTTATTCTGCAGCACAAGCTTTTCTTGTCAAGAATTTTTAGTTTTATTAGGATGAAAAGATTTTTTTCTCAGGGAAATGTATAGTGTTGGGGGAAACCCCATGTTAGCTTATAACCATGTTTCTTTTTTTTAATGTTGTAGTAAGGCATGGTGTGTTCTAAGTTAAAAAATATAAAAGACAAAGTTTCTGCCTTCATTCATTAAGTAAAAGATACAAACAAAGCAGTAATTATAAAATATCAATTTTAAAAAATTTTGCTGGTATCCTAGTTGATACCAACTAATATCATTTTGAGATCCACCTACTTTCGTTCAGCCTATTCTTTTATTCTCTCAAAAACCAAAGTTTGACATCACAGTCCTCTTAGGGGTAACAGTGGTGTAATTAGCAGAAACAATTATCTTTACCGCTAGCACTAATAGATACTGATCAAGCCGTTTACTTTTGTGTTTTAGAGTAAGGCTCTGTTGAAGTCTTCTCTAAGGAAAGAATTGTGTGAAATAATAGACAATGGAGTCACAGTATGGTTGAGCTGTAAAAATGAAATGAGAAGAATACCTATTAAAATATTTTAGGCACTTTCTGCCATTCCAACATAGGAGCATCTGCCTTAGCAGCAAGCATGAACTGGGGACCTGGAATTTGCCAGTCCCTGCTTGAGTAGTCTTTCTGGGACAGATACTTACCGCTCCCTTGGATAACTTGGATGATGCTTGAATTTACCTTTGGGTGTACCTACTTCCATTGTAAATAGGACTCTGCTGTATGAGACCTTGTCTGTATTTTTTTAAAACAGTGTTTGAAGTTGTTTATTCTGAAAGATAATGGTCAAGAATACCAGTTTCTTTCTTTTTGAAGATTTTATTTATTTATTTTTAGAGAGATGGCAAGGGAGGGAGAAAGAGAGGGAGAGAAATATCAATGTGTAGTTGCCTCTCACATGGCCCCCACTGGGGACCTGACCTGCAGCCCAGGCATATGCCCTGACTAGGAATCAAACCAGCCACCTTTTGGTTCTCAGCCCACACTCTGCATCTAAAATTCACTGAGCTACACCTGCCAGGGCAAAAATACCAGTTTCTTAGTCATAATTTTAAATATCAATAATGTTCTGAAGAGTTTTGGTAGTAGGTATATCTTTATAACTTTGTGCATTTACCCACATTAATGCTTTTTTTAAAACAAATATTTGCATTACTTTAAATAAAAAGTGAACACATGTTTAATATATTTAGTTTATTTTATAAAAATCTCTGTGAGATATCCATAACTTCTATGGGAAAATTTTAATATTTCAACCTAGTAATGCAGTTAATTTAAAAAAATACAAGAAATTGGAAAGAAAAGTCTAGTTTTGCCAATGGATATAGTTTGAATAAAATAGAAATCATTTCAAGTTTTGCCTCTTCACATGAAATTATTTCATCTGAATTCTTTTTTTAATATATTTTTCTGATTATGCCATTACAGTTGTCCCATTTCCCCCCTTCATTCCCCTCCCCCTACACACCCTCCCCCACCGTTCCCCCCTTTTGTTTATGACCATGTGTCACAAGTTCTTTTTTTATTTTATTTTGTTATTGATTATGCTGTTACAGTTGTTCTATTCCCCCCTTCATTCCCCTCCACCCTACCACCCCATGCCCACCATTACCCCCCCTTTAGTTTATGACCATGTGTCTCAAGTCCTTTAGATTCTATATTTCCCCTACTATTCTTGCCCACCTTCTATTTTCTATCTACTGTCTATGCTACTTATTTTCTGTACCTTCTTCCCCCTTCTCCTCCTCCCACTCCCCTGTTGCTAACCCTCCTTGAGATCTTCATTTCTATGTTTCCACTCCTGATCTAGCTGTCCTTCTAGTTTGCTTTTGTTTTAGGTGTGGTTGTTAATAACTGTGAGTTTGTTGTCCTTTCACTGTTCATGTTTCTTTAACTTCTTTTTCTTAGATAAGTCCCTTTAACATTTCATATAATAAGGGCTTGGTGATGATGAACCCCTTAAACTTGACCTTATCTGAGAAGCACTTTATCTGTCCTTCCATTGTAAATGAAAGTTTTGCTGGATAGAGCAATCTTGGTTGTAGGTCTTTGGATTTCATGACTTGGAATACCTCTTTCCAGCCCCTTCTTGCCTGTAAGGTCTCTTTTGAGAAATCCACTGACAGTCTGATGGGGACTCCTTTGTAGGTGACTGTCCTCTTAGCTCTTGCTGCTTCTAGGATTCTCTCCTTCATTTTAATTTTGGCTAATGTAATGATGATGTGCCTTGGTGTGTTCCTTCTTGGGTCCAACTTCTTTGGGACTCTCTGAGCTTCCTGAATTTCCTGGAAGTCTATTTCCTTTGCCAGATTGGGGAAGTTCTCCTTTATTATTTGTTCAAATAAGTTTTCCACTGGTGGCTGTGCCTTTCCCCTTTCTGGTACCCCTATAATTCGGATGTTGGAGCGTTTAAAGATGTCCTGTAGGTTCCTAAGACTCTCCTCATTTCTTTGAATTCTTGCTTCTTGACTCTTTTCTGTTTGGCCATTATTTGCTTTCTTCTGGTCCACTCCATTGATTTGAGTCCCAGTTTCCTTTTCATTGCTATTGGTTTCCTGTGCAATTCCATTCATTTCAATTAGTTTCGCCTTCATATATTTGTCTAATTTGTGGCTATAATCATCCAGTTCTATGAGGATCCTGATCACCAGTGTTTTAAACTGTGTGTCTGAGAGTTTTGCCATTTCTTCATTGCTTAGATTTATAGGCTCTGGGGCTTTGAGATCTTCTTGAGCCATTTTTGGTCTTTTCGCGCCCTTTAAGTGTAAGGAGCGGAGCCTTGGACTCCCAGGTCGCTGGGTTGTGACGCTGTATGTGGGGGCGTGGTCAGAGTGGGGAAATGGCGGCCCCCTCTGCTGTTTCCTGCGGCTGGGTGAGGAGAAGAGCCTTAGGTGGTTCACCTGGGCCGGGCTACCCAGAGTCGCTGGGTTATGACGCTGTATGTGGAGGTGGGGTCAGAGCAGGGAAATGGCAGTGCCCTCCCTGCCGCTTGCCTCGGGGACCCGCTGGGTCCCGGTCCAATCGCCCACTCCCTCGCTTGTCTATCCGTGCACAAATGCGAGACCACAGTCACTGGCAGCCCTGCTCCCTCGCTGTTTCCCCGCGGTTGCTCGCTTGGTCGCTTGCTCGGTCGCTCACTAGGTCCAACCCTGCACCTAGATTCCGCGCGCCTGAGTCCGTCTGACGGAGTTTTCCTGTGCAACCCCACTCCACCAGCTGCTGGTTTCGCCCCTTACCGGTCAGGCTGAAGAATTTGTTAACAGACTTCCGAAAAGTTCGATTTTCTGTGTTCTGGCTATGTTTTCTGTTGCTAATATTTAGTTGCCTCTAAACTTGGTTGTGTGAGAAAGCATGGATATCCACCTTTGCCTCCATCTTGGTGGAAGTCTCACAAGTTCTTTAGATTCTATATTTCCCCTACTATTCTTGCCCTCCCCCCTGTCTATTTTCTACCGATCGTCTATGGTACTTATTTTCTGTACCTTCTCCCGCCTTCTCCTCCTCCCACTCCCCTGTTGCTAACCCTCCATGTGATCTCCATTTCTATGGTTCCTCTCCTGATCTAGCTGTCCTCTTAGTTTGCTTCTGTTTTAGGTGTGGTTGTTAATAACTGTGAGTTTGCTGTCCTTTCACTGTTCATCTTTTTTATCTTCTTTTTCTTAGATAAGTCCCTTTAACATTTCATATAATAAGGGCTTGGTGATGATGAACCCCTTAAACTTGACCTTATCTGAGAAGCACTTTATCTGCCCTTCCATTCTAAATGAAAACTTTGCTGGATAGAGCAATCTTAGATGTAGGTCTTTGGATTTCATGACTTGGAATGCCTCTTTCCAGCCCCTTCTTGCCTGTAAGGTCTCTTTTGAGAAATCAGCTGACAGTCTGATGGGGACTCCTTTGTAGGTGACTGTCCCCTTATCTCTTGCTGCTTCTAGAATTCTCTCCTTCATTTTAATCTTGGCTAATGTAATTATGATGTGCCTTGGTGTGTTCCTTTTTGGGTCCAACTTCTTTGGGACTTTCTGAGCTTCCTGGATTTCCTGGAAGTCTATTTCCTTTGCCGGAATGGGGAAGTTCTTCTTTATTATTTGTTCAAATAAGTTTTCCATTCATGGCTGTTCCTCTTCCCCTTCTGGTACCCCTGTAATTCAGAAGTTGGAGCGTTTAAAGATGTCCTGGAGGTTCCTCAGCCTCTCCTCATGTTTTTGATTTCTTGTTACTTCATTCTTTTCTGTTTGGTAATTTTTTTTCTTCCTTCTGGTCCACTCCATTGATTTGAGTCCCAGTTTCCTTTCCATCACTATTGGTTTCCTGTGCATTTCCCTTCATTTCAATTAGTTTAGCCTTCATATGTTCCTCTAATTTGTGACTAAAATCAACCAGTTCTGTGAGCATCCTGATCACCAGTGTTTTGAACTGTGCATCTGAAAGGTTAGCTATCTCTTGGTTGCTTAGATTTATTGGCTCTGGGGCTTTGAGCTCTTTTTCTGCTTGAGCCATAATGTTTTGGTTAGGTCGTGTCTATTATGTATGAGGGGCGGAGCCTTAGGTGTTCACCAGGGCGGGGGGACCCAGTCACTGGGTTGTGATGCTGTATGTCGGAGTGGGGTCAGAGAGGGGCAATGGCGTTTGTTCCACTCTCTCAGATTTCTGTCCCTTCTACCGGTTCCTATGAGCAAATTGGGCCCTTCTGGTGCTGGTTCCCAGGTGTGTGGGCTTGTGCACCTTCCAGGACCCTGTGGGTCTCTCCAACGATCTCTCTGTGAGCCTGGGAGCATCTCCTGGCACCTCAACCCTGAAAGTCTTTCCAATTGATGCTTCAGGCTCTGATTCCCATCGCTGTGGCCCCCCTGGGTTGCTCGGTCTGTCTCACTGCTCGCTCCTTCACTTGGTTTATCTGCACTCAAACGTGTGACTGCGGTCAGCCAGCCGCCTTGTGCCCTCACTGGGTCCACCCGTTGCCACCCCATGCCTGGGATCTGCCACCTGCACTCCTGTGCTCCTGAGCTTTTGGGTCGGTTGCCTGATCTTTCCTGCCCGACCCACTCCACCGCTGACTCCGCCTCTCTTACCGGTCTGGATGAATGGTTCGTTGTCGGACTTCCGTCCAGTTCAATTTTCTGTGTTTTGTCTGCGTTTTTGTTACTAAAACTTTGTTGTCTTTAAACTTGGTTGTGCAAAGAGGTACAATGTTTCCACCTACACCTCCATCTAGGCCAGAAGTTTTGATCTGAATTCTTGATGAAACATTCTAGATACTGATTTTCCCAAAAGGAATTACATACTACTGACCATATAATTATTAAAAACAGAAATGACCATATAAATGATATATATTTAGGTCAATTTTAAAATGATTTTTAAAAATCTGAAACAATCTTGAACTTACAAAAAATTGCAAATATAATACAAAGAACTTTTATTTGTTTTGAACTACTCAAGAGAAATTATCAACCTGAGGGCACATCACCCCAAATACTTGACTATGAGTATTCTACAAACAAGAATATTCTCCTTCATAACAGCAATATTACAATCATAATTAACCTTAATCCATTATAACACTAAAACCTCATTAAGTTTTCTTAAAGACTTTATTAATTTATTTTTAGAGCAAGGGGAAGGGAGGGAGAAAGAGAGGGAAACATCAGTGTGAGAAACACTGACCAGTTGCCTCTCACACACACCAGGGGCCAAACCTGCAACCCAGGCTTACGCCCTCACCTGGAATGGAACCTGTGACCTTCGGCTTGTGGGACAATGGCCATCCAACTAAGCAGCAATGGCCAGGGCTCCTCATTAAGTTTTACGGTTGCCCAGTAATGTTCTCTACAGCAAAAGGGAAAACTTTTGCACATCACACATAAAGCTCTTGTCTCCAGAATACATAAAGAATTCTATAAATTCAATACAAAAATAAGGAAGCAGTCCAGTTTTTAAATGGACAAAAGATTTGAACAGGCATTTCAGCAAAGATGATGTATGGATGGCAGATAAGCATATGAGAAGATGCCCAGCACCATTAGACACTGAAAACACGAACTTCAATCACAAAGTGGTATCGCTGCTCACCCATTAGAAGGCTAAAGTTATTTTTAAGCTGTTAATACTCTGTGTTGACAAAGATGCAGAGCAGCCGGAGTTCTCCTGTATCAGTGAGAGGGACACTAAGTGGTACACTCACTTTGGAAAACAGCTTGATACTTTCTTGCAAAGCTAAAGAAGTAGTTACAATTAGACCTAGCAAACCCCTTTCAAGTATTTACGCAAGAGAAGTGAGAACTTAGGTACTTAGGTTGACACAAAAACCTACATGTGAATTGTTTTAGTGGCTTTATTCATAATCATAAAAAAACGGCAAATAACACAAAAGTTCTTTAACTGATGATATAAATTGTGTTGCATCCCAAAAGTGGTAAGCTCAGTGATAAAAAGAAACTGATACAGTGAACAGCACAGCGTGAGAGTCCATGTATGTGACATTCTGGGACAGGCAAAACTACAGGGACAGAAACCGCTCAGTTCTGGGTGAGGGACAGGCCATGAATTGACTGCAAAGAGTCATGGTTTTGGGGGTGATGGAACTATCCGTCCTATACCTTGGTTTTAGTGGTGGCTACAGACTTATATTTGTCCAAACATATAAAACTATACACTAAAAAGGGTGAAGTCACTATATGTAAATTATACCTTAATTAAATTTTTGTGACATGAACAGGTATTTCACCTTTAATAATCAAAGAAATGAAACAATTCTAATGATGCTCTAGTTTATATCAGTTAAAAGAATTTTTATAATATGATAAAAACGTATTCCTTTACTTAACAGAAAAGAGCAAACCGTCATTTTGACCATTTTTCTTCTTGCTAAGTAAAGCATGCAGACATGGACAGCGTCTGAGCTCAGAGATGATGCCTCCGACCGCTTCATCGGGAGACCTCTGAGCCTGGAGGTGGTTTTAAGGCCACACCACGCCATGTCCTCATGATGTTTTCCATTTCACAAAGCGCCCGTGTGGGCACATTGTGTAACGCACCCTCCGGCACCTGAGAGGGAAGGGAGTGCTGTGACCAACCTCACCTGCAAGGCAGGGTGAACGAGGACTGTCCTGGCCCGGACATGTGGTCACTCTAATCGTGGGGCACCTGCCCCTTGGAGGTGCGTTATCTAGGGCTTCAGTGTGCCGGTGTGCCTCTCCGCTGTGGCCCAGCCCTGCTTTGCCGTGGTCCAGCTGCACAGCCCTGACAGGCCCCTCCCCACTCTCGGTGCTTTTGTGGGAGTGATGTTTCCCTTAGAGGGTGTGCGAGTGTTGAATTGGATTATGGGAGAAGCACTGGCACCTAGTGTGTGTTCTCTGAGTGTTAGTCTTCTTTTTCTTCATCCAACCTCTGTTTTATTTCACTTTATTTTTTTATTTCATTTGATTGTTTTTTTATTGTATCTTTTCCATTACCATGTATCCCCCTTGTATCCTCCTCCACCCACCTGACTTCATCTGATTTTTAAAAACAGCTTTGTTTAGCTAAAATTCTCACACCACACAATTCGCCCATTAAAGCGTACGATTAAATGGTTTTTCACGTATTCAGTGTTGGGCAGTCATCACCACAGTCCACTGTGGAACATTTTCATCACGCCCTAAAGAAACCCTGTGCCCTGTAGCTGTCCCTCCCCTCGGCCCTGAGCCACCACTGATCTCTGTCTCTGCAGATTTCCCCATTCTGGACATTTCACTTGGATGGACTCATAAAATGTGGGGTATCCTTGATTTTAACGTGAGGGGGATCAGAAATAGAGGTGAAGGTGGCTGACTTAGTGTCTCCTTCACAGAAGAAGAGCCTGGGTGCAGCCCACTGGGGGCGCGGCGCTGGGTAGCCTGGGACCCGCGACCTGGCTCTCCCGGCAGCTGGTTCTGCGGGGACCAGCACATCCTGCCTGGGACCCCGCGTAAGCTTGCATCAGCAGCCTGGCCTGCTTTATGTACCTTTTCGTTACAAATGTAACTAAGCCTACTATGGCAGGGGCATGACAAGTATTAACTGTTGTATGCTTTATATTAAAAAACATTCTATGGTATTAGAGAAACTTTTTCAAAGAAAAATTTCAATGCTACCGATATAGACTTTGGCAAAATTTGAAGTGAGCTTTTAAGTAGGAGAAGTCCTAACGGAAAAGGAAAAGGGATTTTGTCTCCCTGTCTTTAGTGTGCAAACCCCCACATCTCCTTTTCCTGTGTATGTGAACGGGATTGTGGTCCCTGGCACTGCCATGCTGAAATCGGACAGAACCTCACTGGGTCAGTAAGGGCCATTTCCTTCCCCAGGTCAGCTAGGAAGTAGCTAACCCGCTTCTCTGGCATAACCCCTGAATTTACTTTGTGAGGAGGTGATTGATGTCTAGACTGAGTGGAAAGTACACTATGTGAAAGTTAGCATTTCTATACAGAGGTCTTGGGTAAATCACTTAATGTCTTTAAGTGCCAGTTTCTTCAACACTCAGGAGGGTTTGAACGAGGTCAGGGGAGGACCCTAAGTGTGTGTTTAGCAGGACACTGGGTTTCTCTCACCCACTTTCTTCTTACTTCTCTTGCACAGGGATCATGGCCCAAGTAGCAACGTCTGCCCCGCCCATCGAAAATGAGGCATCCTCTGAGAGCAGGATGGTGGTCACGTTCCTCGTGTCTGCTCTGGAGTCCATGGTGAGACAGTCTACGGTTCTGTAACACGAGCGGTGTTTGGGTGGCTGTAGAAATACCAGAACTGTGACACTGCAGTGTGGTGTTTAATATTCAACTTGGGTTTGCCTCCTGTTGGTGTGCACGCACCCTTCCTCACTGAGGGTAACGGGCTTGTCAGATAATTCTTTTAATTCTCTTTTTTTTTTGCTTTTCTTACATTATGGATATAATGATATAAATTTAAGCTTTCCAGATCTGAAAATTTAATGAAGGCACTTGTATCACCTTGTTTGAGAATATATTTTGTCTAAATTTAAAAGTAAATTAATAAGCCACTAACATGCATCTGTTTACATCCAAATGTAAATTTTACCTTGTGTGTGAGAATTTGAGGCTAAATTTCTATACCTCAAAGTGTCTGATCACAAAATACTTAACTGATTAAAGAAGGGAAAACCAATAACTTTATAAAAGTGGAGAAAGCCCACAGACAGCCCCTTAGTCGAGTGATAAATGGGACAGAATAACATCGTGTGTCTCTTGCTGCGATGCACTTAGAAGGAGCAGACCCAGTTCTGTGGCATTCCCGCCCAAAGTGCACAGCCTGAATCTGATGAGGAAACATCATACAAACCCAAGTTAAGGGACATTTGACAAAATAATGGACTGGACTTACATAAATATCAGTGCCACGAAAGTCGAAGAAACTGTTCCAGATGGAAGGAGACTGAAGAGACAGGATACCAAATAGAAAATGGGACCCTGACTTGGATTTCTGACCAGAAAAATACATACGTAGCTATTTATTTGTTTTTATTTTCCTATAAAGACTATTAGTGGGTCATTGGCGAAATGCCAAGCACACACATAACCCTCACATACACCCATGTGTGCTCACACACAACACGTCCACCTGTCATACCCGAACTGCGGGAAACCAAGTAAAGAGAATTTTGAAAACAAACCGTGTTACGCTGAACACTGCCCTCCCCAAAGATGTCCATATCCTCTTCCTGAGCCTGTGGATGTGACCTGATTTGGCGAAAGGAACTCTACGGACGTGATTAAGTGAAGGCTCTTCGGATGGGGAGATCATCTTAGATATCTGGGGGTAAATAAAACTGTTTTTCCTAAAAACAAAAACAAAAACAAAAAAACTTGGAATAAGTTTTATTTTTATGTATTTCAGTAAATAATGTTTTGGTTTCTTCAGGTAAATATCATCAGTGGCGTTCTGGGTCCTTCTTTGTCTCTTGCTATATATAGCCTTTTGTTTCAAAGTCTATTTTGTCTGGTACAAGCATTGCTGCCCCAGCTTTTTTGTTTTGTTTCCATTTTCATGAAATATCTTTTCCATCCCTTTACTTTCAGTCTCTGTGTGTCTTTTGATCTGCAGTGAGTCTTTTACAGACGGTATATATGTGGGCCTTGTTTTGTGATCTGTTCAGTTCACTGTGTGTCTTTCTTTTTCCTCTTCATTGAATTTCCTGGGGGTGAGCGACACTGATTTCAGGTGCTCGATTCTACCACACATCATCTGTACACTGTGTTGTGTATTTTCCACCCATCACCATTTATCCCTTTCATGACTTTGTATCAGGGGTGCAGGGCACCACCATGTCTAATCACTGGTAACATTCACCTTGATCACTTGGGCAAGGTGGTGTGACAATTAGTTTTATGTCAACTTGACTGGGCCACGGGATGTCCAGATAGCTAGTTAAATAATATCTTGGAATGTGTCTGTGAGGGTGTTTTTGGAAGAGAGCAGCATTTGAATTTGCACCCTGAGTAAAGCCTATGGCCTTCCCAGTGTGGGTGTGCATCGTCCACTCTGTAGAGAGCCCAGCTAGAGCAAAAAAATGCAGGAAGGTTGAACTTGTTCTCTGCCTCCCTGTGCAGCTGAGACATTGATCTTCTCCTGCCCGCTGCACTCCTGCCTTCAGACTTGGACTGGAATTTACTCCATCAGTTCCCCTCTTCTCATGCCTTTGACCTTCACCACCCGCTTTCCTGTAGCTGGCAGACTGGATCATGGCCCTTCTCAGCCAACTACATGAGCTAGGTCCTTGTAATAAACCTCCTGTTACATGTATAAAATCTCCTGTTGGTCCTGTTTGTCTGGAGAACCCTAATACAGGGAGCATCTGCCACATTTCTCTGTTGTCCAGTTACTGTTTTTCCCTCTGCGGGTCCTGTTCCGGGGAAGCAGTCCCTGAGCCCCGCCCACAAACCGCGGTTCTCAGGCTGGTACCAGCGGTGCCACGCGGCCTGCAGCACGGAGCTCGCTGGAGTGTGAGCCCCTCAAACGTGTTATTTGTCATATGTTTTGGGAGCCTTAAAATAATTTATATCCTTTGGGATGTTCCGTTCATCTGATTCCATCCCACGGAAATAATCAAACTTGCACAGAAATATTTGTGTTTTCAGATGTTTCTTGTAGTATTGTTCATAATAGGAAAAAAAGCCTTTTGGATAATGTTATGGTTAAAGGGGCAGATGGTGATTACATTGGGCCCAACTGGATAATTTAGGACAAAATATTATATATTCGTTTAAAAGTCATATTTTTCAGGATCACATATGCTCAATAATGATAAGCAGAAAGCCAGCTTATATACAGTAGTATGATTCTAATTTTGCTTTAAAAATTATATATATATATGTGTGCGTGTGTGTGTGCATGCATATTTCAAAGTGTGAATAGTGGTTAACTCTTGGTAATAGTGTTACGGGGGATTTCTTTTTTCTGTATCTGCTATCACTAAGATTTTATAATGTACATATTTCATAATGAGAAAAATACTTTCAAAAAGATCTTTTCTACTGATGGCGACCAAAGTGAGGCTAACATTTGGTACCTTCACCTGGAACCAGAGTCTCCATGTTAGATTAACTGCTGAATTTTTGGCTCATTTGACATAAACAGGTTTGCCATGAAGCTAATGGAGCCTGAGCTCTGGGCTCCCACTTGCCCTGGTCCTTCCGTGGTCCTGGGAGAGTCCCAGCAATAAGGGCTCATGTGTTTTTGTCGAACTTGCTAGAATAAGGTAGTTTAACCACGTTGGTGAGGTTGCTCTCTCCACCTGCTCTTTCTCTCTGTTACAGTCCCTGTACTAGTTTCCTGTGGCTGCTATAAAAAAATTACACCAACTTCATGGCTTTAAACAACACATATATTTATTATCTGATCATTTTGAAGGTCAGAAGGCAGGAAATGGGCTTTGCACGGCTAAAATCAAGGTGTTAACAGAGCTGCGTTCCTTCCAGGGGCTCCTGAAGGGACTCCGTGCCTGGCCTTTTCCAGCTCCCAGAAGCCCCCCATGTCCCTTGTCTTGTGGCCCCTTCCAGCCAGTGTGCCACTCTGCTCTCTGATTCCACTGTCACATCTCCTGCCCCCCCCTTCTCTTCCTTGTCAGGGTCCTCATGATACATTGGGCCACCCTGTATAGTCCAAAACTATCTTCCCATCTCAAGATCCTAAAGACAACCATGTCCGCAAACTCCCTTTTGCTGTGTTAGGCACCCTGTTTACAGGGTTTGGGGATGAGGTCATGGACAGCTGTGCGGGGTCGTTGTCCTGCCAATCGAATCACTGTGTCAGGTGATGGAGGAGCAGACATGGCATCTCTAGGGTCCTGAGAAGGGGAAGTTGGGCTGAGGATACCTTTAGTTTTAGGTTAGTGGTATTATGTGGCTTGCTGTTATTTTTATGTCTGGATAAGTTAGTGCTGCGCATCTCAGTGTAGGAATGGTTTCCAGGAATATTCCTACAGTCCACTGTGTCCACTCATTCAGTAACATGACGTCAGGGGACAAAGCCTGAGGTTGAATTGTGGTGTGGATGTGTCTGGGTAGTGGGGACAAAACAAAGTTTTAAATGTACGAAGCCGAAAGCTAGTCTGGGGGGAATTCTACTCATGAAACATGTAAAATTGTAAACAGAGGATTTGTTTTTCATTGATGCCTTTTAGAAACCAAAGTTCTCTTTGTCAGGAATATACCCAGTAGTGTAGCATATGTAGTTATAAATACACCAAACATTCTTTTAACTTCTTAAAAGGAATTACACAAAGTAGAATGTATCAGAATGGTTGTCTGTAGGCCATAAACCTGCAAGTATGTGTGTGTATGAGGTTTCATGTTTTATGCATGCCTACCTTTAATAATAAAAATGTAATCAACGAGGATGGAGGAAATGTTAAATTATTAAAATAATATTTAAAAAATTATTGTCATAGAAAGAGGCAGTCTAAAAGTCTATAGCCAAAAGTGTAGGAAAAAAGATTCTGCACCTAATTCCATTGTACCGGGCAGGCTGCCCACACAGCCAGCACTTTTCCAGCCCCAGCTGGTGTCCAGCACTTCCAGCTCAGTTCAGACACCCTCTACCCAGGGACAGCATCTGATCTGCCAGCTCAGCCCCACAAGACTGCCCCCTCTTTAGATGCCAGTTGCAGTCAGGGTTATCCCCTGTGCTTCTGATTTATCATATCTGGTCTGTCATCAGCAGGGGTTCCCACAACCCCCTCCTCAGATTTGATTCATTTGCCAGAGCAGGTCACAGACCTCACCTTTATTCCTCTCTTCACTTAGAGACTTCCAAGGGCTTGAGAAGCTGTGTGCCAGGAACAGTGGACAAAGACCAAATAAATATATTTTTATTATAAATCACATCATCACAGATAGTTAATAAAAATATGTTCTTCTACAGGTTTTGTGATGTTGATGGTATTTGCTTGATAAATTTGTTTTATTCTCTTGGTGATTTTTCTCATACGAAATAAATATTCATTTTGTACCTAAAATTTTGTGTTTTCTTAAAGCAGGCCTCTTAGGCCCTACAAGGTCTGGATCTGCCCTTGAATAAAATACTTCATTCATTATGTTTCAGTGCAAAGAACTGGCCAAGTCCAAGGCAGAAGTGGCCTGCATCGCGGTGTATGAAACAGACGTGTTTGTCGTGGGAACTGAGAGAGGACGAGCCTTTGTCAACACCAGGACGGATTTGCAGAAGGACTTTGCACAATATTGTAGGTGTTAGCAATTTTATCCTTTGTGTTCATAAATCTTAAAGTATTTGCAGACAAGTCTTATGTAATCTTTTCTTCTAAGATATCATAAGCAGTATTCTAAAACAGTGCTGACCCCCCTCCTCTGCCTGGACACACCAGGGAAGAGCTGCTAAGGACAGTGAGCGGGGAGCACAGCCGTGGCCTCTGGCAGCGGGTCCGAGGCGGGACTCAGGTTTGCAGACTGCGTGTGAAGCACGTAAAGTAAATTGTCTTCAATTCCTAAAATAAGCCCACATTTTAAAAAATACTCTTATTTTGCTCCTTCCCAAAAGAAAGGGTAAAACTCCATGAGGGCTTATTAGATATTATTTTTGGTTAATAACCATTATACTCCTTTTCCCCTTTTTTTATAGCCTTCAGTGTGCCGGTATGTGTTGCGAGTGTCCAGGGACATTAATGAGCAATGTGGTCACATTTTAGGGAAATTACACTCCAAGGCACCTATTTCCCACTGTTTTCATCTCTTGGAACACATAACTAAGTACTAAAATTCTGCGGCACACCAAAAATATATTTTTTGCCAATCTGACAAAAAAATAGGTATAATTTTGATTCATTCGCACTGGACAGCTGTTGTCCTTTTTTTAATTTGACAGCCTAAGGGAAAAGGGGTGAGTGCGCCTGACTAAACAAGCAGGTATGACATGTTTTAAAAACTCCTATGGCACACCAGTTGAAAATCGCTGCTCCAAGGTGTTACAGCCTTATGTGTAGTGATTATCTGTACTGCTGTAGGTCATCTACCAAGTACTGAGTTAGCAATTTTGGATCTCCTGGAATCAAGAAAGAAAAAAAAGAAAGTTTAATCAAAGGGTAGATATAGAGATAGATATAGAAATAGATATACATATAGATATCGATATATAGGTATGTAGATGTCTCCAAGGATTGGCAGAGGGTATATATATATAACAGTTTGTGATTTAAAGCCTGTATTGATTGATATGGAAGAGCCATTCCTGGCTACCATTTGCATATATATATATATATATATACCATTTGCTCATATATATATATATATATATATATATACATACATACACACACACATATATATGTACATGTGAGTAATCTTGATGCATTTATGTGTGTGTGTGTGTGTGTGTGTATATATATATATATATGAGCTTGATTTGATAGATAGACATTTGTTTTTAATTAAAATATGTATACATATTTTTTTCGAGGATGATATCTGGGTCCTGTTGCGTGACCCACACAACATCACCTTGGTCAGACTTTGAAGGAGCCCATCAGCACGGTGTTTGCTGAGTGGAGCAGCTGGGGGAGATACGGGAACATGGAACAGGACTGAAATTGGAAGGGGCCTCAGAGATGTACAGGGAGAGAGAGAGAACAAGCTCCTTGGGAGCCAGCTCTCAGACACCAGAAAAGCAGGTCATGTGACCAAGGGGCTCAGGGCCTGGGGAAGAGACCTTGACGCTCACTTGACTTTAAGAAACAGGCTGAGACTTCCGCCAAGATGGAGGCATACGTGGAAGCACTGTGCCTCCTCCCACAACCAAATTTAAAAACAACAAAGTTTTAGCAACAAAAATGCAGCCAACACCACAGAAAATTGAACTTCACAGAAGTCTGACAACAACGGACCCTTCAGCCAAACTGATAAACCGGTGAAGGAGGAAGTGGTGAGACAGACTGTGCAGGCCCCAGTGGCAGGAAGCAGCAGAGGCACCACCATTGTCCCTCTCTGACCCCACCCCTACCTACAGCGTCACAAACCAGCGACCTGGGTGGCCCCGCCCTGGTGAACAACTAAGGCTCTGCTCCTCATACCTAACAGGCACGAAAAGATCAAAACATGGCTCAAGAACAACTCAGAGCCCCAGAGCCGATAAATCTAAGTGATGAAGAAATAGCCAAACTTTCAGATGCACAGTTCAAGACACTGGTGATCAGGATGCTCACAGAACCGGTTGATTTTAGTCACAAATTAGAGGAACATATGAAGGCTAAACTAATTGAAATGAATGGAATTGCACAGGAAACCAATAGTAATGGAAAGGAAACTGGGACTCAAATCAAAAAAGTGGACCAGAAAGAGGAAGAAAATGACCAAACAGAAAAGAATGTAGAAACAAGAATTCAAAAAAATGAGGAGAGGCTTAGGAACCTCCAGGACATCTTTAAACGTTCCAACATCTGAATTAGGGATGCCAGAAGGGGAAGAGGAACAGCCACGAGTGGAACACTTATTTGAACAAATAATAAAGGAGAATTTCCCCAATCTGGCAAAGGAAATAGACTTCCAGGAAATCCAGGAAGCTCAGAGAGTCCCAAAGAAGTTGGACCCAAAAAGGAACACACCAAGGCACATCATCATTACATTAGCCAAAATTAAAATGAAGGAGAGAATTCTAGAAGCAGCAAGAGATAAGGGGACAGTCACCTACAAAGGAGTTCCCATCAGACTGTCAGTGGATTTCTCAAAAGAGACCTTACAGGCAAGAAGGGGCTGGAAAGAGGTATTCCAAGTCATGAAATCCAAAGACCTACATCCAAGACTGACTCTATCCAGCAAAACTTTCATTTACAATGGAAGGACAGATAAAGTGCTTCTCAGATAAGATCAAATTCAAGAAGTTCATCACCAAGCCCTTATTATATGAAATGTTAAAGGGACTTATCTAAGAAAAAGAAGATAAAAAAGATGAACAGTGAAGGGACAGCAAACTCACAGTTATTAACCACACCTAAAACAAAAGCAAACCAAGAGGACAGCTAGATCAGGAGAGGAACCATAGAAATGAAGATCACATGGAGGGTTAGCAACAGGGGAGTGGGAGAAGGAGAAGAGGGGAGAAGGTACAGAGAATAAGTAGCATAGACGATAGATAGAAAATAGACAGGGGGGAAGTCAAGAATAGTAGGGTAAATATAGAATCTAAAGAACTTGTGACACATGGTCATAAACAAAAGGGGGGGACTGGTGGGGGAGGGTGTGTGCAGGGTGGAGGGGAATGAAGGGGGGGAATAGAACAACTGTAATGGCATAAACAATAAAATATATTTAAAAAAGAAAGAAAGAAACAGGCTGAGATGGGGCATGTCCACCAGCTCCCTTCCCACTCACAGGAGACTTTCATATATATATGAGATTGATTGATTCAGACTGACTTCTAAAACCAAAATGTAGGGTCTGTACTATCATGAAGACTGATTGCAAAACGAAGCAGTGGATATGGTGAGTGTGTGACTGACGAACAAGAAGGGGATATATCAGTTCATTCATGTCAGTTGGCAATCGGATATCTAATTGTTGAAAACTAGTTACAGAGACTTGTAAAGTTTCATAATTGCATGTTAATTTTTTCAGATATAGGGCTATTTCTATTTCCTTTTGCACCCATTTCAGTAAACTTTATTTTTAATTTCTTTATTTCATCTAAGTTGTCAAATTTGTTGGCATTAAATGGTTTATAATATTTGTTTTATAATTTTACTCTCTATTGATTTCTCTACTTTAGTTTCTGATATTGATAATTTGTGTTTTCTCTTTTTTTCTTGATAACTCTTGCAAAGAATTCATTTATTTTACTTATCTTTCCAATGAGCCAACTTTCAACTTTGTGATTTTCTTTATTGTTTGTCTGTTTTCTTTTTCGGTTATTTTTGCTCTTATCTTTATTTCCTTATTTTTTTTTTTGGATTTATTTGCTTTTTTCTTATAGCTTTTTGATTTGGTAGCTTAGGTCATTGACTTTTTAAAAATATTGAAATTATGATTTTCTCTTCGGGTTCTGCTCTAGTTGTATTCCAAAGACTTTGAATGTTGTGTTTTTATTATTATTTAGTTCAAAATATTTTCTAATACCCCTAGTAATTTTTTTCAACCCATACTTACTTAAAGACCATTTCTTAACTTCTTAATGTTTGGGGATTTTTGGTTATTTATATCTAATTAAATTTAGTGTTGCTCCAAAAATACACTCAATGTGATTTTAATTTTTTTTTAATTTATCAAGCCCTAATTTATGACCTAGCATATCATTTATGTTGCTGACTATTCCGTATGCACCTAAAAACAGTCTGCAGTTAATAGACCAAGTAGGTCAGGTTGTTAAATAATGTTACTCAATTCATCTGTATCATTTTGAGTTTGCCTCCTTGTATGTATCAGTTACTGCCAATGGATTGTTAAAATTTCCAACTATATTGCGTGGAAGAGTTTCAGGAAATTGGTGTTAATTCTTTAAATATTTGATAGAATTCTCCAGTGAATCCATGTGGGCTTCAGCTTTTCACTGCTGGGAGATTTTTCATTATTGATTCAATCCCCTTACTCATTATTGGTCTATTCAGATTTTATAGTTCTTCAAAATTCAGTCTTGGTAGGTTATGTGTTTTGAGGAATTTATGCATATTTTTTTAGGTTATCTAATTTGTTGGTATACAATTACTCATGATATTCTCTTACAGTACTCTTTATTTCTGAGGCATTGGTTGTAATGTCCTTTCTTATTTTAGTTATTTGAATTTTCTCTTTTTTAATCTAGCTAAGGGGTTTTCAATTTATTTGACCTTCTAAAAAACCTAACTTTTAGTTTCATTGATTTTTAAATTGTTTTTCTAGTCTCTATTCCATTTGTCTCTGCTCTAGTCTTCATTTTGTCCTTCATTCTGATACTTTTGGGTTTAGTTTGCTCTTCTTTTCTAGTTTCTTTTTTAGAAATTTTATTTATCGATATGAGAAAGAAAGAAAGGAAGAAGGGGAGAAAGAGATTATGTTCCACTTATTGGTGCATTCCTTGGTTGCTTCTTGTATGTGCCCTGACCAGAGATCGAACCCACAACCTTGGCGTATGAGGACAATGCACTAACCAACTGAGCTAGCTGGCCAGGGCTCTTTTCTAGATTCTCGAAATGTAAAAATTAATTTGTTGATTTGAGATTTTTTTAATGCTAATTTTTATCCATAAACTTTCCTCTTGGCATTGCTTTTGTGACAACCCATAAGTTTTGGTATGTTGTGTTTTCATTTTCATTTGTCTCGAGGTATTTTCTAATTTCCATTGTGACTTCTTTGAGCCATTGTTTAATTTACACATATTTGTAGGTTTTCCAGTTTTCTTTATGCTATTGATTTCTAGTTTCATTCCATTTGGATTTAAAAAAAGATAACTTTATATGACTTTGATCTTGTTGAATTTGTTAAGACTTGTTTTGGGCCTGACAGTTGGGTGGTCTGTGTGCACTGGAGAGGAACGCACACTCTCCTCTTGTCGGTGGCCATAGGTCTGTTATGTCCAGTGGGCTCACAGTGTTGTTTCATTCCCTGTTGTTTTTTAATTTTTTTTGTCTAATTGTCCTCTCCACTATTGAAAGTGGGCATAGTGAAGTCTCGTACATTATCGTATTGTTCTCTATCTCTCCCTTCCTTTGTTTCTTATATTTAGGAGCTCCGAGATCTGGTCCATAAATATTTACAATGTTCTGTCTTCCTGGTGGATTGGCCCTTTTATCATTATATAATGTCCCGCTTTGTCTCTAACAGTTTGTGATTTAAAGCCTGTATTGATTGATTTGGAAGAACCATTCCTGGCTACCATTTGCATTACCATTACCTTTTGCATCTCTTTTGGTTACCGTTCATGTGGCATCTTTTTTTCCATCCTTCCATGTTCAGCCTAAATATGTCCTTAAATCTGAAGTGAGTCCTGTAGATGGCATAGTGTCCTATAAGTCCTTTATACCTTTTTCACTCTTTTCCTTTTTTTTCTTTTTGCTCCTCTAACTTAGTGGCTTCAAATGACTTATTTTGAGTTTATTCTTTCTCCTGCCTAATCAAGTAAGTTGTTGAACACCTCTAATTTTTCAGTTCAGTCATTGTATTTTTCAGCTTCATAATTTCTGTTCAGTTCTTTTTATAGTTTCCGTCTTTGACAGTGTTCTCATTTTGTTCATGTGTCATTTAGTCATCTATCTGCATTCTCTCCAGCTCATCGAGCATCTTTGCATTATGACAGTTATTTTAAATTCTTTGTCAGGCAGTCCATAGATCGGCATTTCTTTAGGATTATTTCTGGATTTTTATTTTGTTCCTTTCTTTTGGCCTGTTTTCCTGTTTCTGTGTATGCCTTGTAAGTTTTTTTTTTCTGGGATTTGAGTGTTTGAAAAAACCAACCACCACTCCCAGGCTTTGCATACTGGCTCTGTGCAGGCAAAGACCTTCGCCAACCTTCCTGCTGGGGTCCTGGGGCCTCTCCCGCCTTTTTGAGTCTCTTTCTCCCTTAGTGTCTACCCGCAGAACTGCAGCTCTGGCCTGCTACTCAGCCCTGTTTTCAGCAGCCGCCAAACCCTGATATGGATCCCATCAGGGCTTGAAATAATGTGAGACAGATTCTACCACATTTTGCTGTGTATAATGCGCACTTTTTTTTGCCCAAATTTTTTAGGGAAAAATAAGGATGCACATTATACGTGGGTATAATGATTACATACAGTGGGTATAATAATCCCGTGAATAATGTGCATGAAAACGTGGGTGTGCATCATACATGGCAAAATACAGTCATCCCTCCCTCAGCCACCAGACAAGCCAGAATGTTGGACACACAACCCACTCTTTTGTTTTCCTCCCAGTTACTCTGCAGCTATGCCATGTGAAGGGAGAGGCACAAATAGTCACACCAGATGCCCGGAGTTTCCCTGCCCCTTACCCTGGAATCCCTTCTCGGTTTCACAGTGGCTCAGGTGCTGTGGCTTCACAGCTGCTCTGTGCAGTTCTCACAGAGGTGTCTGTGTGTCGTTAATTTGCTCTGTCTGTGGCGGAGGGCAGGCCTATTACTACTGAATCTGCCATATTGCCGGCATCACTCTCCTGCTTTTGTTTTTTAAGAATATTTGGACTTGATATGGAATTCTAACTTGACAGTTTTCTTCTTTCAGCCCTTTCAAAGTTTTATTCCGTTGCCTTCAGGCTCCATCATGTTAGATACAACGTCAGGTTAGAATTCTTACTTTTGTTCTGAAGGTAACGTGTGGTTTCCCTCTGCTCTGTTTAATCTTTGGTCTCAGCACATCTGGCCGTGATATACTTGTGGTCTTCGTCAATTTTGGACATTCTCGCCATTGTCTCTTCAGATATTTATTCCGAGCCATTCTCTTCCTTATTTAAACATATAGAAGAAAATTGATATTGCCCCATAGGTTATTAAGGCTTTTTTCCTTTATTATTATTATTCTCCTATTCTTTTTTCTATTTAAGCTTCAGATTGGACAGTTTCTATTACATTTGAGGATGCCGATTCTTTCTTCAAGTGTGCTGGCGTTAAGTCCATCGTGTGAGATTTTCATTTCCAATTATTGTTTTATTTCTAGAATTCTGTCTTCTCTCTGTCTGTTTCTTTCTTTTTTAAAGATTTTATGTATTTTATTTTTAGAGAGAGAGAAGAGAGGGAAAGGGGAGGAAACATCAATGTGAGAGAAACCTTGATTGGTTGCCTCTCACACATGCCCTGCGCAGGGACTGAACTTGCAACCCGGGCATGTGCCCCATCCAACCAGGAATCGGACCGACGACCTTTCTGTCTGCCGGCTGGTGCTTAATCCACTGAGCCACACCTGCCAGGGCAGGAATGCTGCTTTTTGGTTAAGCTCTATTTCCTTGAGAACTTGAGGAACTACAGGGGAAAAGACAGCTCAGCGTGAATCTCACTCAGGATGGAAGCTTTCCCTTTTTTGAAGGTAGCCTTCCTTCCCGTTTCTGCCTGGCTTTGGTCGTACTTCAGTGCCTTAAAGTACCTGACTTTAATATTTTGTCCAGAGCCTATCACTGTTACAGGCAAACATACACTTCTCTGCCATTACTGGAACTGAAATACTGGTTGTGATTCTTGAATATGTGGTGTTTGTTTCCGGGAGATGGTGTCCCCTCTCGATCCCTCCGCTCACTCTTCACCTGTGAGCCGAAATTGTTCGAATGACCGGCCACACATAGGTTTTCAACTGCTTCCTTCTTTTAGCCTAGTTGACTGGGTCTCAGATGTGAATGTGCATCAGAGTTGCTTTGCAGAATTGTATACACAAAACTATGTATTCTGTACTTAATTGCCTGTACACAGTTTTTGTTTTACATTTGACCTTAGAACATGACTCTAATGTACAGGCCTCTCCACATCAAATTACCGTGACCATTTTCAGTGTGACAGTTACCAGGTTACTGCCTCTCTACTCCAGGTCCTCAGCTCTCTGCTCTGCCTTGGATGTTGGAGGTGGGCCCTGTAAACACTTCTCCTTCAGGGGGGTACAGCCTTCACCTTCGTCAGAGAGGGCTGAGGGGATCCTCTAGAGAGGAAGAGGCTTCTCTCCTGGATTCCAGTGGGTTCTCAGCTGCTTGTGCCTGTGGCCCCTGGTGACAGAAGCAATTGGGAATCCCAGTAGCTCCCCTGCCACACCCAGTGTCCAGTCAGTTCTCCCGGCACCCCTGCTGGCTTCCCAGCAAGTCTCACAGAAGTCCCAGAAAGTTCCAGAAGGGAACTTCCCAGTGAATCTCAGCAGCAGCAATACTGCTCCCACACATAGTTTTTCGGGAAGGTCCTGCAGGGCCCCAGAGAGTGGCTTCCCAGCGAATTCTCTTGGCATCACCCACAGCTGGTTTTCAGGGTTCCACCAGCACCCCAGAGGACAGCTTCTCTGCAACACCCAGCAATCCGTGCAGGCGCCCAGGGGCAACTTGCCCATGGTTTCCCAAGTACCTCCAGGGTCCTTACTCACTGGCCACAGCTTGCCGCACCCCCGCCGACGTTTCCGCCATCCGATAGGCCGTGGCTGCATCCACCCCAGAGAGCTCCGATCTCTCCGGGGGACTGTCTTCCAGATCAGCTCCTTCCTCAGTGCCCTGCTTCAGCCCCAGCAGTAGGGCTGCGCCCACTACTGACGCTGCGTGTCTCTGGAGTTCTCTTACCCCTTAGTCGTCAATCCCTTGCTGGTATAAAATAGTTAATGAATTCTTTATTACACTTTCCCTGTTCAAATTAACGTGTGGTTTCTGTCTCCTGACTAGCTCTGATTAAACCCGCCTGTCCTGGCCTGGTGGTTCAGTTGGTCAGAGCCTCATCCCATGCAGCAGTGGGTTGCAGGTTCAATCCCCAGTTCAGGAGCATATTGGAGGTGACTGATGGTGCATCTCTCTGTCTCCCTTCTTCTCTAAGTTCGACAAACACATCCTTGGGTGAGGATTAAAAATAATAAATAAACCCACCAGTTTCAAAACTTTTGGAATAGCAGCTGACAGGGGTGATGGGGGCCTGGTAGCAGACCAGGGGGTGGGGCTGGTCTGGAACATGTTCAGTGGTGAGGGTCTCTACACGGTGACTGTTACTTTTAGACCATAACAAATAACATGTCTGTTTGAAAATAACTTCCTTTGAACTACAAATGTTTCCTTGTGTGTTGAATGACTTACAGTTCTTTATCAGTAGATTCATTTCAGAGATGATCCCGTTCATTATAAATAATTATTTAAATAAACAGAGACCTTGTGTTACGTTCATTCCCCTTTCTCCCCTTTTCTTTTCTGTACACCAGCAGCATAGAGGTTGGGGACATGCAGGGTTCAAATGCCTGCGGGCTGACCTTGTGCCATGACTCGTTCACAGGCGTCTCGGAAGGCCTGCCCGAGGTGAAGCCCCCACGCCCGGTGAACGGGACACAGCTCCACTCCGGGGAGACGGAAATACTCAGAAAAGCAGTCCAGGACTATTTCTGCTTTTGTTACGGTAAAGTGCGCTTGGAGCATGCGTCCTCCGAACAGTTCCCTGTGGAGCTGGCGGTTAGGTCACCGTGTTGCCGCTACTCTAGGTTGGTGACATTTGAAAATCCACATTCTGTTCAAGCAAGGAGCTTGTTCTTTTTTTTTTTAAGGTTTTATTTATTATTTTATTTTTAGGAGAGGGGAAGAGAGGAAGAAAAAGAGGGAGAGAAACACCTATGTGTGGCTGCCTCTCACACACCCCGCACCAGAGACCCGGCCCGCAACCCAGGCACATAGTGTCCCCAGTGGGAACCAAACCGGCGACCCCACAGGTCACAGGCTGGCGCTCAGTTCAGTGAGCCACACCTGCCAGGGTGAGAAGAGCCCGTTCTTAACGTGCCAGGTCAGGTTTGTGGCAGAAGACATGTTGCTTTGGCCTGGTCCGCGGAAACCTGCCTGGTGGGACTTCAGTCTTTGCTCCTGTTTCGAGGAGCCCCCGCTCCTCGGCCGGCCAGTTACTGAGAGATTTTTGTTACTGCCGTGGTCGGCAGCCTCGCCCTCATCCGTCTCTCCCTCTGCCCACGTCTTTCCACAGGCATTAAGACAGGGTTTTAACATACCTACACATTGTTATGAAAAGCTGGATGACCAAATAACTATGCAGGTGTCACACTCGATTGTGCAGAGGTACCTCAGCATCTTAGGGCCTCTACAGCTGCGCACACGTATGTGACCTGCAGGTCCCTGTGAGCACTGACTCTGGTGACCCCCAGCACAAGGGGCCTGGGGGCCTCGGGCCACACCTCTCCCTGCGGAACGGAGCTCCAGCACCTTTGGGCTGGCGGCCAGTGTAGAAAGACACACCGCCCCCAGTGGTGACATGAGACCCTGCTGACATCATAACTTTTCCACAGGCAGGTTGGCCTGGCTTGATCGGTGTGACACAGAGACAATTAAGCTTTGCATGGAGACCCGTCCTCTTTTGGCGGCAGCATCCTGAGTAACCATGGGGTGCTCTCTGCAGCCCTGGTGTGCCAGGGGAAGTACCCCAGATTGTACAGCCTCCAAGAGAATGGGAAAAGAGATCTGTTGTTTCCTCTTCCCTATGTGAAGGATTAAAATAAATATTAAAGGGGTTTTTTTTGCCCTGGCTAGTGTGGCCCAGTGGATTGAGCACCAGCTTGTGAACCGAAGGGTCACAGGTTCAATTCCCAGTCAGGGCACATGCCTGGGTTGTGGGCCAGGTTCCCCTCTTTCTCCCTCCCTTCCTTCCCCTGTCTAAAAAAAATAATAAAATCTTAAACAAAGGGTTTTTTGTCCCTTTGGTTGGGAATTTTTCTAACTTGGGTTTTGGAGAAAGAGGGTGCCTTATGTTTCTAATGTATCTTCAAAGCCAGATGCCACCACCTGTGTCTGTCACACTGCGTGGGTCTGACTGGTGGGGTTTCGTGCTCGTAGCGTTTAAAGTCGTCGTGCCTCTTGTAGGGAAAGCGTTAGGGACAGCAGCAATGGTGCCTGTTCCCTATGAGAAGATGCTGCGAGACCAGTCGGCAGTGGTGGTGCAGGGGCTTCCGGAGGGCGTTGCCTTTAAACACCCTGAGAACTATGACCTTGCAACTCTGAAATGGATTTTGGAGAACAAAGCGGGGATTTCATTCATCATAAACAGGTGACGGACTCTATTCTTTCATAACAGTTAGCTTAGTTAAAGATAAACTGAGGGCTTAATTGCAGTTAGTTAATTATGTTCTGTTACATTTAGAAGTTGTTTATTCCGATATTTAATCTGTCTTGTGTGTTCATACTGAATAATAGTGTTGGTTTTCTTGCAGGCCTTTCTTAGGTCCGGCAGATCAGCGAGGTAGGTGCCAGCTTCTCCTACTTTGTGACTGCCCTTGTCTGCAAAACACTTATGCTTTTCTAATTAAAATGCAAGTTTGGCACATTCTAAAGCTCATTTAGTCTTTGCTTTTCCTCTTGGAGGAGGCAGCCCCTGACGTTCCAGGGTGGGTGGTCCCGACGTTTGCAGGGTACGCGGTCAGGGATAGATGCCCGCCTAGAAAGCTGAGACACCACCCTCCCTGCAGCCCGCACGCCTGCGAGTTTCTGCATCCAGACCACAGTCAGCAGCACACCCACCTCGTCCTTGTGCCCAGGCGTGTGAGCGTTCTGGGGTCACGTCCTGGTCTTTGACCACCACCGAGGGCCAGGCATTGTTGGGTTCGGGAGTGGGTCTGGGATGTGTGACTCTTCCCGCACTTCGGAAACTCACAGTCTCTGAGGAGTAAGACTGTCCAGCAGGGAACCAGGCATGGCCCACGCTGTCAGGATGGCTGGAGGAAATCCCGAGAGCCCCTGGAAAGGGGTAGAGGTGTGTAATTGGAGGGGCTTCCTGGGGAACGGGCCCTCCAGATACACAGGGTGTCGGCAGGCTGGTTCTGCCGGGAAGCACATGCAGTGCGATCGGGCAGAAGGCCGTGCGGAGTGTGTTTGAGGACACGTTGGGAACCAGTGAGCCCTTATAATCTCCTGAACTTGTGATTATGAAGCGACAGATGATAATGATAGTAATAGTAATTTACCAGAAGTGTTTAGAGATCTATCTGTACCCAGTTTTCTCAGATTATTATTCAGAATGTAATTGGAAACCGTGGCGGGATATGAAAGATCAGGTCTAACAAGGGTGTCATATTGAGACTGTGGAGGTAGGGGAGGCCTAGGGGGTGCAGGGCGGGGCACGCACAGTTCACAAGGCCCACCGTGGGGTACGGCGGGCAGCGTGACACGCTCCGAGCAGGGACCACTCATGGGGCAGAGTTTGCTCCTGGAACAATTGTGAGCTCCTGGGATCCTCTCGCTCACCTTAAAGGAGGGATTTGAAGGTGAGGGTGGCAGGACACCAGGTGATTATTGGCCGGATGACTTGTGTTTTCATTACAGAACAGTAATGATAGTGGCCGGCCCTTCTTTATTGCTCATGGTGTGCCAGGAACTGTTCTAAGCACTTTACACATACTAACTCTCACCGGCCACTGTTTTCAGACAGAGGACCTGAGGCGCATGGAGGTTTAGTAAGTTGCTGGAGGTCACCCAGCTGGTGAGCAGCGACATGGGGCCCACACTTGAGCTCCAGCCCCAGCCGGCTCCTCGCCCCCATTCTGCCCCCACACACAAGCCCAGAGTGTGGGGTCAGGTTTGAGTTGCGGTCAGCCCGCACTGCCATTCCATGATGACTTAGAGATGGGAGTTCTGCCCTGTGTGTACTTGCTTTCACTTAAGGCGCCTTTGAACGTTGTCATAGTTCAAGACGTGGAAAGGGGCTAGTGTGTGTCTTTTCACTCCTGCACAGGTGGGCCCGGGGCCGGAACACATGCTGAGAGGTCAGCGCCATCGCCGAGTGAAAGGTAAGACAACCCGCATCCAGCCCCAAAGGGTGACTTTTTAGACCAGAAGGTCTTCCTGACTTTGCTGTGCAGCCGGCCCGTGAACAGCCTGACTTTGAACCACACGGCCCTCTCGCACCCGTGGTGGACCGGGCGCGGCGCACGTCCTTCGGGGTCCCCTGCATTTTCCGTCTGCGGCGGGGAGTCCACATCTGCGGAGGGCCCACTTAAATTACACTCAGGTTTTCCACTGTGTGGCGGCTTGGTGCCCCTCACCCGCCACTGTCCAAGGGTCAGCTGTACGTTCTTTATTGAAAAAGATGTTTGGGATTATGAGGCTATATTCAGTTGATACCTTTAATTTTGTGACATTATTAAGAACATTCATGTTAAACCTGTGGCAGTTTTGCTCTCAGTTTGTTGTGGGAAGAGGGATTTGGCGGCATGGAGGTCTGGGGAGTTGAACTCACCGTGTCCAAGCACCTGTGCTCGCTCCTCCCCCGCCTGTCTTGACCAGGGCTCCCTTTTCCTTTCAGCTGTGGCCCCATCCATGTGAAAACTGAACCCATGGAGGATTCTGGTATGTACACCAATGCTTTTAGAATCCAGTCACTTGACTCCTTTCTTTTGTTTTACTTAAAAAAAAAAAAAAACTCAATAAACTAAGAATAGAGAACTTCCTTGACTTGGTTTTTAAAAATCTACCCAAAACTACAACTAACATTAGAGTCCATGGTGAGAAACTGGACTCTTGCCCCCTAAGTTGCCGAGCGAGGCAAGGCTGTCCCCTCTCCCCACTCCTGCAAATGCGGGCAGACAGGAAGAGGAAATAAAAGGCACACAGACTGGGGAGAAAGAAAGGAAACTGTTGTTCACAGATGACCTGATTGTGCAGAAAGTCTGAACGAATCAACCACAGAAATGGGGATTGAGGTATTTGCAGAATAATCCTATTTTATTCACTTATCTAGGAAAGAGCCTTCTAATTCAGTAAATACTAGGTACTTGATGTTATTTAGTAGATATATTTGTGGACAAAATATTATTTTAATTATATTTAAATTAGAACTCGAATGTGAAATGAGTAAAAAAGTCTTGAGCACACGTTTGGAATTATGACTTGATTTACAAATAGAGCAGTGTTTTCATCTTTGGACATATTTTACTACTTTCTTGAACTCTTCCGTCATTTATAAATGTTGTACAGCCCTGGCTGGTGTGGCTCAGTGGATCGAGCGCTGGCCTGTGAACCAAAGGGTCTCTGGTTCAATTCCTGGTCAGGGCACAGGCCTGGGTTGTGGGCCGGGTCCCTGGTTGGGAGCATGTGAGAGGCAGCTGATCTATGTTTCTCTCACATCAGTGTTTCTGTCCCTCTCTCCCTCCTTTCCCCTCTCTTTAAAAATAAAACCTTTTAAAATAAATAAATGTTCTATAATAAACATGCATCACTGAAACAATGTATATTGGAAAAAAACCCTCTTCAGTGGATCAGAAGAGTTTATCTCCATCCCTGCCTCACCCCACTCCTCAAAAAAGAAAAATGGCATTGATTGGATGGAAAATGTTAAAAGGTTAAAAATAGATTTAAAAAAAACCTTCAAATGTTTAATCAAAAGATGGGAAAATATTGAGAGTATTAAAAGTGGAAAAGTTTAAAAACTCAAAATAACCAAGTACCTGAAACTAAAACCCAGACCTCAAAAAGATGAAAATGAACCCTGGCTCGTGTGGTTCAGTTGGATAGAGGAAGGGTCACAGGTTCGATTCCCAGTCAGGGCACATACCTAGATTACAGGTTTGGTCCTGGTTGGGGTGCATGCAAGAGGCAACCACACACTAATGTTTTTCTCCCTCTCTTAATCCCTTTCCTTCCCCTCTCTCTAAAATTAAACAAGTAAACATCTGTTTTAAAAAATGTTATTAATGAATTCTACTGTGGATTTCGTGATGCAATACAAATCGCTTTCAGCTGCCCCCAGGCTTCTACAAGCCGGCCGTCAACGGGCCTTGTCTCCTGTCATACGTGTGTAGCGCTTGTTCCACAAATCAAGTGTGTAAATGGTTTTGAATTTTGAATTCCTTTTTCTCTGTCTCTCGCTCTCTCTCCCTCCCTCCCCTCCCTCCCCTCTCTCTCCCTTTCTCTCTCTCATTTTGAGGAAAGGCTGCCATGAATGTTTTCATCAGCTTTTCACCCAAAGTCCCCACTGTCAGCGCTGGTTTCCGTGGCCTGGATTAGGAAGGGACTTTTCCTTGACGGCCCAGCTGTCACGTGCTTGTCAGATGTTTCTCTTAGTAGAGTCTGTGCTGCCTAATCAACTCGGAATGTGTACTTTAATCAAAGTTTTATTATAAACTATTAACAAAAGGTATCCATGTTAAATTCTTTTACAACTCAGACTTATGAGTGTAATAAGAAAAATTCTTTTTCACCCTTTCACTCTCTCCTCTCAAAACTCCGCGGCCCCCCAGGGCTCCCTGCACAACTCTCATCCCTTCTCCATAGTAGGGGTAACAACTTTTAACCAGTTGGTAAAAATTCTCTCATATTACTTAAAAATAAGCACATAAATAGCATTTTTCTTTTTTCTTTTTTCAGCAAAAGTAGACCTCCATTTGTTGACTTCCCTTTGATCTTTCCATCAAGTTACCTTCCTGTCCCATTTCTGAGCAGGCTCCTCAGCATGATGTACCATTTCACTAACATGCCGATCAGCCGTACCCGTTCTGGTCCTCGGTCGTTCTAACAAATTTTCCTTTTTGATAATCACATTTTAAAAATCCAGTCTCACTATTCTCATACCAGCAGCTGTTCGTTTTCCGAAGACCCCTCAGAACGTGTAGACTGATGCTGAACAGTGAAGCCCAGGCTGCCCCGCAGTTTGTATTTGATGTTATTAACATTCACGGTGAATGACACGTATACTTGGGTAGCAGTTATCTGTTGCTATATTAAAAGCACCAAAACTAGTGGCTTCAGGGATTCGTTTTTCTCCCAATTCTGTGTGTTAGCTGGCATGGCTTCTTGTCGGAGCTGACTGGGCTGAGGCTGCACCATCTGGGAGGCCTCACTCCTGGGTGCAGGGCCTCACCTGGGGGAGCTGGGCCCCGCTCTCCTCACAGCCTCACAGCCCCCAGGAGACCAGCCCAGGCTTGTTCTCACGGACACTCAGCTTCAAAAACACTAGGCTCTGATGCAAACTTTTTCCGAGCCTCTGCTTATGTCCCTTTGGCCAAAACAAGTCACGTGGCCAGGCCCAGCTTGAGAGGGTGAAGTGCTGGCCTCACTTCCAGAGAACTGGAGTGGGCAGGCCGCGTGGCAGGCAGGTGTGCGTACCGGCTGGGAGACCACTGTGGCCAAGCGTTTCAGCCCACCACACCTCTCCCTGATGAAGGCTTTTTTGTTTTACTGTTGTAGTTTCCCCAGGTTCTCAAGTCCATTTCACTGAGAGTTAAGATTCTACGGTCCAGTTCAAGTCCCACTACAGAAGAATGTTTACGTATTTCACATAAATGCACGTATATATTCAGCCACTTTAAAAAGGGGAGTTTCCCCAAACTGGGATCTAGATCTCTTTCTCCTTCCCATCTTCTCCTCCCTCCATTCCTTCCTTCATTTTTCTCTCCCTCCTTCTTTCTTTCCTCTTATATTGATTTTATATTATTTTTTAAAATTCTCACCTGAGGATATGTTAATTGTTTTAGTGAGAGAGGGCTGGAGAGAGAGAGAGAGAGAGAGAGAGAGAAACATCGATTGGTTGCCTCCCATATGTGGCCTGACCAGGAATCAAACCCACAACCTAGGGATCTGCCCTGCCTGGGGTTCAAGTCCACAGCCTTTTGGTGTATGGGATGGAGCTCCAACCAACTGAGCCACCTGGCCAGGGCTATTTTACTTTTATGGTATTTATATTCTTATAGGCTACACCATTTGTTCATAGCAAGTGAACAAGTTCCTTTGCTGATCACAGTGTTGCTCTGGTAATCAAAACAGAACCTGGAAATTCTATCAGCTGGTCATATTTCTCTGTTGGTGGGTTTGGTCTAACATACAATTCTGTAATTTCCATTGCATTCAAAGGCCTTCCACTGAAAGCAGCAGCCGTGTCGGTCAAGAAAGAATCGGAGGATCCTCATTACTATCGATATAACATGCAAGGTAATACTGTTTTAGAACCACTTTCTTCTCCAGAAGTTATTCATGAGGGAAAGTTCTAACTACCTCCCGTCTGAGAAATAGGCGAAGACTAATAAAGGCCCCCACACCCTCCCTGTGCTCTCGAGCGCCATCACTTTAAGAAAAACAACATGCGGTCATCAGGTGGACTCGTTTAGCCTAATCCGAGTGCTCGTGAGCACGTGGGCATGTGAAGGCGTTTCCGGCTGCATTTGATTGAGTTTGTCCTTAGTACTCTCATTTCGTGTGTTCTCAAATATTTCCTCCTCAATCCTGGCCAGTCCAGTCTGTCCCTGGGTTACTGAGAAAATATTCAAAGTTAGAAGAAATGGAGATGAGAGTTAAGAAATTCAAATGTCCTTAATAATATTTGCTTCATTGACATCTTGCAGGTTAAATGGAGGCAGGAGGGCATTATTAGCAAACACAAGATTTTGAGTGTGGTGCACGCAGGTAGGCGGCCTGTGCAGTTCTGTGGCTCAGTCCTCTACCCCAAGATGGGAGTCCTGCGGGACCCCAGCGTGATGCCAGTTGTGTCAGTTTGTCACTTCGATGGCTGTGGCACCGCACCCCTGTCCTTTCTCCATCTTTGTGCTCCTCTGGAAATGTGGGCAGAGTGCAGGAGAGTTTGCAATTTCAGTCCTCAAACCCTGTTATCACATGGGAAATGTTTTCTGCAAAATCTTAACTCTGAAATCTTCCAACAGCATCATGTAGCTCCATAAATTTTACTAAGAACTTTTTTACAAAAACATCTAAAGGTAGAGACTAACGGGAGTGTCTCTCTTTACTGCTGTCCCAGGCCAGGCCCCCACCCGCCTGTGGCAACCCCTGACGACCAGTCTCCCCCCCCCACTGGACAGGGACCGTCCATCCCACGCCATTGCCTCCCCTCGCAGCAGTGGTTCTCTGAAGCCTGGGACCCGCCCACTGCCCTCCCCTGCTCACACACTGCCCGTGGCTCCTCACCTCCTGTAACATCCCAACTGGCAGCAGCATGTCTACTGCTCTTTCCAGACCCCCCTCCTTTTCAGTCTGCCTCCCTCCCCACCTAGGAGCCCCCTAAGCTTCATCTTCAGCTGAATTGTGGCAGGTACAGGTGAACTGACCCAGCAGTTTGCGAGTTCAGTTGTCAGGCTATGCCCTCTAGCTGTTGAAAGGCTTTCCCATCCTCAGGTGAGGATTTTTTTAAAATAAAAATAATAAAGTGCCTAACATAAAGAAAGAAAAGAAAGGCCGTCCCTGTATCTGTTCTGCCTGTGAGCAGCCCAGGATTAACTCGTCCTTCATGAGCACAGAGGCTGTGCAGCGGTGTGCTGCAGGTTTAACAAGGCGGTGAGAGTCACGGGTTAGGGGTCCCAGGGCTGTGACTACACAGCCTCAGGGGAGTGCTGGTGGGAGGGCCCACAGGGTCTGTTCCGGTCTGCGTGGGCGGCCCTCCACCTCTTAGCAACAGCCTCTCCGCAGCGCACACTCCTGAGGCCTCAGCCTCCCTCCTGCTCCTTCCCTTCCAATATGACCAAACGTGGGCAAGGGGCTGGAAAGAGAAAAAAGCGCTCTCTTCAAACAATTGCAGAATTGGTGAATGAGCAGAAAGTTAACTGTGATATCAGGCTGTGGGCCCTCCCACAACACTGGCTGTGAGTGTCCAATGTGAGACATTTGGAGAGTCTTCCTTCGTGACCTCAGCAGCTCTGATGTCAGCCGTGGGAATGGACCTGAAGGCCCCACGCTATCAGTCAGCTCACCCTGGACAGCAGTGGCTGCTGACAGGTCTCCTGTTGTCACTCACTGGAGGAAAAGCTTTCTGTCAGTTAACTTCCATGCCCATGTCTGCCCTTCACAGTGAGGAAAAGAAAGTGAGAAAAGCATGAGAACAAGGCTTCTGGGTTTCTTGCTGTAGCTGGCACACAGACATCAATTAGTTAGAGTCACTGATAATAAAAACTAAAATGTATTGGGATTCAGTCTTTTGCCTAGTAAATAAAGTATTGCTGAATTCCTCCTCTCTCTTTCTCTCTCTCTCTCTCTCTCTCTCTCTCTCAAAAGAATTTGGGGGAATAAAACATGTGGCTTTCAGGAAGAAGTCATAAGATGCACCCATTTTGCAACCCCTAATGTAACAGTGCATCTCAGCCGTGACCACCAGTGGCCATTAAAACCATTCGGACTTTACCACAGGTGGATCAGGCTGACAGGTCCTAACTCACTGGCCCAATGTTAACCTTACAAAGTAGAGGTACCCCAGCATTATGTACCTCCTGACGGGACCTATTATGAACTATGCCTTTGGGATTCTTGCCCCCACAATCAGACCTAAGTCTGATCCAGCCTCTAGGCCTAACTACCAATTTGTAGGAAATGCAGGAGATACAGGAACATAGGAAAATACACCACAAGGACACAGGCAGTAAACTCCAGGATGGGAGAAAAGCAATAAGCCAAATGTGCTGATTTCTTCATCATATAATTGCAAGGGTTTTTTGTTTGTTTATTTGCTTGTTTGTTTTTTAATGGACAGAAACCTGTTCTGCAGTAGTAAGGACTGAAGAGGCATTTCAACCAGATGTGTAATGTGTGGGCATTGTTGGGATCCTGATTTGAGCAAACCAACTGCAAAAAGACTGCTTCCTGTGGAATGTCAACTGGTGACTGGTCAATGGCGGGAACACTGGAATTGGAGAGTCATTGTTTTTTAACCATTATAACAAAAGATTGGATCAAGAAGGAATCGTCAGTGGACACTAAATCTAGAGAGAAATTTAGGAGCAGAATACTCACACGCTCTTAAAATTGCTTGTCAGTTGCAAGAGAGAGGGAAAAAGCTAATGATACCGTGGAGAAATCAGATAACACCTTGATCAGATGATCAAATTTCACATGAGAGAGAGAGAGAGAAATGAACTCTCTCTCAGCCACTCCAGGCTGCTGTGCGAGAAAACCACAGGTCAGGGGCTTAGAAACAACAGGCATTCACTCCTCTCAGTTCCAAGACCGAGGTGCCGGCAGACCCAGCGTCTGGTGAAGACCCACTTCCTGGTTCATAGAGGATCATCTCCTGCATCCTCCCATGTGGAAGGGACAGAAGAGCTCCCTGGCGTCTCTCTTATGAGGACACTAATGCCATTCATGAGGGCCCCACCCTCGTGACCTGATCACCTTGGAAAGGTCCCAGCTCTAAGTACCATCGCACTGGGGGTTAAGGTTTCGACATACAAATTTTGAGGGGACGCCTCTAGTCTATAGCAGACATCACATGCCTCCAGATGCAATACCCTGAGGAGGGTACACCATCATCTAGGCAGTGTTCTGGCTGAAAATGGGAAACCTGAATCATATCATGAAGAAATATCAGACGAGCTCGAAATGAGGAGCATTCTATGGGGGGAGGAGGCTTCTAGTCTTAAAAAGTAGCAATGCCATAAATAACAAAGCAGACTATGCAACTGCTACAGATGAGAGGGAACGCAGAGAGACGCGGCAACACAACCACCGTCCCGACGTCAGACTGGATGCTCTACAGAAGAGGAAGAACTGTAAAAGACAGTGGGGGCAACTGACAGAATTGGAATATGAGTGATAAAATAAAAGTCTTTGCTTCAATGTTAAATGCTGTGATTTTTAAAAAATTTTTAAAAGATGTATTTACTTTGAGAGGGGAAGGAAGAGAGAGAGGGACAGAAACATCAGTGTGTGGTTGCCTCCTGTGCGCCCCCTACTGGGGGCCTGGCGGGCGGGCTCAGATGAGGCAGGATCCCATGAGTTGATGGCTGGGGGCTGAGCACATGGCTTCTCTGTACCATCTCTCTGTTTTGTAGGTTTGAAATTTTTCCAAAGAACAAACAAAGGGACAAAGGAAAAATATAAAGAAAGGATCTTTTGTGCAAATGTTATTTAAGGAGTCAAAGTATTTTATGTACATTCCTGTGCAGGTCTTGAATTGTTTGTATGATTTTAAACTACTTGTTTTTAAAATTTGTATTTCCACCTTTTTAATACAGCCTTTGCTTTCCTTTCAGAAAGCCTTCATTCCCCTGCAATCAGTGAAGTGACAGAAATGGAATTGCCAATGGAAGGTTAGAAAACCAAAGCATTTTAGTGTGTGTGTGTGTGTGTGTGTGTGTGTGTGTGTTTTAAGTTTACAGTATTTTACAGAGAACACACTCTTTTAAACACATGTTTGGAAATGAAGAGAGGGACTTCCTGGTGTGCTTTCTTAGAAAACTAGCTGAATCCTAGTCCTAAGATGTAATTTTAAAAAATATTTTATTTTTTTTTATTTTTAGAGAGGGGGAAGGAGAAAGAAGGAAAGGGAGAGAAACATCAATGTGTGGTTCTCACACACCCCCTACTGGGGACCTGGCCCACAACCCAGGCATGTGCCCTGACTGGGAATCAAACCAGTGACCCTTTGGTTTGCAGGCCGGCACTCAATCCACTGAGCCACACCAGCCAGGGCATGAGATGTGATGTTGGGAACGCTCACACTCTTGTACTTCCTGATCTATAAGTGATTCTGCTTAAAGCGCCTGGATGTAGAAGTTAAGTGGTTAAAAGAAAAAGTTGGCACTGGTGCCATTTGTTGCTTTATTTCATTTTGACTTTCGATGAGCATGCCCAAATTCGATTGAACTGAGTTGAAAAGTATTATAGAAAATTGTTTTTTTAATCCTCACCTGAGGATATGTTTATTGATTTTAGAAAGAGAGGAAGCAAGGGGGGAGAAAAACATCAATGTGAAAGAGAAACATTGATGGGTTCCTCCTGTACTCACCCCAACGGGGGAACCAACCCGTGATCTTTCTGTCTGTGGGACAGCGCTCCAGCCAACTGATCTGCCCGGCCAGGGCTTGGGAAGCTCTTGAATTAGAACTAAAATGTGATCATACTTCCCTCCATTCATTTATAAATCTTGAGCCTCATATTTAAGGCCTGAACTCTTAAAGTGATTTGTGTATATCCACAGTAACATTAATAAAGTAAACTTCCTCTACAAATCTAGAGAAATGGAACGTCTTTGTCCATTTACAGGCAAGATGACCTTGTTTTTAGGAGTCGTACCTCTGTCTTAGTAGCAGAATGATTTGTATTTTTCTCTTAAGTCAAAAGTGTTTTCCATGGAGCTGATTGGCAGTCATTTTATTTTATTTTATTTTTAATCATTTTTTATTGTTATTCTATTACAGTTATAGTCATTTGTATAGCTTCTCTGACTTGGGGGGTCTGGGGTTCTTTATTGAGGAGGAAAATTCCAATGCCTCCTGAGCCATCGGTCCAGTCTGCTCACCTAAAAGAATTTGGGTAAATTCTGCCAGAGAACATACTACGCTAGATTTCTGGTCTTAGAATTGTTCATTCACTCATAAAGTTAGTCGTTTGAATTTAAGTGCTTTAAAGTAAGAGAACAGTTAATTCTGTCATTATTTAACTTCTGTTTATTTTTCTGAATTATATACAAGGTCCAGCAGAAGTAACACCTGCTGGAGTGTGATTGGCAGGGTAATAATATGGGTGTCATAATTTATAGTTTTAATTTGAACATTCACCTAAAATGTTATATGATGTGCTTGAGTGTCACATTGTTATATTACAGAATTATATGCTTATGATTTTGTAATAAAAGATTTTATAATAAAAAGGGGGTGTTATCTGTGCTGGACCCTGTGTGTATATGTATATATACATACACACAAAATATACACACACACATATATAATATGTACATATATAGTATACATATATACACACACTAAAATATATATGTATTTTATTGTGGTAAAAAAGACATACAATAAAATTTAACATCATAACTGTTGTTAAATGTGCCGTTCAGTACTGGCCGAGCCCTAAGTGTCAAGTTTGTTCACGTGGTTGTGAAACAAATCCTGAGAACTTTTCATTTTGCGAATCTATTGCATTAAGGAACTCCTTCCCTCCTGCCTTGGCAACCCCATTCTACTTTGTCTCTATGAATTTGACTCCTCAAGGGCCTCACGTAAGCAGAACTTTATAGTGTTTGTTCTGCGGTGACTGATGTATTTCACTGAGCATGATGCCCTCAGGGTCCATCCATGCCGGGGCATGTGACAGAATCCTTCCGTCTAGTTCCTGTTTCTCTCTTTTTCTTCAGCGAAGTCTCTGGCCCTCCCTGGACGTGAAGGAGGACAGTTATTTTGAATCCTGTTGAAATCTGTTCCCCCGCTACTACATTTTACTTCCCTTTTTTAAGGTGTTTGTCATTTTTTTAATGGATAGATAATATTTAGAAAAAAGAAAACCTACATGGGTAACAGTTGTAGAACTGGTGTTGAACTAGAGTCAAAAAGACTTCATTAGATGTTGGCCTTTGAATTACTTTATTTCTGAAGACATTTTTATTATTACACTAGAGTGGGAAGCCTATTTTTGATAGAGCTGAGTTAGTTTGATTTCTTTTTAATTTTGAATAATTTTAGATTCACAAGATGCTGCAAGAATAGCACACGGAGGTGCTGTATTCCTTCACCATCTTCCTCAGAGTTAATGTCTCACATATCAATAGTACAATAGCAAAACAGCTAAAATTACTTTCGAGTTCTTGTCTTTCTTACTTGACTAACAGTTCATCTAAGCCTTGCCAGATCTTTCTAAAATAAGCCAGTGTTAAATGAGATAATCTAATCAGATTTTTATCTGCATGTAAATTTAGTAACCTGTCAGGATTCTTGTCCACCGGAAAACTCAATTGTGCTTCCCTGCAGTGTAGACTGGGAACAGCCAGGGGCTGCTAGCAAGATCAGAGGGGAGCTGTTAACCAAAGCAGACAGCTTTTTCTTTATCCCCTTAATTCCTGATGACAGCAAGAAGAGCTCAAATAGAAGGATATTCTGTATCCATTAGTGTGGGTAACTCTGTATTATTGGATACTGTCTGAAAGTTTCTTATTCTTACTCCTTCCTTATAAGATTATCCTTTATTACCCTTTTATCCCTTCTAAAATTGAAATTACCTTTATTAAGTACAAAATGTATTTAAAATGCCAGGATAAGCTACATTTTTGGCTAGGAGCAGTAAAATGTTAGAACATGAGAATACATAATAATGAATGTCATTTTAGAATTTTTTTTTTCAAGACTCTACTCCGCTTGTCCCTTCAGAATCGAATGAGGACCCTGAAGCCAAGGTGAAAATTGAAGGTTAGTTGCTGAAAGCTTCCTCACGTTCACACTGCTAAGTACAGTTTTCATTTCTTAAAGCATTATTGCGGGGAAAAGACGGAAACTGATGTGTGTGCTTGTATGACCAGAGCAGCGGAGACTGGAATGAAGGGGGAGGGGCAGAGGAGGGGGCAGGGAAGGCAGGGGCTGGTTCACTGGAAACATTCCTCTCCTGCGGGAGTGTGATGAACAGCTCAGAAGCGGCCGCCACCCAGGCCTGGAGCCTGTGAGCTCAGTCTAAGTGCAGGCATCCACGGAGGTGGACTTCAGAGTGTGATTTTAAAGAGATTTATACAATCCACTATGTAAGGTTATTTTCTTTAAAGCGCAGCCTGTTAGGGTTTTTTATTTAATGTGGCATAATATTTTATTAAAACTAAATCTTTTCTAAAATTAAATTTATTGGGGTGACTGCATTTTTGTTTGATGTTTACTTAAAAACTACACCTAATAGTTATAAACATATTCTAAGGATATTCTTTACAATTAAAAATTCTTAAAAAACATTTTTTATTGTTCATATAAATGAGACCATTTATCCTGGAGTCTGTGGGTTCTCAACCCATTTAGTTAAAAGAATGTACCTATTTTCTTTCACTGTGATCCATTTAATAATCTGCTAAAACCATTTTTATCTCTGATGCTGGAATATATGAGCTGATCCATAGTGTCTTCCTAGTATGAGAAGTTCTTTTATTTTATATATTTAGGGATTAAGGTCATTAGGTATATAATTCTATCTTAGCATGTAATAAAATCTCACTTATATGAACAGATGTGATTTTGAACTGGGAAAATCTGAATTATAAAATAGCATTAGTAAAATCTGAATTTAATGCAAAGATGACACCCCCACCCTCCTCCCTTCCCCTCTCTCTAAAAATAAATAAATAAAATATTTAAAAAAAAATAAATAAAATTGCAATTTTATCATTTTTCCAGTGGACACATGATTTAACAAGAAAACATAGTGCTTGAGTGATAGTATACAAACTATACAAATTATGCTTTGAAAGGAATCATTTATGCCCTCAAAGTTGTATTTGCTTTTTTTTTCAGTGAGTCCTTTCTATTTGTATATAATATTACTTCCTTGAAACATCACAGCATCTAAACTGGTTTTGCCATAATGGGAAATTGAGATTGAATGAACATTCTCATCCTAATTTGATTGTTCTGATGTACTTCACTTTTTTGAATTCTAAAAATGGTTTCATTAAGTTGGTTATTTTAGGGGGAAGAATACCTGTCTTGCCAGTGTGTATAACAGAGAAAAAGTCGGGGCAATGGGAGTGCCCGGCAGGTAGAGAATGGCTCGTGGTGATTCTTTTGGAAAAACGCTCACACACATTCAGCAGGAAACCGAACTGTCTGGCTCAAGACGAACTATACACAAAACAGAGCGGACTAAAGATGTCACAGTGTACTGTGGGAATCTCAGTTTTGTTTAGAAAAATTAGTATATGAGCTTCCAGTCAGGATGGCTCGCCTCCTCCACAACCACATCAAAGTTACAACTAAACTATGGACGACCGTCACTGAGAACCCCCTGACGTCTAGCTGAACAGGAGACTTGTGACTAAGGATATAAAGAAGCAGCCACGTTCAGACTGGTGTAGTGGGCAGAGACATAGAATGGGCTGGTCCCACACCTACATTGGCAGTTTAAGTCTGAAGGGATATCTTGGCTTCAGAGGTCCGCCCTGTGGAGCAAGGGATCCCAGCCCCACACCAGGCTCCCCAGCCCAGGGTTCCATTGTCAGGAAGAGGAATCCCCATTAACTCCTGGTTGTGAAACCAGTGGAGGTTGTGGTTGAATAAGACAGAGGATGGCTGGAGTTTCAGGTGTTCCCCTTAAAGGGATTGCACAGCGACTTACTCAGACTTACCTTGAGCTCCAGCGCTGGGGCAGCAGGTCAGAGAGCACCAGAGAGGTAGGGGGAGGAACTGAATTGTTCTGTTCCAGGACAAGGGCTGGAGGGGCAGCTTTCTCCCAGATAGAAGTGCTAGCTCCTTTGTTGAGCCTTCCCTCTCCTCCCTCCCACCACAGCCTGCAAGTAGAAGCAAGTACCGTATCTGAGTCTCCATCAACCTGGCTAATACCCTTCATCCTGACCTGTTGATTCCCTGAGACCCCAACCTACCCAACTTGAGGACTCAAGCCTCTTTCAGTGGCTTTTCCATACAAATGGCCTGTCTTTTGTCTTCATACTGCGACTTTCCTAAAAATCTCTCAAAAGCTCACCCAAACAAGTAACATCTGGCCTCAGTGTGCCTGTACCTCTTGCTAAGCAGCCTCAAGCCTGGACTACTAGCAGCCAGCCTCAGTTTGCAGCTTAGCCTCTCCCAGGCAACTCCAAGCCCAGCACAAGTGACAGCCATCTGCAGATCACTTTGAAGCTCATACCAAGTGGCCCCAGGCAGGGCACAGACAGTGGCTGAACTTGACCCACACCAAAATGCCTCCTAAGAGGCCCCAGACTGGCACACCTTATGGCCATCTTCAGTCCACACTAGAGCAACACCCAACCACCTCAACAAATGAACCCAAAGGGCAGACTCAGCAGCACCAGAGCCCTGCCAAAGCGAAGCTGGCTCCATAAGGTGCCCCCTGCATGACAGCTCCTCCTCCATAGTCTCAGCCAGTCCTCACAGCCAGTCAGCTTAGGAGTCAGTTGACTTCCCACTGAAGTGCCAACAGCAGTCAAAGCTCAACTACAGCAAGAAGGCATATACAACACACAGAAGGGATATACCTGGAGTGCCAGCTCAGGTGACCAGGGCAACTGCACCAGCTGGCCTGACAGGACACCTACTACATAAGGCCATGCTGCCAAGGCTGGGAGACACAGCAGCTCTACCTAATAAGGGGAGGGAGGCAGCCAAAATAAGGAGATGAACATGTCCCAAATGAAAGAATAGCACAAAACTCCAGAAAAAGAGTTGAACAAAATGGAGACAAGCAATCCACCAGATGTAGCATTCAAAACACTGAATATAAGGATGCTCAGTGATTTCGGTGAGGACTTCAACAAAGAGATAGGAAACAGCCCTGGCTGGTGTGGCTTAGTTGGTTGGAGCATCGACCCATACACCAAAAGGTCAGGAGTTTGATGCCCAGTCAGGGCACATGCCTGGGTTGCAGGTTTAATCCCCAGTGGAGGAGTGTGTGGGAGGCAACTGATTAATGTTTCTCTCACTTCCTTCTTTTCTCTTTAAAGTCCATAAACATGTTTTTAAAAAAGAGATGGTAAACATAAAAATGGAAATAGAAAACAAAAAAGAACCACTCAGAAATGAAGAATACAGTAACTGAAGTGGGGAATACACTGCAGTGAATCAACAGTAGATTAGATGATGCAGAGAATCAAATCAGCGATTTGGAAAATTAGGTAGCAGAAAACACCTCGTCAGAGCAGCAAAAGGAAAAGAGAATCTAAACAAATGATGGTGCCTCAGTGCACCATCATTTACCATTAAGGGGCCTCTGTGACAACTTCAAGTGTACCAACAATCGCTTCAGAGGGGTACTGTAGGGAGTAGAGAGACTACAATAAATTAAAAACTTATTTGTGCCCTGGCTGGTGTAGCTCAGTGGATTGAGAGTGGACCCAGAACCAAAGGGTTGCCAGTTCGATTCACAGTCAGGGCACGTGCCTGGGTTGCAGGCCAGGTCCCCAGGACAGAGTAAACAAGAGGCAACTACCCATTGATATCTCTCTCCTTGTCTTCTCCTCTCTCTAAAAATGAATAAATAAAATATTTTTGAATAAATAAATAAATACCTGTTTGAAGAAATAATGACTGAAAACTTCCCTTACTTGGTGAAGGAAATAGACATACAAGCCCAGAAAGCACAGAGAGCCCCAAACAAGATGAACCCAAAGAGGCCCACTCTAAGACATACCATAATTAAAATGCAAAAAGTTAAGCCCTGGCTGGTGTAGCTCAGTGGATTGAGTGCAGGTCTGTGAACCAGAGGATTGCAGTTCAATTCCCAGTTAGGGCACATGCCTGGGTTGCAGGCTGCAGGCCAGTTCTCAGCAGGAGATGCACTAGAGGCAACCATACATTGATGTTTCTCTGTTTCTCTCCTTCTCTCCTTCCCCTCTAAAGATAAATTTAAAATCTTAAAAAAAAGAACTCTTTTAAAAAAATGCAAAAAGTTAAAGGTGAAGAGAGAATCTTAAAAGCAGCAAGAGAAAAGCAGTTGGTTACCTACAAGGGGGCTCCCATAACATTATGAGCTGATTTTTCAGAAGAAACTTTGCAGGCAAGATGGGACTGGCAAGAAGTATTTAGTGATGAAAAGCAAAGACCTACAACCAAGATTACTCTACCCCAGTGATTTTCAACGTTTTTCATCTCATGGCACACATAAACTAATTACTAAAGTTCATTAGCACACCCCCAAAATATATTTTTTGCCAATCTGACAAAAAAAATAGGTATAATTTTGATTAATTCACACTGGAGAACTGTTGTTGTGTTGGCTGTTGTCATTTTTTTATTTGACAATCTACAGAAAAAGAGGTTAGTGTCCCTGACTGAATAGTAAAGTATTGCATGTTTTAAAGTTTTTTGCAGAACACCACTTGAAAATCACTGCTCTATCCAGCAAAGCTGTCATTTAGTATTAAAGGACAGATAAAGAGCTTCTCAGAAAAAGCTAAAGGAATTCATGATCACCAAACCAATATTACAAGAAATGTTAAAGGAAGTTCATTATTATAAGAAATGTTAAAGGAACTTCTTTAAGAAGGAGAAGGAAAAGGGGAAGAAGGAGGAGGGGGAGGAGATCAAAAACATAAGTAATAAAATGCCAATAAGTATATATCAGTAGTTACTTAAAATGTAAATGGATTAAATGTTCCAATCAAAAGATATAGAGTGGCTGAATAGATAAGAAAATAAGATGCTTATGTATGCTGTCTTCAAGAGACTCACTTCAGATCAAAAGCTACATGCAGGCTGAAAGTAAAGAGTTGGAAAAAGATGTTTCATGAAAATGGAAATGAAAGCAAAGCTGGGGTAATAATTCTCATACAAAACGGACTTTAAAACAAGGCTACAACAAGAGACAAAGAAGGGGGTGGTGGAGAGGGGTTGTGGGGAAAAGGCAGAAAACTGTACTTGAACAATTAAAAAAAGGTTAAAAAAAGAAAAATCTAACAATAACCAGAGGGGAGAGAGGAGGGGTTAATGGGGGGAAGAAAGAGACAAAGAAGGACCCAGCAATTCCACTTCTGGGTATTTATCTGAAGAAACCTAAAACACTAATTCAAAAAGACATATGTTCACTGCAGCATTATTCACAATAGCCAAGATGTGGAAGCAACCAAGTGTCTGTCAATAAGTGAAGTAATATTACATATACAATTTCATAAAGAATGAAATCTTGCCATCTGCATGGATGGGCCTAGAGGGTGTTTATTAGGCAAAGTGAAATAAGTCAGAGAAAGACAAATACCATGTGATATCATTTATATGTGGAATCTAAAGGACAAACGAACAAACAAAGTCACAGATACAGAGCACATTTTGATGATTGCCAGATGGGAGGGATATTGAAGGAATGGGTGGAAAGGGGGGAGGGGGGAATTACGAACTGCAAATTGGTAGTTACAAAATAGTCATGGGGTTGTAGTCCAGGGAATACAGTCAATAATATTGTAATAACTGTGTATGGTGTCAGATGGGTACTGGATTTATTGGGTAAACACATCATAAGCCATGTAAATGTCTAATGACCATGCTGTAGCCCTGAAACTAATATATTTGTATGCAAACTGTAATTGAAAAGTAAAAAAAATATTTAAAAAATTAATATATAGGAAAAATCCATAATAAAAGAAAATACAAATAGAACTATACACAGGATTCAATTTTTCCTCCTTCTACCTCCCCTATTTCCCTAATTCTTCACAACAAGGCATATATTACATAAGTATTAAGGGGAAAAATTCAGCTATTGATCGTCTCTGTGCACATGGACAGCTTCTGCTGGGCTTTTGCCCTGACAGCCTTCCTAGAAATTATGAGTGATGTTGTCAGGCAACCTGAGTGCTGAGGAGAGGGTGTCCCCGATCCCCAGATATTAGCGAGGTTGGATTTGTTCTTGAAGTCAGTGGGGCCTGAGTAGGTTTGTGTATAAAATGTATTTACGTGGCCAAGGTTCAAAGTCATCTTCGGACGTCAGTGTGGCATCAGGTTCCACCATTCTGAGCCATGCAGTTTTTTTTCCTTGAAGTTCTACCAAAATAACCCCTTAAGTTACTTTTAAAATATTTTATCGAGGTGAAATTACCATAACATAAAATTAGCCCTCTTAGAGTGAACAGTGCAGTGGCATTTGGTACATCCATAGAGTTCGGCAACCAGCACACCTCTTTGTAGTTCCAAACATTTTCATCTCCCTGGAGTAAAACCCTGTACCCACTGAGCCTTTCCTCCCCCTCCCCACTCCCATTCAGCTAACTAACCCCTGCCAGCCAGCGATTTACTTTCTGTCTCTGTCGATTCACCTCTTCTACAAATTTCATATTGATGGGATTATACAGTATGTGCCCTTTTGTGTTGGGCTGCTTTCACTTAAAACCTTCAGGGTTTATCCATGTTGTGGCATGTGTCAAACTTCCTTTTCAAGTCTGAATAATACCATCTGTTGATGGACACTTGCGTTCTTTCCTTCAAGTATGGTTTAAGTTATAAAGAGAAGTATCCCACATTAGCATCCAAGTCCAGCCGTGATTTGAATGCCAGAAGTGTTCTCCAAGGCAGACTCTACACTGTGCTGCATCAGGATTGCAAGGGAAGTGTAGGCTGGACCGGCCTTTTGTCCTGGATAGAAGTTTTTTTTAAAGAATTAGCCATAAATTGGCCCTGGCTGGTGTGGCTCAATGGATTGTCAGCCTACGGACTGAAAGGTTGCTGGTTCAATTCCCAGTCAGGGCACATGCCTGGGTTGCCCGCCAGGGCCCCGGTTGGGAGCGCACGAGAGGCAACCAGTTGATGGTTTCTCACTCTCTCTCCCTCCCTCTCCTCTCTCTAAAAACAAATAAGTAAGATCTGAAAAATAAGAAAAAATGGGTCAAATTATTTGGCAGTTAATATAGCTACTAACAAGCGTGCACCTACAAAGGTCTAAAAGCTTTCGGAAGTCCATCATAGGAGTCACGCCCTTCATCTGTCGGGGATTGTTGTGATGGCTCATGGAATGCGGACCAGGTGAGCAGTTTTAAACTACCTTACAAGGTGGTTGAGCAGTCAGTTCAGAAAGAGTCATTGTTTACCTAAAGTGAGAGTTTTAGAGGAGTTAAGACTCATTTTAGAGTTTTAGAGGAGTTCACCCATTAGTGAAAATGCCATCCATTTATTTGAAATATGTAGGGTAATTTAAATGGGTTAACTGCCCATTTACCCACTAATTATAACTGGGTTTTGATCAGTTTTTGAATTGTGCTTCCTGTGTTTTGTGACGGATGTTCCTACTATGAGGAGGCCAACGGTAAAACGTGAGCACTTTCTGAGGACATGGTGCCGCCCGCCCTCTGGCACCCGCTCTCCCCACCTGACTGTAATGCCCTGAATTGGGCCCTGGTGTTCTGGGCTCAGTGGCATCAGCTGCCCTGAGGGAGTCTGCATGTTTCAGGAGACCTCACAGCAGTTCAGTGGTCCCTTCGTGTTGAGTCTGACTGTTAAGAATAGGAGCTTGCGGGATTTATTAGATCGGAAAAATGACTAATTTTGAGGAAAAGAGCAGCACATTTCCCCACATTTCCTTCAGAAATATGTGTTTGGCTGCAGGAAAACCTGGCGGCAGTTGTCGCCGGTGTGGTTCCTCGTGTCCCCGTGAATTTTTGTTCTGAATGCAGGCGGATCACCTCAGGGGCCGAAGTTCCTGGGAGAGGACCAGACGGGAGCCACACTTCTCACTGAGAGCTTGAGGGAACATTGTGTGAATCGTTGGACAAGAAAACAGAAACATCAACTCTGCTTTGACTGTCAGCGCTGAGCACTTTTGTGGCTGCGTTAAATCATATTTCATCTTCCTATTTCATTGTCTTCCTGGACACATATGTGTTATGTCCTATTTTCCCCCTTTAAGCTGAGAATAACAACAAAGGTCAATATTTTTAAACATCCTTCTTTCAATATCTAGTTAGACTGACTGAAGTAGTGGGGCTACGAACTAAATGAAAGCAACGGTGCCCTTTCCCCCCTGACAGCACCGTGAAACTGCAGAGACTCAAATATCAGTGAGTGCCAAGCCATCGGGCTTTCCTCCAGCTAAATGTTCTCAAGATTTTTTAAAAAGCCATTCTGGGCTTCTGAGTAATGGCACTTCGACATTTTTAGATGAGAATTGGCCTAATTTTCTGTAAGTTCTAAATTTTAATTTCTGTCTTAAGGAAACATAAATTCATCCAGTACTTCAAGTTCTGCAAAAGGTGTTGAAGATCTTAACATCGTTCAGGTGACAATTCCAGGTATGGAAGTTTATCTGGCTTTATCATAAGTAATGTTATATTTTTCAATTTTATTATATTTTAACCATTTTGTGACATGAATCAGTCTCTTGGAGTTGTGGCATCTTTTGTTTTCCTTAATCCACCCTGTCAACTATGGAATGACAATTCAGGAATAGAAAATATGCTGCAGATTCCTACACACTGAATGTCTTGCTTAGAGCATTGTTAACTGATACGTTGCTCTCCCAAACATACCCTGGCATTACGTGGAAAACACGTAACGGCAGACAACTCCAAAAATTAGCTACCATTGAATTAGACTTGGCCACACAGGGGAAGTTTATTTCCTGCCCGTGAAGTAATCTCCTTTTCCGAGTAAGTGATGTAAAATATATTTGGAGAGATACAACAGAATCTAATAGCATAGTTCCTCTGGAGAAGGAAACTGAGAGCTGAGATAGGGGTGAAAGAAAGGTGTTTCACTGTGTACTATTTTAAATCTCTTTTAAAGTATATTTTATTGATAATGTTATTATTACAGTTGTCCCCTCTGTCCCCTGCTGCCCTGTACCCCCCTCCCACCATCATTCTCACCCTTAGTTCATGTCCATGGATTGCGCATGTGAGTTCTTTGATTTCTCCATTTCCTATACTGTCCTTAACATCCCCCTGTCTGTTTTGTACCTACAATTATGGTTTTTAATTTCTACACCATTTCTACCATTCTTCCCCTTCCCCATTCCCAGATGATAACCCTCCAGATGATCTCCATACCTATGAAACTGTTCCTGTTCTGCTTGTTTGCTTAGTTTGTTTTGGGGGGTTTTGTTAGATTCAGTTGTTGATAGTTGTGAATTTTTGCCCTTTTAATGTTCATAGTTTTTCTCTTCTTTTTCTTAAATAAGTCTCTTTAACATTTCATGTAATAATGGCTTGGTGATGATGAACTCCTTTAGCTTTACCTTGTCTGGGAAGCACTTTATCTGCCCTTCCATTCTAAATGATGGCTTTGCTGGACCAAGTAATCTTGGATGTAGGTCCTTGCCTTTCATGACGTAGAATATTTCATGCCAGTCCCATCTTGCCTACAAAGTTTCTTTTGAAAAATCAGCTGACAGTCTTATGAATACTCCTTTGTAGGTAACCCTCTGCTTTTCTGTTGCAGCTTCTAAGATTCTCTCTTTATTTTTAATTTTTGGCATTTGAATTATGATGTGTCTTGGCATGGTCCTCTTTAGTCCAACTTCTTTGGATCTCTCTGTGCTTCCTGCATGTGTATTTCCTTTGCCATATTAGGGAAGTTTTTATTCATTATTTTTTCAAATAGGTTTTCAATTTTTACTCTCCCTCTTCTGCTTCTGGCATCCCTGTAATTTGGATGTTGGCACATTTGGAGATGTCCCAGAAGCTTCTTATACTATCCTCGTTTTGGTTTTTTTAATTCTTGTGTCTTCTTTCTGTTTTTGTTGAATGTTTATTTCTTCCTTATGTTCCAAATCATTAATTTGAATCCCAGCTTCCTTCAGGAAGGAAGGGAACAGAAACTGTTGGTTTCCTATAGATTTTTCTTTATTTCATTTAATATAACCTTCATTTCTTCCTTTATATTGTTGCCATACTCAGTGAGTTGCTTAAGCATCCTTATCACCGGTGTTTTGAACTCTGCATCTGATAGGTTGGCTACCTCTGTTTTGTTTAGTTCTTTTTCTGGGGTTTTGTTCTTTCATTTGGGTCATATTTCTTTGTTTCCTCAATTTGGCAGCCTCTCTGTGTTTGTTTCTGTGTATTAGGCAGAGCTGCTTTGACTCCCCGTAAAAGGCACCTGTAAATTGTGTGGGGCGAAGCTTTAAGTAATCACCAGGTTGGGGCAACCTGCTTTACCACTTTGTGGCTCTGTGTCAACAGAGGACTCAGAGAGGGAACTGTGCTGCTGCCTGGCTTCTGGGGGTTTGCCCGGCACTTGCCCCATTTCCCTCAGGGATCTCCCCTGATTTTATTCCACCACACCTGAGTGTGGGACCCACCATTCCTGTTCTGTTGCCAATGCAGCCACTGTCTCTTCACACCACCCTGTGTCTCCAACCCTTCCACCCATCTGGATGATTGTGGCTTCTTTAAATCCTTGGTTGTTGGACTACCATACAGTTTGATTTTCTGACAGTTCTGGGTGTTATTTGTTTTGAGATTTAGTTGTAATTTTTTTTTGTGGTTGCACGAGGAAGTGAAGCGAGTCTACCTATGCCTTCATCTATACTGGAAGTCCTCTATTTTATATCTCTTGGATTTGAACCATGTAGTTTATTTATTCAAAAATTAAATTAAAAAAATTTAAATATTGAAAAATACTCTCTTCTAATCTTAATACATCTTATTCCTTTTACATGTCATACTGCATTGGCTAGGATTGCTGTTATAATGTTGAATAGTAATGGTGAAAGTAGACATCCTTGTCCTTCATGGTATTAAAAATATTCCTGAAAGTAGTATGTAGTATGTTTATACAGAGTTATAATTTTGAAAAGTCTTATGTCATCTGTAATGGCTTCCATTTACAAATTTCTAAAATGCTTCATTTTTGCTAAAACTAAATTGAATGATAAACCAGGTAAAATGATTTTTCATATGCCAATGAGCATTTCCTTAACAGCTTTCTTGAGGGCAAATACATTTATAATCCTAGTTTGCGTATTTGTTTAATTATTTTTAGATAATGAGAAGGAAAGGTTATCGAGCATTGAAAAGATAAAACAACTCAGAGAACAAGTCAATGACCTCTTTAGCCGAAAATTTGGTAAGTTTTTATATCATTACATATCCAAGTTTTATATATTTGCAGTATTCCTTTTTTTAATAACTTTTTTAAAGGTTTTATTTTTTAGAGAGGGAGAAAGGGAGGCAGAAAGAGGGAGAGAAACATTGATTGCTGCTTCTCACATGCCCCCAAGTGGGGTCCCAGCCTACAACCCAGATGTACGCCCTTGACCTTTCAGTTCCCAGTCCAGCACTCAACCCACTGAGACACACCAGCCAGGGCTTGCAATATTTCTTTTTAATTGACTACTTTAGCTAAGAAACTGATCTTTATGTGAAGGATCAAAATTAGTGTGTATTTTTATTGAAGAGGTTTTATATGGAAACACTGATTACAATAATAATAATATCTATCTTTGATTTACTGCATTCTTACCATGACTGAGCATCGTTTTTAGTGCTCAACACATGATTAAACATTTAATCCTCACAAAACTCTTTTCTGGTAGATACTATGATAATACCTATTTAATGGACAGAGAAACTGAGTCTGCTGTACTACCCATTGCCAATTTCAAAATCAGTAAGATTCTTCCTACATCACAGTACTACTGGAAATTAAAGTAATAATGGCTGATCACCAGTGCTGCCCCTTGATACAAAGGATTTTTAAATCTTGACATTAAAGATAATGCATAGTTTGAGTAAGTAAATGATGAACACAACTAATTTTTTGCTGTTTATCTCATCACAGGTGAAGCCATTGGAGTGGATTTCCCCGTGAAAGTTCCCTACAGAAAAATCACATTCAACCCCGGCTGCGTGGTCATTGATGGCATGCCCCCGGGGGTGGTTTTCAAAGCCCCTGGTTATCTGGAAATCAGCTCCATGAGAAGGATCTTGGATGCCGCAGAATTTATCAAGTTCACAGTCATCAGGTAAGTGAGAGGTCCCCTCTTGGTCATGAGAAGGAATCTGCAGATAGTAACTTGACCGAAGTGGACGAGCAGGGCTACTCCAAGAGACAGGCTGTGGGCCCCTGGGGCAGCTGCTGCGACCCACTGCCTCTCGGCTCATTTTATCACATCCTGCTTCTGTGAGCTGTGTCCCTGCTCCTGTTTCTTGGTGGTCGTGGGCAGCCTGTCTCAGTTTCATCTGCCTAGTGTAGAGGGAGCACCCACAAAGGTTTGCCAAATAGAACTAAATGAACATTGTTGGATTCACCAATGTCTCTTTCTCTCCAGACCTCTTCCAGGCCTTGAGTTCAGCAATGGTGAGTATTTGGGGTGGTGACATTATTCCAGCAACCGCGTGTAGTGGGAAATGTCGGTGGGAACTGACCACAGGGTCCTTGCTTCTTGAGCTGTAGAGCAAAGCATGCTGCTCTTTATACGCATTTTATTTTTCCTGCTAGTTGGAAAGTCTTGTAATTCTGTTCCTTGAATTTTTTCACATATCAGTTTGAGAGAGCTTGCTACACGGCAGACTGTGTGTGTGTGTGTGTGTGTGTGTGTGTGTGTGTGTGTGAGCCCTTTGTGGTCTGGGCTCATATCGTGATACTGAACTACTCTGTCTCAGTTGGTAGATAGTGACTGCTTGGCCACCCCAGCCTCACCCTCTGGGCACAGCCCCAAAATCCCAGTTCAGAACCAAAAAGGGCACAGCAGGTACTCCCGTAGTCCCCCTACCCTGCCCCAAGTGCTGAGGTCGACATCTGTTCTGGTGAGCAATGCCCCAGGCACTCTGCTGGGTAAATAAATATCCTGAATGTCTGCCCTGGAATTCTTGCAAGCAAGTCAGTATCCTGCAGTATGAGTGAGGCAGAAGGTGTAGAGATGTTCTCAAGAGCTTGGATTACTAGGGAACCTCTTCAAAGTTTGGAAACTTAAGTACCCTTTTCAAATGTGCAGTTATTACTCCTAAATTCCTCCAGTTCTAAATGATTGTTTACATTTTCAATAACTTTATTGAGACATAATATACATGCCAGAAAATGCACTTGTGTAAAGTACACACGATTCAGGGTGTTTTTTTTTAAGGGAGCTGTGCAGCTATCACCACAGTCTGATGTTAGAACATCGCTGTTACCCCCGCCCCCCAAATATTCCTCCCAACCATTTCAGTCGTTTCCCATTCCCACCCCAGCCCCAGGCAAGCCAACCACTAAGTGCACTTCCTGTCTCTGCATATATTTTCTTTTTTTTTAAATTTGGTGTGAAGTTCAAGCATTTAATTTTCTACTGAAAGACGACCAAAGGTAAGTTTCTGTGTTTTTGTTCTCAAAGTAAAGCTCACCTGCCCGGGGGTCAGGTCCATTAAATTTAAACCAAGTGAGCTGTGCTCGGTCCCACGCTACCACCTGTGTCTTTGTGCCTCACAGCAGGTGAATTCTATACCTTCTGTGTTCATTCCCTTCCCTGGTTCCAAAGATCTCTTGAAAATCAAGTGAAAAAACATCTGTTAAATGCAAATATATTTTCAAATCATTCTTGTTTAAACTAAATGTGGCAAATAGAGCTACTTGCTACTTCACCAAAGATGTCTTTTGTGTGGCTCACATACCTTTTAAAAAATGGGACTTAGTTGCCAGTATTAAAAAGCAAGGGCTTTTTCATGAAAATCCACTTCTAGGCTTTCTTTAGAAACCTGAAGCTCTGGCATCGGAGGGCCCACATCCCTCTGGCAGCAGTTTGCTGGGGCTGAGTGTCAGCCGTCCCTCCCTGCAGGGGGAATCACTCTCCAGTTAACCACGCCTCCCAGCCGCTTTCTCTCTCCAATTTATCATCATGCTTTTGTGGCTGTTTTTCTAATAGTAGAGTTAAAAGGAAAATGAAATATATTTGTCTTCATGTCTCTATTAAAAGTGGGAAAAAGAAAGATAGACCAAGAAGGCCGTGTATTTCAAGAAAAGTGGGAGAGAGCGTACTTCTTCGTGGAAGTGCAGAATATCCCTACGTGTTTAATATGCAAACAGAGCATGTCTGTGTCAAAAGAATACAATCTAAGACGCCATTACCAAACCAACCACAGTAAGCACTATGACCAGTATACTGAGCAGATGCGTGACGAGAAGCTTCATGAGTTGAAAAAAGGACTCAGAAAGTATCTCTTAGGGTCATCAGAAATTTTGTGTCCTGAGCAAAAACAAGTATTTGCAAATGCGAGTCCAAAAGAAAATGCTGCCGTGCAGCCTGCAGAAGACGTGACTGGGAACTTATGGGAGAAGTTACGTGAAAAAATCAAATCCTTTGTGGCCTACTCTATTGCCATTGACGAGATCACAGATATTAATAATACCACCCAGTTGGCCATATTCATCCGTGGGGTCGATGAGAATTTTGATGTGTCCGAAGAACTTTTGGATACAGTGCCCATGACAGGTACAAAGTCTGGAAATGAGATATTTTTGCGTGTTGAGAAAAGCCTTAAAAAGTTTAATATCGACTGGTCTAAATTAGTAAGTGTGGCCTCCACTGGCACCCCTGCCATGGTAGATGCGAACAACGGGCTTGTTACAAAACTGAAGTCCAAGGTGGCAATGGTGTGCAAGGGTTCAGATCTGAAATCCGTTTGTTGCATTATTCACCCGGAATCACTTTGCGCTCAAAAGTTAAAGATGGACCACGTCATGAATGTGGTGGTTAACTCTGTGAACTGGATATGCTCCCGTGGACTGAACCACAGTGAGTTTACAACTCTGCTTTATGAACTGGACAGCCAATATGGCAGCCTTCTGTACTACACGGAGATTAAGTGGCTCAGTCGTGGGCTGGTGCTGAAGAGATTTTTTGAATCGTTGGAAGAAATCGACTCCTTCATGTCCTCCAGAGGAAAGCCCATTCCTCAACTGAGCTCTCAAGACTGGGTGAAAGACTTGGCCTTCTTGGTGGATATGACAATGCATCTGAACACTTTAAACGTATCTCTCCAAGGGCATTCACAAATCGTTACACAGATGTATGACTTGATTCGGGCATTTCTGGCAAAACTCTGCCTTTGGGAAACTCATCTGGCAAGGAATAATCTGGCCCACTTCCCCACACTGAAATCAGTTTCCAGAAGTGAAAGTGATGGCCTGAACTACATTCCCAAAATTGTGGAATTGAAGACTGAATTCCAGAAAAGACTGTCTGATTTCAAACTCTATGAAAGCGAACTGACCCTGTTCAGCTCCCCTTTCTCCGTGAAGATCGAGAGCGTACACGAAGCGCTGCAGATGGAGGTCATTGACCTGCAGTGCAACACGGTACTGAAAACCAAGTATGACAAGGTGGGAGTGCCCGAGTTCTATAAATACCTCTGGAGCAGCTACCCAAAATACAAAAACCACTGTGCAAAGATTCTTTCCATGTTCGGGAGCACCTACATTTGTGAACAGCTGTTTTCCATTCTGAAGCTGAGTAAGATGAAGTACTCCTCCCAGTTAAAGGACTCACAGTGGGACTCTGTCCTCCACATCGCGACATGAGAACACTTCCAGCCATTCCCCACAGGGAGGAAGACTGGAATCCTCCCGGCCCGAGGGGTTTTGAGATGGGGAAGTGAAATATTCAATGTTTCTGTTTTTCAGTGTTTTTCACTATGACTTGGAAACATAATTTGCAGTATCATAACTGTTTTGTAATGATATTTTATGCTTCACTATAGTCCAGTAAAAACCTAGAAAGGTTTCTTGTATTTCTAGGAGTTGACTTTCCTTATGCCTGGCCTGTGTCACTCACTCATATACTTGCTTCCTGCCTATAGCCGTTGGGGCCGGCATCTCCAGGTTTAACCAAGTCAACTGAGAACAGGGAGGTAGACGGATGTGTGTATTCATTGAGGGGCACGCATGCACACACATTTATCACCCCCCCCCTTTCAGATGGTGTCCCTCTTGACCTACCATGGTTCCAGGTTCAAGTAGGGTTGGTGGGAAATGTATTCACAGGCTGCAGTATCCCTGTGTTACTGGCCTCTGCCTCCACAGGACCCCAGAAAGGTAGGGCTGGAAATGGAAAACCCCTGAACAAATAGCATTTGCCTTGAAAAGGCAGAGAAAGTTGAGCCCTGCCCCACTTGTATTTTTTTCAACTTCATTTTGAAATAATTCGAATTTACAGAAAAGCTGCCACAATGCAGATAGTATGCCTGTCAGCCGGATGCCCACACGGAGCACTTCACCCTGTGCTCCCTCACCAGTTTGCCTACCCCACCTCTCCTGTCTCCTGTGTGTTCAGCGGCACCTGCAGGGTAGAAACCAATGAGTAACTGTGATGTGTGTGCAAACTTCTGTGCGTAATTTTTATGAACATTTGAGGGAAAGTTGTACACCTCATTTACCCCTAAATACTTTATGGAGTATTTTCTAAGAATAGGGACATCTTTGCCCTGACCAGTGTGGCTCAGTTGGTTGGGTGTCATCCCACTAAGCAGAAGGTCACTGGTTCGATTCATGCCTGGGTTGCAGGCTGGCTTCCCACTGGGACACATGGGAGAAGCAGCCAATTAATATTTCTCTCCCTCTCTTTCTCCCTCCCTTCCCCTCTAAAAATAAATCAATAGCCCTGGCTGGTGTGGCTCAGTGGACTGAGCACTAGTCTGTGAACCAGAGGGTTGCAGGTTCGATTCCCAGTCAGGGCACATGCCTGGATTGTGGGCCAGGTCCCCAGTAGGGGGCAAGTGAGAGGCAACCACACACTGATGTTTCTCTCCCTCTCTTTCTCCCTCCCTTCCCTTCTGCCTAAAAAACAAATACATAAAATTTATTTAAATAAATAAAATCTTTAAAAAAAGAGATATTATCTTAACATTACCAAGATTTAGTTACCAACTCCAGTGTATCAGACATTGATGCGGCACTTTAATCCGTTTTACCATTCATACTCCAACTTTGTCAGCTGACCCAGTAAGGGCCTTGTTATTAGCATTTTCCCCCTGGCGGGTGGCCATAGAAAAACACACGTGTGCACGTGTGTGTATCTGTGTTCTTGGTCTCTATTTGTCATTGGAATTAGTGACCCCAAATTGTGAAAACTTCAGGTTGCAGGAATTAATCTCATTAGGGCGCAGGCAGGCTAAGGACCGTGATCCAGTGGCCCATGCAGGAAGCAGTGGAGAAGGAGGCTTTCATAAGGGTGAGGGGAGGCTGCAGGGGGGAGAGACCACAGTCTGCAGGTGGTTACCTGGCAAGGCACCCAGTGCCAGCTGGAGCCTGAATGCTTGTCCGCAGACACGGGAAATGACCCAGCCTGGGCAGTTCCTGTCATTGGAAGGTTGACTGCAGGTACAGCTGGGTCCTGCTAGTTCAGAGGCTTACTTCCTGGGAAGAGACCCAGGATGGACTGATTTATGGGGATGGGGGGACCAACTCCTGGCGCACCTGAGCAGATGTGTGCCCCAGATATCATAGGTGGGGCCCTGCATTAACCAGACTTGCCTGAGACTTGAGAACTTGAATAACTTTCAAACAACACTGGTTGGCTGGCAGGGAAGGCTCAGCCTCCCCATTTTAGAGACAGACAGCTGAGGCGCAGAGTAGTTGAAAGGGCTGCCCTGGGCCACATGCCCAGCAGAGGAGTCTTCAGGACTCAAACCCAGGTTTGTGTGACTCCAAAGCTCATGTTCTTTTTCCTTCTCTAAGTGGCCACTGTACCCGATGTGGAGACTGTTGTACAGCCTCAGCTCATCTGTCACATGTGTAGCTCCCTGGTGGTTAGCCTGGTGACAGGCAAGGGACAGCTGGGGCTGCCTTCTCCTGATGGGCCATTTGTGGGGTGCTTTGCATTAACTCCCAAGGCCCCTAGATTCCTTCTTTACCCTGCAGTGTGTGTTGGGACCTGGGTGCCTTGACCAGCACTGTCACTCATGTGACGGCAAAATGACTGAACGAGTGGGGTGGTTTTCAGCAGTCATACTGATGCAGTGTTTGCGAATGGGAGCTGCAGTCCCAGAGATGGGGAAGGGCTCAGCCCAGGAGCTGAGGCCTGGATTTGGTAGGTCCCTGTCAGCTCATGGGGCAGGGGTGGCCTGCGTGTGTCCCAAGGCCCTATATTCCTATCCAGGGTGGGCAGAGGAAAGAGCTGCTTACTCCTCCAACACAGGAAACAGACGTGGGGGCTGCAGAGGGCTCCGGAAGCTGTCCCACATCACACTCTGTCCTCTGAGTGTCCCTCAACCACAGCACTGAACCACAGGGCCAGAATAATGTGGTGGGTCCAGTAGGGCTTTGGAGTCAGAAAGAAGAAAGCCCAGCTCCTCCCAGCTCTGCTACCTACTTGCCCTGCCCCCCTCAACAACTCACCTACGTTTTCTGAGCCTTGGTTTTCTCATCCATAAAGTACCTACCTGATAGGACTGTTGCCAGAACTAGAGATGATGTAAAGAGCCCAGCACTATGCTTGGCCTCAAGAAAACTGGCTGTCCAGACAGTGCAGGCCTGACTCAGACCCTGGTGCCTACCACATGCCCACCCGGCAGCGTTCTAGTCCACTTCCCTGTGCATGGCAGAGGCCTGCAGGGGCGCCCTCCTGACCTCAGGCACACCCACCACCAGGGTCCTCCACACCAGCATGCTGTTGCGGGGCCAGCCCATCACCACCTCTGGGGAACTAGAAACAGAGAAAAACATGGGGGAAAGGGGTTTTACCTTGAAAAAAACTAAAAATTATGAAACTAAGTACTTTATCTTACACTGTGTTTAATTTTAAGTTATAATTACAACTGAATGAGCTAAAAGGTTGGGGTGCCTGTGGTTAATTTTTTCACAGCTTTGCATGACAGTCCCTAAAACTGGACTTTTCCAGCAAACAGGAGCCTGCAAAAAAAAAAAAAAAAAAAAAAAGCAAAAGAAGGGCCCGGTCGTTTTCTCAAGGCCTGTCTCCATTGTTGGATGATCACTTACCCTCTTGAAGAGCATCTGTCCCCTTCCCAATTTCCTCTGTCTCTAAGGGACCAGCCTTGCCTGCCCCCAGGTAGCCACTTTCCCACGGGAGGACAGCTCTTCATGTCACCTATGGCCTTTTGTTACAAGCTGCATCTCTGCAAGATTTGCAGCTCCAGTGTGCACCTTAGAGTCTTTGCATTTTGAGAAAGATCCACCAGCAAAATGTTTGAGGCCATAGGCTGGGGGTAATGCTGGGGTAAGTGATTAGGATCTGTTCATCTGAATATTTGCTTTCTGGGACGGCCTCCTAACTGCACAGGCTCTGGGTGAAGAATCAGAGATACCTCCTCCCTATACCTAAATTACAAAAATTTTTTGGTCAACTAAGGTGCACACAGGAAGTCACACTCTCCCCTGACCCCTTTGCTGTGTACTGTGTCCAACTTCATGACTGTTCTGCAGTGGAGCCAGAGTATGAGAAGGCAGCTGGGGTTCAGAAGTTCCTCTTGCGTTTGTGCTTACGCAAACATGATCTTGACCAAGGCCAGGTCAATGTGCAATCAGACCTCAGCTCTTGCAACTTCCCCCCTAACCTCAGCAGAGCTCACAACCATGTCTAATCGTAGCCCAACGTCCCTCGTGTCTCTGCAGAGCCTCTGTCCACTCCAAGTAACATTTATTGAGGGTGGAGGGTAGCTAGCTAGGGCGATGCCCAGAGCTGCCCTAAGCATCCAGACCGCAGACTCTAGTAACATATACAGGGATCCAGGCCAGAGGTGGCGGAGGGGCCAGAGCGTCACTGGGGGCGGTACCCGGGTCTCAGACGGCGGACGCCAGCTTCCGCTTCGTGCTGTCGCTGCAGCGGTTCAGGATGAGGTTTGCACTGGGCCTTGGGGGCACGGCCGGCTGCGGCTTCGGGCGCTGAGTCTCTGGCTCCTCAGCTGTCAGAAAGTGCGTCCGCGTAAGAGGCCCCGCCTCCCGTCCTCACCCCAATGCCCTCTTTGCCCTTCCGCCCCGCCCCAGCTGCCCCTCCAGCACTTACGCCGCGGGATTCCAGCGCTCGTTAGTACCGACCACGCTGGCCCCGCCCCCAGACTCCTCTCACCTTCTTGGCCCCGCCCCTCGGCTCCGGCACTTACCGAGCCGGCTCCCTGGGCTCTGCGGCCCCGGCCGCACCTGGCGGCGGCGCTGCTGCAAAAAGCGGACGCTGTTGCGCCGATAGGTGTCCTGGCTGAGGCGCTTTCGTGATTGCTGGTGGATGCTGTGCGCGTTGCGAATGGACGACCTGGGCCCAACGGGACAGGGACTTTGGTCATCGCCCGGGAGCCCCCGGCGCCCCGGAGCGGCCGCGTCCCTGCCCGTGGGGACTCGCATGGCCACCTCTGGGATCCAGCTACTGCCCCGAGGAAGTGGGGAGCGGCGGTGGGGGTTGGGGTGGGGAGGTCCGGCACGGCCTGACCGAGGCTGCCCTTCACCGGCGTGGGCTCTTACTGTGTCGCAGAGCCCAGCTCCATTTCCCACGCCTCTCACCAGCCTTCAGCCGGCCCCCTTCCCAGGAAGCCCTCCGGACTGCCTCAGGCCACAAAGACCATCCCCAAAGACTCTGGGCATCAACGCCTTCACCTCCACCTCACACCCCTGCTTTCCTACCACCCCGGTGTCAGTGCCACAGCGGGAGGTTGGGGAGGATGTCCTGACTCTTGACCCAGCGAGAGTGCTGCGTTCCCCGCCAGGCTCGGAGCTCCTACCCTGTCTCCCCAGCACCAGTTCCGCCAATCCAGGACCGACCGAGGGAACCCGTGGTACCCCCAGTCCCAAGGACTCACCTACGGGGCGGCGCCCCTCGGCTCTTGATCTGGCTTTGGGCTTGGGCTATGTCCTGCCCCGCCTTCTGCAGGTACATGGACGGGAAGTAGCCCGTGACGTCTTCTTTCCTGCAGCAGAAATAGAAGCCAGGGCAGTGGGGAGATCAGGGCTCCCTCTACACAGTTGGGGTAAGGCACCTGGGAGGTTGCAGACACCCAGCTGGCGAACACCAGACTCTGACCCTCTGGGCCTCAGTTTACTCATCTGTACAACACAGACCCTACCAGCTGTGATGCTGGGGGAGGAAATTAGGAAATCCAAACCTCCCCAGGGACGTGTGTTTGCCGTAAAACGTCTGCAAATACTGCATTTGTCAGTTTTTCTTTCGTGGGGATTGCCTTGTGTGTACTAAGACCTTTGCCCAACTCCACTCACCGAGTTCTCCTGTGCTTTCTTCCAAAAGCTGTTTAGGTTAGGGCTTTGTGCTTGGTAAAACCTGTGATCCAACCCAAATAAATGTGTATGGTGTGAAGTAGGGGTCTAGGTGGGGTTTTTCCTTCCATATGGATATCAAGTCATTGAAAAAACTTTTTTTTTTTTCATTCTCATGGTTGCATTTGGGACTGAAAAAAAACTTTTCAATACAAAATCCACTCAGTAAAACTCTGATTCTTCTTGGCTAGTGGAAGAATCACAAGCAGACTCTCAGGGGTGCATGATAGGGGTTAACAAGTGTGAGTCTAAAAGGCTGAGAAATCCTGTCTCAAAGCCTCCAGCCCGGAGCCATGCTGGATGGCTGTTGTGGCCACAGTTCACTGGGGTCGTGCACCAGCCTGTGACCCAAGGGTCTGTAAGCACTGTGCAGGGACCTGGGGAGGCCCAGTGGCTCTAGGAAACTGTCTCTGCTTTCCCAAAACTAGGGGGGAAATGAGCAGCAAAAGATTTAACAGGAAAAAATGGATGAAGGGTCTATTCTACCAGTTATCGAACATAATAATTAATACAAAACTTAGCTGTGTTGCTGGACAAGGGATAATAGATGGTTGGTCAGGGTAAGTGACCCCAAGTCACAAAGGAAAAATGCACCTACTCTGACAAGGACACTGAACCCAAAACAGGAAGGATGGGATTGCCACTTGCCTACTACCACAATGGACACTGAACTCAGAGAGGAACTCACCCCGCGTCACACGGCCAAGTCAGCAGTAAGTCAGCCCAGACCCCAAACAGGCCCTGCCCGGGGCCGGGGCTGGTGCCATGGCAGGAGGCCTGCTCTCCTACCTGATCACCCACCAGCCGTCCAAGAGCTTATGAATGACCTCGATGGTTTCACCCTCCTGGAGGGACAGCTCATCCTCCATTGCAGCAGTGTAGGCTTTGATGGTGACATAGGGCTCACCTGGTCCACAGTGAGGGGGAGGGGCATGGTGTGAGGATCTGCCCAGCACAGGACTCAGCAGCCCTCCTCTCCTCTCTGGTCCTGGGGCTTCCTCCAACCCATCCTTCTGCAGGCTCCTCCCGGCCTCTTGTGGGGCATCCTGGAGTCCTGCCCTCCGGACCCAGTCCCGCCCACCACAGACCACACCAGGGGCCAGGAGCTCCCATGACTTCAAAGCCTTGGTCAGGCCCCAGCACAGAGGTGTGGCCCCGAAGGAAGTGTGAGGGTGGAGCACCTGTCTACTGACTCCAGCCAACGGTGGGCATGTGGGGCGGCGGCCCAGCTGGGCACAGCTTTTCCAGTTTTTGAGGAGGACCCACAAATCCACATGAGATTGTGAAACCTTTCCATTTTAAAATATGGGGAACTAGTTCTAACTTTCTTCAAACTCTACTGAAGCCCCATTCGGTCTGGGGGCTGCCAGTTTTTTCCTCTAGTCAGCAATGATGCCCTCCTCCTTCAGGCAGCCCTCCTTCCTGAGCCTCGGGTCTATTCACCTTTCAGGTTCCCTTTGGACCTAGCCCCAGTCAACTGCCACCCAGCATCCCAGGCTGACCTCATCATCCCCACCTCATTCCTCTTCCTGGTTCCCTCCCCTGACCACCTCCTACCACGGCTCCCAAGCCAAACGGTGGGGTCTCAGCTCTGACCCCCCTTCTGCCAGCCCCCATGATGTCCAACCCCAAAGCAGTAACTTCTGGCTTCTCAATATCCCCAGGTTCCTCCCACTCCTTCCTCCCACACCCCTGTACCTGCATAGTTGGGCTCTGGGTCCTCGGCCTCGTCGGGACTGTCCAGGGGCTCCAAGTAGGAGGCTGGGACCCAGCCTCGCTTTGTCTTCATTTGGCAGAACCACCAGCCTGTGCCCAGGGTGTGAGGCAGTAAGTCAGGTCGGGCCTGGCAGCCTTCCTCAGCCACAGGGTGGTGAAGACACTCAGACACACAGACATCCAACACTTACATTCAGAAATGTCACCTTCACCACACTCCATCATACACACACATAACACACAGAGTCACAGAATCAGAATTTGGAACCCGCTTCACACACACGATGAGGAGCTGGCCCGCCCGCCCAGATGCGGCCCCCAGAGATGCGCGGCGAAGCCTGCCTGTGTGCAGATGCCCACAGCGGCCCCAGAGCGCACGCTCAGAGACAGGGAGATCACGGTGTGGGGAGGACAGCCAGGGCCCCAGGGCGGAGCCTTGGTGGGGGGCCTGTGACCGTGGGCCCAAGCAGCAGGGGAAGAAGGTCCGCGCAGGACAGGAGACTGACCGCTCTCGCCCTTCTCCACGACTTCTACCACATCGCCCATGGCCAGAGCCATCTCAGAGCCCGATCTCTTCTCGTAGTCAGCAATGGCCCGGTACGTTTGCAGGATGATGGGGCCCGTGATGTCTGGGCAGAGGGAGCACAGGGTGAGTGGGTGCTTTGTGGGGGGGGGGCCTCCTGGCCTCCCTGTGATCCCTTGTGGGGCCATCAGAACTGGCGCTGGTGTCCCATCCACCCAGCTCCAGGCGGATGCTACAGGTGTATGTGCCCTGCAAGCTGGAAGGCAGCAGAGACCAGCTGCGCAGCCCTGCATTTAGTGAGCACCTAGTGTGTTCTAGTCACACACTTTACACACGTTCTCGCTCTCATTTCATGATGTTAGTGAGCAGTCCCCCTCACTTTCAGCGTGCGCACAAATCACCCCGGGTTCAAACTGAAATGGATCTCTGATTCTACAGGTCTGCAGTGAGACCACAGGGCCTGCACCTTCCACCAGCCCCGAGACGAGGCAGCTGCTGGTTCTGTGTTACGGGCTGAACTGTACCCCGACACCCCAAATTCTCACACTGAAGCCCTAACCCCCACTACTCTGGAATCTGACTGGATTTGGAGTCAGAGTCTTTGAGGAGGTGACTAAGGTTAAATGAAGTCATAAAAGTGGAGCCCTGATCTAATACGGTTGGTGTCCTTATAAGAAGAAGAAGAGCCCCGGCTGGTGTGGCTCAGTGGATTGAGTGCCGGCCTGTGAACCAAAGGGTCGCCAGTTTGATTCCCAGTCAGGGCACATGCCTGGACTGTAGGTCAGGCCCCCAGTGGGGGACACATGAGAGGCAACCACACATTGATATTTCTCTCCCTCTTTCTCCCTCCCTCCCCTCTCTCTAAAAATAAAGAAATGAAATCTTTAAAAAGAAGAAGAGAACCCGGGTGTGTGTGCGGAGGAAAGGCCACGTGAGGACACGGCGAGAAGGCAGCCGGCTGCGAGCCCGGGAGAGAGGCCTCAGCGGACACCACCCTCACGCCTGGACCTCAGACTTCCAGCCTCCAGGACTGGGAGAGATAAATGTTTGTTTTTCAAACCACCTAGACGGTGGTACTGTTATGGCAGCCAGAGCTGGATAAGACAGAGCTGTGTCACTCCCGAAGGCCACCTTTGCCCCTGAACCTGTTCATTCATTCAGCCACCACGTCCCCCAGCACGTGCTGGGCTCTGCAGCCACGGAGGCGAGGGGAGTGCCTTCACCACAGCTCTTACCTCCTGCTCTTTGCCCTGTACACCCTGAGCTCAGGTCCCTGACCAGGTCAACAGTCCCCCTGGGGTGACCTGCACTGGCTGCCCCTGGCCCTCTCACCTGCAACATTAGTCTTGCCGTCTTTAGGTACCAGGTATGTCTCTGGCTTTTTCACCCTGCAAGAGAGAACAGTCTGGGTTAGATGCTCAGCTTCGCACTGGGACATGGGATGTTCCCGGTGGACCTACAGAACTTCCGACAAGAGAAAGGAATGTGGGAAGGAGGCCACTGCAGAGAGAAGGGGCATCAGGGGTTATGGGGTGGTTGTCTTGCCGGCCTGATGTGGGGACCCCAAGGGAAGGCATCAGCTGTAAAGACAGCGAGGGCCTCCTGCCCTGGCACCCTGGTTCTGGAAGAGGCTCTTGTCAGCTCCTGGCCAGCTCCCTTCTTCTGGAGCCTGGACAGAGCGGCCAACAGGGGGGTGGGGCCTGCCTCTGGGGCCAGAGCCAGTGGGAGCTGCCCTTCCTGCATCCAGGGTGAGTTCAGGAGCACTGGCTGGAGCAGTGGTCTGTGGTCGCCCTGTCCTCCGGTCACCCCACACTCAGTGACCAGAAAGAGACCTTCCCAGCCTGTCCCCCTGAGATCTCAGCCTCTCAGGTGACTTCCATGCAGGGCCCTGAGGCCAGGAGACCCCAGGGGCAGGGGCAAGCAGAGAATGAGGTGACAAAAGGGAGCCAGGGGCCTGAGAGGTGTGCAGCAGTCAGCACAGGCCACCGGGGCCTCACACCCTCTGGCACTTTGCCATCTGTGAGCGCACCACACGGATAAAGGGCTTTCAGAAGGCTTTGGGGACCCCCTCCCCCCAACCCATGCCTCCTGTGGCCACGCCACTCGGAGGTGGCTGAGCAGAGACTTGGAAAGGATGCTCAATAGTTAGAGGTCACACGGGCCAGAGTTGGAATCTTGCCTCCTTCTCTTTCTGGCTGTGTGCCTTTGGGCAAGTTGCTTCCCCTCTCTGAGCTTCAGCCTCCTCATCTGTAACATGGGCAAAGTCCCGCCCCCGACTCGGGGAACCATCCCTCATCCTCTCCCACCTGCCTCAGACCAGGGCAAGGTCACTCACTGGCTGTCCGTGGGGAGCTTGAGGTCGTCGGGGCGCACCTTGAAGAACTCAAGGAGGTGCGGGCAGCGGGAGATCTTGACCGGCAGGCCCATGAGCGTATTGCAGTACTCGGTGAGTGTGCCCTGGCGGCTCTCCGTGGTCCGCTGCCCATCAAACCACTTTGGTGCTGACCAGACCAGGAAGAGGGGCCAGAGAAACGGTGAGCACATTTCTTGAGGTCAAGTCCAAGAAGACGTAGGGGAGGAGGGGGGAGCTTGGAGGGCAGGTGAGGAGAGCCAGACAACCCGCCCCGGTGACGCAGCCCCTCACCTGGCAGGTGGGGGATGATTCTGTTCTCCGAGTTGATGTCCCCCGCCTCAATAGGAAACATTTCCTTCAAAGTTTTCTAGACAGGATAAAAGACATGAAAGAGTATTTTTCATTACAACACTAAAACACACGGGAAACGACCCAAATACCCTCCTGATCGGTCACACTACAAACTTCCGCTGGCAGTCCTCTCTTTCTCCCCCACCTGCTCCAATCCAGCCACCAGCAAACGCTTGCAGTTCTACTCCAGGTATCTGTCCAGAACCTGACCCTCCCCACTACCCCCACTGCCACCACCTTGGTCTGAGCTTCCATGACATGAGGCCTGGGTTTTACTACCTTATGTCATTCCCTGCTTCTACCTAGTCTGTCCTCAATCCAGCCCCCAGAGGGATTCTCTTAAAACCTAAGTTGGACCCTGTCCCTCCCTGCCTCTCAGCTCACTAGGAATGGAAGCCGAAAGCCTCACCTCGGTCAGCAAGGCCCCACCAGACCTGGCCCAGCCCCCCTCACTCACCCCTTCTGCCCCCTCTCCCCCTTGCATACCTCAGGCCCACTCCTGCCCCAGGGCCTTTGCACTTGCTGTTCCCATTCTTTCTCCACATGTGTCAACGGTGCCCTCTCTCCTTCCCCTTCTTCATGTCTTTGCTCAGATATAACCCCCTCATTTAAGCCTTATCCTCGACAACTGTCTCTCCTTCCCTACCCAGTCCTCCCTCCCCCGCCTTGTTTTATTTTTTTCCATAGTTCTAATGACCATCTAACATGCTACACGAGTTACTTATTTTTGTGGCCTGCCATCCTGAGTTCTCCACTAGAACTTAAGGTCTACAAGGGCAGGCAAGGCTTTGCACCCATCACCTTCAGTAGTGTTTCCTGCTCACCGAGTAGAGCACGCCTGGCGCTTCATGCTCAATAAATACTTGTTGGATGAATGAGTGAGTCCACCAATTAATAAAAGAGGCTAATCCTACAATGAAGTAACTCAGAACAGTTGAAAGAGGTGAGATGGAGCCGCACACCTAGCGGCAAGGACAGGTTTCCAAAACGTGGCCTCGGAAGCCAGTGGCCTTCTGACGACTTTTACCCAGATGACAGAAAATGCATCCCCAATGCCACGCACACACGGTTCCAGAGCTGTGCGCATGCGCAGCAGCCCTGGGCTGGAGCCGGGATGAGGTTTGGGACACAGGGAGCCTGCCACTTCTTTGGTAACATTGTATTTCCCTGACCTAAAAGCGCCTCGCAGTGAACGGCCCAGTGACCTCAGTTGTGAGGACAGGGGCTGGGTGTGTCTGGGGCCAGTTAGTTTTCTTCACATTTATCTGCATTTTGCTTTAAATTTTTCTCACAAGAGAAATTCAGGAAGCCACAAAGTCAGGACTCCCTCCCTGGATAAGGAGGGCCCCGAACATGGAGTGGGCTCTTGGGAGACCCATCTGGCTTTTGTGGCCCCTCCACCCACCGGCTGAGCTCCGCACACCTTGAGCCCCAGTGACCGCCCTAGTTCTTTCCAACCAGGCTCCAGTGTGGGACCCCATGGCGTTTCGGAGCCTGTGGGATTCGCTCACGCAAAGCTTGGCGACAGCGGGCGCGCACACGGAGGAGCGCCCAGTTTGTTGGGTGTCAGGCTTCTCAACCCTCTTTCTGACCCACCAGCAGCCTCATCAGGCCACTGACCGTGAGTGAAAGTGCGAGCCCCTGGGAGGATGGCCGCAGTGCTGGCACTGGCCGGCCAGCCCCCTGCAGGGACAGAGCGTGTCCCTACAAAAGGCCCCTTGGAGCTCCTGTCAAACGGGCGCAGAGTGTCTGTGTGGGAAGGTGAAAACGTTTTGGAGATGGGTGGTCGTGACTGTCACTCGACATGGTGAGTATATTTAATGCGCTGAAAAGGGTTCGAATGGTACATTTATGTTATGCATATTTTACCACAATAAAAAATATATTAGTAAAATGTTTCTTCAAGATAAAAAAATGCCCCCGTAACTGTGGGCTGGTGCTGGCAGACCCCAGACCCCTCATTCCCAGCTAGCACCTGGGTCACTAACCCCCACCAAAGGCAGAGAGCTGGGGCTGGGTGGGGGCCCCGTCCCTGCCCCTGCCACCAGCACTCACGTGGAACTCATAGATCTCCGTGAAACGCCGGTAGACCACCTTCTCAGACAGGTCCTGCCACTTCACCAGGAACATGTACACCTGCGGGGGGAGGCCAGTTCAGCGTCCAAGGGCCTTGCCGTGCACCTGGGCTGCGCGCCCCCCCACCCGGTGGGAGCCCGAAGGACCAGGGTTGGGGCGCTCTCTAGGGCAACCTGGGCGGTAGAAAGGACACCAACCGCGTGGACCCCGGAGCTGTCACTCTCCAGCTGTAGGGCCCGGGACAAGGCGACCAGCCTCTCCCATATTTGCTCAAACTCCTGGCCTGTCCTTGGGGATAAACGCAGGCCCTCCCCCAGGACCGGTGTGACAGTTACAGGAGAGGAGTTGCAGACAGGCCTGGGCCCCGCAACGTGAGGACTCAGTAGGGTGTCGTGTAGCTCCATGTACGAGGGGGACCCCAAAACCGGAATTCATTTATAATAAGTTGTGTATTTATTGGTACATGCTTAAACTTCAGACACCTTCAAAGTACTCTCCATTTGAAGCAATACACCTATGGAGATGTTTTTCCACTGTTCAAAACCGGTTTTGAACTCATTGATTTTGTTGCCTTTTAATGCTTCTGCCATTTTTCTTGTTTCACCTCTTCCACATAGGCAAAATGTTTCCCTCTGAGGACTTTTTTAATCCAGGGAAACAAAACCAAGTTGCTCAGGTGAAATCAGGTGAATAGGGAGGGGCACAGAGGTGATGCTTATTTTGGTCAAAAACTGCCCAGCACTCAGCGTGGTGTGGGCAGGTGTGCTTGTAGACCACCCATCATGAAATGGGCAAATGCACTGAAAGAGTTCAAAAATTTTTTCACTTAAGTTGAATGCAGCCTCTCACAACACCACCAGCTGGCACACTGTTACAGATGGGTTACCAGAACACTCACCTAGTGGATAGAGCCTGTACTACAAAGAGCCAGCCCTCCAAAAGATAATTCCAGTTTTTTAGGTCCCCCTCCATATGTATATATGTACACAAAAATAAGTATATGTATATATACTATATACGTACGTATACATACATGCACTTATTTTCATAAAGAGGAATACAAAAAAGATGAACCAGAATGAGTCTTTGAGTATATTTTTATAAAGTTTTGATGTCTGATAACATGTGGATAGCTTACATATTTAAAAATAAAATTAAATCAAGAAGGAGGGGCACAGGTCCAAGAGGTCTAGAGGCAGTACAGGAAGATGTTAAACTTACCTCTTCCCATGAACACATTGAATTTACACCTACAGATAGAGCGATTTCCCAAAGGAAAGCGGGGGTCACTGAGCAGCTTCTGCACAGCAAATGACAGAGCACACGAAGAAAAGGAAGTGAGTGCAGGAGACGAGCAGGTTGTGGGCAACCCACCCAACACACACCCTGCAGTCGCCTGCCCCTGGGCACAGCTGAAAAACAGTGGTCTAAAAGGACCGGAAGGAAATCTATTTACTAACCCTAGAGCATTTGCCAAGTGGCGCAGGAAGTGGGGAACTCTCTAGGGTTGTAGGCGACAGAGTGCCATTTGGGCCCCCACTTCTTGATCCAGGTGCTCTAGCTGCAGGCCAAGGCTGTCCCGGTGCACCCCAGGCCCCCAGCAGCTCTGCTGCCTGTCCCCAGCGACCTGCTGCCGCTGGCCGGCTCCAGCTCCTCCTTCCAGCCGGCCTGTCAGGGCAGCCCTGTGCTGCTGGCCTCCGGGCAGCTTCACACCTGCCCTAGCTACAGTTTCTGCCCAGCTGTGGTTTGTCCCCTGGGCTTGCTGTAGACCAAGCCCACTTCAGCTACAGTCCCTGCAGGGGCTCACACCAACTTCAGCTCCAGGCCCTGGCTCAGCTTACCCCCCAGGGCCTAACTAAAGCCTGAGCCCACTCCAGCTACAACTCCTCCCTCCCTGCCAAGCCAGTGCCGGTGCAGCTCGCCCCAGTGACTTCCCTTGGCCTGTGCCCACTCCTTCTACAGCTCCAGGCCCCAGTAAAGCTCGCAGCCAGGACTCCCTTAGGCCCACGAACACTCCAGCTCCAGCTGGCCCGCCACAGATGCCTGGCCACACAGTCAACAAAACGGCAGCTCCTACACGAGGTCGCTCCTTCAAGACCAGGAGAAATTGCTGTTTCGCCCAACTCACAGAAACGAACACAGAGAGACAGCCGAAATGAGCAGACAGAAACGTCTTCCAAGTGAAAGACCAAGACAAAACCCCAGAAAAAGAACTAAATGAAACAGAGACAAGCAATCCATCAGACAAAGAGTTCAAATATTAGTTATAGGGATGGTCAATGACCTCAGCAGAAAAATAGATGAACTCACTGAGAAATGTAATAAAGACATAGAAACCACAAAAAAGAACCAGTCAGAAGTGAAGAATATAGTAACTGAAGTGAAGAATACATTAGAAGATCCTTCTGTAGTTCATAAACGTGATGATTAGGTGTTCATGCTTTTGTGTGTGAGATGTGCCTCCCATAAACCTTGTTACAACATCGGCACATTACCTGTCTGACATAAAAAATAAATAAAAAGAAAAAGAAAAGAAAAAAATACATTAGAAGAAATCAACAACAAATTAGTTGATGCAGAATAATGAGTCAGCACACTGGAAGACAAGGAGGTGGAAATTACCATTTCAGAACAGCAAAAAGAATAAAGAATTTTTTTAATGAGGGTAGTTTAAAGGACCTCTTGGACAATATCAAGTATACTAACATTTGAATCACAGGGGGCCCAGAAGACGGAGAGAGAGAGAGAAAGAAAGAGATAGAAAACCTATTTAGAGACATGATAGCAGAAAACTTCCCCAACCTGGTGAAGGAAGCAGACACCCAGGTCCAGGAAGCCCAGAGGGGCCCACACAAGGGGAGCCCACAGAGCCTGCACCAAGGCACAGTCGGAGTAAAAATGCCAAAGGTTAAGTCAACAGGGTTTTTCTTTACCTTCAACATTGGAAACAAACAGAAACAAATCTACCAGTATATCAAATGGGTAACAACCATATTAAAGAGAAATGAAAAAGAAAGAATCCAAGTACCTTTTAGCTACAGTACTTCTACTCCCTCAGTCTGAAGATAAAAGGACCAGAAAAACTGCAAAGAAACCTTCAGTTGGACTTAATATGTTAGCAGGTTTATTAATAGCAGTGCAGGTGTAGTAATTCTGAAACAAGTTGGTATGTATTGTAGAACTGAGCAATGGAGTAAATATACTGATTTTGTTGGGAGCCAGGCTTCCTGGGTGAGAGAAAGGAACTACAAATATAGAACGGCGAGAGGAAAGAATGATATGAAGTGGCAATTTTCCCCAGTGTGTCTCCTGGAAAGACTCTAGCACTCCTAGCTCCCAGATTGGGGTTCTAATATCACTCCCCACTAAAAAGGATCAGGAGGCTAAGCCTGGACCATCTTGTGCCAGAAGTAAGAATGTGCTCAAAGAATGGCAGGCACAGAAGCCAGCTTGAAGGAGCTCCCACTGGCCAAGTCTGGGAGCGACCTGAGCATCAAAACAACTCATGGTTGTAATGGATTATAACTCATTGAATAGTCAGAACCCATGGGTCCTTATTGACAAAAGTAAATAAGGGAGAAGGAAAGACCCTGCAGTAAAATGTTAAGTACTAAATGCAGGTTAGAGTTTAAAAATCACTATCTCAGCCCTGGCCAGTGTGGCTCAGGTGGTTGGGTGCCCATAAACCAAAAGGGCACAGAAAGGATGTCTGGTAGGTTCAGTCGTGGGTCGGGACACATGCCTGGGTCACAGGTTCCTTCCCAGTCAGGGCGTGCCTGAGAGGCAACCCACCCACTGATGTCTCTCTCTCACACATCGATGTTTTTCTCCCTCTCTCTCTCTAAAATCAACGAGCCCAAATGGAGGGACGGTCGACGAAATAACTGGTCCCTTCTTTTCCAAACGTCCCACTCGAGAGGGCGAGGAGAGATGGGACTGACCGGGACGAAGGAAGGCTGGAGAGACGCGACGACTGAAATGCAGCAGGTGGTCCCGGGCTGGACCCTGGACCTGAAACACTCTCACCGCGGAGGACGAGCGGGACGAGGGGCGACATCTGAGTGATGTGTGCGGGTGGACAGCAGCGTGTTCTCAGTGCGAGTTTCCGCGTTTTGACACGTTTGCGTCGCAGTAATGCAAGAGAATGTCACTGGTTTTTAACAAATTCCTCAGTATTTAGAGGTTAAGAAACAGCCTCTCCAATTGGGTCTCAAATGTTTCCGAAGATTTATGTTCAGAGAGAGAAGGTTTGAGGGAAGAAAGGGGAGGGAGAGGGAAAGGGAAAGCGGAAGGGAAAGCGGAAGCGGAAGCGGAAGGGAGGAGGGAGGGTGGAGACCTCCCCGGTCTCGCTCTGGGCCTGGGGGCACCGCGCTGCGCTGCCGCGTCCGGGCGGACACGTCCCCGGCCCCCGGGTGCTGTCATCCTGCCGGAAGGGAATCGACCCTCAGGTACCTGACCCCGCGGGTGGCTGAGGGGTCGGAGAGCCCGCCGCCCTCCCCCACCGCTCCCTCCGGGAGCGCCACTCCCCAAGAGCTGGGCTGGTCCGGGAGGGCTGCCCGGAGGGCGCGGAAAGGGGCCTCCGGGCAGGGGCCGAGTCTGCGGAGCCTGGGGCCGGCGGGCTGAGGCCGCCCGGGGAGCCGGCGTCTCGGGCGGGGGCCCGGGGGGCGGCGCGGCGTGGCTCCCGCGCGCGCGGGCGGGGCGCTGCCGCTACTCACGTAGTGCTGGCTGGGGACGAAGCGCTTCTCGAAGCCCAGGAGCACGATGTGGCGGATGAAGGCGTCCTCCATGGCGGGGCTGCGTGCGGCCTCACTGCTCGGGGCGCCCCCGGGCTGGGCCTTAAAAGGGCGCGAAAGAGGAAGTCGCTGCTCGGGACGCGGAGAGCGGTAGGGGGCGGGAGGGCTTCCTTCTTCTTTCGGCCGCTGGGACTCCGCGGCCCCCACCACGTGGACGCGGACGGCCACGCGCACGCGTGTGTGCCAGGGCGACCTGGCGCCCCCCACGAGGCCTCGCGGGCCGGGGGGTCCCCCGCCCCCCTCTCCTCGCGCCGCCCCACCCCGCGCCGCCTGCGCTTCTGCCCCCGGAACGCGGCCGCCTCGGGGCCTTCGCGCGCCGCCCGCCCGGCCGTCTCCCCCGCAGACGCGTCGCTGCCTCCCTCCCTTTCTCTGGGTTTCTGCTCGGAGAGGGCTTCCAGGACAACTACGCATAAAATAGCGAGACTCCGCGCTGCCACCGCGCTGCCCACCTGTCCTCATTCTGAGTACTCCCCTCAACCGACACGTCACTTTACTTTTCTACGACGTCTCTCCTCCCCAGAGTGTGAGCGCCGTGAGGGCCAGGGCTTGGCCTGTTCGGGCGCCCAGTGCGCTCTCCACAAATATTTGAATAGTGACCGCACCACGCACCGAGAATGAATGAATGAATGAGCGAATGAGTGAATGAATGAATGCCTCCAAGGGAGGGCGTGCGAGTCCTGGGCGCACAGCCCGGCTGGGACCGACTTTCTCACCTGAGTTCAAATCCTGATCAAAGAATAGACCCTCGCCGTTGACCGGTGTGACTCGGTCGGGCCTGGTTCCGCAGGTGAAAGGTGGGCGGCGGACTCCCCGGGGGGCCGAGCGGGGCTGGTCCCTGGTCCGGGTGGGTGGGAGAGGCACCCGATCGATGTTTGTCTCGCACATCGATGTTTCTCTCCCTCTCTTTCTCCTTCCCTTCCCTGCCTCTAAAACTTAATTAATTAATTAATTAATTAATTAATTAACTAATTAATTAGACCCTTAGGCCCTGGCGGAGTGGCTCAGCTGGTTGGACCTCCTCTCTATACACCGAAGGTTGTGGGTTCCGTGCCCTGTCGGGGCACCGGCGGGAGTCAGTCACTGACTGCGTGAATGGGCGGAACAATAAGGGGATCTCTCTCTCTCTTTCTATCAAAACAATAAATTTAAAAAAATAGGGGACCACCATTTCTGCCATCTCTGCCCAGAAGGGGATTTGGGAGGAACTGGGGAGGAGGGGGCAGCATGCCTGAATAGAGGCCACGGTCTCTCTCACTATAACCAAGTGCCCTTGGTCTGGGGCACTAGGACCAGGGAGATGGGGGCCCGGGAGGCTCAGAGGTTACAGAGCTGATCCCAAGTCGCACAGCTAGTGGCTCAGACCCAGGCAGTCTGGCTTCAGGCTCTGGTGGGCAGGACCGGTTTGCGGCCCAGGGGAAGACTGCAAGATTGAGACATGGCCCTGGCTGGTGGCTGAGTGGATTGAGCACCAGCCTGCCACACAAAGGGCTGCAGGTTCCATTCCTGGTCAGGGCACATGCCTGGGGGTCCGGCCAGGTCCCCATAGTAGGAGTAGGGGCACCCAGAGGCAACCACACATTGATTTTTCTCTCCTTCTCTTCTGTCTCTAAAAAAATTTTTTTTTTTTTAAGATTAAGAGACATGGCAAGCACTTTGCACCAAGAGCACTCATAGCCACAGGTCCCCCAGGACTATGGGGGCAGAGGGTCGGCATCTGGCTTGACAAGGTTTGCTTGGGAGGTCCCCTCCACTCACTGCTGCTCCCCGCACCCCACCAGGAGGTCATGAGCCCTGGGTGTGGCAAGCCTTACAAGTCCTTTCTCTGGTCATTTCCATTTATGTATCCAGGATCTTCCCACACAGAAGGGGACACTCCACAACAGTGGAAAGGAACAGTCACACACATGGGCAAACCTTCCAGACACAATGTGGTGGGAGAGAAGCAGACGCAAAGCACCCGTGCAGAACCTGTACCCCGAGCTCTAAACTGTGCCAAGCCAGCCTGTGGTGTTGGGTGACCTGGGGCGAGGGTGGGGGCCAGTAGCGACTGGAGGGGAGCAGGAGGCAGCAGGCGGCAGGCCTTTTCTTGGTAAGGGTGCTAGTCCAACAAGGGTGCTCACTTTCTGAAAACGAAGCTAAGCCCCAGACACAGATTTGTGGACCGCTCTCTTCTGTGGGTGTGTTTTACTGTAATAAAAGGCTGAACACAGCATGGGTTGGGCGGGGTCCTGTGATGGATAACTGTCCTCACTTAACTTCATGGCAGGAAGGCGGCCCCGGCAGCACAGGGCCGGGGCTCACTGCTGAGCAGCTGTCCCTCAGGTCCCCGACAGAGCTTGACCCACAGCATTGGTCACTTGGGTGCAGGGAAAGGAAGGGCAGCGCGGGACCTCCCGCTGAGCGCCGGTCGGCGGCCCTCAGCACTTCCTCCTCTTCCTCCCAGTGGTCTTTCCACTCTTGCGTAACTCTCTGGCCGGACAGGCCTGTGCAGACACCCGCCACGGCGTCCAGAGCCACCAGCTGCTACCTTTCCACTTCCCTCCTGTGGCCTCCCTGTGGCTCGCCCGGCAGAGAGGCATCTGAAGTACAGAGTGAAGGGAACTCCTGTCTCCTGAGTCAGCAGGCTCAGAGCCTTTTGTCAGGAGGAGGTGGGTTTCGTCTCAGGCACGGATAGAACAAGCGAGTGACCGCAGGATTAAAAAAGAAAAGGAATAAACACAAATGGAGGTAATAATATAAGATGGGGGTATGAGATAAACTTTGTAACATTTTATAACTTTTAAATTGTGAAATACATAGAAAATTGCAGAAAAATGTACAGTTTAACCAATGATTATAAAACTTTATTATAAAGTCGATATCTAGCTCTATGGGGTCCAGCAGAAGTAACGCCTGCTGGATGGACTGTGGTTGGCAGGTTAATAATATGACTGTAATAATTTATAGTTTTAATTTGACCATTTCACCTGGAATGCCATATGGTGTGCTTGAGTGTGATATTGATTTTTAAAATATTTTATTTATTTATTTTTAGAGAGGGGAAGGGAAGGAGAAAGAGTGGGAGAGAAACATCAGTGTGTGGTTGCCTCTCATGTGCCCCCTACTGGGGACCTGGCCTACAACCCAAACATGTGCCCTGACTGGGACTCGAACCAGCGACCCTTTGGTTTACAGGCCCGCGCTCAGTCCATTGAGCTACACCAGCTAGGGTGTGCTATTGTTATGTTACAGAATTATACGCTTGTGGTTTTGTAATAGAAAATTCTGTAATAAAAAAGGGACATTACTTGTGCTGGACTCCGTACATCACCTGGTACGAGAACAATGCCAAGTCCCTGGAACCCTCTTCCCCCCTCCCATCAAGTGTTTTTTTTTTTTAATTTTTTTATTGATTATGCTGTTACAGTTGTTCTATTCCCCCCCTTCATTCCCCTCCACCCTACCCCCCGTCCCCACCATTACCCCCCCCTTTAGTTTATGACCATGTGTCTCAAGTTCTTTAGATTCTATATTTCCCATGCTATTCTTGCCCCCCCATCTATTTTCTATCTACCGTCTATGCTACTTATTTTCTGTACCTTCTCCCCCCTTCTCCTCCTCCCACTCCCCTGTTGCTAACCCTCCTTGAGATCTCCATTTCTATGTTTCCACACCTGATCTAGCTGTCCTCTTAGTCTGCTTTTGTTTTAGGATTGGTTGTTAAAAACTGTGAGTTTGTTGTCCTTTCACTGTTCATGGTTCTTTAACTTCTTTTTCTTAGGTAAGTCCCTTTAACATTTCATATAATAAGGGCTTGGTGATGATGAACTTCTTGAATTTGATCTTATCTGAGAAGCACTTTATCTGCCCTTCCATTCTAAATGAAAGTTTTGCTGGATAGAGCAATCTTGGTTGTAGGTCTTTGGATTTCATGACTTGGAATACCTCTTTCCAGCCCCTTCTTGCCTGTAAGGTCTCTTTTGAGAAATCCGCTGACAGTGATGGGGACTCCTTTGTAGGTGACTGTCCCCTTAGCTCTTGCTGCTTCTAGGATTCTCTCCTTCATTTTAATTTTGGCTAATGTAATTATGATGTGCCTTGGTGTGTTCCTTCTTGGGTCCAACTTCTTTGGGACTCTCTGAGCTTCCTGGATTTCCTGGAAGTCTATTTCCTTTCTAGATAGGGGAAGTTCTCCTTAATTATTTGTTCAAATAAGTTTTCCACTCGTGTGTGTTCCTCTTCCCCTTCTGGTACCCCTATAATTCGGATGTTGGAGTGTTTAAAGATGTCCTGGAGGTTCCTAAGACTCCCCTCATTTCTTTGAATTCTTGCTTCTTCACTCTTTTCTGTTTGGCCATTATTTGCTTTCTTCTGGTCCACTCCATTGATTTGAGTCCCAGTTTCCTTTTCATTGCTATTGGTTTCCTGTGCAATTCCATTCATTTCAATTAGTTTCGCCTTCATATGTTTGTCTAATTTGTGGCTATAATCAACCAGTTCTGTGAGGATCCTGATCACCAGTGTTTTAAACTATGCGTCTGAGAGTTTTGCTATTTCTTCGTCGCTTAGATTTATAGGCTCTGGGGCTTTGAGATCTTCCTGAGCCATTTTTGGTCTGTTCGTGCCCGTTAAGTGTGAGAAGCAGAGCCTTGGACTCCCAGGTCGCTGGGTTGTGACGCTGTATGTGGGGTCGTGGTCAGAGCGGGGAAATGGCGGCCCCCTCTGCTGTTTCTTGCGGCTGGGTGAGGAGCAGAGCCTTAGGTGGTTCACCAGGGCCTGGCCACTCAGAGTCGCTGGGTTATGACGCTGTATGTGGAGGTGGGGTCAGAGCAGGGAAATGGCGGCGCCCTCCGTGCCGCTTACTGCGGGGACCCGCCGGGTCGCGGTCCAATGGCCCACTCCCTCGCTCGTCTATCGTGCACAAAGGCCCGACCGCAGTCAACCCGCAGCCCTGCTCCCTCGATGTTTCCCCGCGGTTGCTCACTTGGTTGCTCACTAGGTCCAACCCTGCGCCTGGATTCCGCACGCCTGAGTCCGTCTGACGGAGTTTTCCTGTGCAACCCCGCTCCACCAGCTGCTGGTTTCGCCCCTTACCGGTCAGGCTGAAGAATTTGTTGTTAATAGACTTCCGAAAAGTTCGATTTTCTGTGTTCTGGCTGTGTTTTCTGTTGCTAATATTTAGTTGTCTCTAAACTTGGTTGTGTGAGAAGGCACGGCTTATCCACCTATGCCTCCATCTTGGTGGAAGTCTCCCCCATCGAGTGTTAGTGAGGGATTTAACCTGGGTCACCAGTGCCGAGCACCTATGCCCACATCTTATCCTCCCGATGAGGCCATCAGGCAGGGACTACGACCACCCCTGCTTTACAGATGGGAAAGCCGGGCACCGGGAGGGGAGCAGGTTGCCACAACTGGTAAGCGAAGAGCTCGGGTCGGAAGCTAGGCAGTCTGGGTCCCAGGCCATGCCCTTAACCACTGGGCTCCCCTGCGTTGCTCCGGAATGCGAAGTGAATGAGTGATGGTGGGGGGTTCAGCAGGAGGAGCTGGCCTGCACGAATACCCCCGGAGAGGGAGACTTTCACATCAGGCCAGAGTGGAGGGGAGGTAGGGCTTCTCTCCAGATGCCACTTTCTCCACACTGGGCCTTCCCCAGCTGGGCTGGGCGCGCCACTTCCTCTCCCAGGAAACCCCCAGGGCTGGGGACAGGCTGTGTGGAGAGAGGTTCGGCAGCGCCTCTGAGGGAGCCTAGGGCTTCCTGGGACTGGACCGGATCAGGCCTCGCTCTAGGACACTTCTTTCCCCAGTGTATTCATTTATTTATGTTTGAAAATCCTTACCTGGGGATATGTTTACTGATTTTGGAGAGAGGGGGGAGAGGAGAGAGACAGGAGGAGAGAGAGAAACGTTGATTGGTTGCTTCCCATACGCAACCCCGAATGGGGATGAAACCGGCAACCAGGACTCAAACCTGAAAACTTCGGGTGTATGGGAGAATGTTCCAACAACTGAGCCGCCCTGCCAGGGCTTTTCTCCAAATTTAACTTTAAGCCCTCTTGTCCCCTCTCGAGCTAGAACGGCCTGGCCCCCGGTGCCCAGCCCTGTGATGAAGGCTTCCTGGGCAAGCCCACAGGACCGGTTTGTCTGGAGCCTGGAGTGGATGGGGCCTGAGGCACTGCTGCCTGGCAGGCAGAGCCCACTGGTGGTGACGCCAGCTGTGTGGGGCTGAGGCTCTAGCCACAAGCGTCTCTGCAGAAATGCAGGTCACTCACGATCTACTTCCCAAGGGGCCTCAAGGCTTCCTTTCTCAGCAAAATCGGGCTAGGAGTGGGCTCTGGCCGGGTCCGGGCTGGACCTTGAGGTCTCATCAGAAGGGAAACAGGTGCCTGCACTTGGGACACAGGCTCAGGGCACACCAGAGTCACAGCCCTGGCAACCGCACACTCTGGGAGTCCCTTCCCCCTTTGGCCTCTGGACACCGAAGGGCGAGCAACACACTGACTGCTGGCCTGGGCACAGTGGCTTGATAGTTACATAGACCTGCTTTGGACTCTGATTCTTCATTTCCAGCTGGGTTTTTTGGCTCGGTAATTCAGGCTTCATGCTGTTCTTTAATCTGTAAAATGGCACTAACCAATATACCTATTTCTTGGGCCACTGTGTCCCATGAAAGCAGGCAATCCAGGTTGCTGGGACCACCTGTTCGAGGCCGGCACCATGGGCCAGGCTTGTATTACCTGCAGGAACCATGGGCAGAGAGGTGGGCGGCCGAGTGTGGTGCCGCCTCTGGCCTACACCTGGAAGGGCCTCCGCCCAGGGATGGAGCTGAGAGCAAGGCCTATGGCATCTCTCCCAGCCCAGGTTGGGCTGAAGACAGTGACCAGGGCCACGGACCAGAGCCTGGGAGTCCCGGGGGCAGGGCTGTCTGTTCCACTGTAACGCAGTTTCTGGAGGAGCTTCGACTCCTCCCACGCTGGCCACCAGGGAGCCCCCAGAGCCTGCTGTACCCCCCTCTCCAGACCCACCTCCTGATGCTCTCCCTTGCATTGTGGGGCCAGATGTGTCAAATCACAGGGAGCGATTTGAAGCTTAGCAACCAACCACCAAGGCTAAAACCCAGCAGCCAGCTATGATCGCAGGGAGTTTTGTGGTGTTTGAATTTGAAACTAAGTCCTGTCATGGGGAAATTATGCTTCTGGATCCGGTCACCAGGGCTGGGTGGCCACTTCATCTCTCCAGCCCTGACACACAGAGTGCAGGGGACCAGCAGGCAGCATGAGGAAGTCAGGCTGGGATTTGCCAAGAGCTCAGTACCTTTGCCAGTTCCACGGGGATACAGGTCAGTAAAGATACGCAGGATACCAACTGGCGTGGCTTGGTGCATTGAGTGCTGTCCTGCAAACCAAGGTCGCTGGTTCGATTCCCGGTCAGGATACATGCCTGGGTTATGAGTTTGATTCCCAGTCACAGCACATACGAGAGGCAACTGATCGATGTTTTTCTCTCATATTGATGCTTCTCTACCTCTCCTTCTCCCTCTCTTCCCCACTGTAGAATCTATGGACTGGATACAAATTTTCGCAGATCTGGAGGGGATGGGCCCCTGTAAGCAGGTGGCTAGCAAAGGTGTGAAGCAGCTGGTCCTGCACCAACCATCAGAACCAAAGTGAAGCCACCTGTTGGAGCAGAAGCTCCCAAAGGCCAACAAGTCAACACTTGCTGTGGCTTTATGACCATACACCACGGATTGCCTGCTCTGACCTCGCCTTTTTGGAAACCTGCACTTGCATCTTTTATCAAGGATTTTTCCTCGAAGATCTAGATGACTGAATGTAAGGGAGAGGATAATTTTGGTCTAAATGCAAAGCACCAAGTCAATAGACCCTTTCATGACTGGCCTAGATCCTCTCAGGGCCCAGGCAGGAGGCGGGCTGCCTCTTCTCTTGCTGCCTCTTGGTGGGTCTGCCTCACTGCTTTACTGAAGTGGGGGCAACGCCCCCTCCCCCCTCCAGGTCCTCTCAGGCACTGCCAAAGGCATGGTCGTGGACAAGGGTTGCCATCGCTTTACAGAACTTGAGGCACTGTGGACTTCAAACCGACAGCCTTCAGAGCACGCACGTTTGCCAACTACTTGCTCTTGCTTCGGAGGAAATGCGGCAGGAAACACCTTTACAAATGGGTATTGTACCATAGCTTGCTTTCAGTGCTCTTTTCTGACACTTCCTCAAAGTAAAACCACAAACTATGCATGGTCTGGGGGTGAGGCAGGGCAGGAGGGGGAGGTAATGTGACCCTTGTTGACCAGCATACGGAAGCTAGGAGAGCTAAGAGCAAATCAGTGTTGCTTTGTTTTCCCAGTCCCGGGGGTGCAGAGGCCCCTCTGGGGCTGCCGGGCCAGTCTAGGTCCACTCCACTTTTTGTCAGTATGCCACCAGGGTCCTGGGAAGTCATGGTTTCTACAGCCAGCAAGTGGCAAGCTGCCTCAAACTGTTCTTTGAGCCTCGGTTGGCAGCCATGAGGTGAAATACAGAAGCTAATGACCACTCTGGTTGGTGTGACTCAGTGGACTGCGTGCTGGCCTGCGAACCAAAGGGTCGCTGGTTCAATTCCCAGTCAGGGACCATGCCTGGGTTGTGGGCCAGGTCCCCAGTAGGGGGCATGGGAGAGGCAACCACACATTGATGTTTCTCCCCCTCCACTCCCCTTTCTAAAATCAAATCTTAAAAATAAAAAATGCTAATGATCTCTCATGATGTAGTAGAAACACAACCCTGGGGGCCTGAACAGGATGAACAGCCCCATTCGTGGTCATCCCATCAGACTCACTGGTCTGAGCAGCTCAGCGAGTCGATAAAGTGCCCTTCAGGTCGTCTCAATTCTTGAAATCCTGTCCCCTCTTCCTCCCTGTCACAGGGGACACTCTAGCTGGGAGAACTCATCTTCCAAACACATACAGTCATTGAGAAAGCCAAGTACTGGGTAGTACACTTCCAGATGCCCACTAATGGTTAAGCCAAGCAAGTTCCAGGAATTTTGGGCACGGGCTGGGGTGTTGCAGACACCAAAAAGGCCCAGCCTTCCTCTGAACAGACCTTTTTATCCCGGGAGGGGTGGGGTGGGGCAGGGCAGTGGGGAGGCAAGCAGAAACAGAGGCCAGAAGGATGCTCAGAATAACCCACCTGCTTCAGAAGGGTACTGGCTGCCTGCTGTGAACAGCACCATCACGGGAGTACTGAGGGCTAGGCCTGGCCCTCAGTCTTGGAGACAGGCTGACACCTAACCTCACTTCTAAATTATCACAGGTAATTTAGACCAATGAGATAAAGGTAGCACCACAGTGTGCTGCTGAAAATGGCAGTCCCTGTGCTCTGAGCAGTTCAGCTTTAGGAAGGAAGGCAAAGGACAGCAGACACTCTCAGCCCGCCCTCAGCTGCTCGGACCAAGTGCCCCGTGGCCGCAAACACCCAGGGGCAGAGGTTGCTCCTTGCAACCACTAAAGGTCCCGGAGTTGGGATGGGATTACTTAGCATTTAGCCCAATTCCATTTAATACTATGTAGACATTTTCTTGGTTTCGCTGTTTTTCTAGTGGCTGTTTCCTTAGGACAACAGCCGTCTACAAGTGGAGCTTGGATAGGTCACGGAGCCTACATTCCTAGTCACTCCAGTCCCTCATAAATGTTCAACCTTGAACTATTATGGAATCAGGAGTTTTAGAAACACTAACCACGTTGCAATTATTTCTAAGGCCTTTCTGGTCCTTACTGATCTCACAAAGATCTTGGGGGGCAACTTTACCCCCCCCCCCCCCCACTCCCCCGCCAAAGAATAGTGCTTTTTATCCATTGTCTCACATATGAACTATTTGTCGTTACAGGTGCTGAAGGCTTCATCTTGCAACTGGGCTCTGGTTTAGTGAGCCAGGGTGACACTGCCACCCAACTTTGACCACAGCACTGAAACAACGGCTAACTTTGCCATGTGGGTGTGGATGCAATTTATGAGGTAACAATGCTATTCTAAGGGAAGCCTTTAATAAGAGATACCCGACTGTAGGAAGCAGACTAAAAAGTGTTAAAGCTTCAGAAGACAGTGAGTTAAAAGGAACTTGTACCACTTCTGGGAGTTTTCCAGAAGACAGATGCAGCAGCAGCACCACCTACCCAACATTCAACATTAAAAAACAGAAAAAAAAAATTTTTTTTTTCGTTTTCATTCTTAAAGAGAGGAAAAGGGAGGGAGAGAAACATTGGTTGCTTCTCACACACATCTGCAACCCAGGCATGTGCCCTGACCGGGAATCAAACCAGTGACCCTTTGCTTTGCAAGATGATGCCCAGCCAACTGAGCTACACTGGTGAGGGTGAAGTTTAACATTTCTTGAAGGAATTAAGATTTTTATTTAGGGAAGAGACATAATGGGACAAGAGTGTTCCTTAAACCATTATAAAGTCATGAGGAAGATAAGCACTGATTCTGTGCTGCTTATCCAGAGTACAGAAACTGGTCTACTTGGTAGATGTGAGAATGTTTTCTTAAAAAATGCTTTCTGCCCTGGCTGGTGTGGCTCAATGGATTGAGCACAGAGCTGTGAAGCAAAGGGTCACCAGCTCCATTCCTGGTCAGGGCACATGCCTGGGTTGCAGGCCAGGTCCCCAGTAGGGGACACATGAGAGGCAACCACACATTTATGTTTCTCTCCCACTCTTTCTCCTTCCGTTCCCCTCTAAAAATAGATAAATATTTTTAAAATGCTTTCTAACTGTGTGTGTGTATAATGTGTACACATAATAGACTTTTTAAAAGATCTTGGATCTAGAAAACCTTTGCAGAATCTCCAATGCTTTTAATTTTTAATTGTTGTTCAAGTAGTTTTGTCTTTTGCCCCCACCCCAGCCCTACCCACCTGCCTCCCATTTCCACCCCATTATTCTCCACGTGTCCTTTATACTTGTTCCTGCATACATAACAGACTTAAAAATGCTAACAATATATAAAAACAAAAAAATGTGCATGCACATACAGGCTTTAAAAATTTTTTAGGTTGTTTTATTTTGAGAGAGGGGAAGGAAGGGAGAAAGAAGGAGAGAAATACTGATGTGCAAGAGAAACATCAATCGGTTCCTCTCACTCACCCCCAACCGGGTACCTGGCCCACAACCCAGGCATGTGCCCTGACCAGGAGTCAGACTGGCGACCCTTTGGTTTGTGAGACAATTCCCAACCCACTGAGCCACACCAGTCAGTGCTCGGTAGACTTTTTATACTGGATAGGAAAGCAAATCTCTTTGGTATGTCGGTGATCCCATAGTATTACGATTAAAATAATACGTGGAGTCATGTATAGGGGCTGAACTCCCTTTAGAAGCCACCTCTGGAGAGATGGTTCTCTAGCAGCCGAGCTAAGAGGCGCGGGTGAGGGCAGCGTGCTGTCTGCGCCTTCTTAGAGCACTTTGAGGGCCTGGGAGATTCTACTGTCGCTAGAAACCGTCTCTTCCTAATTTCGGTTGGTAGATTAAGGACAAATTAGTTTCCCTGAGCATAGATCGTAGGGTACAGCAGAAGCAGGAGGCTCTGCTGAGAGAACAAAACATAACCCAAGCCAGTGGGATTTTCACCTGGGCGGAGCTAACATGTACACATGGTCTGGGAGGGGCTCCGACCCCAACATCCTATTTCAGGGGCAGGCAGTGGGTGTACACAGGTAAAAAGCGGGGGTCTCCGGCCTCCGCTCAAACTAGATGCACAGCAGTCTCAGAAACACCACAAACAATGGTGTACTTACGAGGACCGGAGCCTCTGAGCAGTGCCAGCCTAGCCTTCATTTTGCATTCCACCTACCGCCGACCCACCCACACGTTTCCCCAGACATAATCATGAAAACACTTTAGAAAGAAATAAATTAGTGTGTGAAAGGCATGGATGGATTTTATTTATTACCCTATATCTACATTTTAATTTGAGGTAAAATATAAGCAACACATAAAAATGCCTATTTCTGCTACCATGTAATATAATTCTCCATTATGAATATTGTGATAAAGCTAATGAACACGCTATGCCATCACATACTCTAGCTTTTCGTACAGCTGGTATTTTACAACTCTTATTGTCTGCAATCTCAACACGTGTAAGATTCTCCTACAAACGGCGCAGAATATCAGCGGGTGCATAATTAGCTTATGACCCCTCACTCCTCACACTGGAGCCTCAGTGTCACAAGTAGAATTATAAAATAACGAAGGCAATGAAAACCCCTTGAGATTGATCCAAACGGAACAGTGTTCCAAAAAACCCCCACACAACAACAGGTTCCACGATAGTGAGGCTTTAGTGTCGCTTAGCTTGCCCAAACTCTCATACCTGGTCTTCAACTTCTGGTGCACCATGCTTTTTATTTGGATGAAACGTAAATGTGGAGAGGTCCTTTGTATTCCCCCTCTAAGCCACACGCTGAGATACTACTGACCTCTTACTACCTATTAGGTAATCCTGGTGGTGTTTTTTTTTTTTTAATTATGATAAAAAATACATGAACCATGATAGATAGCTTAGGAAAAGATTTAGTCAAATATACAGACACTAACTGTTCACTCAGTCATTAAGGAGAGTTGTGAACAAAAGGATGATTTAAATGATTTTTCAAATATAAAAACTAAAGAACTAAACTATCTCAAGTGTTTTCTTCACTGCAGAAGCTGAGATGTCCCAGCAGGAGATGTGTCTTCACTTGATTGGGAAACAGACACCGTGGCTGAAGGCTCTGCTGAATCCGTAAAAAAACCTGGTGAGATTCATCCCTGTCGTTTTCCCTGTCGTTTTTCCAGCATTGCTGTAAAATCCTTATAATACATTCCAAAGTAAACCAGCCATTCCAAATCTACAGTCACTCTGCTCTTTAATTCAATTCACAGAACTGCTGAAAAAGTAGACATTTCTATCTAAAAGTAGAAAAAAAGGTTTGTATAGAAGGTATTTCTGTTATACAAGTATATTACACAGCTTGGGGCAGTAACAGGTCCAAAAAGCTCTTCTCACCCACTGATACTTTAAGCTGAAGGGAGAGAAAACAAACAAGAAAAGAGGTTACTCTAATTATACGAATTTAACATTCACAAACACCACAATGTAGCACTTAAACCCACGTATGCAGAGTACAAGGCAAACTCCATGACAAAGGGTCCCGGATTGAAAAGAAAGCGCCATGAGACGCAGATCCAGGACGGTCAGGTTGTAACCCGTGAACTACCTACCTACCACCTGGTCCTAAACACCCAACAGTGCATCCCTGTTGAGTTTCAGCAGGCATGAGAACCAAGTTTTGCTGATTCCTGGTCTCGGGCTGCCCGTCCTGGTACTAACCTGGCCAAGTTTAAGGAGTCAGAATAACAGGATCAGGCTCATAATTTAGGATTAGTGGACATGTCAGTGTAGTGATACTGACTCAGTGAATTCTGATGTGAGGACAATATTTACCCTGTCGATTAAAATCTTTTCCTTTTAAGGCAAAAGTGCACTTTTATCTTTGAGTAACACACATATTGATCCAAGGAAAAAATCTCTGCCTGAATTTTGTAGCTAAAAATAATCCCATATGGCTTACACTTGGACCACACAAGCCCTGAAGGCGGGGCCCCATTAGAGCTGAAGCAGGGAAAATGCATGTAGATAGCAGGTGGGTTTGGACGGACACGACACAGCGTCCCGGACACAGAAGCTGAGTTATTACCCTAGGAGGGAAGAGGTCTACCACGTAGGGTCTGGCTCTTGCTTAATCTGAGAGCTTCCATCAGTCTCCTTTATTTCTATCAAGAAAAACAAAAGAGAACTCTTTAATTGCACTATGAATGCAAATCTGCTCAATTACAAACCCATACCAATTTACTAACATGATTTAACAGGAATCACAAGATACTAAAAAACGGTAACATTTTCAGAGACAACAATGTTTCTTTAGCTCTAAGTCCTAAATTTTGCTACTCATGTTTTCAAAGTAACACACATCTTAATTCCATATGTATGTAAAGGATCCTCACTGTCTGTGCCATATAGCAGTCATTCCATGGTTTCAGACTCACTTGAGGGAAATGGAACCAAAGAACCCATGAGTCATTCTGAACACAATGTTTCTGGTCATAAAACAACAGATCCCATTCATCCTGAAATGAAACAAAACCACCACACTTCTACTTTTAAGAGCTGTAAAAACAATTAATCCTTTGTCCTAATGAAAGTCTTAAGCAACTTTTTGACAACCAGACCACCCTTTTTACCTTCTGTTGCAGGAACCTCCAACTGGCTCGGCTCAGCTGATTCTGAAAGGAAACACGTTAAGATTCACTGTGACACTGCTCAAAAGGTGCTTTCAATTATTTAAAGAGAACAGCTCTTCAAACGAGAGAAAGTTCTTCACACCATGTACCTAAGTCACAAGTCTAACATGAAAACAACAGCCACAGACTCCCGGAATAAGCACAATTACTCAACTAGACTTTCAAAACTCTACTCCTCTTCTGAAATGTGGTAAGTAAGCTTACCTAACCAAAGTCTTAAATAACAATCCTAATCAACTCGACTCTAACATGAGAGCAAGAAGTTCCTTTTTTATCATCCCCCTTTCTTCTGTGAGTTCCTTTTTAATAAAAGCCTTTCCTTACTTTCAATGAATCACAGTAACAGGCCTAAACTATCTGTTTCTAAGGAATTTAAAATCTACAATACATCCATTTCTACCCAACACAATTTGGCTTTCAACTACCAGTATAAACAAATGGCATGACGAATAAAGTTTAAAAAGATGACCTTCTCACTGAAAAACTGCATTCTACACCAATGATCTCATGGTGCCTGACCCCGTACAAGCGCTGGGACAGTGGGATCAAATGGTACGCGGCCCATGGTTCTCAATTAGGACCTACAAGCTGAGCTTCTCCCGGCTTTCAACCACAGGAGTCACAGACGCCAAGTCCAAGTGCGCACACGCGTGCACTGCGGACTGACCAACTCTGCAAAGTTGGACAAACAAAAGTATGTGGAGCCACACAATTTTTATCTGACCTATTTTACTGAGAAAAGCAGGAACAGTCCTGTTTTATCCTCCTTAATTTACCTTGTATCACTGGGCCTTCTGACTCACTCTGATCAACCAACTCTGAAAATAAAGCAAATTCATTTCATAATGTAATGGCATACTGTTATATTCGAAAAGTATTTTTACAAACATTCTTTATTTTGATGCTCCAGTTTTGCCATAACAGATATTATTTTCCTTATGACAAGAAGGGAACAAACATTAAGAGTTCTGGTATTTCCCACCAAAGAACAAATTCATAGTAATTACCACAAAATTCTACTATAGACCTGAGTAATGATGAGAACAAAATTGAACATTTTAAACATGAAGAGGATAAAAAATATTACAATACAATGTTCTTTGAAACTAAAAATTAGAAGAAAATTAGGACTAATAAAAAAAACAGAAAAATAATTATAATGGGATTTCTTTAAATAACGAAGTCCCTGGCATGATTAAAGCTAAGTGTCACAGAGATGACTTAAAAATCTATGAAGCAAGGTATACCTCTCTTTCATATGGAGAGTACCAAATACTAACATAGTGGTATTGGCCACGATAGAGCACATACCAAAACCAAAATATGTTAAAAAAGAACTCATGGATTCGGGGTATAAGCAAATGAGTAAGTTTTATGATAAATCAAATTCAAAACCTGGAGGCAAAAGAGAGGTAACCAAATCCATGGTCCTGAAGCACCAAGGCCAGAGGCCAGGGTCAACAGTGTGAAGCAGACGGAATGGCAGGGGACAGGTGCAATGACAGCACACCTCTCAGGTCAGGGGGACAAACCAACAACTGAGAGACAGGCAAAGTTCTGTCTCTCCAGGGCCACTGATGAGTCCTGAACACGACACTGAAGGGGCTTCCATTACACTTTCCCAGTGAATAAACTACAGAACTGAATGTAGACAAATTTTATTTATATATTCACGTATTTCTTCACTCCTCACCCAAGGACATGCTTACTGATTTCAGAGAGAGGGAAAGGAAGGCAGCGGGGGAGACAGGGAGAGAGACATGAATGTAAAAGAGACAGAATCGCTGCCCCCGCACAAGCTCTGAGCAGGGAAGGAGCCTGAGTGCCTTCCGCTCACTGGATGACCCCCAACCAACTGAATCACACTAGCCAGGGCAAATGCAGATGGATTGTAAAGAATTAGAATAATTATACTAAGTTGAAAAAGACTGGAATGCCAATGGTAGAAAAGGATCATTCTCAATTACAAAATTTTTAATAAGTTAACAGAAAATAAAACATGTGAGCACAATTGTTTTTGCTATAAACACACTACTTAAAATGACAAACAGAAATGAAAGAGCACTTAATGTGTTAATGCAAATGTCTATCAAAAACTGTGCTTAATATTAATAGAAGCTAAATCACATTAAAAAGACCTATTTATTCCACCTCTAAGAGGAACCTAATCTACAAAACAAACAAACAAGCAAAATATAACCAAAGACACTGAAATAGAGAACAGACTGACAGTGACCAAAGGAAAGAGGGGAGGGAATTTCAAGGGGAAAGGGGAAGGATTTGCAGGAACAAGTATAAAGGACTCATGGACAATAACAAGGGTGGGGGGGTGGGTTGGGATGGGGGTAAAGGGCAGAAAATTATACTTGAATAACAATTAAAATAAAAATAATAAAAATCTATTACAGCATAATAATCATGTAACAATAATAAATGTAATTAATAGTACTGATAACAATAACAGATAGATCACACTTCCTGAGGACATACTATAAGGCTAAGCATTGTTCTGAGTCAGGGGTCAACAAACTTTTTCATAAAGAGCCAGTTAGTAAATATTTTAGGCTTTGCAGGTCACGTAGTCTCCATTGCAACTTCTGTGAACCCTGCTGTAAGCAAACTGGTATGGCAGTGTTTTAATAAAACTTTATTTACCAACACTGGCAGGCGATTGCTGACCCATTTTTGATGCTTGACATATAATGAGTCATTTAAAATGTCCTAAAACTCCCCAAATGGGTACTAATATTATTACCATTTTATAAATGAGTAAAATGAGATTTTAAAAAGTTAAGCAACTCCCCCAAGCTTACATGTGCTCTATGTATGACTAGTGCTTTAACACTAAAGGCTGAATTAACAACGACTCTGCATGGTTACTGCTGTAAGTACAGTAAAATCTTGTGAGCTAAGTCCATGGGCACACAGCCACACCTGTTCATATTCCAAAAATGAGAAAGACTTCATAAAATACTCACGGTTATTAATCACAAGTCCTGGAAATGGTCTAAAAAAGAAATAAATTGTGCAATGTTTTAATCTACAGGAATTTACAGACATATTCAATTTATACAACTAATTTAAAAAATATTTAATGTATTTATTTTTAGAAAGAAGGGAAGGGAGAAAGACAGGGAGAGAAACATCCCCCCACTGGGGCCCTGGCCCACAACTCCGGCGTGTACCCCGACGAAATCAAACTGGCAACCCTTTGGTTCACGGGCCCATGCTCAACCAATGAGCTACACCAGCCAGGGCTATACAACTAATTTTTAAATCATGACACATATGTGCTAGAATGAGAAATGTTGTCCACTACTTTTTAATCTTCCATCCTTTTTTGAAAACTCTCCACCTGAGGACAAGTTTATTGATTTTAGAGAGAGGTCAAGGGAGGGAGAGGCAGGAGAGAAATACCAATGTGAGAGAGAAACATCAATCAGTTGCCTCTGGTATGTGCACGGACCAGGGAACGAACCCACAACCTTTTGGTTTATGGGACTTTGCTTCAACCAAGCCACATTGGCCAGGGCTTAATCTCACATACTTTTTAATTGAGCAATTAATACATATATATATGGAAGAGCCCTAATATGAAAACGTTACACTAAAGATGGTGGGAAAACAAACAAAATAAAAGGAACAAAGAAAAGGGAATAGACTAATTCTAGTGAAATGGTCTAATGGAAGGAGGTGGTTTCCTAGACCCCTGGGGCATGGAACAGAAAATAAACATTGGTTATGTGGGACAAAAATATGGGAATTTTAGAGAAAGAGTTTTGGGAGAAGATGAATGGATGAGAAAAGCCTTGGGAGGGTAGTACATTTAGCTATTTGAGTGCTAGTCCTAAACCATTTAAACTAAGACCGTGGGAACTTGACAATGAACTACTGAGGTAGACTTAGTGATGGCCAGGTTTTTGTGAGTCGCAAGAGAAGAGTGAAGACACCTTGGGACTTCTGAGTAGGTGGACAGAAAAGAGGTGGTGGATTTGCTGTACATGGATTGTGATAAGCACATATTAATAATGTGATTCTTGTCATGCTGTTGGAGGTGTACTTACCATTCCTACTCTGTGGATAAGGAGCTGATACTCTCAAAGGAAACAAGTACAATCTCTAACTGTACAGTGCAGAAAACAGAAGGGATTTGGATGACTTGGGACCGAATCCCTGAAACGCCTAAGATAAAATCTGACAACAGTTTTCTGTAAAGGCTGAACAGTAAATATTTTAGGGCTTACAGACCACAGTGTCTCTGTCCCAAAGACTCAATTTTACCACTATAACATGAAAGCAGTCGTAGACAACATGTAAACAAACACATGTGACTATGTCTGAATAAGACATTATAGAGACAGGAGGCAGGCTGGATCTGATCCACAGGCCATGGTTTGCTGCCTTCCTGCCTTAAAACCCACAAAATTAAGAGAGTCAGCTCAGGGAAGGGAAAATCTAATACTATAATAATTACAGTACTTTATTCGTTTATTACATGGTAAACTTGACTCTATTACTACATATGACTACATGTTGTAAGATGACAGTCTCACAACCTGCATTCATTGTTGCAGGCAAGCAGGGGACTCTCTCACTTACCTAATGACTGTGAACTTAATGAACTCAGCTGAATCTAGAATCCTTCTCATGGAGCTGATTTCCAGGTAGCTGGGGGCTTTGAACGATACTCCAGGAGGCATGCCATCCACTACCACACAGCCAGGGTTAATCGTGATTTTCCTGTACGGAACTTTCACAGGGAAACCCATACCAATAGCTTCACCTATAATGAGACAAAGAGCATAAAAGCATCGGTTAATATTTACGAAACACATGACTGACACTGACTTTGAAGACGACCTCTACTATTAACTAAGGTCTTTGAACACTTCAGACAACCTTACGCATAAACCTAAATTTTATTCACCGTGATACTAACCATTATTAGTAGTACTGATACAAAACAATTAATGCATTCTTACTAAACAATGCATTCTCACTAAAAGAACTTCGGCAAAACCAAAATAATTATTTTATAACTTCTTTTCATTTTAAATAATATTACAAATAAACTATCTGAACATAATCTACTGTTAAGATCTTATTGAAACAACCCTGTTTGCTGTGACTCAGTGGACTGAGCACCAGCCTAGGAACCAAAAGGTCGCCAGGGCACCTGCCTGAGTTGCCAGCCAAGGTCACCAGTTGGGGGCGGGTGAAAGACAACCACACACTGATGTTTCCCTCTCTCTCTCCCGCCTTTCTCTTCTGTCTAAAAATAAAATCTTTTAAAAAATTTTATTGAAACAAAATTTCCTCGATTATTGCAAGCTGTACTATGCAAATGAAAAACTTACCAAATTTACGACTGAAGAGGTCATTAACTTGTTCTCTTAGCTGTCTAGCTTTTTCAACTTTTGACAGTCTTTCATTATCATCATCTAAAAAAAAGTTAAGAGAAAACTCATAATAATTAAGCAATGCTACTTTAATTCTAAGTAAATTTTATGTTCCCTGTGTAACTCACTTTATGTTTTTGGAATATTTAAGTATTTTAAACTAATAAAGATTGTAATGATTTAACAATAACACCAAATTGAAAATGCTGCAATTTTATTCCTGTTATAAAGAACTTTATCTGCTGTTTTATAGACTTTTTTTAAAACAAGACACTAGGTATCTGGGTGGTCAGCAGGTTTTAGTTCATGCCAAGTCCAGTGAATTGCCTAGAGCAAATTAGCAATAAACTGACAAGGGGATGCATTTGGTTAATCTCTGAAGGGTGGAAGGGGAGTGCAACAATGTAACGTGTACTCAGCATCTCTGAAGTGTAAGGCAAACCTCAGTAATCCATACGCTGAAAGTGAAAAAGCAGAAAAGGAAAACACCCCACAAATTATGATAAAGGCAGAGAATTCATACCTGGAATTGTCACCTGAATGATGTTAAGATCTTCAACACCTGATGCAGTAGTATTAACATTGGGCGATGAATTTATTTTTCCTTAGAATAAGACACATAAAATTACAACACATACAACATATTATTTACATAAATATTTCTTTAAAAAAGAATTAAATATTCTCAATAATATGTTTACAATTCAGACTACACAAAATGGTATTTTAACCCAAACTTTTGTTCAAGGTTTGATAGTTTTCACAGAATATTTTGTCATTTAGCGATATTAAGCTTCCCAAAAAGCATTTTACTTTTCTCTCTTCCATGTGATGCCTAGTATAGCAGACACATAGAGATTCTCAATTACCGAAGAACTAAAACCCATAAACTAATCACAACTCCAATTCTGAATGAGCTTTCCTAATTTTAGCTCAATTATGGTCTTTAAACAATTTTTAACCACTGCTGCAGAATAAATTTCTAATAGCATGTTTCCTGCAGCAAGAGCTTACTTGGAGGGCTCTTAGAGGAGGAGGTGCTCTCCTTAATTGCCGTTTCAAACATTTCAGGCCTAAAAACAAGAGAGAAAAAAAACATGTATGCTAATATTCCAATGGTAAAACATTAAAAATTAAACAACTAAAAGATTTTAAAAGCAGTAGTTCTCTGTAAATATGCTCTAGGTTCTTAGTAATGTAAGAACAGAAAAGCAAGGTTATCTCAAGGAACACAGACAAAAGGACTAATATAACTGTGATTATAACATCCACTCAGTCCTATCTGATTTGAACAGCTGCTTCTTCCCATGATTTTAAGATCTGCTGGAAAGATTCAGTGTTAAGCTGAGAATGGAAACAGGAAACACCCTGTATGCAGGTAGCATGGAAACACAGACAGGTGGAGAAAACTTCAGCAAAAGTTTTTCTTCTGAAGAAGCAGAAGCAGAGGCCATACCTCTACAGACCTGGATGCCAGTACAGAAAGTGGCCATTATGCTTGCAATGTCTGTCAGCTTTGATTATCTGACAGCATCTCTGGGTGACTCAAAAGTCAGCATTAATGAACAAAACCTAAAATTCATTTCAATTAATTTCAAATAATTCCTGGGTATCAATGTATTTCCTAATTCCAACTATTTCCATCCATCTGTTTCAATTGTAGTTTTAATTGTTTCAATTCATAGATCTCCAAGTAAATAGGAGAGAAATTCAAAGTATTGTGTAAGTTGGAGAAATAAAAGGGTTTCATAAAACTGGAACCACTCATTAAATTCCAGTAGCATCAAACCATTAAAACATACAACTGTGGGTAGATTTAACAAAATGAAGTTGTTATCCTTTCGGTAAGCTAGAGCCCTTCCTTCCCTCTTCTAACCATTTACGAAATATTTATAACACAGACGAGTACAGCTTAAAGAGCTTTCTGACGCCAGGGCTGACATGGCCCTACCACGCAGGTGGATCCGTGTGCCCGTCACCCAGTGTGAAACACTGTCAATCTCATGTCAGCTTATTTCCTTACTTTTTAATAATGAACTTAATTTTCGCTTTGTTTCTGAGTATCTTCTCCAGCCTTGGAATGCCAAAAGTAGATGGTCTGCGAAACGGCACACCCTCAGGTAAGCCTTCCACATAAAAGTCTTCAGGGAAAGACTCGAATAATGCAAATGGCACTTTCACGGCTTGTTTAAGGCCCAGGGCTTCACCTACAAAACACACACATACACTTCTCACATTTATAACTTAAAAAAAAGAGAAAGCTCTTTAAAAAGTGCATTTTAAATTACATTTTACGGCAGGCAAAATTACATTTTTTTAAAACTGTATTAATTTTTATTTGTAAATAAATTCTTGATGCTCAGAAAAGTGGGAGAAATTATGAAATACACCCACGCTTCCAGTAACAGCATAACTTAAATGTTGTATATTTTATTTAGCTCACATTCTTCTATTTTTAAAAACTGCCTTATATTTTAATAATAGTGTTTGAAAGTAAACTTACCACATTTTTCATTGAAAAGATTTTCAACTTTTTGTTTTAGGTCTGTGATTTTGGCATTCCAGGCCTCTGTATGCAAAAAACCAAGACAGTTAATCTGTTAGTAATATTGACCAATATACTTTCCATGGCCAGGGGTTTATTTTAAATACAAAATAAGAAAATACATAGACTTTTAAAATAGTCATGACTTGACAACTACTCTAATATAGTGACACATTATTTAACCGTTTGCCTATATGACTAATATGCTGGCTACTAATAAATGACATATACTAAAGCAAATAATAAAAAACAAATAAAGCATCCAAGCCGCCCAAAAGACAACTGTAGTATCTACTAAGTGCCATGTATAGTTCTACTCTGTACATGAGTTAGTATTTACAATCCTCGTAATAACCCTATGAAGCAGAAAGTAATGTTATCTCCATTTATAAATAAGGAAACTGACGCACAGAAAAGTTAAACAGCTTGCTCGGGGTCATGGAATAATTATATGGTACTGGCACCAGCTTTGAACTCCAGCAGCCTGACTCTATGAGTAAGGGCTAATATATACTGCTTACAAAATACAAAATAATTAGTAAAATATTTTTATGAATTCCTTCTTTATTTCAAATGACAAAATCAAAACAATAAAATGCATATTTACCAAAGGAAAACTCTCTCCCTCGGGGCTTAAAGGGAACATTAGAACCATTAGTCTGAGTAGGGGTTCGAACAGCTGAGGTCTGAGGGTTGTTGTTATTAGGACCTAAAGAAGAATTCAAAACAAAACAAAACATAGTCAACAAACATTTCATCTTGCCTACTGAAGCCTAGCCAGTGCTGGGAAACAAAGTTGGATTCAAACAGTACATAAGCACCCTGCAATGAAAATGGGTTCTGCTGCTAGTTCCACAGACTCACACCCATTTGCCTACTTCTGTCCCTATAATGAGGCCTTCTTTCCCAAATCAGAATTAGCTTTCTGATTCACCTAAGGTTCTTTTAATTCACTTAACGCTTCATCATGCCCCTTGGAGCCATGTAATTTTTGGTTGCCTATGTTTGCTTATGTTTTCCTTTCAACTCTTGAACACAAGGACAACTTTAGGTACAATTACATTATCTCCAGTGTGAACCTTTCCTTTGAATTTGCCAACTGCCCCTGGCATATCCTTTCTTTAAATTCTTAGTACAACTTAGAAACGATCAGTCATTTTCCATTAAATGAAAATGAATGCTAGTTTCAGTGATCCTTATAAACCCTAGGCCCTAACTCTTCTTTATGTGGGGTCATCTAATGCTTGAACGATAAGCTTATCTTAATCTGAAGCTAACAATTAAAAAAAATGCACAGACTTCTGGTCAAAATGGGGGACATAGGTAGACATTGCTCCCCTCTTCACACAGTCACATCAAAATTACAACTAAAACATAGAACCACCATCACTCAAAACCATCAGAATATCTTAGGAGTGAAGAGTTCCAGCCCCACATCTGGCCCCCCAGCACAGGATTCCACTGCCAAGAAGATAAGTTCCCACAACTTCTGGCTGCAAAATCCAGCAGGGATTGAGTTGGTGGAAGAAACTGCTAGAGCTCCAAGCAGTTCTGCTTGAAGAACTCATACACAGACTCACTGATTTAAGACTCACTCCATCTGAACTGCAGCACAGGGGCAGCAGACTGAAAGGCACCAGTGGCATTAAAGGAGAAATTGAGCCCTGGCTGGTGCTCAGTGGATTGAGTGCAGGCCTGCAAACCAGACGATCATGGTTTAATTTCCAGTCAGGGCACATGCCTGGGTGGCAGGCCAGTTCCCAGCAGGAGACACACAAGAGGCAAGGAGATATTGAGGTGTCTGGCAACAAGGTTAGTAGAGGCCATTGTCCCTTTTCTAAAGCCTCCCCCCACCCCAGAGCTGGCAAGTGGGTGCCATACCTAAGACTCCACCAACCTAACACTGTCCTTAGAGGTCCCCAGAGACTGCCCCACACAACTTATGGGCCAACTGAACTGCTTTTCCATTTGAATGGCTGGTCTTTGCTCATGTTTTACAACTCCTACATCCTATCAAACAAGCAATAGTGGGCCTCGGTGAGGCCCAAGCATGGAACTGATTCACAGCTTGGCTTGCCTGGGAATCTCCAAGCCTTGCACAAATAGCAGCCATCTCAGAATGCTTTATAGCTCAGGTAGGGTGGCCCCGGGCCAAACACAGGTGGGGGTTGACCTTGGCCTGCTCCGCCCGGGGAAACCCCAGGGCCAGTGCATCCAGTGGACAGGTACATTCCATGTTTGAGCACCACCACCCTGCCCCTGCACAGCTGATCCTCCATGGAGGGTAAAGGTTGGTTAGTGGTCACAGCTAACCCTTGCAGCTAACTGGCCTGGGTAAATCCCTCCCATTAATCTGACAACAGCAACCAAGGCCCAACTACAAGAGGAGGGTGTACTCAGCCCACATGAAGGGTGCATCTCAAGTATCCAGCTTGGGTATAAGAGGAATCTGTGTCACTCATCCCTACAGGGCATCTACTACATTAGGCCACACTACCAAGACAGGGAGTGATAGTAGCTCATCTACCTAATATACAGAAACAAAAATAATGAGGCTCCCAAAACGAGGAGGCAAAGAAACATGACCCAAATGAAAGAACAGATCAAAATTCCAGAAAAAAGGACTAAATGAAATGGAGATAAGCAATCTATCAGGTGCAGAGTTCAAAACAATGGTTATAAGAACGCTCGAGGAACTAAGTGAGGACCTCAACAGCACAAAAAAGATCCAGTCAAAAATGAAGGATACACTAATTGAAATAAAGAACAATTTACAAGCAAACAGAAGTAGAGTAGATGAAACTAAGACTCAAATCAATGATCTGGAACATAAGGAAACAAGCAAAAACCAATCAGAAAAAGAAGAAGAAGAAAAAGGAATCCAAAAAGCAGCTTCTGGGACAACTTCAAGAGGACCAATGTTTGCATCATAAGGCTGCCACAGAGAGAAGAGAAAAGAGCAAGAAACTGAAAATCTATTTGAAAAAATAGTGAAAGAAACTTCCCTAATTTGTTGAAGGAAATAAATATGCAAGTCCAGGAAGCACAGAGAGTCCCAAACTGGATGGATGCAAAGAGGCCCACTCTAAGACACATCATAATTAAAATGTCAAAGGTTAAAGGTAAAGAGAATCCTAAAAGCAGCAAGAGAAAGGCTGTTAGTTACCTACAAGGGGACTCCATAAGACTGTCAGCTGATTTCTCAAAAGAAACTTTGCAGGTTAGAAGGAATTGGCAAGAAACAGTCAAAGTGACAAAAAGCAGGGACCTACAACCTAGATTACTCTATCCAGCAAAGCTATCATTTAGAATGGAAGAGCAGATAAAGAGATTCCCATACAAGAAAAAACTAAAGGACTTCAGCATCACCAAAACATTATTATGTTAAAAGTTAAAGGGACTTACTTAAAAAAATCAAAACTATGAATAATAAAATGGCAAAAAGTACAAATCTATAAAAAGTTGATAAAAAAACAAACTAAGCAAACAAGAAGAACAGAGACAAAAATCATGGATATGGACAGCATTTTGATGGTTGCCAGATGGGAAGGAGCTGTAGGGGAATGGGTGAAGAGGTGAGGGGATTAAGAAGTACAAATAGGCAGTTACAGAATAGCCACAGGGATGTGAATTACAGCGTAGGAAATGGAGTAGCCAAAATACTTATACCCATGAACCATGGACATGAACAAGGGTGGGGGGTGCTTGGTGGACAGAGTAAAAGGGGGAAATCAGGACAACTGTAATACTGTAACCAATAATATATAATTAAAAAATAAACAAAAGAGCTCAAAGAAATTAAATTTCTTCGTATTTCTTTGGAAAATAACCAACATTCTTTCTAAAGATACATTCTGAAACTAATTTTTCCAATTTGCAGAAATGTGCGTATAGTCTCCAGGCTTTCATCTGAATTGTCATTCTATTGAGTTACCTACTTCCCATGGCTATCTTCACATAAAAACTTTTGCTTAAAGAAGAACCTCTGCAGCAATACTACTAACAGCTAAAAGTATATAACAGTCACTGTACAAACAATATCATATGTAAAAACTAATTTAGTTTTCATAGGCATCTCCACTTTACCTATGGAGAAATGGAGCCACGGTGGTCATGTGGTCAATTCCATTAGTGGTAAATGGTGGAGCTGGGATACCAACCTTCAGAGTCTAACTCCTCAGCCTTTACCACTACATACTATCTCCCTGAAACACTTACAATACTTTCATGAATCACTTTCTAGATCTAGGGAATGGATGGCGCACACAGCACACATACAGCCACCCCAATCTTCCCTATTTAACCTGGGTATCGACTCAGAACCCGTAAGAGTATCAGCAGTGTCTGACAGGAATGGATGAAATTGAAATTTGTCTGTTGTTCCCTATGAGATATAAAGATTCAACATTCTAGTCTTAAAGTATCTCAGAATTCCTGAACAAAAACCACAGCTTCCTTAGACAGGACAGTGAAGACGGCAAGGTGTTTCTGAACCACTTGGCTCTATCAACTTGGTTTACCAGGCAGATACAACAATACAGAAGAAATCAGTATATTCTATTAGTCAAAATTCTGTATCAGGCTACCAAGGTCATCTGACTAACATCTCTGCTTAAACTCCATGCTCTTGAAGCAACAACAGGGCAAGACTGAAGAAACGTATGATCGGCTAACAGAACTGAGTAAAATATCCAGTTCACATTCTAAGTATAATTTGGCCTTTGGTTTATACTTCTGTGAAATAACACTATGCATGCACTAGAATTAACTAAATTAAAGACACTGAAAATACCAAGTACTGCGAGGATGTGTAGCAAGCAACTGGAATATCTACACATTCCTGGCAGGAGTGTAAAATAATAAAACCACCCTGGTAAACTGCTGGGCAGTTTCTTAGAAAGATAAAAACCCAGCAATTCTCCTCTTAAATATCTATTCAAAAACCGGAAAAGCATGTATCATATGTGGTATGCAAATGTCCACAGCATCTTCATTAGAGGAAGACTAAAAATAAATCCAAATGTTCACTGACAGATGGATAAGCAAAATGTGGCGATCCCAAACATGGAGTAATAACTGACAAAAAATAGAAATACTGCAATAGGCAACAACAAGTACACATTTAATAACACTATGCTGAGCAAAGGAAGGCAATCATACAAAAAGATACAGCCAATAGTCCATTTATATAAAATTCTAGAACAGCAGAAGTATTCTGTGGTGATAATGTGGATCAATGGTTGTCTGTGGCCTGAACTGTAAGGGACTGACTGCTAAGGAACATGAGGGAGAAACGTTTTAGGGTTGACTTAAGTGATTATAACAAATACTTAAACTCAAATGGTATCATTAAAATGGGTACATTTTTGCCCTGGCCAGTGTGGCTCAGTGAACTGAGTGCTGACCTTCGAATCAAAGGGCCAATAAATTTTATTATACCTAACTAATTTGATTTTTTAAAAAGATTTTATTTATTTATCTTTAGAGGGGAAGGGAAGGAGAGAGGGAGAGAAATATCAATGTACAGTTGCCTCTTGTGTGTCCCCTGCTGGGAACTGGCCTGCAACCCAGACATGTGCCCTGACAGGGAATCGAACCACGATCCTTTAGTTCACAGGCCTGCCCTCAATCCACTGAGCTACACCAGCCAGAGTTAATTTGATTTTTAAAGTAATAAAAAATTCCACTTACAAGCATGACACATAATTTAAAATGTAACATTAGTGAGGTGCGACCAAAATACCTTTCTTGCCACGAAACTGACAAAAAGGGCCCAGACACAGAGACAGCTATTCACAACTAAAATCACTTAAAAGTACTAATAGCTATTTGGTAGTATTTTAACCTATTTAAATTAAACTGAGTGTATTTATAGCACTAGAAAGCTACTATGAGATAAGCACTTCTATTACTGGCATGGGTAAAGCAAAGAAAGCTATTAACTCTTTTAAAGTAGACACCAAAAACAGAGGAAAGTGTAAGTGTGCAAAGTGAGGATTTAACACTAAGATGGTATTTTTTTCCAATTTAGAAACATAATGGCTAGTGTAATAAACAGGTCTGTTACCTAAGCAAGAAAAGCTAAGGAGCATGGGGGCAAGATTTTAGGATGGTAGAGATGTCCTTTATATTGTATCTGCAGTTCCATAAGAAATTGTCTTAATTCAGATATTTATTTGCATTTAATTATCAAATCCTAAAAAAAAAAAATAAATGTAGAGTTAAAAACATGACCACACAAAAATCTGTATATGAATATTCATAGTTGCATTATTTGTAACAGGCAAAATGTGGACACAATCCAAATGCCCATCAAATAATGGATAAACAAAGTGGTATATCCACATAATGGAATATAATTAATCTATAAAAAAAGGAATGGTACCATTAGGATAGATATTATCTAAACCATAGAAAATAAAAAATACTGGTGTGGGTGTGCAAACTCAAACCATTGGTGCACTGCTTATGGGAATGTAAAATGATACCACTGCTATGAAAAAAATGGCCATTCCTCAAAAATTTAAACATAGAATAACCACATGACCCAGCAATTCACTTCTAGATACATAATGAAGAGAACTGAAAAGAGGCAATTGAACAGCTATTTGTACCTCTAAGTTCATAGCAGCATCATTCCCAAGAGCCGGAAGGTAGTCATCAGGGGCTGGGGTGAGAGGGGAAGTGGGTGGGGAGGTCCTGTTTAACAGGTGGTTTCAGTAGGAAAAGTGGAAAAGATCTGGAGGTGGGAGGTGGTTATTGTCACACGACAATGGAAGGTAGTAATGCCAATGAACCGTACACTTAGAAATGGTTAAAATGGTAAATTTTATGTCATACATATACACGCGACAACACAGATGAACCCAGAAAATGAAAGAAACCAGTTGCAAGGAACCAGTTATTATATGGTTCTATTTATAGGAAATGTCCAAAACAGATGTAACCATACAGACAAAAAAAAGAGCAGTGGTGGGTAACGGGGTGTGACTACAAACTGGTTATGTTTTCCCCCCCTAGGTGATAAAAATGTTCTGGAATTACTTACTAATGATGTTGCAAAACCTTATAAATATACTAAAACTCAACTGTGTATTTTAAAATGATAAACTTTATGTGTGAATTATGTATCAATTTAAGAACAGCATGAGTTAAGTATTATTTTTGTCCCCATTTTACAAATATCCTAACTGAAATAAAGAGGTTTTAGTTTTGTGCCTACAATTCAAATCCAAACACATTGGTCTCAGTACCTGCGCTTTGTTATAAATACTTTTTTTTTCTTGGACACCGAGAAGACTCAAGCAAATATCTGTTAAGGTATTCTAGAAAAGTGCCCTGCTATCCCTGACAACGGGTGCAGGCAGGACTGAGTCTGCATTTCCTGTGTCTTGCCATGAACACAAACACAACCACTGAAGCTCTACAAGTCATCTTGCACCCATGAAGGGGGGCCTACAGCAGGGGTGTCGAACTCATGTTCATCGGGGGCCACATCAGCCTAGTGGTTGCCTTCAAAGGCCAAATGTAACTTCAGGACTGTATAAATGTAACTACTCCTTAACAGTTAAGCAAGAGCTCGGTGCTGCCACTGGATAGAAACCAGGTGGAGGGCCAGATTCAGCCCATAAGCCTTGTGTTTGCCACCTGTGGCCTACAGGAAACAGTGAAGCCAAACTGGACTTGAGCTACTGAAGGAAACCTACCATCCGAATTATTTGTGTGTGAGAAAAGGAGGCATCTCCCTATTGGTAAAATCACTATTGGTTATAACAGAATACAATCCTAAATTATAACCTTACTTCTAATCATTTTAACTCATTACATTCCATCTTCACTTCTCTAGTTTCCTAGCATCAAATTGATAAACAAGTTTACTTGATAATAAGCTTTGCTTTAACAAGCACAATGGATAAAGTTAAAAAATATAAGAGGAACTTCCAGAAGTTCCCCCGTGTGTGAACTAACAATTATGAATTAATCTGTATTTGGGAAATATGCTAATTCTAACAATCTACAAACTGCCTATAAAAATGGTGTGTATTTAATGGCTGCTCAAAACACAGATTAATTTTTTGGAGATCAGGACACCAGTGCGTATGCAATGTACCTTTATACTAGTCAAAAGAAAAAAAAAGTTTAGAGGTTGTAGTGACTTTTTTTATAAAACAGCTTTTTATAATCTGCATTTTCATGTTTTTAAATTTTTATGATGTATTTCATTGATTATGCCATTACAGTTGTTCCATTTCCCTTCACTCTCCTCCACCCTGCACACTTCGTCCCCCCACATTCCCTTAGCTTCTCCATTTCCCACACTACTCTCACCCTCCCCTATTTTTCTCCCCATGACCTATGTTACTTATTCTCTATATCTTCTCCTCACTTGTCCTCCTTCCATTCCCGTTGCTAACTCTCCATGTGATCTCCATTTCTGTAGCTCTGCTCCTGTTTTAGCTATCGGCTTAGTTTGCTTTTGTTTTAGATGTGGTTGTTAATAACTGTGAGTTTGCTGTCCTTTCACTGTTCATCTTTTTTATCTTCTTTTTCTTAGATAAGTCCCTTTAACATTTCATATAATAAGGGCTTGGTTGGTGATGATGAACTCCTTGAATTTGACCTTATCTGAGAAACACTTTATCTGCCCTTCCATTCTAAATGAAAGTTTTGCTGGATAGATCAATCTTGGTTGTAGGTCTTTGGATTTCATGACATGGAATACTTCTTTCTAGCCCCTTCTTGCCTGTAAGGTCTCTTTTGAGAAATCTGCTGACAGTCTGATGGGAAGTCCTTTGTAGGTGACTGTCCCCTTATCTCTTGTTGCTTCTAGGATTCTCTCCTTCATTTTAATCTTGGCTAATGTAATGATGATGTGCCTTGGTGTGTTCCTCCTCGGGTCCAACTTCTTTGGGACTCTCTGAGCTTCCTGGATTTCCTGGAAGTCTATTTACTTTGCCAGATTGGGGAAGTTCTCTTTTATTATTTGTTCAAATAAGTTTTCCCCTTGTTGGTCTTCCTCTTCCCCTTCTGGTACCCCTATAATTCGGATGTTGGATTGTTTAAAGACGTCCTGGAGGTTCCTAAGCCTCTCCTCATTTTTTTTGAATTCTCGTTTCTTCATGCTTTTCTGTTTGGTTGTTTTTTTCTTCCTTCTGGTCCACTCCATTGATTTGAGTCCCAGTTTCCTTTCTATCACTATTGGTTCCCTGTGTATTTTCCTTCATTTCACTTAGTGTAGCCTTCATTTTTTCATCTAATTTGTGACCAAAATGAACAGGTTCTGTGAGCATCCTGATCACCAGTGTTTTGACCTGTTCATATATAGGTTGGCTATCTCTTGGTCGCTTAGATGTATGCTTAGATGTATTGGCTCTGGGGCTCTGATTTGTTCTTCCGTTTGCGCCGTAAGTTTTTGGTGTGGTCGCACCTGTTAGATAGTGAGGGGCGGAGCCTTAGGTGTTCACCAGGGAGGGCAACCAAGTGGCTGTATGTGAAGGTGGGGTCAGAGAGGGAATAAAGGAGGTTGCTCTCTCTTGGATTTCGGCCCCCTCTGCCACTTCCCACAAGCAAACTGGGCCCTTCTGGTGCTGGTTCTCGAGTGGGTGGGCTTGTGTAAGTTCTAGGACCCTGTGGGTCTCTCCAATGAATGCTCCTGTGAGGCTAGGAGTCTCTCCCAGCACCTGTGCCCCCCAAAATGTTTTCAATTGGTGCTTTTAGGCTTTATTTCCCATCACTGGGTCCCTGGGTTGTGTGGTCTGTCTTGCTGCCTGTTTTCGCCTTATTTGCGTGTGAATGTGTGACTGTGGTCAGCCAGTGGCCTTGCGCGCCTCACTGGGTCTGCTTGTTTCTTCCCCTCACCCTAGGTCTGCTAGCCCCACGCTACCGGCTCACCTGGGTGTGTTAGCCACCGCTTTTTCCTGCTGCAACCCTCTCCGCCAGCCACCGACTCCACTCCCTCTTACCGGTCTGGATGAATGGTTGTCAGACTTCCTTACAGACCAATTTCCTGTATGTTTTGGTTGTGTTTTTGTTTCTACATCTTTGTTGTCCTTAATTTTGATTGTGTGAGGAGGCACAGTGTTTCCACCTACGCCTCTACCTTGGCTGGAAGTCCAGAAGTTGTAGTGACTTTTACTACATGTTGTCATCTGTGTATAGAAGGTCTTATGCCTTGCTTAATGTCCACAATGTTTTAAAATAAGATAATTTGTAACTCTACCAGGGTTCTTTAACAGCAGTCTCTCCTTTTCTGAGGTACACGCTGTTTTCTTAAGCCACCTTTACTCCTATATCACAGAATATATTGTATGTTGTAAAATATTTCATATCTCTTTTTTTAAAAAAAGGATTTATTTCTAGAGAGGGGAGAAGGGAGGGAGAAAGGCAGGGAAAATAACAATGTGTGGTTGCCTCTCATGTGCCCCCTACTGGGGACCTGGCCCACAACCCAGGCATGTGCCCTGACTGGAAATCAAACCAATGACCTTCAGTTCACAGGCTGGCGCTCAATCAACTGAGCCACACCAGCCAGGTCCCTTCTCTACCTCTTAATTTAAGCACGTGTTATTCCGCCCCATCTTTCCTTCTGACATTCACTCTCTTTGTAATCTCTAATCTCAAAACCTCAAAAGTGACATTTTGGAGCCATTACTTCTATAATGGCTCTACTCATCAATCAAATGAAGACTACATGGACCAATCATTTCAAGAGGACAACTATTATGACCCTAGAATCAGCTGGTTCCAGGACTCTTCTGGCATTGATATCTTAAAAGTTCCTAAGATAACAAGTACAGTCAGAAGAAAACACAAAATTATGCTCCCTAAAATACGAGATTATTTGTCATCACCCTGTATTACTATACTTAATCAGCACCTTTGCTCATGCTACGCTTTCTAGAGAATGGCATCCCTGAGTTTCTGCCTGAACATATTCTACCCTTCCAGCAAAGCCTAATTTAAGTGTAATCTTTTCTATGACGCTTCCATCACCATCTTATGCAGTATCACATTGTTCATATTGTTAAAATCTATATGGTTTCAGTCCCAGGTTTGTCTGGTTCCTCACCATCTATGTCTTTCTACTAAAACTAACACCACAAGTATCTTACTACCTAGACTTGGTACTTGAGGTCCTCCAGGAAAGTATGGGAAAAGTTATGTAACAGAGAAACCTCCCTCAGATCTTTTCAAAAGGGGGAAAGTAAATGATTGAGTACATTTAAATTTAATTCTTGACCATTTTTAACAGAAGTGATTCAACTGGCATATAATACCCATAAACTACACAAGGATTCCTGAACAGGATGAACTAAGGCGCCACTTAATATCAACATGACAGCTCAATACAAAACTTGAGGTTATGTGACAACAAAGAACTATCCTAATGAAGCCACCCTTTTCTTCTGAGTTAATGAAAAGACAGAAGGCGATGTGCACACCTAAGAGTAGGCTGAGGATTGTCTTTAATGTTGTACAAAGTACTTTAATACTGTGATTCTGAAAAGATTAAGACTCCCACAGACCCAATGGAAGTGGAGATATGGAAGTAAATCTGAGGATATAGAAGGAACTAGTTTAATACAAGGTATTGCTGTTTAAACCACCCCTAAACTTTCTTTCTGAAAATGTGTAGGAAAAAAAGGAGATTAAAAAATCCCACACATTCTCATCTGCATCCTTAGTGTTTTAATAGGATAGAAAAGCATTTCAGGGATTTTCTTGGAAGCAGTTTACAATATATTCTCAATAAGCATCATGCAACTGTTTTTGAAAATTTCAATCAGAAAGATTCAGGAATTTAGCTTTAATCAGGTCACCTATTCACATCTAAACAAGTTGTGTAAAACTTCATCTGCATAAAAACATATACAGTAATCTAAAGAATCAATAGATGAAAGGAGTGAACTGGAAAATCCACAGAAACATGCCACAGGGGCCTCACCTTCCACAGTGACCTCAATTTCCGGAACTTTCGAATTACTCCCAGGGCTGCGTGGTCTTTTCGGGGACTGCAAGGCTGTAAAGTGAGCACATAATTACCTTTGCATATTATAAGAAAAAAACAGAAGGGGATGCTTTATAGAGCAGAGTATTAAAATTCATACAGTTTGGCTCTTTTCAAAGAAACCTGAAGAATTAAACTGCTTGTGTAATCCTCCACATGAGTCTCAACAAAGCTGTGGAAACATGAATGAAGGAGGATTGCAAATGTGAAATTTCCAATGAATGTGTGAAAAAACAAAAGGTCCATTAAATAAAATAACTTAAAAAATATTGGCCAATGATTCAGTATGATTTGGGTAATGTTGAAAAATAATGTTTTAATGCACTGAAGTATATATATAATAAAGAGCATATACAATCTCTTACCTTTAGTGTTTATTTTACTAGCCATTCCAGGAGGCAAGTAGGAAATAACTAGTTCAGGTCTAGAGAAAAAACCAAGAAGCATTACAGTAACCAGTGTAATATTGGTCTTCACAGCCAGTAAGAATGATCATGACCAATGTTTTTTGTAAGGGTGATCCTAGGATCATTCTGTAATGCAGCAATAATGCCTGTATTTCTGGACCAAAACCCTCCCTTTTCCTTCCCACAACTATTTGCTACATAATTTTAGGAAGAGCAAATAACTTCTTTCATAGAAATACAAATGAACTCTATAGTTTCTTCAGCTACTAAAATTCTGGAGACATGTAAATAAAAAATTTAATTCATGAAATTCAGTTGTCCATAAGTTCGATCAGCATTTTCATCTTCCATTCAACTATTTAGGAATACTAAGAGACATAGTGTCTCGAATCAACTTGAACACCACCACTGGGAGGCAGGGGTTCCAATTCTCCTTGTACTAGTGAAGAAAAATAAAGTACAAGTGAAAGGAGTTGCAAAGGTAATGGAAAAGATCAGGACTGTAGCTCAGAGACATGCTTTTCCATCATGAATGTCAAAGCATTAGCTGTCACATATAGCTAGAAAATAATTTAAATAAAAATAAAATTTTATGATTTTAATTCCAAAAATGACTATGAAAGCAAAAACAACTTACTTTTTAACAACAAACTTGATTTTATTACTGCCACGAACAATCCTTTCAAGTCGTGGAATTCCAAACCAGGTAGGGCTTCGAAAGGGAATTCCCTCCGGCAAGCCTTCTACGTAAAGAAACTCAGGATTTGATTCAAACACAGGGTATGGTACTTTTACTGCTTCTGTGAGTCCAAGAGCTTGAGCTGAAATTGTAAGAAAATATAACTTATAGAAGGTAAAGTTTTGTACTCTTACAATATAACAATACAGTCTTCATATATATTGCACAACATTCACCACAATTAATCCAGTTAACATCTGGATATTATCAAATGCGTTATGCAAAAGTTCTGTATAATCTGTTAATATCTATTTAATATGAAGGCATTTGCTCAGTATATTGTGCAAAACTGAAGAACAAGGCTAAAAGGTAAGTACTTTTAGGATGAACATTTTAACACTTCAAATCAAAAGAACAGTTTATATTATTAGTCAAAATTATTTCTGTGCTCTGGGCAGAAATGAACTATATAGCCATTCCATACTGAAATGACACGTACCCAGCCTTTGTGTTGTCAACTAGGTGCAAATTTGCTGTTCAAAAAAATATGCTGCATATGATGCATCTAGGCAGAACCTCAGCTACAGATCAGAGGCAGAGGAATTAAGATTCCTGATCTAGGACAAAATCCTCATTACTAAGTAGTAAAACGAGGACAGAAACCGCCCATGAAATCCTGCCATCACTCTCACTCCTTATTTCCTTTTTCATGACAGACACACCCAATAAACTAAAACACTCTTGCTGAGCCTCCTCAGAATCCTCAAGACAGGCTCCAGGAAACGGCTATCAACAAATCTATGTTGAAACACAGGGTGAAACCTATTTGCCGTTCAATATCAGCCAGATTTATAGTAAAGACAGTGGAACTGGGATTTATCCCACCTCCAACCTTCTCTCCCATTTTGACATATGAGAAAACTGAATCCAAGAGAAATAAAGTAACTTTTGGGTTAAGTAGTGAATTTAGTAGCAGAAATAAAAAACCACTCAGCTTCTGGGACCATCCTTCAGGTCCTGAACTGCTATAATTCATTCAGAACACTGCCTTTCATTTGTTTTTTAAATTAAAACATAATCACCAAGTTTTACTTACCAAATTTCAAATTAAAAATCTCTTCCACTTGCTTTCGTAGCTTAGTAATTCTGACATTCCAATCTTCTTTGACTAGAAGGCAAAAATAAATCTAATTAACAATGCTCCTTGCTGGATCTGACACAAAATTAGATTGGAAGCTGTTTTTGTATTAGTTTTAGGGTACAATCTAATGATGCTCTTAATTCTATTTTAAGATCAAAAACTTTGGGTCTTAAGGAAGAGAATGACTTCGTATACTTGTCAAATATCAGAAGAACTGAGGAAAACAGAATTCGAGTTTAAGTTCACACTGTAAATAAAGCACTTGCTCCCAGGACTGCCCTAAATGAGTGGCACTCGAACACTCCTCCGGAGTCACATCAGAGAATCCTGTGGGGACTGGAAGGCCAGCTGTGCAAGGCTGTCCAGACTTCCAGGTTCAACCACAACAGCTTCACTTTCCATACTGGCATTCCTTGTTTTATTGAACAGGTATGTGCCCAGAAATCCACACAAAACACAACTTCACTAATCACAGCAAGAAATAAATGGTAGTAAAGAAACGGAAATTGAAGAAATAAATGTTAAAGAGGTTAGAGAGTTGTCACTCAAAACTACACATATTGCCCTGGCTGGTATAGCTCAGTGGATTGAGCGCGGGGGGCCTGCGAACCAGAGGATCGCGGTTCGATTCCCAGTCAGGGCACATGCCTGGGTTGCAGGCCAGTTCCCAGCAGGGGATCCATGAGAGGCAACCATGCATTGATATTCTCTCTCTCTCTCTCTCCTTCCCTTCCCTTCTAAAGATAAATAAATAAAATCTTTAAAAAATATATTTAAAAAAATCTTCACCTTTAAAAACTACACATATCTACAACCCAGTTTATTTCCTTATCCCTTATTATAAGACAACCACTCCTTTTTAAATGTAATGTAAAAATGGAGAAAATATAAGTCATTGTAGAAGACATTTCGGATGTCACTCACTGGGACAGATAATCAGGGCATGTTTGGTGAAGTTAAGGACAAAGCAGATGGATCTGGGGGGCACTGGAGGGATGACTGGGGCATTCGGTAAGGAAAGGAGGGGGCACGAGCACAAGGAAGAGCAGAGAGTACACAAATCGCGGAAGTGTGAAAGTCACTACTGTTCACTGACAAAGGCAGTGGAAGACATTGGGAAAGTTCTGCAAATACTGCTAAAGTAGATGGCCTCAGAAAGTCTTTTAACATTTTTTTTTTTACTTTTACTGTACTAGTATCTCAAGGGTTTAACATGGTAACTTAACCATTCAACCAGAGTAACTTTGGTATAAATCAAATCTGAATTATTACCATAAAGATGTCTAGCTTCTCCTTTCCCATGGCAAAAAGCTGCCATTAACTTGTTGCTCAGTCTCCTGTTCTGCCCCACCCCCCACTTCCTTCTCTGGTTATCTGCTACTCTAATAAAAACAATCTCTGAACTACCTCCTCACGAGAGCCAAGTAAACCTCCCCATTCTTCCCATTTAAAGTGCAATTACTTGGCTAGAAGCTCAATTACTTGTCTAGCGTGACAACTTTCTCACAGCTGACATACATTTTTTACCAGATTGAAGGCAAAGTATACCCACAGTGTATTTAAGCATACAACTGTTACCTAATAGCAGGCCATGCCAAGAATTAAAAAGACATTGCTGATGACAATAGTGGCTCACAAAATCCTTGTCATGTAGTCTGAGACTTGAATTGGCCCAGCAAAATGCTAATGCCTGGTTCACTGGCAGAGCAAGTTAAGGTTTTGTTGGAATGAAGAATGATAACCATCAATTCTTTCCAAAATCTATGAATAACAACAGGAGGCCAAACATCAATGACTCGAGAATGTTAGAGAATTGAGATTCTTCTTTTGATAATAGGCCTTAAATCCTCTATGCTAGAAGATGGCAAATCAAGTACTAGTGAAAATGACACAGTTCAATCCTTGGAGTAACATCCATGATTCCTGTACACCCTTTCAATGACATATGTTTAACTTTTTCCATTTGCAGTCAATTATTACAACTGCCCCTAATAAAAGCAGTGATCAATCACATTAATCACAGCCTTGAATTTGAGGTCTTAAGAAATGAGGTTCATACACAGACTTTCATCATATTCTTCTTTATTCATATTAAAGCTCTACCCTTGGGGGTATTTTTTCCATTACTTCCCTTGGTAAAGTCTGTGTCATCTCTAATCTTCAATTCATCACCAATACTTTGTTTCTTTGCCTAAATCATAAGCATGCTGAGGAGGCCACTGTGCTTTGATGCGCAACTTCATTATTAAACATTGACTATACCTCCTCCCCTGCTAAATTCCTGGCACAAGATAATTTTTCTTCCCTAGTTCAGTACTTCTCAACCACTTCTCACGCCATGATAAAAACAAAATTATGCAATCCATTTGGCATATTGGTTGACCTTTACCAGTTACCACTGGTACACTACAAGCCGAAGGATCAGTATTTTAGTACAAACACCCAACCTTAGCGTTTACAAGAATGATAAGCTGCATGAATTCAGAAACAACCACTGGTTCTTAGCAACGGACGTCCCCAAGGTTGTAAAAGTTGTGGTCACCTTTCTGACATTATGTAATGGTAAACAAATAGAAAGAAACAAATGTACAGAAATAAAAGTACACTATGGTTCGAATGAAGAATATAAAACCATTAATATGACTGAGACTGACGCTCACGGTTCTTTTTACTGGGCAGGGACATCAGTGCAGCTGCTGGAATTACAGTGTTCATCATTTAGAAAACAGGATCTGTGTGACTACAGATTCAGATCTAAACCCACATGGTCTGAATGGTCTGACACATCAGCACATTTGGGACCAAGCACTTGAAATGTGGCTAGTTCAAATTAGACACAGTGTAAAATACACACAAGCACTCCAAATAAAATATAAACATATAAAATATGTAAATTTCTTCACTGTGTATTTTTTATATAATTACATGTTGAAACATAGATTTGGCTACTAGAAAACTTAAAATGATATATGTGGCTTGCATTTGTGACAAACCTTTTATTCTTACTGAATACCAGTGGTCTAAATTTAAAGCTCAACTTTTCCAAAACTGCTTATGCTTAATTCATACTGATAAATCAAACATATGCTATTGAGCTTCCTCAAAAGATATTTCTGGAAAAAAAGAGAAATTTCATCACTTAAAAAAATTTTTTTTTAAATTTTATTTATTTACTTTTACACAGAGAAGGGAAAGAGAAAGAGTGGGAGAGAAGCATCAATGTGCCTACAAACCAAAAGGGTCTCCAGTTTGATTTCCAGTCAGGGCACATGCCTGGGTGTCAGGCCAGGTCCCCAGTAGGGGGGTGGGAGGCAACCACACATTGATGCTTCCCTCCTTTCTCCCTCCTTTTCTCTGAAAACAAATAAATAAAATCTTTTTTAAAAATGTTAAAAACAATTTATCTAATAAGCTTTTAAAAAAGGAATTCACAATTATTTTACCTGGTGTATTCGTTCTTGGCTGAGTAACTTCAGTAGTACTGTGAGTCAGAAGTTCTGGTCTGTAAAAAGTCAGTTGAAATTAGTAACAGAGCATTTAGGAATGCCTTAAAGGCTTTCCCCACACATCTCTGCAGTGCTAATGATTTTCAAAATGGCTCATTCTGCCTTCTTGTAGAGTGGAAAGTATCATTCTGGTGACTACAGATTATTCAGAAAACAGCAATTTTAAGAGATGCCCATGGGACCACCTTTGTGTCCTCAAAGGTGTTTTAAGCGTAAATGTACAAAACCATTCCCAGTTCAACCTTCTGTTTCTAAACCTCAGATGAACTATATACCACAACACAGCTAGAAACATCCAGCTGTGCCATCCTAAAGTTGCTACTCCTTTCTACAATTAGTACAACAAACATACACAAATACACAATTCCCAAAGAGCAAGCAAGTATCAGAGTCTACCCCCACCACAATCATTCTGTAGTAAAGACAGGCCTTCTGTTCACAGTCCCTCCCTGCTCCTGAACTGTCCACTCTGCTATCCTTCAAACCGAGGCCAAAACAGCATTTCTAAAATGCAAATCCAAATTATTTAATAACTCCGATTGTATTAGGACATAAGGCCTTCCCTCCCCCTGGCTACCACCATCTACCACGCCATGCCCACAAGGCATGTCACTTATTCTACACAGAATCATACAGTCATGTAAACATTAAAGTACGTTTGACACCTCCCTGCCCCTACTTATATTTCCTTTACTTGAAACACCATTTCTCCAATCTCTAGGTACAACTGATCAATCTACATGCTACTGCTTGTCTCTTCCCCCAAAGTGCTTAGTGACATTTTATTGCATTTATCTCTGTAATAAGCCTTCCAAAAACAATTTTGTATGTCTGATGCCTGATAGTAAATAAGCATTTGCTCAGTAAATGAATCTAAAGTAACACCTTAATTCTGAATACCAGAGAGGGGAATAAAAGACCCATTTTCATGAAACCACTCTTTTCTTAAAGACAGCATTAAATTTGTTTCTGCAGGTTATAATCTTACCTTTTAATAACAAACTTAATTCGATTGCCCACTTGAATGATTTTTTCCAGCCTTGGGATTCCATACCATGAGGGACTTCTAAAAGGAATGTTTTCCGGAAGTCCTTCAACGTAGAGATCATTAGGATGTGCCTCAAATTTCTGGTAAGGCACAGCCTTGGCTTCAGTGCTCCCCAAAGCTTCAGCTGTAACAAAAGAAAAGCAATTCAGGAGACTAAGTTTTCACTGAAATCAAATTTTAGTATAATCCAAAGCAATGTACATGTCAACTTTTTAAAAAGTTAAGTATACCCTGGAAACACATATAGTAAGTACTAAAATAAAATAGACTTAATGCAGCAAATACAAGTACAAAGGGCCCCTGATCAAGGGTGACTTATGGCAGATTTAATGTTTCCTGATTCTAAGACCATCTTAATAATGCTAAATGTCATAAAAATTTTTCATTATCTTTAAAAGATTATCAAAAGAAACTTTGACACAATAAAGATCATAACTTAAATACTACTTTTTTTAATATTTGAAGAGAGGTTTTTGTTAATGTTTTGAGTATAATAATTCTTTTACTAGCTCCTGCAACTGTGAGATTAATATTCCTTACCCTTTAAACAACATGAATGCGTCATTTTACAAGCAAATAACCCTCTGCGAAGAATTTATGGAATGGGAAATAAAAATAGTAAGCAGAGACTGGTTTAGACTAAAAGAGACATATCAACCAAAGTTAGTGTATGAACCTTATTTAAATCTACATTCAAAAAAGCAAAGCTTTGAAGGTACTTTCTGGATGAATGAGGAAACTCAATGAAGGGCTGGATGAGAGTGGATACAAAGTCACAGTCAATTCTGTCAGGTATGATAATAAATGACACTGTGCATGTTTATAAGAAAATGTCCACACTGTCATGGATACACACCAAATAAGAAAAATGACACAATACCCAAAAGAGGTAAAGATGAACAAATGTGGACAAATCTTAATGATCACTGAATTTAAAATTGGGTATATTTTTCTACTGTTCAACAGGTGTAAAATTGAAATTTTAAGATGTAAAAGTGAAAGTCCTAATCCCTGCTCTGTAACCACATCCAAACATAGTTTTAATAAATGAGTCAAACAGCCCTGACCAGTGTGGTTCACTGGGTTGAGCGTTCCACAAAGTGAAAGGTTGCTGGTTCAATTCCCAGTCAGGGCACGTGCCTGAATTGCAGGCCAGGTCCCCAGTTGGGGGTGTGAGAGAGGCAACCAATTCAAGCTTCTGTCTTTCTCTTTCTCCCTCTCTTCCCTTCTCTAAAAGTAAATAAATAAAATCTTTAAAGTAAATAAACAAGAGTCAAACTATTTACACAGTTATCAGCATGTATAGGTTTCCCTTGTATTCTGTATGGTACATTTAAATATTCTACAATTTGATGGTTTATCAGTGCCTCCCTGAAGTATTAATCTGCACCTCTTTGACTCTTAGATTTGACTTTATTCTCAAATGTAAACACCTTCTGTCTGATTTTCTTCCTTTATTTCATTAGCACCAAATCTGAGGGGCTCAAGTACAGAATCTCTTTGATATGAAGAGGCTTTCACACTCATCTGGGAGTAGTATTAATTACAGTTCAATATAACAAGAAAAGGATATCATCATAATTCTAACAAACTTTCTATAAAATAACAAAAGAACAGCTGAGGAAGAGCGTAAGTTTCAGAAAACAGAAATACCCACTGTGTCGGTGACCCATCAATGAGGTCTCCTCTCTGTACAGTTACCCTGTCTCGCTGGTCCCCTTGTTCTGCTTCATTGCCCCCCCCCCCGACTACTTAACACCTTATGTAACCAATATTCAATTGCTGCCTTACTATGTGCATCTTTCCCTAATTTACTAATAAATGCTTTCTGGGGGGAGGCTGCTGTCTTCTGCTCGGCTGGGCTGTCGGCACCTGACACACAGGCGTTCACAGGTGCTGAACAACTGGTTCCTCGGCTGCTGTGGTGAGAATTTACCAACTGTTCGTGTTTGACAGTCATAGAGAATCTAAGTTTTTGTCTTCCTCTTCCAGGAGACTTAATTTAAAGAAAGCAGCATTTCCGCTGCCTTCTCACACTCTACAGTCGCTAGACTGCTGGACCATTACTGCCAACACAAAAAAGCTAGGCTTTTGTTGTTTGTGATGTAATAATATATAAACTCTTATCTATTTTCTTACCTCTGCTACAATGCCAAAATATTTTCCACTGGCCACTTTTTCTTTCTTTTTTGAACTATTTACTTACTTATTTAATCCTTACCCAAAACCCTTTTTATTTCCACTGGTTTTAGGGAGAAAGAGGAACACTGATGTGAGAGAGAAGCACAGATGGTTGCCCCCTGCACACGCCCCAGAACTAGGCATGTGCTTACGGCCCACACTCCAACCAGGCGAACTCATCGACTCCTCTTCCTTGCGTGGCACAAAAAGAAGCTTGCTTGGCAAGAAGCAATGATGCCATTGGGCTTGGCTGCTTCTTTTACCAGGCTCATTTCCAGAACTAAAATGTGAGGGCAAAGTTTAAGCCTGTTCATGCAGATACTCATTATTAAATGTCAGCTACTCATGGATTACAATGACACTATAGTGGATCTCTAATGATAAACAATGTTCTTCATCTGATTTATTTTACTAAATTTCTTGGAAATACAGTTATTTTTAAAGTGGTGAAGATTTTTAGTTTACTGTTAATTAGCTGATTTTGACAGATTAAGAAGACACATTATCACTAAGGTTCTACATTTATGTTCGAATGTTGAAGAAGGAAAAAATCTAAAATTTCTATTTTTTCCCCTGATGTGTTAAATTCTCAGGGAGTACAATAAGCTACAAGGTAAGTACATAAATTCTGCAAACACCACACAGTGACCTCAGTTTGTAACTGCCACCTGAGCTGCACCTAAAAAATGCTTTACTGAGACTTTAAGACCCAATGCCAAGCACTCCTCTTGGAAACCACAGGACAAACAAGAATCCTCACTCGGGAGACTTTCCATGCCCATGAGAGCTGTGGCAGCTCTGTACTTTGTTCTTGTCAGTGTTGAGACTGAATGAGGTACACGTACACCACGTGACAGAAAGGCCCAGTGATTTCTGAGAGCTTTACAAGACACTTTAATGGCATGGATCTACTCAATGAGTATTAGTTTAGCACCTGACCAAGCACCAAGCAGAGCTCTAATAGAAAACCAGACAGACAAGATCAGTTAGGGTGCTCATATCTACTGTGTTATGAGTGAGAGGAAATAGACAACCATTAGAGTTTTGAGGAAAATAAAAGGGTGAGGAGTTACAGTACGTGTGGCAGTTTATGCTAGATGGTACTCAATGAAGACCTCCCCTATGTGGTCATTTACATTGAGACATAAATAAAAAGGAGAGGCACAAAAAGACCAGAGGTAAGGGTATTCTGGAAATAACACTACAAGTGCAACAGTTCCAAAAAAGTATGAGGAAAACACAGAGAACAAGTACATGGTCTTTAGAGCTGGTGTGAAGAGAGCAAGTGGGATAGGGAATGAGGTGACATTAGAAGAAAGGCAGGATGGCCATGATCAGGGACTGTGGAGTTTATTCCAAGTACAAAGAAAAGCCAATGAGTACCCAACAGGGAAGTGACATGCACCATTTTATGTTTTTAATGCAATTAAAATCTGGCCACTTTATGGCACTGGCTTTGAATACAGTTGACAGACAGCAGTGAGGAAGAAAAGAGTATGAATTTCGGGTATGTTTTAAACATAGTCAGCAGGAGGCCTTGTGAAAATAAAAAATAAAGACTAACTAGCTTCTAGGGGATTTGGCTAGCACAACTGGGTTGAGTGAGGTGCCAATGGGTATACCAGGGAACAAACACGTTGCAGCAGGGAAAACCAAGGTCTCTATTTAGAACATGGGAAGTCGGAAGAGGTATCAAATAGGTGGGTGAATATAAAGGTCTGGTGGTAAGAGAAGTTTTTAGGACTAGAGACTTCAATTTGAAAGCCACCAGGATATAGACAATATGCTAATTTAAAGATCCATGATGAAGTGTGATTACTTGTGGAAAAAGCGAAGAAAAACAGGAAGGGCTCAGGACTGAGCTACAGAGAACCATTCCCAAAATTTAAAAAGTGAACAAAATGGAGGTGCCATCAAAAGAATGAAAATGAGCCCTGACTGGTATGGCTCAGTGGACTGAGTGCCAGCCTGTGAACCAAAGGCTCACAGGTTCAATTCCCACTCAGGGCACATGCCTGGGATGCAGGCCAGGTCCCCAGCTGGGGTGCGAGAGAGGCAACTGCACACTGATGTTTCTTTCCTTCTCTTCCCCTTGCTCTAAAAAGAAATAAATAAAATCTTAAACAAACATAAAAAAAGGAATGAAAATGACAGCCAAAAGGAAAAAACTAAGAGTCAAGAAAGTTTAAAACTGTCCCATTATATTAGATTTAAAAGAGAAAAATAATAAGAAAAACAATTCCATTGAATGCTGCTAAGAAGGATAAAAGCAGAAGAGAAGGTGACTTTTGCCAAACTCGTTGCTGTGAGAAACAAAGTCTAGGCATTTTCAGTGTTTAGGGATGGAAGCACAGCAAGCACAACAAACAAGATAACCACAGTAGTGTGGTCACGTGACATTTTCAGATAACCACCAGTGGATCATACCGCACTCCAGTGATACACAGCCACTGAAGGTCTCCTCTATTCCAGAGAAGCAACTAAACATTATTAGAAGATCCCAAGACAAAATGATTCTAAAACTGTGACATGTCCTATGCCGAATAAACTATACTGTATTAAAAAATATTACACAATAAGAGTACCTGGGGGTTTGTTACACTATTTTCTTTTATACAGGTTTAAAACTGTTCATAATAAATATGTATTTGAAAACAACAGAAGAAAACTGGAAAAATGAAACTGAGTCATATTCACTGTATTTACTTTCATAAAGCAAATTTAGAAAAATTATTCTATGTCATACTTTAGTTGATGGAAAATTAGACTTACCAAATTTTTTGCAGAAAAGCTGATCTACCATCTTTCGTAATTTAGTGATTCTGGCATACCATTCTTCCTTTACTGTAAGAATAACAAATATAAAAATTTCCTCAATTTGATGGCATTAATATATTACAATTTTAAAATAAGCAGTATTATTTTTCTATTCTACTAAAATTATTTGTAAGATTTCAGAATATGTTTGTCAAAACAATGCTGACACTGAATAGAATAAGAAAAAACAAAACATGGACAAAATGGAAATTTATAACTGAAGAGTAATTTTACATAGGTACTCTAAAGTGTCATAATTAAAGGTAGGAAAGAGTAAATTCAGTTTACTCAAGAACAGCTGGTAGGAGTTTTTTGCAATGATAAATTTAGACATTTAAGACTCTAGTAATCATTCCATTACACAAACTCTTAAGTGATACAAACTGTTTTTATTTATTGATTTGAGAAACATTAATTTGTTGTTGCACTTATTTATACATTCATCAGTTGGTTCGTGTATGTGCCTCGACCAGGGACTGAACCTGCAACCTTGGTGTATGAGGACGATGGTCTAAGCAAATGAGATACATGGCCAGGGCTTGAACTCTGTTTTATATATGCACCTCCACTCCACTCCAGAGCAACAGCAAGCCTAAGAACACATCATGACTGTATTTCCTTCAAAATACATCTAACAAACAAGTGATTATACCAGTGGCTATATTGCTTTAAGTAGTATACCTTTTTATGTTCTGGGTATAATAATGAATGATTATTCAATTTACTAATGTAGGCTTTGGCAATAAATCAGTAAATATTTTATGCCAGATAACATCTGCATTTCAAAAATAGAATAGACACATCTTTGCGGGGTGACTCAGGTGGTTGGAACATTGTCCAGTACTCCAAAAGGCTGCGGGTTTGATGTCCGGTCAGGGCACCTACCTACATTGTGGGTTTGATCTCCAGTTGGGGCTAGTATGGGAGGCAACTGATTGACGTTTCCCTCCCACTTTGATGCTTCTCTCTCTCTAAGCAATAAACACATTCTTGAGTGAGGATTGGGAAAGAAAAAGTACAACAGACATGCTTCTTTAGTCTATCCAAAATTATGACGCAGACTTGCACTTATCTCCAATGGGTTATTAAAGAACAAAATGAGTTGATTCTTCTAGAGAGTAATGGACAATATTTTGACATCATGTATTTCCTACACATAATGTTCTGATTTCACACATGACTCTATTTCACACATGACTCTCCAGTCATGTGTGACCTACCTCCTGAAGCTGGTTTATCAAGCTGTAAGTCTTCACGTGTTGAATTCAGAAGTTCGTGCCTGCAAGGTGAGAAAAAGTACTAAATATTCACAAAGTAATACTGAGCAAAAACAGTAACTACTAGTACTTAAATATTTAATATTCAGTCATCAAGACCAGTTTAAAAAGACAATCAGAAGTCCTGAGTACAATTAAATCCTAATTTCTTGAGATTTCCTCAGAGTAATAAAGCTAAATGGTAACTGCACATCATTTCATAAGGTGTTTCATAGAGCCTACATCCTCAAAGAAAAAAAGTTAATTATGCAAACCAAAGGCATGTTATAAAAGCATAACACCAAAGGACAAACTACTAAAATTTTAAATGAGGTCCTTTAATTTTACACTTCATTTAAGATTACCTTACTTCAACATATCTATGAAGTCTGTCCAGTAAGTCGAGCCACTGTTAATGTAACTACAACAGTTTACACAGTATCAATGTAACCTGGCAGCCAAGGAGAGTGGACTGGAATGCACATTGTGAACAATGACAAATTCACTGTACGAGTCAGCAGGGGTGGTAGATGCTGCTCAGTGACCACATGGTACTGAGTGGCCCTCGCATTCAAAATGACTGAGCGAGCAGAGCAACTAATCTGCATATCAAGTTTTACATTAAGCTTGAACATTCCTCCGTGGAAACTACTCAGATGACTCAGAAGGCTTTTAGAGACAATGCAGAGAGTGGAGCGCAAATAAAAGCGTGGCACAAACGTTGGAAAGATGTTGAAGAACCTGTTGAAAGTGATCCATGTTCTGGAAGGCCTGCAACAAGTAGAATACTTGAGAATGTTGAATGTGTATGGGCTGCAATCAACAAAGATGGGCGACTGACAGTGTGAGAACTAGAAGCTCATCTGGAGATCCAAAAACTACTGTGTCTGAGATTTTGATGCAGGATCTCAGCATCAAAACAGGTCATGATGAAATTTATTCCATGGATTTTGCTACCAGAGCAGAAGGAACATCTTACTGCAGTTGCTAATGACTCGATTCAAACTGCTACCAACGAACCACATTTCCCAAAGAGGCTCATAGTCAAAGATGAATCATGGGTCTACAGTTAAGCGCTGGAAATGTTCCAATAGAAGTCACCTGGTTCTCCACATCCCAAGAAAGCATGGCAAAGTAGCAGAATGATCAAGACCATGTTAACACTTTTTTTTTTCCATTGGAAATGTGTTGTCCATCATGAGTATGCCCCCACAGACCAAACAATAAATAGGGAATACTACTACCACCTCAGTGTTCTTTGTCAGTGAGAGATGCAAACATAAATGGCTGCAGCTATGGGCAACTGGCGATTGGCAGCTTCATCACGACAATATACTTGTTCATGCATCACATCTCGTGCAGTTTTTTGGAGAAACTTTGAATCACCCAGGTGATTCATCCCCCTACGGCACAGATTTGATGCCCTGTGACTTCTGGCTTTTCCCAAAACTAAAATCACCTTTGAAAGGGAAGTGATTTCAGACTATCAATGAGATTCAGGAAAATATGAAGGGGCAGCTGATGGCAATTCCAACAAAGGGTTTTTTGCAGTGTTTACACAGTGGAAAAGATGCTGGGAGACCTGTGTGAGGTCCCAAGGTGCTGACTCTGAAGGAAACTGAGGCACTATTGTCCTATAGACAATGTTTCTTGTATCTTCTTCAATAAATACCTCTATTTTTCATATAACATAGCTGGATAAACTCTGGACAGGCATCATATAAATTAATTATAAAAATCCTATATACATTCCAATACTACCATTTGCAGGACAATATGCTCACTTTTAAGAATTTCCCCCAATAAAGAGCCCATAAAACATAATTTTTAAATCACATAATTTTTACAATCTTAACTTCCATATCCTTTATCACTCTACATTTTGTAATGACCTGAGGTAACTGGGGATAGAGATGGAGGAACAGATGGCAAAAACAGGTATAGCCATGCCTATATTAACAATAATCCCCAAAATTATGGAAACTAACAAAGGATTAAGTCAATGATATACATACAACATTTGATCTACATTAGTAAGTGAAATAAAACATTTGTAAAACTCTATGAAATTACCCTTTTAAATAAACAAAATAGTTTATGTTTATCAAGACCAACAACATTAATCTTTGGGAAAAGGTTTTACACAGTCCTTTCCAAATGTGAATGATGGTTTCCCATAAATCAGTGTATTGAAAGGACCTGAAGCTGGATATGCATAGCATTGAGTACCTTGTGATGAGCTTGTATAAACATTTAAACATCCAAACACAGTTTTATATGCTTTGAGATTAGCAAACATAAGCAAAACCTGTAAATTTATGTGTTGTTTTCATTTTGTTACTAAAAATACACTTCAAATTTCTATCAAGTTAAAAAAAACAATTTAATAAAAGTAACAGTACAAAAGAATTCTTAAAACAATAGACTTAATATATTAATGGCCAAGGGGGGGGTCTTGTTTCTGGCTCTTGGCTACAGTGAAGGTCTTAGAACAAGCCATTTTGCACAGCTTTGTAAGTAACTAATATAATCTTAAACTACAATTTATTGGGAAAAAAACATCTATTAGCAACAAGTTCCTCCCTGTGGAGAATAGCTCACCTATCATCTTAAGGTATGTCTCAGACCCTTTTCCCATTGTAAAAGCTAAATCCTTTAAAAAAAGAGTCATTCCATTATTCATGCAAATAGAGACGGGCATTCTTGCTTGGTTGCACCTTTTCATCAAGGTTGTTGTTACCTTCTCCATTTACTCAGCAGTACCAGAGCATTATTAGAGAAATGCACTAGAAGCTTTTGCAAATGATATGACTATTGTCCTACTAATATTATTTATGTTATTGTTAATAGCTAAAAGATCGTCAGAAAATTTTACCATGAGTTATAATACGAACATGGTACACAGACTCATTCACAATAGAAGAACTTAAAGTGAAAGCCATGCCTTTCAGGAGAAGCAAACCCATACAAACTTCCTGGGGGGTGAGTACTACTTGATCTAAACCCAGCAAGACACTATCTTTCCCATGCCTGTGCCTGGCTCAGGAATAAGCACTTGACACAATTCTAACCAGAGAATTAAGGCCATATCCCAAGGTGTCCTCGCTCTCAAAGAAACATAGGTAGCTACTGTCTCCTTCAGAGATATATCTAGCTCAAGACCAGTCTAAGGAAACTATCAAAACAAGGAAAGCCCTGGCTGGTATAGCACACTGGGCTGAGCACCAGCCTGTGAACTGAAAGGTGGCTGGTTCAACTGCCAGTCCAGGCACATGTCTGGGGGGAGTTGTAAGACGCAATCATCTATGTTTCTTCTCTCCTCATTCTCTCTCTATTCTCCTCTCTCTAAAAACAAATAAATGAAATCTTTTGAAAAAAGGAGGAATCTAGAAAAGAGAAGCAAAGCCCTAAATGCCACAAGTTCCCATCATCCTGTCTTGGGTCTCCCTGCTACATGAGATAAGCAACTCCCTGTACTAAATTGATCTGAATAAGGGTTTTTTTGTTGTTGTTATCTCTGGAGAAACCCTAACTGCTGTCTTTCCTTTTCCAGGTTGAAATATTTCTATTTGCTTTCACACTTGTTTGGCTGGCTACAGAATTTGAGGTTCAAATCACTTGACTCGGAACTCGGAAAGAATTGCTTAGTTAGTGGTACCACATCCTTTCCTGCTCAAAGTAGGTTTTTCATCAGTGTGGCTTCATTCTTTATGAATGACCTGGTTTCCTCTCTAGAACCAAATGATTTTTCCCCCTGATCCTTAGGGCACTGAAATTTTATGAGGGGACTCATTTTTGAGACTTTCCTTCTCTTTTCACTTCAAGTCCGATGGCAATAGATGACTCAGTCTATTCTTTCTTGTGTCTCACAGACAGAACCTTCTTTACAATGTACAAGACTAACAACCCTTGTAATCCAATTTCATTGAAAAATTTACTTTAGCAATTACATTTCATCATTTCCTAGAAAACTCTCCTCCAATTGTTCCCTTTCACAAGTATATCTAGTACTTGTTTCATGAATGTAATGGGAAGTGTCAGTATGTTTGCACTGCAGGAATCTGTTGATAAATGGCCTCTTAGTTTTCCAACCTTTTACTGTAATCTCAATAGAATCTAAGAGAATATAAAATACTAAAATGTATGATGTGGCTGTCATTTTAAAACAGAAACATTTATATGTCCAATTCCAATTTTGCACTTTTTAAAAATATTATATCTATCTTTTTTTTAATGTTTTTTCTTTTTATTTATTTTTCGAGAGGAGAAGGGAGAGAGAAAGAAAGGGAGAGAAACATGAATGCCTGGTTGCCTCTCATGCATCCCTGACTGGGGACCTGGCCTGCAACCCAGGCATGTTCCTGACTGGGAATCCAACACATGGCCCTTTGGTTCGCAGGCCGGCACTCAATCCACTGAGCCACTGTCCTGTAGAGCAAAAGGTCACCAGTTTGATTCCTTTCAGACACATAGCGGGGCTGTGGGTTCAGTCCCCCGTTTGGGTACAAGAAAGGAAATGGACAGAGGTTTCTCTCTTTCACCCTCCCTGCCCCACTCTCTAAAAATAAATAAATAAAATCTTTTAAATTATTAAAAAAAAAACTTGTCACGGCCTTTATGTCAATGCTAAACAATTTGTAGCATTCTACTATCTTCATTTTTCCTCCCATTCTTACTTGTGTTACTTCATTTATTTATTTTTAAAGACTTTATTTATTTATTTCTAGAGAGAGGGAATGGGAGGGAGAAAGACAGGGAGAGAAACATGAACCTGTGTTTCCCTCTAACAGGCCCCCAAACAAGGACCTGGATCTCACAATCCAGGAATACATGCCCTGAGTGGGAAGTGAACCAGTGACCTTTCGGTCTATAGCCAGCGCTCAATCCACTGTGCCATACCAGCCTGGGCTTGTATTGTTTCATTTATTTTTAATCTTACAATTTATATATGTTTCGATATATGCTCAAAAAATTGAAAAAATAAAAAATTGAGACCTAAAAACATGACAATAGTACTATACTTTCTTTAGTATATTTTGCAGGAAATTGGAAAAGAAAAAGACAGTTGTACGCAATCAAGTATAACAGATGTTCAAGTTCCAAACCCAACTCGGGCGTGACTGACAACAGCTCACTGACAGGTGGAAAGTAAAAATAAAACAATATATAATGATTCAAACTTAATTTAAATGTAGCCCAGGTGACTGAATGTTTGTCAACAATATTTTAAAAAACGCACTAATCATGAACAAAAAGGAAAGTCCAGAAGTCTTACTTCTTAATCACAAAACGAATCCTTTCCTTTGCAAGTAATATTCTCTCAAGGCGAGGAATTCCGTAAGTAGACGGCCTTCTAAAAGGAATCCCTTCCGGGAGTCCTTCTACATAAAGATCTTCAACGTGCGACTGGAAGAGAGGGTATGGGATCGTCACAGGACCTTTGGCTTTTATAGCTTGAGCTTTAGGGATAAAAAGAGAAAGAGAACAATCATTAAATGACAAGGATTAAGCACAAAATACTGGAATATGTATTCCTCTGGCACTTTTATAAAACTTCTTTTTCTTTTAAAGATTTTATTTATTTATCTTTAGAGGGGAAGGGAAGGAGACAGGGAGAGAAATATCACTGTATGGTTGCCTCTCATGTGTCCCCTTACAGGGGAACTGGCCTGCCTGCAACCCAGGCAATATGCCCTGACCAGGAATCGAACCACGATCCTTTGGTTCACTGGCCCGAGCTCAATCCACTGAGCTACACCAGCCAGGGCACTTTACTTATGCTGCAGAAGAAATAAAAGGAAAAGAACACCAAAGATGACAATGCTCTATGTAACTGAATCTGTAATGAACTGAAGTATATTTCGCACTAATGCAGATATAGTCAGACTTTCTACTGAATCTGAACCAAAAATGAACCCAGAAGAACATGTCGGGTAATCTCAGAGAATGCATACAGTACGTGATGAAAGAGGAGTATTTTTTAAACCTTTAAAACACAGGGGGTAAGAATTTAAAAAAACAGAAACAGAAGATTTAACTGAAAAGTCTACTAGATTTATTTACCCAAGAGGAAAATAATACAACAGCTTCAAAAATGAAAAGCATGGGGAGTCTTAAGAATTAAATACACTCAATAATATCATAGTAACTTTATATGGTGACAGACAGATAATAGACTTATCATGGTGATGGTCACTTTGTAATACATAAATGTCAAAGCATTATGCCATACACCTGAAACTAACGTAATAATGTATGCTAACTATGCTTAAGTTAAAAAAGAATGCACTATAATGAGTAGACCTTGATTTTATTAAAAAAACTATAAAGGGTCAGTTTTTCTGAATAGGAGACATTTAAGTATCACTGGGTATTAAATATGCTTTTATATGTGAAAAGAGAAGTGAGATTAAGACAATGCCTTCTTCTCACCCAACTCCCTCTCTGAAACAGACTTTCGAGAGATGAAATGACATGATATTTGGGACATTGGAGTTTTAAAATATTCTTGCATGAAAAAGACATGGGACAAAGAAGGACAAAAATACTGTAAAATGTTAAAGGCTGTTGAACTTGAGTGATGAATATTTAGAGGGCCTTTATTCTTTTGTTTTTGTTTGGAAATTTTCATGATAAAAAGAAATTAAGAACTATTAGTATGTTCAAGCATAATACAGGCACATTTATAGTTAGCATGAAAATTTCCACAGGCAACCTTTTTGTCACTAAGTAAAACAATGCCAAATTGTCTATGACAACCGACACATACCACACACATTCCATTCTTCTTTCAAAGGCTTCTGTCTCCAGACACATACCACACACATTCCATTCTTCTTTCAAAGGCTTCCATCTCATTTAACTCACACAGCACAGCCACCTACAATGCTTTCTAGTAGCTGAAAGAACAGCGGAGATGCTTCTGACCCTGCCCAAAAGGCCCCAAACCAAACACGACTCCTGGGGATTCCACTCAACCTCTCCATCCTCAGGAATGATGTGAGAATAGTCCAAATTTTTTTGCTAGTATTTTACATAAAAGTCTATTCGCTACATGGTAATATTTGTATTAAAGTTTCAAGTCTACCATATTACTTATTAATAATGAGTTAGATTGAATATCTTTGTTGATATCCTACACCTGAAAATCATATTCACATTTAACAATGAAAATAGCTTCCCCTGAGGCAATCATCATGTTATACTGCTTCCTGTGTAGAACATGTTATCAGTTTTTACCTTTTTTTTTTTTAGATTTCATTTACTTACTTTTAGAGAGAGGGGAAGGGAGGAAAAATAAAGAGTGAGAGAAACAGCCATTGGTTGCCTCTCACATGCCCCCGACAGCCCAGGCTTATACCAGGAACTGAACTGGTGGTCTCTCACTTTGCAGTACTATACTCAACCAACTGAGCCACACTGGTCAGGGCCAATATTTGTTCTGAAGTGGACCAGTTAAAATCACTAGGAAAACACTCTGACCATTGAAAAGTGAGATAAGCCCTGGCAGCCGTGGCTCAGTGGACTGAGTACAACCTGAAAGGTCCTCAGATGCATTCCTGGTCAGGGCACACGCCTGGGTGGTGGGCCGAGTCCCCATTTGGGGGTGTGCAGAGGCAGACAATTCATGTTGCTCTCCCTCTTGTCCTCCTTTTCCTTCCTTTCTCTCTAAAATGAATGAATGAATGAATGAATGAGATGAATACTGAGAGAACCTTAAACAAAAAACAACTGAAAATTTGAAGAAGTAAATTATTTCATTATTCAATTTACTCCCATTCTAAATCTGGAGGTTCATTCATAATAAATAGAGAAATGTTAATTTCAAGATCATTGAAGTAAATAATGCCAATGTGGCATTATCATTTAAATACTTAGAAAAATTCAGTCATACAGAATAGCACCACAGAAATTAGATTTCCAAGTTAGGTCAGTATATTATACAATATTACTTACAGTCGATAGCAAAGAATCCTCCAAATAACAAAAACAAAAACCACAGGAAAACATGTATTTAAAAATAATCACTATTTTTATTTATTTTTCTTATTATCATTACCACCTTACATGAGGACATTTTCATTGCTTTTTAATTTTTATTTTTTAAAGATGTATTTATTGCCCTGGCTGGTGTAGCTCAGTGCACTGAGCACGGGCCTGCAAACCAAAGGGTTGCTGGTTCAATTCCCAGTCAGGGCACATGCCTGGGTTGCGGGCCAGGTCCTCAGTAGGGGGTGTGTAAGAGGCAACCACACATTGAGTTCCTCTCCCTCTCTTTCTCCTTCCCTTTCCCTCTCTCTAAAAATAAATAAATAAAACCTTTACAAAAAGATGTATTTTTTTTTTCCAGAGAGAAGGGAAAAGAAAGAGAGAAACATCAGTGTGTGGCTGCCTTTCATGACCCCATCTGGAGACGTCTCACAACTCAGGCGTGTACCCCAATGGGAAACCAGACCAGCGACCCTTTGGTTCACAGGCCAGTGCTCAATTCACTGAGTCACATCAGGGCTCATTTGTTTCTTTTTTTTGGAGAGAAAGAGGAAGAGAGACGGAGAAACACTGGTGTGAAAGAAGCATCAGTTGGTTGCCTTTGTATGCACCCAGACTGTACACATCTGGACTGGGGGTCACGAGTGTCTGCCTGCACAGAGGATGAACTTGCAACCTCGGCATGTGCCCTGACCGGGAATTGAACCCACAGCCCTTTGGTTGCAGGACAATGAATGCTCAACCCACTGAGCTACTCCTGCTGGGGCTCTCACTACTTTTTAGGTGAGCATCTGATATATACCATCAGATGATGACTAACTGCTTGTTTCTTTTAGTACTATATAGAGAATAGTAAAATACAACAAAGAACTTGTGATCGATCTAACTTAAAGCCAGTTACGTACAAGATGAGAAAATAAGAACATCTACAAGAATACGGAATTTAACACAACAGATTAAGATAGAGTAGTAGTATTTAAGAAAGTAATCTTCAATTAAATCCCTAAGATCTAAAACTTGCAACATATCCGGATGAAGTGGTCAAATGTTGGTATGAAAAACAATGCAATTATTAATAAATAATACAAGAATAAACTCTGCCCCTGACTGGCGTGGCTCAGTGGGTTGCATGTTGCCCTGGAAACCAAAAGGTTGCCGGTTTTATTCCCAGTCAGGGCACGTGCCCGCGTTGCAGGCCAGGTTCCCAGTTGGGGGAATTCGAGACGCAACCACCAATGTCTCTCTCCGAGTCTTTCTCCCTCCCTGCTCCTCTCCGTAAAATTAATTAAATAAAAGAAAATCTTTAAAAAAAGAAATTCTTTCACATACAACTGTCAACCTATTTCCCTCCTGTTGAATATAAATAAACTCCCAAATATATACGCTGAAAGTTTAAAAGAAATGCTTATTGAAACCTAAAGAGAAAAAACTTTCTCTAAACTTTGAAGAAATCTAGAAACAAAGACTGTGATATCTGGACGGACACTATCCAATAATCTTTCAGGGGGCAGATAGGTAAGCAAGGCACAGTTTACTAACAGAGCTGGACCTTCTCACGTTAGAGCATCAGTAACTCCATTCTGAACAACCTATGAACAAGCCACAAGCCCTGGCTGGGTACGGCTGGGTAGCTCAGGCAGTTCTAGTGTTGTCCTGATGCACTAAGGTTGCAGGTTACATCCCTGGTCAGAGCATATGCAAGAATCAACCAATGAATGCCGAAGTAAGTGAAACAAGAAATCCATGTTTCTCTCTTCCTTCCCCTGTCTCTCTAAACTCAATCAATTTAAAAAATTTTCAAAGAACATGTATGAACAAAATATTACAAGAATTTTTCAGTTTAGACTCACCATATTTTCTTTCAAACAACTCTTCGACTTGTTTGCGTAGATCAGTAATCCGAGCATTCCATTTCTCTGAAAATTGAAAGTTAAATCTCAGTAAGAAACCCCTCTTTGGGGGTAGTAACAAGTTCTGAGGACTACCTAAGATCTAAAAACTTTTCCTACATAACATATTCTAATTTTTTAATAATCTATTTTCCTTTATATAATTTTATTGCTCTCTTAAAAATTTTTTCCT